>NC_044981.1:3801394-6201394 GCF_008728515.1 Papio anubis | reverse complement strand
TACTAGCAAATTCTCAGACTAACAATAGTGCCGAAGAAGCTGCCTACTAGATGGTAGCTTTGTTAAAAAAAAAAAAAAAAAAAAGCTAATGACCATGGAGAGGGCTGGTTCCTAACCAGGAGCTGCATCAAAAGCCAGACTCTCAGGTGCATGAAGAAGTCTCAGGTACCTGGGAGGGAAGGGAGTGCGACGCAATCAGGAAATGGAGTAGTGCCAAGTATCAAGGCAAAACTGCCTACAACAAACTCTTTTTCTTTCTCCCCAAATGTGGCTATGTATGCAAAACCTGGGCTCTGTTAACAGTTGAAGCCAATTGGAGAAGTGAAGAATGTAAAATTATTTTGAGGGGGAATCTTGCATGCGGTTTGTGCAGGGTGTGTAGCTATAATCACTACTGAAAGAAAATTAGCTGCCCTAGTCAGATCCTGGATACCTCTAATAGCTTTGGTTTAAGGAAGTAAGGCCAGATGACTGGGCTTTTTTTTCTTATTATTTTTCAGAAAACACACAAAGTTGGCAAGAGAAAGGACATCTGAAATTCATGAAAATGATTGCAGCACTGGCCTTGCATGTAGACCCCTGGCAATCAGCAACTCTGCAAACACTGCCACTTTCCCATCACTATGTTTTCTAAGTTGTATATGGGACTCTTCAGTAATGGGGGCTGCAAAGAGGGTTTAGGGACAGACAGTGAGTCACTTGCTGGCTTTGCTACAGCATCCAGAGATGATCTGAAACAAAGTCCAGGCTGCTGCTGCTGCTAAGTGAAAGGAAAGACAGCCTTTGGGGTCAACAGGTCCCTTATCATACACTGCTAAATAAGCATGTTTCATACAAACAACAGGCTTCATTTTAAACAGGACTTACCTCCGCTGCACAGACTCCATATACTTCTTAAGAATCAAACTTAAACTGGAAGATAGTCTGAGGTTTGAGATTGGCAGTGTTGTGTATGCTGTTTCACTGGTGTGAAATACTGATAATAAATCCAAAGAAAAACAAGTATATTTAGTCCAAGAATACCTTCATCTCCCTTCTACAAACAAAACATGATTAAAATCCCATACAAAGAGGTGAGCCTGCCTGTAGATGGGAAGGCTGGTAAATACATTAACGCCACCTTAAAATCTGAGTCTTATCATGCCTTGGCAATTATACCAGACAGTATAGAATGAAGAACTAAAAGCCAATTATGGGCCCCTGGGCCATAGATTTCATAAAAAATTAATGCCGAGTGAAATAGAAAGCATCTGAACTACAGCTGGCAAACATGTGCAGGGCTTTGATTGCCAAGGCCCAGCAACAAAGAGCATTTTTGGTTATTGTTTGTTCGACTGGGACTTTCTTCTGTCATATTTCCTGCCTTTGCTGAAAGGCATTTTGAGACCAGAGAAGAAGTGGTGGGAAGTGAGGGTTGAAATAAAGATGGTAGTTGGCTGTTGTATTTAGAATAAATGGGCAGATCTAACCCGCTATGGGTAACCACCCTGGTCCAGAGAACTTGAGTAAGGGTCCACAGGGCAGAGCCACTGGGAGGCACTCATGAGGTAGAAGAACCAAGGGGTGAGGTGTCCAGGAGGGATGTTCAATGTTGCTCTTCTCTTCATCCAGAAGTTTAGGGGCTGACTGTAAGTCTTTTGTGGGAAAGGACCTCTCTCTTTCTCCCCACTGAATTCCTTGCAGCACCTAACAGAGTCCCTGACCCATATGAGGGTCCAATAAAAACTATTCTGTTGACCGACCAGGGTGTTAGAGTCACCCCACCTGCAGGGGTGGTCTCCAATAGGTACCAGCTAGCTGCCACATTCTAATGTCCCCATCCACTGAACCAGAAGACCTGGGCCTAGGTCACTGCTCAGAGGGTGTGGAGAAATCCAGTCGTGTCTTCCAGGAGCACCATGGGCCCAGCTCTAAGAGAGATCTTGGAATGTGTAGATTTGAAGGGAAATTTTGAGTAAGAGAAAGATAGGAGGTTGGTGAAGGTGTACTTTAGCCAAGACAATGGACTTGGTTTTAAAAATGTCAGTTTGAGTCTGAAACCTGTAAGGTACCAGCTATGTGATGATGAGCAAGCCCCTTGGCCTCTCCAAGCCTCAGTTCCCTTGTATGAATAAAGCATTTTAGGGAGCATAAATCATTCTTTACACTTGCAGTTACTTAGTGCTCCCTTTTATGTGGCTCTCAGCCTCAGAAGCCAAAGTTTAAGTGAGTGGTTGACTGTTTAAGATAAAGGTGAAATAAAAAACAGTGGTGCATATATAATTTACTAAAAATCTTTACTTCCTTTTTTTGATCAGCAACCATATTGCTTTCACTGACATAAGAGATTCCACTGACTTTAATTCATTAATTAACTTGTATTTTTGTACATATATTATATGCCAGATTAGGTCCATAAGGAACATATTTGTTATAGGAGCAAAACACAGAATATTTTGAAGTCTATTAAATCATGGAAACAGACTTGTTGACAAAATTCCAAAATACTAGCTTTTAATATAGTTTCCCCTTCTTGACTGCAGACCTTAAAGATAGATATAATTTCTTATTCATCACGAAGTCTGCCAATAGTAGATAGATAAATATTACCATATTAATTATACTACCGTATATTATAGCATATTCAATATTAGTGCTGTATTACTATTATAAACAGTAGGTTAGATAAATATTTATTAGATTAATGTGTCTCCGTTATCTATTGCTGTGTAACACACTATCCGAAATCTTAGTGGATTAAAATAACAGCCATTTCGTTTTATTGCTCACAGTTTTATGATTTTGGCAGGGCTCAGCAGGGCAGTTTCTCTCTGCTCCATGCACCATCAACTGCAGCTCCTTGACTGGGGCCAGAGGATTCACTTGCCAGGTGGCACACTCGCGTCCTCACTCATGCTGCAGGTTGGCAGAGATGGCTGACGCCTGGGCTCTGGTAGGATTATGAGGCAGCTGGCCTCCTCTCCCTCCCTGTACACTCTCATGTCCCCACTGCTCCATGTGGCCTCTCAGTATGGTTTCTCCATGTTAGCTGGACTCCAGGAGTGTAGCTGGACTTCTTAATGTTAGTTGAGGGTTCTAAAAGCATGAAAAGGCAGCTGTTAGAACATCATATAGCTTAGGTGGAGAACTGGCATAGGGCCACTTCCACTGCACTCTGTTGGTTGAAGCCAGATTCACTGTGGAAGGGGACTACACATGGGTGGGAATACCGGGAGGCACAGATGGTTGATCCATCCTTGGAAACTAGCTAATCCCAAATGAATAAATGAACACAATCATTAAAGAACTCTTCAGATTTGAGGGAGAATGTTTAAGAAAGTACTACATAAAGCCATACCTAGCTATAATATGTATGTGTACATATATATAGCATATACATATAGCATATATATAGCATATATATTTAATGGCAACCCAGTAGGTTACATACAAGGTGAAAATATAGTAGAGAAATGACATAGGCCATGTCCAATTCCATAAAACATAATACCACATTGTATCACACAGTTAAGCTCATAAAACATTATTGATTCTGTTTCCCAGAACAAATGTCTTCATGGGCTTTATGATCATGAAATCAGATGGAACAATCAGAAGGAGTTTGAATTATCAGGGACAATGGACTATATTAAGTCATGGCTGTTAGAAGACTTCTTTATGGCTTTTTGAAGACTTCTAGATCATTATCACTCATAGAAGCCAGCAGGAGATTCTTGGACCACTAAAAGCCCCTGATAAAATTTCTTATATTCTGTGCTGTCTTTTTCAGAACATAGGCATAAGGAACTCTTCTGAGTAAGTTACACTGTCAATATTTATTAATACACACACACACACACACGTATATATAAAAAAACTTTTGTTTAAGTTAAAACTGCATTGTGGGAAATATTTTCAGTGAATCATGATACATGTCCATATGATAGAGTTAGTATTTCTGATGCTATTTTAACCATTTATAGTTATCATTGTGAGAGGAGAAATGCACTAATAAGAAACACTTTCACAGGAAGGGCTCTGGCACAGTTATCTGAAACTTCACTGCAGAAATTGCTGAGGGAGCATCAAAGAAAGGAGAACTTGCCCTTTCTTTGGCTGTTGTAGCACCCACACATGTGATTATGCAATGGCCTTTGGCTTGCCTTAGAAATTCATAGATCATTATCCAGAAGTTCTGCTGTTAGGAAGACTCTGGCTGACATGATGTCCCTTCCATTTCTGGCCTGGTGTTAGTGCTTCACCTCATCGGCAAGAAGGTGCAGTTGTGCGACTACAACAGAGGGCAGCAGCACTCTTGGGCAAGGGTCTGCCATAGACAAGGGCACCTTGCTGGCCCATATCCACAGATCTCATTAGAAGAGTTTGGTGAGATGCCTGTGGGTCTGCCCAGGAAGCCTACCTGGATGTGGGCTTGCAGAAAGAACTGGCAACCATGTGGAAGCTGGTCCATTCACTTGGCATGTACCAAATGAAATCATTATCTGACCAACTCGTCAGACACCTTTCTTATACAGCTTAAAAACAGGAGGCTTTTCACTTGCTTCAGTTAGAAATAGACCCTCACATATACATATCCTACATATACAACCACACCTCAGCCCTTGACAAGTATGAATTGCACATGAAACTCTTGAAGAGCTTCTAGACTGAAAATACTGTAATAAATGCTGAGGATGACCTCTTGAAATTATCCAAAATTATTAGCAACTTAAATATTCACTTCCCTGATATGAGGGTGATAATGGGAAAATACAGATAATAACTATTATAAAAAATTAAAATATTCATCATAGATGAGTGAAGGTTGTCCAGTGCACACATACCATTACTGGTAATATTTGTTTAGAGCTAACTTCTTGCCAGGGACTGCACAAACCTTTTTATAGATATTCTCTTCTTTGATCTTCATAATCTTGTGATGTATACATTATTATGATCACCATTTTACAGGTGAGGTTAAGTAATGGGCCCAAGGTTACATAAATAGTAGATTCTAACTCCAGTTGCCCTATTACCCTTGGGAACACTCCAAAGCTCCTACAGTACTTGTACACACACACACACGTGCAAACATATGTGCAGACACATCTAGTCAGCATTCTGATAGTTTTACTGAAGCAAGCATTGTTTGTCTAGCATCCCCATTATCTGGTGTTGGTTGTGGTTTTCAATTGCCACCACTCTTTAAATTAATAGCTTTGTAATAAATTTGTGGAATTACTATTAGGTTTCACTTTCATTGATTATTTTGCTCATACACATTGCTGAGTTATTTTAATTACTAATTTTTTTCATAATGTTTTGTTATTGAATTTTTCCTCTGGCAAAGTGAGATAGATGCCTGGGATGGGTGGATGTGGGGTCTCTTGCTTCACTTAAGGAAAAGTATCGAATTAAACCACGCACACGTCTGTGTGATATACAGTGAGGCTGGCATGACTGATGTCTCCCCCTGCTGTGGATGTCTTTAACAAATTTTATTAAATTGTATTGTTTTATGAAATTTTCATTTTTATGAAATTTCTTTCCTTTAAACTTGAAAAATCTTTTTTTTTTTTTTTTGAGACGGAGTCTTGCTCTGTCGCCCAGGCTGGAGTGCAGTGGCGCCATCTCCACTCACTGCAAGCTCTGCCTCCCGGGTTCACGCTATTCTCCTACCTCAGCCTCTCGAATAGCTGGGACTACAGGTGCCCGTCGCTATGCCTGGCTACTTTTTTTGTATTTTTAGTAGAGACGGGGTTTCACCGTGTTAACCAGGATGGTCTCAATTTCCTGACCTCGTGATCCGCCCATCTCAGCCTCCCAAAGTGCTGGGATTACAGGCATGAGCCACCGCGCCCGGCCGAAAAATCTTTATCTGTAACAGATCTAGTTCTAGTTGACCCTTCGTCATGTTTTATAGAGTCTTTTCAAGTTTAAAATCATCTTGGAGTCTCCTTGATCTCCATCAGGACTCTGGAAGAGTTAGCAAGCCAGTGGAGAAAGTTTTCTGAAGCTAAACCCTCAGTGCTGCCTCAGTCCTTCCCTTCCACCTGCATACTCACTCATATGCACGGCACACTTGCTCACACAGATGTGCACACACTCACAAGCAGACACACGCTCACATAGGCAATGCATACACACAGAGGCATACATACTCAGAAATACCCATACACGCAGATACTCAGACACACTCAGTTGCTCACACAGATGTGTGCAGAGTCACATGCAGACAGACATATACACTCACAAATATCTAACCAGACACACACAGACACACGTACTCACAGAGTTGTTTAATGGAAACAGAGTTTCAGTTTTGCAACACAGAAACATTCTAGAGATTGGTTATAAAATACCATGAATAGCCTTAACACTATTGAATTGTATACTGAAAAATGGTTAAGATTATAAGTTTTATGTGTATTTTACCACAATTTAAAAGACAAAGATATTCACTCTAAGTAAGTGGGTGCATTAGTTAAATCTTTCTTTCCTAAGGCGACAACAGCTTTCTTCCATTTGCCTGCCATGAGGTGAGGCAGCCCCCAGCAATCCACCACTGCTCCCCGTGAAGGTAGATTACAGGTGATTGTAGATCCCTGGCAAGAGTGGGCTATGCCCAGGGAAGCCAAAGCAGAGAGAAAACTCCTGCCATCTGGAGCTATCCCTGCTGTGGATTTACATGTCTCCTGAAAGAAGAAGGAGAAGAGGCTGTCGGAGGCATGGTCCTCTCTTAGATCCCATGCCCTATTGTGGTGGCAACTGCGATTATGCTTTATATTTTCCTTTTAAAATGTCATTGTCAGACTTTGTGAAAATTCTCATGAGGCTTTGAAAAATATGTGAATGGATACAGAGGGCCCCTTGCCTTCTCCCACTGCTCACTACTGTGGCTAGAACATGACTACAAACTGCCCACCCAGCCTCCCTTTCATCCTCTCCCCCAGGACACCGCCATCTGGAGTGGAAAGTTTTCTCCAGCTCCTACAGGATCAAGGGCAGTGGAGGAGAAAGACTCTCCCAAGAGATGAACTTGGGTCATTCATGTCAGAGGGTCTGGCATCTTTGTACAAGGCCAGTTGTTATTTATATCTACTCACCTCTCTCTGGAATTACATCTATAACCAACAAAATCCAGGTCTTGTTCAGCTGGAAAAAACCAGCAGTGTCCAGACATGACTGGGTTTTTGTTTGTTTGTTTGAGATGTGAAGTTTTGCATGTAAATCAAATAGAGTTTGCCAGAAAATTCATTGCCTGAGCAAATACGGTCTGCTCCTTGGGTATTGCCAGGATGGTTTGTCTGGAGAGACTGCGGAGAAAAGTGTCAATACCATAGAAATGAAAACTCAAAATTAAAGGATCAAGGTGAGGGGATCCAGAATCCCTCCTCCCATGTATTTTCTGTTTATTCACAACTCCCAAAGTTTGCTACATATTTCTGACAGACGCCGGGATCCCAAAGTGATGTGTTTAGGCATTCTTACCCTGCTTCTTGGGGAGGCAACGGGGTGACCCCTTCAGCTGCAGAAGAGTGAGAAGGTATGCTCAGGCCCGTGCAGCCAGAGGGAGTGCCAGTCTCCTTGGAGGTCTCATACTGAGCTGGTCAGGCCAAGAAAGTAGGTGCAGAACTGGATTAGCCTTGTGATGTTCCCACTGGAGTCTCCTCATGCTCCAGGCCTATTGACATCTCATGTGAGGGACTGACCATGCTATGACGAAAGAGCACAGTGTGTTGTGGCAGTCCTGGAACTGTTTGCCCAGAGAGGCTTTCCTCACCCTTTCCCTGTATGGGTGCAGAAAAGAGTTAACATAGCAAACTTGAAACTGGCTTAGAAAGCCGTACTTGCAAGGGTGGCTTTGTCTGGCATCTGGGAACTTGGACTTCAGGAGTCTTCCCACTGTTCCCTGACTGACAAGCGGGGCTGGCTAGGCCTAAAATGTATAAAAAGTGTGGCTCACACTGAACACCTGCTTCCTTCAGGGAGTCTGGAAAATGGGGATGAGCTAGGCAGAGGGTACCTATGTGATCAGCCCCCCATAAACACCCTGAGCCTCTGGTGAGCATCCCTGGCAGATGACATTACATGAGTGTTGTCACAACTCATTGCCAGGGTTGGTAGGCACAGCCCCTGTGCCTTGATTAGGAGAGGACCTTTGGAAGCTTCTGCCTGGTTTCCTCTGGACTTTGCCCAAGTGCCTTTTCTCTGCTGATTTGGATTTGTATCTTTTTGTCATGATTTATCGTGTAGTACATATAATATATGTACATTTGTATCTGGTCGTGGCCATGTGGGTGGCCGAGTCTGGTGAGTCCTCCTAGTGAATCACAGAACCTGGGAATAGCCTTGGGGCCCCCAACACAGAAACGGTGGGGCGAAATTTGCAGGCGGTGTTTTCCAGAGTGCTTTGTCAACTGATTCTAGTGGAGTTCAGCAAAATGGCAGACAAGGGAGGGAGAGGGAGCGGGAAGAAAGGGACAAGCTAGGATGTTTCTTTCCTCCCTCTTGACCCCATACAGTGTTTCTTGTAATGACTGCATCTAAAGCTCCCACCAGACAAGACCACACAGTTCCAGTGCCTGACCTACCCTCAGCCCTCCCGCTATGATGACACCAACTCCTCTCTGCTGTTGCTAATTGTGGAGTTGACTCACCTTCTCCTGTTTGGTTTCTTGTCTCTTCTCTCACCTGTGCAACCAATCCTCTACCTTAAATTCCTTCTTTTAGAAAGACCTAAAGTGGTTTTCGTTTTCCTGGATGAACCTCATCTGTTACATTCCTTAAATATTTACGTGGGTCCACCTCCATGCCAGGCAAGGGGCGTTCAGAAATAGAAGACATCATCCCATCCTGAAGGACCTCAGAGACTATGCACTTGTGGAAGTTGCATCCCTAGCACAGTTCAAGATTCATTGTGTAACCGGAATCCTTTGTTCTGATGTCTCAGTCATACAACCACGAGGAAATGTCCTGCAAAATGAATGGGCTTCAGCCACATTCTAGGGCTTGGTGCCTTGGACACATTTTTATCGACCTTGTTAAGCACAAGGGAAGCCACTGCGTTTATGATGCTTATGAGGTTAGTGGTTTGGGGGAGTCAGAAAGCCAACCACTGTGTGTGTATGTTCACACAGCCAATTATTAGTCTAAGGCCAAAACTGACACCGTGGAGGTGGTTGTGAGGGTGACAATCCTGTTCTGAATGCACAACTCAACCTCAAGTCCTGGGGGCACCTGGCATCTGCGCAACCTCATCTGAAGGGTACCAGGGTGGCTGCTCATCCTCCAACCCCACATGGGTGAGGGTATCTTGGAATCCTGGACACTCGGATTTGATGTTTGCCAGGAGAAGTACCAGAGTATGATAGTTAGAGATTGGGGGGCTGGTTAAAAATGTACTGAGGAGACCTGAAATTGTATGAATGCTGAGGGGAAGCAGTGCTAGACATCTTTAGGGCCTTTCTGTAGCACTCAGCAAGGAATGTGGCAAAGATGGACTTTGGATAGTTAAGTGGTCAGCAGCCTCTCTCCAGGGAACTCTGGCTGGAGTCCCTACCTTTTTGTAGTCTAGTGCGGGTACAGCCAAGGAAACAGAACATGATCATGCAGTGTGAGGAGCACTACAACAAGGTAAACTCCTCACAAGACATCTGGGGAGTCAGTGGAGGGAGGCCAGGCAGGGAAGAAAGATGGCAGAGGAAGATGGTAGGGAAGAAAGATGGAAGCCAAATGGCAGAAGCTTAGTGATGAAGAGGAAGAGAGGAGAAACAACAGTGGAAGGTGGGGAGGGGAGACTGGTGTTGGGGGAAGGTTTTTTAAAATACTGGAAACCTTAAATTGTATGAATGCTGAGGGAAAGAGCAGTACTAGAGGCAGGGTCCAGCTTGTATAGGGCCTTGTCAGTTTAAGCATGCAATTTATCCAATAAGCAAAGAGAAGTAGCCATATAAGGGCTTTGAGCAAATAATTTGATTTCGGATTTGAGCCCCGAAATATTCATTCTGACTGCACTGTAGAGAATTGACTGGAAAGGGGTTCATGGGTAGATTCAAGGGTTATTTAAGAGGTAGGATAGAAAATATTTGCTCAGGGATCGAATTTGATGTTTGAGGAAGAGAAACAAGGAAGCCTCAAGAATGATGCCCACATGTCTGGCATACCACCTTCGTGTAAGGTGATGGTATTCACTGAGGTAGGGAACTCCTGAGATGCACCAGGTTTTCAGGGAAACTGATACATCTCATGTTAGACATAAGGAGCATGTGTTGTCACTGGAATGTGACAAGCGAGGATAGTCAGTAGGCACTTAGATAAGGGAATCTGCAGTTCTGGAAAAGATCCTGGCTAAAGACCCAGATTTGGGAGGTGTCGGGATATAGATGGAACTTTAAAACAATGGGAGTTACTGAGACAATCAAGGAATATTGTGCTGTGCTGGAGGAAACCGCAGTGTTCAATGTCAAGGAGGCCTAGGAAAAATGTCTTCAAAGAGAGAGTTCAGCGCTTCCAAAAGGTCAGGTAAATAAGAACTGAATCCTGTCTTTTGGCCTGAGCACAGGCCTCGGAGACCTCCAGGTTCAGTAGAGTGATGAGGTGGAAGCCAGATGGCAGAAACTTAGTGATGAAGGGGAGGAGAGGAGGAGTAACAGCAGGAGGGGGGACATAGGTTGGGGGAGGTTTTTAAATAAATATTGAAGAGACCTGAAGTTGCATGAATGCTGAGAAGACACAGTGTTAGCAAGCAGGAGCTTGAAGCTACCAGAGGAAGAGTGGATAAGAGACACAACAAAGCCCTGGAGAACAAGGCAACATAGAAGCCTGGTTTGGAGATGCAGGGGGGAGGAGGGACCTTTCCAACTTTAGTAACGGGAAGAAAGAGGAAAAGATAGATAAGGTGGCGGGTGAGTTCATAGATCTGGTAGCAGAAAATTGAGAGCATTTCTAACCAATGGCATCTTTTTTTTTCTTCTTCTTCTCTATAACATCAGGAGATTGAGTGGTAGGGTCAGAATTCTGAAGACAGTAAAGAGGGTTAGAAATGGCTATGTTTGACTGGGTGCAGCGGCTCATGCCTGTAATCCCAGCACTTTGGGAAGCCAAAGAGGGTGGATCACCTGAGGTCAAAAGTTCAAGACCAGTCTGGCCAACATGGTAAAGTCCCATTTCTACTAAAAATACAAAAATTAGCCTGGCATGGTGCTGTGCACCTGCGGTTCCAGCTACTTGGGAGGCTGAGGCAGGAGAATCACTTGAACCCGGGAGGTGGAGGTTGCACTCCAGCCTTTGCAACAGAGCAAGACTCCATCTGAAAGACGAAAGAAAGGAAGGAAGGAAGGAAGGAAGGAAGGAAGGAAGGAAGGAAGGAAGGAAGGAAGGAAGGAATAGCCGAGAAAGAAAGGAAAGAAAGAAAGAAAGAAAGAAAGAAAGAAAGAAAGAAAGAAAGAAAGAAGAAAGAAAGAAAGAAAGAGAGAGAGACAAAGAAAGAAAGGAAAGAAAAGAAAGAAAGAAAGAAAAGAAAGAAAGAAAGAAAGAAAGAAAGAAAGAGAAAAGAAAGGAAGGAAGGAAGGAAGGAAGAAAAGAGAAAGCAAGGGAAGGGAAAGGAAAGGAAAGCAAAGGAAAGGAAAGGAAAAGGAAAAGGAGAAGGAAAAGGAAAGGGAAGGGGCTGGAAGGGAAAGAAAGGAAAGGAAGGGAAGGGAAGGGAAGGAAAGGAAAGGAAAGGAAAGGAAAGGAAAGGAAAGGAAAGGAAGGGAAAGGAAAGGAAGGAGGAAAGGAAAGGAGTAACGGAGGAACATTTTTCTCTTAATTTTGAATGATAAAATTAAATGATTTTCTTAGGAGAAAACAGTGTGATTTTTCTAATATGATGGTAATTATTAAAGATGTTTACTCATCTTCCTCTTTGGGGCCAGGCATCCCATTCCTGCAGGAAGTCTTGTGGTTAGGCGTGGCTGTGGCTCTGGGATGATCCAGGAATGCAGACCATGCCTTATTTGCAGAGGAGGGACACGTTGCTCTCACTGGATGCATGGTCAGCTAACTGCTCCAGACTGCCCGTGGGAGGGCAGACCCTCCTGCCAAGCCACACAGCAGCCGGGACCTGCCAGGCAAAAGCATTCCCTTTGTAAAGCGAGACCTCCCAGACCCTCTGACGGAAAGGAATGGGTGGGAACTTCCTGGCACTGCAGGGTCCCTTGCCCGGTACTCCCAGTGACGGGGGCGGGGGGCAGAACTAGGGGTGGGGATGGGGAGGAGAAGCAGGAATGAGAAATTGGGAATCAGAGGGGTAAGTGGGAGAGAAGGAGGCACCTGCCGGGATAACAGGCCAGGATGAAGTAAATAGAAAATCCTCAGAGCTCTCTTGCTGGGCTCCAGCTGTGGAGAAGGGGGAGGAGAAAACCCTGTGGGACAGGGGAGGAGGGTGAGGGCTCCTCTTAGGAAGTTATTTAAGAGCCAACTGTCTAGTCTTTCCGGAGTCCGTTTGAGGAAGTCCCCGAGGAGCACAGACCAAGCCCACGCGAGGGCACCTCTGGAGGGGAGTGCCTGCAGGTAAGCTGCCGTCCCTGCACCCTAAGAGCCAGGGGCCCGCTGCGTCCGCCTCCTGCACCTCGGTTTCCTGGGTGAACCCGCAAGCAGCTTGCTCTGGGCCCTGTGGCGCCGGTCACAGGCAGTCCCACTTGCCCGATCCTCGCTTCCCGCCCCCAACTCCGCACCTGCCCAGCCCAGCTTCTGAGCGGGACTTCTCTCAGGCTCTCCAAGCAGCTCTCCTGAAGCCGTTGCTTGCTTGGAAGGCCACCAAATGGGGATGGGGGAGTTGGGGGTGCCTCCCCGAGGGACAAGCCCCCTTTCCTCAGGGGAGCAGATTATGGAGCTGGAACACAAAAGGTGAGGGGAGTGGGACCAAGTGAGAACAGCCCGCCCGGCTTGGCTCCCCACTCCTGCGCATCGCCTTCCTCCATCCCAATTTGGAGCTGAACTTCAGCCACTTCTCCTCCTTAGACACGCCCAGAAGCGAGGGCTCCTGCCCGCCGCACTCACCCAGCCAGGCGTGCACCTGGGGCAACCCACTTCTTCCCCTTAGCAGTGTGTCTTCCAACACTGTTCTGCACCCCTAGCGATGCCACAGCCTACCTTTGGTATTTCCCACCAGAGGATGGCTCTCTCCAGCCTTCTCCCTATCATTAACCCTTTTTCTGTCTTCTCCCTCCCTTCCCCCCTCAGCTCACCAATGACTGTAAATATGTTTATCTATACTTATGGGTACCTATTCACACCTCATGCAAACCCTCCTGTCTCCTTCTCAGACCAAACGCCTTAGGCGTGGTTGTCTTTTCTCTAGCATGTTGTTAGTGTTCCACATGTCTCTGGAACTATCTCTCTACTCTGGTGGCCTCTACAATGGGGACTCTTCATCTCTTGGGGGTGTGCCTGGTTTTTGAAAATAGCCAAGTCGCCAGGAGTCATGACTGGGTAATCCAGGGGATCAAGGGGGAACCTTCATTGGGCCCAGAAACAAAGTCCCCCTTCATTTGGTTAGTTGGTCAACAAGTACTTACTGGTCACTGACCTTCAGGTGTGTGTTGTTTAAACTGGCTCAGTGCCTGCACAAGCTCCAAAGGAAGGGGAAGCAGGCTTGGAGCATGGGAAACGTTGGCAACCCTGACTTCCTAAGCCTATTGATAGCCCTGTTTAAAACTGCATGCCCAACCTCTCCACCTCCTTATCCTCCTCCATGTGGTTCTGCTTCCAAAGCAGTTCCTACCTCCTCAGACCCCTAACTGGGTTTACTTATGGCTCTTGTCGGGCTCCACCCTAACCCTACCAGACTATAATCTGTCAGAGCAAAAATTCTGTTTTGTTCTCTGATGTATGCCATGTACCTAGATCACAGCCTGGCATGTCGTAGGCCCTCAATAAATATTGGTTGAATTAAATTGCAAATGTGAATGCTTTAGAAGACAACATTTATCTGGACATGGTTGTGTGAGTTTATTCTTAAAAGTGACTTATAATCTCATAAATCTCTATGAAATGAACATAGATACAGCACATGCATGTGGCAGGAAAGATTTCTTGCGAAGATGCTGCTGTAGGATTATGGAAGGTGGGGGAATCCGGGTCTCCACAAATCTTTTAATTTTTATATTTATGTAAATAAACCCCTTTTCTTCTGCTTTCCATATGTTTTGGCACACACAAAATCTCCCCAGGATCCTTGGGGAACTGTACTCCGTCATTAGACTAATCCTTGCTGCCACTTCTCAGTTTTTATTTATGCAAACCACAAAATGTGTTGCTCAAGTGCTATCACACAGACATGTCTGTTGCTCTATTTTGGAATCCTTGTCTCAAATGTTACTCACTTTCCATGCCTTTTCTGTTGTCCTTTTTTTTTTTTTCTTCTGAAGGACCTTGTAAAGTTAAGAATGTCAGAAACCTCCAGAATCGCCTTTGGAGGCAGGAGAGCGGTTCCACCCAATAACTCTAATGCAGCGGAAGATGACCTGCCCACGCTGGAGCCTCAGGGCGTGATGCCCCGGGGCGTCAACCTGCAAGGTAGGAGCATACGCCCCCTCCCCACCACTCTGGGTCCAGGCACAGCTGGGCCCTGGCCCCTCTTCCCTGCAGGTAAACATCCTCTGTCTGCACTGGGGTTCCCACAAAAGGAAGGCCCCTGTCAATCTCTGGTTTTATAAAGGAAGGAAGCAAAAGCTTTCTTTTAAGCGGTGAAAGCACCAGAGACCCAGAGCCTTGTCCCAGGTCTGCCACTTACTGACCTTGTAACCTCAGGGAAGTTGCTTTGTCTTTCTGCCACTCAACTATTTCCTGTACAAAACCAGAGTCCTGGATTAGCTAGGGCCTCTTCCAGCCCTACTGCTCAACGCTGTAGAGAATTTTCTCTAGCTGGAATATTCCACTTCCAAAATATTGTGGCTGTTTTGATTGTCTGGCTTGCACCTCCTTCCTTCTCCCTCCTCCCTTTTCCATCCATTGCTGTGAATTTCAGAGCCGGGGAGAAGTGCCAGACTCTGACAGTAATAGAGATAGAAGCCCTCTATTTCTCTCCAGAGCAGCCTGGTGAGCTGGCAAGGCAAGCTGCTTCCCCAGCCTCTTGCCTCTGCCTGATCCCTAGAAACCTGCTCCGGGTACAGCAGCCAGCAGTTGACCTCCTCTCAGCCCTGTCAGCAGTGACAAGGCCCAGGTGCCAGCACTGGTTTGGTGATACAGACATCATTCCCCTGGGCCACAGCAGGGACATTCAGACTCATGTCTCCGAGTGGCATAGCATTCATGCACCAACATCCAATTTTACTCCTAAGGGTGTTCCGTGCTGGGTTTCACTGGGGATAAAACATCCATTTGCTGGGATAGGTGAGCATGGTCATGCTGGAGCTGTGTGGTTGATTCCCCTCGTTAGAAGGAGACCAATGCCTGAAAGCCCAGACTGATGCATCGCTCCATATAGCAAAGGGAAAGGGGAAGTACAGTTTATCCAGCAAGCCAGACACTTGCCCAGGTGTTGTGGACTGGTGTCACTGTGTTACTATCACACTAGATGATTTGATACCAAATAGTGAAATCAGGGAGGTATCCAGTACCATCCAAGTTTGGGAAAAGAGGTTCACAGAACAGAAGGGCATCTTCAGTCAGGTGGTAGAGTTTGAGGGGCTAAGATGAACTTGTAGTTCTGAAGTCTCTCTCCCAGCTGGGTGCCACTCTTTAAAACCCAACCATGACAGCCACAGAAGTGGGGTTTAAGAGAACTGGCTAATCAACCTCATGTTATAGGTTAGGAAATAGAGGCTGAAGGTAAGCAGTTGGTATTCACTCCTCGCCCAGTCTATGAGTCTTTTTCTTTAAGAATGCAAATAAAATTGAAAAGCCTACAGACATCAAATTATGAAGCAGGTTGCCTTTGTGTATTCCATCTTCTAGCAAAATTCCCCTGTGGCACAAAAGACTCTGGGCCCCTGGAAAGGGGGTGCAGGCAGTGGGAGAAGTGGGCAGTAAGAACATGAGGAGTAATGACACAGCTGCCCTTGCCACATGAGGAGTCAGGACACAGCCACGCTTGCCAGGATTGGTGGGGAAAAATGGGGACCTCTACAAAGGCAGTGCAGGGAAGCAGAGAGCAGAGGCAGAAGACCTGGCTTCCTGCTGCACATCTGCCCCTTCTTGCTCATTCTGGGAAAGTCATATAGGTGCCCAAGCCTCAGTTTCTCCATCAGCAAAATGGAAGCAATGCCTGCTTCACAGATTGTCATGAGCATCTAGTGAGCAGTGTCTATGATCGTGTCTGAGCCACAGCACATGACCAGTAAGTGTTCATTGACTGGGAACATGCAACTTATCATACCCCAGCAAGGTCAGGAAAACACTCCAGGGAATACCTGTTTCTATGGGGAATATGTACAACCTGTAGCCCCCATAAATCTGACATCTGAACAAAATGCTGCTAGTAAGACATAAAAACTGTCAGAGAACATGTGCGGGTAGGCCAATGAAGAAAAAAAAAATCTGGGGTTACTGTTTTTGTTGATTTCTGGAGGCAGAGGTGGGGAGCAGCATGACTGAACTATTCTGAAAAATTAGTCATTATGTATTTTGCAGTCATATGTGTTCACAACCCAAGTGACATTCTGGAATATCCATTAGAGGCACTGGCATAAGAGTGTGAATGTCCAGTGACTGTAGAATGAATGAACAAACAGTCAATCACTTGTGAATTGAACGACTCTGATCTAGTGACATAATTTATTATTAATAACGAGCTCCAGATTTCATACATATGCATTCATTTAATATTTTTCACACAGACAAGATAAGTGTTACATGCTCTGGGGATATGGTTTCTGAAGGCCAGAATCATGACAGCAAGTCCCAGACGAGGACAGGAAAAAAACCTGTCCACACACACATATACCAGCACACAAACCATCGGAACAAGGATGTCTATCTCCTGGTTACCCTTTGCATTTCATATTTATGTTTAATTGTTCTAAAAACAGGTTTTCTGGCACTATATATCAAGTTTTCTCCCTAAGGGACGAAATTTGCTAAGCCACTAAACCTTGGAAAGCATAGTCATTCATTTTTAAAATGCCATCTTCATGCAGTTCACCCAGTGGCCACTAGTGGCCTCTAAGAAGCCTTGTATCCGTGGTCACCAATCTGCGGATGATGACTTTGGCTCCGGAAACACTAGCCCCAAGGGAAACTCTTGTCTCCATTTTTTTTCAGTGGCCACTCTTCCCGGTAGCAAGCTGCTCTTGTAATATTGACTGAGAAATGCAGAGAGGCAAGAAGAGGAAGCGGGGGGAAATGGCTGGTTTTTCATTTCTAATAGTTCTGTAGCAGTGAGTCCTGCCCATCACTGTGTGTGATATATACAGTGTTATAAGGTATACTGAGTGTATATAGTACCCTTAAGTCATAGCTTTGGTAACATTTGGTTAAGAATTATTTTGGCAAAGTCTATATTTTAAAATGTATAAACTCAGGTAAGTTTCCTCTCATGCACACCATGATATTCAAGAAAAAAATGAAATATTTGAGGTGGGCACTGAAATCCCAGTGGTGGGACCAGCCAGTCAGTGGTAGCGTTTGACATCCTTGCATGATTTTAGGCATCCTTAATGTCACCCTTTGAATTCAGTTGTAGCCAGGAAAGGTACTGAGACGATCTCCTCAGATTTGGATTTGTATCAGTTTCTAACAGACCACTCTGCAGGCTTAGTTGGTGTTTCTGAAAAATCTCTCCACTGCCTTCCTGGTCTGAAAGGTTATGTGTAGCCGGAAATGTAACATTCCAGAAGAAACCTTATGTTGTTGGTCTGGTTTGGCTTTATATTGTTAACAACAGGTGACCATTTGTAGCAGCAATTGGAATCATTTGACAGTTCTAATGTATTGAATTAAAACTCGACAGCAAGCCTGGCTCTATGAAAAAATTAAACGTAGGTGGGTTCTAGTAGTTTTTCAGGCTAATGGGGTCTTATACCTTCCTGAGACGCTCCTCCATCCCACCACTCCTTGTCAGAATTAAATCAACCAATTAATGATAAGCCTCCTCTTTGTGCAGAGTAAACCTCTCTAGATTGAAGGTCACTGAGACACTCAGAGGCATTCAATGTATGACTGAGAAACGGCCCGCAGCAGTTCCTCCTTTCATTGAGTTCCTGGAAAAATATACACTTGTTTTCACATATGTGTCAGGAGCTGCTCCAGGTTCTCCCTGAGGACATAAAGTTGAGTCAGTCAGTCCCTAGCCTCAAAAAACTGTCAGTGTAGAGACAAAATAAATAAAAGATCATTGCAATTCAGTGTAATAAAGACTGTGACTGTGATTTATGCAAATTTCAGTGAAATAACAGAAATCAATGTCTAGTGGTGTGGTGGAGTGGGGAAGAGAATGAGGAGGGCTTCTTGATGCAAGGATATTGGAGCTAGGACTTAGAGGATGAGTAGGAGTGCTCCTGACAGGCGAGCACATGGAAAAGTGTTTGCAGTAGAGGGAACAGTATGTGCCAAGTGAGGAGTGACTAAAAGACGAAAGAGAAGATATAAGCCTGGGAAAATATGGCAGGTATCACACCATAACAAGGCCTTGGGGATCTAGGTTTCCTCCTGCAGATAATGGGGGACTTGAGAAGGATTCTAATTAGCAGAAATACATCATCAGAATTATGCTTTACAAAGTGGTAAGGAGGGCTGGGCACTGTGGCTCTTGCCTGTAATCCCAGCACTTTGGGAGGCCGAGTTGGGAGATCACCAGGTCAGGAGTTCGAGACCAGCCTGGTCAACATGGTGAAACCCTGTCTCTACTAAAAATACAAAAATTAGCTTGGTGTGGTGGTGGGTGCCTGTAATCCCAGCTACTTGGGAGGCTGAGGCAGGAGAATCACTTGAATCTGGGAGGTGGAGATTGCAGTGAGCCAAGTTTGTGCCATTGCACTCCAGCCTGGGCAACAAGACCAAGACTCTGTTTCAAAAAAAAAAAAAAAAAAAAAAAAACAGGTGTAAGGAGAAAATGGGGAACAGGAGATACATTTGGACGCTGTGGAGATACTCCAGGCTAGAAGAGGAATAGACCAGAGGGATTTTAGCCCCTGGAGGTATGGGGCTCATTTCTCCTGTTCCAGCTTCCTCTGAGCACCTGAGCAATGCTTCAACGTTATAGGGTCCAGGATGTATTAATAGCAACACTTTATAAATTAAGCGACTTAAGAAAATGTTTTTAATCATTCTAATTAAGGACACGTTAAAATTCTGGGTACCCAAAAGAAATGTGAGAAAGAGGTCTTTTTCCTGTTTGTTTGTTTTTTTAAATAAATAAACAAACCAGTTTCTCTTTGATAGCATTTATGCTTATAGTTTAGTAATACTATTACCAAAAATTGCATGGAGAATTCAGTTCACCAGGGAATTCCTAGAATATAAACCTAAACATTTAACTTATCTCAAGATCCCATCTGTGACAGGTATAATCATTCTCTGAAGAATATTTTACAATCTAGGGAGACAATAATTTACATTTTTTCATATTAGAGAAAGAGTAGGTGGACAGGGAGGCAGTTGCTTCTCCGGAGATTTTTTTCTTTTCTTTTACAGTTCATTATCCGGTATGTTTGGAATTAGGCTAAATTGTGTTAGGTAGACATTTTGAAAGCTGTCACTTTGAAAGAGCGAGCTGCCAAGTTTCCAGCTACGGTATCTCAAAAAAAAAAAAAAAAAAAAAAAAAAAAAAAAAAGGCGGCTTAGCAATGAGCTGTTCCATTTTGCCAGGAACTAGGTTTGGACAGGGGAAGCAAATTCATTTCCTGTTTGTGGCAAATGGAGCCTGGATGATGATAAGGCTTTTTCCATCTAAACTGTCTTGTTAAGCCAATAAACAAAGCAAGAATCAATATGCTAGATTAATCAATGCTCGCTAGAACACACTCCATGGCAAGGGACATTTCCTAGGCAAAATGGACAATGGAATGGACTATGATATTTTTATGTCTATGTTCATATTTTGTGACAGTCATCTTCAGAGTCTTTGATACTACCAGCTATTATAAGAACCAAATACTTGGTTGACCTGTGTGTGGTTGACTCATGGGCAATGAAATAAATTTTGTTTAATCGGTGGTATTGGGGGCCTCACCTCTATTCCCAATACTTTGGACAACCCATTAAGCTTCCTCATGTCTTTTCTATTTGACTACAGTCAAGAACATTATTCCTTTAAACTCTCAACCTCTCTGTGTAGCTTTTAATCTTCCACTTCTTAGCCAAGTTTTATTTTTTATGAAATGTCTTTCTTTGTTTAAATCATTTCAAGACGGACTTTTTTTTTCTTTTTTTTGAGACGGAGTCCCACTCTGTCGCCAGGCTGGAGTGCAGTGGCGCCATCTCGGCTCACTGCAACCTCGGACTCACAGATTCAAGTGATACTCCTGCGTCAGCCTCCTGAGTAGCTGGGACTACAGCGCGCACCGCCACACCCAGCTAACTTTTGTATCTTTTTTCAGTAGAGACTGGGTTTCACCATATTGGCTAAGATGGTCTCCATCTCTTGACCTCGTGATCCACCTACGTCAACCTTCCAAAGTACTGGAATTATAGGCGTGAGCCACCGCGCCCAGTCCCCAAGATGGACTTTTAAGAGATGATACAGGAAAGTTTTACTTATCACTGCCTTAGTTTTTCCCACTTACAGTACCACCGTGATTTTATGTTTTTCCTGAGGCATTGACTTGTTAAGGTGATATTGCAACAGAGAATCAAAAGATCACCAAGAAAAAGTAATATGTTAAAAAACATCAGGCTTAAAATTAAATGTCAAAAATATACCAATATAGATGATATAATTTAAAACAATTGATATTATCAGCTGTCATAAGAACCAAATACTTGGTTGACCTGTGGGTGGCTGACTCATGGGCAATGAAATAAATTTTGTTTTATACATGTAACTTTATATATATGTATATCTAAAGTTTGCTTATATATAATATATAACATATAATATAAAATATTGCTTGTAATATGTAAACAATATATTATATATGTAAATAATATATAACAATTATATATTATATATGTAAACAATATATTTTTAAAAACCAAACTCATGGGTTTATAGTTTTTTCATAGTGAAAACAAACAAATATATATAAACAAATATATATGTTTGCTTATATCTGTTATATATAAACAATATATAATATATAAAGATATAAATAATATATATAAACAATATATGTATTTGTAATGTATTATTTGTTTATATCTATTATATAATATAAACACATGTAACATATATATAATTTATATAAACAATATATAATTATAAACAATATGTTTTCACTATGAAAAAACTATAAACCCATGAGATGGGGTTTTATCTTTTTTTTGTTTGACTTTTCTATTCTCAAAGGCATTAATCAGCACCCTTTTTCTCACCCTTTGTCATCACAGTATAAGCAGGCTAGAAAGACAGGGTATTTTATTTTGTGAAACAAAACTGCTGATCTGGAGGTCTTTTGTTGTAAATTCCCACATCATACCTTCAACTATATATGTATGTCCTGAAACTAGCATATTTTGAGAATAAAATGGTAAATGACATTTACAGGACACAGATGATTAATCCTACAGTAAATGAGATAATTTATTTTGAAATGATCAACTCTAAGCTCCGAATTTTCAGGTAAAAGGTGTTCAGATGAAAGGAGGCACATTTGCTGTGGCATTTTTGCCCATTGCCCCAGGCACCACAGCAAGATAATTAAGACATGGTCCAGTCTTCAAGGGGATTGCAATCCCATGGTTAAAAAATCACCTATATAAAGATAATACAAAGAAATTAATTACAATACTTTAAAAAAAAAAAAAAAGACAGATGTTTCCTGAGAATCAAGAGGAGAAAAGCTTTCTATTTACCTGTGGAAATTCAAAGCAAGCCTGTCTGCTCAGAAGACAAGGAGTATAAAAGGGCATGGTTCCCTGGGAAGGTTGGAAGGCCACTGCTAAAAAGCTTCCCAGGGACCTTCTTTACCTTGTGACTTCCATAGCTCAGATTCCAGCCTCCCACCATGCCTTCTCAGATGCCTGACTTCTTAATGATTGGTCCTAAGGGCCCATCCAAATGCTCAGTGCTATTATGATTATTATTGCCATCAATTTCTGAGCATTTACCATGTACCAGGCCCTATGATAGAGCACTCAGTGCATTTTCTCATTTAATCCTCACACCAACTTCATTTTGCAGATGAGAAAACTGAGGCACAGGACATTTATGTAGCTTGCCAAGGTCACAAAGACAGTAAGTGAGAGTTGGGATTTGGGTTCAGGCAGCCTAGCTCCACAGTCTATGCTGTTACTATGCTCTTCTACTTCTCTTAATGATGATGATAATAATAATAAACATTTATTAAGAATGTACTAGGTGTCAGCCATTCTGTAAGATAGGTACTTCATTCCCAGATTAAAGATAAGAAAACTGAGGCTCAGAGAGATTAAATAACTTTTCTGAGGCTGCACAATTAGTAAGTAGTGAAGCATTTCCAAAAACATATTCTGAAAAATGCAGATCTCCAAAGAGAAAAGTTTCCATAGTCATTTACATTTGGAAACCGTTGCCCCTCTAGGATATCTGTGGTATACATCAGCATATTAAAGTCTCACATGAATGCTTCAGTAAAGAACCCTGATCAGCTTTGATTAGGCCAGCATTTTCCACACTGGTTTAACCATGGAGCTCTAATTCTTCCAATACCTGTCAATATTCCATAAAACTAGCACTAACCAGTCTCACTAAACATGAACCAGGTACACTAGGCTAGGATGTAAAGCTGGAAAGCCAGGTTTTCATTTGCAGTGAGAACTAGGATGGATGAGATGTTACCAACGATACCAAAGAAATGCTTGAAGATTTCTCGTTTTCCATCTTTACTTTGCCTTGTAGGTAGAGCTGCTTGAGAAGCCAAGGCAGGCCTCATTTCAGGGGCACATTATCATGCAGGGAGGGAGGGTACGAATGGAGAAGGCGAATCCAGGAGTACCAGAGGAGCAGCGCCTTGAACCTCTACATGCAGGCTAAACTCACGTTGCCCCTCACCCAGAACACGGCAACAGCTTCTTAACTGGGTTCACCTTCCAGCATTGCCCCTTCCAACCCCTTTTCTACTCTGCCACCAGAAGCAGTTTAAATATATATAAATCTAATCATGTCAGTTTGCTGTTTCAGATTCTTCTTTGGATCCACCATGCAATTAAACTCCTTCACGTGGTCTCCAAGGCTCGCGTGACGAGCAGGCTTCTCCTTACTCTTCCACCATGGCTCCCACGAGTACATTTCAGCCAACCATCATCTTTCAATTTCTTAAGCAACTACGCACTCTCTTGCCTCAGTCTTCAGGTATCCTTCTTTCTCCGCCTGAAGCATTCCTCTCCATCTCCCTTTCCACATGGACAACTGACCCCTCTTTTGACCACTGCTTATGTCTCACTTCCTTCAGAGAAATTCCTTATTTTCCACCTCGTAAATGTGGGTTAGGAGCTCCTCCCTGATACTCCCCTCAGTACTCTTTACTTCCTTTGTCAGAGATGTCTGACACTGTGTCATAATTATCTGTCCACCTTTTAGCATCTACTGCTGTGCGTTTACTTAGCTAGTAGTTATTAGACAGTTACCTAATCAACATTTATACCCATGTCTTGAGTGGCAACATAAAATAGCACACTTATAACATTCCCATAGGACAAGAAGCTAGGGAGAATATTAAATATATTAAATGCATACTTAGGGGTTAAAATTATCTTAAGAGCATGGGACAGTGAACCAAACTCAATAAGAAGAAACTTAACACATGCAAAGTCTTAACATCAAACTAAACAGAAGAAAACAATTGCACAAATAAATATAGCCAAATAGCAACATGAGTGGGTGACTTGTAGGGGCCTCAACTGAATTTTGATCCACTGTTGCTAGAAATAACATTAGAATGTGTTTTAAGGGAGGCTGAGGCAGATGGATTACCTGAGGTCAGGAGTTTGAGACCAGCCTGACCAATATGGTGAAACCCCGTCTCTACTGAAAAAAAAAAAAAAAAAAAATTAGCCAGGCGTGGTGGTGTGAGCCTGCAGTCTCAGCAACTTGAGAGGCTGAAACATGAGAATTGCTTGAACCCAGGAGGCAGAAGTTGCAGTGAGCCGAAATTGCACCACTGAACTCTAGCCTGAGCAAAAGAGCAGGACTCTGTCTCAAAAAAAAAAAAAAAAAAAAAAAAGAATGTGTTTTAAGGATTTTGCTTTATCAGATGCATAATATAAATCAACAGTGAGTTAAGAGTATCCAAGACACTAATAATATCTTGAGCTGAAATAATAGAAATACACTATTTATTTTAAAAGATGTAATGGTCTCTCTCAAACCACAACCAGAGTAATGTACTTTATTCCAGAAAGTAACACTTCAAAAGAGAAATTGACAAAATGGAAACTATTCCCAAACACAGTGTTGGATAAAAGTTCTAGAAATAACTTCTTAAAAACAGTTAAATAATCTGGGTGCGATGGCTCATGCTTGTAATCCCAACACTTTGGGAGGCCGAGCAGGCGGATCATCTGAGGTCAGGAGTTCAAGACCAGCCTGGCCAACATGGTGAAACCCCGTCTCTACCAAATTAAAAAAAAATACAAAAATTAGTGGGGCATGGTGGCGAGTGTGCCTGCAGTCCCAGCTACTCAGGAGGATGAGGCAGGGAGAACTGCTTGGACCCAGGAGGTGGAGGTTGTAGTGAGCTGAGATCGTGCCACTGCACTGCAGTCTGGGCAATGGAGCAAGACTCTGTCTCAAACAAACAAACAAACAAACAAACAGTTAAATAAATGAAGAATGTTTTACTCAGAAAAAAAACCCTATGAGCAGTCTTTAAATACCTAGAGAGTGCCAGATAGAATGAATAAGAGGTCTTATTCTATATTTATCCAGAAGTCAGAACGAGGACCCGTGGTTAGAAAAATTACAAGGAAGCAGATGTCAGTTTATCTTAAGAGAAGTTTTCAAATAATTAGAGTTGTTTAAAAATGGACTGTTTGCCCTATGAAATAATGAGTTCTTTGTTCAAATGGAAGCTAGAAGCCCAAGTAGTAGGGCTCTCATGAGAATGTTTCATATAGGATATAGTAGTTTTACCAGATGGCTGAGAAAATGCTACTGCTGTTCTGTGAGATTCCGTAAGGATGTAATATCAGTATATTCCTTCCATTGGTACTGGTAAGTGGAGAACTGATGAAACCCATTTCTAAGGACTTTGTTTTTTAGCTATTAAAAAAAAATTTTTTTTTTAAAGACGCTGTGCTAAGAAAGAGGACCAGAGGAGTTGACTGCTAGGCTCCTTTTCAACAGGGACATTTGTGCTTCTCCAGCTCATTCTTGGGTTGGTTTATCGCTGGGAATTGTGGCCTTAATAAGACCAGAGAACTCAGGAGAATAACAGCTTGGAATAGAGAGGTCTAGAGAATTAAACATCTTTAGCTCACAGCATAATGGAAAGAAAGTGCCCTTCAGGGGAACGTGTACTACAACAGGGCTCTGAGATGAGGTAAAAATAAAACTGCATCCTGCACTTTCTACTTGCTGTAATGCTGCAGTCAGAGTAACCCATGGAGCACCATGCCCTGTGAAATGGCTGTCACAGTTTAGGGGCAGTGAGCCACAGTAAGCCTAGGACCCACTATGTGCCAGGTACAGGGTCAGACCCATTGCATCGTTATCTCATTGAGCCTTCATAGACATTCTAGGGTATTAGTATCTTCATTTTAAAATAAGAAAAATCAGATTCTGAAAGGTAAAGTACCTTCACAAAGGAATTTTGAGACCTGAGATTCAAACTCAGGATTGCCTGAACTTTGAATTGCTCAGTAGTGTTTCAGGGATTCCTGGGCTTTAGGACCGAAGAGGATCTTAAAGAGCCCAACTTCTTGGTTTTGACTACGGAATACAATGGGGTCCAAAGGGACCGGGCACCCTGCACAGGATTTACGTGTGAAGGTAAAGGAAGCCATTCGAGTATGTCAGGAGATGCCCCAGTATGGGTACAAGCTCAGCAGCTGTGTTTTCTGTGCACACGGTGCTTATAGCCATGAGGGCAAATCATGCATCAGGCAGGGGCAGGAAGAGGGAGGGCAAGAGGCCAGGGCACCCCTGCTGACCCTTCTACCTTCCCACCCCACCTTCTCCCCAATAACCCTTTACAACACCAAATGCACATACAGAAACCAGTCTCTAGATCTTGTAAAGTACAGTGAGGACAGGGAGTTAGGATGATTCCCTCTCTCATCTATGATCATTCACAGAGGGGAAGGGGAAAAGGGCAGGAGGAGAGCTGACTTTCACGTGTAATACCCTTTGCTAAATGCCTGCATACGTGTCATCTCATGCCATCTCCTGTCACAGTCCTGTAAGATGGGGAACATGTTAGGCTATGAAATGAATATTAGTGTCTCCATTCTATGATGAAGAAATGAATTTAAGTCACACATACAAAGTTAGACAACTAAGAAACATGATTGACATTTACACTCCTGATGCCACGAATCAAAAGAAAAACCTGTGAATGTCGGCATCAGACAGTCCAGGTTTTGACTTTTGAATTGGCCCATTAGTAGCTAAGGAAAGCTGAGGATAGTTTCTGTGTAACTGAAAACAATCACATTTATCTCATGGAAATGTTAGTGTCCTTCTCCAGACCTGCTCCCTCTCTTTCCTGCATTTGAGGGCTGAGATCTACTTTTAGAATTACAGAGGGAGGGGGCATTTGACCTTCTTGAGGTAAAAGGAGAATTTTGGATTAATGATTAACTTTGTCCTTCGAATGTCCCCTTGAGGCTTTGTCAGATCTGATTCCTTCCTTTGGAAAGATAAGAAAATTGAAGTGGCTATTCCCTGCTTCCGCCTGGTTAGTCACAGAGTGAGGCAGTGACATGATGGGAAGCTCCTAACATAACGAAAACCAGCGTGAGACTGAGAACCTGAAGACTTCAACTCTGGCCCTAGCTTCTCTGTGTTTGGATCTCCCAGACAGGCATCCATCTATCCCACAGTGAGTGCCTTGTGGACTGAAATGAGATCAAAGGTGGAGACAGCTTTAAAAAGCTCTCTTCAAAGACAAGAATGTCACAAGAGGCTGACTCTCGAGACAGTGTTCCCCCTACCCCCGCCTCCTACAGAGTTTCATTCAGCAGACCTTGCTACCTGCCTTCTTCAGGAAAAAAAATCTTGTTTTTGAGTTTGTGTTTAAACTAAAGTTAGTCAATTATTTTCTTCAATTGTTTTTCTTGTTCATAGAGTTTCTTAATGTCACGAGCATTCACCTATTCAAGGAGAGATGGGACACTAACAAGGTGGACCACCACACTGACAAGTATGAAAACAACAAGCTGATTGTCCGCAGAGGGCAGTCTTTCTACATTCAGATTGACTTCAATCGTCCATATGACCCCAGACGGGATCTCTTCAGGGTGGAATACGTCATTGGTGAGTGCCACGTGCAAGCCCCAGTCTTGACACCATGGGTTGCATTGTAGAGAGAGGTAGGTACAGGCACAGTTGTGTGATTTCCTAGTGTCATATGTCAACAGTGGTGGGAGCTGGAATGACATCCAGCCCCTGAATCACCCTGCGCTCTAAGACTGGTCTGTATAGTGCCAAATATTAATAACGTGGGCCCACCCAAAGGGAAAATCTCATATAAATAAAAGTAAGTAAAACTGGTATAAAGTGTCGCTTAACTAAATTATTCTTCCTTAAACAAATGGTTTTGGTGTCCTATGGTTGTAACTTTTATCTCCATGATTTAGTTGGTCTCATGTGCTGAAAATGTTTGTAAATCTTAGCATACAATCCATGTATGCATTCCCAAAGTTGGTTCTGCTCTGATCTAGTCCCATGGGATGGCCCATGAAAAGTGGATAGTCCAATAAAGTTCACTAAACACTTTGTACTTTAATCACCTCTTTTTTCTTTCTTTCTTTTTTTTTTTTTTTTGAGACAAAGTCTTGCTCTGTCGCCCAGGCTGGAACAGTGGTGCGATCTCAGCTCACTGCAACCTCCGCCCCTGGGTTCAAGCGATTCTGGTGCCTCAGCCTCCAGAGTAGCTGGAAAAGCACTATATTAATAAAACTTTGTAAGTTGGCTAGATAGAAGATAAATATATAAAAGTCAGTAACTTTTATCTTCTCCAGCACTAAGCACCAGAAATAGACATAAAAAAAATTTCACATGACTAAAACTATAAAATATAGGACTAAAAACCTGAACACACAACCTATATAAACCAGCTATTAAATCTTAATAAAAACATGAAATACCAATGAAGAATCAAACATGTTCTTGAGTGGAAAGTCTTTCTTACACATTTTTAGTCTCCCAAGGTGTTGGTCAAAGAATACAAAATTTCAGTTAGATAGAAGGAATGAGTTTTAGTGACCTATTCCACAGCATAGTGACTGTGGGCTATAAGTATATTATTATATTAACTATAACTATATATATAATATATAACATATATTTATATATTATATATACATATATACTATATATACATTATATTAACTATAACTATATTATAGTTAATAATAATGTATATTTCCAAATTACTAAAAGTAGATTTTAAATATTCTCACCACAAAGAAATGTCATGTGAAGGAATCAATATGTTAATTAGCTTGAATTAATCAATCCACAATGTATATTTTGATCAAAACATCACATGCCCAAACCCCATAAACATATACAATTATGATTGTCAATTTTTAAAAGCCTCCCAAAATTAATATGTAAATTTAATGCATTCCCAATTAGAATCCCAATGGAGTTTTGAGTTGTTTTTGGCTTTGGTTTTGTTTTTTTGGACTTGTATAAAATAATCTTGAAGCTCATTTGAAATAATAATTACCTGGTGATAACCAAGGAAATCATACAAACAAACAATAAGAGTATTTTACATCAGAAGCAGTTATCAGAACATACTATGAAAAATATTTAGTAGGACACAATAGAGAATCCAGACATGGATTTCAGTATATGACTTAATATGATTGTTGGTTTCATGAAGAAAAGCCTATGAGATTTTGTTTGTTTGCTTGTTTGCTTTTAAATAAATGATGCTGGAATAACTGGTTCTCCAACTGGAAGAAAATTTAAAAATTGACCCTCATCTTTTATCCCATATACAGTAGTAAATTTCAGTTGGAATAAGTATTAATGTAAAAAAAAAACAAGACAGTTTTTTGAGGAAATTTAACAGACTTAACTAAAGATTGGAAACTCTGACACTGTAGAAGAAAACAAAAACCATGTACAGTTATGTGCCACGTAGCAACATTTCAGTCAATGACAGATCATGCATAGGTGATCTTATGAGATTATAATGGAGCTGAAAAAGTCCTATCACCTCGTGATGTCATAGTTATAATATAATAGTGTGATTACTCATTTTTTTAAATGTAGTATAGCCTAAGTTTGTAGTGTGTATAAAGTCTACAGTAGCATGCAGTAATGACCTACCTTCACGTTCACTCACCCCTCACCCAGGGCTACTTCCGGTCCTGCAGGCTCCATTCATAGTAAGTGTCCTATGCAGATGTACCATTTTTTACGTTTTATACTGAATTTTTACTGTACTTTTTCTATGTTTTTATGTTTACATATAAATGTTTCTATGTTTATATATAAGTACTTAACCATTGTGTTACAATTGCCTACAGTGCTATATTCAGTAAAGTAAAACACACTACGAGTTTGTAGCCTAACAAGAATAGGCTCTGTCATATAGCCTAGGTGTGTAGTGGGCTGTACCATCTTTGTTTCTATGATGTTCACACATGACAAAATCGCCTGCCTAACAACATATTGTATCCCATGTGTGACAACAAATGTGCGTTTGAAGCTCTGAACCACAGTTCTGCTGCAATTATGAGGGAATTTTTAACTCCATCTCTAAAGCCAAGTATTTAGGGTGGGGAGAAGAGGAGAGGGAAGCTTCAGCTCTGAATTGGACTTGTCTGAGGTTTGAGACACTCTCATAAACTGTTCAGAAAATAATTATGATAATGGAAGTCTTAGAAAAACTGGTAAGATGAATGTCTTAGGAAACAAACTCTGAGAAGACTTGTGCACACAAAGTTTACTGGGGAGATCTCTCAAGATCAACATCTGCAAGGGAGTGAAGGAATCAGTGTTGGGCAGCGGGAGGAGTTGAACCGCAGTGCAGACAGGGGCCCCGTGGATCTCAAGGTGAGCTCTAGCCATGGGTTGGATCTTCAGAGTTGTCTCGCCTTGAGCCAGGGGTCTGGGCCGTTTATACCTTTTATACCTTGACTGGGGTTGTAGCCTTGGTGTAATTGGTTCTCTATGGCTGAGGGCAACCCCTGAAAGCAACTAAATGAATGAGAATTGTTAGTCACCAACACTCCCAACAATGGGAAATGTCCAGGCAGCACACCACAGCATCCACTACAGTGAACATTTTAAGTCTTCTTTTCTTTTTTACATAAGAAATACTATTACTTTTGTTCCCTCAAAAAAAAAAAGAGGGGGGAAAGCATAGCTAATTTGACTTTGAGATAAAATCTTTACATTTTTTAAACATGTATTCTAAACCTTTCAGAGCCCATGATGTGTACGTTCAGAGTTAAGCTATATTCTAATATGTGTGGGACATTATAGGCCACATGTATTTGAAGATTTTTCTATTATAGGCCACACACATTTGAAGATTTTCCATTGCCCAACCTGTTGTAGATGCAAGCAAGGCAAATGACAAAATTCCACACTCTACTATTTAGTGTGGAAATTAAGCACACTTCCAAGGGCCTTGAAGGACCCACGGTAGAGGATTTATCTTGCTCAGAGTCCTTTCCGCATCTCATGTCATTCAGGAAGTTACATGACAGCCTCAGCTTCATTGCTTCCATAGTTATAAGACTGGAAAAAAAAGAGCATTGCTGGGAAAATAATTCTCTTAAAATTCAGTGCCTGTTTCAATAGGACTGCATAAAGCCAAGGAAATTAGATTTTAAGGGTAATTGCTATAATGAGAAGAGACGAGTATAGAATGTGAACTAGAAATGAAATTAAGTGCAAGGGTTTCTATATACAGGTGCACCTCAATTTCCAGAAACTCAGAATGTAAAAATGATGGTTTAAAAAACAGAAAAAGAATATAATTTCTATTCATTTTTAAATATCCGGCAACACTGTTTCAAGAGAAGATCCATTTTAGCTAACATTTTACAATCAGCTAGATGTCTAAGCATTTGAGACGTCATTTACTATTAACAGTGAACCAAACCTTAACATAAATTAAAAAAAAAAAAAAAAAAAACAGAAAAGAGAATACTTTGTTAAAAATAAAGGGCACTTAAAGGAATCTCCACCAGTACATCTTTAAGAGTGTTTATAACAAGAGACTTACCAACAAAGATTAACTTACTTACTCACTATATTAGTCAGGGTTCTCTTGAGGGACAGAACTAATAGGCTATATACATGTGTATGTGTGTGTATATATATGTGTGTGTGTACATATGTGTGTGTGTGTATATGTGTGTGTGTATATATGTGTGTGTGTATATATATGTGTGTGTGTACGTGTGTGTGTGTATATATGTGTGTGTATATATGTGTGTGTACATATGTGTGTGTATGTGTGTGTGTGTGTGTACATATGTGTGTGTGTATGTGTGTGTGTATATATATATAGTATGTGTGTGTGTGTATACATATAAAGGGGACTTTATTTAAGTATTAACTTACACGATCACCAGATCCCACAATAAGCTGTCGGCAAGCTGAGGAGCAACGAGAGCCAGTGCAGTTTCCAAAACTGAAAAACTTGGAGTCTGATGTTCAAGGGCAGGAAACGTCCAGCATGGGAGAAAGATGCAGGCTGGGAGGCTAGGCCCGTCTCTCCTTTTCAAGTTTTGCTGCCTGCTTTGTATTCACTGGAAGCTGATTAGTTTTTGCCCACAAGACTAAAGGTGGATCTGCCTTTCCTGGCCCACTGACTCAAATGTTAATCTCTTTTGGCAACACCTAAGATTAATACTTTGTATCCTTCACTCCCATCAAGTTGACACTCAGTATTAACCATCACACTCACTATATACTTTAAAAAAAAATTATTTTAGGTTCAGGGGTACATGTGCAGGTTTGTTATATAAGTAAAAACAGAGCTGTTTCATAAAGCAAGTTATTATTATATTAAAAGTACTGAAAAAATAGCTTGGCACTTAATTGCTTCCAATTTGCATTCAGTTCTTTGTTGCGGCTGCTTTCTCATTCCCTGTGCCTGTATAGATGAGCTGAGATGTGTTAGTCCACTGGAGTTTCCCCATGTTGCTGTTCTCGGAACCTAGGTCATGGGATTTATTTATGTGATTCTGCCTTCTAACCAATTTCCTTCCCACCCTCCCTCCCTTCCTTCTTTCCTTCTTCCTTCTTACTTTTTAAATATTTAAATAAATAGGGTCTCTTGGATGGTGTGCTGGACTCTGGGTAGAGAAGGTGAACTGGAGAGCTACTGCCTTACCTGGCCAGGTCTTGATGAGCTGTGCTGCAGGGGTTCTTTGTGCTTTGATAACTGCGTTCATTAGTTGTTGGCAGAGCACAGTTATCTCTGTGAGTTAGGTGGGAGGTGTTAATGAATCTGAGGAGGTGGGTGTGGCTGAAAAATGTCCCTGGAGCCTGCAGGGCCTTCTCTCTCTCTCTCTCACCTCTGAGCCTGCAGCCATGACAAATCATGCAAGGCAAGGAGGAGAGTGCTAATCACAGGTTTTACTAACCTGTGGCTGAGGCTGTGAAAGCTTGGGAACAGCTTGTGGTGTTAATTTGCTGTTACTTTGACATAGGCCCCTGCTTTTTTGATACCCAGTTTGAAATCCCAAGCTGTATTTCTCACCAGCTCTCCCCCTCAAAATAGCAGAGATTTCACTCCCCGAGGAGCCCTCCGAAGTGACAATAGGGTCCGTGAGCAAGTTTCTTTCTCCCTGGGGTTCAACCACGGGAACCTGGGGGTGTCCAGGTCAGCACTTTGGAGATTCTCCTGACCTTTCCCTCAATTCTGTGATGGCCCCCACAGATTCAAGCTTCACATTTCTGGTTACAGCAGAAAGATGAGGAGAAGGATGGCATTAGCAAGACCTACCCCACTTATCAGGAAAACAAAAGCTTTCCCAGGCACTTTTGGCAGCCATTTATGTCTCATTTGCTACCCTTCGCTGTAAGGGAAGCTGTGAAAGTATTCCCTTTTTCCAGTCTCTTCAGAGGAGAGGGCGGGAGGAGAGCTGAAAGTGGGTGCTGGTGGACCCGCAGTCATGTGTGCTGGGCACCCCCCTAGCTGGGCCATCCTATGAGTATAAAAGTGCAGTCCTAATGCTGGCAGCATTGAGGCGGGTTGTTCATCACCCACTCAGGCATTTCTAGAACTGGGTCAATTGCACATGTTCTGCATCACAAAACCCATAAAACATGGAAATGTCATCAGCAACACTTTAATATCTTTATTTCACTTATTTCTTGAGTAGCGTTTATCGAAAGCCAGCTGGGGTGTTGGATGCTGATGTGTTTTCAGGGTGGGAGTGACATGGATGCTTCTCATTTGAGATAGCTTGCTCTAGCCCACTTCAAGGAATCGGGGCAATTCAAAACTGGAGAGGAGATGATCAGAGCAGAGGATGAGAGCCTGGGTTACGGCTGCAGTTGTAGACATGGACAGGAGTCATAGGGTTTGAGAAATATTTAGGAGGACTTGTGTTGGGTAGTCTGTGAGGAGTGAAAGGGAGGAGGGTCAAGGTCAACTTCCAGGTGGCTGGCTTATGTGACTACGATGACAGATGCTAGCACTTCCAAATGAGATAAAGAATGCCTGGAATTCCAGAGGGAAAAAATCAAGTGTGGAAAATGATAATGGTGATAGTAGCTTCATTGATAACTCACTGGCATTGGTGCTGTCCAGAGATGCTGTGTGCCTCCCATTTAATTGTTCAAGCAGCCCTCTGGGCATTGGACTATGGCCATCTCCATTTTTCCCACGAGATAAGGGTTGAAAAGATTAAGTAATTTACCCCAGGTCACACCTGGAAAGTGTGTTCGGACCTCAATTCAGATCCAAGCAGCCTCTTATACTTACAATGCTTACTACCTCCACCAAGGGAGCCTCCACCAAGGAGATGGTGGAGGTACGAATGTGATTCTGTTTGAATTGGTGAGTGTGAATTACTTGAGGGACTTTCAGGTAAGCCTGTCCAATAGATAATATGAGTCTGAAGCTTAGGGAGGAGGTGTGGGTTGGACAGGTGATAATTTGGATATCATACACACGTGGGCAAGCTCACTCAGAAAAAGGTAAATTAAGCCAGCAGTGGACTGAGGCTTAAGCCCTGGGGAAAACAACTTCTAAGGCATCCCTTCAGAAACTAGAGCCCTTGGAGGAGACAAAGACCAAATGAGCAGATAAACAGAAGGAAAATAAGGGGAATGCAGTGTCACTAAATCCAGAAGAGTTGCGTGTTTTAAGAGGAAAGCATGACCAATGTTATTAAATATAACTAGGAGATACAGTGAGATAGGAATTTCCCACTGGAGTCAATAGTTAATGGGACACTGGTTGAACTCGGGGAGATTCCAAATTTTAATGGTCTAAAAGTCAAGGAGATGTGAAGAAATTGATGTAGTCAATTTGGATGAATCTTTAAAGAAATTTGAAGGAGAGGAAAAGAAAATTTGGATAGTAGCTAGAGAGGAATGTGGGTGAGAAGAGGGATGTTTTGATTTCGGTATTTGTTTCAGGATTGGAGGGACTGGAAGATGTAGCAGGCAGAGAGGAAAGAAGAATTCTGAAGATTCAGGAGGGACTGGAGGAGAATCCTGGAGGAGGTAGAAGCATAGAGGACAGGGGCATGGGTGAGGGGCTGAGTAGGAAGAAAAGTCCCTCATCTTCCAAGGTTGTCAAGAAAGAGGTGAGGGAGAGTATGACTGCCGTAGGTGGAGAAGTATGAACTAAATCTCATATCTGACAGTCTCAAGTTATTTAAAGACGTAGGTGGTGAGCAGGTGCTGCAGGGTCTTGGCGGGCAGAGGAGTACCCTTCTATCTGAAAACATCATCCATATCCTTTAAGACTATGTCTTCCCATGGATTTTTGTTTCAGAAAGTCCAGGTGAAATCATCATGCTGATGTGTGATTTTCACGTACATAACATAGTTTCTCTATTGAGAAATGTCTTGCCCCAAATTATGCAGCTTGTAACGTATAGAGAACTATTTCTTAGCCTATACTCTTTCAACTATTTTATGCTGCATTTTGGTGAAAATAGACAGCCTATTTCATCATTTTGAAGCAACATTTATATAGAATGTCATTTCAGACTTTTGCTCCTATGGGTTTCTGCATTGATCATCAACGTGTTTATTTTTAAGCATCTCTGTGAAGTGACTAATAATGGCATCTAAGAAAGTAGGACAGTGTTTCCCAGAGTGTGTTCTCTATGAACACCTGCCATGTGAGATGCTCCTTGGGGGGAAAAAAGTTCCATCGTCAAATACATTTGGATCATGCTGTGTTTTGTGTTTCTTCTCATAGAGGCCCAAGGCACATTCATATATAAAAGGCTGTGAGTAGACAAGCAGCCAAAAAATGAATCTTGTTTAGCCCAACAATTCCCAAAATTGTTCTACTATAAACACTATCCTAACACATTTTTATTTTTATAATACCATCTAATAAAGTGCAGAACTCATTCCAGGAAATGCTGGACTATAGATGCATATTACCTCTATAGAACACTGAGGCAGGTGGACGGCAGATCTTGAACAGATTCGTAGTCTATGTGTTGTGATAACTTTATATCCATTTTTTTCTTTTTGACACTTAAGATTTTGTGCAAACATTGAAATAACTATCAATTTGGCATTCATTTTTAGTAACTTTTCAAAAATAATTGTTAAGAGTATGTTCTTATATTTATTTCTCAGATATCTATTTGGCTTCTTTTAAGCATAAAGCCTATTTATTTTCTTTTTGAATGTGCTTATTAAACTGTTTTTGAATACTTCGTATGTGCAAAGCATCATATTGGGATTAGAGTAGTAAGATACATTCATCCCTTGCCTCCAGAGTATTTGCTGTCCAGAGGGGGCAGTCTGAGTAGGAAAGGCTGTGTTCAGTGCCAGCCTTTTGAACAAAATGCTTAGAAGCCAGCTTGGAGGGAGCGACTGATGGCAAGAATAGTTGAAAGAATCCCCCACAAAGTGCTATTTGAGGTGGGTCTCAAAAAATGAATAGAAATTGACCCAGGGGAATGGAAAATGTATACATTCTAGAAAAAAAAATAGAAGAGTTCAGTGGAGCATGACATTCTGGAAGCACACTGATGTCTTTGTATGACTTGATAAGAAGTTTAGATGTAATTCTATAAACAGCCAGAAGCCTCGGTAGTAATATTTTAGATAGAGTATTAATATCTGATTTTTTCCTACTTTTTAGATTACTATAGCAGAAGTGTGGAAGATAAATGAGAGGACCAAGATTTTGTCAGGGACATTAGTAAGAGACTCAAGGGGGAAAAAAAATCTCACTAAGTAATAGGATAAATGGATGCTGCATGAGTGTGCATGATTTTTCCCCTCCTTTTTTCCCCCAAAGGAACTTATCTTTACTTCTATAACTAGAGGTAGTAAAATGTGTGTGTGTGTGTGTGTGTGTGTGTGTGTGTGTGTGTGTGTTTGTGTTTGCATAGTAAAATGAGACTCACCTGTAGTGAAGTAACACTCTGTGGTCTGAGGACTAACAATATGCCCCAGTGGCTGGCCCTCTGCCGTGTGTAGGTCATGCCAGGGACGACAGCTCATGTGATAAAAGGGCTAAATGAAGCCCTTTTGGTGGGGAAGGAGGGGGCTTGGATTCAGGCAGTGCCCAGCAAGAACCTGACCTCCACCATGGATAGCAGTGACAGAATCACTTTACCCCACCCCCCATCACGTTACTGTTTCCTCACCTGAAAATAGGGACCATAATATTTATTTTAAACAGCCATTTATGGGTTAAAGGAGATCATGTATAGGAAACCACATTTTTATTCTCACAATAAACCAGGAGGCAGGGAAGGTAGAAATAAAACTTATTAAAAATATGGAAACCAATGTTCACAGGGATTAAGTGACTCACCCCAGGTTGTGGGCAAAGGATCTGAGCAAACATTTCTCAAAAGAAGACATCAAAATGGCCAATAGGCTTACGCAAAAATGCTCAACACCTCTAATCATCAGGGAAATGCAAATTAAAACCACAATGAGGTGCCACCTCATACTTGTTAGAATGGTTACTACCAAAGAGAGTGATAACAAGCCTTGGCAAGAATGCAGGGAATAGAGAACCCTATACACTAATGGTGGGAATGTGAATTAATGCAGCTATTTTGGAAAGTCGTGTGGCAGCTCCTCACAAAACTAGCAATAGAACTACCATGTGATTCAGCAATCCCACTTCTGGGTATGTATCTAAAGAAAATTGAAATCAGTATGTTGAAAAGATGTATGTAGTCTCATGTTCATTTCACTGTTACTCACAATAACCAAGATATGCAAGTAACCTAACCAATGGATAAAGAAAATGTGGTATATAGACACAATGGAGTACTATACAGCCCTTAAAGAAGGAAAATTCTGCCTTCTCAACAAGGATAGAACTGGAGAGCACTATGCTAACTGAAATAAACCAGGCACAGAAAGACGAATACTGTATGATCCCATTTATATGTGAAATCTGAAAAAGTCAGTCTCACAGAAACAGAGTAGAAAGTTGGTTACTAGAGGCTGGGGCTTGGGGGCAAAGAATGAGGAAAGAGAAGATGTTGATCAATGGGTACAAAGTCTCAGTTAGACTGAAAGAAGAAGTTTTAGTGATCTACTGCACGGCTTGGTGACCACAGTTTAAAATAATATATTGTATATTTCAAAATTGCTAAAAGAATAGATTTTTAATGTCTTCACCACAGTTGCCTTTCTTTTTTCAATGTATGGAGAAAAGAAAGGTAACTATGTAAGGTAATAAGCACGTTAATTAGCTGATTGAATCTTTCTACAATGTATACATAGATCAAAACTTCACTTTGTATCCCAATAAATTCCCCATAAGTGATTGTCTACATCTACACACGCACAAAGAAAATGCTTCCAAAAGCAAATAGGAGGGCACTGCTCTCATGTCTTTTGTTTCCTGATGGCAAAGACAACCATCACTGAACCTCCCAACAAAAATACCCAGTGTCCTTGTTACATCCATTCTGACAGCTTCATTTGTCAAATAGGGGCTGTGACAACCCACAGGCCAAGTTCTGCCTGGAATTATTTGCCCATAGTTCTAGTTGAAATGATAGAAACAGTTTAATCTCAAAGTAGGTGGGATAGCCATCCATATTTTGGTGTCAGAGACCTTACCATGTGCTTCCTCAGCCCTGCCCTGTCACCCATATCATGTCTACAGAGCTGGAGTTTCCGAGTGAAGCTTACGGTCCTTAGGGTAATAGAGTCGCTCATGTCTTTGTCACATCAAGGGTGCCACACAGAGCACTTACGAAGGGCCATGGGTATTGGAATGAGAGCACTCAGAACATTCACAAAGGCTTCCTCCCTGACTGCCTCCTCTGCTTTCTCCCCTCTCTTTCCTATTCCCCTAATTTGCCTTCACCTTTGCTCCTATGTCTGTTTCTCTCTGTCTTCACACTTCTATGTTACGATGACCTCTTTCACTTACAAGAATTTATAAATGTGGCTCATTTGCACCCACATAATTGAAACTGTACTCCACCAGAAAGCACTGATCTGAACTCAGGGAGGATGGACTGTGGGTATTCCCTGGATTTTCCACATAAATTCTAAGACATTTTTGCAGCGTATGAAGCAAGGGGTGAAAAAGGTGGGGAAAAAATATTTAATGAAAACAAATGTGCCCACTGTGATACCTTGCTCGTGAGTCTCCAATCTAAAAAGAGAGCATGCAGGTGGAATTAAAGCCCACAAAAGAAAGGATCCAGGTGGACTAAATATTCTTCATCTGCGCCCTCCAGTTACTTCAGAAGCATGTTGTAAGGATGGATGAGGGAATAACTGGAAGCTCTTTGAACTGCTTCGTGACAGTTGCTTCCTAATAAGATGACCCAATTACCAGCCTTATTTTCAATATTGCAACTATATAGGAAAGTTAAAGTCTTACAGTATTCCTTAAGGAAGGATAACCTTCATAAAATGCTACTATAACAGCAGCCAGAGCCAGAAAACCATAAGACAGGCTATAAATAGCTATACCTCTCTCTTGCTACCCTCTTCACCCCCTCTTTCTTCTCAATATCTCAGCCTCTTTTCTGATCTTTTCTCTTCTTTCTTAGGATTTCTATTACTTTCCATCTCGGTCTGCCTGTTTCTGTCTTGCTCTTGCTCTCTCTCTGTCTCTCATGCATACATACACACTGTCCTGTGGATGCATGTCTAGGTGTTAGTGGCAGCAAATGTATTGGAGTCCCACGGCACCAAAGTATGTTAGCAGCCGTGAATCCATATGGATCTACAGCAACCTCAATTCTTGCCTCCTTATAAGGCAGAAGGAGAGACTGGGGCAAGTTTTAGAGCAGGAGTGAAAGTTTATTCAAAAGCTTTAGAACAGGAATGAAAGGAAGGAAAGTAAACTTGGAAAAGGGTCAAGTGGGTAACTTGAAAGACAGTGCACAGTTTGACCTTGACTTAGGGCTTTTGTTTGTTTTTTTGAGACAGAGTCTTTCTCTGTCACCCAGGTTGAAGAGAAGTGACGCGATCTCAGCTCACTGCAACCTCCACTTCCCAGGTTCAAGTGATTCTCCTGCCTCAGCCTCTCGAGTAGCTGGGATTACAGGCACTTGCCACAACACCCAGCTAATTTTTGTATTTTTAGTGGAGATGAGGTTTCACCACGTTGACCAAGCTGGTCTCAAACTCCTTACCTCAAATGATGCGCTTGAAAGTGCTGAGATGACAGGCATGAGCCACCGCACCTGGCTGACTTCGGGTTTTATCTGTTGGCATACTTCTGGGGTCTTGCCTCCCCACTCCTGTGATTCTTCCCTTAAGTGGGCTGTCTGCACATGCAGTGGCCTGCTAGCACTTAGAAGGGGAGCATGCACAGTGCGTTTACTAGTGTTGTACTCTTGGTCACTTGAGGCATTTTTTCCTCACCAGTTGAGGGTCCCTAGAGGAAGAACACATACTGGTGAAATTCCGCCATTTTAACTCTTAACGCGCATGCGTGAGCCCACTCAGCCAACTGCTGAGGTCTTATTGGGAAGCTGCTGATCACCAGTTTCAGGTATTTCTGTTTACTGGGAGACTGCCCTTCCCTGGCACTGGCTGGGACCAATTATTTTTTATTTTTTTTTTTATTTTTTTGAGAGGAGTCTCGCTCTGTCGCCCAGGCTGGAGTGCAGTGGCCGGATCTCAGCTCACTGCAAGCTCCGCCTCCCGGGTTTACGCCATTCTCCTGCCTCAGCCTCCCGAGCAGCTGGGACTACAGGCGCCCGCCACCTCGGCCGGCTAGTTTTTTGTATTTTTTAATAGAGACGGGGTTTCACCGGGTTAGCCAGGATGGTCTCGATCTCCTGACCTCGTGATCCGCCCGTCTCGGCCTCCCAAAGTGCTGGGATTACAGGCTTGAGCCACCGCGCCCGGCCTGGGACCAATTATTATTTTAGAGAGACAGTTTAACAATTGCCTGACCATCACCTGATGGTTGCCTGCCATTCCTGTTGTGTGTGTAATGGGGGAAGCCTTCTCCTCCCCTACTCATGCCTGACAAGGTACCTACCGTAGCGGAGGTATTTACTCATTTGTCAGAGGAGTAATGGGAGTTACCCTTGGGAGGTGGGTCTGACAGTTTTTGTGTCTGTTCATGAGTATTTCATTAGCCTTCAGGAAGCTGGGGCTGGATGTTCTAAATGTGCTGCCCATCTCTGGCTAAAGCCTAGCTTAGCCATTGCGATGCTCCTTCTCTGCACTGTTGGAGGTTTTGCTTTGGCTTCTTCAACTTCCTTGTCTATTTCCTGTCCAAATCTGTTTACAGATCTCTATGACATCTTGTCCCATGTCTGGTTCAATGAATTTCTGATGCAGAAACCTCTGCTGTGCCCAGCACTTTGTGACACCCCATAGGGGGTTTAAGAGGAATGAAAGACCCCATCTCTGTCTTTTTTCTTTCTGAGATGGAGTATCACTCTGGTGCCCATGCTGGAGTGCAATGGCGCAATCTCAGCTCACTGCAACCTCTGCCTCCCAGGTTCAAGTGATTCTCCTGCCTCAGCCTCCCAAGTAGCTGGGATTACAGGCACCCACCAGCATGCTCAGCTAATTTTTTTAAATTTTTTTTTATTTTTAGTAGAAATAGGGTTTTACCACGTTGACCAGGCTGGTTTCAAACTCTTGAACATCTCTGTCTTTAAAGAGCTTACTGCAGTTGGAGTGAGAAGAATTCCACAAACAATGAACACAGTCATAGACTATGTAATCAAGAGCTATACTGATACAGTTGCCTTCCAGAAATGTGTGACATGGCTGGCAGAAGGGACTCTGGGCAGTCAAGAGCAAGAGAATCAGTTAGAGTTGAAGGATAAAATCTCAGAAAAGGGCAGGGAGGTCTTGAGATGACTCCTGAGGAATTGGGAGCATTCCAAGAGGGCTAGGAAGTATATACCTTCCAGGCAAGGAGGACGGCATTCTTGGTAGTCCAGGAGCTTGTTGTTCTGCTGATGCACACAAGCTTCTAGTGAGAAGGGAATATTTTCCTGAATCAAGTTTCCGGCTGATTTGGAGTTTGGACACCACTCAGTTTCAAGGCTCTGGAGTTGTAAGGAACTTGCAGTGGCAGGAAAGGCCCATCAGGCAGGCCCATGAGGAATGTGCTCCCCTTATGGAATCAGTCTGCTGTTACTGCTTGGTTAGTGCCCACGGTGGACAGGGGCCTTTGGTATTAAAGCAATTAATTTTACAAAAAGAGGAAGAAAACCTTATGTTTTTGTGACTAAAATGACGGAAATGAAGTGGTGGAGACAGCTGCAGTGGCATTTTCCATCAAACAGCTTTTCTATTTGTGCAACATATTTCTAAGTGATAGAAAATGACACACTCTCTCCATTACTTCACTTCCATCATTTCCATCATTTCAACCTTTTCTAACTTTCATATTTGTGAAACAAATTGCTTTAAACATGTCAAAGACATTTGAGTAGAGTGTTAGCCAAATTTTAAAAATAAAGATGATTCATAAAGACAGTTCTTGTGTTTATAGCCATCAAGACAAAATTTCAGGAAAAAAAAATCACAGTCCTAATTACTGAAGGCACAAGCATAAGGTAATCATCTTTGGAAGTTAGAAACTAATTACTGAAGGCACAAGCATAAGGTAATCATCTTTGGAAGTTAGAAACAAATCTCTTTTTGCTCTCTGCCTCTTTTCCCTTAGATTTATATGGGATGGTAAACCTGGCTTTGTGGTGCTCAATCATCCTTGCTTTAATGATTCACTAAGTAACCCCTTGCAAGTTGATTTCTCCAGCCTCTGGATTTATTTGCATTGTTATGCAATGTGTGGAACACCTCACTGCTGTTCTGCTCCTCACCAATTAGTTTTATCTTCTCTTATAGCTGATGCTTCTTGAGGGGAAAGGCCACCTTGCGTCTTTTGTTAGAGATAGGATGTTGCCGAGGGTAGGGCAACCAGGAGGCATCCCTTAGCATGTAATTTTGAAGAATCGATATTGATGCTCCAAACAAAGTTGGTTCAAAAATGTGTCTCTTAAGAAATTTAAAAACCTACATCACTGATGGAAAAAAAAAAGGAAGGATGTGAATATACAGGATAATTGTACAAAAATTGAGTACATATATTGTTGTTGTTTAAAAGTTTAAAAAATTTTTGAAAGAAACTCCACTTTACAGAAAATTTACAAGACAAACCATACAAAGAACTGTTTTTTCCCAGAACCATTACTAGAATTGTCGATCTGATGTCTCATCATCCCTGAATATTTTAGTGTGTCCTTCCTACGAGCAAAGACATTCTTCTGTGCAACCATCAAAATAAGGAAATTAACACTAATATTTTATGATAATCTAATCTTTAGAACACATTTGAGTTTTTCTACTTGTTCGATAATGTCCCTTTTAGCAAGGGAAGCTAGTCCAGGATAACATGTTATACTTAGATGTCATGTCCCATGTCTTTAGTTTTCTTTAATTTGCAACAGATTCATAATCTTGCTTTGACTTTCATGATTTGACACTTTTGAACATTACAAGGCAGTAATTTTTAGAATGCCCCTCCATTTGGGTTTTACTGATGTTTCCTCACTTGATGTTAAAATCAAGTCACATATCTTTCACAGGAAGATTGCAGAAATGATGCCGTGTTCTTCTCGGTGCCTCCTACCTGGTTGCACATAACTTTTACAGATCCCATTACTGATGATGTTAACTTAACCACTCGATTAAGGTGGTGGCAAAGGTTGAGTACCCAGGAAGTAGACTGTGAAATTAGCATGCAAGCCGTCGATGAGGGAGTGCCGTTGGGATCAACTCCTATGGAAGGAAGCAGTATTGGGCAGTGGGGGAGTCAGGCTGCAATGCAGTCACACCAAAGGCCTCAGCTGACCCTCTGTGAAACTCTGGAGCTGAGATGGCTCTTCACAGTTCTCCTGAGATGGGGACAAAGGGATGGGGCTTTGTTGCTCCGTAGTAATCAGTCACTGGATGTGAGCCATCCCTGGAATGAGGTGTGACCCTGGATGAGGCAGTTTTCTTCTGCTAAGGCAACTCCCAAGAAGGGCTGAACCACCAAGCACTATTTTCTGTCATCACTCCCAGCAGCTGAGGATAAGCTTGTCTGTCATTTCCGAAGGTGTCTTGGGAAGAACGTCACAGAGCCCAACACAGAGGTGACTGTTGGAGTTGCCCCTGCAAAGTTACTCTTTGTTCCTTTTATAGTTAATAAGTACTTTATAAGAAATTATCTTGAGACTATAAAATCCCATTTATTACCAAAATTATTATCGATAGAATGATTGATTAATACCAGGATGAATCCTGATTTTCTCCTTTAATTAAATAGGTTATTTAAATCTTTTATTATCATTAAATAACTCAGTGTTCAAATAGCTTCAAATAGCCTCGATCTTGCCAGTTGGAAACTATTCCAACTAGTTTTAGTATCCTTACTTCCTCATTGTCTGGCACAGTAAGATGTTTCAGGCCCATTTTGAATTTTCCCTGCACCTACCCTCGAAAGAACCATTTCTCTAAGGAGAACCATTTCTCCAAAGAACTCTGCTTCAGTTTAATAGAAAGTAGTATTTAGAAACCAAGATCTAGGTCCTCGGTGTGCTCGTAACTATTTTACCTCCTTGCAGCATTTCCCAATTCGACCTAGGTATATCTCGCTCATCATTCTTTTCTCCTGTCTGTCGTACCTGTGGTGACCCCTGATTCATGACTCTTGTCCTCCACACATTTCTTTTTTTTTCTGAGACGGAGTCTTGCTCTGTCGCCCAGGCTGGAGTGCAGTGGTGTGATCTCGGCTCACTGCAAGCTCCCCCTCCCGGATTCATGCCATTCTCCTGACTCAACCTCCCGAGTAGCTGGGACTACAGGCACCCACCACCACGCCCAGCTAATTTTTTGTAGTTTTAGTAGAGACAGGGTTTCACTGTGTTAGCCAGGATGGTCTTGATCTCCTGACCTCGTGATCTGCCCGTCTCGGCCTCCCAAAGTGCTGGGATTACAGGCATGAGCCACTGCACCCGGCCGTCCTCCATACATTTTTTATCCTTGAGCTTGTCATTTACTGAGTCTTCACAATGTGCCGACAGTGTGCTTTGTGTTTGCGTTAGTTTTATGTTGCTGTTTTAACAAAATATCATAATCTTAGTGTCTTAAAACAACAAATATTTATTATTTTGATATAAGGTATAATGATATATAAAAGGTGTAATGACATATTAACTGAGCTCCTCCTACCTAGTGTCATCCCTTAGGGAGGAATCAGTGGAATTCAGATCCTGATTATTCCAGCTCTAAATGGTCGAGAATAATCAGGATCCAATGGCTGGTCCTGGTATACCTGGTCTGACATTGGGCCTGGGATCTGGAAAGGTCTTAGAAGAAATTACATTGAGACTGTAAAATCCCCTGAGCAAGAAGACAAGGTCTTCAGAATGTGAAGTAAAGAACATGCCCTCTCCCAATTTTATGCAATGAATGAAATTCTACTATGGCAATTTATTCATTTAAGATGTGAAGGCATTATTTCCTACAAAGTATAAACATGGAGGTAAGAAGAAGTATTAGCACTCTTCTTAGTTAACATTTTAGCAAAATGAATTTATTAGACTCTTGCCATTAACTGTTAGCTGAGACCAGTTCCCTTAGAATGAGTTGCCAAATGACTGTTTTCATGGGGAGCCATGTGATGTTCAGTGACTAGGTGCTGCCAGGGAGGCTGGCCCAGATGAGTCCCAAAGTGAGGATTCTCTAGCCACTCCACAAGCAGTATGAAGCTCCAGGGTACATGCTTAAAGCACTCTGGAATTTGAGTAGTGGCAGATGTTTTAGACGAAATTCCACTGTGCCACTTTCCAAAGCACTGGAATTAGGTGTTATTTATGGAAGGCGATACTGTACCCCTTCAAGCCCACAAATAAAGAGGTACTCATCAATGACCTTTATTAAAGGCAAATCATTCTGGAACACATGACCAGTGGAAATGAGAGGAGATTTGAATATATTCCAAGGCCTTAAAAAGATGTCAAGAACAATTGTGTTCTTGACACAAGGCATCCCTAGGCAAGGATGGTCCAACCTCAATACTGTTTCTTTACATCCCTGTTTCAACTGCATCCATGGTCTCTTATGTTGTTTATCTATGTCACTTGCAAAAAAACTAGGCTTGAATACAGTTTTTTTAAAGTAAGCAGTAATCAACTTATGAAGTAACAATGAGCATCTATAGTAAGCAAATAAACATCCACACCTAAATATACATACGAATAAACAAAATGCAAATGTGTGTCTTTCTTTCTGCCAATCCTTTGAGTTCCATATTTGTTGTCATGTAGTTAATAAAGTCATTGACTTTCCCCACAGTCTACTACTCTTGCCCTGTTATTCTCACGTGGCATTAGTATTATGAATTAAGTTACAATCTAAACTTGGATATTTAATTATAAACCCATTGAGCACAGGAAATGTATCATATCTCAGCACATTCACCACCCCATCTCCTCCAGACTAAGTAGTATCACTCTGCTCATCATAAGCACTAGTAAACATCTGTTTAATATTTATTGAGTATGTGTTGTAAATATCCACTTGTAGGTTAATATTAGATTGACTGCACCATACTCCTCAGAATGTTTGCTATGTTGATTTTTGTTCTTCCAATAATTGTTTTAATCTCTGGCAATACAAACTCATTTAACACTTGCTTTTATATATTGCATTCATATATACTCCAAAGACAAACAAATACTTTTTCAGAATTACCAGTGATTTATTCTTATCCTTAAAATTGACTGTTTTAGCAGAAATGTCATCAGTTGGCCTGTTTTGTTTGGAAGATATTCAGCTAATGAATATCTTTGTTGGCTAATGACACTTTATTTTTTAAGTCAGTTGCCATGATTTTAATGAAATGAGCCCTTCTTGTAAAACCTAGAATCCTCATCCTGCTCATATAATGGATGGAACACAAGCAAATGAGCAAATGGTGCTTTGGCTCCATAGACTTGCCATTTGCTGGGGGAAATTCAGTTGTTGTAGGAGAGAATTCTATATGGTATGTGTTCTGAGCTGACTGAGAACATGAAAGAGATGGGTCTCGAAGCTGCTAACTGCAAGGCATCTGGTCAGTGACCTTCATGTTCAGTTCAAATTTTGCCTCCCCACCAAGTCCCTCTCCACCCCTTGGGCTTCCAGACCCCAGCACGAGGGGTCAGAAACCCAAGAAATATGAAAACATTCTTTGTCAGTTGAAAGAACTGCATAATAGTTGGGGTCATATGGGGCAAAAAACTGGGTATGCAGTTTGGTTTATAACTGTGAAATCTGGCAAACTACAATAAATTAGACATTGCAACACCAACATCCTATTTCTCTCCCTCACATCTCTAGATCTTGAAGAGTTTAACCTCCATGGATTGATAGGATAACAGTCTTGTTTAAACTCATGCCAAGGAAGGTCTGGAAACTGCCCTAGAAACAATGGTCATGTAGATGAACTTTGTACTTCTGGTGGCCACATTTTTTATACCATGTACCCTGAGCAATTTTCCCTATTTCCAACCTCCACTTTCCTCCCTATTTCCAACACCCAGTTCCAGCTTTTAGGAAAAGTACATAGTGCAACAAATTTAAGCAAACACATTGCTTTTCCCAGGGATATAAACATTTCAGATCATCTCTAATTTCTCTTCAGTTGGTAGGATTTTCATTACCAACAAGCAAAAGGGGGATATTGGGAGGTCAAGAGATCTTCATAGTAATCCTGATTGCTCTCCTGCAGTCTTCACAGAACAACCAAAGTGATTTTTTTAAAAGAACTTAAAGCAGATCATGCCTCTTTTCTAGTGACTGCTTTTCTCAATCCAAACAAAATCCAAAGTCCTACAAAGCCCTGCTTGATCTGACTTTCTCTGACATCATCTCCCATGGTTTCCTCTGCTCCAGGCACTTTCTCATCTCCCACAATTCCCCTGCTCGGGCACCATTGCCTCCCACAATTCCCTCTGCTCCAGGTGTCTTATCTCCCACAATTCCCTCTGCTCAGGCAGCTCGTCTTCCACAATTCTCTCTGCCCCAGGCATCTTATCTCCCACAATTCCCTCTGCTCAGGCACCTCATCTCCCACAATTCCCTCTGCCCCAGGCATCTTATCTCCCACAATTCCCTCTGCTCAGGCACCTCATCTCCCACAATTCCCTCTGCCCCAGGCATCATATCTCCCCCAATTCCCCTGCTCAGGTACCTCACCTCCCACAATTCCTCTGCTTCAGGCACATTGGCCTCCTCAAGCATGCCAAGTACCACCTCCCACAGGGCCTTTGCACTGATGACACCCATCCCCTCATATTTGCACTGCTCATTCCCTCACTTTTCTCAAGTCTCTTCTCAAAGGTCTCCTCTGGCCACTGTCTCCAAATTAGCACCCCCAACTCTGTCCCTCTCTGTCCCCTTAAGGTGCTCTAGTCATTTTTTCATAGCATTTGTCTCCATTTGACATAGCATATATTTATTTGTTTATTGTCCGTATACTCCCACTAGACTCTACACTCCATGAATCTTCTATGTGTTGACACTGCTGCATTCTCAGTACCTAGAACAGTGCCTGGCACTTAAATGATGCTTAATAAATAACCTGTTGATGAAAAAAATCTGGAATCATTCCACATCAACAGTTACCTGTTAATTGAAAAATCACAAATTTATACATTTGGAAAGGAGTCTTTATTTCTTATAAAAGGTTACAGCCTGCAGAGTGACCATCCAGACAGGCTGAGAAGCACAACCTCTGGCAGAGGCTGAAAAGTGGGCACTTCAAGGGAAAGGAAGATGGAACAGGAATTTATGCTGAACTTGTTGGCCAAATATACATATTCAACAAGTTACAAGGGGAGCTATGAACATTTATGAAGAGGGACTTAATGTATGTATACTAAATAAACATGGAAGAGGGACTTAATGTATGCATACTAAATAAACATGGATGTTACATGTGACCCATATTCACTTTAGGGTGAGACCTAACATTTATATGTACTGAAGTTAGGCCCCATACATCAAAAGGTGAAGCAGGGACAGGAATGCATGGAAGTGTGCAGCTTCAGTAAATCGTCCAGAACCAGTCCATGGTTGATAGTCTCTTACCAGGAGAATGATGCTGAAATCAATCTCTTATCCAATCAAAGATGTAATTGTGGCTGGTGGAATGTGGGTCAGTCAGCATCTGGTGGTGGGTGAACTGCAGTTGTTTCAACATTGCTCATCTTGAGACTAGGGCTTGCTTAGCTGCTAGAGAAAAAGAAAAACTTTGTGGCAGTTAGGACATAGTTTATTCTTTAAATGCAGAGGTTTGTGACTTAACCCTTGCCTGGCATGGCCTTGGGTCTTGTTTATAATTAGATATTTTATTGCCACAGTATCAGTCGTATGATCTCTATTTTAATATTGATTCTGTTCAATTTTGTCTAAACAGCAAAAGGAAAGGGAATATAATGAGGTGTGTACCACCTCTCATCCCATCATGGCTGTGACTCAGTTTTTAAGATTTCTCTGGGGTCCCCTTAGCCAAGAAAGAGTCTGTACAGTTGGTTGGGAGGGGAGTGGGGATAAGACTTTCCTTTTAGTTCTCACACCTTATTCACTACCTGTGTGGTTATGTTCAGAAATAAAAATAAGTTTAGTAAGATTTCTTCGCTGTTATAGCCATCAGACACCATATAATAAGGTGAATAATAATCTGTTCAGTTTATGAAATGCCCTTCACACACACTATTGTTTAATCCTCATCTTCTGTAATGCCCATTTTACAGATGGAAAATGCACTGAGAGGGTTCATTAGCCTCCCCAGTCACAGCTCTGGACCAAGCCGACCTGGGTTCGAATGATTGTTCTGCATACTGACAGCTATGTAGCCTAGGGCTAGTTACTTAAGTTACCTGAGCCTCAGTTTTCCCATATATAAAATGGACATAACCCTTAAAGCTGATAGGAGAGCAAATAGAAACTGCTCTAGACTTGTAAGCAGTGGGATCTTAATGGAGGCAATTGTGTACACAGGGAAGCGAATGACTAAGAAGCCAAACAGGCAACCTGGTGAGGCAACCCAGGAATTAGGAACAGTAGAAAACTGCCACCACACCAGGAGCTGGAGGCACATGGAGGAGGAGGTCCTGTCAGAACCCAGAAGGCATCAGCAGGTGCTGGAGCCATGGAGGCGACTCAGACTCTCACCTCAAGACAGAGAGCGCACAGGAGACACACCCTGACATCTCCCCTCTTCCTGCTCCCAATCCCCTCTTTGGCCAAACCTACCTGGAAGTCAGAAAGCAGAGGAGCCTCGGAACATGGCTTCCTGTGGAACCTGACAGAGGGTTCTAGGAGTGCAGGCAATAGGTCTGAGAGCAGCCAGTCAGTCAATAGGTGGAGTCGCCGAGACAGACTATAAGTGGTTGTTATTCCCGAATGGACAACAGGAAACACAAGTCCAAATTCTCTGACTCCTGTTCCTCCTGGTCCTTAGAAATTGAATCCGCAACAATAGTGAACAAATCTGCAGTGTAATGTTACGCTCTGTAACCAACTTTGTCTACATTGTAGAACATTTTCTGCTGGTTATTTTTTCTTAAAGACTAAAAATATCCTATCTTCTCTTAAACAAGGCAATACACGTGTGGGTTAGGGAATTTCCAGAAAACTAGCTTCCTGGAGTAAATTTGTATTGCAGTTAACAACACCAGGTCTTAACTTTTGGAGCAAACTCCTCATAAAGCAGCACGTTCACCCATGTTTGAAGCTTAGTCTGGAATCTTTCAGTTAGAGGGAATGACTGTTTGGTTCATGGCTGCATTTCACTTAAAACGGTGCCTGGGGCCAGGCACAGTGGCTCACACCTGTAATTCCAGTACGTTGGGAGGCCAAGGTGGGTGGATCACTTGAGGTCAGGAGTTTGAAACCAGCCTGGTTAACATGGCAAAATTCCGTATCTACTAAAAATTCAAAAAATAGCAGATGTGGTGGCACCTGTAGTCCCAGCTACTTGGGAGGCTGAGGCAGGAGAATCGCTTGAACCTGGAAGGCAGAGGTTACAATGAGCCAAGATTGTGCCCCTGCACTCCAGCCTGAGCAATAGAGCAAGACTCTGTCTCAAGACAAAACAAAACAAAACAAAAACAAAAACAAACAAACAAACAAGCAGTGCCTGGCACCTTGTAGGCAATGAAAAACTCTTTGAAGAATGAACAAAACCTGGGGTCGCCTATGGCTCTGCCCCCTTACTCAATGCCAACATCAAATGCCTACTGCCTCTATTTCCTGCTTCCGCCGGCACACCTCCAGTTACCTTCCCCTGAGAGTCAGTCAAGGACACCATCATGCCTCCCTTGAGCACTTCAGCACTCTCTGACTGGTTTCCTTGCTCTACTCTTGTTCCTCTCAAACCATTTTCCATCTTGCAGACAGACTGATCTTTCTAAAATGCAATCTCATCAGACCTCTTAAACTTTTCAATGGCTCCTGCCCCATCTCCTTCCCCTCCTTAGGACATACTCTAAATACCTTTGCACAGCATTGGAGGTCCCTATGCTTTTTACCCTGCCTGGGTCAACTGCTTCTTCTGCCACAGGTATCCTGCCATTCCCTTTATGCACTGTCCCTTCCTTATTCCCTCAGCTGGTTATTCCCCCAGCTGTGAAGACTCTTCCCCACCTTGTCCAAATGGATTTGGGATACAAATGGATTGTATCCCAAAACCACATTCTCTAAGGAATCTTCTTCAACTTCCACAGACACTGTTAGCCACTTCTTCCTCTAGGTTTCCACACTGTGTTCCTCATGGCCAGTAATCCCAGGAAAAGGCTGGCATGCTGTAGGAACATTTAAAATGGATACACATTTCATTGCGGGGGCTTCATAGTCCTCTTTCACAGAAATAAGCCATTCTTAGGGAGAAATTCTGCCATCTCAATGCTGTCCATATTTTCTCTGAATTTCATGTTATGTTCTTACTTCCTCTGAATGCCACTGGCATCATCCTGAGACACGGTGTCCTCATGTTCACATTCCTGCCTTGGTTAGCCATCTAAATGGTGCACTTCCTAAAGCCCGGGGCCAGGTAGTCAGCATCAGGTGACAACCTGATGATTTCTTTCGGATTCACTCAAAGAGCTTAGCGCAATGCTGGTTTCATGTATATCTCACAAAATTACACCTTACCTTTACTCCAAAAGAGGTTTTAAATGATGTAGGAAGCATTTAAAGAAAAGTGAAATAAAATCGAGGTAGAAAAGACACCTTAACAATACCTAGCTCCCATTTGCCAAATATTTATTGAGCACCTACTATGTTCGAAATATCATGCAAGCTGCTGGGTATACAAAGTTAAACAAAACTCAATCCCTGTCTTCACAAAGCTTCCCCCCAAACCTTCCTGAGTTTGCCTGAACTAGAATAAACATGGCCAGGAAGGTCTCTCTCTTTAGGAAACATCTGGAAATATGTATGCAATCTGTCAGTGGCAACTTAGCAATGGAAAGGGCACATTTCTGCAGTCCTCAAAGAGACGATTTGCTTTTGAATACTTGTGTTTCTCTCTTCTTAGTTGCTATCATCCATGATTTCTGTGCCTTTTTGATTGTTTCTTTTTTGGTGGTGGCATGTTGTTTTTGCAGTTGGTTACCTGGTATTTCTAACAGTTATTCAGGGACTTATTCCCTCTTGGTCTCAGCACACTCCCTTTCCATCCTAAGACGGTTAGCACAAGTTTTGCTTCCTTTTCCAAAGCAACTGTATCCACACTTCCAGCACTGCTACATACATCATGCTGTCACTTTCATACTTCCAGGGCCTATTTGGAAATAGATTGATTATTTTGAACATGAAAGGTGCGCCTTGGGAAAAACAAATGAATCAAATGGAAAAATGAATTAACATCATGAAATTTACCTTCTCAGCTGAAGACATGATATATTCCTGTGTTCCTTAGAGACAATCCTCTTTTAAGAATGAACTCTTAAAGGAAGTCAGCAGGTAGATGGAGTCAGAGCTCAGCTTAAAATATGTTTATATAAGAATGGAAAACACCCTCTGAAGGAAAAAGCTTAGAAATAAAAATGTTTGTTTCTTGTGAGGGGTGCTTGGATTGAACACCTGGATTGCTGCGGGCATCTCATTCCAGAGCTTCTAACATCTCTATGATGACCTTAGTGGGGCTTGACATTTGCAGAGAGCTCAGTTCAGCCCCATTGACATTTATTAGGTACCAACTGGATGCAAAACACTGACATTCTGTGGGAGCTATACAGACATATTAGACAGTGTCTTCAGTTCAGTTTAACAAGTGGAATAGACATCTAAGTGAATAAGGAGATAAAGGTTTGTTTGGGCTTTTCTGGCAAATAATTGTTATAGAAAAAGGGGTCTCGATGCAGACCCCAAGAGAGGGTTCTTGGATCTCATGCAGGAAGGAATTCAAGGTGAGTCACAGAGTGCAGTGAGAAGAGATAGTTTATTAAAAGCTACTCCGTTACAAAGTTAGGGTATCCTCAGAAAGCAAGTAGAGGAACGCACTGTTATTGTTTTAAGCTTTTCTTATATAGGGATCTTGTCTACGTAAAGACTAAGCTAAGCTGTGCTTATGTGTGGGTAGGCTGACAACATGACAAAATTTTCTATTCTATTGATTTAAAGAAAACTATCCTTGACATTTTAGTGTGTGAGTACATCAGAGCGTAACTGTAATTATCTCAAAAGTATATATTGTTATGGATATCGGGACATCTGGACTTTCTGTTGTTGTAGGAGTTTGTCCTTGCAGGCATTACCAAGTTGCTTCCTTAGCTGTCAATGTCTTAGGACCATGGGTTTTGACTGGCAAGGAAAATGACTTGCTAGTTTTAAGATGAAGTTGATTTAAAAACGTTGTGACCCTGGCTCTCCTAGGTTCTTGTTTCCCTAACAATATGGCCAGAATTCTTCTTATTACTAAGTATAGCATATCAGGGGCATAGACTGCAGCCACTGGACTTACAGATGGTATACCCAAAAGAGGAGAGAAGTGGGAGTGTCCTGAGTTACCAGCTTCTTTATTTTGGAGCACGAGAGGGAGCAGTGATTGACAGATGTGTCTACTCAGTCACCCTCCTTGATGGCAAGTATGTTCTTCCAGGTCCTAGGCGTGAGAGAGGTGGAGTCAGAACAGTTCTATTAGGAACAATATTCAACCATATTGACCATACCATACGCTATTTGATGTCCTTTCTAGACTACCTGGGAACCTCATCACCACCTGGGACATTGTATTTTTTAAGTAAAAATATTTCAAAGCCATCAACTAACCTAAAATATTAATTTTTTAAAAGGCAATGAATTCTCTAGTGGGCACTACCAATGCAGGGCTTTGCATGCAATGGGCTGTCTGGTCTGTGGAATGCATTGAAAGGGTGAGGGGACATTTTCCCCAGGGTTACATAGCTCTGAATCTGAGCTGCAGCTAGATTTCTCTTGCCTGTCTTGTGAAGGATACTAATATCAAGAAACTGTGCACAAAGCTCAAGCCTAGGTATCTAAGGTTGGAACAGAGTAACATCATAATGGAATTAAAGATTTTCATCTTCTTCCTCCTACATCCAAGCTGGGGGGATTAAGGTAGGTCCGTGTAAGGAGAGTGAGGCCCTCAGTAAAGGGACAATGAGGCATTTGAATATAGGCCTATGGTCCAAGCGACTTTTGCCTTAAAAACGGTAGTTTTGTGACCTCAATAATAATTCACAAATGAAAGCAAGCACTTAAACTAAGAGCATATGTTAATTTCTAGATCACTTGGGAAGATGGCACTTATTTTTGATAAGTGTGAAAAATTGCAATTGGTAATTATAACATTTCCTCATGTTTAGCAGTCCAATTTCAAAGGCTGAAATTATTAAAAACAAAATGGGATTCCTTTCTTGGATGCTGTCTTTCCCAATTCTCCTTCTCTTGCCCTAATGTTTTTAACCCAAAGTTGCATGATTTGGGGGAGAAAAGGAGAAAAACACATCTATCCAGTTAGGCAAACACATGCATGGAAGTTCCCTGTATGGAGCCATGTTTCCCATCCAGATTGGGCCAAGGATAGCTGATGGGCAGTCATGGATGTTGATGGATGGGTTTTCCAAGGATAGCTGGATTGTGGTCTCATAACCATGCCGACTTCCAGGGCTGAGAAGGGCTATTTAGTGAAATGAAATACTACTCTGTCACAACTTTCTCGCTCACAGTTCAATCATGGAGAATACTTCCCCAGTGCTGTCATTGAAATCATTACATTCAGAATTAAACATAGTATAATAGAGCAGTCAACAAGACCCTGAGGTGCTATTGACACATCAGGTTTCACATTCCTAACCAGCTTTCCCATACAGGGATATGAAAAGCCTGCCAGTCAGGATTCTTTTTCCTTCCTTTGGAATTCATCTCACCACTCCCTGTCCCTGACGAGTTTCCATACCCTGTTCCCAGGCCACGTGGCATCAGCGTTATCAGCAGGGTCACTCAGCCTTCACCCTTTGGCATCTTCACTCTTTGGAAGCCTTCCCAACGCAAATCACAAAAAAATGAGTTGGCCCAGAGAGACCCTCGTGCAGGTTCCTCTCCACCTGGTCTTCCTTCTCTTCACTCAGTTGTTACCTCCTTTGATCCTCACTTCTGGCTCACACATCTTTTATCCACCACAGCATAATTTCTCAATGTCCCTTTTCCTCATATTCCTTCAGACTTTCCAGTTTTATTCTTTTCTCACCTCCTTTCATCTCCCTAGATCCCTTTTGCCATTCTCCACCTTCCTTCACTGAGGCAGCACGACATAGGGCAAAGAGAACAGGCTTCCCTGTCCCCAGTTCTGTCTCCACCTCTGCCTAGTTACGTGATGTGCAGACATGACACCCTCACCAAGCCTCAGTTTCCCATCTGTAAAAATTTCCTCACAGAGGTTTTGTAAGGACCCTAAGAAACAAAACTTAATTCCTGTCACTGTATTTCCATCACTATGTGAACTGCCTTGGCGACTCTAAACAACTTTTGCAATCTTAAAATTGTACATTTTAGCTATGAATTGTAAAATCAGTAAAAAGCTACAAACTTCCTATGTTTTCAACACCCCCTGAGACTGTGGGGAATTTAACTAGGAGACTTTAAGGAAACTAAAGGTTGACCTACTAGTAGTATAGATGTTTGCGAATAGTTTAGAAACAGGTTTCTCCTTGGAAGGAGAAACTAGGTGATGGTATTTTCTTCTTAGGCTCAAGTGTTAGACACCAAGAGTCTATAATGAATCACGCCTTAAATAAATAAAATGTGAAATCCTCTTAGGCAGATGTTGGCAATTGTTCACTGTAAGGGCCAGCTACTGTGTTAGGCGTTGCAGACCATATGGACTTTGTCACAACTATTCAACTCTGCTCTTACAAGAGCAGAGTTGTATTGTAGCACAATAATACACAAGCAAATCAACATAAATGTGTTCCAATAAAACTTTATATAAACAGTAAGTAAGCTACATTTGGCCTCAGACTATAGTTTTCTAACCATTGCTCTAAGGGATGAATGGAGAATACAGTGATCATTAATGACTCAGAAACTCAGAAATTATGATTGAATGGGAGGTTTCAGGTGACCCCATGATGATTCTGGAATTATTAAGGCTTTTTGGTTCCTAATGAATGATGACACTTTTTTTTTTTTTCACTTCTACAAGTTCTCCTGATAGAAAAATCAGTCAGCTCAAGGTTTTTTAATCTGGAATAAACTGGCCTTTGAAATAGTTTTGGACTTCGGTAGGTCTGTTGGCAGTTGGTAAATCCATCCTAATTTCCCACAGATGGAGCAGAGACGGATCACTTAGAGGAATCAGAAAGCCCAGGACAATAGGGAAGTAACAACAACTGCCACTTACTGAGCTGCCCTCCCTACCACAAACTATGACCACCATGATCTCCATTTTATAGAAGAAGCAAAGTTTTAGTTGACAGGAGATGAGTGCTTTGCCTGAGATCACACAGAAGTGTTAGAGCCAGCTGTATTTCTTTCCCCTTAGCCACAACATCTCAATCAACACAAGTAACCTACTTTCCTTGGGACATTCACCTTTCTTCAGATTCAGAACCAGAGAGGGAAAAAAAATCACCCCTTCTTCCTCCTGCCTTTACTTTCTAGTAGAAGTTATACTTAAAAAAAAAAAAAAAAAAAAAAACCAAGTGGCTGGGCATGGTAGCTCATACCTGTAATCCCAGCACTATGGGAGGCCAAAGCGGGTGGATCACCCGAAGTCAGGAGCTCGGGACTAGCCTGCCCAACATGGCAAAACCTCGTATCTACTAAAAATACAAAAAATTAGCCGGACGTGGTGGTGGGTGCCTGTAATTCCAGCTACTTGGGAGGCTGAGGCAGGAAAATTGCTTGAACCCAGGAGGCAGAGGTTGCAGTGAGCTGAGATTGTGCCACTGCACTCCAGCCTGGGTGGCAAGAGTGAAACTCCGTCTCAAAAAAAGAAAAAAAAGATCAGTGCCCCCTCAGCCAGCCCCTACTGTGTGCTAAGCATAAAGCTTTCATTATGTGATAAAATCTATTGTTTTTTTATTTCCCAAACTAAACTGCAAAGACAAGAAAATGGAAGCTAAGACAGTTAAGTGATTTGCCTGAAGTTGCACTAGTAGTTAATTGTGGAGTCAGAATTTGACGTAGTTCTCATCAACTCCAAAACATTTTCAACTCATACAGCTGCCATAGAGCTTAGTGTTAAACACTCTGACTCTCAAGCCAGATGGTCTGGGTTCAAATCTGAACTCCACTATTTGCTAGCTGCATCACCCTGGGTAAGTTGCTTAACGACTCTGTCTTAGTTTCCTGATTTGTCAAATTAGGATGATGATAATGGTTTACTTCTCATCATTTGTTACAGGGAATAAAGGGGTGATAAGAACATGGTAAACCACATGCTTTGGCTTTTTCTGTGGAATATCAGCTCTATGAGCACAGAAGTTATTGTCTGTTTTCTTCACTGTTGTATCCCTAGCACTTAGGATAATGTCTAGCACATAGTAGGCAATATCAATATATGAAAGAAAAATGTCAGAAGTAGTCTTTAAATTAGGTTATGACTGGATTCAAAGTCAGCATGAAAAGCATAGCTTTCCTTTTGCTTTACTATTTTTGTATAACTTGGATTTGATGGGTAAAATTTAATATGAGTCTTTGAAGTCTTAATTTAAAGTGTAACAGTGGAAACTAGTGATTGTCTTCTTTCTTTCCATGTTCCCAACAAAACTAGAAGTTAGTACAAAGGTGAAGCTTTTAAAACAAAAGTGGAAGTTAGCACAAAGGTGAAGCTGAGGTTGAGCACATAGCAGGTACAAAGAGTGCTTTCAGATGTACTTCTCTAGTTCTTTCCTATTCCCCAAAGTGCATCCTTACATAATTAGCTTTAAAATTCCTTTCATCCCTTTTTCTAAAAAAAAATCTGTCATTAACATGTAGATTTTTATCTCCGTAAGTTTATTTCTACTAAACTTGCATCTTTTTAAATACTGTGCATTCTAAATCTAAATCAGTATTTACTGATGACAGCTGCTGGGAACCACTGTAATAAATGAATTATGGGTTCCATTTACCTGGCAAGATTGCCTTTGATGTCTACACATCAACAGTGAAAGGGGTTCCAGAGAACAACAAAGCCTCTGGGAGAAAAGGCAAGCTCATCCCAAGACAGTATGCACAAAGAGGGAGCAGAAACAGGAGATGGGTGCCTCTGGAACAAACATGCTTATGCAGGTGGGTTTATGGAGGGGCTCCTGAGAGTCTGAGTCCCATGTGTCTTCAAGAGCATTACTTAGATGCCATGGCACCTAGGCAGAAAACAGTGTTCAGATCTGTGCTGGATTTAAAAGTATATGTGATATTCATTCTGAGTGGTATACCCAATATCCCTAATAGCAGAGTGTTGAAGTTCTCATCTTTCTCACTGGTTTGCACTGTGTAAATTATTATTTTCATTAAGATTAAGCATCCTCACAAAACTGCACAGCAGTAACATATGGAACCACCTCCTTGGAAAGTTCTCTCTCTAACAGTATGCCTACCAAAGACTCTTTTTTTGTTGTTTTGTTTTGTTTTTTGTTTTTTGTTTTTAAATGGGCTTACTGTACAATCTTGTTGAAAAAAATTCTCACATATGTTTCAAATTGTTCTAGAATGACTTAAAATATTTCTAATGAGACAGTATATAATTTTCTTTTATGATTTAAACCAATAATATAGGACAAAGATGATAATTCACTTTTTCTTTGCCACATAGGATACAATTCAGTATTCCTGGGAAATCTAATCTATTTTTTTTTAATTTTTTATTATTATTATACTTTAAGTTCTAGGGTACATGTGCATAACGTGCAGGTTTGTTACATATGTATACTTGTGCCATGTTGGTGTGCTGCACCCATCAACTCGTCAGCACCCATCAACTCGTCATTTACATCAGAAGACATTCATACAGCCAACAGACACATGAAAAAATGCTCATCATCACTGGCCATCAGAGAAATGCAAATCAAAACCACAATGAGATACCATCTCACACCAGTTAGAATGGCAATCATTAAAAAGTCAGGAAACAACAGGTGCTGGAGAGGATGTGGAGAAATAGGAACACTTTTACACTGTTGGTGGGATTGTAAACTAGTTCAACCATTATGGAAAACAGTATGGCGATTCCTCAAGGATCTAGAACTAGATGTACCATATGACCCAGCCATCCCATTACTGGGTATATACCCAAAGGATTATAAATCATGCTGCTATAAAGACACATGCACACGTATGTTTATTGTGGCACTATTCACAATAGCAAAGACTTGGAATCAACCCAAATGTCCATCAGTGACAGATTGGATTAAGAAAATGTGGCACATATACACCATGGAATACTATACAGCCATAAAAAAGGATGAGTTTGTGTCCTTTGTAGGGACATGGATGCAGCTGGAAACCATCATTCTTAGCAAACTATCACAAGAACAGAAAACCAAACACTGCATGTTCTCACTCATAGGTGGGAACTGAACAATAAGATCACTTGGACTCGGGAAGGGGAACATCACACACCGGGGCCTATCATGGGGATGGGGGAGGGGGGAGGGATTGCATTGGGAGTTATACCTGATGCAAAGACTCTTTTAAAGATCTTTGAAATTAGTAATTAGGGAGGCTAAAATGGAGCATTGTTTGCTTGTCTTAATGTGGAATCCTCTACATGCTTCGTAGAAAACAAACGAAGTAAGTTTTGCTCTTGAAGGTTCTTCTGCTTACAGTCAAAGTAATTTGCAGACTTGCCTGATTTGTATGTTTCTTCAAGTCAAGATTAATTCTAATGGATTACTCCTGTCCCTTCAGCTATAAGATAAGAGAGGGAGAACAAAAGTGGCTTGTGAAATCAACCTAACGCAGTATCTCTTCTCTCTTCTCTCTTCTCATAGGTCGCTACCCACAGGAGAACAAGGGAACCTACATCCCAGTGCCTATAGTCTCAGAGTTACAAAGTGGAAAGTGGGGGGCCAAGATTGTCATGAGAGAGGACAGGTCTGTGCGGCTGTCCATCCAGTCTTCCCCCGAATGTATTGTGGGGAAATTCCGCATGTATGTTGCTGTCTGGACCCCCTATGGCATAATTAGAACCAGTCGAAACCCAGAAACAGACACGTACATTCTCTTCAATCCTTGGTGTGAAGGTAAGAGGCAGGCATTTAGTTTTCTCATTTAAAAATTCACCTGTTTGGCAGAGTGCCATGGCACATGCCTATACTCCCAGCTGTTTGGGAGGCCAAGATGGGAGGATCGCTTGAGGCTGGGAGTTGGAGACCTAGTCTCTAAAAAATAAAAATTAAAAATTAGTTGGGTATGGTGATGCACACCTGTACTCCCAGCTACTTGGGAGGCTGAAGTGGGAGAATTGCTTGGGTTCAGGAGTTGAAGATTACAGTGAGCAATGATCGTGCCACTGCACTCCAGCCTGGGCAACAGAGCAAGACTCCGTCTTTGGAAAAAAAAAAAAAAAAGTCATGTATTTCCAATACATCTCTTTTTGGAGGGGTAGTAAGATTATTCTAAATACATATACCTCTCCGACATATACCATTTTTAATGATTGAAAGAGAAAGAAAATTCATCCTCCGTGTATATGAGGATAAAACCTCTGTATGTGAAGTCAATACTGCTATACATTTATTTCGGGATTAATTGGAGATTGTCTAAAGTTGCACAATTAGTTATTTGTGGAGCTATTTAATTGCAGTTTTGTAATTAAAAGTAATTGCAAAAATCGCAATTACTTTTGCACCTACCTAATATATGTTGACAGTATAACCTCTGTACACTATTACTCTGTAAACAAATTGGTTTACAAAAGTATTAGAATCTGACTCTGACTTCAGAAAAATAAAATGAAGTCGACGCTGTTCATAGTGGAACTAACCTCTCTATCCCCCTACTTTAAGAACAACTAACCTCTCTATCCCCCTACTTTAAGAACAGAAAGTCTGTATATATAAAGGATTCCACAAGCTTGTTTATGTGCATAGTGGGTGCAAATTTTGCAAACCATAACTCTGGATGTGCAAAGATGTAGCTGTACTTTAATATAATATAACTTGATCTCTAGTGCTATTTTCGGTCTTCCTTTCTGTCTGCGGCAGAAGCTTAATCTAGTTATATTCAAATAAAACTCAGTCAAGTTCAATGATTTCTCTATCAATTCTGTTTTGTGCCTCAGTCACACACAGGACTTTCTCCTCATCTTCATCTCTGCCCTTTCATACCTCTCCCCCGCTCCCGTACTTGGTACAAAGCTGTTTTAAGTTCCAGAGGCAGATGCAGATGTTGCAGCAGCATCGATATGCTGCAAGACCATTTCTAGGTCCTAGGAAATAAGGCAGTGCAAGATATGAAAGCTCACATGGGGCAGGAGACTTCCCATGGCACCCTACCCCGTATGCATTGCTCTCTAACATCATCCAAAATGAGCCCATATTATTGCTGATTTTGAATGATCCTTGTATGTGAAAGTTGCATTTGAATCAGAGTTAATCTGTCCTAGATATAGATAAATGGACAACAATATTTGCTACTCATCTAGAACATACACCTTGGTCCTACTGACCTTTTCTTTGTTTTATATTTATATTTATTTACTTTTTGTAGAGACATGGTCTCACCATGTTGTCCAGGCTGGTCTTGAACTCCTGGGCTCAAGCAGTGATCCTGCCTAGTGTGGGCAAAAGGTGCCAAGCTATTCCTGCACTCCCTATACATCCATTCTCATAATCTTGTACCCAACACTCCTATCTATGAGACAGATATTCAAGGTAAATGGTAACAGGAAATATTAACTGGGCCATGTGCAGTTCAAAAAATGAACTCTTGATAGTAATCTTAAAAGCAGATGTAAGGCATTTTGCAACTGGTTGATGGAGTGATAGTTACAGAGATGAAAAATACTGAGAGGATCAGAGTTACAGATATATAAATTCAGATTTTGAATATGTTAAGTTGGAGATAACCATAGATAGACAAGCAGAAATGACAAGTAGGTATGTGAATCTGGAGAGGAAAATCAGAGATGTGTATTTGGGAGTTACCTGTACCCAGGGAGAAAATATAGATAAAGAAGGAAATAAGATATAGTATCTAGCCTTCAGAAACATCATCATTTAGGAGTCCAGTAGAGAAGAAGTCAGCAAAAGAGAATGAGACGGAAGAGTATGTAGGAAGCAGCCTATTCTAAGAAAATTATATTTAAAAATTCATACTTATCAATCAGGAGTTTGTTATTGACTTTCATTTTATTACAAAAAGAAAATCATAGGCTTCATATAACTTCTCAGAACTCTAGGAAATTTTGGAATGCTATAATTTACCCAGACTTTGGTTTGTTTGCAGCTTTTCTGGATTATATCATGTGTGTAAAATGGGATATATGTCTGCATGCATTTCAACTTATGTGGCCACTCTTCTTCAGGGGAAAATGGTTAGTTATGTTGCTTGACGTATTAACTTTCAGGATAACTATTCAGGAGGCGGACAGTCTAATAACCTTCTAATTGCTGCCTTGATCTTCAGCTGTATACATGATGAGCAGCTTCCAGATACCTGTGTTCTGAAAGAGTCCCTTAGTTCTAGAGGCATTCTTGTCCTAGAGGCTGTACAGGGACTTCCCCTAGGTTGTCAGTGCATGGAAAGGATCGGAGGAAGGTAGAACAAAAACCAGAGACCAATCTGGAAGCTGTGGTCTAGGACAAAGATGATGATAAACTAAACTATGGTGGTACCAGTAGAGATGAGAAGGGGTTATATTGGAGATCTGTTTTTGTATTTAGAACAGAAATTGCACAGGGATTGAAGATGAGAAGTAAAGAAATGAGAGAACTCAAGAATAACTCTAGATTTCTTGTTAGGCCAGTTGGGTTGATGGCGGTGCCATTTTCAGAGCTGGGAAAACTGTGGGAAGTGGAGGGGAAGCACGAGGGGTGAAGCTAAGAGTTACATTCAGAAATGTTAATTTGGTGATGTCTATGAGACATGCAAATGAAAACATCAAGTAAGCACTTGAATAAAGTGAATCTAGAACTCAAAGGAGATGGCTGAGCTAGACACGTAAACATGGGCACGGTTAGGAGCAAGAATGGACACAAATGATTCAGGGTCATTAACAAGTAAGAGTCGAGACAAAGGAGAAGTCAACAAACGAGGCTGAGCAGGAGCAGTCAGTGGGGCACAAGGAGATCAAAAGAGCCCAGAGCCAGACACATCGATAGATTCAAGACAGCAGTTAACTGTGTTGAATGCTATGATTAGCTGAATAGGATAGGGGAGGAAAGTGGCCATATAGTGTGGAAATACGGATGTCTTCGATGATCTTGAAAAGGACTGTTTCACTAAAATGATGGGGACAGAGGCCAGGGAGATGGTCACGGGCTGCACTGTAAACTGGTGGCATGAAAGCAGAGACGGCAGGAGATGGCACCTTTCTCAAGACTTTCTGCAGCACCTAGATGTTGACGTGAAGCTCAAAGGAGAATTTTTTAAAGACAAGAGAGAGTGGGTGTTATTTTATCGTGATGGAGAGGAACCAAGAAAGAGAGTTTGCAGTCCAGAGAGAGGACAGTGGTTCACAACCTTGGCTGGACGTTGCAATCATCTGGGAAGCTTTGAAACTACAGATGCCTCAGTCCCCCATGCAGGCATTCTGATGTAATTGCTCTGGACTGCAGCCTGGGCTTCAGGGTTTTTGAAAGCTCTGGAGGTGATTATTGGAGCCAAGGTTGAGAAGTTTTAGGAGTGAAATCCTTGAGTGGTTGGAATCCAGGGAACAGGTGAAGAGCCTGTGATGGGCGGGGCTATCTACCCTCCCCAGAGACAGGAGTAAAAGAGAAGAAGAGGGGTACAGATTTTCTAGTTTAATGGAAGGAGAATGAGGTTGTTACCATTTCGTGACTTTTTTTTTTTTTTTTTTGGTCAGTGAAGTGTAAAGCAAAGTCATGTGTTGAGAAGCAGCAGTAAGGAAGGGCATGAGAGGCTTGATAAGGAAGATGTGAGCTAGTCATCTGGAAGGTGGAAGGTGAACTTATTACAGGCACATGCCGGGAGGGTCCTTCCTGCTTCCAGAACACAGGGCAAATTAGCACAATCCTCTTCATTACTTGACCTGTGGAGGCCCAAACATCTCTGCAAATTCTTTAGGGATTTCTGACCTTATGGCTGCCTCTGCCTCTAGGAATCCTACTTCCCCCTGTGCTGCTGCAAGTGAGAAACTTGACCTTCACCTCAGTTTCAATGTTGGCAACAACAAAAACAGTCACACACAACATCTGTGACTGCCCAGACCTTAATTGCAGTTTGGGACGGAGAGTAAGAGGAGGAAGGATGCATTCTGTGGTCACCACGCTTAGAGCACATCAGAATCACCTGGAGGGCTTGTTCAGCCATCTCTGTGCAGCACCCTCAGATTGAATAGGTCTGAGGTCTGGCCTGATAATTTGCATTTCTAACCAGTTCCTAGGGGATGCTGTTGCTGCTGGTCAGGGTTAACACTTAGAGGACCACTGGTTTCATGATAATCACAAAATAATAAAGCTGGGCATGGTCCCCAGGGTAGCCTGCAGTCCCAGCTACTTGGGAAGCTGAGGCAGAAGGATTGCTTGAGCCCAGGAGTTCAAGGCAGCCTGGCCAGCCTGTCTCTCAGAGGAAAGAAAAACAACAAGCAATAATTTAAAAACTCAGGAGGCAGGGCCGGGTGCAGTGGCTCACACCTGTAATCCTAGCACTTTGGGAGACCGCGGCGGGCTGATCATGAGGTCAGGAGTTCGAGACCAGCCTGACGAACATAGTGAAACCCCGTCTCTACTAAAAATACAAAAATTAGCTGGGCATGGTGGCCTGTGCCTACAATCTCAGCTACTCAAGAGGTTGAGGCAGGAGAACTGCTTGAACCCGGGAGGTGGAGGTTGCAGTGAGCCGAGATCACACCACTGCACTCCGGCCTGGGCGACAGAGTGAGACTCAGTCTCAAAAAACAAAAACAAAAACAAAACAAACAAACAAACACCTCAGAAGAGTATAATTTACTCTTCTTAAAATTTCACTGGCTCTACACTGAACCTAATTCCAGTCTGTCTCCTCCTTACCACCCCTTCTCTCTCTCCTGCTGTTCTCTTTTCTTCTCTGAACTTTTCTCTCCCATTCTGTCCCAGGAACAGATTCTCCTTCCTTAATGCAGAGGGGTCCAGTGAGCTTTATTGTTTTGTCGCTTGGTCTCTTCCAACCACCATGCTTTTGGGCACTGAATACCTTTTTTTAAAAAATGAAGTGAGAGAAAGAGGTCATCTCCCCACTTTACTCATTGTGTGGTTTTCCCAGCCTAGCACGCAAAGCATAACCCAAAAATGGGATGATATGATGAACCTCCCCCGCCCCACACACACACATGCAAGCACAGACACTGTAGCCCAGCAATCACCTGCAGTTTTATGCTTGTGTGTGTTAATGCATAACAAAGGACTCAGTGGTATGGCCTGGTAATTGGAAAGTAGGTCAAAAGAGAGGGGTGAGACTGTCGCCCAAGTGAAAAAGATAGCAGAAGATGAGAAGGAAAACTGTTTCCAGAAATTGTCAAAAGAGAGCCAGGTGAACAAGATTCTGGTCCGAGGTGGCATGGGACACTGGGCTGAAAATCACAGCGGCACGCACAGCACTTATTGATAGGAGAATGCTCAGCTGTGCTCCTGAGGGCCCTTCAGCCTTCTTTGCATTCATAGGCAATTTATCCTCCTTAATCACTAAATCATTAATGGGGATCAATAGCGATGCCACACCAGTGAAGGCAGGGGTTCATGCAGGGAGAATAATTGCTTAGTTTTTAGTTTAGTCGTGCTAACCGGGCTTCGGGTCCATTCTGGGAGGAAACCTTTCTCTTGGGTGTTAGGGAGAACTGTACCTACAAAGGCAGCAGGAGTGAAACGGGCAGTTATTATGAATTCATCATGTTTAACGACTCAGGAATTTTGAATTATTGAATGTATTTCACTATGTAAATATAGAATGTTCCAGTTTGGTAGTCTAGCACTAGTGCCAGATAGTGGGTTCTGAAATATTTAGATTTCTGGTATCTGTGCCTAGTACTCTGGAGAAGCACTGCACAGTATTTTTGATTGGGCATCAGTTACCTTTAAGGGATCTTTCTCCTCCTGATAAGTTGGTCCCCCATCCCATTCTCCATCACTGCTTTTCCCTCACCTCATTCAGCCTCGTATCCATAGGCTCTGGCACACTTGAGGTTTAATAAATATTTGCTGTGTTGATTTAATAATCCCAAGTAAATACTCTTTAGGTCCGCTGCACCCTATCGTTGCAGATAACTTGTAAATGTAATCTCAGACCTTACCATCTTGAGAAAGGTCAAAAACATATCTGGTGTGCTGGGAGGAGTGTGTCTGTGGGTGATGTGTGTGTGGATTTCTCTCTTAGCATCTGACACCAAATTAGCATCTAATATTTCCTTTTTATTCAATGTTTTTTTTCGTTTTTCTTTAAACAAATAAATCAATTTAATTTAATATGAATAAATCAATATGTTTCCAATATCTTGGATGCTTGTAGTAGCAAATAAATAAATATGACCCGCTTGTATTTTATTATTAAATTCATCCTCAGGCTATTTGCTTTGTATTTATATACCGTCTTTGTAGCCCCTTTTGTACAGAATGGAGTAAGTCATCAAGACTGGTGTCCTCAGAGTAACAATGACCAACATCCCTTCTCTTGGAGACTGTTGAGCCCAGACCAGAACTTACACCCTCAGGCTAGAGCCATTCATCCATCAATCCACAAATATTGATAGTATGTCTCATCCCATGCCCATGACAACACAATGACCTGTGCACATTTCAACAGTATTATGTATTCCTTCATAAAAATTCAAAGTCAATACTGAATTAGGTACTAGGACTATGGCAGTGAAAAAGGCAGACACAATCTTCATATAGCTTCTAGCAAGGATTTTACAAATGAGCTCCTAATAAAAACCTAATTACAATTGTAAAAAATACTGAAATAAGTCAGTGTACAACAAGAACACAACACTGGGGACTCCAACCTATTTGGGGAATGAGGAGAGACTGGCCAGTGGCTTAGCTTTGCGCCCAGAACAGTGTTTGCATAGAATAGTAATCAAATAGTTGGTTAACTGAATTTTTATGAAGTTTTTAAAAGCTTATGCAAAAAATTTAACCTTTATTTACTCAATAATCGTCTTAAATAAAATAGTATGTAGCATTCTTCCTAGTGTCTGAATCACTTAGAGACTTATTCTGCTTCTTATGCCAAGCGAGGATCATTTAGTGTGGCCCTATAATAAGAAAGGATCCCAGAGAGCTCACAGTAAACTTCCTTTCCAATGGCATGTAGGTGACCCCGGGATTGAGGTGCAAAGGTCTTTACAAGGTCCTTCTAGAAAGAGCGTGGTTGGAAGTGTCTAATGCAGAGTCACATTCATCCACCAATTTATGCGGTTTACAATTCCTTTCTTGTAGAGTCTCTTCAAAGTGTGCTCATAGTCAGTATCTCCCTAGACTGTGTGTTTGGAAGGCATAATCCTTATCTCACTTAGCCTTGCATGGTGCCTGGAACTGAGTCCATATTCAGTAAGTGTTTGCTGAACTGAACTCATAATCACCATTCTGAGAGGCAAGGAGATGATTATCAGACTCAGATTTCAAGAGAGAAAGCAGATTCTGTGATGTTACGTGCATTTCTCAAAGTCCTATAGAAAATTAAGACACAAACTGGGGCTAACACTGGAGCATCCTGACTCAGTCAGGGTAAGCACTTATATTTCTAAAACAAAACCTGTCATTATCTGGCCTTGTGTAGCAAAAGAATAAAACAGTAGATGGCCAGCTGAGAAGATTCTGTGATGACCTAATCAATGTGGAAAATTTTGCCATAATAAATAAATAAATAAATAAATTCCGGTTGATATTTACAAGATCAAATAAAAGCTTTCTCTGGGAAAAAAAAATTAAAGCATACCAACAAGGGCACAGGCTCCCTTAGAGGATATGTACTAAGTAAAGAAGCTCTGACATTTTCTTTGTAGAATTACTTCATGAATAATAGTCTGTCTTCTGAAGATATCTCAGTACACTAAAAAGCCCTTAACCAGCAAAATAGGCAAATTAGCACAAATCCAATAACCTTCTCAAGCTGATATGAGCTGTAATTCAACATGTTTGTAAGGAATGTAAACTATGTTATACTATGCACACACGGGTGATTGTGCTGTCATGAGCATGGTGGGAGATACACTATCAATATCTGTGGATTGGTGGATGAATGGCGGTAGCCTGAGGGTGCAAATTCTGGTCTAGGCTCAAAGGTCTCCAAGAGAAGGGGTGTTAGTCATTGTTATTCCGAGGATACCAGTCCTGGCGAACTACTCCACTTTATACTGAAGGGCCTAAAAGGGAAGAAGCAAACTCAACTGACTGTTGAGGAACCACTTGCTTGTGCTTCATAGATTGATTCCATTCCAGTGTTACTAGGTAGGCAAGCAAGGTCTCTGGAGTGGCTATATGAAATCACTTTAGAAAGGCAGTGGGTTTGGATCCTTCCAGAATAAAAAGCTCAGACTCTAGAAACACCATTCTTTAATATGTTCACAATTCCCAGCGACAGGAAGTTACTCCTGGTATGCCGCAGCACACACAGCCTGTTAGAATCTGCCACCCCCTTTGATGTACCTTGTGATGGAAAAACCTATCATGGTGACACTAGTCTGGAGTCACATTTGCTCTGCAGATCAAGCCACTCCCTCTAAGAGTGATTATACACTCCCAGCATGAATCGTTCCTCTTTTTAGTGGTGCTCAGCTTTTATATAAAGGGGGAAGCAAGTGGAAGTCATTCCTAATCCCCTCACTCTAAATTCCTTCCTTCCCTAAATGGGGACACATTTTGCCTTTTTGAAGGGCCAAACCATTATTCCTTCTAAAGGATTAGAAACAACACCAAACTCTGGTTTAAACTGCTGAAAGAGACTGTGTAGGATAGCTGTTCTGCCACCATAGTTTTGTTTAATTCCTAGGCTCCCTTTGCTAGGCTTGAGCCTAATGACCAAGGAAACGGAACCTGCTCTGACTTTGAAATAGCATGTAAATAAGCAGAAGGAAGGTACAAGCCCATGCAATGATGAATGATCCTCCTTCTCACAAAGAGGTTATACAGATACTAAAATCAATAGGTTCAGCATTTGTTTTTACATGTTTGTTATAAATCCTTACCTTCTCTGGGTGGGGAGGACAGTGGGAATGTCAGAGGGTGACTGAAATCCACCCTAAAATTTCTCGGCCCACTCTTTTCTTTTTTAACTACCCTTCTATTCCCACCAGAGGAACAGCAAAATAAATGAGGTCATTATTCTTCACTACTTGCCTCTTGTAAATTGTTAGTCAGCCTGCAAGGGTGGTTATTTACGAGGCATTCTGAAGGTCTGTTCTGGTGACAGAGCTGCTCTGGGCAGTGGGTGGAGGTGCTGTGCCACACTCACCAATGGTGCCATGTGTAATCTGTTTTTCTCAGAGTTTTATTGTAATGGTGGTTGTCTGCCAGAGGTCACCTGCGATCAAAGAGTTGTCTGTTGGTCCAAGGTGCAGCCACTCCTACTCTGGGAACTGTCTAGACCATATTTCTCCCCTCAGTCCTCAGTTGAGTTCCCAGCTCCCACATTCCACACAAGCCTCACACACATCTACCTTCTACCAGTCCAAGTTGTTGGGTTTCTAGAATAGTGAGTTGTTTGTTAGTTTGTTTCTCCTATTAGTCGAGTCTTCCATTTTGCTAAGTGAAGAACTAGCTTCCCCTGAAACTTAGTGAAACCCCACCCCTCTGAAGCTAACCAGAAAATTAAAAACAAACAAAAACACTATCAAAAAGCCAACAGCAAAAATCTCCAGGGGCAAATGATTCCATTTTTCTATTTTTGTTAGCCTTCCAAACGTAGGGAGTTTTTTGGAGTTTCCATCGTGATACAATTTTTTTTAACGTTGCTTTGGACAACTATATTTTAAAGTGACAGATCTGAATAAAAACAGGGGAAATAAAGCACTGCTTTCCACCCTCAATCTTCTTTTTAAAATCATAAATAAATTTAAAATTAAAATCAAGCCTTCCCATTTGACTTCCTTGCCATATTGTGGATTCATGATAATGTCTGCCTGTTTGAGGCGAGATTTAATTCAAGCATTGGAAGGGAAAGAGTGGCCTAGTCTGGAGCTCCAGAACTCCTCTCTATTCATGCTTTGCCACCTAAATTTATCACTTCCCATCAATACTAACGCAAAGCCCAAAGGTAAATCCTTCATTTTCTTGGACTTCTTTCTTACTCTCTAAGCTCCAGACATCGTCCCCATCTCTCATTCTTTCAGTAGACATTGATTGACTTCCTACCATGTTCCAAAGCACAGTGTTGGGAGCTGGGGACACAGTCATCTGATCCCTTGGACCCAAGAGCCATGGACTACTTGGAAGGCAGCTTATTCAAATCTTAGCTTTGCAACTCACTAGCTGTACGACCTTGGAGAAGTTATGTTGCTGTCTGCCTCAGCTTCCTCGTCAGTGAAATGGGGCTACTTTCCTCACAAGGATGTTATGAGTGTTGATGAGTTCATGTGTCTGATTCTAAAGCACTTAGAAAGTTCCTGGTGGTAAATAAGCAGTGTAACAATGCTTATTTACATGCTGCTACTTAAAAAAATTAAGTAGGAAGTACTTAAACACATACTTATTCAATAAATATAATAATTAAAAGGCAATGTCCATACAGTGGGATAAATGTTACCCCAGCCTCCATAGGGCACTAAGAGAACGAGGTTTAATTCAGTCTGTACTGGAAAGGAAAGGGTTCAGGGAGACGTAAAGAAGGAGAAAAAAGTTGTGTTTAAGGACATTGATAATAAAAAAGAGCACAACCCTATATTGCTCTTAAAGAAAAACTAATGCATAAAAGTTGGACTTGTTAGCCTCTTATTAAATGGGTAGCTTCACTTAAATGGAAACACATTTTAAAAAATAACTTTTTCTGATGGAAAAGTCTCATTATAGAAATAAAAATAATAAAAGCATAAAAAGAACTCAAAGATCTACAAATCAGAGATACCAACAATTAACATTTTGTTGTAATGTCATCCATTTAAAGTATTTTCAGTCCTTCTCATTTTTAATTGGCAATTAATTGAATATATTGTTCTTTTCAAATAAACACACATGTACATATATATGGCTAAAAGTAAACTTTCCTTTCACCAATCTTCCAATCCTAGAGAATCCCCAGAGAAAACCAACTTTAACTGTGTATATCATTACAGATACTTTGCTATTATTTTATATATTGATTTCATATATATACCTAGAGAATTTAGGTTTTTTTAAACTACAAATGAGATTGTGTCAACCTGTTGCTCTGTACCTCATTTTCTCACACAGTGTATCTTGGAGCATTTTCTATATCAGTACATGCATTTTCTTTTTAATGGCTGCTTGGTATGGTCATATCATATTATTTTGGTCTTTTGTTTACAACTATTTGGATTGTTTCCCATTTTCACTATAGCATGTTATACCATTTTGAAGGTTGCACATACATTTTGTACGAATGTTTCTGCAGAATAGACATCTAGAAATAGCATTGCTTGGGCAAAGTGAATTCATATTTTAAATTTGCATAGATATTGCCTAATTACCCTTTTAAAAGGCTGCAGTTTTTTACACTACAGCCATAGTAGATGAGAGTATCCATCTCTTCATACTCTCATTGGCACTGGTGGTTAACCATTTGTTTTAATATTTGCCAGTATGGTAGGAGAATTATGGTATTTCATTGGTATTTCATGGTTAATTTGGTTTTTATGTCTCTGATTATTTGTAGAGTTGAGCATTTTTTCATATATTTATTGAATGTTATGTTTCTCTATCTGCTTATATCTGGAACATGTCAGGTGAAATAAAGATTGTCAGGAAGAGACACACATGTGCCTCTTAAATCCAAGGATACAGTTTGTATATAGTGGGATAAAGAGATCTTACTGTCACTTTTTTTCTTACATGGATAACCAGCTGTCAAAACACCACGTATTGATCAGATCTATTATTACCTATTGATTTTAAGTGCCATCTCTATTATTTACTAAGATTCAATACACATCTAGCTCCTGCCATATATTTGTCCATTACTGTGCTAATGTCAGTTTTAAGTGTAGCTTTGTTTCTGTTAGCTATAATCACACTAATGCTACATAAGAAAGAACCAGAAAATCTTAGTGGCATACAGCAATAAGCACTTGTTCATGGATCTGGGGCTTGGCTGGGGTTGGGCTCATCCAGACTGGGCTTGACTGGCCAACTCTGCTTCAGGTGGGAACAGCTGGAGAGGATCCGTCTCTCCCTGAGAGCTCCAGAGACCCTCTGCTCCGGTGTCTCTCACCCTTCTTTGACCAATGGGCTTGCTGGGGCGTATTTTCCTCCAGCTAATAGCAGATTTGTATGATCACATGTTCAGCTGTGCAGTCATATTTTAGACCCCTACTTGCTTCTGCTAACATTGCTCCTGCTAACACCCCATTAGCCAAAAATAAGCCTAAAGTTAAGAGAGGATATTCCACATTTAGAGGGAACAACTGCTAGTTACATGGCAAAGGGCATAGATGCAGGAAACTATAAGTTGGGGTCCAAAGTTTAATTTACCTTTGGACAAGTCCTTCAATTTTTCTTCTTTCTCAACAGATTAGTTTTTGGCTATTTTCTCTTTTTTTTTTTTTTTTTTTCAGACGGAGTAGTCTAGCTCTGTTGCCCAGCCTGGAGTGCAGTAGTGCTATCTCAGCCTCCTGGGGTCAAGTGATTCTCCTGCCTCAGCCTCCCGAGTAGCTAGGATTACAGGCACACACCACCATACCTGGCTTATGTTTTTATTTTTAGTAGAGATGGGGTTTCACCATATTGGCCAGGCTGGTCTCAAACTTCTGACCTCAAGTGATCCACCTGCCTTGGCCTCCCAAAGTGCTGGGATTACAGGCATGAGCCACCACGCCCTGCCTGGCTGTTTTCTTTCACATTGTTTTTTCCAGATAAGCTTTTGAATGAGCATGCAAAGTTCCAAAACTTCTGAGTAGAGGTCTGGTTGGGTTCACATTGGTCATAGACTAGTTTGGGTAGAATTTATATCTTTACATTCCTGAATGTTCATATCCAATTGGAAACAGTTTGTATGTGTTCATTTTGTATTTGGGTTTTATACCTTTTGACAAAGTTAATTTTTCATATAAATATTTTCAGACAAACTCAAAAGCAGAAAGAATAGCACAATGAATATCTACTTATGTGTCTCTCAGACTTAATAGTTATCAAGATTTTGTCACATTTGCTTTATCCTTTCTTCCCTTATTTTTGCCTTAGCATTTTCAAATAAATTCTAGTAATCATATTATTTTACCTGTACATATTTTAGCATGCAGCTTTTTTAAAAGACATATATACAGTATACATAGATACATATGTACATATGTGTGTATGCATGTGTTTATGTGTGTTTGTGTATAATTATTGCAGCTAATACAAATCAACAAGAGCTCCTTGGTATTATCTAATGAACTATCCTTAATCTAATTTTCCCAATGTCTAAAAATTATCTTTTTAGTTAGCTGATTTGGATTAAAGTCTGTAGATTAAATTTGGTTGGTATGTCACTTAAATATTTTCCTCTAGAGTAATCCTCATCATCTGTTTCTTCATGCCACAAACTTATGGCTGAAACTGAGTCATTTTTTATGTCAAACTTTCTATATTCTGAATTTTGCTGATTCCATCCCCAGGTGTCATGAAATATGTTTCTCTAACCACTGTGGGATTTTTTTTTTTAACCACTGTGGCATTTTCTGTTAAGCAGCTAGTTAGATCTAGAGACTCTATCTGATTCAGCTTCAAGTGGCATTTTTTTTTTTTTTTTTTTTGGAGGAGGGGGCAAAAATACTTCATAAGTCATGCCATTGCTTCCTAGGACATTCATCCTAGCAGGAGGTACATATATTTAGGTTTATTAATAGTATCCAGTTCATGTTTTATCAGTCTCATCCACCCATTATGAAGTTCCCTTCTTAATGAATTATTTCTGCCTCAATTCATTATTTCGTTAGGGATTACAAGATCGTGACATTCTAATTCTACCATTCCTTTTGCATTTATTATAATCAATTATTTCATTACCTTGAGGTAGAATTCATTTAAAAACGTTTAGATGCCTGTCCCAAACACACACATTTTCTTGAGTTTACACTTGTAGGGTCCTGTCTGTGTTAAAGATGCTTTGCTGCTCTCCCACCAGGCCTGGGAATAAGTACCAGACTGATGACCAAGTGGATAGATGGGGAGCATGACCCTCCTGAGATTCTAGCCACAGGGAAGTAAAGTCCTTGCAATGAAAGACACTGGCCAGGGAAGCTGGTTGGACACACACACATACTAGCACATCCACATGTATCTTTCATTAAAAGGAGATGACCTACTGCTTCCCTCCTGCCAGCGATGGGCCACAAAACAGGCCTGACATGACAGATTAGCCTGTTGCCTTCTCATGTGTCCCAGATTTGTCTTAAAAACCATTTTCAATTCATCTAGTTTTCTAGTAATGTTAAAAGGTTGGAAATTATATCTTAATTTGTGTTACAGATTTACATCAGCATCATAGAGTTCTGGAACTACTGATGCAGCAGAATCATAAAACGTTTAATAAGACATATCAATTTAATTCTCCTGCTTGGAACTTAAAGAGTCAGAGTTTGTCAGCATTTTGCTAACAAATGTCGTTGTTTACGGACTGAACTTTGGTGCTGATTATGTTCACCATTACTAAAAATATTGGAAAATGAGCTATGCTTAGTGAAACAAAGGTCATTTTTTAAAAATTTGGGTGATAAAATGCAGTTTAGAAACACAATAAACTTGCAAGTGTTTGGAAACAGTCTGGTTTGGTAATGGTCGCTATGCTTAAACCCTGATGCAGATGATGCTGTGTACCTGGACAATGAGAAAGAAAGAGAAGAGTATGTCCTGAATGACATTGGGGTAATTTTTTATGGAGAGGTCAATGACATCAAGACCAGAAGCTGGAGCTATGGTCAGGTGAGCCACTTAAAATTTGCTATTATCAAGGATATTTTTACTTCATATTTTTTGTCACATGTATCCCTGCAGGGTGCCATATATTGATATTAGACAAGCACAATTTCCTGCTTTTTAGGATTTGAGACTGCAAGGCAGAGAGCTTAGGAGTAGGGACTCATAAAGACAACTGCATAAAGACAACCCACATATCTCTGGGTATTACAGTGTTACAGAAATGAGAGACTCCATGAATAATGTGGCATTCTATAGAGAAATGCTTTGGCCACTTAGAACAGCGAAATTTCATTAGTTCAACCTGGCTTATAAAGAAAGGTATTTTGAAAGTGATGCAAAGGGTACTGCAAGGGGTGTGCCCAAATCAAAGAAATGGCTTCTTCCTCTTCTTTTTTTTTTTTTTTTAAAGTGTTAGCCTAGGGTACTGCTAATTAGAAAAGTGTGTTATCATTTCATCAAAGGAAGACCCACTGAGCTTTTACACAGAAAGATTTTATCAGCTGCAAACTCAAGTTATTGTCTAGACATAAAGTAACAAATGGCATTTCTTTAAGACGTTCGATCATTCAAACTATTTCGGTTTGGTATCTTTAACAATGGAGCAAATGAATGATATTTTACCAGTTTCCATAAATGAATGCCTGTCCTGTGATTTCAAAATGATTTTTAATTAGTGACACGAGAGGAGGTGAATGTCATTTTTCAGGAGTTTTGGCTGGGATGGCTGGAATTGTGCATCATTGCGCTGGGCATCCAGCGGGGAGGTTTCACAGAATCTGGTGGTCACAGGGTACTTTCTTGGCTCCGGATGCCTTGCTTTGACTTCCATATGGGATCTCCCTGTGTTCCTCACCCACTGCTCCAGTACCTGTGTCATCCTGCCTACCTGGCTTTGTGACCAGCTTCTTCACCCTGACTCTGGAGAATTACATGCCCAGTGCTCAGGCTTGCCCGCCTGCATTTCTGATTTCCTGCCAAGCTATTAACGACATTGGCACCCCCTGTTTTTGGATTCCTGCCTGACTCCCTGGTTTCAAGCCATCCCCTCCTCAGTGATATGCAACCCTCGATGATACTGCCTACTGCCTGATGCCCTTTTCTTGGGTTCCCAATTTCTAGCCTTTAGCCTGGTGATTCTATTTATGGCCCAAATGTGACAATCTATAGATAGCTAACAAGGGGAAAAGTCATCAAGGTGGGCAGCAAGGAGGTCTGGAAAGGTGTCCCAAGCCCAGTCAGGGCACTCCTTGCCGGCACACCTTTGGGTAGCCACCCTGGAGCACAGTCACTTGACTGTATCTTCTGTCACTCAAAGAGGCTATTGGTTTGTGCCCTTTGGCCAGGATAATCAGCCATGTCTGTTTACAGTGATGCAGGGAATCAATCAGTTCTATAACTATTTCTTTAACTCTCAAATTAGTTGCTATCATGCCCAGCAAATACAGCTGAGAGAAGCTGCTTAATAAGAACCAAAATACTGAGCTATTTGCATACCTGAAGAACTAGTGCAATTACCCATTACTGCATCCATCCTGTCAGTTTGGGATACACCCAGAGTGGGTATTCTAACTGGACTGAATAAAGAATTGCGTGGTAATTAACCTTTATGATTGTGGTTTCTGTCACAAGCACTTGGGTGAATAGCACAGAGGTTTCTGTATTCAAGAAAATCTCTTACGACAGTGAGGTGCAGTATAGGTAAAATCTTCCTGTCTTGCTACTTGATCTTTAGTCCTTTTTAAGAAAATTCTGGTATTGCCTGTGGCTAGCAGTTCTTTCTAAGGAAATTGAACTGGTACCAGACTCCTCCCTTGATAATGTAATCTACTTTCTGCAGCCTTCTGCCCTCTTCTTGATCCTGGGGTCCACCTTGTCTCAGAAGAGGGGAAACCTTAGAGGGACAGTCACTATATGAAGTCTCCTACTCTTTGGGTGCAAACTAAATAGTGTGAAACACCTTCCTGTGATACACCTGAGAGTTCTTTATTTTCGAAATGCAGGCGGGCTTACATTACTTTCAAGGTCCTAAGACTGTGGCCTGACTTTGGTAAATCATTCATTCCTTCTTCTTGGGTACAGGAGCCAATATGTTGAAAAGACCTTCTAAATTAACTTGAATCATTTTCTGAAGAACTTCAAGTCAGCTCATGATCCCTGAGTATATCAACTCTCTAGTAGTTCTGTTTATGTTTCTGGCTTGCTTTTATATTCTTATTCACTTTAATGAAAAAAAGAAGATGTCTCTTTCCTTCTACTTTAATATTTCATGCTAAAGATTATGGGAGATCACTATACAGGAAACACACATTTCTAAACATTAGGTTGTGGTTTCATGTTATTTTTCATCGGAGAATATTTTGCTTGCAGAGTGAACACTAAGTAGTTTCTCTTTTTTTCTTCTCCAAATAGTTTGAAGATGGCATCCTGGACACTTGCCTGTATGTGATGGACAGAGCGCAAATGGACCTCTCTGGAAGAGGGAATCCCATCAAAGTCAGCCGTGTGGGGTCTGCAATGGTAAGCAGCAACTACTGACACCTAAAATCTATTACACCCATCATTCGCCTCAGTATAGATGCCAGTTCATTAAGAGCTGCTGAAATGCTGACTTGCACTTCATAAACTTTCATTTCTAAGATTCTAGCTTCTGACACCCAGTATAGCTCCTGGAATTTTCTGAGTTTATCATGTGCTATAAAACAGAATTATCATCTCAATACTGTATGTTTCTTTGGCTTCGGACAAACAATGATAGATATCATGATACTATAGACCACTTATTCTTAAGAACCCCTTGCCTAGGGACTGAGGAGTGATCATGACAAAAATGTCAATGACTATAATCAAACAGTTGATCAACCAAACATCAAGGTGCACAGAAGATGTGCAAGGCACAGCTGTTCTCCATTTTCACACTGATAGTAGGTGTGAAGAAATGAATGGCTGCGTCTCATCCTGACTCCTGTCACAAGGATGTGTCACTGTAGGGCTTTCTCACTTATGAAGTGGGTATTGATTCTTTGCAGGATCCTGTGAGGTAAGTAGGGCAGGCATTACTCATGCCCTTTGACAAGTTAGGACACAGGGTAAGGACAGCCGTCAGTGACAAAGCCGCAGCTAGAACTCCGGTCTGCTGACTTCAAATCTAGACATTTTCTGCCTTCCATACTGCTCTCTGCAAGATATCCTAAAACAACTTCGAGAATGCAGAGATTCTGCAGTGGAACAACTTTCTGAGAAAGGAGACAGAATTCCCATGAGTGGGAAGGGTGGGGCCAGGTGTGGGACGTGGATTAAATGGGATGTCCAGGACCCGTGCAGTCCCGGATTATATCAATGTACCCAGCATGGAGAGCCAGACTTTGGTATAGAGAAGTGTATCCAATCTGGCTGAAGAGTAGATTATTTCTGATGAAATGTTAAGCTGCTTGGTATTTCAAACAATCAAAGACTGAGAAAAAGAAATATATTATCAATTTCCTTAAGTTTTCTAAGAAATTCTTTCTTAGAAAGAATGTTATGTTTGAGTTTGGTTTGTATATTCTTTTGAGCTAAATGAAATCAGTATTGTTAATATAAAAATATTAGACTGAGAATGATATGAAATATAATTTCTGGTTAGCTTTTAAGAATGGTTGCTTTTATTTGATTGATAACTAAGCTACATGTGAATTTAAGAAACAGCGGAGCATAAAAGGTGAAAGTAGAAACCAACAGTTTTGTTTTCTGTGCATTTACATTCCATAGTGAGAAGACAATGAATTCCAAAGATTGGGGGAATGTTGAATTTGGGAAATGTTTACAAAAGTGTCCTGACCATTTATAACAAACACGTATCAGACCTGCATGTGATCACTATTTTTACTGTTTTGCCCACAAGATTTCTCTTTTTCTTCTTTGAAGTTACCATAACAATTTTGCAGTGAGAGAGGAAGCAACAGCTAGCAGTGGTTAAATTTAAATTAATTCCTTCTGAAGCATTCTGAAATGGCACGCTCATCAGCATAAGCCTACTCACACATTGTGTGTACTTTTACGCACCCTGAAGTCAGAAATCACTGCCTAACACAAGCCAGTGCAAAAGGGGAGCAGACAGGAAGCAGTTAACCTAATGGGTCTGTGGTGGCAGCTGGCCAAGCGGAAGCTGTTAATTATTGAATAAGCACACATACTCCTAATGCAAATTGCCTTGAGATTTTATTAATCATATAAAGCCTATGAAGTTCTAAGTTTGAAAATGTATATCCCAATTAAAAAGTTTAAAACTAGACAGAGAAAATCCATTTGGAAAATGGTTTGGTTTTATTTTTGGAGGGGGAGAATTTGGGTGTTAAGGGATAGAGGTCCTGACCTGAGAGATTTTGAGCAGTATTTCCATTTCTATCACATCCTTGTTTACATATACAAAATGTTCAATGGTTTTCCAAAAAACTTTCACCTCTATTAGCTCCTTTAAACCTTAGAATACCTCTGTGAAGCTTTCTAAAATCTGTTCAGTTTTAATAATTTTAAAAGCTAAAATACTGAGCCTCCAGAAATCAATTTTTTAAAAAATGACATAGAAGAAAAATCAAGTGTTCTTTGGTCCTTCAGGCAGATACTCCCCTGTTCACAAATCCTGGAAATCTATCATGAAACTTCTGAATGTAGTTAAGCAAAGAACAAAGACAAAAAAATCTTTAAATTTCTCAATTAATGATTTGACTTTATTAGTATGAAAAGATGCACTTAGAGAGGCCAAAAGAAAATGTTTGGAAGTTGTGGACTCCTAGCCAGAACCCTGTTTCAGGGCGACGGAGCTATGTGTGTTTTCTCAGGGGCTGGGCCCAGGCCTCAGGTAAAACAGAGGCTGACGCAGAGTTGTTCTGAATTCCTCTGAAACACCTCCCAGCCTGGTCATAGAGGCTAGAAATCCCTTTCGCAGGTTGCAAATGCCAGAGCAGAGGTATAGGTGGCATGTGGACTCTCCAGAAGGAATAGCACACAGACCCCATTTCACCCCCAGGTGAGAATGAAAGAAGGCAGAACTTTCCTCAGGGCACCTGCTGCCGGGAAACAGTGAGGATGAGCAGACCAGTCCTTGCTGGGTATCTGGAGAGAGTGGAGCTGGGTGGGGACAAGATGCAGAGCAAATGACTGGGGCCCAATTTGCTTACTGTAGTCAAGGACAAGTCTAGCACTGAAGGTTGGCAAGGAGTTTTCAGGAAACAGGTGGGTACAGGTTGAAAAAAAAAAAACAAACCACCGATAACCCAAATTGTGCAAACTTTCAGTGATGATAAGAATCTGAATTTGAGCCAGGCACAGTGGCTCATGCCTGTAATCCCAGCACTTTGGGAGGCCGAGTCGGGCAGATCACCTGAGGTCAGGAGTTCAAGATCAGCCTGATCAACATGGAGAAACCCTGTCTCTACTGAAAACAAGAAAAACTAGCCGGGCATGATGGTGCATGCCTGTAATTCCAGTTACTCAGGAGGCTGAGGCAGGAGAATTGCTCGAACCCAGGAGGCCGAGGTTGTGGTGAGCAGAGAGCACGCCATTGCACTCAGGAGTGAAACTATCTCAAACAGATTTTAAGTGCACAATCCCCAGATAAAAATATTTAGTGTCCAGTATATTTATACTTATTGTATGTGACCTTGGGTAATTGTTTGTTGTAGAGGGCTGTCCTGTGTAGAATGTTTAACAACATCCCTACTTCTACCCAGGGGATGCAAGTTGTCATAACTGTTCCCTTACCAGCTGTGACAACTCAAAATGATTCCACATATTACCAAATGTCCACTGGGGGTAAAAATCACCCTTAGTGAGGACCACAGCACTAAACCCCTCTGTGACTCAGTTTCCCTGCCTATGGAATGTAAGTAACACTCTTCTCACCTGCATAGCAAATCTGTCTTCCTTAATCACTCAAAACCTGCTGGTTTTCGTCCTTTACGAAAAGAAAGTGAAGGCAGCATCATAAGGGAAGCGACTCAGCTCATGTCGAGAGATCGGACCTTGATTCTGGTTGTGCTATTAACTTACTATGTGACCCAGGGTCAATAACTAACCTCTGCTGGCCTCGCATCTTTGTCTTTAAAGTGAAATTTTGTCTCTGTGCTCAAACCACATTGACAGCAAGAATATTCTTTCATTCTTCAAAATAGTGCTCTCCCTTCTTCTATTTTTTCCTTTATAAATTCAGTAACTTCCCTTGTTCTTATTTTGAGTTACTGTTGCTTCACTTTCATGTGAAAGCAGGAAAAGTTATGACAATCTGGACAGCCTGGAGCTGTTGGAGTTTCCCAGGAGAAAGCAAGCCCAAAATCCTGTGTTCTCATCGTCTAGAGATTAGACCTGAGATGTTATAACCTTACATAAGCTAACGTTTGCTTAGGCTCCTTTAAATACTGAGTGGTGCATTTTACCAAGCTATACTGCAGATTGATTTAAGAGAGAAAAGAAAAAAAAGAGAAGCAATTAGAAAAAATGAAGAAACTTGCCCAAAGTTGTACTTCTTCCTTTAAATTGCATTGCTTGATGGCTGCTTTCCCTCCAATGCATTTCTGATGTGACAGTTCCCACCAGGAAAATTGCCAGAGAAAGCTAAGACGAATGCTTAACTTTGTGCCATCTGAACACTTACTTCACTCACATGGCATTAATAAATTATTCTGTTGCTAGCCCCAAGTTTCTGTGAATAAGCCAGACATGGACTTGGAGCCCCAAGTCAGACGATCAAAGAAGGTGAGCCATGACATATTGTGACAAGGGCAGCATGGTTCTGGGGAAAAGGGAAGGCTGTACAACCACCTGGGGTGGTTACCTGTCCATGCCTGTTCCTGCTTCCTGACTGATAGGATCTGGCAGCAACTATGGGCAGATAATTTCCCCCAAGGAGGTGCAGCTGCTTCTGCAAAGGCTGCTGCTATCGCAGATAATGGCTCGTTATTCACTGTGAAACACATACATATACCACCTCCATCTATATTTACTCCAGTGGGTCAAGGCATTGCCAGTGGAGGATCTGTGTTGAAACACACACAGAACCAGCATGTGCAATGGGGAGGACTCTCCAAGAGTCTTCTGGGTGAGGAAGCAGAAGCCCTTGGAAGTGATGTCACTCACTCAAAGTCACACAACAAATAAGTGGCCTTGCTGAAACCAGATATTGTCTTTCCTCTCAGATCATATCACCTTAGAGGGCCACTATCAACACATTATTACCAATAACACAATTATTATATCAAACTGAGTCGCTATCGCCTAGAAAAGAACAGAGCCCCAAGGGAATGGAGCCCAGATGAGGTGAATTTTGAAATTGGGGAATAAGTGAAGAATGGTATAAATCAGAGGATTCTAAATAGCCATAGGCACTGGGACCCTGGAGAATGAGTTTACAAAGAAGATCAGGTAGCAAATATGATATGATAATGGTGGTGGTGTTTGGTGGTGATAGAGGTAGTGATGATGGTAGTGGTGATGGTGGTGGTGATGGTGGTGATGGTGATGGTGATGGTGTGGTGGTGATGGTGATGGTGATGATGGCAGTGGTGGTGGAGATGGTGAAGGTGATGGTGGTGGTGATGGTGGTGATGGTGATGATAATGGTGAGGATGGTAGGGTGATTATGGTGGTGATAGTGATGGTGATGATGGCAGTGGTGGTGGAGATGGTGAAGGTGATGGTGGTGGTGATGGTAGGAGTGATGGTGGTGGTAGTGATGGTGGTGGTGATTATGATGGTGATGATGGTGGTGATAGTGGTGCTGGTGGTGATGGTGGTGGTGGTAGTGATAGTGGTAAAACACTCAATATTTCTCATTTGTTCAACAAGAGTTTAGTGTGAATCTACCAGTCTAAGCACTGGAGTACAGTTGTGAACAAAATTAAGTTTCTGCCTTTACAGAGCTTACAGTCTAACAGAGAACACAGACTAGTAAATAGAAAATTTTAGCTCAGCATGGCAAATTCTCTGATGGAAATAATATCCCTTTAGGATATGCACAGCTTCATGCACCTTGGGTTCCCTTCATACCCTCTTTCTTTCTCCTCTCTCCTCCTGTGACATCCTTCTCTCTTTCCTTCTCCTGCTCTGCATTTTTCCCTCTCCCATATGTCCATTCCTTTAATTCAGATATTTTTGGAGGCCTGTTCTATACCAGCTCTCCACCATGCAGCAGTGGTATGGCAATGAAAAAAGCAGCATAGGATTGCATGGGAAAGCAAATCTCTCAAATATAGCTCAAAGTTTTCCCAGGACTAAACATTGGATCAAAAGATACAAGAATGTCTGAGGTCCCACAGTAATAACTAACCACGCTATTATTTGAAGAAACCCTTTCTCCATGGTCGAAATTATATACAGCTGGTCACCATAAGCACTGAAGAAAAATGTAGTAGGGGGTTATTTGCTCTTCTGGGGGCTTGTTTTGCAATTTGAAAACTAAGGTTGACACAACTGAAGTTTATTCTATAGGATCTCAACATTTACAGTTACTTGATTCCATGGTATTCTGATTCAGTTGTAGTAAGAAAAAAGGTAATATTAATGAGGAAATTAGGAAGGTAGGAGGGGAGAAAAAAATGTCAGTATAGTTACATATTTTTAAATTTCAGTGTTTGTACTGCTGCCATCCTGGACTTTCCAGCTTCCCTTGAGATGTATGCACTTATTTTTAAACCTGGCCTTTTGCTAATATTGAACCACAATGCCATCATTAATCCCCATTAATACTTTGCTCTGACTATGCCTTTTGGGAATTACCTCATGACTAAACTTTTTTAACCAATCGATGTTCGATGTACTCTTTAGCATTATAAAAAAATCTTGAACTCCAGCTAGTAAATCAAACTGACCACAATTAGGAGTAGGTCCTGGATTTTTCTAGGACCCAGTACAAGACCTTTGAGATGAAATGGACTTTAGTGCTCCTGATCCTCATGCATCTGTGATCCTACAGATAAACAGAAAATAAAGTTATTTTCCCTTTGTCCATCTTTTTCTCCCCTTCTTTTTGTCCCAGTATTTAGAAAGATTTTTTTTCTTTCCATGCATGAAAAAGACAGTAATGACATAACTCCTTTGATATGTTGCCAAACAACTCCACAGGGGGTTTACAATAAAACCATGTTTTATTCATTTTCTTTCCAGTGTTTACTTGGTCATCTTATGGGAAGCCTCACATTGAGCAAACCTCTTCATGCAACAAACCTTAATTATAAACATTCAGATTACATTTAAAATTCACTTTGATTAGAAATTTCACATCTGAGTCATCCCAAATGAACTGTAAAGACAGAAATAAATACATAAAGTTTGTATTTATTTCTAAAGTTTATTCCTTGATCGTACAGACCAGTCACAATGTACTTTCATAACAGTTTTATTAAGAACAATTTTTAATTACAAAGCAATATCTAACTCATCCTTTGGTTTGTAAAGCAGCTAAAACTTCTTTTTTTGGAATGAACGGTTGTAGATACATCTAAGGACCCAGGTGCTCAATGGGCATGGTCCTTGGCCTTTGTAAATCACCAAAGAACTTTTTCACATTTATCCATATGGATCATATTTTTTGAAAAAGTTCATCTATCAAAACAAATCATGATTATGTAATAATGCCTTGTTACCCCATTCTTGTGTCAGATTTATGTAACTGCCAATGAGAACTTCTAATGGTGGTGGAGGTGGTAATTATCTCTACCAGATAATGAGTATGACCACACTGAATATGATTCGGGGTCACCTTTGTGGGGGTAAAGATATAGCTTCCGTCTGGTCTTTTATAAAAGTGACAACAGCATACCTGCATTACTAACCCGCAGATGCCTAGAGGTCAAAATTCCCTGGGTGGTGACCACTGCCAGATGTAGGTTCCATGATGGACTTGAGTCTCCCTCCAGAGCTTCTGAGTCTCCAACCCTATCAGCTTTTATTTAAAAGTGTTACTGTCTCTTTCTTTTAGTCATGTCTGCAATGAAATTCCTCAGTTTGGAACAGCAGAAAAAGACAGAAGCCTCTGGTGTTCCTTGCAACCTTTCCAACTGCAACACATATTAATTAGTAGGAGCTCTCAGGGTGACAACTTTGGGAGAATCCACTGATTTGTATTAATGAAGAATGTTACTGAAGTCCAACAGAATAAAGTACCAAATTACCAACTCTAAAAAGATTTTTTTAAACCATTAAAGTTAAAGTCAAGGTATTTCTAAGAATGAAAGTCGTTTCTGGGATCCTAAAATGACCCAGGGAATTCAATGATGAATGGCTGGTGCAGACTCATGGTAAACAATATATTCAAAGTAAACAATACCATAAGGTCACCTTATTCACCAGGGATTTTCATTTCTGTTTGTTGAAGATTTTTTAAAAATTGACAAACATGTTGGAAGCCTGTGGGAAAATAGAATTTAGCAGAAAGTATCCTCATAGTCACTTTGGAGAAATTGCATAAACGCATTCCATAAATAACCAAAGTGCAAGTGGAGAGACTGAGGTATCAGGAAGTTAAGTAACTTTATCCAAGGTTGCTGGTAGCACTGGGGGTGGGTCATGAGTTGCCTGGCCCCACTAATTCACACACAATGTTGTATTTCCCCTGGGTTTGTCCTCTGTCTGTCCTCTCTCCAGGTCACATGAGCTCCTTGGATACAGATATAATGCCTTGTCTGATTCAATCCTTCTCTTTCAGGTGGGGGCAGTGGGGGACAATGAACTGTTCAGACATTGTCTTTTTTCTCTTATGGTAAAAGCCAGCAATGTAATGAAGTTTTCATTTGTGGTCAAACAGCTAGTTTTCTCAATTATTAAGCTTACATTTCTTATGCCTCTTCACCCCATATTTTTGGAGAAAAACAGACATTTATTACAAGCCATCTCTTGAATGTGATAATCATGGGCAATCTAAATGTCTGCTTTCCCTGAATTGCTTCCTGGAATGAGGTTTCAATGCTGCAGCTATTTTGTAATCACACAGGCTATTTCTGAAGCACAGGGATGCTTTACAGCACTCCCTCCAAGCTGTGCAGTTGGTGCTGCTCTGGTCTCCTGGGGCCAGCATCCCCAGGATAGATGGATAGCAAAGGAACAAAGCCGGCTCAGCCCTTTAGGATATGCACAGCTTCATGCACCTTGGGTTCCCTTCATACCCTCTTTCTTTCTCCTCTCTCCTCCTGTGACATCCTTCTCTCTTTCCTCCTCCTGCTCTGCATTTTTCCCTCTCCCATATGTCCATTCCTTTAATTCAGATATTAAGGTCTGTTCCATACCAGCTCTACACCGTGCAGCAGTGGTATGGCAATGAAAAAAGCAGGCCACACTTAGAGACCTTGAAATCTCAGTTTCGTTCTCTCAGTCCACATTTGCTTATTTCTCTCATTATTGTCAATTAGTAAAATATGTTTTGGCCAAATGAGCATCCTCAGTTACTAAGAGAGACAAGGTTAATAATTTCCTGTGGTAATAGTTATCATGAAAAACGAGTCTAATTACCCACCCCTGTCAGAGCTTGGGTCATATATATACCAAAGGACATTCATATTATCGGTAGTTATATGCTTCATACTATTCATTAGTGTTAGTTGCAGGGTTTTTTTTAATCGAAGTAAAATTTACATACAGTAAAAAATCATGGATATTAAATGCACAATTCAGAGGTTTTATTGGGGTAATCACCACCCCAATCAAAATATAGACATTTCCATAAGCCCAGAAGTTTCCCTTGTGCTTCTTCCAGTCAACCCCCACCTCATTAGGTAGCTGCTATTCTGATTTCTTGCAATGGGTTACATTTGTCTATTCTTAAACTTCACATAAATGGATTCAGACAGTAGAAGCAGGACTGGCTTCTCTTACTTCATCAGCTGCATGTGTTTTCAATGTTTTCCTTACCATTACTCAGAAGTGCTTTATTGTATTGTATATCACAATTTGTCTATCCATTCACCTATTGATGGATGTTTAAGATGTTTCCAATTTGAAGCTATTATGAATACAGTTACTATAAACATTATTGTACAAGTGTTTTTGGGTATGTGTTTTCATATATCTGGAGTAAATAGCTAAAGAGAGCATGCCTAGATCAGAAAGTATGTATATATTTAACTTTAGAAGAATTGGCTAGTTTTTCAAAGCAGCTCTACTGTTATACATTCCTGCCAGCAATGTATGAGAGTTCCAGTTTCTCCACAGCTTCACCTATTCTTGATGTCTTGAACCTTTTTAATTTTAACCAATCAAATGGGCATATAGTGGCATTTCATTATAGTTTTAATTTTCATTTCCCTGATGGCTAATGATGTGGAGCATCTTTTAATATATTTATTGGCCATATATATATATGTATATGCAGCCTGTTTTCAAGTCTACTGATTTTCTTATTGGGTCATTTGTACTTTTATTATTATAGTTGCTCTGTGTATATGCCTCTTGTTTGTCAGATATGTATAGAACGTATTTTACCCAGACCATGGCTTGTAGTTATATTTTATAAATGGCGTATTTTAAGTAACAAAATTTGTTAAATTTTATAAAATCTAATTTTTTCATTGTTCTTTAATAGTCCTCCCCAGTAAATGTTCTTTTCACATGAAGACTTTCACATGAATCACTATTTGCCCATGTTTGCCACTATTTCTCCTATGTTTTATTTTTGAAGCTTTATAATTTGAACTTTTACATTTACATCTTGACTTATCTTTTGATGTTGTGTGAGGTAGGGATCATATCTTATTTTTTCCAGATTTATCCATTTGTTCCACCCGCATTTGTTGAAAAGACTGTTGGAAAGGCTTTCATTTGTTGCAAAGACTTTCTTTGTTGAAAAGACTGTCATTTTCTTCATTGAATTGCTTTGGTGACTTTGTCGGAAATCAAATGTCTACAGAAGTATGGATCTATTTCTAGACTCCCTTTTCTGTTTCATTAGTTTATATGTATGTCTTTACGACAATACCACACTGTCAAAACGGTATGGTGCCTTCCTTCCTTCTGTGAACATAAAGTCTGGTAAAAGAACACGATAGTCTAACCAATGACACAATACAATGACACAATACAATGTGATAAATGGATAGTACTATGCAAAGAGTACTATGTGATCAAAGAGTAAGGACATCCAAATCAAAGTGATGAGTAAAGATTCCCAGAGTGAAACCAGCTGAGTTTTAAAGGATCAATAGGCCACCAGGTAAAGAAGAGGTTTGAGTGTGGATGGACATTCCAGGGAGAGAGAATAACATTTCCAGCAACAACAAGGCAGAAAACAGCTTGTTATTAAGCAAACCACTATGAAAAACCAAAGAGATGGTAGATGATTTTCCATTCCTTTGGACCAAGTATGTGACCCTGGCTGTTGTAAGTGCCGTGAAAGCCCAGAAAAAAATCAAGGATGAGGAACCAGGCAAGGGAAGAAGTAGAATTGCTGCTACCCTATTTCTTTTTTCTTATTCATTTTCTGGGATGCCTGCCCATGGAATAACCTGAGTACTTGACCTTCAACTCATCTCCCTTCCTATCCTTACAACATAATTTGGCAAATGGCAGAGCAGGCACAAAAACAGATCTCTACGTTCCCAGAACCATGATCTTTTAAATTTTATTTTTTAGAACAATTTTTTTCAAATAGCAATTGAATCCAAATACGTAAAAGAGAAAAAGCAGAGGAACTATTACTAAAGAAAGGTGGTGACTGCAGCCTTGACTACCAACATTCAGTTCTCACCTGCCCCACCCCACAACACCAAAACTACTGAGATTATTTTGCAAAACCCTAGCATGTCATGAAGCACAATTTGACATCCACCACACCACTTCCACCTGTGATTAAGTCTGGTCACCACCAGACTGTAGCTGGGGACTTGTGGTTCACAAAACCTGGAAACTATTTTCTACAGGAAATAATTCTTCTCCTTGCCAAATTTGGCACTAGGCCTTTGATGTTAGTTCATGTTACCCAATATCAAAATTCATTTCCAATGGTCTTTGAGAAACTATTATGGACAAAATTAGGTATAAGACTATTTTCTAAAAGAGTTATAGAAATCCTAGCCTTTATGAGGACATAACTTTTAACAATGAAATTTAATGGAATATAATCAGTTTATAACAGAGAAAAGTCATTTCATCGTAGCCATATAAAATGTGCACAGAGGAGAAAAATACCCTTGCATATTTTTTAAAAAGCAGAAAGAAATAGTAACTGTACAAAATTAAAGGTCTGTGCTATAGGAAATTTAAGAATCAAGAAATGTCACATTTCTTTATTTTTCAGTATCAAGTTAGAATCTGCTCATATTCCAATGACCAAAATTAGACAGAAGTCCAGTATGGGTCATGTTTTAAGGCTATTTCTATTCTTTGAATTATACAGGAGAAATAATTTTAAAATTATAAATAATATTATACTATAGATGCTGGTTTAATTTAAAAGTCTTCATCGATTTTCACAGCTTTATTGAAATATAGTTGACAATAAAATGTGCGTACTTAATGTACAATTGGATAATGTTGACATGTATATGTACCCATGAAACGAACATTAAAATCAAAATAATGAATATGCCCCCAGAAGTTTCCTTATTGTAATTTCTTCCTTAAACCACTCCCAGATTTGTGTACCACCCCGCATCACTGCCTAGCCTTCTGTCATTATATATTGATTTGTGTTTTCCAGACTTTAACACAAATATAATCAGGCAGTTTGTACTCTTTGTGAGGCTTCTTTTATGCTTCCTTCCTGTATTCTGAGCTTCATCCATGCCGTTTTTTTGTTTCAGTAGTTCATTCCTCTTTATTGCTGAGTAGCAGTGTTTCATTGTATGGAGGAATCACTATTTGCCCATGTATTTACTTGTGGATGGACATTTGGGCCAATTTCAGTTTTTGCCTCTTACAAATAAAGCCAGAAACTTTAGCTTGGAAGACTTTCGTAAAAGTCTTTGTTTAGACGTAAGCTTTCATTTCTCTTAGGTGAATACCTAGGAGTGAGGTGGCTGGGTCATAAGCTAAACATAGGTTTAATTTTTAAGAAACTACCAAACTGTTCCCTAAAGTGGATGGGCATTTTACATCCCCACCAGCAGCATATGAGAGTCTCAAGTGTTCCATATCCTCCCTGACACTTGGTATGATCAGTCTTTTTAATCTTAGACTTTTAAACAGGTGTCCAGTGTTACCTTGCTGTGGTTTTGATTTGCATTTCCTTAATGGCTGATGATACTGAGCATCTTTTGTTGTGATTGGCCACCCATGTATTTTCTTTGATGGAATGTCTGTTCAAATATTTTTCTCTTGTTTTAAGGTTGTGTTTGTTTTCTTACTATTGAGTTTCAAGTGTTCTTTACATATTCTGGATACAAGTTTTTTTAATCAGATAAAGGATTTACAAATATTTTCTTCCATTCTAGTTTTATTTTTTCGTTCTCTTCACAGGGCCTTTCAAAGAGCAAAAGTTCTTAATTTTTATGAAGTCTGATTTATAAATTTTTTTATGGATTGTGCTTTTCATATTTTATCTAAGTAACTTGCCTAACCTAAGATCACACAATTTTCTCCTTTGCTTCCTTTTAGAAGTTTTATAACTCTAGGTTTCATATTTAGGTCTAAGGTTCATTTTGAGTTAATTTTTACATATGGTGCAAGGTATGAATCAAAGCTCATATTTTTGTATATGAATATCCAGCTGATGCCACCCCATTTGTTAAAATGATTATCCTTTATCCATAAAATTTCCTTTGCAACTTTATCACAAATTAGTTAACTGTGTTTGTGTGAGTCTATTTCTGTGTTCTCTATTGTGTTCCATTGATTTGTTTGTATTTATACCAAATAGTGTCATGCTACTTAATTTAAAAGTACTACATATAATTATACCCAAATTCTATTTAATTTTGTTTTATTAAATTTTACTTTAATAGGAAAGAAACTAAATGGCAACAGAAGAAATTGTTAAACTTCAAATAAATATTTCTTCACTACAAGAGATATCATTTCTTAACAGGTCTCCCTAAGGTTATTAAAAATTATGAAAACCATTAAAAGAATAAAGTAATTATGTACTTTTAAATTATACTTTAATGTTAGATGGTATCAATTAACTGAGAGAGCAACACACTAAAACATTACCATTTTCACTCTTCCTCTCCTCTTTCTCCTATCCTTTTTCTTAGGATGATTATTGTTTTTATATTATCAAGTTTTAAAATTCATCTGTAACTGTAAATCCCATAGATGCTTAACTTATATAGATTGTTCTCACCACTGAATCTGTTATCACAGAGTCTGTGTTCCTGGGTTCTTTGTTTGATTCAGTCCCTAATTATTTTGGTATCACTTTTCAGGTATTACTAGTTTGGTTATGATAGGTACTGTATTCCCTGAAGTACATCATGTTTGAAAATGTGTGTAAAAGGAGTTGAACACTTGATTTGATTCTCCACTTGGTCACTGTTGGTGTATAGAAGAGCTAATGATTTGTGTACATTAATCCTGTGTCCGGAAACTTTGCTGAATTCTTTTATCAGTTCTAGGAGCCTTCTTGAGGAGTCCTTGGGGTTTTCAAGGTAAACAATCATATCATCAGCAAACAGTGACAGTTTGACTTCCTCTTTACCTATTTGGATGCCCTTTATTTCTTTCTCTTATCTTATTGCTCTGGCTAGGACTTCCAATACTATGTTGAAGAAGAGTGGTGAGAGTGGGACTCCTTGTCTTGTTCCAGTTCTCAGAGGAAATGCTTTCAACATTTCCTCATTCAGTATTATGTTGGCTGTGGGTTTGTCATAGATGGCTTTTATTACATTAAGATATGTCTCTTGCATGCTGATTTTGCTGAGAGTTTTAATCATAAAGCAATGTCAGATTTTGTTGAATGCTTTTTCTGAATCTATTGAGATGATCATGTGATTTTTGTTTTTCATTCTGTTTATGTGGTGTATCACATTTATTGACTTGCGTATGTTAAACCATGTCCACATTCCTGGTATGAAACCCACTTGATCATGGTGGATTATCTTTTTGATATGTTGTTGGATTCAGTTAGCTAGTATTTTGTTAAAGATTTTAGCATCTGTGTTCATCAAGGATATTGGTCTGTAGTTTTCTTTTTTGGTTATGTCCTTTCCTGGTTTTTGTATTAGGGTGATGCTGGCTTCATAGAATGAATTTGGGAGGATTCCTTCTTTCTCTATCTTGTGGAATAGTATCAAAAGGATTGGTACCAATTCTTCCTTGAATGTCTGGTAGAATTCTACTGTGAATCCATCTGTTCCTGTACATTTTTTTGTTGATAAGTTTTTAATTACCATTTCAATCTCGCTGCTTGTTGTTGGTCTATTCAGGATATATAATTCTTCCTGACTTAAGCTAGGAGGGTTGCATTTTTCCAGGAATTTATCCATCTCTTCTAGATTTTATAGTTTATATGTGTTAAGGTGTTCATAGTAGCCTTGAATGATCTTTTATATTTCAGTGGTGTCAGTTGTAATATCTCCTGTTTCGTTTCTTAGTGAGGTTATTTGGATTTTCTCTCTCCTTTTCTTGGTTAATTTTGCTAATAATCTGTCAATTTTATTTATCTTTTCAGATAACCAGCTTTTTGTTTCATTTATCTTTTGTATTTTTGTTTGTTTATTTGTTTCAATTTTGTTTAGTTCTGCTCTGATCTTGGTTATTTCTTTTCTTCTGCTGTGTTAGGGTTTGGTTTGTTCTTATTTCTCTAGTTCCTTGAGGTGTAACCTTAGAATGTCAGTTTGTGCTCTTTCGGTCTTTTTTATGTAGGCCTTTAGGGCTATGAACTTTCCTCTTAGCACTGCCTTTGTTATATCCCAAAGGCTTTCATAGGTTGTGTCATTATTGTCATTCAGTTCAAAGAATTTTTTAATTTTCATCTTGATTTTGTTTTTGACCCAGTGCTCATTCAGGAGCAGGTTACTTAATTTCCATGCACTTGCATGGTTTTGAAGGTTTCTTTTAGAGTTGATTTCCTGTTTTATTTTACTGTGGTCTGAGAGAGTGCTTGATGTAATTCCAATTTTCTTACATTTACTGAGGCTCATTTTATGGTTTATCATATGGTATATCTTGGAGAAAGTTTTATGCACTGTTGATTAGAATGTGTATTCTGTGACTGTTAGATGAAATGCTCTGTATATATCTGTTAAGTCCATTTGTTCCAAGGTATAGTTTAAATTCATTGTTTCTTTGTTGACTTTCTGTCTTGATGACCTGTCTAGTGCTGTCAGTGGAGTATTGAAGTCCCCCATTACTATTGTGTTACTGTCTGTCTCATTTCTTAGGTCTATTAGTTATTGTTTTATAAATTTGGGAACTTCGGTGTTCAGTGCACATTTGTTTAGGATTGTAATATTTTCCTGTTGGACAAGGCCTTTTACCATTAAATAATGTCCCTCTTTGTCTCTTTTAACTGCTGTTGCTTTAAAGTTTGTTTTGTCTGATATAAGAATAGCTACCCCTGCTCACTTTTGGTGTCCATTTACATGAAATGCCTTTTTCCACCCCTTTACTTTAAGTTTATGTGAGTCCTTATGTGGTAGGTGAGTGTTCTGAAGGCAGCAGACGGTTGGCGAGTTCTTATCCATTCTTCAGTTCTGCATCTTTTAAATATAGCATTTAGGCCATTTACATTCAATGTTAGTATTGAAATATGAGGTACCATTGCATTCATCATGCTCTTTGTTGCCTGTGTACTTTGGTTTTTTGTTTTTGCTTTTTAACTTGTATTTTTGTTTAGTAGGTCCTGTGTGATTTATGCTTTAAAGAAGTTCTGTTTTGATGTGTTTCCAGGATTTGCTTCAAGATTTAGAGCTCCTTTTAGCAGTTCTTGTAGTGGTGGCTTGGTAATGGTGAATCATCTCAGCATTTGTTGGTGTGAAAAAGGCTGTATCTTTCCTTCATATATGATGCTTAGTTTCACTGGATACAAAATTCTTGGCTGATAATTGTGTTGTTTGAAGAGGCTGAAGATAGGGTCCCAATCCCTTCTAGATTGTAGGATTTCTGCTGAGAAATCTGCTGTTCATCTGCTAGGTTTTCTTTTATAGGTTACCTGATGCTTCTGTCTCACAGCTCTTAAGATTCTTTCCTTTGTCTTAACTTTAGATAACCTAATGACAATGTGCCTAGACAAAGATCTTTTTGTGGTGAATTTCCTGGGTGTTGTTTGTGCTTCTTGTATTTGGATGTCTAGGTCTCTAGCGAGGCCGGGGAAGTATTCCTCAATTATTACCCCAAATACGTTTTCCAAGCTTTCAGAATTCTCTTCTTCCTCAGGAACACCGATTATTCTTAGGTTTGGTCATTTAACATAATCCCAGACTTCTGGGAGACTTTGTTCATATTTTCTTATTCCTTTTTCTTTGTCTTTGTTGGACTGGGTTAATTCAAAGAACTTGTCTTTGAGCTCTGAATTTTTTTTCTTCTACTTGTTCAATTCTATTGCTGAGACTTTCCAGAGCATTTCACATTCCTAAACATTTGTCCAAAGTTTCCTGAATTTTTGCTCGTTTTTTCTTTAAGCTATCTATTTCCTTGAATATTTCTCCCCTCACTTCTTATGTAATTTTTTGGATTTCCTTGCATTGGGCTTCACTTTTCTCTGGTCCCTCCCTGTTTAGCTTAATAACTAACCTCTTGAATTCTTTTACAGGTAAATCAGGAATTTCTTCTTTGTTTGGATCCATTGCTGGTGAACTAGTGTGATTTTTGGGGGGTATTGAAGAACCTTGTTTTGGCATATTACCAGGTTTGGTATTGTGGTTCCTTATCATTTGGGTAGGCTCTGTCAGAGGGAAGGTCTAGGGCTGAAGGCTGTTGTTCAGATTCTTTGGTCCCATGGGGTGTTCTCTTGATGTAGTAGTACTCTCCCCCTTTTCCTATGGATGTGGCTTCCTGTGAACCAAATTGCAGTGATTGTCTCTCTTCTGGGTCTACCCACCCAGTGAGTCTACCCATCTCTGGAGTGGTACTGGGCATTGTCTGCACAGAATCCTGTGATGTGAGCCGTCTATGGGTCTCTCAGCCATGGATACCAGCGCCTGTTCCAGTGGAGGTGGCAGGGGGATACAATGAACTCTGTTAGGGTTCTTAGCTTTGGTGGTTTCAGGCTCTATTTTTGTGCTGGTTGGCCCCCTGCCAGGAGGTGGCGCTTTCCAGAGAGCATCAGCTGTGGTGGTATGGGAAGGAACCAGTGGTGGGTAGGGGCCCAGAACTCTCAAGATTACATGCCCTTTGTTTTCCACTACCAGGGTAGGTAGGGAAGGACCATCAACTGGGGGCTGGCTAGGCATGTCTGAGCTCAGACTCTCCTTGGGCAGGTCTTGCTGCAGGTACTGTGGGGGACAGGGGTGAGATTTCCAGGTCACTGGAGCTGTGTACCTAAGAGGATTATGGCTGCTTCTGCTGAGTCACGCAGATTGTCAGGGAAGTTGGGGGAAGCTGGCAGTCACAGGAGTCACCCAGCTCCCATGCAAAGCAAAGGGCCAGTCTCACTCCCACTGTGCCTCTCCTCGACAGCCCTGAGTCCATTTCCAGGCAGAGGGCAAGATGGGCTTGAAAACCTGACCCAGTCTACCCATCTCCCAGCTGCAAAAGAAAAGGGCTTGGTTCTTCCACACCTGTGGAGTCTGCACACCAGATTTGCACCCTCCCCCAAGTTCTGGCCAGGAGGCTTCTCACCCCATTCAAATTGCTACAAAGTTCAGCTAGAGACTTCCTTCTCCACGTGGAGTTTTACCCTCTGCTCCTCTGTCCACCCTTCTGATGGATCTCTGTGGTGCCAGGGAGGGATGGCCTGCTAGGGGACCCAGCAAGCTCCCAGGGCCTTTCTGCTACTTCCTCTACCCATGTACTTCCCTCAGCTCTCCAGGTTGACTCAGCTCCAGGGGAAGTTGGAAACTTCACCCACAAACAGACCTTCAGCTTCTCCAGTGGAGATTTGTGTTCGGGAGAGGAGGGTCTCCCCTTCCCACTTCCGCAGTTGGGACACTCACAGTATTTGTGGGGGACGTCTCTCGGGTCCTGCGGGAGGAGTCTGCTTCCTTCAGAGAGTCTGTGGGTCCTCTCAGGATTGCTGGTTTGTTCTTGCAGTTGACCTGGAGCTGAAATTTACAGTGCAAGTCTCCACATGCTGCCCTGCCTGGAGGTGCAATCTAGTCCTGCCTCCCATCCACCATGATGGTCCAAATCCTTGGGTTCTCTATTTTAAGGACACCAATTATCCTAATGTTGTATTATCTTTGTTTTCCATAACTATGGAACTATTAGAATCTCTCTAAATAATTCATTACTTTGGTTTTTTATTGTATTTTCTTTGATTATCTCAAGTTTTCTTCTATGTCATTAATTTTTATTTTTAATAATATGTATTCTGTTTCTTGCAGTTTGTAATTTATTATTAGTTCTGTAATGGTATGATTTGATCCTTAATTTGTTGCCTTTGGTCTGTGATCTCCTAAAAGGTTGTGAGAAAATGACTTATGCTCCTTAATTTTGTTTTCTTCTATGTATATTTTTTCATGATAACTCTCTCTCTCTTTCTGTCTCTTCCTCTGCATGCAGTTTCCTTTCCCTTCATTTCAGTTCAAACTTGCATCACTCCTGTCTCTAGACGTTCTATTTGCTGTAATAAATGAAATTCTCTCTTCTCAATCTAAAATTAGTTTGATATCTCCTCTGAACTACAATTTGAGGCCAATGCACCACATTCTATCTAGTCTTCAGTACTCTGCAAGAGATTGGAGTGAGGAGTACAGTTTAAGAAGGTGAACAATCTTTGATAGCATGCTTAGGGTCTGCTCTTTCCCTTAAGATTCTCCTACATCTGTCATTCCAGAACCCACCCCCCTAACTGGAGGTATGTTTCAGTTCCATTGGGGGATACTCTCAGCTTGTATTATTTCCCAATTGTGTTCCAGAATCTCTACCTCTTTTAAGGTGGAGACCCTTTTTCACTCGTTTCTCCACAGCAGATGTTTCCACCATTCTGTTCAGAACAATTAAAAGATCAGCTTTTTTTTTCTTTTTCTTTTTCTTTTTTTTTTTTTTTGAGACAGGATCTCATTCTGTTGCCTAGACTGGAGTGCAGTGGTGCAGTCAGCTCACTGCAACCTCTTTCTTTCAGGTTCAAGCGATTCTCCTGCCTCTGCCTCCAGAGTAGCGGGGACTACAGGCATGTGCCACTATGCCCAGCTAGTTTTTGTCTTTTTAGTAGAGACAGGGTTTCACTATGTTGGCTAGGCTGGTCTTGAACTCCTGACCTCAAGTGATCCATCTGCCTTGTCCTCTCAAAGTGCTGGGATTACATGCCTGGCCAAAAAGATCAGCATTTTAATTATATGTATTACTTTCTAGATTTTGAAATATAAATTAGAAATCTCAGGTTTTTGGTTAGGAGCTGAGCCATGTTGTCTCTCTGCTTCACTCCATGATCTTCATCTTTTCTTGGCACCATGTTTTGAAGTGTATTGCATTATATTATGCCACTGAGGTTGCTGACAATGACTTTTAGGGGTTTTTGAAAATTTTTCCAATTTTATAGGTAATATGGGAGGGCAATTTAGTGTAGCCTTAATGAAGTTGAATAATGCCTCTTGTACGTAGTCCTGGACTTGTGTTGTCTACTTGACCACCAGTGACCTAAGACCAAGACACTTTATTCTGCCACTGGTCAAACCCTGAGTTCATGAGAGGGTGTTAAAACAGCCAACTGTGGCATGAAAAAGGACAAACATGTCCTCGAAGTGTCCTCCAAGCATATCTTGTTGTTTAGGAGGGGAGATATTATTTTAACCCTTTACATCTGTCACCAAAACTTACCTCTTTCAGGGCCTGAGCTCCCCAGAAATCAATGTTCTAATTAGAAAACAGTAGCTAATCTGCCCAAATGCTAATAAATGAGAGTTGTGATTTATCTAGCAACAGGGAACAGCTCAGCAGTAACAATTAAAAGGTCTGTAGAGGACAGAGCTTTTTTTCCTTACTCTTCCCCTTAGCTGATTGAGTTCAGCCCTATGCTATAAATAGCCCTTGTAATTAATGGCTGTTTGAAAATCAGTTATCAGGACCACAGTTTAAGAGCCTTTACCTCTGACATTCATAGAGCCTATTTTATGTCTCAGTGATAAGGGAATGATAATGTGAGTTCAAAGCTAAACCTACCTACCCACAAAGACCCAACCACAGGATAGGCTACCAAGACATTCTTCAATCTTCACGATAATGGATACAGATTTTTAAATAATCAATCCAACTGCAAGGAGAAGTACTGATCTTTAATATGGCCAGAATGTTTGGCTAAAGCCTGCTGCACCCTAGTAATTTCATGAATCTATAAGCTAAAGTCAAAATTTATATCAAAGGCATAAGTTTGCAATTAGCTGAACAAGGTCTTTTAGAGACCCCCAAAGAGTTCATTTTTTTCCTACATTGAACAAATTAACAGTGTGGTTACTAAAGTTCTTCTTCACTTTAACCTGACTGGACACAGAGTTAAAGGGGGAAAATAACATGTCTAAACCAAATTGAATAGTAATCTTCTAGACAACACTCCCTAGAAGGGACCGTCCTTGGGAAATGCCACTCAGTGCTAAAGTAAATCTCACATTTCAATGAAGGGTTTGTCATTCACAGTACAAGATGCTTGCACATCTTGAATGTTTTCTTCTAGTATTTTTTATTTCATTCATTACTGCCTACTAACATAATACCCATGCAGAGCTCCTAGCAGGTCCCAGAGCCTGCCATATTGTTTCATGACACTAGGCATTTATTAAAACTGTTTCAGCTATATACATGACCTTTTCTGGCCAGTTTGCATGTCATCTCCCTCTGTTAGGCCCCCAGCATCACCACCACCACCCTCCAACCTAACTGATAACTCCCTTCCTCAGGTTCCCACTCTACCTCTACATTTTTCTGTCTTAATATCAGTAATCTTTACTTCCACTTGATTGGTTTGTTGTCCATCTTTCTCCAGGCAGAAGGTCTTATTCTTACTCAAATGTACATTTCCTATGTGCTTGTTGACTATACAAGTGATTGGTGAACAACTACTGAGCACTCAGTCTTTGCTAACCCTTGGTAAAATTCAGAAAGACGAAGATTTTTTTCCTTTGCTCCCGATGAACTGATAAACCAGTAGGGAAGGCAGACTTCTCTACAACTAGACACACCAAGTCAAAAAGAGGGGTCTAGGCAGGTGATGAGGCTGAGTTGTTAGTTGGTGAGGCAGCAAACACATAAAAGCTTACCATATTTTAATGTCTCTTCTGTGATTTTCATAATCAAAACACACATGCTTCAATCATGTGTTTCACATTGCTTACTAATGTCTTTGCATTATAACTCAGACCTGTGCTTCTAAACTAATGTGCACACAAATCACCCAGTGATCTTGTTAAAATGCAAATTCTTATTCAAGAGTTCTGGGAAAGCCTGAGATTCTGCATTTCTAGCAAGCTCCCAGGGAATGCCAATATTGCTGATTCGTGAATGCCTCAACCAGCAAGGCTCCACACCATTGTAATGTCAATGTAAACATTGTTGAAATGGCACCAGTTTTTGGAAAAGCTCCTGGTCTCCCTACCTAGACTCTTCTGACTGTAATTAAACATGATCAGCATTACACCAAGAGAGGTAGATTCAGCAGTGCCCAGAAAAAAACTGGCAAGATGCCTTGAAACTGTTACCTCTTGGCCTTTGTTTTATTATCTAAACACAAAAGGTCTTTGCTCCTGCACTTTAGGTCTGCTGCTACAAGATGAATATAGTCTGAAGGTGTGGCAGGTTTTTTCCAGATATTCAAGATTGCCTTTCTCTGCTAAAGTCTCTTCCATATTTAAACCATAACATCCCAGGCTCTTTATGGATATAGAAATACCTTCTAAGAAAACTCTAAAACTTTAATCAGTTTAAACAATCATAAAAATAATACTTAAGTGAATTTTACAAAGGAAACAAGAAGCTCTGGGCCAGGCATGGTGACTCACGCCTGTAATTCCAACTCTTTGGGAGGCTAAGGCAGAAGAATCACTTGAGCCCAGGAGTTCAAGACTAGCCTAGGCAACATAGGGAGACCCTGGCTCTACAAAAAAAAAAAAAAAAAAAAAAAAAAAATTTAAATTAGCCGAGCATGCACTTGTAGTCCTAGCTACTCAGGTGACTGAAGTGGGAGGATCACTTGAGCCTGAGAGTTCGAGTCTACAGTGAACCATGATCGTGCCACTGCATTCCAGCCTGTGTTACAGATCGAGACCTTATAAAAAAGAAAGGGAAGGAAGGAAGGAAGGAAGGAAGGAAGGAAGGAAGGAAGGAAGGAAGGAAGGAAGGAAAGAAGGAAGGAAGGAAGGAAGGAAGGAAGGAAGGAAGGAAGGAAAGAAAGAAAGAAAGAAAGAAAGAAAGAAAGAAAGAAAGAAAGAAAGAAAGAAAGAAAGAAAGAAAAGAAAAGAAAAGAGAAAAGAAAAGAAAAGAAAAGAAAAAGAAAGAAAGAAAAGAAAGAAAGAAAGAAAGAAAGAAAGAAAGAAAGAAAGAAAGAAAGAAAGAAAGAAAAAGAGAAAGGAGAAACAAAAACAAAAAATCCTCTGTAAGCATCCCATGGGAATCTATTTTCTTAACTCTTAATGATTCCATGACAACATCTGTTAACTTTTTCAATTCATTAGAATCTACCACTCAAAATGAAAGTCAAAATCCATTAAACCACTAATTTCTCATTTGTGAGTTTTGAATTCTCTTTCCAAGTGGACAAGATCCCTACTTGAGCTTTTATCTTTTGTAGGTCTTCCTCTCTTCCCCACATCATTCTTGAGCACTATTCTAGCCCAAACCAAGTGTCCTGTGTATGTCTTCTTCCAATCAGGTAGTTGTCACACTCCTCCTATCTACCATTCAACTTTGCCTTGCTATAATAGTATGCTATTTAACAGGCAATCTTGGTTATTTGGTCTCCTCTTGCATATTTAGTTTTTGCATCTTTTTTTCTGACAATGTAATGGTAAATTGAACAGAAGTGGAACTCTTTTCACTGGGCACAACATGTAGAAGGCAATGGCAGCCATAGCTTGCACCATGCATAGCCTGGAGTAGACAAACCTAAATGAACTTTCTTCCTTCTCACTTCTCATGGACTCATTTAGGTGAATGCCAAAGATGACGAAGGTGTCCTCGTTGGATCCTGGGACAATATCTATGCCTATGGTGTCCCCCCATCGGCCTGGACTGGAAGCGTTGACATTCTATTGGAATACCAGAGCTCTGAGAATCCAGTCCGATATGGCCAATGCTGGGTTTTTGCTGGTGTCTTTAACACATGTAAGTATCCAATTGAGTAATTTCTTTTTAATGTAAAGGAAACTTCACTTTAAGATATTTTATCGATAACCTAACAAAGAGACATCGCAGCCCCTGTTGGCACTATGGAATTTATGGGTGAGCATTCTGGGATGTAGTCAATGCATAATTAAATTGTAGTGGGCCAAATATGCTCATAGTTTCTCTTTGACTGCAGAATCTTTATAGAAAGAATGATAGACTATTTCCTGTGTAATCCATCACTTAACACCCGAAGAAATAGAGAGTTACAGTAAGAATGTTGAGAAAAAAGCCATTTTCTTTTCAGCCACCACATTTTTACAAAACTAAAACAGTTAAAACTAAAATAATAAATAAGGAAAGATATATAGTGCTTATTTGTCATTGAGAAGTTGTATAAATATGCGTATTTATTTATTATTGAGAATTTTATAAATATATCTACTTAATTTTTATCCCAGTTATGGAAGGTATTATAGCAGGTGGTCTCATATTCATTTTCACACATCTCAATGCCCCTGAGCAAATTAGAGACCAGAACATAATGAACAATCTTTCCCTCTCCAGTTTCCCTACTGGTTTTTAATCCACCCAACATCCAATCTGTAGAGGAAAGTATATGAGAACAGAATTATTCTCTTTAGTGTCATGCATCATTTTTCAAAGTGGCATTTGCCTCTCTAGACCCAGACACTATTACAATTAATTCAGTGAATATTTTTAAAAATACATTTATTTCAGTGTGTCTTCATCATTGGTAATGATTTTCATCCACAAGCCATTTCTACAGCCTTGGAGAAACATTAAGCTCAAGTTGGGGTGTCCCTTCTGCCTGCTCATTAATAAAGAATGTTTTACCCAGTTAACATTTTTTAAATCAAAAACAAAGGGAGGAGCTAGAGGCTGGAGGGAGGTCATTTTAAAAAATGATTACAAAACCTGCTTGTTTTAGCTCAGAGTCTCAACAGTCTAACACTTGGTGATCGAAGTTAAAAAAATAGTCGTGAGTTTTGTTTTGTTTTCCCATAGTATCAAACAGGATAAGATTATTTTCTTAGCCATTTAAATATAACCCAGGGAAGAAGGAATATGTATTTCTTCGGAGCAATAAAAATCAAAAGTATAGTCCCCTAGAAGCATTGGCCTCTGAAGTTCCAGATAAAAGCCTGAACTTCATGGTAGATTAAAGGTTGGAGGTCATCCCCTCCCTCGAGGCTCCCAAGTCAAGACAAGGTAAAGGATGCCCAACAGAGGCAACCACTCTTGTGAAATGATTTTAGGAAGACAGAAAGGACCCAAGCCCTCCGCATGCCTACAATTTCACTATGCCAGTGTAATTCCTTCAGGCTCACAACCAGATAAAATAGTGAACACCTTACATCCATTCATGTCTTTGGCATAAAAAGCAGGCTTTGTGTGGTAAATTAAGAAAAGGCAGAAACACACTGTGGGGAAGTCACAATGAGAGTAAACCTGAAGAAGGAAACTGGGGGAAGGAGAAACTGGTGCCCTAAAGTCAAACCTCACTTTCTTGAAATTATTGAGTAAGGCAGACTCTTGACCAAGTCGTGTCTGGGATAATGTGAATTAGTGTTCAGCCAGAAACAGAGTGAGAGTTGCAATTGTTTTATTGGTAAGACCCTGGGTGAATAGGGCTGAAAATCAAGAGAGGAAGATGGGAACAGGAGGCCTGTGTCAGCTGCCAATGTTGTTTGGGGCATTAAGATCCCCTTTAAGGAGGGGAACCCTTGAATCTCTACCAGACTCCCAGTTTGGACTTCCAAGGTTGTTCTGTTGAAGGAGGTGGGTAGTCTTTGGTTAAAAATGCTAAACTATTCTGAAGGAGAAAATTAAAAGGCAAGCCAAGTCATTAATCTTAAAATTGTCAGCTGAATTATTTTCAATGAGCCCTGATGTCTGGCATCCTGGGAGCCAGGGAGGGCATTTGGATTAAGTTTAATCAATAGGTACATATGGCAAGAAAAGTATCCGGGTAATTTATTATCTAACAATTAAAATGAATCTGTGGTGTCACCCTCCAATGCGTGTCACAAAAGTAAATTCTGGCCAAGAGAGCAAATTCCACCAAGGACCTGCTCTGTAAATTCCTAACTTCCTATTAGTGGGTTTTTGAAATTGTATTTTCAGGAACATTGTCCCATTCATGGGACTAAAATAATACTATGTTGATGATCATAGCTTAGAAACGAAACAATTAGAACCCTGTTGGGATTCTACTCTACTTGGCTTCATTTGACACCAGCTGCAATTCTGAAGGATCCAACAGCAAAATTCCTCTCTACCGCCCCCGTGGGGTTGGATGACCACCCTTCTCCAGCATGCAACATTTGAGGATAACATGTCCAAAGGGCTTTTCATGTTGGTCAGGAAGGAAGTCCCCTACAAGAACGCTTTTTCTCACTATGTGTTTATTAAATTCTGGTGATGTGTTTAGCTGTCGTCTGTCCTTTCCTGTAGTTTTACGATGCCTTGGAATACCAGCAAGAATTGTTACCAATTATTTCTCAGCCCATGATAATGATGCCAATTTGCAAATGGACATCTTCCTGGAAGAAGATGGGAACGTGAATTCCAAACTCACCAAGGATTCAGTGTGGTGAGTTTGATTGACAATGGCATTGGTTGATGTCACATTATAGTAATGTTACACATTTACCACAAGATAGACTCAGTCTGATGTTTCTTTCTGTTCTGTTTTGAGGACCATTCAATAGCATAGGCAGAAAAGTCTGGTTGTCAAAGAATGTCTTAGCAAATGAATTAGAAATGTTACTGAAGAGACAGTTTGGGTTCCTAGTGATAAAAATCAATCATTCCTTATAACAGCAACCACCAAAAAAAAAGGTCATAGTTTTAGCTACTGCATATGCCTATACTAGTTCCTCTCTACCTTGATATATTAATCTTACAATTAATAGCAGAAGTATTGGAGCCAAGCGTTCTCCGGGTCAGTGCCCTAGAAGTAATAGAGCTAACATTTATTAAGCACTTACTATGCATCAGTCTTTGTGCATGCATGATCTTATCCAATTCTTCTTAGTTTTATCAAGTGGATGTTATGAATATCCCCATTTACAAATGAGGAAACTGAGGCCCCAAAAGGCTTGCTCACAGTCATACATCTGGTGAGCTGGGAATAAACCCAAGTGCTTCTGACCATTAGCCAAAACCTTTTAAATAATTTCAGCAGTATAGGATTTCCTTTTGAATGTAAAGATGAGATTCTCCTTGATTATATTGTCACCTTTCACTGAGATATAGAAATGGACGTAAAGCTGAAATTGTTCCCCAAAACCAGCGGTGGGGTTCTCTCACTGCCCTGAACCGCTTTACCACAAACTGGCTAGAGGGAGCTTAAGATCCCAGGGAAATTCCATTTTTCCTTGAGACCCCCTAAGTCCAAATCAATACACTAAGAAGAAAGGAAAAAAATCGTAAGAGTTTAAATATAAATAATTTTTATCAAGGTCTGTGTGGGAGGAAATTGGAGCATTAGTGCCTCTGCGGTCAGACATTGAGCTAGGTAGAACTTCTATGCCAAAAATGAGTCTCATGCACAAATAATAAAGCTAAAACACTATCTGTTGTAAAAGCATCCAAATGGGGATGGTAGGAAGTTATAAGTTCATTTTAAGCAAAACTAAAAGTTAGAAGTGCCTGAACTTCCTCGTGTTATAGGAATGGATCACAGTTGTAGGAGCAGTATTACTCACCAGCAGAGGCACACATTCATTGGAGAATGTTGAAATGAAATTGCTGAATGAGTAGCAAAGTGCTACCATGAATTAAAAATAGTACGGTACATTGGAAGGGAATGAGCTAAGCCATAGTAAGCTGGAGGGCACATGTAAGACAAAACCTTGTCTCTGTAAATTGAGCAGAAATATAAAGAACACTTTAAGCCTACAGAATTATAATATCTCAGCCCTGCATGTATATGGAATGACAAAACAGACCAAAATAGTCACCCAAAAACTCGTTGCAATTGTTAAAAATGACAAAAAGATAGTTATTTGGCATTCTCCATATCTCTTCCTTACACACACACACACACACACACACACACACACACAGCCTTTGTAGTTAAGTGCAGTTCAAAGTTATCCTTCCCAGCTCCTTGACAGATACCTCCCATCATCAAATAAGTCCCTATGGGACATTCCAACAAATAACCCCAGGCCCTAAACAGAATTAATACAAAATTTTGAAGCTAGATCTTGCTCTTGGTACCCTGTCCTCTTCGATCAGGTCCCTGCTCCAAATTACTTCCCCCTTCCCTGACACCGTTTGTTCCTTTGTTGCCTTACTCAAATATCCCATCACCCTGGGACTGTACTTCCTGGCCTGGGACTCCCCACCCACCTTCCACTGCAGACCACTGCCCGAGACTCCTCTTCCCTTCCTTTGCCTGTCTTGTAGTAGGTTTTCAACGCATGATGCCTGATCAGATGCTCTGACTTACTGCAGGGCTGAGGCCAGCACAGCTCAGGACGTTCCCAGACCACGACACACAGGGATTAAAGGGCTTAATGGGATCTGAGGCCAAGGCTTGGCTCTGTTACTGCCCAAGCTGTGTGACCTTGGGCAAGGCACAACCTCTCTGTGCCTCTTTTCTCCTCTAAAGTGAAGAGAACAATATTCCCTGCTTCACTCAGCACCGAGCCGAGCATAACAGGTGCCTAATGAACGTTAGCTGCTATTATTGCCTTCATTATTAGTCACACAGCTGGAATTTCTTGGAGGCAATATGTTTCCATCAACCCAAGTACATCAAAGTGGTCAGAAAAAGAGGGATGCCCAGTGTCCTAAGATGACTTCACTATTTCTGTTACATTGGGGTACTTTTAAAGAAGAAGTGAACACTTGGCCTCACCAGTGCAAACACCCATCCACCTTAGAAGTTATAGGTGGTCTAGGAAAATAAGAGTACGGCTAAGACCCTCCTGGGTTGAGGAGGCTGGCGACGGCTGTCCCCAGACATGTCAGCCAGGGCATGATCACCACAGTCACACCCCTCTGTCAAGCTCTGGCTTGGGCAGCTACTTGTTGTGTGGCTTTGAGAAAATGATTTCACTTCTCTGAGCTTCATTTTCTTCATCAGTAGAACGAAAGTAATCTTAGTAGTTACCATTTCCTGATGGGGTGGCTATAGTGATTAAATCAGGTCATCCAGGTAGAGTGCTTACCATAGAGGTGGGCCTGATGCTGATTCAGTTAGTAAGAAGCAGGGGCTGCCTGAGCAAATTAGGGCTGGTGAGGAAGGGTGAGGGTGAGGGTGAGTGTGGAGGCTAAACAGGGGCTGAGGTGGGGGTAGGAATGATTTGCTAGGCATCAGCTGACCTCTGTGAGGTCAGGCTGGCAACACATGGCCTGATGGATTTCCTAGCAAGGATCTCAGAAGCCATTGGCCTCATACTTACCTCCCTCCACAGGCTCTGGTCAGACACACCCACCTCAACCTGTCTTCCCCACTCGCGGCTGGTATGTGGCTGGGGCCCCTCTCCTCTCCAGGTAAAGGAGACCTGAGAATTATCTCTCATCCTCCACCATCTATTTCTTCTTCAACACTCAGGTCCCAATGGTCCACACTTTGTGGTGAATCAATTTGTCCAGTTAGGTCTCGGTGACTCAGGATGTCCTCTTCTCCATGACTCAGCCAAAGCTCATCCTGCCAAATCCAGAAATCAGCCAGTAGGGAGGCTCAGAGGAAGAGTACAAGAGGGTGTATTCTGCTCGCCACACTCCAGAGCCAGGAGTGACAAGTTTGGCTCTGTCTCTTGCTGTGACCCTTCTCACCTTATTACTGCAGACCATCAAGGACAGGCTGCTTCCTGGTTTGCCACCTTAGGTCCCCTGCATGAAGGAGGTTTCCCTCCAAGAGGGAGCCTCACCTCAGGGGGGCTACAGTTTTGCAAAGAGTGGCCCCACTGTTGACACCAACAGAAGCCATGGTCTGGGCTCCTTAGCTGTTCAGGAGAAGGCTGGGGACTCAGGAACCTCAGAAGGGCACAGCGGGCAGAGTAATTAGATCCCAAGGTAGCAAATGAAACCCCAAGTGGGCAAATGCAAGGTAGCAGATCCCAGAAGGAGCAATTTTGGCCGCCTGTCCCCAGTGTGCTGATGAGTTCTGAATTATATGTAACCTCTGGGGGGAAGGCAACTATGAATCACTGTGGACAGTTTAATGAAGATGCTTGCTCAATGTTTAGCTGCAGTGCAAACATCAAATAGGAATATGAGGGCTCAGTTAGGAGGGAGTCAGGGCTACTCAGAGGGGCAGGGGGACAGCAACGGTTTGGCCTCACCTTGGAAGAGCTCAACGTGATCATCTCATTATACAAAGGTCACAGTCAAAGTGGAAACAATTTTAAAAGACAGAGATGGTGGCACTTACTAGGATCAAGAAAGATTTTTCAATGTAAGGCTTCGCTCCTTCTAAATGAAGAAGCCTCCCTGTGTTCCTTTGCTGGAGTGAGTGTGGTCTGACAGGATGATTCTGGGTGAGGGTTGGTGTCCTCCTCTCAGCTTTTCCTCACCAGAATGCACCCACCCACGGGGCAGCAGTGTCTGATCTATTTTATTTTTGTTGTTTTGTCAGCCTGTAACAGTGTACAGGGCATAGAGCAAGCACTGAGGAAACAGAATTGGTTGGAAAAAAATTTTAATGCATAAAAACTCCATGATGCAATGGGTGGTCTTAATCTATAAACAAAGCTTTTTCAAAGTATATTTTAGAGCAGAAATTAACCAGTTTTCACACCTGGGACACTGCCCTAATCAGTGTGTAATCCTAATTCTCATGCCCTCAGTACTCATATGGTGTTTTACACATTGTAGGTGCATTTTTGAAATTGAGACTGTTCTATACATTATTTTAGATGTTCTGTATGACTCATCTAGTTGGACTTTTATATTATAAAATTATCTTCAATTTTAATCACTGTCTGCAAAGCAGAAATGATCTAAACACGAATTCCAAATAAAATAGTATAGAAGAAAAAAATCAGAATATAGACCAAACTGCTTAAAGTGCTTAAGGGTTTGTAAAAATATCCCATAATGCATCGTGGTTGCCAATTCTGGACAGTTATCGAAGATGTTTATTTTCAAACATTTTCTTGTTAACTGTATTTCTGGCCAAATTGGTTTTAGGAAAATCACTTGGAGTTAGACCATGAGCCTTATCTTTAGAGCACTGAGAATATACACTGAAGGCACATAATAGTGTTGGAAAAAAACATTATTTGCCACCTTCAAAGAATAAAACTTCAAAGAATAAAAGTAGCTCATGTTCACAAAATACTTTTTTTTTTTTTTCGCAATGCCCTGATTTAAGTGCTGACATGTATCAATTTACTTCTACCTCTTAACAGCATGTTAAGGTAATTACTGTTATTGACACAGTAACTTAACCAAGGCCCCTGCCAATAAGTGGCAGAACCTGAATTACAAACCTAAGGGGGCTGACCCCAGAGCCCACTCTTTTTAAAATAACGTCCTTATTGACCAGGCATGGTGGTTCACATCTATAACCCAAGCACTTTGGGAGGCTGACGCGGGAGGATCACTTGAGATCAGGGGTTCGAGATCAGCCTGACCAGCATGGTGATGATACCCTGTCTCTACTAAAATTACAAAAAAATTATCTGGGCGTGGTGGTGCATGCCTGTAATCCCAGCTACTTGGGAGGCTGAGGCAGGAGGATTGCTTGAACCTGGGAGACAGAGGTTGCAGTGAGCCAAGATCATGCCACTGTATTCCTCTAGCCTGGGTGACAGAGTGAGACTAGGTCTCAAAATAAATAAATAAATAAATAAATAAATAAATAAATAAATAAAAATAATTAACATCCTTATTAAAATATACTTCACAGCCTGGCACAGTGGCTCACGCCTGTAATCCCAGCAATTTAGGAGGCTGAGGCAGGTGGATCACAAGGTCAGGAGATCGAGATCATCCTGGCTAACACAGCAAAATCCCGTCTCTACTAAAAACACACAAAAAATTAGCCAGGCATGGTGGCGGGCACCTGCGGTCCCAGCTACTCGGGGGGCTGAGGCAGGAGAATGGCGTGAACCTGGCGGAGCTTGCAGTGAGCCAAGATCACGCCACTGCACTCCAGCGTGGGCAACAGAGCGAGACTGCATCTCAAAATAAATAAATTAATTAATTAAATTAATAAATAAATGTGTGTGTGTGTATATATATGTGTATATATATATTTCACATACTACAAAATTCACTCCTTTAAAGTACACAATTCCATAATTTTTAGTATGTTTTTATTTATGTATTATTATTATTATTTTGAGACAGGGTGTCTGTCACCCAAGCTGCAATGGCAAGATCATGACTCACTGCAGCCTTGACCTCCCAGGCTCAAGCAATCTTCCCATCTCAGCTTCCCTAGCAGCTGGGACTACAGGCACACCCACCACACCTGGCTAATTAAAAAAATTTTTTTTGTAGAGACAAGATCTCAGTATGTTGCACAGGCTGGTCTTGAACTCCTGACCTCAAGAGATTCTCCTGCCTCAGCCTCCCAAAGTGCTGAGATTACGGGCATGAGCCATGGCACTGGGCCATTTTTAGTATATTTGTGGTCTTCTATAACCATCATTATCATCAGATTCCAGAACATTTTCTGTCCCCTTTGCCATACCTATTAGCAGTCACTCCCCATTTCTCCAACTCTGGCAACCTCGAATCTACTTTCTCTCTCTATGGATTTGCCTGTTCTAATCATTTCCTATAAATGGAATCAGGTAATATGTGACCTTTTGTGTCTGGCTTCCTTCACTTAGCCTAACGTGTTCAAGGTTCGTCCGTGTTGTAGCACGTATCAGTACCTCATTCCCTTTCATTGATGAATACTATTTCACTGGGTGGATAAACCAGATTTTATTTATCCATTCATCCATTGTACATTTGGGTTGTTTCCATTTTTGGCTTTCATGAATAATGTTGTCATGAACATTCAGGTAAAAGTTTTTATGTGAACATATGTTTTTTAGTTCTCATGGGCATATATTTAGAGTGGAATTTCTGGGTTGTATGGTAACTCTATGTTTAATTTCTTTTGGTGAAGTGCCAAACTGTTTTCCAAAGCAGCTACTCCATTCTGTATTCCCACTAGCAATACACAAAAGTTCCAACTTCATATTCTTGCAAATGACTTTTCTTTTTTTCTTACTATTATTACAGCCATCCTAATGGGTGTGGAAGTTTTTTAACCCTCTTGAATAATTATAGAGATAATTGTACAGAATTTATTATAGAAACTTTTTTATACATTAGAGTTATACAAACAAATACTCTCAAAATTCAACATTTTCTTCATGTTCAGTCAGGATATTAATTCCTGGCTTGCTATGCCAGAGTGGTAAAATGGGGTAGGGTTTCATTTTCAAATGAACCCAGCAGAGGGAACCCAGACGTGCTCAGAAAGGACTTTGTGGATGGAAACTCATTCAGTACTCCTGTAGTGTGTATGTGAGTGAGGACATCTGGACCGGTGTCCAGCCAGGATGCCGTGGTAGAACTGCATTTAGGGTTGGTGTCCTTTCTGATGGGTTACAACATCCATTTGGTTCATGCCTGTGTCTGAGCACTTATTAATGGTTCTGACTACCACTCCTACTACACATACACCTCATAGTTTCATGGTGAGAGTTACAGCACCTCTCAAAGTGCACCCCGCCATCTGCGACCCCCTCCATCCAGGTCTCTTGTGCTGTATTTAAACTGTGACTTCTCAATGAGACTTGTAAAACCCCTTGCCCTCACAGGACAAGCAAGAACAAACACATTCATTTATTCTTTTTTCTTGGCGGCCAATTGATTCCTACAACAACATCCTTTACTGAGCTGGGATGCCTACTATGGCGCTCTCCATTTATCTCCCGTATAGCATTGCTATGCAAATGAGGCCATTCATGACTGGCTACGCAGGGTTTCTTCAGGTGGCTCCCAGCCAGAGGGAACTGAAGCAGCTGAGCCTCAGAGAGGACAGGGGCACTGGCCTGGTCTCCACCTGACTGGACTGCTGGCCTTTGACGTGACGCCAGTGAACATCCAAATGCCCCTTGCTGGTTTCAGCACTCCAACAGCCTCAAACAATGAACAGCTGCGTTCTAAAATAGTGTCATGCTCCCAGCTCCATCAAAGATTCCTGCAGCATGCCTCCTTTCCTCTGAATAACTCCTTTCTGTCATCTTCCTTCATTATATTTCCTAACTGACAAGTTTTTTTCTCAGTCCAGGCTTTCATTTCCACTTTGAAATGTCTTGTTAGACAAGCCTCAGAGTCCACTAAATTGTTCCCACTTCTTTCCAACAACTCCCACCCCATCCTATCCCCACTGCCCCTGATATGGCCAGAGCTTAATAACCCCAGGATGTCCTGTCATTATTGTCAACAATATTGTTGTCTGTATTCAGAGTGTATTAGCAGAACCAGAGAGGTAGGGCTACACCCATCTGCTACAAATACACAAATGACTTGCAAGACAGTGCCTTTCTTTCACCCCCTGCCAGTTTTGCTATAAAAGAATTCAAACCCTTGGTTTACAGTTGAAGCTGGTCCAAGACATCTCCTCCGGGACTTTCTCTTGATCTTATTTGTGCTCTCCCCTGAGCCCTAATAAAGCTGCACAAACAAAATTACAAGCCCATATCTCTTTCTTCCCTTTTAAGAACTCCTTTTCTCTGAAACCTTTCTGGACAGATTGTGAATGAGATGACCCTGTGGACTGTTTAAGCAGTTAGCCAAGTTAAGGGCAGTAAAGGACTCCTTGTTTAAATTAACCACTTTATTTTCTTCAAACACAGCACCCTGAAGCCCACGTTGGCCTCAGCTGTGTTCTCTGTCCAGCTCTTCACCACCCCATGGGCTCCTATGCCTCTGGATATGACATTAGCCAGAACCAAGACAGATTTTCAGATAACTGCAGTCAGTGTTGGCTGGGACTGTTGTCCCATCTTAATGCTCAGAGTCCTCTTCCAAACTCATTCAGGTTCGTGAAAGAATTCAGTTCCTTGCAGCTGTAGAACTCATAGATTCTTCTATCTTCTTTGAAGCCAGCAGGATGTCTCTGCTGCATTGAATCTCTGACTAGCTCTGTCTCTGATCTCTAGACTCAGACTTAACGGGCTCATCTGAGGAGGCCAGACCCACCTGATCATCTCCCTTTCAATGAACTCAAAGTCAACAGATTAGTAAACTTAATTACTTCTGCAAAATCCTCCTTGACACATAAAGTAACATAGTCACAGGAGTACTAGATTTCACCTACACTGAGGGGAGAAAATTATACAAAAGGAAGGGTAGTGGGAGTCATTTAAAATTCTGCTCTGCGTGTGATTTTGAAACACTAATATGCCATGGACATCTTTCCTGCCTAGCCAATATAGATCTGCATTTTTATGGCTGAAGAGCATTCTATTCTGTGTTTCAAAATACTCGATCACATATTGGACAATTAGGCTGCTTCCAATTTCCCTTTCTTACATCGTGATGAACATTCTTACGTAACACACTTGTCTTCGCATTTGTGTGATTATTTCCTGTGCACAAATTCAAAGCACATGGATCTACTGAATCACAAGATAAACTATGATGTCCCATGTAGGGTCCCCCAGCAGGGGATGGTGCTGCTGTTCTAGTGAAGTACCGCCTTTGGTGAAGATTCTCTGAGTCCTTTGCACAAATACTGCTGAATTATTAGCATCCTTGAAAGGAGCTCTAAAAATTACTAGCTGTCACTGCACGGAACACACAGGAAGAGACATAAAGCAGAGACGTGTTCTTCACTTGTCATCTGCATCTTTATCCTCCCAAAAGGTTGTTCTCATCTTGATTAAACAAGTCTCAATGAAATGAGGCCTCTATTTTAATTTCTATGGAAAGAGGCAACACGGAGATTTAGAATTTTTACTTTAAAGGGACATGGTACATTTGACTGTATAGTGAGAACTCAAGTTTCAAATGAAGGCTCTGAGAACTAGAAAATCATGAATGTTAAAGAGAAACAAACAAGCAAAGGTTTACTAAGACCTTCCTTGCTAGATGTCCTCATGATTTATTTAGCCAACACTTAGTGAGCACCTCCTAATGACTGGGCTCTGCTGTAGTGCTGGAGATGTGGAGAAGAATGAGACCAGCAGTGCCCCCAAAGTGGATTTATGCACTCTACAAATGCATAATGAAATTGCAAGATGAAAACAGAAAAACTATTATGGATCTAGATAAAGAAGCTTTAGAATAAAAAGTAGCTTTTCAGGAATCAGTTGATATTTTCCAACCTGGAGAATCAGTAGATGAAATTAGGAAAAGTCTGTATGGAAGGAATAAGTATTTGAGATCAAATATACAACATGGTGGCTATAGTTCATTATACTATACTGTATATTTCAAAATTGCCAGGAGAGTAAATTTCAAATGTTCTCACTACAGAAATAAATATGGGAGGTAACTGATATGTTATTAACTTAATTTAATTATCCCACAATGAGATTTGATATTATATATATATTCATATATAAAATCATCACTATGTACCCCATAGTATATACAATTAAACAATTATTATGTGTCTATTAAAAAAAAATAAGGACATGCTAAAGGAAGTTTTCCAACACAAAGGGAAATGACACTACTGTATATCGAAATTTAGATCCTCTGACACGTGCGAATTGTAGCAAAAATGCTAAATATCTGGGTAAAATGCCCATGCCTGTAATTCCAGCACTTTAAAAGGCTGGGGCAGGAGGATGGCTTGAGGCCAGGAGTTCAAGATCAACCTAGGCAACATGAGACTCTGTCTCAAGAAAACAAAACAAAACGAAAAATAGGAAAAGAAATGTCTGTAAACATTAGTCCCTTTCATGGAGGAACTTGGAATATAAAAACTAAGCATCCTTAAATAGAATTGTGTAATGTCAGCCAAATGGAAACTCTTGAAGCATGGGTAACTTAGGACACAATTCCTAGTCATTCCTGAGTGGAGAGGATTGCATGGTGAAAGAGATCCCCATGGCTGTGGAGGTAGCACCCTCTCATTCTGTTCATGGCCTGTCTGGGAGCTGAGCCATTAGCTTTCCACCCACTGATGGAGGCCCAGCCCCACTGGGAGCATTTGCTTCCTCCCCACCTCACCCACTGCCTGCAAGTTCCTGACCCTGTTATGAAACTCCCACCCTAAATACACAGATAACGTCTCAGCTGTGAGTGAAACTAGAAGAGATCACGTGTAACTAATTAGATGTCAGAGTGAGAGAAAAGAAACTTTTCCTTGGGTCCTGGTCATTTGAAAAGAAATATTATCCTCAAAGAAAAGTCTTTACTTGAGATCTGAAGTGCAAAGCATATTTATCTTGTACCAGGCTAACCTTGCCAAGGAGATTTGAATTTAAATAAGGCTATTCTGGAGCCTATTAATCTAGGGTGATGGTGTAGCAGTGAAAGCCAGGATCGCTAAACACCTCGGGTTGTATAGGAAGCAAGATGGGGTCCATTCAGGGTTGCAAATGTTTTATTGCTGTTTTTCCCTGGGTCCCTCTGCCTGATGGGGCAACCTTCACTGTTCTGAAGAGAGGCTAGCAGAGTCATTGTCTGACGTGCACAGTGACCTTCCTTGCAGCTTCCAAGCAAAGATGGAGGCTCTCTGGTGGGAACTGGCCCCATGTTCCTGCTCAGAGACCTCCACAACTTCACCCTAATCCACATCTGTACCCTTCTCTCCCTGCAGACCCTGCCTTGCTTCCCACACTTTCCCAGGGTGTGCTCTCAGCCTCATCCTCTTGCACCCTTGGTATTTGAGCTCCCTTTTAGTCCCACTCTTTCTACCAGTTCTTCCTCCATGAACATGCCTCAGTCTCTTCTAACTTAAAAATAACCAAAACGGCCTTTCCTGCATTACATTACACGCTAGACACTGCCTTATCTTTTCTTCTCTCTTACAACCTAGATCACTCTTTTTCTTTTTTTTTTTTTTAGACAGGGTCTCACTCTGTCTTCCAGGATGGAGTGCAGTGGTACAATCATGGCTCACAGAAGCCTTGATCTCCTGGGCTCAAGTGATCCTCCCACTCAGCCCCTCAAGTAGCTGAGACTACAGGTCAGCTAACTTTTGTATCTTTAGTAGAGACAGGGTTTCACCATGCTGCCCAGGATGGTCTCAAACTCCTGGGCTCATGCAATTCTCCTGCCTCGGCCTCCTAAAATGCTGGGATTACTGGTGTGAGCCACTGTGCCCAGCCTCTAGGTCACTCTTAAGGAAGAACCTACCTCTTTCTTCCCTCCTCTTCTTTCCCTCCTCATTCATCAACTGGTTTTGCCCAACCCTCCTCCACCACTCACTAATACTCCCACATCTCCTCCTCCTCTTCATCCAATCCAGAGCATCACAAGTGTAGACAAAAATGCCTCTTAGACCTCATCTCCTGGATTTTCCACAGGCACTCAAACTCATCCTGTCCAGAATTGAGCTGGTCACCCACCCATCACACCAGTCCCAACACAGACTTTCTTCTCTTCCTTTTTTATTCACAGTCTTGGTAAAGAAAATCATCATACTCCTTGAACAGGCAAAAGTCTTTCCCAACTCATCCAAGTCCCCTCACATCTCCCTAAACCTGTGGGTTGTACCTCCCAATGGCTTCTCTCCCTCTCCATGGTGGTGGCCACCTGAATGCCTTTCTGGTCCACTGTAGACTATTGCAGTTCTTCAGGGGTGGGGGACAGCAGGGGAGGACTCAGCTCAATCTCTAGTCTTGCTTCTCCATCCATCTTCCATGAACAGAGATTTGCAAATTTATCTCTTCTTAAATTATTCCAATGGCTTTTCATTGCCTAAGAATAAAGCACGAATGTTTAATTTGATATCAAAGGATTTCACAATCTTATCCTCACCTATATCATAGCTCAGTGTTGAAGAGTATGGATTTCAGAGCTCTATCACTAACTAGCTGTGTGGCCTCAGCAAGTTTCTTAGCCTTCCTGGGTTTCAACTTCCTCCCCTATAAACTGAGGGTAATTATAACAGTACTGATTTTTTTTTTTTTTTTTTTTTTGAGACAGTCTTGCTCTGTCACCCAGGCTGGAGTGCAGGGGCGCAATTTCAGCTCACTGCAAGCTCCGCCTCCCGGGTTCACGCCATTCTTCTGCCTCAGTTTCCTGAGTAGCTGGAACCACAGGCACCCGCCATCACACTCGGCTAATTTTTTATATTTTTAGTAGAGACGGGGTTTCACCGTGTCAGCCAGGATGGTCTCGATCTCCTGACCTTGTGATCCACCCACCTCGGCCTCCCAAAGTGCTGGGATTACAGGCGTGAGCCACTGCGCCCAGCCAATAGTACTGTTCTTATAGGGTGCTAGGGACATCAGATGTGTTAATATCCATGAGGGTTTTAGAACAGCACTTGGCACTAAGGAAGTGTTATATGTAGTTGTTAGTTCCGTGCATTGTCTGCCATCACTGTTCTCCTCCTATGCACTTGAATATTCAGACATGCTATGCTCCAGTCACAACAGACAGCAGACAGTTCCCCAAACACACCATGGTGGCTATTTCATGCCACTGCAACTTTGTTCTTCCTCCTTTTATTGACCTCCTAAACTCCCATTTATCTTTCAACCCTCAGCTCAAATATCACTTCCCAAATATCTGGAGACTTTGCTCCACTGAGACTCCGTGGCACCCCAAATGAACTCCCATTTTACCACGGATCATTTAAATTAATTATTTTTCAAAGTCTGAGAGTTACCGTTTTTGAGCACTTATCACATGCCAGTCCCTGTTCAAAATACGTGTATTAGCTTATTTAAGCCTCACGGCAAACCTATGACAGTTTTGATAATTGGTTTACAGGTTTGTCATTTCTCCTAGATTGTGAGGGTCTTTATGGGTAAGAATCTATGTTTTGATCATCTTTGAATCTCCAGCACCTAGCAAGGTGCCTGGTGTAAAGTGGGTACATAGTGAAATTAGTATCTTTTGAGCCAATCAGAAATGGGCTGCACTCAGAGAAAGATGGGAGCATGGAGAAACAAGTGACACTGAAGGGCATCTAGGGAAGGGACCCATGGTAGTTGAACCTGAAATTCATCAGTGCCATAAACAAAGACTGCAGTAACTACCTCACCGCATTATTAAATCTTTATTACTATATGAACATTTTCTATAGTGCTGAGGGGTTAATGTGCTCTCATTTAATTCCGTACTGTCGTATAATTTCAGGTCTTTCCAAGGACGTAATAATACAATTCATGATGACATTTTATTCCATGCTTTTGCTTCCAGGGTCATATTCAAAGTCCTGAGAAGTTTTCCATGGCCCTTAGCCCCTGGGTTTCCCACCTTTAATAAAGGGTAAAGAGATATTCACCCTGACAACCTATTCTACTTGTTGGACATGAGATGGAAATTGTAGAAAATTATAGTCAGGGATCATTGTTATAGTTTCTATGGTAATGGTCTAAGACCATAAACACAAGTATTTATTGCTTAATTGCTACAAAGGAATATGCTTTTTCCAAATAGGAACTATATTAAAAAGTTAAAAATAAATATTTCAGTTTTGGTTAACTTTTCTTCCCTACTCCTTCGGTACGTAGTAAGTTCTGTTTCATTAGTCAGCAGAGAATGGTTGAGATTAAAACTGTTTAATGCACTGATTCAAATATCTTTGGGTGGCCTTAAAGCTACTCTTAGCAGGGGGAAAGAGACATCCAGCCATATGAGTGTCCCGAGGGATGCCAATGAGAAAGAATCTGCCCAGAAAACCCAAGTCTAGAGCCCCAGGATCTCTCCAGGAGCTCCCAGATTTGGCTTAAACTATTCTAGTAATCTGTAGACAGCATATGCACAGGATTTGGGGGTCCCTTCTTTATTTATTTTTTATTTTATTTATTTTTATTTTTATTTATTTATTTATTTTGAGACAGAGTCTCTCCTTCTGTCACCAGGCTGGAGTGCAGTGGCACGATCTCGGCTCACCGTAACCTCCACATCCCAGGTTCCAGTGATTCTCCTGCCTCAGCCTCCCAAGTAGCTGGGATTACAGGCGTGCCACCACACCCAACTAATTTTTGTATTTTTAGTAGAGATGGGGTTTCACCATGTTGGCCAGGATGGTCTTGATCTCTTGACCTCGTAGACCCACCTGCCTTGGCCTCCCAAATTGTTGGGTTTACAAGCATGAGCCACTGCGCCTGGCCACGGCTTCTTGATCTCTTGGAGCATTGGGTGTGAAGGGAAGTTTAATCTCTCTGGGCTTGTGTTTTCTAAGGAACTACCACTGCTGGAATGAAGCATGGATGACAAGGCCTGACCTTCCTGTTGGATTTGGAGGCTGGCAAGCTGTGGACAGCACCCCCCAGGAAAATAGCGATGGTAAAATTGTGTCCTCCCTCCGGGAAATGCTTCATTGCTGATCTTTATTTTGCTTTTATGCTTGCATTTGGTGTGTGGGAACCACGCCCGTTGGGAGCCAACATCTGAAGTGTGCTTCCTGGGCACATGCGCAGTACTAGCTACCTTCCAATCAGGTTTAATTTCATTTCAATAGTCAGCTTTACCCTGATTATTTTACAAATTTTAGAAAAAGAATATAAAACAACATATAATTCATCCATTCTTGCTTTGCTAAGCAGTTTCGAAGACAGGAGAGAAAATATCTGTAAGCATTTTTACTAGGCTATAAAACATACTTCAGCCCTTCATGGTATGCATGGATAAGATATAAAGCAGTAGAGAAAATAGAGAACTCGAAAAATAATTATAGATCATCCTTTAAATTGTTGTTTTTCCAGAACCTGGCCTCCTTTTATGTCATGTGATTTCCTCCAAAGCTTGAGTATGTGGGGTATTTGTCTTCTAACTTGCCAACTATGCTAAGCAGCTGCAGCTCTGACCTCCCCCAGATTTTTACAAAATCACATCATAAGCCTCCATCTCTCTTTAATATGATAATATAAAGAATCAGTAGACTGTGGATATTGTGGATATTATGTTTATTTCCTCAGGTGTTGATATATTGATGGGCACACACAGGCACATGCATAAACATTCGGTGCATATTCATAGTGAAACCATGTTATAATCCTAGACTTTAAGGAAGAAAGTTTAGCACTTTCTGGTGTTCTGGTATATATATCATGGGGACACTTTAGAGATGATTAATAGCAGCTAATCTCTTATTAACTATGGATAGGTGGTAAAAATCTAAAGGATTTTAGAAGAGTAACATGGGCCTTCTAACTTCCTACATGCACAGTGGGCATGGCCAAAATGCACAGGTAATGTCCAGATTCTCCAGTTAAACTTGACTTATGTTCATAATGTCCAAAAACAAAAGACAAAAAGCAAAACAAACAGCAACAGCAACACAACCACAGAGGACACATCAACATTCCAACATTTCAGATACCACCCGAACAAGAGATAAATGCTGTGTAAGTCATCTGTTTGGCATGAACACATCTGGGTATGTGTCTGTAGGTGGCCCAGTAGATGCAGGAATAGTGTTGCCTTGTATTTATTTCCATGGCTTCAATTTTTGGCTTGAGGAAGCATAGCCAATGGATTCTCTTGAGCCTTGGAAAGTGTTTGGGCTAAATCATCAATGAAGTCGGGAACACTGGTCTCTACAGAGTCACCCTCAGTGCCATGCATCTTGCAGTATCTGGACAGAATTGGAGATGAGAAACTCACACCGCCCTTCCTCTGTGCAATGCAGGCATGTATCGGTGTGGCCCCGCCTCCGTTCAAGCCATCAAGCACGGCCACGTCTGCTTCCAATTTGATGCACCTTTTGTTTTCGCAGAGGTAAGTGGGAAGCTGGAAGAAAGTGCTGTTTTTCTTCCCAACTTCTTAACACCTGAAAGAGTAAGCTAAAAGTTGTTGCTTCTAAGTTTTCCAGGTACATAGTGTATGCTTCGTGTTGACAAAGGTAACTAGGCATTATTCCAACTTCCAGGCTATTAACGCTAAATGCAGTTCTTGTTTAACATTTTTCTTTCCTTGATATTTTGGGATTCTTACTCCCAAAAATAAATGCTTTACTAACATTAGCTTAGTTCTCTGCACCCATGAAGTAGGTATCAACTACTCCAGAGAAATTATATGACTAATGGATCTCTCAACTAACCATTGGTAGAGATGGGTCATGAATTGAAATTTCAGGACATGCTACTTCCCTCTGGGACTAGTCCAGCAATCCATGTAGGACAAAATCCACATACACACACCCAACCATGGTCTTACCCTGGCCTTTGCAATCTATGTTCTGCCATCTCACAGCATCACCCGTGGCCAGGGAGGGAGGGTTGAGTTGCCAAAGGAGGAAGGGAACCTGGAGGCTGCTCTAAAAGAATACAACCCACCTACAGGGTTGATGTGAATGCCTGGGCAAAGGCTCTGCAATTTCAGAAGAACTAGGCAGGGACTGGAAGCAGAAGAGGCTGTTAAAGGATACTCAAGGAGAGTTCTGAAGATCAAATTAAATGTAAGAGATGTTGGGTAAAGGAGAAGGCTGGGCTGCCAGCCTTGGAAGACTTGAAAGACTGAGAGGCAGGACTTCCCTAAGGTATATTTGCACCAATAAATACACTGAAATAATGTCGCTCACTTTGCCTACCTTTGGATGCTCTTAGCAACCCTCTAAAATTGTTAATATCATTCTTCCCATTTTACAGAAAAGAAAATCAAGGCAGAGAGTGGTTAAGTGACTTTCTCACAATCATCTAGCTAATAAACAGCGGTGCTAAGATTTGAAGCCAGGCAGATGCCTGAACGCGTACTGGTAACCATCGCACTCTAGTACTCTGGGAGGAGTAAATAGTTATTATTAATGTACACCAGGCACTGTACTGGGGGAAATTCTAAGGTTCAGGTCTTTAAGAAACATATTTCTAGATGCCAGGTGACAGGGCACAAACACACCGAACGTGAAATGACAACAAGACCAGTGATGCTATGGAATTAATTGTCAGGTGGGCTGTGTAGAGAGCACAGATCTGCATTCATACTATGCATGAGTTGAGAAGTAGAGGCCAAGAACTGAAGCAGGATGGCAAAGACCACAAGACACCGTCTAGGAAGGAAGGGCAACCTGGGAACAGACAGTGAGGATGCCTGTGGAAGTGTTCCTAGACAGTAGGAGTAGAGAACTGTGGGACCACAGGCGAAGGAAGGATGAGTAGGCAAAGGGATTAGAAAGCAGTCAGAGGACGGGAGGAGTACTAAGCAGGGGGTATGAGTTGAGCATCTGAATGCTGTGTGGGGGAAGTTGAAAGCTGTGATGACTCACTAGGATGCATCAGGGGTGTTGGAAGGTGGAGGCTGAAGGAACTCAGTGCGGGGGACCTCCCTGAGAAACTCGCTCCTTGTCCCTCCTGTAAGTGAGAGAGTTTTCACTGGGCAGGAACCTGGGAAAGGTGCTGGCAGCCTTGTGGAACACGGATTGGAGGGGTTGTTACAAAGTTGTAGGGAACATCGAGAGAGCTGGTCATCCCTCCAAGCCAGAGATGGAAAGGGCTTGAGCTAAACAAATGGCAATAACGAGGAAACGAGGAGGCAGGACTGAGAAATATTATTATTTAGAAGGCAAAAACAAGCGTCAAAATTCAGACAGCAAGATCAGGAATTTGAAACATACAAAGACCAGTGTTCATCTCATCATACCTGCCATAACAGTTTATAGAAGCCTTTGGAGACCAAGCTTACTGGACTTGGAATTTTATCCCCTCGATTTCACTTTGGGATTTGAAGATTTCCACAAACCTCCCCAGCTGCCATTTGATAGTTTATGATGCTACGAGAGCCTCTTATGAGGAGATCACTGTGAAATCCACAAAGCCTTGTATTCAGCCTTTTATTATGCGTTATTGCTGCAAAGAAGAAGAAGGGCCTCCCTCCACAAGTGAGCTGCCTAATAGCTGTAAATGCAAACGCTTTTTGCTATTATTAAATATAGATCGGGGTGTTATGAATGTCATCAGGATTTGCCGATTATAATTACTCCTTTCTCACCCACTGCAGAGGCGTGTCTGACAGAGGGTACAATTTGTTGCTTTGGCATGGGCTGTGCTCCAGGGCTGAGCCATTTTTAAGAGATGTTTGAGCTGATGAAAAGTGTATGAGGAATCTTTTCTCAAAGGTGCCTGCAGTGGGACCCCATGGAGAGCGTCATACGAGTTGACATGACTCAGGTTGGAGTCTGCAGCTCTCTGCTCTCCCTCCTCCTTGCTGCGTCAGCTCGCCTTCTCTTCCCTCCCAGAATGCTGACTTTCTTGGTCATTCATTCCTCATTTCCGGGCTTGATCAAGCATCATGTTCATTGACTATTTTTTAGTTTTCCCAGGGCCTTGGTCTCCGTGAGTGAAAGCAGAGCCTAAAAAGAAGAGGGATATGCCTGGAAAATGTCTTACCTTCTGTTCCTTTTTTCTGTCCTCCTCCACTTTGGAAGTTCACTCTCCTCATTTCTGGATTTCCGCCAGGGCTCGAAGCTTATTTCTCTTACCCCTCCCTTCCCATGCCCTCGCTGCTGCAGTGGGTTCCTGTAGATCTGAAGACCCATCTGCCTCTTATCTCCCCAGCTCATGGTGGCCTAGGGCTTCCAAAGAGGTGAGAGGAAGGGAGAGCTGTCCTAAGTGTCTGAAGTCGTATTCCAAGATTCCATGTTCACTAAGCACTCAGGGGTTCTTAGTGAAGAACTCTCTCCTTCTTGCCAAAGATAACTCTCTTCTGTCCTAACTTCTCATTAACTCTGCTGACCTCTTTCACAACCACTCCACCCCAAACTCACACACATACACACACACCTGTGCATACACACACACATGCATGCACGCACCCATGTGCACCCACACATACACATACTCCTGCCTACCCTCCCTGGCACTGAGATGATTTTGACAGGAGCAATAACTGGCTCCCTGGGACCACAGCAACCATCTCGTCGCTCAAGAAGCTAAGCCCTCCTCTGCTGTGGGTCAGCAGTTCTCTTATACAATAAGTGGAGATGTTTTCCTATAGATTATTCATTCTCAATTCAAACTTGTTTATTTTGCTACTATCTTACCAGATGCAGCCCATTTTTTGGCATCTCCTACTTGGCTGTAAAATAATCCTGTCATTTATTCAAATAGCATATAAAACTTTGAAATTATTTTAGCTTTCCTTCTTAACCTCCCTTATGCATCTTGCCAAAATTACCTTCCAAAAATTATCATAAATCCAGCCACTTCTACAATCTCTGTCATTACCCTCTGAGCACTGTACAGCACTAAGCTCTATGAAGTTACCTCCTAACTCGTCGTCCTGATCCCCCTCTTGCTGCTTCTTTGCCTTTTCTCCACAGATCACCAGAATTATTCTTTAAATGTAAATAAAAACTTCACACTCCTGCTCCAACCCTTCTAGTGGAGTTCTGCCACCCTTACAATAAAATTGAACATAAATTCTTACAAGATTCCATGGCTTCCCTTCCACTTCATCCCTTGTTTATTTCCCTCCAGCCATACTGAGCTTTTTGCTCTTTGGAAAGCATCCACACATCCTCTTGGTTCCGCACTTTTGGACATACTGTTCCTTTTGCTAGGAAAGCTGCCCTCACTATCTTTCACTCTATGGAGGAAGAATGCTTTGCCTGCTTTGTTCCTTCTCTGCACTCAAGTCTCTGCTCTGGTCACCTCTTCAAAGAGGCCTTTACTCACCCCACCCCACTCCACCTAAAATATCACCATCTGCCCTGTTGTTTTCATCCTCCTACCTTAGTGTGTGTTCCATTTCTCCCTTCTAGCATATGAGCTCCATGAAGATAGAAGCTGTTGTGTCTTCATTGCTGAGAGCAGGATCTAGGGTCCAGCACCAGGAAGGCCTCCTGGTCCAGGAGGGCATTCACTGCCTCCATGTGCCCTCTGAGGAGCAGCATTTTCTCTGCGGAGCATGCAGATGAGGTTATCTCCACTTGGGAACCAATGAACAAACCAAAGCAAACTCTGTCCAGGGTCCTGAAAGCAAGAGCACATCTCCAGCCTCAGTGGTGAAGAGCATATCTTCCGCCACCTGTGGACAAATGTTCACATTCTATGGGCCCGGGTGGACCTTTGCAGAGAGCAGCCCCCAAGCCTCCTTCCCACTCCACTTGTGCTGAGAACCTATGGCCCCGACCAATGGTAGAGGCTACTATGTAGGAAGTGCCTGTACTTAAGAGGCAAGGGTTTGGTGTTGTGAAAAGAACACCCAATTTCATGCACCAATGCCCAGATTTTGTGTGACGATAACTTCTTCAAGTGTAGGGGTAGAAAAAGGTGATCACTAACATTATATTACATTCAGAAGAAGGAAGAGAATTTAGCCTTAAACGTAGGGCTTTCACAAGTAGTACCAATCTATCCACCAGCCCTGCAAGGAAGGTAGGCTCAGAGAGATTCAGTAACTCATCCAAAGCCACACAGCCTAAGTCCAATATTCCTTACCATACACTCTGAACTTAGCTACTGTTCTACCCCAGAGAGTCAATTGATTTTGGGTGGGGCCAATCATGATGCTTTTTTAAGCTCCTAGATGATTTTCTAGTACAGCCAGAATAGAGGAACGTTCCACTACAGGCTGAAACCAAAAAGAAAGCTTTCTAATGTCACTTGGAAAGAATTATTTCCCTCCACATACCACCCCAACATACATATACAGAAACCACCCCATACTGGTGTTTCCCCTCTCCTTTCTCAACAAAGGACAGTGCTGTTGATCTGTCCTGAGATTTTAGCCTACATATTTTTCTGAAACCATATTCAAGGTGGTGGGGGGGCGGCAGGAACTAGCCACTTTCATATTTAGCTTGTCTCCCTGGAAAATCATAAGCTGTTACAAGGCTTAAGATGATATTTATCATTATTGTTGCTACAATTTGAAAGTGGAGGAGGTCGCCGTTTGTACTTACATGGCTTCCTCCAGAGGGAATGCCAGAATTCTCAGGCAGTTCATTTAGTTTCCAAAATGACTAGTATTCCACAGGTATCTGCTGTGTCCTCTCCTGTCCTGATTCCTGACTTCACATTTCAGCCTTTCACAGCATGTGGCTAGCACCACCAAGTTCTGGCTGCTCTGCTGAGGAGCAGGGCCACCATTTATCAGCCTCAGAAATCTGAGCCGCAAGCGTGGAACCATCTCACCCCTCAAGCTGGTGCTCATGCTCCGGCAGGGTGGTGTAGGAGAGGCAGTGTGCTGTGAAGGCCAAGGGCCGGGCTATGGGCTGGCCCAGGGCTTGCGCTTCTTCTCCACCAGCTCCCAGCCATGAAACCACAAACACTCTGCCTCCCCCTTCTGAGTCATGGTGCCCTCATCCATAATACGGTTACAATACATACCTCACAGGCCTGTTGTTGTGAGGTTTAAACTAAATCCTTTATAAAATGTCCCTGAAACATTGTAGGTATGCAGTAAATGTTGGCTATCTCCTCTTTAGTAGAAATCCAATTTCATGTGCTCAGAACATTCTGTGAGAAAGTAAAATTGCTCTCTTTAACCTCAACTTTAAAACCTAGGGATATATCTTCAAGTTTCCCCATTACCTAATGATGACTATTATATTTTTTACTCAATTTTGAAATGTACAAGTCATGTTCACATAGATCTTATCTCACTCTGACCTAAACTGCTCCCATAAAATTGGCAGAACAAGTTTAATCATTTTTATTTTATAGAATCAGGAACTGAAGTTCATAGAGATTAACATGCACTTTCTACAAGGACACACCCACTATGGGAACCCAGGTTTCTTGCAGCAAATCTAGTGTTCCTCTCAAAGGCCATCTAGGTTTCACCTTGGCTGTTGCTATCTAGCCAACCCCTGACCCCACTGCCCCATGTCCAAAGTATCTTGTACTTATTCTTTCATGGTACTTATTGTACTATATTACAGGGCTTCTCAAGCCTGACTGTCCAACAGAATTGTGTGAGACCTTTTGTAAAATATAATGACTTTAGGGCCTCACGTGATTTAGGTCCCACCTCCTTAATCAGGCATCTATTTTGTTAAAAAAGTTCTCCAGGTGACTCTGATGCACAGAATCATGCTTACTAGAGCATAAACTCTGTAAGGGCAGAGATCAAATCTATTTTGTTCATCATTAGGATTCTGAATCCTTGAACAATATCTGGCAATACTATTAAATAATATATTATGGTCAATAACATTTATTGAGCATTTACTGTATGCCAGACACTGTGATAAGTAATGTATGTGCATTTGTTTCTGTTAATTCTGCCAATCATCCTATGAAGAAGGAGTTATTGTCACTCTATTTAAAGAGTGGGTAACTGAGGCTTGGAGAGGAGCTTGGGAAACATTTAGTAAATACATCAATGACTATTAGCAGTACAATTCATGCTTCCTGCCCGCTTCCATGATAATAAATGGAATTCTCAAGAAAGCGATTGTAAAATATGTAATAAAAGACTCTGGTAGAGTCAGCTTTCAGGCACACATTAGTCATTGTCTCTAGAAAGTAGAGTGGTAAAGCAGAGCCTTGGGAGAGCTTGGGGGCAGCCAGCATGGCCCCAAGACACTATTTCCAAGTCCCACAAATAGCACATTTTAGTGGCTGGACCAATAGAAAATAGACTGAGTTCCTCCTAGATCATTTAATGTTATTGTTCAATTTAAATACTTTTGGCTTCAAGTAGCAGAACTGATGTGGCTGAAACAGATGGGGACTTATTTTTCTCATATAAGAAATCCTGAATTAGGTGGTCCTGATGCTGGCTTAGGCATTTAACAGCATCATTAAATCACCTAAATACCCAAAAGCCTCTCAGCTTTCTACTCTGCCACCTTCTCATTGTCGGCCATGTTTCTGTTCACTGTCTCACGATGGCCACACAGCTTCAAGCATTCCTTCACTTCACCTGCAAACACCTGAAAGCAGAAAGGGAAGGGCAAACTCATGCGTGTACCTCTCTCCTTTTTCTAAGGGGAAAAATGTCTCCCAGAAGTCACCTAGCAGACTTCCTCTTCCTCCTGGTAGTTGGTCACATAGTCACAGTTAGCCCAAAAGCAGTCCAGGGAGGCAAGCGATGGGCATGGTGGCATGGCGGCATGGCATTGTCTTCTCTCCCATGGGAGGTAGGACTTATCAGGAAGACAGAGGAGAGAGAAAAATGGTTGCTTCTTAGGCAATGTATTGTCTCAGCCTCAAATAAATTTTATTTAAAGTACTGCTAAATAAAGTAGATTCGCCTTTAGAATATATTCAAAATCTGTTTGGTCCTATGATACAAATCCAATGTTGTTGAAGAAAGGGGCGTGTCAGCTCCAGAGATCTCTAGACGACTGCATTATGGACAGTTAAAGACTTTAGCAACAACAGGCATGTGATGATGGCTAATGCTCTCCTCTCCTGTTTTCAGGTCAACAGCGACCTCATTTACATTACAGCTAAGAAAGATGGCACTCATGTGGTGGAAAATGTGGATGCCACCCACATTGGGAAATTAATTGTGACCAAACAAATTGGAGGAGATGGCATGATGGATATTACTGATACTTACAAATTCCAAGAAGGTAATTTACTAACACTGAATGAAGATTTATTTGCCCAAGTCCATTTAGTACTTATTCATTGTCACTCAGAGATGAGTTCCAGAGAATGCGCTGGCATTTGCTGCATTTGGTAGCAACAGCAGAAGTATAAACTTTCATGCGTGAAAGACACATCACATATGTAATTTTTCATTGTAGTTTTCTTTGCTAGCTTGCTTTGGGCAGGATTCTCATTCACATGGCTTGTGAAATGATTTGATTTAAAGTCATATCTATTTTAACAGAATATAGAATATGTTCTTGCTCATAAGAACCTTAATTTTAAATAATCCTATTAGAAAACACTGTGTAACTAACATAATTTTAGTTCAATAATAGATATTAAAATAACGACTTCACATTTGTTTAGTACTTTACCAGTGATTTTCACATACATTGTTCCATTACATTATCATGGAATACTACAAAGCAGATAATACAATATTAATAGGACAATACAATCTCTCTAACTCAGGACAATTAGGCCGAAGGCCAGTTTCAATTATAAAATAATGTCATGGTGGGTTTTTGTTGACTTTTATTGCATAGAATGTTTCAAATGGCACTACTGAGTTTAATTCTATCTCAATCAATGCTTAGTGTCCACTCTATGCCTGTAATTGGTTTGGTGCTGGAGATCCCAGCAGTGAGCAGGATCCAGTTCCTGTCCTGGTCTGAGTGATAGGATTATTGTGCAGAGGGGTCTTTGGAAACAAAAAGTAGGGACCTTTAGTCCAACTGTTTCAGAGAAAGAAAGACTTGAGAAGCGAAGTCGTGGACCTCAGTTAAAGAAAGCTAAACAGGAGTTTCCAGGCAGTGGGAACATGATCAAAGTTACGAGGCGTGAAGCAGCCCTGTATGTTTAGGGTCCTGCAGGCTCAGAATGCCCAGTAACTGGAGACTAAGCTGCCCGAGGCCAGCAGTGGCCAGGAACTGGAGGACCGTGGGTGTCTTCATGATGAACATGCAATATATTTTGCAAATGATTCACTGCCAGAGGTTCTTAGGAGTATTTACTTTAGTGAATGGATAAAAATGACAAGTAATTAGCATATACCTAAATATTCATTGGAATCCATGAAGTGTTAAGGAGTGCAGAATTTGTTTTAAATATTTTAGACAGTCACCCTGCTCTTATTTACAGAAGCAATTTGCACTATAAAGAAGAAGCTTGCTGAATTGAGAACACTTGTGCATAGTCTCAGAAAGTCAGAATTTTTGTTATCTGAACTAGTGAATTTTCACTGTATTTTTGAAATGCTTCATTTTCCTTTTCTGTTGGTTATCATCCATTGCATAACACAGATACAAAGGTGTTTTTTGTTTTTTGTTTTTTGTTTTTGTCATTTGGATTTTTCCTTAAAGGAAAATTTAAAACAATATAAGTGCAAATAAAACAAAACAAACAAGAAATGCCCTCTTACTATAGTTATAAGCAAAAAAAGGTTTGGAAAAACAAAAAAAGAAAGTTCATAGAAAAGTTAGCTGCAACATCCACTCATTCGTACATTCATCCGCACGACAGCTGGCTCTTACCACCTGCCATCTTCCAGTGCTGTGTAGAGCTGGACACATGCACAGCCCTGCCTTCCCATGCAGCTGGGGAGAAAAGCAGAAGGCAGCCCTCACTGTGCTGGGTGAGAATTGCTCTGGCACAGGGTGGACAGGTGCTGCCGGGCGCAGAGAAGGGCTCCCAGCCAAGGATTGGCAGTCAGGGAAGGCCTCGTGGAGGAAGTTAGTGATGGGCTCGCTAAGCCCAAAGGACACAGAAGAATTGGCAGGTGAAGCTGGGGAAAGAGGTCCCCAGGAAAAGGCAGTAAGGTAGAGATTGTGGTGAGAACTCTCCTATTTGGAGGAAGTCCTGACCCGAGAGAGTAGCGAACAAAAGTTGCACCCACAGGCAGCTAGGGGCAGCAGGAAGCGAGCTGTCCACATGACAGATGTCTCGTGGAAACCATGGAGCTGAGCACAGCTGCCATTAGCTGTCAGCACGGAGGTGACAGTGAAGGCCAACTCAGGAGTGGGACAGAATCAGATGCCATGAGAGGAAAGACCAAAACCCAGTCCACGAAACAGGAGTCAGGGGCTTGGCTGGGGGTGGCTACCAAATTAAAACAAAATGTGTCTGCACTGCATGAGGAAGACATCTGAGGTCCAGGCCTCTGGAGTTTAGCAAGAAGGCAAGGCTGAGGGAGAGGGACAGTGTGGAGGTCTGGTCCAACTGGAAGAATCCCTAAACCCACACAGATGGTTGTAAGAGACAATTCATCCTGCTTCTGGGCTGGAGTTGACCCCAAGTGGATAGTTCCTTAATCAAGGGTGGCATATACATTTCAAACTGGAACTTTGGAAATGACCACGTAGAGTGTTGTTTTGACAAGAACACCAAGACTGCATCTGAATATGGTGGGCTAGAGGGATTGATAGCCGCCACTGGCCACTGGCATGCAGTGAGGACTCGTCATATCTGTGGCTCGGTGCTTCCCACTCTGATTCTCACCATCTGATTCTCACCCTGATTCTCACCGTTGAATCTCTTATAATTTCTCTGATCCATAAATGCTGAGTGTAGACACCAAAATATGGAAATGAGTAGAATCACAGGAAACAAATTATTACTAGATTTAGGAATTAACTATTTTAATGAATTAAATCATGGAAAGATCATTTTCACTTCAACTCACTAAAGCTTATTATTAATTTTATAACTTTTTTCGAGATATACAATTAAGAAATGATAAGACTTTGAAAACCAGAATTCTGAAGACTTCTCCAGTGGCAATATATCTTGTTTGATGACAATGTGTTGATTCCATTCCCTCTTTGCTCCCAGGGTCACTGGTATTTCCACTTCTCCTTCTCTATTGTCTCCTTCCAATCAGCATTTAAGCAGGCTCAAATGTCTGCTGTGTTTTAAAAAAAATTACAAAAATCTTTTTCACCACTGTCTTTTCCTCCTCGCCTCCTTGCCGTCCTGGAGCGCTGCCTGGACTTGCATCCTGCTGTGTTCCTTCTCCACTCCTTCCGCGCACACTCTGTCCTGATTTCTGTTACCAGCACATCCTTGAAGTTGTTCTCAAGGTTGCCAAGACCACCCAATTGTCAGACTTCAGCTTACTTGACCTTCCTACACTTCCTGGTGCTGTTGTTCACTCCCTTTCCTTGCAATTCTGTCTTCTCTTTGTTTCTACAATGTTACTTTCTCCTGGTTCCACCCCCTCCTACCTGACCCTCTTTTCCCATCTCTTTTTGACTATAAGCTTTCCCCTTTCTTCAGCCCCTTCCAATGCCACTTCATTCTAGGCTTCTATCCTTGAGTTCCATTCCCACCCACCTGAAGTTCTTCCCACATAGCTGGTGTTAATGTTCACGTATATACTGATCACCCCATGTCTGTGTCTCCACCCGGCCTTTACCTAAATGTCCCACAGAAACCTGACTTGGAACTTCGCAAATGATACCACTCACTCCCTCCCTCACCTCAGATCTGTTTCTCCCACTGACCCTACTCTGGTGAAGAGAACCACCATCCACTCAAATTTAGCTACTTAAGAATGAGTCGAGCAACAAATCCTCGAAATGTCCCCTCTGAAATTGTTCTCAAATGCATCCCCTCCCCTCCAGCTCCATAGCCTGAAAATTAAACATTATCTGGTGTGTACAACTCTTAATATAGTTCCTGACACATAGTAAGTGTCCAATAAATGTTTCCCCTATTACTAGTAATTCTATTATTCCTGCCATACTACTCCTATTCGTTTGGCCTATGATTAGTTTTCTCCTGGAAAAATACTTGCTCTAGCTTCCCAATTCCACCTTACTTCCTCAGGCCCTCCTTTCCTCAGTCTAGCCCTTGCCTTGCTGCCAAAGTAATATCTGAAACATAAACCTGAGCCTCTGCAGCTGGAAACCATTCTCAGCAAACTATCGCAAGAACAGAAAAACAAACACCGCGTGTTCTCACTCATAGGTGGGAATTGAACAATGAGATCACTTGGACACAGGAAGGGGAACATCACACACCGGGCGGTTGTGGGGTCGGGGGAGAGGGGAGAGATAACCTTAGGAGAAATACCTAATGTAGATGATGAGTTAATGGGTGCAAAAAACCAACATGGCACATGGATACATATGTAGCAAACCTGCACGTTGTGCACATGTACCCTAGAACTTAAAGTATAATAAAAAATTCTTTAAAAACTCTATAAACGCATAAAAACAAAACAAAACAAACAAACAAAAAAACCTGAACCTCTTCCAGCACTGCTTAAAACCCCCACCCCCTCTCTCCCTGTGGCCTCCAGGGCATCCAGTCCTAACTCACAAAGCCTCTTGCTAAGTGGCTTTTTGGCATCTGGTGACTGCACCTGCTGAGCATGCCCCCACAGGTATTATATGCAGAGGCCAGGGACCTGCTAGCAGTTCCTCCAACAAGCCAAGCTCCCCCTGCCTCCCAGGCCTTGCCAGGACTCCAGAAACGCCGAGAAGCCTCCCACGCCCCTTCCTGTCCCCATGCACTGCAGGCCAACCTTCGTCCCAGCATCTGTGGTGAACACATCTGTGCTGGGATTGCTCTTCACTTGTTCCTTCTGCACCAGTGAGGGAAAGTCTGTGTCTCTCCTCTGTGCCTAGTGCCTAGCACGGTGTTTGGAACATTATGGAGTTTCCAACAGCGTGAGATGATTTGAATGAATGGTTACTGGGGAGGCACTTTCACAGCTGGGCTTGGTTGAACATAAAATGTCCTAAACTGGACCATTATGAAGAGGAAAATTTTATCTCTGGCTGAAAGCAAAGTGCTTCTCCAAACCTCAATCCTTCAGATCCTCTGTGCCAGGCTGGGTTTCAGGGCCTGGGGATGCAGAGGTGGACAAGCCATATCATGTCTCTGTTCTCATGGAGCTTGCATTCCAGCAGGGAAGATAACGTCACATAGTAACTAGCACTGTGACAAGGAAGAGGAAATAAAGCCGAGAGGACTAGAATTGGGGGACATATTACACAAGGTAAGAGGGGGAGGACAGGGGAGGTGACAGTGGAGCTAAAGCCAGAACAATGAGAAGAATCTTCGTCCAACGTAAAAGGGCTCTTTTATTACATCCTAGTTAATAGAAAGATATTTTTGACTTTGCACCCAGAGGCTGTAGAAGAATCTCAGAAAATAAAATCTGGCTTTGGATAAATCTTTCATAGCACTAAAATGTTGCCTGTGGCCCTGAATTATGTAAGACGCCAGAGCACAGAGCATAACTGTAGAGAAACAGGAATTACTCTGCCAGGCTCTGGGAAAGCCTGCAGTTGTTTTCTCCTCTCCGGGTCTGTGCTTCCTGGAACAGCCCCAGCCTGCCTGCCTCTGCCTGGCGGTCTCTGCTCACAGAGGCTGCTGCTTCCCCAGGAAGGAAGCTCCAGGTTCCTCCACCCACGGCAGGTCGTGAAGTTGCTAATAGCTGCCCTCAATGCTTCTTCTCCCATTCCCCTCACCTTGGCCAGCTCAGCTCCTCTCTGATACGTTCCTGCTGCTCGAATTTGCCTCCTGCATTTTGCCTCAATGCATATTTGGCCCCCATCCAAAGTGATCATCATTAATGCTCTCTTCTCATGGATCTATTGGCCAGATGATTTCTGCTAAAATATTTCACTGCAGTTCCCTTGTCCTCACCCCTACTTCCCTTTTTCTTATCTCCCTCCGTGTTCTCTAGCCGATGCTTGTCCTAGACTAACAGTTCCTGGCACATTCTTGCAGTCTTGACAATCAGGGAAATCGTTAATACACACACACACACACACACACACAAACACACATACACACAAATACACATTCATATTTGTACGCAATGCCTTCTGGCATTTTCTCTGCCTTTGCAGAGTAGCTTCCACGTATTATGTATCTACTACCTCTAATTCACCTAATAAACCTAGGATGTAGACACCCTTATTTTACGAACAAGGAAAGTGATGGTAATAATAGTGTCTGTCTTGTAGAGTTGTTATGAGGATCAAATGACACAATGCACAATAAGCACTTATCCCGGTGCTTGGCACACAGCTAGCCCTCAGTGAGGGTTGTGATGATTCACTGACCTCTCAGTCACCATTGCATTTCATTATGAACTAGATAAAGTAGAAGAGAGTACCTTTAAACTAGCATAATTATAAAACGTAGGATTCTTAGTTTAAAGTGATTTTTTTTTCACTAGCCATTCTAAAACCTAGTTTTTACAAGCCAAAAAAATGAATTTGCCTTCATCTTCTCATCTCTATCCTTAGGGATGCACAAACATAAACCCAAAGGTATTTAGGATGGAAAAGAGGGTAACAACCATCCCTCACATCTGCACGAGCCCTGTCCCCAAGGCAAAGCCTTTTGTCCAAGGCTCTGTAAGGACCATCCTCCCAGCTTCTCGGTATCTAAGGCACAAGCTCCCTCTGCGGCCTGACTTGTATCTGTATTTTTTGCCTCCTCACTTAGACAAAGCTATGTTTTTCTTCTTTCAGAGCTTACTATCCTCCTCTTCCTCCCTTCATCTCCATCACAAAGACTTTGGAAACCCTGCACAAAACATTTTCGTAAAAGCAGCACATACACCTCAAACTGCATTAGAACTTAGGTGCACCACCATATGTCAATAGATGTCCCTCAAAAAACTGCCCTCAGTGTCAGATGAGTTTGGGAAACCTTGTGTAAAGAAAAGCAAAGAGGTGTCCTTGCTGCTGGGCTTCACTTAGAACCTCTAATCTGCTAATGAAGGTGGAGAACATCTCCAGGAGGCGCTGGACAACTAGTGCCCCTCCAAGGGATCTGGGGACAGGGCTCGTGCACCTTGGTCAGGGTCACCTTTTTAACGTCTTGCCAGAGCCCAGCATCCTTGGGGACTGGGGGATGCAAGTTTTGGTAAAAAACGATTTCTGCCTTCTGCCACAGCATGGGCGTTGGGGGCAATGGCAATTGAGTAAGATAGGGAAGAACAGGGCAGGAGCCCTCAAGGGTCAGCTCAGCAAAGAGCAAGTGGGACAGGCCCAAGTGGAAGGAGAGATGAGGAAGACAGGTCTTATTGGGAGAGGGGATTCACAAATCAGAGGGAAAGGTTACATTGCAGGAGGTGGAATGGCAAGAGGCAATTATTCCCAATTGTTAGAGGTCCCCAAATTCTAGCCACATGGCTGGGACTAAGGAAGGCAAGCAAACTGACACCACAGTTTAAGAAGAGATAGACATTGCCAATTTTACCTCCCACTCCCTGAAATAGTGGCCCCAGAGAAACCCCTTTCTGGATAGATCCCAACACTGTCACCTCCTAACTCGCAGCCTAGGCTGGTCACTGACTCTCTGGGAATCTGACATTGCAGAATTTATAAAATAGGAATAATGATGGCACCTGCCTCCCGGGGAGGTCTGAAGCTTATTTTATAGAAGCACCCCAACAAGTGCAGCACACAGTGCATCCATTAATGTGACTTTCTCTCTGGTGGATTGTATTTTTCCCTGTCATTATCTCTGGATCTCCCCCAGGTCAAGAAGAAGAGAGATTGGCCCTAGAAACTGCCCTGATGTACGGAGCTAAAAAGCCCCTCAACACAGAGGGTGTCATGAAATCGAGGTCCAAAGTTGACATGGACTTTGAAGTGGAAAATGCCGTGCTGGGAAAAGACCTCAAGCTCACCATCACCTTCCGGAACAACAGCCACAACCATTACACCATCACAGCTTATCTCTCAGCCAACATCACCTTCTACACCGGGGTCTCGAAGGCAGAATTCAAGAAGGAGACGTTCGACGTGACGCTGGAGCCCTTGTCCTGTAAGCTAACAATGGTGTGGTTCTCTTTGAGACTTGCTGTCTGGCCCCTGTCTTGCTAGGTGTTAATGCCCATTGTAGCCTCATATCAAAGTTAAAGTTCCCCCAATATCTCAGAAGTGTGAGCCTCACAGGGAGAACTCACTTATTCTGCAAAAGCCTCCACTTTTTTTTTTTTTTTTTTTTGAAATGGAATCTCGCTCTGACACCCAGGCTGGAGTGCAATGGTGTGGTCTCGGCTCACTGCAACCTTCACCTCCCAGATTCAAGTAATTCTCCTGTCTCAGCTTCGCAAGTAACTGGGATTACAGGCGCCTGCCACTATGCCCGGCAATTTTTTGTATTTTTGGTAGAGACGGGGTTTCACTATGTTGGCCAGGCTGATCTCAAACTCCTGACCTCAAGTGATCCGCCCACCTCGGCCTGCCAAAGTGCTGGGATTACAGAAATCAGCCACCACACTCGGCCCCAAAGCCTCCACTTTCATCTTCATATCTCATGCACAGAAGTGAGCATTGAAATTTTCAAAGCCTAGAGCCCCTGAGTCATGAGAATTAAATGTAACTTCTTGCTATTCAAAGTGTGGTGCATGAGCCAGCTGCATCACATCTGGCTTTTTTTTTTTTTAATACTGAATCTCATGTCCCACCCCACACCTTCTGAATCAAAAACCATGTTTTGACAAGATCCCAAGGGGACTGGAGTGTACAGGAGAGTTTGTGGAGCATGGATCTAAATGATCCATCTCAGAAACAGGCCCTTTGCTGATGCCTCTCTCCCAAGTTAGTGAAGTCTTTTGGGGGCCATCCAGAATGAATGGTGTGCTTTGCTTTCCCATTCAAAAGGCAGGAAGATCTACGCGCTGCACACAGGCCGCTTCTTAAAAATGCTGTTGCCTGTAATCCCAGCACTTTGGGAAGCCAAGGTTGGCAGATCATCTGAGGTCAGGAGTTCAAGACCAGCCTGGCCAACATGGTGAAACCCCATCTCTACTAAGTATACACAAATTAGCCAGGCACGGTGGCAGGCACCTGTAGTCTCAGCTACTCGGGAGACTGAGGCGGGAGAATTGCTTGAACCCGGGAGGCCAAGGTTGTAGTGAGCCAAGATCGTGCCACTGCACTCCAGCTTGGGTGATAGACCAAGACTCCGTATCAAAAAGAAAAAAAAAAAAGGAGGCTGGAGACAAATAAATGTCATCTAGGAGGGGCCTATGAAGGGGTTTTCTACCTCTGCCATCTCTTGTGGGGCCTCTTTCTCGTCCTTGCATACACATCCTTCCAAGCATTTTCATCACTATAAAAACAGAATATTTTAAGAAGATCAGGGTCCACATGCTGCAGCTTACCTTGGGGATGACAATCTCAAAAAATCACATTTCCTAGGAAGTTCATATTTGGTGGACACAATAGTTGACCACACGATGGGCAACACGAGTCAATTGGAAGAAACTGGTCTCCAGGCAGAGCATGAGTTAGAGCAGGTTGCAAAGGACCTCAATGCTTTGGGGCACCAAGTTCTGTTGGCCTGACGTGCGGCACTGAAAAGAAAAGTGCACAAATAATAATTTTGACAAAGCAAAAGCAAGCAAAACTAATACACTCCCCGGGATGGCCAAGCCACCAGTCTCAGTTGCTCTCAAGCTCTCTGGATTCTGTGGCTGTCACAGATCATGGTACCCTTGCTGAGGTTTCGGAAAATATTCCCAGAAAAATGAGAAACTGTTTTTAAAAATCCTGATTCCAAGGAACTTCTTCAAATTTGAAGGAAGCCAATCTCCCTAGCTTCAGTAATAGAACTAACAATTAAGAAATCACTATAAAGGCCAGGCGTGGTGGCTCATGCCTGTAATCCCAGCACTTTGGGAGGCTGAGGCGGGTAGATCACCTGAGGTCAGGAGCTCGAGACCAGCCTGGCCAGCATGGTGAAACCTCATCTCTACTAAAAATACAAAAAATTATCCAGGCGTTGTGGCAGGTGCCTGTAATCCCGGCTACTTGGGAGGCTAAGACAGGAGAATCATCTGAACTCAGGAGGCACTATAATGTTTTGTTTTGTTTTGTTTTGAAACTGAAAGATTTGGCGCTTTTCTTATTCCTAGGGTAGTAAAGGTAATTTTCATGGAAAAGAATAGTCAGTGTAAAGGACTGAAAAGGACAACAGTCATGGGGATTGTTTAAAACAGGCAGCCACATTTGATTTCAGAGAGTTTTGCAAATAGAGAATTCTGGATGTAAGCGATGACTGTGTAACCTACCAGCTATGTTTCCTGAGCGAGTTACTTAAGCACTCTAAGCTCTCTCCCCTCATCTGCAAAGGGGAACAATAGCACGCACACCACAGGGTTCTTCATTCATTCCCCAAACCTTTATTTAGTGCTTGCAAGTCCGGGTTCTGTTTTATACTGGAGACACAACAATGCCTATTCTTACTGAATTTCTGATCTCATGGGGAAACCAAACAAACAAGTGAATCTATACTATAGTTATATGGGTAATAGAAAAATATAAAGCAGGTTAAGGAAAACAGAGAGTACTTGTGGAGGTGGTCAGAAAAAAAAAAAAAAAACCTGTCTAATAAGGTGACATTTAACAGAGACCTGACTGAAGGTCAGAAGTGAGCATTCCATCCAGAAGAAACCGTATGTGCAAAGGCCCTGGGGCCAGAGCATGTCTGATGTGTTCAATGAGCAGGAAGGAGCCAGAACAGGAACAAAGGTGGCAAGGAGGCAGTGCTGGATGCAGACCATATAAAGAATTGTAGGCCTTTATAAGGTCTTTGGTTTTTATTTTCAGTGAGCTGAGGGCCTTTAGAGAGTTTTGAGCAGAAATGTGGCATAATCTAACTTAGGTTTTGAAAAGACCACTGGCTGCTGTGTTGAGAAGAGACTAAAGAGGAAGTAGGGCTGAAGGTTAGAGACTGGTAGGATGTTTCTGCAGACGCTACACTGAGAGGTGCTGATACTAGTGATGGAAGCAACGAGAACTAGTCTGATCCGGGCATGTGCTGAAGGTGGAGCCCGCCTGATTGGCTGATGGACTGGATATGTGGTGTTAGAGAAGGAGGGTGTGGAGGAAACCAGATGAGTGATAAATGTGAAACGTTTGGCACATGGTAGACTCTTAGTAAATGGTAACTGCCAACATGTTTACATTTGGGGAAACTGAAGCTGGAAAGATGAGTCGATGTGTTCAAGCCCCTAAACAGCAATGAGAGGCAAAGCAGATAATAGAGTAGACAAATAATAGCAGTGACAGTGAGCCAGTTCAGTGTAAACTTGGCCCCAAGTGGGCCAGTTCCCTTCCTTGTGCCCCCGTTACCTGGAGTCTAGCACAGATCCTTAGACAAAGAACCAAATATCAGGCCTTTTCCCACCTCACAAGTGTCCTGTCTCGTAATCTCCTTCCCCTTCCCTCTCTAATCCAATTAAAGAACGAGCTTGTATGGGTGAGCAGAATGATATCATTCTCTCAGTCACTGACCTAGGGACAGCTGACCAAACCTCTGCCTGAGTCCATGGGAACACATCTCCCACTCACTTGGCCGGCCCCAGCTTGTCCTGAATAACTTGAAGGGAACTGGGGACTCTTTGTTCCTGTGCCCTGCAGGCAGGTGGCATTAACTGTGAGCAATAAATTGTGTATTGAAATATAAATTAAATCGCAGTATATTGCAAAAAGCCACATAACTTTAGGCCTTGATCAAGCATTCTTAGATGCCCCTGTTGCAAAGAAAGTTTTCCAAGTAGAATGGGAGGCATACTTTCTAGATCGATGATTAAAGGAAATGCGTGTGCTAGAATCAGCTTGGGAGATCTGAATAACTTAAACCTCTCCGTACCTTCAAAGGTGCTATCATTTCCACTTGGCTATATTTAGTTTTCTTTGCTTTTTGGAAAAGAGATGAGGCAGCTCCAGTCTGTGTCTCCCTTGGCTTTCCCCAGACACCGTAAATGATATTGGCAGCATCCCAGCCCCACCGCTCACAGCGCGAAAACCTATTCCTCCTTCTCTTGCCACGTTTAATCAACTTTATCTAGAACAATTTCTTGTGCAGTGGCAAAACACAGCACTTACATAACATACTATTTCAGAAGCACTGTTCTCTTGGGCTCTGAAGCACAGCCTGGTTTCTTTAGTGCTCTGATTTAGGGAGCGTTCTGCCTCAGAGAAGAGAGGGTCCTGATACCGAGATTATAAAGGTAGCAAGAGCCTCTGTAAAGAAGTCATATCCCACTAGCGAAAAGAAATCCAGTGGTCAAACACAGTCCTCTAGAAATAGCCAGGGGAAGTCATTTTATTATTGTTATTACTGGAGGCAGCTAGAGGCAAAATGCAGGTTCTTCGAGGCCTTCCACCTTGCCATTTCATCCATTCTTTCTAGAGACACGACAAACTGACCGTTTATGCTCATCTGAGGCTGTAACCAATAGAGGGCCAGAACCTCACTCATCTAGACTATTAATCGCAAGGGGAGTCACGGAGGAAGCAGGGTCCAGGCGTAGGTCGAAAGACAGCAATAAGAGCCGGTCATTCCAAAAGGCAGGACCTGGGGGCCAAGGTCAAGGCAAGGTCACAGCTTTAAAGAACCAGCTCTAAATAGAACAGCTCTGCTCCAGAAATCAAGCCAACAAAGCTAGCTCTTTAGTGCTTGCCTAAAATAGACCAATACATTCTGATAATCCACCTGCTGTATGCGGGGTTGCTTGGTTTCAGCACCATTGACATTATTATGGGCTGGATACTTTGTTGTGGTACTATCCTGTGCATTGTAGGATGTTTAGCAGCATTTTTGGCCCCTTTCCACCAGATTCCAGTAGTAACTCACCCTCCACCCCAGTTGTGACAATCAAAAAGGTCTCCAGACATTGCCAAATGTCCCCTGGGGGTAACATTGCTCCCTATTGACAACTACTAGTCTACGATGACCAACCTTTCTAGTTTTCCAGGGATCGATAGGGTTCCCAGGATGCAGGCCTTTCAATTTAAAATCCAGGTAGTCCTCAGTTCACCCTAACTCTGGCCCTAACTTACCCCTTCTGCTGTTAGAACCTCCCATCTCTCAGAGCATCTCACACTTGAATAGGCATTGTCTGGGATCTTATTCAAATGCAGATCCTGACTTCAGTGGTGCAGTAAGAAGTCAGAGACCCTGCATCTGTAACAAGCTCCCAGGTCTGCAGACCACAGGAGGAACAGCAAAGACCTAGACTGGAAAGCCATCTCTTCCACTGGAACCCAGGCTGTCTGCAGGGCTGATTCCACAGGGATGCCCCTGGTTGTTGGAGTGGCCCTTCTCAACCCTGGCTGCACATCAGAGTCAGCTGCAGAGCTTTTAAAAATACAGGTGTCTGGGTCCTCCAAGGCTCTGATTTAATTGGCCTGGAATGAGATCCAGCTTGGTCGGTCTTTAAGGTCCCCAGGTGATTGTGATATAGAGCCAAGACTGAGGACTCTTCAGTCTGAAGTCTTGGAAGCAGGCACTGCACTTACGCATCTGGAAAGAGACTTCCAAATAGAAGTGCTGCCCAAGGCAGAGGCCTTCCCAGCCTCTTGGTCTTCAAGGTCCAGAGCCAGTTGCTGCAGATCCAGCACAGGTGCGAGAGTTCCTCTACAGATGATGGGCATGGCTCAATGCACCCACACCTTCGAGCCAGTGGGGAGTCAGGGGCCCTGCTCTCTGCTCTGGTTCATGCCCATCCACAGGCACTCCACGCTCCTGCAAACTGCTGTTCCGTACAGCAGACTAAAATGTATTACCCTCTGCACTCGAATTGTTGGCCATGAAGCTGTTTCCTTCAATAACTTCCACAGAAAGGAGAAGTCTTTGGCAAAAGCCAGAAATTGAGAATGAAAGCAGTAAAGACATTCAGGTCTGTGGAGGTTCATAGAGTCTGTTCCCTGCGGCTGGGGATGGAGGAATGAGTCACCCATTCACCTGCAGGGTCTGCCAGCTGTCGGCTCATGCAGGCATCTGGCTCCAAACGGGTAGCAGCGAGTGCACACCTGGGCTCAGCCTACAGAGAAACTGCCCATTGCTCTCTAGAATCCTGGACAGTGGGAAATGGGAGTTAGAGAGAGAAAGTGAGCCAGAGCCACAAGATAGAACTCACCATCCTCAGCCCAGATGGTAATTGGAGGGGAGCCAGGACCACTTCCCATCCTCCAAATGCCATTCTCGTTGGCTTGTCCCTAGGACCTAGAAATCTGACATCAGTGACTGGTTTCCATTGAGAGAACAATCATTTGGCACAGAGGTCTTCTAAATCACAAACAGAGGTTTGGAGATAGTTGAATGCCTTTGGTAGAAACTGGTTTCAACAGCTTCCTTCTCTTAAATAGAAAAATCATGATATCAGATTGGAGAGAAAATGTGGAGTGCTACAATGTTTATGTAGTTGACAATTTTGTCTGAGTGTGGCCCATGGCCTAGGTGAGACACTTCTTATTCGACAAGGGGATCGCGTGTGGAATGGGGGCCTTGGACTTCAGCACCCCACATGTTCCATTTTGGGATGATCCCAGCCCAAATCAAAGCCACCGTTAAAACCCCTTGATCCTTCTTTGCCACAAAAATCACATCTTTTCCACGGCATTTCTTTTACAACAGCAAAAGGACTGTTTGGAAGGTTTGACACATTTTCTCCAGTAAGACTTCAGTGAATATTAAATTTCTAGCACATTCTTTACCTAAGAAGCAGGACAGCTTATCCCCAATTGACTCTTCGTTCCACTTGCCCCTTACCTTTGCTGTGTTCCTGGTGGCTTCCAGGCTACTGTGGGAAGGATGGGGAAACTTGGGGAAAGGTAAAGTAGATGCTGTCTCAAGTCTTGATGCCAGGCCCGTGTGTGTTTTCTCCTGCCAGTCAAGAAAGAGGCGGTACTGATCCAAGCCGGCGAGTACATGGGTCAGCTGCTGGAACAAGCGTCCCTGCACTTCTTTGTCACAGCTCGCATCAATGAGACCAGGGATGTTCTGGCTAAGCAAAAGTCCACCGTGCTGACCATCCCTAAGCTCATCATCAAGGTCAGTCTTAGCGTCTCATCCTGGAACAGAGAGAAAGGCACACAGACTTACTGTTCATGTGTGCATGTGTGTGCTTGTGTGTGTGTGTGTGTGTGTGTGTGTGTGTGTGAATGAATGTCCTGCTCAAAAAAAAAAAAAAAAAAAAAAAAAAATACCAGTGCTAGGATCCTCCTGTTCTTTGAAAGAAGTAAACTGCCCTATATATAGACACATACATATAACACTTTTCTCTCCTCTCCAGATTTAAATATATAGATGTGGTTGCAGATATAAATATAACCTGTGGGTATAAACACACTTGTGGAGGAAGATAAAGATGTGTAATGGCTACAGATACTTAGAACTTTCATTGTCTCCAGAATAAAGTGGGTCAGGCATGCCATAAGAGGTAGATAAACTGCCTGCAACATTTTGCACAGTAATTTTGTTTATGGAGGTATAATTGTGGACAGTAGATCGCACAGATCAAAATATACAGCTTGATGATGATTTTGTATGTGTGTGTGCCTTGCAACCACGAGCCAGATGAAGAAATGGAGGATTTCAAACACCCCCAGAAAGTTCCCTCATGCCTTTTCTAGCCAATAACCCCCTGGACCATCACCAAGATAATAACTTTTCTGACTTCTGTCACCATAGGTTTTTTTGCATGTATGACCAGTAGTTTTCATGGTGCCTCTCCAGTGATCACCAGAAATCTCTGCCCAAGTGGCTCAGGAGACTTGGCAGAGGAAGGCCAAGGGTGGATGAGAGTGGGAGACAAATGTGGGAGCCCATGTGCTCCTACTTCTCAGACCCACCACTGTAGTTTCTGGGGGTTCTGTGGTTAAATCCATGAGACACCTTCCTGCCCTTGAAGCAGGAACCCAGGCCTCTGGCAGGGACCCTGAGAAGTGACATCTCATGCAGCCCTTATCCAGGGCATAGAGCCCTTCCCTAGTCTCTGGAGAACAATCTTCTTGAAGTGATTGAGAGCAATTAGCACAGATTCTGCTAAACTACATTGCTCTAAAGTGGTAGATAAATCAAAGCTTTATAAAGCTGATCGTATTTTAATGGTCCTAGAGGTGGGCAGGGTGAGGGTAGTCCTTGCTTCTCATGAATCCTTTGCTGTGAATCATTTGGAAAGCTAATGGCGGCTGTGCAGCCTTCAGCATGGCAGTGTTCCTTGGGTAACTACTGGGCTCCAGACACTGTTTTTAAAGCACTTTACATGGGTGCATTTTCAACCACCAACAACCCCACAAGGTAAAGAGTATTGGCATCCCTTTACAGATGAGAAAACTGAAGCACAGAGAGGTTCTATAGCTCCTCCAAGGCCATACAGCCAGCAAACGGTGGAGCTGGGCTTCCAACCCCAGCAGGCTGGCTGCAAAAGCAGCGCTGGGAACCAGCTCCTTCAACTATTCTTATGGTCTGGTCCTGTGTGATTGACACAGTGAGACACCCCAAGGCAAGGCCCATCCAAGCTCACAGGCATGTAATGCCCATCAGGGAGCAGAACACCAGGCCGTTCTTTTCTACAAAGGCCTACATTGTCATGTCTCTGGTTCCTTCGCCTCTGTCACAGCCCACAGCCCACCATGGCATTATCTGCACAGGAAGGTTTAAAAGAAAGAATGAAAATGAGGATGTGCAGGGTTGGCAGGCAAAGTCAGAAACAAATGCAAAATGGAGAGGTGGGGATTAGGGTTGCTGCAGAGATACCGTCATCCAAGAGAACGTGAAGTTAATTGCTTAAGGTGCAGGATGCCCTAACCCGGAAGTTGTTCTTCACAGCTGGCTCTTCCTACAGACATGTGGCAGCCCCTGCTGCAGGCCTGTCCCAGCCACTTGGTGGAAGCAGCTTTTGCTACCCTTGTGGGCCGTTAAGCAGGTTTCATTTATGAGCTCAACCCTGAACCTTCCCCACCAGCAGCAAGGCCTGCGTGTGTACCTAATTATGAAGTGACGGCCTGTCCCTGCAAAGGTCTCAGGAGAGAGCCTTCCCGAGCTGTGAAGTGCTCAAACCACAGCAGAAAATAGAATTTAATTGCACCACTGATAATAAACCGGATGTATGAAGGAAACTGATAACTTTCATCTTTTAGGCACTATTAATTTGAAGGATTATTTGTTAGTTATCTTCTGGGCTTACTTAAAGAGCAGTGTAATTCCCAAGGAGCACAATCAGAATACCTTATCCCACAAGTTAGCAGACCTGGGCATGGAGAGAGTACTTTAAACGGAGAGTTATTTTGTTTTGTGTTTCGTTCCACAAAGGAATCAGAGATGCTGCTCCTGGAGGAAACTTATTTAGAAGTAGGGACATTTGATAGGGAAGAGAGCATGAAACAGATGGAAATTCTGGCTTCTGTCCATGCCAAGTTTGTTCAAAAAGGTGGAATGGGGCATCATCCCATAAACTGCTCTTTAACCATTAGCCCTACTAACTCTAAGGATAACCTAAATCCACACTGAGTAGAAGTGCTCCTGGGTAAAGCACCCACACCCTAAGGACCACCCAGGAGTCACAGAGCTGTGAGAGGGCCTGGGTGCAGAAGCTCTGGTCTGTGGACTGGGGACCTGCCTAGCTTCCCGGAGATGTGAAATGCAGAGTCACAGCAGGGGAGGGGAGGAGGAAGGGGAAGGGAGGGAGAGGAGAGAAGAACAGAGGGGAGAGGAGAGAACAGAGGAGAAAAGGAGGGAGGGAGGGGAGGAGAGGATGGAGAGGAGAAAAAGAGGAAAGAAAAGAGGAGGGCGCAGGAGGGAAGAGGAGAGAACAGAAAAGAAGAGGAAGGGACAGGAGGGAAAAAAGAGGGAGAATGGAGAGGAGAAGAGAAAAAAAAGGGGGAGAGGACAGTAATAAGAAAACTTAAAGTTGAAATATTCCAAAGGAGGCCTAGGGGGAGGAGTCAGATAAATTGTATAAAACAAAACTCGATTGTTGAGTTATTTTTTCTCCTTCCTTCCTTCCTTCCTTCCTTCCTTCCTTCCTTCCTTCCTTCCTTCCTTCCTTTCTTTCTATTTTTATTTTAGGTTTGAGGGTACGTATGAAGGTTTGTTATGTAGATACACACGTGTCACAGGGGTTTGGTGTACATATTATTACATCACCCAGGCATTAAGCCCAGTACCCAGTAGTTATCTTTTCTGTTCCTCTCCCTCCTCCCACCCTCCTCACTCAAGTAGACCCCGGTGTCTGTTGTTTCCTTCTGTGTGTTCATAAGTTCTCATCATTTAGCTCCCACTTGTAAGTGAGAACATGTGGTATTATGTTTTCTGTTCCTGCATTAGTTTGCTAAGAATTATAGCTTCCATGAGCTCTTTTTTTTTTCATATGCTTGTTGGCCATGTATATGCTCATGTCCCTTGCCCACTTTTTAATGGGGTTTTTTTTTTCATGTAAATATGTTCAAGTTCCTTATAGATGCTGGATATTGGCAACATCACCAATCATCAGAGAAATGCAAATCAAAGCCACCATGAGATACTATCTCATACCAGTCAGAATGGCTATAATTAAAAAGTCAAAAAATAACAGGTACTGGTGGGGTTGTGGAGAAAAAGGAACACTTATACATGGTTAGTGGGAGTGTAAACTAGTTCAATCCTTGTGGAAAACAGTGTAGCGATTCCTGAAAAAGCTAAATACAGAAATACCATTTGACCCAGCAATCCCATTACTGGGTATATACCCAAAAGGAATATAAATCATTCTATCATAAAGATACATACACATATATGTTTATTGCAGCACTATTCACAATATCACACACATGGAATCAACCTAAATGCCCATCAATTGTAGACTGGACACAATGCAGCCACAGCTATAAAAAAGGATGAGGACATGTCCTTTGCAGGAACACAAATGGAGCCAGAGGCCATTATCTTAGCAAACTAACACAGGAAGAGAAAACTGAATACTGCATGTTCTCGCTTATAAGTGGGAGCTAAAAGATGGGAACATATGGATATATAGAGGGAAACAACACACACAGGGTCCTGTTGGAGAATGGAGGGTGGGAGGAGGGAGAGGATCAGGAAAAATAACTAACGGGTACTAGGTTTAATGTCTTTGTGACAAAATAATCTGTACAACCCTCATGACACAAATTCACCTATACAACAAACCTGCACATGTACCTTGAACTTAAAATAAAAGGTTTTTAAACAATGAGGACTTGGAAAGGGAACTAAATGCAGTAAAAGTACAAAACCACAATGGCTCAGAGGTCCAGAATTACATAGGACATATTTCTCTAAATTCTAAGAAAACGCTTACACCCTTTTTCAACCTCTTTGAGCCTGGATGGACACACAACTGACTGAGCCTCAAGGTTGCTGCGGGCAAATGTGCCAGGCACAGGGTGCAATTATGTGAGAGACAGAGAGGAGACCACAGCCCTTCCTACTCAACTCAGTCACGAGAAGGGTTGGGACCAGCCCCTGGTGATTATGATGACAGCAGCTATGATTTATTAAGCACTACATTATTAAACGCCTTTCTTCTGTGATCTTATTTAACCCTCTCTACCATCCTACAAGGAGGACGTTACTATAACCTCTGTTTTACTGATTAGAAAACTGAGAGGACCAGAGAAGGCAGTGCCTTGTAGCACAGTGGTCAGAACATGGGCTCTGGAACCAAACTATCTGAGTTTAAAGCTTGTTTTCTGAACATCATAACTGTGTAAGCCTGGACAGATCATTTCACCTCTCTTGGCTTCTGCGTTCTCATCTGTAAGTCAAAAGCAATGGTAACTCTCCTCCTGGGGTCTTTGTGAGTATGTTATGAGTCAATGGATGCCTGAGTCACAGTGCACACCTATATATGTTGGTTGCTGCTATTATTGCCATTATTGCTGTTTATTAGTAACTGGCCCGTGATCACGTGCCTACTGAGGGAAGGAGAGACACTTCTGGCCCAGGTCTTCCAGTCTGTGCTGGTCTTCCAGTCTGTGCTGGCAGCTGTTGGGCTACAGTGGAACTATTACACAAAGCAGAGGCGGTCATTGACTTTGCAGAGAGTTTTGTATTCAAGGGAGGAGAGATCACCCACACTTGAGTGGTGTGGGACATCAAGAATTAAGACTGTAGAAAGATGAATGGTCCCCAGTGAACGGATAACGTTCAACCAGTAGAGATGGATGGAGAGATCCCTTCAGATGCTAGGAAGAAAATGTTAGCAAGGGCTAGAAGGGAGGTGGAGCAGTGAGAAGCATGCCTTGGCTGGGGTGGAGGCTGGGAGCAGGGATGAGTAAGGGTAACCTGAGAAAGATAGTTTAGGGCTATGTTGAGGGGAGTCTATAATTTTGGATGAGAGCTTTATCATCGACTCTGTGAACAAAGAGGCTTCAGGGGAGTTTCTAGAGTAGGAATGTAACACAATCGTCAACTCCGCTCTCCCACAAGTTGGAGCCACTTTTTCTTACTCCCTTCTCTTCAAAGCCTTTGCCCAAAGCATTGTCTTCTCCAGAAAGTACCCAACTCAGCCTTGGAACTGGAGTTTCCTAAAAGCTAGTTTCCAGCTGTTCTTACCTGATTCCCCTTTAGAGCAAATCTAGGCCAATCTGGAACAATATTGGGCTCACATGTCTGAATCCAAGTCACTGTCAACCAAAGCAGGCCAGTGGCTTCCTGTTTGTGCATCCCAGTGGACCCAGTCATGGATTTCACTGGTCCCTGTGGTGATAAAGATGGGGACTGGGCTCAATTGTGCTCCCAGTCAACCATTCCCAGCACCCACCATATGTGAGTCAGAATGTGTGATCCTCACATGGAAACAGGCAGAGGGAGACAGTCATTAAACTTTAATGAGCACACGTCTCTTTCCCCATGCTATCAAAATATTTTGACGAGAAAAGAAAATTTCATTACAATCAGACATAGAATTTTTCTCTGCCTTCCCATGTGTTGCTTGTTCTCTCTCTCTCTCTCTCTCTTTCTCTCTCTCTCTCTCTCTCACACACACACACACACACACACACACATCCTCTCTCTCTGAACTTCAGTATCCCCTTTGCAAAGTGAATACACTATGATTATACTGCTCCTCCTGTTAAGTACAGGCACATATAAAACACAGCCTTGGGGGGATTCCCATCTGTAGCAACATTTGTGAGAATGCATGGCCCATGTCCGAACCTAGTAGCTGTTGGTAAATGTTCTCTTTCTCCTCCGTAGTCCCATCAATGCCTGGGGGTTGCTTAGAGCAGTGTGTGGGCCACTGGACTGAAGAGGGCCAGTGGCCTGAATGTGGCCCTCACCTAGTGGCATGGAATCTCTTGAATCTCTGGTCACCAGGTGTTGAGTGTATGCAGCATTCCCTGTGGAATGGGGCCTTCCTCATGCAGGAAGGCCTGCCTTGTTCTCTTTCTCCTCCGTAGTCCCATCAATGCCTGGGGGTTGCTTAGATCCGTGATGTAAGGCCACTGGGGTGAAGAGAGGCCAGATGGCCTCACATGTTGCCTTCAACGAGTCTCATGGACTCAGTACCTGCCATTCTAAAGCAGCTCAGGAGCCAGCACTTCTGTGGTATTCTCACGTGGAAAAAGTCCTGCAGCCTTTGCAGGATGTCAGCAAGCACTGATAGAACTAATTTTCTCATATGAACTAGGAACAATTTTGCTAGGAGAAAACATAACCATTTTTTATGCATGTGATTTTTAAAGTTGGAAGCATAAGCAAACAGGTGTCTCCAAATTTTTCAAAAAAAAACTTTTAAAATGAGGACAACTGACTGTTTCCAAGAGTTTTTTAAAGTAAGCATTTGCTTTCTACTTATTTTGTCCATTAGCTGAATGACTTTCCAGTTTTTATTTATCTCTTTATTTAGTCATTCTTGCATTCATCCATTCTTCATATAGTTATTTGGTGCCCACTCTGTAAATAAACTGTAGCAAATGCCTAGAGCTTTCAAAACCATTATCAGAGAGGCCGGGCACAGTGGCTCACACCTGTAATCCCAGCACTTTGGGAGGCCAAGGCAGGTGGATCCCTTGAGGTCAGGAGTTTGAGACGAACCTAGCCAACAAGGTTAAATCCCGTTTCTACTGAAAATACAAAAATTAGCCAGGCCGTGGTGGTGCGTGCCTGTAATCCCAGCTACTCAGGAAGTTGAGGTAGGAGAATCACTTGAATCCAGGAAACAGAGGCTGCAGTGAGCCAAGGTCCCGCCATTGCACTCCAGCCTGGGTGACAGAGCAAGAAAAAACAAAAACAAAACATTACCAGAGAAAAATTCAACAGTGAGAACATTTTCTTTCTTTCTTTTTTTTCTTAGACAGAGTCTTGCTCTGTTGCCCAGGCTGGAGTGCAGTGGTGTGATCTCGGCTCACTGCAACCTCATCTCCTGGGTTCAAGCAATTCTCCTACCTCAGCCTCCCGAATAGCTGGGATTACAGGTGCCCACCACCACGCCCAACTAATTTTTGCATTTTTAGTAGAGACGGGGTTTCACCATGTTGGCCAGGCTGATCTCGAACTCCTGACCTCAAGTGATCCACCCGCCTCGGCCTCCCAAAGTGCCAGATTACAGGCGTGAGCCTTCGCACCCAGCCAACAGTGAGAACATTTTTGTTGTGTTTTTCTAAAATGGGGTAAGATTGCTACCACTTTCTTTCAGCACTGGCTCACCTGGAACAGCTCCAGGAGTGCAGTTGCTCTGTTTTAACCTGAGCTAACCAGCACTTATACAGAGCCTGGGGTGCTCCTCTTGTAAGGACAGTGTACATGGGGCCTGTGAAAGAGGCTTAACCCACAGAAATTGACTTCAACAAGCAGAATGTCTACATGACCAACACTGTTTGGTGGGGCGTTGTATAGATAACACAAGACCCATGGGAAGTATCACTACTGACCCCAGAGAGGAGGCAGGGACCTTCCTCTGGGCGGCTTCCCAGGACAACACTTACTCCTTTGCAAACTGTGCCCATCTAGGGGGTGGGAAGGAGAAAGTGAGGGGACCCAGTGCAGCCCACTCACCAATCATCAAGCCCTGCAGCCTGGCATGAAGCCACGTCCCCCCCAAAAAGGGGGGGTCCCTTTCCACTTTGCACAGTTGCACCCTGGCTCCAGCCACATGTCCAGATCTCTTCCAACTTTGGACACTAGCTTGTTTTTTCTTAACAACCATCCTAATGTCGTGTTCTAATCGGAGCTTTTCATGAGATGCCCACAATTTTTACCGAGGTTAACAGTAGAATCCTCTTCAGTCTCCTACGACTTACACCCCGGAAACCCACCGGGATGGAGCAAGGAAGGATGGGTGGCTGTGGTAGTTGCTGGTCCCACTCCTCCCACATCCCAGTCATACAACTTTATCCCAGAGGACACATTAAAATTGGAGAAACCACTTGAGATGTAATGTGTGCCCCAAACAAAGTACATGACAGCGACTGGCTACAATGTGAGATTTAGCTATAGTTTCATTTCGTTCCGTAAATATCACAAACTTTTCATCAAGGCAGAAAATGGTAACAAAGGCTATGTGTTCTCATTATTCCTGAACTCTGACCATTTTCCCCTCCGTGCCCACAACCGAGCACGTTCTCTCTCCAACCTCCTGTGCTCTCTGTGGCTCCATCACACTCTCGTCACCAAGACTCACCCCTGCTCACACCACACCCTTCATGGGGAGGCCGGGGATGGGCACCGGGAGGTGGGCTTCTCCACTTCTCTCCTTTGTGGTTCTCTTCTCTAGTCCCTGAGAAACCAAATCCATGTCATTCCCCATAGAAAACCCTATAGGTGAGGAGGTTCTCATGGTCACCCTGGCAACATGTTCTCCCTTTAAACCTCATATTTCATTCATGCTAGTATATGTCAGGTGCTCTGTTGTATGATATTACATTGAGTCATCCCACTAACTGCATAAGAAGCTGAGGCCCAGAGAGGTCAAGCGACTTGTCCAAGCACTCAGAGTGGCAGCCCCTGGTCTTCAGTCCCTGCATCCAGCTTGCTCTCCCTTCAGCTTGGCCTGGAATAGCACCACTGTGTGCATCCCAGTCACCTCAGTTATGTCTGTGACACTGTTTCAGGTTATTTATGGAGAAAAATCAGAGGTGTCTACCTGTGAGCTGTGAGGGACTCTGAGCAAGGAAAGTCTGCTTACCATAGGGTATCCCAGGAGGGACACCTTTAGCCCTGCTCCCATAGCTGACTCTCCATCCCCTCGTGGCTGCTTTCACAGAGGATTGTGGCCATGGAACCAAACTGTGGGTGTCCTTAGCCAGGACAGATGAGCCTAGACCACGTCTACGAGTGAGCCCTGCTCATTGAAGGTGTTCTTTTCCATCTCTCTCTTCAGGACAGCTACAGAACAGTGCACATTTTAGGATGAAAACGAGGAGACCCTGGTAACTGCGGTACCTAAAACATAATTTGCTCTGTACATTTCATGTTTGCTATTTTTTTTAATCTTAAAAAGAGACACACATGAGAGTAACCAATCTCACATTCCAGTCATGTAATCCCAGTATGTCTGGACTACTGATTCTCTTTTTAAAAGTGGCATCTCTGTCATTTTTAAAATAGAAAATCCTAGATAGTGATTCCTATTATCATCAAGTGATATATATCAGGCCCGAAGGCTACCTTGTCACATTTTACTCTGGCATAGAAATCTAATTCCTTCTCTATAAAGTCAAAAAGAGAGAGATGAGTTATAGATGTTTCCTAATTTAGTTCAGGGTCCACTTATAATCCTCGTCCTCAACTGATGGTTTAGTGATAACTTAAAAGGTGATGCTGCAAATGATTCTTTGGTGGATTTCAGAAAATAAAGAAGCTATTCCAGCAAAAAAAAAAAAAAAAAAAAAAAAAAAAAAAAAGGTTTCTATTTTTATTTTTACCTCTCTTCTGTCAGGGATCACAGTATATGCAGTTTTAAAGATGAATGTTCTAGAGTCAGAAAGACCTGGATTTATATCCAAGTTCTGCCAGATTCCTAACTCTGTAAGCTTTTTATTTATCTTCTAAATTTCAATTTCACATAAACAGAATGGGATTAATAATCACGTCTACCCCCAAGACCATAGGGCTGTAGAAAAGATTAAATAAGGTAGTGTAAGTAAAATGATGAACAGAATGCCTGCATTACTAAGTAAACACTAACTAAATAAATGTAAGTCGCTTGTTATTATTGTTGTCATTAATCAGAGTCAGGATCATGTGTTGCTGAGCAAAGGCTATGGCCCCAGACTGTCTACTCTACATTTGAGTCTCTTCTACCCTGCTTACCAATGGTGTGAACTTGAGCAAGTTACTTAACTCCTCTGTGTCTCAGTTTCCTCATCTATAAAATGAAGACTCCTAACATTTACCTCATAGTGTTGGGAGGATTAAGTGAGTTGATAGAACTTTCTTGGGTAATGGGAACATTCTAAATCTGCTCCGTCCAATACAGTAGCCACCAGCCGCGTGAGGCTACTGAGTCCTTGAAATGTGGCCAGTGCAACTGAGGAGCTGAATTTTTTACATTTCACTTAATTTTAATTAATGTAAATATAAACAGCCACAGGTGGCTAGTGGCTACTATATTGAAAAAAATATAGACTGAGGACATTTCCTAACCATCCTAGAACCATTAGCATTGGTTAGTAAGTGTTCGTCTAAGTGTCAGCTAAAAGCAAGGGTAGTGCCTGTGGTGATGAGCAGGGTTTACAAACAAGAAATTGCTTGTTATCAACAGTGATCACAGGCCAAGGGGAAGGGAAAAAATACAGTTTCCAGAAATATGTGCGATACATGATTGAAAGTATTTGAAATAAGAGCAGTTAGATGCGCTAAAAAATCATGTATATCAAATCGCCAGCTTCATTTATGTTACTCTTTCTCAAACTTTTTCCTTCATTTCAGTTTCGATTTTGAATACAGTTATGTATTTTTAAAGCATATGCTTAGTGGAAGGTATCTCGTGATTTCTAAAAAAGTTATTTCTTCCCAAAAAGTTTATATAAGAGAGAGTATATGTGTGTGTTAGTAACTTTCCTGTTTACCAAAGAATCAGAATAGCAGCTCATTATCATGAATTAGTATAAAGGACAGGAATTCAGTGTGTCGATATCAGTAAGTGATATGTTACTTGGAAAAGTATCATATTACAGGCTGATTTTTTAAAACAGAGATATTTTAAATGGAATCTTGAGAAAAACTTAAGACCATCAAGTATATGCAAAAGGATTCAATGTCACCAAGTAAGACATATGCTTTATTCTTTTCTCTGGCCCAAGTAACGAATACTCTTCTCTAAAGTGAATACACATAAAAGTTTCTTTTTGAAGTAACCTTCTCTAAATTGCCTGAAGGCTCCCTTTATTTAAGGTTTTATGAGAGCAAGAAAATGAAAAATATGACTATGAAAATGAAATGAAAATATGACTATGCAGATATGGAATTATGCTTTCAGCAATAAGGAAAAGGGAGCTTTGCAGATTCCTAAAATAATGTGATGCAAACAGACATTTTCTCCCCAAATAGTCATTGTTCTCAGCATTTTGTAGGTACCATAGCATGGTGCATCACTGAAATCAACACATAACATGAGAACACTCTGTGTTGGCAGCATTTTCATCAAAAAAAGCAAGGAGAGGGAGACACCTCCAGTTACGTTTCCCAAGCAGAACACAGTGATGTCGAGCATTGGGCAGGTTTTTATATTTAGTTAGGTTTGAGTGTCTAAGGTTCATTATCATCAGTAGTCAGGGACAGGAAATTTACATTCTCAGTGCAGGAGACAAATGTCAGAAAAGGGACACCGGTCTTTGTTAACTGCAAAAGAAACACTCTACAACCAGAGAAGGGCTTCTCCTCTCACCCCTCCCCAACTTTCTCCCCGCTCCCCACTCCAGCATCAGGGAGATCTGGGCAGAATTGATACACCCATGCCAGCATCTAATTACAGAGATAATACTGGAAGCAAACTGATTAGGCATGACATATGAAATTACCTGAGAAGGTTTAATCTCCTGATCATATTCAGATCTGAAGCCTATCTATGAAGGCTCAATTGCATGGGCCAGTTTCTCAAACACTAAACATTCCCTATCGCTGTCATCAGTGACCTGGAAGGGTGTACTTCACTTTCCACAGCGTAGGAGGCTTCATGTAGAGCCAGTCTACTGGTATGGAAAGGGTTCTTAGTCTAGGGATCATGGGCCCCTATGAATAGTCTATGAACCATGTATAGACTTCATAAGCCTATAGTGAGTCCCCTTAAAATGCATGCCTATATTGTATATGTCTTACATTTGTCACTGTGTATGTCTGCGTGGAGGAAAGGTCAGTCGCTACTATCAGATTTGCTTTTGAAGGAGCTTATGCCCATCCTTATATAGCACACCATGGAGAAGACAGATGGCTCCAAAATATTATTTCCAGAAAGAATAAAGTGATCATAGCAAACACTTTTGCCAATAATGTCTCTGTAGCCACTCCATCTTCTTCAGTTTAGAGAGCTTTTGTAAATGCTATCTTTATTTTGCATTTTTTTAATCCAAAGATGTTTTGGAAATTTTTCTTAATGCAGGAAAAAATATATTGGACATACTTGAAAATTACATCAAGGACACCATGTAAAATATTCTGATGTATTGCTACACCTTCAATATCTAAATTGATTGAGGCAGGGCCTCTGAGAAGAAAGTCAAAAATTCAGTCTGTCTTCCACATGTTTTGTCTGTACCAGTGGTTTCCAACTGGAGGGCAATTTTGCTTCCTAAGGAATATTTGACAATTGCTGGAGACAGTTTTGGTTGTGATGGTTGGGGTGCGGGGCTGCTCCTGGCATGCAGTGGGTAGAGACCAGGGATGTTGCTTAACATCCTACATTGTTTTTTTTTTTTTACGGGGGGACTTCAGTATGAAACAGTTTTGGTTGTCTTGTTATGGCTGAGTTGTTGGCTTTTCTAGCTCCTCTGACCTCAGAGCAGGACTCTATCTTAGAGTTCAAGATCTCCAGTTACGCAGACTTTAACTTCAATCCCAGCTTGGTCATTTAGCAGCTTCGAATCCTCATTCAAGTTACCTATTTTCCTGAACCACAGTTTTCTCTTTTATAAAATGAAATGCCTGGCACCAATGATCCTGCCCCAGAAAACCTCCTTCTTCTTAAGGGAATAACTATTATTATCGTCTGATCAAGCTGATACAAATATAGCTCTTGTGTTGTGAGGCTTATGTGAGAATGTATGTGAATTATGGTTGTCAGCTGGGGCTGGTTCTTTGTAATCAACAGGGGTGCCTCAAATAAATGAATTACAGGATCCACCCATTACCAGACTGAGGATCGCTGGTTAGAGTGCTGGACTCCCTGCCTGGCACATGATCCATGCTGTCTAGGTGCACCTGCTGTTGTTGCTGCCATGACCATTGTCTGCCCCTTTCCTAGTTCCCCTGAACCCATCTCTCCACCACTGCCCTCCAGGAGATGAGGATTTAAATGTAACAAAGTTGGGGAGTTGGCTTGAAGTTTCATTTTTCTTATAGACTTAAGTAATCCCATAGCCATAAATTTAGTCACAAAGCATGGCTTGATGAGTAAAGCCATAAGACTGTATTCTTCTTTTAATCGATATATAATAATTGTAAATATTTATGGGGTAAATGTGATTTTTCAGTTCATACATACAGTGTGTAATGATCAGATCAGGAAGATTTTATTCTTGACTGTAGCATCAGTAAGTGAGGGTCCTCTTCTCTGGGCAATGTCCTTCCTCTTTACCTCCATTCTTAAAAAAGGCTCATTTCCATATATTTTCTCCCATATTATATAGTGGCTAAAGAAACATGGTATAGTAATGGCTGGGTTGTCATATGGAAGATCCAGACATCCAATAAATTCCATTTTTGAGCCATTGACTTAATTTAATAAATATTTATTGGACATTGGTATTGAAGTACTAAGTATTGGAGTTAAAAGTGGGCTGAAATATCAGGTGAATAAGACAAACTACCCAGAGCATTGCTACCCTAAAAAGCATCAGCTGTAATGCATTGAGCCTTTGCCATGTGCCTTGCAATATGTTTGTTGTTTGATGAGCATTTTTCATTAGAAACCTTTCTTGCAAGGGAAGAACTATTATTCTTATCTTATTCCCAAGTTACTTAGAGCTTATACAGATCCATTCATTTGGTATACATAGCTCCTAAACAAACAAACAAGTCTTGCAGCCACCTGGCATTTTGCAGCACATTGAGTTTATGTTGGAAAAGCATATGGATCTGAAGTATGTGGCATACAGTAAACACAACTTAAGGTATAGTAATAATAAGAGCATAGATCACCCCATAAAAATGTCAGTCCATTTTAAAGACAAGAAAACTGAGTCTCAGAAAGCCTAAACCACCTGAGTCCCCACTGTTAATAAGTGTTGAAGCTGGCACTGAGCTCTAGCTGTCTCCTGTGTTGTTCTTCCAAATACCTGATACTGCTGAGAGTCATTATAGATCAACTCACCAACAAATAACCTTTTATTCTCCTGGACTGAGGTAGTGTGGCTGCAGAAGAAAAATCTCCTTTCCTTATTTTAATATCCAGGTTCCTCTTCTTCATGTTCAACAGTAAGGACTCCATCCTGGCATATTTCTTCCAAATGTGTCTAAAAGTAAGAAGGCACATGTGCCCTGAAGCATTTTCTACCCCTTGAACTCAGGAATCCCCTATGTCCCAGCAGGAAACTTGGTGCTTATCCAGAAGCAAAGTTCACTTGGCCGCCCTCACTGTGGAGACCTGTTACCACACCAAATGCACTTCCCCCTCCTGCTGACAAAGAGCAGTCAGTGGCCACCGTTATTGACCTGAGCTCTAATTAGTCTGGTTTTATAATGAGGAAAAGAGTACGATTCTAATTAGTAAATTTCCATCTCTTTCTCAATAGGTATCCCCCAGTCAAAGCAATCAGCTATCCTCATCACACTGATTCCATTGCCAGAAAAATAACTGTATCATAAAACTCTAGTAAAAGTGAAGATGGTTAAGGCAACAAGAGAGCAGAATGAGGTTTTATTTGCTGCTAATGAGCTGCGTTCTCTCTCTTAGGTCCGTGGCGCTCAGGTAGTTGGTTCTGACATGATTGTGACAGTTGAATTTACCAATCCTTTAAAAGAAACCCTGCGAAATGTCTGGATACACCTGGATGGTCCTGGAATAACAAGACCAGTGAGGAAGATGTTCCGGTAAGCCTTGGGTTGGGGAGACCAGGCAGGCAGTGCAGGGCTGTGGGAAGTTTTCTATGCGTGTGTCTTTTCCAAACATAGATCTGCTCCCTTGTGAAAACGTCTGGGAAGCTGCCTCCTCCTTGCTGACCATGGAGTAAAACTAGGTTTGATTTGACGAGCACTTTTATCATTTAATCCTTAAAGACACCCTAATGATGTGGATACTGCTATTATCTCTCTTCTGTAGCTGAGGAATTTGAGGCTTTGAGAGGTTGACTGGTTGAATCTTCACTTACACAGTTTATGAAAACAGAGCCAAGATTCAGACTCAGGCTGGTGAATTCCAGAACCCAAGTTTGAACCACTTTGCTGTACTACCTACTCATGTATGGACAATTCTCATCTTTATTGAGCTCCTACCATGTGTCAAATATTAAGCTGAGAGATGCTCCCTTTTCATGGTTCCCTTGTCTCCAGCCTCACCTCACAGATTTTACCATCCCAATCACTGTCTACAACTGTTGGATTCAGGTTTTTTTTTAGTTGAGCCTAAAGAGTTCTAGATGGTTCCCCATTCAGGGGACCAAAGACAACCCCAAGTTATGTAATGATCTGAATGAAACTCAGCCTCTTCCACACACAGCCCCCTTCAAATTGTGCTTGATGGGTCTCACTTTCTGTGACTTCTACTAACAAAGAGTGTAACCCAACAAGATAACCTATTCCGTGGTCAGGTAGCTCTAATGGTAAGGAAACATGTTTTTCTACCATTTGATCCTACCAATGATCCTAACTCTGCCATCTGGACTGACAGAAAGTAAGGCCCATCCCTCTTCCATCTGATGGTTTGCAAATGTTTGCAAACAGCTGTCTCATCTTCTTCGAATCTTTTCTACCTGGGGACAAAAATCTGTCCTGACTTTATTTCTCTCTTCTCTAACGTGGTTTCAGCTCTCTGTCTCTCTCTCCCACACATCCCAATTTGTCACTAGTCCTCTTAAAGTGTGACACCCAGAATGGATCCCAATCTTTGAGGTTTATTACTTTCATTTCTACCACAAATAAGTCCTTGTCAGCATCAATCAATCTAGCACATTTCCTGTGGGGTGACCTTCTAAGGCATAGAAAGGGAGGTAGAGGAGTTTGGAAACCTCCTCATGACCAGATATGTTAAGAATTTTCCCGACACCCTTTATGGAAGCGACCCCGCTCTGGAATCTGTGGGATAAATGCAAGGCCTCACTTAAACCCTCTGGGGCACTTTATTGCCCATAAAGGGCTCTCCGCATTTCTTTCAAATTACAAGGCTTATAGCTTCTGCATCTCATCATTTAAGAGATGCCTTATTGCAGATGCAATAAACAACAGAGAAAATAATCTGAGTGCTTTTGAAACAATGCAAGCACAAAACATAGCAACCTTCCTGTGCTAATAGGAAAGTTGCAGGAAAGAAAAAAAGAAGTAAATTAGTAATCAACCCCAGCTAGATGGAGAGGTCAGCAGCCATACCCCTGCTTTCGTCAGAAACAACAGTCTCACTCACCCGTTCTCACACCTTCCCACTCGAATCAGATGCAAGAATCGTTCAGGCAAAGTGAAACACGTTTCCTCTTCCATAGAGCCCCCTGCTGTATCCAATTTTTTCCTTCCCAGACAGTAACCCCACAAGCTTTATCTGAGTGTACTGGAACCTCTTCTATCTTTACACCTTGGCTATCCCCCCAGAATTCCACCTTGGTCAAGGTCAACACATGAAAAAGGACACTGTGTGTCTTAGACAAAAGGTGAATTATCACACAGTGCAATGACCCACTATTTGGGAGGCCTCAGGCTCGAAATAGGTTAAATCTCCAGACGGTTTGTTTATTGTTAATGTCTGACATTGGGGTGGAGCAAAGTGGAGTGAATCGGGAGAAAGGATGGATAAGGCTAGTCCCCACATGGACACAGATGTCCTGCCCACACACTGGCTTAAGGTACTATTAGTAGTTACTGCAACACGTAAGTCTAGGCAGACAAGTAGATAGACAGACAGCTAGCTGCTCTTAGTTGGTTTGCACTGCTGTAACAGAAATGCCATAGATTGGGTGGCTTACACAACAAACATTTACACCTCACACTTCTGGAGCCTGGGAAGTCCGAGAACAAGGGGCCGACCAATTCACTTCCTGATGAGGGCTCTCTTCCCAGCTTGCAGATGGCTGTCTTTTCACTGTGCCCTCACATGGGGCAGAGAGAGGGAGGGCAAGTTCTCTGGCATCTCTTCTTCGAAGGGCACTCATCCCCTCATGAGCCCCGCCCACATGACCTATTCTAATTTAATTACCTCCCCAAAGCTCCATCACTAAATAGTATCACACGGGAGTTTGGGTTTCAACAAATGAATTTGTGAGGAGCACAAACATTTAGTCCATAACAGTCCTCAATCTCTCTTTTTAAGTTTTTTTTACTGACACATTGTAATTGCACATGTTTATGTGGGGTAATTTGATGTTTCGATACATACAATGTATGTTGTATAATGATCAACTCGGAGTATTTAGTGTATCCATCACCCCATGCATTTATCATTTCTTTGTGGTGACAACATTCAAAAGCCCGTCTTCTAGCTCTTTTGTAATATACAATACCTACTGTTAATCATGGTTACCTTATAGAACACTAGAACTTATTCCTCCTATTTAATTGCCACTTTGTTCTCATTGGCCAACCTCTTCCCATCTTCCCCTTCATGTTCTCCTCCTCAGTCTCTGGTAACCCCTGTTCTACTCTTTGTTTCTATGTTATCAACTTTAAAAAAAATTTTTTTTTAGTGTTTACATGTGAGTGAAATCACGTAGTATTTGTCTTTCCATGTCTGGTTTATTTCACTTACCATGATGCCCTTCCTCCAGGTCTAATTCATGTTGTTACAAATGGCAGGATTTTATTCTTTTTTATGGCTGAATAGTTATAGAAACCTAGATTCAGGGTGGAATGTCTCCCAGGCAAAAGAAGCTTTATTTCTCAGAGACAGTCAAAAATTGGGCGAAAAATCATGACATAGAAAACATTTGTTATCTGGGATGGGCTTACAACTTGGACCAAGTGCTACTTTCTCTGTTTACTCCTCACTCCAGCACACACCTTCACAACCAAGACCTGAGCCAGTCCATGCCCACTTCCATATGGTCAGATAATTAGAAACACTCCACTGTGCCCTATGTTGCCAAGATCTGATCTAGGAGTGCCAGATCCATGTAACAACTTGGACGCCTAGAAAGTGCAATTCCACAGAACCAAAATCCTTTACAAGACTGTATTTCTCTCTAGAATACAGCTCTTAAATAGTTGGGGAATCACCACCCCCACTCATTCACCCATACCCTGCCAGATGTGGTGTCTAGAAGGCAGGGGGTCTTGAACCCAAAGTAGAGGACCTGGAAGGTGGGGAGCTGGTAAACAGGGAATCGGAGCCAGGAACAAAGAAGGCAGTGCTGTGTCCCATCCCTCACTCGCCGTGAGCCAACTCTACTCTGAAATGGTTTACCTTCCTGCTCTTCCCCGACTGCCTCCTGCCTATCTCAGATACACAGAGGTCCCACTTCCACAGACTCTTAGCTTTCTGCACTTGAAGCTTCCAGAGCATCAAATAATTTATCTTCCAGATTTATTTTGCTCTTTAGAAAATGATCCAGTTCAATAAGTTATTTCAAGAGAAAAATTCCCCCACTTTGTGATTTGGGCTTAAACTTTAAGTTTCTCAAATAGGACAGAAGCTAAGGGCTAGATGCACAGAGGACAAACCATGGGTAGTTGCAGTTTATTGTAATAATAATCTCATTTGCCTGCGTGCATTCAAGATGATAAATGGCCGGTATCTCCTGATGGCTCAGCACATTACTGAGAATCATTTATCACAACATCCATCCCCAGAAAATAGGATTACTCCAACATTGCTCCATTTACCAAAATGATTTTTTCTCTCTGTTATGAATTTATCTGTATGTAAAGTAGCATGCATATGTATCTTCATGTATGAGTATCTTCATGTATGAGTTTTTTCATATGTACACATCATTATGCCAGATGGTTTTATGAGTACGAGAAAATGACAAGGGGGAGCTAAAGATTTAGCTTCTATTTGAGGTGGTTATCTACAGTACATGGTCTCAGGTCAGGTCCTTAACCAGGGCCACTGTTTCACAAAGTGCTTCTGATTGATCACTTGGGGGAACCAGAGGAGAGACAATGAATGGATACAGGTAACAATAGCACAGCTGTTGAGAAATAAATATCCCAAACCTACATTGGTATTGAATTGAGCACTGTGAATTGAGGACTGAGAATTTTCTCTCTGCATACAGGCAGGAGAAACTTTCCTAAATTATTTTGCAAAGAGTTCAATGAATCCTCCATGAATACTTGTGGGACAGTCTTATTACTAAGTCAAAAAGCATCTTTCCTGCTTGAGAAATAAAAGCTATGAAAAAGTAAGCACAGTGGTCAGAAAAAGCCTTTTGTTTTTTTCTTTTTTTTTTATTTCCATAGGTTTTTGGGGGAACAGGTGGTGTTTGGTTACATGAATAAGTTATTTAGTGGTGACTTCTGAGATATTTGGTGACCCATCACCTGAGAAGTACATACTGTACCCAATTTGTAGTCTTTTATCCCTCTCACCCTTCCCCTGAGTCCCCAAAGACCTCAGCATCATTCTTATGCCTTTGCACCCTCATAGCTTAGCTCCAGCTTATGAGTGAGAACATAGGATGTTTGGTTTTCCATTCCTGAGTTACTTCACTTAGAATCATGATCTCCAGTTTCATCCAGGTCACTGTGAATTCCATTATTTCATTTCTTTTTATGGCCGAGTAGTATTCCATGGTATACACACACCACAATTTCTTTATCCACTCATTGATGGGCATTTGGGCAGGTTCCATGATTTTGCAATCGCAAATTGTGCTGCTGTAAATATGTGTATGCAAATATCTTAGAAAAAGCCTTTTCTTATAGAACATATGGTGTACATTTTTATGAAATGTAGTGAAGATAGCAGAAAGAGTATGAATATGGGACTCAGAAAAACCTGGGTTCAAATTTCATCTCTGCCTATTTACCAATTATGTGATCTTGAAAAAGGGACTTCACTGGTTAACCTTCCATTTTTCTTGATCATAAAATCTGCTGCATAGTATCTGCCTCAAAGAACTGTCATACATATAAAATCTGAATATAATCTCCCAAGGTTTATAGGGGAGGCTATATGTGAAGCACCCCAGAGAACACTAAATCTCCCCAGCCCTGATTAGCCTCAGTCTGCACTGATGTGGGCTTGTTCATGACACTCAGGAAGACTTCAGGGCAAAGGCTGGGAGGAAGAGGAGAACACCACAACCATTCAAGGCTATGTCATTAACCGGATACATTAGGGCATTGACAACAAATGGTAGCAGAAAGTTGCATAGGTGGAGGGGCCCAATTTGGTGGTTGAAATAGGAATTTGAATGACAGAACGTGAAGATTCTCAAAGTCAAATGGCAGCAGGCAGGGCTATGTTCCAGATGCTGAGCCTGGAAACAAGGTCTATCCCAAGGGAGTTGGCAGAAGCTAATTCAAGTGTCAGGGCCTCAGCAAAGGCAGCTGGGGGATTCAGATAGGACTCTAATCCCAGGAGGAAACTAGCAGCAAAAACTGAGCCGAGGCTCAGAAGATCAGTCACATAGATAAGGCTACTATGGAGGGCTTGGGGACAAGCTAGAGTTAATGGTTGGATGGGGCTCAGCCCAGCTCCTGATGGCCACTGGGAAGCCGGCGGATGCATCCCAGTGGAAGGAACCATGACCCAATAAGACTGTCAGTGACAGGTTCTGCACAGCCTTATGTGAGGGCCTCATTTGGGATGTCACTTGCTGAATCAGCCAGTGAGAGTCTTCACTGCCCTAAGCACCAACTGAGAGAAAGAAAGCAAGTGACTTAGACAAGAGTTTTCACTGCTTCCTGATCAAGGTGGAAAGCTGGATCTTCCAACCTCTCCTCTCTTTTTCATCCTTTCAGTGAAATCCGGCCCAACTCCACCGTGCAGTGGGAAGAAGTGTGCCGGCCCTGGGTCTCTGGACCTCGGAAGCTGATAGCCAGCATGAGCAGTGACTCCCTGAGACATGTGTATGGCGAGCTGGACGTGCAGATTCAAAGACGACCTTCCATGTGAATGCACAGGAGGCTGAGATGAACCGTGGCATTTGGCGTTTTGTAGTCTTGGCTAAGGAAATTCTAACACAAAAATAGCTCTTGCTTTGGCTTAGGTGTGAAGACCCAGAGAGGGCCCCAGAGTGGAGATCCCACGTATTTCAAAAACATACTTTTCAAAACCCAGGCTATTCAGCATGGAAGTTAGTTGTTAATCTCTCTACCTTCCAAAGAATGCTGAGCATTAGTTTTAATTAAGCTCTAATTAAGCTCTCATAGCTCATAAGAGTAACAGTCGTCATTTATCATCACAAATGGCTACAGCTCCAAATATCAGTGGGCTCTCTTACCAGGGAGATTTGCTCAATACCTGGCCTCATTTAAAACAAGACTTCAGATTCCCCACTCAGCCTTTTGGGAATAATAGCACATGATTTGGGCTCTAGAATTCCAATCCCCTTTCTTGGGGTCAGGTTCTACCCTCCAGGTCAGAATATTTTTCCCAGGACTGGAGCACAACGTGATTTTTATTTTTGGCAAAGCCAGGAAAAGGTCTTTCATTTTGTACCTGCAGCCAAGCAAATGCCTGCCAAATTTTACAGATTTACCTTGTGAGAAGAGGTGGCCCCATATTAACAAATTGCATTTGTGGGAAACTTAATCACCTACAAGGAGATAAGAAAGCAGGTGCAGCACTCAAGTCTATTGAATAATGTAGTTTTGTGGTGCATTTTACAGAAGGTGTCGCACTGTGGCCTGATCAGCAGGAGCCAATATCCCTTACTTTAACCCTTTTTGGGATGCAATACTAGGAAGTAAAGTGAGGGATTTATCTCTTTAGTTAGTGGCTCTATTTCACCTATCTCTCAGGAATCATCTCCTTTGCAGAATGATGCAGGTTCAGGTCCCTTTTCAGAGATGTAATAAGCCCAATAAGATGGAGAAGCTGGTGGATCTAATGACCAGATATATAGAAGGACTGCAACCACTGATTCTCTCTTGTCCTTCACATCACCCATGTTGAGACCGCAGCTTGGCACTCAGGTCCTGAAGGGTCATATGGACTCAGCCTTGCAAACAGCCAGTGCTAGTTCTGACCCAACCACAGAGGATGCTGACATCATTTGTATTATGTTCCAAGGCCACTACAGACAAGGCTACCTACTATGTATTTGCAAGGCTGATTTATGGCCAGAATTTCCCACTGACATGTATAGGGTGTGATTTAGGCCAGTAGACTGTGATTCTTAGCAAAAAATGAACCGTGATAAGGATACTGCGGGCAAAATCAGAATGGAATGCTCTGATCTATATAACTACATTTTTAAGCCTTTGAGACTGTTCCTGAGCCTTCAGCACTAACCTATGAGGGTGAGCTGGTTCCCTCTATATATACATCATACTTAACTTTACTAGTAATCTCACAGCATTTGCCAAGTCTCCCAATACCCAATTTTAAAATGAAATGCATTTTGCTAGACAGTTAAACTGGCTTAACTTAGTATATTATTATTAATTACAATGTAATAGAAGCTTAAAATAAAGTTAAACTGATTATATTTGCATCTGAGCAGAGGTGAATGCTTTTAATTTGCAATATGACACACTACTAATCACAACTTCTTGAGAAACCATCCTTCCTCCGCAGTAGACAGCCCACCCCGGATAGGAAAACAAGCATTTATCCTCTAAAGAAAATGACTCTAACAGGTGTTAATGTCACCGTTTTCTTCACCTCTCTCTTTCTACATTTTATTAACTATATTCACTGAAGAATCAAGTTGCATATTTAGTTCAAAAACCAGCTTCCAGAAACTATAAAACCTCTGTAGGTGTTTTCTCATAAACAATCTCATGAACCATTGTGGTGAATCAGTGGATAGCCAGCATGGAGACCTGCACAATGAACACCTGTTATGGTCTTATGACAATCATATATAGGAGATCCTATATTCATGGCAGACATCACTGAACAATTGTAGCTCAGATAAGACCTCAGAATCTTTCTCAATTCCAGATAGCAACTAGCAATTGATTTGAAACTGGCACCCAAGATGGAACCTGTTTGTCACGCTTACCCTTAGAGCCAGCCCATTCCCTCTGATAGCTGGGATTTCACACATGTATTAATGCTATGGCTCTAAGAATTATAATTTAGCAATGCTAACAAGCAATGTGTCTCAGGTAGCAGCATGACTTTGAGCTCTAACTCTCCCTGAGTCTCTACCTGTGCTAGTCCTCAGTGCTTTCAAACAAATCTTTATTAGTGTTTGGAACTTCAATGACAAAAGAGGGGAAACATAAGAAACATAAATATTTTTGTTTCTTTTGGTTCTCCTGGGGGATATCTCAAACAAACCTCAACAATAACACATATAAGATGATGATTGATGATAGATGATAGATAGATAGATAGATAGATAGATAGATAGATAGATAGATAATGGATAGATAGATGATAGAGAGAGAGAGAGAGAGAGAGAGAGAGATAGTTTTGCAAATATTTCACCTCATCAGTCTTGTGACAGAAGTAAATATAACTATCTCCATAATTAAGAACCCAATTGAGCCTAGGAAGCCATGTATCATGGCAACTCAAGCTGGGGGTGGGAGTGAGCAGTGAAACAACTCTGATTTCAGAATCACCATTTGCTGTACACTGTTTAAATCTTTTGTTGCCTCCTCAGAGTTTTAAGAATGCTGGCTTAAGAACAACTTCAGGATTCTTTGAAGAGCTGCAGTAGAGCAACAAATAAAAACATGTATAAATTTATACTAGAAATGTCACGGGAAATGGAGTTTGTGCTAGGCTCATTGGCACTCAAAAGTCACAAAATCCCAGGGGGAAAGTCACTGCTTATGAACATTCGTCCAATGTTATTACAAAGTTAATAGTCAGCCAACCCAACCATCAATTCATTCATCTTTTCTACCATCCAACCATCTCCCTACATCCAGACAACCATCTAGCCTTCCAGCCATCTATCCATCCTTTTTTTCCAACTATCCACCCATGCATACATCAGGTATCATTTTAGAGAACAGGGATTCCAAGATAAAAATTCCATGGTTCCTGCCCAGAAAGAGTTCATAAAGCAGAGGAGTAGCAACATATTTAAACAGATAATCCACAACCAGATAATAGAGCTATGCCCAGACTGCCATAGGAATAAAGACAAAAAGATGTCTGAAGAAGCCTTCCTCGACGTGCCCAGGAATAAAGGAGGAAAGGTTCAGATTGAATCTTGAAAAAATAATAGGTAAATTGGAGACCATTTAACAAAGAGGAGCTCGTGTAACAACCTAGAGAGAAGACCATGAACATGGCCCCCAACTGGCTTGGGATGGAGAGATGGTAAGCATCCAGTGAGAAAAGGTGGGGCCAAAAACACAGGAATGGGTCTGAGTTGGAGCACTTCCTGAAATGAGAATTTGTTTCTTCTGGTCTGTATTGTAGAGTAGAACTAAGAGAGGCTGCTAGGAACAAACTGGATACAAAACTAAAAGTTATGGGTGGCTCAAGGAGTGACAGGGCCAAGAAAGTATGGGGCAGAATGTCCTAACTCAGGCCAGTGAAGAAGGTGTCAGAATGGGGGCGTGGCCATAGTTGGATTCAAGGATGGGAAATGAGACCTACCAGGCTCAAGTGGATAAAGTAGGGGAGAGAGCATGTAGAGACAGATAGCTGTCTGTGTCAGAAACTATAGAATTATAGTAGTGTAGACAGACAAGTTCCTAGAAGCTAAACTTTGGTCAGCCAAGTAAAATCACCATGAGCAGGGACCGCTGAAGACCCAGAATCTTGCCCCTCAGGTCAAGCTTATGTCTGTCTTTGAGGCAAAAGTCTCTCTAACCCAGTACCTACAAGAAATGAACTGCTTCTAGAGACATTCCTTCACACCTTAGGACAAGTTTGTCCTTCTGTTCTCACCACCCCAACTCATTCAGACTCAATTTTGCCTTCCCAAGCACCTTCCTTTCTCCATAAGAATGAAACAAACAAACAAAAAGCTTTTTAGTGTGTCTGTAAGAAATTTCTTTGTTGAAACAAATAAATGAGAAACAAAGCACCTCAGTTGTATCGGGAAAAGGGACAGGGAAATTGTGTTCACCTCAATTGCCAGGAATTATACTCAGCATTTTCTAGCTCTAAAGACAGTGGTCATTTTTAAAAGATACTTGGTAAACCAGTTGCTGATACTACTCATGAACTCCCATTCATTTTCACACTAATCATTGTTCTAGGACTTACGTAATTATCTAAGTAATGTTTCAATAGTCCTGAAACTAACATAATGGGTCCTAATGAGCATTTCCTATTAGTAAACAGCATGTACCTATAAACAAAGAGGATTCTTTACTCTCTTCTCTGATTTGAGCAAGTTTAGACAGTGGGAAGGTACAGTATGAAAAATATGTTACCACCAGATTTAGGATTTATTATAAAGGTGGCAGATTTTAAGTGACCACAAAATGATTGTCACTTTCCATTGAGAGATAAGACCCACATTCCCTCTCCTGCCCTTAATTCTAGGTGGGCTGTGACTGCTTTGAAAGAATGTGATAAAAAACAATGCTGCCAGTTCTCAGCTCCAAGCCTTGGAAAACTGGCAGTTTCCACTTACTGTCTCTTGAAATCCTCTTCATAGAAGCCCTGAGCTTCGGCGTAAAGGTTCAACTACTCTGAGACTCCCATGCTGGAGAAGCCACGTGTATACACACTTCAACCCTACTCTGAGTTCAGCCTTCCAGCAACCTCCACCAAGTCCATCCTGGCTCTCCAGATCAGCCCATCCATCAGGTGAACACCACCAAGTGACCTCAATCAATGTCACTTAAGAATCACCCCGCCAAGCCTTGCCCAAATTCTTTTCCACCAAATGATAAGACATTTGGTTTTCAATTTTTTATTGATACATAATATACGTATATATTTATGGAGTTACATGCATAGAATGTGTAATGATCAAGTCAGGAAGTTTAGGGTATACATCACCATGAGCATTCATCATTTTCATGTGATGGGAATATTTCAAGTACCCACTTCAAGCTATTTTAAATGTGCAATCCGTTGTTGTTAACTGTTATTTTAAGCCACTAGATTTGAGGTCATTGGTAATGCAGTAAAACATTACCAGAACACTAAGTTTAACAAGTTCAGGAAAGAGAGCAATTTACTGGTTAATGCTATGCTTTGCTTCAAGGAAATGCTTAGTGTTTTTGAACTTTATCTGTTCTTTCTGAAGAATATGTACAGATACGCAGTTTGTTGTCTCTCAGAAGCCTTCACATATGTCAAGAGACCTAATGTGTACTCCCGAGCATAATAGTTTAAGCATTGCCATTTCCTTTAACTCTTCCTGCTAAACTGTGGTTTTATGGGCCTTCCACCATCCTTATCTCCATCAAGATTTGGTTAGATGCCGTTAGGAATAACTTGAAGAAGAGAGAGAGAGCACAGTGATGAAAGATGGCATTTCTCTTTCACAAAAACCTAGGAAATGAGGCCTTCCTGTGGATAACCTTGAAGAGATACCAGATTCTCTAGTGGCCCCATGAACCAGCCTATCTGTGAACTGAAGTACTCAGGAGTGGCCAGTGTGGTCATAAGCTCCCATTCTATTTTTTCTTCTTGGATATTTAAAAATGTCTTGATGTGCACATAGATTTGTACTGATATAGCCCAAACCATGTGAAACAAAATAGAATGAAGTAATTTACTTTTATATTGGTTATACCTAAACCCATAATTTGCAGCCCCTGGAATCAGTAAACCTAATAATGTCCTGGAACCAAGTGTTTCCGGTTAAAGGCGAGTCAGAAGCCAGCCTTGGGTGTAGGAATTCAGGTGCACTTTGGCGTGACTGACAGCAGTGACCCAAGATCCGTCTGGCCTTCTAGCCATGTGTCCTCAGCCCTCACCAGTGGTCACAATGACCAGCCATTCTCCTGCCCAGACTCCTTCTACAAGGCCAATTTATGCCACAGCTGGGCCCTATGTTTTTGTGTAAACCCTTTCATCAGAGCACTGCCCAAGAATCATGGAAGGCCCATGTCTAGGTGGTCTCCTGAGGTCCCTGACAGAATACACTGAGAGTGCTTCTCTCCGGCAAATCTTCATTGTTCTTTTCTGTCAATCAGTATGACACAGCCCTCAGAAAGGGGAAGGGCATCTGATTTGCCATTCCATACCTTTTTCCTCAGAAGAAAGATTCCTAAATTTCATAGAGGATGTCCTTCTATTGTGAACCATAACATTTAATATGGCTTTTGAATGTTTTCCTACCACAATGACATTTTTATTCTCCTACTTTTGATGACATTTTATTATTCACTGTTTCTTTACAGTTTCAGGTGCTAGCCCCATAAGGCTAATGTTACCCACACCTCAAATTTGAACATCTATATCTTTCAGGGACTTTCAGGTAACAAGCACACACAACCACTAAGCATCTCCCTATCCAAACCAAGCCTATCAAGGCTGAAGCACCCATGTATTGGCCTGCTACTTTCAAGTTTGCTTTTGTGTACGTTACTTTTATTATAGATACAAGGCTAAGCTCATACAATTCTGTTGTCTTGGCTGTAACCATGAATTCAAAAATTATGGCTCCAATAAAGGAATCTGCCTTTTATGCTTATCATTAAAAAGAAATGCTGGGTATCTTCAATAATATTCCAATTAGCTTTATTGAGTACACAATGCTAAAATCTCATATAGATCAACAAAATATTATTACTGATGCAAAATTGAAAAATAGATATAATACAATAAAACCTCTCTCTGTGATGAAAAACAATAGGCTTCAGTGATATCTTCACTAGCAATATTAACCAGACAATGAAGGCTATTAACTGGGAAAGTTAAGCTTAAAAAAAGAGAAAAGCCCAAGCTCATTTAAATCATCTAAATATAAAAGCACTCTACTTCAACCGTTTCTTTTCTTTAATCCTGGGTATCTCCTAAAAGTCGAATTTAAGGATAACAACGGTATCCATGCATTCTAAATACACATAAAATATAAAATATAATGAAGTACTGACTGTATCTTGCTTTTTGAAAATTAACATATCAGGTAATTAGATATCCAAAAGATTATGATCACTGTTATTCTTATTCTTAGTAGTAGCAGTACCAATGAAGTATGCTATTAAAACACCATGGGATAGTTTGTCCTGTGCTAAACTGAGAGGCAGCAAAGACTCCTGCTGACACAGTGAAATAAAAATTAGTCTTGGACACTGCTTGTAAAGTGCAAATTGGTGCAACCCCTTTGGCAATCTATTTAGCATTATCTGCTAGATCTGAACAAAGGCTATGACCCAGTAATCCTACTCCCAGGTATATTTCCAACAGAAATATGCTACAGTAGAATGGACAAATAAACTGTGGCATATTTACAATTAAATAACACACAGCAATGAGAATATTAAAATATATAATAAGATAAATATCTCCACAAAATACAATACTATATAAAACATTATAAGACGAAAGAACTGTAGCCTAACATTGAAATAAACAAAACCAGACACTAAAAAGTATATGTCATAACATTATTCTATTTATTTAGAGTTCAAAAATAGGCAAAACTCATCAATAGGTTAGAAGTCAGGATGGTGGTTATCCTTGGAAGAGGGACTCAAGGGACACAAGAGAGCTTCTGGGAAACTGGAAATATTCTGTTTCTTGATCTGGGTATTGTAAAACTTCATTAAAATACACATCTAGGCCGGGCACGGTGGCTCACGCCCATAATCCCAGCATGTTGGGAGGCCAAGGCGGAGGGATTACTTGAGGTCAGGAGTTCTAGACCAGCCTGGCCAACATGGTGAAATCTCATCTCTACTAAAAATATAAAAATTAGCCAGGCGTGGTAGCACATGCCTGTAATCCCAGCTGTATAAGAATAGCCTGAACCCAGGAGGCGGAGGTTGCAGTGAGCCAAGATCATGCCACTGCCCTCCAGCCTGGGCAACAGAGTGAGACTCCATCTCAAAAAAAAAAAAGAAAAAAGAAAAGAAATACACATTCATTATTATATTCATTATTTATTGCTCTTGTGACATATTACCCCAAAACTTAGCTGCTTGAAACAATATTTATATCTCACAGTTTTGTAGGTCAGGAATCCAGGCATGACTTACTGGGTCCTCTGGCTCATGTTCGCTCATTAGGCTGCCATCAGCTAGCCAGAGCTGTAGTCTTATCTGAAGGATCGACTGGGACATGATCTGCTTTCAAGTTTGTTCACAGGTTCCACACAGACTGGTAGACTGAGGGCCTTGGTTCTTTGCTAGCTGCTGGTGGGAGGTCACTCTCAGTTTTTTGTCATGTGAATCTCTCTCCAGGGCAGCTCACAACTTGATATTTGGCTTCCATCATGGTGAGAAATCAAGAGAGCAAGATAGAGCAGGCAAGAGAGAAGCCAAAATCTTTTTGTGGCCTAATCTCAGAAGTGACAGCCCATCATTTTTGTGGTATACTAAAAGTGAGTCACTGAGTCCAGCCCACAGTCAAAGGTTGGGAAATACACAAGGGCATGGATATTAGGAGGCAAGGATCACTGGGGACCATCTTAGTTATGCTTCAATAACAGTGACAGAAGAAAATTATTCTTAGAATTGCCAAGATAAAGTCACAGGGTCTGGCTATACAAGTTTTTTTTTTTTTTAATTTGTTTCCTATTGTTCTTCTTCCTTGGCTTAAGAAGCTGTCCATGAATATGTATTGAGTCCTATTTCATTTTCTTGGGGGCTTTTCCCTCTTTAACATCAAGTTTCTGGATTTACTTCGTGACAGAGCACCATCTGACAAGACTCACCTGAGCTGCTTTGACCGCCTAGTTGAAGGCTTAAGTTCCCTAGCTTAAAAAGCAGTGTCTGGATGCCAGAGAGGGAGGCATTGCTATTCTCACTTCAGTAGCACATTATAGATACAGTTTGGAAAAGGACTTGGAAAACCAACACTCTTCATTATTAATATTTGCCCATCTCAATTGGAATTTGCTTCAGTGTACATAAAAATAAGTAAATAAAGCAGAGATTGTATGACAGACCACAGGTTAACACATGGAAAATAATACCCTCTATGCCTCAAGTTGATTCTCTCTTTCACCTCTGCTGTGGCTTTGCGTCGCTTCCCTGACAATTTCTACCCAATGTTGAAAGAAGTTGTAGAATCTGGCTCACCCAGCATGATAATTTCCTTTGCCAATAATGACTAACAGTCCCAAATGACTAAAACAGAGCTTATTTAGGCAAGCATCCACTTTTTAGAGGAGCTCTGCGGTTCTGGTGTATACATTGCTACCTGGTACAGAATAAGCATGTATTGAATGAATGAATTGTCCTAATGGCCACCTAGTAGAGTAGGGAAAAACTGTTACTCTCCCTGGTACTCCGTAGTTCAGGCTCTTCCTTTTATTGGTTATTTCCAATCAAGAATGATTTATGCCCCCCAAATGCCAAAGACATTTTTCTTCAAGTATTTTGTTTGTTTGTTTGTTTTTCCACCATACTGGGGCCTCAGCATCCAAGCCCAAATAATATCAAAGATAACAGATGTCAAAATAAAATGAGAATCAGAACTTCGCTATTGAGCATAGCTCATTTGAACATTGTTTAAATGCTCCCCGTTGGAAATAAATCATCCTAACCGGAATTATCCTAACCAGGTTTCCCAACAACCTACCTCCCATTTTCACATGCAGAAGACAATAATCAGAAAATTGAAACAGTCCTTTTCTCTTACCCGTACTACCACCAAAGTAGCTTTAAACAACTCTGCAGGAAACATTCAGTCACTCAGAGTTTCTTTTGTTATTGGGATTGGAGTTCAAGATGAGGCTAGGTTTTAAAAATGTACAGATAAATATACAGAAAAAGAGAGAAGCTGAACTTTCATTTTCTATCTCAAAACCAAGCATCATGTGCTGACCTTCCCACAAATGCAGTTTCCAGCCACTCAAGGAGGTAATCCCCAACTCTGGCAATGCCCAAGCAGAAGCTAAGACCCACCTTCTCTGATGGGAATGGTTTCATGAGGATTGCTAAACTGGACAACAGAATGGAAAAGATGGTTATTAAAGTCACTTCCAAGTCTAAGAAGCTATTATTATAAGGGTTTCTATTTGATATAACCTAACATTTTCCCATCAACAGTCTGAGCTGAAACATGCACTGTGTCATTCAGTCTTTCCTGTGATCAACATGGCTATTGTAGGTCTTGTTCACAGTGTGTGTCCACAAACAAGCACTTTGTTACCTTACCCAGGTGAGAATTTCACCCACAACTTGAGCCTCATCAGTATGCCCTTGTAGCCAACTGTTTTTATCATATAAAGACAATATGCTCTTGGAGTACCAATAATGAAATATGGCAGAAGTAACAAAAAGAAAGACTTCTCAGTTTATTAGCTGGATTCCCAGACTTTTTCTCACAACACATGATGCCTAATTTTAAACGATAATTGCCTTTCAATTAACAACCATGGGAAGTCAGTAAAAGCAAGAAAAATAAAGGCCTGGAAGCAAAGTGATGTTGAGGACCAAGCAATTAATAATAATCCAGGCTCCAGAAATGACTGTTAATTATATCAGTTGGTTGGAGGAGGTTGAATTTTCAAGAAACACTGCATATGTATTGGAAGCATAAATTTATGGAAAAACGTGGCGTAGTTGGTTGTACCCATTCCTAGCTACCACTGTCTAGAATTTAATGAGCTTTGAGATTGCTGGAAATGAGAAGACAAGGCTGGGAGGAAATGCTGTCAGGAGCAAAGCAGCTAAAGGATGTGCAATGAGTTGGAGGCTCCCCCTCCATCAAAGTTAGCTGAGATAGGAGCTCCTCTTGAAACATGGGAAGTGTTAGGATCCCCTAAGTAGGAAGAGTGGGCCAGAATGAATACCACAATGAAGTATCTAGGCCCAACAGCGGATGACACTGTGTAATAGAGCGGCAGTGCATTTGATTAAAGGGGGAGGTACCAAAATGTTCCCTACTTTACAGCTCCACATCCAATTAATATTGCTACACCTTTTTTCTCCCCTCTGGGAAAGAAAAAAAAAAAAGCACTTAACCAATGAACTGATTCTCTGGCCTTGGCCTTTGGAGGGATTCTCTGGCCTTGGCCCTAGGGGAACGTGTTTCTCTTATTTTATCCACCAGGAGGTGGTAAAGAGTCTTCTCTAGTGCAGAGCTGAGCTGGGTTCTTGCACTAAAAGTCTATAATCCTACTTAAGGTCATGGGAAATTAGGATTGTCTGTTCTGACATTATGCATTAGGCATAAAGAATGAGGCATTAAAGGCTGCTGATCTAATTACCACTTTCTGTGCCCTCCATCTTCACAGAGCCCAGGAAATATAAGCCCTGCTCAGAAAGAGTGCATGTTCAGATTTCTTCTTGTATCTGTCTCTGCCTCCCCTGAAGTAGTTTTCTGGGAAACAGAAAGCCTATAATAAAACCAGATATACTACATGTCTTAATTAGAATGAAAGATGGATGTTTATTATTTCCAAATACTTAGTACTTTACATGCATAAGAACTCCATTCTCTGCAAAATCTGAATTAAAAGAAATGATGTAACTAAAAAAAGAAATTTCTGATTTTTCAGAAGACTAGTATCAACACCCATATCTCCTTATATTAAATGCATTGTCACTAAGTCCTAAGAAAGAATGTGAGGGGCTGAAAGGACTGGGAACTGGTAAGGTGGCTCTCTGCAGACAAGCTGGCCTGGCACACCATTACTCAATGCTGTCTCTTTTCACAGACTTCTCTCCCCACCTTCTACTGTCCCTCAGGAAGGGTTCTCAGCAACTTTGCCTCCCCTGCACATCTCCTCTTTACTTTGGTTCATTTGCATGTACATGTGAAAAATGTTAGATTTTATAATTCCAGGAAAAGACAATAAAAGCAGAGGCAGTCTGGCTCTGGCTGATCCTTAAATGGACCCAAATTAAAATCTGGGTAGCCAAGCGTGGTGGCATGCACATGTAATCCCAGATACTTGGGAGGCTGAGGCAGGAGAATCACTTGAGCCAGGAGTTCAAGACCAGCCTGGGCAACATAAAGAGATCCCAACTCAAAAATAAAATAAAATAAAATAAAATAAAAATAAAAATCTGGGCAGTGCTGAGAACAAAAGCATATCAAATATAGAGCTCACCAAAAGGATTCTAGATTTGGATGTTAAGAGGCTTAAGATACTCTCCAGGACATTGGAATGGGCAAAGACTTCTAAGCAATAGTTCCACAGGTACAGGCAACCAAAGCAAAAATGGACAAATGGGATCACATCAAGTTAAAAAGCTTCTGCACAGCAAACGAAACAACCAACAAAGTGAAGAGACAGAATGGGAGAACATATTTGAAAACCATCCATCAGACAAGGGACTAATAACCAGAATATATAAGGAGCTCAATTGACTCTGCAAGAAAAAAATACAATAATCTGATTTTAAAATGGGCAAAAAGATCTGAATAGACATTTCTCAAAAGACGATATACAAGTGGCAGATATGTGAAAAGACGCTCAACATCAGTGATCATCAAAGAAATGCAAACCAAAACTGCAATAAGATATCATCTCACCCCAGTTAAAATGGCTTATTTCCATAAAACAGGCAATAACAAAAGCTGACAAGGATGTGGAGGAAAAGGAACCCTTGTACACTGGCAGGAATGCAAATTAGTACCACCACTGTGGAATACAGTTTAGAGGTTCCTCAGAAAAACTAAAAATAGAGTTACCATATGATCCAGCAATTCCACTCCTAGGTATATACCCCAAAGAAAAGAAATCAGTATATCAAAGAGATACCTGCACTCTCATGTTCATTGCAGCACTGCTTATAATAGGCAAGATTCAGAAGCTACCTAAGTGTCCATCAACTGACAAACAGATAAAGAAAATATAGTACATATACGCAATGGAGAAAAAAAGAATGAGATTCAGTCACTTGTAACACCATATATAGAGCTGGAGGTCATTATGTTAAGTGAAATAAACCAGGCACAGAAAGGCAAACATCACATGTTCTTCCTTATCTGTGGGTGCTAAAAGTTAAAACAATTGAACTGATGGAGATAGAGAATAGAAGGATGGTTACCAGAAGTTAGGAAGGGTAGTCAGTGAGAAGGGACAGGAGAAAGGATGGTTAATGAGTACAAAAAAAGTAGAAAGAATAAATAAGACCTAGTATCTGATAATATAATAGGGCAAGTATAGTAAAAAATAATTTAATTGTACATTTTTAAATAACTAAAAGAATATAGTTGGATTGTTGGAAACACAAAGAATAAATGCTTGAGGTGATGGATACTTTATCCTGATATGATAATTATGCATTGCATGCCTGTATCAAAATATCTCATGTAACCCACAAATATAAACACCTACTACATACCCACAAAAATTAAAAATAAAAAATTTTGAAAGAGACCTTAAGATAAAGACAATAGCCTCTCTCTCTCTCTCTTTCTCTCAACATGCAGTCGTTTTTAACTAGACCTATTTTCATTGACTTTTATGATAATTTCCCTTTAATTCTATCACATTTACATCTGTTTCTTATATTTAGAGAGAAAGGAAAGACATAGAAAAGATGAGTAAAAAGCTATATAAAGTTGAATAACGAAACTCTGCTTTTTGTTGATCTTTTGATGGTGTAGGCAGTTTATAAATCCACACTGATTATTCCGCTTCATGTTAGTTGTTGAAACACAGAATCACTCTAGTCTTAAAATGTCAATTTATTATCTGCTCTTTGGTTAATATTCATCTCAGGAAGATAGATTGCCATTAGGGATGCCAAAGGTTACAAATTCAAAGTTATACTTCCTGATTTGCAAAATAATTTTTCTTATTTAATCACCTAAGCCAGGTTTAATGAACCATTTTATAAGGCCATTTAGATAAGATTAGTTAATCCATACGATTTGTCTAAGTTCTGTGTTTTTCCATATTACCTCTATAATGCTTTACTTGTAGTAAGTTCTCAAGTAAATGTAAGTTGAATTTAATTTCATTTTCACTTATTGGAGAGATTCATAATCCACATTGAAAAGACTGCTTAAACTCTCCTTTACACCAAACTAAAAGCATGCCTTTTTAGTTTTTACTATTTCTTTGCGTTTCTCCCAAAATCTATGGACTTATTGAGAATGAAAACTGTTTAAGGTCAGAGTCTCAGGGTATCACAAAATCACAGGGCCCAGGACATATAAGATGAGGGTCAAATGCACTCCAAGGCGCCAAAGATGTGTGCAGTAACAGAGATCCCACTTCAGCCATTGCTCAGAAAGATGAGCCTTGACGCTGACAAGCTCACGCTCCAGGGCCACTCACTTGCACTGTGCCCTTCTAAAGCTCTGAAGGAGCACTGGCATTGTTTTGACATGATCATAACTATTTTTAAAAACTGTAAAAGGAAGAAGGTTTCACCATAATTAGTTAAATTATCAGTTTTCCCCCAGCCTATTTCTCTTTGTATTAGATGGCATTAGACTATACACAGGCGTTTTGGGGACCCAAATAAGGGAGGGATATATTGGGGATAGATTCACTTTATATTTAGTTGAATATACTTCTGTGGTTCATCACCTCTCTAGTGTATAGTGAAGTTACTTCTAGTTGTCTCAGCCGAAGGATGACTTCTAGGAATAATACTGCCATCTTTTATTTACAAAAGTGCAGGGCCAAAGATCTACTATGGTACAGGTGAATGTGACCTATGGTGCCCAGCACTGGATGTATGTGGAAGAAACAAGGTATAAAATGTAGAGAGCTTGAAGCTAGTCTGTGTAAGCTTGTAAACTAAGGCTTCAGTTCTTGTCAATACCAAGTCAAAATGAAAGAACTCTACTAAATAATATGGCATATATAGTTTTAAACACATCATGTGACTGTTTTATGGGAATAACATAAAATACAATTATGAAAAATCTTGCGTTTCAACACACAAGCAATTACATTAGCAAGTGAGCTTCCGTATGCATCCCAACATATCAGATCATATCTTAGCAGCTTGATGCACCTAATCCAAATAATGTCTGGTAGTTCCAGGTGAAATATTATGAAACTTCCTGCTGATGCAGTGAAACAAGCTAAAAAAAACAAATGTTCCAGTGATCAACTCCTACACATATTCATCAATAAGTCAAGTGTATGATGTAATAGTAATTTTATTATGCAATTATACAACTAAGTATAACATAGCAGTAATTTTAAAATGCATTTGAATTGCTCTTTCTCATGCCTTAATGTCAGATAAATTTTGAGATGTATTCAAAATTCTACATTTTACAACAATTCAAATGTAACTGAAAGTAAGAATCCTAGTAGGAACCAAAATGTAAACTAAAAGAAAGGAGATGCAGAAGTTTCAAAATGTGAAAGCATTCTTCAAGCATTTCTTCTTGCCTTGCTGTTTACCTTCTGCTTCAAATTGTATTTTCTTCTGGATGTTTTGGGGAAAATATTAGTAAGTGCGGCTAAGTGGGGTGGAGGATTGTGGCGAACAGAAACCTAGCATGGGCAATGAAGCCCAGGCAAGATGAACCAGGTACCCCAGGTGGGGGATGGTCACGGTACAACATGGGCTGTCAGAACCTCAACAGGAAGAGGAAGAGGTTCCTATGGGATGGTATGATGGAAGCAGCCCTGGAAAATAGTGTCAGCACACAAGCTGGATGAGGAGAGGTCTTTACAGGGGACCAGTATCAGCCCAACACAGATTGTTGGAGACAGAGCAAGGTGAAGAGGGTGTCATAATGGGAGGGTGGTGAAATCTGCAGCCTAAGCACAGGCCAATGGAGCCATGCTAGGTGGGGATGGGGACATGATGTGGATGTGAAAGTACCAAGACAGGAAAGAAAGGCATCCCCATCGCATGCTGGTGGTGGCCCAGGACAGTGTATTAGAGCCCAAGCTAGGAGAGGAAAGTGTCTTTGCAGTGGGGGGAAGTGGGGGCCAGTACTGATGACTGATAAGTAAATATATTGAAGATAGTTACAAATAGGAAAAGGGAAAAAACAAGAATGATCTCTGTAGTATTGAACTGAAATTGGACATATTGATGCGAACTCACAACTTTCCATATATAGATAGACAAATATGAAAATAAATATAAACATGTGTATTTATGTATGCACCCATGTACCTAATTCACCCACTAAGTCCACTGGTACTGACGCCCAATAGCTAAGAGCACACCTTAAGCACACTGTGGATTCTAAATGCATTTTCCAGAGAAAACTACCAAGACTCCTTGGAGAAAAGACTAATTTCAAGGCAGGGCAGGGAAAATACAAGATGAGCCTGGATTATTTTATGGCAGAAAGTGATGAAGTGCTCAAAGAGTAATAGGAACATGACAAAAGACCTGATACAGTTTTGGCATCTAATAGTAATGATAGTAATAGATTGTAACTCATTTGAGTAAGCTAGGAGTCCTTGGTACTATAAATGTATATCTACATACATACACACATACATACATGCATGCATACATACATACACAAATAGATAGAAGTGTCTGCCTTACACCAAGTAATATAGAAGAAAAATTGAATTAGAAAATAACAATTTAGCAACCATCACAGTAATAATTAATTTAGTCAAGAAACACCAATGGATGCTAAAACTAGAGTGTGAAAGTTTTATGACAAAGGAGATATTTTAAACAGTCTTGAAAAAATTCCCCACAAAACATATATTAATTGCAAAAGAGAAAACAGTAGCTTAACAGTGCAGAAACCTGGTAGACATCACCTTGATCAAATGATCAAAGTTAACATCACCGATAATGGGACAAATCCAAATCATGTGTCACCTAATATAATGCAATGAGAAGACAACAACAATGCTCCTGTGATATTCCTGCCGCAGAAGCATAACCTGAACAGAATCATAAAGAAACATCAGGGAAACCTAAATTAAGAAACACTTTACAAAAGCGGGGGAAGGTTCAAGATGGCTGACTAGATGCAGCTAGTACACTCCTCCTCCACAGAGAGGAACCAAAATAGCAAGTAGATATTCACACTTAAAATAGATTGTCTAGGAGAGACACTGGGATTCAACACAGAAGTGAAGGGAAGCACCGACAGCTAGTAAGGAGAGGGAAGCAAGACCTCCTGCTTGGCTAGGGTTGGCAGGAAGCCAAGAGAAGCTCCCAGACATAGTACAGGATAAGAGGGAGCCTTCCAGGGCTCCCCTTTGCTGCCATGGTCTTTTAATATCTTACTTACAGGAGAATCCCTCAATCCATGTGGGCTCAAGGCTAACATAGGGAGATTTCTAGAGATTGCACAGAGGCATTGCTCCAGAGAGGAGACTCATACAGAGTCCCACAGGCATCCAAAACCTGAGTAGCTACAGCTTGGTGTCATTCTAGGAGCCAAGCTCCCAGAGGAATACATCCTGCCCTGGGACCAATGCCATCATTGCTGCTGCTTCCACCAGGCCAAGAAGGGAGGGAGGAAGCCAGGCACTACCATTCACCCCTATGACAAATCCCACCGCTGTTGCTGTGGACCGCTGTGGGATTGTATTTGCCCATTTTGAATCTCTATAAAGGAACACTTGACACTGGATAATTTATAAAGAAAAGGGGTTTATTTGGCTCACAGTTCTGCAGGCTATATAAGCATGGCACCAACATCTGGTTGGCTTCTGGCGAGGCCTCAATGAGCTTTTACTCATGACAGAAGGTGAAAGGGAAGCAGGTGTGTCACATGGTGAGAGAGGATGCAAGAGACAGAGAGAGGAAGAGGTTTCAGACTATTTTTCATAACCAGATCTTGTGGTAACTAATGGAGTGAAAACTCACTCATTACTGCTTGGCTTCTGGTGAGGCCTCAAGGAGCTTTTACTGATGACAGAAGGTGAAGGATGAGCAGGTGTGTCACATGGTGAGACAGCACGCAAGAGATAGAGGATGAGGTTTCAGACTATTTTTCACAACCAGATCTCATGGTAACTAATAGAGTGAAAACTCACTCATTAGTGCTGGGATAGCACCAGGTCATTCATGAGGGATTCACCCCATGAACAAAACATCTCTCACTGGGCCCTACCTCCAACATTGGGGATCACATTTCTGTTATAGGTATGTAGATGAATGCCACTGTTCAACGAAAATATACTCTAAAGTATTCAGGAAGTGATGGAATATCTTGTCAGAAACTTACACTGAAATGGTTAAGCATGAAAGGTTTTTGTATGGGTACTTCCAACTTTTCTTTAAGTTTGAAATGATGTCAAAATAAAAAGGCAAATGTCAAAACTTGTTAATGTTATTGCAAGGTAAAGTACACCCTGTAATAGTCAATATCAGAATTTTTTTTTTTTTCCAAAAGGCCGGGTGCAGTGGCTCATGCCTGTAAACCCAGCACTTTGGGAGGCTGAGATGGGCAGATCACAAGGCCAAGGCCAAGAGATCAAGACCATCCTGGCCAACATGGTGAAACACTGTCTGCACTAAAAATACAAAAAATTAGCTGGGCATGGTGGCGTATGCCTGTAGTCCCAGCCAATCAGGAGGCTGAGGCAGGAGAATCACTTAAACCCAGGAGGCGGAGGTTGCAGTGAGCCGAGATGGCACCACTGCACTTCAGCCTGACCACAGAAAGAGACTCCATCTCAAAACAAAACAAAACGAAACAAAACAAACAAAACAGTATGGTAAAAAGGATGGATAATGGAAATGACAACAGAACAAAATAAAGAAGATTATGAGAACTGGTACACTCCCAGCCAGGAAGCCACAATCTTAAAAATTAAGATAAGTAAAAATCAGGAAAAAATGCAAAAGTAATCATTAATAATTTACACAATGAACATTTACAGTGAACAGAACATGCACAAAAGTCAGGAGTAGCTTCATTTGATGAATTTGATTTCTATTTGTACAGTGATCTTTCCTTATGACATATATAATAAAAAATAATTTTATTCAACTTTCTTTAGTAAAAGACAGTTTGGTTTTTAAAATTATGACCCCAAAAATGTTTACAGAGAATCAATTATCATAGTCAATGAATTATTAAAAGTTCTTTCTCAGATACATATTTTAATGATAAAAGTTAAATTTTCAAACTATTATGAAATCTTGACTAGTCTACTGCAAAACCCCAAGACACATAATTCTCCAAGGTCTCCGATTCTCCAAGGTCAAATGAAGGTAAAAATGTTAAGGACAGCCAGAGAGAAAGGTCAGATCACCTACAAAGAGAAGCCCACCTCACTAACAGCAGACCTCTCAGCAGAAATCCTGTAAGCCAGAAGACAGTGGGAGCCAATATTCAACATTCTTAAAGAAAAGAATTTGCAACCCAGAATTTCATATTCAACCAAATTAAGCTTCAGAAGCGAAAGAGATATAAAATCCTTCCAGACAAGCAAATGCTAAGGGATTTTATCACCACCAGGCCTGCTTAGCAAGATCTGAAGGAAGCACGAAATATGGAAAGGAAAAACCAGTACCAGCCCCTACAAAAACACACCAAAATATAAAGACCAGTGACACTATAAAGAAACAGCATCAACTGGTGTGCAAAATAACCACCTAGCATCATGATGACAGGGTCAAATTCACACATAACAATATTAACCTTCAATGTAAATGGGCTAAATGCCTCAATTAAAAGGCAGAGACTGGCAAATTGGATAGAGTCAAGACCTATCTGTGTGCTGTATTCAGGAGACCCATCTCACGTGCAAAGACACACATAGACTCAAAATAAATGGATGGAGAAATATTTACCAAGCAAATGGAAGACAAAAAAATAGAAGGGGTTGCAATACTAGTACCTGATAAAACAGACTTTAAACCAACAAAAATCAAAAAACAACAAAGAAGGACATTAAATGATGGTAAAAGGATCAATGCAACAAGAAGAGCTAACTATTCTATATATATATGCACTCAACACAGGAGCACGCAGATACCTAAAACAAGTTCTTAGGGACCTGTACAGAGACTCAGACTTCCATACAATAATAGTGGGAGACTTTAACACCCCATTGTCAATATTAGACAGATCAACAAGACAGAAAATTAACAAAGATATTTACAACTTGAACTCAGTTCTGGATCAAGCAGACATAATAGACAACTACAGAACTTTTCATCCCAATTCAACAGCATATATATTTTTCTCAATGCCACATGGTGCCTCTTCTAAAATCGGACACATAACTGGAAGTAAAACATTCCTCAGCAAATGCAAAAGAACTAAAATCATAACAGTGTCTCAGACCACAGTGCAATCAAATTAGAACTCAGGATTAAGAAACTCACTCAAAACCACACAACTACATGGAAATTGAACAACCTGTTTTTGAGTGACTCCTGGGTAAATAAGAAAATTGAGGCAGAAATCAAGATGTTCTTTGAAACCAATGAAAACAAAGACACAACATACCAGAATTTCTGGGACACAGTTAAAGCAGCATTAAGAGGGAAATTTATACCACTAAATGCCCACAAGAGAAAGCGGGAAAGATCTAAAATCAACACCCTAACATCACAATTAAAAGAACTAGAGAAGCAAGAGCAAACAAATTCAAAAGCTAGCAGAAGATAAGAAATAACTAAGATCAGAGCAGAACTGAAGGAGATAGACACACAAAAAAAGACTTCAAAAAATGAATGAATCCAGGAGCTAGTTTTGTGAAAAAATTAGCAAAATAGGCTGCTAGCCAGACTAATAAAGAGGAAAAAAGAGAAGAATCAAATAGATACAATAAAAAATGATAAACGGGTATCACCGCTGATCCCACAGAAATACAAACTACCATCAGAAAATACTATAAATACCTCTATGCAAATAAACTAGAAAATCTAGAAGAAATGGAAAAATTACTAGACACACACACTCTCCCAAGATTAAGCAGGAAGAAGCTGAATCTCTCAATAGATCAATACCAAGTTCTGAAATTGAGGCAGTAATTAATAGCCTACCAACCAGAAAAAAGCCCAGGACCAGATGGATTCACAGCTGAATTCTACCAGAGGTACACAGAGGAGCTGGTACCATTCCTTCTGAAACTATTCCAAACAACTGAAAAGCAGGGACTCTTCCCTAACTCATTCTACAAGGCCAGCATCATCCTGATATCAAAACCTTGCAGAGACACAACAAAAAAAGAAAACTTCAGGCCAATATCCCTACTGAACATCGATATGAAAATCCTCAGTGAAATACTGGCAAATCGAATCCAGCAGCACATCAAAAATTTACCCACCATGAACAACTCGGCTTCATCCTGGGATGCAAGATTGGTTCGGCATACACAAATCAATAAATGTAATCCATCACATAAACATAAACAATGACAAAAACCACAAGATTATCTCAAAAGATGCAGAAAAGGCCTTTAACAAAATTCACATCCCTTCATGGTAAAAACTATAAATAAACTAGGTATTGATGGAACTTATCCCAAAATAAGAGCCATTTAAGAGAAACGCATTGCTGATATCATATTGAATAGGCAAAAGCTGGAAGCATTTCCTTTGAAAACTGGCACAAGACAAAGATACCCTCTCACACCACTCCTATTCATCATAGTATTGGAAGTTCTCACCCGAGCAATCTGGCAAAAGAAAGACATAAAGCATCTTCAAATAGGAAGAGAGAAAGTCAAATTGTTTCTGTTTGCAGATGACATGATTCTATATTTAGAAAACCCCATTGTCTCAACCCCCAAACTCCTTAAGCCAATAACCATCTTCAGCAAAGTCTCAGAACACAAAATCAATGTGCAAAAATCACACACATTTCTATACATCAACAACAGACAAGCAGAGAGCCAAATTATGAGTGAACTCCCATTCACAACTGCTACAAAGAGAATAAAATACCTAGGAATACAACTTACTAGGGATGTGAAGGACTTCTTCAAAGAGAACTACAAACTACTACTCAAAGAAATAAGAGAGAACACAAACAAATGGAAAAACATTCCATGCTCATGGATAGGAAAAATCAGTATTGTGAAAATGGCAATACTGCCCAAAGTAATTTATAGATTCAATGTTATCCCCATCAAGGTGCTATTGACTTTCTTCACAGAATTAGAAAAAACTACTTTAAATTTAATACGGAACCAAAAAAAAGTCCATATAGCCAAGACAATCCTAAGCAAAAAGAATGAAGTTGGACGTATCATGCTACCTGACTTCAAACTATACTACAAGGCTATAGTAACCAAAACAGCATGGTATTGGTATGAAAATAGACATACAGACAAATGGAACAGAACAGAGACCTCAGAAATAACACCACACACCTACAACCATCTGACCTTTGACAAACCTGACAAAAACAAGCAATGGAGAAAGGATTCCCTATCTAATAAATGGTGCTGGGAAAACTGGCTAGCCATCAGCAGAAAACTGAAACTGGACCCCTTCCTTACACGTTATACAGAAATTAATTCAAGATGGATTAAAGACTTAAATGTAATACCTAAAACCATAAAAACCCTAGAAGAAAACCCAGGCAATACTATTCAGGACATAGGCATGCACAAAGACTTCATGATGAAAACACCAAAAGCCACAATTGACAAATGGGACCTACTTAAACTAAAGAGCCTCTGCACAGCAAAAGCAACTAGCATCAGAGTGAATAGGCAATCTACGGAATGGGAGAAAATTTTTGGAATCTATCCATCTGGCAAAGTTCTAATATCCAGAATCTACAAGGAACTTAAACAAATTTACAAGAAAAAGCAAACGACCACATCAAAAAGTGAGCAAAGGATATCAACAGACACTTTCCAAAAAAAGACATTTATGTGGCCAACAGACATATGAAGAGAAGCTCATCATCACTGATCATTAGAGAAATGCAAATCAAAACCACAATGAGATACCATCTCACACCAGTCACAATGGAGATTATTAAAAAGTCATGAAACAATAGATGCTGGTGAGGCTGCAGAGAAGTAGGAATGCTTTTATACTGTTGTTGGGAATGTAAATTAATTCTACCATTGTGGAAGACAATGTAGAGATTCCTCAAGGACCTAAAGCCAGAAATACCATTTGACCCAGCAATCTCATTACTGGCTATTAACCAAAGGAACAGAAATCATTCTACTGTAAAGACACATGTACATGTATGTTTACTGCAGCACTACTTACAATAGCAAAGACTTGGAACCAACCCAAATGCCCATCAATGATAGCCTGGATAGAGACAATATGGGGGCCTGGCATGATGGCTCATGCCTGTAATCGCAGTGTGTCCGGAATTGGTTCCTTCTAGTGAGTTCTTGGTCTCACTGACTTCAAGAATGAAGCTGCGGACCCTTGGGGTGAGTGTTACGGTTCTTAAAGATGGTGTGTCTGGAGTTTATTCCTTCAGATGTTCAGATGTGTCTGCAGTTTCTTCCTTCTGGTGGGTTCGTGGTCTTGCTGACTTCAGGAGTGAAGTCACAGACCTTCACAGTGTTACAGCTCTTAAAGGTGGCACGTCCAGAGTCGCTCGTTCCTCCCAGTGGGTTCATGGTCTCGCTGACTTCAGGAGTGAAGCTGCAGACCTTCACAGTGAGTGTTACAGCTCTTAAAGGTGGTGCATCCACAGTTGTTCGTTCCTCCTGGTGGGTTCGTGGTCTTGCTGGCTTCAGGAGTGAAGCTGCAGAACTTCACGGTGAGTGTTACAGCTCATAAAGGTAGTGCAGACCAAAAGAGTGAGCAGCAGCAAGATTTATTGCGAAGAGCGAAAAAACAAAGCTTCCACAGCGTGTAAGGAGACCCCAGCAGGTTGCCCCTGCTGGCTTGGGAGGCCAGCTTTTATTCCCACATTTGGCCCCACCCACCTCCTGCTGATTGATCTGTTTTACAGAGCACTGATTGGTCCATTTTACAGAGTGCTGATTGGTGCATTTTTACAGAATGCTGATTGGTGCGTTTACAAACCTTTAGCTAGACACAGAGTGCTGATTGGTGTGTTTACAAACCTTTAGCTAGACAGAAAAATTCTCCAAGTCCCCACTCAACCCAGGAAGTCCAGCTGGCTTCACCTCTCACTAGCACTTTGGGAGGCTAAGGAGGGCAGATCATGAGGTCAAGAGATCACGACCATCCTGGCTAACATGGTGAAACCCCATCTCTACTAAAAACACACAAAAAACTTAGCCAGGTGTGGTGGCAGGCACCTGTAGTCCCATCTACTTGGGAGGCTGAGGCAGGAGGATGGTGTGAACCTGGGAAGCTGAGGTTGCAGTGAGCCAAGATCGCACCACTGCACTCTAGCCTGGGTGACAGAGAGAAACTCTGTAAAAAAAAAAAAAAAAAAAAAAAAAAGAAAGAAAGAAAGAAAGGAAGGAAGAAAGGGAAAATGTGGTATATACACACCATGGAATACTATGCAGCCATAAAAAAGAATGAGACCATGTCCTTTGTAGGATGTGGATGAAACTTGAAGCCATCATCCTCAGAAAACTAACACAGGAACAGAAAACCAAACACTGCATGTTCTCACTCATAAGTGGGAGTTGAACAATGAGAACACATGGACACAGGGAAAGGAACAACATACACCAGGGCCTATCAGGGGATGGGGAACAAGGGGAGGGAGAGCTTTGGGACAAATACTTAATGCATGTAGGACCTAAAACCTAGATGATGGGTTGATAAGTGCAGCAAACCACCATGGCACATGTATACCTATTTTAAAAACCTACACATTCTGCACATGTATCCTGGAACTCAAAGTTAAAAAAAAAAATAGCTACAGTTACTACTTCTTGTATATAAAACAAGTTTGCTCTTACATAGCTTATGCTGATAAAATAACATTTTTTCAAATAACAGATGATTGAAATTAAAATCATATTTCTGTTAATTGCTCCATTTTATCAACTCTAATAACCACTAGAAAGGAGATAAATAAGACAAAGAGAGTAACTAATTGATCCAAACTATTTCACAAAGAACTAACTGAAATAATGAGGAAACATGCACAAAATTAAGTCAAATTAATACTATTCTGTTATTGTAGAGTCTATAAAAGATATGTTAAATGCCAATCATTTAAGGATTATTCTGTATGTGTGTGTATATATATATTCTAATGTAAATGCTATAAATAATCTATAATATTTTGCCAACTGAAAACCATCTATCTGTGAATTTCTTAAGGAAACTGACACAAGATCTGGAAGGTTATATAATTTGTCATTGACCATTTGTGTTCTATCAATTCACAACGAAGCTATTATCAACGGTGAGAGCAAAGGACTCTGAGTTCTTTTTTAAAAATATTAGTAAGGTACTTCAACTTCTGGTCATGATGAAAGAGTGCTATGAGACTAGTTTTTTATCTAAACAAAATTTAGTAAAAAATAAATGTTTCAAGACGTTGAGTATAAGACAGTACAGAACTTTGATGCTTGAAAGAAAGGAAAGAAACAAAATGAGCCCCGTGTTCTCTCCAGCTTTCTTCCTGCAAGTCCTTTTCAGGTTGCAGTGCTAGAAGGTTGAACCCAAATAAAGCACAATAGTTCTGTTGAGCATTAAGGACATGGAGGTTGGAATTCAGGACTCTGAAAGTATCAAAATTTTGTGAAACAGGGTGTGATATTGAAGACAGCTATGAAGAGGAGGTCCAGAAATCAGCATAGAGGTCCTCATGAGTCCTTGCCTAAATGGCAAGCTGCATATGCATAGGGTGAGACTCCAAAAAGTCAAGCAAAGAGCAATGACCAGGAAATGAACTACTGAGACCTGCAAGCTGAACAATTACCAGAGCTCACCTAGGCTATAAAATGGTTAAAAACAAATAGTCTTCAATATAGAACACCCATGCCTCAGAAGTAGGGATAATTCAGCCTTGAAATAAAGGCTTCTCTTGACTCACCATAATAATACTGTGAAACCAGCATTAAAAGGATCAAGTTAACACTCACATAAATTAACTTTGTCCTCCAAGGACAAATACTCCATTAACTCATAAAACAAAATTTAGAAACCCAAAATTACAGCACCTATAAAAATGTAGAATCAGGATTAAAATTTACTAGATGTGCAAAGTAGCTGGAAAATATGACTCATAATTAGGAGAAAAGACCCAAAAATGACAGGGATGATGGAATTAATAGACAAGAACATTATAAGAGTTGATATAACTATAATTATGTTAACTTATAACATGTAAGTAACATATAATTATGTTAACCTGTAATTGTAATTAGCTATAATTACAATATAATAAGTATAACCATAATTATAGTTATAATTAATTATGAGTTAACATTGGGAAAGATTTTTAGGAAAGCATACACATAGTAATGGAAAGAGCAGGAAATTTTAATAGAGAATTAGTAAGTATTTTTTAAAGCTAAATAGGAATTTTAGAACAAAAAAGTATATTTGAAACGCAAAAAAAAAATTCACTGGGTTTAACAGCAGGTTAGACAGTTGAAGATAGGGCAATAAAAACTTCAGCAGAAGTATAAAAAAAAAAATCCTAAAAAAATGACTGCAGCCTCAATAACATGTAAAACAATAGCAAGTGATCTAAAAGATATATAATTGGGATTCCAGAAAAAAGGAAAAGAGAAAATGTATTTGAAGTAACAATAGTTAAAAATGTTTGGTGTTTGATAAAAAAAATTAATCCCCTATGGGTTTATTAAAGCAGCTCAACAAATCCAAAGCAGGATAAACAAAGAAACTCATACCACAGTGTATCACAAAAAGCAAATAACCAGTGGTAAAGAGAAAAACATTAAAAGCAACAAAGGAGAAAAGGTATATTACATAGAGGTAATAGCAATAAGAAATCATATTGTTCTACTCAGCAAAACAATGCAGAGCAAAAAAAAAAAAGCCATATTTAAGATGCTAAAGGGAGATCAAAAAGACTATCAGCTTGCAATTCTATCCCCAGCCAACATCTCTTTCAAAATATAAGATAAAAAATACATTTTCCAGAGAAAGAAAAGCTGAGAAAATGTGTTTCTACCAGATCTTCTCTACAAGAATTATTTTAAAAAGGTTTTTAGGTAGCTGGCAAGATGGTCGAATAAGAACAGCTACAGTCTGCAGCTCCCAGCAAGATCAATGCAGAAGATGGATGATTTCTGCATTTCCAACTGAGGTACCCAACTCATCACATTGGGACTGGTTAGACAGTGGGTGCAGCCCACGGAGGGCAAGCTGAAGCAGGGTGGGGTGTCACTACACCGGGGAAATGCAAGGAGTCAGGGAACTCCCTCCCCTAGCCAAGGGAAGCCTTGGGGACTGTGCCATGAGGAAAGGTGCATTCTAGCCCAGATACTACACTTTTCCCACAGTCTTTGCAACCCGGAAGCCAGGAGATTCCTTCAGGTGCCTATACCACCAGGGCCCTGGGTTTCAAGCACAAAATTGGGCAGCTGTTGGGGCAGACACCAAGTTAGCTGCAGGAGTTGTTTTTTGTACACCAGTGGCCCCTGGAATGCCAGTGAGACAGAACCATTCACTGCCTTGGGAAAAGGGCTGAAGCCAGAGGGCCAAGTGGTCTAGCTCAGTGGGTCACACACCCACAGAGCCCAGCAAGCTGAGATTGACTGGTTTGAAATTCTCACTGCCAGCACAGCAGTCTGAAGTCGACCTGGGATGCTCAAACTTGGTGGGGGAAGGGGCGTCTGCCATTACTGAGGTTTGAGTAGGCAGTTTTCCCCTCACAATTTAAACAAAGCCACCAGGAAGTTCAAACTGTGAGGAGCACATCATAGCTCAGCAAAGATGCTGTGGCCAGACTGCCTCTCTAGATTCCTCCTCTCTGGGCAGGACATCTCTGAAAGAAATGCAGCAGCCCAGTCAGGGGTTTATAGATAAAACTCCCATTTTCCTGGGAGAGAGCACCTGGGAAAAGGGGTGGCTGTGGGCGCAGCTTCAGCAGACTTAAACGTTCCTGCCTGCCAGCTCTGAAGGGAGTAGCAGATCTCCCAGCACAGCACTCAAGCTCTACTAAGGGACAGACTGCCTCCTCAAGTGGGTCCCTGACCCCCATGCCTCCTACTGGGAGACACCTCCCAGCAGGGGTTGACAGACACCTCATACAGGAGAGCTCCAGCTGGCATCTGGCTGGTGCCCCTCTGGGATGAAGCTTCCAGAGAAAGGAACAGGCAGCAATCTTTGCTGTTTTGCAGCCTCTACTAGTGATACCCAGGCAAACAGGGTCCGGAGTGGACCTCCAGCAAACTCCAGCAGATCTGCAGCAGAGGGGCCTGACTGTTAGAAGGAAAACTAACAAACAGAAAGGAATAACATCAACAAAAAGGACGTCCACACAGAAACCACATCTGAAGGTCACCAACATCAAAGACCAAAGGTAGATAAATACACGAAGATAAGGAAAAACCAGTGCAGAAACCGCATCTGAAGGTCACCAACATCAAAGACCAAAGGTAGATAAATACACGAAGATAAGGAAAAACCAGTGCAAAAAGGCTGAAAATTCAAAAAAACCAGAATGCCTCTTCTCCTCCAAAGGATCACAACTTCTCACCAGCAAGGGAACAAAACTGGACAGACAATGAGTTTGACAAATTGACATAAGCAGGCCTCAGAAGGTGGGTAATAACAAACTCTGAGGTAAAGAAGTATGTTCTAACCCAAGGCAAGGAAGCTACGAACTTGAAAAAAGTTAGAGGAACTGCTAACTAAAATAACCAGTTTAGAGAAGAACATAAATGACCTGATGGAGCTGAAAAACACGGCATGAAAACTTCATGAAACATACACAACTATCAACAGCTGGATCAATCAAATGGAAAAAAGGACATCAGAGACTGAAAATCAACTTAATGAAATAAAGTGTGAAGACAAGATTAAAGGAAAAAAAAATGAAAAATAATGAACAAAGCACCCAAGAAATATGGGATTATGTGAAAAGACCAAACCTATGTTTGATTGGTGTACCTAAAAGTGACAGGGAAATGGAACCAAGTTGGAAAACACTCTTCAGGATATTATCCAGGAGAACTTCCCCAACCTAGCAAGACAGGCCAACATTCAAATTCAGGAAAGACAGAGAACACCACAAAGATACTCCTCGAGAAGAGCAACCCCAAGACACATAATTGTCAGATTCACCAAGGTTGAAATGAAGGAAAAAAATGTTAAGGGCGGCCAGAAAATAAGGTCAGGTTACCCACAAAGGAAAACCCATCAGACTAACAGTAGATCTCTTGGCAGAAACCCTGCAAGCCAGAAGAGAGTGGGGGCCAATATTCAACATTTTTAAAGAAAATAATTTTCAACCCAGAATTTCATATCCAGCCAAAGTAAGCTTCATAATTGAAGGAGAAATAAAATCCTTTATAGACAAGCATATGCTGAGAGATTTTGTCACCACCAGGCCTACCTTACAAGAGCTCACTAAATATGGAAAGGAAAAACCAATACCAGCCACTGCAAAAACATACCAAACTGTAAAGACCATTGACACTATGAAGAAACTGCATCAACTAACAGACAAAATAACCAGCTAGCATCATAATGACAGGATCAAATTTACACATAATATTAACCTTAAATGTAAACAGGCTAAGTGCCCCAGTTAAGACACAGACTGGCAAATTGACGAGTCAAGACCCATTGGTGTGCTGTATTCAGAAGACCCATCTTATGTGCAAAGACACAGAAAGGCTCAAAATAAAGGGATGGAAAAATATTTACCAAGCAAATGGAAAGCAAAAAAAAGAGCAAAGGTTCCAATCCTAGTCTCTGATAAAACAGAATTTAAACCAACAAAGATCAAAAAAGACAAGTCCATTACATATAGGTAAAGGGATCAATGCAACAAGAAGAGCTAGCTTACACTCACGCACAATAATAGTGGGAGACTTTAACACCCCACTGTCAATATTAGACAGATCAACAAGACAGAAAGTTAACAAGGATATTTAGGACTTGAACTCAGCTCTGGACCAAGCAGACCTAATAGACATCTACAGAACTCTCCACCCCAAATCAACAGAATATACATTCTTCTCAGCACAACGTCACACTTATTGTAAAACTGACCACATAATTGGAAGTAAAACACTCCTTATCAAATCCAAAAGAATGGAAATCATAACAAACAGTCTCTCAGACCACAGCGCAATCAAAGCAGAACTCAGGATTAAGAAACTTACTCAAAACCGCGCAACTACATGGAAACTGAATAACTTGCTCCTGAATGACTACTGGGTACATAAAAAAATTAAGGCAGAAATAAGTAAGTTCTTGGAAACCAATGTGAACAGACACAACATACCAGAATCTCTGGGACACATTTAAAGCAGTGTTTAGAGGAAAATTTATAGCACTAAATGTCCACAGGAGAAAGCAGGAAAGATCTAAAATCAACACCCTAACATCACAATTTTGAAAACTAGAGAAGCAAGAGCAAACAAATTCAAAAGCTAGCAGAAGACAAGAAATAACTAAGATCAGAGCAGAACTGAAGAAGATAGAGACATGAAAAACCCTTCAAAAAAAATCAGTGAATCCAGGAGCTGATTTTGTGAAAAGACTAACAAAATAAATAGACTGCTAGCCAGACTAATAAAGAAGAAAAGAGGGAAGAATCAAATAGATGCAATAAAAAATGATAAAGGGGATATCATCACTGATCCCACAGAAATACAAACTACCGTCATAGAATACTATAAACACCTCTATGCAAATAAACTAGAAAATCTAGAAGAAATGGATAAATTCCTGGACACATACACCCTCCCAAGAATAAACCAAGGAGAAGTCGAATCCCTGAATAGGCCAATAACAAGTTCTGAAATTGAGGCAGTAATTAATATCCTACCAACCAAAAAATGCACAGGACCAGACCAATTTACAGCCAAATTCTACCAGAGGTACAAAAAGGAGCTGGTACCATTCCTTCTGAAACTATTCCAAACAATAGAAAAAAAGGGACTCCTCCATAACTCATTTTATGAGGCCAGCATCATCTTGATACCAAAACCTGCAAACACAACAAAACAAGAAAATTTCAGGCCAATATCCCTGATGAACATTGATGTGAAAATCCTCAATAAAATACTGGTAAACTGAATCCAGCAGCACATCAAAAAGCTTATTCATCACGATCAAGTCAGCTTTACCCCTGGGATGCAAGGCTGGTTCAATATACACAAATCACTAAACATAATTCATTACATAAATAGAACCAATGACAAAAAAACACATGATTGCCTCAATCGACACAGAAAAGACCTTTGATAAAATTCAACACCCTCTTCATGCTAAAAACTCTCAATAAACTAGGTACTGATGGAATGTATCTCAAAATAATAAGAGCTATTTATGACAAACCCACAGCCAATCATACTGAATGGGCAAAAGCTAGAAGCATTCCCCTTGGAAACTGGCACAAGACAAGGATGCCCTCTCTCATCACTCCTATTCAACAGAGTATTGGAAGTTCTGGCCAGGGCAGTCAGGCAAGAGGAAGAAATAAAGGTATTCAGATAAGAAGAGAGGAAGTCAAATTGTCTCTGTTTGCAGATAACGTGATTGTGTATTTAGAAATTATCTCAGCCCCAAGTCTCCTTAAGCTGATAAGCAACTTCAGCAAAGTCTCAGAATACAAAATCAATGTGCAAAAATCACAAGCATTCCTATACACAAATAATAGACAAACAGAGAGCCAAATCATGAGTGAACTCCCATTCACAATTGCTACAAACAGAATAAAATACCAAGGAATACAGCTTACAAGGGAAGTGAAGGACCTCTTAAAGGGGAACTACAAACCACTGTTCAAGAAAATAAGAGAGGACACAAACAAATGGAAAAAACATTCCATACTCACCAATAGGAAGAATCAATGTCGTGAAAATGGCCATACTACCCAAGGTAATTTATAGATTCAATGTTATCCCCATCAAGATGCTATTGATTTTCTTCACAGAATTAGAAAAAAATACTTTAAATTTCATATGGAACCAAAAAAGAGCCCGTATAGCCAAGACAATCCTAAGCAAAAAGAACAAAGCTTGAGGCATCACACTACCTGACTTTAAACTATACTGCACGGTTACAGTAACCAAGACAGCATGGTACTGGTACCAAAAGAGATATATAGACCAATAGAACAGAACAGAGGCCTCAGAAATAATACCACACATCTACAACCATCTGATCTTTGACAACCCTGACAAAAACAAGCAATAGAGAAAGGATTTCCTGTTTAATAAATGGTGTTGGGAAAACTGGCTAGCCATATGCAGAAAACTGAAACTGGACCCCTTCCTTACACCTTATACAAAAATTAACTGAAGATGGATTATAGACTTAAATGTTAGAATTAAAACCATAAAAAGCCTAAAAGAAAACCTAGGCAATACCATTCAGGACATAGGCATGGGCAAAGACTTCATGACTGAAAAACCAAAAGCAATGGCAATGAAAGCCCAAATTGACCAATGGGATCTAATTAAACTAAAGAGCTTCTACACAGTAAAAGAAACTAGCATCAGAATGAACAGGCAACCTACAAAATGGGAGGTAATTTTTGCAATCTATCCATCTGACAAAGCACTAATATCCAGAATCTACATGGAACTTAAAAAAAAATTCATAAGAATAAAACAACCCCATCAAAAAGTGGGCAAAGATTATGAACAGACACTTCTCATAAGAAGACATTTATGCGGCCAACAAATTTATGAAGGAAAGCTCATCATCACTAGTCATTAGAGAAAGGCTAATCAAAACCACAGTGAAATACCATCTCATGCCAGTTAAAATGACAATCATTAAAAAGTCAGGAAACAACGGATACTGGAGAGGATGTGAAGAAATAGGAACGTTTTTACACTGTTGGTGGGAGTGTTAATTAGTTCAACTATTGTGTAAGACAGTGTTGCAATTCCTCAAGGATCTAGAGCCAGAAATACCATTTGACCCAGCAATCCCATCACTGGGTACATGCCCAAGGGATTATAAATTATTCTACTATAAAGACACATGCAAACATGTGTTTATTGCAGCACTGTTCACAATAGCAAAGACTTGGAACCAACCCAAAATGCCCATCAATGATAGACTAAATAAAGAAAATTTGGCACATATACACCATGGAATACTATGCAGCCATAAAAAAGGATAAGTTCATGTCCTCTGCAGGAACATGGATGAAACTGGAAACCATAATTCTCAGCAAACTAACACAGAAACAGAAAACCAAACACCACATGTTCTCACTTATAAGTGGGAGTTGAACAATGAGAACACATGGACACAGGGAAGGGAACCTCAAACACTGGGGCTTGTCAGGGAGTAGGGGGCTAGGGGAGGGATAGCATTAGGAGAAATACCTAATGTAGGTGACGGGTCGATGGGTGCAGCAAACCACCATGGCCCATGTATACCTGTGTAACAAACCTGTATGTTCTGCACATGTATCCCAGAACTTAAAGTATTTTTTTAAAAAACTATGAGAAATAAATAAATAAATAAAAATAAAAAGTTTTTTAAGCTGAAGAGAACTGATACTGATAAAATCTTGAATGTACATGAAAGAATTAAGAGTATCAGGAGTGAGCAATTATAGAGACTATTTTCTCATTTCCTAATTTATTTAAACATAATTGGTTAAAGCAAAAATAACAACTGTGCAGAATTATAGTTTATAACATATGTAAAATTAAAATGTATAGCAACACTAGTGTAAAGGTTGAAAAGAAGGAGCACAAAAGTACAATGTTATAATAATCTTATATCATATGTGAAGTGGTATAATATGATTTTAAAGTAGACTGATAAGCCTGAATGCTAAAATTAATAGCCGAAATTTGTTAAAACCCTAATTTGAGATGGGGGAAAAAAGAATGAAGAGCAAGGTAGTAGTCTTATATCCAGTGATACAAAAATGTAAATAGACTAAACTCTCCAATTAAAAGACAGAGGTTTTCAGAATGTATAAAAAGAAAGGCCCAATTACGTGCTATTCACAGAACTTGCATATTTATATAAAGACAAGGAAATAGTAAAAAAAAAAATTTTTCTTTTTTATTATACTTTAAGTTCTAGGGTACATGTGCACAATGTGCAGGTTTGTTACATATGTATACTTGTGCCATGTTGGTGTGCTGCACCCATCAACTCATCAGCAGCCATCAACTCATCATTTATATCAGGTAAAAATTTTAAATAACTAATGCTTATCATAAGAAGGCTGTAGGCCGGGTGTGGTGGCTCACGCTTATAATCCCAGCGCTTTGGGAGGCCAAGGTGGGCAGATCACCTGAGATTAAGAGTTCGAGACCAGCCTGGCCAACGTGGCAAAAACCCATCTCTACTAAAAATATAAAAATTAGCCGGGCCTGGTGGTGCATGCCTGTAATCCCAGCTACTCAGGAGGCTGAGGCAGAAGAATCACTTGAAGCCAGGTAGTAGAGGTTGCAGAGAGACGAGATCGCACTACTGCACTCCAGCCTGGGCAACAAGAGTGAAACTCCATCTTAAAAAAAGAAAAAAAAGAAGACTGTAGAGGCTATGTTAATATAAGATAAATAGAAATAGAAAGAAAAGAAATGTTATATGTTATCAGATATTAAGAGATAATTCATAATGATGAAAGAGTAAGTTTATCAAGGAAACAATATGCTTAATTAAATATGTATGCATTTAATACATTCACTCAAAACACATGATGCAGAAATGGATAGAACTGAAGGAAGAAGTAGACAGATTCACAATTATATTTGGACATTTCAACACACTTCTTTTATTAATTGATAGAATAAGTAGATAAATAATCAGTGAAGATAAAGAAAACTTGAACAATATTATTAACCAATTTTACTTCATTGACATTTAGAGACTATTACAACCAACAAAAGTAGAATATACATTATTTTCAAGTACTCATGGATCATTAATTAAGATATACTATATTCTAATCCATAAAATAAGTCTCAATAAGTTTAAAATAATAGACATGATACAGTGTATTTTCTGCCCACAAGGGAATTAAGCTAGAAATCAATAATATAACTTATCAGGGGTTGCCTCGAATACTTGGACATCAAACAGTGCTTTTCTAAATAACCCCAAGGTAAAAGAGGAAATAAACAAAAAAAGAAAACATTTTAAGCTGCATGTTAATAAAAAGGTCACACATCACAGCATCTGGGATGCAACTAAAAAAGTGTTTAGATAAATATTAGGTTAGTGCAAAAGCAATTGGGGGTTTGGCCATTACTTTTAACGGTACCAAGCTGGTATTTACAGTTATAAACACTTTATTATAAAAGAAAAAGTTGGGGGGTAGAACAAGAGAGCAGAATAGAAGTCTTCACCAATGGTTCCCCCCACCCTGCAAGGACATCAATTTAATATCTATACGCACACACACACACACACACCCCTTTATGAAAGTCAAAAATCAGATGAGCATTCACAGTACTGCTTTTAATTTCATATTGCTGAAAGAGGCATGGAAGAGGTAAAAAAAACAGTCTTGAATTGCCAACACCACTCCTTCCCCATCCCCTGGCAGCAGTGGTGTGGTGTAGAGAGAGCTCCTGTGCATCAGGCAGAGAGACAGACTACAGCAATTGTGAGGCATTGAACTCAGCTCAGTGGTGCCCTATTATAGCAGAAAACGAAACCAGACCAAACTCAGTTGACAGTTGCCCATGGAGAGAGCATTTAAGCCAGCTCTAGCCGAGGGAAGTTGAGGACCCCAGTAGTCTGAATTGGAGTTCCTGCACACCTCACCACCATAGGCTAAAGTGCTCTGGAGCCATAGATAAACTTGAAAGGCAGTCTTGACCACAAGGACTGCTACTCCTAGGCAAGTCATAGTGCTGAAGTAGGCCCACAGACTGTGGACTCGGGGACCACATGACCTACTGAGACATCAGCTAGAGTAGTTCAGGAAATGCTGGCATCTCCCCTCCCCCAACCCCAGATTGCACAGCTTGTGGCTCCAGAAGAGATCTATTTCCTCTGCTTGAGGAGAGGAGAAGGAAGAGTGTAGAGGACTTTCTCTTGCATCTTGGATACCAGCTAAACCACAGCACGTTAGGGCACTTGTTAGAGTTGCAAGACCTCTTTTCCAGGCCCTAGCTCCTAGACACATCTAGACACACCCTGGACCAGAAGGGAACCTGCTGCTATGAAAGGAAGAACCCAGTCCTGGCAGGATTCATCACTTGCTAACTGGAGAGCCCTTGGACCCTGAATAACCAGCAGTAATACCTAAGTACTACATTGAAGGCCTTGGGTGAGGCTCTGAGACTTGCTGGTTTCAAGTGAGACACAGCACATTCCCAGTTGTGATGGCTTGATGGCTGTGGAGTAAGACTCTTTCTGCTTGAGAAAAGAAGAGGGAAAAGTAAAGGGGACTCTGTCTGCACCTTTAGTACCAGCTCAGCCACAGTGGGATAGAGTACCAAGTGAGATATTGGGGTCCCTGATTCCAGGACTTGGCCCTTGGATGGCATTTCTGTGCCTTTCTTGGGCCAGAGTGGGAGCCATTGCTCTAAAGGGTGAGTCCCAGACCAGTCAGCATTCCCCATAAGCTGACTAAAGAGCCTTTGGACCTTAAGGGAGCATTGACGGTAGTCTGGCAGTATTCCCTGTGAGTCTGTGGTGGTGGTAACCTTGGGGTGCGGCTTCTCTGCCTTTGGAACACCAGATAAACTGCTAAGGTTTTTTACTGTAGTCCCTGACTCCTGGACAGCACTACTGGACCTGCCTAGAGCCTGGGTAACTCACCACCTGAAAGGAAGGACACATGCCTGGCTGGCTTTGCCACCTGCTTCTTGTAGACCCCCCAGAGCCTTGAGTGAACATAGGCAGTAGCCAGGAAGTGGTTAAAGCAGGCTTTGGGTTAGACCCAGTGGTGTGTTGGCTTCAGTTCTGGCCCAGCACAGTCCTAGTAGTTGTAGTCACAGGCATGCTTGTGTCACTCTACTTTCAGCTCCAGGTGGCTCAGAACACAGAGAGAGAGACTTTGTTTCTTTGGGAGAAAGTAAAGAAACAGAACGAGAGTCTCTGCCTTGTAATCCAGAGAATTCTTCTGGATCTTGTCCAAGGCCATCAAGGCAGTACCTCTACAAATCTGCAGGAACCACAACATTACTGGGCTTGTGGTGCTCCCAAAGCAGATACAGCTTAGATCACAACATTCAAGTCCTTTTCAATATCTGGAAAGCCTCATCAAGAATGATGAGCACAAACAAGCCCAGAGTGAAAAAGGCTACAATGAACACCTAACTTTTCAATGCCCAGACACAGAAGAACATCTACAAGCATCAAAAACATCCAGGAAAACATGACCTCACCAAGTGAACTAAATAAATCACCAGAAACCAATCCTGGAGATATGAAGATGTATGACCTTTCAGATGAAGAATTTAAAAGAGCTGCTTTGAGGAAACTCAAAGAAATTCAAGACAACACAGAAAAGCAATTCAGAATTCTGCCAGACAATTTTTAAAAACAGATTGAAATAACTACAAAAAATCAAGCAGAAATTCTAGAGCTGAAAAATGCAATTAGCAGACTGAAGAATGCATCAGAGTCTTTTGATATTAGAACTGATCAAGCAGAAGAAAGAATTAGTGAGCTTCAAGACAGGCTATTTGAAAATAACAGTCAGAGGAGACAAAAGAAAAAATAATAAAAAATAATGAAGCACTCCTAGAGATCTAGAAAATAGTTTCTAAAGGGAAAATCTAAGCATTATGGACCTTTAAAAACAATGTAGAAAAAGAGATTGAGTAGAAAGTATATTCAAAGGGGTTACAACAAAGAACTTCCCAATCCCAGAGAAAAATATCAATATCCAAGTACAAGAAGGCTATAGAACACCAAGCAGAATTAGTCCCAAGAAAACCACCTCAAGGCATTCAATAATCAAACTCCCAAACAGCAAGCATAAAGAAAGGATCCTAAAAGCAGCAAGAGAAAAGAAACAAATAACATACATGGAGTTCCAACACATTAGGAAGCAGACTTTTCAGTGAAAACCTTAGAGACCAGGAGAGAGTGGCATGACATATTAAAAGTGCTGAAGGAAAAATACTTTTTACCCTAGAATAGTATATCTGATGAAAATATTCTTCAAACATCAAAAAGCAGACAAAAAAGGCTGAGGGGTTTCATTAACACTAGACCTGTCCTACAAGAAATGCTAAAGGAAGTACATCAATCAGAAAAGAAAGGATGTTAATGAGCAATAAGAAATTGCCTGAAGGCACAAAACTCACTGGTAACAGTAAGTACAAAAAACACAGAATATTGTAACGTCATAACTGTGGTGTATAAACTGCTTTTAAGAAGAAAGACTAAATGATTAACCAATCAAAAACAATAACTACAACAACTCTCCAAGACACAGACAGTATAATAAGATATAAATAGGAACAACAAAAAGTTTAAAAGCAGGCAGATGAAGTTCAGGTGTAGAATATTAATTTTCTTTTTTTTTTTTTTTTGCTTGTTTCTTTCTTTGTTTATGCAAACATTGTTAAGTTTTTATCAGCTTAAAATAATGGGTTATAAGATAGTATTTGTAAGCTTCATCATAACCTCAAACCAAAAACATACAACAGATACACAAAAAATTAAAAAGCAAGAAACTACATCATATCACCAGAGAAAATTACCTACACTAAAAGGAAGACAGGAAGGAAAGAAAGAAGGAATAGCAGACCACAAAACAACCAGAGGACAAATAACAAAATGGTGGGAATAAGTTCTTGCTTATCAATAATAACATTGAATGTAAATGAACTAAACTCCAGTCAAAAGACAGAGAGCAGAGGAAGGATAGAAAAACAAGACCCAATGATCTGTTGCCTACAAGAAACACACTTCACTTTTAAATACACACACAGACTGAAAATAAAAAGATAGAAAAATATATTCCATGCCAGTGGAAACCAAAGAAGAACATGAGTAGCTATACTTACATCAGACAAAATATATTTCATTTTGTAAGAAGACATAAAGAGCATCATTATATAAAAATAAAGGGGCCAATTCAGCAGGGGATATAAAAATTTATATATTTTATATATATATTCTATATATGACATATAATAAAATACATAAATATATATTTAAATAAAATATATATTTTTATATTTATACAAATATAAAATTGTATATTTAACAATTTTACATGTACATTCACCCAACACTGGGGCATCCAGATATATAAAGCAAATATTATTAGAGCTAAAGTGAGAGATAAACCCCAGTACAATAATAGCTGAAGACTTTAACACCACACTTTCAGAATTGGATAGCTCTTCCAACAGAAAACCAAATAATATTGGACTTAATCTGCACTATAGACCAAAGGGAACTAATAGATATTTACAGAACACTTCATCCAAAGGCTGCACAATACACATTCGTTTTCTTAGCACATGTATTATTCTCAAGGATAGACCATATGTTAGGTCACAAAACAAGTCTTAAAACATTAAAAAATAATTGAAATTAAATCAAGCATCTGCCCTGACGATAATGTAGTAAAACTAGAAATCAATAATAAGACCAATTTTGGAAAGTATACAAATATACAGAAATTAAACAATATGCTCCTGAATGACCAGTGAATTAACAAAGAAATTAAGAAAATTAAAATTTTTCTCAAAACAAATGATAATGATGACATGAAATATCAAAACATATGGGATACAGCAAAAGCAGTACTAGTAAGAAAATTTATAGCTATAAGCGTCTACATCAGAAGAGAATAAAAATTTCAAATAAAAAACCAAAGAATGCATCTTTAAGAACTAGAAAAGTAAAAGCAAACCAACCCCAAAATTAGTAGAAGAAATGATATAGATCAGAGCAAGAATAAATGAAATTGAAATGAAGAAAGAAATATAAAACATCAGTGAAACAAAAAGTTGGTTTTTTGAAAAGTTAAATAAAATTGAAAAACCTTTAGCCAGACTAAGAGAAAAAGAGAGAATATCAAAGAAGGAAAAGGACACATTACAACTGACACTGCAGGAATTCAGTAGATCATTAGTGGCTACTAGGAGCAACTATATGCAAAAACGTTGAAAGATTTAGAAGAAATGGACAAATTACTGGACATATGCAACCTACCAAGATTGAACTACAAAAAATCCAAAACCTTTTTTTACAAAGGTGCCATGAACATACACTGGGGAAAATACTCTTCAATAAGTGATGTTGGGAAAACTGAATATCCATATGCAGAAAAACGAAACTAGACCCCTATATCTTGCCATATACAAAAATCAAATCAAAATGGATTAAAGACTTAAATCTGAGACCTCAAACAATTAAACTACTACAAGAAAACCTTGGGGAAGCTCTCCAGGATGTTGGTCTAGGCAAAAAGTAACCAAAGCAAAAATGGACAAGTGGGATTACATCAAGTTAAAAACCCTCAGTACAGCAAAAGATATAATTAACAAAGTGAAGAGACAACTCACAGAATGGAAGAAAATATTTGCAAACTACCCATATGACAATGGAATAATAACCAGAATATATAAGGAGCTCAAACAACTCTATAGGAAAAATTGAATAATCCAATCAAAAGATGAGCAAAAAATGTGAATAGACATTTCTCAAAAGAAGACAGACAAATGACAAACAGACATATGGAAAGGTGCTCATATCATTGACCATCAGGGAAATTCAAACCAAACTACAATGAGATATCATCTCACCTGAGTTAAAAGAGCTTATATCCAAAAGATAGGAAACAACAAATGCTGGTGAGGATGTGGAGAAAAGAGAACTCTTGTCTACTGGTGGGAATATAAATTAGTACAACCCTTGTGGAGCACGTTTTGGAGGTTCCTCAAAAAACTAAAATCTGAGCTACTGATCCAGGAATCCCACTGCTGGGTATATATCTAAAAGAAAGGAAATCAGTATATCAAAGAGATATCTGCACTTCTGTTTGTTGCAGCACTATTTACAATACCTAAGATTTGGAAACAATCTAAGTGTACACAGCACGCGAATGGTTAAAGAAAATGTGGTACTTATATGCAATGGAGTCCTAATCAGTCATAAAAAAGGATAAGATTTTGTCATTTGCAACAACATGGAAGGAATTGGAGGTCATTGTGTTAAGTGAAATAAGCCAGGCACAGAAAGACAAACATTGCACGTTTTCTCTTATTTGTGGGTCCTAAAAATCAAAACAATTGAACTCAGGAACATAGAGAGTAGAAGAACGGTTACCAGAAGGTGGAAAGGATAGTAGGAGAGTGGGGAGAAAGTGGGGATGGCTAATGGATACCAAAAAAAATAGAAAGAATGAATAAGACCTAGTATTTAACAGCACAACAGGGTGACTATAGTCTATAATAATTTAATCTTACGTTGTAAAATAACTAAAAGTATGAATGGAATTTTTGTAACAAAAAAAGGAAAAATGCTTGAGGAAATGGATACCTCATTTTACATGATGTGATTATTATGCATTGCTTGCCTGTACAAAACATCTCTTGTACCACAAAATTATAGACACCTACTATGTACCCACAAAAATTAAAACAAAAATTTTTAAAGAGTCTTAAATTATCTAAACGTCAACCTTAGTAAGCTGTAAAAGACTACATCTAAAGTAAGTAGAAGAAGGAAACAATAAAGATAAGAAAGTAAATTAGGAGATGGTGGCCAAGATGGCTGACTAGAAGCAGCTAGTGTGTGCCACTTTCACAGAGAGAAATAGAAGGGCCAAGTAAATACAGCACCTTTAAATTAAACACTCAGGTACATGCATTGCATTTGGGCTTCATCAAGAAAACAACATGACCCATGGAGAAAGGTGTAAAGCAAGGCAGAACGACTGCCCAACTGGGAGTGACACAGAGCCAGGGGAGACTCCCCACCTCAGAGCAACAGTCCCAGTCCTCACTTCTCCAACCTGAGACTCCAGCACAACCACCCTGCCCCCTACTGACCACTTCAATCAGAGGCAGCCCAACAGTTAAAGGAACATCTACACACAGAGATGAGAATCAGCATAAGAACTCCAGCAACTCAAATGGCCACAGTGTCTTATGTTTCTAAACGAGTGCACTAGTTCTACAACAAGATTTCTCAACCAGGCTGAGTTGGCTGAAATGATAGAAATACAATTTAAAATATGGATAGGGACAAAGATTATCAAGATTTAGGAGAATGGGAAAACGCAATCTAAGGAAACTAAGAATCACAATAAATTTATATGGGAGCTAACAGACAAAATGGCCAGTATACGAAAGAACCTAATTGATTTAATAGAGATGAAAAACAAACTACAAGAATTTTACAATGCAACTGCAAGTATTCACAGGAGAGTAGACCAAACTTAGGAAAACTTCTCAGAACTTGAAGACTGGCTTTCTAAAATAAGACAGTCAGAAAAACAGAAAAGAAGACTTAAAAGGAATGAACAAAACTTCCAAGAAATATGAAATTATATGAAGAGGCCAAATCTATGAATCATTGCCATCCCTGAAAGGGACAGGAAGAAAGTAAACAACTTGGAAAACATATTTCAGGATATTATCCGTGAAAACTTCTCCAACATCACTAGAGAGACCAACAGTCAAATTCGGGAAACCCCTGCAAGACTCTACACAAGAAGGCCACCCTCAAGACACATCTTACTCAGATTTTTCCAAAGCTGAAATGAAATAAAGAATTTTAAAGCCAGCTAGAGAGAAAGGTCAGGTTCACAACAAAGGAAGCCCCATCAGGCTAATGTGGGACCTCTCAGCAGAAACCCTACAAGCCAGAGGAAACTGGGGGCCTATATTCAACAATCTTAAAGAAAAAATCTTCAACCAATAATTTCATCTCTAGCCAAACTAAACTTCTTCAGAGAAGTAGAAATGAGATCTTTTTCAGATAAGCAAATGCTGAGAGAGTTCATTACAACCACACCTGCCATACAAGAGATCTCAAAAGGGGCACTAAACATAGAAAGACTTACAAGCCAATGCAAAAACACACTTAAGTACACAGATCAGTGTAAAGCAACCACACAAACAAGCCAGAATAATAACCAGCTAACAACAAAATGACAGGAACAAATCCACACATATCAATACTAACCTTGAATGTAAGTGGGCTAAATACTCCATTTAAAAGGCACAGAGTAGACCAGGCATGGTGGCTCACACCTGTAATCCCAGCACTTTGGGAGGCTGAGGTGGGTGGGTCACTAGGGTCAGGAGTTTGAGACCAGCCTGGCCAACATGATGAAACCCCATCTCTACTAAATATACAAAAATTAGCTAGATGTGGTGATATACGCCTGTAATCCTAGCTACTCGGGAGGCTGAGTCAGGAGAATCACTAAATCCTGGGAAGCGGAGGTTGCAGTGAGCTGAGATCGCACCACTGCACTCCAGCCTGGGTGACAGACCAAGACTTCATCTCAAAAAATAAATAAATAAAAGGCATAGAGTGGCAAGCTGAATAAATAAGCAAGACCCAATGGTATGTTGTCTTTAAGAGACAAATCTCACACACAATGACACCAATAGGTTCAAAATAAAGGAATGAAGGTACCAAGCAAATGGAAATCAGAAACAAAAGCAGGGGTTGACGCCTAATTTTGGACAAAACAAACTTTAAATCAGCAAAAATCAAAAAAGACAAAGAAGGGCATTACATAATGATAAAGGGTTCAATGCAACAAGAAGAGCTAACTATCCTAAATATATATGCACCCAACACAGAAGCATCCAGATTCATAAAACAAGTTCTTAGATACTTACAAAAAGACTTAGACTCCCACACAGTAAGAGTGGGAGACTTCAACACTCCATTGACAGTATTAGACCATTGAGGTGGAAAATTAACAAAGATATTCAGCACCTGAACTCAACATTGAAACAAATGGATCTGATAGGCTTCCACAGAGCTCTCCACTCAAATACAAAAGAATATACACATTCTTCTCATTGCCACATAGCATGTACTCTAAAATCAACCACATAATCAGATATAAAACAATCCTTAGCAAATGCAAAATAACTGAAATCATATAAAACACACTCTCAGACCACAGCACAATAAAAATAGAAATTAAGACTAAAAATGTTGCTCAAAACCATGCAATTACATGAAAATTAAAGAACCTCCTTCTGAATGACTTTTGGTTAAAGAATGAAATTAAGGCAGAAACCAAGAAGTTTTTTGCAACTAATAAGAACAAAGATACAGCATACCAGAATCTCTGGGATACAGCTAAGGCAGTGTTAAGGAGGGAAATTTATAGCACTAAATGCCCACATCAAAAAGTTAGAAAGATCTCAAATTAACAACCTTAACATCACAACTAGAAAAATTAAAGAAGCAAGAGCAATCCAACCCAAAGCATGCAGAAGACAAGAAATAATCAAAATCAGAAGTAAGGGAGATTGATACATGAAAAAACCACTGAAAAGATCAACAAATTTAGAAGTTTGCTTTTGAAAACATTAATAAGATAGATAGGCCACTAGCTACATTAATAAAGAAGAAAAGAGAGAAGATCCAAATAATTGCAAGCAGAAATGACTAAGGGTATAGTCTCACTGCCCCCACAGAAATACAAATAACCATCAGAGACTTCTATGAACAGCTCTATGCACACAAACTAGAAAACCTAGGAGAGATGGATAAATTCCTGGACACATACACCCTTCCAAGACTGAATCAGGCAGAAATTGATTCCCGAAAATACCAGTAATGAACCCTGAAATTGAATCTGTAATAAATAGCCTCCCAATCAAAAAAAAGAAAACAAAGTCCAGGACCAGATAGATTCACAGTTGAATTCTTCCAGACATACAAAGAAGAGTTGGTACCATTCCTGCTGAAACTATTCCCAAAAGTTGAAGTGGAAGGACTCCTCCCCAACTTATTCTGAGGCCAGCATCATCCTGCTATCAAAACCTGGCAGAAACACAATAAAAAAAGAAAACTTTCATCCAATATCGCTGATGAACATTTATGCATAAATCTTCACCAAAATATTTGCAAACCAAATTCAGCAGCACCTCAACAAGCTAATCCACCATGATCAAGTAGGCTTTGTCCCTTAGATGCAAGGTTGGTTCAACATGAGCAAATCAATAAATATAATTCATCATATAAACAGAGCTAAAGACAAAAATCACATAATTTTCTCAATAGATGCAGAAATGCTTTTGATAAAATTCAACATCCTTTCATGTTAAAAACTCTCAATAAACTAGATATTGAAGGAACATGCCTCAAAATAATGAGAGTCATCTATTACAGAGCCAACATTATACTAAATGGGCAAAAGCCAGAATAATTTCCATTGAAAACTGGCACAGGACAAGGATGCCCTCTCTCACCTCTCCTATTCAACGTAGTATTGGAAGTCCTGGCCAGAGCAATCAGGGAAGAGAAAGAAATAAAGGCACCCAAGTAGGAAGAGAGGATGTCAAACTATTTCTGTTTGTGGATGACATGATTTTATATCTAGAAAACCCATAGTCTCCGTTGAAAAGTTCCTTGAGCTAATGAACAACCTCAGCAAAGTTTCAGGATAGAAAATCAACGTACCCAAATCACTAGCATTTCTACACACCAAAAACAGGTAAGCCCAAGAGCCAAACCAAGAATGCAGTCCCATTCACAATTGCCACGAAAAGAATAAAGTACCTAGGAATACAGCTAATCAGGGAGGTGAAAGAGTTCTACAATGAGAATTATAAAACTCTGCTCAAAGAAATCAGAGATGATACAAACAAATGGAAAAGCATTCCATGCTCATGGACAGAAAGAATCAATATTGTTAAAATTGTTTAAATGGCCATACTTCCCAAAGCAGTTTACAGATTCATTGCTATTCCTATCAAACTACTGATGACATCCTTTGTTTTTTGTTTTTTTGGGAGGTTTTTTTGTTTTTTTGTTTTTTTTGTTTTTTTTTAGGTGGAGTCTCGTTCTGTCACCCAGGCTGGAGGGCAATGGCTCAATCTCAGTTCACGGCTATCTCTGCCTCCCCGATTCAAGCAATTCTCCTGCCTCAGCCTCCCGAGTAGCTGGGATTACAGGTACCTCCCATCATGCCTGGCTAATTTTTGTGTTTTTAGTAGAGATGGGGTTTCACCATGTTGGCCAGATTGGTCCAAACTCCTGACCTTGGGTGATCTGCCCACTTGGCCTCCCAAAGTGCTGTGATTAGAAGCATGAGCCACTGCACCTGGCCCCAGTGACGTTCTTCACAGATCTAAGAAAAGCCATTTTCAAATTCATATGAAACCAAAAAGGATCTCTAATAACTAAGACAATCCTAAACAAAAGAAATAAACCTGGAGGCATCACATTACCTGACTTCAAACTGTATTACAGGGTACAGTAACCAAATCAGTGTGGTACTGATACAAAAACAGACACATAGACCAATGGAACAGAATAGAGAGCCCAGAAATAAGGCTGCACTCCTATGACAATCTGGTCTTCCACAAAGCTGACAAAAACAAGCAATGGGTAAAGGACTTCCTATTTCATAAGTGGTGCTGGGAAAACTGGCTAGCCACATGCAGAAAATGGAAACTAGACCCCTTCCTTATACCATATCCAAACATCAACTAAAGATGGATTAAAGTCAATATTAAAAACTATGAAATCCCTGGAAGACTACCTAGGCAGAACCATTCTGGACACAGGAATAGGAAAGATTTCATGATAAAAACACCAAAAGTAATCGCAACAAAAGCGAAAATTGATAAATGGGATCTAATACAAATTAAGAGCTTCTGCACAGCAAAAGAAACTATATACAGAGTAAACAGACAACCTACAGAATGGGAGAAAATATTTGCAGACTATGCATCCGACAAAAGTCTAATATCCGGCATCTATAAGGAACTTAAATGAATTTACAAGAAAAAAGCAGCCTCACTAAAAAGTGGGCAAAGGACATGAATGGGCACTTTTCAAAAGAAAACACATATATGGCCAACAAACATATGAAAAAAAAGCTCAATCACTAGTAATTAGAGAAATGTAAATCAAAACCACAATGAAATGTCATCTCACACCAGTCAGAATGACTGTTATTAAAAAATAAAAATAGGCCGGGCGCGGTGGCTCAAGCCTGTAATCCCAGCACTTTGGGAGGCCGAGACGGGCGGATCACGAGGTCAGGAGATCGAGACCATCCTGGCTAACATGGTGAAACCCCGTCTCTACTAAAAAATACAAAAAACTAGCCGGGCGCGGTGGCGGGCGCTTGTAGTCCCAGCTACTCGGGAAGGCTGAGGCAGGAGAATGGCGTAAACCCGGGAGGCGGAGCTTGCAGTGAGCTGAGATCCGGCCACTGCACTCCAGCCTGGGCTACAGAGCGAGACTCCATCTCAAAAAAAAAAAATAAATAAATAAAAATAAAAATAAATTTTAAAAAAGCAGGTAGTGGAAAGGCTGTAGGAAAAAAAGGAATGCTTATACACTGTTGGCAGGAGTGTAAATTAGTTCAACCATTGTGGAAAGCAGTGTGGCAATTCCTCAAAGAGCTAAAAACAGAACTACCATTCAACCCAGCAATCCTATAACTGGGTATGTACCCAAAGAAATATGAATCATTCTGCCATAAAGACGCATGCATATGTTCATTGCATCGCTATTCACAATAGCAAAGACATGGAATCAATCTAGATGCCAATCAATGGTAGACTAGATAAAGAAAATATGGTACATATAAACTGTGGAATACTACACAGCCATAAAAAAAGAATAAATTTATGTCCTTTGCAGGAGTGTGGATGGAACTGGAGGCCATCATCCTTAGCAAACAAACGCATGAAAAAAAAAAAAAAAAGAACCGGAATACTACAAGTCCTCACTTTTAAGTGGGAGCTAAATGATGAGAACACATGAACACAAAGACAGGAGCAATAGTCACTGGGGCCTACTTGAGGGTGGAAGGTGAGAGGAGGGAGAAGAACAGAAAAAAACAACTATTGGGTACTAGACTTAGTACATGTGTGATGAAATAATCTGTACAACAAACCCCCACGACAAGAGTTTACTTGTGTAACAAACCTGCATGTCTTACCCTGAATCTTAAATAAAAGTTAAAGAAAAGAAAAAAGAATAATTAAATAGCAAATAGGCAACGTGTTAAAATCAATGTTATCATATGTATCCCTGAATCTAAAATAAAAGCTAAAGAAAAGAAAAAAGAATAATTAAAAAGCAAATAGACAATGTTTTAAAATCAATAATATCATATGATGGTTCTCAGAGAATACTAATAAAACTGATAAATCCTTACTAGATTGGTCAAAGAAAAGGGAGAGAAGTCACAAATTATTAATAACAGAAAAGAAAATGGAGACAGAACTATAATCTTATAGATACTGAAAGGAAAATAAAGAAGCAGGGAAAACAACTTTATGACAAAAAAATTTAACAACTTATATGAAATGAACAAACACACTGAAAAACACAAATTACCAAACTGACTTGAGAAGAAACAAAATCTAAATAATCCTATGTTTTCTCAAAAAATTTAATTTGTAAGTAAGCCTTTTCAAACACACACAAATAAATCCAGACCATTGACTTTACCAATAAATTTTATCAAACATTCACAAATTCTACACAAACGTTTTTAGAAAACATAGTAAAACAGAACACTTCTCAGCATGTTTTATGAGGCCAGCAATAGCCTGATATGAAAACCAGACAAGTTTTTAAAAATAAAATTGTAGACCAATATCCCTCATAAATATAAACACAAAAATCCTTAACAAAATATTAGTAAATCAAATCCAGAAATATACAAAGAAGATAATATATCATAACCAAGTAGAGTTTTTTTAAGGAATGCAAATTTGCTTTAACATTTGGTAATCAATCAATGTGCAAATCTACACATTAACAGAATTAAGGAGGAAAAACATGATGGCCGGGCACAGTGGCTCAGGCCTGTAATCCCAGCACATTGGGAGGCCGAAGTGAGCAGATCACCTGAGGTCGGGAGTTTAAGACCAGCCTGACCAAAATGGAGATACGCTGCCTCTACTAAAAATACAAAATTAGCCGGGCATGGTGGCGGGTGCCTGTAATCCCAGCTACTTGGGAGGCTGAGGCAGGAGAATCACTTGAACCCAGGAGGTGGAGATTGCAGTGCGCCATGATCGTGCCATTGCACTCCAGCCTGGGCAATAAAAGCAAAACTACGTCTCAAAAAAAAAAAAAGTATGATTATCTCACTAGAGACAGAAAAGGCACTTGACCAAACTAAACCCCCAGTAATATATAGATATATTTCAAATTGCAAAATAGGAATGGGACAAACTTCCTCAACCTTATAAAAGCTCACATGGGGCCAGGCGCGGTGGCTCACGCCTGTAATCCCAGCTCTTTGGGAGGCCGAGGCAGGCGGATCACGAGGTCAGGAGATCAGGACCATCCTGGCTAACACGGTGAAACCCCGTCTCTACTAAAAATACAAAAAATTAGCCGGGCGTGGCGGCAGGTGCCTGTAGTCCCAGCTACTCAGGAGGCTGAGGCGGGAGAATGCGTGAACCCGGGAGGCGGAGCTTGCAGTGAGCCGAGATCGCGCCACTGCACTCCAGCCTGGGCGACAGAGCGAGACTCTGTCTCAAAAAAAACACAAACAAACAAACAAACAAACAAAACAGAAAACAAAAAACAAACCTCACATGGAACTGAATAACTTACAGTGAAAGACTAAACTCTCCCCATTATAACTGGAAACAAAGCAAGTATATCCCTTCTTGCTGCAACTATTTAACATTGTAAATGGGGGTCCTAACTTGAGCAATAAAAAAAATAATAATAAAAGGCATATAAATTACAACGGAAAAAGTAAAAATGTTTATATTCATAGATGACATGACTTCTGCTTACAAAATCCCAAAGAATTTGCAAATAAAAAACCTATTAAATCTGATAAGTGAATTTAATGAAGTCATAAGATACAAGGTAATTATACAAAAATGAAATGTATTTCTATACACTAGCAAGAAAATTTCTAAAATGAAATGTTTCTAAAATCTATTTACAGTCACTTTTAAGGCATAAGATAATTAAAGATAAATTTCACAAAATATAGAAAGATCTCTACACTAAAAACTATAAAACAAAATTGAGGAAAAATTAAAGAAGACCTAAATAATGAAAAGATATACAATGTTCATGGTTTGGAAGTCTTAATGTTATTAACTCAATTCTCCTCAAGTTGATCTATATATTGAATTCAATTTCAATAAAAATTCCTTATGGGATCACTGTAGAAACTCACAAGCTGATTCTAAAGTTTATATGGCAATGTAAAGGACCTAAAATCCACAAAACAATCTTGAAAGAAAGAACAAAGTTAGAATATATATTCATATAATCTGATTTTAAGGCTTACTATATAGCTGCAGTAATCAAGATGTTGGTGTAAAAATAGGCCTATAAATCAATGGAATAAATTAAGAGAGTCCAGAAAGAGACCCACATGTATATGATAAATTAAATTTTGACCAAGATACCAAAGCAATTCAATGGAGAAAGAAGCTCTTTTTAATAAATTATGCTGGAACCACTAGATATCCATGCATGAAAAAAAATGAAACTTAGCTCATAGCTTGTAACATTTACAAAAATTAATTTGGGATGAATCATAGACCTAAATGTAAAACTTAAAACTATAAAGCTTTTAGAAAAAAAAATAGGAGAATATTTGGACATTTCTCTTAGCATTCAGCATACATATATCCTATGAACCAGTAATTCTACTTCTAGGTATTTATCCAAGAGAAATGAAAAATGTATGTACATAAAAAACGTTGTACATGAATGTCAATAGCAGCTTTCTTCGTAGCAGCAATAAAACTGCCTCCTGTGGGTTGGGGGAAATGTTCTCAAGTTAAGAATAAATAAGAAAATTGTGGTTACATTCATACAAGGAATAACCCTCAGCAATAAAAAGGAACAAACTATTAATACGTGTGTATGCAACAACATGAATGAATCACAAAATCATTTTGCTGAGCAAAAAGTAGTCAGACACATAATACAATTCCATTTAAATGAAATTCAAGAATAGGCAAAACTAATCTACGTTGGTAGAAATCAGAAAAATTGTTGCCTCCTGTGATTATGGGTAAAGGCAAGGATTGACTTTGAAGGGGAATAAGGATTTTCTTGGATAAATAAATATTCCATTTAAAAAAATTTATTTCAATAGTCCTTGGGGTAACATTCCATATATTCATGGATGTGTGAGTTACACAGAGAGAAGTTTTTCCAGTATGAGGTAGTTTACTCACAGGCAAGCATGAATCGATTCTCTGATGAATAATCAATAATAGGACAAGGTGGCGTGGTTGGTTTGACCATTTTGTGAACTAACATGCCAAAAACAAACAAATAAGCCCCCAAATTTGTATTGCATATATTCTATACAAGGTAGAAGGTGAGAATGAAAATAATGAACAAGATGTTCCTGCAGGGCGCGGTGGCTCACGCCTGTAATCCCAGCACTTTGGGAGGCCGAGGCGGGTGGATCACAAGGTCAGGAGACCGAGACCACGGTGAAACCCCATCTCTACTAAAAATACAAAAAATTAACCGGGCGTGGTGGCGGGCGCCTGTAGTCCCAGCTACTCGGGAGGCTGAGGCAGGAGAATGGCGTGAACCCGGGAGGCAGAGCTTGCAGTGAGCCGAGATCGCACCACTGCACTCCAGCCTGGGCGACAGCAAGACTCCGTCTCAAAAAAAAAAAAAAGAGATGTTCCGTAAGGATAGACAAAGTCTGGTTCTAATCCAGTATTTCCCCCTTACCCAAATGTGATGGGCTGAAATAATCCAGGATCAAAATCAAGCTTCATCTCTTAACAGGCCCTGATCCTGCACCAGATGGGAATATTTAAAATATACCCAGAAAACCAACCTCTCAGTGACAGTGGATTTTAGCACAGGAAGGCTGATGCTGACATTCCTATACTTTCATTTTCTGTGATTCAATGAACTACTTTGACATTACTCCTGGTTAATGATAGTTACCAAGATGCTTTGATTCTCTTTCTCACTCTGGATCATTTTACTGCCCATCAGTGACTTGCAATATTTCTATTAGTGACAAATCAATTTTATTCACAAACTATCAAGGTCAACTTTCACAAACACTGTAGTCACAGCCAAAAAACATCTGTTAAGACAGAGCACAGTTGAGGGAGCAATTAATTTATTCCCATCTCATGGCTTGACTGGCCCCCAGTTGGGTGATGCGATGCATCTGCTCATTCAACACATTGCATCATTACCTCCTCTGTGCCAGAGCACAAGCCACAGGGCAGTGATCAAAGTAGACAAAATATCTGCCCTCATGGTGCATAGATTCTGATTGAGGGAGACAGGTAATAAACAATTTAGTTAAATAACAGTATGGTAGGTATTGTAATTTTAGATGAACTAGGCAAGGAAGGCCTCAGAAAAGAGGTGATGACTGAGAAAATACCTGAAGAAGAAGAGGATGTGAGCCATGTACATCTCCATTTTCCACACTGAGGAATAACAAGAGCAACGTTTGGAGGCAGAAGAGTATCTGTCACATTCAAAGAACAACAAGGAAACCAGGTGACTGGAGCAGAGGTGAATAAGTGGGAAATTCTGGAAGCTGAGGTCAAAAGGGCAAGTGCAGACTTTATCACATGGGGCTTTAGAGCCATTCCAGGTGCCTTGCTTTTACTCTGAAGTGGGAAACTACCAGAGGCTTTTGAGTATAGGAGTCATGTGACCTGACTTTGATTTTAACAGAATCATTCCAGCTGCTTTGTTGACAATGACCAAAAGAAGACAAGGGCAGACATAGGAAGGCCAGTGAAGTTCACATTAAATGCAATGAAGTTTGACTAGATATTTATTTGCCCCAGCCTCTGGTCCTTAAGTTTATACATCTAAGCTAAGATATTGTTAGCAGAAAAGAAAGAGCAAAGCAACTCACAACAAATCTATCTCGTCTTTTGGCAACAAGTCATAAAATTGTTGAGCAGTAAAGAGAGAAAATATTAAGAGGTGTTCTCCTTCACCTTTCTTTCTCTCTCTTTTTAGCCAAGCTCTGCACGCTCACCTAAACTGGTGGCATTTTTGTCTTCGACGTGACTGATGTTTGGGGTGAAGGAATGAATCTGTGACTTGGTGGTACTCCTGCTGGCCTTCTATCGATCTGTGAATTAAAAAGGAAAGAAAAATTTCCAAAGAAGGACCAAAGGGAGTTAGGAAAGGTGAGTTATAAAATGGGAGAGATAATCCTAGAGGAATGTACAAGGGTGAAAGAAGAATCCTATGACTTGATCTTGTTAGGAAGCTGACCTAGAAAGACTGAGCTTTGTAAGAAGCCTTGATCAAGAGTTACAAGGAAGGAAACATATAAAAATGCTGGAAAGATTTTCAACCTTAACATTATCCTGTGAGGGAACCCTCATAGCTGGATCTTGAATTTTGGGGAATTAAAGCACAGAGGGTTCACAGTTCCACCACTGTGAACTTACTGAACTGCATAAGCAGTTCATTTTTCACAGAGAGCTTTACTCACACAGGAGAATTTTCTGCAACTAGAAAATAGTTCCGATAACTGTATCTCTTTTATTAGCTATGGAGGACATGTCCATCACTGCTGGTGCATGAGGTAGGGCATGGGCACCGATAGCAGTTCAAAAATCTATCGTAAGTGGATTACAGGGGTTGGCCAGAAATATAAAGTAGCATTAAGTGTGTTAGATACTGGCATGAGGCTGAGAATAAGATGCAGAAAACACTCTCCTCTACATTCATTGTTTCACTCAGCATAATCAGGGTTGAGGGAGGAAACACTCAAACTGAAAGTAGTGAGGTTTCTCTTTTCCTGGATTCCATTCAACTACAGGGGGTAGTGGTCATTTTCAGTGGTTCCCAAGAGCTGAACTGGGCAAAGTTGATGTGCACCGTCTGAGCTCCTCACTCACACTGGGACAGTCATTTTGCACTGTGAACATTACACATTGTTGGTAATTGTTTGGGGGCATTTTTCAGGTGTAGAACAAAAGCCCTTTGGCTCACAAAGTGGCTCCAAATGTTGCTATCAGACTCTCCAGATATTCCAGCACTTCAAATCCAAAATCATTACTATTGATTTTGAAAGGCATTGATTACAATCTCTGCAGAACTCTAGGTTTATTTCTTTGGAAAAAAAAAGTATTGTTTCGTGGCAAAAGAAGAAAAACTGATACATATTTTAGGTGCTTTCACTTGATGAGTCAACTTCTCCCCATTTTTCAAAGTATTCATTGGTCTGTTTGAGGGTAAGAAGTGACCTAAATACCCTAATGCAGCAAGGACTGGCAGCTTCTATCCAGCCATGGCCCATCAAAAAGTGACTATTCACCCCTCTTTAGTGGGGGTGAGTTCTTATAATTTTTTTCTTGCCTTGGTATCTATTTTGAATATAGGTTTAACTTTCTTGTACCAGAAGAACTTAGTTACTGTTAAAACAGTTTCCAGTTCTCCACCTCCTCCAGTTCCTCAGGGTGGTCAATCCAAGTATCTGCCCTAAACAACCACCTCCTGGTGACCACCTGCCTATGGGCCAGCTCACTATACAGCTCACTTGACTCACCCCCAGTGACCCGTACACCGCATGTAGACTGTGCAGAAATGCTTTGGTGACCACTTCTCAGTCACAGTGTCACTCCCCAGAACTCATGCCTGCTGGTTGTAAACCCACCAATTAGAACTCCCCATAGGGAATCTACCTGGGTAGCAACCTGGAGCCCATTAAAGACTTTAGCCCCACAAGCCCCTTACCATCCTTGATCCCCACCTGAGTGTGTGTGTCCAGGAAGGCTTCTCTGTTTCCCTTGGCCCTGTGAGGTATGCTGCTGTGTTTTCTCTGGGACCTGTGAGTAATACACTGCTCCTAGTATTTCATGTGTTTTATTGAGCTGCCTCCTCTGTGTCTCACCTGATTAACACACCCAAACCTAACTTCTCTCCCAGTTAGGGCTCTCCTGGAGAGTGGCTATGTTGGTAGGAATAAACTGGACACAGTTTAGACAAGAGCACAAGGACATCTGCCAATCTAACCAAGCTTCCTGTGAGAGGGACACCTGATCACAGGTTAGACACTTGGACCAGGATAAAGAAGTACTCCATGAAAAGCACACTGTAAACACCCATGATCAAATCCCCTAGAGGCCCATCAGGATGGGGCTAGAGTTTATAATCACTCTACAGAGAGAGCTCAAGACCAAATTAGAGGAAAAACAACACCCCCTTACTTGTCTCTTGCTAAGAAAGGGTGCTAAGGAATTAGGTCCCAGTTTTACTCTGATTTCACTCCTATTCTCTCCCATCCAGACAGTCAACTCTAGGTTGATTTTTCCTCTTACAGATTTGCTAAAAGCAAAAGCAACTACCTTATCTATCCAAACATGAAATGTACTACTTGTAACCAAAAAGACACTAGTTAGAAAAAGGAAACTTATCACCAAAGGCACATGGTGGTCTTGGTCCACACTGCCTTACTGTTGTGGTTGCACTGTTGTTGAGAGGACTCCAAGACTTATGTTTCAATGTTGAATGGACACACTAATTCATGTCCACTTCTTTCAAAAACTCTAACAATTTATTTGGTTGGTCCAGTTTCATATTTTCTACAAATTTGTAAAGCTTTCATTCAAAAAAGTCCCTGGCTATCTATTCACTTGACAATCAGGCATGAGACACAATTTCTGTCCTTATTACCAGCAAGCTAGCAGGAGATGAGAATGTAAACTATTTTCAGTTAGGCCAGACATTTCTATAGAGGTTGCTGTTCTTCCCACTTTGACTAGTTTGAGAAGCATGCACTGGAGGTCCCTAAAGTAATCATCCAGAGGATGGCAGGGTATGAAACAATCTTGTCTAATAGAAACATAATGCAAGCCACATGTGATTTGGAATATTCTAGTAGCTACGTTAAAAACAAGTAAAAAGAAACTGATAAAAATCATGCTCTTAATATAACTTAAATGACCACACACTTAGTGAATTAAAACAAGACAAATGTATTATCTGGAATCCAAAATGGGTCTCACTGGGCTAAAATCAAGGCATTGACAGGGCCATGTTCTTTTCTGGAGACTCTAGAGAAGAACCTGTTTTCTTGCCTTGTCCAGCCTACAGAGGCTGCCCACATTCCTTTGCTTGTATTCAAAGCCAGCAATGGCTGGTGGAGTCTTTCTTAGATCAAATCACTTTGATGCTGACTCCTCTGCCTCCCTCTTCCACATTTAAGAAACTTTTGTTGACACTGGGCCCACCCAGATAATCCAAGATGATCTTACTTGAGGTCAACTGATTAGCAACCTTAATTCCATCTGCAACCTGCATTCTCTTTTGCCATGTAACAAAACATAGTCACAGGTTCGGGGATTAGGACATGCACATCACAGGGAGAGGGGTCTTATTCTGCCTATTACAGTCAATATAAAAATGATTAATAAAATATTATTTATTATTTTTGGTTCTTCACACTTCAAATTCTTCAAATTCTGTGTGTATTTTACACTTACAGCACATCCCAATTTCAAGGACAGTCACATTTCAAGGACCCAATAGCTGCATGTGACTAGTAGCTACCAAAATGGATAGCAGAGGTTTAAAGCAAGGGTTCTCAACTTGGGCTGCACATTGGAATCCTCTCGGGAGGTGCTTTTTAAAATCCTGATTCTCAACCCATACACATTCCAAAGAAGTCAGAACTTAGGCGTCAGTAATTTTTTTAAAGCTCCTCAGACGATTCCAATGTGTAGCCAAGATTGAGAACCTTCAGTGTAGGGCAAGAATAAACCTCATTCTTTCTAAGCAGTTGAGACACTTCCCCAGTCTCTCTCTCTTTCGCTCTCTCTCTCTTTCTCTCTCTCTCGAATCAGAGCCATTTCCCTGGTGTCAAAGGCTTAGTGGTTGTGCCATGTTAGGCATTTAAAATGGTAGGTGCTGTGTGTGTGTGTGTGTGTGTGTGTGTGTGTGTGTATACAAAGGTGTGTGCATTTAGCTTTCAGCATTCGAAAACATAATACTCAATGTAACTCTGAGTCTTCTGACTCGCTCTGAGATCCATTCACTCACATCTTCTTATTCACCAGATATTTAGTAAATACCTGTTTTGTACCAGGAAATACACCAGAACGTTCTGGCTCTTTCTGTCCATGGTTTTGTGAGAGAAGCTGCTATGGAAGAATTTTAGGGTCAAAATTTTTATCCCATGCTGCCTGATGACTCTTCTGGGGACACAGACACACACAGACACACAGACACACACACACACACACACACAAATGCATATTTTTGATAACACTGGATAGACATTGCTGCAGTTAGATCTGAGTAAATCCATTCTATTGCAGGAAAACAACCCAGGATGAACTCATTTTCCAAGAGAAACTGCGACATCTTAACAGTGACTTTGCTGACAAGTCCAAATGATGCAATGATCCCTGAACTCTGAAACACCGAACTCCCTTGCAACCTCTTACAAACCTTTCTTGTCACCTATTTGCCTCCCTTTCTGTCACGCTTTTCTCTCCACTTTGCATATTCCTGAGTCTCTCCACTTTCTTACGAAGATGGTCCTCCATGACCTGGTCTGTCTACCTTCTACTCGCCTGCTTTCTTAGGTCACTAGATTATGTCTGTTACCCACAGTCTCAGTTCCACTTCAACTGTCCCCTTCTGAAATTTAGTACAAATCCCACCAAACACTCACTACCAGAGTACTTCTCATAAATAGAAAACCCTTCTCCCTCTCTTTCTTCTTTCCACACTTACTACACACAGAATAAAATCTAAGGTCTTTAACATCCTCCACAATGTTAAGTTTGTTTCTTTGGAAAAATGCATTGTTTCATGGCAAAAGAAGAAAATCTGATATATATTTTAGGTGCTTTCACTTGATGAGTCAACGTCTCTCCATTTTTCAAAGTATTCATTGGTCTATTTGCATATTGATGTGACCCAATTCCATTTGCACTTTCCTCTCCCACTTCCTACCCCCAACTAGACCCTGCTATTCCCTGAAGAGAAGAGATTCTGCACTTTGCCCAAGTTGAGTTCACTTCCTTCACATCATGAGTAGGCATTTTACCGACATTTCCTGGCTCTTCTTAACAAGTCTCATAGGACCTTCCTACACTAATCCATCTGAGGATGCAATCTGATTTGATTAGTGCATTTAAGTCTGTGTCTTGACCTCTGTGTTAGTCAGTATTCTCCAGAGAAACAGAACCAATAGGATGTGTATGTGTGCATATATAGAGAAAGAGATTTTTTTAAGGAATTGATTCCCATGATAATGGAGGCTGGGAAGTTTAAAATCTGCAGAGTGGCCAGGTGGGCTGAAGACCCAGGGAAGAGTCAAGGTTGCCATTCAAGTTTGAAGGCTATCTACTAACAGAATCCCCTCTTTTTCCTAGGAGGGCAACCTTTTGTTCTATTCAAGACTTCAACTGATGGGATGAGGCCCACCCACAATATAGAAGGCAATGTGCTTTACTGAGTCTACTAATTTAAATGTTAATCTCATCCAAAAACACATTTTCACAGAAACATTCATAATGTTTAAACAAATATCTGGGTACCATAGCCAGCCAAGCTGACACATAAATTAACCATCACAACCTCTGAGCACCAGAGGGCAAAGACTATTACTTTTTCCTCACTGTACCCCCAACTCATTGCCCCACTCACAATGTGCCATGATAGCTTACTCATAGCAGGTCCTCAGTAAACATGGGCTGAATTGAGTCCAATCAAAACATATGCAGAGGCCCTGACTGTGAAGGAAAGCCAGCATTCTGTCACTCACACTAGATTTGCAAGGCGCTGTCCTTCTGCAGGACTTTTCTTGTCTTCGAGGCTTTCTCCACTCTCGAGACTGCATTTGCCTATAAGTAGTACAAAATAAATATTTTAAAATCTCAAATCAAAGTAACTATTTGCATTCAAAATCTTCTTGATCATAATGAAAATCTCAAATCACAACTTGGGTGCCTCAGAATATCCAAATATGCCCTTGGCTAAGCAAACTTAAGGATACAAAAGAGAAAGTCACTAAAACTAAGTCTACTTTGTTAACCTGGGAACTTCTGCAGGGTTAGGTATCTCCTCTTGACGTTCCCATGGAGTAGGCCAAGGCCCAGGACAGTACACAAATATATATGCAAAGGCTCAAAAGACAGAGGTCTCGAAAAAATAGGAAAATAGGGAACCCCCAGCCTACCACATCCTGACACTTCTGATCTGCAGGGAAGAGCTGAATAAGCAGTTGGCCTACTGGCCAGAAAGCCCTGGGGGATTGCAGCTGAGGAGGGGAGGAAAGGCAGACACTGCCAGACTGCCCCAGCTGAGGAGTGTCTTACGGGAAGAGACAGAGCTCAGAAAGGCTCATTTCCTTTTTTCTCTTCCACTAAGACTCCTACAGTTTCATAATGGCATTTTAAGCTAGCTGTTAATGTTGGTAATGTAGTTTGGGAAAAGGCAAAAAGGCCTAATTATAAGAATCAATATATTATGTGAAGAGAGAACAAGCCTCTATTAAATATGAAGCAGAGCTTCAATTCCAACCAGGACAAGGCCAAACAAGGAAACTGAAACCACTGTGTGAGGTTGAAGAGTAGGAGAGAAAGAAGTTGGTTCAGAGTTTGTTCATTCCTCCTTCCTGTTGAAAATACTGCAGCTTCACTGGGCAAATTAGATCAGCCCCACCCATCCAGGCCCACCCAGCACAGAACACATGATAAGTCCTTTGTAAATAATTGTCGAATTAGTTAATGAACAAATGAATGAATAGATTACTTGATGATAGCCCTGCCCTCCTTTATTTCTTTTAGGCCAGTACTATCAAAGTGTGGTCCCCAACCAGCAGCATCTGCATCACCAGTAAACTTTTTCACAGGGAAAAGGACCCCTCACCAAAACATTAGGGGCGAGGCTCAACAATCTGTATTTTACTAAGTGCTGCTGGTAACTCTGATGCAGGCTTAAAGTTCAAGAACCTCTGCTTTAGGCAAAGCCCAGGTTTCAACAGGAAATCTACCACTCAAGAACAACACATTTTTAGCACTACAGGGTGAATCTGACACATTTCCTGACCTCAAGGAGTCTTTTACTACCATTTCTATTTTTTAACATATTTTTTATTTCAATAGCTTTTGGTGTGTGTTTTTTTTTTTTTGGTTACATAAATGTATTGGTGAAGTCTGAGATTTTAATGCACCTGTCCCCCAAGTAGTGTATGTCATACCCAATATGTAATTTTTTATCCCTCATTCCTTCTCACTCTCTCCCTTCTGAGTCTTCAGTGTCCATTTTACCACTCTGTATACCTTTGTGTACTCATAGCTTAGCTCCCATTTTTAAGCAAGAACATATGGTATTTGGTTTTCCATCCCTGAGTTACTTCACTTAGAATAATGGCCTCCAGCTCCATCCCAGTTGCTGTGAAATACTTTGTTTTGTTCTGTTTTATGGCTGAGTAGTATTTCAAGGTGTGTATATACCACATTTTCTTTATCCATTCATTAGTCAATGGGCACTTAGATTGGCTCCATATCTTTGCAATTGTGAATTAATTTGTAACCATTTCTTTGTACTAGTGGCACTTACAAGGTTCAGTCAGAAAACTCTATTCTTCCCTCCTACTGTCCCTTCAAAGACAGCTCAAACCCAACTGTGGACTAGAGTGTTCCTGTTCCCTGAATGAGAGCTTCTGCAGAACTGATTATTTCTCCAGACCCCACAAAGATAATAAGAAGGTTTGGGTCTATTTTAGTTTATCTAGTTGAGTGTCAAAATCACCCAAGACGATACTTGTTATCTCTCCTTCTCGCCAGCTCTGTCTTCCCTCAAAGAGGAAGTCAGAAAGGAAGGATGAAAATAGTCACCTTCTTTGCCAGTCAAGTTCTTCTGTCCCTCTTTCTCCAGTCACCAAGCTGTCTCTGGTTCCTCCAGGGTAGAGAAGTGGGTAGGGATGGGAAGGGAAAAGTAAGAAAGAGCTAATGAAGCAGGATAGATGTGATGGGTACCCCCACTGAATCCTCAGTCTTCAACCCCTTCACATGGACTATGCCTGGCAACTTGTGGTTTTTCACCCAGTCCCTAGTACCTGCTAGGATACTCCCCTGTTGAGGCTATCTCACTCCTGCAGGCCATTTTCTTGCATGGAATCACAGAACTATCCCCAAACTGGCACCATTTTGGGGCCCACCTTCTTTGGAATGATGTTCACATCCACACAAGTCACCTCTGTTCATCCCAAAGCCTGGCAAGTGGCATCCAGCACAGTCTTTAACCTTCCAGAGATAGAAAAAGACATCAACTTCTGGGTCCTATGTACCCCAGAAGACTAAAGCCAATTCCCCCTGATTCCTGCCACAACCCTCCAACATCTCTCTTTGAAGGAAACATTGTTGATTTTTAACCTCCTTCCCTGACTTCTTAGCTTTCAGTTATATGGCCCACAAAGTGGGTGATGGGTGAACACTGACAAAAAGTTGTTTTCAGAAATCACCTTGGCCAAACCCACATGAGTGTTACATTAGTTAGCTCAGGCTGCCATAACAAAATACCACAGACTGGGAGGCTTAAACAACAAATATTTATTGCTCACAGTTCTAGAGGCTGTAAAGTCCAAGATTGCGGCAGCAGCAGATTCAGTATCTGATAACAGCCCACTTTCTGGTTTATACACTGCTGTCTTCTTGCTGTGTCCTCAAACTGAGGAGAGAGGAAGCAAGCTCTCTTAGGACTCGTATAAAGACACTCATCCCATTCATGAAAAGTCTACCCTCAGGGCCTCATCTAATCTTAACCACCTCCCAAAGACCCCACCTCCTAATACCATCACATTAGGAGGTAGAGTTTCTACATGTGAATTTGGGGGACACAAGCATTCAGTCTATAACAGACGTTCTCATGCCTCACTTTTAAACATGTGGTTGGTTGACATCTAGGCCTGTGGGATGTCAAAACTTGAGCCTGTTAGATTTTGACATCATTATATACTACACACATAAATAACTAATGCTTATATAGTGCTCCCCTGTTAATAAAGTGCTCCCTGATGTGATAAGATACATAATGGCTTTGATGGAAATGGATAAGATCCATATGAAACAAAGAGATGTTTAGAGTTTAGAATTTTTAAAAGAGAGAAAGATCACTTTCATCTGGGGCCATTGGGTCACCATTAATAGATATTCATAGCAATTCAGAATTTGTTCAAATTCGTCAGAAAAGACTCTTCATGAAACCTCAGTAACTCAGCCTTCAGGATGACAGCCACTCAAACAGGTCACTGGTCTTCCATGAACTCCCTGCTCACTCCCTGCCTCTCACAATCTCTCTGAGACTACTGATCCCACCACTTCACCTCTCCTGTAATGCTTCTCAAAATTTAGAATTTACCAAGATCCTGCTTGAGACCCTCTTAAAACAGTCACCAGCTGCCAAACCATCACTTCAGAGAATCTGTACTGAGAGGTGAGCCATAGCCTCTTTGAACTATGTCTTAATGCTGCCACGGGCTGACTTTTTAGTGCAAGGAGTGAAGGAATATGTAAGTAAGGAAACCACATCATGCTTCCCAGCTGGGAGCTGGCCACACAAGGCCCATGGGCACTCTATAACATTCAGACTTTCACATCCTGACCACACCTCAGACCCAGCCAGGTCTAAACTCCTGTGGAACAGAAAAACCATGATTCTAAGGTTTAAATGTTTCTTTTCCTTCCAAAATTTATGTTGAAACTTAGTGGCTAATCTAAAAGAATTAAGAGGTGGGGTCTTCAGGAGGTGATTAGGTCATGAGAGTAGAGACCTCATGAATGGGATTAGGTACCCTTATAAAAGGCCCTGACAGAGGAAGTTTGTCCCTTCTGCCTTTCCACTTTCTGCCATGTGAGGACACAGCGGTTCTCACCTCTGTAGTTGCAGGCTTCATGGCGCCATCTTGAAAGCAGAGACTGGACTCTCACCGGACAAGAAACCTGTTGGTGCCTCGATCTTGGATTTCCCAGCCTCCAAAACTATGAGCAAGAAATTTCTGTTCTTTGTAAATTATCCAGTCTGTTATTTGTTATAACAGTACAAGGAGACTAAGACACCTGGGGATTTCATCCGTTCCCAAGATCTCACCTCTTTCCTGTACCATCCCAGAGAGCACAGCTAATGGCCTCATATTGATTGACTTCAAATAACGTTTCTGACTTGACCAGAATTTAGAAAAACTTGGTTCTGTGGGCCCTAAGGAAATACATCTTCACTTCAGGTGTATTGCCTGTGAATTCATCTCTGATGTGCCATGATTCTATGATCTAGCAGACAGCTACAGAAACTAATGCAGCCCTTCTATACTTAACCAGAGATTTCAAATATTGATAAAGCTTGCCCCTCACTGCCCAAGCCCTGGCCAAAACAACATTAAGTATTCAGGAAAATGCATAAAGCTAATTGCTAAACAGCACTCTAGCGTTGAACTCTCCTTAAGGGGCCAGTAAATGGAACATGCGAATAATTTTACAGCACAAATAAAATTGCCTCCAACTGTATGGTATATATTCTCCATGATGCTCATAAATAGGTTGACTGTACCTCCTGCATCTTCTTCTTTGCCACTCACTCGCTACTTCCCTGGAACTGTTTTGAATGCCTGGAATGGCCAATACTAACTTCTTAATTCCAAAAGTTGACATTTTCCCGGGGTTTATGGCCCTCTCTCTCATACTCATTCACCCTACTCTGCTCCATGGAAGTTCTCTTCTCTCTTGACTAACTTGTCTGATGCCTTTCTTTGCTCCCTCAGCCATCTAAGTACCATTTCCCATAAATTTTCATTCTCTGCTGTCTTCTCTCCCCATCATGCCGTAGACCCTCTACTTAGAGAACATCCTCTTCTAGAGGTGTATCACCAATGCCAGCCTCTCACCTGAGCTCCAGTCCAAATGTTCTAAGCCCCTGATAGGTACTTGTACTTGAATGATCTTTTGGCTACCTGGCATATGACCCCTTTACTATTTCGGGAGACCTAAAAGATTGAAGAAGTTTTGGTGGGATACAGAGGCTATGGCCTGCTATAAATAAGCTGGAAAAGCCAAATACTCACTTTCCCAGCCACCCCTGCAGCTAGGCATGCCCATGTGGTCTGTGCCCCTCTGGTGCACCTGTCTCTTGTACCAGGAGCTTGTAACCCAAGGAAGCAGGGACCCAGAAGCCTGGCAGTAAAGGTGACTGCAGCAGTGGCCATGGGTGTCACAGGCCACAGTGGCCACAGTGTCCAGGCCTCAGAGGCAGCTCCCAGGGGATAACTCCTAATTTGGAGCATTGTTTCAAGGTGGGAAGCTCTACATTTCCTGAAAACTCTGAAAATGACTCAATCTTCTTTTAAAATGTTCCTTTGCCTCTTAAATCAGAGTTGGTGTTGGTTGCTTCCAACTAAGAATCCTAACTGATACCATTTCTTATCCATCATCTCAAATTCAACTTGCCTAAAATTGAATTCTGTTTTTCCCCTAAAACCTGTTATTTATTGTAACTTTCCTTTTCTTTCCAATGACATCATCTTCCCAGTCACCAAGACTGTAACTTCAGAGTTATCTTTAACTTTCCCCACTCTTTTTCCCCCAAACATCCGTTCAAGTAGCAGATGCTGCTGGCTTTGCCGTGATAATGCCTTCCTCATTCATGCCTCCTTTTTTTGTTTGCCTGGCCACAACCCTATTCTTCTAATTTAATCTAACTTTAACATTAGACTAATGTAGCAAGCAGCATTCTAACTGGTCTCCCTCCCTTTTGAGTTTTTCACCTTTCATTTTAAGTGCATGTCACTTGATATATTCATAACACTATTTTTCATTGTATTAGTTCCTGCTCAAAATCTTACGTAGGGCTCCCTAAACCCACAGAGTAAATTCCAGTTTGGCGTCACCCAGAGGCCAACCGGCCCTTTATCCTTGGGTTCTTCCTTCTATGCTCGCTGTCTTTATTTTCATCCCACATCAAACTACATGAGCTTAGCTCCTTTTTGCGTTTCCCCAAAGAAACCAAACACTGCAAAGTGTTAGTGACGAACTCAGATCTTGAAGATTTCTCAGGAGATAGGGAATAGTGGTTCACACTGCACACCCCTATGCAAAGGGGAAATTTATACCCAATGACTCTGCTTCCTAAGTCTTCTTGGCTGTGGAGCCATCAGGGTGTGTGTGTGTGTGTGTGTGTGTGCACGCGCGCATGTGTGTCTGTCTGTGTGTGTGTCTGTCTGTGTGTATGTCTGTCTGTGTGTGTTTCCCTAGCTGACCTTTTCTCCACCAACCCAATACCCAGTCTACCAGGCCTGTATCCCCTCAGTGATTCTCTGCCTCCTGCTCAGTGTGCAAAGCGAGACAGCTCCACTAAGGCCACAACGCATAGCTTCTACGAGCCTAGCTTCATGAGCCAGCTGGGAAGAGTTTAAACCTCACTTCAGCCACTTACTAACCAGGTGACCTCAGGCGCGTTGCTTACCTCCTGGCTCTCTGTTTGCCTTTCTGTGTCGGTTTGCTCATCAGCAAGATGAGAATAATAACAGAACCCACCTTGTTAGGGTCGTTGTGAGGATTAAATGGGTGGATGGATGTAAAGTGCTTAGACTACAGCCTGGCACTATACACATGCTTATTGTCAATGCCCCTGAACTTCCCAGTTATGTGAGCCAAATGTCCTATCTTTGCTTAAGCAAATCTCAGTTGGGTTCCTTTCCCCTTGCCATAAAAGACCCTACCATAAAAAATAAATAAATAAAGATTATAAAAGACATAAAAGACACAACCATACAAAGTAGGTTTTATTTTCTTCATTTTCATAATGAGTTGGTGAAGTTCGGTAATACTCTTTAGAGTCTAGTATCTTTAGGTTTTGGCCTCCAGTGCCATTTTAACCACGGGAAATTGGAAAATACTTATTTTATGATCATCGTAAATATTTTGCCCCTTAGGTTTTCTGAACTGCCCTATAAATAGTATAGTTCCCTTAAATTTCTGGTTCATTTACTTTTTTCTTAAGTAACAGTTTAACTATAAAATATTTTAAACATATAGAAAAGAACTAAAAATAACAGACCTCTTGGGTTTATTTCTAAAAGACTTACAGTTTCTTTTTCAGGATAAGTCTTTAACCCACCAAGATTTTGTTTTTGTGTGTAGGAAGAGGTAGAAATCTAATTGCATCTTTTTCCATATTAGTAAACAATTATGGCTGTATTAAATAATCTATCATTCCCCTAATGATTTGAAATACCATCTTTATCATTTACGAAGTTCCCAGGTATTTGTGAGCCAGTTTCTAGATTTTTTATTCTGTCTCATTATTTGTCTATTCCTCTGCCATGCCCTCCCATAACTGTACATGTTAATTATTACAGCTGTATAATCTCTTATACCTCCCTTCTTCTTCAGTTGACACTATTTCTGGTTTTGCTTTGATCACTGCAGCTACTACTTTTCAAATGTATTTTCTACTGGTTTTGGCCCTTTATGTTTTATATTAATTTTATTTTTATTTTTAATTTTTTTTCATTTTTAATTTTTGTGAGTACACACTAGGTGTACATACTTAGGGAGTACATGAGATGTTTTGATACAGGTACGCAATGCATAATAACCACATCATGGAAAATGGGATATTCATCCACTTAAGCGTTTATTCTTTCTGTTACAAACAATTGAATTACATTCTTTTAGGGTTTTTTAAATTATACTTTAAGTTCTAGGGTACATGTGCACAATGTGCAGGTTTGTTACATATGTATACATGTGCCATGTTGGTGTGCTGCACCCATTAACTCCTTGTTTACATTAGGTATATCTCCCAATGCTATCCCTCCCCTCTGCCCCCATTCCCCGACTGGCCCTGGTGTGTGATGTTCCCCACTCTGTGTCCAAGTGTTCTCATTGTTCAATTTCCATCTATGAGTGAGAATATGCAGCATTTGGTTTTCCGTCCTTACGATAGTTTGCTCAGAATGATGGTTTCTAGCTTCATCCATGTCCCTACAAGGGACATGAACTCATCCATTTTTATGGCTGTATAATATTCCATGGTGTATATGTGCCACATTTTCTTAATCCAGGCTATCATTGATGGACATTTGGGTTGGTTCCCAACCAACCATGGATAGGAATTGTGAATTTACTATTGTGACTAGTGCCACAATAAACATATGTGTGCATGTCTTTATAGCAGCATGATTTATAATCCTTTGGGTATATACCCAGTAATGGGATGGCTGGGTCAAATGGTATTTCTAGTTCTAGATCCTTGAGGAATCACCACACTCTTCCACAATGGTTAAACTAGTTTACAGTCCCACCAACAGTGTAAAAGTGTTCCTATTTCTCCACATCCTCTCCAGCACCTGTTGTTTCCTCACTTTTTAATGATCGCCATTCTAATTGGTGTGCGATGGTGTCTCATTGTGGTTTTGATTTGCATTTCTCTGATGGCCAGTGATGATGAGCATTTTTTCATGTGTCTGTTGGCTGCATAAATGTCTTCTTTTGAGAAGTGTCTGTTCATATCCTTTGCTCACTTTTTGATAGGGTTGTTTGATTTTTTCTTGTAAATTTGTTTAAGCTCTTTGTAGATTCTGGATATTAGCCCTTTGTCAGATGGGTACATTGCAAAAAATTTCTCCCATTCTGTAGGTTTCCTGTTCACTCTGATGGTAGTTTCCTTTGCTGTGCAGAAGCTCTTTGGTTTAATTAGATCCCATTTGTCTATTTTGGCTTTTGTTGCCTTTGCTTTTGGTGTTTTAGTAATGAAGTCCTTGCCCGTGCCTATGTCCTGAATGGTATTGCCTAGGTTTTCTTCTAGAGTCTTTATGGTTTTAGGTCTTACATTTAAGTCTTTAATCCATCTTGAATTAATTTTTGTATAAGGTGTAAGAAAGGGATCCAGTTTTCAGCTTTCTACATATGGCTAGCCAGTTTTCCCAGCACCACTTATTAAATAGGGAATCCTTTCCTCATTTCTTTTTTTGTCAGGTTTGTCAAAGATCAGATGGTTGTAGATGTGTGGGGTTATTTCTGAGGCCTCTGTTCTGTTCCATTAGTCTATATCTCTGTTTAGGTACCAGTACCATGCTGTTTTGGTTACTGTAGCCTTGTAGTATAGTTTGAGGTCAGGTAGCGTGATGCCTTCAGCTTTGTTCTTTTGGTTTAGGATTGTCTTGGCAACGCGGGCTCTTTTTTGGTTCCATATAAATTTCAAAGTAGTTTTTTCCAATTCTGCGAAGAAAGTCATTGGTATCTTGATGGGGACGGCACTGAACCTATAAATTACCTTGGGCAATATGGCCATTTTCATGATATTGATTCTTCCTATCCACGAGCATGGAATGTTCTTCCATTTGTTTGTGTCCTCTTTTATTGCATTGAGCAGTGGTTTGTAGTTCTCCCTGAAAAGGTCCTTCACATCCCTTGTAAGTTGGATTCCTAGATATTTTATTCTCTTTGAAGCAATTGTAAATGGGAGTTCACTCATGATTTGGCTCTCTGTTTGTCTGTTATTGGGTTATAAGAATGCTTGTGATTTTTGCACATTACTTTTTGTATCCTGAGACTTTGCTGAAGTTGCTTATCAGCTTAAGGAAGTTTGGGGCTGAGACCATGGGGTTTTCTAAATATACAATCATGTCATCTTCAAACAGGGACAATTTGACTTCCTCTTTTCCTAATTGAAAATCCTTTATTTCTTTCCCTGCTTGATTGCCCTGGCCAGAATTTCCAACACTATGTTGAATACGAGTGGTGAGAGAGGGCATCCCTATCATTCAGTATGATATTGGCCGTGAGTTTGTCATAAATAGCTCTTATTATTTTGAGATACATCCCATCAATACCTAGTGTATTGAGAGTTTTTAGCATGAAGGCCTGTTGAACTTTTTCAAAGGCCTTTTCTGCATCTATTGAGATAATCATGTGGATTTTGTCTTTGGTTTTGTCTATATGATGGATTACATTTATTGATTTGCATATGTTGAACCAGCCTTGCATCCCAGGTATGAAGCCAATTTGATCATGGTGAATAAGCTTTTTGATGTGCTGCTGGATTTAGTTTGCCAGTATTTTATTGAGGATTTTTACATCGATGTTCATCAGGGATATTGGTCTAAAATTCTCTTTGTTTGCTGTGTCTCTCTCAGGCTTTGGTATCAGGATGATGCTGGCCTCATTAAAATGAGTTAGGGAGGACTCCCTCTTTTTCTGTTGATTGGAATAGTTACAGAAGGAATGATACCAGCTCCTCTTTGTACCTCTGCTAGGATTCGGCTGTGAATCCATCTGGCCCTGGACTATTTTTGGTTGGTAAGCTATTAATTATTGCCTCAATTTCAGAACCTGTTATTGGTCTGTTAAGGGATTCAACTTCTTCCTGTTTTAGTCTTGGGAGGGTGTATGTGTCCAGGAATTTATCCATTTCTTCTAGATTTTCTAGTTTATATGCATAGAGGTGTTTATAGAATTCTCTGATAGTAGTTTGTATTTCTGTGGGGTCGGTGGTGATATCCCGTTTATCATTTTTTGTTGCATCTATTTGATTCTTCTCTCTTTTCTTCTTTATTAGTCTTGCTAGTGGTCTATCAATTTCGTTGATCTTTTCAAAAACCAGCTCCTAGATTCATTGATTTTTTGAAGGGTTTTTTTGTGTCTTTATCTCCTTCAGTTCTGCTCTGATCTTAGTTATTTCTTGCCTTCTGCTAGCTTTTGAATGTGTTTGTTCTTGCTTCTCTGGTTCTTTTAATTGTGATGTTAGGGTGTTGATTTTAGATCTTTCCTGCTTTCTCTTGTGGGCATTTAGTGCTATAAATTTCCCTCTACACACTGCTTTAAATTTGTCCCAGAGATTCTGGTACGTTGTGTCATTGTTCTCATTGGTTTCAAAGAACATCTTATTTCTGCTTCCATTTCGTTATGTACCCAGTAGTCATTCAGGAGCAGACTGTTCAGTTTCCATGTAGTTGAACGGTTTTGAGTGAGTTTCTTAATCCTGAGTTCCAGTTTGATTGCACTGTGGCCTGAGAGACAGTTTGTAATAATTTCTGTTCTTTTACATTTGCTGAGGAGTGCTTTACTTTCAATATGTGGTCAATTTTGGAATAAGTGTGATGTGGTGCTGAGAAGAATGTATATTCTGTTGATTTGGGGAGGAGGGTTCTGTAGATGTCTATTAGGTCTGTTTGGTGCAGAGCTGAGTTCAATTCCTGGATATCCTTGTTAATTTTCTGTCTCATTGATCTGTTTAATATTGACAAGGGGGTGTTAAAGTCTCCCATTATTATTGTGTGGGAGTCTAAGTCTCTTTGTAGGTCTCTAAGGGCTTGCTTTATGAATCTGGGTGCTCCTGTATTGGGTGCATATATATTTAGGATAGTTAGCTCTTCTTGTTGAATTGATCCCTTTACCATTATGTAATGATCTTCTTTGTCTCTTTTGATCTTTGTTGGTTTAAAGTCTGTTTTATCAGAGACCAGGATTGCAACCTCTGCCTTTTTTTTGCTTTCCATTTGCTTGGTAGATCTTCCTCCATCCCTTTATCTTCCTCCATCCCTATGTGTGTCTCTGCATGTGAAATGGGTCTCCTGAATACAGCACACTGATGGGTCTTGACTCTTCATCCAATTTGCCAGTCTGTGTCTTTTAATTGGAGCATTCAGCCCATTTACATTTAAGGTTAATATTGTTATGTGTGAATTTGATCCTGTCATTTATGATGCTAGCTAGTTATTTTGCCCGTTAATTAATTTAGCTTCTTCCTAGCATCAATGGTCTTTACAATTTGTATGTTTTTGCAGTGGCTGGTACCGGTTGTTCCTTTCCATGTTTAGTGCTTCCTTCAGGAGCTCTAATAAGGCAGGCCTGGTGGTAACAAAATCTCTCAACATTTGCTTGCCTCTAAAGGAATTTATTTCTCCTTCACTTATGAAGCTTAGTTTGGCTGGATATGAAATTCTGGGTTGAATATTCTTTTCTTTAAGAATGTTGAATATTGGCCCCACTCTTTTCTGGATTCTAGAGTTTCTGCTGAGAGATCTGCTGTTAGTCTGATGGGCTTCCCTTTGTAGGTAACCTGACTTTTCTCTCTGGCTGCCCTTAACATTTTTTCCTTCATTTCAATCTTGGTGAATCTGACAATTATGTATCTTGGAGTTGCTCTTCTCGAGGATTATCTTTATGGCATTCTCTGTATTTCCTGAATTTGAAAGTTGGCCTGCCTTGCCAGGTTGGGGAAGTTCTCCTGGATAATATCCTGCAGTGTTTTCCAACTTGGTTCCATTCTCCCCATCATTTTCAGGTACACCAATCAGATGTAGATTTGGTCTTTTCACATAGTCCCATATTTCTTGGAGGCTTTGATCATTTCTTTTTACTCTTTTTTCTCTAAACTTTTTTTGCTTCATTTCATTCATTTGATCTTCAATCACTGATGCCCTTTCTTGCTCTTGATCAAATTGGCTACTGAAGTTTGTGCATGCATCACTTATTTCTCGTGCCATGGTTTTCAGCTCCATCAGGTCATTTAAGGTCTTCTCTACACTGTTTTCTAGTTAGCCATTCATCTAATCTTTTTTCAAGGTTTTTTGCTTCTTTACAATGGGTTTGAACATCCTCCTTTAGCTTGGAGAAGTTTGTTATTACCAATCCTCTGAAGCCTTCTTCTCTCAACTTATTAAAGTCATTCTCCATCCAGCTTTGTTCTGTTGATGGCAAAGAGCTGTGTTCCTTTGGAGGAGAAGAGATGCTCTGATTTTTAGAATTTTCAGCTTTTCTGCTCTGGTTTCTCCCCATCTTTGTGGTTTTATCTACCTTTGTTCTTTGATGATGGTGACGTACAGATGGGATTTTGGTGTGGGTGTCCTTTCTGCTTGTTAGTTTTTGTTCTAACAGTCAGGACCCTCAGCTTCAGGTCTGTTGGAGTTTGCTGGAGGTCCACTCCAGACCCTGTTTGCCTGGGCATCACCAGCGGAGGCTGCAGAACAGCAAATATTGCAGAACAGAAAATGTTGCTGCCTGATCCTTCTTCTGGAAGCTTTGTCTCAGAGGGGCACCTGGCTGTATGAGGTGTCAGTCAGCCCCTACTGGGAGATATCTCCGAGTTAGGCTACTCAGGGGTCAGGGACCCACTTGAGGAGGCAGTCTCTCCATTCTCAGATCTCAAACTCCGTGCTGGGAGAACCACTACTCTTTTCAAACTGTAAATGTCATTTTTTTTACACTACATCATCAATAATTATGGTACTACTATTTAAGAATGCTAAATCTAACAACTGCTAAATGTTCTTTTATTCATCTCAACAGATTATCTCTTGCTTATTTCCCATATAGACATTTATGTCATCTGCAAACAAAAAAAAAAAAAGAAAAGAAAGAAAATAACAGTTTGCTACTTGCTTTGCAGCCCATATTTCTTGCATTCCAATGTCTGGTCCTATTGCTTTGACAAGGGCCCTAAGTACATATTCAGTAGAAGTAGTAATTGCAGACATCCCTATCTTGTCACCAGCTGACTCTAATGTATCATCCTAAGGAAATTCCTTTATTTTCTACTTTATTAAATGTTTTATCTTGCATGGCTGTTAAATTTTAATACGTATTTTTTTCTAAACCTTTTGAGGTGATCATATAATTACTTATTTAATCTGCTTATCTGGTAAATTACATTAATAGATGTATTATTACAAAATGTATTACTATGATATATTATGTTAGATCTTTCATCCATTCCTTGATTTGGAGTGCCATTATTTTATTTAGGATTTTTCCTTCTATCTTGAGAAAGAAAGAGATAACTGTGTACAATTTTCCTTATTAGTAGTGCCCTTGACCCGTTTTTGTAATAAGATAATACCGGGCTCATAAAAGGAATGAAGAGCTTACCTTCTATTTTATTCTGTAGAACACAGTATATAAGAATTGTATTTCCTTATTATTGGATGGAAATAATTAATGAAATAGTTCAAACCGCTGTTTTGGGAGAATTTTTTTTTACTATCTATTCCATTTTTTAAAATAATAGAATTATTTAGATTTTCTATATCTCCTTAAATCAGTTTTGAGGAGTTATATGTTTCCAGGAAATTGTTTGTTTCTACAAAGCTTTCAGATTTCTTGGCAAAAATTCGGTGTTTTTCTTTTTCTTTTTCTTTTTAATCAGTGTATATAGTTACTAAACAGTTAAAGCTCCTTTTTTATTTCTAATGTCATTTTTGGTGCCTTCACTAACTTGAAAGTTTTCTCTCTTTTATTAAGGGATTTTTTTTTCTTTCACAGAAATAGTTTTCAGTAGAGTTTATCTTCTCTAGGGTCTATTTTCTATTTCTTTAATTTCTGTTCTTACCCTTATCATTTTATTCTTTAGATTAACTGTTCTCATTTCTCAATTTTTTGAGTGTATACTTGTACGTTTTCTTATCCTTACTCTTTTAAACTATGTGCATTTAAGGACATGATTTCTTTTCTAAATACTACTTTATCTATAATCTCAAAATTTTGATATGTAGAGATTATGTTGCCATTCATTTCTAAAGATTTTCTAGTTTTCATTGTGACTTATCTTGACTCAAATCTATTAGAAGAGTGGTTTTAATTGTCTAAATATAAAAGGTGGTATCTTTCTTTTACTGATTTCTAATTTTATTGCATTGATATGACAGATCGTTATCAACAGACATCTGTATGATATCAATTTCTTAGCATTTTTTCAAACTTGCTTTATGGCTTATTAAATACCCAATTTTATTGGAAATATTTCATGTGTGCCTAAAAATAATGTTAATTCCCTAAATGTTGGATACATTACTCTGTATATATAATTCAAATCTTTCATATGTTTTTCCATTATTTCTGAGTGAATTATTCCTTTTTTTTTTGAGTAATGGCCATCTTTATCTCAAATAATTCTTTTTGCCCTAAAATCCATTTTGTCTGGTAATGTTTCTGAACCAGCTTTCTTTGATTAACATTTATGTGAAATAGTTTTTATCCTTTATTATCAAAGTTTTTTTATTAAGTTTTATGTACATGTATCTTGTAAACAGCGTGTAGCTGGATTTGGTGGGCTTTTTTTCCTTAACCTAATCTAAGACTATCTGGCTTTAATAAATCTTTTATCTTTTAGTTCTATATTTTTGTAATTACTGCCCAGTTTTAACTTATTTCCTATTATTTTATTTTATGGTTTTTATTTAACTGTGGGGTTTTTTCTTTTTGCTTATTTTCTTAATGTAATTTATTGAATACTGTACTGAAAGTAAAAAACAGAATTGTTGTATGGGTACTCGAAGTAGTTTCTACTGAAGGTGCATCACTTTTACACCACCATAAAGTCAAAAATCCACTAAGTCAAACCATTGTAGTTGATGATTGACTGTACTCAACAGCGTTATATGACTAATGACTGCCAGATTAGATAGTGTAGAGATACTAATCATGTTTTCTTAGTTTCTGTATTCTTTTTCAATACATAACAATTGTACATATTTGGGGATAGAAGAATGATGGTTTCCAGAGGCTGGAAAGGGTAGGAGGAAGAGGAGGATGAAGAGAGGATCACTCACGGGCAGAAAACTACAGTCAAATAGAACCAATAAGTCCTGGAGTTCGAATAGCATGGTAGAGTGATTATATATACATCCCCCAGATCAACAGGGAAATATTATAGCTACATTTCAGCCTTTTCCTTTTAAATTACTCGATAATTTAAGCAAGCTATTAATCAATATGGACCAGATTCTCCTTTTTTAATGGGACTGTTAAAGAATGTTGCTGTCTCCATCAGATGTTGCCAGTGAGGATGATAGGATTACTTCTAGGTAGGTCTAGTTTAAATTTAAAAGGAGTACAAGTACAAACAGGAGTCATTGATTCAGATTACAATGGGGACATTCAAATTGTTGTATGTACTTCTGTTCCCTGGAAAGCAGAGCCAGGAGAGTGTATAGCACAGCTCCTGATTGTGTCATACATGGAAATGGGACAAAGTGAAATTAAACAAACAGGTGAATTTGGAAGCACAAATAAACAAGGCAAAGCAGCTTATTGGGTGAATCAAATTATTGATAAACATCCTACCTGTGAAATAACTATTCAGGGAAATAAATTTAAAGGTTTGGTAGATACAGAAGTGGACATTTCAGTCATTTCTCTATAGCACTGGCTGTCCATTTGGCCAATTCAGCCTGCTCAGTTTAACATAGTTGGAGTTGGTAAAGCCCTTGAAGTATATCAAAGTAGTTGTATTTTGCATTGCAACAACCTGGGACTATTCAACCAATTTTAACTTCTGTACCTATAAATTTATGGGGAAGAGATTTATTACAACAATGGGGAGCACAAGTTCTAATTCCAGAGCAATTATAGAACCCTCAAAGTCAACATATGATACATGAAATGGGGTCTGTCCCTGGTATGGGACTAGGAAAATAATTGCAAGATTTGAAAGAACCACTTCAAGTCAAAAGACAAAGTTCCCAGCAAGGTTTAGGATATCATTTTTGATTGTGGCCATTGTTAAGCCTCCAGAACCTTTACAATGGTTAAAAGATAAGCCAATTTGGATAGAACAATGGCCACTGAGTAAAGAGAAACTGGAGGCTTTAGAGCACTTAGTTACTGAACAATTAGAAAAAGAACACATAACTCCAACATTTTCCCCCTGGAATTCTCCAGTCTTTGTTATCAAGAAAAAATAAGGTAAATGGAGAATGTTGACAGATCTTGGAGCCATTAATTCACTTATACAACCTACAGGGACATTGCAGCCAGGACTGCCTTCTCCTGTTATGATTCCAAAAAATTTGCCTTTAATAGTCATAGATTTAAAATAATGTTTCTTTACTCTCCCCTCAGCTGAGCAAGACTGTGAACATTTACAATTCCTGCAGCAAACAACCTGGAGCCTGCTAAGCATTTTCACTGGAAAGTGTTGCCATAAGGCATGTTAAATAGTCCAACAATATGCCAGATTTATGTAGAGCAAGAAATTGAACCTACTCATAAAAAATTTTCACAGTGTTACATTATTAATTATATGGATGATATACTTTGTGCTGCCCCCACTTAAGAAATATTACTCCAATGTTATGCTCACTTATAAAATTTGATTTCTCATACTGGTTTAATTATGGCTCCTGACAAAATTCAGACTACTCCTACTTGGGGACCTTAGTAAATGACACTACCATTGTGCCACAGAAAGTAGCCATATGTAGGGGTCAATTGAAAACATTAAATGACTTTCAAAAATTACTAGGGGACATTAATTGGATACGACCTGCTCAAGGAATTCCTACCTATGCCATGAGTAACCTATTTTCTATCCTTAGAGGAGATCCTAGTCTCCCTAGTCCTCAGCAATTAAAAAAGAAGCTGAGGCACAGCTGCAGCTAATCAAAAAGCAAGCCCATAAAGCAAAATAAGTAGAATAGATCCAGAGAAGGCTCTAGATTTGCTAATTTTTGCAGCTCAGCATTCACCTACTGGTGTTATTGTTCAAGAGGAAGATCTTGTAGAGTGGCTTTTTCTTCCACATACTAATCCAAAGACTCTAACTCCTTATTTAGATCAAATCACTACTATGATAGGAAATAGGAGAACTCAGATTGTTAAATTGCATGGATATGATCCTGGAAAAATTATTGTCCCTCTCATGAAGGCACAAATACAATGAGCTGTTATAAATAGTCTTACTTGGCAAATCCATTTAACTGACCTTGTGGGTGTTCTTGATAATCATTTTCCTAAAACAAAACTGTTTCAATTTTTGAAATTAACTGATTGGATTCTCCCTAAAATAACTAAATTTAAACCAATTGAAGGTGCTGAGAATGTTTTTACCAATGGGTCTAGTAATGGTAAAGCTTCTTATTCTGGCTCAATAGGTAAGGTTTTTCAGATCCCCTATACTTCAGCTCAAAAAGCAGAGCTTGTAGCTGTAATTGAGGTATTGACTGCTTTTAATATGTCTATTAATGTGATTTCTGATTCTTCATATGTGGTTCATTCTATACAGTTAGTTGAAAATGCTCAGTTACAATTTCATACAGATGAATAACTGATGACTTTATTTACCCAATTGCAAGCAGCAATTAGGAGTAGAATGAACCCTTTTTACATTACTTGTATTAGGGCTCATATACCTCTTCCAGGACCTTGATTGCAGGGAATCAAATAGCTGATCACCTAGTTTCTACTGCAATATCTAATGCCAGACACTTCCACAATTTAACCCACATTAACGCCTCTGGTCTCAAATGCAGATACAGCATTACCTGGAAAGAAGCTAAAGCTATTAGCCAGCAATGCTCAACTTGCCAAATGGTGCATTTCTCATCTTTTACAGGAGGAGTTAATCCTCAAGGATTGGAACCTAATTCCCTTTGGCAAATGGACATCACACATATTCCCTCGTTTGGGAGATTAACTTATGTACATGCATGTGTGGACACCTTTTCTCACTTTGTCTGGGCTACATGCCAATCAAGAGGGTCTTCTGCCTTTGTTAAATATCACCTTTTGCAGTGTTTTGTGGTGATGGGCATTCCAGCTTCTATTGAAACAGATAATGCCCCAGGCTATGCTAGCCAAGCTCTGGCTACATTTTTCTCTATATGGAATATTAAACACATTACTAGTATGCCATATAACTCTCAAAGACAAGCCATAGTGGAAAGAATGAATCTCCCTGAAACAGCAGTTGCAAAAACAAAAAGGGGGAAATAGAGACTGTGGGACATCCTATATGCAACTGAATCTAGCATTATCGAATTTAAATTTTTTAAGCCTGCCTAAAGGCCAGATGTTATCAGCAGCTGAACATCATCTACAGAAACCAGCTGCAAAGACAGAAGCAGAACAACTGGTTTGGTGGAGAGATCTAATAACAAAAAAGTTGGGAAATAGGTAAAACAATAACTTGGGGTAGAGATTATGCTTGTGTTTCTCCAGGACCAAGTCAAGAGCCAGTTTGGGTGCCATCGAGACATCTAAAGCCTTACTATGAGCCAGATATCCAGGAAGAGGTTTTTGGAGGATCCCAAAGACCTACCGGTGGCAGCCATGTCAAGACTGACACTGAGGAGGACCCCAACTGTCACGAGCAACACCCGCTGAATACAGCCACCTACCTGAGGACAGATCAAGAAGCTGTCACAGATGATGGAAGAAAACCTGAGGAAAGTGGGACAACCAGTCACAATGAGTAATTTAATGACAGCTATGATAGCGGTGATCACCATTACCATGAGTATTCCTTAAACAAGGGCTGACACAGAGAACAATTATACTTATTGGGCATATTTATCAATCTTGGCTGTCAATAATGCCTAGATGTAATAACTCTATGACAAGTTACACAGGCTTTCTGATCTCAGTATTTACCATAATAAATCTGCTCCTATAATTGAGGCATACCGCCTTCAAAAACCTATTTGTAAATAGGAATGGACCTGGTCAGAAAAAAATGAATGTACTTGTTTGGGAAGATTGTATTGCAGAACAGGTAGAGGTGCTGTGCAACAATTACTATGGAATCATTATTGATTGGTCCTCTAAGGGGATGTTTAGTTTGAATTGCACCTCTCAGTCTGTGTGCCATGGCCACACTATGTTCAGCTGGTCTGAACAAAATGGTCAGATGGTAGAAACGGCAAGACATACAGTAAGGGTTCCTATTATCTGGAAACATGGCAGTATAGTGGCACCTCAACCTCAAATGATATGACCCACTGTAGGAGCTAAACATAAGGATTTGTGGAAACTATTAATGGCTCTTAATAAGATCAAAATTTGGGAAAGAATGAAAAAACATCTAGGAGGACACTCTACAAACTTGTCTTTGGATGTTGCAAAATTAAAAGAACAAATATTTAAAGCATCCCAGGCACACCTGACCTTAATGCCAGGAGCTGGAGTGCTTGAAGGAGCTGCAGATGGATTAGCATCTAGTAATCCATTAAAATAAACAAAAACACTTGGAGGCTCTGTGATTTCAATGACGATTGTGTTATTAATCTGTGTTGTTGTCTTTGTGTAGTCTGCAGATGTGGATCCTGACTCCTGTGAGAAGTAGCTCACCGTGATAAAGCCACCTTTGCTTTTATCACATTGCAAAACGAAAAAGGGGGACACATTGGGAACAGACCCTCAAATCTAGCCATAAACTGGCCCCAAAACTGGCCATAAACAGAATCTCTGCAGCACTGTGACATGTTCGTGATGGCCATGATGCCCACACTGAAGGTTGTGGGTTTACCAGAATGAGGGCAAGGAACACCTGGCCCACCCAGAGCAGAAACCTGCTTAAGGTGTTCCTAAGCTACAAACAATAGCATGAGTGATTTGTGCCTTAAGAACATGTTCCTGCTGCAGATAATTAGCCAGAGCACATCCCTTTTTTTCGGCTCATCTCTTCATTTTCTGTTTTAGTTAATCTATAATCTATAAGAACAATACTTATCACTGGCTTGCTATCACTAAATATGTGGGTCAAACTCAGTTCGTGACTCTTAGCTCTGAGGCTGTGAGTCCCTAATTTCCCACTCCACATGCTATATTTCTGTGTGTGTCTTTAATTCCTCTAGTGCTGCTAGGTTAGGGTCTCCATGACCGAGATGGTCTCAGCATTTCCTAACTCATTTTATGAGGCCAGTATCATCCTGACACCAAAGCCTCACAGAGACACAACAACAAAAAAAAAGAATTTTAGGCCAACATCGATGTGAAAACCCTCAATAAAATACGGGCAAACCAAATCCAGCTGCACATCAAAAAGTTTATCCAACACAATGAAGTTGGCTTCATCTCTGAGATGCAAGACAGTTTCAACATTTGCAAATCAATAAACGTAATCCATCACATAAACAGAACCAACAACAAAAACCACATGATTACCTCAGTAGATGCAGAAAAGTCCTTCAACAAAATTCAACAGCCTTTCATGCTAAAAACTCTCAATAAACTAGGCATTGATGGAACATATCTCAAAATAATAAGAGCTATTCATGACAAACTCACAGCCAATATCCTACAGAATGTGTAAAAACTGGAAGCATTCCCTTTGAAAACTGGCACAAGACAAGGATGCCCTCTCTCACCACTCATATTCAACATACTATTGGAAGTTCAGGCTAGGACAATCAGGCAAGAGAAAGAAATAAAGGGTACTCAATTAGGAAAAGAGGAAGTCAAATTGTCTCTGTTTGCGGATGACATGATTGTATATTTAGAAAGCCCCATTGTCTCAGCCCAAAATCTCCTTAAGCTGATAAGCAACTTCAGCAAAGTCTCAGGATACAAAATCAATGTGTGAAAATCATAAGCATTCCTATACACCAAGAACAAACAAACAGAGAGCCAAATCATGAGTGAACTCTCATTCACAATTACTACAAAGAGAATAAAATAACTAGGAATCCAACTAACAAGGGATGTGAAGGACCTCTTGAAAGATAACCAGAAACCACTGATCAATGAAATGAAAGAGGACACAAACAAATGGAAGAATATTCCATGCTCATGGATAGGAAGAATCAATATTGTGAAAATGGCCATGCTGCTCAAGGTAATTTATAGATCCAACGCTACCCCCAACAAGCTACCACTGACTCTTCTCAGAATTGGAAAAAATGACTTTAAATTTCATATGAAACCAAAAAAGAGCCCTCATAGCCAAGACAATCCTAAGTCAAAAGAACAAAACTGGAGGCATTATGCTACCTGACTTCAAACTATACTACAAGGCTACAGTAACCAAAATAGCATGGTACTGGCACCAAAACAGAGATACAGACCAATGGAACAGAACAGAGGCCTCAGAAATAACACCACATATCTACAACCATCTGATCTTTGACAAACCTGACAAAAACAAGAAATGGGGAAAGGATTCCCTATTTAATCAATGGTGCTGGGAAAACTGGCTAGCCCTATGTAGAAAGTTGAAACTGGATCCCTTCCTTACACCTTATACAAAAATTAACTCAAGATGGATTAAAGACTTAAATGTAAAACCTAAAACCATAAAGACCCTAGAAGAAAACCTAGGTAATACCATTTAGGACATAGGCATGGGCAAAGATTTCCTGATTAAAACACCAAAAGCAATGGTAACAAAAGCCAAAATAGACAAATGGAATCTAATCAAACTAAAGAGCTTCTGCACAGCAAAAGAAACTACCATCAGAGTGAACAGGCAAACTACAGAATGGGAGAACATTTTTACAATCTACCCATCTGACAAAGGGCTAATATCCAGAATCCACAAAGAACTTAAACAAATTTACAAGAAAAAAATCAAAAAACCCCATCAAAACGTGGGTGAAGGAAATGAACAGAAACTTCTCAAAAGAAGACATTCATGCAGCCAACAGATACATGAAAAAATGCTCATCATCACTGGTCATCAGAGAAATGCAAATCAAAACCACAATGAGATAACATCTCATGCCAGTTAGAATGGTGATCATTAAAAAGTCAGGAAACAACAGATGCTGGAGAGGATGTGGAGAAATAGGAATACTTTTCCACTATAGATGGGAATGTAAATTGGTTCAACCATTGTGGAAGACAGTATGGTGATTCCTCAGCATCTAGAACTAGAAATACCATTAGATCCAGTGATCCCATTACTGGGTATATACCCAAAGGATTATAAATCATGCTATTATAAAGACACATGCACATGTATGTTTATTGTGCCACTATTCACAATAGCAAAGACTTGGGACCAATCCAAATGTTCATCAATAATAGACTGGATTAAGAAAATGTGGCACATATACACCGTGGAATACTGTGCAATCATAAAAAAGGATGAGTTCATGTCCTTTGCAGGGACATGAATGAAGCTGGAAACCATCATTCTCAGCAAACTATCACAAGGACAGAAAACCGAACACTGCATGTTCTCACTCATATATGGGAGTTGAACAATGAACAAATGGACACAGGGAGGGAAACATCACACACCGGGGCCTGTTGAGGGTTGGGGAACTAGGGGAGGGATAGCATTAGGAGAAATACTTAATGTAAATGATGAGTTGCTGGGTGCAGCAAACCAACATGGCATATGTATAGCTATGTAACAAACCTGCACACTGTGCACATGTACCCTAGAACTTACAGTATAATAATATAAAAAAAATGAAAAAGAAGGAGGAGATAAGGCAAAGATTTCAAAAGCAAAAGACTCAAGAAGCTGTAAATAGATAAATTCTGAATGTGGACTGTGTCATTATTATCCTCCTTACGTATGTGCTGTCACTGTTATTCTATACAATTTACTCATGAAGATGTCGTAGACTTTTGAGCTTATTCTCTCAAAATCCCATTCTATCTATTAGGCTGAGAGTTTTTTTTTTAACTCTTTCTAACAGCCTTCTCCTCACTCTTGAGGACTGAGTGTTACTCACATATAAACTTGGCTTTCTAAGACAGTCTATGCTTTGCAGACTATAATAGGTGTGTCACACAGCATACTGAGGAAGATATTGAACATATGGCTTTTGTTGGAAATTTATATTCATTCCCAAATTTATATTCAAATTTATATTCATTCCCCAAACCTTCTATGCCTTCTCTCCCATCATAGTAGAAATTTAGTGACTATTTTTTCTTTCTTGTTTTCAAAAGCACAGGGTATATCATTAAAATATTCAGTTTAATGTATTTAAGAATGATTAATCAAGATTATTATTTTTCTATTTCTTTCCTTTTTTAAAAAAAAATCAAATTGTTTCATAAAATTTCCTATGCACTGTGTAATGATTTACTTTAGTTATATGACAATTGCCTGAAGAACAAGATTGCTTATCTCCTCTCACAGTGTCATTTGCCTAACTCAAATATCATTTGCACCTAGTAGGTAAAATGTGGCACCAGTGTTTCACAGCATCAACTATCTTAAAATGTCTATTATAAGAAATAATTACATTTTACTGACTTAAAATCATTCATAAATGCCCATAGATGATAGACTGGATAAAGAAAATGTGGTACATATACACCATGAAATATTGTGCAGCCATAAAAGGAACGAGATCATGTCCTTTGCAGGGACATGGATGGAGCTGGAAGCCGTCATCCTCAGCAAACTAACCCAGAAACGGAAAAGCAAACACCACATGTTCTCATTTATAAGTGGGAACTGATTGATGAGAACACATGGACACATGACAGGGAACAACACACACTGGGGCCTGTTGGTGGCTTGGGTCAGCGGAAGGAGAGGATCTGGAAAAGTTGCTAATGGATGCTGGGCTTAATACTCAAGAGATGGGTTGATCTGTGCAGCACACCACCATGGTACATGTTTACCTATGTAGCAGACCTGCACATATTACACATGTACCCCAGAACTTAAATTAAAAATTAAGGGAAAAAATCATTCATTATGCTAGATAGAATTATAGTCTTTTATAAAAGATACATTGTCTCTGGATATTAGAAGGGAAAATATAATAATGGATGAAATTATCTACCTCTCCAAAAAAATCCTTAAAAAATAGATTGCTTTTGCTTCAAAAGCTTTTTTTATAAAGTTAATATCCTATCTTGAAATTTTTAAATAATCTTATCTTTTATGCATATAACAAATGCTTAGTCTATTAATGGTTTGATGTTATGATAACATATGCTCTTTGAAATCAAGAGATGAAAGACATTTAGCAGAGCACATTTTTATTATATTTCATTATTTTTGCATATAATGTTGTAATGACCACTTCTGCTAAGAATTTTTTGAGACACCAAAAATAAAATATAAAAATAATAATAAGATGTGCTGAAGAGCTAAGCAGCATTCTTCTTTGTTTTTTTTCTACCTAACAATAAATTTGGAGATCATCCTATGCTGGTACATATGTCTACTCATTCTTTTAAATAACTACTCACCATTACTTCATAGCATGGAGTGGTCATTAATGAACACTCATAGTTTTTCACTATTATAAATAATGTAGCAGTGAACAAAAAAAATGCATATATTTTTATACATGTGTATTTCTGCCAAAGAAATTTCTAGAAGTAGAATTGCTGATTCAAAGAAAATATAGATTTTTGTTTTCATCGTTACTGCCAAATGTTTTATAATAAGGTCATATAAAGGTGAATAATATAAAAGTGCCGTAAAATATAACAAACATCATATTAAGTTCATTGCTAAGCTAGACAAAAAAGTAAGGAACTCCAAAGACAAAATGTGAAAGTGAGAGTCATAGATTAAAAGAGCACCCAAACTGAGTTTTGCTGTGAGAAAACTCTAGTGACCTTCAAACTCTAGTGATCTTATAACTCTTTTTTTAGAGCTACATGGACCACAGGTAAAATCCAGGGCCCAATCAAAGTAGGAATCAAATACAAAATGCCCCACATAAAGGTGGAACTCTCAAAGGCCTAGAGGTTCACAATAAGGGTGAACGAGAGATAAATCTTCAGCTGGAAACTTTCTTCTCTTGACTCTTATACTTGATAGAAGGCAAAACAAATTACCCAGATAATTTGTAAGAAGTTCTTCCTCATATAGATTTGGGTCCCAGGTTCACATTACCTTTACAATCCAAAAAACTGTCAAGTAGATTATTTAATTTATAGTCTAGGATAACGAGTGCCCCAGAGAACTAGCAGAAAGACATGAAAATCCTCTATGAAAGACTATAATTTCAAAGCAGCTCTCAAAGCATTTCCCAAAATAAAACTTCAAGGAAATTAATTTGTGTTCAACATCATCAGAAACATACATGGAGAATAAGCACCATGAGTGAGAGCCAGCAGAAAAAGACCAGACATCAAACTCAGATCACAAATACTTCTGAGCATAAAATTTGTATGTTTAGTATGTAACAAGAAATAAATTGAGTCTTAAAACATAAGCAAGAAATATAAAATCTTAATAACAACCAAAGATTTGAAAAATAATGCAGTAGAACAACTAGAAACATAGAACTCAAGGATGACTGAAACAAAAGTATAGACACAGCTGAAAATAGAGCTATTGAACTGGAAGCGATCCAAGGAGCCACTTCCAGAATGCACTCCATGAAAACTAAGAGATAAAAAAATATAGAAATTAAGACAGACAAATGATAAAATGATAAGATCTATCTTACAACCAACTGAAATTCCAGAAGAGATAAAAGATTGATAATACTTAGACAAATATTCACAGAGATTATGATTGAGAATTTTCCAGAATTGTTGAAAGATGCTAAGTTTCATATTTAGAATGATTAAAGAATCTTAAGCTGGATAAATAAAAAGAAGTGAACATCTAGGCACACACATTGTTGTGAAACTACAGCACATCGGGCTGGGCGCAGTGGCTCACGCCTATAATCCCAGCACTTTGGGAGGCCGAGGTGGGCGGATCACGAGGTCAGGAGATTGAGACCATCCTGGCTAACATGATGAAACCCTGTCTCTACTAAAAATACAAAAAATTAGCTGGGTATTGTGGTGGGTGCCTGTAGTCCCAGCTACTTGGGAGGCTGAGGTAGGAGAATGGCGTGAACTTGGGAGGTGGAGCTTGTGGTGAGCAGAGATTGTGCCACTGCACTCCGGCATGAGTGACAGAGTGAGACTCCCCTCAAAAAAAAAAAAAAAGAAAAAAGAAACTACAGCACATCAAAGACAAAGAGAAGATCTTAGAAGCAGCTGGAGAAAAAAGGACAGTTTACTTATAAAAAAAAAATAGTTGGACTAATGGATGATAGAACACAGTGGAATAACATTTTTGAGTCAACCTAAAATTCCATGTGCAAACTTAGAATTATATACCCACTGAAACCGACAAGAGTAAGAGTGATAGAACTCTTACTCTGGATATTAGTGCATCCAGAATCTACAAAGAACTCAAACAAATCAGCAAGAAAAAACAATCCCATCAAAAAGTACACTAAGGACATCAGTAGACAATTCTCAAAAGAAGATAAAATAATGTCCAACAAGCATATGCAAAAATGTTCAACATCACTAATTTTCAGGGAAATGCAAATCAAAACCACAATACAATACCACCTCACTCCTGCAAGAATGGCCATAATCAAGAAATCAAAAAAGAATAGATGTTGGCATGGATGTAGTGAAAGCGGAACACTTTTACACTGTTGGTGGGAATGTAAACTAGTACAACCACTATGGAAACAGTGTAGAGATTCCTTAAAGAATTAATAGTAGGCCAGGTGCAGTGGTTCACACCTGTAATCCCAGCACTTTGGGAGTCTGAGGTAGGCAGATCACAAGCTCAAGAGATTGAGACCATCCTGGCCAGCATGGTGAACACCCCCAACCCTCATCTCTACTAAAAATACAAAAATTAGCTGGGCGTGGTGGCACACGCCTGTAGTCCCAGCTACTCAGGAGGCTGAGGCAGGAAAATCACTTGAACCTGGGAGGCAGAGGTTGCAGTGAACTGAGATTGCGCCACTGCACTCCAGCCTGGGCAACAGAGTGAGATTCCATCTCAAAAAAAAAAAAAAAAAAATGAATTAAAAGTAGATCTACCATTTGATCCAGCCTTGTTAGGTATTTAGCAAGAGGAAAAGAAGTCATTATATGAAAAAGATACTTGCACACACATGTTTATAGCAGCACAACTTGTAATTGCAAAAATATAGAAACAGCATAAAAATCTCATCAATCAACAAGTGGATAAAGAAAATGTGGTATATATGTACCATGGAATACTACCCAGTCATAAATATGAATGAAATTATGGCATTTGCAGCAACCTGGATGGAATTGGAGACTGTTATTCTAAGTCATGTAACTTAGGAAAGGAAAAGCATCATATGTTCTCACTCACATGTGGCAGCTAAGCTATGAGAACGCAAAGGCATAAGAATGCTACGTTGGACTTCAGGGAATCGGGGAAAAAGTGGGGGGTGGTGAAGGATAAAAGACTACACATTGGGTACAGGGTACACTGCTTGGGTGATGGGTACATCAAAATCTCAGAAATCACCACTAAAGAGCTTATTCATGTAACCAAACAACACCTGCTTCCCAAAAACCTATGTAAATAAAAAAAATTTAAAACAAAACAAACAAACAAGCAAAAAACCTTTCATCCCCAACAGTCAAATGTAATGGACCTTGTTTGGATTCTGACTACTGCCCCCATAAAAATTAAACTTTTATTTAAAACCAAATCATAATTGATACTAAGAAAATATTAATTTTGTTAGGTGTAAATAATGGCATTGCAGACATAAGGAAGTTAATATTTTTAAAAGATGCATACTGAAGTATGTAAATATGAAATGGCATGAGCAATGGGATGTGCTTTAAAATATTTCAGCAAAGAAAATGAAGGGATAGAAGCAAATGTTGCAAAATTATGATACTTGTTAAATCCGGGTGACCAGAATTTGAAGGTTTATTCTATCACTCTATTTTGTGTGTTTGAAATTTTTATTAATAATTTTCTTTAATTCCAACCCCACTTCTCTTCCAAGAAGCATCTCAGTTGCCATTTAATCAGATGTAAACAGATGCCTGGACAAGGCTTTCTTACCTAGGTTAAGTTCCATTCATCTCCTTGTCTAGCCTAGCCAAGACCCCACACAAAAAATAACATTTCAACAAACACATTGGTCCCTAAATCTTTGCTCACCTTATTATGATAAGTTTACTGAGGATTAATTCATGAGGTACATTGATTGTTTTTCAGAAAGGTAAAACCAGGTGCATTGCATCCATTGATAGAGTTAAGTTCCATTCATCTCGTTGTGTAGCCTAGGCAAGACCCAACGCAAAAAAATAACATTTCAACAAACACACTGGTCCCTAAATCTTTGCTCACCTTATTATGGTAAGTTTACTGAGGAGCAATTCATGAGGTACATTGATTGTTTTTCAGAAAGGTAAAACCAGGTACATTCCATCCGGTGACAGACAAGGTGCCCTTTTCACCACACCTCTGTCAACGTGGGGTTGGCATTTCTTTTTATAAAACCTCTTATAGGTGCAGTGCAGAAAGATAAACAGGATTCATCTTGTCCCAGCCAAGGGGAAAGGATGTCCAAGACAGTAGAACAGCCTCAGCAAGGCACAGAGGTGGGGAAATGTGTGATTTCTTTAGTTCTATGTGACCAATTCATTCATTTAATACATATTTGTTTGCCCAGAGCCTCTATAATTAAAAGAATTCAGCGAGATTAGCAGTTAAAGACTTATTAGTAGCTAATTGAGCCTTTCTTCCTGATAAAGTAAGAAGAAATGAAGGGGAATTGCTTTTTTTTTTTTTTAAGTTAACATGAAAGGAAGCATGAAAATGATTCTTCTGCAGACTTTCTGGACTATCTGCAATCTTGTGGAGGCCAGCCTGCATCTTCTCCCTTACTTCCACGCCTTCACCACGGCAGTCTGATCACCAAAACTTTAGAACTATATCGAGACCGATGACATCCAACACGTTCCTTTTATCCTGTTACCCATTCAGAAAGTGTCATGGTTTAAAGCCCTTAGTGCAGCAGCAGATTCTCTAACAGGAATTAATAAACTCTTCCAGAAGAATTAAAAAAGCAAGCTCCCTTTTAATAGAGGCAGAGAGGGACGCATTCACTTTCCAACTGGGCTGAATTTCCAAAAACTTCAATAATTAGATCCCATTCTCCAGAAGTCATCATGCTTATCATGAGGAGAGCAATGCCTATTCCAGGTTAATTGGACGGAAAGGATGTTTCCCTTCTGTAGTCACCGTAGTGAAATTATCCCTGCATTGCAAAGCCTCATTGCTCTGTTAGGTTTAAAGCCGGATTTCTCAACTCTAACAAACTGCTTTGCTGTGTTTAATACTCGAGTTGCTCTGACTTGCTTGTCTGCGGGCGTATTTGAACATGAAGGATTAGGAAGGATGAACAGCAAGTGATCACCGAGGCCAGGAGCCCGAGCCAGGGCGGGAAGGCGTCTTCCCACAGCAGCATTGCACTAGGAGGCTTTCTAGAGAGCAGTTTGAAATCGACAGACCTCGTGGGGAACTGAAGCAGGACCTCCGCGCACAGGAGCAGGTTTCCTGGCACTGCGCGCTCATGGGCCTGGTAGGCGCCTGCAGCCCAGGGCGCTGAAACTCCCGCCCCACGCGGCGAGCTGACCTTCCCGGGCGACGCCAGCTGGGCGCCTGGGGCAGGCACCACGGAAAACAACTTAAAATCGGAATTCTGGATTCTGGGATTTGAGTTTTCAAAGTCGTTTTCAAGAAATTCATATTCTTCCTAGAAAGGGAAAAATGCAGTAATACCCCCCTTAAAAGCCAGAGTCTTCAAAAGCAATGTTGTTTTTCAAAAAAATAACCCCTGCTTTGCTTACTCCACACGTGTGTTGATACAGACGGATAAATATATAATAATGGGTACTTGCTTCACGTTTAAATGCGCTATCACACATAATCTCTCATCCTTTGGGATTATTACAATCTCTCATCCTTTGGGGAAGATAAAAGGCAAATTTCCAAAGGAGCTTTAAATAGCAAATGGGCTATATTGCATTATAGTAATATATTGTAATATACGGCACATATAATACTATGTAATATACAGATAAATGTATGCATAAGGACAGAGATACAGTGCCCTCTACTGGATCAAAGTGAACTTGATGAACCTTGCCTTTGGAATAGTTTAACAGCCCTTCAAAGTGGCTATCAACACCAGAATACAAGCCTTAAGGCTAGATGATTCTTCACATCAGGTAATTCTTCTCTGGTTTGCACTAGTAGCAAGCAAAACGCTCTTACATTGTTTTCCAGTCATCCATGTTTAACAGGATTATTCAAATTGACTCCACAAATATCCTATCAGTAAAGGGACATTTGACTGATTAATTTGTTGTAGCCATCTAAGCAATCCAGACTCTGCAGTTCCCAAACTGAAAACAAACTTTCTGTATTGTGTCCTATCTGGGCAAATCAGATGTAATTTAAAAAAACAGACAGACAGGAGTTCAAGCACAGTACCCATGCTCAAACAGTTGAGCAATTCAAGACATCAGGCAAATTAAGAAGTATTATTTTAAAAGCAGCATTATAGCAATGACTTAAATAATACAGAAATTATCATCCTGAATAATTTGTTCTTAAGTAATACAAAAACTCCATAGGACATACACATATGTTCCCAAATAAGCTGGTAATCGAAGGTCTTATGTGGATTCCCAAAATTTTGGAATAGGGATTCTGTGGTATAGAAAATGATGATTTTAAATAATAATAGGAAATGTAAATAACAGGTAATTTTAAAATATTAATAGTTTCCAAAATTCCACACACTTCAATGTAATGTGTGTGTGGCACTGAGGGACAGTTGGACACCTGGAAAATGGCTACCATTGCACTGTAAGGGTCCTCTCTGCATAGCACTAAAAATGTCAGTGTTTCATTTTACTAAGGAGACTTTGCCTTTCCTTTGTGTGGATCTGTATCTCATCTCCTGGCCACCAAATACAAAGACCCACTATGTTAACCTTCCACAGATTTTCAGAAACTGGACAGAGCCTATTATAGAAGTTTCATCACAGCCAAAGTAAGCCAGCTGGGAAATCAGATGCCTGTCTCCTTGATGCAGGAAATTCAAAGAGAAGATGTCAGGTTGATCACAATCTCATCCCAACCTCTGCTGCAAAGAAGCACAGAAAAGGAATTTTCTAGAGCCTCTCAGCCATCGCTATAATTAACATGGAAATTTGTGAATCATTCCTGGCAGAAGAAACATGGCTGGTGGTGAGGCCCACCCGCTCTGCCCGGGTTTCCCAGGGGAGGCTCAGGTAGTAGTATGGGGCATTTTAGCTCTACAACTCAACCATTGTGTGAAAATGTTGACTCTCCCATGGAGCTCACTCCTGTCCAAGGTAGAATATCGTGAGGAAAGGCCACCAACCCCTCCCTGGGCAGTGGTTCTCAGAGTGTAGTAAATATGGGGGCCCCCTAGGAGCTGTGGAAAATCTGGACTCCACACCTGCTCCTGAGATTCTGGTTCAGTGGGTCTTGGAAAGAATCTGCATTTTAACAAGCCACTAGCATCATCTGGTGCAGGTGATCCATGGACCACACTTTAGAAACTGCCTGAAGAAGTGAAGAAGCATATTTGGCCAAATACACTGACATCTTAAGACCTTCTCTTTATGAGCATCCATTTTCTACTGAGATCCTCATGGAATAAAAACTCCTTTGTCCTGATTTCTGCCAGTGCCTAAATAGTATTATAATAAATGTAGCTATTACTTTGAAATTCAACCAGATGACAGTATACAGGACCTTCTGCCAGTGTAGACACCCCCGGGACACTTTGTGATCCCAGACTAGCCCCTGCCATGCTTTTTATTTTCTCCATTGCTCTAGGCCTGGATTTTCTGCTCGTGTCTTCAAAGGACCTTCACTGATTCTTTCCGACCAGACTCTTCTCTCTGCAGCACTGCAGAATATGCAGTCTCATTGCTTTCTCCCACCTACCCTGTCTCAAGAAGTGCACAAGACATTTGAGGGTTTCCTTGAAGCTTTACTATAAACAATGAGGAAAGGGACAAGAGGAAAATAAACATGAACAGAGAATTAAAGAGAAGTCTCACAGTCTTATGCAAAAGTTACTCCCAAATTCCAGTTTCCCTTTTAGCAGCTATTGACTCTACATTAATAATGCCTATTTTATTCCTTCTCTCCATGTTTCTTTTCTTTCTTCTTCCTTCCTTCCTTTCTTTCTCTTCCCTCTCTCTCTCTCTCCCTTGCACAAACTTGCACTGGGCATAACACATAGTGGTCCTGATGGTAGAATCCACAGTCAACAGTGAGTCAAAGTTCTATAAAACACCAAAGAATGGAGGCTTCCAGGTGAGATTTCACTAAGAGCTAGTATTAGAAGAGTCTGGGAGAAGAGTTGATTGAGCAAATTGTGGGGAAAATGAATTTCCAACAGCAGAGAGAACCGCCACATACAAACCACAGACAAATCAAACATATCACATTCTGGGAACCCAGTAGTTCAGCAGAGTTGGAACACAGAGTACATTGGAAAATCCTGGAAATTACACTGGAATGGTAGGCATGGTCAGCTCCCGAAGTGCCACCTGGACTCCAGTAATGAGTGGGGATTTAGATGATAAACCATATGGCTTTTCATAGCCTATGCAGTTGGCACTTTTATAAATCTAATAATTTAAGGTCCATGCAAATGAGGGAGGAGGCAGGGTTAGTAATAACCATACCAGCATAGGAGGCATAAACTTTGGCTGTCTTGGGGCAAACCAGATGACCACTCTATCCATAGGGTGTTAAGCCTTGGGTAATCAGGTTCCTTGATTCATATCTTCCTCCTCTTGGTGAGAAAGCCTTCATGTTAAGGATTTCATCCACTTTAGCAGCTAAATACCATCAGGAAAAATACTTCAGGGAAAATCCCTGAAGCGCTGTCTTCGAGTTCTTTTTTCTTCACAAGGAAAGGCTCTCCTAGGCATTTTCTTGATTTAAAAGATAATAGCTTCTTGAATAGACGGTTGGAATGTTTCAATATATGATTGATGATACTGACCACTATGTGACTTCCTTAATCCTTATTTTTAAAATTCTTCAATAGTGAACAAGAGAGCTTGAGTCCCTACGTGATTTTAAAGATGCAAGGTATGTGACTTCTTAAATATGAAGAATGCCTTATATGTTTTTGAAAATTGGCTGCATTTTATATTAAAACAGCATTCTTCAATAGACTGCATTATCTTGGGAATCTAATAGTATTCACCCAACGCTATCAATATCATCATGACAGTCTGACTCCTAAATTAATTTAAGGACCCAGTAAGAGGGATGGGTTAGTTCTGGGATCTGCTTCCCTTGGCTGGTGGGGCTGCAGAAGCTGCCTGCATCCTTCTTGGACTGGGAGGGTGCGTATGACCTTCCAGCTGTCACATGGGCTCAGTCATTTTTCTGCTCATGAACAACAAGAAAAAAAAAATCACAAATTAAACAAGTGTTTGGTATCGCTCCAGGGTTTAGAATGAAATATCTTTATCCAAGGACTAACGAGTCTCAGTGGCAGACATATTGTGATGTTATTTCCCTTTCAAAGCTCTTAATCCTTTTTTCCCAGTGAGGCAGATGTGTACTAAATGAACATTAGCCGGGTCCCACTCAGGGCCACGTCAACGAGGAGTTCAGCTCTGTTAATGAGAAAACACAACCTCCTCTGGATTTCTCTACAAAGGTCACTTTGTCCTGCTCTGACAAATCATTTTCATGCGGCTAATAATAAGAAGCGCTCTAGAACCATGATTCACGAACTGGAGATTGTATTAGCTTGTGTTCACTAGTCCTGTGGGGGGACCTGAGATTCAATATTTCTTGAACTCCCGACCTCAGGCAATCCACCAGCCTCAGCGTCTCAAAATGCTGGGATTACAGGCATGAGCCACCACACCCGGCCGTGAGATTCGATATTTCTAAGAAGCTTCTGGATTATGCCAATGCTGCAGATCCGCAGACCACATTTTGAGTCCCAAGGGTCTCGAATATATTCAGAAACGAACTCATCAGTGTTTCTGAGATTTTTCAGTGGTAACAGAGACATCAGTCCAGAAAGATGAAGATGCTGAATCAGTCCAGAATATCTGAGATGAGTGGTTCTTTCCCTGCATGCAGTGTCTCTTAGAACCAGATGCGGTTTACGAATCATCACAATTTCTTACACAATTGTTTGGACAAACCTTACTTTGGATCCTCAGGTAACACAGGGCTTGATCTCTGGTGTTACTGTTGCTCATATTCTGTATGCCTTTCCCATTCCATGGTGTCCATTCTCCTTTCCCTTTCCCATCCCTCCCCTCAAGCTGACTTTCCACCTTCATCCACATCAAGTACTTCTCAATCCTGTTCCTCAATTCCCTTGCCCCTAAAAAAAATTCTTTCAGGAGAAAACTCTGACCAATTCATCTTCATATGCACAATCACAGCTTAATGAGGTGTCAGCCGAAGCTAAAAGGATGGCTGTCTAGAGGCAGAATTCCAAATACCAGCCAGGGGCAGGAAAATAACACAGAAGCATTAAGGTCTTTCCAGCAGTGGTCTGGATCCACCCCAGTGTACTTGAGTCTACACGCAGACCCCACTATGGCCTTGGTTTTCTCAGCCCCACCCCAGACAGAGCCTCTGTCTCCAGAGTGGTCCTAGACCCTGACTCAGGGCCACCACAGTCTACACAGGCCCCTGACCAACACCTCAGAATTGGTTTTATGCAGGCATCTGATACCCTGTTGGGTATTGCATTCCTGTTATTTAATTCAAATTATCTAAATGGGAAGTTCTAATCTCAAATTTATTCATTCATATTTACAGAGGTAATGGAGCTAGAAAACCCCCTAAGCGAAATCTTCTAACCGCTTTAGAACATCAGATTCTGCTACAGCAGAAGGCAGGAGAGCCCTCTATGTATTCCTCATTGTCAGGTGCATTACTTGTGTCAAATGTCGGCAAGTGAGGAGAGACAGGAATAGATGGCAGACCTTGGTTTCCTCACCTCCCTCCTCTCTCTGTGTCCTCAAGAGCACCGCTACCTACTAGCTCAACAGAAAAATACAATGGTTCTTGCATCACCTGGGATTAATTTCTGAGGTTCAACCTCTGGGCCTGGGTCACTGGGACCATGCTAGGAAAAGTCATTGCTATAGCTTGCTCAATCTGTCCACCATGTCATTTATGAGGTAAAGAAAATATTGAATTAAGATACCAGGACTATGAATCCAGATGCCCAGCCGGTGAAAAGACCAGTAATGAGAAAACAGAGCTGACCTCTTCCAGCAAAACTAGAAAGTGGCAGGGGAATGTAAGAAGCAGCTGCTCAATTTTGGCAGCTGCAGTGAAGGACAATGTTATGGAATGTCAAAAAGTGGTATATTTCATTGCAGCTCCTCCACTGGCCTTTAATGATTCAGGAGCAGAGCCATCTTTAATGACACTTGGCTTGCTGTCTGGTTTAAAGACAAATAAAATGTCCTCATTCCATCAGTCCTTCCAGAGAAGGAAAATTCAAAAAACTGGAGAGAAAAGGATCATGGTCAAAATCTGTGCTTCTCATGCACCACTTGTATACTGGTTTGTTACCTGGGAGGACCTGGGACACACTCCTCTCCTCCACCTTTACCTGTGAAATGATTTTCTACTTTGCTTTGAGAACCTCCACTGAGATATTTTCAGATCCCATTTCTCCCTTGGTATCTAAATACTCCAAATAATGTGGATCATAATTTGAGGATATTTTAGTAAGTCAAAACTGAGAGAATTTTTACAACCACTAGCCCCATCTGGGAACTTGTTAATTCAACCATGAACAAACTTCATCATCAATTGTGGCATATTCACTTAAACGAGCTCTGTCCTTAAAAGTGTCCTCATCACAAAAGTCATTAAATGCAGTGTACGAAAATGTTTTCTCCTAGTACAGCTCTGTGTACATAGCACGACTAAAGAGGAGGATGTGATGATTATTGTATTTGATCAAAGTGAATCAACTAATATTGTTAAATAAGTCAACACAAACTTTGCAACTTATAACTTTTCCTGAAGGTTTGCCAGACCTAGGTTCAACAGAAAAATCTCAAAGTTTCTTTAATTGACAGCATTTCTGTTATTACAACACTGTATATCATGTGTCATGAACAAAGGATTATATTATACAAAATCCATAATTTTCCCCCAAGATGCTGAGATTTTGAGGCACTTGGCTTGTCAATATCAATTCTGAGGTGCATCACATATACTTTATCACATTTGACTAATAAAGTACTTGAGTTTTTAAATAATTTGCCTTTTATTTTGGCCACATGAGGCTAAAGCAAATTCAAGATTACTCCTAATATGCCATCACTGTCTTTCACATTCCTTCTGAATTGTCTTGAGAGAGAGAGAAGGAGAGGAAGGTGATCGTGGAGAAATGACAACCGAGTCAATACCGTGCATAACCAATGAGAAACAACCATTGTAAATGCCATCAATTGCGTTTAAATGGGCTCCTGTAACCACCCGTTTCATTCATGAGGGGATCTCCCACAGTGTTCCCAGCTGGTATACCCCAAAGGCAAGCCAGCTGTGGAGCTGTTCTTATAGCCCACCCACTCTGAGGAAAAGTTAGACCACGCGCCATGAAAGCCACTTACCCCAGCTGAGCAGATGAAGGGTGAGACATCCACCAGGAAGTCGGACAGTGATCCACATAATTGCTGGCCGAAACTACACAATCTTCCCAAACTAACCAGTGTGGATTTTAACTGTAAGAATGCAAACACAAAATAAAATATTTGAGTAAGCTAAACAATTGGTTCTCACCAAAATGAAATTAAAGCCAAAAAGGACAGAACTTCTGACGTATTCCATTTTGAATCCTCAGTGAGATATGACAAGTTTGGGAAGACAAAATCGGATCAGCAAAGGAACAATATGAGAACAAGAAAGAACTCTCAGGAATAAAAAATAAAATAAAAAACAGATGGTAGGATTTTTCCAGCTAGAAAAATTCATAAGAATTAGCTGGAAAACTTCTAAAAACCGTACATTTTGGTAAGTTGTTGAGTTGAGATAATTTTAGAGTTCTTTAATCTTCCTGAATCCTCCATAAAAACAAAAAATAGGATCACAAAACCAAAAATCCACAGATAACATCTACAACAAAATGCGAGGAGATGTCATTCCCAAGAACCTCAAACAGGAACAGGTGGGGACAAATACAGACAGCCACAAGATCCGTGTGGTATTAGCAACCCTGCAGAAGCGAGCGGAGGGAGACAATATGGTGTCTGTCAGCCTTGAGAACAGAAGAACCTCACAATCACCAAGAACTTTACATTAAGGCAAACTGACCTTCAAACAGGAAGTCTGCAGAGAAGTAGCATGGACATGCAAGAACTCAGAGAATATGTTTCCATGAGCCCTTCTTGGAAATCCACAGAAGAACAAGCTACAACCAACCAAAATGACTAGAGAGACCTTGATAATAAATTGGAAGGAATAGAAGAAGGTAACAGAAGAACATGTTAAATGACACCACAGGATTCAAAGAGAAAAAACAGAATATGGGGAACTCTGGAGAAAAAAAGACCTGAATTCTTCAACAATAACAACAAGCAGAAAAGGGGAGGGCAAGCTTGTAGGTTAAAAAACATGTATGAGGCATCAAATAATTACAATGCATGGAATTTATTTATATTCTTATTCAAAGGAACTGCTAAAAAATAATGTAAAGATATTTGGGAAATATGAACCCTGGATATTTAATGAAATGAAGGGATTGTTGTTAGTATTACTTAAGTGTTAGAATGGTATTGTAGTTATGCTTTTTAAGAAAGAGTCTACATCTTTTAGAAATTTATACTGAAATATGATATCTAGTCATTGCTTCAAAATAACCTGAGTTGGTGGGAGACACGCACAGGGTAGAGATGGTGTGGGATTGGCTTCAGGGTGATGGGTGCTGGGCTGGGTGTTTGGAGCATGGAGATTTATCATATCTTCCCTTAGTTCCGTGTATGTTTGGAATTTTCTATAATGAGAGCTAAAACAAAACAAAAATAGACAAATTTATAAAAATCAGTAGCAAACTTTATTCCAGAAAGAATCAGTTAGGTATACTGAGGAGAAAAAGAGGCAACAAAAAATACATAAAATACCTAGAAATTAACTTTAAAGATGTAAAAAAAAAAAGGAAATCACAAAACTTGACAGAAAAACATAGAAGAGCTTAATCAATAAAGAGACAGCATTTGATGCTCCAAATGGAAAGTCAATATTTGAAGATATTGATCCACACGTTTATATATATATTTAGTGCAATGTCAATCAACATTTTAACTTTTTTTGAACTTGATTAATTAGTTATAAAGTTCACCCATAAAGTAAAAGATAAGAAAATAATGAAGAAATGTTTGAAAAGAATTAAGAAGAAAGGCTATTTGCCTTACCAGTTAACAAAATACACTAAAATACTGGCGAGATTAAAACAGTACAATACTATTCTGGCCCAGACAAATCAATCAATATAACATAATAGAGATTTTGGAAACAGCCATGGGTGTTTATAAGAAGTTATTATAGGGTAAAATGGCATTTCAAATCAATGGGGAAAACATGGATTATCCAAGAAGCACTGCTGGGACAACTGGATCTCTATTTTAAAAAGAATGAATGTTTGATTCAAACTTTGTGAAAACAGTTGCCAGACTGATCAAAAACGTAAAAATTGAAACCATCACTATATAAGAAATATGAGGAATTATTTTTTATCATTTAAAAAGAAAGCATTCTTATCAAGATGTTCTACAGCTGTAGAGAGGGATAAAGATCACAGTGTTCTGAAATGGAAAGAACTCCAAAGTATACTATTAAATGAAAAACAGCAAGGCACAGAATGTGTGTATAGTCTTCTGCCTTTTGTGTATATAAAAGGAGAAAAAATAGACACCTATTTTTATGTTTGTGTCTGTACACAAAAGTAAACTCTGGAAAGTACATAAGCCACTAACAATAGTGGTACCTGTCACCATTGATTGAGGGGGCACTGGATGGATGGGCACAGAGGTAGGAATGAGATTTTCCATTCCAAAACTCTTGTGTTCTTTTTTCAATTTTTTAATTAAGTGAATGTACTGCTCATTTTAAAAGTTAGAGAAGTAAATTTGAGTTTAAAAATTAAAACATTTGGCCAGGCATGGTGGCTCATGCCTGTAATCTCAGTACTTTGGGAAGCCAAGGTGGGCGGAGCGCGAGGTCAGGAGATCGAGACCATCCTGGGTAACACGGTGAAACCCCATCTCTACTAAAAATACAAAAAATTAGCCGGGCATGGTGGCGGGTGCCTGTAGTCCCAGCTACTCGGGAGGCTGAGGCAGGAGAATGGGGTGAGCCCAGGAGGCGGAGCTTGCAGTGAGCCAAGATAGCGCCACTGCACCCTAGCCTTGGTGACAGAGTGAGACTCTGTCTCAAAATAAATAAATTAATTAATTAATTAATTAAAGCATTTTCCCTATAACAGATATTATAAGCAAATTAAATTGAATAGACAAATGAGAGAACAGGGAAATGTTTATCACCTGGATGACAGAGTTAAACTCCTTACTATACATAAAGCTGTTTAAACTAAAGAGAGGAAAAAATAAAACATCAGAATAGAAAAGCAAGAAATACATGTAAATGAATAATTTACTCCCCATCCCATAAAAAGCAACCTCCAATATGCTTAAAGCCTTAGAGAAATTCAAAGTCAAATAATACATATTTTTGCCTTTCAAATCAGCAATATCAGTAATACCTAACGTCGGTGAGAATGCAAGCAAAATGGTACTTCACATAGGTGGTGGTGGTGATATAAATTGGTATTATCTGCTCTGACAACCTATGACCCCACCATCTCTGCTAAGCTGCTTCTGCTAAGTTAGTAATGACTCCCACATCACTAATTCGGGACCACTTTTCAGCATGTGTCCTTCTTGCCACACCTTCCTTGCTTTGGCTTATATGACCCCATAGTTCCATTCATTTGTGTGTTAAAAATGTATGTTCCTGAAATTGTGCTAAGCCTTAGAGGTAAAATAGTGAGTAAAAACAAACCTGGTCCGTAACCACAGGGAGCTTGCAAATCTACAGGTTTTCCCTCTCTCTGGCTTCTCTTTCCCAGCCTCCCTCATTTGTCTCCACCCAGCCTTTAAGTCCTGGAGCTCCCCCCAGGCCCAGCCCCCTTCTCATTTAGTCTCTCCATGAGAGGGGATCACTACCTTAGCCTGCCCCACCAATTTGCATCTAATACACCACTGAGCTGTACTCCAGAGTGGGATGTATTCACTCGGCTATTCCACAGGTGCTGCCGATTCAAGAGTCAAAGTGAATTCGTGGTGTCGCTGCCTCCCCCAACAAGATTCCCCATCATTCCCTCGCTCAGCAAACAAATCCCTCTTTAGTCCACCATGCCTGCCAGAATCCTCCAAGTCAGTCTCCACACCTTTCTCTTCCCTACACTCATGACCAGCCAACAGTCAGGTGGTTTCTATTCCATCTTTTAAATATATCTTGAATCCATCCACTTCTCTCCACCTCCACCACCACCTCCCTGGTCTAAGCTACCATCATTCTCTACAATGGAAATGGCAATGGCTCTGTGTTGTTCTTCAAACTTGTTCTTGGCCCCTTTCCATCCATTCGTCACACTGCAGCCACCACGGTCTTTCTGAATGCACATGTGGTCATATCACTTCTCTGATTAAAGTCTTCTCAGTGCTTCCTATTTCCCTTAGGATCAAGTCCACAGTAACCAGGACCTGCACTAGTTGGCCCCTCTCTGCCTTAGTGGTTTCCTGTGAAACTCCTCTGCTTGGCAGTGATTAGAGAGATGTGGTAGATCTGTGTGCACAGACATGGAACGATATCCATGCTGTATTATTATGTTGTAAAAGCGGGTTACAGGGTGATCTCATTTTAAGTATACAGATATCTTTTAAAATTTATATATATAAAAATATATATATGGAATGAGGGCTATATATACACACATATATATAATGGAATACTGGAGGCTCTCATTCAATATATGTATTATATATATGGAATGTATTATATATATATGGAATAGTGTTTTATTTGTAGACTGTGATCATGTAGGGGAGAAGTCAACTTTCTCTATTTTATACTTTGCCTTTAGATTATACAATACACATGTATGAGTTTAAAATAAAAACACAAAAACATTTGATTCCATTTAAAAATTTCTTTGGGAATGATGCATTTTTATAGTACTAGTGCTTCTAAGTTGTGATTTTATAGTTAATTCTGCTTTATTTCTTAGTTGACCTAAGTAAGGATGCACCAGTAGGTAAAGAAGCATGATTGATAGGCACATCCAGGGCTTCAGTGCACATAAGTAAGAAGGATGCTACCAGCATGCTGCTTAGCACATCCCAACTCTCATTTCAGAATCAAAGGTAGACAGAATGATTATCAAATGAAATCAGCAATAATATTATTCATAGTAATAAGTGTATGTTGAAAATCAATAAATCTGCATGTTGTAATTTTTGTATGAAATAAATTTCGTTTGTGTTCATTATTTAACAGCATATACTTTCTAGCTGGTTAACATTACTTTTGGAGTGACAGTCTGGAAGCATCAAGTCCCTTTCTATAAGTTCAATCATTTTTTTGAAATTGGATAAGCCATATTTTCTTTGTAGAAGGACAAGTTTTGAGACTTCCAAAAGGGCTGATTCATTACTCACACGCTTATAAAATATATTTTATGAATACCATAAAAATTGTAATGTTATTTGCTCTACTTCTCTACAACATTTTGTGGGGATTCATAAAGATTCAGAAATATGCATGGCAATGTGTGGTGCATGAGAACACCAGCCCTCATGTGTACAGAAGCAGGAGAGAGGAAAAGGCTCAGAACTGCTGCTGGTCCCACAAACGGAGGTCAGAGCCATACATTTGGCATCGCACACAGCCTTATTCCCAGCTCCACTGTTGGGTTCTCCAGCTCCCTGTCCTCCATCAGAATGTAGTTGTAATGCCAACATTGCTAGACCAAAGCTCTTACTTCAAAGCTCCTCAAATCAAAGACATATGAGATGACTACGGACATAGGGGAGTTGTGTCCTCGACCCAACCTTTATCAGGAATCTGCTGATAGAGCAGCTCCCTATAGATACACTGGAAAATGCTCCATGGCTGTTTCCTGTTCCAATCTGCTATCACTATCACTTGTCACCTGTCTGAATATCTGCAGTGATGACAATGAGTGTCTTGATTGGAAATTACCACAAATACTAAGTAATGCAACTCCAGAGTTTAGGAAGGGCACAGTGTCATTTTTAAAAGTCTCTGCCTGCTAGTATTAAAAAGAAGTTCATGAAATAAACTTAACACATTAAGCACTGTGTTTTCTCACAGCTGTATCACTTCTCAGCTAGAATTCCATTCCATCTGAAAATGTCACGGGCAATTGCTTTGCTACCAACACAATCTATTTTCCATCTCCTCCAGCTGCTTATGGCTCCTGAGAGAGAATGGCATGGGAGAAGATATGTTGTGGTTTTTATTTCCATGTTTGTTGTTTAAAAAAAAAAAATGAGGCCATTTCAAATGGTAATGGTCGGGGCAGGGGAGATCTGTTCGTTTGTTGGGGATTTACTTATTTATTGGTTGCTATTTTACTCTTTCTCTTAGCTCCTCTTTGACACACAAGGTTTGCATGTACTGGAGTCAGCGCTCTGAGGTTGTGCCCGCTCTGTGGGGTGCGTGGACCCCAATCAGCAGTACTCTGAACACAAACGCAAATGAGTGTCCTCCAGATTTAGGATTTGATCTGCACCAGAACCATTCTAGATTCCGTTTTTCTCTTCCTTGTTCTTCACTCCCTTGCCTGGCTCCACTCTTTGATGATAATCTCTGAATGTTCTCAAGTATTTTGGTCATTGACATGGGCTGGGAGTTAGCAGGTGGCTCCTGGGAGTCATGGTAGCATAGACGTAGTTGAGGGGACACCATGCCATGTGTCTCAGCCCCCCACTCTGCAATGGATCTACCCCTAGGGTTTTATGCACCCCAACCAGCTTGACCCCACGCATCCCCCAAGTGGTCTTTGTTGGCAAGATATCCAGTCTCCTCATGGGTGGATGGATAAAAATCCCAATTCTGAACCTCTTCCACATTTCCTTACCTCTAAAATACATTAGGCTCACCCAGGACTGAAATGTAAAACCTACACCCTCAGCCCCCAGAGGTGTTCATAACAGGGCCCAAAACACACACCGTTCCCTCTACCCCAGGCTACTTCCAGTTTGTGTTGGCTGTATGGACTCGTATAAGCCCAGGGTTGCCATAAGTGAGCCTAGAATACCTAGAACCAGCCCAGAGTATGGGGGTGTGGTTAAGGATATTGGTCATCACTGTGTACTTCCCCTCTCGTCTCTGGGGCCGTGGCAATACAGAACGGCTTGTCTCCTTACACTTCGGAGGATAGGATGAAACACAACCTTCACTTACCTCCCACCTGTGCTGCCCACCTGGCTCATTCAGATCCTGATCAGTGTAGATGGCTCAGCAACAGCCCGTTGGCCTTTCTATCTCAAGGGCACAGGGAAGGAGCTGTTACATGGTTTTAAAAATGTGTGGCCACTGCATTTCCCAGTCCTCAGTTTCTCCATCTGAGAAATAAAACAGGGAAATTAGAATAAATGGTCTTTTACGTCATTCCAGCACCAACGTTATAGACCAGATCTGGGTGGTGACGATGTATGTGATGCGGTTCCATTTCTGGAAACCTCCTGGGTATTGTGCAAACTGATCAAACCAGCTCTTTGCATCTTGAATCCCAGCTCTATTACAACACCGTAACAAGTGAACAATCTCTATTATTAGAATTTTCTGCTACATATCTCTAATGCTAAGTTAACAGATGTTCATACTTTCCAACTTGAAGCATTGCAAAATCTTGATATTGATACTGTCAGAGGGAAAAATAAATTTGGTTTCATTTTTGACAGACCTGAATATAGTCTTTGGAAAATCACTTCTGTCCTCTCTCTCTCTGTCTTATCAGAACATTATATTCTACCATTCCAGAAAAGAGTTTACCACAAATAAGTTAACCTGTACTTCTGTCGGTGATACAAAGAGAACATTCTGGCACTCTGGACTTACATTTTTAAGATGACATTTTGTTACTATTAATTTCCTTAGCAAATGTCAAAAATTATTAAACATTCATTAGAAACTTATGTCGATCCTTTGCTAGAAACTGATCTTAGTAAGTTTATAATCTTCACATTGGAAATACTAAAATATGACCTATCTTTTCCAAATGTGAACAAAGTACAAAAAAAGGAGGAAAACTGCCAGAGGTTACAATGGCCCTGAAGACTCAAGTCAGAGGGGGCACTAGTAAGAAAACTGTAGAAAGGCCTTCATGTTGCCCCATATGTGTGCATTGATCAGAGGCTGAGACGTGCAGCCCCGACGTTGACAGCCTCATGACTGCCCAGCTTCAAAATCCTATCAAGCCGAGCTGGCTTTAGTTTAAGTATGGTCCCAAATGAGTCAGGCTTTTGTATGCCTGTATCAGTCAGTCATTGGCTACAGCAGACTACCTGACTGGGAGAGTGGGTCTAACCTCCCAATGCCTGTGAGCAAGAGGCTCCTGTTGATAGAGGAGGACTCACCAAAAAGCTACAGCTGTGTGCTTCCAGTAGACAACATTCACGGCAGCTGTGGATTGCTACCCAGCGAAGGTGATGTGGCACCTGCCTGGTGAAGGTGATGTGGGCAGGGTGCCAACAGCATCTACTCCATAGCTGTAGCCTAAAACAATCTCTGGTGCTAGGGGAAGAGAGAGATAGTTATCCCCAAAGCCAAATCAAACATTTTGCTCAGGAAAATGGGAGACCCTGAACACTTCCCAATTCGGAATTTTCAGAGGGCATTTTTTTTATGTGTATACAAGGAAAGTAACAAGAAATTGCCATGCTCCAAAGCTACCAAATTTACCCATTGGTTTATTGATTCTGAAAAAATGTATTGAATGCCTAGTATTTGCTAGGCTAGACTCTGGAGCTACATGGATAAAGAAGTGTTGTGCCTGGCCTTAAGTTGCTCACTATGTAGTGATGAGGACAGGCATTTGGACAGATGATAATAGCTGAGTTAGGAGCTGTATAATTAAGGTAGAGACATGGGAACACCTACAAAGAATTGTTGCCTTATTTGGGGTTACTCTGTTTCAGATGCTAGAGATGTATACATACAGGCTATCTCATTTAATTGCCACAATGCCCCTTTTGGATGAGCGCTGTTATCCTCTAGAGCATATGAGACAACTGAGGTAGCAAGTCCAAGGTCACACAGCTGGTAAGTGATAGGTTCAATTTTCCAACTCATGACAGACTCCCACGTCCACGCTTCTGACTACACACGTCCACGCTTCTGCTCTGACATATTATACTGGGAGGGCAGAGAGAAGAAATAGGAAAAGAACCTCCTAATTATTTAACCTATAAACCCCAAATTTGGGGATTTAATTGGGAAGAGAAAATGGGATGATTTATGGGATTGATTACCAAAAACATCATGTTTTTCTGCATTCTATGCAATCGGCTTATTTTATGAGCAATCTCATGAACTGTTACACTATGATCTTAAAAAAGAAGAAAAATAAGGTCATGTGCCAATCTGACACATCTTATCTGCTGAAGCAAGGTAAAACTCTTATGTACATTTTTTTCTAAAATAAGGGATATATATTATCACTGTGACTATCAAAGTGTCTGTAAGTGCAGAATTGTTCATTATTTATATAGCAACATAAATGCATGCAGCAATTTACTATACACAGCACCTGCTGAACAAACAACTCCCTGACTCCCTGCCCCAAAGAGCTGAGAAGAGTTTAACATAGAACAGTACAATGAAGGAAAAACATAATCGAGACAAAGGAAAGGCAGTCTGTGGTCTTTATGGCCAGAAACTTTCCTAGAACAGATATCAGTTTGTGTTTCAGGTATTCAATCATGAGACTCTATACATTGTATTTGTGAAACATGGATTCACCTAATCAGATCTATTATTTATATGCGCTTGGGGAAACCAATGAAACTATGTTTCGAGATCGTCTCTTTGGGAATCAAAGTTGAAAAAAAGTCAGTGGTTCAGGAGAGAGTTGAAGAGTGGATAGCAAAGACAAAATAGGATGTGCATATTAATATAGAAGTGGTCATGGTTTAGAAAGAATTTGCCTGAAAGGTTATTGGAGTGCTGTTTGTCTTATAGAAGTATATCTCTGAGTTGGGCAATGGGTCAAAGTAAGATTGACATGCAAAGTCGATAAAGATATACAGATTAAGGACCCTATGCAAATAACTCACTTCTATCTCTGACCACAGATTTAATCCCCCTGGTATATACAAGTCACAAGTGTGGCTTGTGGCTTATGAGGGGAAATGGGTAAAAGTGTGGCTTGAAGGACAGAAGTCATCACTATTTTGGAAAAGTAATTCAGATTAGCTTTTATGATGATGGTGATGATGAATCAGATTAGCTAGTGTTGGTAAGTTGTTTTAAACTAACACCTTCTATGTTGTAGATATTCTTTAAAATGGTATGAATGTATTATCAAAATATTCATTGACCAAGTAATAGAGTAGGTGATCATATAACTTATTTTCTAGGCCAGGACACTTTTGATGGTAAAAGAAGGCACTATTAATAATCACCCTAACACAATATGAGTAAACCATGACTGTTTTAGGTAAACCTGGACATGTGGTTACCCTAAATATTTGTAAGCTGTGTACCAAATGAGGAAATTGGCCAGGCTACCAAGAAAAATCTATGAAACCTGAATCCTCTTTATCCATCTCCAGCCTTCAGAAAAGTCAGTTACCCTCCAGGAAGGAGGATAAATACAAAACTGCACTCCACAGAGCCTATTGGATAGCAGCCAGAATTAGGTTGCAGACAAAACGGAAGAATGAGTTTGTCTTTATCACCTACTGCATTTCTTAACCAGTTGAACTGACTTCAAAGAAGCTTTGAAGAAAAAAGAGGAAACTTTAAGATGTGTGTGAAAACTATAATGTAAAGGGCATATATGGCAATATTTCTGGCTTATTGCTTAGGAAAATATGACCTGGTGAATGTGAGTCAGCATTTATCCACCCAGCAACTCTCTTCACTCTGCAGAAGAAGACAATGGACTTATTAAAACGTAGACCAAGGTTTCTCAGCCTTGCTGCTATCGACATTTTGGCCCGGATCGTTCTTTATTGTTGGGGAGCTGTCCTGTGCATTGTAGGAGGCTTAGCAGGTCATTGGCTTCTACCCATTCTATGCCAGTAGCACCCTCCCCCCAGTTTTGACAACCAAAAATGTTTCCAGACATTTCCAAGTATTCGCTGAAAGGCAAAATTGTCCTTAGCTGAGAACCACTGGTAGAGACCATGATCCTTTTTGCCATTCCAACCACTACCAACTTAGTCCAGGCCCTGAAGGTCTACAAGTCCCTTGCATCTTTCAGTTAGAAGGGATCTCAGAGGAAATAAATCTTCTCTTCCACATGTTTATTAAAGCATCTGTAACATCCCTGGCAGGCAATCACCTCGATTCTGCTTGACTCTCCAGCATCAGGGATTTCATTTCCTCAGGAGATAAGCCATCCTGTAGTCAGACATTTTGAATATGAGACAGCTCATGAATATCGAACTGAAATCAGCTTCTCTGATTCCCCCTCTCATCCTAACTTTCCAAAGGAAGTGCTATAGAAGGTCTCGCCTCCCTGTTCCACCACACAGCCCTTCTAATATTTGGAATCTCCTTTCTTCCCAGAGAAGCTTCTCTATTGCCTTCCACAATATCTCCCTTAAACAATCCTCCACCTTTTCTCGCTGTCTCAGAATCTTCTCAATAATGAAAACAATGATAGCAGTGAAGAATATGATGATGGAGGTGATGACGATGGTGATGGTGATGATAATGATGATGATGATGGTGATGTTGAAGATGATGATGACGATGGTGATGGTGATGATAATGATGATGATGATGGTGATGTTGAAGATGATGATGATGATGGTGATGAAGATGATGATGGTGGTGATGTTGGTGATGATGATGGTGGTGATGATGGTGATGATGGCAGTGATGATGATGGTGATAATGGTGATGGTGGTAGCGATGATCAGGATGGTAGTGATGGTGGTGATGGTGGTGATGATGGTGGTGGTGGTGGTGGTGGTGGTGGTGGTTGTGGTAGTGGTGGTGGTGATGTTAGTCACCATTTATTGAGTTTCTTCTATGTGCTATATGCTCTTTATCCATCACAATGCAATCCAATGTACCAAGCATACAAACTACACCAAACAAAACTGGTGAATTAATCTATCTAATAAAGAACTGCCATCAAGTCACCACCTGCTTCATGAATCTACCCTAGCTCTTGGCCATATAGTCTTTTTTCAAGTTTTTCAAGTCCTTCTTGAGTGTCTCCATTTTTGGAAATCAATAGATGGCTTCCAATATTAAACCACTATTCAATGAAAAATAGATTCTCCATTTTTCCCCATTGAGGGGTTCCAATGCTCTATGCCAAGTCTCTTCACTGTCCCCCATCCTCATGTACATCCCACCACAGAAAAATAAACCCAGACACCTTGATCCTTCTGTCCCTGGAATGCCCTCCAACTGCCTCTACACCTACTCAAATCTTCCTCTTCTAAGCCAGGTCGAGGGCCTCCCTAATTTGCCTCCATTTACTCACATTTTCAAGTTTCTCTTTGTGCCAAGCACTGTGCTGTACACTGAGATGTAGGACTTGTAGTTCCCTTCTCAGATAACTTGTGGCAAAGATTTACTCATTGACGAGAGTACCCAGCCTCCCTCCTCCCACTTCCAGTCCACTCAGAACAACTTTGTCTGCCAGTTTGGATACTTCTCCTTCCCCACCTTCCAAAGAGAGTCTTTGCCAGGCTGGCTTCAGGGACTTCGTAATGCAGAATTAAGAGAATGTATAGAGGAAAGGTAAGAGACAACAGAAGACACAAGATTAAAAAAAAAAAAAAAAAGAGTTAAGAGATGCAAAAGGGACAAAATAAAAGATGTGGGTTGGGTATCAGTAAAGTTAGGGGTGTTATGTTTGAAAAGCTTTAGAGCAGCCACAGCTATCAGAGGTACTTGGGGAAGATAGAAATAAATTTCTGAAGAGTATTGTTGTAGGTTAGACATTAGATCCCTTTTCATGTTCTTGAGCCTCAAGAAACATTTCTAATTACTTATGGTTACTAGACTGTGCTCTTTTGAATGCAACTACATAAGAAGCCTGGGCTATATGATCTTCAGTTTATGTTTATGTTTATGTTATAATTATATTTAACATCTAAACTGAGTTACTGTTGAGAGTAAAAGGGAGAACTATTAATGAATATTCTGGGATAACAGGCATAAACTGGGACTGTGCTGGGAAAACCAGGATGTCCAGTCACCCGATTTGTAATTATAATAAAATGTGGCAAGTAAAGGAATGGATGTGCCCAGGATATATCTGGGGCTCAGAGAATGAGCGTGTCACTCAGCAGGTGGCAAGAGAGAGGAGAAAAATTCAGGAGAAGAAAAATCTTTCCACTTCTATGGGCCTACAGTATGCTTTCTCTTTTCTAAATTAAACAACCTATGTCACCTGTTAAAAACTACACTATAACCTATCTCATGTTACCTGTTATTTTTTTCTGGAGTGTCGACAAAAAGTAAAAGAAAGGAAAACATCAATCTTTTATAGCATCGGAAGGAAAGAATATCATTCTTTTATATCTCTCACAATGTTGGGTAGTGTGGGAGATTTTCAAAAAAAAGCGCAATAAATACATGTTGCTTGAGCAATTTTGTTCCCCTAAACCAACCAAAATACCCATCCATTTTCCAATTATTTTGTAATGGCCTTTGAGCAAATGCTCAGTAGTGGGGCGATAGTATAATGTCAATACTTTCAGGCAAGCAGGAAAGCATTTCTATTTTTGATTAATGGAGGGGAGAGTGAACTAGAGTCTCATTTACCAGGCTTTGCCAACATCCCAAATCGTCACTTAACCGTCCAACACATTTATACACCTACGCTGCCAAGCGGAGGTAAACACTATTTATCTTCAGCTGTGAAAAAGAAAAATGCTCATTAGGCTCACCATCACTTTCCTCCCTCCACCCCCAATGTGCTGCTCCAAACTTAGCTGGCTTGAGTAAAGAATTTCCAACACAGTTCTGTAATCAATGGGGAGGGCCAAGAGAAAATCCACAATACCCCTTGTTCAGTTACATTCACTGTGATGTGGAAGTGTAGAAAACAGGAAATCCACCCTTAGCAGCTCATGTGAGGCAGCAAATTTCTGGCTGGGGTGGGGAGAACTTTGCTGCAAAATCACATCTTTGGACCCTCTGGAGTACAGATGGAGTGCTGAAAGTTGGGAAAGACCAGTGAAGTGTGCTATAGTAAATGCCTAGACTTCAGACAGGAATGCTGCAGGCAGGGAAGGGAACTAACTTATGGTGACCCAAAATGAGTCTTTTGATTTAGATATCATGTCAATCCTGGCTTCTTCCCAATGAGGACAAGAATGTTCTCTGGTTCTGCCGAATCTGAGATAGAACCTCTGCTGACTGATCGGCTTTGTTATAACATTATTTATGACCTATTGCTTAAGACGTATTTCTGGGATGCAACCAGTTTTCCTGATAGCTGATATTTGTTTATTTACCTCTGCATATATTTATTTAATATGATACAACTTTGGCATTATATTAAAGGAAGAAGGGAAGAAAGGAATGATGTTTGCATGTGGTCAGGCTGAAAGGGCATTGGCAAAAATTCATTGTATTTCATAGAATGGCAGAAACTTGAGTAAACTACTGGTCAAATCATATCACCCTCACCGTCTCTCCATTTTATTCCTTGAGTTTCCTAAGGTACTCAATAAGACAGATCCTACTTCCCAACACCAATATTATTGAGGAGTTCCACTTTAAAGGAAAATGAAATATAGACATTAATAAAACTACTACTTTTCCATCAAAACCCCACTGTTACCACCACTGAAGATGATTACAAATGGCACTTCAAGGTTAGGCTCAGTTCAGGGTAGATTATAACTAGTAACTATCAGTCACAGGCTTTTGGTACATTTTATCCTGTTTTGTGGTTTAACGTCAAACAATTAGGACAAATGGGGTGCAGGGAGTTAAAGCTCAATAAAGATCCGGGAGTCCAAACAGTGATCTGTCCTTTTACTTTGCTGCTAATTAATATTTAATTGTTGTTTAGAGAGCATGTAAGTGGAAATAGCCGTTTCCTTCCTGTGATCATCCTAGTAATGGTAGTTACTTCTCCACGAGCAGAAACAAGAATTTCCTTTTAGCTGCTTGCCTGTGAATAAAGCCTCACTTTCACACGCCAGCTTCTAAAAGACTATGTAAGACTTTCACTTTAGCTAAGTTACATATCTAAAGAAATAAACATTAGACTCTGAGTAGCTTTTGCTAAGACATTTGTTCCCATAGCTAAAGTTTTCTGCAATTTATAGTTCCTCGTGGTTTCATAATTTAGAGATCAGTTTATGGGGAATATATCCAAATCAATTTATTTATGCACTTATAATTACTGAAATGACTCATCTTTCCAACAATACAGGGAAATACCTGCTTTCCTAGTATTTCCCATTTTTTCCAATAATACTAGGAAATGCCTAGTTTCCTACAAAGATTAAAATTCCCTAAACACTAGAGTTGAATACAAGCTTTATTTTTTAGAATTGCATCATGTTTGTGAGGATCCCCGAAAAATATATTATACATTTTTCTCCTTTCTTAAACAGAATATAATGTGTATATACTACTCTCCTCGGTTATCGGAGAGGCTGCCAACACTTACTACAGGTAGTTCCGGGGAGGACTAAAAGGAAGTAAGAGACCAACTGCATTCTAAATTTGAACCCTTTCATGGAAATCACACAGTCCACCTTTGGGATTTATCATACCCCTTCTCATTCGAGTTTATAAAGTCTCTGGAGAGAAAGACATTTACTTCAAATCTCAAATACTGAAACATCCATCCTCTGCCACACAAGCTCACAAAAAGAATATGCAGAGGAGTCACCAAGGAAAACCATTCTGCTTATTATAATTAGGCAGAAAAGCAAACCCAACCCCCCAGAGGAATCAGGTAGATACAATAAGGTAAATAAGGAAAATGCATGTGTGTAGAGAAAGAGGGAGAGTTGAACCTGTGAGGTACTGGAGAGCACGTTGTCTGTCTAAAGGGGGAAGCTGCTGCTCACCTCCAGCTCACTGGGGCCAAACAAGGTTGCGGGTCCCCTTGCTGCCAGTTTCTCTGACTTTACGAGAGCAGCTAGGAGTATAGATCTTTATGTGACAAGTCCTTGCTATTTAAATACTATGCGGAATAAACAAAAGCTGTCTCAGCTCAAAGGTGAACTGGGGGCCGTCTTTTGTCAACATCTAGTGAAAGGCATTGGACTCAGGCTCTTATGTAAACATCACTGAATTCTTGTGAGTGAAACTGATCAATTGAGTGACACCACGTGCAAGTCCCAAAACTTCCATTTGATGCACCTGGACCAAAATTTATATTAGAAATATCTATATCAATCCCAATCAGTCCTGTGGGTCCAGCCTCCTAATGTCTCAGGAATCCATCTACTTCTTTCTATTTCCACAGCTACCAGCATCCTTAGATGACAGAAAGACATTTATTCCGAATCTCAAATGCTCAAAGACCCATCCACTACCCCACAAGTTCACAAAAGGAATATGCACATACCACCTCTATAGCTTCCGGCATGGACACCCTGTGACCCACTCAGTCCATGGTCCCCAGAGCTATTCATTGCTGCAGACCTGTCTCTACCCTCACGTGACACTGGCCTCCTTTGAAACCCTTCCATGGCTTCCCATCACTCCTAGAATAAATTTGAAACCCCTAAGGTGAGGTGCAAGGCCCTGCTTCTGTGCCACCTGGTCTTGTCCCTGTCTCCCCTTTGCTATCCTTTTCACTGGCTGGGCTCTTTCAGACTCACATGTGCAAGCTCCCTTCCACCACAATGCCCTGCTACAGGTTTTATCTTTTCCTGGAATGTCCTCCTCTTGGCTCTTTGCCCACTTTTTCCTTTTTTCCTTCAGGTTTCAATGTAAATACTGTCTCTCCTTGGAGAAAACATCTATGATCCCCATAGTTCACCTCTGTATCTACCTGGTTCCTCTGGGGGGATTGGGTTTGCTCATCTGCCTAATTATGATAAACAGAGTGGTTTTCCTTGGTGACGCCTCTGCATATTCCTTTTGTGAGCTTGTGTGGCAGTGGATGGGTGTTTGAGTACTTGAGATTTGGAGTAAATTGTGTCCCTCAAACGGATATGTCGAAGTCCTAACCCCGGGACCTGTGAATGTGATTTTATTTGGAAATAGGGTCTTTGCAGATGATTAAGTTAAAATGAGGTAATTAAGGTGGGACCTATTCCAACGTGACATAAAAAATGGAAATTTGGACACACAGGCACACACACAGGAGGAACGCCATGTGAACATGAAGGCAAAGATGAGGGTGATACCGCTGCAGGCCAAGGAACATCAAAGACTGCCAAGAGTCACCAGAAGCCAGAAAGAGATCTGGGACAGATTGCTCCTCACAATCCTCAGAAGGAAAGGACCCTGCTGACACCCTGATTTTAGACTTCCAGCCTCCAGAACAGTGAGAGAATAAATCTCTGTTGTTTACACCATTCAGTTAGTGGTACTTTGTCATGGCAAGTCTTATGAAACTGATACAACCACCCAATCTAAAGTAGGTTCCTCCTGTTAGTACTTCTTTCCTATACTTTGAGAAGGCATGAGCACCTGTCACAGTTTGTATTACTCATTGGGTTTGTTTATCTGTGTCAAATACTTCTCTCCTACCAGACCATAAGAGGCACAAGGTCAAAAACCATGCTCATTTTGTTCACCTCTGTATGCCTGGACAGTGCCGGTCCTGCAGGGCTTCAGTAATAGCTGTTTTCATTCCATGAATTGTGCTTTAATACTTCACACACCTTTTGGTTTTTGAGATGTGTGGGCAAAACTAAATAGTCCCAGATTGCTGGCCTGATACTTGCTAGTCCTTCTGCACTCCCAGAATCATGGAACTGTAGTACTAGAGGGACCCCGGAAATCAGTTAGCTACCCACCACCACCAGCCCCCACTGGTTTTTCAGATGAGAAAATTGTGCCTTCTCCATATGCCACCAGCTGTCACTTCTTACAGCTGTCAGTCACCCCTGCTGCTGAACAGCAGCCCTGTGTTGGCTCCAGCTGCTCAGTCTGAGGGTCCGGAGATGGCTTCCCCTCACCTGCAGAAGAAAGCACATGACTCTGTGACAACTATTCGCTGCTCAATGGCATTTCTGCTTTATTAGAATGATAGAATTTTATGCCTTGAAGAGGCCTGTGACATCATCTGAGAAACCTTATCCCCTCGTTTCATGGAGTAGGAAAACTCTCAAGTCATATACACTTTAAAAGTAGTAAGACTGTGGCCGGGCACAGTTGCTCATGTCTGTAATCCCAGCACTTTGGGAAGATGAGGCAGGAGGATTGCTTGAGGCCAGTAGTTCAAGACCAGTCTGGACAACATGGCGAAACCCCGTCTCTACAAAAAATACAAAAATTAGCAGGGTATGGTGGTGCATGCCTGTGGTCCCAGCTACTCAGGAAGCTGAGGCAGGAGGATCACTTGAGCCCCAGAGGCAGAGGTTGCAATGAGTCAAGATCATACCACTATACTCAATCCTGGGTGACAGAGTAAGACCCCGTCTCAAAAAAATAAAAATTTTTTAAAAAGTAACAAGATTGGGCTGGGCTTGGTGGCTCATGCTTGTAATCCCAGAACTTTGAGAAACCACAATGAGAGAATCACTTGAGCCCAGAAATTCAAGACCAGCCTGGGCAACATAACAAGACACCATCTCAAATAAAATAAAATTAAATTAAAATTTAAAAAAATTAAGTAGCCAAGCATGCTGGCACCCACCCATAATCCCAGCTACTCTGGAGGCTGAGGCAGGAGAGTCACTTGCGAGCTGTGATTGCGCCACTGCACTCCAGCCTGAGTGACACAGTGAGACCCTGTCAAGAAGGAAGGGAGGAGGGAAGGAAAGAAGGAAAGAAAGAAAGAAAGAAAGAAAGAAAGAAAGAAAGAAAGAAAGAAAGAAAAGAAAGAAAGAAAGAAAAGAAAGAAAGAAAGAAAGAAAGAAAGAAAGAAAGGAAGGAAGGAAGGAAGGAAAGAAAGAGAGAAGGAGAGAAGGAGAGAAAGAGAGAAAGAGAGAAAGAGAGAGAGAAAGAGAGGAAGAGAGGAAGAGAGGAAGAAGGAAGGAAGGAAGGAAGGAAGGAGAGAGAGAAAAAGAAAGAAAGAAAGAAAGAAAGAAAGAAAGAAAGAGAGAAAGACAGAAAGAAAGAGAGAAAGACAGAAAGAAAGAAAGAAAGAAAGAAAGAAAGAAAGAAAGAAAGAAAGAAAGAAAGAGGAAGGAAGGAAGGAAGGAAGGAAGAAAGAGAAAGAAAGAAAGGAGGGAGGGAGGGAGGGAGGGAAGGAGGGAGGGAGGAAGGAAGGAAGGAGAAAAGAAAGGAAAAAAGAGAGAAAGAAAGAAAGAAAAGAAAGAAAGAAAGAAAGAAAGAAAGAAAGAAAGAAAGAAAGAAAGAAAGAAAGAAAGAAGAAAAGAAAAGAAAAGAAGGAAATTGCTGTAAATTACCCACTTCACTACTCTCAAGTTCCCCAGATATTCCTTAGCATTTTCCAAAGGTCCACCTCCAATGGGCCAGGAATGTGCCCCTCAAAGTCACCTGGGGTTGGCTATGCCTGGGGTGGCCCCAGCACAGCCCTGTCCTTACGCCTCTTCTGTTTCCTTCTGTTGACCTCTCATCTACTTACCCCAAATGTGGAACCTCATTCTTCTCAATACAGCTGATGCTGGGCTGTAAACTGGTAGTGAGACTTTCCCAAAGGTTCATGAAGAATAGAAAGGAAATACAACACAGCAAACAACATACAACTGCTGGCCCCATCCACAGCTGTTCAAAGTCCTACCTGGCTACAGCCTACCTTCCCATGGTCAGAGAAGCTTACTGGGCTCTATCAGCAGTGGGGGTACTTCAGGCTTCCCCCGGCTTCAAAGTCTCAGCCCAGTGGACCTCTGGCCATAGAGAAGGCAGAAAGCCCTTCCTTTAGCTCAGCCTAAGGCCCACCTCACTTTCTGCTCCAAGACAAATGCCTCCTAAAAATTTCACTCCTTTTAAGGAAGCCCCACCCCGGCCCTCCGTGGTGTCATCTCTGTGTGTGTGCTCCAGCTGCTATAATAAAGTGCCACAAACTGGGTGACTTTAAAAACAGAAATGTATTATCTCACAATGCTGGAGGCTAGAAGTTCAAGGTCAAGGTGTTGGCAGGGTTGGTTTCTTCTGCGGGTTGGGAGGAACAATCTATTCCCGGCCCCTGTGCTAGATTCTGGAGGCTCATCAGAAGTCTTTGGCATTTCTTGGTGTAAAATACATCACTCCAATCCAAACTCCATTGTTCACATGGTTGTCTTCAATCCATCTTCCCGTTGTACATGTCTGTCTCTGTGTCCAAACTTCCCCTTCTTAGAAGCACCAGTCATATTGGATCAGGACCCATCTAATAACCTCATTTTAACTTGAGGTCGTCTGTAAAGACTCAATTTCCTAATAAGGTAACATTCTGAGGTACTGGGGGTTAGGACTTCAGCATATCTTTTTGAGGAGACACAATTTAATCCATAATACCCTCCAACGCCAGCAAAATAATCACACTGTAGTCTCATAGCAACCTAGTTCTCAAAGCCTGAGTTATTCAATTTGAAATAGTGCCTCATCAACCTCCCAGTCCTGATTTGACTGCTTCAATCTCATTCAAGTTTCTTATTCAGTACTCCCTCAAAAAACTTTGAAGTCCGGGTTCACCCAGGATTACATGTTTCACACACACACACACACACGAAATGCTTTGAACAGTGTGTGACGATGTGACATTGAATAGTGACTGTGTATCAGGGGTGTGGGGTACTGGTCACCTCTCCCTTTGTTCAAGGTTTTGAACAGCAGAGGACATACATGCACAATACACTGAATAGGAGACAAAGAAGAGCTTCATCAATCCAGACAAATACTCAGCACCTCATAGTAAACCACTAATAAAACCTGGATTAGGGAGGGGGTGGCTTAAGCCTGAGGTCTAAGTGGGTCTCCCTCTTCCCACTCCAAATACATCTTGGGATTGGTATGCCGTAACCACCTGTCTCTAGTGTAAGACAGAGAGAGATGCCTAAGGATACAGAGAAGGTTTACTGTCTTCTCAGTTCCACGTACAATACATGCCATCTACCATGGGCTCTTTCAATACAACATCACACTTTCTCGACAACCCCCATTCGGTAATATCTTTATGCCCTCTTTAGAGGTAAGGAACCTAATGCCTAGAGATGGTATATAATTGGCCCATGTTTCAGAGCCAATACATTTAGGGAGGAAGCCAAAACTCAATCCCACACTGGGCTGTCTGACTCCAAGCTGTGACCCACAGTGTGACCATTTCCATTTTGTGTTAATGAATGATTCATAATGATCAGGAATTCATTGATTGTGATCGGTGTGGTTGAATTTCCTGTTATTTTAAGGGCTAGACAGAGTAACTTCCAAAAGTTTATTACCAGGAGCCTCTGGAAAGAAAGGAAATTTATCCAAAAAGTTTGTGTAAAGATTGTACTCAAGCCCAGCCTCACACCAGGGACAGGGCTGGAGCCAGAATGCCCTTGTGGTGGCTGCCTCAATGCAAGCCAAGCTTTCTTTCCAGCTTCACAAAATAATTGTTGGCGTTTGTAGCCAGGCTAACCTCAGAATAAGGGTTATCTCAGTGTCTTGGCAACATAGGGTCTAAAAGATATAATGACATTTTTCAGAATTATAGTTGGGAAATAAATATATATATACACACACACACACACACATATATATATATACACACACACACACACATATATAAAAGGATATAATTCAAAAGGATGGATCAGTTGAACCTATTTTTTAAAACTTCACAGAAAACCTTAAGAGCAGGAAAGATGACATCAAACATGCTCTGTCAGGAGAAGTGGTTGCTCTTTCCTTTTTGTAGTCACAGGGTCTTGATAGGCAGGTGAAGCTTTCAGTCCCTAATGACAAATAGCCACTTTGTAAATGCCACTTTTAAATCTTCTAGGTGTAAAATAAAATGATAAAATCAAACCATCTTCCATTGAAGCAAAGAAAGAAGACTTTCCAAATTTAATAAATTTCCTGAAAACTGATAATTAGGTCATTCAGCAGGTAAAATAACTAGGAAAGGCTCTCATCTCTACAAATGAGAGGGCTGCCTGCAAGGTAGGGGCTCAGCGACCTGCAGTGAGATGATGGGAATTGCTGAGCTGAGGGAGCCACAATCATCTAAAGATTGAGAATAAGCATCATCGTGTAGTACTCTTGCATTGGGTGAGAGTTTTGCAGGGTTTCAGGGTTTCTTAAGGAACACAGTTTTCATTTGGCATGGGCATCCTTCTGCTGGCCTGGGGAGTTGAGGGTAATCTCATGGTAAATATTATTGGGTTTATCTACCCAGATGTCTTTATCTCAGATGTTAGGGTACTACTCTTTCCCTAACAAAGTCTTAACTTGCACATAAGAAATTGATCAAGTCTATACATTCATTCTGCTAGCTGTGGTTCCTTAAAATTAAATCCTGGGCCTCATTTTTAGCACAATCTGAAAGAAAACTGCTGAATATAAGGGTCTCTTTAATTCTTAAACTATCCAGTATGGTAGCCACTAGCCACCATGTGTCTAATGAAGTCTTGAAATGTGGCTATTCCAGACTGCCATATGCCAGAATTGTAAAATACATACTGGTCTTGAAAACTTGTACCAAAAATATAATAGCACTTACTAATAAGTCTTTATATGTGTTACATATTGAAATAATAGTTTTGATATATTGGGTTAAATCAAACACATTATTGGAATTAATCTCACCTGTATCTTTTTTACTTTTCACTTTATGCCTACTAGAAAATGTAAAATTACATATGTGGTTCTTATTCTATTTCCATGGGGGCAGAACTGCTTTAAATGCTTCATGGGGGCTTCCAGGCTTTCCAAGTGTGCCTAGAGAGCAGAGTCGGCTAGGCTGAGGTTGTTTTCCTTTCTCAAGGATTCTGAAGCTGTGCAAAGTGAGTCAATTCCAATTTGCATCTGTCAAAACACATAGAACTTTATAGCACCAAGAATGAACCTTAATGTATGCAAATTTTTAAAAATCATTTAGGAGGTCAAAGAATCCTAAGACAGAATGCAGAATATGACAAAAGAGTCTAATTACCTTACAAGTGTATGAAACAACCTCACTAAAGGGGGTGAGGGGAAAAGGTGCTGACCAAAGTGACTTTGAACTGAGTGGAGTCTGTAAGACTAAAGGTTAGAGGAACTGCATGGAAGCACTTTACTCAGCCAAAAAGTTGTTTCCAATAGTGGAACAGGTTAATGATTCTGAAATCACTATACATGTGCACTGGAACTGAACAATTAAGTAAATGGCTGGCAGATAGCGGAAGCCAGGTTTCCCACTATTGGAGTGGGAGGTTACATAGCAATGAGGCAAAGGGAGGGGACTAGAATGATCCGTGTGTGATGGGTTAGAGTTGGAGACATCCGTATGAACTCTTGTTCAATCTAATACAGATGTAGATGGTTATATAACAAGATACTGATGGAAATGTGCATATACCCATATATATTTAACATATTTCCTTGTTTAGTCAGCTGAGAGTGCCTAGAAGCAACAATACCTCGGCAGCAACAAGCACATTTACTGCCCAGATTCTGGTTTCTAATACCATTTTCCAATAAAATGAAAGAGAGCTCCTTAGAGAAATAGCCTATTTTAGGCCAGGGTAGAAAATATATATGATGAATATAGAGAATTCTGTCATGCCAGAAGGCAAAGAAGTGCTACAATAAAAGAAAAAGGTTCATAATTATGGGGTATGTCAAAGGGATATGAGAGTCAACTGAAAGAGCTCCCAATGGTCAAAGCTGGAACAATTTGAGGAATAAAATGAATAAAGTAGTATTGGATTATAACTCAAATCATAAAGTAAATATCAGTGAGTCCATACTGATATAAATAAATGATTGAATGCATAAATAAATGAAGGATAAGAGACAAATATCCTATGCAGAAGAATTTCCCAAAAAAATTACGTAGTTATTCTCAAGAATATGGAACTTAACTCCCCTACTCCATAAGTGAGGGCTGTGCACAGTGACTTCCTTCCAAAGAATACAAGATGGAAAGGGGCCGTAAAGAGTAACTTTACAGTGGAAAAACCTAGTAAACGCTACCTGGGGCAGGTGATCAAGTTTAACATGAACAGTGATAAGCCATTTCTTAGTCAACTCAGGCTGCAATAACAAAATACCAAAGAATGGGTAGCTTAAAAAACAGAAATTTATTTCTCACAATCCTCTAGATGCAAAGTCCAATGTTAAGGTAGCAGCAAGATAGGTTTGGTTTTGAGGTGCAGCTGCTGTCTCGTAGTAGGCCCACATGACCTCTTCTTTCTGTGTGCACAGGGAGAGACAGCAAGCTGTCTGGTGTCTCTTATCTGGGACCTTATAAGGGTACTAATACAATCACAAAGGCTTCACCTTCTAGTTATCTTCCAAAGGAATTATCTCCAAATACCATCACAGTCGGGGTTGGGCTTCAATACATGAATTTTGGAAGGGACATAAACATTCAGTTCATAACAGTCATAATGATAGCATTCCCTTGATATGTGATGAGAATGGCACTTAACCTCCATAATCTTCTTTCCAAAAATGCATAATCACCACCTAGTTATGATAAAAATGTAAGACAAATGTCCATTGAAGGACTTAGTATAAAATACCTGACTAGTACTCCTCAAAACTCCAAGGTCATCGAACACAAAGTCTGAGAAACAGCCACGGCCAAAAGGATCCTCAAGAAACAAGTAAATATAATGTGGTATTTTGGATGGGATTCTGGAACAGGAAAATAACACAAGGGATTTACTAATGGTAAGAATATACCATATTAATACAATATGTTAACAATAGGGGAAACTAAGTGTGGGATGCAAGGGAATTCTGTATCTTATTTTCATGATTTTTCTGTAAATCTAAAAATAAAACTGTTCAAAAATAAACAGTTTATTTTTTAAAAAAAATACACAGAGAAAGTTAGAAATTCTTCTACAATTGTCTTCCAGAACATAAATGAAATGGTTTAACAATAGTATAGACATAAATAAAGACAGAATTTATGAAAGTTAGAAAAATGGCAAAAGAACATATCCAGAAGGAGACATGGTAAAACAAAAGGATGGGAAATATGAAACAGAGGGTAAGACATATAGAAGACACAAGACACAGTGAAAAGGAACCACAAAAGACCCAGAATAGACAAAGCAATCTTGGGCAAGAAAAACAAAGCTGGAGGCACCACACTACCTGATTTCAAAATATACTACAAAACCGTAGTAATCAAAACAGTATTGAACTGGCATAAAAATATAAATATAAATCAGTGGAACAGAGTAGACAGTCCAGAAATAAATCCACTCATTTACTGTCAGTTGATCTTCAACAAAGGTGCCAAGAACTCACAATGGGATAAGGATAATCACTTAAATAAATCGTAGTAAGGAAATCGTATATCCACATTCAGAAGAATGAAACTGGACCCCTATCTCACACTATCTACAAGAATCAACTCAAAATGGATTAAAGACTTAAACATAAGACCTGAAACAGTAAATCTACTAGAAGAAAACATAAGAAAAATTCTCCTTGACAGTGTTCTGGGCAATGATATTTTTTTTTTATATGACTCCAAAAGCCCAGGCAACAAAAGCAGAAATAGACAAGTAGGATTGCATCAAACTAAGAAGCTTCTGCACAGCAATGGAAACATGAAGTATATGAACAACCTACAGAATGGGAGACAATATTTGCAAACCATACATCTGATAAGGGGTTAATATCCAAAATATGTAACAAACTCAAACAACTCAAGATCAAGAAAACAAACAACTCAATTTAAACACGGACAAAGGACCTGAATAGACATTTCTCAAAAGATGACATACAAAATGGCCAACAGGTATATGAAAAAATGCTTAACATCACTAATCATTAGAGAAATGCAAATCGAAACCACAATGAGATATTGCCTTACACCTTATCTGTTAGAATGGCTGCTATCGAAAAGACAAAACGTAACAAGTGTTGGCAAATATTTGAAGAAAAGGGAACCCTTGTACACTGCTAGTGGACACGTAAATTTGTACAGTCATTATGGAAAGCAGTATGGAGGTTGCTCAAAAAATAAAAATAGAAGTATCATATGATCCAACAATTTCACTTCTGGGTATATATCCCGAGGAAATAAAATAAGCCTCTCAAAATACTTCCAAGTTCATTGCAGCATCAATCACAAGAGCCAAGATATGGAACCTATCTAAGTGTCTACCAAGAGATGAATTGATAAAGAAACTGTGGTGTGCCTGTATGTGTTTGTGTGTGTATGTGTATATATAATGGAATATTATACTGCACTAAAAAGGAAGAAAATCCTGCCACCTGTGACAACATGGTTGAACTTGCAGGACATTGCACTAAGTGAAATGAGTCAAATACTTCATGTTCTCCTTTACATGTGACCTCTAGGAGGTCAAACTCATAGAAGCAGACAGGAGAATGGTGTTTGACAGGGGCTTCTGTGGAAGGGAATGGGGTGACCATGTTGGTCAAAATGTACAAAATTTCAGTTATGCAAGATGAATAAGTTCTGGAGGCCTATTGTGACAGCATGGTGACTATAGTTAATAATATTATACTGTCTTCTTGACATTTGCTAAGAGAGTAGATCTTAAATGTTCTCACCACAAAAAAGGTAACCATGTGAAGTGATGAATATGTTAATTAGCTTGATTGGGATAAATAATTTTATAATGTGTACCTATATCAAAACACTGCATCATACACAATAAAGATATACAGTTTTCATCAATCATTCCCCAATAAAGCTGGGGAAAATAAAACAAAATTAGAACTGAAAAAATACAATGAGAATGTCTAGTTGTGTGTAATTGGAAAAGAAGAAATAATTGAAGAGATAATGGTATTAAACTAGTGATTCAAAATGTCTTAAGACCCCAAACAGACAAATTATTTTTAAAAATTCACTCCAGCCAGATGCAACGGCTCCACCTGTAATCCCAGCTACTTGGTAAACTGAGGTAGGAGGATTGCTTGAGCTGAAGAGTTCAAGGATGCAGTGAGCTATGATCCACTGCGCTACAGCCTGGGTGACAGAGTAAGACCTCATTTCTAAAAAAAAGAAAAGAAAAGAAAAAAACTTATTAAAAAATGTTCCACATCAAGTACATAATGATAAAATAGCTGAAAACCAAAAATGAAAAAATGTAACTGTAGCAAAAGAATAAAGATTAATTGTCTTCAAAAGAATAACAATTAGAAATGATAACTGACTTCTCGACAGAAAAAAAAAAAAAAAAAAAAACAGAAACCAACAGATAATGAGATATTTTTTAAGTGCTGAAAGAAACTGACAACTTAGAATCAAGTACCATGAAGGATATTTGAGGAAAACATAATTCAAGGATAGCAGTAAAACAAAGCCACGTTTATACAAACAACTGTTACTTGAAAGCCTTCACCAGATAAAAAGGGACCCACATGGAAGCTGTGAGATGCAAGAAGGAATGAACAAAAAAAAATGGTAAATATGTCAATAAATATGTAGATAAATATGAATAAATACTAAATGTATAAAACAGTAATAACAATGCCCCATTAGGTCTTAAATGTACGAAGAAGTAAAACGCACAAAAATGATAGTATATAAACCTGAATAGACAGCAAATGAAGTTATAGTTTAAAAAATTATTGCATTTTCCAACAACAGGATAATACATACTAGACTCTGATAAATTTAAAACATATGCTGTAATTTATAGGGTTCCTCAAACCTAGTAAAAGGGTACGTGACTGCCAGGATTATAGAGGGAGGAGATGGAGTAATAAAAGATAATCAGTCCAAAAACAAGCAATGGAAAAGATAAAAAGAAACATAGAACAGATGAGACAAACAGAAAGTACATGACAAGGTGGTAGATTTAAACCCAAATATATTGGTAGTTAGATATAAATGCACTAGGTGCTACAATTCAAAGGCAAAGATCGTCTGACTGTTTTGGTTTGTTTGTTTGTTTTTAAGACAGAGTCTCACTTTGTCACCTAGGCTGGAGTGCAATAGTGTAATCTTGGCTCACTGTAACCTCCACCTCCCAGCTTCAAGAGATTCTCATGTCTCAGCCTCTTGAGTAGCCGAGATTACAGGCATGTGCCACCACATCCAGTTAATTTTTGTATTTTTAATAGAGATGGGGTTTTGCTATGTTGACCAGGCTGGTCTCGAACTCTTGATCTCAAGTGATCCACCTGCCCGACCTCCTAAAATACTGGGATTACAGGCATGGGCCACTGCGTCTGACCCTGATTGAGTCTTTTTGAAGGATGTGCTGTTTGCAAGAATTATCTAAAATAAAAGAATACAGATGCTTTGTAAGTAAAACGATGGAGAAAGATACATCACACAAACACTCTGCCTCCCAAAAACTTGGATAGTTATATTGATATTAGAAACAAAAGTAGACTTTAGGGTAAAAAGTATTCATAAAGATAGAAACTTAATGATAATAGAAGGTTAGATTCAAGAGGAAGTTATAAAATTCTAAATTTGTAGACATCTAATATAAAACAAAAGTTAACCAAACTGAAGGAAAAAATAGACAAATCCAAAATCATTATATTTTCAACAAAGCTCTCAGTAACTGAAAAAGTGAATACATAGGAAGTCAGTACAGATATGGAATATTTGAAAACATAATCAGTAAACTTGACCTAATAATATTCAAAAAATGCTAAAACCAAAAATTATAGAAAACATATTCTTTTAAAATACACCAAAAATTGTTCCCAAAAAATAGTTGAAACCATGCAACATATAGTTTCTAACTACACTTCAATTTAGCTGTAAATTAATATCAAAATGATAACCAGAATATTACAGTCCTGGACAGGTGAGCTGCTGGTCCCAACCCCAAGGTCAACCCTGAAGAAACTGATAAGAAAACTTTGAGAATCCTTGAGGTGACAGGGGGTGTTATAACGTGTGGTCATTGGGTAGTGGCTTTGACCAATAGACAAAGTACCCACATAAACTCAGTTTTATAATATCTTTTCCAGGTATTGAAATAAAGAAGTGTGTGGAGTGGGTTGGAACATGTGCATCTCTATCTTCTGAGAGGGGGTGGAGGGGGTAGGAACATATACATGTTTGTATTCCTACTTCTATCTTCTGAGGGGGCCCAGAGCCATGACACACTGGTAGCGATGAGCACTACCAGGGTCTAAACTTTGTTTTTGAAACTTTTGGAGAAATGACCCAGGGCTAGGTCAGGATAAAATGAACCTAGAATATCTTTTTGCATCAAAAAGTAAGAATTCTCAATGAACAATCAGGATACACCGAAAGAACACAGAAATCAGCTGGCAGGGCTCCTACTGGCTAAATAGGGAAAAATATAAGCATCAAAATAATAAGAATGGACCACGGCACATTAAATAAAACAGAAATCTATGAGTTTCTACTGATACAAACAAAGAAATAAATAAATGAACAAGGAAAGCTCGTCCTTACAGTCAAATGCCAAATAATACACTTAAAAGCAGTGAGGAACCACCATTTGGAAACCACTATAGATGTGGTTGATTCACACTGGAGTGATGAATAGATGCCAAGGCTGTAGGGTGGGGGAGTTGATGAGGGCTAGGATATCTGCATAATCCCAGAACACTTCCAAATACAAATTATTTCCACATACGGTTACAAAAGGGGGAAACTGTGAATTTAAGGAAGAGAAACCTGGCAGACACCAAACCAAGTTAACATCACCTGTGGTGAAACGGGTCAACGTGACGTAATTCATCCCAATGAGATGTGTTGAAAAGAACACAGCTTCATCTCTGAGGTAATCCCATCCTGATTTTCAGGGTCTGAGGATGATCATGAGGAAAAATCAGATGAACCACAGTAAGGTTATCGTAGAATGTAAGCCCTGCAATCCCTGAAAGCATCCAGGACATGAAAGACTGGGACACACTATAATTTTGGAATATTAAACCAGTTTGGACCATATTTCTGGAATAAATCATATATGATTTTTCTTCTGTGAAACTTATTTTAGGGTGTGTGTGTGTGTGTGCGCGTGTGTATGTGTGTTCTTTAAAACAAAATAGGTTTGGTAAGTTCTTCAGCTCTTGAGACCAATTTTTATGAGTTTGTCATTTGCTCTTTCATTTACTTTAACATATTACTTTACAGACAAAAGTTTTTCAATAATTCTGATCAAATTTATCAATCTTTTTCAATTCATGCTTTTTAAAAGATTTAAAACTATTCACCTGAGTGCTTCTCTTTGTATTTCAAAGCTTTTGACTATTTAGGTCCTTAACCCACCTGGAGTTGATGTTTTTTTCAAATGATTTATTTCGAAATGACTTTCAACCTAAAGAAAAAATGCTGGAACAATGCAAAGAACTTGCATACCCTTTTACCTAGATAGTCACCAGTTAGTAGCATTTTGCTACATGTATTCCATTGCTTTGTATTTATCCCCATTAGCAGTATTCCTTTTTCTGAACCTTTTAAGAGCAAGCTACAGGTATGATGTCTTGTCACTCTAAAAACTTTAGTATATGTTGCGCCAAACAAGGACACTTCCTTCTATAATCAGCATACAATTCTCTAATCAGGAAATCGACATTGGTGCAAAACTAATGCCTACTTCACAGACTTCATTTAAACTTTGCTGGCTGTTCCAACAATATCTCTGTCTTTTCTTGTCTAGAATCGTATCCAGGAATATAGGTTGCATTTAGTTGTCATGCCTCTTCCAGTTGTTTCAGTGTGAGTGGGGACCACATAGGCATTCCCTTTGTCATAAATCAATGAATTGTGCATGCTTGTTTTGTGCATTGTTCTGTGTGTATATTTCATAATAAAAACGTCGATTTGTTTTAAATAAAGTGTTTATTTTTAAGATGAAAGTTAATCACACTTGTACATTTCAAATATAGCATTTGCTTCTGGAATTCAAATTTCTGCATTAAAATCAAGTTCCATTTTTTAATTTTTTTTTTTTGAGACGAAGTCTTGCTTTGTTACTTAGGCTGGAGTGCAATGGCGTGACCTCAGCTCACTGCAACCTCTGCCTCTGGGGTTCAAGTGATTCTCCTCTGTCAGCCTCCTAAGTAGCTGGATTATAGGCGCCCACAACCACGCCTAGCTAATTTTTGTATTTTTTGTAGAAATGGGTTTTCACCATGTTGTTCAGGCTAGTCTTGAACTCCTGACCTCAGGTCATCCACCTGCCTCGACCTCCCAAAGTGCTGGGATTACAGGTGTGAGCCACCGCGCCTGGCCCGCAAAGCCTTCAAGTTTCAACTAACTGAACCCGGGAGGCAGAGGTTGCAGTGAGCTGAGGTCATGCCATTGCACTCCAGCCTGAGTGACAGAGCAAGACTTTGTTTCAAAAAAAAAAAATTAAAAAATGGAACTTGATTTTAATGCAGAAATTTGAATTCCAGGAGCAAATGCTATATTTGAAATGTAGAAGTGTGATTAACTTTCATCTTAATTTTGTAAAGAGTCTCAAGACCAGAGAGTGAAAAAAAAAACCCTTACCAAGTCACAGATGCAAGGGTAGACCCAGGCCTCCCAAAGTAGATTTTATTGGGACCTCTACCAATGTACATACCTCCACAAAAATCTCCTTCCTCTCGTAATCTATATGATTGTTTAAATATGGTATAGTTTTTATCATTTTAATGAAAAGAGTTATGTACATATAAATTCACATTTTGATTAAAGTTTTAGCTGAAGATATTTAAATGGCTGACTAAATTTATGAGAGAGATGTATTGCTAGACCAATCTGTTCTAATAGAGCAGAAGATTTTTTTCTGACCTAGAATACAAAGATGGAATTTCCCAGTGGCCTCGACAACTGCTTTTGCAAATAATTTCAAAGGGCTGTTTGTCGAGATGGCAGTTTCTGGAAAGCCGACCTATGATGGATTCATAGCAGGAGTTGGGGAATCAACTGGCATACTGCTCATCCAGACTGGGGCTGTAGTGGCATGAACTGAGAAAGGAAGTTGGTGCCCACCAGGCTTAAAATTAGACAGAGTCTCTTTCTGGCTGTTCTAGGGATAAGGAGTTTTGCAGATTTATTGCCTTAATTATGCAGACTTACTTTTGGGGGTTACTTTTTGGGGGCTCAATTCAACATGCAGACCCAAACAGCACCTGTGACTTTTTCCCTCTCCTGAACTGTATTTGTTTCTTTAAACAAAATTGCTTTTCAAAAGGAAATACGTTCTTTGCAAGAAGGTGGCTTATAACAAGCACTCTAGCACGGATTTTATTCTTTGGATTGTGAATTTCCACTCCTAATCCCATTCACAGAATTCTAGAAAATCCTTAGTTCACAAAATTTCAAAGGTGAAAACAGCCTTGGAAAATACTTCATAGTCCACTCTTCTTCATTTTCCAAAGTGTGGGGGTCAGCCTGTGAGCTGGGTTTCCCTGCCCCCGTTCAGTGCTCTTCCCACTGCACCTTCAACCTCAAATATGATGTGACATGAGCTTTTCACATTGATAAAGGAGGGAACGTTCTCCAAAGCCACCTCCAACCATGGATGCTACGGTTCCCAGACAGCATGCGTTGACAACCATGAACTGCAATATCCTTTAATTAAAGAACTACGAAGAATCAACCCTGCATGGAACCTTAACTGCAGAACGACCTGTAATTTAAAAGATAAGAAATTTTTTTAAAAAGAAAATATCATGTGCCTCTATCTACCCGGAAAATCATTTGTGTAGAGTACTAACTCTGTTCGCTTCTCTCTTCTTCACTTTAAAAAAGACTCACGCCCATGAGGGGAGGTTGGGACGCCTGGGGAGGAAAGCGAAGAGAGGAAAAAGTCAGCGGGGGTTCCCTCCCGGGGTAGGGCGGTGCGGCGCAGCCACGTCCCAAGGGCAAGACCTGGACCGGCCCGGGGCGCGGCGCCGGCGACAGTGCGCACGCGCGAGGGTTGACCCGCTTCTTTGAGGCCCTCAGCCCTGCCTACTCCACATCCCCAGCGCCCCACACTCAGAGTTATAGGGGAGGGGTTGGAGAGGATCCCAGAAAATGATGTTGAAAAGATCCCAGGTGGATAAGCAGGAGGAAGGCAAGGACATTGAGGGCAAAAAACCTTAAGCCACCCCCAAGCCTGGGCTCTGCACGAGTCTGAGCGAGGTGGAGGACCCTCAGCTGGTGCCCAGGTCCCCGAAAGCTGGGCCGGCCCCACGCGGAACCCCGAGGGGGCGGGGCGGAGCCGTGGGCAGGGCCGCGTGGCAACCCCCCTGAGGCTCCGCCCCTCGGAAAGCCTCCTGCCCTGCCATTGGAAGACGTCGGGGGCGGGTCCGAGAAACGCCCCCCTCTCGCCACCAGCCCCCGCCCCGCCCCCTGTCCGCCCACGTTTTCGGTTCTTCCCGGAGCCTCCGAGCTCGGGGAAAGGAAACACCCGGGGCCACCACTGTGCCCCTGAACGCCGGAAGGCGAGCCCCCAACCGCCCCGCCCGCAGGCGGGTGACATAACCAGGGCGGGGCGACGTGGCTCCGCCTCCAGGGCCAGGGCGGCTGCCTGGGAGTCTGCGGCTCCCGCGGGACGTGGGTAAGAGGCCGCACATTGCAGACACCTCACGTCGCCAAGTGCTGCAATAGGACCCCCGCGGCTCCCCCTCAGCTCCTTACCCTCCATAGCCTGTCCTACCCCCGTTATTTTGCACCTTTCTCCCCCTTTCTCTGTCTATGCATCTCCAAATGTCTGAGTATGGGGACGGCAAATTTGGCCCTGGAGGGCACGCTGCCTGGAGAAGCAAATTCAATGCTTCTCCTTAATCCGTTTGCATTTCTACAGTTTGACAGCTTGACGTCCTCTAGTGTAGTTTGGCAAAATTTGGGGGGTCGTTTTCATTTTTCTCTCTCCACAGGCTTAAGGATTAAAGTTGGCCAATGCCTTCTTTAGCATTTTATTAAAGACGCTACAATTTAGACTTTTGTTTTTCTGTTTGGTGCAGAAGAAGGGAAGAAAACCAGAGCTTAAAGTCGTTTAGAAAGGAAAGAGCCCTGTTAATTTTTCGATTTTGACTCAAGCTGTGGTCGACAGCACCTTGCACCGAGCGCAAACCCAGCTGCAGAAGTACTCTGTTGCAGGGTAGGCAACACCCACACAGGGTCTGTGCCGAGCATCAAAAGACAGTGCAGGTGTGTGTGGGTCCGGGTGTGCGTGTGCGTACGTGATATACGTGTGTGCGTGTGGGTACGTGTGTGTGTAGTCCAACAAATAACCCCAAGAGGCGCATCAAGATTAGAAAGAAGTCCGCACACTAGTGCTTGCCTTGGAAATTTCCTAAAGCGCTGAGAGTTGATTGGTAAATCACTAGTATCCGAAAATTGTCGTATCAGACTCCTTCCCCGGTGCCCTACTCGCCCCCTAAAACAGGTGTCGCTGTGTCCCTTGAAAAGGCCTGTGGCCCGCTGGGGCGTCAGAGGTGGTAAAATTCACAGAGGACATTCGGTGTATATTTCTGGGGCCCCACGTGTGCAAACCAAACCCCCGGGGCCTGGGCGTGTGCGCGCGCTCGCATGCCTTGTGTGCGGGCGGGCATGGGGGCGCTCGGCGCGGCTGGCGGGTGTGCGCGCGCGCGTGTGTGAGTGTGTGTCTGTGTGCTCGTGCGGGGGGCCGGGCTGCGTGCTCACGCGCTGCAGGCTGCGCCCAGAGCTCAGCTGCTGGGTTGGAGAAAAAGAGGGTAGGCAAGCGCAGGGGGCGGGCGGCCGAGGAGGGCTTTCGAATTAATCGAGCCAGCTTAGCTGTTTTTCCCTCTCCCGCTCCTTTAAACCCCCCTGCTTCGTAGAGAGAGGGCTGCATTCTCTGTGGTGCTGATGGAGGAGGGGGAGCAGGTTGAAACAATCGAGTGGGCGCGCCAGGACTCCCCAGCTCCTGGCGGGGAAGGGAGGGGGAGCCCCTGTTCTGCGCAGGGAGGGGGCGGGGTTGGGGGGGCCCCCGGAACGAGGGAGAGGCAGGGGTGACCGCTAGAACAGGGAAGTGGTCACCCCCGGGAGGCAAAATTTCATTCAGATCGCACGTTAATTGGAGATATCTGATTAATTCCAGTTTCTGATGACTATAAATGGCGATTCTCTACCAAGGTGTCTATATTAAAAAAAAAAAAAAAAATCATTCCGTGTCATCCCCCACGTCAGGCCTGCTCGTGGGCGTGAGGCTGTACTTCCTCCGCCCCCTCCTAATGGAGTGAACCATTCCCAGCTCTCCCCCCCCCGCCTCTCTCTCTCTCTCTCTCTCTCTCTCTCTTTCTGTCTCTTCCTCGCTCCCTCTCTTTCTCTCCTCCCTCTGCCTTCCCCGTGCATAAAGTCTCTGTCGCTCCCGGAACTTGTTGGCAATGCCTATTTTTCGGCTTTCCCCCGCGTTCTCTAAACTAACTATTTAAAGGTCTGCGGTCGCAAATGGTTTGACTAAACGTAGGATGGGACTTAAGTTGAACGGCAGATATATTTCACTGATCCTCGCGGTGCAAATAGGTAAGTGGCCGCTCAGCCCGGCTGGAGATTGGAGGCGGGAGGCAGCCTGCCCCGGCCCGAAGCGCGGAAGGGGACTGGCGGGCCCGCGGCTGCCCCAGGGTGCGGAGAAGCCGGCAAACCCCCGAGGGTGGGGGCATCAGTTCCTGGGGACTAGCGCGTCCCAGATCGGTTTTTCCTAAAGCTATAGATTCCAAATGTTCGCCAGGAAATGTGTACGGCCGGACGTTTTCTGGACAGGGTCTTTTTCCACCTTTTTCCAAAGCACACATCCATTTTTGTTTCCCTTTCTGGGTTTAGACCAGGTTTGGTGCGCTCTGGGGCAATGTACTGGCTCCTGCGATACTGCAAGATATTATTTTGAAGAGTCTAAAGGTGAATGCAGGAACAAAATGGCTAGGCAGCCAGGACTGGAAAGTTTATGTGCAGAAAGCAAAGATATTCCAGGGCTCAGACTGCTGCATTTAGAACTTTGTCATTCTCCCGCCCCTCCTCCCCCCTATATCCTAGCTGCAGCGTTTGCACCGCTACCGCAGACCCTGCTGGTGGGCAAACCGAGAGTGATAGGGAACTCCAGACCATATATTTTAATATGCTTACCATTGAAGAGGATGAATTCAGCCAAATTTACGTAGATGTACTTTTCTAGGCGCATTTGTCTGCTACTTTACACATTGGTGTCTGTATTATATATATAGGAAAGGGTTAAGAAGTATTTGGAATATGTCATGTCGGGTGTTTGTTATTTTTGTTTGTTTGAGGTTGGTTGTGGAAGGATTTATTTACTCCCCATTTTATGTTAAGGAATGTTGAGTCGCAGTTACGCTGTCAAGGGTCTCTTAAAGTTCACATTTTTACCATCCAGAATGAAGAAAAGATATACAAGAGGGCACTAGAAAACCCTCTTCTCTGACGCGGGGTCAGAACATTAATTAACGTGGCCTAAAAGTGAAAGTGAAGCAGGTTATTAATAGAATGGACAACAGGGGGGAAAAAAAGAAACTCCTGAAACGGAATTGTTGCCTCCTATCAGTTCAGGCTGTGGCATTCTTTGCAGACAAATCCTTGCAGTATGGGGGGGAGGGGTGCTTTAGGTAATTGGTTTGGGACAAGAAAGGAGAATGCATAACATGTTTTTTCCATAAGAAATGTGAAGGAAAACAAGGTTTGGAGTTCTCTAGACATTAAAATGGATTCTTTACAGTGGGGTTTTATGCAACTGACATGATTTTGAGTATCTGATCTTCTTTTGCAGAAACATTATAAGGATTTTAGAGTGTGTGAATGCAGGATATTGGTGTTTTCCTTTAATTCTAAAAAACGACAATGCTTTAAATCTGGTTGTTTTGAATCTTTGACATTAGTGAAAAGTGCTGCTATAAATAATATTTCTAATGGCAGCAAATGCCTTAAATGTTGGAAATAAGTGAATGTGGCATTTTGCAATAAACCTTTGAATCTTTAGAGAGCAGGAGACAGGGTTGTTTTTGAGATAGAAATTTTAATCGGACAAGATTTGGGACTCTGTTTTCCCGGTAGGAAATAACCTTACTTTGAGAGGTTTGGAGGGGAAAAAAAAAAAAAAAGACGGTGGTCGTGCCTGAGGGACGCGTTTTGAACACATTAACCTCGGTCCGAAAATGACTATTTGTTGGCTGTGGAATTGAAATTGAGCGTATTTGTTCCCGAATGTCTGCCCTTTCCTGCACCAGAACCTCGGTCTTTATTAATTCATGGCTGGGAGCTGTCCCAAATCATTGACATTTGGCAAGAAAAGTGGGGGTTGGGGGGGCGGGGAGGTAGAAGAGTGTGGTGAACACGAAAGAAAACTCAGCAGGAGGAAATTCGGAATGAATGAGATGTCGAACGAATGAATGAACGGATGAAAACCGCACAAGAAAGGGACGGCAGAGAGGACAGGGAAGGAGCCCGGGTCACCCGCCAGAGCCTCGCCTAAGCGGAGTTCAGGAAGGACAGCGAGGGACACACGGGCTGCGACCTGCTGGGACGCGTGCGCCTGCAAAACCCGTCCCGCGCGCAGCCTCCCGGCCTCCCAGAGAAGGCTAGAGTCTAAGGAGTCACAGTTTTAAAAGACAGAAATGTTCACGACTTCTTATTTTACACACGCACACACTCACACATGCGCGGTGTGCAGGGTCTTCTCCAGCAGCTCCTGGGAAGATAACGTGACAAGAGAGCTCCCGCCCCCGGCGAGCCCCAATTCCCCTTAAAAAATGTCAGTGCATTTTAGGGGCTTCTTTCGCCACCGAGTTTTGGGAGTGTAGGCAGGGGGTGAGGAGAGACGTGGACGGGGAGATTGGACTTTATTTTATTTCGTTTCTTCGCTTCAAAGCTGTATTTCTGACATGCGTTATAGAGGAAGACGTGTGGAGTGTATTCCCACTTTGAACGAGTTCTATCAGAACAAAGATTCGTTTATTCTTAAGATTTTACGTGAGTGTTCGATTTGTTAGTATTATAGTCGCCAGGGTACTTAATTTTCGCTGTAAGGTGAACCCGGAGGTTTAAGAAGGTTTACGTATCTGCCCCAGGGGAGGTCGAAGTTAACCTTGGTCCCTTCCCCGGCGCTTCCCGTTCCGGATTAAAAAGCGCAAGGCCCGCCTCGCTCTTCCTGCAGCTCTTTGCAAATGGTACGTTCTCGGAAGCTGCTGCGGGTTCGGTCACCTTCCTCTTCGGCGTTTGGCCCGGCGCTCGGGGACAGGGACCTGCGTGAGGGAACGGGGGAGTGAGGTATCTGGTCCTCCCGGGACACATTCACACACAAACGCAGCCGCCAGAACGCGGCTGAGGACCAGGCCGGAGCCCAGGGTCGTGGGTACCAGTGCGGATTTCGATTCTGAGATTCACCCTTTCTTCCCCGCCCCAAAGCTGTGTTTTCCTGGCGCCCTCCCCGCGCCCGGGCTGCTTTGGGCCGCTGGGCACTCAGCTTCCAGCCGGGTTCGTCGGCCTCAGGGTGGAAAGAGGTGGCCACAGCCGCGCGACCGCAGCCTGGTGCCTGTCTCTCCGTCCCGCGCCTGGGGGCTTGGCCGCCCAGAGGTCAGGGGCTTGGGGCTTGGACCTTCGTGCGGCCTGTGTTTCCTCCTCCTCCTCCTCCTCCTCCTCCTCCTCCTCCTCCTCCTCCTCCTCCTCCCGCCGCTCAGCTTTTATCCCTGCCCGCTCTCTGCAAGGAGTCCTGAGCTGGGGCCGGGAGACCCGGGCCGCGGCGAGCTCACTTTCAGCAGCCAGGCTGGGACCAGGAGAACAGCCTCTCCCCGCTGCTGTCCAGAGTGGAGGCTGGCGTTTTGGCGGGCGGGTGGGTTGTTAAGGGTGTCTGGGGAGCTGAATGACTGACAGAGGAGGAGGAGAGAAGGAGGCCCGAGGTTCGTGGATCTGGCCTTTGCGGAGGTGACCCAGGCAGACTCATCCGTGACCCCGCCCGGCCTCTGGCCTTGTCTGCTCCAGACCACTCATCACCCGCGCCAGGTCTCAGGACGCCTAGGTTGCCCTCTTTCCAGTGGGGCGGGAAAGGGTGCATCCGAGGGTCTTACTCGGAATACAGAGTCCACGGTAGGCAATCGGTTTTATAATGAAACAATCCATTTCGGTGACTGCTGGTGGCTTCCGGGGACTATATTCGTTCATTCATTCAGCAGCGTTTGCTGAGCGCCCACCAAGGACAGAGCGCCAAGCCTGAGGCTTATTCGCGTGATGTGGCGTTGGGTTCAGCTGCGTGACCCCACGCCCTGCCGTCTCCCCACCCCGTTCTCGCCCCCGCACGCTGCAGCCGAGACCCCTTCTGTCACCTCAAAATGGAAGATCGCATTGTGAGAGCTGTGACAGGGCTTGCTGGGGAAGTGTTGGGAGACGAAGGAGGCAGTGAGGAGAAAGAGAAATAAAAGAGATGAGGGAGGTGAGAAGAGGGGGCGATGGAAACAGAAAAAGATATGGAGCGAGATGCGGGAGGGAGCTGGAGGAAAGGGATGGACTCACCTACCTCCCACCCACCCACACCTGCTCACGCACCGACAATCTGCACTAGTCGCAGCGTTAGCCGCAGGTCGGGCATTCCTGGGTCAAGTATTTCATTCACCTTTAACACTGGCGCGCCCCAAGGCTGGGTACTGGGAAAGGCCGCCCGATGCAACGAGGCCGCGCGGAGCCTGGGTCGCACAGGGAAGGGCAGTGGGGCGGCAGGGCGGGATCGTGGCGCTGCTGACCGGTGTTCCCTCCTCCCCGCAGCGTATCTGGTGCAGGCCGTGAGAGCAGCGGGCAAGTGCGATGCGGTCTTCAAGGGCTTTTCGGACTGTTTGCTCAAGCTGGGCGACAGCATGGCCAACTACCCGCAGGGCCTGGACGACAAGACGAACATCAAGACCGTGTGCACGTAAGTGTCCTTTCTGGCCGGTTGGACTTCGGTTTTGAGGGAGCTACTGAGGTCGGAGAGTGCCGAGCCTCCCCGCCTGCGCTCAGCGTTCAGCGCCAGCGCGAACCCAAATCTCCTCACTCTTGCCTTCTGGCTCCAACCCCCAGGCCTAGGACCAGGCCCCCGGGTTAGAACCTGCACTTCCCAAGGGGATCCCACAGCCCGGGGTGGGATATAGAGGAGGATCCTTCAACAGAGACCCAGTCCCAGCTCTACGCGGCCTCACAGGCTTGCACAGAGGTGCGCATGCTCAACGTGCTGGGACCCAGGGCAAGGGGCGTGAAGAGTTGCTACCGGTTCTTGATGCTGCAAAATCTCTCTGCCTCGTAGCAATCTTTATCATTCTTTTCTCTTGCGTGAACGAGCGAGCCAGGTATTCTCTGAAGAACAGTTAGTTTGGATTTGAGGGTTGTTTGGGGGTAATACTACATTTGCCTGAAGGGAAAGTCACTCGTCTCATCTGTCCATTTCTCCCGACATAACGCCCCTGTAATACACATCAAGGAAATGCCGGCACAGGCAAGGAGACACGGGTCCCCCTTCCTGTTTCTAGCAGACAGGCTGAAACACTGTCTTATTGTGTGCCAGTGACTTTACCCAAAAAGAGTAAGTCCAGGTGGTAGTTCAGTGATAGTCGCTGTTGAGTTTACAGCAGATTCCGAGGTTTGGAATAGCCACTCTCCTTGTTTCCCTCGCCCCCTTGCACATCGGCACAGTGTCCCCAGACCTGGACAGCTTCAAAGGTAAAGAGAGATGGGTAGGAGTTCATAGCCAGGCCCAGTGGTGTTTTCTCGGAGCTTGGCTGGAAAGCACTGCTCCCACTAGCAATAAGGTAACCAGCAGAGCACTACTGCAGTGGACCTGCAGCAATTTAGCTGCTGCAGACCTTAGAAAACACCCCCATCCTCTGCAACACACACTGTTTTATTTTGCAAAAAACAGCTGTGTTCCCCCACCCCCACAATAACGCTTCCAGTAAAGCCAAGGCAGGTTATGCCCCTTATTCCCTGAGGTTAGAGTGACTATTTTCTATGGCATCATTTGTATACTGTGAAGGCTCTCCTGTCTCCCCACCTGGGGCAAAAGGGAATGGTGGAAGGAGGGATGTTTGTTTAGGTTTTGATAACTTAAATGGGTGTCAATTTTGCTACTCGGTTTCCTGAATGCCCCAGTGCCTACTAGGAGCCACAGCGGCTGAGTGGCTAGTGCTTTCCTATCATGAAAGGAACAAAGGCATTTAATTCTAAAAGCCTTGTGATGGATAAGAATGTATCTATAAGGATAAGAAAAGGTTGCATATAGAACAGCTCCCGAATCCTCTGTCATTTGTTGGAACTTATTTATTCCAAGCTATTTTAATTTTAAGCAGAACTTTTGTCTTGGAAAACAGGAAAGTGAGAACTCCTCCCTGAGGTCACAGGCCATGGCTAGGTCCCGGCTCTACTCAGTTGGGGGAGCTGGTTGCTCAACACGGAGCTGAAGCCCACCTCTGCCCAGCCCCAGGTAGAGTCTATCCTTCTCTACCAGGTCCCTCAGGACTCTGCCCCCATCTGGGCATGCATGAAGAAAAGAGCAATTTAGGCGTCCTTTAGCAGGGGTGATTCCACAGACTCTCTGCAGGAAAGCTGTCCTCCCTGGGCCTCCTAATGTCCAAATATTGCTGTTTATTACAAGTTGAGGAACCTGGAAGCCCCATGTCCCTCCAGTACTCATAAATTAACACAGTGCCTGCCTTCAATGTGCTTACAGTCCAGGCCAGCGAGCAGAAGGGAAAGAGAGGAGAAAATACAACCAAACTGTGTGGAGGGCAGGCACCGGTAATCTGGTGCTCAAGGCTCAGGGGAGGTGGGGACCAGCTCGGAGTTACAGAGAGGCACAGATCGACCCAGCTCTGAAAGGAGACAGCGCCCCAGGAATCGATCACGGGTTGGGATTATATTTAGTCTCAGGATCTATTTTGGGTTTTCAGAAGAAAGGGGGACAATCAAAAGGGACAGGTTGGATGAAGGTTGTGGGGGCGGGTCTAGGAGCTGAGCCTGGGAGGAGGAAGTGGTTGAGTTAGGCGCCGGTCTCCGGGAACTGACCGCCAGAGGAGGACAGAATGTGGGGGGGTCCTCGAGGGTTGGCAGCGGTGGGCACCACGCCCTCCCCGCAGTTTCGGCCTTGGGGGCTGGCGCTACACCCTGAAAACTGTGGGGAGGAAGCCCCATGAGGCCCAAGCCCAAGGAAAAGACTGGGGAGGGAGAAAGAGGAGGGACCCAACGCGCAAGCCTGGGGCACTGGGATTTGCAAGAGCAGATGAAGGCTACGAAGCCGGCCCCAGGTGCTTGGCCACTAACACTCACCGAGCCGGGGGAGAAGAGAGGCAGGCAGGAGTCTCCAGGCCGAATCTGAGCCGGGGACTGTGGAGAGCAAGGAGGATCGAGGCAGGCTGGGGGGAGGAGGAAGAGGAAGTGGGGAACAGAAGAGAGGAAAGCAGACGGAATGGAAAAAGAAAGAAAGGGAAAATAAGGAGAATGGAAAACAAAAGGAAGAGGTAGTGGGTGGAGGGAAAGAATGAGGGCGAAGGCGAGAGTACCCCGGCGTGGAGAAGGAGGGAGACAGAAGGGGCTTGGGGGAGGAGAATGTAAGAAGCCCCGAGGGGAGGGCAGTGCTCAGAGCTAGTAACCCGTCTTGCAAGCTAAGAGGCATTAATGGGCGGCAGCTTGCGAGGCTTAGCACTGTTTTCCTAGCTTTCCCGGAGGAGGGCGAGCAATCTGTTTGCGGAGGCCGAGGTGCCAGCGCGCCGCAGCGGGTGCACGACCCGGCTCCCGGCTGCCGAGTCCTCTCCCCGCATCTGGAAGGGAAAACCAGGCAGGAGGGGGCGTCCCCCCACCCCCGCTTTAGACAGCCGCTTCTGGCGTAGGCGGAGGTCCCACGAGTCCCGACCTTGCGCAGCCCAGACGCCAGGGCGGTGAAGAGAAGGTAGGGAGGGGACACCCTGGGAAGTTTGCGGGGCCGCGAGCGGGGAGGCGCAGGGGTGCAGGCCCGGGGTCCTCCCGGCGCCCCAAGTGAACCTGCTTCTTCTGTTTTGTTCTGTTCCTCACCAGATACTGGGAGGATTTCCACAGCTGCACGGTCACAGCCCTTACGGATTGCCAGGAAGGGGCGAAAGATATGTGGGATAAACTGAGAAAAGAATCCAAAAACCTCAACATCCAAGGCAGCTTATTCGAACTCTGCGGCAGCGGTAACGGGGCGGCGGGGTCTCTGCTCCCGGCGCTCCCCGTGCTCCTGGTGTCTCTCTCGGCAGCTTTAGCGACCTGGCTTTCCTTCTGAGCGTGGGGCCAGCTCCCCCCACGCGCCCACTCACACTCACTCCATGCTCCCGGAAATCGAGAGGAAGATCCATTCGTTCTTTGGGGACGTTGTGATTCTCTGTGATGCTGAAAACACTCATATAGGATTGTGGGAAATCCTGATTCTCCTTTTTATTTCGTTTGATTTCTTGTGTTTTATTTGCCAAATGTTACCAATCAGTGAGCAAGCAAGCACAGCCAAAATCGGACCTCAGCTTTAGTCCGTCTTCACACACAAATAAGAAAACGGCAAACCCACCCCATTTTTAAATTTTATTATTATTAAATATTTTTTTTGTTGTTTGGCAAAAGAATCTCAGGAACGGCCCTGGGCCACCTACTATATTAATCATGCTAGTAACATGAAAAATGATGGGCTCCTCCTAATAGGAAGGCGAGGAGAGGAGAAGGCCAGGGGAATGAATTCAAGAGAGATGTCCACGGACGAAGCATACGGTGAATAATTCACGCTCACGTCGTTCTTCCACAGTATCTTGTTTTGATCATTTCCACTGCACATTTCTCCTCAAGAAAAGCGAAAGGACGGACTGTTGGCTTTGTGTTTGGAGGATAGGAGGGAGAGAGGGAAGGGGCTGAGGAAATCTCTGGGGTAAGAGTAAAGGCTTCCAGAAGACAGGCTGCTATGGTCACTGAGGGGTTAGCTTTATCTGCTGTTGTTGATGCATCCGTCCAAGTTCACTGCCTTTAATTTTCCCTCCTCCCTCTTGTTTTAGCTGTTACACACACAGTAATACCTGAATATCCAACGGTATAGATCACAAGGGGGGGACGTTAAATGTTAATCTAAAATATAGCTTAAAAAAGATTTTGACATAAAAGAGCCTTGATTTTAAAAAAAAAAAAAAGAGAGAGATGTAATTTAAAAAGTTTATTATAAATTAAATTCAGCAAAAAAAAGATTTGCTACAAAGTATAGAGAAGTATAAAATAAAAGTTATTGTTTGAAATGGGGGTGTCGTTTGTTTCCTACCCCAACCTGCTTCCTTGGCCCAGTTCTCAGGGTACGCGGAGGGACACAGGATGCCAGTGACAAGCTCACCTCTTCAGGAAGCCGCTGGAAACCTGCCATCTTCAAGCAGACCCTCCTCACTTAAGCCACTTGGCCACTTCCCCAAAACCCTGCTTCCTTAAAAAAGAGAAAATGAAAGTTGTTTTTAAATTAATTATTACAAAGCAGAGATTCGTTCTATTTGAGGTTTACAGAAACTGAGCTTGCTCGCACAGGCAGACAATGCCAGTGGCCGGCCGGCTGCCCCCGCCTGAGGCGGGTCGGAGCCCTAACCACCATCCTTGCAGGCCTGGCCCTAACCACGGTTCGCCTCTTCCTCTGTGGTGGCCAGAGGCAGCTTGCGAAGGAACCGCCATTAAGGGCTCCAGCAGAGGGGCCGAGAGGCTGTGTTCCCCGGCAGGGATCAGGTGAATCCTTTCATAATTAATAAGATAGCTCAGCTGAAATGGCGAGGAGACGGGCCCTATTGATCTGGCAGTGGGGCTGCTTCCACCTCTCCTATTTATAGGCCCCGCATGGCCTTACGGAGAAGTAAACATTCCGGAGTAAACAGGTGCAGAGGCTACCCGGGTCCGGGGGCTGTAGGCCTGGAGTAGGCGGGGGGGGGGGGGGGGGGGGGGGGGGGGAAAGAACTGCATGTAGGTCTATGGGTTCAGAGAAATCGAAATCTGAGTTCTTGGAGAAGGTGGCTGTGGGAGGAAGCTGCGGGGGCCCTGGGGGTGGGAGGAAGGGAGGAGAATAGAGGGAGACCGAGGGGGCTGCAGCAGGTTCCTACACGGAGAAGCCCGCCGTCCGCTGCGGGGAGGGTGCGCCCGGGCTCTGAAATGCAATGTGTAAACAATCGCTAGTGTAACAGTTCATAAATCAAACCCAGTGGGTCGCAGCCCAATCTGCATTCCCCCCACGGATTGAATTCCAGCAACACATGCGTCCCTGCGCCCGGAGCGCTGGAAGCTGCAACGATTCTTAATGGCAGCATATATTACGGCCGCGCGCTCACGCACGCGCCGCTCGGGGCCTCTCTGGGGAATCGTTTCGCCCGCTAACTCCCACCCAGTCCCCTCCTCGGTCGATCCCGGGTTCTCCTTCAAAACCAAAGCAGAACCTCGCTACCTGCGAGGGATGGTCACCCGCCAGCAAACGCTCGGGGTTTTGGAAAATAGTTGCATTTTGTTGGTTTCCTTTCAATGGTTATTTTCGGTCTGCGTATAAATAGGATGATTCTAACTTGAGTTCAACCCCTGGAATTCAAATTAGAATGTCTGTGCTTATCTTAAATACGAATCTATGTAATGAGGAGGAGGAGAACCAGGATAAAGAGGGAGGGTCTTCTCCAGTTTTGCCATCATAGCACGCCGCCTCCTATCACTATCTTTTTCTCTGCATATTGGGGGCAAACAAGTGCTCACAACCAAGCCCACTGCTTGTCAAAATAAAAGGCAGGCGCCCTTCTGCTCCGACTGTGGGGAGAAGGGAGACCCCCACGACCCGCAGAGGACGCCCCTCCCCTAGCAGCGCGGGCTTCCCACTCAGAAAGCAATCTCCTGCAAGATCTAGGAAGAGGCAGGCTGAGGGCGGGGCAGAAGGGGCGAGGGGGCGGGGACTGGGAGCGCGGGCTCTTTTGCTCTCCCAACAGGGTTCTTCTCTAGGAACCCCTGGCTCCTACTGCGGTTCCGACTGCTTCCCAGGCGGGGCCGCCCTAGAGGAAGGGCGCCCTCTCCCCTCTCTCAGCCCCTCTACGCGCTTCCAAGCCCCCACGCCACGGAGTCCCAGGTCGCCCCGGGAATCTCCAAACCTTATTGTCCTGTCTGGGGCTCCCTTGCCTGTCCCAAACCGAGGGCCACGCTTACGCGAGCACGGAGACATCCCTGGGAATGCAGGGCCGCTAGTCTTGGAAAAGCAGGCTTCTGCAACTGGAGCGTTAGAGAACGTTTCTTCTTCTTGTGGTGATTGTTTAGATTATTATCGCACCGTCTTCGACTATAATTTGCTGTTTAATCGTGATGACATCTCCATATGTTCGTTGATGTTATCTGTTTTAAGCAGCAAAGCGGCTAGCCTTGTTGGCAGTGCAGGGAGATGACATTAACCAAGGCAAGCATGCCCCATTGATGAGGTGGTGGGAGTATTGGGAGTGGGACGGAGTGGGCTTGACGCACAGAGGACATCGTCATACCTATCTCCTCCCCATGTCGGAGCAGCCTCTCCGTATCTTCTCACCGCCCGTGGCTCTTCAAGTGGCCCACTCAGGCTGGCTTCGAGCCTTTGAGGAGCTGTTGGGATTAGAGAAGGACCTCCTTCATCACATCCCCTGTCCGAGTAGGTTCAAGACAACGCAGTTCACTTGAGTGCAGTGTCTTACAATCCTTATTGTGAACATGTCAGGCCAGCTCCAGAGCCCGGCCTGGGCCCAAGGAAGTCCAGGGCCCGTGGGAAAGGAAATCGGAGGGAGGGAGGAAACTGGCAAGAGAAAAAGGACTCGCGCCTGGAAAATGGGGGACACAGGGAGAAAGGAGGGGGGGGAAGATCCGGAAGTAGAGTTAGAAGGGAAGAGAGGTGGGCGATCACCTGAAACACAGAAGGAGATGATGGAGAAACTTGGAGACGGAGATAGAGCTCTGGGCCAGAGTTAAGGAACAAAGATGACCTCGGTACTTATTTTCATTCAGGACCCCCAGAGAAGCAAATGAGCACAAGAATCTCGACACAGGTTCTCCTTCAGCGGATCCAGAGATCTTTCCACTGTAATCAGAACCCCAGAGGGCCAGGGCCGCAGGGGCCTGGAGTGTTGGTGCTGGACGGACCGAGGCAGGAGCGCCAGCCCCCAGGCCTTTCCCGAACCCCACCCCAGGAAATCCGATGAATCAGGCAAAGATGGAACCAGAGATTTCCCCCTTGCCGAATTCTCCCTCAAATATCAGGAAGGTATTCAACCATTCTCTCCTCGCCACCCCCACTTTTCCCTACAATACGCGAACTCTAGCTTTGCTCGCCGGCTGTCCATCCTCTGGAGCGGTCTATCGCCCGACCCAGGGGCACTCGAGGGAAGGATCCCTGGATCCCTGACCACTCAGAACACCTACCAAGGGAAATCAAAGCGTTGGTCTCCTCCCCATCACCGCCCCCCGCCCCCCGCCCCCCTCCCAGACGTGAAAACGAAGTGGTGAGGTGGGGGTTGGTGGGGGACAGGAATGGGAAGGAGCAGCTGAGGATGCCTGCTTCGGGCTCCGGAAGACACCCCACCCCCATCTCCACACCGGGTCCCAAGTCATTGTACCTCCCTAGGCTAGGGAGTCTAGGAACTTTGTAATCCTGTAGCTTGTGGTTCCCCCACCAACCCCTCCACTACCCAAGAGAAGAACAGTATAGAGAAAGCACCCCCTGCAGAGGCCCTTTTGGAGGGTAACGCCTGGGCAGCCTCCGCCCCCAAACCCGAATGCCGGCGTGAGAAAAGCGAACCCAAACCCTGCCCAGCCCCAGGAGACGAACCTCAGCTTGGCCCCACCGAACTCCGGCGATGCTGGCACGCGCACGGAGAAGGCGCTTTCTCCCCACTCCACCCCCACCGGGTGAGGGGAGGACAGTGTAATCTTTCTGTCCAGATTTGAGCCCTGGAAGGACGCAGCCTTCAGTGTGGCTTCCAAGAGCCAGGACTTCGGAGCTGGAAGACTTCTGTGCCCACCTGCATGACCATGGACGGGTTACTGAACCCGGCTATACCTCAGTTTCCTCCTCTGTAAAATAACGATAATCACACTTACCTCATAGGATTGTACCTTGTATCAAATGAGATAGTATAGGTAAAGTTCTTTCAGACAACATGCCAGTTACCTCCTGCTAGGTGTTACTAATTTAATTTCCTCAGGTGGATCTCACCGAATTCTTCAAAATAACCTTGAGAACCTCATTCTTTTAATATTTTGGGAGCAGCTATTCTTTATGGTAAAGCGTTTTAAATTCCTCTTACTACAGACTACTACCCAGTGCTCCATGGTCCTCTCTGGCCTTCTCAAAGGATGCTCTAGATAAGCTCCTTGGGTTCAAATAGCTAGGTCGATCAACAATGACTGCGTCCCGACTCTACTCCACCCCACCCCGCTCAGTGTCCAGGCCAGACTCCTGGCTTTTCTTTCTGCAAACCCCCAACTGGAGTGGCCAGGTTCTTCCAGCGCACGATTTCTTCTCTATCTTCCTTCACAACTTCTCTTCCCTGCCTCTGCCCTCACTCCCGCCGTTTATCTTAAATTCCTCTCCCAACATTGAAAAATGTAATGAAGTTATTGTAATAATGAAGCAATTCCAGAGTATAGAGAGGGAAGAAAACATCTTCCCTCCACTAATAAATGGTAGCAGGCTGATAAGTGTTCTTCCATGCCTTTCCCCGCTGCTATACACATATACACACATGCATATATGGAGGTTGGCTTTGGGTTTTGCTTTATTTCATTTTTGCAAAATTGTAATATGTATTTCTCTGCAACCAAATTCCTCAAGAGCAATCGTTAAATATCTCCTTTTAAATGGTTACATAATTCCTTCTATTGATGGATATTTAAGTTTTTCAAGGTTTTTTATTTTTTTGTACTGTATAAGTATTGTGTTCATAAATATTCCTGTTCAAACAACATTATGTACCAGCATTTTTATTTCTTCAATACAATAGGTTTGGTCAAAGTTGAAATGCTGGGCAGAAAGTTATGTATGTGTGCTTTTAATTTGAAAAGATGTTTGTTTACTTTCCCAAAGGATGTGGAGTTTCCCTGCATCCTTATCAACACTGTATGCTGACACTTTTTTGCCTCTTTTGTCAACCCAGTAAGTAACCTTGCTGCTCTGGAAGGTCAGGCTGTCCTGCCATCTGCATTAGGTTCCTTGGGTCCCTCTCAGGCCCTGATCACCACCAGAGTGTCCTGCACTAGTGGGGAAGGGCCAGCTGGACTTTGGGTCCCCCTCCCCAGGAGGAGTGGCAAGGGCTGCACAGGGAGTGACTTTTGTGCAGTCAGGCATAATTAGTACTGGAAGACCCTGGCTTTCATCGTCTAATCTAATCAAAATGCCTTGGGGAGTTTAGGGCTTGGACCACGCTGGGCTGGCTCAGCGAGTGATTGTGAACTGGCAGAGGTGGAGCTTAGCTGCGTGTCTCCCCACTGCTCCTGCAGCTTCCATTCAGGACACTCAGCCTGAGCCAGCTCTGCACTGAGGCTGCGATCCCCTGGCCTGTCTGCAGTGGAGGGCCAGCGATGGAAGGAGGCAGCAAAGGAAAAGAAAACAGCAACCACGGAACAAGGGTGGCAAAGATGACAGCTGAACTTTTCTTTTCCTCTCCCACCCAGAGAGCCTGAGAGGCTTCTATGAGCAGGATCCAACCCAAGGAGAGCAATAAGGAAGGCTGAACCACCTGGGGGGGGTTCAGGGTACAGAGATCCAGATCATACTGTCTCTTCTCATCACTCCCACCCCACCACATTTACTGTAACTTTTTAAAAAACTAACTTTCATTGAGCACTTACTACCTGCGAGGTGTTATGGAAAGCTTTGCAAACATCATCCCATCTCCTTCGCAATTTCTATAAGAAGATTGTATTATCCCCATTTTGCAGATGATGAGCTGAGGTTTGGAGAGAGGTTAGTAACTTGTCCAAGACCAGCAAGTAGCAAGAGCGAGAGCTGACCTTTGAACGCTAATCTGTTTTGGGAACCTGCTTTAAGAGATTCCTTCGCTTTGCTTGTTCTATTAGTATTTTGAGGCAAAGAAACACAAAGTAAAAACACAACAACAAAGAACTGTGAGTCCTGTGGTAAGCAGAAAAATGTCCCTGCAAAAATGTCCATGGCTCAATCCCTGGAACCTGTAAATGTGTTAGTTAATGTGGTAAAAGAGAATTAAGGTTGCAGGTGGAATTAGACTGCTAAATCGGCTGCCTTTAAAATAGGGAGTTTATCCTGGATTGTCCCTAGTGGCCAATGTAATAACAAAAGTCTTTAAAAGTGGAAGAGGAAAAAAGAAGAGGTCAGAGTCATATGATGGGAAGATTCAACCCCCCCGTTGCTGGCTTTGAAGATAGAGGAAGAGGCCAGAAACCAAGGAATTTGGGCAGCCTCTAGAAACTGGAAAAAGCGAGAAAACTGATTCTTCCCTAGTGCCTTCAGAAAGAAATGCACCCCAGCGATTTCAGCCCAGTGAAACCCATGTCAGACTTCTGACCTTCAGAACTAATGGCAAGATAATAAAATCATATTAGTTAGGCCACCAAATTCATGGTAATTTGTTAAAACTGCAAATAGAAAACTAGTACAAGTCATTATTCGCACGGTACCAATTTAGTTAAGGGAATACATCACACCAGAGAGGCCTGGGCGTTCAGGATGTGCGTGTACTATAGGGATTTCTCAGGGCCCTTCTTTGTCCGTGTGTGTATTCAGAGGAGGCAGCCGCTTCGTTTCAATCTGGGGTGATGGTGTTTGTGAGAAAAAGAAGACATGGAGAATGAATTTCTAAGGACAAACAAAAAAAAGTGTGTTGATTTTTCACAATGTCTTGTCATAGAATCTTTTTTATTTTTCCCCCTTGTTGTGCTCCTTTTAGCTGCAAGAGCTTCCTATTTGCTTTCTTTCCCTCTAGTAATTTAATGGACATGCAGTTCTATTAAAGGAGTTCTTAGTTTCTGTAACCATCACAGGCCTGCCCAGATGTGAAAAGTCCATCGTCACGGTGATGGATGACTTGAGATACATTCATGAAAAATCTATCACCAGGTAGTTATTCTCTTGATGAATCGCAGCGACTAATATTAGCTACATACCTCATCACCTGGGCAAATCACATGTTGAATTGGTTTTAATGGGAATGGCATTTCCACCCTTTACATTTCCCAGGATACAGAAGGAATGGGTTCAGTCTCTATGGAATGCCTGGAATGAATCCCTTGCTGTGGATGTGGTAAGAAGGGAGAAACAAAGGAAGACACCAAACCAGAAAAGCCTCAGGCAGCCACTACCTTTCACATGGAGAGACACTCCTTAGAATAGTCCAAGTCCCTAGTAAAGAGGAGAAGGGAGAAAAGCACATGTTTGTCCATCCTTGATTTGTTAATCAAGTCACAAATTGCTTTGTTTACATTAAGACACCACCATGGGAGTCTCTTCTTGATTAAGAAAGAAGCAACACCAAACAAGCAAGCCTGTGGGGATGCCAGGCTGGATAATTAACTTCAAAGCACCTTCCTGACCTGGTTGCCACAGACTGCAGTGCCTGGGCCTGCCTCAATCTTTCCATTTCCTGGGAGGGTCAGCTGAGATTCAGCAAGTGACTATAAAAAATGGCTCTCATAGTCCTTAAAGTCCTCTGCTTGCCTCCTCAGGTTGTCACCAAAAACAAGTTGGATTGTGTTCTCCCTGAGGCAGGGAGAGAGATCCCAAGCAAAATGGGTCATTTAACTCTGGCCAAACACAAATTCTTCAAAACAGACAACTTTGAAGGGGATAAGGAGCATCAAAGCGCACAGGAGGCACATCCATCAATCCCTGTCCAGAGACCGGATGGTCCAGTCATGCGACGGCCAGGCCTCCTGGAGGCTTCTGTACTCTCAGCCGGCCTGGCAGTCATGTTGGTATCATGTACACCTTCTACCTTTCACACTGCACCGTTTGTGCAGCATGTTTTCCTGTGTAACCATTCTTCTCCCATCCTCTTGTAATATTTTCTGCTCTTTGGAACATAACATGGGGAAAACTGCATTTCCTCACTGCTTTGTTTATTGGGGTTGTTGTATATTGTTTCCTATTTCTGAAGAGCCCTTGGACACTTTTACAGATAGCAGGGAAAAATGCCTCCAACTCTGCCCAAATCTTTATCTTCAGGAGTCACTATAAATTCAGATCCAAAATGTGCTTGTGTGTACCCATTTATACAGATATTAATATATTCTCTAAATTACATATTTTCTAAGACACAGGTACACACACACACACACACACACACACACACACACCACACACTGCATTTGCAACCCTGATGTTGTTCCTTCTGATTGGCTCTTAGACCTCATCTTTTATCTTTTCCATTGTTTTTGCCATTTTGTGTTTCATTCCCCACATGCTCCTTCCCCTGAGCTCACCAACACCACACTCAAATCTCTTGTAGCCTTAAAAAAAAAAAAAAAAAAAAAAAAAAACCCTTCCCTGTCCATCCTTTTACTCCACTCAGCCATGTCTCCATTTCTCAGCCACTTCAAAATTAGATGACTGCAACTGCAAGTTCCTAGAATAGTGCCCAGCCCAAGGCAAACACTCAGCAGATATTGGGAGATTACATGAATGAGATCCTCCCCTTCTCCTCTTTGCCAGCTTCCTCCTGGCTGGTCTCCAGCCTGTGGCCTCCAGAGCCAGGTTCTTCCTTACCAATGGCAGACACTCCACTCTCATTGGCCTTCTCCTTTTCCCCCATGTGTATCTTACCCTTTAAAAACTATTTTATGTATTCTATTTTAAAATTTTCACCACATGTCCACATTCACTGGGAAAATTAGAAACTACAGGTGACTCAAAGGGAAAAAATTTAAAATAGTCATAATTTCTTCAACCAGAGACACACATTTTGGTCTCAGTGTCTCTGGTATTAATCCTCCCATTCCCACATGGGTGTGAAAATGTCATTTCCCTTCTTTAAGAACCTTCATTTCCTTCCCATTGCTGAATCATTGCTGAGTGACTCTGACTCCCTGCGTGGCACTGAAGACTCACCAGGATCTGGTCCCATCTCATCTTGCCAGCCTCCTCCCCATCCACAGCCCTCTGTGTTTCCCACTCATGTGCTGCAGTCATACTGACTTCCTTCTTGCTCCTTCAACTGACGTATCCCCTCCTCTATTCCATGCCTTTGCTCATTTAGTTCTTCCAGGCTAAAATACATTGCACTTCCACCCCAATGCCTCCCATCCACCCTTGCATGTTGTATTCCTTCAAGACCCTTCTCAGGCTCAACCTTGCATGAGCCCTTCTCTGATTCCCTCGTCAGAATTATTGGGATGCCCCTCAATAATCTCTTGTTGTTCTTAATTTTGTATCACAATTAGATGACTGCTGATCCATTTTGTCTTTAAACCATATGTTCCTTGAGGTCAGGGACTATGTCTCACCCATCTTTGAACCTCCCACAGTATCTGGCACTGTGCCTGGCACAGATGATTACTGAGTAAAGAACATTTCCAGTCCTTACCGCCTCACACATATGTAGTTGCATGTTCTAATTTTAAATAAATAAAGGTGTTGCTAATGCCAACACTTCTCTGGACCTCTTCTTGCTAATGCCTTTTCTCCCTCAGAAACTCCCCCTTGGCAGCATGGGTGTGTATTACTGGTGAGTAGAGGCATAAAATTGTTGGCTGCATGTCATGGAGTACCTACCAATGGTTAGAAACAAAAGAACAGACACATCCATAGCAATGCAGATAAGAAAGAATGAAAAAATGATGGCTAAAACAAAAGGGAAAGAGAAAAGAAGCAACTGACTACGTCCTATTCATGCCTTTCAGAACAACTAGCTCAACATTTCATCAGCTTGTTTTATTTTCTCATAGGCTACAGGGAAACCTGAAGGACTCATGTTCCTTCTTTCATTCCTTCTTTCTCATTTGAGGAACTATTGAAATCTATAATTTTCCTGACCCCTTGTTTGAAGAGGAGAGTTTTTCATGTCTCATCTTCACTCAGACTATGCGCTTATCACCTAATGCATACACAGTGACTATGCACATGGGATCCAGCCTCCAAAAGGGCCTCCAGTGAACTTGACTCCTGGTATATGTGCCTGTGTGTAGTCAGTTTGCACAATGAATCAGGGCTGGCTTTGTGTAACCAATAGACTATGAATAAAGTAACGACATTTGACTTCCAAGGATAAGTCATAAAAGATATTGCAGTTTCCTCCTTAATCCCTTGGATTACTTTCTTTGGGGGAAGCCAGCAGCCATGCCAGGAGGCACTTAAGCAGCCTTGTGGAGAAGCCCATGTAGAAAGGAACTGAGACCTCCTGCCGACAGCCGGCACTGACTTGCCAGCCTCATGAGTGAGCCATTTTGAAAACTAGATCCTCCAACCCCATTCAAAACTTTGAACAGTTGCAGCCCCAGCTGATATCTAACTGTAATTTCATGGAGACCCTGAGCCAAGACCATCTAACCAAGCTGTTCTGAAATTATTTACCCAGGAAACCATGAGAAATAATAAATGATTGCTGTTTAAGCCACTGTCTAAGGATAATTTGTTATGCAGCAACAGATAACTAATAAAGTGTGTCTGGCATATTCTTTCATTTTAATCTGTAATGTTTGTTCGCTTGTCCATGTGTGTTCGCGTGAGTTTTGATAGGTTTTGTTCGTAAGTTTTTTGTTGTCATTGTCGTCGTTTTTTGAGATAGAGTCTTGCTCTGTCACCCAGGCTGCAGTGCAGTGGCATGATCTCAGCTCACTACAACCTCCATCTCCTGGGTTTAAGTGATTCTCCCACCTCAGCTTCCCAAGTAGCTAGGACTACAGATGTGCACCACCACACTTAGCTCATTTTTAAATTTTTTTTGTAGAGACAGGGGTCTGCCTATGTTGCCCAGGCAGGTCTTGAACTCCTGGTCTCAAGTGATCCTCCTGCCTCAGCCTCCCAAAGGGCTGGGATTACAGGAGTGAGCCACACCACACCCAGCCTTTAAGATTTTTTAAAACAAGGAGTTTAGAGATTTAAGTCATTTTGTATAGCAAATAGCAAAATTATTTGAGCATCTAAATGATTCCTGTCAATCAGGAAATGGTTTAGGAAAATAGCTGTAAGTATACAAAGAGGTGAAGAGTCATAAAGAGAAGTAATGTTACTCAAACACAAGTAAATGGGAAAATGAAAACCACAACAGGGCCATTATGACACTATGCTGCCCTTTGCATAGCTGGAGACACCCCCAGAAGCTGAAGGGAGAAACCTTTCTTCAACTTTCCTCCCACCTTCCAATCTCCTGCCAGAGCCTCCCATTGGCAGAAGCTAACAGGAATTAGTAGGCAAAGGAGTCTGGGAAATGTAGTTTTCAGGCTTCCTGCCCTAGCAATGGAGAAAAGATATATAAATAGATAGGGCAACCATGGAGCTGAGCCTAAAACACACACCTCATCACCAGGAACAATAACAGACATAATGGGGGAAAAAAATGTATGTGTTTGAAGCGGCTACTCAAAAATGAAGTAGCCAACCTGAGTGATTAGAGAAAGAGGAATTCAGATGCTCCCACATTCGTCTTCCATGACGTATCCCAGGAGTCGGCCAAAAGACTGGGAATCCACCATAGGTATAGACCTCTAAATTCTTCATATGAGCTGCCACAATAAAGCCCTTTTCAGTAATTGTAGTAGAGCACGTCTATTAAGAAAAGCTAACACATTGGACACAAGATGAGTCAGGCGCTGTTCTAACTGCTTTTCACTTAGCTAATTTAGCTCATCAACATCTCCGTGACGTTGGCCCTATTGTGATCCATTTTACAGGTGAGCACGCTCAGTTCTAGAGAAGTTAAGTCACAGAGATGGTGTGTGTCAGGTCCCAATATGATAGCCTGGCTTCAGAGGCCATGTGTTTAACCATTCTGTTATCCTGCCTCTCATTAGCTGAACCTATGCCCAAAGTTTATTTAAAAAGATGAACAATACAAAAAGGAACTAGAGAACAGGCACTGCAGAAACCCAACCCCTGAGCTACAGGGCCAACCTTAGACTCAGCTTGTCCAAATGTTGACTGACAGACAACCCATTAATTATTTTAGAAAAACCATGGTTTTTTGAGTATCTGGTGCTGTTTTTCTGAAATTCCGGAAGACCTTCTAACTCTGGAAATACCCTCTGCAAACCAAGTGTGGAGGAGTGTTAGTAACCAGTACTCAAGAAGGACTTATTCATGCAAGAGCCATGTGCTTGGGCAGTAACGAAAGTCCATGCAGAATTAGGGTGCAGTTTCCTGCTACCCTATATTCAGGCTGAACACAGGAAGCTGATCATTTCAACAAGCTTGCCTAGCTTTTCCTTTTAATGGAGAGACACAGTGGGAAAAGGCTGGTTCTTCAGAAATTTCATTCCAGTGTCTTTGACAACTTTATTTTTTTGTGTGTTTGGGGAATTTAACTTGTTTTTTAAACAGCAGGTGATTTGCACCATTTTGAAATAATCAGTGCCTTTCTTATCATAGCTTGAGAGAGACTAGGCTAAAGAGCTAGAGAGAGGAGCCCAGGAGGTGTGGAATGCATCATGTAGTAGAACCAGACTCTTCTATCAATTAGCACGTTTTCTGAAGGTGGTGTTTCATTCTTGGAAGTCTCCAAGTTGGGCCTGCCTGTTAGGTTTTAAAAGGAGCAGAAGGATAATAGTGGCACCTATGGCTTTTCAAATATTTTTGATGGCAGATCTGCAATACCTGGGTCTCACTGAGCCAAATACCAGAAGCACCGATGCTTCTTGCCCACCACCTTCCAGTGAAGGGAGGAAGGGCTCTGCTCCACTTGGTCCAGAGCAGTCAACAGGCTCTTTAGGATGTTGCTGGGTGCTGGGTTGCATTGCACAAGGCTACCCAAAGTGGGTCAAATTCCTGTCCTCTTGGATGGGCATCTGAAACAGAGAACATTGACATGGAAACATAAAGAATGACATAGCTGTAATTATGTAAGCTTAATATAAGACACTGGTTTTCACGTAGTTTATGAAAATAATGTTCATTATTTTATAGTCATCCCACCTACAGACTTGCATAATAAACCAATCAGCATTCCCTTTGCTACATTTTCCCTTGTTCATGGCCACAGGAGAAAAACTGGAACCTTCTAAGTAAAAATTTAAAAAAGACCTATTATTTTGATGACCATGGCCTCTGCGTGGTTGTGGATGAAGGGGTAAAGAAAATAAATTATTACACAATAGTCTTTCTCAAAATGAATGGCTTGTTTCAAATAATGCGTTTTTCTTGGCAAGTTCAGAGCTACTACAAAACAACCGCCACTGCTGAAACCTTGCACACCAGCAGGAGCGAGTCATCTTCTCTTGCTCAAGGGACGCGCCAACTGTGAACTCTTCCCTCCTCACCTCCTGGCAGGGGGATGGGTCATTCCAAAGCTCGTATATACCCCAAAGTAGCCTTTTTCTGTTTTGTCCCTCTCCCTTTGGGTCTTTTTATAACACAGCTGTCCACATGAAGAGAAGAAGGTCAGCACCAAGCTGGTGGACTCCAAGTGACCACAGATACAGACGGTGGTTTCTGACTAGGTGCAATGTTACAAAACAGTGAAGACTCTCAAGGACAGGTGGGGGTCCGCTACTGAGAGGGACCGCAAAGAGCTGAGAGAGCCCATCAGGGTAAGGATCATCATTTGCTCTTTCTGTAATGTGTCTCTCCCTATTTGATCCAAGGCCTGCCTTTTTCTCTTACCCCACTGTTTATCTGCTGTTTCTCTGCCTTGCATGCCCCACACTCATTCAGCCTTCATGCCTTTGAACTCATTATTTCCTCTGCCTCTCCCCAGAATCTTTGCATGGAAGGCTCCTTCCTGTCATTTTGTTTCAACATCAATACCACCTCTTCAGAGATACCTTCTCTGACCTTTCATTGTAAAGTGATCGCCACCTTCTCCCGGAAACCCTCCCAGCAAACAGGCACTATCACATTGCCTGATTTTGTTTCATTTACAGCATTTGACACTTGCACAACTTAAAAAAAAATCACTTTACAACATTGTTTCATACTCTAAGTTTCGATGCCCTGGGCAAAGCTGGGCCCTAGGCCTTGGGCAGACAGTCTTCTGTGCAGTTTTCTGTCCCTAAAAGTCCTGAGTGGTCACCTCCAGCCTCTCCCTTGTTCCCCTCTGCATTTGCATCACTACAGTTCCACATCCAGATTTTATCTCCACCACTCAGCTCACATCTTGGTCTCTTTTCTTCGAAGACAGAATCTTGCTCTGTGGCCCAGGCTGGAGTGCAGTGGCACGATCTCATCTCGCCGCAACCTCCACCTCCCAGGTTCCAGCGATTCTCCTGCCTCAGCCTTCCAAGTAGCTGGGATTACAGGCATGCGCCACTATGCCCAGCTAATTTTGTATTTTTAGTAGAGAAAGGGTTTCTCCATGTTGGTCAGGTTGGTCTCAAACTCCCAGCCTCAGGTGATCTGCCCCTCTCAGCCTCCCAAAGTGCTGGAATTGCAGGTGTGAGCAACCATGCTTGGCCAACATCTTGGTCTCTTTTGCTCTTAACAGTAAGCAGGCCTCAATATAGGAACAAGAAGCAAGTGCTGGGCACCTCCAGAGGATCCTACGTGGCTGCCCTCAACCATCCAGAAGAGCAGAAAGTAAGCTGATACAAACCACATTCTTCATGGCCTGCAATGGGGCACGTGAACCCATGACTGCACGAGTAAATGTCGCCGCAGGGCTCTGTGTGGAGTGTGACCGGGGGTGTGTGGATCCTCAGCAAAACGAATCAAGAGGCAAACTTTGCCTGTGATGGCAACACCACTCAGGTCCCCACTTCTCCTGTCTTTGGGGTTGACTTGCTCCAATCGGAAAGAAGCTTCCCTGAAGCTGCTTTTCCTGCCCTTTCTCCCCGAGGAAGCTGAGGGGAGAAGGAAAATGAAGTATCTGATGCAGGGCTAAGGTTAGACAGAAAACATAAGGACAAGGAGGAAAAGAAGCCCTCTGAGACTCTTGGGCGAGGACATTGAGGACAGAATATATATTTCTAGGGTCCCTAGTTGGCGTTCAGAACGTTTTTCCCCATACACGAGTGTTTCTTAACTAGAGGTAACTGTGTTCCCCAAGAGACATTTGGTAATGCCTAGAGACAGTTTTACTTGTTACATCTGAGGAGGGGGTGCCACTGGCATCCCTGAGTAGAGGCCAGGCATGCCATTGCACATCCTACAATGCATAGGACAGCCCCCGCCACAAATAATTGTCTGTCCCAAAATGTCAGTAGTGCCAAGGCTGAGAAACTATGTCATAGACCAATGATGTATTTGGTAATTTTGCTTAATAACTCAACCATAGTGGCTTAAATAGGTTTTGAAGATTTCCTTTATTTATTCATTAATTTATTTTGACAGGGTCCCCCTCTGTCACCCCGGCTAGGATGCAGTGACACAACACGGCTCATTGCAGCCTCGAACTCCCAGGCTCAAGTGATCCTCCCACCTCAGCCTCCTGAGTAGCTGGGACTACAGGTATGTACCACCACGCTTGGCTGATTTTTGAATTTTTTATAGAGATGAGTTCTTGCTATGTTGCCCGGGCTGTTCTCAAACTGCTGTGCTCAAGCAGTCCTCCTGCCTGGGCCTCCCAAAGTGCTAGGATTACAGGCATGAGCCACTGAGCCCGGCCAAGATTGACTTTAATATCTTGCTAGATGTCTCTACTAGATAATATCTTTTAAGCTTCACTTGGTCAAATAACAGCAATTACATGGCTCACACATAGCAGGTACATACATCACTTTGTTCATTTCCTTCACAGCACTAATCATAAAGTGGAACAACCTTTTAAATTTGTTTAATTAATAACTTTCTGCCCCAACTATGATATAAGCTCCTAGAATATTGCCTGATCTAGAGTAGACACTCAATAAATATTTGCTGAATGAATGAATTCAGACAGTTGGCTACTGCCTGTTTCTTCTTATAGGCAGAAGCCATCTCTCGTGTATGTGTCTATATCTATAGCAGCTAGCCCAGATTTTTGTATATTCAGGAAACTCAACAACTGATCTCTGAAACCATGAATCAAAGCATGTGAATGAATAAATGAATTAATTAATATATAAATGAATGGGCAAACAATACTAATATTCCTATGTCCACTGTGAAAAAATTAGGAAGCATGCATGCTACTATAGAGGATATTTCAGAATGCATGGTGAGTTTAAGGGCCTTGTTCTATGCTCCAGCTTCTCCTCTGTAGAACCTTCTCCCTGGGAGTCAGGTGAAGAGTACAGGTTGAGTGCTAGAGACAGTGGTTTTCAGCAGAACTCGGAACCTAAGCCGAGGAGGTGATGACTCCTCTCTCTTCCTAACTACTTTCTAAGAAGTTTTTGGCCCTCTGCCACCAAAGGATGAATGCTGCAAGTAGTGTAAGTTAGTAATACGGCGAGTGTGATGATTCAAATGGCTCAAAGGAGGCAAAAAAGTCTTTGTTCCACAGTTCTGTCTTTCCTATTCTTTTCTATAAAGAGCATGTTGATTTTTAAGAGCTGCTAGTTTTTATAAACTTCTTTTCCAGAGTGATTTATTAGTGTCAAGCATTACTATCATCCTGTAGTTCCAAACTCCTCTCCTGTGGGCAGTAATTTAGCCTTAGTTTTTCCTCTGTGATAAACCTTTGCACGATTAGCGAGTCTCTAATTAGGGATCACAGTTACCTTGGAGGTCTCCGCAAAGAAACAGCCAACAATCTCAGGTTAAGAGACTCAACACAAGAGAGAAACCAGTTTTGCAAAGTGTCCCAATAATGTCTCTCATAGATCTTTTTTCCCTGAGCCAGGATCCAACATAGTATCAGGCATTGCATGTAGCTGTCATGCCTCTTCAGTCTCCTTTAATCTCAAACAGCCGATGGGGGGATATTTGCAGCAAGTATCCGTTAAGAAATACTTACACTTTCCAGATACATCAGCTTGGTTAATTGGAAAGCTCTTTAATAATTGTTTTAGTATGCAAAATTAAGAGTTTCCATAAGAATAATTAATAATACAGTATTTTGTAATAATAAATATTTATGTATCAACTGACTATGGAATTTCAACTTGCAAAGCACATAAATGGATTTTTCACCCTGAGTTACATCTAAAATGCTTACCTATATTTGAAAGTGATGGAAAGCTGGTGAGTAAATATTCCCCTATTCTCTTCCTTGGGTGGACAATTCTGAGACACATTCTACACATTTTCTAAGAAGGTCCTGGCAGCATTGAGATGCATTTGCTCACAAAGGTGTCAGTCTTAGTCTGTATGGGCTGCTGTGACAAATATACCACAGCCTGGGTGGCCAATGTAGTCAGGTTCTGGTGAAGGCTCACTTTCCTAATTCTAATACAATGTTCTGGTTGTGTCCTCACATGGCAGAAGGGGAAGAAGTGAGAGAGATATCTGGGGTCCCTTTCATAAGGGCACTAATCATTTTCATGAGAGCTCCACCCTCATGACCTAATCACCTTGCAAAGAACCCACCTCCTAAGACCATCACCTTACAAGTCAGAATTTCAACATATACATTTGGGGGATCACAAACATCCAGTCCATAACAGTGACCAAATTAAGAGCTCACCCTTGCAAGGATCCAGAAGGAAGAGAAAAAAAAATCAATTAAAGGAAAAATATGATATGAAAGTTGAAAGACATTGAAAATTGAAAGACTTTCATTCATGGAAACTCCAGAAGGAGAGAACAGAGAAAATAGGGGCAGTAGTTGTAGAAATAAAATAAAATTTCCTAATCTGAAGTAAAGCACCAATTGTCAGATTGAAAGAGCCTGCTGAGTGACATCTCCAGAGAGAAGAAAGGAAGAAAGCCAGTTAACTACAATGAAAAGAGACAAAAAACTGGCATCACACTTCTCATGGCAACATGGATATTAGTCAACTATGTGGCAAACCATGGCGATAGTTCAGTGGGTTGGTGGTGAAGCCCTGTTGTTGTTTTGTTTTGTTTCGTTTTTGAGGTAGGGTTTTGCTATATCATCTAGGCTGGTCTTGAACTTCCTGCCTCAAAAGATCCTCCCACCTTAGGCCTTTCATGTATTTCCTTCTTGGACAGAGCTGTGTTTTCATTTTTCTCTCCCTGATTGTTGTAACAGTCTGGAGTTATCTCAAGCTCTGCTTTTCTATTCTAGGCCCCTACACTAGGACGCCTTTGCAGGGAAGGAAGTTTGCTTGCTTCAGAGTGTAGTTCTCCACTTTTAACCTGGAATCAAACACTGTGTTGTGTGTATAAACCAGGAGACAGGAGAGAGATGGTTTCTGGACTGTCCTCTCTGACCTGATGCAGCTCTTCATTACTCACTAGAAGCATTGCTCCATGGCCCCTTCTCTTCTTGTTCCATTTATTCTCTCTAAGTTTGGAATTTCCTCAATTGACCTTTCACTTATGGGTGTGTTGGAATGTAGTTTTCTGTTCACACCTGTTATCAATCTCCTCCCATTCATTTTCTATCTTCTTTCCAGGAATGTCTCGAATTTTCTGCTCTTTTAATGGTGGTTTCATTTCATGTTTTCCTAGAATGCTGTAAATTTATTCTTTCTAAAATACAGCTTTTTATTTTAATAGACTCAGGATTGGAGGTAAGGTGAAAGATTGCACTGTTTGTCAACTGGATTTAATATCATTTATGTGTGTATATATGTATATCTGTTTTATATTTTTATTTTGTGTACTATAGAAAATTTATATTGTAAAATATATATTAATAAATTGCATTGTATGTGTTATTTTATAATCTCTTTTTCACTTGGCATTATACTTTTAACACTTCTCCATAGAAAGACTTCATTAAATTTTTCTCAAATGTAAAGGACAACACCATGGGTAAATTTAACACATAACCAGAAATAGGACACTAAATTTAGGAGCTGTTAATTAACTAGATTGAAAAATGCGTGATATATTCTTTTTCTTTCTTTAATGTCAGATCTTAAAATGTTTGGATCTTATCCAACCAAAAAATTGATCAGACTATCAATGTATTTGTTAATTCAGTTGTTCTAAAGTCCAGTTGTTTTAGTTTCTTAATGGCCAGTTATATGCAAGAATCCAGTGATACAAGATCAAGCATTTTTTTCTGGTTGGGTATATATTTTTTGAATTTGGCTATATTCATAACATGAAGTGAAGATGCAAAGAAATTGCACAAACATCTCTGTTAGAAAATGTCTGTGTGGAAAAATCAGAATACAAGGACTGTGTGTATAAATTTGAAAGCCTAGGGAAATGAAATAGAAGGCAAGTGAGAAAACTCTTTCTCCTTTCCTGGAGATTTTTTTCCCCACTCTGAAAAAATAGGAAAAATCTGTAATCTGAACCATCTCCAAAAGGTCCAGAAGAAGGGATATACAACAAGGAAAAGCAATTTACATTATAGTTGATGACTCTAAGAAAAAAAGGGAGTGCAAGGAATAAAATAATGACATTGAGACTGTGTAAAACTCAGTGGGGAAGGGTAATAATGTTCTTTGAGGGTTTACTAAAATATAAAGGAATTCTCCAAGAAATGGCAATCATTGAAGCTCTTAAATATCAGAAGCATAAGGCTAGAGACTTTATAAGAATATCTTTTTGATTCACAGAGAAGCTCACTCAAAGTTCTAAAGAAAATCTCTACCACCACCACCACCACCCCCGACCTCAATTAATGAATATTTTTGGACCTACAAATATGTCTCTTTATTTTTTCTTTTCTTTTCTTTTCTTTTCTTTTTTTTTTTTTTTTTTTTTTTTTGACACAGAGTCTCGCTCTGTCACTGACTCGCAGGCTGGAGTGCAGTGGCGCGATCTTGGCTCACTGCAACCTCCACCTTCCGGGTTCAAGCAATTCTCCTGCCTCAGCCTCCTGAGTAGCTGGGATTACAGGCACACACCATCACGCCCGGCTAATTTTTGTATTTTTAGTAAAGACAGCATTTCACCCCGTTGGTCAGGCTGAAACCCTGTTGGTTTACTTTCTATCTCCCAGAATATGATACCTTCCATGGTAAAGGGACTTCCCAGATGTGATTAAGGTTAAATATTTTGAGATAGAGAGTGTCTCTGAATTATCCAGGTGGACTTAATATAATCACACAAGTCCTTAAAAGTGGAAAACCTTTCCCAGCTGCAAGTAAAAAGATGAGAGGGGAAAAAAAAGAAGAGAGATTCACAGTATGAGAAGGACTCAACCCACCATGGCAGGCTTTGAAGATGGAGGGAGAGGCCACAAGCCAAGGAATGCAGGGGCCTTTAGAAGCTGGGAATGGCCCTTCACAACCAGCAAGGAACTGAGTTCTGTCAACAACCCAAATCAGCAGGAAATGGATTTTCCCCCTAGACCCTCCAGAAAGAAACATAGCCTATTGACATGTTGGCTTTAGTCAAAGAAACCCATATTGGTCTTCTCATTTAGAGAACTGTAAGAGGATACATTGGTGTTGCTGAAGCCACTAAGTTGATAGTAATTTGTTATGGCAGCAATAGAAAAGGAATACAACTTTGATCCAGTGTTCTCTACCAAGTAGGCCCACATTAAATGAAATATTTCAAACTTGGATTTCTACATATGAGAATATAATTTTTGTTGTTGTTGTTGTTGTTGCTGTTTTGAGACGGAGTCTCGCTCTGCTGCCCAGGCTGGAGGGCAGTGGCGCGATCTGCAAGCTCACTGTGGCTCACTGCAAGCTCCGCCTCCCGGGTTCACGCCATTCTCCTGCCTCAGCCTCCTGAGTAGCTGGGACTACAGGCGCCCGCCACCACGCCCGGCTAATTTTTTCTATTTTTAGTAGAGACGGGGTTTCACCGTGTTAGCCAGGATGGTCTCAATCTCCTGACCTCGTGATCTGCCCACCTCGGCCTCCCAAAGTGCTGGGATTACAGGCATGAGCCACTGCACCCAGCCCCTAAGTAGAGATGTTTTAAAGTAAAAACATCTTTTAAAACAAGAAATGTAATTGTGAGCCAGCTGATGCTGTTGCAGCTTTGTTTGAGTCAAGATTCAAAGGCAGAAGTGGAGGGTGAGGGTGGTGATCACAGACCAGGGCACCTCTCTGCTCAGGGGCCCTTGCAGCAATCTTGTGTCTGAATGTTCCTCCTCCAGACGTGTCTGCAGCATGCCTTCTGCCCACACAGAGGCTATATTCCACTCCTCTTTTGTGGGAAGACTGAATTTTAAAATGGAAGCTCTTCTGAAAATAGAGTCCCATTGGATCTGAAGCTTGGGTGTCATGACATTCCCCCAGTACTACTCCATGTGTAACTGTTTCACGACTTTTGTTGGATGAAATGAACAACATAAATTCCAAAAAACTTCACTCCATTTTTCTTAGACTTTCAGTCTTTTCCTGTGTTCTTGAGTGTTCTGCCTAAACTGGGAAATATTAAATTATCTAATTTCAGCAGTTGGAAGCTGCATTTGTAAATATTTTGATTAGTAAGTTTGTTAGACATTGTGTGGATAGACCTAACTTCTAAATTTAACGTTTCCATTTTTTTTTTTTAAACAACAAAAAAGCTGTGACTGAAAATTATACCCATGCTGTGTGTGCAGATCACATACAGCAGACACTGGTCAATGCAGATTCAGCACAGTAGTTAAGTACATAAAGAAGGTTTGGTGTAACAGAATATTTTCATGTCCCACAGGATTTACCGTAGTCACTGAGCTTGGCTGAGACTATTAGCTTTTTTCTTCCCACCTGCCTTCCTTATTTCCTTTTTCCCTCTTTTATTCATTAGATATTTATTGAGTCTCCACTATGTCATGTGCTATGTTAGTGCTAGAAATTCCGTGATTAGAAAAGCATGCATGGTTCCTATACTAATGGGGCTTAGAATCTAAGAGGTCAGTCAGACTTTAAATAATAGCACCAATGTACATAAATACACTGAAATAAAAGTGCTTCAGGAGAGTATGTAGCAGGGGGCCTAGAACTGCTCTGGAAGTTCAGAAAAGCTCCCTAAGGGAAATAGCCCTAAGCTACACTGTGAAGGATGACAGGGAGCCAGCTAGGAGTCAGCAGCTCATGCAAAGGTCCTGAAAACAGAGGACCATGTCAAAGATGTCACTATCTGAGACCAGTGGTGTGGAGGTGAGAAGAATTTACCAAGACAGTTGTAGGTAAAGAAAGGCAGATTTATTAGAGAAAGTATGAAAATACGCTGTAAGGGAACAATGACCAGTTAGTAAGAGAGGAGCTGACTGTAAAGAGACAAAGGCTTGCTGGGGATTTTAGAGAATAGTGCTTATGCTGTGTGCTGAAGAGGGCTTTGTGCAGTACTGATAGCGCCAAGAGTCTGATGATAACTGGGTGCAGGAAGACAGTGAGTTATTTGCACAAGAGGGCTACGAGTCCTGGACCGTGAAGAAAGTCACACACAACTTATCTGCTTTTTCTTTCTTTCTTTCTTTCTTTTTCTTTTTCTTTCTTTCTTTTTTGATGTACAATGGCGCAATCTCGGTTCACTGCTACTTCCACCTCCTGGGTTCAAGCAATTTTTCTGCTTCAGCCTCCCAAGTACCTGGGATTACAGGCGCATGCCACCACGCCCAGCTAATTTTTGTTTGTTTGTTTGTTTTTGTATTTTTAGTAGAGACAGGGTTTCAGCATGTTGGCCAGGCTGGTCTGGAACTCCTGACCTCAGGTAATCCACCCGCCTGGGCCTCCCAAAGTACTGGCATTACAGGCATGAGTCACTGTGCCCAGCCCAATCTGCTTTTTCTTTTTTCTTTCCCTCAGTCTTGCCATCCTGACTCCTTTTCCCTAATTAGGACTCCACAAAAGATTTCCATCATTATCCAGAAAGAAAAGGGAAACATTGAAGAGTTTTAAATATAGAAAAGAGAGAGTCAGATTTTTGAATTTTTAAAAAATCTTTGTGGCTGCAGAAAATAGGCAAGAGAGGGGTAGGGGAAGCTAGAGTGGATCTGGTGAGAAATGGTGGCCTGTGACTGTAGGATAGAGTGAGCATGGGGGTGGGGAGGGTCCAGACTCCCTCCTAGGTCTCTGATCTGAACACCGGATGAATTCACTTGTGACACCATCAAATCTGGGACTTTTTTGGCTGCAGTTTTTTGTTTTTTGTTTTTTTTTTAGAGATACAGTCTCAGTATGTTGCCAAGGCTGACCTCAGACTCCTAGGCTCAAGTGATCCTCCGGCCTCAGCCTCCCAACTAGCTGGGACTACAGGTATTCACCACCACCCCTGGCTGTCTGGAGATTTCCAATTATTGATTCAATCTCCTTACTAGTCATAGGTCTATTCAGATTTTCCATGTCTTCATGGTTTAGTCTTGGTAGGTTTTGTGTTTCTAGGAATTTGTCCATTTCATGTAGTGTATCCAATTTGTTGGTGTACAATTGCTCCTAGTACTCTCTTACAATCTTTTTTACTTCAGTAAGTCAGTAGTTAATGTCCTCATTTTCTTTCTTTATCTTCAGTTGTTGTTTATTGACATAAAGGTAGGCTCTACAGCCACAGGCCCAGAGGCAGCTGCAGTAGTGGGGGAAAATGGAAGGTGGAGGGTGGAGTGTTTGCTGCAGGACAGCTGAGTGGAGGGTGGGGACAGGTGCCAGAGAGGAAGGCCCAGGGGGTTGGGGAAGCAAGTAAGGGCCAGGGCCAGAGTCTGCTTAAACTGGAACCACTGCCCCATGCCCTAAGGTCCCTAACTCTCGCTGACTGTTTCCTGACCCCAGGCCAGGCTTGGGAGTCCTCTGGGCATCCATTTTCTAAAGGAACTGAACAGAGTACACACAGGAAAGGAAGCTGTCACCCTCTTGCCATACACTCTGGGGACCTCTGTTCTGCATTCCTCCTTCTTCCCTTGCTTGGGTGGGGCCACATGATTGGCAGCCAAACTCTGGGCTGTCCCACCACAGCAGTCTCTAAAAACAGCTATGTTTCAGCGAGGCGTAAATCTTCTTTGCCACACTACAGCCAAGTGAGCTCTATAAGCATTGCTGGCCTAAATGGATGGCTTGGGGGAAGGGGGTGGGACAGGTGCTGGAGGAAGGGCTCTGGGGTCCATCACAGCACAGGAACAACATGCATGATGTTGGTGAAGCCAGAGCCAGGGTGTCACCAGGTCAGCACAATGACCACATCTTCCTTCTTGAAGAAGCCTCAGGCCTTACCAACATTGATGGCCAAGTTCACTCAGAGGTCCACATCCTCAGCCCAGGGCTCCAGGATGGGGTCCTTACACAGCACAGGGAAGAAGCCATGGTACAGGTGGGTCTGGCGAGCTGTCTGGGGATTCCATGTCACAGCAATCATAGGGGCACGTGGGCAGTATCTGGCCCACATGCCCCTATGCCACCTGGTGGGCATACCTGCAGACTTGGTGAGGACAATTATGGCCCCACTGCAGCACTTGAAGGAGGCCTCCACAGCGCTCACGGCAGTGGCTTCTGTAGGGTCGCCGGTAATGGGTGCCCGTGGCAGAACTCCTCAAATAATTGCAAGTGGTAGATAGTGGCCTCTGCCTCACAGGCAATCAGGTGCTGCACGTGCACAGCCTCCAGAGGATAGTCCCCTTTGGCTGTTTCTCCAGACAGCATGATGAAGTCAGCTCCCTCCAGAATTGCATTGGCCACACCATTGCCCTCAGCCCGAGTGGGGTGGAGCTTCTTGATCATGTCCTCCAGCATCTGAGTGGCAAGATGACAGGCTTCCCAGCTTGGTTGCACCGCCCAATCATCATCTTCTGAGCAAGAAAGACCTTCTCTGCAGGAATCTCATCTCAACAGCTTGTGGTAGATCACCACGAGCTACCATAATCCCATCGCTGGCCTCCAGGATTTCATCAAACCTCCAACCCCCAACATAATTCTCGATTTTGCTGATTATCTTGATGAAGACCTGCCTAACTCCATGGACATCAGACGTCTTGCAGATGAATGACGCAAGCATCATATTGACATCTTACCCCCAAACTTCAGGTCCTGGATGTCCTTCTCCAACATGGCAGGCAGGTCCACGGCAGCCCCAGGAAGGTTCGCACCCTTCTTGCTGCCCAAGGAGCTGCCATTTTCCGCCTCTGTCACCAGAAAGTCAGCATCCTTCTGCTTCACCTAAAGAGAAATTAGCCCATCACCCACGTAGATCTTGCTGCTCACTTCCGCCACCTTGCAGATGTTCTTGTAGTCCAGCCACAGGATGCTGTCTTACACTTTTCCATGTAGGTATTATCCAGCGTGAGCTTGAGAGTGGCTCCCTTCTTCAGTTCCACCTCTGCTGTGCCACTGCCCTTGATGGGCCCAGATGGGATCTCAGGTCCTTTAGTGTCCAGAGCCACAGCAATGGGCTGGTAGAGGATGGAGTCAGAAGCAAGGCTTTGCACATTCTTGATGGTCTCCGTATGGTACTCATGAGTTCCGTGAGAGTTCAGATGAACCACATTCATTCCAGACTTAATTGTTTTCTTCAGCATCTCTAACAATGGGGAAGCTGGGCCCATAGTACAGATGATGCCAGTGCTCCAGGCTGTGATGGGTGGCGAGTCAGTGTCCAGGCAGCACATGTGCTCCAGGAATGTGTCAGCCATGGCTGCGTGCAGCTGCTGGGTCATAGTGAAGCCCTGGCTTCACTACAGGGCTTCAACATGGCTTCAGAGGTCCTGCAGTGCTGACCGACTTGGGCTACGCTGCAAAAGCAGACAGGTCAGGAGCCCCGGGATGCGCAGCTGCTGTGACCACTTTCATTTCTAATTGTAGAAATTTAAGTGGTCTTTTTTTCCTAATTCATCTAGCCAAAGGTTTGTCAATTATGTTGATATTTTCAAATAACCAACTTTTGATTTTGTTGATTTTTTGTATTATTTTTCTATTTTCTAGTGCATTGATCTCTGCTCTAGTTTTTCTTAAGGAAAATATATTTTTTAAAACATAAATTAGCTTTATTATTAGCTACTAACTTTGAAAGTTTTATTCTTTTTTAAGGAAAATGTACTTTTAAAAATATATTAAATTAGCTTTCTTTATTGTTAGCTACTAATTATGAAAGTTTTATTCTGCACATGGTAATATTGTACAAAATTATTTTTAAAAATTTCAATCTCCACAAATGCTTGTGTTTGAAAATCATCTTGTTCTTCTTCTCTAAATCCTTATGCAGTTGGAATCTATTTTATTATTTTGACTTTATTTTTTATCGTATTTTATTTTATTAAAGATTCAGGGGTTCCATGTGCAAGTCTGTTACATGGATATATTGCATAATGCTGGGGTTTGGAATTCTAGTGAATCCATCACCTAAATAGTGAACATAGTATACTCTACAGGTATTTGGAAAGGTATTTTTAATGAGAGAGAAAATAACATGTTTTATGCTAATGTGAATGATCCCGAAAAGAAGAAAAATTAATGATGTAGCAAAAGGACTTCTGGAAGAATGTTTCTGGGTTTGTTAGAGGAGGTGTCATTTAGTATGAAGTGGTAGGATGGCTTTGATAAGAGCATTGATAAGAAATCTGAGGTCCTGGGTGGGAAGGCAGAGAAAATGGGTGCAGATAGGTGAGCAAATCTGGGGGCAATTACTGCTGCAAGAGAATCATTACTTCTCTGTGCCGTCATTATCTCTATAGCTATACTCTGGGATGGGATAGAAAAGAAACAGAATAAGAGGCAGGGATTGGCTTTATTATTTCTCCAGCTGGGAAATCTGCAGTGTGCCCAGCAGTCCATAATGGAGCATGGGCCAAGGTCGTGGGGTGATGCAATTCATGGAGGACATGATTTCCAAATGGCATCACGAGATGGTCATTGTGTGAGTGTATGTGAAAGGTTTCAAACCTAAACATTTGAAATAGATGACAGTATGTGCTTCTTTATTATTTTAAAAATATTATTTAGAGCCCTCAAACAAGAGAACTAACTTAGATGTCTCATCCTACCATAGGTCCTGCCTGTCTTACACGCTAACTTGATCGTCTTTCTCACATTGAATTATAGTGAACGATGACTAAAGTTTAGCTGGTTCTTTACTGCCTTGTCTTGTAAAGGTCCCAGGGCCTGTATAGGATTGTCACAGAATGGGGCTGAGGCATGTGCCTTCAGCCTAGCTACCTCATTCCTCTACACCATGAGGGGAGAGGACTCACTACCATTTAACACATTTCTCTACTCTCTGCATTTCCTGTGGGTTATACTCAGATCTGGTGACTTGATTAGCTTCAGATTCCATCTAGATCGTGCTAGTGTTGTGTATCCTGTGACATCTGGGATACATCATGCCTGCCTGTTCCACTTCCAGTAGGCTAAGGTTGATCAGTAGGTTCATGGATACCCATCTATTAGCAAGGCCTCACTCAACCTTCACTTCATGGTTTTAATAGCTATTGATGATCATGCCTGATACCATTATTTCAACAGAGTTGCAAACTGGTAATTTTCTAATTCTAACATTCCTCCTCTATTATCGATCGTGATTTTTTTTTTTTTTTTTAGATGGAGTTTTGCTCTTGTTGCCCAGGCTGGAGTGCAATGGCACTATCTGGACTCACCACAACCTCCGCCTCCCAGGTTCAAGTAATTCTCCCGCCTCCACCTCCCGAGTAGCTGGGATTATAGGCATGCGCCACCACACCTGGCTAATTTTGTATTTTTAGTAGAGATGGTGTTTCTCCATATTGGTCAGGCTGGTCTCGAACTCCTGACCTTAGAGGAGATCCACCCACCTCAGCCTCCCAAAGTGCTGGGATTACAGGCATGAGCCACCGCGCCTGGCCAATTGTGATTTTTCTATAAATAAAAACTTTTCTTACATCAGCTACTTGGTTTCTCTGAAAAAAAAAAAAAATGAATACAGGAAAAACAGGATAGATGTTTTATTCCTTTCCTCTATTTATCAGTCTTCAGAATAATGAGTTGGCGCCCAAGCAACTCCCAAAGGTAGTTAACCAGTGAGTTGTGTGTTGTGGTTTTTGTGAGAGGGTGGTATGGTGTATTATTATAAACTCTTGAATTTTTATATGCTTGACATTTTCAATCCATTTCAGCCATTATTCTTTTTTATCCAAATCATCCATCTCTAGCCAGTGAGTATCATTTCAAGTTGATGCGTGTGTCCTTTCAACATGACCCCAGGAATCTAATCTTTGACTGCTTCTTTTCTTTCTTTCTCAATGTATGCATTTCCTGCCCCAGACCTGGAAATGGCTACTTTTCTAAGGAGCCCTGGTTCCTTTTTGTGAAAGGTATATAAAGTTCACTATCTGAGTGCCTGTAAAGTCTTCCAAGTTGTTTTCTAGGCTCTCCTCACCCCCTCACAGATCTACCATGATAAGTAGCATTGCCAGATGAAAATTCCTGGACCCCTGGTGGGATAGATCATCCTGCGGCTTTCAGCGAACTTATGGGGCCAACAGAATACAAGCCATTCAGATCAGCTAAGACATTCCTGCACCCGGTGCTGCTTTTGTCTTTCACTGCAGCTTTGCAAGAACACTAGGATACAGGATACAGCCAGGCAGCCCTAGCTCCTGGAGAAGTTCATGGCCACCCCATATGTGTCATGGTTGGGGTTGAGCCAGAGTCAAGCCAGCGAATGGGGTGTGGGACACGACAGCACCAGGGTTGGTCCCATCTCCGTCATTTGCAAGCTGGGTGATTTCAAGTTCATCCTCTCCCCCTCAGTGCCTGCAGGTTCCTCATTTACAGAAAAAGGAGAGGAAAACAATAACCTCACAGGGTCATTGTGAAGATTAAGTGGGACCTACATACAGCACCGAGCCCAGGACACTAAAAGACAATAAATAATAGTTTCCTGCCCTTTCCCAGATCACTTACCCTCAGTTATATAATCAGATGGTTCAGAATCTAAAAATTCTGAGTTCTTCCTAAAGTGCTGCAGCTATTTTTACCTGTCCTTTCACAAAAGGTTACAGTCCTGTCCTGTTATCGGGGAGAGGGCAGCCCTGAGTCACTTCCTCCCTCCCTGTGCTGGTCCTTCTGTGCCGAGCTGGACCAAGGCCAGGCTGCTCACCGAGAGCTGCCCATGCCACGAGGGCTTATGCTCGCTGACATTCAGGAGGGTTTCTGTAAAACCACAGGCTTTGCAGGAGACTGGGCTGATCTCCCACTTCCTGAATTGGTCATGCACTTTTACTTCCCCGACATCCTCTTTCTGAAATTGATCAATGTTTCTCCCAAAGTCAGCAATAACTAGCAGGTGGTTGATATTCAGATATGAGGCTGATGTCTTTGGACTTCAAACAAGTGATAAGACTCTTTCCTTTGAAAGATAAAAATGAACGTATAGCTGTGATCCCCAGCTTAACAGCACCTCGGGATGACCAGAGAAGCTTAAAAATACTGACGCGCACATCCCACTCCAGAGACTCTGACATAATTGGTCTGGGGTGTGGCCTGGGCATTGGAGTATTTTATAAACACCCCCAAGTGATTCTAATGTTCAATGAAGGGTGAGAATGGCTAAAAAATAAGTGCTTAGGTAAGTGCGGTTTCTCTGACCCCAAGCAGGTGTCTTATCAGCTGGCGAGCTACAAAGTTGGCCTTTTTTTTTTTGCTTGCATGACAACTTTTTTATACATACTTTAAGTCCTAGGGTACTTGTGCACAATGTGCAGGTTTGTTACATAGGTACACATGTGCCATGTTGGTTTGCTGCACCCATCAATTCATCATTTACATTAGGTATTTCTCTTAATGCTCTACCTCCCCCAGCCTCTCACCAACATGAAGTTGACCTTTCTCTGGCTTGCAGGACTCTCCCATGTGCCATGCCTACAGGTGAGTCAAAAGATGGAAGCACCTGCCAAGTTACGGAAGGCTTATGAGCCATGCCAGAGGGTCTGGGCTAGCTCTTGCTAAAACCCTCGTTCAAGAGTTTTCAGCAGAATGGCAAGTTGTTCAGGTTTGCATTGTAGGAAATATTGCCTGGCAGCACTGAAGAAAATGAATCTGAGTGAGGATGGTCACAGGAGGCCAAGAGACCACTGAGGTCCCAGCAAGAAGGTAAGAACCTGAAGAAAGGCAAGTACCACAGCAGAAGGCCAGGGCACGGAGAACAAGAAAGAGGGGGCTCCTCCTCCTCCCAGTGGTGCTGGCCCAGGACTCGGCCTCTCTGTGCTGAGCCCATTCTCCCTGTTGCCTTGTGATTTGTTGGACTTTTGTATGCAGGCCTCAGTGTCTCCACTGACTTGTTTCTTACTCATAATAATGACTCACGTTAGTTATGCTTTTGCTGTGGGCCAGTCACCCACTCAGAACGTCTCACTTTACCAATAAGACTAAAGCTTAGAGAGGTTAAGTGATTTGCCCAAGGTTACACAGCCAGCAGGAAGTGAAGGCGGACACAGAGGCAGATTTCTGACCAGTAAACGGCCCATTCCCACTTCTACCTGTGGTGCTTCTGTGCTTCTCCCCTGGCTGAGGCCACCTCCTTTTGAATTGAGCCTCAGAACCTGCTGTACCCACAGGCAGTTTCCAACTTTCTATCCTGGGGCTTCCTGGTCAGCCTGCCCTTGGAGTCTTGGTGCCCACAAGAAGGAGAGGGTCCAGCTTGTGGTTCCACTGACGGGATTGACCACCCTCTTGAAAGAGTTCTAATTTTACATTATTTCAACTCCTATTTCCTCATAACTAAAAAGATCCCCTGGTCCCTTAAGTTTCTCACATGCTAAAGTATTGAAACTCTATAAATTCACCTTTTTTTTTTCAGGGAAAATTCTTAAAAATAGTATTCCCACAGAACGTAATCTTTGTGAATGGGTCAGAGTTACAGGCTATAGGTGTGAGTAGTTTACAAGTTCCTGTGTTAAGACTTTGAGTTCAGGTTCCCAGTATGCCTAGAGAAATCCAGAAGGCATAGGGGGACGAGAGAAGGGTTGCACTTTAAGAATTTCTGTGCCAACACTGTTTGAAATGCAGCCTGGAATTACCCCCACAATAGGGAGAACAAATATCTTAAGAAGGCTCCATCAGTTTCCGGTGGTACCATTTCCTTAATCCATGTTACATACTTTTTGGCCATGATTAGCAGTGAGTGAGCGCACACTATATGGCAATGCTGTGATAGTACCTTACATAGATTATCTCTCATTATGACATCCCTATTATACAGAAGAGGAAACTGACGCTCCCAGAGGCTAAATAACTTGCCAAACTTTCCAAGTTAATATGTAGTAGGGACCAGATGCCGTGGCTAATGCCTATAATCCCAGCAGTTTGGGAGGCTGAGGCAGGCAGATCACTTGAGGTCAGGAGTTCAAGACCAACATAGCCCATATGGTGAGACCCCGTCTCTACTAAAAATACAAAAATTAGCCAGGCATGGTGGCATGCGCCTGTAGTCCCAGCTACTTGGGAGGCTGAAGTAGGAGAATCACTTGAACCCAGGAAGCGGAGGTTGCAGTGAGCTGAGATTAAGCCATTGCACTCCAGCCTGGGTGTAGTAGCAAGACTCTGTTTCAAAAAAATATATATGTAATAGAAACTGTACTGTACAGCAAACCCCATGACATGTAACAAACCCTCACATGTATCCCCAAATGTAAAAGTTAAAAAAAGAAAAAGAAAAAAATAGAAAAAGAAACTGTACTTGAAAGTAGGCCTGCCTAACTCAAAAACACCAGGCTCTTAACCATTATCTGTGTAGTTAAGACTCTCAGTAACAAATTGTAGTCTACTGTGTATATTAATGTCCACCACTTCACACATTTTATCTGTTAGCAACAGCCTCTCTGAGCTTTGTATTTGTATATTTGACAGGTTTTTCCTATAGATAGCATTGTAATATTTCCATTTAACTCTATCCTTTGTAAAACGACATCACTGGTATGTTTCAATTAGATTTTCAGTCAGTGACAGCTAGTGAGCAAAGGAGCAATGATTACAGAATCATTTCTTCTTGGGATCTTGAGAAGAAATGATTCTCTAATCATTGCTATGGCTATGTCATCACTATGTCCATGGCTATGTCTTTGCTTATTGTGTAGTGCAGCAGGGATACTGGTCACCTGGGCAGCCCGTGACCAACTGAGGGTTCATTCAGCCTTCAACCCGGTGTGGGGCATGGGATAAGTGGTCTCTCCCGGCCTCTGTTTTCTGCTCTGAAATGTAAGATGTCTTGCAGCGCCAACCTTCTGTGACTCTCTCTGGCGAGCCGCTGGCAGTGCACTAGCAACTCTCTGAAGAGTCGTCTGGTTCCATGATTTTACAGCTTTGTTGTTGGCTACAACAGAAGACTCTTTTAAAATAGGAACCCATCTATATTACACAGAACCTGTGTTTCCCAGTCTATGGTAATCATTAGCATCAACCTGTTGTTAATAAAAATAAGTAACAGTCAATTCAATAAGAGGTTACTGACAAAACAAAATCAGCAGAACTCAGGCATTTCTGGCCACTGGAGACTCCACTGATCACCCTAAAAAGCCAGGCAAGGCTGGGTGCCATGGCTCACGCCTGTAATCCCAGCACTTTGGGAGGCCGAGGTGGGCGGATCACGAGGTCAGGAGATAGAGACCATCCTGGCTAACATGGTGAAACCCCGTCTCTACTAAAAATACAAAAAAAAATTAGCTGGGCGTGGTGGTGGGTGCCTGTAGTGCCAACTACTTGGGAGGCTGAGGCAGGAGAATGGCGTGAACCCGGCAGGCAGAACTTGCAGTGAGCTGAGATCACGCCACTGCACTCCAGCCTGGGTGACAGAGCAAGACTCCATCTCAAAAAAAAAAAAAAAAAGCCAGGCAACTTTGAGGAGACCCAAGCACATTTAGCCCTGGACTGCCAGCACCTGACTCACCCACCCATCAGACGGCCTTGCCGGAGCCACCTGCTGGCAGTGTTGCTCTCCATATGTAGTGGAGTGTATTTTTATTTTTAGGAATTCCAATCTCATTACTAGTTTGAAAGAGCTCTTTGGTGATTCTTTTAGGAAAGCTAAGAATTATTTGGTGACGTGGGTAGTTTTCTCAACTCAATTAGGGGAGGAGAATTTTTGTGTGCTAGTTGTTGTTTGAGTATGCGAATTTCAAGCCTTTGGTAACAGAACTGTGAACTCCTCTGCTACACTGGGGGCACTCTGTGGATAGGACCCGTAAGCAAATTTGCCTGGCACAGGGCAGGCACTAATCTGTGATTGTTGAATAAATGAGTAAATGATGAATGGTTGAATTACAGGACCCCAAAGGCCTTTGAATTCAAATTTCTTAGCTTTATAAGAACCACTATATAAGAATCACTGAATTTACTTAAAGGCTATATATATATACACACACACACACACGCGCACACACACACACACATATTTCTTTTATTAATGTTACAAACATATTGTATACATTTTATAGTTTCTTCTTATACTGAAGAGAGTGGGATGAGAATAATTGTTTATATTTATTGATGTTTCCAGTATGACTTATGATTAGAGAATATGGCTTTCTTTGGAAGAAAATGGTGCATGAACAAAGGCAGGAAACTGTATGGGAAGGAAATAAATGCCAGAAGAATTTTTCTTCTTCATTTAGGTAGAACTGAAGAGTCTTTTCAGGTTCTACCATAAAGAAGAGACTTGTAAAAACTTCAGTTTTCCTTCTATTGGGTTCTGTTGACATAATAACCCCAGCAAATATTTTAAAAGATATGGTATTCAAATAAAATAATCCCTCAACTATGAATATGAGCGTTCATTTAGATAAATGAATATAAAATGAATCAACTGGTGCCAAGTAAATCTTAAAATTCATGTAATTATCTGGATAATATCTGAAAAGTCACCCTCTGTCTTGGTCTGTATAGTATGACTTATGAGACCGTGTTCCTCTCCCATTGGGTAGACAGAATTGGTGCATTTTAATGTAACAGGGATCACATTAGGCAGAGTGTGGGGTAGTCGTGGTGGTTGTTTGGAAGTTTAAATATGGGAAAGGGGTGTGATGGATTTTCTGCTTGGTCTGTGTAAACCCAGCATCGTCCCTGACCCCTGCCACACTGTACTCTGCATTGCTGGAGCGAAGTCTGCAACTTTTTTTCCCAGTGTGCTTCAGAGTTAGGGCTTCCCAATGAAAAGTGGAAGAAAATAATTCTGTCATGCAGATGAGATAATGCGCTGTTGCTTTTGGGGGGAATATCCCCCAAGAATCACCTACTGCAGGCAAGCAACTGAGATTATTGGTAGCAGCTGCCCTTGGCTCTGAGGTGCCCTCCTGAGAATCTCTTGCTTCAGTACTTCAGGGCAGCTGGAGTCTGGGTGGCAGCTTCCTCTGATTCCTACTGTTCTAGATTTAGTGAGAGCAGATTTCCTGACCTTGACAACCCCAGGCCTACTCAATGATCATGAACTTCCTTGGATTTAATCTCTTTCTGCTAAAAATGCTTGGTTTCTCCTTTTCTTTTCTTGCCTGAATGAACCCTGACTGTTAGACTATCCTCACCAACCTCACTCCAGATGAGCCTGAGCCCCAGGGTTCTGGCAGTATTGGAATATGGGGTAGTGACAGAGCTGTCCAATGCCCAAGGGTAAATGGAAGTCACACCCTGGGCAGCCCAAAAACAGGGGGTCAAAGGGAGGGGGAGGAGAGCAGGAATGGAACCAAGTTTGGGTTGTCTGCAAGGATCAGGGCAGCATGGAGAAGCAGATCTTAGTAAGCCATCAAACAATTCCTAGTAGAGAGAAGGATCCTTTAAGGGAGTCTCTGCATGGGGGTGTTGACTGTTGGGACTACTGGGTCAGTTCTTAAAGATATCTCTGACCATTAGATGGCACATATAACAAGGAAACAGACCCCTCAAAAATAAAGTAAATGGAGTGTCTTCATGGGGAAACAGCATCATGGACAGATTTAACTTGGGACAGATTCGTCCCATTTCTTTATTCTTTGCTAGTAGTGCTAGACAGCCACATTTAGCCACAGCCTTGAGGTGTGAGAAATGTACTTCCCTGCCCCTTGATTTGGGTTTTGGTCATGTGACTCGCTTTGGCCAATAGGCTGTTAGCAGATGTTGATGCAAGAAGAGGCTAAAAACACACTAACAGGGCTGGGCTTGTCCCCTAGAGCGCCTGCCATGACCATGGGAAAAATATGCCCTGGATAGCCAATGTCTCTCCAGCCCAGGCCCTAGAACGAAGCACAAGGAACAGAGATGCTGCAACTGACCCAGAGGCCCACAGGCACATGGATGATAAATGCTTATTGTTTTTCACAGAGATTTGGAGGTTATTTGTAATGCAGCAAAATTATAGCAATAGCTACCTGATACAGGTTGCATATGTCAAATCATAGACACTGTTCTTTATGGTGTAATTAAATAATTTTCAGGGATCACTTTGACCACGTTCAGTTTTTACAATCCATGCACTAGCTTTAGTCTCAGATTCACAAATGAAATGAGATCCCACCCTGCCTTCAATGACAACTTTGTTTAGTCTTGTTTCATAAGTAAAATTTGTGACAATTTGTTGCAGTTGATATCCTAGCTTTTATTTAGGTAATGAATGATAGGCCTAGAATTTCCTTGGACAAAAAGATCTATAGTTTCAAGGCCATAGAAATTCTTTTTCTTGTTATCAGCATCAGAAACCTGTACTTTCAGATAATTTCACAATTGTTTTCATCTTCCATTTTTCATCTCTAGTTAAATTTACACAGCGTGGAAGTATCTTTAAGAATGAACGAATTTTTTAAAAAGTCATGAACAAACTGAGAAATATACATGATCATTCATTTGGCACCATCTTCTAAAATTTCACACTTCAAGGATAAGCAAAATTAGTATAATTCACTTCTTAAATTGCTTGCTTACTAACATTGTGAGGCAGTGCAAGAGGAAGGAGATTGTAGCTTTCAATAGATGTGACAAGGCAACCCTCCCAAGGGTATCTGAGAACGGAATGATGCTGACAGATGGCAAACCTACTGACCCCAGCCCTGATGGTTCCTCGGTGGGGGGCCTGAACTGTCTGACCCATGGTGTCCCCTTTGCATACTACACCCAGACTGTGGGTGGTCAAGGAAAATATTTCAGCCACCAAATTTTTCCGCTTGTTTTTTGCTGCCCAAGTTGAATGTTAGTGGTAAGCTATCCTGTTCAATAGTTATTTGAGATAAATAGTTCTTTAACATAAAGTTCTCTTCTTTCTACGGGGGTAGAGATTGGGTTATATCATTGTTGTTATGGTTACACATTCCTTCCTTGAGTTCAGATAGTGCCTCTTAGTAGCCAAGAGAACTCTGTTTATGTGAGCCTGATCCTCCACTCAATCTAAGGAAGTGGAGTGAGAAATGACCCAGCTGGTTTCTTCTGGTTTCTTATTGTCCGGGTCAAGGGAGGAACACGAGGCCCCTGTGATGGGGCTCCCACAGGTACTCTTGCATCGCTTGGCTCCATTTGATCCCACTTGTCCTTGCTCCCATTATCTCTCCAGGTCTTGCATGATGCAGTATAGTGTGGCTAAAAGCATGGGACAGCTTGTGTCTGAGTCCCTGCCTCAACACTCATTAGCTGAGGAAACATGGGCAAGTGACTGAACTAATTCAGACTGGATCATCTCATCTTCAAAATAGAAGCAAAAATAGCACCTACTCAGCAGAGTGAGGTGGCTCACACCTGTAATCCCAGAGCGAGACAATGCCACTGCACTCCAGCCTGGGCGACAAGAGTAAAAACTCCATCCTAAAACAAAACAAAACAAAACAAAACAAAAACAGCGCACCTACTCTATAAGATTATAGTGATAATTAAATCAGATAATCCTATAAATAGCATAGCACAGATCCTGACACATATGTTCTCAGTTAATTTCAGCCACTGCAATATACTGGTAATTACTCTTATGGAGGGAAGATGCCATAGAGTGTAGGTGTAGGTGTAGGGGGTTCCTAGGTTTAGGGAGCTTTGGGCAGAGTAACTGCAAAGCGGACAGTTCCTCTTCCACCATCTTACCCTTAATGTCAGCCCCCAGAGGATCCAGATAAGACAGCAGGGTACTGGAGGATGTGGTGCCCTATGTCCTGACCCCTCACAAGGCTCTGAGGCCCTTCTCACACCTGCCAGGCCTAGCAGAGTGGCCTGCCAGTGTGGTGGCACAGAGCTGGCTGAGAACTGACTCCTGGAGAAGCAGGATGGTGAGGCGAAAAACATACCCAGCTTCCAGGGGCTGAATTTGACATCTTATTTCAGATCTGCTGAAGCTGCCCCAGGCTCCCCCAGGCTGCTGTCTTTCGTGGTTTGACATACACGTCTGTCATTGGGTACATGCCGTTTGGGGCCACAGGGTGACAGGCAGGGCCATGTCACCATGAGCCACACAGCAACACCATCTCTGGAGCCACCACATGGAACAGCACGTGCATGACATGCCTCTTGTTTCCGGGATGTGTCCAGCACTTGCCCCTGCCCTGTTGGGGTTTGGAAGAGAGGCATCTGCTCCACTACTCTGCTCCAAAATGCACTGCTTCAAGAAAAAAAGCAGCACTGGAAGGACTTGAGCTCATGTGGTTCATGGGCAGATTTCTTACAGCACAGTTTGGGGAATCTCACCGTGGGAGCCCTGCTCTACCTAGGGCAGGTTGGCTCCTGGCTTCCCTGTCCCTTAGCTTCACTTTCTCAAACTCACTGTAAGTTGTATTCACTCATCTTTTCATTACAGGGGCTAGATATTGTGATAAATGCCGGGGCACACAGTCTGCCTTGAAGGAACTGACAGTCAGTCAGAAGGGCCCCCAGGGGGCGGTGAGCTGCAATGTCCTATGGTACATATTATGATACAGCTATGGAGTGGAAAAGGGGAGAAAGGATAAGGAAGGACCTAGATCTTCCTAATGGAACTAGGGGTAGAGGGCATCAAGGAAGGATTATCCAGGAACTAACATGTGAGAAGGTTCTAGAAGGAATTCCCCAGGGGGAGAAAAAAACAAGCCAGGTATAAATAGGAGAAGGGATGCTTTAGCCAGAGAGAAGAGCACAAGAAAGCCAGGGACACGAGAAGCCTGACAGTACACAGACCCCGGGAGATTCTTCAGTGTGGCTAGGATGTAGGGTGTGAAGAAGGAATGAGATGTAAAAGGTCAGCAGGGCCAAAATAGTAAAGAACTTTAGATACTTAGAATAATGCATTTAGGGAACTTTGTGAAATAGTGCTATGTATGGAATAGTATCCCCAGGATCCACCTGTAAAACCAGTCAGTTGCCCCAGTTTCAGATGGCATCAGGGAGAAAGAAGAACAGGAAAAAATAATGGAAGTACCCCTTCCTTTAAAATTAACATTTTTGTGGCCTTGGACGAAGGTCAAAGGTAAATCAACCCAGAAATGCTCTTTCTTAGACTAAAAACTCAACTGTTCATTTTAATGGAAGGAAAAAGTGAAGTCAGAAGAGTGAAGTGCCTTACTCAAGTTAGTAGGAGGGCTCAGACATAAACCCAAGTTATCTAATTTCCAGTCCAATCCAACACATTCATTCATAACATGTTAGAAATAGAAGATAAGCTGCCTTAGGGACTCTGGTTTTATACCTGAGAAAACAGAGATGTTCAAGAAGTCAAGTGAGGTCATGAAGTCTTAAAGTTTCCAATGACAGAGGCACAACTTGGATTCAGAACTCAAAACCGCTAACCCTTAACCCCTAAGGAATGTTGAGGCATCCCTTCTCCTATTCACACTGGCTTGTTTTTTTCTCCACCTGGGGAATTTCTTCTAGAACCTTCTCACATGTCAGTTCTTAGATAATCCTTTCTTGACACAGCCCCCCAACCCCAGTTCCATTAGGAAGATCCAGGTCCTTCCCTATCCCTCCTCCTGCCTTCCACTCCATTGATGTGTCATGATTCAGAGCTCATCTAATTAACTACAAATTCCTTACTCCAGGGGAAGCAGCTCTCCTTGGAAGTGGTGACTGGCACCACCTTCGTTAGAGAAGGAGTGCCTCATTCTATAGAAGCTTAGGGAGGTCACGGGAGGTGATTTGCAAAATTTTCTACCCCATGCTTAGAGGACCCTTTCTTTTTTGTTTTTTTTTTGAGACAGAGTCTCGCTGTCACCCAAGTTGGAGGCCAATGGTGCAATCTCGGCTCACTGCAACCTCCGCCACTTATAGGACCCTTTCTAAAGCATTTTCTGGAGACTAGGGCCTGAGAATTGTGACTCTGCGGAACCTTTCCCAGCTTTCTCCACAGAGCTTAGCTTAGTCTCCTATTTATTGCGTACCTGGGTACCACATTCTGTGCTAGCCCAGTGTTAGGAACACCTTGTGAGCAGACCACCCCTCCTGGGAAGTAAAACAAATGCACAGAGTCCCTTTCTGGATCCCAAGCTCCCCCCCTGCAATGTGTGAGCAGTTTGGAAGAAAAAGCTGAATTCTTCCCAGCCAGGCAGAGACAGACAGGTTGTCATCCGCCTTCGGCAACCTGTACCTTCTTTTCCTTCAACTGAATTTATAGCTCTTGGCCATCTTGTCCCTGTGTGGTTTTGCCTCTCTGCTTTGGTCTCTCAGCTGTCACCGTTTTACTTTGGTAACTAAGGGGAACATCCCGTATCTCAGAGACATGACAGGGCCACGTAGCCTGACCAGCCTCACTACGAAGTCATTTCTTTTATGCAAGGTCCTCAAAGAAGCCCCTTTGCGGTTTATGGTGGGGTCGCTGGGAACCAATGAATGGGCTTGGCCAAGCTCTCAAAGAGAAAAAGCACACAAGGAGGAAAGGATGGCGAATATGAAGGTAGAGAAAGTTGAGAGAGCTACATACAGAGAACAATAGCGTGTTTCAGGAGTCACTAAAAAAAAAAAATCAATTCACGTAGATTACTCTTCATAGCTTCAGCACACATGTATTGATAGCACTCTGTGTGCCAGCACGGTGCTCACAGACATGCCCAACTGACCTAGGTTTGCTGCCTCATTCAGAATCATGCAGACTCAAGTCCTGTCATTGCAAGGAAAGAGGATCTAAAAAGCCAAATCTTCCAAAATGCCAACACTGAGCAGTTCTGGCTGGTTCTTCACATCAACAAACTTCTCCGCTCTGCAGCCGAAGTCGCTTTGCTTTGCTTTGCTTTGCTTGTGGATGCCTCAGGACACCTCCCCCATCCCTGTGCAGAGGGAGTGAGGCATCTCACTGCACACGTACAACGGGAAAGCAACTTCCAGAATTACCCTTTTATTTTCTAAATAAGCTTTTAATTTTGGAACAATTTCATATTTTCAGAAAAGTTGCAAAGATAGTACAGAGAGTTTCCATATATCTCTCACCCAGTTTCCCCTAATGGAACATCTTACATTACCATGGTATGTCGGTGCTTTACTATTAACTAAACTCCAGACTTTATTTGGATTTCCCTAGTTTTTCCCCTAAATAGGTATTTTTTTTTTTCTGTTCCGGGATCTTATCCAGGTTCCCACATTGCATTTAGCAGAATTTTGTTTGGAGGCTTACGTACACTTAGAGAAAATTACTCGAAGTAAATGAGGCCATTTCTAAGTGTTCAGAATTTGGACTAATAATTCCAAAGGATGAGTTACATTTCCCGTTTGTTTTGTGTCTGTATGCACAATTTTAAATAATTAACTCAGCAAACAATCGTTTCTTAAAGAAGGTTTTAAGGTTGTTTTTGGTTTTTGGTTTTTTTGTTTGTTTGTTTGTTTTTTGTTTTTAGTTGCAGAACCCATTTTTTACTACTGCCTCCCCTTCACCCAGAAACAGCAGCAACTCAGTCTACTGACTGGACCCACAGAGACTTCCCCAGAGGGCCAGAATTCCAGCTCTTTGCAGTTCTGTGAGCCCCTGAGAGGATGACAGCAGAGTTCATTTTGCCTGAGGGTGTGATGGAAGGTTCTGCCCTCTAACAAATGTGCAACACTGCCCCCTAAAAACTCACACGGAAGTTGTGAGGCTAAAGCTAGGACAGATTCCTCATTTAAGAGTTCAAGTCTACAGATCTACAAAGTGTTGCTTGGCATTTGTGTGACATCTTTCCATGAAGAAGTTCTAGGATGGGGTGGCCACCGTCATGTTTAGAGCTGAGTGTGCCCAAGGACCCCCAGCTGTTGTGCCAAGGGGTCTTGAAGCAGGATAGGATGGAGAGGCTCACACACCTGTCACTCCTCTTCTAATGGACCCTGCTAATTCCCATAAGATAGCGTTCAGCTGACTCATTTTTGCCACAAATTCTGCTTTCCTCTTGTGACTGAACTAGCATAGCAGCTTATTTATCTATTTAACAAGGGGGAGAATTTTTTTTTTTTTTTTTTTGAGATGGAGTCTCGCTCTGTCTCCCAGTCTGGAGTGCAGTGATGTGATCTTGGCTCACTGCAACCTCCACCTCCCAGGATCAAGCAATTCTCCTGCCTCAGCCTCCCTAGTAGCTGGGACTACAGGCATGTGCCGCCACGCCCAGCTAATTTTTTGTATTTTTAGTAGAGACAGGATTTCATCATGTTGGCCAGGATGGTCTCAATCTCCTGACCTCGTGATCCACCCGCCTCAGCCTCCCAAAGTGCTGGGATTACAGGTGTGAGCCACTGCGCCCGGCCTAACAAGGGGGAGGTTTTTAAGGGTGATAGCAGGGACTGTTGTCATTCATATTATTATTCATATTATTGCCCAAGTATTGCGTGTTTTCACACACAGCCCATGCTTAACTATACTTGCTCTTTGATAAGTGTCTGAGATGAGTGAAACCCTAGAAGAGCAACAAACTTCGAAGAACTACTTTGGAGAACACTTAGTGCTTTGTTGGCTTTGAGCAGGTGTGAAAAAGGCAGACAATGGAGAGAAGAGGCAGAAAGGAGGCCATTCGGCCGGGCGCAGTGGCTCACGCCTGTAATCCCAGCACTTTGGGAGGCCGAGGCGGGCGGATCACAAGGTCAGGAGATCGAGACCACGGTGAAACCCCGTCTCTACTAAAAATACAAAAAATTAGCCGGGCGCGGTGGCGGCGCCTGTAGTCCCAGCTACTCGGGAGGCTGAGGCAGGAGAATGGCGGGAACCCGGGAGGCGGAGCTTGCAGTGAGCTGAGATCGCGCCACTGCACTCCAGCCTGGGCGACAGAGCAAGACTCCATCTCAAAAAAAAAAAAAAAAAAAAAAGACAGAAAGGAGGCCATTCATCTCCCACGGATGCCATCAGAAGTTCAGAATCTGGACATGTTTCTTGGTTTCCTAAGGGAGGCACCTTTCACTGTGCATTTTTGTATCTGATTCACAAATTCTTTTAAAAGAAAAACATAATCCCAGGAAAATGATCTTTAAGAATTTAACATCATTTTGCCATTTTTTCCATAGAATAACACAAAAATGATTTTAAGCTATTAATACAAAATATTTTTGTAAATAACTGAAAAGTGATTTTTACTACAATTTTAAAAATATTGTCTTTCCTCATTTAATAACAAACTTTCTGTACTTCCTTCTTTACATGAATTATGCAATTACATGTTAAAAACTATTAAATTATCTGTAACATGTTTGTTTTTAGACTGAATTCATATCAACATGTTACAATGTATGTGTGCAGCATTAAAGTAAACAAAATGGGTTTATTTATATAATTTTATTGTTTTGTTTCCAAATGAAAAGAGAAAGGATTATGGATTTCTGTTTATAAGTTCTTTGCCACAAATAATGCATTGTAGGGTGGATGGTAGACGTCTATACAAATAAAGATTGTGTTTATTGGGGTGTCTGCTCTTGTATCACATGCAAATAACTGGATGGATTTTCACCAAATATAGAGGGTATGTTTGAGATAATATAACCTGAAATATAGTTTATATGGCAAAACAATTTTCTATGTGGGCACCTAAGACCCACTAACAGAATCAGACATTCTCCCAAGCAGCGGAGACAAGTCAAGTTAGAGGATCCTGTGACATCAGGCAGAAGTAACACGTTGTAAGCACTAGGATGTGCTGGACTGGAAAATAGAAAAGCAATGATTTTTAGATGTAAGCACCAAATTAAAAATCAATAGAACAAATGCACCCAGTTGCTAAAGTTAATTTGTGGTGGAGCTACTTCTCACCTGGGGAACTCAGTGTAGCTCCTGGGTAATCAGCAGCAGGGACTTATGTATTTCATGATAGATAATACTGTGCTGTGCAGCGTGAGGAAGCTCAGTCAGACCCCAATGTGAAAAGCCAAACCGGATAAGATCACCACTTAGATGCTTTCTGTTTCATTTTGGTGTCTCGACGTGTTGTGAAGAATTTTGATAAGATAACTACAACTTTAGACCGGGTATAGATTCTCTTGAGGCACATTTGCAGAATGCATATAATTTTATCTGTTCTTCATTAATTTGCTGTATTTCTTCATTAGTTTCTTATGCCTTCTGACCAACCCATGGCCACTGTGTGAATAACTGAACAATGTTTGAGTAAGATTACAAACAAGTGATATTGCACAATGGTCAAAAAAACCTCAGGGCAGCTAGACATTTTAGCCAAGCCATAAACTGAATGCTGGAGTCATGAGCAAGTTCTCTGATCTTGTCCAATCACACGTGTTCACTTGAGATGTGCTCAGGCTTTTGCATGGTTTTGTTAACAATGTATTTATATATTTAGTTGAATAAGAAATACATTTCACATGTTCAAACATTGGAAAATGAAAAGCATATTGTAAAATCTTTTCTTATCCTATAGCCCAGTTCACCTCCCTAAAGACAACTGTTACAATTGCTTGGACTTCTGACAGATATATATTATGCAAATGTAAGCAAACATGTATATTTATTACTTATTTATTTATTTTTCTTAATGAGACATTTTGAAAACAATCCGTATCACTACAAAATGAGATACCTCATTCTCCTTAGTGCCTGCCATTCAATTCCCTTGTATGTACCATAATTTATTACACTCTTCCCTCTAGATGGACATTTAAGCTGTTTCCAATCTCTTGCTGTTACAAGCAATGCTCTAATAATGAATTGCTTTAAACATAGCTCATTTCTCATATTTTCAGGTACATACATGAGATTACTTTCTAGTACTGGCAATAAAAATCATACAATCATCTCAGTAGATGCAGAAAAAGTATTTAGTGAAAATTTAACATATTTTCATGATAAAAAGAAAACTCTCAACATATCAGGTGTCGAAGGAATGTGTCTCAACATAATAAAGGGCATATATGACAAATCCACAGCTAATATCATTACACTCAATGGTGAAGAGCTGAAAGCTTTTCCTCTAAAATCAGGAATAAGGCAAGGATGCCCACTCTCACCACTTCTATTCGCCATAGTACTGGAAGTCCTAGCCAGAGCATTTAGACAAGAAAAAGAAACAAAAGGACTCCAAATTAGAAATTGTTTCTGTTTGCAGATGACATGATACTAAATATAGAAAACTTTAAAGACTCTATAAAAAAATTTTTTAAATTTATTTTTATTATTTTAGAGACAGCGTCTTGCTCTGTAGCCCAGGTTGGAGTGCAGTGGTATGATTATAGCTTACTGCAGCCTCAAACTCCTGTGGTCAAGTGATCCTCCCACTTCAACCTCCCAAGTGGCTAGGATTACAGGTGCGAAGTCGCCATAGCCAGCAAAAAAAAAAAAAAAAAAAAAAAAAAAAAAAGGCTAAACCTAATAAATGAATTCGGTAAAGTTGCGGACACAAAATCAACATACAAGTATCAATTATAGTTCTATACATTAACAAAAAAATCCAAAAAATTAAGAAAATGATTATATTTACAATAGCAGCAAAAAGAATGAAATATTTAGAAATAAATTGAACAAAGGAGGTGAAAGATCTGTACCTTGAAAACTATAAAATATTGTGGAAGACACAAATAAATGAAAAGAAATTCTGCATTCATGAATTGGAATAATTAAAAATTTTAAATGTCCATACAACCCAAAGCAATTTACAGATTCAATGCACTGTCTATCAAAATTCCAATGGCATTTTTCACCGAAAGAGAACAAATAACCCTGAAATTTATATGGAACCACAGATAACCCTCAAAGCAAAAGTAATTTTCAGAAAGAAAGAAAGCTGAAAGCATCACACTCCCTGATTTCAAACTATGTCACAAAGCTATAGTAATCAAAACAATGTAGTACTGGCATAAAAACAGACATAGACCTATGGAACAGAATAGAGGGCCCAGAAATAAACTCACATGTATATGGTCAACTAATCTTTGACAAGTATGCCAAGAATACACAATGGGAAATGGCAAGACTCTTCAATAAATTATGTTGGGAATACTGGACATCTATACACAAAAAAATAAAATTAGATGTTTGTCTTACACCATAAAAAATTAACTCAAAATGAATTAAAGACTTAAATTAAGATCTGAAATGGTAAAACTTTTAGAAGAAAACAGAAAAGGAGGTTTTTGACATTGGTTATGGCAATGATTTTTTTGGAAGTGACACCAAAAGCACAGGAAGCAAAAGCAAAAATAAACAAGCAGGACTACATCAAACTAAAAGGGTTGGCAGCAAAGAAAACCATCAACAAAATGAAAAGGCAGGCTACAGAATGGGAGAAAAATTTGCAAACCATATGTTGATTCATTTAGTCTTCACAGAAACACTGAGCTAAGCACTAGTATTACCCCTCCTTTACAGATGAGGAAACTGAGGCTCAACAAGATTGCTCAAGTAGTGAGCGATGGAGCTGGGGTTTGACTCCATAGTCTACCACTCTGAGAGAACCAAAAGATAAAGACAAAATATCCCACATCTGGGAAGCATGAGTAGACAGGGGCCTATCTTAGTATGTGGGTAGCTGGCAGGTGGGTGACCCCTGGCCAGATGAAAAGAGAGTGGATTGGCAGATAGATGGAATTGAATACACTCTTCCTTACAGGTTTAGTGGAACATCATCTTTAACCTGCAGGTGAAGCAGCTGGCCTTGTGGTCTGGCAATGTGTACTGGTGTAATTCCACTTGTGCACAGAACAAAACACTCGAAAGTTGCTGTATTTTGTTTCGTCTGCCGGCATCTGAGAGGCGAAGAGCCAGGCATTATTTCCCCAGCCAGGGATCTTATTACTTAGGTGGCTGCCATTGTAGGGTGGCTTGAACACCCTGTCCTGCTTTCACACAGCTTTAGAGATTGCAGAGACTGCTGGAATTAGGACTCATCTTCTTTAGGTATTTTAAAGAATGTTTGATAACAAAACAAACCATCCATAATGCTCATTCCCATTCATTTACATCAGGAAAACTTTTTAAATGTGGGCAGGGATAGATATGAATGACCAAATTATTCTAGAATTGATTTAAAAATACAGCGAGAGCCATTAACTTAACAATGATTTGATTGTTGCTATTCCAGTTTACCAGCAAACTTTTTAAAAGCAGAATTTACTCTTCAAAAACAATTTGTAACAATACTGTCTAGTTGTCTTTTAAAAAATGACTTCAGTAGAGTTGCTTAAATATTTGGCTAAAATTATGGGTGCCCCCATCCAGGAGAGCAGCTTACTGGTGAGAAGACCCCAGGAGCAATGGGTACTTCAGTGGTGGGGGTGGGGAGGGAAATGGGGCAGAGACTAAGGGAGTTAGAAGGAAATAACCAGATGTGGACCCTGTCAGGGAATGTGTGGTAGATATTTCCCCTAAAGGAGCCTCCCATAGATCCACACTATGTGCCACAAAAATATCAGCATTTGGATGTCTGCTACTTGAGGGCATTGACTATAATGCCATTTAAGTAAGACATACCCATCCCTTTCCTTGTCTTCATCAGCCCCAGCCCAATACTCTGGAAAATCCAGAGTCCCAGAAGAGAGGGCCTTTGCAGACAGTCAGACAATGCACTCCACCCACTCCATTCTAAAGTCAGATCAACAGGTTTCCCACACTCTGAAATCTTTATGTTGAAGCCTTGCTGGGTCTTAGGGGAAGGAAATTGGAATTAGGTTTGAGACTGGAGTTTTAACCTGAATGGGTTTCTGATAACAGAATTTTATTAAATAGTGATAGGATCTGCCCACTTAGTCAATATGGGGAAGGAAAGGATATTTAGCATAGTTTAATTGGGGAGGCAATAGAAAAAATCCTCCATTCATGTTTTCTTCTGAGTTCAGACCACTTCATAAACCCATTGTGAGTGTGAGAATTGCAATGACAGAAAGAGAGAAGGGTGCCATGAGGGTGGTGCCCCACCTGGGAAACAGTGTGAAGGCCCAGAGAGACAGGGCTGCAGCTGATAGAGCAGCATGTAAAGGTTGGAGTACGTTAGGGGAGAGGTGGTGAGAGATGTTAGCAATGGAATCAGGGACCAGATCACAAAGACCGTGTAAGCCTTGGTAGGGTAGCTAGACATTATTTTAAAGGAAACAGGAAGTTGTGGAAATGTTTTAAAGCTGGGGGAGCCACCGGGGGAGAAGCAAGATGCAACATGGATCGGAGGAGACAGTGGAGGCTGTAATAGAAGGATACAATGGAAGTGTTTTCTCCCGCTACACAACTCTACAGGGTACATTATCATAGGTTGTGAAGGTAGACAGAAAGAATAAACTTCCTACAGCAAGCACAATTGCTGTGAGATGAAGCAATATTCGAACTCAATAGAGTGTGGAAAGAAATTCCAACTCCACTGAAAGTTTCCTTCATTGCATAAGTTAGAGGTGCAAGGCTTGCCCTGCAAGGACTCATTTCTTTCCAGACGTTATGTCCAAAATTTCTACAGCCGCCACCAGGTGAGCAGTGCTACCTGATTTATGATAATGTGGATCACATGGTTAAGCATGCAAATCACAGAGACCAGACACAAAACACATAATTCAGCCATTCATGAATTTTCCACCAGAGTATAACTTTTAATTCAAACAACAGCATACATATTTAACCTCTTGCTGTGTAGAAGTGATCATCCTGTATTCAGCTTCAACTGTTATTAATCACTAGTTAATGTAACTCTGGTTTTAACTTCCATACTTAAGGTTAGAAAATTCAGGGATGCACACATACTGTCAGCATTTGGTCTCAACACTGAGGCTTTAGAGGAGTTTTCCCATAAAAGCCTTTGCCAGTGCCTTGCATTTGCAATTTCCCTCTGTCTTCAATGGTAAGAACCCCGTTCCCTTCGTGTATTGCATTCATGAAAATTTCTACGCCCTCAGAACAACATTTTTAAAAAGTTTTAGTTGTATTGCTGACCTCTTAAAGTAGGTGAAATTCCAAATCAAAATCCAGTTTTCTGGTTTTTCCTGGAATGTCAGATCTGGCTACTCCAACCCTATATTTGTAGGTTATGATGATTGGCGGGAGTCTGGCTGTGCTGCCCCCTGCAGGTTGGACATGAATTCTCCAGTACAACCCCTGGGTTATACTGGCGTTATATACTTGGGTTATAGCTTATATTGCTGGCTTGGCTGGAGACATTTAGTCCCCATCCTGCCTTCCATCTTTGCACTCTCTTTGCGTGAATGATGGCCTCACTCTACCTCGTGTAATTGTTGTCTGTGCACAGCTTCCCCTCTGCCAAGAGACGTGAAATTGATGCGTCTCTCCCCTTCATCTCTGTGGCAGCTCGTTCCATATATCCTCATAGGTGAGAAGACCGCTCTCTGTGTCAGCATAAAAGCCTGTGGTGGCTGCTTTTCAACCAGAAAAATGTCTCCCTGGCCACCATCCAGCCACCTTCCCATCCACTTTTCTTTGTGGCTTCTAAATCTCAGTTTATTTCAAATTATTTTGCATATACACTCAAGTTTCTAAAGATTATTCTGTACCCTAGCATCTCCGGTTTACACTAAATGATTTCTTGAAGTGATATGTTTTCTTTAGAAGACATTTGGAAAAGCACAATTTTTAAGCAAAATTATACAATGATTTTTTTTCACACCTACTTCACAAGTTTTTTGGTTTTTTTTTTTTTTTTTAACAATTCTCTGTCTCTGAAAATGTCTAATAGTTTTTCTACTGAATATGGAAGGGCCTATGATCCCCCCGGTGACCCTTCTCAGTTTCTTCAAGCTGTAAAAACTTTTAAGTCTTCTTTTAATAATTTTCCAAAACATTCCAACTCTCTACCCAAGGATTTCAAGGTGGATTCAATAACAATGAAAAATATAACAGCAGCACATCTCAGCTACTAACAAAATTCTCTCTTAATCACAAAGTGAAAGACCAAATCAATATAATTTCAAGGGAGAATAAAACAGATAGCGAAAGGTTAGCATTCTGCCTTGCTTAGAAATTGAGGTAATTATTTTTTTTCTGAGTTGCCTGTGAAAGGAAGCACATGTGTCTGTGGTCTCAGCTTGGCCACTGCTGTATCATCAAGAGAGCTCATGAGTAAACCAAAGGCAATTCCAGAAGCCCACTGAATCCCCCTGACATGGAAGCCCCCAGACTCCTCCTAGGCAGAGGTACTTTCAAGAAGAATAGACTTAATCTAGTGTTTAGACACATCCCATGCTCCTGAAGAATCTATTTCTGGCTCTAGGCTTCATTATAAATGTCAGGACACAGTGTAGTAATGGTTACAAAGGCATCTTCATTGTAAGCCCCTCTTCCTAGACAATTGCAGTTTTTTGAATAAATTACCCTTTGGGAAAAAAATGTCTCCTCAGCATAAAGGTAAATTTGTATGGAAAGCTTGACAAAATCCAGATTATCTTTTCCTTTTGGTGGGTGACAATACCAGCATAAAGGCATTGAATGATGCCTTACACTAGAATCTTGGGGGTATTCACTGACGAAGCTAGGATGAGGCAACCTGTTTGGGTGGTCTCAGTATTTACAGTCTCGTTGTTTGATTTTATAGTTAGTCGCTACAAAAGAAGATGTTCTGAGACAGTGGAGGGAAAAGAGAGAGGGTCTACCTCTGTTACTCTGGTACATACATAGCCACTGTCCTTCTTCCTTCTTTATTGGGCTGGAGGCTGGGTGGCTGCTATAATTTTTTGTTTTGTTTTGTTTTTGTTTTGTTTTTTACCTCTCTAAATGTCATGTTGAAGTGTGATCCCCAATGTTGGAGGTATGACCTAATGGCAAGGGTCATGAATCGATGAATGCCCTGCCTGGGTGGAGATGGATTCTTACTTTACTAGTGCCCAAGAGAGCTGGTTGTTGAAAAGAGCCTGGCACCTCCTCTCTTCTCTTGCTTCCTCTCTCTCCATGTGTCCTCTGCACATGCCGGTTCCCTTCACCTTCCACCGGGAGTGGAAACAGCCTGCCAGCAGAAGCAGATACTGGTGCCATTTTTTCCTGTACAGTCTGCAGAACCATAAGCCAAAAAAACTTATTTTCTTTAGAAATTACCCAGCCTCAGGTATTGTCTCATAGCCACACGAACGGATTAAGACAGCTGCTAAGATCAAAGGTCTTTTTCTATAGGGCCAGATTTAAAGCAGGGAATCCTCTACCTTTACAGATAGCAAGTGATGCTCAGGGCAAAAAGGTTAGCTAAGTGAAAATGTGAGGGAAGAAAAGCTGAGTTCAAACACCTGCTCCAGGAAAGCAACAAGTGGAGATCAAGAGTCTGGAGAAAAGAGTTGGGTTTTATTGGAATGAAATTGGAATGAAACTGGTGAAGTGTTGATTGGGAAGGAAGGTCTGCCTTGGGCCATCACCTCAGCTTGTCAGTAGATGGAGAGTTTGATGATGCCTCCCACAAGGGTCCCTAGCAATGTGAAGAAGGTAAAAAACTAAGGCAATGATTTCATAGACCCGTTTCCATGACCCCACCATGTTAGCTGGAAATGCAAATGACTGGACATCAATGCTACTAACATAACCTGAACATCTTATCAGTCCTAAGAGTCAAAATTCAAAGTAGGTGCTTGGGTTTGGAGACAGAATTCCTGCTGTGTAATTGATTAGTTATTCAACTGCTTTATAGTTTTTGGTTTTGAGTGGCAAATCCTGAATTCTCTACAAGATCTAAACAATCAGTAACTGTGATTGTCCTATATAACTCATGCTGAATGCTTTGAATTAATAAAGATTTTTAGTGAAAACTTGAATGTTTCAAAAATCCTGGGCTGTATCTGACTCCTCCTCACTGAGTGGGTGTAGAGAGATGGGCTGCAATAGCTGTCCCTTGACATCACCCACAGCTGCTGTGTTTGAAGGACCTCCTTACAGCCAAAAAGGAAAAATTTCTCCTTTCACCCTGGAGGCTCTAATTTCTTCTATATTCTGTCTCCTGCCTTCCCTGCATGTGTGGGTGAATGGTAAATGCCTCTGACATGTTAGAATAGACCTGTGTTAGGAATGAATCTCCAAGGCTTTTAAAAACCACCCACCGAACAAGTAAAAGTTGTCTTTCTCACCCCAATAGAAATTTTCCAACTTTTTAATAAGGTATCAAGGTAGAAAATGGGATGTACATTGAGCCACCACACTAGTAATGAACATCCAAGGATTTTTTTCCTGGCACATTTATAGCCCAAATAGACCCTTCAGATCCCCAAGCATTCTGTAAAAGTTGACTTATTGGATCTCTGCAATCCTTGCAGGATGTGAAGAAGGCAGCCCCCATTAAGGCTCTGCCTCTCCAGGGCCCAAGTACAGTTAGAAGAAAATTCCACAGCTGAACTAAACTCAAACAATGATAACTGAGCACCTTGCCAAAGAAGCAAAGAAAAGGATTAGTTGGGCAAATACTCCCATAATTACACTAGAAATCCTCTTTAAAACAGGGATCATTGGAACCATATTCTTGTGAGAAAAGGGGAGTAAGATTGGTGGACACATTTAGATTCTGCTTACATTAAAATTCTATCTAGAACAATCCAGGGTAGAAAATGATTTGATTATTTTCTCAAAGCAATAAGATATATATTACTTTCTGCTTCAGCATCAAGTCACTGAAGATTTCTACAGCCATGATGGCCTGTGCCTATATCCTGGGAAGATAGTGACATTGCTGACCTTATATTATTAAGGGTGTGGATACTCACAGCCCTTTCCAGCTGTCAGTCAGTGCTCAAGCTGAAGGGTGAAGTTTTTTCAAGGACCGAGGTCCTCAGCACTCCATAGCAACTCCTATCCAATTAGCACCAGCACTATCACTTCCACACCAAGGGCCTATGATTTTTCTCTGATTCCTGCACGACAGAACAGCTCCTCCTATCACTCTGGCTTTCTTACCAGTCCGAACATTGAGTTCATTGGCCTATGAACTTTAGTCATGCTCCTGGAATATGTATACTTTCTGCCATGCTGAGACTGATTCGCTCTTCAGGACTGAGCTCAATTGTCTGTCCTCAAATCTCCTGCTCCCAACTCTTGTTCCCCTTTTCTGTTAACTGTTGCTTCATCTTGACACTTTTTTTTTTTTTTTTGGAGACGGAGTCTCACTCTGTCACCAGGCTGGAGTGCAGTGGTGTGATCTCAGCTCACCGCAACCTCCACCTCCTGGGTTCAAGTGATTCTCATGCCTCAGCCTCCTGAGTAGCTGGGATTACAGGCACACGCCACTACACCCAGCTAATTTTTTTTTTTGTATTTTTACTAGACATGAGGTTTCGCCATGTTGGCCAGGATGGTCTCGATCTCCTGACCTCTTTCTTTTTTGTTTTTGTTTTGTTTTGTTTGTTTGCCTTGTTTTTCTGTTGTGGAGTGAAATTTGCTGAATATGAGCCATCTCAGTTAGCCTTAGTCTTGCCAAATGACTGAGCACACAGTCCAGGGAAGGAAAAATAAGGACCCTGTGTCCACTATGGTTATAAGTCCAGGAGCTGGACAGTTGGAAGGAATGGTCTGGCCACAGGCTATCCCTGTCTCTTACCATATGGAAGGGGTTCAGGACTCTTTACACAAGTCTCCCTTGGTTCCTGACTAGCACTTCTGTTCCCTTGCTGGAATGGCCATGACACTCTGACTGATTCTTAAAAACTCTTGGAGGACAAACCCTGTGTAGATCAAACACCAGAGAAAAAAGCCCCTGTGACTGCATCCAAATCAGTTTCATTTTTTACCTTACCTCAAAGAACATAGGCATCAAAGAAGCCAAAGGTCCTTAGTCTTAATTGCATTCAAGAAACTTTTGCTGAGTCTATGTCACAAACCATCAATAATTAGTACTTGGGCTAGGTGGTGTATAGGGAGTGTTTAGGAAGGGAGGATTCAAACATGACTAAATCATGGTGGCTAGCTTTGTGGAGCTTACAGTGAGCTTGAGATAACCTCATAAATAACTAAGTTCAACATAAGTCAGATTATTATGGCTAGTAGAATAAAATTGTCATGGGTCGCAGGAGTGGGAGAAATCTACCTTAATTGGGCAGACTACAAAGTGCTTCTTAGAGGAAACATCATTTTACCTGGATGCTGAAAAACAAAGGGAATATAATAGGTAGAGATGGAAGTGGAGGGAAACAGGTAAGTAACATGTAGCACCCAAAAAAGGGCAAGTTATGTGGGCTCCAACAGGATATCCTTATGTCTGAAATCATGGGCTGGTAAAGGAAGAGAAGTGGCAAGAAGCGTAGATAGGAAGAAGGGCTGGAGTTCACAAGTGGAGAATCTTGTTGAGAGAGGGTCCTCTGGCTATAAACCAGCCTACCAGTCCTCACACAAATGCTTATGATCCCTCAGCTTCTGGCATTGTTTGAGACAAAATCTTGACCTGACAACTGTCCCAAGTTTTGAGGTTGGTGCAAAAGTACTTGCAGTTTCTGCATTGTTGAAATTTGCCATTTGATACTGGAATATAGTCTTAAATAAATGTGGTTATGTTATACATCATTTTAATGTGCATTTCTCACTTTATCTTTTTTTGCTAATGACTTATTACTTGCAGTTTATTTTATATTTATTTTAGACTACGGAAATGATATTAGGCAAAAAGCAAATTGGAGTGATTTTCTTATTCGAGTTCAAAATGGATCATAAAGCAGCAAAGAGAACTCACTATATCAACAATGCATTTGACCCAGGAACTACTAATGAACATACAGGGCGGTGATGGCTCAAGAAGTTTTGCAAAGGAGACAAGAGCCTTGAAGATGAGGAACATAGTGGTCAGCAGTCGGAAGTTGACAACAATCAATTAAGAGCAATCATCAAAGCTAATCTTCTTACAACCATACAAGAAATTGCCAAAGAACTCAACCTCGATCATTCTATGGTCATTTGGCATTTGAAGCAAATTGGAAAGGTGAAAAAGCTCCATAAGTGGGTGCCTCACGAGCTGAGTGAAAATCAAAAAAAGTTGTTGTTTTGAAGTGTCATCTTCTCTTATTCTACACAACAACAACAAACCATTTCAATTGATTGTGACATACGATGAAAAGTGGATTTTATATGACAACCGGCAATGACCAGCTCAGTGGCTGGACCAAGAAGAAGCTCCAAAGCACTTCTCAAAGCCAAACTTGCATCCAAAAAAAGCAATGGTCACTATTTAGTGGACTGCTGCCAATCTGACCCACTACAGCTTTCTGAATCCTGGAAAAACCATTACATCTGAGAAGTCTGCTCAGCAAATCAATGAGATGCACTGAAAGCTGCAATACCTGCAGCCAACACTGGTCAACAGAAAGGGCCAATTCTCTTCCACAGCAACACCTGACTACACGTCACACAACCAACACTTCAAAAGTTGAACAAATTGGGCTACGAAGTTTTGCCTCATCTGCCATATTCACCTGACCTCTCCTCAAGCAACTCCCACTTCCTCCAGCACCTCAACAACTTTTTGCAGGGAAAACATTTTCAAAACCAGCAGAAGGTAGAAATGCTTTCCAAGAGTTCACCAAATCCTGAAGGATGGATTTTTATGCTACAGAAATAAACAAACTTATTTCTCATATTGGGAAAAATGTGTTGAATGTAATAGTTCCTATTATGACTAATAAAGATATGTTTGGCCTAATTATAATGACTGAAAATTCATGGTCCAAAACTACAATTACTTTTGCACCAACCTAATCCTTATTTGCCTAATCTATTCTTGATCTGCCTTCCTTATCCAAAAATGAGAGCTGCATACTCTTTCCCTTCTTCTCCCCAAACACTTTTACTTTATATTTTAAAGTAATTAAAAATAATAGAAAAATGGATTTCTTTTTCCTTATTTATTCCATTTAAAAGCATTCTGTATATCTTTGTGTGGATCAAAGCTTCTTTCTGTTATCATCTTCTGTCTGCCTTAAGAGCTTCCTTTAACATTTCTGGCATGGTAGGCCTTCTGGAAATGAATTCTCTCAGTTTTGGTTTGTATGACAGAGTCTTTATTTTCCCTGCATTTTTGGAAGATATTTTCACTGGGTGTAGAATTTTGATGTTGTTCCATTGCCTTTGGCTTTCATGATTTCTGTTGAGAAGTCTGCTGTAATACTTATCTGCATTCCTCCATAAATAAAGTCTCTTTTCTCCCCCCTCAAGATTTTCCCTTTGAATTTCATTTTCAGTAAGTTCAATTTGATATACTTAAGTGTGTTGATGTTTTCTGGACTTCATGGATCTACGGTTTGTCGTCTGTCATCAATATTGGAAAATTATTGGCCTTTGTTTCTCTCTTTGTTTATTGTATTGAACTATCTCTGACTCCAGATGTTTTAAGAAATTTGGTTTCTAACCCTCTTTCAGAACTTGGCAAATGGAGTCAGTTTTCAGTCTGCATTGACCTGAGCCCTCAAAATGGTAAGTAGCTAGAACTTTATTTTGCTGGCAGTGTGAAAGCCATGGAAGATTTTTGAGTAGAAGAGAAGTTTAATCACAACTGTATTTTGAGAGGACATAACTGTAAATGAAGAAAAAATTGACATAAATAGGTAGAGACTGAAAGCAGGGAGAATAATTAAGATACTGGTGCAAGTGTCTAGGTAAGAAGGGAATCTCAAAAAAAATGAGCAATAAATGCCTCTGGGAGAGATTTTGCAGGGGTACATTTCTAACAGAATTTTCCAAATTACAGTTAGTACTGAACCACATTTATGTAGACCACTAACAGAAATGCTGATAATTCTTATATTTTTTTTAACATGTGGAAAATTCTGTGGTTGATGAAGTTAAACAGGTTTCTAAATTGCAGAACTTCTCAAAGCATTTAATATGATTAGGTACTCTGAAAATCTCTAAAAGAGAGATACAACTTGTAGTGTTTCCCAAACTTATTGGCCAAAGACTACTGTTCTCGTAATGCCTCCAGTAACATCTCCTGTGTTTCATGGAGTATCAGTTTGAAATACTGCTCAACAAAACTTCAAATGTTTGAATACAGTATTAAGGAGTTAGAGAGGGAGATGAAGGAGAGAGAGGAAGGAGCTGACCACAACTCTGAGGTTTTCATCCTGAGTCACTAACTGGATGGTGATGTCAAAACTAAGATAGGAACATGAGAGGAGTAGCAGGCTTGAAGCAAAAATGAGAAATTCACTTTGGGGCATGAAAATATAGATGCTGGAAAGGAGAATGATTCTTTGATATTTCCTATAAGAGTGATTCATCTCTGCATAGGAAATTTCCAACGTACTTAATAAAAAATAAACCTTACATCCTCTGAGGCCATTAACTAGAGCAAAAATCTATCCATAAAGAGAAAGCTGATTTCCAAACACTTGGCTATGGCCTCCTAAAATTTCTTTCCCTTTGGACCTCTTCACATTATGGCAACCACCATCATGATGGCCTTTGGGAAGGACACTGCTCACCCTTGTAAGTGAATCCCTGACCTAAATGAGAAAACACAACCTTCACATCAATACCCAATAGCATGGCTGAGACAGAGCTGGAATTTTACTAAAGACTTTGACTAGGAAAAGAAATGTAGTCATAAGAAACTGATATATGTCCTACAAACTATTACTTTCTCATCTTCCATTTGGGGCCTAATCAGTTTTCCCTCCTTCCCTTTCTTACAAAGGCCATCGCTACTTCCCTCTCTGAGGAGCAACCTGAAAGATAAGTCCAAAGTCTTGACTCTGATGGTCAGTGTGTCACACAGTAAGTGCCTGACACATATTGAGTTCTTACTGACACACTCAGTAAATACTGTTGAGTTAACCAAATTTTGTTTAGAGAAAAGCAGTTTTTTCCTGCCCCCAGAGTCTTGTTTTCTCCATTCTGGCTTTCTGAATAAGGACCAGACTTGTCTTCATGTGACTGGCAGTAGGAATAGCTACTACTCCCCATCCAGGAGAAAATATAAGCTTTTCCTCGTGAGCCTCAGTATGGCAACCACAAAACACATCACGAATTACAAAATGCAAAACACAGTAACTCAACCTTTACTGAATATACCCAAGGGTTCTCTGTAGGCAGAGGGTAGTTCTGTTGCAGGACGGGTATGGTTACTGCGAAGGAATGAATTCAACCTTGAAGAGAATCTGGTTGTGAGCAAATGAAATGTGGTGAGATAGAGGAGAAGGAAGAATGATATGAGTGCTGCTGGCCTTCTCCAGGTGTTTGAGACCAAGTACAATGAGGTCCAGGGACATTAATCACAATTGTCAGTTTCCTTCTTCATGGATATGTCCAATCAATGTTGGTACATGTTTAAAAAGGATGCAGGTGGCATGTGGCATCCCTGTTTAGAAGGAGGTTTAGGAGAATGAGGCCTCAAACAGTGCGTCCTTATGTGACTGTGTGTAAATCTAAAATCCTGGATGAGTAACTCCTTGGAAGCATTTGGAAGCAACAACCTAAGTTATCTGGCTTCTTTTGAGTATTTCTTGGCCCTCTCCTTCGTGTAGAGGTTGCTATCTGGCAGCCCACGGCTGAATCATGCCCTCAGAGAAAGAGCTCTTCTATGGTTGGAAAGGTGTTTTGTTTTTACTTCAATCAGTTGCCAAACTTTAATAAGCCAGAGTTCACACAAAAATTCAGATTTCTAACTTCTCATGAAAATCCAGAAGGTATGGCAGCACTGGGCCTGCAGTCCATTATCCACCAGATCGAAGTAATGCCTGCCCCTTCTTCAGGCCATCAGAACCCTTCCTGGCCTATTGCATTCTTGTAACTCTAGTCCCTGCAAGCTTCAAAGTGTGCAACCCCTGGTTCAGGAAAGGGCTGGCTGAGGGTGCAGTCATCACTTCAGAAGTGGGCTACACATGTGAAATCCACCTATAGTTTCAGGGGTTCACAAGGAATTCTGCAAGGAACAGACTACTTCTCAGAACTGCTCTCCCAGTATTTTTAGCAAAGCATGCCAGATAGTTTCATGGCTTTCTGCATTCAAAGAAAGCTGTTCTTTAGCTATGTGTTTCATTTTGGTTTACTTCTGATTACCATTTAAGTAAATTCTACATAAGGCAAAAATCATTTCCCTATGATTCCTTTGAGACAGCACCAATGTTCCAAGGCATTTCACTGACCATGGTTGGCTCTAGTCTCGTCCCCAGTGAATTTAGGAATGTAATTTAATGACTCATTTTTCAATCTTGCCAGCAGTGTGAAGGCGAGTTGGAGGGAAAATTAAACCAGGTAGGACCACTGGGACCTTTAGGCTGGAGCTCAGCAGCTTACAGGGAAGGCCCCTTCCTGTGGGCTTAAAAAGACAGGATCTAGGGGGCTACAGATAGGAACACTAGGAGTTGGCTTGAACATGGTGAGGGGCACTGGGAGCAGGCAGGAAGTAGTAGGAAACCTCAAGGGGAAAAGCACAGAACCAGTCAGGAGAGGGACCCTTTGGGGAAGCATTCTGCAGTAAGATTTTATTATTTTTGTTTTTATTTATTTATTTATTTAAGACAGAGTCTTGCGCCCTGTCACCCAGGCTGTAGTACAATAGCATGATCTCAGCTCACTGCAACTTCCACCTCCCAGATTCAAGCGATTTTCCTGCCTCAGCCTCCCGAGTAGCTGGGATTACAGGTGCATGCCACCACGTCTGGCTAATTTTTTGTATCTTTTAGTAGAGATAGGGTTTCACCATGTTGGCCAGGCTGATCTCGAATTCCTGATCTCGTGATCTGCACACCTTGGCCTCCCAAATTGCTGGGATTACAGGCATGAGCCACTTTGCTCAGCCAGTAAGATTTTCTTATGGCAGAAATTGTGCACTGGCCATCCCTAGATTGAACTTGGTTTACAGATGGGTCATAGTTGGCCTATCCAGTGTTTGTTTTAATTTTGAGCAAATGAGGAGATTGTACAATTTTTTGAAAATCTATATTTCTAGTTTTCCTTGGGGAAAAAAACAAAAAAACAAAAAACAGGCCTGTAATTCTAGCACTTTGGGAGATTGAGGCAAGTGGATCACTTGTGCCCAGGAGTTCAAGACCAGCCTGGGCAACATGGCGAAACCTATCTCTACAAAATAATAATAATAATAAATGAATAAACAATTAGCCAGGCATGGTGGCATGCACGTGTAGTCTCAGCTACTAGGGAGGCTGAGGTGGAAGGATCCCTTGAGCCCAAGAGGTTGAGACTGCAGTGAGCTGTGATCGTGCCAGTGCATTCCAGTCTGGGTGACAAAGCAAGACCTTATCTCAAGAAAAGAAAACAAACAAACAAACAAACAAAACAGGAAGATGTTTACAACACTAGGCAGGCATTCCCACATGGCAAAAACCTGCTGCAGCTCAGCAAATCCTGCACCCTTGCAAACTGATCTTCACACAGTCTCACTACACATACGGTGCATGTGAATGTGCTTGCACCTGCTCCCTCTCAGTCACCAGCATCACTGACCTGCTCCAGGTAAGTGTTTGGGTTGAGACATGTGCTTTACGGCACAGAAAAGTTGAAAGTCAACTGACCTGTGGCTAATACTGGCTTAGCCATTTACTAGCATGTGGACATAGGCAAAGCGCCTCAACACACCTGCATCTCAGTTTTTCATCTGCAAAGTGAGGAGCTTGTGTAGAAATACCCTAAAGTCCTTCCCAGCTCTAACAATTATGATTTACACAAGTATAAAACCAGGAGAAAAATACTATTTAAATTTAACATTTCTTTTAAAATACTATTTTAAAATTTAAATTATTTATTCTTTTAAAATATTTAATTCTACTAAAACATTATTAGTAATAATTTTTTAAATTCTTAAGTATTATTAAAATGAATTTGACCTGAATTTGCCTTCTAAGGTGAGGAAACGGTATGGACAGAACTGTATCAAAGGGTAAACTCCTAGGAGAGACGGGTCGTGGGAGGGGGGTCCTGGAGCACTGGTTGTGTAAAGGGAGTCTCAGAGCCCAGCTTGTGTATGGGGTTTGGAGACAGCTGAGCTTTTCTAAGTTAAAAGCAAAACAAGACAAAACAAAATCTAGGAGTAACTGAGTTTGCAGAACTGGCTGTGGATTTCAACAAGGGAAATGCCCAACATTCAATTCTCAGTTATCTGCGTCTGGGGGGTGTAGGTTCCACCCAGCTGCCTACCCTGTGGGAGAGGCTTTATGTGACAGGAGGTTTGTGGGGAATCCAGGGAGGTGTTGTGGCTACCTGGTCCTTGTAGTACCACATGGCAATGCCCTCCCAAGTCAGCAGGCGAGCCACAAGCAGAGCTCCCAAAGAGGATGGGGAGCAGACCATTGGGTGAGAAAGGCAAGAGCCCGCCCGACCCCACCAATCCCCGCCCCTGTGGAGTCTGGGAAGCACTCAGGGCTCACTCTGCAGGTAGGGTGGGATTGGAGCCTGTTCATGTGAATATCGAAGGGCGGGCTCCTCCACGGAAGCCTGCGATGTCTCCGGCGAGCAGATGGTCCTACTCCTTCCAAGGACTGCCATTTCTGATGGAAACAGAACAAAAGAGAACAGCCAGGGCGCTGTGGCAAGTGACTGCTCATCCCCGTGGGCACAGAAGTGGAAAGCAGACAGGCGCTGCCTCGTTTGCCTGGGGCATGGTGAAGGGAAGACTCCCAGCGGCTCAGGCTGTGAATTCATTGCTAACCTTCCTTCTCAGGTGTCTTCAGAACTGACAAGAGGCTGGGAGAGTCCCCCGGGGTTCCCTGCTGGGGTGGCCCTCAAGGAGCTCTGAGGAGCACACCAAGAGAGGGGTGTCCCAGGGCCACCGTGCAGGGAACTGTGGTCCGTCTCCTTCCTCCCTTTACAAAACTCCAGCCTCACCCATACAAACACTGGCTGACAGGCCTTGCTAAGCATTTTTAACTGTTCGAAGGGAAGAGGTTAGTTATGGGGCGTGTATGTGTGTTTTGTTGTCACACCCTGATTTTCACACACTGACTCTTGCCACTCTGAGGCCTTAATCTCCAGTGGCAGGAATAATGTCCTTTCCAAATAAATTGTGAATGTGCCCAGAGGTACAAGCACACCAGAGCTGTGAGGCCAGGAGGGACAACGAGGCATCCCGCCATGAGGTGCGCAGTGGATCGGTGCTGCCAGCTCGCCGTGCCTGCTGGAGTTACAATTCCCTCTCGGGAGCTAAGGGCCTCTCATTGTGCAGCTTCGCTCTTCCCCTACACAGTCTTTTTCCCAGCTCTGTGACCTGGGCCATGACCTAAAGCATTTTGGTGCAGCTGTCACTTTCCGGGCCACCCCCCAAAAAGAGAAGATAGTCCTGATCAGGCTCATTCATTTATTCAAACGAAGATCTCTTATGCAACCTCTGCATTCTAGCTTCTGGGAAAAGAAGTTAACATGAACGATACAGTCTCTTTTCATATTGAACTTGCAATCTTGCAGATATTAAATGACTAATTCACCATTTATTACAGCTATTATTAGTGATATAAGGAGCTACCAGAATATGAGAGAGCTTATCAAAAGATGGCCTGTCCTATTTGAGGCGTCAGCAAAGCCTGCTCTTAGGAATGACTGTTTTTCATTAAGTCTCAGATGTCACCAAATGTAAGACACACCATTATTGTATGTACCACTAAGAAAAAAAAAAAAAATGTTTCCAATTAAAAATGACACGAAGCTGTCTTAGGACTTATTCATTTTACCTTTAATTTGACGTTTTTATTACATATCATTTTGTGCATAATTAAAAGAGAAAATATAAGCAAAATAGGTTCTTAAGGAATTCCTAGAATTTCTTTACATTCAGAATCTATTTCTTCCTAATCACTTTCAATGCAGCATGGTTAATGTCTAGGCTTTTCCCCACAACATCATTCCCTGTGCCATTAAGAGCATTGATGATATGGTATTTCTTAAAAGACTCTATAAAAGAACTAAAAGCTATGGGTACTTTGCTCTTAAGCCAAATTTGCAATTATGTAGAGCTAACCTATTTTTGACTTCTGCTTGGGGAATGTTGCTACACAGATCGGATCCACTCCCTCCCCCACTCACACACCACAACTATTTGCTTCCTAGGAGTTAAAAGAGTGTTCCATGTTATCTCCAGGACTTGCTGCCAAGCCGCTAACCCCATCCTGCAAGTTTTGACTCTGATGCTGTCGGTGTGTGCACAGGTGGACAACCATGTCCCCGCAGCGGCCAGCCAACAGTCCATGCCAACGTACACACCTTAACTTCAGAGATGTTAAAATGTGGAAAACATGCTTTAAAACCAATAAGACATAGTCAGATCTAAGATGAGATCTAATGGATGAGCAAAAACTAGCCAAGTATTCTGAAGCGAGGGAGAGCAATCGTGGTGACCCTGAGGTGGGAGAAATGGTAGTGTGTCCAGGAGATTAAAAATGCTGGGTGGCTGGTCCTCAGAAATAGAGATGAGGCAATGAGGGATGAAGTTAGCTGATACGTAGATCCTTATAAATGGTGTTAGGGATGTGGAATTTCATTCTTATGAAAGCAATAAGCATCCTTTGAAAGGTTTTCCACAGGAAGTTGGATATGAGAGGGTGAGTGATGACTGCAACAATGAGATATTTAAAAGATCTCTCCATTTAGAGTCTGGAGAATGGAGTGGGTGGGGCCAAACTGGATGGTGGAAAAGCCAGCACAGGCCATCACAGCCTCATGAGAGAGCCTAGTAGCTTTATAATTGGAATTTGTGACTGCATTTGTGATTGACTGGATGGAGGGTGAACAAAGAAAGAGAGGAGACAAGGACGATTCCCAGACAACTTCTTGACTGCAGGCACCATTCCCCGAGTCAGCAAATACTGCAGCAGGACCAGGTTTGCAGGTGCAAATAGCATTGGTTTATTTTGTCCAATTTCATCTGGTGTACCCAAGAGACATCCAATAGATGTCATGGAGGCAGAAGGATAGACAGGTCTAGAGCTCAGAGCATGTATCTGGGCAGAAGTCCATTTGAAAGTCACCAGAGTATGCCTGGTAACCAAAGCGTTGGGCGTGGATGTGATTGTTTAGGAAAAGAATGTGGAATGAGGCATAAAAAGGGCCCAAGGCTGCATCTGAAGAACTGTAGCATTTGAAGTTGGGTGGAAGATGAGCTGTCAAAGGAGCTGAAAGAAGCAGAAGGAGGAAGAAGTAAAACCAGGAGAGCTCACCATGGAGGCAAAAGGGTGAGCGCTGACTCTAGTGGCTCCTTAGAACTTGGACACCCCAGAGAACTGCCTCCAGAGTGTGACTTCTTTTATATTTCTACAGTGCCTTTAGCATTTGGTTCCTTTGTAAGGTGTTTTGCTTCTAAAGATCTCGATTTCATTTGCTTTGACACAGAATATACACCTACTCATCACCTCTCCATTTGGGCAACTTTCACCCAGCTCTCAGCAAGCTCATTAATTAGGGTCCTGGTTATAAAAGTACCGAATGCTCCTGAGAAGACAGAAAGGAGAGAGATAGAAAGGTCGGGAAGGTAAAGAAAAAATAGAAAGGCCAGTGTTTATTGGGCACCTCCTCTGTACTGTTTCTTATGCTTATCTATTCTATGCAAAACAGTGCAAGTGAGTGTCACTATGCTCACTTTATAGAAGGCAACAGGCTCAGAGAGGCTGAATAATTTGAACAAAGTCACACAGGTAGCACACCGTGTATGCAGAGTCAGGACTCCAACTTATATCCACGTACGTGAAAAACATTTTTCAAGGGCAGTCCCTTGTAGGAGACCCATGTGTGCTTTTGAAATGCAAGCATATTGTCTGTGAAGCAAAGTGGCTATAGAAGAAGCAGCTTCCAGTATAAAACAGAAATGGTAATAGTTGACAACAGAAGTCTAAACATAAGCCTGATGAATGACCCCCATGAATAAATTTGCTCCCTTTTCCTTGTTAATTATATTGGCGGGTTAGGCTTCAGTAAAGCTATGTGTGGTGTGATAGATTTATTGGTGGCAATTATAAGTGAGAAGTCTCCTCCAATGGGTGTGTTTTAATGGGAGCAGCATCTGGGGGAGTTAGCGGGGACAAGCCTATTTATTTCTCTGCCTCACTTGTTAGCTCCTCTCGGCTCAGTAGGAAACGGCTGCCTAGAGTGGCCCAGATTCCCTTCAGAATAACCACAGTCCTCATAATTCTCATTAAGGTGCCACTGGGGTAGAGTCTGGGGAAGGAGGAGGGGCTGTTTGAGGGCCCGACAAGCTGTAACCATCTCTCTCCCTTATTTGGCAGCGATTCTTCTGTGTGCTAAATAGCCTGGAAATCAGAGAATAACAAATGTTCCCTAAATCAGCCTAAGGGTGCCAATTCCTATCTCTCTGGCCCATCAGACAGGGTGGCAAGGTGTGAGTAGAGAAAGTGGTTGTGATCGATGAGGCTGCTTCTGGGCTTTGATCATGCAAGCAGGGCAGAAGGAACGACGGGGGTGGAGTTTTGCCATGTTACTTTTACATGCAGATAATCATTATTGGGAGCCTCCTCTTGACCCTCAAAGAGAGCATCTGTGACATGAGAGCTTAGTTCTGCAGAAACACAGTAGGCAAGGGTGCTGCCAATCCCCAAAACACTGTTTTAGATTGTGGCAACTTGACATCACATCGTTAAGGGGGCCAAAACTACAAATTGGCGTATTTGAAGATTTTTTTTTTTTTCTGTGTTAAATACAGACTCCTTTGATGAAACTTTCCAGGCAGGAGTGAGGATATAGAATCAAACAGAGGTGAGAATCACTTGAAATGTGTCTGATATCTACCTGGGGCATTCCAGAGGGTACTTCTACCCTCCTTTCCCCATCTTTCTCCTTCCAGCAAATCTAGAGGTAAACACCAAGAAGAGTTAATGAAGAGGAGAAGCTGCTCACCCTGTAGATGGAATTGTAGCCAAAAGATCATGATTGTTTACTTTTTGCAAAACAACTCAGAAACTTGAGAAGGTTTCTTAGAGTCCTGAGCCCTCTTAGAGTCAGATGGAGCCATATGATACATTCTTGTATTCTTACCAACGGAAAGTGAGCAGATATATGTTCCTGCCAGACTAAGCCAGCTAAGAGTGGATGTGCCTTTTTAGTCTCTCTCTGTGTTGACCCTTGTTTGCTGGCTAGCTGATGTCAGGGTCTCTACAAGGACGCACACTGAAGATTGCTGTGCCTCGTCATGAAAGGAGCTTGGATCCCTGAATGACTACATGGAACAGAGCCCACTGACCACACTGAACTGTGACAAAAGCAAACAATAAATTTTCGTTGCACCAAATCGCTGAGATTTTTGAGGTTAGTCTGTTCCTGCTGTCAGTATTACTTCCGCTAATATAGTTGCACAGCTAAAGTTATGATTTTTGCAGTAAGCCTTCTTCTTTCTCATCTCTTGAATCCAACAGCTTTATAAAAATCAGGGTTGGTTTTATTGTTGTTGGGCTTTTTGTTTTTAATGACTGTATCAAGGGCAAGGTATTTTGTCAAAATACTTATTAATGGACAATCAATTAAAAAGCTCATGCTAATAACAACTTGGTAATTAATCATTCAAAAGAGAAAACTGGATGTCCAGGGACTGATGTACTGGCTGTCACTTCCAGGTAAAATTATAGAGATTTGTTTCAGAAGGCTGTCTAACATTTTAGGACAACAACAACAAATGCTCCTTGTTTTCTCTTGAGTCTTCCTGTTTTCAACTCTTGAGTTATCTAACATTCTGTATCAACTCTTTGGAATGTGTCCCCATGTGTCCTTTTCTGCTAAAATGTCATGAGCTGCCCTTCAACATTCAGCATTTCCCAAACTTGGCACCAAAAGACTGTGCCTCTATTCATGTAACACAATGGTCCTCTTTTCCCCAAAGTCAGATTTCTGATTCTCTTCCCTTGAGTCCAGAAAATGTATTTCCGTCACTGTTTCTATCTTGATTTTGAGTTTGTGGGGTTGAAAGTGACGTCATGGGAACCAACAAGGAATTAGGAGTCAAAAGAGGTGAAAACACAAACACCAGTCTCCAATGCGTCTCTGCCTCAGTGGCTTTATTCAGCAGCTCTCCCGTCCCTGAAATGCCTTCCTCATTCTTCCCAGTCTCTCTAAATCCTCCTAATGCTTCAAGACATGGCTCATAAATTCCCTCTTAAGGCTTAGAGAATTTCCCACAAGGACTCTAGTAGGTTAAAATTTCCAGGAGCACAAAGGCCGTGTTTGGTTTGTTCTCCATCATTTGCCAGCATCTAGCACAGAGCCTGGCATTTGTCAGACACTTACAAAATATTTAGTGCATGAATTGATTACTTTGAATAGATGCATTTTGGTCCCTTAGCTCATCTCAAGAAAATGTGAATCATCAGAAAGTGTGGAAAGGAAGATAAATCCATTTATTTTATTCTCAAAACACATATTGTCTATACTACATAATTCAGCAACTAATTACATTTAATGCTGATTTTGATGGTACACAGAAAGTAGTAATTGTGGCCATGTAATCATGACAACATTTCTAACTCAGCTGACTTATTGGGGGCAGGAGGAAGTGCTGGAGTCTGTCCCGCAGACTCCAGCTGCACGACAGGTGAATAACGTACTCAGACACTGATATTCAGTGAAAGAGTAGGCTGGGAGCCAGGCTGCAGACAGAAAAGGTTGTAGCAGCCATGGCCCTAGCAGCCACGGCCTTGACTCGCTGGCCCTGCTGGCATTTATTCAGCACACATTAAATGACAAAGGCTTTGAGTCAACACCACTGGAGGGTAATTAGCCTGGTCACCCTCTCCCTGAGAGAGCAATCCTGCCGGGGAATGATCAAAGGTTAATTTTAGGACCACATGAGTACACAAGTTATTTAGATAAACTCCCTTATATTCCTTTGTACCTCTTTTAAGCTATTTACTTAAGATAAGAGGATTAGGCTGCCTTTAACCAGATCTATTACTGAAGTTATGCAAACCCCCCCTTGTCTTCCAAGAAGGTTTGTGTCTATCTCTTATAACTGTCTTTAAAATTTTTCCCACCAGCCTGCCTGAACTCACACAAGGAAGTGGGATTATAATTACAAATGACAGTACGCACAACAGCCTCCCCACAAACACGAAAAATGGATAATTGTTTTTGCATTAATGAGCCTTGAGATATAGAAAGCTTCTCATTTTCTTCCTCTTGTTTTTATTTTAATAGCAATATTCACTGATCTAATGACATTTGGTCTACATGGCATTCTGTGGAAAGTATACATGCTAAGTATGACAAGAAGCATAATGGCCCCAGAGATGTTCATGTCCAAATCCTCAAACCTAATCAATGTCCTAATCTGAGGCCTCAGACCTAATAACCAGATCTGTGAATATGTTCTGTGACATGGCAGGTGGAAACTGAGGTTGCAGATTGAATTAAGCTTGCTAATCAGCTGGCCTTAAATAAGATTATCTTGGATTATTCCATTGGACTTGGTGTCATCACAGGGTCCTTAAATGTGGGAGAGGCAGGCAGGGGAGTCAATGTCAGAACAATGTGATGTGAGAAAGACTCCACCAGCTCCTCCTGACTTTGAAGGTGGAAGAGGAGCCATGAACCAAGGAATGTAGGCAACCTCTAAGAGTCAAAAACACAAGACACTAGATTCTCTTCCAGAGCTTCCAGAAGGGATGCAGCCCTGCTGACACCTTGATTGCAGCCCACTGAGGCCCGCTGAGGCCCATTTTGGACATCTGATCTCCAGAACTCTAAAATGATAAATCTGTGTTATTTTAAGCTGCTAAGTCTGGGTTAATTTGTTACAGCAGTCATGGAAAACTAATACACTGCAGAGACTAAGTGAAATAGAGAATAAGGGATGTTGGTGCATTTTTTATCAAAAAAAAGTTATAATAAAAGCATTTAATTCCTTATTGTATCCACTTGTGGTTTTGTTTTGTTTTCTTCTGTCTAATCATTCCTCCCTGGCAGAGATTGGGACTTATGCCTTTTTAGTACTCAACATGAAGTGATACCATACAGTAGAAGGTGGCCAGTAAACAAGGATAGATTAAAAATACACAGTGGAAAACAGCAAACATGTTCGCTTACTCAAACTGCACTAAATTGGTGTCTTGCCAGCAACTTTTGGTGGTAAATTGAAGGAAAAGCTCACAACATAGAATAAAATTGTCATATAAACAAGGCTCTCTTGTTGCTCAGTGGTCTGGGGGTCCCAGACCTGATGGCAGGAGGGACAAGGCTGGTATAGAAAGAGCCCCTGACAAGGCATTCCATTAGCTTCCAGCTCTTTGTCTCCTGGTCTTTAGCAGTGCTGGTAACAGCCAACCTTTTCTGACAGATTTGAGTTTCTGCTCATCTCCTCTTCTGTTTGCAAGGGACGTGTCTATGAACAGAGGAACACCAGAAGGTGGGCAGGAGAGGGAGAAGAGAAAGAGGCAATGAGCCTGGGCTATTTTAAAATCTTGGTAATTGGTCCCAGAATGGTCAAGAATAGGCATGTATTTTATATAATATCTATACTCAAAAGGGATTATTTTCCAAAGAGAGAAATAATTATTAGCAAATTCAGCATTTCATACATAATTTGAAAAAGAATCACTTGTCTTCCCCAAGCATTAGCTCACAAGTCCAAGCCTTTTTCTGACATAAAAGCTGGATGCAAGTCACACACACGTATAGGCATTAGTCTATTAATAACTTTAATATCAGCTACCAAATAGAGTCATGGTAAGAATTAACTGTATTGGTATTTGTAAATTAAGTGGAATGGCACCAGGCACATAGTAACTAGCGTGAGTGTCACAGTTCATCATGGTTAAATCAGAGTAAACCATCTTACATAGAACTCTGATACAAAAATAGAACATGGTTCTTTCCATCATGCAATAACACACCAGAGCTTAAAGAACAATTTGATGGGTCCAAGTCGAGTTTCTGCAACTTCCCAGCCCAAGAAAGGGAAAGGAGTTAGGTAGAGATCCTCATAGATGTGGGGCAGCACCAAGGGCAGAGGCACTGAGTGGCCACCAGTCCAGAGAGCTTGACTATGCAGCCCAGCTTGGGCACCAGTGGTGTCACCTCAGGAAGCTGCAAGACTGTGGTGAGACGTCCCATGCATTTGTAAACACATTCTGCAGAGTCTACAGAGGCCAGATCCAATCCTGATAAAAAATCTGCTGGTTGAATGAGTGAATTATCTGAACAAGTCACACACACATAGAGACACACACACAACCCCGAGCCTTCATTTCCCATTCTGTACAGTAAGATGAATGGACTTCAATAATCTCTAGGGACTATCCCAGTGCCTTCCTGCTAATTTATGTAAAGGATATTCTGAAAGATTACTGAAAAATAATAGGAGAATCTGCATTTACAAAACAAAAGCAATCTAAAAAAAGGTCACCAGAACCTGTTCCTCTTTCACTGCCTTTCATTTAGACGTGCAGACTTTAGGGAATACCACTTGATAATAAGCTATGTATTAAAGAAAACAGTTATGATTATTTTAGGTCAGTTTCTCTAGGAACAGCTCTGAGGTAGAGAGATTTTCACACAGGAAGTATGTCATGATGTGGTCTCGGGATCCACACCAGAGGGGAGTAAAGAAAGCAGTTAGAGAGGGAGGAGTTGAACCCCTTATCCTGCAGTCACAAAAAGGCCACAGTTAATTCCACAGAGAGCTCCGGCATAGTCTTTCAGAGCTGTCCCTGCCCCAGGCAAGCAGGCTGTGCCTTCACGTCCCTTTACGCCTGCTCCTACTCGCCAATCTTTGACCAGTCATGTGATCTGGCTGTCACAGAAAATGAGAAGTGGCCCTACAGGAGGTAGCTATCTGTGGTTGAGGACAGTTCCCAGAAACGGACCCAGCCACCTAACCACAGAAGCTGGATGAATAAGAGCCACAGTCCTGTGTTAGTCATCTGTAACTAAGAAACAAATTACCATGCTCTTAGCAGCTTAAAGTAACACATTTACTATCTTAAAGTGTTCATGAGGCATGTCTTAGCTGGGTCCTCTGCTCAGGGTCCTACAAGTCTGCAACCAAGGTGCCCATAGGGCTGCATTTCATCTGGAGCTTGACTGGGGAAGAATTCACTTCCAAGGTCATTTGGGTTGGTGGAAGAACCATTTTCTTGCAACCACATGACTGATGATGGACTTTTTACTGGCTGTTGCCTGGAGGACACCTTCAGGTCTGGAGGACACCCATAGTTCCTAGATGTCACCCAAGGTTCCTTGCCACTTGGACTTCTCTAACACAGCCACTTATTTAATCAAGCATAGTCTCTCACCTCAGGGAGGGCCAGTCCCCCTTTCAGGGATGTTCTCCTGAGTAACTCATTCTCACCCTTTTGATTAACTCCAAACCAATAGATTTGGGACATAAATTACATCTGCAAAATCCTGTTACCTTTGTTATATTCTACTTAACGTCCTGGGGTGCTTCCTCAAAACCAGCAGAGGCAGTTTCAGGGCTGCCTCATGGGTAGGAGACAACAGGAAATAAATCTGTCACTATTGATGAAAAAGTCACAGTTGGGTGGGAGTTAGCACAGCCCTTTGCACGTGGTGGGACTCCATAAATGCCTGTTAAATGAAATTTGTTGAGACTGAGAGCTGTGTTTTATGCTACATGGGAGATGCTGGTCTCTCCAATCTGAATCTTCAGCTGAATGTCTAACTACTCCTAAGTGACCAGACTGTCAGGGAAAATAACAGCCAAGTTTGACTGCCTGTAAAAGTCAGCAGGAAAGTGTTCCCTTTGTCAAGTGAAGATGGCAAGAGAACTCAGAAAAAATCTTCCCTAGACTATAAAAATTTACTTTTATAAAAAATTCCTAGTATGTAGGTTACATTTACAAGCTTTTATTTTTTTATAGAAACAGAGTAGAGGGAAATATAAAAATTGATCTGAAGATGCAAGACAGAACCTACAGGAACTCCAAATTCCCAATGAGAGTGATTGGTCCTGGCATTTCAATGCAGGAGCCAACTCCAGCCATTGAACCTGCATGGCTGATTGACAGACCAAAATGGAGAAAATAGTTTCAGGGGAAGAAGGGAACTATATGCTTAATTCTTTATGTATCTAATTGTCAGTTCATGCTTCAGGGTAGGTACAACATCTGCCTACTCATCCTCATTTTACAGAAAAGGAAACAGTCTTTGTCATCACATGGTTCAGAGCCCACAATGGGAGGCAGATGAGGAGAGAGGCCATGGCTGTATGGTGTGATCACTGCTCATAGGGAGAGCACACAGGTGCGATGGGGGCAGAGGAGGGCACCTAATTCAGGCTCAGGGAAAGGCTTCCTAACAGAATAGTCTGAGCTGACTCCCTGTCTTTGCCATCATGGGGCAGTGTGGAGAACAGGGAACAGAAGGGAAACCTGAGCCTTCTCCTTTGCAGTTTTGCTTGGAGCCAAGTTCTACCAACTCTTGTTTCTCAAGAGCGTGCAAACTGAAAATCACTCGTGTCTTATGTGGAAAAGGATAGCTTTTGGCTAGTTCAACTCAAATACAAATACATGGGAAGAGGCTGGGCAGACAGACAGATGTAGATTATACAGTTGTTCAGAAGCCCTGCTTAGGAACGCAGGTTACCTTCCTTCCCATTGCTGATGGTAGTTTATTCTAAATATGGATTCTAACCACTCAGATTTCTTGGATGAGTTTTGGGAGATCAAGCCCAAGCCCTCTGAAGTGAAGGATTAATATGCCTTCTCTCCATTTCCTTCCTAGCATATTTCTCCTCTCAATTAGGTGTCTTTGTTGCTTCGTCTGGAGACCTGACCCACTCTTAGAGTTAAGAAGCTACATAATTAGAGCAACCATATCATTTATCATCCAACCTGGGAATAATTTTGAGAGTGAAAGGGATCATGAATAATAATTACTCCAAGACAACGGGCATACACTGGAGCCACCCTGGGCAAACCAGGCCTTAGGGTCTTCCTACCCATATAGATGCAGCCCTGTTAACGCTGATGCACTGCAGAGCAGAAAACGGACTTTCCAGCATTCTCAGCTGCTTCCATCTCTGGGGCACAAAGAGGGAGGTGGTGCTACTTTCTTCTTGCTTGAATTTCTTCTTGCTCCCAATGTTGCTATCCCTTGTCCAAAAATAACATTACTGAGCGGGACTTTAGACCCTTTGTGTATAAAGGAGAGAGGAACAGATAATACAATTAAGTTTGTTGAATGCCAATATTTTTTTTTTTAAATTGGCAATATCTCTTTTTAGAATGCTCACTTTTAGATCAGGCACAGTGACTCTCGCCTATAATCCCAGCACTTTGGGAGGTCAAAGCCAGCAGATTGCTGGACCCCAGGAGTTCAAGACCAGCCTAGGCAACATGGCGAAACCCAGTCTCTACAAAAAAGACAAAAAGTAGCTGGGCATGGTGGTGTGTGCCTGTAGTCCCAGCTACTAGGGAGGGTGAGGTAGGAGGATGACCTGAGCCCAGAGAGGTCAAGTCTGCAATGAACACCATGATTGCATCACTGCACTCTAACCTGGGCAACAGAGCAAGACTCTGTCATGAAGAAAGAAAGAAAGAAAAAGGAAGGAAGGAAGGAAGGAAGGAAGGAAGGAAGGAAAGGAAGGAAAGAAAAGAAAGAGAAAGAAAGAAGAAAGAAAGAAAAAAGAAAGAAAGAAAGAAAGAAAGAAAGAAAGAAAAGAAAGAAAGAAAGAAAGAAAGAAAGAAAGAAAGAAAGGAAGGAAGGAAGGAAGGAAGGAAGGAAGGAAGGAAGGAAGGAAGGAAGGAAGGAAGGAAGGAGGAAAGAAAGAAAGAAAGGAAGGAAGGAAGGAAGGAAGGAAGGAAAAAGAAAGCTCTCTTTTAACTTAAAAATTAAAGGAGAGGACAGAATCTTTCAGTATGGAATATCATGACTACAAAAGTGGTTTTCTTTATTAAGAGGCAAGGAAAGTCCCTCAGAGTTTGGCATGGCTTGAATGAAAGAAATTCCCTTCCCTACCTCACCCCCCAAAAAATCCCTCCCCAACAATCCCCTTTGTTGTGTTTTAATCTACATTTTTCAAGAAAACTTCTGAGTGACCCCCATAAGACAGAGATTCTTTGATTTTCTAAATCCACTGATTACTAATGAACAGTATCTTGTTTATGAACTTCACTACCAATAGTCATATTCAGCATCTGTAATTTTCCCAAAACATTAAGAAGATTAAAGATGACAGTTTCAAAATCTGCTTATATATAAAGTATCAAAGAAAAATTCTAACATTAATTTAAATTATTAGAATCTAAATATAGTATCCTATAATTTGAATGTTTGAATTCCCCCAAAATTTGTATATTAAAACCTAATCACCAAAGTGATGGTTTTAGGAGGTGTGGCCCTTGGGAGGTGGCTAGTCATGAGGCTGGAGCCCTTGTGAATGGGATTAGTGCCCTTATAAGAAGCCTGAGAGAGACTCCTCACCTCTTCTACTACATGGAGGACCCAGCTAGAAGGCTGTATGTGGCCAGGAAGTGAGCCCTCATCAAACACTGAATCTGCTTTGATCTTGAACTTCCTAGCCTCCAGAACTATAAGAAATAAATTTCTGTTATGAAAAAGCTACCTAGTTTATGGTGTTTTGTTAAAGCAGCCTGAACAGACTGAGACACTGTAGAAAGAAAACTACTGATAATATGTTATTGGATTTAAAATGTAGGCCAATTTAACCAAATTTTCTAGTCCTGGGAGAACCAACTAGTAGGGCCTGGATAATATTTGACAAATGATATAGAGTTTTCAGAGTCATTTCCACATCACCAAGGCAGGGTTCATAAGGTTTCAATGACATTGTAAGCTCTCCATGGTTCAAGAACTGACTCCCAACTCAACAGATTCATTATTTTAATCAGGTGACTGTATTTGAGTTGAATGGGATCAAAAAGCCTAACATAAACCAAACTTATGAAGTACCAATATAGAAACCAAAATGATTATTCATTTTGAAGGGATGGTCCTTCTTTCCAGTTATGGGAACCTAGGTCCTATTCCATCAGTCTTGTATGAAGCCTTTTTTTTCCCCTTTTTGGGGACAACTTCCATACATTATTTCTTCTACTCACTGGATGGAAACAATCAGGGTGACAATTCTTCAGATTTTTGTAACCAATTCTTGTGTGCTTTCTATATTATTTCTTCTCCAGGCTAAATATTCACAACTCCTTCAACCCTTCTTCATTTTATATAATTTTCAGGCCTTTTAATTTGGTGGCAAGCCTTTTCTAGAGTTATTCCACTTCTCAATGCCTTTCTGAAAATGTGATTCTCAGAACTAAACATGATATTTAGATGTAGTCTGACCAGTAGAGAATAGAGAATGACCATATCTTCTCCTGACTTGTCCAATTAAAGTAGCTCAAGTCTGTATGACTAAGAACTCGATCTATTTGTGTGTGTGCGTGTATGTGTGTGTGTGCGTGTATGTGTGCATGTGTGTTAATTCAACTTTATATTGTGAGATAATTATAGATTTGCATGCAATTGTAGGAAATAATACAGAGACCTCTTGTGCAGTCATTATCTACTTTTCCCCAGTGGCTTATCTTGCAAAACTATAGTATAACATCACAGTTAGGATATTGGCATTGATAGAGTCAAGAAACAAGATATTTTCTTCACAAGGATCCCTTATTGCTATGGTTTGAAATTTAATTGCTAATGTAACAATATTAAGAAGTCAGACCTTTAAGAGGTGATTAGGCCACTAGGGCTCTGCCCTCGTGAATGAATTAATGTTGTTTTTGCCGGAGTGCATTAATTATCATGGGAGTGGATTTGTGACAAAAAAGATGAGTTTGGCCCAATATCTTCTCTTCCTCCCATGCTTACTTTCATCTTACACTTTCTGTTATGAGATGACCCTTGCCAGATGCTGGCACCACGCCCTTGGACTTCCCAGCCTGTAGAGCTATGAATCAAATTTATTTTTATTTGTAAATTACTCAGTCTGTGGTATTCTGTTACAACAGCAGAAAACGGACTAAGACACTCATGTTGTTCTTTTATAGCTATACCCATTTCCTTCCCACTCATACCTTCCCCCATTTAATCTCTGGTAACCACAAATCTGTTCTCCATTTCCATAATTTTATAATTTCAAGAATGTTGTATAAATGGAATCACATCATGGTAACCTTTGTGATTGACTTTTTTCACTCAGCATAATTTTCTAGAGATTCATTCAAGTTATGTGTATCAATAGTTTTATTTCTTTTTATTGCTGAGTAGTAATCCACCTAATGGATATAGCACAGTTTGTTTAAACATTCACCTATTGAATGACACCTTGTTTCCAGATTTTGGCTTTGAGTAATGGAACTGCCATAAATATTTTTGTATGGGTGTCTGTGTGAACAGAAGTCTTCATTTTGCTAGGACAAATGCTCAGATGTGCAATTATTGGGTTATATGGTAGTTGCATGCTTAATTTTGAAAGACACTTCCAAACTGTTTTCTGGAATAATTTCCACCTACTTTATATCAAAATCTGTAATCAAGTCTGGTGTGCCTCAGTCTGAAACCACAAAGTGTTTGTTTTTGTGTGCTTATGCTCGTACATTTTAAAGTTTGGACTCAAATGCAAAATATAATATTTATCTCCTTTAAATGCTAGTTTGTTAATTTCATCCCAATAGTCGAAGTCTTCTGATCCTTAATATCTGATTTCTCTCATTTAACATGTTGACTATCCTTCTTGACTTCATTTTATCTGTACATTTTGTAACTATTTTTATTAAAGCTTTCTTCATTTAAAGATTTAGTAAAAGTTCGTACAGGGTAAAACCTCAAAGCATACGCTGGAGTCAAATTCACCAACTACAGTATCAGCTAACATGCATTTTCCTTCCTGTCCATAAAGATAACGTCAGCAAAATTTGCAAAGGATTTGTCCAACTCAGATCTTCATTTACATAGATTTCCCATTTCGATCAATCTAAGCACTTCATTTTAAACAGAGAAAAATTTAAGTTCTTAGATCACACTATTTCACTGTGAGCATGGTTTATTTCTTAGTGATAGATATTTTTTCTTCTCAGTCAATAGACTGAACACATTAATAAAACACCTTTAGCACGGGGGCTTACTCTTTTAACCAAAAGCTGCAACACTTATTTAGGGCACCAAGATTTTGGAAACGTGATGATGATGGTGGTGATGATGATGATAATGGTAGTGGTGGTGGTGATAATGGTGATGGTGGTGCTGGTGGTGTTGGTAATGATCACAGCTAACATTTGTAGCATGCTTATTTTGTGCCAGACACTGTTGAGAACAAGGAGGTTCTGTTTCATTTGTATAATTATATCTATTTTCCAATAATCATATTCCTAGGGATTAGGAATGTGGATGTTCTTTTCAGATTCACTGTATAGCTGCCATCTCATTTCTCTCAGAAGAACTTCAAGCACTAGAGAAAAAGACAATTGGGTAAAACACAATTCTTTTAGGCAGAAGGGGGCTTGAGAAGTAGTCTGATTACCTTAATTTCAATCATTGTATACTTAGATCATTTTATATCTATGTACTTTTTTGTTTTAGCTCACAAAAATCACAATTTTAAGTAACTGAAATTAAAATCAAAAGTTAAATAAATAAATAAATGATTTTTCTTTGATGAAAAGCGTTTTAGTTTTCTTCTGATTTTCAAGAAAAACATTAAGTTTGTGATATGTGATACAAGAAAAGCATACGAAATGTAAAGAAATAATTATAGAATTCTAAGAAAAAATAGGACATAATGTGATTTACAGTGTTAAGAGGACAGCAGGAAACACAAGCCACATCATGCTTTAAAGATTTATAATTACAATTTTCCCAACGTAATTGTTTTACTATTAAAAAGCAAAAAAAAAAAAAAAAAGTTAATAAAAGCTTTAAAAATGTTGAGGAGCAGCCTGATTTAAGAATCTCTGGTGCCAATTTAAACAGCCATTGGAGGTGCAAACCTGCACTGTGTTAGAGGAGAAATACAATAAAAAGGAAGATATTCTGCTCACGTGGAGGCGTACAACCTTAGTTATAAGCAAGAGCTCATTCCGCCTCACACTATAATGATATTCCAAAATCAGACAAAGGAGTCAGTCCCAAAATGGGATTTCTTAAAAAACAAGTCAGATCTTGAAGGAAGTCTTGGTTGAAACATTCATTTATTTTGTTAAATCCAAAGAGTATTGGGTTGCAGCTATGTAGACTAAACCAATTGTTACCCAGGAAGCATTGTGCTATTTTTTAATATGTAACTTCAAAGCAGTTGAAACCAGTAAGTCGGATTGAGTACAAAACGGCTACTGAGAGATAAGGGGATTCTAGTGGCTGAAAGTTTAAATGCTGGTAAGATGGCAGGGCTCTCCTAGCTGATTTATCATCACACTACTCATGTGACCTTGGCTGACTTTCAAATAGCATGTCTGAGACTCAGTTACCTGGAAAAAGTAGTAGTTAAAATAACTGCCTCAGAGGGTGTATGGAAGAAAAGTTCCTATTCCAGTGTCTTGTGTAGTAGGCAGAGAGAATGCAAATTGTTGTTTCTTTGGGGTATTTTTTTGTATTAGGATAATGACTATTATTTATTAAGCATTTATGATGTACCAAGGATAAGTTCTATCTTACTATCCTATCAAATCCTCACAACTTTATGAGGAAAACACCTTTTTATTAATTCATTTTGCTGATGAGGAAACTAAGGCACAGAAGCTAAGTGAATTGACCAAGATCGCCAGTTAAAGGGAGGTTGAGCCCGGATTTGAAGTCAATCAGTGAGATGGCAGAAATCAAGGACCTATGTTTTCTTCCAAGAGTTTTACAGTTTTAACTCTTACATTTAGGTCTATAATCCACTTCAAGTTAATTTTTACATTTTATACATTTTACCAGTTACTTATAACAACTAGTTTGGAATTTTATGTATTAAATTCTCTCTTTTGGGACTTGGACTAAATGAAGGAGCAATTTGTTTGAGAATCGCTTTTTGGACAACTAGCAGACAAGGAATACTCTGTAATTGTCCCAGGTTTCTGCCTGTAAGTAATTTTCACTTCATGGCACACAGAGAGAGAGAACCCAAGCAGAGTTCAGTGCTCTCACTGAGTTGGGGAGACAGAGAAAGATGCTTAGAGATCCTGAAGCAACTGGAATTTGCAGAGCAGAGTACAGACAGGAAAGAGCCACATGGAGAAAGAAGTTCAAAAATATGCATAAGAGTCTCCTTTAGTCTTTGGTTTCATATTATTCTGGGCATGCATAGGGTGAAACTCCACGAGGCCAGGCAAAGAACAAGTGACAGGCAGCTGTCATTACAAAAAATGAATAATTTTCTGGACTGGGAATTGTTCAAATTCTAATCAGTCTAAGTGGAGAAAACTATTTGAATACCTGTGGCATTCAGGAGCTACCCAGGAATGTCAAACTTTAATAGTAGGGCTAAATTATCCCTAGAGTAAAGGTCTCTCAAGTTATACCCTAATAAAGTTTGAAAACAAGTCTTCAAAGGACCAAGCTCACCTGCAAGTAACTTAACTGCTTGCCAAAACAATCTTCAACACTCTCTAAAGAAAGGCAATATATCAGGAGAAAAAATTAGTCAACAGAAATCATGTTACTCCAGATCCTTAAGAAACTGACACCAAAATGAGATTAAGTGTGCAAAGATTTTATTAGGAGAAACACCTGTGTGCAAGAAAATGGGGAAAAAGCCAGATAAGGGTGAGATTGCTGCTGAGAGAGAGAGAACAAAGCCTCAGTGACCCATAAAATATCACGTTGTCTAATGCATGTATAATTGGAGCCCCGAATAGAGAGGGAGTCAGAACAAACATCTGAAAAATGAATGGTTGAAATTTACCCAAATTTGAGGAAGACTATAAATCCACAGAACCAAGAAGCACAAACCCCAATCAAGAAGTAATTTTAAAAAACTATACCAAACACATCAGTCAAACTGCTGGAAAACAATGAAAAAGAGACAAGTTTAAAAGCAGCCAAAGAAAAAAGATACATTACATACAAGGGAATAAAGATAAAAATTGAAACAGAGGCAGGCATGGTAGTGCAGGCATGTAGTCCCAAATACGAAGCAGGAGACTGCTTGAGTCCAGGAGTTCCGGGCTTTTGTGCACTATGCCCATCAGGTGTCTGCACTAAGTTCAGCATCAGTATGGTGACCTTCTGGCAATGGGAGACTACCAGGTTGCCTAAGGAGGAATGAACTGGCCCCGGTTGGAAACCAGCAGGTCAAAATCCCATGCTGATCAGCAGTAGTATTGCACCTGTGAATAGCCAACTGCGTTTCAGCCTGGGCTACATAGCAAGACCCTCTTCTCTAAAATAAATAAATAGATAATTAATTAAAGCAGGCTTTTTGTCAGAGATCATACAAACCAGAAGACAAAGGAATGGCATCTTCAAAGATCCGAAAGAAAAATCTGTCGAACTAGAATTCTAAATCTAGTGAAAAAATTTTTCACAAATACAAACAGAATAAAGACTTTTTTTTAACACAAATAAAAAAACTGAGAGGCTATCACCAGCAGAACCTACACTACAAAAAAATGCTAACGGAGATGGAGTTGGCAAGATGGCCGAATAGGAGCAGCTCCAGTCTGCAGCTCCCAGCGAGATCAATGCAGAAGGTGGGTGATTTCTGCATTTCCACCTGAGGTACCTGGCTTATCTCACTGGGACTGGTTAGATAGTGGGTGCAGCCCACAGAAGACAAGTCAAAGCAGGGTGGGGTGTTGCCTCACCCAAGAAGCACAAGGTTCTCAGGGAACTCCCTCGCCTAGCCAAGGGAAGCCATGAGGGACTGTGCCATGAGGAATGGTACATTCTGACCCAGATACTACGGTTTTCCCCTGGTCTTTGGAACCTGCAGACCAGGAGATTCCCTCGGGTGCCTACACCCCCAGGGCCCTGGATTTCAAGCACAAAACTGGGTGGCCATTTGGGCAGACACCGAGCTAGCTGCAGTTTTTTTGTTTGTTGGTTTGGTTTGGTTTGTTTTTTTTTTTCATACCCCAGTGGTGCCTGGAACACCAATGAGACAGAACAATTCACTGCCCTGGAAATGGGCTGAAGCCAGACAGCCAAGTGGTCTAGCTCAGTGGGTCCCACTCCCACGGAGCCCAGCTAGCTAAGATCCACTGGCTTGAAATTCTCACTGCCAGCACAGCAGTCTAAAGTTGACCTGGGACGCTCAAGCTTGATGGGTGGAGGGGTGTCTGCCATTACTGAGGCTTGAGTAGACACTTTTCCCCTCACAGTGTAAACAAAGCCACCAGGAATTTCGGACTGGGTGGAGCCAACTGCAGCTCAGCAAAGCTGCTGTAGGCAGACTGCCTCTCTAGATTCCTCCTCTCTGGGCAGGGCATCTCTGAAAGAAAGACAGCAGCCCCAGTCAGGGGCTTATAGAAAAAACTCCTATCTCCCTGGACAGAGCACCTGGGGTAAAGGGAGGCTGTGGGTGCAGCTTCAGCACACTTAAACGTTCTTGCCTGCTGGCTGTGAAGAGAGCAATGGATCTGCCAGCTCAGAGCTCCAGTTCTGCTAAGGGACAGACTGCCTCCTCAAGTGGGTCCCTGACCCCCGTGTATCCTGACTAGAAGAAACCTCCCAGTAGGGGCCAATAGACACCTCATACAGGAGAGCTCTGACTGGCATCTGGCAGGTGCCCCTCTGGGACAAAGCTTCCAGAGGAAGCAATAGGCAGTAATCTTTGCGGTTCTGCAGCCTCCACTGGTGATACCCAGGCAAACAGGGTCTGGAGTGGACCTCCAGCAAACTCCAGAAAACTCCAGCAGACCTGCAGCAGAGAGGCCTGTTAGAAGGAAAACTAACAAACAGAAAGGAATAGCATCAACATCAACACAAAGGACGTCCACACAAAAACCCCATTTGAAGGTCACCAACATCAAAGACCAAAGGTAGATAAATCCATGAAGATGAGGAAAAACCACTGCAGAAAGGTTGAAAATTCCAAAAACTGGAATGTCTCTTCTCCTTCAAAGGATCACAACTGCTCACCAGCAAGGGAACAAAACCGGATAGACAATCAGTTTGATGAATTGACAGAAGTAGGCTTCAGAAGGTGGGTAATAAAAAAACTCCTCTGAACTAAAGAAGCATGTTCTAACCCAATGCAAGGAAGTTAAGAACCTTGAAAAAAGGTTAGAGGAATCACTAACTAGAGTAACCAGTTTGAAGAAGAATATAAATGACCTGATGGAGCTGATAAACACAGCATAAGAACTTCATGAAGCATACACTAGTATCAATAACTGAATCGATCAAGTGGAAGAAAGGATATCAGAGATTGAAGATCAACTTAATGAAATAAAGCATGAAAACAAGATTAGAGAAAAAAGAATGAAAAGGAATGAACAAATCCTCCAGAAAATATGGGACTATGTGAAAAGACCAAATTTATGTTGGACTGGTGTACCTCAAAGTGATGGGGAGAATGGAACCAAGTTGGAAAACACTCTTCAGGATATCCAGGAGAACGTCCTCAGCCTAGCAAGACAGGCCAACATTCAATTTCAGGAAATACAGAGAACACCGCAAAGATACTCCTCAAGAAGAGCAACCCCAAGACACCTAATTGTCAGATTCACCAAGGTTGAAATGAAGGGAAAAATGTTAAGGGCAGCCAGAGAGAAAAGTGAGATTACCCACAAAGGGAAGCCCATCAGACTAACAGTGGATCTTTCTGCAGAAACCCTACAAGCCAGAAGAGAGTGGGGGTCAATATTCAACGTTTTTAAAGAAAAGAATTTTCAACCCAGAATTTCATATCCAGTCAAACTAAGCTTCATAAGTCAAGGAGAAATAAAATCCTTTACAGACAAGCAAATGCTGAGAGATTTTGTCACCACCACACTTGCCTTACAAGAGCTCCTGAATGAAGCACTAAACATGGAAAGGAAAAACAAGTACTAGCCAAACACACCAAATTGTAAAGACCACTGATGCTATGAAGAAACTGCATAAACTAACGGGCAAAATAACCAGTAAACATCATAATGACAGAAACAAATTGACACATAACAATATTAACCTTAAATGTAAATGGTCAAAATGCCACAATTAAAAGACACAGACTGGCAAATTGGATGAAGAGTCAAGACCCATCAGTGTGCTGTATTCAGGAGACCCATCTCACTTGCAAAGACACACATAGGCTCAAAATAAAGGGACGGAGGAAGATTTACCAAGCAATGAAAAGCAAAAAAAAAAAAAAAGCAGGGATTGAAATCCTAGTCTCTGATAAAAGAGACTTTAAACCAACAAAGATCAAAAAAGACAAAGAAGGGCATTACATAGTGGTAAAGGGATCAATGCAACAAGAAGAGATAACCATCATAAATATACATGCACCCAATACAGCAGCACACAGATTCATAAAGCAAGTTCTTAGAGACCTACAAAGAGACTTAGACTCCCACACAATAATAGTGGGAGACTTTAACACCCCACTGTCAATGTTACACAGATCAATGAAACAGAAAATTAACAAGGATATTCAGGACTTGAACTCAGCTCTGGACCAAGCCAACCTAATAGACATCTACAGAACTCTCCATCCCAAGTCAACAGAATATACATTGTTCTTGGTGCCACATCACACTTATTCTAAAATTGACCACATAATTGGAAGTAACACACTCCTCAGCAAATATGAAAGAACAGAAATCATAACAAACAGTCTCTCAGACCACAGTGCAATCAAATTAGAACTCAAAATTAAGAAACTCACTCAAAATCGCACAACTACATGGAAACTGAACAATCTGCTCCTGAACGACTACCGGGTACATAACAAACTTAAGGCAGAAATAAATAAGTTCTTTGAAACCAATGAGAACAAAGACACAATGTACCAGAATCTCTGGGATACAGGTAAAGCAGTGTTTAGAGGGAAATTAATAGCATTAAATGCCCACAGGAGAAAGCAGGAAAGATCTAAATCAACACCCTAACATCACAATGGAAAGAACTAGAGAAGCAAGAGCAAACAAATTCAAAAGCTAGCAGAAGACAAGAAATAGTTAAGATCAGAAGAGAACTGAAGGTGATAGAGACATGAAAAATCCTTCAGAAAATCAATGAATCTAGGAGCTGGTTTTTTGAAAAGATCAACAAAATACATAGACCACTAGCCAGACTAATAAGGAAGAAAAGAGGGCAGAACCAAATAACACAATAAAAATGATAAAGAGAATATAAACACTGATCCCACAGATATACAAACTACCATCATAGAATACTATAAGCACCTCTATGTAAATAAAGTAGAAAATCTAGAAGAAATGGATAAATTCCTGGACACATACACCCTACCAAGACTAAACCAGGAAGAAGCTGAATCCCTGAATAGACCCATAACTAGTTCTGAAATGGAGGCAGTAATTAGTAGCCTACCAACCAAAAAAAGCCCAGGACCAGATGGATTCACAGCCAAATTCTACCAGAGGTACAAAGAGGAGATGGTACCATTCCGTCTGAAACTATTGCAAACAATAGAAAAAGAGGAACTTCTCATAACTCATTTTATGAGGCCAGCATCATTCTGATACCAAAACCTGGCAGAGACACAATAACAAAAAATAGAAAATTTCAGGCCCACATCCCTAATGAACATCGATGCAAAAATCCCCAGCAGCACATCAGAAAGCTTATCCACCATGACCAAGTCAGCTTCATCCCTGGGATGCAAGGCTGGTTCAACATACACAAATCAATCAACATAATCCATCACAGAAACAGAGCCAATGACAAAAGCCCAATGATTATCTCAATAGATGCAGAAAAGGCCTTTGATAAAATTCAACACTCCTTCATGCTAAAAACTTTCAGTAAACTAGGTATTGATGAGACGTATCTCAAGATAATAAGAGCTACGTATGACAGACCCACAGCCAATATCATACTGAATGAGCAAAATCTGGAAGCATTCCCTTTGAAAACCAGCACAAGACAAGGATGCCCTCTCTCACCACTCCTATTTGACATTGTATTGGAAGTTCTGGACCTGGGCAATCAGGCAAGAGAAAGAAATAAAGCGTACTCAAATAGGAAGAGAGGAAGTCAAATTGTCTCTGTTTGCAGATGACATGATTGTATATTTAGAAAACCATTTTCTCAGTTTAAAATCTCCTTAAGCTGATCAGCAACTTCAGCAAAGTCTCAGGATACAAAATCAATGTGCGGAAATCACAAGCATTCCTATACACCAGTAACAGGCAAACAGAGAGCCAAATCATGAGCGAACTCCCATTCACGATTGCTACAAGGAGAATAAAATACCTAGGAATCCAACTTACAAGGGATGTAAAGGACCTCTTCAAGGAGAACGATAAACCACTGCTCAAGAAAATAAGAGAGGACACAAACAAATGGAAGAACATTCCATGCTCATGGATAGGAAGAATCAATATCGTGAAAATGGCCATACTGCCCAAAGTAATTTATAGATTCAATGCTATCACCCATCAAGCTACCATTGACTTTCTTCACAGAATTAGAAAAAAATACTTTAAATTTCCAAAAAAGAGCCTGCATAGTCAAGACAATCCTAAGCAAAAAGATCATAGCTGGAGGCATCATGCTATCTGACTTCAAACTATATTACAAGGCTACAGTAACAAAAACAGCATGATATTGGTACCAAAACAGATATATAGAGAAATGGGACAGAACAGAGGCTTCATAAATAACACCACACATCTACAACCATCTGATCTTTGACAAATCTGAAAAAAACTAGCAATAGGGAAAGGATTCCCTATTTAATAAATGGTGTTGGGAAAACTGGCTAGCCATATGCAGAAAACTGAAATGACCTCTTCCTTATACTTTATACAAAAATTAACTCAAGATGGATTAAAGACTTAAATGTAAGACCTAAAACCATAAAAACCCTAGAAGAAAACCAAGGCAATACCATTCAGGACATAGGATGGACAAAGACTCCATGACTAAAACACCAAAAGCAATGGCAACAAAAGCAAAAATTGACAAATGGGATTAACTAAACTAAAGAGCTTCTGCACAGCAAAAGAAACTAGCATCAGAATGAACAGGCAACCTACAGAATGGGAGAAAAATTTTGCAATCTATCCGACAAAGGGCTAATATCCAGAATCTACAAAGAACTTAAACAAATTTATGAGAAAAAAATCAACAACTCCATCAAAAAGTGGGTGAAGGATATGAACAGACACTTCTCAAAAAAAAAAAAAGACATTTATGTGGCCAACAAATATATGGAAAAAAGCTCATCATCACTGGTCATTAGAGAAATGCAAATCAAAACCATAGTGAGATACTATCTCATGCCAGTTAGAATGGGGATCATTAAAAAGTCAGGAAACAACAGATGCTGGAGAGGGTGTGGAGAAAAAGGAATGCTTTTACACTGTTGGTGGGAGTATAAATTAGTTCAACCATTGTGGAAGACAGTGTGGTGATTCCTCAAAGATCTAGAACGAGAAATACCATTTGACCCAGCAATCCCATTACTGAGTATATACCCAAAGGATTATAAATCATGCTACTATAAAGACACGTGCACATGTATGTTTTTTGCAGCACTGTTCACAACAGCAAAGACTTAGAACCAACCCAAATGCCCATCAATGATAGACTGGATAAAGAAAATGTGGCACATATACATCATGGAATACTATGCAGCCATAAAAACGATTGAGTTCATGTCCTTTGCAGGGACATGGAGGAAACTGGAAAGCATCATTCTCAGCAAACTAACACAAAAACAGAAAACCAAACATTGCATGTTCTCACTCATAAGTGGGAGTTGAACAATGAGAACACATGGACACAGGGAGGGGAACATCACACACTGGGGCCTGTCAGGGAGTGGGGGGTTAGGGGAAGGATAGCATCAGGAAAAATACCTAATGCAGATGATGAAGTTACCTAATGTAGCCTCGGACACTAAGACCATAGTTCAAGCTACTATTTTCTTTCACTGGGATTACTGCAAGATCTCCTAATTGATCCCTCTGCATCTACTCTTTACCCCGAAGTCTAATGTTGATGGGTGCAGCAAACCACCGTGGTACGTATATACTTATGTAACTAACCTGCACGTTCTGCACATGTATCCTAGAACTTAAAGTATAATTTAAAAAAAAGTGAAAGGATATTTCATACCGAGAAAAGGAAGCTTCCAGAGTGAAGAAAAGTGATCCCAGAGGAAACTTGGATCTATACAAAGAAGAGTGCCAAAAAATGGAAAATGTGGCTAACAAAAAAAGACTTCTTTGTGTGTTGTTAGGTTTCTTTAAACTCTCTGTCCAAATAATTGGTGACGTTTCTGTCTCCTTACTGAACTCATACTGATACAGCAGCCTATTTTTTTTCTCTAATCTATCCCATCAGCTCAGAGGGATTTGCAAACCACATCATATCAATCATATCACTCTCTTCTGATGGCCTCTATTATTCTTTAAAAGAACTAAAAACATACAAATATAAACTACTTTGTACTGATTACCTATTATAACCCAAGTATTGCTTTTCTTCCAGCATTATCCTTAAATTCCAATCCCCTTACCTTCTCTGATCCGACCCGTGCAAGCCTCCCCAGCTTCACTGCTACCCTTGTCTACTTCCTGTCCTCTACCTCACACCAACCTGTTGGGTGTCTCAAGCACTTGAAGTTTGTTTCCACTTCAGGATCCTTTTACCCTGGCTAGTTCTTCCCTGGAACGTTCTTCCTCCAGATATTTGACACTTCTTCTTATTGATAGGATCTCTGCTTGAATATCATTCTGAGAGATATTTCTCAACCTTCGTATCAAAATTAGCCACCCCCTTGTTTCTCCCCACCATCAACACCGCCGCCATTCCCCTTCCATTCTACTTCCCCGCTCAATGTTTTTCAAAATGTCACTATTGGAAATTAAGTTATTTATTTATGTTCCTATTAGATTTTAGGTTCTCTGGTAGGTTGAATGATGGCTTCTCAAAGATGCCCACTTCCTAATTCCTGTAACCTGCGAATACATTGTCATACAGGGCAAAAAGACTTGGCAGATTAAGTTAACGATCTTGAGATGATGTAATTATCCTAGATTATTTAGGTGAGCCCAATGTAATCACCAGGCTCTTTATAAGAGGGAGGCAGCAGGGCCACACTCACAGAAAGGGACACAACAAAGGAAGCAGAGGGACCTAAAAAGTGATGTGGCGCTGGAAGCAGGGCCGGAGCAGGAGGTGGAGAGATGCACTTCGAAGACAGAGGCAGAAGCCATGTGATGCTAATTTTGGTCTTCTGGCCTTCAGAACTATAAGATAATAAATATGTATTGTTTTAAGCCATTATGTTTGTGACAATTTGTTACAGCAACAATAGTAATCTCATACAAGTTTCTACTCAGGAACAGAAGCTCCGAGTCACATCATCTTTATTTACTTGATATCCTGTATCTAATATCATCAAATCAATCACATTCGCTCCTCCTTTGGAATATATCACAAATCCAATGACTTCTCAAGGCCTCGGACACTAAGACCATAGTCCAAGCTACTATTTTCTTTCACTGGGAGTACTGCCAGACCTCCTAATTGATCCCCCTGCATCTACTCTTGAAGCCTAAAGTCTCTAGTCCACAGAGAAACCAGAGGAATCTTCTTCAAATATAAGTCGCAACATCACAGGTTCCTGCTGAAAACTCCAATGGCTTTTCTTATCACTCCAAGGAGAATCCAAAGTCCTTACTGGGGTTGCAAGGCCGCACACCATCCGCTCCTGGCATCCTCTCTGACCTCATCCCCAGGCATTCCACCGTATGCTCTCCCAATAAGGCAGTTCATGAATATTTGATGGATACATGACAGATTGGAAGTTCCAAGGAGGCATTTCATGAATAATGCATTTCCTGAATATTTGGTGGCTACATAACAGAACAGGAGTTCTAAGGAGAGGGAGGCCCATGATGGTCGAAGGTAGTCAGGGAGGATCCATGGAGGAAGCAGGGTCTGAAAAATTTTTAATATGTGGATGAGAAAAGAAAAAGAGAAACAGTCTAGGCAGTGAAAATGACCTGGATAAAGGCATAATTTCAAGGAAAACAACTCCATCCCTGTGGGACCCATGTGCCAGGTCAGTGATGGCCTTTGACTCTTCTCAACTCTCTGAAAGTCACTTCTGTCCCCTTATGTCCCTTATGTTGTGACAGTCAGGACGGGAACCAACATGAAGGTATAACAAGAATTGTACATAGTAAGTGCTCCATGCCACAGCTTCCAAGTGTTAAACCTTTATGACATGTTTTTATGTTAATAAATACAAAAATTTTCACTAGAAACAGGCCTAAATTATTCTTTCCTGTCAAGCAATATTAAAGTAGGATGTGTAGGTGTGTCTCCTCTTCTAAGCTCCAAGACTGTGTGTCATATTCATCTTGCTATGCTCACAATACAGCATAGGGTGACATATATTGGTCAACAATTTTTGGTTTAATGAATGAAGGCCCAGCTTTTGGTTCTTTAGAATCCCTAGATGTTTTACTGTTGTGTCATAAAAACACACTGAACACACACACACACACACGCAACTTCAAGATGTTCTACTATAGCATGTATTATGACAAAGTATTAAGGACTAAGAATATGGACTAGCTGTATCAGAAATCATGGAAGTGCTCCAATAACAAAACAGCAGCAGCAACAACATTTGTTAGTTGGGAATTGTGCTAAATGCCTTAGATGTAATTACTCATTTAATCTATAATAACTTTATCCTGAGGGAGATAGTATTGTTAATTCCATTCTATAGATAAGAAAATAGCAGCTAAAAGAGGGTACATGACTTATGTAACGTTGTAAGTGGCATGGGCAGGATTTGAACCTAGGACTGTGCTTCCAAATGACCTCAGCTGATTAAAGTATGATTAGGCATTTTAACCAGGTGCCTGCAAAAGTTTCCCTGTCCCAGGGTTTCACTGTGCAGCATGGGACTCAGTGGACATGCTTGTTTAAATGCAGATCACTGGGCCACTCTTCCAAAGATTTTGATTCAGTAATACTGGCATGAGACCCAGGAATCTGCCTTGAAGATTCACATGTGTCTCTGTACTGCTCACTGAATAGAGTAGGGATTTCTTCTTTTTTAGTTCAGCTATACAAATGGAAACAGTATCTTGTGGATGGACATGAGTAAGATTAACTCAGAAAAACCCAAGACCAAAAAGATCAATTTGTGTCCCCACCAATGGTCTCACCTGAACAATTCTGTAGGAGGCCAGCTTAATTAAACTACAACACGATGGGAAGAGCTAAATGGTTAAAGAAAAATTACCATCATATCCTTTATCTACCTAGTGTTTACCGTGCAATACTAAAAGAAATCTCTTCTTTATGTCCATGTGTTCTCAATATTTAGCTCCCACTTGTAAGTGACAACATGTTGTCTTTGGTTTTCTGTCCTTGCATTAGTTTCCTCAGGATCATGGCCTCCAGCTCCATTCATGTTCCTTCAGAGGACATGATTGCATTCTTTATCGTGGCTGTATAGTATTCCACGGTGCAAGTGTACCGCATTTTCTTTATCTAGTCCTCTGCTGATGGACATCTAGGTTGATTTCATGTCTTATCTATTGTGAAAAGTCCTGTGATGAACACATACATGCATGTGTCTTTATGGTAGCAAGTGGGTTTCACTGGAACTTGATTGCTGACTCTACAGAAATGATAGTAATATTTAATACAGAGTAAGGGTAATTTGTGTCAATGTAAAGTCTGAACAAAATTAGGTCTTGGGTAAAATTGTTCCAAAAATATTTAACATGTGTTCCCTGATGTTGGGACACCTACTCAGATGCCAGTAGGAGAAATGAGAGGTTGGCCTTGCTGGCCTTCACCTACTGGCCTTGGCTGTTACCCTGGTGCAGTATTTTGCCTGGAGTTTGACATTCCCGACAATAAATTATTACCTACTAGATGTCTCATAAAAATTTTTAAAAAATGATTTTATGAAGAAATCCAAGATCTCATCAGCCTTTTGAATGGACACCAAAGTCCTTTTAGCCACTGCCATCTTTATAAGGGAAGGTCACATAAGATGCGACCTTCTGAGTGGCCCCAATGTGGCAGTGTTAAGAGTACGGGCTCTGAAATCCAGCTGTAGTTTTCATTACCTGTGTGAGCCTGGGCAATTCACTTAATTTCCCAGCATCTCAGTTTCCTTATCTGTAGAATCTGATGAATGAATGTAACATACTTACATATTGCATGATAATGTTTGCTGTTATTCCTTGGCAGCGTGATACCCGCCTGTATCAGCCATGGTCCAGTTCCAGGTATAGGAAACCACTTCAGCTCTTTTTAAGGAAAGAAAATGTAATGCCTTGGAAGGGCTGGAGGAAGGACTCCAGGAGACAGCCTTGGAACTGCTGAGCTCAAGAGCAAGAAGCTACAGCTGAGATGCAAAGAGCGGGAAGCGAGTGATGCCACCACTAGGAAGCTGAGGACCAGACAAAGCTGAGCTGGTCACCACAGTCACAAGAATGCCTTTCAGATCCATGAAGACAAGTCTGGACATGCTGCACAGGCCCCTCTGTGATGGCCTCAGTGGTCCCTGCCTCCAGGCGTCCACACTCTTGTGTAGCCTCCTCCTACATGGTACCAGGGATGGTCTGTGTGAGCAACAGAATACAGCAGAAGTGACGGTGTGTCACTTAGAAGACTGGGTTTCAGGAGGTGCTGTGACTTCTATCTTAGTAAGGCACTCAGAGTCTCTTTCTCTCCCAGGTCTTTTGTTCTGGGGGAAACCGGTTGCCTTGTCTTGAGGACACTCAGGCGGCCCTGGGGAGAAGCCCACGTGGTGAGGAACTGAGGCCTCCTGCCAACAACCGTGTGAGTGAACGTGGAGGCAGCTTCTCCAGCTGACAGCTGACTACAGCCTCGTGAGAGGCCCTGGGCCAGAAGCACCCAGCTAAGCTGCTCCCAGACTGCTGACCCGTGGAACTAGGGGAGAGAAGAAGTGTTTACTACAGTGAGCTGCTGACTTCTGGAGCAATTTGTTACTCAGCAATAGATAAATAATACAGCATCTAACTGGGAAGACTTAATTCACCTTCCAATCCTAGCAGCAGGGAGTGTGAGGCATAGATTTTAGCCTTCCAGTGCTGCAGTGCAGAGCAGCCCGTGAGGAGGAGGGGCTGGCTGCTGAATGGTCTAATCCACAGAACGTGCCACACCATTTTCCACCGGGGAGGCTGACGTGGATAGTGTTTTTAAGAAGCAAGGGATCTGATAACCAACATATTCCAGAGAACGCCCTCTTGCCAGAATCTTGTCCGCCTTCATTCACCATTACAAATGAAGCCCTTCTTTTTTTATGATTGGCATTCACCAACAGTTTGTCTCTTTCCCTCGATGACACAGAGAGAGAAGAGAATTCTTTCTGTATCACACAGAGCTTTGACAAAGAATGTCTCAGGATTCTCTGCTAAGCAGAACCGTTTCCTCTGAGGGGCTTACAGTGAAGTGCAAATACTGTAGCAACATAAAGAAACCTGTGCAGGACGACAGCTTGGGACATGAAGCCCTGCTTGGAGGCTTGTAAGAGACCCCTTTGACCGGACCCACTTTGGCTATTGTTGAACAATTCTTGAGCAGTTTGAGTGACCCTCTGTCCACACCACCTGAGGTGGAGAGAAGCCCGAAGGGATCCAAATTACCCTATTTAAAGGGGAAATTGTTTTCCTTGGTGACTCTCAAAAGTATGCGAAGGAAAAGTCTATGCTTTATAAAAGCTAATGCATGGCCTTTGCAAGGACCCACACAAGGAAGTAACTGAGGCAGGTGCTAGTTGCAGTAACAGAGACATTTGTGCCTTTGTTTTCCAGAAACCACGAGAGCCATTTAACAGGGAAAGGGTGTACTGGGACTGGACCTCGGCTTGGGAGGCCAAGGCAGGGCTCTGTATGGAGGCAGTGAGGCAGGTAATTCTCAGAGGGTTAGTGTGGAGATCGTTAGTAGCTTTTCTCTGAGAAATTAACAGAAGGGGCAAGAGTGTACAAACGTCGCAGGGTGGATGCTGTCCACGAGTGAGAGTTCTGAACAGCAAATGATTTATCAAGTGACCTTTAGAAGAGTTAAGCAGGGTGACAAGCGCATTTAATTTGCACTTAGGGCTTGTGTTTCTTTAAACATGGAGTATTACTAGAGGAACTTTCTTTATATAAAAAAACTGTATGGTTTGGGAAAAGTAAAGATAAGTAAATATTATATAATTTTCTGACTCTCTTAGTTTTTTTTATAACTACAAAAAGCTTAGCCCAAATTCACCCTGGACACAGTTATCAGTTTATCAGGTTGCTCTCTGTCCCTAACTAGCGTGTTCTGACTTCATTCAATACACGCACACACACACCAGCAATCTAAACGGATCCTTGGGCTCAGAGTTTTGAATTGCTGAGCATCGGTTAGTGAGCAAACACTCTGAGACGTTCTGTGCTGTGCTTCTGCCAGTTCAGTTTCCGCAGTGCTGCTATCCTTAGGTTTCACATGGGGCCATTTCATTGTACTTGAACCCCATTCTGTCTTAAAGCTGGTGGAAAGTGGAAAATTTAGTTATTGGCCTCTTAAACTGAACGTATGTATGGCAAAGATGAAAATTATTGAGTGGCTCCAAAGTAGTGGATCCTAATCTTGAACCAGACACTTACCGCGCTTAATCGAATTGATTCTGTGTTCAGTTTGAAATCAAATAACAATATTGGAGAGGATTATTAAAAGACAAAATATAAAAAGCAAGTATGGTTGGAGAACTTACAACTTTTTGATCTTTGAAAAAGGAACATGATTTATAAAGTACAGCACTGTTAGACTCTCAGGACAATAGGAATACTTTATATATAAATACTGCGACCAACAGGTGGACAGCTCTCCAGAGACAGTTTGTTCACTGCTGTGGTGGTTAAGAGCCAACAAAGAACAGGAGCTGGGCTTGGCCAAGCCCCAGGAGAACAGGAGCTGGTCCAAGGCAGTCCCAGGGGCTTTAGGGACATGAAATCAAGGCTCATCACCGTACTGTTCTGACATTAATAAGTACCAGCAACTCTTTCCCTCTCTGTTCCAATCCCAACTTCCTCAGTAAAACTGACTTCCTTATCTACCACCTGGAATCTCTTCTCTCCACCTCCCAGCTTCTACTTTTCTTGATGATAGTTTTCACTTATTTATGCTATTCATCATTTTTGGTTCCTTATGACTTTGACTTGCTGTGACCCATCATGATGCTACTGGTACTTTCATTGAAACTTTAACTCTCATTGGTAAATAACAGGTTTCATGTTTCCCTTTAATATTTCTAAGAGTAACAGTCCGGTGAGTAGTAACCACCACTGTTAGGGCTGAGCCTCTAGGTGCCCGTACTTACTATAGGGTGCTGCTAAGCCTATGGGCTGCCTGCCCTTCTGTGAGCCATCCCTAGGGAAGAAAACAAAAAGCTGAGTGTGATTAACCAGCAACTAAGAGATAGTTTTGAAAGCTAGAGGGCCTTCTTGGAAGCCTAGAAAGAGGCTCAAATCTCTGGAAGTGGGAGGGCAGAGAAGGCTGTAGACCAGACAAAGAACTTCATCCGCAGAGCAGCAGAGTTTCAGAGAGACTTACACTTTTAACAAGGTAAGGTTGCTGTGCCGGGGGCAGGGCCGTGCGTGGGAGAGAATGGGCCCTTGACACACATGATGACGGCATCTGGGTGGATGTTTCTGAAGACCCTGGAGGCCCAGATTAGGCCGACCCCTCTGAACGTACAGAAGTGGACTCTCCCTACCAAATCCTTGCTTGAATATGGCACAGAGGCCTCTCCCCACAAAGCATGTGCCCCTGCCTCAGGATCCAACCCCTGCTGCCCACTGGCCATAAGTCCCAGAACTAGGGGTGAGTCACAGCATAACCCAGCCAGGGCCATGCTGGGCCTGAAAAGGGGTAAAGGGACTGTGCCTTGAAGGAGTTGCAGGACCCAGGCAGGTGGTGCAGCAAAACAGGAAATGGTATGGGTGGGCTGGGTCCTGAGGGTGCTGGATGGGAGGCAGAGCCTGAGGTTTGGAACATCGCCCTTGGCCTATGGGGTAACAGCTACTAGGAAATGTTACTGATTTGAAATAATCAATAATGGAAAATGCCAAGGAAATGTTATTGATTTGGGTGTACTCTTTCTGGATTCAGGATGGAATACCAGGGTAAGAACCCCAAGAGATGGTGTAAACATACTACGAGGATGGCCCCAAATAACATGGGATAGTGACAGCTGCGCTGGGTGAGATGGATATGACAGAATTTCAGCAGCATAGTGTGGAGGAAGGGAAGAAAGGCTCAGAGGAATATGCACTCTCAAGTGTATGTGCTCCATGAAGCTGGGAAACACATCAGAGGGATGTGTGTCATGGAAAAGCCCAGGGGACACAGTGTTCACCAAGCACTAAAGGATGTACTGGGGAGAGGGCGCCAGCTTTACTCAGGAGGCTGGTGGTGGCTTTGCAGAAGATACTGCCCCAGAGCTGGGCTCACTGATGGGTAGAGGGACACACTACCTACCACTGATATGTAGAGGGACCCTGAAGCAACCAAGGACTCTTCACGGCATGATGCCCGCTGTGGGGAGCAATCATCACAGGAAGTGGCAAGAAGCTGGGGCCTGATCCTCAGGGAGTGACAGAAAGAATTTATAAAACTCAGTGCCCTGAGGAGCAAAATAAATGGGCAGCCAGTAAGGATAGCATTGCATCTGTGCAATCAAAGAAATCAAGGGGGGTCCTTTGTAGGGACATGGATGAAGCTGGAAATCATCATTCTGAGCAAACTATCGCAAGGACAAAATACCAAATACTGCATGTTCTCACTCATAGGTGGGAATTGAACAATGAGAACACTTGGACACAGGACGGGGAACATCACACACCGGGGTCTGTTGTGGGGTCGGGGGAGCAGGGAGGGATAGCATTAGGAGACAAACCTAATGTAAATGACAAGCTAATGGGTGCAGCAAACCAACATGGCACATGTATACCTATGTAACAAACTGATACGTTGTGCACATGTACCCTAGAACTTAAAGTATATTTTTAAAAAATTCTCAAAAAAAGAAAAAAAAAGAAATCAAAGGGGGGTGAACTGGAGGCCAAGAGCTGTGCCCCCGAAACCATCCTTTCTGATCCACATTTCAGATCCAGAACCCACTGACTAAAGGAGAGTCTGGGTTCCCAGAAGGAAGGGAAGGAGGGTGGGAGCAGGGAAGGCAGGAGCAGGGAAGGCAGGAGCAGGGAGGGCAGTGCCTGCAACACCATGGCAAGTAAACATGGTAATGATTCATCCAGTCTTCCTCAAAGGGACATTTACTTGGATAACTGTACACTGAGGAAAGGCAAGTATCCAAACATTTTGAAGACTGCTGGACACAGTCTAAGCTGACATCATAGAAACACAAATCAATGCTGCTCCCCACCCTAGAATCAGAACATACAGGGATTATGTAATAAATGGAGTCTTGGCCCAGGTCCTGCTCATAGTGGATCCACTGGGCCCATAGACCCCTCCTGGAAGTCATTTCCCTGGTCCTTGAACGTATACTTGGGATAGACAGACTTGACAGGTGCCCAGCACCCATACTGGATCCTTGCCCTGTGGGGTAAGAGCTACCATAGTGGAAAAAGCCAACTGGAAGCCTCTGAACGTACTGCCCCTTTGCCAGCACACAAGTACCTAGGGGCTGGCAAACTTCTGTACGGGGCCAGGTAACAAATATTTTAGGCTTTGCAAGCCAAGAAGCAACATCTTCAACTCCTCAAGCAACCGTCCTCCTCCCCCAAAAGGCTAATCATCTTTTTTATATTTAAAAATCTAAAAACCATTCTTAGTTCACAGACTGTGCAATATCCAACAGGCTGAAGACATGGTGTGGTCTCTGCTGAGTTCACCGTTCTTAGAGAAGGCCTGAAACCTCCAAGGGGGCTGTGAGGTCTCTCAAGAAGCAGAAGTGAAATGTCATTTTTCTTTGGGTCAGGAAGTTCCTAGGACTGTAGACTGTCAAATCCTGGGCATATATGAGGTTTATTTACTTTTTTTCAAAACTAAGAAACTAATTCCAAATAGAATAAACTTTGATCACAGGTTTTTAGCCTGGGAGTCTGGCTCCCCTAATACGTTGCATGCAAAGTTCTCTCTCTCTCTGTGTGTGTGTATGTGTGTGTGTGTGTGTGTGTGTATTTCCCTGCAAGAAGGCCCGAGTATCACTTTCTTCACAAATTCAAAGACTTTGCAAGAACCACCATTGTGGGGTGCCATGCCTGACCACAGCCCAGGCCCCAGGCCCTGCTGGCTGGAGGATTGATGCTGCCTGGCTTCCCTGGTGAGAACTCACCATCAACAAAAGGCCTCTGGGCTGTCACCAGTTCCAGAGGGGCTTCGGGTGGCCGAGAAATGCAGGGGAAAAGCTGTCCCAATCGATAGGCTGAACAGTTCAATAACTCATTTTGCTGCTGAGGCAGTAAAATAAATAAATAAGAACCTGGCTGGAAGTTGAAACTGTCCGTGTTCAGTGCTTCTCAGAGGCCAAGTTGATGGGCTTTAATAGCTTCGGTCGGCTCAGAACACAGGCAGACTGTCCCAGCAGTGTGCCCTCAGTTTCCTAGGTAACCAAACTTGAAATAAGATGATGGCTCAAACTGGGTACCAAATCAATTTGTTGGAGGTACCAATGTGGGGAAGGAGAACTTCACATAAAACTGCAGACTGCAGTATCCACGCTGATGATCTTGTCAGCTCGTGGGTATGCACTACTCATTACCTCCCACCCTGTGCCACCAGCCCCTTCCTCCCAACCCTAGAGTCAAAAAAAAAAAAAAAAAGTCCACAAGTTCCAATTGTGCTGTCATGATCAATAGGATGCTTCTTTCCAGGCTGCCTGTCAGGGGAGGATAGGATAAAAAGAGCCAGAGAAAGCTGTGCATGGGCAAAGCTCTTTTGTGTTACAAGACTTAGCAGTGGGGCTCTGCCTAAAGCAAGGATCTGAGAACTGCTGTGCAAATCTAGGGTGTGAAGAGATTGTTCCAGGGCTTTCTCCCTAGGCAAGAAAATCCCCAAGTACTACAGTTGGCCAACCAGCAATTCTCTCAGCCTTCACCTGGCTTCAGTCTCAGGGAATTACACCAGTTTCCATTTTGGCCCTATCAAGGGTATATCCTTCCCCAGCATCTTGCACACTCCAATCCTAACACCCATCACACTATATTGTAATTGCCTAATAATCCTCTGTGCTGTCTATTCAGCTAACACCAAACATAGTAAATGGCAATGGCTCACAGCATCTTTGGTAAATGAATGCATTTTGATGGAGACAGTCCTGATAAATCCCTCAGCTCATGCAGAATCCTTGGGGTTTGAATCCTCTTGTCACATCCTCCTTTGCACCTCAAGTCTTTACTTCCCGAACTTGAGAAGGAGAGCAACACCTCCTTCCATCCCCAAACCCACAGGACCCCAAGGGAAAATCATTTCCCCCAAGTCTGACACATAACTGGCACTTAATCAGTGCTTGCCAATTAAGCTGGGTTGATTATCATGCAAAGTTATCTCACATTGTTTTAGCATCAGCTTTGGGCTTCCACCTTTTTATTGTCAATTTAATAATTTAAGAGATTTTTTTGAGTGTATCAGTCAAGGTAGGCGGGCATCAGCAAACCTTCTCTCTGCAGGGCCAAATAGTACAATTTTCTACTTTCTAGACCATGCAGCATCTGTCACAACTGTTCATTGCTGTCATTGCTGTGTGAAAGCAGGTGTAGACAATATATAAGTGAATGGGTGTGGCTGTATCCCATTAAAACCTTATTTACAAAAACAAGTGAATAACCAGATTTGATCCATGGGCCATAGTTTGCCAACCCATAAACTAGGATAGGCTATAGCAACAAACACCACCAAAATCTCCAAGGCTGAACACAATGAGAGGCGATTTCTCCCTCATGTGACATGCAATCATGGGTTGGTGAGGAGGCAGGTTTTCTCCACGAAGTAACCACAACATCTTGTGACAGAGCCATCTCTATGTGAGGCTTCAGGGTTCCCCACAGCAGGAAAGGGGAGGCCCAATAAGGCACGTTCTGGCAAATAAATGCCTTAGCCCAGAAGGCACACACATCACTTCTGTGCTAATGTCATCGTCTAGAACTCATCGCCCCACCCGGTCTGAATTCAATGGCATGCAGAACTGTAATCCGAAATGAGAAATTGGCAAATTAAGTCATGTCTACGATGCTGAGCATCAGTCATGAGCAAAGCCCTGATCAGGAGAAGAAAGTAGCTAAGAGGAGGCCCCTGCTTGATAGGCAGACATCCAGCCCAGTGACCAAGACAGGCACACCTGCAGAAAGAGCTGCTGCAAGGCAAGTGGGTTAGGAGGGTGAGGGTCTATACTCCCCTTAGCCATAAACTCCATAACCAATCCTGAGCATGACAATAAGGATAAGCACACAACACATGACAAGGATATCAGGCAAGAATCCCAATTCTTTGCACATTCGATGGGCAGTGAAAATCTGGATGACTTGTGATTGGGCACCCACACCTCCAGACTATTTCTAGATTGAGGGATATTGGGCCTATTAGGGATGGGGTGAGAAAAGAGCAAAGAGAAGAAAGCAAACACAACCTTCCCATGGGTAAAGTAATGATGTAAATTTTTAATATAATTTACTGGAAAATAGTAGAAGCCTATCAAGGACAGATGTTCCTTCCACTCAAGCAACTTTTATGCCACATCAGCAACAGACACCAGTGGATCCTCATTTTGAACACTCATCTGTGACTTTGGGAGGAAAATGCTGGTCAAATTCACTTACAAAGTAGGGAATTTGAAAAGCCTGGAGAGAGCCTGGCAGTGAACAGTAAAGAAAGAGACACACGCACGTGACCCATCGTGCCCTCGTCCAGCTCTGCCTGCAAGCTTGGCATGGCCTGAGGGCCCCTGGCCAGCCTGATACAAAGAGAACTCACAGGTCAGAAGTTGGCACAGGGCTTAGAGGAATGGTATACCTGCTTAATGAAACAATTTATTTTGTCAGTTCCCAAGAATACTTACCTTCTCCCCAGAGACTACCAAGAATTAATTAATACTAAAGGCTTGTCAGGCCTTTGCCAATATTAAGGATTTGTTTAATCTGAAAGGCTAGAGTAAGCACAGATAGAAGAGTTTGGCTTTATTTTATAAATACTCCATCTGACGACAAGCGAAGTGACTTTGCCATGTGGAAATACAAGGAAGAGAGCCCTTCCTGCAAAAGAGTGCCACGCCAGCATACTGTGGCTCAAGCCTGTAATCCCAGCACTCGGGGAGGCCAAGGCAGGCAGATCACGAGGTCAAGAGATCAAGACCATCCTGGCCAACATGGTAAAACCTCGTCTCTACTAAAAATACAAAAAAAATTAGCCAGGCTTGGTGGCACATGCCTGTAGTCCCAGCTACTCGGGAGGCTGAGGCAGGAGAATCATTTGAACCCAGTAGGCAGAGGTTGCAGTGAGCCAAGATCATGCCACTGCACTCCAGCCTGGCAACAGAGCGAGACTCCATCTAAACAAAAGAAAAAAACAAAAGAGTGCCACCTAAGGCAGGCAATATGATATGTGGGAAAGTTCTGTACCTTCTAACCAATTTTGCTGTAAACCTAAAACTGCTCTTAAAAATAAAGTCTATTAGAGCAATGGAACAGAACAGAGCCCTCAGAAATAATACCACACATCTACAGCCATCAGATCTTTGACAAACCTGAGAAAAACAAGAAATAGGGAAAGGATTCCCTATTTAATAAATGGTGCTGGGAAAATTGGCTAGCCATAAGCAGAAAGCTGAAACTGGATCCTTTCCTTACTCCTTATACGAAAATTAATTCAAGACGGATTAGAGACTTAAACGTTAGACCTAAAACCATAAAAACCCTAGAAGAAAACCTAGGTAATACCATTCAGGACATAGGCGTGGGTAAGGACTTCATATCTAAAACACCAAAAGCAATGGCAACAAAAGTCAAAATTGACAAACGGGATCTAATTAAACTAAAGAGCTTCTGCACAGCAAAAGAAACTACCATCAGAGTGAACAGGCAACCTACAGAATGGGAGAACATTTTTACAATCTACTCATCTGACAAAGGGCTAATATCCAGAACCTACAAAGAACTCAAACAAATTTACAAGAAAAAAACAAACAACCCCATCAAAAAGTGGGCAAAGGATATGAACAGACATTTCTCAAAAGAAGACATTCATACAGCCAACAGACACATGAAAAAATGCTCATCATCACTGGGCATTAGAGAAATGCAAATCTAAACCACAATGAGATACCATCTCACACCGGTTAGAATGACAATCATTAAAAAGTCAGGAAACAACAGGTGCTGGAGAGGATGTGGAGAAATAGGAACACTTTTACACTGTTGGTGGGATTGTAAACTAGTTCAACCATTGTGGAAAACAGTATGGCGATTCCTCAAGGATCTAGAACTAGAAATACAATATGACCCAGCTGTCCCATTACTGGGTATATACCCAAAGGATTATAAATCATGCTGCTATAAAGACACATGCACACGTATGTTTATTGCGGCACTATTCACAATAGCAAAGACTTGGAATCAACCCAAATGTCCATCAGTGACAGACTGGATTAAGAAAATGTGGCACATATACACCATGGAATACTATGCAGCCATAAAAAAGGATGAGTTCGTGTCCTTTGTAGGGACATGGGTGCAGCTGGAAACCATCATTCTCAGCAAACTTTCGCAAGAACAGAAAACCAAACACCACATGTTCTCACTCATAGGTGGGAATTAAACAATGAGATCACTTGGACATGGGAAGGGGAACATCACACACCGGGGCCTGTTATGGGGGGGGGGATGGGGGAGGGATGGCATTGGGAGTTATAACTGATGTAAATGATGAGTTGATGGGTGCTGACGAGTTGATGGGTACAGCACACCAACATGGCACATGTATACCTATGTAACAAACCTGCATGCTGTGCACATGTACCCTAGAACTTAAAGTATAATAAAAACAAATAATAAAAAGTAAAATAAAATATTATAAAAAATTTTTTAAAAAGTCTATTACCAAAGAAATGGCTGCAAATTCTTTGACATTCCTCCCATCAAGAGTTTGGGTGGAGGGAGGGGTCTGTATCCCCTCCTGTTAAATCTGGGTGGGCTTGAGACTGTGGGACTTCGAGGGCTAGCTCAGGAAAGGCAATGCTGCTTCCTCTTTGTTTGCTGGGACCCTCGCCTTTAGAGTCTTAAACCACAGTGTATGAAGTCTGACTGCTCTGAAGCCACCATACTATGTAGAAGCCCAGGCCACCTGGAGAGGCCACGTATGGGTGTTCCAGCTGCAGCCTCAGCTGAGGTCCCAGCTGACAGCCAGCGTCATCTACTGGACATATGGATGCCTCCAGGTGATTCCAGTCATATTGAGTCAACCCCAGGTGTTCATGCACCCAGTCGAGGCCCCAGACATATGGGGGAGAGCCAAGCTGTCCCTCATGTGTTCTATCCAAATTCCTGACCCACAGAATTTGGGAGCATAATAAAACAGTCGCTTTATGCAACCATGGTCATAGTGATTTGTTACATATTGATAGCAACTTAAACATGAAGGTGCATAGAGTCATGATTAATAGGGGATTCTAGAACCCACCTGCCTGACTCCCCCATTTACCACCTCTGCAACCTGGTGCAAGGTATTTCAACTCTTGTGCCTCAATTTTCTCATTGGTAAATTGTAGGTACTATTAGTGCCTACCTCATTTGGGTTACTGTGAATATTAAGTGATTCAGAAAGTGCTTAAAATATTGCCTGTTACCCAGTAAACCCTCCATAAAGATTTGCTGTTCTATTTCAAAGCCTCTCCTGACCACTGTAGCCCATGGTGGTGTCTTCTCTTATTCAATCCCTCATCAGGCACCACTCGTCTCTCCCCAGTGACGACTCTTGGGTTGTTTAAGCATGTCTTCTCTCCCTGACTGCTGGGGTCTTCAAGGCAGGGAACAACATGCATCTGGTATCTCAACAGCTCTGGGCACAGAGCTTTGCACAGAATGAATGTTCTAAAGTATATGTTGAAGAATAAAAACACAAGGCACAGACAGGCACATGGCTGGCTCTCATTGGTTCAATGCGAATGACAATTCGGGAGGGCTAATAACTGTCCATCCTCAGTGTGCTTGGCCTAAGACAATCCTCCTCCCTGGCACTTCTCTATTATGCTCTTCATCCACTCTCTTATGTTCCAGTCTTTTTGGAAGATTTTGGTTCAATGAGTTCCTTTCACCCTCAGTGTCAAAAGTACCTTGTTGCATTCCCTGATAAACAGTTGTTTGGACATATGGAAATTCCCAGCATTGCTCAAAGTTGACCTGGGTGTGGGAAATAGTCATTACCTCATCCTGCTGGCATGACAGTACCTGTATGCAGGCATTTTTGAAAGTAAATTAACTTTAACAATGTATCCCCTATTCTGAGGATTTGTTCTAATGAAATAAGTTGTGTATGCAGAAAAGGTTGAGTGGATGAATAGAAGTGCACTACAGCATTATCTACAGTAGTAAAGAAAAATTGAATACAATCAGATGCCCAACATCAGGGCTGGTTAAATATACTATGATTTATCAAAATGTGGCAGGCGATTCCTTCATTCAGAAAATATTTATCAAGTGCTTACTCTGTATCATGTTCTGGAAACGTGAGAGATGCAGTAGACACAATAGTCAGGAATCCTTCCCTTGTGGAGCCTGCAAGCTGGTGGGAAATAGAGACCGCAAGCACAACACACTTTTCATAGAAGTGCAATATGTGGCACATAGGAAGGTACTCTTGGGCTGTGGAGAAGCATAAAACAGAGCAGAAGAATGGAAGACGTGCGTGGGGAGGGGTTGTGGAGGAGTGGGAAACTGTTAAACAGGGTGGTCATGTAAGGCCTCATTGAAAAGGTGACATTAAGTAGAAACCTGAAGAAGGCAAGGGAGCAAGCTGTGGGCAGAGGGTGTTTAAGAGTGTTGTAGAAAATAGCAAATGCATGGCCCTAAGACTAGAGCATATTCAAGGAATAGCAAGGAAGGCACCACAGTTGACGTGGAGTGAGCAAGGGGGAAAGAGCAGCAGATAAGGGGCAGCCGGATGTCACGGGGCCTAGTGGACCACACTGAGGACTTCAGAGCTCCCTCTGAGCCAGGGGCACCAGCCGAGGGACAGAGAAGGCTGAGGAGGAACAGAGAAGGCTGAGGAGTAACAAGATCTAACCAAGGTTTCAAAAGATCCATGACTACCGTGCTGAAGACAGACATCAAGTAACAACGTCAGAAAGGAAGAGACCTGCCAGGAAGCGCTTGCAATATCCCAAGCATAAGATAATGGTACCTTGGACTAGGGTTGAACAAGTGGCCAACTTCCAGCTGGACTGCAGAGGCAGAGCCAACAAGATTTGCTGCCATTTTGAATATAGGATGTGATGAAAGAACAGACATCAAGAAGAGTCGGCCATTCTGAAGGATACACAAGAGAAAATTCAGTGACATGAGAAAATTCAGCGACATGAGAAAATATTCAGAATACGTTTCTAAGTGGAAAAGCATGTCATAAAACAGTGTTTTCAAAGTGATTCTATTTTTGGAAAGAAAAATACATACGTAGGAAAATACATACAACTAAGAAACACCTGAAGGATATCAACTGGAATGCAAATAGTGCTTTCTTCTGGAGTAGGATTGTCAGTGGTTTTTATTTTCTTCTTTTGCCTACATTTAATATCTACTTTTCCCAACATGAATATGCATTGCTTTTTAACTAAGAAAAAGAATTCATTTAAATGTGATCACCCTCCCCACCTTCCTAACCCTAGGTCTGTCAAAACGAGACTCTCTTCTAGACTGCTTTATGATTTTCTGTTTTCCTAACGGTAATTATGGCTACTTGGTACCTTAAAGCGCCAAAGAATGAAGGAAGTTAACATTCAGAAATTTTCATTTGATTTCCCAAAAGCAAACCCAGATAGAAGGGAATCTGTCAGTCATGCACTTGAGGTAAATAGATACATGGGAAAGTTTTAGAGTCACATTTAAGTTTTCGATTCATACTAGATTGTTACACATAAGTGAAGTACCCATCCCAGTATCAAGAACGACTGTGGACGCTGACTGGAAGCATCGCTGCCCCTTTCTATTGAGAACAAGTCTCTTGCTTTGTTAGGAGAGGCAAGACACATGTGTGTGAAAACATGAGGAAGTATATCATGCAGCTCAGACAATCCATGTGACAGGTGGGTGGAGAAAAGATGAGAGCTTGTGCTGGGATATTTGGGTACAGCTGCCCAGAGGTTGTGAGAGCTGACCGAACCCTAAAGGAAAGAAGGGAAGGATGAGGACAGCTACAAAGAAGAGAAGAGGGCATTCCAAATGACATAAAGGGGTTGGGGCTTTCTGCAGCTATTCAGTAAATAATGAAGCCTCTTTGAAGAAATCCTCTCAGGAACATCCAGCCTTTCTTTTTATATGAGGTCCATAGAGCCTATTTACCCAGTTCTCTTTGTCCATGGAAATTTTCCTGTCTACCTAAAATGAAAGTCTACCAATCCTTCTCTTCTCTTAAATGAACAGTTAAAAATGAAGCCTTTAAATTATGAGCATGATATTTATGTGTTTAAGAAATGAATTTCTTTAGCACAGTAATTTTAACATTGCCAATTTCATTGTTAATGACTAAATAAATGGCTCCTGCTTTTGGGTTTGGTAAATATTTCTCTCTCCATTATCATTTATTCTCTTGTGGGAGCCATAGACTGCATCATAAACTCAGTACAGAGAATTGTTTTAAGTTTAATTTATTCAATATTTAGTAGAAACTCCCTATAACATCCATTAGGGGAGATAATGGATTTCTTTCCTTTTGTAGACAGTCTGTACTTCTACTACAGTCGTAAAATGAGCATTGTATACACTCTAGACCTGGGTCTGCCCGAGTTCTTAAATTGTGCAGATGTAGAAATAGGCACAAAGACAATTCTCTGCCATTATGTAAACACCCAGCCTTTGTTATCATTTTCACTGTAGAAGAGAAATATCTGCTGTGTGAGACTGAATACCTGGCACCCCTGCAAGTCTACGTGGATGCATATGTTTGGGAGTTAGCAGGGTAAACTGAGTCTGTGACCAGTAACCCAGCAGGCGTGACACAGGCTCACAGAGTCATCAAGTTCATATGTTTCTCCTACAGTGGCAGCAGTAGCAGCAAAAGGAGATAACCCATGGAGTGCCAACGTGCGCCTGCTGCACACCAGAGAAGTGGGCTTTACTGCGTGATCGTGGACGCAAGACTTGGCCACCAATGCTGAGTTGTACTTGGAGAGAAGGTTGTGACTTCCCCCTTCCCTATACCACACACAGCCTCTCCAGCCACGTCCCCCCTTGGAATTTTTTTTTTCAAAAATACCTGTCACAATCTGTATTAGTCAGGATTCTCCAGAGAAACAGAACCAATAGGGTATATAGAGAGAGAGTGAGACAAAACAAGATTTATTATGGGAATTGGCTCACGTGATTATGGAGGCCAAGCAGTCCCATGATGTGGCGTCTGTAAGCTAGAGACCCAGGAAAGCCAGTGGTCTAATTCGGTCTGAGTCTGAAGGTCTCAGAACCAGAGGAGAGAGAAAGAATTCACCATTCCTCCACCTTTTTATTCTATTCAGTCTCTCAATGGATTAAGTGATACCTGCCCACACTGGTGAAAGCAAATCTTCTACCAATTCAAATGCTAATCTCTTCCACAAACACCTCACAGACACACCCAAATATAATGTCTTACCAACTATCTGGGCACTCCTTAACCCAGTCAAGTTGACCCATAACATTAACCATCACACCATCTCATTTATTTAATATTTACTTCCATTATCTTGCTTAAAATATGGCTGTCTCCCTCTCTTAAAATGCAAATGCCATGAGAGCAGGGACTCTTGGCTTTTTCCCCAGTTACTAGTACACTGCCTATAACTCAATAGTTAGTGAAGAATGAATGAATGGTCCCCTAGTACCTACGAAAGCGCCTAGAACATGGTACTCACTAAATAATTGCTGAATGAATAAGGGTTAACATATTTTATCTCATTTAATCCTACAGGTAGACATTATTATCCCAATTTTACAGACAAGAAAACTGAGACTCAAAGGGGTCCAGTAGCGTGCTCAGGGTCATGTGCATGGTTAACAGTGGAGAGAGAAGGCAAACCGAGTTCTATTTCATGCCAAAGCTCTTATAACAATGCTAGGTTGATTGGGATTGCTTAATGTGGCATTTGGAAAGAGATCCATTGAGAATGCATAGATTTATTGATATCTATATGTACATTTAAATACAACTTGTAAACACTAGTGGCCTGGAGAAAAAAAAATTAATCTGGTTCAGCTTCTCTTTTTTAGTTACCGCAATCCTCAGATGGATTCTGCATCATCAAAGTGTATTAAACAAATATTTATTGAGCATCTATTATGTGTCAAGCACAGTTCTATATATAGCAGGAGACACTAGTGAACAAAAACTGTGTTTTCTTCTGTTCCAGAATCTTGACTCCTTACATTTTATTTGCCTTGGTAGCCTTAAAACCCAATTTTCTTCTCCACAGTCCTGTGAAATTCTGGGGAGCTTTGCTCGGTTTCTCTGTGCCTTAGTTGAGGCTCTCTGCTTTGTGAGAGCCTCACCTGGCTCCATCTTAGGAATCATCGACGGCCTCAAGAGGAAAAGTACTGAAGAAAGTCTGGCTCACATCAACATTTCCCCTTTTCTCTGAGATGTTGGTCCCACAAGTCTGACTGCCTTGGTATCTATCTATGCCTTCTCCAAGGGTTTTTCTGTATTGTATTCAGCTATTCTAGTTATTTTCAGTAGGAGGGCTTATCTGTTTCTCTGATATGAGTTAGACCATAATAATCAGAGGCAGATATCTTCTGTTTCTCTTTAATCTTCAGTAACATGGTCATATTTGCCGCTGCACATCTGAGCATTTCAGTATACAGCTGAGGAGGCTCATGTTCACATAGCCTTTTCCATAGTCATGCAACCTTCCATTCACCTTTTCTTCACTGTTCTTCACGGCTCTGGCTACACTGACTACCTTTCTCCCCCTGACCTGTACCCACCTAAACCATTATCCCTTAACCTTTTTTTTTTTTTTTTTTTTTTGATACAGAGTCTTGCTCTGTCGCCCAGGCTGGAGTGCAGTGGCACAATCTCAGCTCACTGCAACCTCCACCTCCCAGGTTCAAGCGATTCTCCTGCCTCAGCCTCCTGAGTAGCTGGGACTACAGGTGCGTGCCACCACACCTGGCTAATTTTTTGTATTTTCGTAGAGACAGGGTTTCACTGTGTTAGCCAGGATGGTCTTAATCTCCTGACCTCATGATCTGCCCTCCTCGGCCTCCCAAAGTGCTGGGATTACAGGTGTGGGCCACCGTGCCCAGCCCATTATCCCCTAACCTTAACCATCAAATCCCCGCATCCCTCTTGGCTTTAAATGAATGGTTATGCTGAGCTTCTGCTGCTGCCAAAGGAAATTGACTCTTCCCACCGACTGATACCATCTTACCATACACTTCTATCCAGCATGGCAGAGGACACTGTGGAGGAAACTTGCATGATCTATAGATACCATAGACACCAAATGCTTCCGTTAGAGTTAAGTGTCATTGCCACTCCCACTGAGGTGAGTCTGAGAACACTGAACCCTAGGATTTCCCTGATCTCTGGGGCAACAGAAGCAGCCCCCTCTCCCTTGCTAGAAGAAAGCAGCCTCCCATTACCTGGGTATCACAGGAAGTCCTCACCTGAGGGGACTACTTACAAGATGACTTTTGTCCTTCACAAGATGCATCCTCACATCCCCTCATTGCCTCCAGCCCACTAGTTAAGGTCCATTCTCTGCAAAACCCCAGAGAAGGAAAAGAAGTCCCATTGCAAAGGCAGTTGATGAAAGTTGTTCACCAAGTATTTGGTGACTGGTTTACTCGCCAAGAGTCGAAGGGCCTAATACTTACCAGCAGAAGTCAGAGAAACACATATGGGGCCGGATCTTGAGAGTGTGGGGTCAGGAGGTGTGAGTATTATACATAAGAGTGACCAGGGAAAGTCTCCTGACACTCTCCTACAACTCACTGTCCTCCAAAGACAATTGTGCCTATCCTAATAATGCTGGTCAGAGGTTTCTTGAAACTTGGACAAGATGACAGCCTACAGTCAATGAGGGAAAGATGCCATATTTGCCATGGTGTGGTATTGAGGGAGGAGTCAGACCGTCCAGGGAGGATTTATTATGCAAAACCAGAGGCCCTGATCTTGTTCCATGTGAGGCCAAGAGGACACGTCTTTATACAAAAATAAGAAACTCACTGGTAAGGGGCCACCAACAATGTTAGGACTCTCACTAGTGATTGTCTTCCATGGTCTATGGTTCAAAGTAGAAAATGCTGCCACAGAACTGACCTCTCTAACATTACTGAAGATGAAGATATTTTGGATGAAGATATTTTTGAGTAGCAGAGGCCAAGTAGCAGCATTCAGCCATCAAAGTGAATATGACTACCACAAAGTGAATATGACTACCTTATGGCAGCAAGGCCAAGGTGCCAGCCTGGGTCCTGTACACACAGCGTATTTCTAGAGGAAAGATAGATGAGTACCCACTGTGAATATTTCTTGACTTGTGTAACCAGAAAAAAAATATTAAGAGAAGGTAAGCTGAAATCAGATGTCTGCTGCCAAAAAGAAAAGTGATAATCCCTCACCTAGCTCCCAGATTTGAGTCAGTTCTCAGGCCCCTGGCCTAGTGATTGCAGGGGAGGCTGAGTCCCCTTGGAAAAAAAAAAAACCTCTGCAATGCCACAAACCTTCTCCCAAAGGGACCTGTGTAACTTTACACTAAGAAAATGGAAATATACAGATTTTTCAGGGTATACAGGGTCTAACCTTACAATGACATCAGCAGAACCTGAAATTCCATGATGACAGCTAATTAGGATGGGAAATTATGAAGGCAGGTGATAAATGGAGTTCTTGTCAAGGCAGGCTCAACAGTGATGATGAGGGTCTTAGGATTCACTCTGTTGTTGCTTCCTCAGTTCCAGTATGCTTAATTGGAAAGGATAGACTTAGCAGCTGGTAGAGCCCTCATGATTTGTTTTCCTGACCTGTGAAATAAAAACCAGGAAGGAAGAAACAAATGGAAACCCAGAAAGTGCTCATTCCCACCTAAGATAGCAAATCAAAGAAACACCCTATTCCAGTGAAATGACTGAGATTGATGCCACTCTCAAGAACTCAGCAAATGCAGGGGTGGTCATCCCCATCATATCCCCCCGATTCAATCCATCTACATGGTCTCTGCAAAAAATAGGTGGATTTTCATAAATAACAGCAGACTACCGAAATGTTATCTAAGTCGTAGGCCCAATTGTATATAGCTGCCGATTTGGATGTGGTATCTTTACTGGAACAGATCAGCACAGCCTTTGGTACCTGGGTTGTGGCTATCCATTTGGCAAACAAGTCATCTTCAAACCTCCTCAGGAAGGATGGTCAAGGTCAGTTCTGCTTTACTAAGAAAGGATATGAGTACACATTCACTGTCTTTCCCCAAGGCTATATGTATTCTCTTCCTCTCTGTCACCTTGACATATCATGCTGGTATACTATATTGTTGACACTGTGCTGGTTGGACTTGGTGAACAGGAAGTGGCTGGTACTCTGGATGTCATAGTAAAACACATAAAGGTGAAACATAAATCATTTACAGTATCAAAGTCCTGCCATATCGTTGAAGATTTTAGGAGTCCCATGGTTTGCAGCATCCTAAGGCAAACAATTACCCCTATGAAAAGGTATATTGTTTGGTGGGCCACTTTGGATTTTTGGAGGCAGCCAATATTGCACTTGAGATTATTTCTTTGACTCATTTCTTGGGTCATTAAAGGTCTACCAGTTTTGAGTGGGACCCAAAGCATAAGAAAACTGCAGAAATTCTAGGCTTCAGGACAATGTACTCTGCTGTTGAGGCCATATAACTCAACAGATCCAACAGTGCTTGGGGTATCCATGGTAGAAAAGGATGCTATAGGAAATCTTGGACAAACCCTAATAGATTTGTGGTACAGAATGGGTAGGGTTCTGGAGAAAGGCGTGTCTACTCCATTCAAGAGACTATTTATTGTTTAATTACTCACTGCTCAAAAAAACAGCTTCTGATGTGATAAGGGGTCAAGAGAGATCAAGCACCTGAAAGTGGGACATGAAGTGATTATATGATAGGCGTTTCCTATTATGAGCTGGACATTGTCAGATCCAGCAAGTTGGTAAGGTATGATGGAAATGGTATATTCAGGACCAGGTCTGAGCAAGTCCAGAGGGTGGCTCAGGGCTCTATGTTAGCTACCTCTGCTGTCCTGACACATCTCTCAGCTCACATGTATAAATATGGGGGCAGGAGTGAGGGAACTCTAGGATTCACTGATGAAGGAGGAACAACACAGCTCATTCCTGGTTCATGGATAGATTGGTTCAGATAATCAATGCTGCCTGAGAGTGGACAGCTGTCAACACTACCACTCAACTCAGTGGTGACCCTAAAGGACAGTGATGAAGGGAAACCCTCCCAGAGGGTAGAGCTGTGAGCAGTATGCTTGTTTGTCCACTTTGTATTCCAGGAGAAGTGGTATGAGATAAGGATATACAGGGACTCCTGTGTAGTGGCAAATAACTTGGCTGGTGTTGATCTGGGGTTTAGAAGGGGCAAGTTTAGATGACCAGAGACAAAGTGGTCTAGGAAGAAGCATGTAGATGAACTGTTGGAAGTGGCCACAAAATGTGCAGATCTTTGTGTCTCACATCAATGCCACTAGAGAAGATCCGGCACAGACGGGACACTCACTAACCAGGTAGATGGGAGGAACCGGCTAGTAGATGTCAGTCATCCTCTGTCCCAGCCACCCCAATGCTTGCACAACAGATCCTTGAATGGAGAGTGGCCATAGTGGCAGGGAAGGCCATTATTCAAGGCCTCATCCATCATCCAGCATGGACTCCTTTTCACCAAGACAGCTGGTACATTTATTATTTATTTATTTATTTATTACCAAATAAATAAATGTATTAGATCAGACCACTTCCACCTAGGGGGGCAGAGTTCATCTTTACCAGAATTTACCTCTATTCTGAATATGAGTTTGCCTTCTCTTTTCTGCTGCAGTGCCTCTGAGAGCACCACTACCCACAGATGTGCAGGGCACCTGACGTACTGACATGAAATCCTGAGACATCACCACTGTCAGTGGAACCTGTTTCACTGTGAGGGAGGCATAAGAGTGAGTGCAGGACCACAGGATCTACCGTCCTACCACATACCACAACCCTGAAAGAGGCTCCCTGACTGATTGATGCCTCTTAAAGGCTTAGCTAAGCTACCTGAGGGACAACACCCTATAGGGTGGAGGTACTTCCTCTAAGATGCAAGGTGTGTATTGAACTGACCATTGCATGAAACTACATCCCCAATGGCCAGAATACATGAGTCTGTGAACCAAGGGGCAGAAGTAGGATTAACTCCTCTCACCATCACTCTGAGTGACACACTTTGGGAATTTGAACTTCTCTTCCCTCCAATTACTGACTCTGAGATTAGAAATCATATTCTCCTAGAAAAGAAGTGTTTCCACTAGGGAATATGGCAGTGGTTCCACTAAACCTAAAGCTGTGAAGGCCATCAGGTCACTTTGGGCTCACGTTCATAGACCAGCAGGCAGAGAAGGGGGTAGTGGAGGCAGGAGTGGGTATATGCATAGTGGGTATTCCTTGGTGCCTGTCTTTGGTTTTCCAAGCCCAGTAATAGTGGTGTGGCTGCACAGCCAGGGGCTAGCAATGGAAACACACAAAAGGGTTTAAACTGCTCACCAAGTTAGTGGGTTGCTTTACCTGGTAAACAACCTAAATCACATAGGCGCTACTGAGAGTAGGGGAAATCTAAAATGGGTAATGGGGAAGGGACATGAGGAATTAATTACAGCTGGCTTAATCAGAACTGGCTGTATCTGCTGGTACTTTAGCATGGGACATGTACTTTATGTTGCCTAGGCTGGCCTTGAACTCCTGGGCTCAAGCGATCCTCCCACCTCAGCCTCTGGAGTAGCTGGGACTACAGGCGCATGCCATCATATTCAGCAGGATGTACACTTTTAAAGTGTGTGATCTGCTGTCACCTTGAGGATGTGCTAACTGGGTTGACTTCATGTCGGGCGTGGGTAGATCTGAGCAGGGTAAGGAAGACTGCAGGAGATGCTTGGCATGCCCCACACCATGTCATGCCCTTTGCCCGTCTCTGATTTCAGCCGTAGCTGCAGTGGGTAGCTCCGTGCAAACTCACACTCAAGCCAGTTTTGCTTTCTGCTGCAGGGCCTTCTCAGAAGACTCCCAGCCCATTTGGCCCAGGCTCAACACAGCCCAGAAGTGCAAGGGCATTACCACGCCAGGGGCAATACTCCAGCAGTGGGAGATATGAGCCTGTGGATAAATGGTCCCACCTCCCATCACTCAGATGAGAAACACCAAGAGGCTTCCTGTACCTTTCTCAGAGGCCACAGCAAGATCAATCCCTCATTGCACACAGCAGCCATCTCAATAATGCACCATTCTATTAGTGTCTCTCCTTCCCTGTCTCACCCTCCCTGCTCTCTCACTCCTACCTCCAGGATTTTCCTCCCACATAAAGTAACTGCTCCCAAGCCCTGCCCCATGTTCTACTTTCAGGAGTTCCCAGACAAAGGCTATAGCTGCACCTGCAAAAGAAGAGGCTACTTGTTAATATGTGATATAAGCCAGAAAAGCAAGAGTCCACCCAAAGTCAGAGGAGAAGAATTCAGAAGAGTAAGGTGGGGGTGGGTATATTATGTGTATGAGGGAGCATTCGGTAACTTCAACCTACCAAGTGCAGTTCATTCAATAAGCCAGTAATATAGGGTTTTAGAGCTGGCAATGTGAGGTATAACATACAAAAGCTTAGAAAGGCATAGGGAGATATCTTTTTCCTTTGCTTTGAGAGCAGGTGCTTGCATCAGCTCTGTGTGTGTGTGTGTGTGTGTGTATTTACACACACATGTACACTAGACTATAAAAAGAAATCACAACATCCATACAGAAGAACCTGGTTATTTGAACCACAGAAACTTTCTCAAGGCCTCACTAGGGGAAGATAGCCTAGCTACAAGCCAAAGACTCAAGAGGAAAAAGCCCCTGGAGTGAATAAAGTGTCTGATAAACCTAAACATATGTGGTAACTGTAGAAATAAGTCCTTTTTCATCTATAGAGGGAGAGAAGTTGCATATATTAATCATGTCTACTCTTGCCCACACTTTCAGGAACCACTTATACGCCTTGTGAAACATCAATGTTCCATGAAACGCAGTTTGGAAACCTGAGCTAAACTCTTGCCTTTCTTCTAGACAATCTCCACTCAGTCATCTCTAACAGATGGGACCCCTCCACTTTGCTAGGATATCCCAGAGGAGACCAGAGCAGAATTCCCTGTGAAGACGTTGCAATGCTGCACCACTTTGACACAGACGAATATTGCCTTAATGCTTTCTCATTGTAGCTCAATCCTCATTCCTCTTGTCCTAATCTCACTGGGAACAGTAAGAAGCCGCCATCATTTTATGTTATACTTTTATATACCCTAAGGTTATTAATGATTAATGAGAATTAAAGGAAGCTGAGAATATATAAAGCATTTCTTATTTGCAGTTTTTCACTCAATTTGATATACAGACCGTGTATATCAAATAGACATACAGACTGTGCTACAATATTTTTTCTCTTATTGGTAGGGGCTAAATCAGTCTCCCCTCCCCCTGCAAAAAAGAGATGTTGAAACCTAAACTCTCAGTACCTCAGAACTGACTTCATTAGGAAACAGGATTGTTGCAAACGTATACTTAAATTATGATGAGGTCATACTGGAGTAGGGTGGGCCCTGATCTAACATGACTGATGTCCTTACAGAAAGACAGCCACGTACCAGGTACGGTGGCTCATGCCTGTAATCCCAACACTCTGGGAGGCCGAGGCGGGTGAATCACGAGGTCAGGAGTTTGAGACCAGCCTGGCCAAGATGATGAAACCCAGTCTCTACTAAAACACACACACAAAAAAATTAGTTAGGCACGGTGGCAGGCACCTGTAACCCCAGCTACTCGGGAGGCTGAGGCAGGAGAATCGCCTGAACCTCGGAGGCAGAGGTTGCAGTGAGCTGAGATCACACCATTGCACTCTAGCCAGGGTGACAGAGCAAGACTCTGTCTCGAAAAAACAAAAAACAAAAAGCAAACAAACAAAAACAAGAAAAGAATGAAAGACAGCCCCATGAAAACAGAGACACACACAGGGAAAATGCCATGTGACAACAGAGTCAAGAGACTGAGGTTATACAGCTGCAAGCCAAGAAATGCCAAAGATTGCCCACAAACCACCGGAAGCTAGCAGAGGCATGGAATCCTCTACAGGTTTCAGAGGGAGCATGGCCATGCCAACACTTTGATTTTGGACTTCCAGCCTCCAGAACTGTGAGAAATTAAATTTCTGTTGTTTTAAGACACTCAATTTGAAGTACTTTCATTATGGCAACCCTAAGAAACTAATACATTTACATAAACTATTTCTCTTTGATGAAGTACCTAAGATGTGTTGATCAGGATAAAAGTATGTCTCTATTTTTCACCCATTTTCTCCCTTTTTGAGGGACTTTGACAGTTTCTCAATTAAGAGGCTATTTTTAGGAATAGTAATGTATGTATCAATTTTGGATGTATTTAATTATAATTTGTAAATGAGCAGCACTACTTTCAAAAAAGTTCTGTCCTACATCCATCTGCGATTCAAAGAGATACTGAACTGACTGACACCCACTACCTCTGCTGGCCTTAATAGATACACAATTTTCCCTAAGAATAGCAGAGCATTATTCTAAAATTAAAATAATCACTAAAGCTGGGTGACAGAATGCCTTTATGTGGGGCCTCTACAGTCCTGGCTATGCCAGATTTAATTAAGGAGTTTTATTTGCATCGATAAATTGTTATCCAAGGTAAAATAAAAGTTATTCGATTTGTTCACACTCAATTTCATTTAGGTGTACAATTAGTAGTTTAAGTCTATTGCAAAATAATTCAGCCAAGAAATCAATTTTAGCACCTACAAAAAAGCCCAACCAGGCTATAATTACAGTCTTCCAAATGCTAATTGCATACAGTTTTGGATGGGAAATATACATATATCTGTATCTCATCTTACTGTTTACCACCAAAAAGTTATACTTGCATAAAGCATGGGGAAATTATCTATATTATTTATGACTCTCAAAAGGTTAGAATGCTCCTTTTAAAGCCCGTTTGGATTGGCTCATATTAGTAATTAATTGTCTTCTCTAGCTATATTTGTACCTCTTATTCTTCTTGTGCACTCAAAAGCTAAAATGGGTTGGGCAGAAAGCTCCACAGGCATCAGGGACCAGATATAAAAGTAGGAACTGGGACCTCAGGAAGAGTCTGGGCATCTCTGGGGCTTCAGTTGTCTAGAGTGTCAGTTTTCTTGGCTGGACAGCCACTTCTCAATGATCTCATCCACAAGAAGAAAGGTCCTGAGTTGGGGAATGACCCCTCTATGGAGTAATTGGTGAAAACAAAGTTTGTTTCTAAGTAGAAAATTAGATATACGCTCCGGGCCGTCCATAAAGTGACATGCTTGATAAACAATGAGAAGTAAGCAACATTCAACAGGTTGTTCTGGGAATTTTAATGTCCTCTAGACCATTCTGTATCTAAAAATTATGGGTAAATACTTTGGAGCAATTTAAGAATGCAAAAGCAGTGCACATTTGAGTTGGATTTTGCTATTTTGACAATATTATCTCACTCTCTGACAAAACCACACTCACTGTGACAATGATGTCTTGCATTTGTATGGCCAGTCACAGTTTATGAAGGTCCAACACATTCTTCCTGGGAGGTAGACTTGCAAGTGATTATTACTATCATGCTATTTCACAGTTGAAGAGGACACTGGGTGAATTGAAAAAGAAACTGAAGTTTGGAGAAACTGGGTAATTCAACCAAGGCCCCATAGCTACTCCAGCTCCACATTCTGTCATTATGCATATTTGACATTTGCATTTCAAAAGCAATGGTGAATATCACAACAAATACAAGTGCATTATTTTCTTTAATGTAAAGGGTTCTTTTATACATTATTCACTGTACCATACAATGCCTTCTTTCCTGGGCTGTGGAGAGAAAGTTCTTAATGTCTTAGCACCATAAAGAACTGCTCTTCTGAGCACTGGAGCAGTTACCCATTCACATAGCTCATTATCTTTCTGGAAAAATGGATGTATTTCCTTCTGGATCACCTTTACTTGTAATGACACCTACATGTCTCTCCAAGGTGCCCCGGTTTTGAAAGGAGAAAATAAGGATTCACTCAGAGATGAATATGGAAAAGCTAGGTGGAATGGGTAGTAGTGAGGACAAGGTGTCAGCTTCATGGTCACAAATCATGGTGATTTCATGTGACTTTGCTGCTAAGTTTGCGGAGAGATGTTGGTGAATGCAGTGTGCCCAGAAGAGGAATGGTGAGTAGTTGGGAAAGAATTCTTATGAGAAGCTGTTGAAGGAACTGGGAAGTGTTTACTCCGGATTGGAGAAGTCTCAGGAGCCATGATACCTGTCTTCTCTTATGTGGAGAGCCAACATATAGAGAGGCAGGGGGAGGTTTTTGGTGGATGCATGGGGCATAGTGAGATCATTGGGAAAAGACCACCAGGAAGGAAAGTTCACTTCAATTTAAGAAAAGGTCTTCTAACAATTACAGTGACAAACAATGGTCAGAGTGTCTTGTGGAGCTTCCCATCCTTGACTGGAAGTACACAAGCAATGACTAGACACCTGTCAAAAAGAGCACCATATGAGAGTTTCAGCCAAGTGGCCCTGAGATGTCTTCTAACCCTAAATGCTGATGATTCTAAGAATAAGTCCTGCTCGGCTCCCTGGTTTCACTATTCATTGGTGTTTGATAGAGACCTCTCTACAGAGCACCTACCATGATCTCAGGGCCATGTTATAGTATCACTCCTTAAGCTTGTTCTTTCGACTCTGGCTGCTTGCCTCTGAAGAGTACTACCAAACCCTGAAGGAACCACGAAGGGCAGATGGGAAATCCCTATTAATTGTTGATGTACTAATTATTTTACTCAGTAGACTTTTGTATCCTCTGCATACCTCAGTTGGTAGGCACTCAATAAAGTCTTGATGGGTGAGTGAATAAATGCCTGTGTGTATGAGTGTGAATGTTTTAACAGCCAATTATGAAAACAATATTCCAGGCTTCAAGGAAAAAAGAGAAGGGCAAGAATACAGAAAACCTTTTGAACTCTTTAAAGCAGGTGTAAGTTAGAAATTAATTAGCAACAACTCTTTGTGTTTTTAAAAAATATTCTTAGCAAACTAGAAATAGAAATGTTTTCTCAGACTGTTTTTTAAAGATTTAAATATAGCATATGTCATATTAGTCAAATATTAAAAGCAACTCCTTTAAAATCAAATAAAGCAAAAATGTTTGCCAGTGCCATTTATAGTGAACATTCTACTGAAGGTTCCTACATTGTGCAATAAGACAAGAAAAAGAAAAAAAAGTATAAGAACTACAAATTTAAAAACAAAACTGGCATTATTTCCAGATAATATGATTGTCTTTCCCAGAAAAAATCCAAATACATCTGAGATTCGTAAGGTTTCTAGATATAAATTTGATATAAAAAAGTCAACTGCATATCTATACACCAGTTATTAATTGTTAAAAAATTAAAAATTAATACTTATAAAAGCAACCAAACCATAAAATACCTAGCAATAAATATAACAAAATATTAAAGGACTTTTAGGCAAATATTTAAATTCTCTCAGTGACTCCTGGTGGAAGAATAAGTAGTTTTAATCACGTTATAAAATAGCATTATCTAATAAGGTTAAACACATGCATTTCCTATCATTTAGGAATTCTATTCTCAGGAATATATCACAGAAAAGTACTTTTTCATGTACACAAAAATATACATACAGAAATCCTTATATCAGCATTGTAATAGCAAAACTTGAAAACAACGTCCGTCAGTATCAAATTTCCACCAAAAATAAAAAGGATAAATATATTACAGCATAAATAATACTAATAATGATGATGATGATAAAGGGGGTGAGAGAAAACTGGCAGGTGATGGATGTATCTATGACCTTGATGGTAGTGATGGTTTCACGGGTGCATACTTACCCTCAAAATCCAGTTATATACATTAAATATGTACAACTTTTTAACATTTCAACAATATCTCAATAAAGTGGTTTGAAAATATAGAGAGAGCAAATTCATTCAATGAAATACTACACAATTAAGAAAATGAATGAACCACAGCTACGTGCTCTGGAATGTATTAATCTCAGAATAAAACATGGAATGAAAGAAGCAAAGAAATAAAGATTATATATGATGTGCAAAAAAAGCAAAACTAGACAATTTATTATTTGGACATACATATGTATGTGATAAAACTACAATAAAAAGTATAAATTGATTAAAACAAAATTTAGGATAGTGGTGAATTTTTGTGGGGATATAGAGGAACTTCATTGGGAAAGAGCTTCAGGTATCTTCAAAGGTATTGATGGTGCACTATTTATTAGGTTGGGAGGTGGGTACATAAGTGTTTGATTTCTTATTTATACTTTCATCTGTGACATATTTTTCAACTCTGTAGAGTCTCTTTCAGGAAATGCTTTTAAACCCAGCATGGTATGTATCTATTCATTCCACTAATGGTGCATTGCTGAATAATATTTATTCTAGAATGACCAAAAATACAACTGGGGTGGCATAGACTTTAAGTTTTAAATATAAAGATTAAGAATTAGTTTGAGGATATTATATAGGAAGCAAGCTATGTCTCATATTTAATAATATTGTAAGGTTTAGAAAGACCTCAGATGGAATCTAGATAGTATTACCACAGTGATATCACCAGTTTTAGTTAATGGTCAAATTGAGGAATTATTTACAAAATAATTGGAATATTCAGAATATGTCATAAGGCAATACTTCAGCTTATGTGTGGGCTACATATGAACTTCTCGGGATTCTTGGTTGCAAACAACAGGAACCAACACTGGTCAACGTAAGGGAAAAAAAAGTTTCTCAGATGGCTGTGAAGTAACTCACGCATCTGGGGGTAAGGTAAGTCTGGAGAGCTGGGGTCGAAAACCAGACTGATGGAAACTTGTGAAGGCCACATCCCAGGAATCGGTCAGTTGCCACCATAGCTATGAACCCTGAGCTGCCCCTGTGTCCTCTCACCTTTACTCTAGATTCAGGTCTGTGATGGGCTTAAGTTATACATCTATGTTTCAGTCACACTTCTATGTTTAAGTCACACGTCTATGTTTTTGCTGCCAGGTTTCAGTATGAACAAATATCTAATCTTTTTCAATTTCTGGATTATATAAACTTAGGAAGGGAATTCAAGTGATAAGCACTGCAGATGGATGGGTGAATGAATGAATGAATGAATGAATGAATGAATGAATGAAAAGTGGAGATGAAGGGAGGCATGAGAGAGCAAGGAAGAAGGAAGACTAAAAATTATCTGCAGTGCTCATTAAGAATTCTGGCTTCTGAACTTCTAAAACTACTGAATCTTAATTTCTGAAGTTGACAGGCAGAGGAGATTCAACAGAAACTGTCTGTGTTTTTAAGCTGCACCCCAGGTGATGTTTTAAACTTTGAGAATTACTGGCATAAATAACGCAGATCCACAAATCAGAAAGTTTTACTCTTTTCGTGCCTTTCAGTGACAGTGACTGACTTTGCTCTTTGAAGGTTTGGGGCATGTCCTAAAAGAATTTCAAATGTCTTTTCTTCCTAATCATCTCTTTACCAATTTATGCTCTCTAAGTGCATTTCTTAAAGTTGCATAGCAGCAATTTCAATTTGAGAATTAACAATGCTAGGATTTGAATAGAGTCCTGAGAAAATATTACCTGAGTATCCAAATAAATAATAATACTTGTCACTTTAAATAGCAATGCCTATATGCCAGGCACTGTTCTAAGTCTTTTACATCTCTTATCTGATTTAATCATTCCAACAAAGTCTTTGAAGAGTTTCCAGATGATGAAACTGAGGCAGCAAGATCTTAAATAATCACCCCAGCTAATGACTGAAGTGGCTGATTTGAATGTAGATAATCTGTTCCAGGGTCTTGACCATGATTTAATAACCGTCTCCGTAAATATGATTTGATTGGACAAAAGTCTAAAAATTATCTTATTGGTAATAAATAATCAAAATAAAAATAGAAGAAAATTTAAAAATAAAGACCACTAAAATGATCTCTTCTTAATTTGGCCTTGGTAAATCTGTTTTCACTGTCTCTGCTCAGTGGCTAAACAGCATGTTAACAAAAGTTTTCTACACACTAAGTTCCTATGAACTCACCAAGTTTATCTGGGCTGATTGTTTCTCTCTTTTTTAAAAAACAGTTTTTTGGCAAAGGTGCAGTGGTGGCTCATGCCTGTAATCCCAGTACTTTGAGAGACCGAGGCAGGAGGATCACTTGAGGTCAGGAGTTCAAGACCAGCCTGGCCCACATGGTGATACTCCATCTCTGCTAAAAATTCAAAAAAATTAATTTGAATTTTTCCCTTCTTAAGTTTACATAATCCAGGTGGTGTGTGCCTATAATCCTAGCTACTCGGGAGACTTAGGTGGGAAGATTGCTTGAACCTGGGAAGTGGAGGTTGCTGTGAGCCGAGATCACAACACTGCACTCCAGCCTGGGTGACAGAATGAGATTCCGTCTCAAAATAAATAATATAAGTTTTATTGAGATATAATTGTTATATAATAAACTATACATGTTTGATGTGTACAATTTGATGAGTTTGAACACATGTATATTCCCTATAAATCATCACCATATATTCAAGGCAATAGACATATCCATCACCTCCAAAAGCTTCCTTGTGTCCCTTTGTTTTTCTGTGTGGTAAGAACATTTTACATGAGATCTACCCACTTAAGATATTTTTAAGTGCAAATAATACATTATTATTGACTATGGAACAGCATATCTCTATAACTAACTCATCTCACATAACTAAAACTTTATTATACTTATGCAACAACATATCTCTGTAACTAATTCATCTTATATAATTAAAACTTTATTTCTAATTCCCTATTTTCTTCTCCCCCCAGCTCCTAGGAACTGTATTCTCAGCTTCTGTTAGTGTGACTGTTTTAGGTACCTCATGTCAGTGGAATCATGCAGTATTTGTCCTTCTGTGACTGGCTTATTTCACTAACATCATGTCCTCAAAAGCCATTCATGTTGTCACATATTTTAGAATGTCCTTCTTTTTAAAAACTGGATAATATTCCATTGTACATATAAACCACATTTTCTTTATCCATTCATCTGTCAATGAACACTCAGGTTGTTTCCATGTCTTGGCTACTGTGACTGGTATTTCAATGAACATGGATGCAGATATCTTTTTGAGATCGTGATCTCAATTTTGGGAGGTATATACCCAGAAGCGGGATTGCTGAAATCAGAAGTTAATTCTATGTATTTTTTGTTTGAGGGTACCATTTTCCATAGCAGCTACACCATTTTACATGCCCACTGACGGTGCAGAGGGGTTCCAGTTCCTCCACACCCTTGCAAGTGACTGTTCCTTGCATTCCCACACAGCCAGCATCTACTCATCTTCAGTGAGCTCCAGATCATCGTTAGTAAGCAGCTTCACTTTTTGGAGCTTCATCTTAGCTTACATCTTTATAGTGTAGCTCTCTCCTGGAGGAGCCTAAGGCAAATCTTTCTCAGCTGCTCTTCCTGATTTGTGTAACTTTCCATAATCCAACTGTTAAGAATTCATCCTAGGTTAAATGTAGTTGATTCTCTTAAAACAGGAATTTAAATCAAATGGAGTATTTTTTCACATATCCTACGTATAAAATAATTACAAACAGAAATGCGCTATGTCCTCAATAGTCATTCGTGTTGTCACATGTTGTAGAATTTCCTTCTTTAGATGTAAGTTTCCTTCGATGTATGCTAAGATGCAGGATCAGAATAGGCACAAGTAAGAAAGCAGACATCTGGATGGAATGATACGGCTGAAAGAGCTCATTCAAGAGCCCACTGAACACTTCCTCCATGTTCAACATAGAGGTCATCTGAGAAAAACAGGATGTGGCTCCTGCCTGCAGTGGCACCTATCACAGTTAGACAAACAACACCAGCCACTGCAATGGAACAAAAGCAGATCATATACGCTAAAGAGTGAAACTGAATATTCCCATAAACAGATGGGAAAAAATGTGGGCTGGATGACAGAAGTGCTGGGTGATTCACACATAGCTGGTTGAACAAACATACCCAACGGGGCCTATTAATGAACAAATGTCAACAGATAGTGAGATCTCTATTGACTCTACCCTCACTGCAGACTTGTCCGACATTTTGATAAATGATTTGGATAAGAAGAGTAACAGTATAATTGATCGAGTCTGTGATATCATGAAACTGGAAGTGATAGTAAACACATTGAATAACAGAAGCAGAATCCTAGATGCCTACAGCATTGGTCTGATCTGCCAGCATGGTCAGTGGGGTGGTGTGTCCCAACAAAGGGAGCAGACACACTTCTCCTGACCAGCGCTGCACTGACCACACCTATGGTGGCCCTTCTAGGGCAACTCACTCAAACGGGGAATTTTAAATTAGATCAGATTCTGGGAAGAGTGACCAGGAGAACATGCCTTGAGACCAATGGAACTGAGGGGAGAATAGGCAATCTAGCATAGAGAAGATAGCCTATGGTCAGTTGTTATTTCCATATGTTTAAAAAAATAGATGTGAAATAGGACTTCAACTTATTTGATGTCATTTCACAAGGTTGAACCTCACAGATTTTGACTTTCTAGCATAAGCCTTTCAAAGAGAAAGAAAAAGAATATTGATTTAGTACCTATCCAGCGCCAGAAACTGTACTTAGCATTTTACGTCCTTCTTCTAGCAATCAAATAAGATATAAATTATTATCTCATTTTACATACTATTCCATTAATCTATTGCTGAATAACAAACTACTACAAAACTTAGTACCTTAAGGCAACAATTGATTATTCTTATACCTCACCGTTTTGTGGGCCAGGAATATGGACAGGATGGAGGAAGAATAGCTTCTCTCTCTCCCATGGTGTCTGGAGCCTCTTCTGGAATGTCTTGGCTATTTAAGTAACTTTCTTTCTCCACCCAGCCTCTTCACCTATGGGCTTCCTCACAACATGGCAGACTCAGGGTAGAACTTCTTAGTAGCTCAGGGCTTCAGAAGAGTGAGGCAGATGCTGCCACTCCTTTTAGGTCTAGGCATGGAACCAGGGCAGCATAACTTCCTCTGTGCTCTGGTGGTTGGGGTAGTCATAGGGCCAGCCCACATTTAAGAAGAAGGATTAAAAACAATATCAAAATGATTCATGACTGTTTTGAATTCATTACACAGATGAGGAAGTACAGGAAGGTGAAAAGTGGCAGAGCCAGGACTCAAACCACATCTGACCCATTGTCATTTCCTTCCCCCTTCTTATTACCCTCAGTAATGCATCCATGTATGTGGGCTCAAGTGTCTCCTCTAAGATGACTTTAAACTGTGTGTTTCCATCCCCAGCCTTGCTGCTTAGCTCTATCTCCAGTGGAAACTGTACATCTCCATTTGAATTTCCTAGAGCCAACTCAGACTTATTAGGATGAGGCAAGAATTCAGAATTCATCACAGGTCCTATCTCCATCCCAATCTAGGCAAACCAGCAGCTCACCAGTCACACTGGCTCAGAACTTCACTTTGACCTCTGTCCCTGCCCTTTCACTTTTTTCCTGTGTCCAGTCAGTCACCATTGCCAAGGCCTGTAAATTCATGAGCACAACAGTCTTCAAGGCTGCTCAAAGACCAGTTCTGCCTACACCCCCTCCAGCCACCTACCATGCTCACCATCCCCAGCCACACTGCCTGCTGCTCCTCCAAAGCCTCTCCACAGACACCATCTCCCCAGAAAGACCATTCTATCAAACATTACTGATATTTTTATGTCTGTTTATTTGATTATTTATTTATTGTCTGTTTCTCCTACTAGAACAATGCTATTCAACAGAAATATATTTTAAGCCACATCTGTAATTTTACATTTTATAGTAGCCACATTTAAAAGGGCCAAAAGAAACAGGTGAAATTAATTTTAAGAATTTATTTCTCTTAATCATGTGTATCAGTCCATTTTCACACTGCTATAAAGATACTACCTGGACTGGGTAACTTATGAAGAAAAAATATTTAATTGATTCACAGTTCCGCATGGCTGGGGAGGCCTCAGGAAACTTACAATCATGGTGGAAGGTGAAGGAGAAGCAAGGCACATCTTACTTGGTGGCAGGCAATAAAGCGCAGGGGAAAATGCTGCTTTTAAACCATCAGATTTCATGAGAACTCCCTCATTAACACGAGAACAGCATGGGGGAAACTGCCCCCACGATCCAATCACTTCCCATCAGTTCCCTCCCTCAACATGTGGGGGTTACAACTCTAGATGAGATTTAGGTGAGGACAGAGAGCCAAACCATATCACCATGATATCCAGAATACTATTATTTCAACATGTAATCGATATGAAAAATCATTAATGAGATACTTTACATTTTTTAGTCTAAATTTTGAAATTGGATGTGTGTTTTGCACTTTGTTTACCTCTCATTCAGACTGGCCACATTTCAAGGGCTTGGTAGCTACACGTGCTAGTGGCTGTCATCTTGGACAGCGCAGCTCTAAAACAGAAGCTCTTTGAGGGTGTGCACTTTGTTCTCTTTGTTCACCTGTCTCTTCAAGGTGCCCTGAATTTTGCCTAACCCTTAAAAAATATTTTCTTACTGCATGTGTGCAGGAATGCAATGAATGAAGTGCACCCCTTGTTTTGATTGTCCCCCACCCCTTCCTCCTGACCTCACAGTGGCAGAAGCCTCCTACCTGTCAAGCATCTACAGGTGTGGCAAGGAACTGCTCCTTTCCAGCTTAAGATGCTCTTCCCACACCACCAGTTTCTGTCTTGAGCCTCTTTCCACTGGTGAGAGGCCTCAGAATAAGGCTTGTCTGGTGGCCCCAGCCAATGGACACCTGCCTCTTCCCATCTCTTCCCATAGCACAAGAGTGTGTGACTTCAGTCCTCTCTCCTCACCCCTGTCCTACCCTCCCACTGATCTCCACTCCTCACCTTCATCCTGAGGTCCAGAGCAGAGTCCCTGAGAGCTTGTACTGAGGTTGAAGAATGCTGACCTCTGACTTCTCACTTTTTGAATGAGAAAACCTAGAGTCAGAGGCCTGCGTGGTTTGAATCTGTGCTCACTTTGATTCTGAGGCTCTTTGAGGAACCCCACCTTGCGCGTCTGTCCACTGTTTCTGGGACAACCTGGTGCCAGCTTGCAGCCTAGCTCTTAGCCTTGGCTGACAGTTCCAGTCTTTGCATCCCTGGATGTCACATCTTGGGGTGGCACAGAGTACTCTGCTGGCTTGGAGCTTCTCCCCAACTAACGTTTTTGAAAGCTTCTTTGAGATATAATTTACATACCATACAATTCACCCCATTAAAGTATATAATTCAATGGATTTTACTGTATTTACAGATATGTGCAACCATCTTCACAGTCAGTTTTCATATCACCTCAAAAAGAAACCTTTTAGTCACTTCCCTATCCTCTCCCCCAGGCCCTGGCAATCATGAATGCACTCTTCATTTCTATGGATTTGCCTATTCTGGATATTTCATATGAATGAAATCATACAGCATGTAGTCTTTAGTGACTGGCTTGTTTTATAGCATAATGTTATCAAGGTTCATCTAGGATGTAGCATGTGTCAGTGCCTCACTCCTTTTGATGGCTGATAATACCCCATTGTGTGGATAGACCCATCACCCACTGATGGACATTTGAGTTTCTCCTGTCTTGTGGCTATTATGAATAACGTTGCTGTGACCATTCATGTAAACCCCTCCACTGATTCTTCCTACCTCTTGCTGCCAGATGAGTCTTCAGCAAGCATTGGAAAGCAGGTCAGTCCACTGTTCCTAACGTCTGCCATTGGTCCTGGCACTGAAGGCCCTTCATCACAGTGGCCTTCTCTACTCCCCCCACCTGGCTGCAGAGAAGCAGTGAAAGGTCGTGGTCAAGGTTAGGGTCTGAAAGCCAGGGCCTCACCTCCCAGCTGGTAGTGAGCTCAGTCAGACAGAAGGCCAGCCCAGGTTCAGAGTTTGGGAAGAACGGCAGCTACTCACTTTGGTTTACTATCAACATGGCAAGGACATGAGGGATGTGCTCCCCAGGGCTGCCCTCTGCTTCTCACAGAGACAGACCCCAGGCTCCAAGAGGCAGCCTGCCAGGCTGAGTGAGCCATTGCCTGAGAAGCAGGGCCCACCACCCTTCTCATACCATTTTAGGCTGGGGAAGGGGCCACAGCAGCTCTTAGGGGTCCACCACCTTAGCACTGCAGTCACACCCTCTCTATTGTCTCCTACTACCTCACCAGGTACCACCACCACGGTGATTTTAGACAACTTATTTAACTTCTCTGTGCCTCAGTCTGCTCCCCTGGCAAATGGGGATAATAATAGTACCAACCTCAGAACATTCTTGAAAATGCATGCCTGAGTGCTTAAACCCAGCCAGAACAAGGAAAGCTCCATGCGTGTTAGCGATTCTTTCTTCCCAAATCACACTTTGTTGTAGCAAGATTTATCTCCTCCCCATGGTCCTCTCTTCACACCCGAGGTCTGAATTTTCTGCTTTATCTAAGTTCTGGCTATTTGTATTAGTTTCCTATTGCCACTGCAACACATTGTCACAAACTCCATGGCTTAAAACAACATATGTTTTTTTCTCTTAGGATTCTGGAGGTCAGAAGTTCAAATGAGTCTTGCTGAGCTAAACTCTGAGTGCCAGCAGGGCCATGTTCCTTTATAGGGGCTCTGGGGAAGAATCTGTTTTTTGGCTTTTTCCAACTTCTCCCCTCCCACTCCCGCATTCTCCCTTCAACATGCTAGTTCACTTCTGTACAAAGTTGAGTGCAGTTCACCACAGACTCCTCTCCCTGTTAAGTCAGCAATTGTTTTTACTGATTAAAGTGATCGGTCTGTCCCGATCACTTTAATCAGTGTCCAGCTTTGTTTATCTTTGATCATCCCCCTCATCCATCCTCCAAGTCAGCAATGGCCTGCAGAATCCTTCTCCCATCATGTCAGCCTGCTGCTGTGAGTTTGTTGCCTTGTCTTCTCTGACCCTCCCGCCTGCCTCTTCTTCCACTTGTGAGGACCCTTGTGATGTCATTGGGCCCCCAGATAATCCAGGATTATCTCCCTATCTCAAAGTCAGCTGATCAGCAACCTTAAACCCATCTGCAACCTAATTCCTCCTTGCCAAGTAATGTAAGATTTTCAGAGGTCTAGGAATCAGATGTGGACTTTTGGGGGCCATTATTCTGCATGTCATACTATTCTCTTTTTCCCCAACATTATTGGGGTATAGTTGACAATTAAAAATTGTGTCTATTTGAGGTTAACTCAATGATTCAATATATGTATACATTGGAAACTGTTCACCACAATCAAGCAAATTAATACATTCATCACCTCACATTGTTATCATTTTTTGATGCGGTGAGAACACTTAAGAGCTACCTTCTTAGCAAATTTCAAGTATACAATACTGTTAACTGTAGTCACATTGCTGCATGTAGTTCTCCAGACCTTATTTACCTTACATAATGACCTCGCTCATACCCTTTGACCAACATCTTCCCATATCCCTCCCCCTCAGCCTCCAGTAACCACTATTCTACTCTGTTTTTATGAGTTTGACATTTTTGGATTTCAGGTTTGTGTTGTCACAAATAACAGAATTTCCTTCTTTTTAAAGGCTGAATAATATTTCATTGCATATGTATATACAACATTTTATCCATTCATCTGTCAATGGACATTTAGGTTATTTCTGTATCTTGGCTATTGTGAATATTGCTACAATGAACAGATATCTGTTTAAGATACTGATTTCATTTCCTTTGGATATAGACCTCACAATGGGATTGCTGATCACATGGTAGTTCTATTTTTCCTTTTTTGAGAAACTTCCGTATTGTTTTCCATGATGCCTGTACCAATTTACATTCCCATAGATCTTGGACAGGGTTTTTCTTTGCTTGACATCCTCACCAACATTTGTTATCTCTTGTCATTCTGATAATAATCATCCTAACAGGTGTGAAGTGACATCTCACAGTGATTTTGATTATCACTTCCCTGATGATTAGTGATGTTGAACATCTTTTCATATACCTGTTAGTCATTTGTATGTCTTCTTGGGAAAAATGTCTAGTCAATTCCTCTGCCTACTTTTTAATCAAGTTTTGTTTTCTCTGTTGAGTTGTGCAAGTTGCCCATATATTGTGGATATTAACCCCTTATCGGATGTATGGCTTGCAAATATTTTCTCCCATTCTGTAGGTTGCTTTTTGTTGTTGTTGATTGTTTCTTTTGCTGTGCAGAAACTTTTTAGTTTGATGTAGCCTCACTTGTTCCTTTGTGCTTTTGGTTTCATATCCAAACCATCATTGCCAAGACCAATGTTATGAAGCTCTTTCCCCCTATGTTTTCTTCTGGGAGTTTTAGAGCTTCAGGGCTATGTTTCAGTCTCTTTGAGTTGATCTTTGTGTATGGTGTAAGATAAAGATATAGTTTCATTTTCTTACATGGGGGTAGTCAGTTTTCTCAACACCACTTATTGAGGAGACTGTCTTTTCCCCATTGTGTATTTTTGGCACTTTTGTTGAAGATTTGTAGATTTGTTGACCACCATGTGTGAGTTATTTCTGGGTTTTCTGTTTTTTTCTATTGTTCTATGTGTCTGTTTTTATGCCAGTACATGTTATTTTGGTTAGTATAACTTTGTAATATATTTTGAAATCAGATTGGGTAAAGCCTCCAGCTTTGCTCTTCTTGCTCAAGATTGCTTTGGCTACTCTGAGTCTTTTGTAGTTCCATATGATTTTTTTTTCTTTTCTTTTCTTTCTTTTTTTTTTTTTTTTTTTTTTTTGGAGACAAAGTCTTACTCTGTCCCCCCGGCTGGAGTGCAGTGGTGCAATCTCAGCTCACAGCAACCTCTGCCTCCAGGGTCAAGCAATTCTCCTGCCTCACCCTCCCGAGTAGTTGGAATTATAGGCACCTGCCACCATGCCTGGCTAACTTTTCTATTTTTAGTAGAGGTGGGGTTTTACCATGTGTGCCAGGCTGGTCTTGAAGTCCTGACCGCAAGTGATCCACCCACCTTGCCCTCCCAAAGTGCTGGAATTAGAGGTGAGAGCCACTGTACCTGGCCGCATATGAATTTTAGGGTAGATTTTTCTATTTCTGTAAAGGACATCATTGGGACTTTGGTAGGGATTGCTTTGCATCTGTAAATCAGTTTGGGTAGTTTAGACATTTTAACAATATTAATTATTTCAGTCAACATGGATATCTTTCCACTTATCTGTATCTTCTTTAACTTCCCTCATCGTTGTTATAATTTTCAGTGTACAAGTGTTTCATCTCTTTGGTTAAATTTATTTTTAAGTATTCTCTTCTTTTTGTTGCTGTTGCGAATGGGATTATTCTATTGATTTCCTTGTCAGATAGTTAAATGTTTGTGTATAGAAATGTACCTGATTTGCATATATTGATTTTGTATCCTGCAACTTTACTGAATGTATTTATTGGCTCTAACAGTTTTTGGTTGAGTCTTTAGGGGTTTCTATGTAGATAACCGTATCATTCTCAAATAGGGATAATTTTACTTCTTCCTTTCCAACTTGGATGTCTTTCTTTTTCTTGTCTCATTGTTCTGGCTGTGACCTCCAGCACTATGTTGAATAGAAGTGGTGAGCATAGACATCCTTGCCTTGTGCCACATCTTAGGGGGAAAGCTTTCGGTTTTTTCCCATTGAGTTTGATGTTAGCTGCTATCACACTATTTTTCAAATGTTCACATCTGGTTCCCCTTTGTCACAGAATCTTCCCAAATGACCCAGACATCAGGCCCCTTTTTCTGAATGTCCATAAAATTCATCCTCTGTGACCTTCATTTGACACATCTTTTACGTTCTCCTGTATTGTTCCTAAGTGAAATGTGAAGTCTGAGAAGGTGTGAACCACATCTCGCCATCTTGGAGTAGACGGCATGAGCAAGGGAGAAAGGCAGGATAAGCAACCAAAAGGCTGCACTTCGGTTCCACCCAACTGGGAGACATCGGGCAAGTTCCTGAACTTCTATGACCTTCATTTTCTCCACAAAATGGGGTAAATCCACAACTCTAATCCTAGCCATTATAAAAATAAAAATAAAGCAACATAACAATAAAAAACAAACAACGCAATTAAAAATGGGCAAAGAACTTGAATAGACGTCTCTCCAAAGATGATATACAAATGGCCAATAAGCACATGAAAAGACGCTCAACATCATAATCATTAGGGAAATCCAAATGAAAACTACAATGAGATACCTCTTCACACTCATTAGAATGACTGTAATGGAAAAAAAGAGAGAGAGAGAGAACCAGAAAGAAAACCCAGGAAATAACAAGTGTGGACAAGGACATGGAGAAATTGGAACACTTTCACATTGCTGGTGGGTATGTAAAATAGTAAAATGATGAAGCCACTATAGAAAAAAAGTTATAGCAATTCCTCAGAAAAACTAAACATAGAATTACTGTGTGGTCCAGCAATCCCACTTCTGGAAATATGCCTCCAGAAACTGAAAGCAGGATCTCAGGCAGATCCTTGTACACTCGTGTTCATAGTAGCAGTAGTCACAATAGCCAAAAGATGGAAGCAACCCAAATGTTCATCAATGGATGATGAATAAACAAAATGTGGCCTAGCTGTAGAACGTAATATTATTACGCCTTTAAAGGGAAGGAAATTCCAACATATACTACCACAAGGATGGCCCTTGAGAACATTATGCCCAGTGAAATAAGCCAGTCACAAAAGGACAAATACTCCGTGATTTCACTTATATGAGGCACCTGAAGTAGTGAAATTCATAGAGACAGAAAGGAGAATGTTGGTTGCCGGGAGCTGGGAACAGGGGGGAATGGAGAGTTATTGTGTCATGAGGGCAGAGTTTCAGTGCAGAAGATGAAAATGTTCTGAAGATGGACGGTGTGGATGGTGGTGACGGCTATGCCATACATAATGTGAAAGTACTTAATGTACTTGAACTATGCCCTTAAAATGGTTAAATGGTAAATTTTAGGTTATGTATATTTTGCCACAAAAACCCACTTATACAATATAAGGTGACATTATACCTGATATTTTCTTACCTCTCCCCCTCATACACCCACCCCTACTGCTGTGCATATTCCAGATTTCGATAAACACTTGCTAAACCAGTGCCATCCTGACAGAACATACCCTCCTCTCCTCTTCCTCCCCTGCCCATCTGTAGACATGTGTAGTTGGCCAACTTACCTGAATAAATCTTTTAAACCAAACCAGTCTAAATATTTTTAATGTGACAAAACATAAAAAGGGATGGAGAAAGCAAGGGAGAGAGAGATGGGTGTGCCTCGTGCATTCATGGATTTGTATTTATACTCCGATGATCTTGTTATTTTTAAAGTCTGCTAAAGCTGGTTCCACCTGCTGGTTTCTTTTGGTGCCCTAAATCTATGTGTGCATTCTCCATACGCTTGGAGTCCGCGTACACGAGCTGTTTGTCCCCCAACTGGCTTTACGCAGTGGAAGAGGCACAAACAGAATCCGCAGCACGTAGGACAGGAGCCTGAAATCCCACACCGCGCAGCACTCGCTGTGTGCAGGAGCTGAGGGAAGCAATAAGACCTAATAACCTCACCCGTCCTCCTAATTGCTTTCTTCTCCTCACAAAAGAGCCACACCAGCAGCTCTGGTGGCCCTCAGGGAAATCTCTGCTTGTTATGAGGCTGGTGGGCTATCCTTTCATCACTGTGAAATGCTGGCAGTTTGTGTCAACAAATCCAATTTCAGTCAATCAATAGGCACCCTGCCTCCCAGCTCTGTCCCAGCTCGGCAGAACTGCACAGCTGGCCTCCCCTCCCTCCCTCCCATCCGCTGCCACACCCTGGAGCCCTGGCAGCCAGAGCCACTGCTGCCTGTGGGGTGGGAGAATGCCCAGGCAGCCAGGTCAGACTGGATATGGCAGATAGCAATTGACAAGGCTGGTTCCACCACCGAGAGTCACAGCACACTGGAAAGACACCGAGTTGTACAGGGTAGAAGGGCCAGCTTTGTGCAGATAGACTTGGGCACAGGTCTGATTCTGCCACTTTGGGCTATATGACCTTGAACTTCAAGGCAAGTTCTTCACCTTTTTGAACTCTAGCTTCCTTAGTTATAAAGCGGGGATACTACTACTGCCTGCTACAGGATTGTTAAGAAAAGTGTTATAATGCATGCAAAGTGCTTTGTCCGGTCTCTGGCACACAGTAAAGAGAGAGAGAGAAGAGAAAGAGAGAGAGAGAGAGAGAGTCATTGTGATCTGCCAAGTCTTACAAGCCAAATAGGGCAATAAATGGAAACCACTGCAGATTTTACAATCATCATTAGCATCATCATCATTATTATTGTCATGTTGAGGGTTGCACAGAAAACAGCCTGGAACCAGCCTACATGGTTCTACCAACACAGGATGAGAACGTTTGGCCTCCAGTTCACAAAGGTTCGCTAAGCAGAGATGTATACTAGATGATCACCAACATTTGCAAAAAATAAATACTATAGTGTCTTCATCAGAGGGCTGCCACCGGCCTCAGGAGGGCATTCCCAGGTAGAAGTGCCTCAGGAGGTTTGTTCTGTTGCCTGGCCCAACATCCTATGGGGAAGGAGCCCAATAGCGGCTCCCTGAGATTTCTGCATTCTCTGGAAGCCAGAAAAAGCAAAGACCTCCCGGCAATTGAGCTCTCTTGCTTGCAGGGGAGATCGCAGCTTCAAAGATAGACGGCTGTTTTCCCTTGGGTGATAGAGGTCCTTGTTGGGCAACAAAGAGTTAAACACAAATCTATTTCTCGCCAGTAGCTGTCACACCTAATAGATTGGGATGAGATACCACTGCATTCGCGTGCGAATTTCCCCAGATGAAGGCAGCAGCAAAGCCCTTTGGAACAAGCCACAGAAGGACAGAAACAAACTAATCAAGGAATGTACAGCTTCACACAAGATCCAGGGGCTTCTGACATGGGAGGAACACAAAATTTTTAACTAACCAAGGATGCAAACATTCCCCCAGCAAGAAATGGTTAGAAGTACCTTGGAGTGCATTTTGCGGTTGCTGTTACTGCTGCTGCTGTTTTGTATAATTGGGAAGGGAAAGAGAATAATTAGAGGTGAGATTTTCAGGCACAGAATGACCTAGTATTTATTGACTTTCCACTCTGAGGTAGGCACTGTGAGAGGCCCTTCCACCTTGATTATTTCATTGCGTTTGTCATAATAACCCTGCATGGCAGAAATATTTACCCTTTTTGTCCAATGTGGATGCTGAGGCCCAGATAGAACCCAGAAAGCTCTGGGACCTGGCATAGACCAGGTGCTCAGGAACGAGAGATTGACGGAGACTTGCCCAGGGTCACAAATCAAGAGGAGAGATTCAAATGCAGATCCTAAAACTCCAGACCACCCCTCCTTGCTCTCTCCCTATCTGCTTGCTCAGTGCAGGAGACTGGGAGGGCCCTGAGCCAGGATGGGTTTAGACTCACGGAAGAAAATTCCTTGGGGGAAAAATGTTTTTTTCCACAAGAATCTGCTCTCAAATAGCAGCCACACTTCTCCATACAGCCCAGAGACAGCTCCTTCTAACATTCAAGCTAGTTTTAAGTCTTTGGAGGAGAGATTCAAAGATTCTAAATTAAAAAAAAAAAAATAGACCCCCAGAACAGTAGAATATGATTCACGTTTGTTATGAATTACAATTGGGTCTTCATCGTGCAGCAGGGGGTCCTCAATGGTGCTTACATCCTTTGTGAAATTGATCTTATTGGATAGCAATGACCAAAAGGGAAAACAAAAGCAAATCATCATGCGTGTTTGGAAGATCTGGGACTGAGACCCGCAAGTGTGGTGGGAAGGTTCACTGCTCTTGGAAATTTAATTGCTGAATGGAAACAGACATAGAAATCTGGATTCTAACCAGACTTGGGCTCCATGCTAGCATATCAAACTGCCTGTTGGAATCACTATGCAGATGTCCCAAAGGCAGATAAAACTCAACATGCCTAAAAGCAAATGAATTGTTTGATGCTGCACCAGGCTCACCACCACAAAAGGGGAAATCGCCTGCATTCTCTACTTTGGTTGGTGACATCAGCATCCCCCTAAGCCTCTCAGACTAGACACTTGGGATTCTCCCTAGGTTTTCCCTCTTCCTTATTCCTGCTGCCAATGTGCTGTTCAGTTCTCCTCTTCCCACCATCACTGTCCCTTTGTGCCTATCTTCTACCTGTCTTTATTCATCAACCCTTAACCGGTCTCTCTGATAGCAATCTCACTCTCCTCTAGCCATCACTGGTTTCAGAGATTTTTCTAAAATCTAAATTTGACCTTGGCACTCCCTGCTTACCACCTTCAATACCCACCAGCATTGATGGTTTTAAAGCCGAAACTCTTTAGCATTGTATGAAAAACACATAATTTTCAGAGATGAATGCATTGTGCCTGCCTCCGAAGTACGTGCAGTCTTGTTAAATAAGCACCATTGTGATGGTTCGTTTTACATGTCAGCTCGGCAAGGTCATGTGTGTTCATTTGCTATGGCTGCCACAGAAAATACCACAGACTGTTGGTGGCTTACACAACAGAAATTTATTTTCTCACAGTCCTGGAGGCTGGAAATCCAAGATCAAGGTGCCGGCAGGGTTGGTGTTTCCAAAGGCCTCTCTTCTGGGCTTGCCACCTTCTTGCTTCCCCTTCCATCACATGGTCGTCCTTTTGTGCACATGCATCCCAGTGCCCCTCTGTGTGTCCTAATCTTCTTTTCTTATAGGGACACAAGTCAGCTTGGATTTGGGCCCACCCCAAAAGCCTTGTTTTAACTTAATTATTTTGGGGTTTTTTTTGTTTTGCTTTGTTTTGTTTTGAAACGGAGTCTCACTCTGTTGCCAGGCTGGAGTACACTGGAGTGATCTCAGCTCACTGCAACCTCCACCTCCCCAGTCCAAGTGATTCTCCTGCCTCAGCCTCCAAGTAGCTGGGATTTCAGGTGCGCACCACCATGCCTGGCTAATTTTTTGTATCTTTTAGTAGAGACAGGGTTTCACCATGTTGGCCAGGATGGTCTCGATCTCTTGACCTTGTAATCTGCCCACCTCAGCCTTCCAAAGTGCTGGGATTACAGGCGTGAGCCACCACACCTGGCCCACTTAATTCCTCTTTTACAACCCTATCTCCAAATGCAGTCATATTCTGAGTTATCAGGGGTTCAGACTTCAACTTGTGAATTTGGGGAAGACAAAACTTAGTCCATAACAGCCATGGCAACCAGATTTTGCTCAAACACTAATCTACATGTTGCTGTGAAGACTTTTTTTGTATGTGATTAACATTTAAATCAGTAAACTTTGAGTAAAGCAGATGACCCTTCATAATGTGGGTGGTCCTCATTCAATCAGTAAAAGGCTTTAAGAGAAAAGACTGACGTCCCCTGAAGAAGTGGGAATTCTGCCCCCAAATTGCCTTCAAACTTGAGCTGCAACATCAGCTCTTCTCTGGGTCTGCAGATTTTGAACTCGCCAGTCCCACAATCACATGAGCCACTTTCTTAACACACAAACACACACACCCTCTGTGTGTGTGTGTATACATAGCATATACATAACACATACATACGTAAACATATGTATTTCCTGTTGGTCCTGCTTCTTTGGCTAGCCTTGTCTAACAGAACCATCAGACCCAGGCTACTCCATCCTGCCGCTCCACAATACATAATGTGTTACTTCTGGGTCAGAGCTGGCTGCTTGAGCCCCAGACATGGTGGCTCCATTCCAGACAGCTGGAGAGAGGAAGTGACCTAAAAAGACATATTCCTTTATTTTAGGGACAGTTCCTGGAAGTAGAACATGACCATCCCATTGGCCTGAACTTAGTCACATCCAGTTGCAAGGGAATTGGGAACATAGTCTTGATTCCAGAAGCCATGCACCCAGCTAAAAATCAGGAGGGTTTATATCATGGCAGAAAGGGGGAACGGACATGGCGCTGCACCAGGAGACGGTATCTGCCACAAATACCAAACGAAGGGCGCTGACAATGAGCATTTTAGAAGTTAAGGGGAGATTAATGCGGGCAGGGTCCAGCAGAGAGGGCTGCAGAGTGCAAGGGGACCGGGGCTGACTTTGAAAGAGGGCTACTCCGCCCAAGTACAAGAACACGTGAGCACTCTTGCCCCAGAGTGAGCATCAACACCGTGATCTCGATTATTACCTGGGAGGTCTCCTGCCCAGGATCCAGGCAGTGAGGCTGCCCTGGAGGCAGGCTCGCTCTGCTACAGGCGCGCGGGCAGCAACGGCCAAGCCGAGGATGGCAGGCCCGGCGGGCGACCAGGCCTCCGGCCAAGGGCACGCGATCCCCCGACGCTTCCCGGGTACTCCCCCAAAGCCTGGGAGGCGTGGGCACCTGCGCGGGGCGGTGCCGGGGAAACGCAGTCATCGCCTCAGGGCACGCCAGCCAATGGGCGGCCTCACCGATGCGGTAATGCCCCAACGCGGCGTTTCATTGGCCAGCTCTCTTTCAGGTTCCAACTATTTATTAGATTTTTTTTTTTTTTTTAAGAAATTGCAAATAGGCCAAAACAAAATCCAGAGGAGAGGGAAGGGATGCCTGAGCACAGATGGGTGGGAGAACACGAGGTGTAGCGTTGGCACGAGAAGCCCTGTCTGCGAGCCCCGAGGCGGAGATGACTCCCCCAGCCCTGTGCAGACAGGAGAGCCCGCCCCTCCCTCTCCCGCACCTGCTGAACTTTGGGGTCAGCAGAGGAATGTCCCCCGCTGTTAATGTTTTGTTTTTACTGTTTTACAATTCACATTTCGTGCCGCAGGGTCGCTCAGAGTCCTAACACACCAGAGTGTACTGTGAAGCTACAACAGGGACAGATAGGTTTGTAGGAAGCGGCATTTCTCAAAAGCCAACCTCTGAACCTTTTATTCCCAGAGCACATCACAGGTCCAGCGTTCCACAGAACACACCCCACAAAAACGCTCCGGTGGAGGATCCGTCCCGCCAGCATCCCTGGCTGGTCAGGAATGCTCCGAGGGCCTCCTTACTCCGGCTGTTCTCCCTCCCACACATTCACCTGGGCGGACAGGCTCTGGTTAGTTAGAAAATTGTGACATAGCAAGGTATGAGCAGCAGCCCCTTGTCACCTTAGGCCCCAACTGAGGGTGGAGGGTGGGAGATGGGGCTGGGAGGTTTGGGAATGGGAAACCTGACTCTACCTCCCTTCTTCCCATTTGCACCACAGAGCTGGATCCCAGGTGGCCAGATCCCCTCTAACCGACAATGATTGAGGACCTTCTCCGTGCCCGCTTCTTCTCAGCGCCAGCTCCTTAGGTGCTGGACACAGATTCTGCCCTGAAGGTGCTCCCTGGAAGGGCTAAGAAACAGAGAAATAAGCAGATCATTGCGATACAGTGTGCTGGGTATGAGAGTCAAGGTAATGTCAGATATGAGAGTGACTCAAAAGAAGGGAATGATCTTGTCTGGGGGAGGTGGGCAAGCAGGAGGAGCTGTGGCAGAAGGGGATCAGAGAGCATAAAGTCGAAAGTCTGTGTTCGAGATTGTCAAATGAAAGCCATGCACAGTCCAGGGGCTTCAGGAATGTTCTCGTCTCAGGGAATAGGGTCTGGAATCTGGGAATCAGGCTCTCGTTCTCCTGGGACAAGAGTGAGTCTGGGAGTACAATGAATCCCCAGTGCTTCTGCAGAGGCTCGGGAATCCTGGGCTCGTGCAGGCCCTCCCTGGTATTAATACTGCAGCTCCCAGATTCCGCTTGAAACCATAGAGAGAGCTTTGGTCAGAGGCCAGCAAGTCCCTCAGCCCCAAGCAGGGGTAGGCAAAATGCATGGTGGTGACCCAGGAGCCTGGGGTGTCAGTGGTACGGCAGTGTCTTTGCAGTGGTGGCACAGGGCTGAAGTGTTAAGAGGCTGGGAATAAGATGGAGCAGACAAGGTGGAAGGGGATGAGACAGGAGGAAAAGAGAGAGAAGGAGAGGGCAGTTTGCTGTAGTCCCAGTGCCCTGGGGATCAGTAATTTTGCATCCTGGCCCTAGCCTCACTCATTACTGCCTGTGTGACGTTGGGCCAGCTCCCTTAGCTATCAAATGAGCTGCAGAGAGACGCTGCGATCTCTACAGCCCCCTCCTCCTCGAGTGGCATGAGCATTCTCTTTTCTGGAAGGTCCCTTACCAACTGCAGCGGCTACCACTGTGAAGAGCAATGAGCAGGTGGGTGCAGATGGCAGTGGTACTGATGGGAGGGTGGGGGTGCTGGTACCCCAGGATAACTCAAAAGTGGTGCAGGCTGAAGCCCTCCCTCCCTCCTTTCTTCCACCTCCTGTCTGCTGAGCCCCCCAGGACCCAGCAGCTAATGTAATCGTCTCCTCCAATGCCCCATAATGGCCTTGCAGCAGTTTCTGCAGGCTCCGCCTCTCTCTGCTGGCAGCAGGCTGCGAGTTCAGAGGAAAATGAGCTCCCTGCTCTCAGGAAGGTGAAGTCAGGCTCCTGAGTCAGCCTAGAACAGCCGCAGGACTGTAACACCCTCTGGACAAGGGGCCTGTGCAGCAGACCCCACTGGGTACCTTTCCCCACAGAACCTACACAGAAGCACAAGGCCCTTTGCTGCTGATTTGATAAGGTATCCTGTCTTGTGGTTGTTTTCAGACTGTGTTGAGCTAAGAACCCTTTCTTTAAATGAAAGGTGTTATGGAAGCCTAAACAACACATTATTCCATAACGATTTCTTGAAATAAGTGTGTGTCAAGTGCAGTGTTGAGAACCGGGTACACGGTGGTGGCCCAAACAGACTTGATCTCTGCCTTCATAGACCTTGGTCTAGTAGGCAAATCCAACCATAGATGAGTAAATATTTACTAACTCTTCATTGTGATTAGTGTCATGAAGGAAGAAAATGTGGGATGGCCTTTAGGTTGCATTATTTTGAACGATTTCCAGGTCAGGAAGGATGCTGCTGCATCCAGCAGTACCTGTCAGTGTGAAATCTGGGGCCGGGACCAGGTCAAAGCTTTGGATGGCTGATGACACCGAGGAGGAATAAGTTACAAGTTTTTTCTTTTGTTGAGTCTGGTGATGCTCTTATATGGAGTTTAGCATCTTCACATGGTTGATGTATTTAGATTGTATGAAAAGCTCTGTGCTTTCTGCTTGTTGTTGAAATGCAGCCTGGTTTCCTTCTGGCCTCTCGGGGTGTGGGTGGGAGCTGAGGAGGAACAGGCAGCCTCTACACGCAGGTGGGACAGTGAGCTCCTGCCTGGTGGTCTGTGCTGGCCTTCCCCACAATGCAAGCCAAGGCAGCAGCTCCCACCCACACCCCAAGAGACCAGAAGGAAACCAGGCTGCATTTCAACAACAAACAGAAAGCACAGAGCTTTACATACGATCTAAATACATCAACCATGTGAAGATGCTAAACTCCATACAAGAACATCACCAGACTCAACAAAAGAAAAAACTTATAACTGAGGAAACCGAGCTAATAGTCTAATCAGAACAGAAACTTCAAATCTATATACTTAGTATCTTGGAGAGATGTGGGCGGGTATCTATATATCAAATGAGAGCAGATTATTACAAATCAAGAGCTAGCAATTATGAAAAGAAACAGGGAAATTCCCAGGAGTGAAAAATATCAGTATTCAAAAATCTTTCTGGCTATAGTGAGGAGAACGAATTGCAAGGAGGTAAGACACATTTTAGCTGGGTAAGAGATGGTGTGGCTTTGGCTTGGGTGGAGGCAGAGGAAAGGGAGAAGGGTAGATGGATTCAAAATACAGTTTGAATGAAGAGTCGGCAGCATTTGCTGACCTCTACAGCATCTGAGTGTGAGGATGAAGGAGAGGGGTCCCTCTGGGATGATGTCTGGAATGAACACAGAGCTGCCCCGGTTAGAGATGCTCAGGAATTATAATGCATGGCCCCCTGCAGAGACTGCAAAGGCTTCTTTACCCCTCTCTCTGCATCAAAATGAGGTAGCCCTGCCATCATACAATCCTCAAACTGCACCCTTGAGTCTTTCTCCTCTTCCTATCCTTATCAGACACCCAGAGGGCTTGAAAGCAAGAGCCAAGCTGCATCCAGCACTGAAGGACCACTCTATTTATTCCTCCCTGATGTCTTCAGGGAGAGTCTGGTTGGTGAGGGAGGGAAGTGTGACTATTACAAGTTGGGTTCCCTGGAAAGCAGACCCTAAGACGGAGTTTTTTGTGCAGAATGCCGATTAAGGGGTCAACACCTGTGTAAGGAGGAGGAAGCAGTATGCTGAAACAGAAATTGAGCCAAGGTCAAAGACAGCCTTGGTCAGTCCCACGGGGGCAGGGCTTGGGAGATCAAATGGCCCTTCAGAGTTGTTTTAATGTGGTCTGAGATGGCCAGATCTTTATGTGTCCACATCGATCAGTTATTAGATTTGGGCCCCATGGGCATAGGCATGACATCAGTAAGGCTGCTCTCTGCAGCCCAGGCAACCTCTGTGTGCTAGCAGCACTCTGCACCACAGGGACTACAAGTCCTTATTGAGGGGGATCTAGGTGGCACTGTATGGTGTTCACCATAGTGCCCAATGCCAAGGTAGCCTCTGAAGTGGCTTGAGGTACAGCCTTGTACATGCCACGCTGTACTTTGTATGTACCTGCTCTGAAGTCATTCCTGAACATTATCTCCAACCTTTGGGGGAAATCAGAAGTTCAGAAGCAAGGACAGACCTAATTAAAACCAAAGAGACCGTATATTAAGGTAGAAGAGTAAGGAATGCCTTTACATCAATACATAGTCAGCGTAAAGCTGAAAGCACCTCACCTGTGGCAGACTGCATCATCTAAGAAGAATGTCTGGGAATTTACATTCTGCAGTTCAGATTCTACCAGTTCACAACATAAATATCCTGTTGAGAAAAGCAAGTCTCACTCAGTTGATAAATATAATCCTCTCTGCTGCTTTCATTTCAGGTTTGAGATGACCTGGCTGGCAGTGGGCTGAACCAGTCTCTCAGAACCCTTTGAAGCACTGGATGCAGGCTGATGAGCTGCCATAAATGTCTTTGAGTCCCCACACTGCTCAGGGACTGCATATCATACCAAAGTCTGCCTGTGTGATCTTTTAATTTGTGAATGTAAAAACTGAGGTGGGAGGCAAATACTGATGTTCTCAAAGACCCGTCTTGGCTATTCCATTCAAATCGGTTCCAGAATCTTCAAAATTCTGCTTCTTCAGCTTACCTCCTGTCTCAGACTGTTTCCCCAGAAGCATCCTAGAGATGAGGATTTGTGAGAAAGTGATGTATTGGGCAGCGTCCCCTGCAGGGAAGTGAGGATGCAAGACGGTGAGAAAGAAACCAAGCAAGGGTGCAATGTCAAGCAAGGTCCCATGCTTGCAGGGTGCCCGGCTGCTCCCACAGAGGAGGATTGGAGACCGAGAGCCCCTCCCTCCATTGGTCAAGGGCCATCTCAGAGGGATGCATGTTTCTAGGTACCCCCCACTCTCTCTGTACACAGGCAAAGCAGATTCCAGAAGCATGAGGGCAGCCCTCTCACAAAGAAGCATGGGTTCTGGATACCGGGAGTAAAAGCAAACTCAGAGCCAAGGGGCATGAAAATGGGAAAGGGACCCAAGGAAATAGAGTAGTGCATCCACCATGAGTAAGTCCCAGTCACTGAGTCAGCACCTGCCGTGTCCAACACCATGCTAAGTATCACGGACAGGAGAGAAGTTACTAGACTTCCCTGCTGTCATCCTTAACGGTCTATTTTCTCTTCCCTAGACACCTCAAACTGGGATTTAAGGTACATAAGCTCCCAGAAATGGCTTCCTGGAATTATGGCCATGAACATCAATGAACTGTTAGTGCCCATAGTTACATCTGAAAAATGATGGCCATTTCAATACACGGTATTAGTTACAATAATAGCAACAGCCAAAATAATAATGTGGCAGAGACTAGCTTGATGCTCATCACATCTCTACCTAGGCACATAGCAAAGTCTTTTATTCCAGTTCCCACCCTGCATCTCGGGTCCTAGTTCTCAACAATGAAACGCTTCCAAGCCAAGTTAAGCAGCCACAACTTTCCAACAAAAACTTAAAGATCCTGTGTTGAAGACAGTGGCAACTTAAAAATGCAAGGGTAGTATCCTTGAGTCCTCAGGTCACCAGAAAGCCACCCAGTCAGGACCATTGACACTAGACTCCGTGTTAGTAAGAAACAAACTTCTGTTAAGCCATCATGATTTCAAAGCTGTTAGCAGTTAGTTTGCTCCAACAGGATGAGCACTAATAAACACAGTGGTAACAACCCGCTGGGTAGTATCATTATTCTCACTTTGTTGGTGAGGAACTTGAGGCTCAAAATGGTCAGAAAGCTAGCAGATGGCAGAGCTGGTATTTAAAGTCTATTTTTTAATCCCTATCCTGCGCTCCTTGGTCATGTAAACCTTGTGTGACTATATTTGATGCTTTAATGGAGCAAAGAGGATAATATTAAAATATTGGGTTTCTTGGGTAGGATATGGAGTGAGGAGGAAGAACACAAAACAGAAAGGCTCCACATGTCAGAAACCAAACTTTGGGCACTCCACAATTTTGCTAAAGACTTCCCTGCCTGCTCACATCTGGTCTGTTCTCCAGTATCCTCACTGTATTAAAGTTGTTTCTTTGTCACATTTTGCTCATTTTTTCTGGTGTGATTCTATCAACTACTTGCTACCAAGGAGAAGAAATGAGATGAACAAAGGGGTATCCCCCAAATCCCGAAGGCTGTGCCTCTCAAGTTCAAGAAGAGAAACCAGAGAACTCTTGTTTAATATGGATGTGTTAGTTGCCATCCCCTCTGCCATCCCCCCATTTCCTTGTTAGTAGAACTCTGATTTTGCTCATCTTATTCCAAGTTACCAAGTCCTTTAGGGAAGGCTAGGCTGCCTTCTTACCCAGGACTGAGAGTTCATGGTTGAAACCAGATAGAACAGAGTAATTTCCCCTGCCAAACAATTGGTTCAGGCATGAGATGCAATTTGGGCCAATGGAGCTGAAAGTGAAATCTGCTGATGGGGCTTCTGGGAAGGTTTTTCTTGCAAAAAAACAACAATAACAACAAAAAAGCAAAACAAAACAAAAGAAACAAAAGCCACAAGATAAGAATGTTTGCTTTTTTGCCTTTGGATTTGGGCTCTGTGTGTTGTTCCTGAAACCAAAGCATCTTGAGTCCATTAAGAGAGAAGTCTATGAGGATAAGCCAAAACACTGGGGATGGCAGAGTAGAAAAATAGAAATGACCTGGATCTTTAAGACACTGGCAAGCTGGTGAATTAATCAACCCTGGAACGGCCATTCCCCCAGACTTCTTATTATGTGAGATAACAAACCATCTAATTGTTCCAATTGTGATGAATTAGGGTTTCTATTACTTGCAGCCCAATGCATTCCAAATGACTCAACTGGTAATTTGTTCCATGTTCTTTGAGAAGAGCAGAGAAAGGGTTTCTGACTAGCACAACCCCTTTCTTAGTGGCTCAGTCAGCTTTCTAAGTAGATTCTTAGCTTATACCCACCACTCTGATTTGTAATTACCTCTTTCCCACTTCTCTTATTCATGATTCCACTAATCTTAAACCCCACATGTTAGAGAGAGTCTGCTGAATTCCAGCATAACAAATTCTTGCATTTACCTTCCTCCCCTCATTGGCCATCTGCCTATTCTTATGGTTGTAAGCAGGAGAAAGATGTTGAAAACCATGAGTCCTGACAGTGCTTAGTCAAGGGATGGCAAATATTTTCTTGGGTTTCCATATGTGAGTAATTGAAAAGAAAAAGGGGAAAAAGGCTCATTTTTACTAACATTAATTAATTCACACAAGGTCACATTTTACATCATTTTAATTAAATTTCATTGAATTCATGTTCAAAATGAGAGGCAAAAAAAAATGTTCATTAATATAAGTCATGAGGACCCTAGGAATAACAGAAAATTGGAAATTTTTTCCTTCTCCTCAAATGCATGGTGGGGTTTGTAAATTCCTGACTTTTCTCCCACATATCCCCTTCACGGATGATAGGAAGAAATAGACTTGAAGGCATTAACTCTTTCTGGAAGCCTTTCCCAATACTTCTCACCCCTGCCTGTCTTCCTCAGCCACTGGTTAGGTCCTCCATCCCTGTTAACGCCCTAAAAACTTCCATCTCACAGCCACTACATTATCTTGAAATTAACTATTTACTTCTTCATTTCCCCCACAGTACTGTGAGCTCCCTGCGGGGAAGACCTTGTGCTATTTATTTATCTTCTAGCATGATACCTAGCATATATTAGGTGCTTGAGTTTATTGAATGAATGAAAGCCAAGGAAACTTTTCTTTGGTTTCATTTTAATTTCACTAAGGATAATTATGTTTATGTTGCTATATTACATTGTATAAAATGGAAATTAAAACGGGAAATTCCTTTGATAATAGCACCAAAGAGCTGCATATGGCAGGGTAGGTGACAGAACACAGCTGGTGGCTGGGCCACTGTCTGAAATGTAGACTTAGGATTTGAGGTTAGTCCTTGTGCCTCACACCTAGGATAAGAGAGGAGTCTTAAAGTATGCCTGGTAGCGCATCTACTCTCTTTTGGGTGGCTTCCAGAGATACTTTTGTTCCATGTTTTGGCTTTTACAACTGTCCCTAAATTAAACAAAGGCATTTTTCTTAGATGAGCTAACAATGAATCTCTAGATACTTGCTCATCTAACGTGTAAATCCCCCACCACTCATTTGTTATCTATCAGAAATCCCCTGTCAGATGAAATTTCATCCCACTAGTGCTTGTTGAGGACATTGATGTGAGCACATTGATATGAAACAAGCCCGACTGCAGAACTGTAAGTCTTTTTTTGGTTGACCCATTTATCTCTTTCCTCATTGTCCACCAGTCACTTAATTCACTGTCCTCCTTGTTCCAACACACCATACGGAATGACCTTTCCCACCCCCATTTGCCACACCAGCATGAAATAAACTGGAGGAAAAAGCAGTAGTCTTCTCATCTTTGGAGAGGAAGCTTTGTATTCAGGAACATTTGAGGCTGATTTTCCCCATGCTTAGATTTACCTCACTGTTGAAATTTCTAAGTGTGTATACAGTGATCTGCTTCTAAGAAAACCCAGTATTTAGATTTCTAAATGTAGACCCAAATGTTATTCATATCACAAAAAGTTCCCCAATTTCAAAGGAATTGTCCTCCTAGAACTCTTACAAATCAACAAGAATAAGACTGATATCCAAACAGAAAAATGCACAAAATATTTGGATAAGCATTTTCTTTACAAGGTTAGAGGATCTAACCTTTAAATGGCTAATAAACATAGAATATGCTACATTTCATTATTCATCAGGAAAATGCAAGTTAAAGCCATAATCTAATACCAATAGAGCCCATCATAATAGTTAAAACCGAAAATAGTAAGTGTTGTCAAGGATGTGGAGCAACTGGAACTTCTACACACTGCTGTCGAGTTGCCGAATTGCTACAACTGCTGTAGAAACCGATTTGACAATTTCTGTACAGCTGAGTATGCATATAACCTTGACTCAAAGACTCCACTCTTAGGTATATGCCTAACAGAAATGCACATATACATTCACCGAAACACATGTACTAGGATATACTAGCAGCACTATTTGTTATAGGATAAAACTGGTAGTTACATGAATGCTAATTAATAGTAGGATGGATATCAAGAAATGGTGATATATTCACACAATGGAATATTTTACAGCAATGGACACAAATTTACAACTACATAGAACAACATGAATGAAATTTACAAACACAAAGCTAAGCCAAAGAAGATAGACACAAAAGAGTATAAACTGTATGAATCCTTTTAAATAAAGTAAAACCTGACAAAATTAATCTATGTTCTTAGAAGCCATGATGGTGATTATCCTGAGGGGATAAATGACTGGAGGAAATGTAGAAGTTTAGATTATGTTCTATTTCTTGATCTAAACTGGTTACACAGGTATGTTCAGTTGGTGCACTTTTGGGCACGTGCATTATAGATCAACAAAAAGCATTTTTCAAAAAACATATGTAATTCAATTTACAAAATGCTCATGCCATGTGGAACTTTCTAGAAACATATTTGCTGTCCAGAGTGAAATGTAGTACCTACGTTCAAATGGATTGGGTATTGTCCCTCCCACTATTTTCACTAGTTTATTAATTCTGGAAGCACAGGGACTTGAGTTCAGCGTTAGGGAACAATTTGTATACGCATGACATTGGATCCTGCATTTTGGAGTGTTATTTCTAATTACTCCATGACCACACACTCAAATTGAGAACCAGAGGACAGGGAACATTTTACACTTTCCTACATCTCCAAGCCACCCCTTTCTCAATGCCCAACTGACCGAAGGATTCTTCAGAGGAACACAGCGCTGGGCTGGAGAGAAGGATTGCTTACTCCTCTAACTCAGTCATGGAGAAAGCTCCAAGGCAGGTTCCCTGTCCCTTATAAAGAGAGCATTTATTCCATCCTGGGAGCTCACGGGAAGCATCTCAGTTCACCCGCACACACTGTAACCTAGGCCCATTTTACCGAGGAGAAAATTGGGAGGCATTCCCCAAAGGGCCACATCCTTGGGAAGTGATGAGTCGGCACCAGGAGCCAGCCAGCCTCCACTGGCACACATACTGCCCAGCATTGCCTGGAGAAGCCCTCCCCTGCGATTTTAGTGTTCATAAGTGGCTGCCTTTCTTCTGCAAGTAACCACCTGGGCTGCGGCTGTCCTTGGCCAGCCACCAATGGGTAGCTCTCATGCCCCCTCCTCCATCTTACAGCCTGAGACAATCTATCAGGACTCACTTGCTGGTGGTGCTGGCTCTCCCTAGATCGCGGCGGAGCTCACAACAGCCTCACCGGACTCTGAATCCACCTGCTCTTTCTCTGCCAGGAAAGAAGGGAGGCCCCTGGAGCTTTGCTGGCTTTTCTATGCCAGGTGGAGCCCAGAAGCCGCCCTGATCAGCATCTGTGAGGATCTGCTCAGGGCATGCAGCCCCTGCAGACACTCTCGGGGCTGCCCTGGTTAAAAACGATGGCTGGCCTCCTGAATTTCCCCCAGGCAGCCTGATTGCAGGCTCCACATCACAGCCCAGCTGGTCACAGCTCTCCATCTATTGATCACACCCGCTTAGCACTGCAGACATAATGCTGCTCAGTCATATTCTGGGGAAGGCACAGTGCTACCCGGGGATGTGACTACAGCTCAGCGTGGTGAAATGAGCGGCTGGCCTCAAGCTCAGTCCAGCAGCCTTGTTTCTTCCAGGCCTGCTCAGCCTCACACCCAGGGGTAGCAAGCTTGTCCTGTACCCAGTGCTCTGCTGTTGTCATGGAAATCAGTAAGGACAGCCTCGCAGGTGGTGTCTAAACTGGCATGTCATAGGTGAGGGTGGGAAGAACATGAGTCACTGTGCCCAGGGTCCCCAGTCCCCAGGCCCCAATGTTTAGCCAACCTCCAGTGACAAATTTCTGTACTATCTGCTTCCCTGGGCCTGGGGAAGAGAAACTGCTGCATGATCTCAGCAAGAGTTGCAGAGTTTCAATTTGGCTAGAACCTTCCAGGTCATCTGGTTGGTTGGTGTACATTTATCAATGAGGAAACAAGCCCAGAGAAGTTAAGTGACTTGTCCAAGGTCACACAGCTGTGTAAGTAGAAGTATGAAGGGAATCCAGGCTTCCTAATTCAACAACCCCCCACACACATGACAGTTCAGGTTTCTTTGAAACCAAGGAATCCCTCTAAGCCGTGGATGGACGACTACAAGAGTGTCTGCTGATCTGTTTCCACAGGGAAGGCTGGAGAGATCTGTGAAAGGACCCTCCAAGGATGATGAATTCTAAAGGACAGAACACCCTCGGTGCTGGCAGAAGGTCACTTGCAGAAAAGTAGAGCAGAAACTCACCTCATTTGGGCAGCAGTAGCAGGGAGGCGAGGGGACACTTTTCTAGTAGTGTCTTGAAGAGCTGCGCTGGTCGGTGGCTACCACGGGGTATCAGGACGCCCAAGGTCCTTCCAGGGGAGGGACAGAAATTGCTGGCTTCTCCCAGCATCTCTGACAGCAGCAGTGGCATTCAGCTCTCCTTCCTGCTTTGCTCAATGTATCACTGGAACCTGAGAAAATCTGTCCTCTCTCCTGGAAGCTTGGCATGTGGAGCAACTGAGGCAGTGGCAGTAGGTGTCACATCTGTAAGGAGCCACCGTGCAGCCTCTGTGGACACCTGCAGTACTCAGAGTGGTCAGAGCAGGGTCACACACTGGCTCATGTTCTGGAGCTGGCATCCCATGTAGTTTCCTCCTGTCTTCCCATCAGCCCCAAGCAGGGCCCACGTACCTGCTCCCCTCAACTTCACTGTATTTTCTAGTCCCTTCACTGGGAAGATTCTCCAGGACAGAGCACAGGTTTCTCTTCAGCCACAGTGTCCGGCTAGTCCTAAAGCACATGGCACTTTGCAACCGCAGAGGCAGGTCGGGTGCGGGGAAGGGCGTCGTATGAGGCTGGAGCAGAAAACAAAGGGACTCCGGGGAACGCATGTGATTGGATGTCCTCAGGCTCAGCAAGTCTCCGTTTGCTCTTCAGTGTTGTCGTTGCCTTTCTGCATCTCCCAGTAAAGCCCAGGCCCTTACCTGGCTTCACCTGCCCTCATCTGACTTCAACTGCCCTCACCTGCCTCACCTGTCCTCACCTGTCCTCACCTAGGCTCATTTGTCCTCACCTGCCCTCACCTAGTCTCACCTAGTCTCAGCTGTCCTCACCTGCCCTCACCTGCCTCACCTGTCCTCACCTAGGCTCACCTAGCCTCATTTGTCCTCACCTGCCCTCACCTAGTCTTACCTGCCTCATCTGCCCTTACCTGCCTCACTTGCCCAGGGAGCTCCCAATCAATAACCAATCCCCCAGGTAGGACCCTGCATTATGCCCCAGTGTTCCCTCCTCACCCTCCCCGCCTCATCCTCATTCTCCAGGCATGTGCCCACTCTTGTGGACTTGCGAGGTAACTGGCCGGGTACACGGACCAGTACTGAATACCACGTACAGGTGAGAGCAGTGGCCGGTGACTCTGACAGCATGCCCATTCCCAGCACCTTCCAAAAGTGTCCATCCATCAGTGTTGCAACTCCTGGCCAGGCTCCTTGCCTCTGTGGACCCATTTCCATATGAGAGCTCTAGATCTTTTTCAACAAGAAAATCCATGCCCCACCCCACCCCAAAGACAGTGCTATGACTTTTAGAAGAAAATATTCTATTTGTGAGAGAGTCGAGGCTCTGAAGCCAGAATAGATCTGAGCCCTGGCTTTGCCTGCCCCTCACTGCCTGTCCTCTAACCCTTGGTTTTCTCATCTGTGTTATGGGGGTAAACATGATGTCAACCTCACGGTTTGTGTGAAAGACTAAGTGAAATCATACCTAGAAAGCAGTGGCCCTGAGCTAACCCAATAAATGGAACCAAATGTTTGCTTCTCGTCAAACCTGCGAGCAGGTAGGGCATGTTCTACCATCAAAGGGATAAGATGTGCAAATGGAAGCCCGAGGAGTGGCCTGTCTGGAGGCAGAGGGAGCTCAGGCCATACCAAGAAAGGAACGAGGACGCCTCCAGTCCCACCTCCTCAGCGTCCCCGTTTCTATTCTGTCAGCCTCGGTTCTTCTTTGGTAGGTTTGGAAGATGCAGAGAGGGAGGAGCTATCTTTGTGGCTCACATAGACCTGGCTGCATGCACAAAGCCCAAAATAAAATCATTCCTCAGAGTTTGCCCTAGCCATCATTTTCTAGGTGAAGAAGTTAGGCCCAGTGACATGCCCGGGGTCACACAGCTGCATAACAGCCTGTTCCCTCCGTGCCCACCTCTGGGCCTGAGGTGCTGTCTGTTTTTTGATTCAGAGACCAGTGCTCTAGGTTGTTCTTGGTTCACTCTTTTGCAGAATCCTGGAATCAGGGGAGCTTCGGGACCTTGTGATCCAAGGCCCCTCTGGGGACAAGAAGCCCCGCTGGAGCCCCACCTGACCCAAGCTTCTCCTGCCTTCTCCCAAGTCGATGGCTTCGCCTGGTCAAGCCTTGTCCCTATTTTCCACAGCTCTGGTTATCCAGCGACTGTCCTTTTCCTCAAGCCTAAAAGGGTCTCTCTCTGTCAATTTCATCCTGTAGCACTGAGGCTTGGAAGAGGCTCCGGAGAGGGCTATGGTCAGAGCAGGTGGGACCAGGGTTTAACTCATCCTGGATGCATGCAGCCCAGCAAGGGAATATCCAGACTTTGGGTACTACATGTCCAAGAAGTTCCTACTGCAGCATAGCAAAGCCAACCTTCCCAAGTGGCCCCGGTGGCTCAGAATCACAGCCAACCAACCCCCCTCCCCCTGACAACTGTATCAGCTGTGCTGACTTCACGCCCAAACTCTAGCTCTAGAGTTTCCAAAGCAGGACAGAGCGTGCTAGCCTCCAGCTGGAGTCCATGTCACAGGTATCCGATTGCATCTCTATTAAATCCAGCCTGGAGTACTCATCCTGTGTGCCAGCCCTGGAGGGGAGGACGGCAGCAAATCCCAAGAGGATTTTCCTTACCAGAGCTCACAGGAGAATAGACATTCAAGGCTGCTCAAGGAGCAGGTGGCTGCTGTTGTTTTTTGTTGTTTTGTTTTGTTTTGTTTTGAGACAGAGCCTTGTTCTGTTGTCCAGGCTGGAGTACAATGGCGTGATCGCAGCTCACTGCAACCTCTGCCTCCTGGGTTCAAGTGATTCTCCTGCCTCAGTCTCCTGAGTAGCTGGGATCACAGGTGCCCACAACTAACCCTGGCTAATTTTTGTATTTTAGTAGAGACAGGGTTTCACCATGTTGGCCAGGCTGATCTCGAACTCCTGACCTCAAGTGATCCACTGCCTTGGCCTCTCAAAGGCTAGGATTACAGGTGTGAGCCACCGCACCTGGCTGCCTGCTGTTGTTTGACAATATTGGGTATTCTTAGGGATCCAACTCTACTTTTTAGGAAACAAACACAAATATTTATTTTTCACAACAGCCAACAATTCTTTCTTTTATAAGTTCACATTCACAACCATTTTCCCACTCTAAAATTGGCACAAATTTGAAAAGCATAATACATAAAGCTGGTGAGGATATCGTAAGATAAACACTCTCATTCACTGATGCCATGAATTTAAATGAGAACAAGCTTTTTTAAAAAACAATGGCAAAATGCATTCAGAGTTTAAAGCGTCTATTCCATTTGGCTCAATTCTATACGTGCACAGAAACAAAGCAAAAAAAAAAAAAGGGGGAAAATGCAACCCCCGCCCCCACCCAAATCAAAGAACAAACAGGAGCCTCTTCAGGCTTCAAGTGAAGCAAGGCATGTGTCTCGGCTCTGTGAAATCCCCACCCGTAAGACCTGGGAAGGTCACAGCCTTCACGCTGGCTCAAGGGGTTCTCCCCAGTAGGAACCCAGGCTGCTCCTCCTGGGACTGTGCCTCACAGGTAGGCAGCGCTCATAAATCTCAGCGGTTATTATCACTACGGGGGTCCCTAACATCTCAGTGAACCGCCAATGTTGGGGAAACTGAGAAACTGGGAATGCGGCCCCAAAGCCTGTGAGAGACCACATGCGGGCCCAGAGCCTCCCCGCCACCTCAGAAGGCCAGGGAGCCCACAGGCCGAGCAGGGACATCACCAGGGCCCATCCAGTGGACCCCAAGTTGTCCTGTCACTCAGCAACCATACCCCGGCCCCAGGTGGCAGAGGAGGGTGGCCCTCAGGCAGAACAGTCTCCCCAGGCCACCAAGGCTCCTCAGCGCTTAGGCCCCTGGCATGATCCCAGAGTCACTTCACCCCCAAGCACTCCGGGGCCCCACGTCCTCTGTCCTCAGCCTTCTCTGCTGGGCTCATTTCAGGTAGGTTTTTTTTTTTTTTTTTCTTCCCTTCTCATTTTCTTGCTCCCTCTGAGAGGCTAATGTTCTAACAAAGATGTGCTGCTGGAACGAGGCATTAATTTCAATAGTCACTTAAAAGCAATTGCCTGGGAAATATCTCATTTCCCCATTAAATGCCGGAGAGGAGAAGCCTTGGGTGACTCCTCTCTCCCGCTGCACGGCCCCCTCCTCCTCTGTTCTCCACCCCTCCCCTCTTCCAAAAACTCGTTACAACCTGGACACTATTTCCAGTCCCTGTTCTAAAACGCTGCCCTGGGCAGATGGATGAGCTCACTTGGCCACTGGCCAGCACATGCCCCTCAGGTAACTTACTCTGTGGAACTCAAGCTGGGACAGACAGGGTGTGTTTTTGGTAGCACAGACAGGTGGCTCAGCTCAGTTCTCTGGGCCAGGGACAGGGGCAGGCCGGAGGGGCAGGTGGGCCCCCGAGGTCTCCTTTTGACGCTGGGATGCAGCCTATGGAAGGGATGTACTTCCAGATCCCCCTGGCCTTGCAAGACATCCCACAGATGCCCCTCTCAGGGGAAGCTGTGATCAAGGGCTAGAGCCTGGCACACATGTCATTGTTGACTTGAAAAAGTGGACTGAGCAAGAGAAGGGGTCTCAGTCCTACCCCAGGCGCCCCTGTGTCTCCCTGCGGTGCCCAGGCCCTGACCACCCCCAACCGAGGCAGGCTCTTCTCTTGCACTCTGTTACCTTGACGAGCTGTCATCTGACCTCCCTCCAAAAAACTTCATGATAACCTTCTCCCAGGGCTAGCTAATAATTATTATTATATTTTAATAATTAATATAATTAATATATAATTATTATATATTAACATAATATAATTACATATTAATGTATACTGATATAATGATTTTTATTAAAAATAAGAGCTGTTTGAAAGCCCTTTGACGTGAGACAGACATCCCTAGCTCTGTTTCATCAGTACCTGTCAGTCTCTATATGCATAGGTACCATTATCACCACCACAGTCCCCAGTCTACAGAGGAGGAGCTGAGGCCCAGAGAGGCTCCATAATGTCCCCTAAAGCCACACAATCTTGGCCCAAGATTTACTCGGCCCAGGGGTCTGGACGCTTGATCTCACATGGTCTGTCCATGTAGCTTGCAACACTCAGGAAGTCTCTCTCCAGTAAGGGAGCTCCGAACCCTGGCAGTGAGGCCTTTCCAGTGAGGGGGCACCTGAGCCCTGGCAGTGAGGAGCTCTCTGTGACCAGGGGACCCACCCTGCAACCTCCCCATCATTCCACAGCTGCCAGCACCTGTGCCCACTTCTAAGCTTAACCCCAGATGATAAAAGAGACCAGGAGCCAACAACTTTACACACGTCACTTATGAGTCTCAGAACAAACTCACAAAAAAATCTTATTCCCACTTCACAAAGAAGAAGTTGAGGATCGGAGAGGTTAACTCAAATGACAAAGTCACGCAGCTTTTAAGGCCCCTGCTCCTGGCACCAGACTCAGCAGCTTTGATGTTTTTGTTACCTTCCTCCCTGTTTTTATTGAGGGCTTCTGAGGTGTCCTCCTTCTCCATCTCCTCCCTTCTCCATCTCCTCCCTTCTCCATCTCCTCCATTCTCTTTCTTCTCCATTCTCCTTCTCTCCCCCCTCCTCTTCCTCCTCCTCCTCCTTCTCTTCATTCCTCCTCCTCCTCCTCATTCCTCCTCCTCCTCCTCCTCTTCTTCTTCTTCTTCCTCCTCCTCCTCTTCCTCTTCCTCTTCTTCTCCTCCTCCTTCTCCTTTCTCTTCCTGTTTTTAAATTTAAGAGATGGGGTCCTGCTCTGTCACCCAAGCTGGAGTGCAATGGCATGATCACAGCTCACTACAGTCTCAACCTCCCAGGCTCAAGCAATCCTCCCACCTCAGCCTCCAGAGTAGCTGGGAATACAGGCACACCTCACCACACCTAGCTAATTTTTAATTTTTTTTTTTTGAGACAGGGTCTTTCTGTGTTGCCCAAGCTGGTCTTGAACTCCTGGGTTCAAGTGATCTGCCCCCCCTCAGCCTCCCAAAGTGTTGGGATTACAGGAGTGAGCCACCAAGTCTGGCCAAGTCACCCTTCTTGAACTTTGATTCACCAAGCTCTTCAGTGCAACTTTATACAAGTGTGAGCTCAGAGAGGTGTGTGCTTGTGATTCCTTTGTTCACACACAGCCAAGCTGGCACAAGGAAGTGAAACAGAGAAAGGCCTCAGTGTCTGTGGCCAAGCCCACAGAAGGCCACCTAAGCAGGCTGGATGCTGCCCAGGGCTGGGCCACGGTGTGTCCTTTGCAAGTCAGCCAGCTCAGCCCCCGAACCCCATACACACACGAAGACATCGTTCACCCCAGGAGCAGCCCCACAGTGCAAAGGAGCCCACACAGCTGCTAATGGCTGCTCAGGTTCGTCTGAGCTGTCTGGGGTCAGGCACAGCCTCCAGGGGCCTCTGGCCCAGGTTGCATCTTTCCTGCAGAGCGGAAAAGCAAAGCACAGTTAAGAAAACCCCAGGAAGGCCGTCAGTTTCCTCCCTTGAGTTTCTGGGGTGGGCTTCCGGCAGAGCTTTTGGAGAACTGACTGTTGCAGTTAAACAATATGTCTGGCAAGAAGCGAGACTTCCTCCTTTCCTGCTGCCTGGCTCGTGGTGCTGCAGCCTCACTTCCAGAGGTGGCAAGAAAGAACTGTGGCGTCTGCAATCTAAGGGATCCCTGGCAGCCTACGGCAGCCAGAGAACCACACCCCACTGGAAAACTCTAGGTTCTCTATGGTCTCTTGTTACTGCCAGTGCTTGTGTGGTTTGAGGTGGGTAGTGCAGCAGCCTCCTGCAGCCAGCCCAGGACTGGGCAGCATGGAGCCAGGTAGTTAGTGTAGGAGAGAGAGCCCAGGCTTGGAAAGCAAGACTTGGCTCTGTCACTGGGCAACTGGGCAGCATTTTTATTATTTATTTATTTATTTATTTATTTATTTATTTATTTTTGAGACAGAGTCTTGCTCTATTGCCCAGGCTGGAGTGCTGTGGCATGTTCAACCCCTGCCTCCCTGGTTCAAGCAATTCTCCTGCCTCAGCCTCCTGAGTAGCTGGGACTACAGGCACGTGCCACCACAACCGGCTAAATTTTATATTTTTGGTAGAGATGGGGTTTTGTCATGTTGGCCAGACTGTTCTCAAACTCCTCCCCTCAAATAATCTGCCCCCCTTGGCCTCCCAAAGTGCTGGGATTACAGGCATGAGTGACTGTGCCCAGCCTGGGTAACTTTGAAGAAGTTACTTAGCTTCTCTGAGCCTCAGTTTCCTCAACTGTATAATGGAAGCAATAGTGTCCGTTTTGCAGGGCTGATATGACTAGTAAATGAGAATCCTCATGAGGGCCTGGAAATGACAGCATCATAATGCAGGTGGTTCTGCTATTACCAGTGACTAATATTTGTTGAGCACTGATCATAGACTAAGTTTGGTGCTGAACATTTTATATTTATTGTCCCATTTAGTCCTCCTAAAAATCTAATGAGATATGACTATCCCCAGCTTACAAATAAGAAAATTGAGACTCAAAAAGGCCAGCACGTGACCCCAGATAACTGCATAAGGATATGCAGAGAGTGAGCAACAGGAGCCGAAGCCGTGGGCTCACACCGCGCTCTTCCTGCCTCTTAAGCCCATGGCACAGTTGGTGGGTGCTACCTGAATTGAGTGGACGTGCCTGTTGTTTTGAAGTTGGGGTCTATGGCCATACCACCCTGAACGTGCCTGATCTCGTCTGAAGTTGAGGATAGCCATCATCTTTCATTTCAAAATGAAGAAACTGAGGCATTGGGACGTTAAGTCACACATAGGCAGCAAGTGGCAGAGAGTGAAAGGAACCAGCATTGATGAGCGCCTACTGTATGCCAAACACTGTGCTTACTTCAAGATCCTACGATCTGCTGGGTGGTTTTGGAGATGCTGGAGTTTCACTGACTTCCCACACCGCCCTGAAGAGGTCTTATTAGTATTAGCCCCATTTTACAGAGAAGGGAACTGAAGCTCCATACGTGTAATTAGACACTGAAGGCTGTTGATGGATAGGGAAGGAGAGGCTCCCTCTCTGCTTTTAAGGAATGCATGGACAGTTATGATTCTGGCCTGAGAAGGAAACAGAAGGGGCTCTGTGCCCATCTCACATACCCTGCCCCACCCCGAGGGCTTCATGGATCCCACCAGGGAAGGCTCCTGGCTGCCCAACAGAGGAAGGCGTCACTTCAGAAAGGGCTGTCCCCTCAGGCCTTCTGTAGGTGTCCGGTGGGGTCTGAGTGTGTGTGCCCTTCACTCCCTCTTCTCCATTCCCCCCGTTCTCTCTGTGCTCCTGTAATGCCCACTGGACCACTGGAGAGCCCCCATAGAGAGTAAACAGCAGCAGAGCACACAGCCAGCCTCCCAAGGGAACAGGGCTTTCCTGCACTCTCAGGTCTAGTAAAAAGCGAGCTTCCTACAGAAACGCACAGGGGACTGAGATCAGAGTCGAGCGGGCCTGGAAGGATCCCGGGGAACCAACAATGCTGCAAGTGAAGATGGAGGCCGCCCTCGGCAAGCCGTCCTTTCTGGCCCCCGAGGAGCCCTGGGGTGGACCCTGGTCACTCTCTTGAACATGAGACTCTAGTCTTTTTGCTCACTTCCAATATCAGTAAAATAAACTTGAGCACGTATTCCACAATGTGAAGGTTTATTGATTTATAAATTCTATAAATGTGCTACTGAGCTAATAAATGCATCACAATGCAGACATAAAAGTTGGTATTTTACTAGGATAAGAGGAAACCGTAACTAGAATTTCTGATATCTTCTTCCTACACCCCCAGCATTTTGCAGTGTACCCGCTTTGGGCCTTGGGAAAGCGATGTGGAGCCTGCAGAGCCTGGTATTGGGCTAAGGCCTGGCTGCAATGGGACACTGCCCTTCCCTGCAAGAGGCCATCAAGCAAGGCATTTGGCACAGGTTTTGGGGTCAGACAGAAGTGGGTTCTGATCTCAGCTCTGCCTCTGAGGAGCAGTGTGGCCTGGGCAGTGACTTACCTCCTGCAGCCTCCGTTTCCTCATTACAAAGTTGGGGAGATAATCTTCCTGTGCAGAGGTGATGAGAGATGATGACCCCAAAGTCACAGCACGGTGCGTGACACAGAGGAGGTGGGGCTCAGTCGATAGTCCTGAATCCTCTGCTTACCAATGAGCTCCCAGTTCCCACCCATGCCAGGGAGGTCAGCAGGCAGCCTGGGGGCCTGAAGGTTCGTCCTAAGGATGAAGTCTAAACGCGGAGAACGGATGACTTGGGAGAAACGTCCCTGCAGCTCCTCCTTGGCTCTGGGCAAGCCTTTCCCATGAGTGGTAAGTCGCGTTCCTACGGCTCCAGGTAGAATTCCACAAAAAGAAAGATATGCATACACAATTTTTATTTCATCCCTCTTCTGGCATCCTCCCAGTTCGCTCACACATGCTTGTGAGTCCCTTTGGTGACTTAGAAAGCACAGTAGAGCCAGCATAGTCATTCTGCAGCGGTAGAATCTATTTTTAGCCTGGAATAGCCCCATGGACAGGAGACCTGTACTGGCCCCCATTAAGGGGACTCCCCATCCTATGCCATTTATCAGGACTCACACAGCCCTCATGAGGCCACCAAGTCACAGCTGCACAGACAGGACACCTCCCAAGTCACAGCTGCAGCCCTGAGAGGGACACGTACAATTTGGCCCCTGGAGGCAGCCTCTTCCTGAATGAGTGGCGGACTGTTCCGTCATCAAGCTGTCCGGGGCAAGATGGAGGAAGCCGCTGTTGACCGCTTCGCCCACGCCCCAGAGAGGTTCTGAGGCGCTCCTGTGGCCTGGGACAGACTGTCTCTGTGAACAGCAGTCCATGGCCAGGCAATCACAGAAACATCTCCTCTGGAAGACCCGCATTCAAAGGACCACCAAATTAAACTCCCACTTCACACTGAGGGGGAAGTGATAAGTCATGGGGGCGTGGTGCAGAGAGATTGGGCCTACAGGTGGAGGAGGCCTGCAGCGCTTCTCTGGGAGGGGCAGCCTGCTCCCCTGGGAACCAAGCCACTGTTCTCTCCAACACCCCTACCCCAGAGGACTCTGTGTCTGAGCTTTCTGTGCAAGTATCAGCTTCCACTGCGGCTGCAGCAGGCACGTTGTTGGAGAGCCCGGCTGGGTTCAAGGACTCTTCCCTGGTGCAAGCCTGGGTTGCAAAGATCATGCCTGTAGGGGCTGGGATAGATGCCCTCTTATTAGCCATGCACCCTAGTTATTCCCTTCCCCACCTCTTTCCTGCCCTCCCCTTCTTTTCCCCTCAGAAGTGAAAGTGCTGGTAGCGGTCATCAATGTCCTTACAGAACATTTAGCTCAAAGTTGCATAATCTTTAACTTTCCCCAGGCCCCAGCCTGTCGGTCTCCACACCAGCCACTATGAGGACAGGATGAATTCATTTGCAGAGGACAAGCACAAAACCTCCGGTAGAAAATAAAATGCAATGTACCATAGTAAATGGGAGCAGCTTTAAAAAAAAAAAAAAAAGAGCACAAAATCCATTGGGGACCCCGTTGCCATAGGAACTGGCATTACAGCTTGCTTCCAATAATGAATAGAGGGTTTTGCTATTACAGTATTCTGGAAACTTCGCTTTCCCCTGTGCTGCACTGCAGAATGCAGCATCCTCTCCCCATTCATAAATATTTCATGACCACCGGCTGCTGCGTTTCATCACCGCGGATAGCACTCGGCCTAATCCACCCCTTGCCAAATTCATGTTGTCCTGTCAGAGAGCAACTTCCATTTCTTCCTCTTTCTTCTGCAGTCTTCATTTATCTGGTTTGAAGTTCTTTACATTCCCAAACCCAGAATGGTGGCTTTCATTGTGGCTTTGTCTTCAGACGCTGAACATCTCTTTCCTGTGCCTGTCTTATTTTCCTGAAGGTTCCGTGGGCCTCCCCCAGGGGCACTGGTTCTGCTCAGGCCCTTCCTGCCCTCTGCACATCTGCTTTGATGGAGTCCTGGGAGGATACTGGGCTTTTGAATTCTGGTGCCTCAACGTGCTGGCTGAGCCTCTGTTCCCTCATGGTTGAGAGGAGATGCCACCTGCCCTGCAGGGTTGGAGAGAGAGAGCCAGATAAGATACAACACATGTAAAGTAACCATCCCCCATGGGTGGGCTCAAATGGTCACAGTGGCTGCTGGTGTTAGTTTGTTCTCTTATATCTCTTGTTTTTGTCTAGATAAAATAAAATCTGTAACTTTTTTTAACTGACAAAATTGTATATATTTGTGTGTACAGTAAGTTTTGATATTTTGACACATAGAATGGCTGATCCAAGCTAATTAACCTGTGCATTACCTCACATACATTTTTGCGATGAGAATACTTAAAATACACTATTAGCAATTTTCAAGTATGCCATATATTAACTATAGTCACCATGTTGTACAATAGATGTCTTGAACTTCTTCCTTCTGTCTAAATGAAAATTTTAATCTTTTAATCAACATCTCCCCAAGCCCCCCAAGCCCCTGACCCCTGGCAACCACCATCCTATTCTTTGTTTCTATGAGTTTGACTTTTGTTTAGATTCCCCATGTAACTGGGATCATGCTGTGTTTGGTTTTCAGTGCCTGGCTTATTTCACTTACCTAATGTCCTCTAGGTTCATCCATGTTACAAAGGACAGGATTTCCTTCTTTTTAGAGGCTGAACAGTATTACATTGTGTATATACATCATATTTTCTTTATCCATTCATCCATTGATGGATACTCCCATCTTGGCTACTGTGGAAAATGTTCAATGACATGGGAGTGCGGATATCTCTTCCACATACTGATTTCATTTGCTTTGGATATATCCCCAGTAGTGGGATTGCTGGATCATACGGGAGTTCCATTTTTAATTTTTTGCAGAACCTCTATATTGTTTTACACAATGGCTGCACTAACTTACATCTCCACCAAATGTGCAAGGGTTCGCTTTTCTCCACATCCTTAGCCATCCTGGCAGGTGTGAGGCGCTATCTTGTTGTGGTTTTAATTTTCATTTCCATGATGATTAATGATGAGCATTTTCTCATACACCTATTGGCCATTTGTATGTCTTCTCTTGAGAAATGTCTATTCCGGTCCTGCGTCCAGTTTTTAATTGATTTACAGATGTTCCTTGACTTACGATGGGGTTATGCCCCAATAAACTCACTGTTGGTTGATAAGACCATAAGTCAAAAGTATTTTTAGGCCAGGCAGTGTGGCTCATGCCTGTAATCCCAGCACTTCGGGAGGCTGAGGCAGGCAAATCACTTGAGCTCAGGAGTTCAAGACCAGCCTAGGCAACATAGCGAAATCCCATCTCTACTAAAAATACAAAAATTAGCTGGGCATAGTGGAGCACGCCTGTGGTCCCAGCTACTCAGGAGGCTGAGGTGGGAGGATCACTTGAGCCCGGGAGGTGGAGGTTGCAGTGAGCCAAAATGGAGCCACTGCACTCCAGCCGGGGTGACAGAGAGAGACCCTGTCTCTAAATAAATAAATATTAAAATTAAAAAGTGTATTTAATGCACCTAATATACCCGGCATCACAGCTTAGCCTGGCCTACCTTAAGTGTGCTCAGAACTTTCATTAGCCTATGATCGGGCAAAATCATCTAACACAAAGCCTATTTGTGTTGAACATCTCATGTAATTTATGGAATACTGTACTGAAAGTGAAATACAGAATGGTTGTATGGGTATGGAAGTACGGTTTCTACTGAATGCATGTCACTTTCATATCATCATAAAGTTGAAAAATTATAAATGGAAACATCATAAGTGGGGGACTGTCTGGATTTGTTCCCCTGCTGTTTAGTTGAGTTGCTGTTGCTTTAACTTTAAATAAATAAATAAGCTTCTTTCTCCTTGCTGCCCTAGTGGAGGGGCTAGCCGGACAGCACGTTCAAGCTCTATGGCCCGGGATGATCCCAATGAAGGCTCTTCACAGGAACATGGAGAGAGGCCAAACCCTGGCCCTGCAGACACTGAGCTGTGGATAATGCTGTGTAATGGTGACAGGGATGGCCAGGCATGGTGGCAAACTCCTGTAATCCCAGCACTTTCGGAGGCCGAGGTGGGTGGATCACCTGAGGTCAGGAGTTTGAGGTCAGCCTGGACAACATGGTGAAACCTCATCTGTACTAAAAATACAGAAATTACCCAGGCATGGTGGTGGGGGCTGTAATCCCAGTGACTCAGGAGGCTGAAGCAGGAGAATCACTTGAACCGGGAGGTGGAGGTTGCAGTGAGCCAGGGTCACGCCACTGCACTCCAGCCTGGGCAAAAAGAGTGAAACTCCATCTAAAAAAAAAAAGGTGACAGGGACAAGTCCTGAGCTAGAGGAAGTGGCAGGTTGATTCGTGTGCATTTAGTACAGAAACAGTGCTCAGCGTCACCTTCTCCCAGACTCAGAGCCTGGCTCTCCTCCTTCTTGCCTCCCCTAAGCACGCTTCAAGGCTCAGCTAGTGAACATTAGTGAGCCTCACTCTGAGAAGTTAGTGAGCTTCACTCTGAGAAAATGCACTGATGGTGGGCGTGGAATGGAGCCTTCTGCTCTCCTGTCAGGGGAGCAGCATCTGGAGAGGATGGCTGGTGGCTTGAAGCCCAGTGCTGCTGCTGGGTCTTGAGTACCGTCCTGTGGGTGACTCGGGGCGATTCTCCCCTGATTCTGCGCTTGTTTCCTTCCACCTCCCACAAGACCACAAACACACCACGCTGTTGCTCACCACCAGGCCCGTCCAGCCTCGGGGCCTGTGATAACAGGGGAGAGTCCTCCCGGACACCTCCTCGGCAGCCTGCTCTGGGGCACGGTGGTTGTCCCCCTTGTCCCCATTCCTTACCTTCCTCAGCACCACAGAGACTCAGGGGCCGTTGCCTTTTGAAGCCGCGTCCTGAAGGCAGCCCTGAACACCCATCATCCCATGGGCAGTTTCTCTCACAGGGGACAGATGCATAGAGCAGGCCCAGGGGCCAGAGCAGGCCAGGTGGGTTCAAGGATGGCAGGAGCCAGAGGGGTCAAAACTAGAGAGATTGAATCCTGCCATGACGTCTCAGCAAAAGTTCAGAGCAGAAGACAGAAGCCCCCGCCAAGAGCGTTAGAAACGGTGAGATTTCCGCTTGAAACGAGGAACTGGAAGCAGAAAGTGAGGTGGGATTGAGCACAGAAGGTCCAGCCAATGGGCAGGGATACAGGGATGCGTCATTGTCTCTGCTAAGGGGCTAGAGAGGGTCAAGCTAGTGAACGCCACGAATGCAGAGGGACCTCAACCGCTGAGACTGCATTTCTCCCACTGCCTTGAGCTCCTCCTTCAAATCCAGCCCGCGTCACACATGCTGGCTTGGCGGTTTGAGCTCCAGAAACCTCCCACCCAGGTCCTCCCGTCATGGCAGTGGTGGCCAATGGGGAACAGTGTCTCTACTGGCCAACCTGCCAATAGAGACTGGCAGACTCCCCAACCTGCCCCCAACAGTTCAGGACCCTGTTTGGCAGCGCTTCCAGCCTTCTATGCAGACTGAGGAGGAAGCTGATCTGAGATTCAGCGCTGGCTCCTGAAGCCCCAAGAGCACTAGTGCTATCTGACATTCTTCTCTAAACCCCTTGACCAATGAGGCCAGGGACCTCAGTGCAGCCTCACCCTCCTGCCCCTGGGGACATCTGCTGGAATCCTCTGCTGCTCTGATTCTGCCAGCCCCTGCCTGCAGGGAGTTCATACAGCCCTCGAGGAACCTGGGCCCCTGGGTACCTATGCACAGCCCTAGGGGAAGGACCCTCTGCGGGGCAGTGTGTGGGAGCCTCTCCTGTGGGTTCTCTCTCCTGGCCTCCTGGCCTGTTCTGGTTTCCGGGACACAAATTCAAACCCCTGCCCACACTCATCACCACTTCCTTCCCTGCCCATCTTTTAAATATCATCATGCAATAAAATATACATAATATAAAATGTGCCATCTTAGCCATTTCGAAGGACATCATTGAATGGTATTGAGCACGTTCACATTGTTGTGCAGCCATCACCACCACTCAGCTTCAGGACTTTTTCACTGTCCCAAACTGAAACCCTGAACCCATGAACACTAACGCCCCATTCCTCCCTCCCTCTAGTCCCTGGCAACCACCATGTCACTCGCTGTCTATGAATTTCACAATTGTAGGTGCACATGTGAGTGGAATCACGGAGAATTTGTCTTTTTGTGCCTGGCTCATTTCATTGAGCAGTACGTTCTCAAGGGTCATCCATGTGGCAGCGTGTGGCAGAATTCCCTTCCTCTTTAAGGCTGAATGTATTTCATTGTCTGGATAGACCACATTTTGTTTATTCATTCGGCCTTCAGTGGACATACGGGTTGCTTCCATCTTCAGGCTATTGTGAGTAATGCTGCCAGGCACATAGGTGTACAAATATCTGTTTAAGCCCCTGCTTTCAGTTATTTTGGTTGTATACCCAAAGGTGGGATTGCTGGATCATATGATAATTCTATGTTTATTTATTTATTTATTTTGAGAAACCTCAATACTGTTGTCCACAACGATTGTACCGTTTTACATTCCCACCGACCGTGCATGAGGGTTCCAGTTTTGTCATGTCTTCAATGCCTGTTATTTTCTATTTATTTTTAGCTATGGCCATTCTAATGGGTGTGAGGTGGTATCTCGCTGTAGTTTTGATTTGCATTTCTTAATGATTATCGAGGTTTAGCCCCTTTTCCTGTGCTGAATGGCTATCTGTCTCCTTTGAAGAAGGTCTGCTCAAGTCCTCTCTCTGCTTTTTCACTGGGATGTTTGTGTTTTCATTGTTGACTTTTTGGAGTTGCTGCCTATTTTAAAGCTCTTTGTAGCAGGCATCATCATGAATGAGCCCAAACAACCCCCAGCCACTGACCTTTGAGAGTCCTTTTGGAGTCTGACCTCTGCAGCCATGTCTCATTAATCGTGGTCATCTCAGCTGCTCTTGTTGCAACCTTCTCCAGGTCTCTCCTCTTCCTCTCCAGCAGGAGTAAGAAGCACATGGTGTTTTTTCCGTTCTGGGCTCCCAGTGGTTCCCTTTGTGCAGGACAAGTGATGTGCTATTCCTGGGACCTCCCCTCCTGCTGGGGTTCCAGCAGCATCCTGGGTCAATGACCTCTGCAAACCTTCCACAGAATTCCTCTAATGCCTCTTCCTGGGTCAGAGCAGACAGCTCAGTGCCAAACATTTCATGATTACTGCTTCAAAGATCCTGCACCACACGTGCTTCAGGGATGTTCCAGGGGCAGAGAAAGGAAGCGTGCACTGGAGGTGTTATCTGGATTCATTACCACCATCATAAAGATTGAGTACTTACCTGCCAGGTTGCACAGTGTTCAGTGCTGGAGCGCATGTGAATGTCTACGATGCGTTGCCCACTGGGCCAAACCCTAGTTCCCAAGGCCTTCCTTGAGTGACTTCAGCTCATTTCTGGAAAGTTTCAGTGACGCCACTTTGCAGCTCCAGGGAGAATTTCTGGAGAGTCAAAGCAACGAAAGGCAGAGAAAGCAAGAGAGAAAGTAGAAGGAGGGGAGGAAGAAGTGGAAGAGCAACAGATTCCTTTTTCACTCTCAGACTTCCTCCTCTCTCCCACTCAGAGCCCCACACTCGTTTGCTTAGAAGTTGCTTGCTCGGCTGCCCTGGATTCAGTGGCTCCAAGCTCCACTCAGGACGAGGGAAACCTGGGAGAGCCCAAATGCTTAGGGTCTGACTTTCAAGGAAGATGATTTCCCTTAACATTGGGGCATCTGAGCATTCGTAGGTTAGCTCCTCATCTGAGAGCAACTGCCTCTCTTGGGGGAAAACATTTGTCCTTCAGAGTTGGCCTGGGGAGGGGGAGGAGGGAAGGCGGAGGGAGGGGAGGGGAAGGAGAGAGCAGGGAGGGCAAGGACAGAACACAGGTGGGAGGAACAAGGGGGAGGAGAGTAGGGAGACACTTAACACCATTTGGAGAGGAGCTACAGTGCCTCGCACACAAGACACATCTGAAGACTGAAAGGCTGGCCCCAACAGATCTTATGAAATGGGGGGGTTTCTTCTAGGATCGCTGCCCACCCTATCCCCATGTCATCTGTGGAAAATAAGGCTCAACATGTCGCCTTTGGGACTCTACAAGTTTCTCAGAAGTGCCTGAGGCACCAGGTCGTCAAGCAGGGGATGTCGCATGGCGGGGGCCTGACCCTCCAGCCCACTATCCAAGGAGAGCTACTCAGTGTATATCTGTTCAATGTGTATTAAAAAGACATTCTGGGGCTGGGCTCCATGGCTCACACCTGTAATGCCAGCACTCTGGAAGGCCAAGATGGGCGGATCACAAGGTTAGGAGTTCGAGACCAGCCTGGCCAACATGGTGAAAGCTTGTCTCTACTAAAGATACAAAAAATTAGCCAGGCATGGTGGCAGGCGCCTGTAATCCCAGCTACTCAGGAGGCTGAGGCAGGAGAATTACTTGAACCCGGGAGGCGGAGGTTGCAGTGACCCAAGATTGCGCCATTGCCCTCCAGCCTGGGCAACAGGGCAAGACCCGGTCTCAAAAAAATAAATAACCACTGCTTCAACATAAACACACAGAGGACTGGCCTGGACTCCACCCCACCCCCCATCAAGGACCCCTTCACCTCAGACATCTCCTGGTCTTCACCCTGCCCCAAGCAGACAGTGACAGATGTCCACTCTGTTAGCCGTAAGGAACTGGCTAGGTCAAGCTGGCACAGAAGGAAGGGACTTGGATCAAGTTCGTGTTCCTCACACCAAGAACTGTTGCCCCTGGGAGCTGGGAGAAGTTGGAATTGATTGGAATGCCCAAGGTGGCTTGACTGGGCCCAGGGATGCTCAAATTCATTAAAAGGAGACCTTCCGGGGCCTGTTGTCAGTCAAAGGGAGTGAAAAAGGGCTGATGTTAACTTCATATAGAAACTCTCTAGAAAAATGAAATTGATTTTTCTAGAAATGAAAATAAAAATGTTTCATAGGCCAGGCGCAGTGGCTCACACCTGAAATCTCAGCACTCTGGGAGGCTGAGGCAGGAGGATCACTTGAGCCCAGGAGTTTGAGACCAGCCTAGGCAACATAGGGAGACCCCATTTCTACAAAAAAGTTAAAAAAATTAGCTGGGCGTCTGTAATCCCAGCACTTTGGGAGGCCGAGGTGGGAGGATCATGAGACCAGCCTGGCCAGCATGGTGAAACCCTGTATCTACTAAAAATACAAAAAGTCACGGTGGTGCCAACCTGTAATCCCAGCTACTCAGGAGGCTGAGCCAGGAGAATCGCTTGAACCTGGGAGGTGGAGGTTGCAGTGAGCTGAGATTGCACCACTGCACTCCAGCCTGGGTGACAAAGCAAGACTCCATCTCAGAAAAAAAAAAAAAAAAAAAAAAAAAATTAGCTGTGCGTGATGGCATGTGCCTGTAGTTCCAGCTACAGGCTGAGTCAGGAGAATCACTTGATCATTTGGGCCCTTGGGTTCATCGCTGCAGTGAACCATGATCACACGACTGCACTCCAGCTTGGGCAACAGAGCGAGACTCTCTCTCTCTCTCTCTCTCTATATATATATATATGTGTGTGTGTGTGTGTGCACGTGTGTGTGTATTTATATATATACACACACACATACATATATACACATACACACACACATATATATATATAAATTTTTAAAAAGAAATGTTTTATAAAACATAACAAATACTTGGTCATTTAACCATTTTCTTACTGCTCTCAGAGTCTGAATGTCTCTTGGTAGAGAAGCTGAGTAGAAATCTGCAGAAACTCGGGAATCTGGTGTCAGCCTCTGAATTGGTGATGCTCAACACCGGCTGCACTTGAGGACCTCCCAATGGGTTGGCTAACACTTTGTTCAAGCCCCACCCTCACCGAGTCTAGTTTAAGTGGCCTGGGTGGGGGTGGGCATAGGGATTTGTTAAATGCTCACCAGATGGTTGCAATGGGCAGCCTGGGTTGAGAGCCATCAAGGCAAAGTAAAAGTTGTGTTAACTTCCAGCAGCCACACCCCTTATTTATGAAAGGAGTTGAAAACCTTTTCCACACAAAAACCTGCACGTGGATGTTTAGAGCCACTTTATTAATATTTGCTAAAACTTGGAAACAATCAAGATATCCTTCAGTAGGTGAGGGGATAAACTGGGGTACATGCAGACAATGGTATATTACTTAGCACCAAAGAGAATTGAGCTGCAAAGCCATGAAAAGGCATGGGGAAACCTTAAATGCATATTACTGAGTGAAAGAAGCCAATCTGAAAAAGCTGCATACTGTACGATTCCAACTGTATGACATTCTGGAAAAGGTGAAACTATGAAGAGGGTAAGAAGATCAGTGGTTGCCAAGGGGGAAGCGGGAGGAAGGGATGAATTAGTAGGTTACAGAGGATTTGTAGGGCAGTGAGACTACTCTGATATTATAATGATGGATACATGTCATAATGCATTTGTCAAAACCCATAAAATGCCCAATGCAGAGAATGAACCCTAAAGTAAACCACGGACTCTGGGGGATAGAGATGTGTCAATCTTGGTTCATTAATTGAAACAAACACGCCACTCTGGTGGGGGATGTTGATAATGAGGGAAGTTGTGCACGTGTAGGGACAAAGGTACCTGGGATACGTCTGTACTCTGCTCAATTTTTCTGTGAACCTAGAACTGCTCAGAAAATGAAGTCTGTTTTTAAAAGAGAAAAGCTATGACTCTCTTCTCCTCTCTGTTCGACAAACAGCCCCATCTACTCATGCAGTGTCAGCCTCATCCAGGATACAATGGTGAAAGTCTGAGTCAATGGATTTGGCCATATTTGATACCTGGTCACCAGGGCAGCTTTTAACTCTGGCAAAAAGGACATTGTCATCATCAACGATCACTTCATTGGCCTCAACTCCATGGTCTACATGTTCCAGTATATTTCATGGCAAGTCCAATGGCATAGTCAAGGAAAGAGAACAGGAAGCTTGTAATCAATGGGAAGCTCATCTCTATCCTCCAGGAGCAAGATCTCGCCAACATCAAATGAGGCAACTCTGGTGCTGAATATGGCGCAGAGCCCACTGGTGTCTAGCACCATGGAGAAGACTGGGGCTCACTTGAAGTAGCCAAAACTGTCATCATCCATGCCGCTCATGCTCTTGTGCAGATTCCATGTTTGTGATGGGTGTGAACCATGAGAAGTATGATTTCTCTTCTGGAGATTGTCAGCAACGCCTTCTGCACCATCAAAGTTTGGCACCCTTCGCCAAGGTCATCTATGACTATAGTCCATGCCACTACTGCCACCCAGAAGACTGTTGGAGAAACTTCGGCATGACTGCTACAGAACATCATCCCTGCGTCTACTGGTGTGGCTGAGGCTACGGGCAAGGTCATCACTGAGCCAGATGAGAGGCTCACAGGTATGGCCTTCTGTGTTCCCACTCATAAGAGCCATGTTGGTCATGGTTTTCATGTGCCATCTGCAGAAAGCTGTGAAATGTGATGGCATGAGAAGATGGTGAAGCAGATATCGGAGGGCCCCCTCAAGGGCATCCTCAGCTACACTGAGGACCAAGTTTTCTCCTCTGACTTTAAGAGTGGCACCCGCACTCTTCTACCTTCAATGCCAGGACTGGCATTACTTCAATGGCCACTTTGTCAGGCTCCTTTCCTGGGATGACTTTGGCAGCAGCAACAGGGTGGTGGACCTTATGATCCACATGGCCTCCAAGGAGTAAGACCCCACGACCACCAGCTCCACCAATAGCACAAAAGGAAGAGTGAACCCCCAGCTACTGGGGAGTCATTGCCCCACTCAGGCTTCCCAAAGTCAGTTTCCATTCCAGACTCCTGGAGGAAGGGGAGGGGCTTCAGGCACTATCAATGAAGTATACCATCTCCAGCCAAAAGAAAAAGGCCACATAATTTAACATGGGCAAGAGTCCTCTCACATGACTCATGGTATTGAGCATTTGGTTAGTAGAACAGAAGATCGGTCCACTTTCTAAAGATTTTAATCATGTGTATACTGATAAAAGTGAAATCATTACAGGTGGTCATTGGTTGATGTGATGCTGTGGTGTCTTTTGATGGAAGTGCTGCCATAAACTTTTCCCTCTGGCCAATCCCCAAGACCAGGCTGCTCCAGAGGGACTTTTGAGAAGAATAAGACTCCAAAGACATTAAGAATCCCCCAGTTCAAAGGAGCCCTCCCTAGCTCAAGGTTGCCTAGAATTCCAGCCCTCTCCTCCCAGGCTTTATGGGGCTGGTGTTCCTGGGAGCGTCCGTGGCACAGTGTGAGTAGCTACGCACCTAGTGGGACTGTGTTGCACCTGTTCCTGAGAGCAGGTGTGATAGGAAACAGCAAGACGAAGGGCAGCACCCAGGCATGTAGGGGTGAGAAGGCACTGGCACATCCCTCCCACCTGGGGCTTGCTGTAGGAGAGGCATGGTCTCCAGAGGACCCCTCCCTTCACCAGCGTGCAGGATGCTTGGTCAGTCCTGAATATTACAGCCAAACCCTAGCCAGGGCCCCTGCCACCTGAGGCAGAGGCTGAGTATGCGAGGATGGAGTTCCCACAGCCTGCTGGCAAACTCTTTGAGATGCCACACATCCTGAGAGCAAAGGAAAAGAATCTATGCCAAAATCCATGCTAGCCTATGTCCCTCTCTTCTTAAAACTGCTTTGGGAGCTTTAGTTCTTGTAGAAACCACACTTTGCAGATCCAATTCAAGACTTGCCACATACCCCTTGTAAATGAGGATGTGCATTTCTCAAGCCTGAACAGTTTGTACAAAGGCCACAGTTGGTCATTCCAGGGACAGTGTCAAAAAAGCGGGTGGTCTTCCTGAGAAGCCAAGGGGTGACACACCCCTGCAGGGGTTCATTCTATGCATGGCACATTTAAGTCAAAGCTCTCCACACACAAGGTTCAAAGGAACAAGCTCTGAGATATTTTTCAGACCAGCAAAGGGTTCCCATGATGTGGGCAACTCACATCCTTGGAGGCATCAGCAGGGTTGGCTGGGATGCAGGCTGCAGCTTGTGCTGGAAGTGATATTCACTCTCAGAAGGAAACCTGGACCACTTCTCCCTTTGAGAACGTTGGAGTGTGGTGGAAAGAGCTGGATGTCCAGAGTCATGAGACCTTCTGGGTACAACCCTATGGTCATATCTTCATCTCAGAGCAAATGCAAATACCCTGTAGTGCCTGTCACCCTGGAGGGTATGAGGATCAGAGGAGGTGCTTTGGAAACACCTTGAAACTGTATAGTTTTTTGGATATAAACTTGATACTCTCTGATCTCCCAGTGGCCCTTTGGGAGGAAATGGGATCACTGTTGAACCCAATGCAACTCTCAGAGAAGTCAAGACACAGGGTAAATTGGTTGTAGAGGCCACTTGTGCCCGTCCCACACATCACAGCTGCGATCCTTCTTTTGGGTTGCATGATGCAAGTCTCCGTGGCTTCCAAAACAATGAGTCCTCCAAGGTCAAATGTATTTTTAAATTTCTCATCAGAGTTCTTTGAGAAAGGGAACGTTGTTGTCAGCGTCTCTTTTTGCAGAGGATAATTAATACTACTGATAAAATTGCTGGTTCTGTGAGTAGACCCGCCGTGATGCTGGGATCACATGACCCTGCAGGCCTTTGAGTCACTGGAAGCCGTTGCCTTCCAGAGGGAGCCCTGCACCCCAGGGCTGTGCAGGAGGAAAGAGGGAGCCCATGGGAGCAGGGTCACATTGTGAAGGGCCAGCCAACCCCTCGGACGGTCCTGCTTCCCCCGAAGACACATGACAACACTCCTTATAAATAGGCTCCTCCAGCTCAGGCAGTTGACAGTTTCAAGAAATCCGTTAGAAGAAACAGGCAGAGTTGTGATGCTGGCAAAGTTCTAGGGCTTTTTTTCTTCCCCATTTTAACTGTTAAAATTTATCTCCGACATTGCACAAACGAATGAAATCAACAGCCTCTTATCAGATCCCAGATCTGTCAGCCAATGTCTACCAGCCACTTGGAGCCAAAAGCCTCTTAGCACATGTGTGACTTGAGCTGAGAAGGGACCGGGACAGGAGCGCAGGCAGCTTTGTTCTGGCATCCTCGTTCCCAAACATTTGCTCATTTAGAGCCCAGGAGGCAGCAGTGCCTCCACTGCCTCCGATCTCGGTTCTGTGGGCTTCCAGACAGGGTTCAAGCACCTCCCTGACAAGCCTTCATCTCTTTCTTCAGTTACCAACCATCACCCATGGCCGTAGGGGCCAGTGGCCAAATTCTGTGCTGTCCTCCTAGCCTTTCATGCATGCCCAGGTCTCCATGGGGTGGGAAGAGTTAGAGGTGCTGCTGTGAACCCACAGTTGCCTTAAATGGCTTAGGCTGAACCAGGCAGAGAAAGAAGCCCAGCATTCCCTGGGGCACGGTCACCCTGGCACCCACCTTGGGCTGAGCACTTTCATGACTGGAAGCTTTGGAGAGCAAGTCCTTGAGCAGTACCTCTGGCTGGGCTGGCTCCAGGAGTTTCTGATCCTGGACAGATCCCAGTGTGCATCTCTCCAAGACATGTCTGTTCCCATGATATCTGGAGGAAGGCGACATAAGACTTAACGTAAGTTCCCCTAGAGTTCCTCTGGGTTAATCTATTTATGTATTCCTGGGGTCAGCACATGAAAACTACCAATAATAATAAGTACCACGCATGGGCCATCTCCCATACAGCAGGCACTTTTTATACAGGCATAGCTGATTTTATTGCACTTCGCTTTATTGTGCTTTGCAGAGATTGCATTTTTTACAAACTGAAGGTTCATGGCAACATGGTAAATTGGTTGTAGAGGCCACTTGTGCCCGTCCCACACATCACAGCTGCAATCCTTCTTTTGGGTTGCATGATGCCGGTCTCCGTGGCTTCCAAAACAATGAGTCCTCCAAGGTCAAATGTATTTTTAAGTTTCTCATCAGAGTTCTTCGAGAAAGAGAACATTGTTGTCAGCGTCTCTTTGGCATTGAGCAAGCCTATAGGTGCTCACTTCCTGTCTCTGTGTCACATTTTGGTAGTGTTTGCAATATTTCAACCTCTTTCCTTGTTATTATATCTGTTATGCTCATCTGTAATCAGTGATCTTTGGTGTTACTACTGTAATTATTTTTGGGCACGAGAAACCACACCCATATAAGACAATGAATTAATCAATTAATGTCGTGTGTGTTCTGACCGCTTCACTGAGGCTGTTCCCATCTCTCTCTCTCTCTCTCTCTCCTTAAGTCTCGCTATTCCCTAAGACACAACAATATTGAAATTAGACCAATTAATATAACCCTACAATGGCTTCTAAGTATTCAAGTGAAAGAAAAAGTGGTATGTCTCCCAACTTTAATGAAAAGCCAGAAATGATGAAGCTTAGTGAGGAAGGTATGTTGAAAGCCAAGAGAGGCTGAAACCTAGCCCTCTTGTGCCAAAGAGGCAGGCTGTGAATGCAAATAAAAAGTTCCTGAAAAAAGTTAAAAGTGCTACTGCAGTGAACACACAAATGATAAGAAAGTGAAACAGACTTATTGCTGATATGGAGAAAGTTTGTGTGGTGTGGATAGAAAATCAAACCAACCACAACATTCCCTTAAACCAAAGCCTAATCCAGAGCAAGGCCCTAACTCTTTGGTTCTATTAAGACTGAGAGAGGTGAGGAAGCTGCAGAAGAGAAGTTGGAACCTGGTAGAGATTGGTTCATGAGGTTTAAGGAAAGAAGCTATCTCCATAAAATCAAAGTGCAAGATGAGGCAGCAAGCGCTCCAGATCTTGCTAAGATCATTGGTATGAAGGTCACTCACTAAGCAACAGATTGTTCATGGAGATGAAGAGCCTTCTATTGGAAGAAAAATCCACCTAAGGTTTTCATTGCTAGAAAGGAGAAGTCAATGCCTGGCTTCAGAGCTTCAAAGCACAAGCTGACTCTCTTGTCAGGGGCTAGTGCAGCTGGTGACTTGAAGTTGAAGCCAGTCCTTATGTACCGTTCAAAAATCAAAGAGCACTTAAACTTATGCTAAATCTACTCTGCCTGTGCTTTACAAATGGAACAACAAATGCTGGGTGTCAATACATCTGTTTATGTCATGATTTGCCGAATATTTTAAACCCACTGTTGAGACCCTCTGCTCAGAAAAAAAAAAAAAAAAATTTGTCAAAATACGACTGCTTATTGAGCATCAGGTCACCCAAGAGCTCTAATGGAGATATACAAGGAGATGAATGTTGCCATTGCAGCCCAGGAATCAAGGAGTCATTTTGGCTTTCAATTCTTATTATTTAAAAAATACATTTTGTAAGGCTGTAGCTTCCACAGATGGTGATTCCTCTGATGAATCAGGACAAAAGAAATTAAAACTTTCTGAGATAATTCACTATTCTAGGTGCCATTAAGAACATTCATGATTCATGGGAGGAGGTCAAATACCAACATTAACAGGAGTTTGGAAGAAGTTGATTCCAACCCTGGATGACTTCAAGAGGCTCAATTGAGACTTTGGTCAATTTACCAGAGGAAGTCACCGCAGATGTGGTGGAAATAACAAGAGAACTATAATTAAAAGTGGAGCCTGAAGATGTGACCGAATTGCTGCAATCTCATGATAATGTTTAAATAGGTGAGGAGCTGCTTTCTATGGATGGGCAAAGAAAGTGGTTTCTTGAGACAGAATCTACTCCTGGTGAAGATGCCGTGAACCTCGTTGAAATGACAACAAAGGATTTAGAATGTCACATCGACTCAGTTGATAGAGCAGTGGTCGGGTTTGAGAGGACGGACTCTAATTTGGGAGGAAGTCCTACTGGGGGTGAAATGCTATCAGACAGCATCACATGCTACAGAGACATCTTTCGTGAAAGGAAGAGTCAATTGCCGAGGCAAACTTCACTGTTGCCTTATTTTAAGAAATTGCCACAGCCACCTCCACCTTTGGCAACTACCACCCTGGTCAGTTAGCAGCCATCCACAGTGGAGCAAGACCCTCCACCAGCAAAAAGATTATGACTCGCTGAAGGCTCAGATGAAGTCTAAGACGTCACCACCGGGCACCTCTTTGTCCTCACCCTTGGCAGGCAGAGCCCCGAGGCTGCCTCTGAGAGAAACACAACACACTGGCATGTCTGTGCCTCTGACACCCCACATCAGACAGACACACAGACAACCTGATGGGAGGCACAGACCCAATGGGGAGGCCTGGTGGACAGCACAGGAGAGCTCAGCAAGCCACGTTCGTTGAGCCCTTATTGCAACCCCAGCCCCATGCTACACCCTGAAAGGGTTTGAGAAGAGACGGGGCGAATGATCCAGACTTAGCCTCCTGAAGAATGGATGAGCAAGTGCTTACTTGTGTTTTAAGGGTCCCCAGGATCTGTTTTAATTAAGGATGATAAGGTACACAGACACAAAAATGACTGTCATGACGGAAGAAGCTTATTCTGCTCATACATCCCTAGAAACAGGAGGCCCAGCACAGCACACAGGGCCTCACAGGAGACACTGGGCCAGTCAGGAACACAGGGAGAGGGAGGAACTGGGGGCTGGAGCCTTTTTATGGTTTCCACGGGAGGAGTGGATAAGCGGAGCACATAGGCTTAGGATCACCTAGTTTAACTAATTTCAGGGCTCCGGGGCAGATGACTGTCCCTAATGTCTGGCAATGGCCCTGGGGCAACTAAGGCAGGTGGATAGACAGTAGCCCTCATGTGAGAGCCTGACAGGGAAGGTGATTGGGTGTGGCCTCCAGATTGGTGGGTTTTCATATGAAGATGAACTCACAGAGGAGTTTGCTATCTCTAGGAATTAGCTAGCCCTGGGAGGGGCAGTCCCCCCAGGGTCACCCAGGCCTCAGATGTCAAAGTGTCATGAATGAATATGGAAAAGTAAAGACACAGGTAATACACCCAGTGCCTGAGGACCCATCAGGGCAGAGGTCTGCCCTGGGCAGTGGATGTCCAAGAAAGGACAATAATGTTCACATATTTAAAACATAAGTCATATCCAGGATCATACAGTTTTGGGATGATAAACCAGAAAGAATATGCTTCTATCAACATCTGTCACCATCACCTCCCTTCATTAGTGCTGTTACCAGGTAGAGACGGGCCTTTAGTGCCAGGGCTATGAGAGCCCCTGCATGGCTGGCCCCACCCTTGCCTGCCTCTGCAACCACATCCTTGCCAGACCCTTTTGCTGCAATCCCTCCAGCACGCCAGGCTCCTCCTGGCCCCAGGGCCTTTGCACCTGCTGTGCCCGTGCCCAGCTGGGCCCTCAGCTTACCCACCACAGAGCCTGGCCTGGGAAACTCTTACTCCTGCTTCAGGTCTCAGCTTGAAATCAGGCCCGTCTTCCCTGATTCTCATCCCCTGAACGTGAGCTTCCCAGGACTGCTCTAAGCTTCTCTCACAATCACTGTTTCAGTGGTTCATGTATCACTGAAGTGTTGCTCTGTCTGAGCCAGACTTCTCTGCTCTAGTCCAGAAATCAAACTTTCCTGTAGACTCTATCTCTATACATCAAATACATCAGGGTTCTCTAGAGAAACAGAACCAGTGGGGTGTGTGTGTGTGTGTGTGTGTGTGTGTAAATACCTTTATGACAAGAAACTGGTTCACATGACTGTGGAGGCTGAGAAGTTCCAGATCTGCAGTCAGCCAGCAGGAGACCCAGGAGAGCCATTAGTGTAGCTCCCGTCCGAGGGCAGAAGACCTGTGTCCCAGTTCAGAGGTCAGCTATGAGGAAGAGTTCCCTCTCACTCAGCCTTTTCGTTCTACTCAGGCCTTCAGTTAATTGGACCGGGCCCACACACATTGGGGAGGGCCCTCTGCTTTCTTCAGTCTACTGATTCCAATGTTAACCTCATCCAAAACCTCACAGACATGCCCAGAATAATGTTTGACCCAATACCCGGGCACCCAGTGGCCCAGCCAAGATGACACGTTAAATTGTCCATCGCACTATCTTAATGTTTCCCAGTCTCCTGGAGCTTAAAATGTCACATATTGACCTCAGTACCTTCCCCTTCTCAGCACAAAACCCTGCACACTCTGCCTTCTACAACACCTCTCAGACCCATGCCCACCTCGCAGCCCCACCAGGCCTGGCTTGCTTTGGGTCTCATGACATCCTGAGTTCCAGCCACTGCCTGTGTGGCCTCAGACCAGCAGCATTTCCTCCCTGCACTGTTCCCCACATGACACCTTTCTGTCTCTCTGATGTCAGGCTCTTGCCTAAAATCTGTCTGAGGTCTCCTCTCAGGGTGAAATTTCTGCTCATGAGCCTGTGACGGAGGCCTGCCTAACAGAGCCCTGACCCGCCCCTTCAGGCCCGTTTTATCTGCCGCCCCAGGAGCCACCTACAGTTCTGAACACCTCTGGCCTCTTTATACCTCTGTACTGCACCTTCCTTCCCCTGTCTCTGCCTCCTCCCTCGACTAACCCCAGTCCCATCAAACACTCACAGCCATCTGAACTGAACTCACCACACGCACCCCACAGCTGTTCCTTCTCCTTCCCCTTCATCTCTTTTCAAATATTACCACCCTTCATAGCATGAATGGATTCCATCGCATGCACCTGCACACATCAGAAGCGCATTCACAGAGCACCGCATGGAGCTATGTGCACCGACGGCTCGGGAGACTCCCCTACTGGTTTTGACTTATGATGTAATTTACGCCCTTGGGTGGAGAACACTTTGCAAAAGACACAGCTTCCATCCCTGCACACTCAGCCACCATGACAAGGCAGGGAGGGTGGGGAACAGGGGGTCCTCATTCTTTATTCATAGCCTCATGAACTTCAGGGAGCTCAGGCAGCATTATCCCCAAGAGGGTTGCTCCTTCTTTCCTTCCTTCCTTCAACAAACATACTTGGAAAGTGTATTTCCTGACTAGCACTGTGCCAGACACTGGAGATAATAAAGAAAAATAGCAGTGGGCCTATAATTGGGAGTCTAGATATATGACACAGAAGTGCAACTGACAATGCAAGGAGCAAGGGGAGTAGCACAGTGGTGCATGGCATTTTCTGGGCACAGAAAGCGCTGATGGAAGGGAAGGAGAAGGGGAAAAAGGAAGGAGGGAAAGAAGGAAGAGGAAAAAAGAAAGGACAGGAAGAAGGGAGGAAGGCTTCTGCAAAAAAAATTAAAATCAAATTGTTGACATTCTTTTTATTTGTCTTTTTTGAAACAAAATGACACTTGCCAGACACCAGCTTCCTGGCCCATGTCCTGGCCCCTGGTATCCAAATGACAGCAGCGTGATCCTCCTGTGAGGTCCTTCTGTGGCCTCTGATCTGAGTTCCTGAAAACAGAGGGCCACTCAGGAACTGCTGTCCCTCAGGCCAGCTGGCTGGTGATGAGCTTTTGAAGACTCTGCTCTCTCTCCTGCTGGAAGAGCTCCCCAGAGGCCACCGGGAGCCAGGTGATCGCTCTCAGCCTCTGTCAGCTACTGGAGATCAGCAAACCTTTGCATACCCTGGGCAGGTGTCAGGCTTTCTGCTCTGCAGGGATGTTCTGTGGGCTCCAGTATTCTGGCGAGCATCAGCTTATTCTGGGCTTAGTCTTCTTGCTCAATCACTCCTGCCTCTGTTTTGCTTCTTTTTAGTGATACACTGTTTCCATCTTATGAAGAAGGCCTGTAAAATCTAAGATCTGCACAAATCCCCAGGGGTTGTTAGGGGCATTGGAGAATGGCTGTGTGTCAGCCACTTGGTTGGATTTTACATCCCTTGGACTCGAATACTTATAATTTAAGTTTGAGTCTCTGTCAATGTAACTCTTATGTATTTTCTTTTTAAAAATTTCTTTCCCCAAAGTCTAGGGTATATGTATATATGCTCAGTACCATGAATCTGTTCTGAAATTTTCCTTTCTGCCAAGATTCTTACACAATTCATCTTCATAGATCAACAATAAATCCAAATCAGAGTTCCTTTATTGCTTCCTCTTTTTGCTTTTCATTTTATAACTAATTCAATATTTATTTGGAAATATGGTGAAATATTTAAAATGTACACAATGCATATAGAATAATTCAGTGAACTATGTGCATCCACCATCCAATGGAAGAAATAAAACATTATCAGTACATTGGAAGCCCTCGGGGTACCCAGTCCCAGGCTGCATGTTGACCTCCCCACAAACAGATAAACACCACCATGAAATTAGGGTTTATAATCATCATACTTCTCTTTATACCTTTAGTACATATGCCTGTATTTCTATGTAGTATGTAGCATATTAAACTGTTCTTGTATCAATATAAAGAACTACCCAAGACTGGATAATTTATAAGAAAAACAGGTTAATTGGCTCATGGTTCTGCAGGTTGCACAGGAAGCACAGTGCTAACATCTGCTTCTGGGGAGACCTCAGGAAGCTTACAATCAGGGCTGAAGACAAAGGGGGAGCAAGAGTGGCAGGGGAGATGCCACAGTTTTTAAACAACCAGATCTCATGAGAACTTGCTCACTAGCCTAAGAACAGCATCAAACCATGAGGGATCTATCCCCATGACCAAAACACCTTCCACCAGGCACCACCTCCAGCACTGGGGATTGCATTTCGACAAGAGGTTTCAGTGGGGACAAATATCCAAACAATATCATTCAGCCTCTGCCTCCTCCCCCAGCAAATCTCATGTCCTTCTTACATTGCAAGATACAATCAGGCCTTCTCAATTGCCCCCCAAAATCTTAACTCTTTCCAGTATTAACTCAAAAGTCCCAAGTCCAAAGTCTCATCTAGAATGAGTTCCTTTCACCTACGAGCCTATAAAATCAAAATGAGTTATTTACTTCCAAGATACAATCAGGGTACAGACATTGGGTAAATATTTCCATCCCAAATAGGAGAAATCAGACAAAAGAAAGGAGCTACAGGCCCCATGCAAGTTCAGAACCTATCAGGGCAGTCACTGTCTTAAGCTTCAAAATAATCTCTTTTGACTACATGTCCCACGTTCTGGGCACGTCATATGCTGGGTGGTCTGCCAAGGCCTTGAGGAGCTTTGACCCTGTGGCTTTGCTGGATTCAGCCCCTGAAGCTGCCCTCACAGCTTACTGAGTGCCTGCCACTTTTCCATGTGCAGGATGCAAGCTGCTGGTGGATCTACCATTCTGGGATCTGAAGGATGGTGACCCCTCCCCTTGTCACAGCTCCACTAGGCAGTGCCCCAGTGAGGACTCTGTGTGGGGACTCCAATCCCACAATTCCCATCTGCACTGCCCTAGTAGAGTATCTCCATGAGGGCTCTGCCCCTGCAGCGGGCTTCTGCCTGAGCATTCAGGCTTTCCCATACACCCTCTGAAATCTAGGCAGAGGTTGCCAAGCCTCCTTTACTCTTGCACTCTGTGTGTCTGCAGGCTTAACACCACATGGAAGCTGCCAAGGCTTATGACTTGCATTCTCCAAAGTGGCAGCCCAAGCTGTATCTGGGGTCCTCTGAGCTGAGGCTGAAACTCGGGTGGCCTGAATGTGAGAAGCAGTGTACTGAGGCTGCACAGGCCCTGGACCTGGCCCACAAAGCCATTCAGTCCTCCTGGGCCTCTGGGCCTGTGATGAGAGAAGCTGCCTCAGAGACTTCTGAAGAGCCCTAGAGGCCTTTTTCCTATTGTTTTGGATATTAGCACTCGGCTCCCTTTTAGTTATGCAAATGTCTCTAGCAAGTGGTTTCTCCACAGCCTGCTTGAGTTCCTCCTCTGAAAATAGGCTTTTCTTTTGTACCGTATATCCAGGTGGCAAATTTTCCAAATTTTTATTCTTTGTTCCCCTAAGTTCCAACTTTAGGGCATTTCTTTGCTCCCACATCTGAGCATAGTTCATTAGAAACAACCAAGTCACATCTTGAATGCTTTGAAATTTCTTCTGCCACATACCCAAGATTATTACTCTTAAGTTGAAATGTCCATAGATCCTTGGGGCATGGACATAATGCAGCCAAGTTCTTTGTTAAGGCATAACACTCATGACCTTTGCTCCAGTTCCCAATAAGTTTCTCACTTCCATCTCAGACCTCAGCAGCCTGGACTTCACTGACTATATCACTATCAGCATTTTGGTCACAACCATTTACCCAGTCTCTAAGAAGTTGCAAATTTTCCCTCATCTTCCTGTCTTCTTCTGAGTCCTCCAAACTCTTCCAACCTCTGAACATTACCCAGTTCCAAAGCTACTTCCACATCATTAGGTATCTTAATAGTAATGCCCCACTCCTTGGTACCAATTTTCTGTATTAAGCCATTCTTGCATTGCTATAAATAAATACCCGAGACTGGGTAATTTATAAGAAAAGAGGCTTAATTGGCTTATGGTTCTTCAGGCTATACAGGAAGCCTAGTGCCAACATCTGCTTCTGGGGAGACCTCAGGAAGCTTACGATCATAACAAAAGGCAAAGCAGGAGCAAGAGTGTTGGGGGAAGATGTCACACTTTTAAAAAGCCACATCTCATGAGAATTCACTGACTAGCATAAGAACAGCATCAAGTCACGAGGGATCTACCCCACTGACCCAAACATCTCCCAGCAGGCTTCACCTCCAGGATTGGGGACTACATTTGGTATTAGTCTGTTTTCATGCTGCTATAAAGAACTGCCAGAGACTGGGAAAATTATAAAGGAAAGAGGTTTAATTAACTCACAGTTCAGGATGGCTGGGGAGGTCTCAGGAAACTTACAATCATGGCAGAAGGCAAAGAGGAAGCAGGGCACCTTCTTCACAAGGCAGCAGGAAGGAGAATTGTAGAGCAAAGGGGGAAGAGCCCCTTATAAAACCATCAGATCTTGTGAGAACTCCCTCACTATCACAAGAACAGCATGGGGGAAACTGTCTCCATGATTCAATTGCCTCCACCTGGTCTCTCCCTTGACACTGGGGATTATGGAGATTGAAATTCAAGATGAGATTTGGGTGGGGACACAAAGCCTGACTATATCACATTTCAACAAGACATTTAAGTGAGTACAATTATTTAAACCATATGATATAGTATTTTTTTTATGTTTTATACTTATTAGAACTAAATCTTGATGATACATATTCTTCTGTAACTTTTCTTACTCAACACACTTTTGAAATCATGCATGTTAATATATATAACACTAGTGCATGCATTTTCACTGCTGCATATTACTCTCTTATATGACTGTAACATGCTTCATGTATCTATTATTCTACAGATGAACATTTAAGACGTCTCCAGTTTGCTGTTGGGATTTTGTTTTGTAATTCAAAGAATGTTGCTATAAACAAATACCTGAACCTGGGTAATTTATAAGTAAAGAGGCTTAATTGGTCTCTTTCCTTTGCATTCCTGGGAAAAGCTCAATGCTGTCATGATGTACTTTTATTTTTATAAGTTACTCTATTTGACTTGAAACTTGACACAGGGACTTGCAGTCATGGATGGCCTTTCCAAGAGTCACGAACCTCCTTGAAGGGCCATGTATAATTCAAGGTTGGGTGGCATGACCAGCCTGGCATGCCTGTTCCAGGCCCCCAACCCAAACTTCTCCATGCTCCCATCCCCCTCAAAGGCACCCTTCACCCCTAGCCACAGAGCCCTGCTCACATTTGGAACAGCCCTCCCCTCCCCAGCTGGGTCACTATCTTGTGGCTGTGCCTGCCTCTCCTCCTATGTCTGTGTCTCAGTCATCTGCAGTAAAGCCCATATTTACCCAGTGTCCATGTTCACATCTCCACCCTGAGGGTGGCTGGAGAACATGTCTCCTACACAGCCAGGTGCTGCTGTGCATGTGCATGTGACGTCTGGCTGCCTGGGATGCTCCCTCTTTGAAGGCTCTGCAGAGATGACTGGGCTGGGGAAGCAGATACTTGCTGGCCATGAAGCCTCATTGCAAGTTGTTCTTGAACATCTGAGCCCTTCCTGGTGCCCACCAGGCACCATGGCTTCCTCTCCAGAATGTGGTTTTGCCTGGGCGCAGACAGAACCAGCTTGGGATGCTCTTGGCCAAGGGTATTGGGGATCCTCTGACCTTTTGCAACTGATCCAAAGATACCCAGAGCCAACTTACCTCAACCTCACCCTTATGGAAGACTCACCTGCATGCAGGTTGTCCTCACACCCTATCCTCACAGGAAAAGGCAGATTGAGGCTGCTGAGTCAGCCTTGATTGCACAGACAGAGTCTATGCCAGATTTGGCCCTGTCGAGGGGACCGGTGCCTTATTTTCAACACTCCTTTCTAGTTCTACTGTTTGTGCTTCTAAAATAAACAGGACTTGATCATAAAAGAGAGAGAGAGAGAGAGAGAGAGAGAGAGTTCTATTTAGGAGAGACAGAGGTCCAACCTCATTGGGAAATGATGGGAAACCTGGATGAGAAGTACACTTTCTTTAAGTGAACATAAGGATTTGCAAGAAGAGTAATTTGGCAGAGTGCTATTTTAAGATATTAATATGAGAGAGAGAGAGAGAGAGAAGCTAGTGCTTAATGCTCTAAATAGGGTCTGTGACAAAAGAAACTCACTTCTTGATTCCTTATTTTGTAGGAAACCCTAAACACTTAGGGAAAGGGAATTCACAGAGCACCTTGAGGAAACCTAATGGAAGAAAGAAGCACACAGGCTTAAAAGAAATGCTCCTGCCACTTCTGCCGCTGCCCACCACCAAGCCCAGGCTGCCCCTCAAAGAGGTCAATAAACTCCAGAAAGGAAATGGCCACATGAGGGGTCCAGACGGATGAGGCCACAGGCCCATGCACAGGAATTACTTTCCTCTGGTGTGATATGGGCGCGAGAGTTACCAGGCACCCCAGCTGCATCCTGCCTGTGCTGATGTCCAAAGACCAAACGGATGCCCCCCTGGGCAACGGGACTTTGTTAAACCCCATGATGGTAGTCCGATGCTAAGGAAGGGGGAAACCTCCCGGGAACAACCATCATTATGTTTTTTATCTGACCGAATAGACGCTCAGAGTTAGAAAATGTGAAAAGTTATTTATTTTTGCACACCCAGTTTGTGCGCTACGCGTCACGCATCATTAAGTGGTAAATTCTACTGTTCTGTCTTGTTAGCCCGAAGCTGTAAAGAAGGCTGTTACCGCAAACTACAGACAACGCACTTGGTAGAAAGCAGCAACATCCTGAATTCTGGTCTTGCAAGGACATACCCAAGCAACAGCAGCGACCCACCCACCTCAGGACCCAGTTCTCAGCCTCTGTGTGGCTGGCTCTTAAAGCTGAGAAAAGCCGGTAGGAATGTAGAAATCCAGTGAGAAGAAAGCCATGGAGCTTCTGAGCACTCTGTGAGTAGCCAGGAGCAACATGTTCCCAGATCCTGAAACTTCCACGGTAATAAGTCTGGCAGCGGTGGAGTCATGCCGGGGATGGAGCATGTGAGCCTGAGACCCCTTGTTCCTACTTTCTATAAAGCCATAATAATCATCCTATTAGGCCTCAGTGCATTTCCCACAGGCGCCCCGGTGGGCTTGTGTGGCAGCGACATTTGACACTACCATGATTATTTTTTGGATGCATATGGAAGATGCTGGTGGTTCTATTTTATTAAAGAAACATGGAAATAAATTGATCTCAGAGAAAAGATCAAACCATGAAGTCACACAGAAAAAGGAATGGACCAGAATGTTCTCTGTGTTGCGCTTGGTGCTGATTCCTGAGGTTCATAGTTAAATTATCTTTTAAAGCCATTTTCTTTCTTCTCCCTATGTTTAACTAATTCTATCCAACCGTCTAGCTCAGATTCAGGACTGTTAACCTGGAAAATAGGGGAAAAACAGAGGTTTCCTTGGTAACTATGTCTGTACACCGGCTGGAGTTGCTGCCTTCGGTGGATCTGAGCAGAGTGCTTCTGAATCACTCTTGTTGCTCAGCTCCCGGCAGCTTTGCCTGGGGGCATCAAGAAAGGTTTAGAAAGATGAGCACCAAACACCCCTGTGTTCAGAGGACCATCTATGCCTGGGTGACACAGCCCCTGCTTCTCCGTCGGGATTTTAAAATTTGCTCCTATCTGTTGCAAATCTGCCTTTCTTTCTACTTTATCTTCAGATCTCTACTTAGATCATTGGAAACTTTTTTTGAAATAAAATAGCACCTTTTAACTCAGAAATTCCCACCCGGGAATCTAGCCCAAACAAGTTAATCCACAAGATAATAAAAGCTGTATGCATGAAGATGTTCATTGCAGAACTGTTTTACACCCATGACAAACAGAGACAGGTTAAATGACAGGAAGATGATTATATGAATTGTGATATATCCAGGCAATATGTTATTACACTCAACAAAAGTATAACTAACACTTCGTGGCAACAGGGAACAACACGTCTTACAATCGTAAGTTTTAAAAGAATACACGATTATAGCAAGTAAAAGATATAGGCCAGGCGTGGTGGCTCATGCCTGTAATCCCAGCACTTTGGGAGGCTGAGATGGGCAGATCACCTGAGGTCAGGAGTTTGAGACCAGCCTGGCCAACATGGTGAAACCCTGTCTCTACTAAAAATACAAAATTAGCTGGGCGTGGTGGCGGGCGCTTGTAATCCCAGCTACTCGGGGGGCTGAAACAGGAGAATCGCTTGAACCCAGGAGGCGGAGGTTGCACTTCAGCCTGGGCAAAAAAGAGCAAAACTCTGTCTCAATTTAAAAGAAAAAAGATATATACATATATGACTGTGTGTGTGTGTATATATATACACACAAAGTGCCAGAAAGGAAGGCACAAAATAACACTAGTAATACTAGGTGAGTAGCTGTAAACATGAATTCCCTTCTGATGTATGATTAATAAAATAAATAGCACCCTGAGCATCTTCAAATATAAACCAAATGTCATAATTGCTTGCTGGTGTGAGTCCAGAGTCCAAAGGCTGACTATTCTTATGATTTCTTTTTAACTAAGCCTGTTAGGTATGGGGCCGAGTGAGTCAGAAAAGATTGAAAGTTGAGCGTTTTCAAATTTGAAGAAGGATTTCTTTTCACCAAAGCAGTAAAATTGCTCTCTTTTTTCTACCCTTATTTTGTTTCAGTTTCTCTGAGTTAAATGCTAATTTTTATTATCTATTTTTTTAAAATGCTGCTTTCCATGCAAACTTTAGATCTTTAGGTCACTATTTTCCAATTAACCCTCTTATCCTCGCTGCATCAAGCTGGTCCTTCTCTCTCACCACTGCAGGCTCAGAAAATCATCGCATGTTAGTTGGGCATGATTGCCCGAACCTGCAGTCTCAGCTACTGGGGAGAGTGAGATGTGGGGATCACGATCACTTGAACCCAGGATTTCCAGGCTGTAGTGCCTGATGATTGTGCCTCTGAATAACCACTGAACTACAGCCTGGACAACATAGCAAGACCCTGTCTCTTAAACGTTAACTAATCAGTTAAAATGAAAAGAAAATCATCGCATGTTAGAACTGTAAAGGATGGGGCCAGGCATGGTGGCTCACACCTGTAATCCCAGCACTTTGGGAGGCTGAGGCAGATGGATCATCTGAGGTTAGATGTTCGAGACTAGCCTGGTAAACATGGAGAAACCCCATCTCTACTGAAAATACAAAAATTAGCCAGGTGTGGTGGTGGGCACCAGTAATCCCAGCTACTCAGGAGGCTGAGGCAGGAGAATCACTTCAACCCAGGAGGTGGAGGTTGCAGTGAGCCAAGATCATGCCACGGCACTCCAGCCTGGGCGACAGAGTGAGACTCCATCTCCAAAAACTAAAAAGAAAAAGAACTGTAAAGGATGCTAGAATTCTTCTGTTCAAGGTTTCTCAAATTAGGGTCAGTTGGAAGTAGAAAGGTATGTGGCTTTGTTGTTACGTAGTCCTTCAATTTACTTTGCATTGATAATTTTATAATAGTATAAGGCTATATATAAGCATAAGGCATTTTCAATGGACTGAATGTTTGTGTACCTCCAAAATTCATGTGTTAAAATCTTAAGCCCCAAGGAGATGGTATTAGGAGGTGGGGCCTTTGGGGGGTGATTAGGTCATGATGGCAGAGCCCTCATAATGGGATTAATGATCGTGATGGTTGACTTTGGGTGTCAACTTGGCTGAATTGAGGAATTCTCAGAAAGCTGATAAAGTATCATTTACTCCGAATGCTGCAGCAGGCACTGAGCTATTTCTCTTCTGCAGAAAGGGACACCCAGCTGGTTTTACTTTGGACTAGAGTGTTTCCCGAGGAAACTGGCCTGTGGGTCAATGGACTAAGTGTGGGGAAATCTGCCTTCGATGTGGGCAGGTACCGGCCAACTGACTGGGGGCCTGAATGGAACAAAAAGGCAGAAGAACAGCAAAGTTCTCTCCCTCACTTTACCAGGGCTGAGACACCCTTCTTCTCCTGCCGTTGGACGTCGGAACTCCAGGTTCTCCAGCCTTTGGACTCTGGAACTCACACCAGCAAGCAATGCCAACTGGGGACAGCCACAGGCACCCAACTCCAACCCCTGAGAGCGGCTGCGTGGGCTGAGCCCAGCAAAGCCATGGGGATGGGGCTGCCCAGGGCTGTGGAGGATCAACCCTCACCCAGTAAATTCAGATACCAAAATGTAGCATCAAAGAAGATTGAATGCCTTAAGATTTAATGACTTTTGCCCTGTTAAGTTTTGGACTTCCTTGGGATCTGTTATTCTTTTCCTCTTTCCTATTTCTCCCTTTTGGAGTGGAAATGTCTGCCCTGTCCCTGTACCACCAAAGTATTTTGGAAACATTTAACTTGTTTGATTTCACATGCTCACAGTGGGAGGGAGGGAAATTTGTCCTAGAATGACTCCTGCCTGGGGTCTCACTCATACCAGATTCAGATGAGTCTGTGGGCTTTAGACTTTTAAGTTGATACTGGAATGAGTTCAGAGATTTGGAGCTATTGGGATGGAATGAACATATTTTGCATGTGAGAAGGACATGAATTTGGGGTGCCAGGGTCGGAGTGGTGGAATGCTTTGGTTTGAATGTGTCCCTTCCAAAATTCAGGTGTTGCCAATGTGATAATATTAAGAAGTGGGGCCTGTGGGCTTCATCCTGGGATGCAAGGCTGGTTCAACATATGCAAATCAATAAACGTAATCCAGCATATAAACAGAACCAAAGACAAAAACCACATGATTATCTCAATAGATGCAGAAAAGGCCTTTGACAAAATTCAACAGCCCTTCATGCTAAAAACTCAATAAATTCTGTATTGATGGGCATTATTATCTCAAAATAGTACTAAGAGCTGTTATGACAAACCCACAGCCAATTCATACTGAATGGGCAAAAACTGGAAAAATTCCCTTTGAAAACTGGTACAAGACACAGATGCCCTCTCTCACCACTCCTATTCAACATGGTGTTGGAAGTTCTGGCTAGGGCAATCAGGCAAGAGAAAGAAATAAAGGGTATTCAGTTAGGAAAAGAAAAAGTCAAATTGTCCCTGTTTGCAGATGACATGATTGTATATTTAAACCCCATCATCTCAACCCAAAATCTCCTAAAGCTGATAAGCAACTTCAGCAAAGTCTCAGGATACAAAATCAATGTGCAAAAATCACAAGCGTTCTTATACACCAGTATCAGACAAACAGAGAACCAAATCATGAACGAACTCCCATGCACAATAGCTTCAAAGAGAATAAAATGCCTAGGAATCCAACTTACAAGGGATGTAAAGGCCCTCTTCAGGAGAACTACAAACCACTGCTCAGTGAAATAAAAGAAATTTTCTAAACAAATGGAAGAACATACCATGCTCATGGATGGGAAAGAGAATTCAATGTCGTGAAAATGGCCATACACCCAAGGTAATGTATAGGTTAGTGCCATTCCCATTAATACCAATGACTTTCTTCACAGAATTAGAAAAACTACTTTAAAAGTTCATATGGAACCAAAAAGACCCATTGCCAAGACAATCCTAAGCCAAAATTAAAGCTGGGTATCCAGCTACCTGACTTCAAACTACACTACAAGGCTACAGTAGCAAAACAGCATGGTACTGGTACCAAAACAGAGATATAGACCAATGGAACAGAACAGAGTCCTCAGAAATAATACACATCACAACCTTCTGATCTTTGACAAACCTGACAAAAACAAGAAATGGGGAAAAGGATTCCCTATTTAATAAATGGTGCTAGGAAAATTGGTTTGAGTCATAAGTAGAAAGCTGAAACTGGTTTCTTACTCCTTATATATGAAAATTAATTCAAGATGGATTAGAGACTTAAATGTTAGACCTAAAACCATAAAAACCCTAGAAGAAAACAGGTAATACCTTTCAGGACAGGCATGGGCAAAGGGACTTCATGTCTAAAACACCAAAAGCAATAATGGCAACAGAAGCCAAAATTGACAAATGGTATCTGGAGTAAATAAAAGCTTCTGCACAGCAAAGAAACTACGATCAGAGTGAACAGGCAACCTACAGAATGGGAGAACATTTTGCAATCCCTATTCATCTGACAAAGGGCTAATAATATCCAGAACCTACAAAGAACTCAAACAATTTACAAGAAAAAACAAAACAACCTCATCAAAAAGTGGGCCAAAGGATATGAACAGACCTTACTTCTCAAAGACATTCATACAGCCAACAGACACAGCAAGAAAAATGCTCATCATCACTGGTCATCAGAAATGCAAATCAAAACCACAATGAGATACCATCTCACACCAGTTAGAATGACAATCATTAAAAAGTCAGGAAGCAACAGGTGCTGGAGAGAATGTAGAGAAATAGGAACACTTTTACACTGTTGGTGGGACCATTGTGGAAAATAGTGTGGCAATTCCTCAGGATCTAGAACTAGAAATGCCATTTGACCCAGCCATCCCATTACTTTGTATGTAATAACATACAAAGTAATAACATTCCATTACAAAGGATTATAAATCATGCTGCTATAAAGACACATGCACATGTATGTTTATTGTGGCACTATTCACAATAGCAAAGACTTGGAATCAACCCAAATGTCCATCAGTGACAGACTGGATTAAGAAAATGTGCTTTGTTGCGCCGTGAATACTATGCGGCATAAAAGAGGATGAGTTCATGTCCTTTGTGGCAGGAACATGGAGTGGGGCTGGGAAACCATCATTCTCAGCAAACCTCGAGAAGAACAGTAAACCAAACACTTGCATGTTCTCACTCATAGGTGGGAATTGAACAACGAGATCACTTGGACACAGGAAGGAGAACATCACACACCGGGGCCTCGTGGGGAGGAGGGAGGGGGGAGGGATGGCATTGGGAGATATACCTAATGTAAATGACGAGTTAATGGGTGCAGCACACCAATATGGCACATGTATACATATGTAACAAACTTGCACGTTGTGCACATGTACCCTAGAACTTAAAGTATAATAGAAAGAAAGAAAGAAAGAAAGAAAGAAAGAAAGAAAGAAAGAAAGAAAGAAAATCCTCTGTGAATATAATAAATTTCTCGTGACCAAATCTTGTTTGTTTATGGAACCAGGGTATGAGGAAAATGGAATTCCCTACTCTGAGCCCTCTGCTTATAGCAGTGCCATGCTCCAGAAAAAAGAAAAAAAAAAAGAAGTGGGGCCTTTAAGAAGTGATTAGGCTATGAGGGTTCCTTCTTCCTGCATGGAGTTAGGCTTGGTAGAGGAAGTTCGTCCCTTTTGCCCTTCAGCCTTCTGCTAGGTGAGGACACAGCATCCTCACCTCTGGAGTATACAGCAATAAGGCACCATCTTGGAAGCAGTGACTGGATGGTCATCAGACAACTGAATCCACTGGCACCTTGATCTTGAACTTCCCAGCCTCCAGAACTGTGGGAAAGTTAATTTCTGTTCTTTATAAATTACCCAGTCTCAGGTATTTCATTTATTTTTTAAAATTTTTAAACTTTAACTTTTTGTAGGTACATAGTAGGTAGATATATTTCTGGGGTACATGAGATGTTTTGATACAGGTATGCAATGTGTAATAATCACATCATGAAGAATGGGGTCTCCATTCCCTCAAGCATTTATCCTCTGTTACAGACATTCCAATTATACTCTTAGTTATTTTTAAATGCACAATTACATTATTAGTCTCGGGTATTTTGTTGTAGCAGCACAAATGGACTAAGACAATGCATTTGTAAGAAGAGACATGGTGAGAGATAATCTCTCTTGGACATGTGAGGACATAGTGAGAAGTTGGCTGGCTGCAACCTCGAAGCAGGCCCTCACTAGAACCCAATCATGCTGTCACCCTGATCGCAGACTTCCAGCCTCTAGAATAGCAAGAAATAAATTTCTGTTGCTCATCAGCCACCTGGTGTATGGTAGTTAGTTTCAGTAGCTTTAACTGACTAAGACAGCATTTATACTTAATTGTATAATTACATATATTTAAGCATCACTACAATAGAAATATTTTTATTCAGTTAACACCCAGGAGGGGCATGAGAATTTTCATTCTTTATAAGAGGCCAGTCCTTAGTAAGTCTCTACCTGCCTTCATGTGATAAGGACTCTGAGTCTGAGGCAAGAGAATGACTGGGCCCTGCTCCCTCTGGGTTGGGGGACTAAAACCTGTTCAGTATGTGTCTTAGTCTGTTTCGTGCTGCCATAACAGAATACTAGAGACTGGGTAATTTATAAAGAAAAGAAATTTATTTCTCACAGTTCTATAGGCTGGGAAGTCCAATATCAAGGTGCTGGCATCTAGGGAGATCCTTCTTGCTGTGTCATCCCATGGTTGAAGGTGGGAGGGCCTTCTTGCTGTGTCATCCCATGGTTGAAGGTGGGAGGGTCTTCTTGCTGTGTCATCCCATGGTTGAAGGTGGGAGGGTCTTCTTGCTGTGTCATCCCATGGTTGAAGGCATCACATGGTGAGAGAAAGGGAGAGAGAGGGAGAGAAGGGAAAAGAGCCAGACTTATCCTCTTATCAGGAACCCACTTTTTGGAATAATTAACCCACCCCCCTGCAAATGGCATTAGTCCATCCACGAAGGCAGAGCCCTCATGACCTAATCACCTCTTAAAGGTCCCACATTTCAACGTCATTGCACTGGGGATTAAGTTTCCAACACATGAACTTCGGGGAACACATTCAAGCCATAGCTACACACTTAATTATTCCATACAGGATTTAGAAGCTCTGGCTGGCATTGGCCTGTCAGACTCTACATCACAGGTCTGAGAGCTCAGTGGTGGTTGTAGCTTCCCCAAACCATCTTTATAGTCATGATCAAATTCATATATCCCACCCAGAACTGTCCCCTGAGCTCCAGATTTACATTTTGAGGCATGTACTCAACATCTATTCTTGGACATCTCAAGCTTAACACACCCAACAAGTGCCTAAGTCTTCCCCTTCCCATTTACAAGGACACTCTCTGATATGGTTTGGCTGTGTCCCCACCCAAATCCCAACTTGAATTGTATCTCTCAGAATTCCCATGTGTTGTGGGAGGGACTCAGGGGGAAGTAACTGAATCATGGGGGCTGGTCTTTCCCATGCTATTCTCGCGATAGTGAATAAGTCTCGAGATCTGATGGGTTTATCAGAGGTTTCCGCTTTCACTTCTTCCTCATTTTCTCTTGCCACTGCCATGTAAGGAGTACCTTTCGCCTTCCACCATGATTCTGAGGCCTCCCCAGTCATGTAAAACTGTAAGTCAAATTAAACCTCTTTTTCTTCCCAGTCTTGGGTATGTCTTTATCAGCATGAAAATGGACTAATACAGTAAACTGGTACCAGTAGAGTGTGGCGCTGCTGAAAAGATAATCCTAAAATGTGGAAGCGACTTTGGATCTGGGTAATAGGCAGATGGTTGGAACAGTTTGGAGGGCTCAGAAGAAGATAGGAAAATGTGGGAAAGTTTGGAACTCCCAGAGACTTGTTGAACAGCTTTGGCAAAAAAGCTGATAGTGATATGAACAATAAGGTCCAGGCTGAGGTGGTCTCAGATGGAGATGAGGAACTTGTTGAGAACTGGAGCAAAGGTGACCCTTGTTATCTTTTAGCAAAGAGACTGGCAGCATTTTGCCCCTGCCCTAGAGATTTGTGGAACTTTGAGCTTGAGAGAGATGATTTAGGGTATCTGGCAGAAGAAACTTCTAAGCAGCAAAGCATTCAAAAGGTGACTTGGGTGCTGTTAAAGGCATTCTGTTTTAAAAAGGAAACAGCATAAAAGTTCAGAAAACTTGCAGCCCGATGATGCAATAGAAAAGAAAAATCTGTTTTCTGAGGAGAAATTCAAGCCGGATGCAGAAATTTGCATAAGTAGCAAGGAGCCTAATGTTAATCCCCAAGATCATGGAGAAAATGTCCCCAGGGCGTGTCAGAGACCTTCAGGGCAGCCTCTCCCATCACAGGCCTGGAGGCCCAGGAGAAAAAAGTGGTTTCATGGGCTGGCCCCAGGGTGTCTGTGCTGTGAGCAACCTAGGGACTTGGTGCTCTGTGTCCCAGCCTCTCCAGTTGTGGATGAAAGGGGCCAACATAGAGCTCAATCTGTGGCTTCAGAGGGTGGAAGCCCAAAACCTTGGCAGCTTCCATGTGGTGTTGAGCCTGCGGATGCACAGAAGTCAAGAATTGAGGTTTGGGAACCTCTGTCTAGATTTCAGAAGATGTATGGAAAAGCCTGGATGCCCAGGCAAAAGTTTGCTGCAGGGGCAGGGCCCTCTTAGAGAACCTTTGCTAGGGCAGTGTGGAAGGGAAATGTGGGGTTGGAACCCCCACACAGAGTCCCTACTGGGGCATGCCTAGTGGAGCTGAATGAAAAGGGACACCATCTTCCAGATCCCAGAATGGTAGATCCACCAACAGCTTGCACCATTTGCCTGGAGAAGCTGCAGACACTCAATGCCAGCCTATGAAAGCAGCCAGGAGAGAGGCTATACCTTACAAAGCCACAGGGGCGGAACTGTCCAAGACCATGGGAACCCACCTATTGCATCAGCGTGACCTGGATGTGAGACCTGAAGTCAAAGGAGATCATTTTGGAACTTTAAAATTTGACTGCCTCGCTGGATTTTGAACTTGCATAGGGCCTGTAACCACTTTGTTTTGGCCAATTTCTCCCATTTGGAATGGTTGTATTTACCAATTAACCGTGCCCACATTGTATCTAGGAAGTAACTAGCTTGCTTTTGATTTTAAAGGCTCATAGGTGGAAGAGACTTGACTTGTCTCAGATGAGACTTTGGACTGTGGACTTGTGGGTTAATGCTGAAATAAATTAAGACTTTGGGTGACTAATGGGAAGGCATGATTGGTTTTGAAATGTGAGGACATGAGATTTGGAGAGGCCAGGGGTAGAATGATATGGTTTGGCTGTGTCTCCACCCAAATCCTCAACTTGAATTTATCTTCCAGAATTGAGGGGTCCAGGGGGAGGTAATTAAATCATGGGGGCTGGTCTTTCCCATGCTATTCTCCTGATGGTAAATAAGTCTCACAAATCTGATAGGTTTATCAAGGGTTTCTGCTTTTGCTTCTTCCTGATTTTCTCTTGCTGCTGCCATGTAAGAAGCACCTTTCACCTACTGCCATGATTCTGAGGCCTCCCCAGCCATGTGGAACTGTAAGTCCAGTTAAACCTCTTTTTCTTCCCAGTCTTGGATATGTCTTTATCAGCAGCACGAAAACAAACTAATACACCCTCCTTGGCCAAACCTGAGTCAGGCCCTGCTCAGCTGTCTTCTAGATTAGGCCTCATCCTCAGCATGCCAAGCCCAGGTTGGTGAGAATCTGCCCACTCTTGATACCTAACCAAGTTCCTTTTGGTAACTTTCTGCCCAGTGACCCCTCACCCTGTTGGCCATAAATCCATGGCTGCCCCTGTTGCATTAGGATTTGAGTTCAGTCTCCTTCCCTATTGCAATAGTCTGGAAAAAAGTCTTCCTGGCCTGTTAAACTCTGTCTGGTGTAATTTTTCTTTCACATCACCTCCACACCCACCCCCAAAACTCATGCACCTCCACCTTTTTCTGCCAGACACCCAGATGCATGGGCCCTAAAACACAGGTGTCATACTTGATGCCACCCCTCCCTTATTCTTTGCATCCAATCAACCCATCTCAACTCTGTCCACTTCTCCCTCCCTAGTCCCAGTCACGCTGACCTCCATCCCCCATGACTACAGCCTCCTCCAGCTGGTCTCCCATGTCGACTTCCCCCCCCTTGAATCCATTCACACAAAGCAGCAAGACTGAACTGCTTAGGTGACAAATCAAACAATGGCTTGCTCTTTCTCAAACCTTCCAAGGGCTTCTCGTTTCTCTGAGACTGAAATCCAGACTCCTCACCTGACTGCAAGGCCCTTCTCCCCAGCCTCATTGCATTACCTTTCCCTGGTTCCTCTGCTCCAGGGGCCACACTGATGGGTCTTCTGTTTCATAATCACCCATCTCTGCCTCATCTCGGCTCTTTGTTCTGGGTCTGCCCTTGACCAGGATGATGTCTTCCCCTCAAGTGGGTCCTTCTCATCCTCTGGGTCTCAGCTTCAATGTCAACCTTCTGAGACACTCTTCTGACCAATACCCCTAAAGTGCAACCCCTGTCTGGTTCAGACCTATGCTCATTTTCTTCACAGCCCCCACTACAATTGCACATAGTTATTTGCCTGCTTATCTGTCTTCATGTTTCCCTCCCACTGGCATGTAAGCAACATGAGGGCAGGGCTGTGACATCCTTGTTGACAGCGACGCCACCTTCACTTGCCTAGGACTGCACCCAACATGTGGTAAACTCTCAGTCAAAACACACTGAATGACCTGAGTTAACCTTGAGTCGACATTGACCTTTTCTGTAAGCTCTTCAGTCACAGAACAGTCCCCTGCAGACCAGGGGGTGGGTTTCCTGATGGGGCCCACAGTACTGCCTACTTCAGACAAGCTCCTGCCCTCTACCTTGGCACAGCCAAACGTAGGCTGGCTTGAGGCAGGGAAACACATATTGTTTATGTTGGCCTCAAAGTAGCATTAAGTGTTTTTTGTTTTGTTTTTTGTTTGCTGTTTGTTTGTTTTGACGGAGAGTCGCTCTGTCACCCAGGCTGGAGTCCAATGGCGTGATCTCGGCTCACTGCAATGTCTGCCTCCCGGGGTTCAAGCAATTCTCCTGCCTCAGCCTCGCGAGTAGCTGGGATGACAGGCGCCCACCACCACATTTGGCTAATTTTTTTGTATTTGTAGTAGAGACAGGGTTTCATTGTGTTAGCCAGGATGATCTCTATCTCCTGACCTTGTGATTCGCCCACCTCGGCCTCCCAAAGTGCTGGGGTTACAGGCGTGAGCCATCACACCCAGCCAGTAGCATTACGTGTTCTTACATTTTATGTCACAAAGTGGCGGGGTCCCATGACATGACATTGGACATTGTGTGGGCCATGGGCAGATAAGCTTGCACCAGAGCCCATGGCAACCATGAGTTCTGAGAAGCTGAAATGCACATTTGGGAAATTTAATACTTCTTCAATACAACAACAGAATTTCTCTATTTCCATCAAAGAAGGTCACTAGGAATGAAACTAAGCATAAAAAAGGAGTTAGGGTTTTATTTGTTTATTTGTTTTTTTTTCATTTCAGCTTGTAATTAAGCCATCAGGTAATGGCATTTTACTGAAAGTGGCTGCTGTATGTCCCTCTGGTACCTGGGGTTTCCTGCTCAGGCTTCCCTTGCAGACCCACAGGAGGCGGGAGGAGGCTGCTCAAGAAATTCTCATTGCATCAAAGCACAGCCTCACCCTCTTTAGGCTGAGCAGTTTCAAAGCGTGGACATATCAAAGGGAACGAGGGCTGAGTGAAATCCTGGAATAGACGAAGGGGGACACAAGCTCTGGTAGACACCCAGTGACTTGTGTAGGAAACGGGAGATGAGGTACGGGAGCATAAAGGCACTCTCTTCTGATGGCTTCCATTTCCCAGGAAAGTTGGGAATGGGAACCAGCTCCCCTCGAGTGAGAGCAGGAGGAAGGAATATTGGAGGCTCCAGGACAGAAGAGTATGAGCTGATATCCAGGAAAAGGAGGCGCCTGCTGATTAAAAAACTGCAGTGGAATTGGCTGGAAATAATTAAGGGCCACTGAGGTTCGGTCAGCAATGCAGAGTGCCACCCGTTGGCATTGGCTGGGCTTTTTCTCCAGGCTGTTTGGGTTCACAGATGTAGGTGGGTGCAGAGATGCAGACACCAGGGGAGGGATTTTTCTAGGCAAGCATGAGAGCGACAAGCAGGGCAACTGAGTTGTAAGTATTTGCCAGGGACTGGTTAAAATGATGGAATGTGGCTTTACAGTTTCAGGTTTTATGTTTAAGTCTTTAATCCATTTTGAGAAAACATAGGGAAAAAGCTTATGGGTATTAGCCTTGACAATGATTTTTAGACATGATCCCAAAAGCACAGGCAACAAAAGCAAACAGGTGGGATTGCACCAAACTAAAAAGCTTCTGCACAGCAAAAGAAACAAAGAGTGGAGAGACAGCCTGTCGAACGGAATGAGATATGTGCAAACCATATATCCTATATGAGGTTAATGTCCAAAATATATAGGAAACTCAAACAACTCAACAGCGAGAAAGCAAATAACTTCATCAAAAATGGACAAGTTACCTAAGTGGACATTTCTCAAATGAAACATATAAATGACCAACAGGTTTGTGAAAAAATGCTCAACATCACTAATCATTGGGGAACTACAAATTAAAATGAGATATCACCTAACGCCTTGAGAAAGGCTATTATAAAAAAGACCAAAGGCCGGTGTCGGTGAGGATGCAGAGAAAGAGGGACCCTTGTACTGTTGGTGGGAATGTGAGTTAGACCAGCCATTATGGAAAACAATTTAGAGGTTCCTCAAAAAATTAAAAATAGAGCTACCATGTGATCCAGCAATCCCACTACTGGGGATATATCCAGAGGAATGAAATCAGTATCTAGAAGAAATATCTGCACGTCCACGTTTGTTGCATTATTATTCACGGTAACCAAGACATGCCATCAACCTCTAAGTGTCCACTGATGGATGAATGAATAAGGAAAATGTGGTATATGCACACATGTGATATATATACTCCACATCCTCACTAACACAACAGAATACTACTCAGCCTTAAAAAAAACATTTCCAACAACATGAATGAACCTGGAGGACATTATGCTAAGTGAAATAAACTAGACTCAGAAAGACAAATACTGCATGATCTCACTTATATGTGGAGTGTAAAAAAGTTGAACTTTATAGAGGCAGAGAGTAGGATAGTGGTTACCAGTGCCCTGGGGTGAGAAGAATGGGGAAATGCTGGTCAAAGGGTATGAAGTTTCAGTTAGACGGGAGGAATGAGCTCTGGAGACCTATTGTACATCATGGTGGGTATAGTTAATAACAATGTATTGTGTTCTTAAAAATTGCTAAGAGAGGCCAGGTGCAGTGGCTCACGCCTGTAATCCCAGCACTTTGGGAGGTGGAGGCAGGTGGATCACGAGGTCAAGAGATCGAGACCATCCTGGCGAACATGGTGAAACCCCGTCTCTACTAAAAACACAAAAAAATTAGCCAGGCGTGGTGGCGGACGCCTGTAGTCCCAGCTACTCGGGAGGCTGAGGCAGGAGAATCACTTGAACCCGGGAGGTGGAGCTTGCAGTGAGCCAAGATCACGCCACTACACTCCAGCCTGGGTGACAGAGTGAGACAATGTCTCAAAAAAAAAAAAAAAAATTGCTAAGAGAGTAGATCTTAACTGTTCCTCCCACAAAACATGACAAGTATGTGAGATGGTAGATGTGTTAATTGGCTTGATTGTGGTAATTATTTCACAATGTATATGTATATCAAAACATCATGTTTCTTGTCATAAATGTAAACATTTTTTGTCAATTACACTTCAATAAAGCTGGGAAAAAAGAGAGTTCATTCAAATGAATAGCACATTAAATACACCCCACTATGTAATTTTTTAATGATGGAATATGGGGTCTTTTCATTTTTTTTTTTTTTTTTTTTGACACAGAGCCTTCCTCTGTCGCCCAGGCTGGAGTGCAATGGCATGATCTTGGTTTACTGCAATTTGAGTAGCCGGGATTGCAGGCGCCTGCCACCACGTCCAGCTAAGTTTTGTAGTTCTAGTAGAGATGGGGTTTCTCCGTATTGGCCAGGCTGGTCTCAAACACCTGACCTCAAGTGATCTGCCCACCTCAGCCTCCCAAAGTGCTGGAATTATAGGCGTGAGCCACTGCACCTGACAGTGATAATATTTTTTAAGTAGGAATATTTTTAAGTAGGAAAAAAATGTAAAGCAGATGCTAGTCAGATTAAGAATGAGCCGGTCCCAAGAGATAGTCCATGGAAGCACGCAAGACTTCATCCTGCACCTTTGACTTCCGGGGCAAAGGAGTCACCGGGACACAGGGTATGAGGAGCACCCCTAGAATCGCCAGCACCTCCAAATGGGTTTTCTGGTCAGAGTCTGGCTCTCCAGGGCACAGCTTCCACTCCTCCTAAGATAGAATCCACTCCACTCTTAGGTAAAATGTGAGTTAATACACCAAAGACAGGCAGGGGGAGAGACTGGCCATCTGTGATGGGTTGGGTTGTGTCCCCCAAAATTCACTGATGAAGTCTTGATCTTCTGAAGTCTTTACAGGGGTGGTTAAGTTAAAATGAGGCCATGAGGATCTGTCCTAATCTAAAATCATTTGTGTGCACGTGTATATTCATTGCAGCACTATTCACAATAGCAAAGACATGGAATCAACCTAAATGCTCATTAATGGTAGACTGGATAAAGAAAATGTGGTGCAAATATACCATGGAATACTATGCAGCCATAAAAAGAAAAAGATCATGTCCTTTGCAGGAACATGGATGGAGCTGGAGGCCATTATTCTAAGCGAACTAACACGGGAACAGAAAACCAAATATCACATGTTCTCACTTGTAAGTGGGAGTTAAATGATGAGAACACATGGATACATAGAGGGGAATAATGCACACTGGGGCCTATCAGAGAGTGGAGGGTAGGAGGAGGGAGAGGATCAGGAAACATAACGAATGGGCACTAGGCTTAATATACCTGGGTGATGAAATAATCTGTACGACAACCCCCATGATACCGGTTTACCTACGTGGCAAACCTGCATTTGTACCCAGGAACTTAAAATAAACATTTAAAAAAGAGGCAATTAGGATACAGACATGTAGAGAGGGAAGTCTGCAAGCCAAGGAGAGAGGCTGCAGGAGAATCCAAACCTGACACTTTGATCCTGGACTTCCAGGCTCCGGGACTACGCAGCAATAACCTTCTGCTGTTCATTCCCCCAGTGTGTGTAGCTTCCTTACAGGAACCCCAGCAAACGCATACACCATCCAGACTAGGTAGGCCATTTTTCTAAAATATTACTAAACTATGTCAAATATTTAAACACTGTTTTGTAAAATACAAGCTGAAGTGTTTGAACAACGTTTCCTCATTTGCACATTTATGCGCCAGTGAATTGCTGGTTGACATATTCATAGGTTTCAGCATATGGCTTCTGGTGCATTTCATATATGTTTGGTTTCATCACACTGAATTCTGTTGTCACTTACATTAAGTCCCCAAAAGACCTTTTCATGAAATGTTACGGAGGGATCATGAAATAATGAAATCAGATAAATAAACAATTGAATCTGGTGAATCCAACCAAAATTAAAAGTCATCATATTAGGGTCGCGTTTGTACTATTTTGAGTGATAGCAACATATTATGGAATGAGACACAAGATGCATTCCTAATTATATGTGTCTGTGCACGTGTGTGTGTGTGTGTGCGTGTTGATGTATCAACTCTGGACCAAAAAAATGTTTTCTTAAATAACTATCTGAAGGCAAATAGTTCTCCAGTTAAATAGTTCTTCAAATAGTTAAGAAACTATTTAAAGTTTCTTAAAGAACTGTTGGAAAGTGGATAAGAACAGGCAAAAACGGGAAGAGTGTCCATCTGTAAGGGATGAGGATTTGCCTGGCTTTCCATTGGGGCTGATGTAGAAAGTAGAGGCTCTCTCACTGCCTTGAGGGCTCAGCAGAAGAGAAGGGATTCCTAAAAGGCTTGAAAACGAGGAGGGAAAGGAGCAGGTCAAAAGGAGCAAGTGAGCGCTTCCGGATATGTTGTCTGCAGGCACTTAGAACGGTCCGGCGTTTGACATACTGTCGTAGGCTTTCCTAAAATACAGCCTTTAACGAAACTAGGCTGCCCTGAACCCCTGGTAATGGAATTGTTTACCTTTATACCAAGAAGGTTGGGAAAGCACCAACATCTGCATGTGGCATGTGCCCAGGCAGACTTCGAGGGGTTCGTGCGGTAAGACCTAAAGTTCTTATGAGATGGTCCAAAGCGAAGAAACATGTCCGCAGGGCCTGTGGTGGCTCCATGTGTGCTAGATGTGTTCGTGACAGGACCAAGCGTGCCTTCCGTATCGAGGAGCAGAACATTCTTGTGAAAGTGTTGAAGGCACAAGCACAGAGTCAGAAAGCTAAATAAAAAATGAAACTTTTTTGAGTAATAAAAATGAAAAGGCCTAAAAAAAGAAAGGAGCAAGGGGGGAGCTCTTAAAACCTGTGTATAAATTCCCCCAGGTCTTCAACTGACCTCTCAGCTGTGCCTGAGTGGGAGAGAGTCCAGGGAAACTTTCAGAAGGAGCCAGCTGGAGTGCTGAGGAGACAAGGGAGGAACCAGAAAATACGATGTAGTAAATCTCAAAAGGTTGACATTTTGGGGAGCATGTTCTCTGACTACAGTGAAATTAAACTAGAAATCGACATTTTGAAAATCTCCAAAAAGTTACAGTGGGCATTACTGGGCAATTGATGAGCTTTGATTGTGGGCTGAGGATTCAGGTAATAATATCGTATCGGTGTTAAGTCTCCGGATTTTGGTAATTACAGTGTGGTCATGTCCAAGATGGTCTTTGTTTCTGGGAAATACACGCTGGAGCATTTAGAGGTAAAACGGCACAGTCTGTGCGGAGGGGAGAGGGAGAGAGAAGGGAGGAGGACGAAGAGAGAGGAGTGAAAAAGCAAACAGCATAAAATGTTAAACAATTGTTGAACCTGGGTAAACAGTACGTGGGAGCTCTTTGTACTGTATTTGCAACTTCTCTGAAATTTTAAAATTATATCAAAATGTACCCTTAAAAAAAAACAAAAGAATACCTAACTGGCATCCTATTTTGCTTCTATTTACTTCTGGAATTGTCTGTATAGGAGATTAGAGGTAAGAGCTTCCAAAGTGCTCCACCCTCACACCCAGCTGGGAGGGGCCGTGAATGGTACCATGGGGATGGTGGCCAAACGGCAGACAGGGGCTTTGTCACCTAGCGCAGAGGGCAGACCAGGTCCCCACAGCGCCAGCCCGCTCCTGAGCACCATCTCACCATTATTGGGTTTCTAAGTGGACAGCAGCAAGATCCTTGTGCTAAACTGCAAAACACATCACAGAGCCCAGAGGCAAGGATTAGTGTCCGCTAGACAAACGACCAGCTGCGATTATCATCTTGTTGAACGTTTAGAAACATCGAGATAGGAAAGGTGAGAGAGTAATTGTCTCTGAATAATGAGTTTTTCTGCGGTGGCAGTGGTGCGGGGCGTTCAGCGGAGGCTGAAGAGGGGAGAGAAAGTTGCCAACCATGAAGAACGCTTTAGAGAGCAATGTTGACTTCGCGATCGGCCCCTGTCTTAGCATTTCCTGCACATCCCCCACGCACCACACTCCTCAGACAGGTTCTCTTCTGTCTTTGAAGCAGGCATTAGCTCTGCACATGCTAGTGGTCCTGAAGCACCTCTCTGCCACCTTCCTGTGTTTGGGAGAATCTCTCCTCCTGGATCTCAGTGGGAGGCAGGGACTGACTCCCACAGCAGAAGACAAAATGCCAGGGACTTGCTTCCTCAGCCTTCCTTGCAGTGTAAGGTGGGATGTGAGGCAGCCAATCAGATGTGTTTGCCCAGAGTCCCAGGGATCCCCAAGGCCCTCTCTCAGGCAGCTAGCACAGCTGCAGGCCATGGAGACCCTGGGTCAGCAGTGCAGGTGCAGCACCCAGCAACTAGGACCCTCAGTGGCTGCAGAAGCAGCGTCCCTGAGGAGCGGTCACGGGCATGGTTCCCACACAGCTAGCCGCTCTGCGACTTGCCAGACATCATGTGTACAATCCAGTGACATTAAATACTTTCTCAGTGTTGTGCAGTCATCACTACTATCTAGTTCAGGACTTCATCACCCAAACGGAAACCCCGTATCCACGAAGCAGCCGCTTTCCTTCCTCCCTTCCCCACTCGGTCCCTTGCAACCACTAGTGCATTCTGTCTCCATGGATTTGCTTTTTCTGGATGTTTGATATGAATGGAATTACGTGGTCTGACTTCTTTCCTTGAGTGTTTTCAAGCCCCATGCGTGTTGTAGCATGTGTCAGAGCTTCAGTCCTTTCTGCAGTCAAACAATATCCCATTGCATGGATATATTACATTTTGTTTACCCATTCATTTGTTGATGGACAGTGGGTTGTGCCCAGCTTTTGGTGATTGTGAATAGAGCTGCTATAAATATTCATGTACTAGTTTTTGTTTGGAGACCTATTTTCCATTCTTTCGGGTATAGACCTAGGAATGGAATTGCTGGGTCATGTAGTGATTCTATGTTTAACTTGTGGAGGAACTGCCAAGCTATTTTCCCCAGTATCCTTTTAATACATTATTTTCTCCTTAATACAATCAGAGTTTATTTCTGTTGTTTGCAACTAGGAACCCTGACTGATACCTTATTCCCTTACTGATGGGAAACCTGAGGCTCAGGGAAAGACTGAGTGGTTTGTCCAAGGCTCCTGACTGGATCCAGGCTACAAATCCCTTAACAGTTTGCTGCTGAGACTCTAGGACAGTGAGATTCCCTTTGCGTCTTACCTCCTGCATAAATAATATGGTGCGGTGGTTCCCAACGGGGGTCCCTGGAGGCCAAGGGTGCCATGAATTATTGACCAGGGTCTGGGAGCTATTTTGAATATTTCACTAAGTGTAATGGAAAACCTCCCACTTTCGCACGATGAAGCTGTTCAAGCTACCTAAAATGTCAAGTTTCTTTGCTTTTGGCAGAAATTAAATCAACCCATGGTGGTAATAAGAGTTACTGCCTGCTGATCAGACTCTGGCTCTCTAGCTGGCAGTTATGTATATCTTTGATTAATTTTAAAAATTGGAAAATGAATAAATTATTACTTAATAAATGAAGTTGTTTGGTGAATGAAAATCTTTTAAAACATGGGGTCCACGGGGAGAGAAATCAGACATGAGTGTCTTGGTGACAAGAAAGTCATCAAAGCATTGAGAACACGTCCTCGGCTGTCTCCTGGGGCTCTGGGTCTGAGGGTCTTGATTCTGCCAACGACAGCTCAGACCTTGTGCAAGTGACCGTGGGTGTCCCCTTCTCTGCTACAGAGGGGCTCACTTACTGCTGCCAAGCTTCCTTCCAGCTGTGGTGTCCTGTGATTCTAACCCACCTATGAAGGGAGGCAGCGATGAAGAGGGGGGAATAATTCGTTTTTTCTAGGTGGCTGTGGGGCAGATTCCCAGGGAAGCCAGAAGCTGAGCTGCCCGCAGGACACGGCAGTGACCAGAGATGGGAGGTCCTGCACATACCCCAGTCTCTCTCTCCAGACCCCTTCTCCTGCTGTATCCTCTGGCTTACAGATGGTCACTTTCCTTCACCCCTCACCTCTTCCCTCACCCACGTCCCACCAGGCCATTGCCAGGCCCTTTCTGTCTCTGGAGGTCTGTCCTCTGGATCAACACCTCTCTGTCCCCAGGCTGTCTCCCACAGGGTCCCCAGCCGGGCTCTGAACCTCAGGCTGGGCCTCTGAGCATTCACCACCTACTTCCCTGTCCAGCATCACAGAACCCTGATACCTTTGTTTTGTCTTTGCTAGCAGTGGTGTGGTCACATCACAACTTACTTCGTATAAGGTAAGCAAGTAAGGTAAGTCATGAAGCAGCCGTGACACCTGCCCTCCCAGCACACCTCTCACCATCCTTCCTAAAGCCTGCACCAGCCACAGGGAGCCACCTGCGGCCTCCCGGATGGCCAGGCTGTTCCCGGCCTCCAAGCCTTTGGGTCATCCCTAATTGCTTTCTTGACATTTAGCTTGAAAGAGTGACAAAGTGACATTTTAACTCCTGGCGATACATACTGGTCCTGATGACAAATACAGTCAGCCCCATTGGGCTTCTGTGTGATTTTGAACCCGCCCCTCCACCTCTCTGGGTGCTGAATACACTCATCACCTGAAAGAACATTTACCACCTACTTAACCATGAGCTATGGACATAAATAAATTAACGTTTGTAAAGAGCCTCAGAACGTTCAGGGGAACGGTACCCAGCAGTGAGTAAACAGCTCCGTGAAGTGCCAGCTCCTGAGGGCAGCCTTGCATGTCGTGAATACCAATGTCTTTACTGATGAACCCACAAACAGGCATTCATCAGTCAAAGACAATGGTCTGTGAACTCTTGCAGTTCACGCCCTGCGTGGGCATCAGACCTGAGATTTACTGCTTGATGGGTTTATTTAATATCTACCCAGAGATAGCGTCAGATCCCACAGCGGGAGGGCTCAGTCTGGAAGAGTGCCCCTCAGCCCTCAGACACCAGTCGCGGGGCCAGGCCTCCAGAGCTTCCCACCCATTGGCTTCAAGTTGGGGTTCCTACAACTCCCACTTTGTGTTTGATTAACTTGCTGGAGTGACTCACAGAACTCAGGGAAACACGTTTACCAGTTTATTTTAAAGAATGTCGCAAAGGATACAGATAAAGAGATGCACAGGATGAGGTACGGGGGAAGGTGCCTGGAGCTTCGGTGCCCTCCCTGGGCGCGCCACCCTCCAGCAGCCTCCATGGGTTCAGGTATCCGGAAGCTCCCGGACCCCATCCTCGTGGGTTTTTATGGAGGCTCCGATGCACGGGCATGCTTGACAACCACGTGGAAATGTGACTGGACAGAAAGCGTGTGATTTAAACCCAGCAAGGCCGACCCACTCAGACTTTTCTTGGCCTCTGTAAGCGGCATTCCTTCCTCTAGGGTATGGGGCAGGACCTTCTGTGGAATGAGGGCTTTTTGATCCACAAACAGATTAGCATCCCGCCATGGGCAAGTGAGAGAAAGCAGAAGGTCAGAGAGAGATTCTGTTTCCTGAGTCCTAAAGCACCCCAGCATTCTAACAAGGAATGTGGGCATTGGGAGCCAGGAACCTGGACCAAAACCAATACGCATATCCTAACACCACAGGCCTTTTGCGATGCGACGTTTTCCAGACACTTCCCAGACCTCACAACCCCTTCCGTCCTCCTTTCACTGTCGACTTCTCGGGCCTGATGCTAGCAGCTTTTGCACACACTGTGCCATTTAACTCTTACATCAGCCCAGTGTCCCAGCCTGCAGGTGTGGCTCAGGGAGCTTAGTAGGGGCTCAAGGACACTGTATTTGAACTTGAACTGCCCGACTCCAAAGTCCAAACTCTTCACTACTTTGCTAGTCGTCTTGTTTTCATCCTGAAATGTGCTTGAGGCAACCCTATGAAACAATGTTTCTCAGGTCTGTTGCCCACATACAGCATGAACTACCAGAGCTCACAGGCCCTCTTCTGGCCTGGAGTGAGTCCCCAGCAAATCCCAGTTAGAGCCTGCTGGGGAGGCAGGCAGGGAAAAGGCCAGGCAGCGGGGTGCTCTGCCCCAGGCTGGAACAGCACAGCCAAACCACGTCAGAGCCAGTCAGCCCCAAGGTGTGAGGCAGGGAGGCTGGGCTTGTTTAACTTTCTCTCTCCCAGGGTTCTGTGGTGCCTGTCTGTAGGGGACAGAGAAGCTCTGTGAGCTCGTTGTCCCTGTGCTATTAAAAGGCCCTGCAGACGGTGCCACCTGGGCGTGGGGGTGATTAAGGCACAGCAACAGCAGGTTGGCCTGCTGCCCTGGCCAGGGAGCGGTGCTTTGCCAGGCATTGTTTCCCTCATCAAACGGGGGAAACAGGTGGCTGGGCCCAAAGTGCTTCCCTCCGATGCGGGTGCGGCTTCACTCCCATCTTCTAGGTCTGAATTAATCCCAGAGCAGCCTTCTCCAGGTGGGCTGGGCAGGAGACAGGTGCACAGGGGAGGGAGCCGGGGAGGAAAGGAGTGAGAGGAAGGATAGGAGGAAGGAAGGGAGAGAGGGAAGGAGAAAGTTCCCTTGCACTGCCCAATGCCAGTGCTTTGCAGGGTGGGGAAATGGGAGAGGAAGGCATTGAAGATGTTACTCGTATCCAGGCTTCCCTTGGGATCATCAGGATTTCCTTTGCCTGGGTCCCGATGGCCTGTGACTGGCTTAAGGGGCACCATGAAATCCTCTCACATGTAGCTGCCTCATCAGAGCAGGGAATGTGGACCTGCTGGGCACAGCAGCCAATGGTGGCCACTTCCTTGCTCCTCCTCCTCCCCACTGAGTAGCAAATTCTTAGGGAATCCAGAAGACATTCTTACCTGCGAGGGTCGAGTGCCTGGGAGCATCTGAGATCTGCTCTTCTTCTCGTCCCAGCTGTCACTGCCCTTCTGTCTCTTGTGCCCTCCAGTGCTGAGGTCATGGGCTGGCAGAGCATGTGGTCTGGACCCTCTGCGCATGGACAGGCCCTCCTCAGCTGAATTGCCCTGAACTGGGAGCCGGCAGGCTGGGCCACCCCTCTGAGTCTTGGCCATGGATTAGGGGCCAGCTCACAGGCTCTCAGCTCAGCTGCCTCTCCAGCGGCTGCCAGAACATGTCGGGGCATCTGGGTCACATGAAGGCTGAGCATCTCCTGGGGACACTAAACGTGAAGGCCCCTTTAGCCTAAAGACACCATGAGCCCCCAGTTTACTAGCTGTGGCCACTGTCACAGGCAGGCACGGGGGGAGTCATCTGGAGAGGGGCACAGTCCGCCTGTCTTGGGCACTGTATTAGATTCCTATAGCTGCCATAACAAAGCACCTCGAGCTACGCGGCTTCAAACCATAGCAATGTCTGGTCTCACAGTTCTGGAGGCCTGAAGTCTGAGATCAAGGTGTCAGCAGGACCACGTTTCCCTCTGAAACCTGTAGGAGAGGAGCCTTCCTTATTTCTTCCAGCTTCTGAGAGCTTGCTGGCAATATTTACGTTCCTTGGCTTATAGATGCTCCACTCCGATCTCTGCCTCCATTGTCACATGGCGTTCTCCACGTGTCTCTGTCTTCATGTGATCGTCTTCTAATGAGGACACCAGTCACATTGGATCAGGGCCCAGCCTACTCCAGTATGACCTCACCTTCGCTAATGACATCTGCAAAGACCCTACCTCCAAACAGAGTCACACTCTGAGGTGCTCAGGGTCAGGACTTCAACCTTTGTCTTTTGGAAGACACACAATTCAACCCATATCCGGAGCTCTCGAGGATCTGAGGGTGAAATTTCCTTCCTCCTTCCTTGTGTAGTCTACTGGTTAAGCCTCAATGGTGAGCAGCTCAGCCTTGCGTGCTCTGAAAGGAACACAGTGCTCCAGCTCCCCTGAGTGCATGGGTTGCCTGGGGCCTTGTTAAAGGCAGATTCAGACTCAGCTGGTCTGGGGAGGGGCCCAAGACTCTGCATTTCTAACAAGCGCCCAAGTGATGCTCAGGCTGCTGGTCAGTGAACCACACTTAAATAGCAAGGAGCTAGCCCATGAAAACTTCCCAAGGAGTCAGGCCCCTCCTGCCCCAGAGGAGAGTGGAGGACTGCAAGGGTCAAGTGCTAGAAGGAAGGAAGCAAGCAGAATACTGCAGTTTAACAGGCAACAGAAAACGGTATCCCTATTACACGTGCATAGTCAAATCTGCTCCAAGGCCCCAGGCTGGGAGCTGCCATCTGAATTATCTATAGCCAAATCCCTAGCAAAGACACAGGCTGAGTTGCCAGGGAGACCTCAGGGGAGGCCCACCACTTCCGCCTGCGTCCACCTTTGTCCCAATTCAATCAACTCCCACGCTTTTATTTCTCTTGGGAAATACTTTAGAAATGGGATTTTTCTGGGTCATATGGTAAATGTATGCTTAACTTCTTAAAATAACTTTTTATTAGGTATAATTCACCTACCATAAAATTCTCCCTTTTCTAAAATGTGTGATTCAATGGCATTTAGTAGATTCACAGAGTTGGGCAACCATCACCATGGTCTAATTCTGGGATACTTATGGATTAAAGACTTAAATGTTCGACCTAAAACCATAAAAACCCTAGAAGAAAACCTAGGCAATACCATTCAGGACATAGGCATGGGCAAAGACTTCATGACTAAAACACCAAAAGCAACGGCAACAAAAGCCAAGACAAATGGGATCTACTTAAACTAAGGAGCTTCTGCACAGCAAAAGAAACTACCATCAGAATGAACAGGCAACCTACAGAATGGGAGAAAATTTTTGCAATCTACCCATCTGACAAAGGGCTAATATCCAGAACCTACAAAGAACTCAAACAAATTTACAAGAAAAAAATCAAACAACCCCATCAAAAAGTGGGCAAAGGATATGAACAGACACTTCTCAAAAGAAGACATTTATGCAGCCAACAGACACATGAAAAAAGGCTCATCATTACTGGTCATCAGAGAAATGCAAATCAAAACCACAATGAGATACCATCTCACACCAGTTAGAATGGTGATCATTAAAAAGTCAGGAAACAACAGGTGCTGGAGAGGATGTGGAGAAATAGAAATGCTTTTACACTGCTGGTGGGACTGTAAACTAGTTCAACCATTGTGGTAGACAGTATGGCGATTCCTCAAGGATCTAGAACTAGATGTACCATATGACCCAGCCATCCCATTACTGGGTATATACCCAAAGGATTATAAATCATGCTGCTATAAAGACACATGCACACATATGTTATTGTGGCACTACTCACAATAGCAAAGACTTGGAACCAACCGAAATGTCCATCAATGATAGACTGGATTAAGAAAATGTGGCACATATACACCATGGAATACTATGCAGCCATAAAAAAGGATGAGTTCATGTCCTTTGAGGCGACATGGATGAAGCTGGAAACCATCATTCTGAGCAAACTATCACAAGGACAGAAAACCAAACATGCAAGTTCTCACTCATAGGTGGGAATTGAACAATGAGAACACTTGGGCACAGGATGGCAAACATCACACACCGGGGCTTGTGGTGGGGTGGGGGGATGGGGAGGGATAGCATTAGGAGAAATACCTAATGTAAATGACGAGTTAATGGGTGCAGCACACCAACAGGGCACATGTATGCATACGTAACAAACCTGCACGTTGTGCACATGTACCCTAGAACATAAAGCACAATAAAAAAGAAAAATGCTAATTCACTTGTAACATTGTACTGTTAGAAACTAAGAGCTCCCCTGCCTTAGCTCATTTTAGCCTCACTACAATCCCATGAGTATGATTAGTACCCTCATTTTCCAAGTGGGGAAACCAAGTCCCAGAGCTCTGGGAACTGCTCAAGTTCTCCCAGCTGGTCAGTGGCAGAGCCACAGTTCATGCCTGATGCCTGAGGCATCTAACCCTCAGCAGGGCTTTTGGTTCCTCCCAGCTGGCAGGTTAATATGTTACCCAGGGGGTGAGGGGTGTGTGGGGTGGAGTCAGGCCCTGGTTCAAGGGCGGGTGCTGGTCTCACACCATCTGAGTGGAACGAGGCAGACGGCGGGGCTGGTGGCCTGAGAGCAGTGGGTAGAGGCTCATGGAGTCTGACTCCCATGGGTGGGAGAGGGAAGCCGTGGGCAGTTGGCCTGGCTTTGCTGTGTGGTCACTGGGTGGGAGATGGACTGAGGAAGTACTCATGTCCACCCCACTGCTCTAGCTCAAGGGACTTTGAGAAGAAGTAGCGTGGATAAACCAGAGGCTCCACCCTCAGCACTGGGGTCTCACCCTTTCCCTTGCCTCTCTGTGCTGTTGAGTCCACCCTATCTGTTCCCAGGATGCTGCCCAGCTGGGCAATGTCAGCAGCCTCCGATGCTCCGAGGAAACCACCGACAGCTGGGGCCACATGGCCTCATTGTTTCTCTCCCTTTGTCTTTGCAGGCCTGGCTTGCACCCTAGACACCTCCAGCTCCACCCTGCAGCTTCATCCATGAGCTGTCACTCTCCTGGAGAGAGCTCCATGCCCCAGGTGTTCCATCAGCTCGAGGCTGACCTAATCCCCAGAGCCCTTTCAGACCCACTTCTCTACCCATCTCTTCTGGAAAATCTGCTCCCTCAGCTCTGAGCTGCCATCTCCACTTAGGAGCTGCGCTGCTCATTTGGTTGTGAGATGTAGCGAGTCATTTTCTTCTTCTATTGTGGCATAATTTGCATACAGCGAAAGGCATAGATCTTAAAGTCTAGAGTTTGATGAGTTTGGACAAATGCATTCATCTGTGTAACCACAATCCTATGAAGACAAGAACATTTCTGGTCAGACGTGGTAGCTCATGCCTGTAATCCCAACACTTTGGGAGGTTGAGGCAGAACTGATGGAAACCAGGAGTTTGAGACCAGCCTGGGCAACACAGTAAGATCCTGTTTGAGAGAGAGAGAGAGAGAGAGAGAGAGAGAGAGAATTGCTATTTGGGAATCTGGGCAGCCTAGCCAAAAAAAAAAAAAAAAAAAAAAAGAGAGAGAGAACATTTCCCATCACCTGAAAATTTCCCTTGTTCCCCTTTACAGTAAATTCCTTTCCAGCCCCAAGTGGCCTCTGATCTGTTTTTTGTCACTGGAGATTACTTTTATCTCTTCTGTAACTTCATAAATGCATTTCCCCACTGACAGATAACGTTGACCATCTTTTCATCTTACTGGTCATTTATAATCTTTTTGTGAAGTATTTTTTCAAGTCTGCCCATTTTTTCAAAATGGCTTTTAAAAACATTGTTATCAAGTTGTAGGAATTCTTTGTATATTCTGGATATAAGTCAAATATATGTGTTACAAATATTTTTTCCCAATCTGCGGTTTGCCCATTCATTTTCTCAATAACGTATTTCAAAAAGCAGAAGTTTTAATATGGAAAAAGTTCAGTTTATCATCTTTTTCTTTATTAATGTTTTCTGTGTCCTTTCTAAAATATCTTTGCCTATCCAAGGTCAAAAAGATGGTCCCATATGTCTCTTTCTTTAAGCTATGTAGTAAGTTTTTGGCTTTTATACTTAGGTCTGTGCGCCGACTCGAATTAATTTTGTGTGAGGTAGGGTGTCGAGATTTTTGTTTCTTTCCTTATATGAATAACCCATTGCTCCAGCATCGTTTGTTGAAAAGGCCTTCCTTTCTCTATAGGACTGCTTTGGCATCCTAGTTATTTCTCATTAATAATAAAGTATAGATGGCATCAAATGATTCACTCTTGCTACATTAGCAGCTGTTTAAAAATAGATGTCAAATTTTCCTTTATACTAATGTCAAGCTCATACGTGTGCATTGTGAGGTCCTTTCTTGATTGGGAGAGCAGGGGCGAGTTGTACTCTCCACACAGCCATGGGTGCACCTGTGTCCTGCACGTGAGCTTCTAACAGCCAAGGGTGCAGCAGGAAGCACAGGCCGGGAAGTGTAGCTCTAGACAGTGTAATGCAGTGATTTCCTTTTCAGATGAAACCTTTTGTTTAACCAGTCTCAAGAGCCCACCTTGATTTTTCTTGTTGAACTCAACATTCTCTCCGTTGTTTTGCATGTGAGCGCGTGCTACGTCCTTCCTAAGGCTTACATCCAGAATAGACAGACACACTTCACTTGGGGGAGGGAAGGCTGTGGAGGGCAATGCACTGCTCGTATTCATAACGTTCCCATCTGTCTTGCATGCCTGACAGACACACGGCATGGAGGGAAGGCTGCGGGCTTTAGTCTCAAGGAGAAAGGACCTTAAATTCTCTCTCCAAAACCCACTGAGGACTCAGGCCTGGTCCTCGGGCCTCATGTTCCCAACTCCCAAGTAGACACATGGTGGCTACCTTTTGTGGAGTTTTTGTGAGGTTAAAATGAGATGCATCAAGTTTTACACACACGATTTCCCTACTCCTTGCTGAGCCATTCACACTAGGGCCAGAGATTATAGCCTCCATTTTAGGGCTGAAGTGCAGGCTCAGGGATGTTAATGACTCATCTGTGGCAGAGCTGGGTTTAGACCCCCGGTGTGGCCTTGGGCTTGGTCCGGGGCTCCGAGGAGCATTCCTGCTCCGCTCTCCTCCTGAGCACAGCCCCTGAACTGTCGTTTCTTATATATGAAAAAAATAGAACTTCCAGTGTTGAGGGGCTTCCTTTTCCATTTCTTGGCTGCCTGACCACCAGCCACCGCTGGGAGTATCAAGCCCCGGCTGAGCTTTGCTGACTTGTTCAGGACCTGGGCACAGCCAGGAGCAGAGCAACCCGGGGAGGGGAAGAAGACACAAATGGCTGTTGAGCCTGCAAGGCCCCCTCTCCACCCGAGGCTCCAGCTGGTCACAGAATTCATTCCCACGACAAACCCAATTGCTAGTGCCTGCTGGCCCCAGTCTTGCTGGCGCCTTTAGAGGCCTATCACAGGGATGGGTAACACATGTGCTAGAAGGATCCTTGGTCCCCAGCTCCAGGATGTGGGCTCCTAGACCATCCTCACAAGGAGAGAAACTCTACGTAAGGTTGTCCTCTTACGTCACTGTATCTTGAAGCACCAGACAACAGGGCTGCAGGGAAACTTCTCCAAAAGACCATGCAGTTGCAAGAGTCAAGCCTGAGGGCCCTTTAGGAAGGACTCTCCAGCATATCCCAAGGCGCTGCCGCCCCAGCCTGACCTGTCCTGACCCCCGTGGTGGCCTTCCACCTAAAGACACCCTCAGGATCTCTGCCTCAATGTGGTGTTTGGAAAAATGCTCTGGAAACCCCAGTTTGAGGCCCAGCTCTACAATACTTCACTGTCACTGTGCCCTTGGGTAAGTCACTTTGTCCCTTTGTACTTCAGTGTCCTCGCGTATAGACGGGGGGAACACGTGGATGCCCTGTGGGATCTGTTCCAGTTTGGATGGTTCACGCGTCCATCATTTTCTCCCTGAATAATGATCAGAGCAGTGTCCCTTCCTGACGGCTTATCAGGTGCTGGGTTCTGTGGCAAGAGCAGTGCGCGATGTCTCACACAACCCTCGCCACAGCCTCTGCAGCAGGCGCTATTATTCTCCTCATTTGACAAAGGAGGAAACTGAGTGTCCCGGAGGGTCACAGCCATAGTGCTGGTATTGGTCACCATGCTGTCCTTCCTGTGGGACTCATGTGTTTCTTGAACTGCAAAGTGATTTCATCTAATGGATTAATTTACCTTTCTTCTTCTTCGTTCATTATTTATTTTCCTGTGGGAGTCACATGAAAAAGTCAAGAGCTGTATGTCCCTTTGGCTCTTTGATGGTAGGGAAGGCTCACTTTTGGCACAAGTGCTGGTCAGAGTGGACCCTGAGGGGGTTCTGCACAAGCCCTCGTAGAAACAGAATGAAGGTCTAGGGAGCAAGAGAGAGGAGAGGCACAGACCCTACAGTCAACCCACTACTGTTTACACAGATTTTTTTTTTTTTTTTTTGAGACAGGGTCTTGCTTTGTTGCTCAGGCTGGAGTGCAGTGGCACGATTATGGCTCACTGCAGCCTCCACCTCCTGGGCTCAATCAATCCTCCCACATTGGCCTCCCAAGTAGCTGGGACTACAGGGGCATGCCACCATGTCCAGCTGGTTTTTAAAATTTTTTGTAAAGACAGGGTCTCACTGTGTTGCCCAGGCTGTAGACAGACATTCTTAATGTGGAGGCTGTGGACTTGAGTGTGAGGCCTGCCATCTCCTGTGTACGTACCTTAAGTAACAGACGAGACAACAGAGGCCTGAAGAAGTCACGGATTAAGTCATGGCCAACTCCTGTGACTTCTTCAGTCTTTTGTTCCCTCACTTGTAAGATTTAAATAACAGTCGATTACACCTCATGGAGTGTTAAGGGGAGTGTTCAAGAAAGGCCTCTGTGAACCCTCTGGAATGTCAGCCCTACCCCAGGACCTTAGTATACGGTTTGGCACAAATATAACGTCACGTAACAATGTTTCAGTCAACAACAGATGGCGCAGGGGACAGTGATAATACAGTACTTGTTGCTATAACTTTTCAGTTTAGAAACACAAATAACATTTGTTACAAGTGCCTACAGTATTCAGCACAGTAACATGCTGTGTTACTCTGTTCTTGCATTGCTATAAAGAAATACATGAGACTGGGCAATTTCTAGAGAAAAGAGGCTTCACCGGCTCACAGTTCCGCAGGCTGCACAGGAAGCACAGGGGCCTCTGCTTCTGGGGAGGCCTCAGGGAGCCTTTCCTCATGGCGGAAGGCAAAGCGGGAGCAGGCATCTCACATGGCAGGAGCAGGACCAAGAGGATTGTGGGGAGGGAGAGACTATGCATTTTTAAGCAACCTGATCTCATGAGAACTCACCATCATGAGAACAGCACCAAGCGTATGGTGCTAAACCATTCACGAGGAGCTGATCTCCATGATCTAACCACCTCCCAGCAGGCCCCTCCTCCAACACTGGGGCTTACATGTAATCATGAGATTTGGGTAGGGACACAGATCCAAACCATACCACATACTGTGCAGGTCTGGAGCCTCTCGCCTGCAGCCTCTAGCAATAGGCGATGATGCCATGTAGCCTAGGGGTGTAGTATGCTATACTGTTTAGGTTTGTATGAGTACATTCCATGGTGTTTACACAATGACAAAATCACCTATGACACATTTCTCAGAATGTTTCGCTGTCCATAGGTGACGTGTGACTGTATTTGACAAATATTGCTCAGATTCTGGGCCACAGGGCAGCATCATGGTTTTGCATTTTATATACCTAGTTTGCTTTCTTTAAGAACATTAATAAACGCCTAATCAGTCACGGGGATGAAGGGACATCTTGAAGGGCAGCCTGAGGCCGAATCAGAAATGGCCTGCTGGCAAACGCCACGGAAGAGGAAATCACTGTCACACTGTGCCTTCCCACTCAGACCCAGTCACTTGGGGAACTGTACCTGTAGGCCCTAAAACCCCAGACAGCGGTTTGGTTCCAGGACTGGCTGTGGGACTTGGGGTATGGCTTCCTCAATTCCCTTAAAAATCCAAGGGAAGAGTCCAAATTAATCACATGGTAAGATGACATTAAAGCTGTTCCTTCCCTTAGGAAAGCAGCTGCCTACCCCCATGCCGCTAGCTGATAATGGCCACTCCTCATCAAATATTTATCCCGGCGCTTGCAGCCCTCCATCAGCCTCTAGCATCATGCCAGGGGTGGAAGCTGATTATTAAAACTGGTCATGAATGAGGCAGGCAGACTACAAAGTGCCTGGGATGGAAAGTGGGGGACATCAAAGCCCCATATTCTTCCTTAAAGGTCGCCTTCTGGAAGTGGAGGCTGCCTGCTGGGAAAACTTGAAGGGAGTTTGAGGACCTGTGCCTCCAAGACTCGGGCAGCTCTCGCCTCTTTCCTTCCTCTCCAGTGCGGCGAAAGGCAGCTAAGCCCAAGTCCTGGGGCCAGAGGCCTGACTCCAAGCCATGGGTTTATGAAAAGCAAATAGATATCCTGCCCTGGCTCAAAGATGCAACTCCCTTCACATTCAAGGGGAGCGCTGGCATTTCATTAGTGCCCTCTTTGAAGGCTGCCCTTTGCAAAAGTGAAAAAGAAGAGAAGGGAGGAAGGAATGGAAGCTGATTCAAAAAGCTTCCTGTATTGTATCTGGAATCTCTGATGTCCCTCTGTGTGGCTTCACTCATTACACGGGTGGAAGAGCCTGTCAGGCAAGAAATCATGCCTGGTGCTTAATGGAACCCAGGGACCAATTAACCATACTAAGCACCAATGCCAGTGGGCAGAGCACTTCTAAAAGGAATAGGAAAAGACCTTCCCTCTTTCCCCAAATAAAAGACAAATGCTATGTCAACAGCTTTTCAAGAGTGATCTTTTATTTTGTGAAAGTCCTAAGACTGATCCATTTATCAAAAGATGATTGATGCCCCAGTTCACAAACCGTATCTTTTTCTCTTTCAGCAAATCCTGGAGCCCCAAGAGGGCTGCAGCCTGGGTGAAGTGGTGACATCAGAACCTGCCCTCCACACCCAGCCGCTGGACTACAGCCTCCTGCAAGGCCTGGTGGATGTGCCTGACCTCTCTCTGGGACAAAGTCCGTTCCATGTGGCGGTAGGTGATGCGGTAGCAGTGGCTGGTCTTGTGCGTCCTATAGAGAGGAAGAGAACACAGGTGAGTGTGGGATGAACGAGGCTGTGCCTGAAGGAGCAGTGTGGCTTGCCCTGGCCAGATCTCCCCAACTGCAGTGGAGAACTGAGGTTGGGATCCAGGTACCACTTACTGCTAATAATCTGCATCTTTTACAGGGGGAGAAGGTGATAGTCAGGGAAACATTAACTTGACTAAAGGAGGCTGCTGGTTTCCACTGGACTGGATGTATCAAAGTCCCCTGGGAAGGACGCTGACAAATTTGATTTCCTAGGCCACACTCCGGAGATTTGGATTCAGCAGGTGGGAGGTGGGACCTGGGCTTCTAAGCCTGTCCCAGGTTCCCCACGTGATTCTAACAAGCAGACAGGGTCAGGGGTCAACCCAAGTGTGCCTCCTTCATGTCATGGAAGGTAACTGTGTTTGTGAGGCACATTGCAGTATCAGCAAGGCTTGAGGCAAGGCTGAGGGACTCACTCTCTCAGCACCCCTGTTGGCAGTCCAGGAAGCATACAGGCCATATACGCCATGTATGTGGTGTGTAGACAATTACTTTAGTCTCTCCTTTACGACATAGGTGTTGACTTGGCTTGCATGGAACAGCTGAGTAATTCTGGAATACGTGGAGAGGACAGCAGTAGGGCCTTCTATTTGCATGGCAGGTGCTAAGACACACTGGTCAGTTGATCTCATGAGAAAGACCCCTGGACCATGAACTAGCAGGCCTGGCCCTGTCCCCAACCTGCCTCTCACTGGCTGTGTGGCTGGGTGTCTGACATCTCACCATCTCTGAATGCTCACATTTCTCTTCTATACAATAAGGGGACCTGGTCAACTTCAGAGCCACACAAATTCCTCTTTTCCCATCCGCAGCAGCAGCAGCAGCAGCAGCAGCAACAACAACAACAACAACAACAGAGGCAACCTAATCCCTTCTTGGCCTTAGGGGAGGAAACGGAAACAAAGTGAGGGCTCCCAGGCAGATTCCTTTCATGATGCCGTCAACCAGCCCTTAGCCTAGTCAGGGAGACGCCATGTGCTTTCTGGCAGGTGAGACAGGGCTGGGCCTTCAGTAATACCAGGGTCTTGAACAAATGGGCTTCTGGTGGAGCTGGCACCTGGGCCACTCCCACATAATCACAGGAAACTGGTAGTCCCATTGATGCCACCTGAGTACAGAGCCTTTGCTTCCAGGGGCCTCCCGACGCTTCATGGATTGCTCTCACTGGGTTCTCTCCTCTTTCCTCTCCCTCTCCCTCATCTGAATGCCAGAGCCCTTGGCTGGGCAGAATATGCCTGGTGCGTGAGAGTCTGCCTTAGTCCTGGCCTCCCTAGTCTGCCCCTTCACCTCCCCTTCCAGTGTCTCCTCCCCTCTCCCCCGCTCTGGCTTGGTCATCTTTGTCATGCTTTTCTCCTTCCACTTTCAGGGAGGATAAGCTGCTACACTGTGCCTCACAGGGTTATGTGCATTTCAGCCAAGTATGCAGCCCCCATTTGGATCAAGCCACAGGAGGAAGTTACCACTGAGGGGCTGCGATAGGCAAGCTGGGCTGGGGGAGGAAGTTTTCTTTAGGGACTTCCTGGGGATTCCCGATAGCACATGGAGGCCTGCCCCATTCCCTCACCCAGTGTCAGCTGCCTGCTTTAGACCAAGGGAGAAATCAAATCCTCTCCCCACCTGGCTCCTTCTTTTTCAGTCCAGCTCAGGCCAATGGCTCTGCTCTGTGGACATTCCTCTGGGGTGGGGACCCTGACTCCTGGGGGAGGCACTGCTGCTCAAAGTGCCCCAAGGACCTCCCACAAAGTAGAGTCGTCTTTTCTCCTCACTCTCTGCTCCTAACAAGAGTACTCCAGGTACCATGCCCACCTAAGCCTTTCAGGCACCAAAATGCAGCGTGACATAAAACCTGGCTCTGAGAGGAAAACAGAGGCTCTTCAGGAGTGGGAGCTTATGAAACCAAATAGCCAAGACCCTGGCTGCCACCAAGTGCTGACCCATTCCATTCAAACTACAATTGTTCCATTTACAGTTACTTGTTTTTTGACAAGGGCACCAAGACCATTCAAGTGGGGAATGTCTTTTCAACAACTGGTACTGAGACAACGGGATATCTACATGCAAAAGAATGAAGTTGAATCCCTACCTCACACAACACACACAGACTAACTCAAAATATATTATATATCTCAATACAAGAGCTGAAACTATATCATCCTTAGAAGAAAACAGATGAGTAAATCTTTATGACCGCATAGACAAAACCTCCTTAGATGACACCAAAAGCACAGGTGAAAAAATAAAAAAAAAAGATAAGCTTGGAATTCATAAAAATTAGACATTTTCTTAATTCAAGGCATCAAGAAGGCGAAAAGGAACACACAGAATGGGAGAAGATATTTGCAAGTCATATACCTGATAAGGGATTTGTATCCAGAACATACAAAGAACTCTTACAACTCAACAATAAAATAGCCAACAACACAGTAAAAAAAGTACAAAAGATTTGAATAGACATTTCTGCAAAGATAAACAAATGGCCAACAAGCACATGAAAAAATGTTCAACTTCAGCCATCAGGGAAATGCAAATCAAAACCGCCATGAGATACCACTTCAGGCCTATTAGGATGCCCATTTTAAAAACAAAAGGAAAATAACAAGTATTGGAGAAGATATGGAGAAATCAGGGCCTGTTTAGAAATTGACAGGGCTTGGCCGGGCGCGGTGGCTCAAGCCTGTAATCCCAGCACTTTGGGAGGCCGAGACGGGTGGATCACGAGGTCAGGAGATCAAGACCATCCTGGAACACGGTGAAACCCCGTCTCTACTAAAAAATACAAAAAACTAGCCGGGCGAGATGACGGGTGCCTGTAGTCCCAGCTACTCGGGAGGCTGAGGCAGGAGAATGGCATGAACCCGGGAGGCGGAGCTTGCAGTGAGCTGAGATCCGGCCACTGCACTCCAGCCTGGGCGGCAGAGCGAGACTCCGTCTCAAAAAAAAAAAAAAAAAAAAAAAAAAGAAATTGACAGGGCTCTGTAAATTATAAAGTGCTAATTGGGTGTGAGGTGAAGGTATCATTGTGGCAACTGTTATCACATTGTATTTTTTCACTGGTTCACTCTGGTTCCTCCCAGCAGAAGAGCTGGTAATATGGCACCTCTAAAAGTTATTGCCAATTGAAGATGGATGGGAAAAAATCTGTTTTCCTATTTCTATGTACGCAGAAAAAGGTCTCTATAAGGATTCTTGGGATTCAAATAGCTTATACAGAGCATTTTGATGAGTTAGGTGTAAATGATTCATAAATACGTGGATTATGAGATAAATTCTCATAATACATAGATATGAGAGAAATACTATTTAGCAGAATGTTTGTTTGGTGATTCTGTTGAATTCAATAGAATCAAGTGAAAAGCAACCAGATTTGCCTTTTCCTAACATGAATGATGACAGAGAAGGCTTCCTTTTATTTTCCAGAAACTTCTGTGTGTAGCTTTCAGATGACAGGATATACTCCTGTCTTCCTTTGTCATGTTGGAGAGCTGAGAGAATGGAGCTGGCAAGTGGTCGGGGTGGAGGACCCCAGTCTCTCATTCTTGAAGAGTCTCCCCAGGAAAGCCACAGGCACGTGGAGCTGAAGATTCTTGGAGCTCATCAGTGAACAGGTAAGAAAACTGATTCCTCAAGTGAAAGATGTCCTCAGCAACCAACCCCAAGTGTCTGGACTCTCCTTCTGCTGGTTCTTTTACATCACCCAATGCAGTCTCTTTTAGACCAAAAGCTTTTCAGTCTTCTATCTGCCGTGACCTACACTGTCTCTTGGTAACAGCGGCAGCAGCAACAGCAAACATTTATGCAACAGTTTTGTATACCAGGTACTGTTCTGAGGCATTCACGTACACCACCTCTTTTAAGTATCACGACCTCATTGAGTAAACAGCATTACTGACCCATTATACAGATGAGGAAACTGAGGCACAAAGAGCATAAGTAACTTACCGATGCTCACAGAGCTAATAAGAAAGTGGCAGGGCTGGATTCAAAGCTAAGCAATCTGGTGGGAATGTACAAGCCACAGTATGGTGGTTCCTCAAAAAGTGAAACACAGAATTACCACATAATCCAGCAATTCTACTCCTAGGAATATATCCTAGAGAACTGACAGCATGTGTTGAAACAAAAACCTGGCCAAGAACGTTCATAGCAGTGTTATTGACAACTGCCAAAAGATGAAAATGTCCATTAATATCTGTATGGACTGGCCGGGCACGGTGGCTCACGCCTGTAATCTCAGCACTTTGGGAGGCCGAGACAGGTGGATCACTTGAGGTCAGGAGTTCGAGACCAGCCTGGCCAACATGGTGAAACCCCAACTCTACTAAAAATACAAAAATTAGTCAGGTGTGGTGGAGGGCGCCTGTAATTCCAGCTACTTGGGAGGCTGAGGCATGAGAATCGCTTGAATCCTGGAAGTGGAGATTGCAGTGAGTGGAGATCCCTCCACTGCACTCCAGCCTGGGCAACAGAGTGAGACTCAGTCTGAAAAACAATTTTTTTTGGATGGATTAACAAAATGTGGTATATCCACACAATGGAATATTATTTAGCCATCAAAACGAATGAAGTACTGATACAGGGATAGATACTAGATGGATTGTGGATGAACCTCAAGAATGGAAGTGAAGAAAACCAGATGCAATAGAGCACATATTATACAATTCCATTTATAGAAGATATCCAGAAAAGGGGAATCTATAGAGATAGAAGGCAGACTGATGGTTACCAGGGGTCGTAGGGAGAGACTGCCTCATAGGGATATGGTTTTCCTTTGGGGTGATGACATATTTTGAAACTAGATAGAGGTGATGGTTGCACAACACTGTTCTTATTTAGTATACTAAATACCATTGAATTGTACGCTTTAAAAAATGGTTAATGTTATGTAAATTTTTTCTCAATTAAAATAATAAAAACTAGGAAATCTGCTTTCAGAGCCCAGCTATTAACTGTCACCCTCTTCCTTTAATCCCAACGTCCTCTAAGAAGTGACAAGGTTTGCAAGTTATGGAGAAGAGTAATTTCTTTTAATTGTGCTGTTAAAAAAAAGACGGAATGAGCCCATGCTCCTCTCTGGTTCTGCCGTTCCACCAACAACAGAGGGCACAGCTGGAGAGGAAGAATGACTGTGAGTGGGGGCGCTGTGCCTGGGGCACAGATGCTTTCATGTCTTTCCTGCTTAAAGGGGCATTAAGAGGTGGTCTGGGAAGCCAGACAGCTGGCTGGGAAAATGAGAGGGCTGCAAGGGTAAGAAAGGACGGGTAAGAGCATGGGGCCAGGGTGGGCACCACGAGGTTGCCACTGCCCCTCCCAACTCATGCAGGTCCACTCATCAGGACAAGAAACCTGCCCCGAAAGGAGAGAACAGGCTGCGCTGACTGCCTGGAGTTTTAGAGGCAAATAAAGTTCCCTTTTATGTACTTCACAGCTTCTACTCATAGGCAAAGTAAACGAGATTGCCCATGACTGAGTCTGAGAGGTCAAATTCCATCATAAGGAGTTTGAAGAGAGATTCTAAAAAAATGTTTTTTGGTGCTACAATTTCATTGCATTGGGGTATTGGCTAAAATGAGTTGGTCACTGGATACAGTTTGAATTTTTGAAAGATTTTGGTATAGGAATCTTAGAATGTTTGAACCTCTGGGGCTTTGATTGTCACCAGTTTATTCATAGATTCCTTTAGTTATTCAACAAACAGCATGTTCCAGTCACTGGGCTGGACACAGATAAGCACATGAAGGGGATCCAGTATCTGCCCGCAACCAGCTCACATCCGGGAGTTAGCAGCCTGCTGAGGTCCTGCAGCAACCCAGGAGCCGGCTGAGCAGAGGACCGTCCCCGAGTACGCCCATGACAGCAGGAGGGGCTGGTACTTGCTTGGCAGTGAAGTCAGCCACATCTCACCCCACGTGGAACCTCATGTTCTCCTGAGATTTGCTCTTCAGTACATGATTTTTCCCACCTCCCCGAGAACACTGACATGCACGGTTTGTCTAGTACAGTGCGGCACTACAGGGCGCACCAGAGGGCTTCAGATTATCCTGCCTGCTAGGAGCTTACCTCTTGAGAGGGGCAAACAGAATATAAGACAGCCCACGCTCCCTGCCATTGGCAGGTGATGAACGATGCCATGGCACATGCTGCGCCCAGGGCCCACCTCTTCCACTCTCCCACTGCCGCCCATCAGCTCCCCTTCTGAGAGATTCAGCCTGGCTCTGGAAGCTGGAGACATGACTCAAACTTATCCTGAACCTTACTTTCACTTGGATCCTGGTCCCTGCTCCAGTGTGACTGCCACCTAACTTTACCATCCTGTACAAGAGTAGCTGCTTGTGTGGAAGCCGAGAGCCAGGGCCAGAGGGGCAGCCCCGCGTGGGCCGATGGGAGAGCTGGGCTGGACAGCAGAATGCAACACCACGGAGCAGATGGCGAATTTTGATGCCGCCTCCTACCGGAGCCCTTGGACCAAAGACAAGGATGTACAGGTGCTCAGTATAGTCAAGGCTGGTTCTGTGAAGCATTCTCAAAACTATAAATGTTAAAAGGGGTCCCTCCCCAGCACTTTTTTTTTTTTCCTGATCAACTTAAGTGATACAACTAACAAGTACCAAAAGTACTGCCAAGAGCGTCACTGCTCTCCAGTTCAAAGTGTGCCAAGAGGAGATTTTCCAAAGAGCTCAGGGCTCTCAAGCCTTACTGGAAAGCTGGCACAAAGGGTCAGAGTGTTAGCGAGGGTTGGAATTCCTCTATCATACAACCCCTTGGTTTACCCTGGCAACCAAACAGGCTCTGAACTCAAAATAAAACCTTTCCAGGGGATCCAGCCAAATCCCAGCTCCTGCAACATCCACAATAGTCTGCTTCTCCATCTGTGACAGAGCAGCGACTTCATGTTCTTGGATGATGCGCTCGCCACCTCCCAGAATAGATCACATACGACCAGCAGTCACTGCAGCTGCCATCTATTCATGCAGGGATTACTCAACAGGAGAGAAGATGCTGTCACGGGGCAGCTTCCATTTTCAGAGTAACAAACACTGGGTTTCCCCGGCTCACTCCTCATCTGTCTCCTGCTTTTCTGATGCAGAAGCTCAGTCTGGAGCTGCCCACGTCAGAGGCACGGTGCATGGCTGTGAGGGTCAATACACGCAACGCTTTAGTGGGTGGGGCTGGACTTGGGCAAGAGGCACAGTATGGCAGGAGGAGGAGGAGGAAGTAAGGACAAATTCCATGGCCTCTCCTGAAAATATAGAACTGAATGGGCATGGTGGAGTGGAGAACCAGAGTTTGCAGCCAGAGAAACTGGGTTCTAATTCCCGCTCTGCCCTTTGCTATCTGTGCGACGCTGGGCAGTTTACATCACCCTTCTTGCCTCAATAACTCCATCTGCAGGGTGAGCGAACAAAACTTGCTTTCCAGGGTTTGTGAAGGCTGAATGAGGGGGCATGGAGAGTATTAATACAGAGCCAGCCACCCAGAGTAGGCGCTGAATACCTACGCACCCGCCCCATCTTCCTCCTTTACTCCTGTGGCTTACTGGAGAGTGGAATGAAACTGCGGGGGCGAGGGACTTGTATTTCTTCTGTTTCTTTTACCCTCGTCTGGGTTTGGACTCTGACTTTGGACTGAGGATGGGAAGATTCCTTCCCATGGAGCACGAATGCATTAGTTAGCTTTGGCTGCATCAGTGAAGTGAGGAGTGGAAGTCAGATCGGGCAGGATTTAAATAAGTGGTCTGGAAACTAAGTAAATCATTTTCCCCCTTTACCTTCCCTATGTTTTTTTAAAACAAAAAACAAAAACAAAAACAAAACAAAAGGGAAGAGAGGATGAAATTCTGATCATGAGACTTAGGGTCTGATGACTCTATATGGCTTTCCTAATGAACTGCTCTGGGCTTAATGCAAGAAGAGGACACAGGCCTGGGAGGCAGGAGGCCCGGGTGCCAGCCCAGGCTCCCGTGATGACTGTGTGAGTCTGGGTGAGTCATTTAACCTCTACTGGCCTCATTTTCGCCCCCAGTGACAGGGGTGGAATAAACAGGCTCTGAGGCTCCTTCTGGCTCTAGAATCCCAGGAGTCACCTCAGAAGACAGAAGAGATCCTTTTATTTTTATGTATTTATTTATTTGAGACATGGTCTTGCTCTGTCACCCAGGCTGGAGCGCAGTGGCACAGTGACACAATCACGGCTCACTGCAGCCTCGACCTTCTGGGCTTAAGCGATCCTTCTACCTCAGCCTCCTGAATAGCTGGGACCACAGGCGTGCACCACCACGCCTGGTTAATTTTTTGTAGAGACAGGGTCTCGCTATGTTGCCCAGGCCAATCTCAAACTCCTAGGCTCAAGCAATACTCCAGCATTCCCAGAGCCTGCACAGGAAGAAAGGGCAAGGCTAGGATGGGTCCGTGATACAAGCGATGGGAGCCAGTGGGAAGCATGCTGGCCTAATGAGGGCAGAGTGCAGCCTGGCAGGGCCCACTGAGAAAGCCGTCGTGCAGACCACGGGGCTCCAGCAGTAACAATGCTCTGGACACTTCTTCAGCCCCTCCATCTATTTCCTTTGTTATTTCGCAAATACCATCCACGTACTCCCCAGAGGAGGTTCTCCTCCTCGTTCTCAGAAGGGTCTGTCCTGGGCCTGACGCTCCTGTGGGGCCGTTCTGAGTGGTGCCTCCCCCAGCTCCCAGCCAGCAAACACCAATGTTGCCGCTCCCTGCTGCTGCTGCTGCTGCTGCGCCTGTGATTTCCTCCCAGAGGGATTTCTGTTCCTCGGAGTCAGTCACAAGAAACCAGTCCAGATGGTTCCTCTGACAGTTATTGCCTTGGGAAAGACAACTCCAATCCAGGCCTTGATGGAGGCAGGGCCAGAGGCAGAGAGAGAGAGAGAGAGAAAGAGAGAAAGAGAGAAAGAGAGAAAGAGAGAGAGGGCCTCCCCCGCCAGGCCCAGCTCCTAGCCAGCACACGTCGGCAACGTAAGAGTTCCTTAGAGACACGCGTTTTGCAGGCAAGAAATGCTTTTTAACATCAAATACTCGCCAAGTCCTCAGGGATGTTTCAAAACACCCCCAGGTTTTTATTCCCATCACTCCCTGTGACTTCTCCTGGTACTTCCCAGTGAGTGTCTCCTGCCAAGCGCCTCCTGGGGGATGTGGCCGAGCTCCTTGGTCCTTGCGCGCATGTGTATATGAAAATAACTGCTCTGGGGAAATCTAACGGAATCTCTCATGGAGAGGCTTGGGATGCAGACGCGCCTAGCTCTGCCGCTTCTCAGTTACAGAGTCCTGGGCTGGTTCTTAATTTCTAGTCCAGGTTCTCCTTCTAGAATATAGATCATGAACTGACAAGAGCTTTTGAAGGAACTGAATGAAAAAAATATATAGGTAAAGTGTTAAGTGTTGTTCAGGTTAACAGTTAACAATCGGTATTATCATTCAGGTAGCTGAAGGCTATAGCGCCCTCTACTTTGGCCCACACAGAAAGACCTGAATGACCTTAGACAAATCATCTGAGCTTCAACCTCCTCGTCTGTATAGATGGATCACTGATATGACGCAGGCTATGACACAGATGAACCATGAACACATGATGTCCAGTGATTATTACCAGAAATGCAAGGTGGGAACCCACATTATATTGAAAAGCAAAACAAAACAGGCAACAGCTCACTGGTGTGCACACAGCAGGGGGCTGCAATGAGTCTCACGTGACTGGCTTCTGCCCTCCCCGATGGAGCATCTTCATGATTTCATTAGCTTAGCAACGAAGATATCTTGCCTTGTATACAAATGACTTTTATTTTTTATTTTTTTAGATCCTCCACTCATAATGCTATGGCAGAGTCGGGCCATATTTAACACATTCTTTTCAACTATTCCATTATCTTCGAAACCATCTTTTTACATTTCTAACAAGAAGCAATGTCTCATTTTACACGGATTTCCAAAGCCCTGTGCTTTTCGTTTGTGTGGAAAATTTGGAAGAGATTTTATTTTTCTCTCTGGCTTAGTCTGCAGAGCCAAAGTCAACAGAGCTAACTTTAACCGTGTACTGTTACAAGGCAGCCTCCCAATCGTGTCGACACTTTGGTGGCTGAGTCAGGTTACAGAAGATAAGACCTGTGTCAGGTGAAATGCTACGTTTCCAGCTCAAGCAACTGATCAGCACTGATTTGTTCTGTGCTGAGGTGGACACTGCAAGAGACACAAACAGGTAAACGAACTGCTTGATCGATCGATAAATATTCATGGAGTGGCTGTTCTGTGCATGACACAGTGGTAGTGTGAGGGGAACATGTATCTCAAAGTTACAGAAAAAAGGATTAGGCTATATTACAATCCACTTGGGGTCCATAAGACATTCATACCTGAAAAGACAGTCAACAGGATGAAGCTATCAATACTAAATGTTAAATAAATGGCATGGACCATAGACAACTTGGAGGTCAGCAAAGACTGGCAGAGGAGATGAGATTAGGTTTAGATGTTAAAGCACAAGTAGAATTTTAACAGGTGGAGAGAGAGTGCAGTCCAGTTGGCAAAACGTCACCAGAGGTACTGGTGGCAAGGGGCATTCATTGTATTACTTTGCCTTCCATTTCAACAAAGATTTGCTGAGTATATGTTCCAGGTACAAATGGCCCAATGGGGACCTCTTCAGAGGGTGCATGACCTACTGAAAGAGGACAGGCTGTGTACAATCACCGTAGGAAGCTGGCTTTGGCCATGGCAAGTCCACAAAGTGGTTCACCCTGCCCAGGAGCGATCAGAGCAGTTTCACAGACTGGCGCCAAGTGACCTGGTGATGAAAGGATGGGACATGACTTTGGCACATGGTTAAGTGGTACAGAGGAAAAGCCCTTTCTGCAGAGGGCACAGAGAGAACTGTGAGCCTGCACAGACCAGTCCAAGGAGCAGCAAATAGTTGAGAGCAGCTGGTCTGCGTTTTCAGAGGGTGGAGTGCAGAAATCGGGTGGGATGCTGCAGGGAGGGGTGGGGTCACAGAAGAGGGCCTTATATTTCTGTTTGAGAAGGCGCAGCCAAAAATCAATCATTAAGCAAGCAACAGGCACAACTGGGCCCAGGATCAGGTCCTGAAAAGCCTCCTCTGAGAGGCTGGGATGACCTTGCTCTGAGTGGCTTCACTGCATACAGAGGCTAGCCTCCTGTTCACCTCAGGTCTCATTCTGGCAAATAAGAGAGAAACACTGAGATGTTAAAGGAATGGCACGGACCATAAACAAGTTGGAGGTCAGAAAGGACAGGCAGAGGACATGAGATTGTCGTGTCACCCATACGGTATTAAGAGCCACCTATCCAAGGAGTTCACTGCAGCATCACCCTCAATCCCCATTATTCATGAGTAGAATTACCTATGACTGTGTTATGTTGTAAAACTTTTCTTCAGTGACTAATGGAAGAAATAGGTTAATTACTTTAAGACTCAGTGTCAGTTAATTATGAAGGAATTACACATCGGTAAAGAGAAATTTGTATACATTTCCAATGACACTGTTATTCTGCAAATACCTTTGAGGGGAACTCTGGGTCTAATTAATTGCATCATCTCTTGACAAACAGTGAGAGATTGAAGGGAAGAGGGGCAAAACAGGGATTTGGCTGGCAGGATGTACCTCCTCCATCTGTAATATTCTAGGCTGGAATATAGCAGTGATATCCTGATTAAAGATTCATCATACAAGTAATGTTCATGAAATCACAGACTCAAAGGTAAGGCACCAGAAGGGTCTTCTGGTCCATGCTTGAGCTCTTTCTGGCAGGCCTTATGTTGGATCCCTCGTGGGGCAGCCCATTCTATGCTCTGACAGTGCGGGCTCCCCGTATACTGAGCTGATGAGTGTGTCCTATGTCTCTCCTCACATTCTTTCAAGGAGAGAGAAATCCTTGCTCTGCAGAGCATAAAGGCAGCAAGACAAGCAGCAAACAGGCTGAGGAGGTCAGACACTGGATTCTCAGCTTAGAGCTCCTCTTTGTAAGAGAAGAGAGTTGGTGCGAGTCCCTTCATGGCTCTAAGCCTAGGCATCCTGTTTTACAGTGGGGATTCCAGCTGCCTCACGGTGTGATCGAGAGTGCATAGGTTTTTAAGGCACTTTATAATTATAAATGACTAAATTTATCACCATAAAAGGGAGACTTCATTTTTGCAAATGGCCCAGCAACATTTAGAGCCAAAATTGGTGAGAGAAAGTAATCTAATTGATTAATATTCTATGTATGTTAAAAGAAGGCATAACCATAAAGTAACAAGATATGGTTCCTGATGTGGCTTATTATTGGGCCTATAAAAATTCTTTAAAAAAAAAGAACTGGCTGCATTACAGGCCTTCGCCATAGGCCACATGGAGGGTGCAGTGCTTGTCTGAATTCAGAAGTTGCTAGAATGTTTGTGCTTACTATTTCATAGCTGTATCACAGTTATGCTACATGTCTTGTGGATTCATTTTTACCTTCTAGGGAGAAACGTGACTATCCCATACCACCTCTTCACCTGAAGAGCTAACATGACAAACTGATGGAAACTCATCCTAGGTTCTATATGAAAACAAATTTTATGAAAACAAATTTTAAATTCCAAATATGCATAAAACTAAAGAAAGTTCTGGGTCTTGCCGTCACACAGTATTTGTAAAATTGAAGACATTTTGTTAATAGTAACCACAGCAACAATAGGGACAATGAACAATTATAAAGTTATGCAGCTTCTAGAGCCCTTGTACCCACGTGATCTCACTGGCTGTGATTGGAACAGCCATCCTGAGAGGCGGGCACTGTCACCTCCTATTGCAGAGGTGCACCCAAATAATAGGTGACAGAGGTGGGATTCCAATTTAGGCATGCAGCGGCCTCCAAAGCTATGCTCTTAATCCTGGCTAGAAAACATCGTCTGATGTTTGTGGCCAACGTCTCAGCTATATCCCACCTCAAAGCACTAGCAGGTTTCATAAGGCTGATCCCTTGATGAAACTTGAGGGAATAGCCTTAAAATAAACTTCCACAAAAAAGTAATTTTGCTTGGGGCAAGCGGGTTGGGTTGGGTTCAGGTGCACAGTATTTTTGGAGGTCTGGCTATCTTTGCTACTTGGATAAATCTATGGACTCTCCAGGTCTCAATAAAACAGAAATGATGCTATTTGCTCCTAACTACTCCCTCAGTTAGGAAAATTGAAGCCATGAGAGTGAAGCATTGTCAGCAACTTGGAACAAGTAAGTACTAATAAAGTAAAAGTCAGAGTCAATAAACTCTTTCAAAATCATATTGAGTTGCAGTTGTCCATTTCCAAACTTTGTGAAAAGAAGTGTTCTATTCTTGGTATTGTCTTACTTCAAAAAAAAAAAAAAAAAAAAAAAAAGATGTCAGGCTTACATTTCTAGTGCACTGGAGAGAAACATAATCAACTTTTTCAACTTGAAGTGTGTCTATTATGAATGCTTAGGGAGAATTTAATAAGACTGCCCATGGGTTAATTTCAAAGGCAAAATGTCAAGAGACTTCAATTATGGGCTTGGGGGGATTGTGAAACACTGTCATGCCTTGAAGAAGCTATTGATGTGGACAAACATTTTTAGGCCCCGTTGCTTCATGTTGAATTTTTTACTAGGCAAATAAATGAGCACAGGTTGGGCAGAGTGCGTTTTGGACAGATTGCTAAAACACATGATCAAAGAGTATGTCTGTCTCTTTCTCTACCACAACTTTTCCTATGTATGACAGTTAGTTTATAATAAGATAGTATGACTTAGAAGGTTCTAGAGTGATGCAGAATAAGATAAAATAAAGATTCTACTGCTACATATACCTGGATGTGCTGAATAACATTAATATGATTTTTTTTGACTCTGTGTCCCCACTTAAATCTCATGTTGAATTGTAAAGCCCCAGTGTTGGGGGAGGGATCTGATGGGAGGTGACTGGATGATGGGAACAAATTTCTCCCTTGCTGATCTTGTGATGGTGAGTTCTCATGAGATTTGGTTGTCTGAAAGTGTGTAGTGCTTCCCCCCTTGCTCTCTCTCTCTCTCATGCTCTGCCATGGTAAGGCATGTTTGCTTCCCCTTCCACCATGATTGTAAGTTTCCTGAGACCTCCTGGCCATGCTTCCTGTACAGCCCGCAGAACTGTGGGTCAATTAAACCTCTTTTCTTCATAAATTACCCAGTCTTGGGTAGTTCTTTATAGCAGTGTGAGAATGAACTAATACCATATGTAAGAGCAGTGACTTTCTAAAAAAAGTAGGTAGCTGAGGAGATAATAAGAAAGCAAGGGAAAAAAAATCTCCAGATGCAAAAAGTAAATAACACAAACCACAGCGGTAAGTGCCCAATGCTGCAGCTACCTGGAGCAAAGACAGTATCCATTATTGTAACCTAGAGCTTAGATTTTAACCTTCACCTGAGAATGAAGGCTTTGGCCCACACGAACCAAGAAGTTGGAACTGAGATTCCTGCCCAGTGTGGGTATCCTAAATGGTTGCCACCCTTGATGTAACAGCAGACTAGGGAAAACAAAACAAAACATATCCTTGGCACAGATTGGCAAAAAGGAATCTTGTCTCTATCCGGATGTGAAGAACACGGAGAAGAAGCTTACCCTGAAAGTTAAAATTCTAGGTCTGTGTCTTATATGGATTTAGAGTTCAAAGTGTACAATACCTCAGATCCTAAAGCTGAGAAATTAACAAAACACTGGTCTTGGGAAGGTGCTAACCCTTGGAGAGTCGGCAGAAGAAAATGCAGAAACAGCACTGAGGAAAAGGCTGGCCACAGGGGATTGTCTCAGGATATGCTCCAATGAACATAACCTCAAGGCCCCAAACTACAGAACACATGAAGAAATAACCCATTATGTGCTAAACATGAAAGACAGAAGGATCAGTGTCCCAATGATTTCGGATATAAGAACAATCTAAAAAGTATTTAAATGATTGAAAATGAATTTAAACATTTAAGAATGTTTAAAATGCTTAAAGACATGAAAGAACCACATGAAAGAGCATAATGAAAAAAGAATAGCAGGGACACGGATGAAGCTGGAAAGTATCATTCTCAGCAAACTAACACAAGAACAGAAAACTAAACACTGTATGTTCTCACTCATAAATGGGAGATGAACAATGAGAACACATGGACACAGGGAGGAGAACATCACACACCAGGGCCTGCTGGGGGTTGGGGGGCTAGGGGAAGGATAGCATTAGGAGAAATACCTAATGTAGATGACGGGTTGATGGGTGCAGCAAACCACCATGGCACATGTATACCTATGTAACAAAACTGCACATTCTGCACATGTACCCCAGAACTTAAAGTATAATAAAAAAAAGACTTACATAAAAATGTATGGAAATAAAAATGTAATTTAAAAATGCGTCGCAGAGTTAAATGACAGATTAGACACAGCTGAATGGAGAATGAGTAAATTGGAAGACAACTCTGAGGAACTGTTTGGAATACAGTAGAGAGAAGGACAGAAATGGAAAACATAAAACAGGTTAAGAAACATGTAGAATACAATATGAGTATTAGAAGAATGTAGAGAGAACAAAGAGGCAATATCTAAAGAGACAATGACTGAGAGGTTTCCAGAATTAATGAACTCTTCAGACTCAGGAAACACAATAAAGTCCTGAATGGGGTTAAATTTTAAAAATTTGTATTAGTCACATTGTAATGAAACTGCAGAATACCCAAGATGAAGAGATGACCTTGGAAATAACTAGAGAAGAAAAACAGGACTTACAAAGCAACCACAAAGAAATAGCTTTCTCAGTAGCTACAAAGAGTTTAGGAGCCAATGGAATAATACCAAGAAAGTGTCAACCTATATCAATTATACCCAGCTAAGCTGTGATTTTAGAATAATGGCAAAATAAAAACATTTTCAGATGAAGTGAGACACAATGAAAAGGTCTGCAACTCACATACCTTTGAAGAAAGACCTAAGAAGGGTATATTTCAGGAAAAAGAATAATGAACTCAAAAAGTAAGTGGATGTGAGAAGCTAGCAACAATAACATGATGGTTCAGATCACAACCTGTGGAAACTAAGTTTACTCTCTAGTAAGACTGTTTTAAAGCTGTGGTTTCAGATGTCCCAGTGTTCCAGAGATAGTCTCAGATGGTTTTTGCAGAATTGCCCTAAGCTGGAGTAAATAGCTCAGGAGAGCTGATTTCCTGTCCTGGCCATTACAATCAGTCTCAGACTTCCCAGAGAACCGACTACTCCCTGGAACACACTGTGAAGCAAAACAGCAGAAGGGCTGAGAGCGCAGGCTCTGAAGGCACACGGACCCACTCTCAGTGCATACTAGGTGATTCCACTGTGGCAAGTTACTGAATCCCTCTAATCCTCAGTTTCAACGTCTTTAAGTCAGATAGACACACGTGTATGAGATCCTAACACAGTGCCTCGAACAAAATAAATACTCAATGAAAGATAGCAGTTACTATAATAATTATCAGTATTACAGGCTTTGTTAATTAATTTGTTTAATGAGAAACACATATATGTATTTAGATTAATAAAAAGTTATGTGTCCCTGGCATTACTTAAAAAGAAAAAAGTAAGAGCATTGATGTTAACTAAAATTTTGGTGCCATGTGTTAGACACTATACAGGCAATCTCATACTATTCCTGGTCTGTGAGCCCCACCAGCTGCCTATGACATGTAGGCAGGTCCTCTGTCAGCACCACCATAGTGCTGGACTGCCACTTTTCATTAAAACTATGAGAAGTTTCAATGGCTGGTGAGTCTCTCTCTGAAAGGCTATGCTGACCATATTTGATCTGGAAGATATATCCTGGTTGGTTTTGTCTTTTAAAAATCACTCTCTGCAGCAATCTCTCGTCATAGGGAAAATCAAAACAGAGCGGACAAAGGCATGAAATGTCTCTGCATGTTACATGGGGAGGTGATGGGTGGCAAGAGAGGCTGGGTTACTGACAGCTCCGTGCCACAGCTGATCATTTCTGCGATTCATTAAAAGACACTCATTCACCTTAGCCTCCAGGTACAGAAACTGGTCTATTGTGATGACAAAAGCAGCAACTCACAGATGCAGGCAAGTGTCCAAGGAGAAAGCTGCAGAGAGATCTAATATCTTGTTGGCAGGCGCGGAGCAGAGCTCTATAGCTGGAACAGAGGTTTAAACATAAATTCTGAGTCCTAGAGAAAAATGTCCAAGAGGGCACCCTTTTTCTTTATTACCTACCAAATAAATTGATGTCCAAAGTAGAGTCCCCTCTGGCCACCATCTTTCTTCAAAGTTTGCAGTAGTAACTTTGATTCATAATGTTTTCACACAACACATATTCTCACTCTCTCTCCTCTCTCACCCTCTCTCCGCTTCATTGTCCTCAAATCAAGAATGAAGGGACTTTCAGGTGCCTAAAACAAGAGTTTCTACTTGTTTTGGGCAATTTCTTATGGCTATCTCATACACTTCTCAAACTCTCTTACAGAGCATGACGCTTACGGGAACAACCAGGAAACTGAGAGCTGGGAGGGTCATGACCTGCCGCTTCACCCTGCTGAATGGGGCAGAGTCAGCAGGGTCCTCTCCGGACACCACACTGTCCCTTCCTAAGACATATCTGGGAGAGAGACCTGGGGGGATTTTGGGGAGAGCAAGGTGTGGAGTGTCAGGAGGTTTGGGTTCCTGTGATGTGGGCCTTCTTACCCACCTGTGTAATCCTGAGCAACTGCCTTCCACCCCTGGGCCCCAGCCCCTTCATCAGGACCAGGTGGTCGACCACGAAGATCTCTCTCTGGCTTCTCAGCTCTAAAAGTCTCCAGGAGCTTCCTAGTGCTTCTGTGTCAATCTCTGGTGAGGACAGACAGAAATCTGGGATCCAGGGGAAAGCATGTGTCTAACTCATCGCAGAACCCGTCTGTTCCGTTCCACTCTGGCAGTGATCCTTGCTGTTAGCATACAAGTGAATCAGGGGCTGGGAGACCTCGCTGTTTGTGGCGTTTGAAGCGAGACTTTGCCATAGCCATTCTGAGTAAGTAGCTACAAAGCTGCTAATTGGATTCGGCAAGTTGCTGAGTCACTGTCGTGTCAGATCAAGTTGCTTTGTGCTGATGAGGAGGCCCATCCTGTCGGCAGCTAAGAACATCTTCTTTGTGATTAAAAAGAACAGGAGTGTGCAAAGACACGCTGTGGATTAGTTTTCACAATTCACCATGAGTAATTAAAATCTAACAGACCGCAATTAGACAACATCCACCAGAACCTTATTTGCCATTAGTCTTTTAATTAAATATGTCCCGTGATTTGGCTCTAATTCTGCACAGATTTCTGATGGGCGCGGGGGAGACACAGAGCGCTGGGCGCCCTGATGTATCGGTTACGACATCTTCCTGGAAGAGGAGGGTAGGGAGGAAGCTTGAGTGTTTCGTATCAATCACTTACTTTCCCTTCTTGGGATCTTTGCACAAGAGATATGAAGTGAGCCTGGCCCCTCACTAAACCACCACCGGGCACATAATGCAGCCCAGGACCCCCCATGAAGAAGGGCCAGGGCAGAGCTGGTTGAGGACTTTGATTTTTTAATCTTCCAGCACTGACAAGGTGAGAAGTGGGAGAAATGTGTCATTATGCCATTAAAAAGAAATGTTTACCAGGGCACTCAGGCACAAACTGAGGTGGAAAAATCATTTTTAAATGGAAGAAACTGAGAGTCCTTTTTTTGTGATCTCACTGGCTTATCACGAGGGAGGAATGGCAGTGCTGGGCATGTCCAGGGTCACTGTGTGGAATCAGAGCCAAGGAACAAGGGCGTGGGGGGACCTGTCTTCCTGTGCATAGCCCGGGGGGGGGTCCAGGCCAGCACAGGCTTCCACTAGGCCCACCCCTGGCACTAGTGGGCAGAAAAGCATTTACTCATCTGCCTCCTTTGGAGTTGGGCAGGGAGAGGGAGGAGATATTCTACTCTAGAGGCTTGGACAGGATCCATGATTGCAATTAGATTTACAGACTCTTTTTTAAAGGATTCCTCACTAGAATGAATGCGGGTGAGGACAGAGTTAAAGGCAGTTCACATAATGGCTCATTCTTAAGCTTGCTTTTTGCCCAGTAGGAAAATGGTGTCTACTGCTTGCTGAGAATTGATGCATTTGTATTATTTCAACAACTATCAGGTGCCCAGGATAACAACACCTAAACCCAAGGCTAGAAGAAGCCATTTGCCCGATAAACTAAAAGGAGATGGAAAGCCCAGACTTAGCCTGAGTCCATTCATTGGCTACTCTTGGCTTTCCTTCTAAGACTGACAAACTGCGGAGGTTCAACTTACATGATTTCCTAATATAATTAAAATCACTCGAGGGAGAGTCCTTACAGAGAGTTATGTTCCAAAGTATCATCTACAAGACTGAGTTTGGGCCTAGAATGCATCGTACAACTCAGAAAAAACATTGAACAGTATATGGTGTTAGGATTGTGGCCCAGCCCCCCAAAACCCACCTAACTTATTATATTTACGAAGTTCACCTTAGCATGGGAAAATGAAGCATCAAGTTCTAGTTTGAGTCAGTTGGGTGTCTAGCAAAACAATATCCAAAATGATGGTGATGAAAGACTTAGAAATCCTAAAAGAATGGGTTGAGCATGAGAGATGATCAGAGATGAGTGAGGAAGTTGAAAGAGAGCCTATTAATAGTCATCTTTTAAAATATTCTAGCCTTTCTTTCCAGGCAGAAATAAGAAGCCACCGAGAAATGCTTTCAAAGTCCAGCCACCAAAATCAAAACTCCCCCACCTCCTGCATTCACAGCAATCCTGTTCTTTCTCTTCTGTCCCCTCCTGAGTCTAACCCCACCATGGCGAGCTGCATTCCACTGCCTTCGACTTCTCAGGGGCCTTGCCTACCAATGATCCCTTCTTCCTCCTTTACCTGCAACCCCTCTTTCGCCTGGAACCCTTCTCTTCCCTCCCACCAGCACTTAGGGAAGCTGAACTCCAGCCCATGTGAAAGAAACTCACTCCTGCCTGGGCCTCCTCTCCGGTCATCTTGTTTATCTCTTGCCTCTCCTTCTCAACCAAGCTTCCTGAAAATATCTCCATTGTCCAGCCCACTGCCATCTTGTCTGATCAAGGTACAAGTAGGAACTGAAGGCCAGTTTGTGCATCAGGTGCAGGGCTGGGTCTGCGTCCCAGGAGAGAAGGGTGCCCGGCCATCACTCCAGCGAGGGCATGTTCTTCCCCTTCCTCTATATCCCGCCCCACCCCGACCTTCCATTTCATCAATTCCCGCTCATTCCTCAGGTTTCTGCTTGGAAGGTCCTCCCTGCTTGGAAGGTCCTCCCTGGAAAAGATTTCCCTGCCCCACTCTTCTAGGAATTCCCCTGGCATTGCCGTGCTGTCGTATCATGATGATCTGACACTTGGCTTTTCCCCCAGCCCAGACCCACTAACTCTGAGAGGGCAGGGATTCTGCCTTTCTTCACTTTCACTTGCATCCCCAGCACCTGGCATGATGCTTGGCCCCCAGGAGGGCTCCACAGATACCTGGTGAATGGCAAATGAACAAACTTCCTTCCTAGGTGGAATGCCTGTATCTCCCCACAGGCCCAATATCCTCAGCCTCCCAAGGGCCGCTCCGCTGGGCCAGCTGCAGCACCTTCACGGCGGCAGTGAGTGGAGGCAGCACACAGAAGTGGACCTGGAGTGCTTCGTGTTCTCTCATTAGCAACATGCACGCCTTCCCTAGTGACAAGCCTTCCTCCCCAGGGGAGGTCGGGCTGGTAGCCTGCCAACGACTACACCTAGGTTATAGCTTTGGTATGGGGAGGATAAAACTCTTTACGGTCTTTTTACTTCATCCACTGTAAACATGCCAGGAGGAAGAAGTTTTCGGGTAAAACTGAACCTTGAAGAGCAAACACTTTTCACTGGGGCCTTCAGTGCAGAAGGCACGGGCCAGGGTCTGAGGCCTGAGCACAGCACAGTTGATGTTCTTGAGGACCAGCAGCTGTATCTGCCCCACCTGTGTCAGTGCCAGTCCCAAGGAGAAGCCGGCAGCAGGAGGTGACAAAGCAGCCCCTGGCTGGCCTCCATTGCCACTGGCACCTTCCATCCAGGCCACCAGCAGCGTCTCTGTTTCTGGTCCTCCCCACCCTGACTGCAGCCTTCCTCCAATCCCCACCACAGCTGGTGAGATCTTTGAAAAACATCAATCCGATCATGTTACACCCTGCTTCAAATGCTTAGCCAGCCTGTCTGGCCCCAGCCACTTCCTCACTCTGTTGTCCCGCCTCACTCCTGCAGCTGGAGCCCCACAGCCGTTCGGCGCGTTCCTGGAGGCATTCTCACAGGCCACTCCCACTCCCAGACCTGGACCCTTCCCTCGGGGAGGGCTAGTATGAGGGGAGGAGAGGAGAGGACGGGGCCCATGGCTCAGTCCCCTTTTGGACCAGCTCATCTTCTGGCTTGCAAGGCTATCTCTTTAGAGTTGCAGTGGAGATGACATCAGGGAAGGCAGGTCAGGGAGCCTGACTGTGGCTATAAATCAAACCGTAGCCTCTCATTTCATCATATCAGTAATGAATATTTGATCTTCGCCTGATTCCTGTCTGTACTCTTAATGACATCTGAACTCAGCAAAGGAAGAGGGATGCCACTTACAGGTCCCCCTCGAAACATCAACAGACCCGATCTTTTACAGTTGCAGGCTCACATACACGAATTAGAAAGCAGAGCGGCAAGCATCCACAGCATTCACCCACAGGCAGCACTTCATTTGTGCTGGTTGAATGAGTGACAGAAAAGTATTCAGAACTGGCTGGGAACAGTTGAACGAACTCATTTTTGGTGACTGCTCCAGGCTCTGTCACTGACTAGAAGTGTGTCTTCGAACGAGTTACTCAACCTCTCTTGGCCCCAGCCGTGCCATTAGGACAAAATAATATACTGGATGCAATACACTTAGCAACTGTCAGGTATACACTGATAATCTATGTTAGCTCTTCATTTTTACCAGTTTTTACTCTTATCACTGATTCTTGCCCGTGGCCATGATGGCTGGCTGGACTCATGCCTGGCCCTCACCATTCTTGGGGAGAAAAAACTGGCCAAGCACATTAGCTTTGAGGCTTGAGAGTCCCAAAGCTTTTGAGGTTATTTTCTCTTTACATTTTCTGCATTGAAGTTGGCTGTGCCCTTTGTACCAAACATGCCATCTTTTCCACTATATATGAGTCCCTGAGACGCACTTATTTTTAGCTTTTGCTCAAAATGAGAGGTGTCATTTTCTCCCTTGGCCAACCACGAAGAAAGGGGCTCCTGGTACCAGTGGGAAAAGGTGAAGGGGAGAAGGTCCAAGCCTCAGGAAGCAAAGATTCCTGCTCCCACAGCAGGGATAGTGATGGGAAGCTGAGGGGAGGGGTGAGAGTGGGTAGGAGGGGTGAGGGAAGGAGAGAAGGGTAGCAATGGGAGTTTTCTTGGGATGAGGGTTGAACTGGGTTTGGAGGCAGATTTTGAGCAACATTTTTGTTAAAGCTATTTCAGATGAACTCTTGATCTCAAGAAATGATCCAGGATGAAACAGAATATTTCAGAAAGGAATGAGCTTAGAATCAGAGAAAATGGAGGCTTCGGATATAGATTTTTAAAATCAATTGATCTCTGAATCGAATAATTTTAAAAAGAGAAGCATCTTGGGAATATAAAAAACAGATCGACAACTCAATATATTTCAGCAATCAATAGGAAAATATTATTTAGCAACGAAGTGAAGGCTGTCAGGTGACTGCCACCTGTCCTTCCAGCTCTCAAGATTACATGCACAGTTTCAGCAAGTGACTGAACCCTCCGATCCTCACTGCAGGGGCTGCTGCATATGCTTCTCACGCATCCATTCACCTCCATCCATTGTGGCATCCAGCCTCTAAGACAGTGCCCAACAACTCCTGCCATCTGGCACTCATCGCTGGTGTGAGCCCCTCCCACATCGTACTGGGGTTGGCCGGTGAGGCCAACAGCATATGGCAGACAGGACAGGGTGTCACTTACTTCACACCCTGCATCTAACCCAGAAGCAAATCCCACAGTCTCCATCTCCAGAGCATATCCTGCACCTGAGCACCTCTTACCACCTCATCACTGCTATCCAACCACCACCATCTCTTGTTTACATTTTTGCAATGGTCTAACTGGGCTCCCTGCTTCCACCCTTGCCTTCTTACAGCAGCCAAAGCAATGCTGCTAAAACAAGGCACATCACATCCCTCCTCCTGAAAATCTTCTAGTGCCTTCCCACTTCCTCCAGAGTAGAGGCCGTCCTTTCAATGCCCACAAGCCCATGTGATCTGGCTCCCGCCTGTTCTTCCTGACCTTATCTCTTGCAACGCCCATCACGGACCCTGCTCTAACTGCTGTGGCCTCTCTTGGCTGGTGTCCATGGTACCACCGCCTGTTCCTCAAACTTGGGGCATGCTGCTGCCATCCCCTTTGCAGCCGCTGCTCCTTCTGTCTAGAATGCTCTTCCCAGTCTCCAGCTGGCCCACTGCTGCATGTCTTTGCTCAGCTGTCACCATCTCTGCACAGCCTTCCCTGACTGTCCCATTTAAAAGTGCACACGCTCTCCCATCCCAATCTAAAGGTCCTACATATGTTCCCCATTTATTTTATGGTCTGCCTTTCCCCACTTGTCAGCTGTACACGCACAGAGCTTTCTCCTTAGTTTTGTTCTCTTCTCTTGTCTTTGACCCTGGCAAACAGCAAGGGTTTAATCAGTATTAGCAGATATTGATACTGATCACTGTTAGTGATGTGCACAGTCCCATGCACTGACTGAGGCGACAAGGAAGAATAAGACCTGACCCTTGCCCTAAGGAAGCTCAGCCCCCACCCCCACCTCTGCCTATTCTCCACTCTGCTTCCTCCTGACAGAGCCTCCAATCTCACCAGCCAAATCCTGCTGCCACCTGGAGGCCAGGACAATATTCACTGAATTCCTCGGCCCAAGGAGATGCTGCTTGCAAAGAACTTTGGTTTGAAAACTCGAAGAGCACCCTGTCACCCTGCTTGGCTGGGGGACTCTGAGTGGCAGGACCTCAACGACAAGGGGGACAGAATGCTGCTGTCTGGATTGCACTCAAAGTGCAAATGAATGTGTGGCAAGCAGACAAAAACCTGCCGTTGTGAAACACATAAAGCAGACACCTTCTGTATGGAAGAACAGTGCACACACACAGACACACGCTCTTTAAAATCCCCTCTTCCACACACCATCTAAGGACCACGTGGCCATCATGTCACTGTCTTTGTTCATGAGGGCAGGCTCTGACTGCTCCTAGTGGAAAGGCTGCCTGGCTTTGGGTTGGTCTCAGCAGTGTAAAAGGATAATTATCTGCCGGCTGCCTGGGAATGTAAGGTGTCAAATAGATTACCTTAGTAATTAAAATAATGAAAAGAATCATCAGGACTAGAATTTTTAAAAATCATTTTAATTGAAGACTCTAAAGAAGGGCTAAAATATGAATTGGAAAGGAGCATCCTTATTAATCCTTATTAATCCATCTCATAATTACAGGACGCAGTTGGAGGCTTGCTGCCTCCTCACAGGCTTTTGGGGTTCCTTCCAACGGAGAGGTCTCCCCAGGGTTCTCCTCCGACTCTGTACCATACAGGGTCACAGAGGGCTCACTCTGATATAAAGGTGGCTGTAAAGACCTATTGATTGGCGGGGTGCAGTGGTTCACACCTGTAATCCCAGCACTTTGTGAGGCCGAGGTGGGAGGATGAATTGACCCCTGGAGTTTCAGACCAGACTGGGCAACATAGTAAGACCTCATATCTACACAAAATACAAAAAATTAACCAGGCGTGGTGGTGCGTGCCTTGTAGTCCCAGCTACTCAGAAGGCTGAGGTGGGAGGATCGCTTGATCACAGGAGGTGGAGGCAGAAGTGAATCAAGATTACGCCACTGCACTCCAGGCTGGGTGACAGAGCGAGACCCTGTCTCAAAATAAGAAAGACCCATTGATTTATTTATTCTCTTATTTGTAGCCAATGGACATTCTGCAGACTTTTTGATTACACTGTCTTTGAAAAGAGCTAATACAGAATCAATTACAAGAGATATACACAATCAGAAATGGGTATTTATCTATGCAGGATATCTCCTGAAAAATAAAAAGATCATTAAAGCACAGACACACATACTGAAGTGTATCTATTTAAGATGGCCCGCCTCAAATGTTAGTGTGCTCTGGCTGGCACAAGGCCATGGGTGGCATGACAGATGTCCCTTCTAATGGTCTTGGAAACCACTCTCTAACTTTGGATTTCCAAGAAATCACTTTCGGGGCCATTTTCCCTGAGAATTTGGCATCACGAGAGATAGAAAGTAGAACAGGGCTAATAATAGCTTCATTGCTGCTATTGCCCTGACTCAGTCAGTTTTATTTCATTAATGGCTCTTTTCTAGGATAGCATTTTGTGGGTATATTTGTGGATGTTCGTTGTGGCATGAATGGTATACAGACTAGGGTATAAACACCATTACTTTTCCTAAAGAGTGTCAAATGCGGGCCGGGCGCGGTGGCTCACGCCTGTAATCCCAGCACTTTGGGAGGCCGAGGCGGGCAGATCACAAGGTCAGGAGATCGAGACCATCCTGGCTAACATGGTGAAACCCCGTCTCTACTAAAAATACAAAAATTGGCCGGGTGTGAGGTGGCGAGGCACCTGTAGTCCCAACTACTTGGGAGGTGAGGCAGGAGAATGCGTGAACCCAGGAGGTGGAGTTTGCAGTGAGGCTGAGATCCATTACACTGCCTCCAGCCTGGGTGACACAGTGAGACTCCATCTCAAAAAAAAAAAAAAAAGTGTCAATGCTACAGGTATAGGTAATGTCGTGACTAGGCCAGGATGACCATCTTGATTTCCTTTGCCACCAATGTTTAATTGCCAAATTCAAACAGTTCTTGATTTGGGCATTGTTTTTATAATTGTTCATTATATCGTATATTTATTTTTTATGCATTTTTATGCATGTGTGTTATAGCTAGCCATAAAAGGGACTGAAAGATTTAATGTACTGCCTCCTGTTAGGTTTCCTTGGCTATGTGCCAATCACAGAACTGCCCTGAGCTGTGAGGTGTGTTGCAGAAGCCACTGACCACGTGCCCTGTGCTCTGGCCTTTATCCATTTTGGCTCAAGGGCAGAACCAGAGCGGGTTTCCTCCTGCTTCCCAGAAAGTGAGCACCTTCCCGACGATCAGCTGGTGAGGATGTGGGAACAGACAGAAACCGCGGGGCAGAGGAGGCAGGCTTGGGAATCAGATAGAACTGGGTTTGTATCCCAGCTCTGCTACCTAGTCCTGTGATCTGGAAAAGTTAACTAACCCCACAAAGCCTCCGCTTCCTCATCTATAAACGGAGACTTAATGGTACTTATCTCAGAAGACTGCTGTCATGGGTGATTTACTTACACACTGATTGTTACCAGTGCGAACATACTGTTGGCTGTGGGTAACAGAATTTCCAATCCAAACAGCTTCAAAGGATGCAGAACTGTGTTGGACTGAATTCGATTCATGAGGAGGAGGGCAGGGTTGTCTTACCGCAGTGGTTCTGGCTTGGTCTCTCCACCCCTGTTCACCTCTGCTGTCTTCTTTGTGGCAGCTTCGTCCCTGGGCCTATAACAGGCCCAGCTGCTCAGCCTCCCCAGGCTTCTCTCTCCAGAGTAAGGCATCACTCCCAGAGGTCCTCAGATCTCGCACACCTTCCCCTCACAAACCACTGTTCCCATTTGGGTTATCCCCTGTTCCTAAACCAATCCTGTCCCACAGGAAGTAGTGTGCACCGACTGAGACCTGGTGAGAAAGCTGGGGTCAATGCCTCAAATGGCCGAGCTCCTATATAAGAGGTAAGACAGGAAGGACGTTGAGGAGAAATGCACAGTGAGTGTGACCCACACATATGTGATTAGCACTCAATGAGTGGAAACTATTACTGTGTAATAGCGTAAATAAGGAGACAGTTATTCAATGCCTGCTGATAGAATACCTTTGTTTTTAACTTCCTCCAAGGAGAGTGAAACAGCTGACTTTAAACTCAGCATGTTTTCGATGACAATGCTTTCCAAGCTTCCATTCATCCTCTCTCTCCCCCAACTCCTCCACACAGTGGCGTCTACCAACAGTGTGCTCCCTTATGAGGCCGCCGGAACGTGAAAACAGCTTCGGTGCCAGTGTGAGCCTTCAACCACAGCATTCGAAGGAACATGGTTTTGTTCTAAGCCAGGCTTGTTACTGATCAAATGCTAGCATGAAACTTTCATAAGGTTATTATAGAGCATGGCTTTCACCTTCTAATATTCAAGCTGTTTGGTACAGTTGCAAAGGGACAACAAAACTGGGAAGCGCTCCTGTAAATCAATACAAACACTGTGGCCTTTCAGCCACTGCCAGGAAGGTGATACAAGGTCCTGGCCTCGTCTGTTGGCATCCAGAGCTTGTGGCCAGCACCCCCAAAACAGGGTGGGCTATAGATTCCAGTGTTAGGGCTAGGGTGGGTGAAAGGACGTCTCCGCCATTTCCAGTGTGGCCATTTGAAGGATGTGAGTCACCAACTTGAGGCTGGTCCATCAAGAGAATTTTAGAGATGAGAAAAGTGAAAGGTTCAAAAGGGAGCTTTGGTTGCCATTTAATAAGATATTGGCATCCTTAAAGGTTCCCAAGAGAGCTCGAGATGACAGCCTGGAGAGATTTTCAAAATTCAAATACCTGGACAGAGCCTACAAGGCAAAATTGATAATGCCCTTGATTTTTGGAGCCCATATATCCTGCCCCTGCCCTGTGAGCCTTATATACACCCCACTCCACCCTCACACAAACACACGCACCCCTGGAGGTACCCTGCTGGCCTTCAGGAAACACGCACATTCTCTCAGGAGTATCGGGAGCCCATTTCCTCGCAGGGCTGTGGATACTTGCTCCCTTCCTCCTAGATCCAAGAATTCCTTCAATATTATGTCGTTTTTTTTTCTATTTAAAGAAACTCTTATGGGATAGAAAGTTTACCAGTTCAGAACAATGTCACCTGATGATTTTTCCTTGTTTGCAATACCCTCAAACATATCTTCTTTTTTTCAGACACTCAAAAAGCAAGAGGCAGGCAGAAGAGTGGAAGTGGCGGGGTCGTGCGAGGATAGGAAAATGCAACCAACCAACCAAACCAAGAAAACCAAATGACAAACTCTGCCAGATAAAAAATAAGAGGAAACTTTGTACAGAAAAAACAACAAAGGTCTCCAATTCTAAAAGCTTTCTACCAGTGAAATTCTCACTGAAGTCAGTGCTTAGAAGGTGCTACATATAATGGGGAAAAAATACTGTGTGCTTAGCAAAAAAAACAACCTACTAGAATTCTTCAGAATTGTCATCCCTCTCCCTGCCCTCCTCCCGTAGACTAACCGACTTTGTTCTTTTGAAGAAACTGTTTAGAATGAAAGGGATAAGAAATATGGGAAGAGAAACAATGCAGAGAGAAGGTTTCGAAGTAAGAGATGGGAGGAAAGTGTGACTATTAAAAGCAAATTGTGGAAGGGTGAAAGCTGCACCCCAAACTGGATCTATGGGACATGAAATGCCGGCTGCATGTGAGCATCTTGGTAACCAAATAATAAGAAAGAATGTGGGAGCGGGCAACCCTGGGGCAAAAGCTGATGTCAACGTATCCATTCATCTTAGAATTGAGACTCTGATCTGTTGTTCCCAAGGCCAGATCTACAGATAAACTTTCTGTCTTGGGCAGAATAGATGGCTGAGATATCAGAGACAGAGACTGAGGATATATCCCAGGAGCCTGTTGACACAGAGGCCCTGATAATTAAAGAGAAGTTCCAGCCGGGCGTGGTGGCTCACGCCTGTGATCCCAGCACTTTGGGAGGCTGAGGTAGGCGGATCACTTGAGGTCAGGAGTTCAAGACCAGCCTGGTCAACATGGTGAAACCCCGTCTCTACTAAAAAATACAAAAATTAACTGGGCATGGTGGCACGTGCCTGTAATCCCAGCTACACAGGAGGCTGAGGCAGGAAAATGGCTTGAACCCAGCAGGCGGAGGTTGCAGTGAGCTGAGATCGTGCCACTGTGCTCCAGCCTGGGCGACAGAGCCAGACGCTGTCTGAAAAAAACAAACAAAAAAAACCAAAGGAGTCCCTCAGCGCAGCCAAGCCAGGAGGCTGTTGTGCAGGCCTGGCTGCTGGTGCATACTCACAGGGGCTGTAGACCCCACGGGGGTGGCCCCGTGGAAGCAAAGGTACAGAAGTGAGCAAGGGTCACTTGTAATATCAGCCGAACCACACCCTGGAGAGGCTCTCCCAGCTGCTGGGCATCCTAATCCTGTGCATAGTGTGGACGAATCAACAGGAGACCTGGAAACACGCAGAACAGACAGAAGGGCAGGGAAAGACATGGCATCATAGGCAGAGCTGCTGTATGGCCAATGCTCTCCATTCCCATAGCATCCACATGCCCTGTGCATCTCCCGTGCAGCCAGCAGAGGGTAACTCTCTGTACAACTGTGGGCCCAGTGCACAGAGTCAGCTGGAAGAACAAAAGCTAAAAATGTGAATCTTACTAGAACCTGGTTAAACTTTTCTTCCTCAAACTTAAAATGACTGTTGGTTTTACCAGGAATTAGTTCACCAACTCTCGGGATGCTTTAAGATTTGGATGTGCACCAACTCTCTTGGGATGCAGAGGCTGGTGTGGGAGGAAGGACAGGCATTTCCCGAGAGGCCCTGGGGGACCCTGCCGCGGTCTGTGATAGCACTGACTTGTTTGAACAGTGTGGCGGTCAGAAGTGAGTCCATTTTCCCTTTAGTAGATCCAGTAGGCTGTCGTGAATATTCTGCCTCGATAAGGCTCCTGGTAAGGAGAACAGGCTACGTAGGGCAGAGTGTGCCAGCAGTTATCTTCTCAAAGGCACTGGCCTACAAAAGACGGAGCCTGGGAATGAAGTGCAACGCGGATCCTGGAGCGCTGAAGTCTCCAGCAGTGGTGCTGTTCCTCCCAGGTTACAGACTAACGAGTTGTTTCCCTGCCTTCAATTTCCTGGACAATGTGTGCTTGCTTCCTGGGGATAAAAGGCAGGGCTCCAGGAGGGTTTCTCTTTGCCCAGGTGAAGCACAGTGGAGCTGTGCTTTCTTACTGCAGGTAAGCGGTGAGCAATCGGAGAACACAGCATCTGGAAACGGGGGCGTCTGTGGCTCCACGACAAGCCTGGGAGGGAGGTTTGTAAATATCCGCAGTGGGGTTGCTGAAGCCAAGCTGATGGATTTTGCTTTTTCGAAAAAAGAAAAAATGAAAACCTCACTTGGTACTTCATTTTGATTAGGAACAACCCTTGCACAGGCGGTGCATCAACAGGCTTAAGAAATCTTTACTATTTACTTACCTCGTTGGTAAAAATTAAAATGGCCTCAAAGGTCAAATGTATTTCAAAAAACCATCAAGGCAGGCCGCTCTACAACGAGGCTCCCAGAAAACTTATTTTGGACGGTTTCCTTACTTTTAAGTAACAGCTGAAACTTTCCTGTATTTATCACGCCTGAGATGAAGAGGCTTTGAAGGGCCCTAACCCACGACAGAAGGGGACCCATGGTAAGTCTGGAGGAGATGCTCTAGACTTCCAGTGTTCCCAGGACACGTTCCCTACCAGCACACAGCGGTCAGATGCCACTGTATATAGGGGCTTTGACCTGTTCTTCACTTTGGACTAAAACCATGCAGTGGTCAGAAGCATGGACTCTGGGGGCCTTTGAACCTTGGTTTAAGTCCTGGCTTTGCTACATGACCTTGACGTGTTAATTTTTCTAAGCCATAATTGCTTTGCCTGTATAATTGGGTTAGCAACAGTATCCATCTCATACAGTTGTTGATGGGATTAAATCAAACGATGCAAGCAGTGTGTTTAGTGGGGTGGCAGGGACATGACAGGCTCCAAGAAGAGGGAGGTCTGGATGTAGACCCAGGTCAACTCCCCTGCCTTTGCTCACAAAGGCCATGTGACCTTGTGGCAGCACCAGGCGCTGTCCTGCCTGACCTACCGTTCTGGGTAGGGGAACCCCTCATCCACTGTCCTCCTGGATCCAAAGCAAGGACTACAGAAGAAGATTTAGAAGGCAGATTATTTTCTAACACTCCAGAGTTTTGCTGTAAGAAGCAAAGTGGTCGCTGGTAGCCTGAGAAATGTCTTGTAGACATTTCCCATGAAGCTGGTCCTGCCTCCTACACACAGGCCATTGGGCACCGGAGGGCCCAGGCCACAAATTCCTCCTCCTAAGCCATTTTTAATTAATTTTAAACATAAAAAATAACCCACTGCTTTATTTTGGTTTTTATTATTGCTTCCCAGGGAATAACTGATCAAACAACAGGTCAGTGTTCCAACTTTGCCAAAATTGGAAATGGCTGTGCTAGAAGTTAGGATTCTTGATTTTTTTTAATTATAATTTTTTTTTTTTAGAGATGGGGTCTCACTATGTTGCCCAGGCTGGTCTTGAACTCCTGATCTCAAGCAATCCTCCTACTTTGGCCACCCATAGCACTGGGATTACAGGCACGAACCACTGCATCTGGCCAGGATTCTTCATTTTTTTGATACACGCAACAACTTGGATGAATCCCAAGGGCATTATGTTGAGCGCAAAAGGCCTATCTCAAAAGGTCACATAGAGTATGACTCCATGTACATAATAGTCTTAAAGGGACAAAAGTATAGAGATGGAAAACAGATTAGTGGTTGCCAGAGGGCAGTGATGGTGGGGGTAAGGAGGGCAGGTGTGACAAGGACCAGCACGAGGGAGAGCCTTTTCATGAGACAATGTTGCATGACTGATGCCTGCTCTGACGAGTCATTGCCTAGGCTGTGCTGGCTGTTAAATATTATGAATATAACCCCTAAGTGTTCCAAGATTTTGTCTTGCATCCTAGAAAATGAAAAAAACCAGCAACAATACACACACAACTCTTTGATTAAAGTTTTATGCTTTCAGGAGTCTTGAAACTGCTTTTTTTTTTTTTTTCTAAATGTAGGGTCTGTGTTAAGTTTTTTGATTTTAACTGTTGGAAAGAAATCTGACTAGCTTCGTGACTCGTAACCAACTCTTCTTGCTGTTACCATATGGTGTTTCCTTTAATAAAAACATTTTACAGAAATAATGATAAAAAAACTACTTTAAGCTTTTATAAAAGTTAGATGTTTCTGGCAATAAAAACATCCCTTATAATTATGTAGATGGCTTTGTACCCAGTAAACAGGAAAAACTCTTGTTCTCCTTGCTGTTTTACTTCTAAGAAATGACGATGCTCTCTGTCATTCATCTCTGGACATATTCTGAATCTCTTATTCATTGACCTCACTTTGGATTGTAGTAATGTACACTCAAAGAACCTGTTCTATTCATATATCTTTTAGGGTTCTATTTCCTCTGACTGTTTGCAGTAGAGCAACATATTCAATCTCTTCAGAGCTCTGGCATAGTGTGTCACTTCTGATGAGGGCAGCTGCATTCAACAAAAGAAAAAGGACACATTAAAAAAATTCCAGAAGTAGCTGGGTGTGGTGCTCATGCCTGTAATCCCAGCACTTTGGGAGGCCAAGGCAGGAAGATTGCTTGAGCCTGGAGTTTGAGACCAGCCTGGGCAACATAGTGAGACCCTGTCTCTACAAAAAAATTAAAAAATTAGCTGGGTGTGGTGGTGTGCATCTGTAGTGCCACGTACTCAGAAAAGCTGAAGTGGAAGGATTGCGTGAGCCTAAGAGTTCAAGATTATAAAAGTGAGCCAAGATTGCACCACTGCACTCCAGCCTGGGTGACAGAGCAAGATGTGCTCTCTAAACAACAACGACGACAATAACAACAACAGATTCTGAAGGTATGCAGACCAAAGCAACTACTAATGGTGCCACGGGGAATCCGGGCTCTTCTTTCTGTTCCACCATCCTTAGGAAGCAAGCCACTGTCTTCATGGTTTACAAGACGGCTGCTCCCTCTCCAGTCCTCCCATCAGCAATGCACAGAGAGATGGAAGAAGGGATACATGGTGAAAGGCCAAAGGGGCATGACAGACAGTCCTCAGGAGACCTCGCCCAGAAACCTCTGCTTATTCTCACTGGCCAAAACTGGGTCACATGACCACCTCTAGGCTGGGACGGGGAAGTTATGCATGCGGGCTAGGTCAGCTGACCAATGCCATCTGCCACTCACACTATTCCAGAAAGCAGGGAGGGGCTCACTTCCCTTCCCATAGGATCTTATTTCTTTTTGAGACAGAGTCTCGCTCTGTCGCCCAGGCTGGAGTGCAGTAGCACAATCCTGGCTCACCGCAACTTCCGCCTCCTGGATTCAAGCAATTCTCCTGCCTTAGCCTCTCGAGTAGCTAGGACTACAGGCATGTGCCACCATGTACCGTTAGTTTTTGCATTTTTAGTAGAGACGGGGTTTCACTATGTTGGCCAGGCTGGTCTTGAACTCCTGACCTCGTGATCCACCCGCCTCGGCCTCCCAAAGTGCTGGGATTATAGGCGTGAGCCATTGCGCCCGGCCAGGATCTTATTTCTAAAGCCTGTTCTATTTCTTGTTTCCCCCATTGCCTTTCAGGATCCCTTTTGAGCGGCTGTGAGTGTATTTCTGTGAGGTTTTTGAAGCTCAATTTTAGTTCCGATGGAAGCAACTATGTGATCTCCCTTCATGCAAGCTCATCTGTGTTGCTAATATATGGTACCTATGAAGTCTGATTTCATTTCCTTACATTAATTCATAGGGCAAAGGGAAAGTACAGTAAATTTAAATGAATGTTTTCATCCAGAATAATCTGGCTTAGTGCGGAGGGCGAGAGGAAGGGAGCAAACTCACGTGCTAATGGGAATGGTGGGGACAGAAGAGAGATGAGTGAGATGGGATGCAAATTATTCCACATTACAGCAGCTGAGGTAGTAAATTGGTTTGCCATGTACTTACCCATCACTCTTAGATAACTCTCCCTTCTGGATTTAAAAAAAGGGTATTCTAGCACCTATGTGGTTTAAATTTATGCAAGAGTTGAATTCATGCTGGTCTATATTTAAAGATGTGCAGCCATTTCTATGATAAATAGCCAGGGGTACATGTAATTTTTTAAAAAAAAATCCCTTGAGGTTAAACTGGAAAAATAGTTTCTAGCTTGTTTTTAAACTAATATCGGTTGAGCTTTTTGCACTTGAATATAATCCAAAAAAAAAAATCAGGTGACATGTCTTAGAATAAACGTGGACATAACCTTATTCTGAAGGGCTGCCCGCCCTATTTGGGCTGGTCTTTTTAGAGGCAACAGTTGTGAGGAGGAGGAGGAGAATTCTCTCAGCTCTCCAGAGACGAGAATGTGCCACCTGAGGTGGCAAACTCCAGAGATGCCCCCTAAAGATCCCCCCTCCTCGTGTTCCTGTCTTGTGTGGTCCCTCCCACACTGGACCAGGGTCGGTCTGTGTGTTCAGGAGAATATGGCGGAAGTGATGGTGTGTCACTTCCAAAGCCAGGCTATACAAGACCCGTGGCCTCTGCCCGCTCTTGGGCCACTCCCTGGGGAATACAGCTGCCATGCTTGCCCTGTGGAGGAGCCCAGGTGGTAAGGAGCTGAGGTCTCTGACCGACAGCCAGGGAGGAACCAAGCCTTTCCTGGCACAGTCGACTGAGCTGGGAAGGGGGTCCTCCAGCCCCAGTTGAGCCTTCGGACTCCTGTAGCATCAGCTGACATCTTGGCTGCAACCCCATGAGAAATCCACAGCCAGAATCAATCCGCTAAGCCCCTCTGTTTTGGGAGGTAATTCATTCTGCAGCAACAAATAACTCATCTAACATCCTTCTCACTTCCTAAATGGTTTAAGCCAGCTCTCCAATCTTCTTGAGAAGAGTCTTCTAAAAGAAGAACATCAGTGGCTGTCAGGACACTCTTAACTTCCTTATGATTTTTGGCAAGTCAGCATGGGACAGCACAAAGCATGGCGCCACAGACAGGTCCAGCCCCACAGGGTGTGTTCCACAGGCTGGGGAAGGAGGCAGATCCCAAACAGTGAATTTGAAGGGCTAGAACATTACCACTATTGACTGCGGTTATTAACAGTAAATATTCAGAGCTTCACAAAGGCCTTTCAGACTTCATACTGTTTTATTAGCAGGTAAAAGATAAAAAATTCCTGGGAGAAAACAGCCAGGACTGTATGGTGTACTATTAATTATAACCACAGTGACCACTTCTGTGCTGACACTTCACAGCTTTCTTTCATCTGATCCTCATAACAGTCTCGAGAGAAACGGAGGCCCCGGGAGGTCAAGTACCCAGGGAGCAAGGAGCGATGGAGCGGGCGGAGTTGGGAGTGGGCCTGGACCCGTCTTCCTCCAAAGCTCCAAGCCCTTAGTCACCGAGTATCTAGCATTTTCCTTGGTCCAGTCCACTAGTGTGACCTGGTGAGCTACACACACCAAGGGAAGGATCACAGGAAAATGATGTGGAAATAGCAGCTGACAGAATCAGAGAATCCAGAATCAAATTACAGTTCTGCTATTTATTAGCTCTGTGGCCTTGAGTAAGTTACTTAACCTCTCAGTCATTCATACATAGCCATATTGCATAGATTAAAATTCTATAATAAATTTATGATAAATGTATAATAAATGTAGCCAGGGGTACATAGAGTAAAAAAGCCCTTGCAGCTAAACTGAAAATTAAAGTTTCTAGCCTTTGTTTTAAAATTAATAACTAATAACACTTTTTTGCATTTTAATATAATCCACAAAATGACCAGGTGACACATCTTGCAATAAATGTGGAGTGAATCTTCTAGAAAGCTGCTTAGTTTATTGGGTTGGTCTTTTTGGATGCAGCAGTTGTGAGGAGAAGAATTAACTACCTATAGCTAGATATAGTATACTATACTAACGGTTTCTATCTGTGCGACAGACAGATACAGTTTCTATCTACACTATAGATACAAATTCTATCTATCTATCTATCTATCTATCAACCTATCTATCTGTCCCTCTTATTTACCGAAGAACTCTCCAGGCTCTAATGAACTGTCCTCATTTTGTGTCAATTTCTCTAGGTATAAGATGAATATAATATAATGCCTATATCAAAGGGTTATTAAGAAGATTCAGTAAGATAATTTATATGAGGCATTTAAACTACTATCTGGCTATGTTAAGTGCTACATAAGTGTTCCCTGCCGTCATCACCATCATCTCTCTGCTCCCTCTCTACAGAGAGGGATTCTGATCTGAAGGGTCAGATTCTGGGGCCAGCTGGCTCTAAACTAGAGAGCACATGCTTGCCATGTGTTGCGACGGTGCCCACAGATGCACGGCCCCTCCTGACACCCTCTCCTTGCTTTACGTCACAGTGGAAAGAAGACTGAAAGCCCAAGGCTTGCTTCCTTCTCCCATGTGCTTGAAGTCCTAAAGAGGACCAGCTCTTTCCTATAGGACAAGAGCTGGCCATGGCTTCCTTTCTCAGGATAATGGGGATTCAGGATTGCAGGCTCTTGTGCTCCGGTGGTCAGACCCCAAGTGCTGGTCTGTGGCGGGCAGGAAGAGGTCTCTTTGGCCTTTAGGACAGGGGTCCTGCTCCAGCCTAGCTTTCTAGAATTCTCAGAATGATACAGGGCTGTATTTCCATCTGCCACTGGAACTTGCCAAGAAGTGATGGCCATTGTCCACAGCAGGTTTTGGCAATCCCAGGTCCCTTAGCTATGACACCAATTTAGCACTCTTGAATCCCCTGATTACTTTTTACAACAGCAAAGGTGATTATAATAGCAGGTATTTCTTGTGGACTTACCATGCACTAGACATTCATATATCCATTCACTTAATTCTTACAACAACTCCAGTGGCAAGGCTATTCCAATCCCTACTCCATACATGTAAGAAAACGAAGTCCAGAGGGGCTACTCATTTCACAGGGTTACACAGTAAAGAACTAGGATGGGACCAAAACCCAGGTCTCCCTCACTTTGGAGCCAGTGTCCCCCATGGTCAGTGGGACCTGTCAGTGTGTGGCAGCTATGGGATCTCTGATCTGATTTCATGACATTGAGGAAAAAGCAGACCGGGGGGTACAGCATGGACTCTACAGTGTTGCCAACACTCAACTCTGTGCTACTAATCTTTGTTCTTGAGCAAAGGCCATTAAAGACTGGAGAGTCAGTGTGATTAAAATTAGGGCAAGGCAGTGGAGAGGAGGGAGAACAAAAACAAAACATAAACCCACCTGTGGCTATGAAATGTTTTTGGTATTTTGGAAGGAGAGTCAAGGGTTTGGATGGAAAAAAAATCACATCTTCTTAGAGCAAAAATTACCTTTCCTGGTTCGTGGTATTGCATAGATTAAAGAAAATGGGCCACGTGACCTCCTACTGTAACTTGAAATGATTCAGGACACACTCCACGCTTAACTGACAGAACTCCAATTTCCTCTGTTGAAAACCAAATCCCATTTTCACTTGTGGGTATTCCATTCATCTTTGCTTTTTTGGTTTTTTAATTACACAGCAGAAAGTGCTACTGTGATTTCCTCCCCATGTCACGATGGCAGTATTCATCAAGAAGTTTTTAATTCTACACAGCAATTGCTTCTCTTCAAAAATCTAATTTCAATCTCTGCAGAGGCAGAAGGGTAGGATTTTTTGACCCTGAGGTTAATTATCTGCAAATAAGTTAAAATCACACAAAACCTCTTCCTGGGAAAAGGGAACCCAAGCCCAAGCCCTCCCTTCGCCTGTCTGGCCATTGGTGGTGGTGTGGAAGGTGAGGCTGGGCCGGGCATCACCCAGCCAAGGGGGCGTGGGGGCAGGACTGTCTCATGATGGTTGCATTTTCAGAGCCTGGTACAGTATGTGGCACGAAGGAAGAATTCAACAACGGTGGAAGTGATGCGAAGTGAAGGCAGAGTGAATAGAAGAACAGGATTTTAATCATTCCTGATTTTTTGTTTTTCGAAGTGTATGAAAAGGTCCTATCTCTGGAGGAGAAAAGAAAGAGGGAAGTGAAGAGGAGACTCACTGGGAGCTGTCCAGGAGCTTGTGACTGGGGCTGGAGACCAGCTGACCCCTGGCAGGAAAGCTTGATGTGTCTGGAGACCAGGGTTCTTGCTCCCAGGCTCGGCCCCTCGGCACTGTGCTGCTTTCCTCCCTCCTCACTGAGAACGTCTACTCTTCTTTCCAAGTTCTCTGATTCTCTCTCCATGGGCCCAATATTCATTTCATTCATGGTCATTTATTCATTTGCGGAACACAATCTGTGTGGTCTGATACTGAAAGCTCAGGGAATGGGTTGCAAGGGAGAGGAGCTACAGAGATGAGAACAATGAGAGCTAACAGGTGTTGTGTGCTTGCTATGTGCCAGGCCCGACAGCAACGCTTCCCCAAGCCTTAACCCGTCTAATCCTCACTACCTCCCTAGGAGGCAGAACGCATATGGGTCGCTGCCCTCCACGGAGGGCTGCAGTGTTCACCACTCTGTCACCGACATGTACCTCCCTCAGTCATGTGGTAGAGCTGGGACACAGACCCTGCTCTAGAGCCATTTGTTGACACTGTCACTTTCAAGGACTGTTCTTCACTTTTGTGTCCCCAGCATCCAGCATAGTGGCTGGTACACAGCAGGTGCTGAGCAATGTTTGCTGTGTTATTTAAGCAACTTTCAATCCAACAAGAAAGGACACTCACATAAGAAGAACACAAAACTGTGCATGAGGAGCATCGGGGACAGCTGTCTCAGTGATGGGGTCAGCAGGACCCTGAGGAGGAGCACAGGAGATAGGGAGGCAGAGAGTATGAGGGTCTCATACAGCCAGGCCCATACAGCTCAGATGAAACATGAAAGAATAAATCACATTAGGACACCAAGAGGGGGAAAGGGTCCCAGCCATGGCTAGCAAATGCTGAGGACCTCAGAGGGACCAAGGGGCCCCATTTTTCTGATCTTCAGTTTAATGAGAAAGGATGTTGGAGAAGACAGACAGAGATCAAACAGTGTGCCCCAAAGGGAAAGATCCATAGGTTTGGGTGGAATTTCACTGCAAAGGGACTTTGAGCTCCAAGTACACGATACGCCCTGGCTTCTGCCCTGCTATGACATGGTGCTACTCATAGAGGAGTATGCAGGAGATAAAAGGGTACAACAGAATAAAACTGTTCATTAAAAGTCATACTCCTGTGTGTGAAAAGTGCTCAAAGAATGGCACCCATGGCTTCTAATCCAAGGGGCAGGAGCCCAGGGCGTGAGTGCAGAAGCAGGAGACATAGAACGAATCTGGGGAGCAAGAGGATTGAGGATCTGGGGCCATGGTCTCTGAGGGGACCAAGGAGACAGCCCCATAGAGGAGGAGAGTCTGGGGGGCTATACGGAGAGAGGAGAGCTGAAAACAAAGAGGAGGAAGAAGGGAAAGAAGAAGGTACACGGAAGAGAAGGAGGAGAGAGGAAGGAAGGAAAAACAGGAGCGGGGCTTGTCTTCCTCTGAGTAGTAGTCCCTGGGGTCTGTCCAACACACTCAGTCTCATTTTCCCAGTTTCTTTATGCCTCTTTTAAAAAGCCCAACTCCCAGTTTCTCTGAAATGACCAATGCTTGTCACTTTCTCAGATCAGCGGACTCTCCTGAGAATCATCGGGGGCGGGCTGTATGGTGGGAATGCACACACGTGCTCCAGGTCTCAGTGTTTTCTCCAGACTAATGAGCATGTAGTCATTAGGGCTGATGCTTTCAGAGCCAGCAGTGCGAGTCTGTGTCCCAGCTCTACCACTCAGTAGCTGTGTGACATTGGGCAAGTTACTCAACCTTGCTGTGTTCCAGTTGCCTCATCTCTAAAAGACCATCCAGGGCTGAAAGGATTAACTGAGTTAATCCATATAAAGCTCTCAGAACAGTGCTTGAAACATAAGTAGGCAGTAGAACTGGCAATCATCACTGCAGTGATTAGGGGAGGTAAGATTACTACTACCAAAAGAACCATTTAACAAGGGTGAGCAAGTGAAGACCTCGCTCATGACCTCTGAAGCATTGCCAACCCTTGCATAATCTGTCCTTTGTGAGGAATATTTTGCTCCTCTTAGAAGGAGGTTTAATTCCTCTCTGCTGGCCCTGTGCTGGGACATATTAACTGATGATGGTGAATTACTGCCTTGTGACATATCTTTGGAAAATAAATCTAAGAAAAACTTAGAAAATCTAAGAAAAATCTAAAAAAAACCTCTTTGTAATCTAGAAAATCCCTTTTCTACATAAATAGATCTAGGACTGGGTTAAGTGATCTTCCTTACGACCAAAACATTTTCCTCTCTCTTTTCCATTCTTTCTTCCCTCTGGTCTCAAAAAGGCAGCAGCTATCTTCTTCCCAAGTATCTTCCCCCAACTGTGTAGTACCTTGGATCTTATCCAGCTTGCTCAGTAATTATCTCCTCCATCCTCAATCAATCAATCACGCTCTCTTACTGCCTCTCTCTCTCTAGAAAGCCTCACAGTTGGAGTCTGTTTAGCTCCCAAGGCACTACTGTCCCAGGATGGATACTGGGCAGCCCAGCTACATGGACAGATGGACAGATCAATGGGTAGGCAGACAAGTGAATAATGAACAATTATTAAACATTTAATAAACAAACAGACTGGCATATCTTTAAAATGGGTGGGCTGCCTTGGTGTGATTCCTGTAGACCAGCGGTTCTTATCTGAAGGGAATTTTGCTCCCTAGAGGGCACTGCACAATGACTGAAGATATTTGTGGTTGTCACAACTGGGGTCAGGGGGTTGCTCCTGGCATCCAGTCAGCAGAGGCCAGGGATGCTGTTAAATGCCCTATAATGCCCACGTCAGCCCCCATGATACAGAATCATCTAGTTCAAAATGTCCAGAGTTTTGAAAGGCGGCTCTTAGGAAATAGGTGTTTTTAGGGTAAGTGAAGGAGCATAGGAGTCATTTTATACTCGAAAATATGTGCCTTGAAAGCATACATACAAAAAACAAAAGCAAAGCAGAGAAAGAAGCCTGTGCCTAAAGAAATGAGGGCACAGGTACCTGTGGGTCACCTACACATCCATCCTTGAACGCGAAAGAAGGGGGAAAGGCAGACGCAGTCTTCTGAGTACCGAGGAGGACAAAGCTTTGCAAAAGAGCCTAAACATTTTCTAAGAGAAAAATACAATGAGCATAAACCTCATCTTTGGAAAATACTTATTATGAACAGGTGCAGGCTGCTTTTTCTGGACAAGCTCCCTAGCCTCTAAGGTGAGTGTCTACTAGGCAGCCTCTGCCCATTTCCTACAGTGATCCCACTCCAGTGTCCTCAGACCCTGCTCTCTGGGATGTCCATGCCCCCATCCCAGGGGCAGGCTCTCAGCCTTGCCTCTGCTCTGCCCGTGGGAGGGCTGGGACAGTCACAGGGCCTCACTGGACACCTCCAGAGACTGATGATGCTCTAGGGACACCTCATTCATTAGCACAAGCTATTCATTTCCCTTACTTCAAGAGGAAGGTGAGTCAACACATACTCAAGACCAACTCCAAACACCAGCTGCCCAGGGCCTGGCTCTTTCCTGCAGCAGGAAGATTGATTTCGCCTGGGACTAAATGCCTGCTTTGCTTAAGTGCCCTTTTCAGTTAAGTTGTGAAAAATGGAAATAACAGCCATCTGCAGTATGAGTGTGCACTGCGGATGCGGAAAGCCATCGAATCTCCTGCCAGCTTCCCAGGTAGCAGGCGTCCTAGCAGGCTTCAGAACAGGCCACTGTCAAGAGCGTACCAGCCAGTGCTGGGGACAAGGAATATCTCTCCCCTTCTACCACCTTCAAAAGTCAGTGAAAGGACAGTGGTGAGCTCAGGCAGGGTTTCAGGGCAGGCAATCCCTGCGGTGTAGGGTTGCCGAGGGAGGCCAGCGCAGTGGCTGAGAGTGGAAAGTTTCACCCAAATCCGCAGCTCACGTCGGGAGGGTACCTGGTTCTTTTCTGAAGAAACCCAACCACGGGAGGCTCAAGGCTGGGCCTGTCTCTTCTCGTACTCTAAACCCAGCCTCCATTTCCTTCCTCCAGCTAGGCTTTCTGAAGGAGAGGGGGCTGTGTATACGGAGCCTTTCTTTATGATTTAAACCAATTTGCTGCTAGTTATAGCTATCCACGGCGCACAATGTGTTTTTCCTGTCACTTACTGCAGGCAGAGAATCATGTGAGTGTGTTCTCAGCTTTGCCAACAGCAAAAATCATTTCGAAGAAGGAATCCTTCTTCCATGAGGAGAATTACTCCCTGTACCTCCTCACCCCCTCCCTGTCATGAATAAACAGTCATTTTAGCGTTAGCAACCCTCACTTCAAAAACAGGCAAAGCAAAACAATAAAGCTTTAATGCTCCAAAATCCATAATCCCCCTCCAAATGTCACTGAGTGAAAGCACTCGAGCCCCTTCAAAGCCCATTAGCAAGCCAAACCAGCCCATTCCCAGCTATCAGACTATTCGGAAACAAACCCAAATTATTGGGTGGAATTGCAGGCCTGGCCTGATTCCTCCATTTAAGTTTCTCATGAAAACTCTCCCTGTGATCGGAAACCCTGGCTACCATTTGAGATGAACAAAGGATGCAGACGCTGTTGATGAAACATTAATGACCAATTTGCAAATGTTCTCGGACCCCTTTAGTTCATCGAGGGGCCATCAAGGCGGCATCCACCCATCTCTCCCTTTATTCTTTGAATTATTTAGCATCCATTAAGTGCCCACGGTGGTAAGCTAAGCTCCCAGGGACCTTTCACCCCAGCGCTTCCCCTCTAACAGCGTCATTCACCTGGTGGCCCTCCCAGCTGCATGGGCAACTCAACCTTTGCCTTGAGGCAGGAAGCTCATTTAGAAACCAGTCTGTTGGTATCCCTCGCATTACATAGCCAAGTGCTGGGGACACATGGCAATGAGCAGAATGTATAGAAGCTCGAGGAAGTGTTTTGAGCTGTCACAGTGCATTGGAAGAAAATGCACCTGAAAGTGTGATCCTTGTGGCACTCCAATCAGTGAACTCCTCAGACCCACTTTATCTGGACTTAACTCATCAATTGGGGCATGTATTAAATATGTATGGGTGCCACAGTAGCCCAAGCATGGCCTCAGTAGGAGGACAGAGATATAGTGACACTGCAGGCAGGGCTGAGCAGGGCTGCAGACTCAGAGATATAGTGACACTGCAGGCAGGGCTGAGCAGGGCTGCAGACTCACAGAGCCAAGTTCTGAACACACGGAGACCGCTGAACGCACTTTCTTCCGTCACCCGAAACCCACGAGCATGGCATTTTTGGTCTTTACTTAAACAGAAAGTCTCTGACCTGGACTTTCCTGCGTTCTGGCCAGTCAGCACCCTGCCTTTGAAAAGTGTAACAAGTATAAATGACAACACTGCCACAGAGAAAGTAGCCGGTGCTGTGAGACAGGCACAAACACAGTGTTCCAGGAAACCAGGGGAGGAGGGAAAGTTCTGTGCAGAAGAACTGGGTCCAACCTCATAGAGGAAGCTGCATTTCAACCATCTGAACCACTGACTAAAACTAGTGATGAGAGGCACAGCCCCCTCCCATGCCCACCCCTACAGCAGCAGCCACCATTACTGTTGACTTAGCAGCTTCCCGGGTGCCATGCACTGCAGTCATGCTTTTCCTACTAGTAACAGCCTGGTGAGGAAGGTAGGTACTGCAGAGGCATTGCTCCTTTCCAGACGGTGAAAGTGAAGCTCGATGAGGCCAAGTATCTTACCCAAGACCATACCATTTGCAGCTGACAGTGCTAAGGAGGGTATTTGAACTGTGTTTGTTTTAACCAAGACCATCAGTGTAATAGCCTAAGGATGCTACTTTCAGCCCCTGTCCAGTTACCCAGGAAGCTCACCCTGGAAGGGCCCTGATCCTGAGGAAGCACTGTCTGTGAGGAAGGGAAGGGCCCCCTCTCTCTGGTGCGGGAGCCATTGGCTGCGATTTTCCATTGCTAGAGATGGCGGTGCCTCCTGGGGCTTAGAGAGGGCCGAGGGGCTCTGCAGACCAAGGGCAGTTCTGTAAGAACGGACATCCCCCACCCTCTGGAGCCCTCCATCTCTGCTAAAACAATGGCTGCTCTGCAGTCGTGGTCTCTGAGACATAGAGGGATCCTGGGCACACGCTCCCTCCTTTATTTTTTCTGCTTTAAAAATATTGTTAAGACAATTGCAGAAACATTAAAGGAAAACTATCGATGCGCTCCTGCGCTGCCCGTCTTAACACGAGCGCCACTGTTGATCTGCGTTTCTTTAGGGCCCTGGTTCATCCATGTTTTCACATCGTGAAGTGAGTCGAGATGGGGCTACTGCGCTCCAGCCTGGGCGACAGAGCAAGACTCTGCCTCTAAATAAATAAACAAGGGTAAGCTGGTATTATAATTACCACCATTGTCGTCATGATTGTTGGAACATGCATTGGAAGGAGGTGGGTGAATCTGGGTCAGTGGTTTCAGGCTTTATTTCATTTATCATCATTGCACAGATATTTGCCCACGTGGCTGCAGAGTCTTCATTCTTAGCCTCATGCTGGTGGGTTCCAGCCATCACCTAGGAGCCCCCTGGCACTGGGCCTGCTGCTGAGAGAGTGAGGCTCTGGAAATTCCTTCCCCAAGTTTACACGTGGGCAGCATGGCCTCAAACACACACAAGTGCACTGTACCCCCTGATGAGGGGCTTCCGGAGGTGATTAATCCCAAGTGAGGATTAAAAAAAAAGATTCTAAAAAGAAAAAAAAAGAGCCAGGTTTCTACTTATGTGAGTGAACATAGCACAGGTGCCGTTTCGAGGAAGGTGGCAGCATACCTAGACTTTTAAAGTCAGGCCTCTGGTGTGCCCTACTGCGAATGACACCCACTGACCCAGATTCACCCACCTTCTTCCAATGCATGTTCCAACAATCATGACAACAATGGTGGTAATTATAATACCAGCTTACCCTTGTTTATTTATTTAGAGGCAGAGTCTTGCTCTGTAAGCCAGGCCTGGGCGCCAGTAGCTATCTCGTCACTGCATTTCTGCTTCCCCAGTTCAAGCGATTCTCCTGCCTCAGCCTCCTGAGTAACTGCGATTACAGGTGTGCGCACCACGCCCAGCTAATTTTTGTATATTTAGTACAGACAGGGTTTCGCCATGTTGGCCAGGCTGATCTCAAACTCCTGAGCTCAACTGATCCACCAGCCTTGGCCTCTCAAAGTGCTGGGATTACAGGTGAGAGCCACTGCGCCTGACCCCAGCTAACCTTTTTAAAGCACTTTTCCACAGCTAGGCATGGCTCCAAAAATGTCACATGCATCAACTCATTTGCTCTTATAAGTACATATCACTATTATTTCCATTTTACAGATGTGGAAACTGAGGCACAGAGAGGCCAGGTAACTCTTCCCACTGCTACTGGCCAGGATTGGAGCCTGGGAAGCCAGGCTGCAGAGGCCATGCTTGGAACCATTTTATAATAACTGCCTCGAAACTCAGTTCTAACTTCCTTCCCTGCTCAAAGCTCTTCTCACCTGATGATCATCAAATGCAGTTCCAACTTCTTAGCCTGGCACTTAACACCCTGCACGACCTGCCTCCAAAGCTCCTTTCCAATTTTCTCCCCACAGACACCCTTCAACTTCCTCCATACACCCCAGTGCCCATGTTTAAAGTCATCACACCATCCCCAAAACAGGCTGTGAATTTGGTGATCACTAACCCTCCCTTTCAACTAAAGCAAGCTGCTCAGCACTGTGGTGTGTGCTCTGCATCACCCAGAGAAGATTTCATGGAAATCCCATGGCTTTTAAGTCAGGCCATTGCAAAATACCTTCCCTTAGCCAGAAAACATAGCTGACTATTTTCCACATGTGTGGTAACACAGTAATAACGGGAAACTTCATTTTATCTTTAGAATTTTGTGTGATTATTTGTTTAATAGCATCTGCCCCACTACATTTCAGTCTCCTGGAAGGAAAATCTATGTCTGTGTCTTGTCTGCTGCCTGGCATGGTGCAGGGCACGGAGTAGATCTAATATAAATTTCGAAAAGGGACGGATGTATTTCATGATACTGTGGAGACCTGAATTAGGATTGATCTCTCGAAATTATGGGGCAGATTATGGCTCAATGTAAAGAAGAATTCCCTAATTACAAAGAGTTGTCCTGAAGTACAGTGGGCTGCTATGCCCGGAGGTTGAGGGGAGGTGAGTGGAGCCTGTGTCAGGGAGGACACAGAAGCCTCAAGATCCTTCCATGAGGGACAGCCTGAGCCCTGGCTGGCCCCAGTAGAGCACCAGGCTCTGGCTGCAGGATGCATCGTCTCCTGCCAGGTAGTCGTGAGAGGAGTTCTTCTCCTCCCTTCTCACTAGTGGTGGTTTCTTTTTGTGCCCTGGGGGCTCCATTCCTTGGCTGTGGGCCATCCTGGGACTCAAGAGCTGGCTCTGGCCACCTCATGGGCACAGGCAATCCTGAGACTCAGGCCACAATGGCATCACTATGGTCATGGATATTTCCTGATGACCACAGAGGGAAGGGATGGCTCCAGCCATGGAGTCCTCTGTCATTTCCTGCAAACATTCTGTTATTCCTTGTCCCTGCTAGCTCCTCTTCATCCTGGAACCCAGAATCACCCAGCTCCTCTTGAATCCAGCAGGGAGGGCACCGATGGCTGCCCTCTCCGGTCTCTGATGGCTGACACCGCTGTGCCAATCCTTCCTCAGGAAAAGCGTCTAAGCTGTGGAAGCTGCCTAATGGGGCAGATTCTAAGCCCCGTCAGAGAAGTGAAACCATGCAGTGTGGGGAAAAGTGAACTGAAACTTAAAACCCTTGCCTGGAGCGGCCTCCTGTGTAACCCACTGGGGCGGCCCTTCCTTTCCCGCGGAGCCCACTCTTTCTCTGACAGCCCCTGCGCAGTGGGCAGCCCAGCGTGGCCACCGCTCCGCAGTGCTCTGCAGGGCGTTTCTGCTGTCTTGGGGGAGTCTGCCTGTCACTAGCAGGGCCCCTCACAACAGACACTGCCTGCTGTGGCTGCTTCTAAAATTCATTTCAAGGCACAGTTTGGCCCAAAGCCCTGAAGCCTCTTTTCAGGAAGAAAGCACGGAGCCTCCCAATTTCATTTTGTTTTCTTACTGCTTGTTCAAAGAACAATCATAAAAGATAAAAATACCATCCCCAGGCAAAGAGAATTTAATTCAAACATTCTTGAGAACAGATTCAACAACCTTTTCCTCACAAGCAAAACAAAAACAAACCTGCTTCATTCTTGGTTTTTCCCAGTTACATAAAGAAAGGAAAAATGCATAGAGGGAGGCAGCGTACACAGGAGAGAGAATTTCCACCTGTGCAGTAAACGTGACTGAGAGACTTGTGACAGCGGTTCACACGCATTGTCCTATTCGATGTTCTCAACGAGCCTGTGAGCGGATCCCGCAACTATTCCACACCGTAGAGGAAGAAGATGAAGACACTGAGGCCTGGAGGGGTCTGCAATGTGTCCAAGGGTGTACACAAAGCCGAGTTTTGAATCCAGCGGCCTTTTGCCATGACCCATGGTGGTACACTTGATATTTGCATAACTAGGGTTGAACAAGCTAGAAAACAAACTTCTGGCATGTAAATGAATGAAATATATAGATATGAGCTTTGTTTCTTTTCTACCCTTATTCTCTTTTTATATCAAACCTAGGGGCACGTACTTGGGTCTGTCATGACCCGCAACTCCTGACACACTCGTGAGTGGCCCATTCATGGTCTGTCACCTTCACTCACTCATCCTTACTTAGTAAGATCACAAATACCCACAAAACACCACTCACCCCCAGAACCAGAACTCGGACGAGGACTTTTGTCCATCTGTGGAGTCTTCCCCAACTCGTCCTCCTGCCTGCCCCCTCTCAGGGAATCACTCTTCTGAATCCTTGCTTATTGCTCCCTTGACTTTCTTTGTAGATAGCTTTATTACAGCTCTGAGCTTTTAATAAGTTGTTTATTTTACAAAACGAATACCATGTTGTATGTAATCTTTTGGGATTTTCTTTTTCACTTATATTTACAACTTTATAACTGGGGTTAGAGTTTCAAACCCAGTGGTGGCCCCCTAGAGAAGAATGGAGGTGGAAGTAGCGTGAGGGGAGACTTCCTGAGGCTACAAGGTGGACGTCACCTTTCACCTTGCTTCACACCCCTCCAAGGACATCCTCGTTGCCCTTAGAATAAAATCCTGCCCTCACCTTGGTTCCTCAGGCCCGATCAGGGTAGCCCTTGACAGCCTCGCTGACCTTTTCTCTCCCTGCGCTTCCCCCTCCTCACCATGCTCGGCACGGGGATTCTTCTGCTGCCCCTGGAACATTCCCTGTGAGCTCTTGCCGTCAAACCTGGGCTGGCTATCCCAGTCGACCTGCTCTTAAGTTTCATCTTAAATGTCACTGCCTCCGCAGCCTTTCATGGCCATCCAACCTGAGGTAGCCCCTCTGTCACAGCACACTGCTTTGCTTTGGTTACAGCACTCCTGGTGTATTCTGTTTATTATCTGTCTTCCCCCTTTACAAGAAAAAAAGTCTTGTCTATGTCAAACTGTATATCTAGTGGGGAGTTTTAAAAGACTGTTCTGCAGACCTCTGGGGGTCTCCAAAACCCCTTCAGAGGCATTTTCATACTATTAAGACTTTATTTGCCCGTTTTGCTGTATTGCGGCTTACACCTTTGGTGCAAAAGCCACAGTGGATAACACTGCGGGTGCCTTAGCCGGGATCAAGGTAGTGGCACCAGCTTATACTGGTGGTCACTACATTTTTTACCATCTCACACTTGCAGGGCAAAAAACAACAATTTGTTTCATCCATTAAAGCTGGAAAAAAGGAGAACATTTAAAAAGCACTACAAATTATTACCTTTATTAAGTTTCAACCCTTGAGTACGTCTTTTTTATATTCTGTGTGACTCAGTGGGGAACACACAGAGAGCCTGTGGTACACGCTGAAACACAAGGTTGTCTCAAGGAAATGTGCGCCTCAGATTCAACTGTGAGCTGAACCAGCAACTCTTTTTCAGGGAACATTATTTTTACATGAAAGAAGTACTGACAGACCAATGATGGCAGAGATAATAAATGCAGTGAGCCTGCCACTTCAAGAACTGATGGTATTTTTGGCCAATGATAAAATTCAAGCACATCTGGAAAATTCTCAACGTTGGAAAACGTGTCTCCATATTTCCCAATACTCAAGGCATTCCTGATAGGATTGGTGATGATACTAATGAATGTGACTTTTTGGTCTCAGATAATGAAAAGTGTCGATGCTTCAGAGTGTTACATAACTCAGTGAACCAATATTTCTAATTGAATGATGCATGATTTCACACAATCATTCCAGAGTAAATGATCCACTCAGAACTGCAGGCTAGACTAAAGGATTTCAATGTAACACGTGAAAAATTATACCAGTCATTGATATAATTTCAGATTTCACAATGCAACTAACTTTTAAAAAACTACTACTTGTCCAGTTTTGGTAGAGTGTCAAAGAATGAATAGCCATGATTTTCTCAAAAGGCTATTAACACACTTTTCCCTTTTCTAACAAAATATCTTGGGTAACCAAAACAACTGAGAGCATCAGACTGAATACAGAAGCTGATATAAGAAGCTAGTTTTCTTCTTAGACCAGACCCGAAAAAGATCTGCAAAAATATAAATCAATGTCATTCTTTTCATAAAAATTTTTATAGTTATTTTTCATACAATTATATTAGGTTAACATGCAATGGTTTTATTATTGATATGTTTAAATAAATTAATAAAATCTTTTAAAATGTTTTACTTAAAACATTTAAACTTCAATTTTTTTAAAGAGACAGGTTTCACTATGTCACCCAGGTTAGAGTGTAGTGGTATGATCACAGCTCACTGCAGCCTCGACCTCCTAGCCTCAAGCAATCCTTCTACCTCAGCCTCCTAAGTGGCTGGGACTACAGGCATGTGCTACCGTGTGCAGCTAATTAAAAAAAAATTTTTTTTTGTAGAGATGGGGGTCTTGCTATGTTGCCCAGGCTGGTCTTGAACTCCTATCCTCAAGGAATCCTTCTGCCTCCACCTCCCAAAGTGCTGGGACTATAGGCATGAGCCACTATGCCCAGCCAAAACATTTAAACATTTATATACAGTTTTAATTTTTAATATGTCAATATCAGTAGCTATAACCCCACATAAACAAAAACTCTCTGGGGTCCTCAATAATTTTTAAGAATGTAAAGGGGATCTTGAGGCTTTTTAAATTTAATAATCTTGAGACTATTAGGAATGTAAAGGTGATCTAGAAAACTAGTGGTCTGAGAATGCTGCTCTAGTGCCTAGTACATGCTAGGTACTCAATAAACGCTGAATGAATATTGTAAAGACACATTCTCTTTAGAATTTGTCTGCCTTCTGAAGGTTCTCTCTTTCAAAACCGCTCCAATTAACATCTGGAAAACTGATCTGTTTGTTTTATTTCCTTGTGAGCCATAATGCTTTAACTATGGCTCATACATGTTCGAGTAGCACTACTTAGATGAAGACCCAACGGCAAGAGTGTGTAAGCCCCAGAACTCAGAAGTTACCCTCAGAATCACTACAAATGTCTACAACTATTTCTTATCCTTTCCTTTTCTTTAAGTGCCTTCATCAAGATAAAAATTTAAAACTACTTCACAATGTGTTTAATGTAATTGCTTTTATTTTAACTATTGGTATTGCAGCAGTGTTTTTTTTTTTTACTGTTGAGCATTGTGAATGCAGGGTGATCTAGCTACACTGCATACTAAACAGGAGCCTAACTACCATTGAAACAGCAGTTTTTAATAGGAAAGCACTTGCCAACTTTTAAAAGTGACTCTCAAGTGTCCTTCTGGAAGACGATAGACATTGTGGTTATATTAATTCTGTGGTATAACAGAGAGTCCACAACGGGTTTGTGTCACACTAAATGGACACCACATTGCAAGCTGTCTCATGTTTAAGCAAACACTATGCTTTACAAGATTATTTCTGAATGGGCTGCAATATATAAAATCAACTACAAGCTTTCAGATGAGCTGAACGATGCTACAGAACCTGAACTTGGAACTACCTTGTCTTGGTAAGATGTACATTCTCTCTTTTAGTGTCACATCAGTGACAAACTGGTGACAGCCACAGCTCTTGGCTGGCCACATCCCCAGAACTTCTGGTAAAGTCCACATAAAGCTCATCTTTGTGGGAGGCCCCAGAGAGTTGAGGCCTCAAGAGGGCACTGAGTTGTGCCCTCGCAACTGCCTTGCCTGAGATTTCTGAAAAAAGGTCTCCTGCTTTCAAAATCCCACATTAGCATCTAAGTGCTATCTTTCAGCTACAGCAGGCAGCTCTTTTCTTTCCTTTCTTCTCTTTTTCTTTTCTTTTCTCTTTTTCTTTTCATTTCTCTTCTCTTTCTTTTTCTTTCTTTCTTTTCTTTCCTTTCTTTCTCTCTCTCTCTCTCTCATTTTCTCTTTCTCTCTTTCTTTTTTTTTTTTTTTTTGAGACAGGGTCTTGCCTCACTCTGTCACCGCTGCAGTGCAGTGGCATGATCACAGCTCACTGCAGCCTTCACCATTCAGCTCAAGAGATTCTCCCACCTCAGCCTCCCAAGTAGCTGGGACCATAGGTGTGTGCCTCCAGGCCCAGCTAATGTTTAATTTTTTTGTAGAGAGGGGATCTCACCTTGTTGCCCAGGCTGGTCTTGAACTCCTGGGCTCAAGCCATCCTCTTGCCTCAGCCTCCCAAAGTGCTGGGATCATAGGCATGGGCCACTGCACCCAGTCAAGCAGCGTTTACTTCAGACGAGCTTAACTAAATCAGCAGGAGAGGGAGTAAGGTGAGAGACGAATCTCAGATCCTGACTATGATATGAATTGTGATTTGTTCTGCATAAGCTGCAAGCACTTAGCCTCAAAGTGGGATTAGAAATCTTCCTGCCATCTTCCATAGGAAGACTGGTGAGACACAGAGGCTCAGAAGAACCAAAGATTCAGTATTAACAGGAAGATTCTAGATAACATTTCCCTGTTTTGCAACACATCTAACCTGAATTTAATAAACCAGGATTAAATAAAAGCATTTTATTTTCAGATCCAAAACATGAAGCCACACAGCCTTAGGCTGAGAGTCAGATTTCACAAGCTGAGCAGGAACAAGCCCCATTTTCTATTAGCTACTCGGTGTGTCAAGGAGAACTGGAGCTGCAAATTGGGAGGGAAAAGGGCCACATATTTTCTGGTTCAATTAGGTAAGAGGCTTTGGTTTAAAAAAAAAAATGAGCTTGCGTTCTGAATTACCAGGCTTAAATTTGATATTTCAAATGTCTCTTGTGTGTATACGCAGGCTACAGTCTGTTTCACCTGGTTTACTGTTAAACAGTGACATCGTCGGAAAATAGGGAAGTTGTTGAAAAGCTATCAGCAAAAATGCCGCCAATACTTGTATCACAGGAAATCTTCAAGGAGAGTATACTGTAACAAGTACCTGATAGTCATTCACTTACTCAACAACTACTCAGCCAGATCCTATCATAGGTTCAGTTGGGGGTGGGCGGGCACTGAGAACTAGCAAGACAGACCTAGTGCCTGCCCTTGGGAATTTTTCAGTCTACCAACGAAGGGTTAAGTAAATTATCACATAATTAATACAAAAATAAAACGGCCCTGTAATAGCTGATACAGGCCAGGTATGGTGGCTCACACCTGTAATCCCAGCACTTTGGGAGGCTGAGGCAGGTGGATCTCTTGAGGTCAGGAGTTCAAGACCAGCCTGCCCAACATGGTGAAACCTTGTCTCTACTAAAAATACAAAAATTAGTCGGGTGTGGTGGCACACGCCTGTAATTCCATTACTCGGGAGGCTGAGGTGCGAGAATCACTTGAACCTGGGAGATGGAGGTTGCAGTGAGCAGAGATCGTGTCACCATGCTCCAGCCTGGGCAACAGAGTGAGACTCCGTCTCAAAAAAAAAAAAAAAAAAAAAAAAAAAAAGCTGATACCTTCTCATTTTCCTGCCTTTGCAATATAAGGGCACTAGGGCATGGTAGAAAAAGCACTGTTGCATTCTTAGAAGGCGTTTACTACCATTATGAGGAAAGCCAGCTCCCTGATGGATAATGGACTTAGGCAGTGCTCATCAATGGCTGTGGAATGTATTAGGTAAAAAAGCCAATGGAGGAATTTTATAATTATATATATTGAGTTAACAACACCTGAATCTATTGATCAATCTCAATAGAATGAAAGGAGAGACAGTAGAGGCACCACTCATCAAGTAGTCTTGCCAAAACCCAAACCAAATGAACTTAAATCTGATCAAGCCTCTAGATTCAGCGACTAGTTTTCAGGAAATACAGAGGATAGAAGAACATGTTAAATGACACCATGGGGAAACAACTGGCAAAATTCCAAACATGGAAAACTGCATAGGGCCAACAACCCAGTTTCTTCAAAAACAACAGAATGACCAGAGAGGGGGTTGTGAGAGAGATATACATAGACACACACACACATACACGTATATACATATGTATGTTTCTATCCATGGTTCCTGGCTGGTAACTCCCACAACCTTTGTTACACTCTTTTGTTACAACGTTGGGGCACTTTAGGTCTCAGAAGCAGGCCTCAGAAAACAGAATCTCTCTCTGACCTTCTCCTACCTTCTTTTCCCTTGCTCCTTTTTCTCCCCAAGGCAGGATTCTAATCTTTCCCCACCTTTCTCTGATCTACCTTGTCTGACTGTAGGTCATAAGTTCCCCATTTCTGAAGGGGCCCTGCCTCATCCCAGGAGGAAGGAATGCTGCACAGAGAGACCAAGAAGAATCTGAAAAGATAGGACTTGCTGGGTTCCCCCACTCAGTCTATTAGTATTAGATCATACCCTTTGTGTCCACTCACATATCTACATGGTTGTCCATGCTTCAACATGCCTATCCAATGAAGTCTCCATACAAGCTTTAGGAGAACAGTGTATAGAGAGCCTCCAGATAGCTGAGCATGTGGAGGTTCCTGGAGGGTAGTGCACCCAGGGAGGGCATGGAAGCTCCATTCCCCCTCCCCCATATTTTGCCCTCTGCACTTCTTCATCTGTATCCTTTGTTATATCCTTCAAAATAAACCAATAGATGTTAGTACATGTTTCTGAGTTCTGTGAGCTGCTCTAGTAAATTAATCAAACCCAAGAAGAGAGTTGCAGGTTCCCTGAATTATAGCCAGCTGAGGCTTGTGAAGACATCTTAAATGGAAGCAGTCAGGTGAGATGGAGCCCTCAACCTGTGGGGAGGGGGGCCCCATTCCCCTGAGCTGGAAAATAAGACCCCCAAGAGAAATATTAACCAAATGTAAGTGTGGGCCTTGTTTGGATCTAGATTAAACCAATTTTTTTTTTTTAAGTATGAGACAAACATGGAAAACAAGAAAATCTGAGCACTCTATATGTAATAATTAAATACATTTTTAGGTAGTGGTAGCAATATTGCAGCTATGTTCTTTAAAAGTGTCTTTATATTGTTATAGGTATACTATGTGAGTATTTACAGATGAAATGACATCCCGAATTAGCTTCGAAAAAATAGCTGGAAAAATAAGCGCATGAAAAATGCTCAATATTACTGGCCATCAGGGAAATGCAAATCAAAATTAGAATGAGGTAACACTTTGAACCCACTAGGATGGCTATAATAAAAAAGAGATGATAACAAATGTTAGTGAGGATGTGGAGAAATCTGAACCCTCATACACTCTAGTACAAATATGCAACAGTGTGGCCACTTTGGAAAACAGTTTGGTAATTCCTTAAATGGTTAAACATAGTTATCATGTGCAACTCAGCAACTGCACTCCTAGGCGTACACCCAAGAGAAATTAAAATGAGTCTACAGAAAAACATATATAAATGTTCATAGCAGCATTATAAATAGCCAAAATGTGAAAGCAGTCCAAATGTCCATCAAATAATGAATGGATAAGTATGGCATATTCGTACAGTAAACTACTATGCTGCAATAAAAAGAAATGACGTATTGATATATGCTATAATATAAATGAACCTTGATATCATTATGCTGAGTAAAAGAAACCAGTCACAAGATACCACATATTACATGATTCCTTACATGTGAATGTCCAGAATAGGTAAACTGTAGAAACACAAAGTAGATCAGGGGGTTTCCTAGGGCTGTGGTGTCAGGAACAAGGAGACTGGGGGCAGTGAGTGGCAGGGAAAGGGCGAGGATTGCTAAGGGGTCTTGGGTTTCTTATGGGGTAATGAAAACATTTAAAAAAATAACCATGGTGATGAATGCACAACTCTGTGACTCTACTAAAAGCTACTGAGTTGTACGCTTTGAAAAAAGCATGCTGGGGAGGGTGTGGGCAGGGGTACAGGTGAAATATAATATGCCATGTGTTGAAAGTTTTTAAATGTGAAGGCTCTATCATCAGACCCCCTGGATCACATCCTTACTCTCAAAATTATGAGCTGTGTGACCCTGGGCAAGATATTTAACCAGTCTGAGACCTAGTTCCCTCAAATGTAACATGAGGATAGTAATATAGGCATGCACAAGTTAAATGAAGTTGATATATTTAAGGCACATAGAACAGTGTCCTGTACATGTAAAATGTCCATGGGACATCAAGTTGTTTTTATTTTTTATTTTTGAGATGAAATCTTGCTCTGTCACCCAGGCTAGAGTGCAGTGGTGTGCTCTTGGCTCACTGCAACCCCTACCTCCTGGGTTCAAGCAATTCTCCCATCTCAGCCTCCTCAGCAGCTGGGATTACAGGTGGTGGCCACCATACCCAGCTAATTTTTGTATTTTTAGTAGACATGGGGTTTCACCATGTTAGCCAGACTGGTCTCGAACTCGTGACCTCAGGTGATCCACCCACCTCCGCCTCCCGAAGTGCTGGGATTATAGGCGAGAGCCACCGTGCCCAGTAGGATGTGAAGTTTTGTTACTCTCATCTGCTTGTCTTTGGGTCAGCTCCTTCAGGAGTGCCCATTTCTTCAGCATCTCCCTCAGAAACCGCAGTCATTAGGGATACCTAGCAGGGGCTCACAAAAGTCTTCCTTTGGTGGCTCTGACCTTCTTAGTTTCTATGATGCCCCTTACCAAGGCATTATCTTCAGAAGGTTTTTCATGACTTAGTAAGTTTGTTTTCTCTTTGATTTTAGGCTACGGATGAAAATGTAGGAGCAGCAGGAAGAGATGGAAGAAGGAGACCAACTGAGTCACATTCATGGACTCTGTGCCAGAGGGCCTGACTCCCCCACCCCAGGGCCACACATGTGGGGACAGCAAAGGATAATAAATCCCATGGATCGTCCTTCCAGACCCTTCCCATGGGTGATGCCATTAGAAGACTGGCTCAACCTGGAGGCAACTGTGTGCTGTTCCTGACATTACCAGACCTGCCCACTCCTCCCTGGATCCCAACATGGCCATCTGCCTGGGTCCTCACTCTTGCAACCCAACGATGGCCTCCTAAATTAGCAAAGTGCTTTGGCTCCTTGTCAATAACAAAAGCTCTTTTTGAACCTCATCAGCGAGACTATGATAAATATTTTATAAATGCCACTCTGAAAGCACAGCTCAACACACACGCACACACACAATGGCGTGTATAGATACTCACATGAGCTGTCTGCCCAGGGATGCAGCATTTTCTCCCCTTCAAGTTTGTTCCCAAACAGATTTATTTTTTAACTTTTATTCTGTTGTACTGTATGTATCAACTGCACAAGGCAATCAGCCAAAGAGATATTTAAACATACGGACTAAATTTCATGTCTTGGAGAACATGGTAGAGCCAGACAGCAATATGATCTTCCACTCTGCTCTCTGGAGCTGCCACCTGGCTGGGGAGGGGCCATGTTACACCTGGGCCAAACCATCCTGGGGCTCCCACTCAGAGCGCCACCCTCATGTCTGCAGCAGCCTGTGCAAATATGCAGAGGCCCCTTTGAAAGCTCTGCGGTGCTGCTTAGCGGTGTTCTTTGCACCTTGAGCAATGCTCAAGACCTGCCCGTGGACATACCAGGATTAGCAAAATAATCTGTAGTACTGATTTTCTGTGGGTGTCTGCATTTGGTATGCTACAAGGGTAAGAGATTGTCAATTACAGTGAAAAATAAAGGTGGTGTTAATTAAATTTATTTTCCTAAGTGTCACCGTCTCCAGACCTCTATTCCTTTTGTGAGGTGAGCAAGTGTGTCCTACAAAAGAGTAAGCCAGAAATAAACTTCATTTTAGTGTGATAATATCCAGAATTCACACATTTTTAAGCATTTGCCAAAATAAGTAGTGATTTTACAACTGACTTGCATAAGCTCTTTGTATTCCTCTGGTTTGGAAATTGAAGTAGAACTGTGTACTGTATTACTTTGCCCAGATACAACATTGACACTGATGTTTTACAACCAAAATGCTATCACCTCTAGCTACATACTGTAACCTCACATACACTGTGTATAACTTGCCTTCTTCCCTCTCAAATGTATCCATTTCCAGGTCAAGTTAAAGAGAGTAAAAGTTTAAAGACAAAATCACAAATCAGCAGCTCCACCATAATGCCAAATTGCCAGGACCATTAAAGGTTTGTGATTGCACACTGGATCAGGGTAAGCTAGGGCACACACTGTGCATTGTAACATGGCTCTTTCTCTTACTTCCAGAAAGCTTATCAGATGGAAGGATCACAATGGGGACAGTGAAAGTTCTACAGGTACGCTTTTCATATGCTCCATTTTAGATACAAGTAGGCGCGTCTACTGTGTGAGCTTCAGGACTAAGCATTAGTAACAGGTTCCTCTGTGCATGCCTGACTGTGTGTCTGTGTGACCACAGCAGCGATTTGGCAGTGTGAGTGCAGGCGTGCTCTCTAGACCAAGCCGGTCAGGATGACAAAGCAAGGATGGCAAGGACTGGGACAGGTGGGCAGGGAGTTGGAAGACAGGCAGGTGCTGCAGCAGAAAGACTGCAGGCTTTACAGGCAGATGTGCCTTAGTTGGAAGCTTGGCTCTGCCACTTTCCAGGTCTGTAAGTAGGGGAGTGAAGTCACTTCTCCTAGCCCTGTGTGTCTCACATGAGAAACAGGAACCGTCTATATTTCAGAGTTGCTGAGGAGATGGAAAGTGAACAGCAGGTGCACAGCAGGGGTAATGGTGGTTGTAAAAAGTGGGTGAAGAAGCTGCGGAGGTCCATGCCAGGTACCCAGCCCTACCCACTCCCTCATGGACACTTGCCACTCGCAAGAGACTGGGAGGCTTGGAAACCAGAAGGGTCCTGGATGGGCTGACTGCTTATCTCAAGGGATAGCTCAAGCTGAAGGCATTGAGTGGCCTGATTTATTTTTGTAATGAAGTAACTCGGGTTTTTAAAACTAAATTCATTATACTATTCTATGGAGCTACTAACATCACTTGTGATATTAGGAATGGCTGTCATAGTGAGGATGGGAAGGAGAAGGAAGGAAAGAAGCAGTGAGAAGTAGGTACTTCAGCTGTGCTGGATATTTTGCTTTGGTCCCTTTTTAATATTTAAAATAATCTGGTAAAGTGAACGCTTGAAAAATATTTATTGCCTTTGTTTTAAATATTATGTAATTAAGTTTATATAATTACTTTTTAATAAACTTTTTATTTTAGAAGCTTTAGATTTACAGAAAAATTGGAAAGACACTACTGAGTCCCCATATTCCCCCCACTCAGGTTCCCCTGATATTAACATCACACATTAGCCTGGTACATGAGTATGTTAGTCACAAGGAGTGAACCAACATCACGACATTATTTTCACCAGCATCCACACTTTACTCAGATTTCCTTCCTTTTCCCCTGCTGTCCTCTTCCTGTCCGGGATCCCACACTGCATTTGGTTGTCATGCCTCCTCAGGCTCTCTTGCCTGTGACACTTCCTCAGGCTTCCCTTGTTTTGGGTGGCATTGACTATTTTGAGGAGCATTGGTCAGGAATGTTGCGTAATGGCCCTCCATTGACAAGTGTCTGACTTTTTCCCCTCATGATTAGACCGGGGCTATGGGATTCTTTTTTGTGGAAGATCACAGAGGTTGAGCATTCTCATCACACCATAGCAAGGGGACATTCTCTCAGCATGGTTTCACTCTTGATGTTGGCCTTGGTCACGTGGTAGAAGTAGTGGTCATCAGCTTCCTCCACTAACTCTCTTTCCTCCCTTTCCAACCCCTCCTCTCTGGACAGAAGCCTCTATGTACAGCCCACACTAAAGGGTGGGGAGTTATGTTCCACCTTGTTGGGGGAAGAGTATGAATTACTTGGAATTCCTCTGCACGGGAGATTTCTCTATTCATCCATCCATCCATCCATCCATCCATCCATCCATCCATCCATCCATCCGTCTGGCATTCATTTATATTGGTATAATCGGATGGATTTTTATTTTATACTTCGTGTTATAACCCAGCATTCCATTGTTTATTCCGTTTCTTATGTGTTTCAGCTCTGGCTGTTGGAACTCTTTCAGTTGGCTCCTGTTCCCCTTTGACATTCTGCCATCCCCCAATATTGTGGCCTTTTGGAGCACCTTCTTATTTTCTGGCATTATGAGATATTTGTATTATATTATTATTGCATTAATTATTGGCTCATATATTTCCTGACCCAGTCCTAGAATAAATCACTTCTCCAAGAAGACTTGTAGACTTGCTTTTTAAGCTGTTAGCAGCTTTCAGTCCAGGGCTGTTCACCACCATTGAAGTAATACCCTTCTGAGTATCGTACCCAAAGTTCATCCTCCCGTGGCTGCTGGGAGCACAAACTATTCCCTGCTGCAAATGAGCTCAGAGATTTTTCTGCCTGTCCTTTCTGGAGTTCTTTCCGCAGCTGCCATGGGGGCCCCTATGCTCACACACGTGTCCGTCAGTGCCCAGCCGAGGACTGGGGGATCCTCTCTGGAACTCCAGAGCTCTCTCTCTGGGCAGCTCTTGCCTGTCTGGCACTCTGCCTTGAGAATTCCGGATGCTTCAGCATCCCAGATTCCTATCACTGTCTTGTGCATTTAGAGACTCCTGGGCTTTGTGTGGGGTCCCCTCCCTGTGCTGTGGCCTAGGAAGCCCCCCAGGCAGTGAGCGGGGGAAGCGGCAGGGCTCACCTCCATTGCTCTCCCTCTCATCAACCACTGTCCTGGACTACTCTATGTCCAATGTCTGAAAACCCTTGTTGCATTTCTTTTGCCTGGTTTTCAGTTGTTTAAGACGGGAAGGTAAATCCAGACCTTGTGACTCTATCTTGGCCTGAGTAGAACTTCTAATTGACACCAACATTTACCAAAGGGTCCCATTTAGCAATGAGACTGACTTTCCTGGGATGCTAAATAGTCTCGTCATAGTCAGTGACCCACAGTGAATCTCCTGACCAAAGGAGGGACGCGGCTTGGACCGTGCGGCGTTGTACAGCTGCGCTCATCTGTCTCTATCACATATGAGATTGCTCGTGGTACAAAATTAGGAATGGATTAGACTGAGAGGGTCTGAAAGCCCAAGGCTTTCCTACTCGCTCTACAGGACCATCAGAAGGTAGCTGCAGGGAGGGCTGCTGGGCAGGCCCAGCCACTCTCTCAGGAGACAAGGGTCTGTGCTGGCCAGCAGCCACCACAGGTTTTAAATGAAAATGGCCTATAGAAGTGATATGCGTGGTGGCACAAGAAGCCTCAAGAGCCCAGGAGAGCGATTGGTTTCACAGGAGTTCATCCTGGGCAAGCTAAGAAGTGCTGAACGAGCACTCACCAGAGCTTGAAAACCCACTTGGCTAACAAGGGTGGAAAGTGGAGAACAGGGCTGCGAACGCCCTCTGGGCCTCTGCTCAGTATCTTTCCTTCAGCTCCACTACATCAGAATCACACACACACACCCCCAACAACCACCACCGCCGCCGCAGCACACACACACACATACACACACACACTCCCCACACAACCACCCCCCGCACCACACACACATCCCACAACCACCGCCGTCGCACCACACATGCACACACCCCCTACACAACCACTCCCACACAGCCATCTATAATGCGCGCGCGCCGGATCCTGGATCGCGGGTGGTCGCATCATGCCGCCGCGCGCCCATGGATGCGTAATCGCCATCAGATCCGTTCATTACGTGCTCCGCCGCCGCCTGCCCGCCTGATCATGCGGTATGCGCCGCCTGGTGTCGCGGATCCACTGGATCGCCAGTTATGTCGCCTTGCGCGCGGTGTATCCGCCTGATCTTAACGCTGGCATGAATAAATGGGCATGGCAACATCCGCCTGGTCGCCATCATGCTTGCTGGATAAACCGAAGATTATCGCGCTTGCATTATTTTATGGGTAAATTGATGGCGGATCTTCCGCATGGGTATTACCCTTCACGCCGTATGCGCCAGACATCGCCGCTCACACACACACACACATCCCTAGCCGCCCCGCACCCCCACACCCACACACCCTCTTGGAACATCAACAGTGGACCATAATTTTCTTCTTGGTTTCAATTTCATTGTCTTCAGATCTTAGAAACTTTCCTTCTAAAACAGTGCGGTAGATTTGGAACATGAGCCCTCACCAAGAGCTTGAAAACCCACTTGGCTAACAAGGGTGGAAGGTGGAGAATAGGGCTGCGAATGCCCCTGGGCCTCTGCTCAGTATCTTTCCTTCAGCTCCACTACATCAGAATCACACACACACACACACACACACACACACACACCCCATAACCACTTTGAAGTAATACCCTTCTGAGTATCGTACCCAAAGTTCATCCTCCCGTGGCTGCTGGGAGCACAAACTATTCCCTGCTGCAAATGAGCTCAGAGATTTTTCTGCCTGTCCTTTCTGGAGTTCTTTCCGCAGCTGCCATGTTCTTCCGTCCATGTGTCCATTTGGAAACATTTTTTTTTTAAATCCAGGAACTTTATACTAAACAAAAGAATGCTTTCCAAAGGTGAGTGCAAAGAATTTTCTTCAAGCAGCTCACTGTGTACATCAGAGTTCCTCCAATTGGCAGATTTACCTGTAGTTTGCAATAAGTACCACAAAGCCATCACCAAGTGAGTTAATGAGACCACATTCTCTGTCCTCCTTCAACCAGCTGTGAGGGAAGGTGCAGCTGGGATGGAAAAGGTGCCAAGGAGAGGCACTGCCCTCCTCTGCTTGGGCCCACCTGCCAGGCCTCCACTGTCCTGAGGGTAAGGTCCACTCTCAGCATCTATGGCCTCACCCTCACCTTCAGTCTCATTCCACACCTCCCACCAACCATACCTTCTGGCCCACCCAAAGCAAGAAAGCCCTTAGAGAAATGAAAATGTTCATCCTCATTAAAAAAGACTTCTAATTAGTGAAGTAACCATAAATGACCATGGAACTCCTTGTTTCAGACATGGAGCTTCTTCAAGACCTGTTTAGTGTTGTTCACAACAAGGGAGGAAGTATCCCATTAAGACAGATGAAGGCCAGCAACCCTGGCTTTAGAGTTAATTAATATATTCATCTTTAAGAAGGGAATGGGTCTCACTGATTTGGGAAGCTGAGGCAGGATGATCACTTAAGGCTAGAATTTCAAGACCAGCCTGGGCAACATAGTGAGGCCCTGTCTCTACAAAAGATAATTCAAACATTAGCTGGGTGCGGAGGCGCATGCCTGTAGTCCCAGCTACTCAGGAGGCTGAGGTGGGAGGATGGCTTGAGCCCAGGAGTCACAGCTACAGTGAGCTATGATAGTGCCACTGCACTCCAGCCTGGGCAACAGAGCAAAACCCTGTCTCTAAAAACCATAAAGTGGGGGAAGGGTGTGTGGGGGTGTAGGAGGATTTGGGGGGATTGTCATGAGCTCAGCTTCAGTATGAAGCCTGCTTTGAGTGGTTTGACCAGAGTCTTTGCACTCCGTTGGCACTCACAGATCTCTGCTGGATGAAACCGAAGTAGTTTCCATGACCGAGCCCCTTTTTCACCTGATTCCCTTCAGGACACCTGCCTGGGGCCATAGCTGTGGACTCCCACAGCCTAGGGGACCACAAGACAAACTGGAGCTCACTGACCATGTGGGACTTCCTGAGTAAAGGTGTGAGCTGGCCAGTGACAGGTCCCCTTGGATCTCACATCCTGATAAGAGAGTGAAATGACGCCAAAACAAAGAAAAAAGAAAAATCCATCCAATGCAAGATGTAGGCTCAACCCATAAGGAAATCCCATCTTCTGGGCAAATCTAAGGAATGAAAATTTCTCACAAAATTAAACTGCTATTTTCTACAATAACTGATCGTTACCTCCAGGGCAATGTTGGTACAAAGCTCTGCTACCCAGCCCTTCTACCACCCCGACAGTTCACTGTTCTACAATCACACCACGACTTCGAGGCCCACACGTTTTCATTCTACCCACAACAGCCCCCCTGACCTGCTCCACCCTGGGGGAATTCTTGCTTATTCTCCAAGGTTCAATTCCAATGGCACCTTCCATCTGAGATAGTCCCTAAGATTCCACGATATTTGCCACGGCCATAAGGAATTAGTAGCCAAGGCTTTCTTCCCTGGGCTCCCGTGGCTGCACCCCACTGTTCGTTCAACTCCTGTCTTCTGTTCTGGACTGTGAGGCCCCTGATGGCAGGGCCTGAGATTGATTCTGTCTGGGGCCCCGAGGCTACTCAGAGACAAGACGGGGCTCCGCGAGATGTGCGCCGGGGGATGGACACATGGACGGAAGGACATGGCTGCTCCACACTGGCAGTGTAGGCTTCAGGATTTTCAAAGTAGACTGGCATGTGCGCTCTGATTTGCCCTTCCCCTCCTGGGAAGGCAGAAAAAGTATTATTCATGCTCCACTCACAAGGACACGAGTGTTGGAAAATGTGAAATGAGAGGGAGCCTGATGCTGCCCGGAGTCCTAAACTAGACCCACAGAGACTTGAGCTCTAGTTCTGGCTTTCCTGCAGAGTATTCTGGGTGACTGTGAGCAAGTCTGTGGGCCTGGGCTTTAAGGAATTATCTACATAATCTCTGATGCAGTTGCAATCGTCTATGCCTCCCTTTCGGTCATGTGTTCTTAAGTAGTGAGGCCTGAAGTAGCATCAAGATTTTCAGATGCTTAGTGGCTTGTGAAAGATCCTGGTACCACTTCATTCTCAGGTGCTGAATCTGTTTTTCAAATCTATGTAATACTGGAATAATGGTTGGTCCTTAACTGGTAATGAGAAGTTGTTTTTCTGAGTGAAACCCGCATTGCCAGCTCGGCTTGGGGTAGGTCCATGCTGCTAACTCTAGACGGGGATCAACGGGAAACTGCACGGATACATTCATTTCTTTCAACAAATATGGCAACAAGATGATGATATCCAACAGGTCTCTAATAAAGGAACGCAGGAAAAGCACATACAGAAGAACAGAAGTGAGTGAGAACAAGCAAGGGCTTACAGGTTCTGTGCTGCCCATGCCTCTGCTAAAACAAAAACAAAATATTTTGGTTCATCCAGATGCGCTGGAGAAAGCTGAGCTGCTGCTGCTCAGACTCTATCACAGTTCTGCTGACTGTGACATGCAAACAACAGGAGCCCCATCAACGGATGGAAAGATCGTAATTTCTCAGACCGCATCCAAGTCTCACAAAGCCTTGTCTGAATGCTGTTCTGAGCGCTTCATTCAGCAACATTTGGCAAATCTCAAGGCTGGAGATGTAGCAATAGGATTAATAGAAGGAGGAGTTGCTGAATGAATTTCTCAGTCCATACACGAGGAGCAACACAGAAAGTTAAAACATGGCCAGTGATTTGCAGCTGGCTTGCCCAGGGGAGCCGCTGAAGGCCTCCTTCAAAAGCTAAATATGGTCTTCCTTGTAGGAAACCCAACAGTGGATGTAGCCACGAGTTTAAAGGAACCTCCCTGGGCTACTATCAGGACTCTCAGGCAGGGTAAGTAGCACCTGTCAACCAGGCCCAGTGAGCCTTCAGTCCATAAGACGTCAGCAATGCTGCTATGGAACGGGAAAAGGCCCTAGAGTAATGGAGACAGCACTGGCCAACTTGAACATTAGAACTACTGACCACCAGCATACTATGTGGGAGAATCATGATGGTGATCAAGACACAGCCGCTGCCCTGAGAGAGCTGTCGTCTAACACAGGAGTCCCCAGCCCCCAGGCTGTGGACCAGTACCAGTCCGTGTGCTGTTAGGAACCAGGCTCCAAGGCAGGAAGTGAGCGTTGGCTGAGTGAGCACAACCACCTGAGCTCTGCCTCCTACTAGATCAGTGGCAGCATTAGATTCCCACAGTAGTGAGAACCCTACTGTGAACTGTGCAGGCGAGGGATCTAGGTTGCGTGCTCCTTATTAGAATCTGATGCCTGATGATCTGAGGTGCAGCAGTTTCATCCTGAAACCATCCCCACCCACCCCATCCATGGAAAGATGGTCTTCCACAAAACTGGTCCCTGGTGCCATAAAGGTTGGGGACTGCTGCTCTAACAGATGGAGGAAAACAAATATGTCACTGCTGATCACAGAGGACTAAGATAACAATCACCAACAAGGAGAAAATGGCAAAGTGAGATTGAGGTTCAGAGGCAGCGAGCGCAGGCGACTGGGAAAGAAAGGGTGGCTTTGTGTGTGCGGTTGCATTGGAGATGGGCGAGGAAAGATGGGCATAAGCTCAAAAAGCCGAGATGGGGAGACACAGGGGGGCGAGCTGAGGGATGGGTGCATGGAGGTGTTCAAGAAATGGGAACATTCCAAACGGCTAGAGCAGTGACTATGCAACTAGGCAAACAAAAGGAAATCACATTGGAAATATGATGGGACCAAAAGGGCAGTGAGCCACAGGCGAGACCCCGGGGTTTCAGTGGGCAGAATGGGGAAGAACTGTGCCCTCTTTAGCGGTCAGGTATTAAGGCTGTCATTGAAGGGGCTGGCTGTACAGCAAATTCAGGGTGAATCGAGGCAGGAAACCAGTTACTGGCAGTTACTGGGCGCCTCTTCAGACGCTCAGTAACTTCAGACGCTCAGTGAAGAGCCATACTCTGTGGCTTGAGTAGAATGCAGAGCAGACCATCTGCCAACTCGCACACCGGAACCGCTCTTCATGGCGCATGCAACTCACATCGCACGGCCTCCACGCTGTCGCTTAGCAGAGGAATTTTGCCAGCAGCTCACTCTGCTTTTCCTCTGAGCACGAAGTCAAGAAGAAACATGGGAATTTTCTAATATTTCACTATCTGGAACTATTAACAAAATGGCAATTTCATGATTCGAACTATATTTTCTATTTAGTTTATGGCTTATTTGGTCAGACTGCAACTTGGACCAACTTTTACAAGTATTCATGGTACTGCCACAATTCTGGTCATTTCTCCATCTTTAATGACACAAGTGTAGCCTTTTCCTAACAAAGCACTGTTACTTTCATTCATTCTGGAAAAACCTGATAGGTTTAGAGAGATGGCTGTGTTTTATGTTAATAATAATAATTTCGATAACTATAATAATGACTGCCCAGACAGCACATAGACATGTACACAGCATGCCACATGTGTTACCTCATTTACGCCTCACAACCACTCTGAAGTAAGTTCTAGTATCATCTCCATTTACAGATGAGGGCACTATTTAATGGAATTCCGTAACAGATAACTACCAAAGGCCAGAGTTCAGTGCCTCCACAGTGCAAGTCAGTTCAAATTTTCAGATGTTCCTTATTATACTTCCGATTTGTATTTTTCTTTTTGGGCTGTTTTTATAAAATCGTGACACTTACAGATTCACAATCCACAGGCACAGTAGAAACTTAATTACTACCACTTGCATATGTCTTGAGTTCTAGGATTTATGCATTATTTTCACTTGTTTTGGACGTCAGTGAGCCACTTTGAACTGATCCAACCATTGCTGCAAAGGGAAATCTAGCATATGTATATATTAAAATGTGAACGAGACAAAATGCAGTTGCAGAGAATTACACTCTTTTACTTAAATGTTAGCTGAAAAGTGACCAAGACAGTCCTTGCAGCATATGGGCAATATATTTTATCATTACTCTGAACTGAATGTTTATCTTCCCCTCAAATTCATGTTAAAATCCTAACCTTCAAGGGCCCTTTGGGAAGTGATTAGGTCAGGAGGGCATAGCCCTTATGAAGGGATTAGTGCCCTCACAAAGAGGCCCTGGGGAGCTCCCTTGCCCCTGTGACATGTGAAGACGCAGCAAGAAGAAAACCATCTATGAGCCAAGAGGTGGGCCCTCACAGACACGAAATCTGCTGGTGCCTCGACCTTGGCCTTCCCAGCCTCCAGAACTGTGAGGAATACGTTTCTGTGGTCCCAGCCTATGGTGATTTGTTACAGCAGCCAGCATGGACTAAGACGACCATCATGAAAACTAAGCAGACCAGTGTTGGCATCTCACCCCATCTCCACCACCGTAGGAAGGAGAACCCACCATTATGTTTTTAAAGCTCACTAAAGGGAGGAGGCGACGCAGGAAGGAGGAAGAGGGACGAAGGAGCTCAGAGAGGGAGAAAAACGGCTGGATCGGGGCAGTTTAGGAGGCACAAACTGGGAAGGCAACAGAGGTTGGAGGATCGTAGGAGAAGGAGAAGCCAGGAACCCAGGCCTGTACAGCATTTTCCAAGGGTGGCAGGGCCTCTGTGGGAGAGCTCTGGGATACAGGGTGGGATGAACATCAAGAGCTGGAGCTTCTGGAGCCCTGGTGAAAAGCCCCTGCGTCCAGCTTTGCACGGAAGCAGAGGAGCTGTCTGCCTGTAAGACTCTCAGGCCAAGATGGCAGGTTGAGGGCGTTTTCCCAAATGTTCCCAAGGCCTTCCCCAAATCTGGTCTGTGTGTGGGTGGAGGGAGGGAGGAAGAGGTAGTGTGAAGTAGATGTAATCACATTTAGACAAATAGAAGGTGGTGACATTTCTCACACCCAGAGTTGTGGGATAAAATGTGTATCTGCTATAAACTGTTACTAAGAATACAATGGGATAGCTGCAAAAAATCACAACTGATCTTACACTTCACATTTCCTCTAAAATTACCAAGCCGCCAGCAGACCCACTAGTTAGCCCACAGAGACCACTAGGGACCCACAAACCTTATTTTCTAAAATAATGTACTGGATCTGAAACAACTGGATCTTAAACGCCGGGGCTTTCAGCACCCTGTGGATAGTAAGCAGTGAGAAGGCACCGAATCGCGCCAATGGTGTTTGGTTCCAGCTGTTAAGCTGGTGACTTCGGAATCACAACAGTGTGAAAATCTCCCATCCCTGGGGCTACCAGAGGTTCATCATTCTTTGGAACCAACACGTATAATCCATAAGGCTTGACAGCTATGTTTGCTTTTGACAAATGTCTGAATTTTACTTAATGAGGATTAAAAAAAAAATTTGTTTCCATGAAAAGTATTGCCTATGGAAGTTTTTGAGCTTGAAAATTTCAGACCTAGTTTCACTCTGAGGCAGAAGGACCCCATAACACGGAAAAGTCAATATCCATAAAACAAAAGCAGTGCCTGTGGGAGTTCCACCGAAGTCCCTTCGTATGAAATTTCCTGGTGTCCCTAAGGGTGAACACAGTGACATCCCAGGGGGTACAGGAAAGACAAGTCCTCCCAAGACCCTGTCCAGGCGCCCTCCAAGCCTGGGCCTCTCCCCTCATTCTTAGTCCTAAACGTTTGGGGACATGTCAGAACCTGAAAGGGAAAGGAAAACATTGAAGAAAAATGATACTAGAAGTCTGGTTGAGCATATATAGTTTGCTAAAGGAACACTTTGAAATACTTCGCTTTCTGGTATCCTAGTTAAAAAGCATAAAACAATCTCTAACAGGGAGAAAAATACTAAAATGTGTTTGTCCCTTGCTGTTGCTCATTTGCTTACCCTGAATGAAACATTTAAAAAAGATACATATTGGCCGAGGTGGGCGGATCACGAGGTCAGGAGATCGAGACCATCCTGGCTAACACGGTGAAACCCCGTCTCTACTAAAAATACAAAAAATCAGCTGGGTGTGGCAGCGGGCGCCTGTAGTCCCAGCTTCTCGGGAGGCTGAGGCAGGAGAATGGCGTGAACCCGGGAGGCGGAGCTTGCAGTGAGCCGAGATCGCGCCACTGCACTCCAGCCTGGGCGACAGAGCGAGACTCCATCTCAAAAAAAAAAAAAAAAAAAAGATGCGTATCATTGGTTGTCAAAGTACCTTCTATAAGCTACACCAAAATTTCGATCTGGTTGGGAGAGTGGGGGAAGGTCAAGAACAGCAGTACAATAAAACAGAAGTCAGAGAAAGGCTTGACAAAGTTACGAAATAGCCAACATAAATTTGAAAATGGCATGAGAACACATCTGTAAGTATGGTGCTGTATTTTGTATCTGACGAGCCACCCATCATTTTCTACCTATGTTATCACTCCCAAGATCTATTTTAATATTTACCATATATGTTAATAAAAATGAGTGATGGAAAGCATCACGACTCAACCACATGCCATGAGCAGCCCATTAAAGCACAAATAACTTACTAATAAAAAATTCTTATTAGAATACAGAGAATTCCAATTAGCCTTTTTATTTACTAACATTATCTTAGAGTCAACATAAAGTTAACCGCTCCCTGCTTTTAATTTAGTTCATTCTAATGACTATTTCTCTGCATCTCTACTGTTCGTTTAGGGACGAACATGGGGATAATGAAAACCAAAAGCCCTGCCAGCACTGACATTGTCAGGCCTTGATATCGGCACTTAAAACAACTGTTTGTGAGAGAGAACCTGGTATCTGGCTTCTGACGTTTCAGAATAATCTTCTATTCTGCCCCTGGATGACGTCACTGTTGTGTGTGAGTCCTTGGTCCCGAGAATAGCCCAGCACAGAGGCGCCAGGGCATGCTTTCATACTTACATTCATATGGACATAACAGGAGTCCTGCATTGCACGCTTCCCCCAATGACACACGCCCCATGCCTCCAGGTTGTGCATAGGCAATGCGCAGTGGCAGCCCAGAGGGAGAGGTGATTTACGGTGGCTCAGGCAGACACCACTAATACCGGCTTTTCATGTGTTTGACCAACAGCCTTTGCAGAGATGTGCACACAGGGCCCTCACTCTCCGGGGGCTGCTAGGGGCAGAGCCCGGTAATCCCAATGACTTAGTGGATCCTGTGCCTCCCAAGGCTGGCGCCCACGGTGACTGCGCACTTGTCACAGACTGGCAGGCCATTTGTCTGCTGCAGCCCAACAAATCCCACAGATCCTTCTGGACCCTTTGCAGCAGGCTTTTCATACCTTGAGTCTTATTTAATGTTCACATGAAAAAGCAACTGCTGCTTGCTGCGCTCATAAAAGTCTTGTTAGAAATTAACACCTTGCGCGAATGAAAACATCAAGTAAAGTATTTATCTGAGGTCGTTTGGAAAAAATAGTCCCGTGGGTAAGGTTTTACAACAATAGGTGCTGTAGTGACAGAGGAGTGCTCCCCAAAACGACGGGGCTCTCTGAACAGCCGGTGTGCAGCAGAGCGCGGCCCATGTGTGCAACCTCATTCCATTGGGAAAGGTAATAAAGAGGTCAAGGATCCTGATTTCTGTCTCCAAAGTCAGGTGTCTCTCAAACATGTGTCACTGATCACAAGTGGAGGTGAAGCAGTGAGAGTAATGAAAAGCAGTTGCGGCTACGCCTATAATCCCAGCACTTTGGGAGGCCGAGGTGGGCGGATCATGAGGTCAGGAGTTTGAGACCAGCCTGGCCAACATGGTGAAACCCCGTCTCTACTAAAAATACAAAAATTAGCTGGACATGGTGGCACACACCTGTAATCCCAGCTACTCGGGAGGCTGAGGCAGAAGAACCCGGGAGGTGGAGGTCGCAGTGAGCTGAGATCACGCCATTGCACTCCAGCCTGGGTGACAGGGCAAGACTTCATCTCAAAAAAAAAAAAAAAAAGAAAAAAAGAAAAGCAGTTACCACTGCTACTGAGAGAGAGAGATATATATGTGTGTATATATATATATATATTTTATGTCGCACTGCTACTGCAATATAAAAAAATATATATTTATTTTAAAAGCTCCTCAGTTTATAACTCCCAAAGTTAACTCAATGAAACAAGCATATTCTTCCAATTATCCATCATATTTTTGATGTTCAATAAGACTAAAACAAAAAAAGATACATAGTACCACGGTAAGCTGTCATCTGGATGAATCAAGCCCTACATTTTCTTAATCAGGAAAGCTAAATGTACAATTGAGTAAATGCATGTATTTATGTCTCCGTGACTTGTAGTGGTGGCATTTTCAAGGAAAAATTTAGATGCAGTCATCCTAGGCCCTCTCCAGTCATGAGAAGAAGGCATGTACAATGCCTGGTGACTTCTGCTAATAGGCTAAAACACATTATATAAAAGCATAGAGTGTTTGGGGACTGGAGGTCAGTCTGATATAGTTAGAGTGAAAGACGGCACAGGGAAGGTTTGGGAGCCATACTATGGGTGGTTGGGAGTGTCCCCTGAGTTCTTAAACTCCAGAGTTCTCAAATTCTCACCCATGATAGTCACCTGAGAGCTTTAAAGGATCTTGGTGCAAGGCCCCAGTCCAGACCTGGAAACTGGGAATTGGCAGTTTTTGAAGCTTTCCCGATAATTCAACTGTGCTGCCAAATTTGAGACCCAATACTAGGCATAAGTGCTTTTCAAACTTTAATGTTTGAGATCTCGACCAGCCTGGCCAGCATGGTGAAACCTCATCTCTACTAAAAATACAAACAATTAGCTGGGCGTGGTGGCGGGCGCCTGTAGTCCCAGCTACTCGGGAGGCTGAGGCGGAGAACTGCTTGAACCCAGCAGGCGGAGGTTGCAGTGAGCTAAGATTGCGCCACTGCACTCCAGCCTCGGCGACAGAGTGAACTCCATCTCAAAAAACAAAACAAAACAAAAAGAAAAGAAATCTCCTGTTATCCTGTTAAGATGCAGACTCTGATTCTGTCTGATTCTGCAGGTCTGAGGTGGGGCCTGAGAGGCTGCATTTTAGCAAGACCCCAGCTGATGTTCATACTGCTGGTCTATGGACAAGTTTGACTTGCAAAAGTATAGAGAATGGGAAACCTCGAAACATTTCTGTGTGAGGGAGTGATGTAACCAAAGCTGAACTGTGCAAAGAGGAATCAAGCATCCCTTAGCAGAAGCAGACTTAAAGGGGAAGGAATGAGGTAGCAGACCATTAAAGAAGTTGATGAGAGAGAACAAGAGATGGGCTCGGAGAAGTCTGAATGATTCCTGGTAGCAGGCTCCCTGTGGAGAAGTAACCCCATCACATTCCACGCCACTCTATGGGGGCTGTTGCTATGGGGCAGGCCGGTAAAAGACCCTACCAGGATCTCAAAGACCCTGTGAACTGTAGTCTACTTAGATATACAGTCCTTCCCAGCAGTCTGAGTTGCCTGCACAGCACAGTGCCTTCCCTCTGCTTCCAGGCACATGGAGGAATTGCCTGTGCTCGCGCCTTAGCAGTTGGCAGGGCACGCAGGTGGTGTGGCTTCGTTCCCTGCAGCCCGGCAGCCCCAGGAACAGCCGAGAGAGTAGATCCCCCACAGACCAGCTCTGTGTGTGAGAATTATGTAGAAGGCACCCCACCCGCACATGGCCAGAGTGAGAAACACTTCTGTTGGGTGAATTCACAGATATTCTCAGGTTATTTGTTACTGCAACACTAGCCTGGCTGACTCTGACTGTTACACTAATCAGCTGGACCCACACCCTGTGGGTCAGTTCCAGGAACCTGGCAAAGGTGATCTGAGGCCTGGCGGGCCTGCTGGAGAACTGCCCAGATTCCATTTTATAAGGGGGATATGGCCTGAGGATCTTGATCCTAGTAACTCACCTAACCTCCAGGACCACTAGTGAAACTTGGCAAGACCCCACATGTTAGAAGGGTGGCCTCAGCTCCTGAAGCTTTCCTTGTGATATAGTTTGGATACTTGTCCCTGCCCAAATCTCATGCTGAATTATAATCCCCAGTGCTGGAGGTGGGGCCTGGTAGGAGGTGTTTGGATCATGGGGGTGGATCCGTCATGGCATGGTGCTATCTTCGGGATAGTGAGTTCTCATGAGTTCTGGTGTGTGTGGCACCTCCCTCCCCCTACTCTCTCTCACTTGCTCTTGCTTTCGCCATGTGATGTGCCTGCAGCCCCTAGGCCTTCCACCATGACTGTAAGCTTCCTGAGGCCTCCCTAGAAGCTGAGCAGATGCCAGCATCGAACTTCCTGTACAGCCTCCAGAACTAAGAGCCAATTAAACCTCTTTCTTTACAAATTTAGCCTCGGGTACTTCTTTATAGCAATGCAAGAACAGACTAATAAACCTTGTGAGTAAGATATTTCGTAAGTCAGTGCTGTTGACCGTGGTGCTTTACCGTTTCTTCCCTCGTCCTCCCAAATCACAGTGAGTGAGAATCGGACGTCATTTTTGGCTTTCACTTCTGCTGTCTACTTCAACCCATGCTGCATTTTCTACATTGAGTTCTAACTAAAGAGCATGACACAAACTGTTGTTAAGAAAATTGAAATAATACTGGATTTTTTTAAATTAAAAAAACAAGTGTTGCTTTTAAGTTGAGGATTTAGCTTGATATTCTTTTCAGACCTCTCACTTCATGCCAAACCAAAGAGAGTTCCCAGGGCTCTAATGTCACTCAGCTAAACTTCACCCTGAAATGAGATATTTGAAGTCTGCAAATGAATGCAAAACAGGTTCTGTGTGAATAAGGTATTAAAATAGTGACCTGAAACTACTTCAAAGGTGAATCATCAATTTTAGTTATATCTTATGATTTTGCCTTTGTTTGTTGAAAGCCATACTTATTTCTCAAGTGAATAACGAGCAATGTCCTAGAAAAATATTCTTCTTGCATCAGATAGGATCAGGAAGTGGAAAGAGTATTGCATTGGATACTTGTTATTTTTAAATTGAATTAATGAAAAAATTAGACCCCAATTTTTTCTTTGTAAAATGAAGGAGTTAGACGTCTTTCATCTCTAAAGTTTTATGCAATGATGGTTTAAGATTCCCATAAATGGTGGATGTGACTCTAACTTGGCTGGAAATCTGAATATTTTTCAAAGGAATTCTCAGATTTCTTATACACTCTCAAATTCTCCAGCCATCAATCTATTTCCTTTACCTCTTATATAACTCAATTTTAAAAAGACAAAAATCATTCTAATCAATCATCAGTTCGGCCATCAATTTGCTCTCTTTGCTTAGACATAATCTTGCAATTGTTATCTGTATTTAAATTTGTAGCCTGTTAAAAATAAAGCCCATGTGAGCTTACTGGTATTTTCCAAATTTTGACAATGAATGTGTCACTTTGTAAATAGAAAAAAAAGGTATTAACATATACACGGAATTGGATAAGATTTCAGAAAGTATCTTTCCAAAAAAACTATTTTCCCTTATTTCTGCTAGGCTGAAGAACTCATCTAGCTGGAGAAACTCACTCCCAAGAGGTTCTAGTTGGTTTTGCTAAAATTTTTATTATCTCTACTGCTTATTAAGTCACTGATATCTGTTCTCTACGGTTGGATAAGTTCTATCTGTCAACATGGGATGATTTACTTATGCTGCTTCCTGCAAACAGGGCCCTAATAAATGAATGCCTTCCACACTGTATTTTTAGAAATTAGCGTTTTACTATAAAAAAAGGTATGTTCATAGTAAAAAATTTAAATCGTATGCATATGAACTGCAAAGTAGACAATACCCTCAGTTCCAGTCCTCAGTAGATAATAATTGTTAATGATTTCCTTTGTATCTTTATAGATACTTCCTATGCACAAAAGTCTACATGTTTATACAAACAAAAAATGGAATAATTTATAATACATTGTATACCTTAGTTCTTTCAATGTATCTTTGTCTTCTTTACTTAATGGTGTATAGAACACTTTATAATGGCTACTTGAGGGGGCATACCTATTGTGGAATATTTAATTTCACATCTCTACTTGCTACACATGAGATCCAGAGCAAAAATTAAAAGGAAACAAAACAAAATATATGTGCCATGCCCTATAAAAAAAATCTTAGCTGGGTGATACTTAATGAGACAAGCTGTATAAAGTGCTAAAATAAAAAACAAGATTCAAGTAAAAAATAATAATAACGGCTACTAGTGTTTGTTAGTATAAACATTCTATGATTTATTTAATCAGTCTTCTATTGATGAAGTTTCTGGCATTGCAATGAATACTGCAGTACCCATATCTGTGAATATCTGTATTAAAATATTTGTGGAATAAATAAATGCTGAGTCAAAGAGTATGTGTAGTTTCAGTTTCAATATAGAGTTGTACCGATTTGCATATCCACAGATAATGCAGATGGAGGATACCTGTTGTCCTGCACGCTTGACAGCACTGAATATTATCCACTTCTAAAATCTTTGTCAAACCTACAGCTGAAAATGTAATTTGCAGCAAATAATTTGTATTTCTCTAATCACGAGTGAGGGTGAGCATCCTGTCCTATGTTCACAGCAGTTTGTATATCTCGTGCTCACTGACTGTTAAAGAGTTCTTTGTTATGTTTTAAAAATTGGCCTTTTATCACAGCCTGGCAGTCTCCTTCCCCACCCCACTAGTTTGTTATATATCCCTGATCCAATTTTTTGGTGCAGTTTGTTCAGCAGAAGCCTTAAATTTTTATGTGGCTAAATTAATCACTCTTTTCCTTTATGGCTTCTGACTTTCCCACTAGGTTTACTTTTCTAAGAAAGGAAGAACTGCTTCTAATTTAATCTCTATAATCAGCTGAAAGTAGATGGAGAGGCTGGGTCCATCACATACGGTGTGACCTTCTACCAGTTACTCATCCTCCCAGAACTTCAATGTCCTCATCTGTGAAACTGGGACAGTAAAAGGTCCTTTAAAGGATCATCGTCAATCCCAAATAAAATAATGTGGTTACGACTGAGCGCACAGCGCACAGGAAGTGTTCAGTAAGTGGTGGCTTTACTTCCCCGAGATTGTAAACACCATCATCACTTAACAGCTCCAGCAAATGAGTCATAGACGTGTGGCAAATTCCTGTTTCTCTGGAAGGCAGAGAGAGCACTGGGAATGACAGCGTACCGCCCGTGGGCCAGTCCCTGGCTTGCTGTGGCACTGCCACAAATGCTGCTGCTGTGTAACTTCCTACGGAGCAGGATTAATTCCTAGCATGGTTCTTAAGTCACTTTGGGATCTGAGAGACGTTTCAATCATTCTAGGATTTGAGCTTCTTGAAAAGGCTCAGGACAAATGGCAGTGAAGGCTACGTGGACACACAGTTTGTGGGTAAGCACAGCGTCATCACCTTAACTTTCATGAGAATGAAAAGAAGAAACTGCTCAAGAAAAAACCAGAATTGAGACGAGAAATAAGTGTAAAAGCTTACATGGCATATATATATATTTATCTGTTTTTTTCTTTTGGAGATGGGGTCTTGCTCTATCACCCAGGCTGTAGGGCAATGGTGTGCTCATAGCACACTGTGGCCTCAAACTCTTCCAGGGCTCAAACGATCCTCGCACCTCAGCCTCCCCAGTTGCCAGGAATACAGGCGTGTGCCACCAAGTCTGGCTAAATTTTTTTTTTTTTTTTTTTGTGGAGGGGTGTGTGTGGGGGTCTCACTATGTTGCCAGGCTGGTCTCAACCTCCCAGCTTGAAGCGATCCTCCTGCTTAGGCCTCCAGAGGGCTGGGATTATAGGCATGAGCCACCGCGCCTGGCCGTTACATGGCATTCCACATAGGAGTCCTCCTCTGTCAAATGAGAACTCATAAGCACTACACATTGCTGAGTCCTTTAGAACATAGAGAGAAATACATACGTACACCTGGCTAAAGGTTGTGCTGAATATTCACACTCAGTCTCTTATCTGATTCTATTTATCATGGCTAGATAGGTAAAAAAAATATAAAATATAAACATTCCTCTGAAGAACTCAATTATTTAAAAAGCTTCTTACTTTAACAGAGAATAGAGTCAAACTTTAACCAATTTTTATATGAAGGAATCTACTTTCCCCATAATTTCTAATCAATGTAACCTTCTACTATTCAGGAAAAAAGGCAGCCTAGCTCTAAGGTATCAGGACGTAACTGATTCAGAGCGGCAGTAGCTTTTTTGGTTGAATTTCGAGTTCCAAATAGCTAGAAAACACTCCTGTGGGCTACCTGTTGTCAACTTAGCATCAAGACTACTGCTCAGGTGCCAGGCCTAGCATACACTGACCTTAGCTACTCCAAGAAATGCTAAGGATTAGCTATACTCCTATTACCACGTTTGCAGATGTGTTTTCACCAGAGAACTTAACTTGTTTATTTCCTACAGAAACCTCTACATAGAGCACAGCACAATCTCTCAAATACAGCAGCAATGCTATCTTCCACCTTACATGGTCTTCCAGTTTGGCTTTGACAATCCTCCCTTTGAGAGGCACAGGCTGTGTACTCTTGCCTTGAAAATGGGTGGGCTTTTATGACTGTTCCCACTAGTAGAGGGCAGTGGAAGTGATGCTATGCGACTTCTAAGGCTAGGTGACAAAGACAGCAGAGCTTCCACCTGTTAACTTGCACACTTGCTACCATATAAGGAAGCTAACAATTCAGAGGCCACTGCAGTGAGGAAGGCCAGGCTGCTTGGAGAGAGCGAATGTTCTCCAGCCATCACCCCAGCAAGCCCCAGCAGACAGCCAGTGTCCAGTGCCAGATGTGTAAGTAAAGATGCCTCATCCCAGCCCAGTCAAGCAGTCACTCCCAGTCTTTGAGTATTCCCAGACAAGGCCCCAGCATCACAGAACGGAGATAAGGACACATGAGCATCATAAAATCAGTGCTTTATGTCACAAAGTTTTGAGGCAGTTTGTTACATGGCAATAGATAACTAGATTTTTACTCTAGGTTTACTTGAAAACAGGCCACCTTGCAACTGCTAAGGATAAATGATTCCCCAAAGCACTGCAAAACTTCCGCAGAACAATGCAAATGCATTAGCCACCTTGCCCATTAATATCCTGCTCAACAGCCATGCTTTGGGAAGCGGTCGTTCATCTCTCCCTCCCTCCATCAAAGCTAAGCAATGGATTTCCCAGAAGTCATCAGGCTGCTCCAGGATTAGTGGTGAGGGGGCAGATCTGGTGAGGGTTTTCGGAAAATAAAGTAAAATATTTAGATCATTTTGCAAGTTGCTTTTCAGATGCCACATTTTTCTCTTTCATCTGTTCCAGCTGACAATGTGTGACAGTTGTCTCTGTGGCTGTTTAACCTCAAAACCATTTATCCTGAGATCATTAAAGATGAACGTCAGGCTGGATTTGCTATGTGTAAAGTAAACTAACAGGATGTTACTATGCCAGAGGAGTACAATAATAACTTATTGTTAATATTTGTTTTGCAAAACAGATGAAATACAAATTCCCTAATACAAAGTCTAACACAAAACAATGGGACGGGGAAGGGAAATATGGTATTGACTAACCTGATTCTATAAAGATCCTCATTTCTGGCGGGGAAGAAAAAAGGAGGGTGGGATAAAGAGCCAGACTATTACCTCTGAAGCTTGGGAGGGTTGGCAGCAACTTGGTGGGCTTGGTGACAGCACCCCTGATTTGGCCTTTGTGACACCTTTTAAACATCTGGACCAACATACAAGGATATAAAACTAGCGACACACACATCATATCCCACATGTTCACAGGCCATAAATTCAATACATTCATAAATTCAATACATTCGTTATTGCATATATTTTCACACCAGCATCTATTATTGATTTTCATACATTACAGAAATAATTTCATATTCCTCTGCTAACATTGGTTAACATAAACAGATTAAGATTTTTAACCATTAAGCAGTATTTTTAAGCCCATTAAGCTTCCGCCTATCTATTTTCCTTCAATCTAAAGTTTTCAAAATTCCTATTATCAAAGTCAGTTCCGAGCACAACTTTACAGTGTCAAGCCCAGTGTGTGGTGCAGAGTGAGTACTTAGCCAATATGTTTTGATCGATGGGAAAGGAAACCTGAGGCCAAGGCAGTGAATATATGGTTTGCCAAAAAATACAGCAAGGGCTAGTTATTACTTTGGCAGCTGAGGTTGAGATACATTTTAAACAGCCTAAGAAGTTCATAGAAAGAAAGACTGTTGTCATCCACAATATCAAACCTGCATGACTTCTGCAGACATCTATTGAGTGCTCATTATGGCCCAGGCACTGTGCTAAGAAATGCAGGGGAAACAGAGGTGAAACCTCATCATCCACCGGTCTTTCTTGGGCATGCTTCCAGGAGCTGTAAATTCAGCTCCAGCATCATTTTCACCCTTCACGTGGGAATCCTGAGGCAGTAGAAGTGATCCGAATATCCCCCGAGTGGTCTTGTGGGAAGAGTATTCTAAAGTTATTCAGTCTAAATAACATCATTTAAAAATTACAGTCTTCATTCTTCTTGCTAATACAAGGAGAGTTTTCTCACCTTGAAATTGGAGGAAATATTGTCAAGCAATTAGACTTGAACAGGAAGGGGCCTGATATGGGCCTCTTCTAGGAAGCGCTTGAGTGAAACCTCAGCTCTGGTCCTGGGTGAGGCCTGTGGTAGCTGGTCCAAGAGAGGGTGTAGCACGTTCCCCCTGCCCCAGCGTCCAGCCCCCTAGGCCTAAAGCCAAAACCTCATACACTTTATCTACTCCAGGTAGAATTTAAAACGACTTCTCCAGCCCAGAGTCACTCTGGCTTAAACTGCTCCCCAACCCGAGTTCTGTCTACTCGGTGCAGCAGAGTTGGCCAGGTCTTGAGGACACCCCTCATTCAGCGTAGTCACACAGTAGGCCAGTCACCTCAGGACTAAAGCCACTCTGGTGCGATAGTGATTTGCAGGGTGTTGAAAAGAGGCCTAACTGCTCACCTCCATTGCCACGATTTCGGATGGGTTGGAAGGATTGGACAGGGCAGCTCTGAAGCCAGCCATTGGATCTCCAGACCTAAATCTTTTCAAGACTTCAGTGTGAAGAGACCCAGAGGAAACCAAGGGGCAATCTTGGTTCTGTACCTGGCTCAAAAATAATGAATCCTTTATGAAAAAGCAACTATACGTACAAGGGAAGAAAATTCTTCCTTGAAATGGCAGATGTGAAGAAACTATTGATTGGTTCTGTCCCCAAAAGACAGGAACCCTTGCCTTTTGCTTCCATTCTGCTTGCGGCTGGCTCTGCTTCTTCTTGAGCTGGCTGTGAAGAGCCTCCTGCCTCCAAGTGACAACCCCACACACTGATGTCATGAGTCTCCATGGGTTCCATGGTGTTTTGGGTCAAGGATTCTGAGTTTCTTTACTTCAAGAAAAGAAATTATAAAGAAAATTGCTCTCTGGCTCCACTTAATTTTTTTTCCTTGATTGCTAAGGGGGAAGGCACACAAATTCTTCCCTGGCTGGTGAATTGGCAATTTGAATGACTTTAGAAGCTTAAATAGAGTGCTGGGAGTCACAGAAACCTGTCTTAATGGAGTCCTTTCACAAACATAATAGAATTGGCTCCTGTTAGCAAGAAAAACATCTGATGGCTGAGATTAGCTCCCTAAATTGTCCTTTCAAAATCCATTCCACCTCTCCATTCAATGTGAAAGATGTCGCCTTTAGGTGACAGGCACTGGGATTTTTGAGATGGTATTGGAGAGAGAGAAAGAAGCTTCCTGACTGGAAGCTCTAAGCAGTGCTTGGAGGGTGAAGCTAGATCCTTGTTGCAGCTTTCCATTTATATGGCTAGCTTACTCTAGGGTAAGGGTGATGGAAACAGCCGTTGGAAACAAAGCGCAGCATTCGCTAACTTAGGAAGGCAGTGATCATGAAAACAAACGAATCACCTTAGTTGGCAGGAATCCTCAGAGAATGACGTGCCAGTTTAATTTTCTGGATACTCAGGGATTCATAAGGACATCCCTTGGTCTCACTCTTGAAGGCACTCTTTCTCAGCTGTGGTTTTGCATACTAGTGCACAGGGCTGGGCAGGTGATGGGCGTGCAGCAGAACTAGGCGAGGGGCCGGGGACTTGTCAGTGGGGTTTATTATTAACACAGTAGGCACATCAGGGATGGTCCTCTGAGGACCCGGGCTGTGACTGCTCATGCGCAGGAATGCAGATAACAATGATGACACCGTTATGCACCTGAATTAGGCTTTAAGTGGTTGACAAAGCTCTGAAAGGCAAGCTAGGCAGGTATGCAAGAAACCACGTTCTGAGAGGCAAAGTTATACTCTCTATAAAACTGTTATTTTGAGCAAAGACTTGGAACCAACTCCAATGTCCATCAATGATAGACTGGATAAAGAAAATGTGGCACATATATACCATGGAATACTATGCAGCCACAAAAAAGAATGAGTTCATGTCCTTTGCAGGGACATGGATAAAGCTGGAAACCATCATTCTCTCAGCAAACTGTCACAAGAACAGAAAACCAAACACTGCGTGTTCTCACTCATAAGTGGGAGTTGAACAATGAGAACACATGGACACAGGGAAGGGAACATCACACACCGGGGCCTGTCGAGGGGTAGGGAGCAAGGAGAGGGAGAGCATTAGGACAAATATCTAATGCCTGTGGATCTTCAAACCTAGATGATGGGTTGATGGGTGCAGCAAACCACCATGGCACATGTATACCTATGTAAATAACCTGCAGTTCTGCACATGAATCCCAGAACTTACACATGTAAACCTATGAAAATAAGAAAAAGAAAAAAGCAAAAAAGCACTGCTCTTTTGTAGCAGAGGCGGACCAGACTCATGTTTCCCAGCTCCTAGGCTGGCGGTCTCTCCTGTATCCCTAGAAATCCTTTTCCTGCCCTGAAGAGATAGCCATGGAATTCTGGGAGTGAGGAGCAGCTCCCAGACTAACTTAGCACACTGCAATCAAAGCTAGGCAAATGCTCACCCAGGAATAATAAAATCTATTCCTTCTTCCTCCCAGAAAATGACATCACTATTCACCTGCTTACTTAGTCCCAAACCCAGGATGTGTCCTTGTCTCCTGGCTTCTCCTCACACCCCACACAGCATGCCCTATGCCTTCTGCCTTCAGAGCAGACCCTGACTCCCTTCATTCCCATGCCTGCCCTCCTAGTCCAGGCCACCTGGACGGCTGAAAGCCTCTAACAGCCCTCTGCTACCCCCTTCTCTGATAGGCCATTCTCTCAAGAAGTCACATCACATGCTAAATGAGTAAATCTGTCCCACCCCTTAAAACTCTCCATCTCACTTAGACCCCAGGCTGTGGCCCACACAGCCCTACACATCCCAGCGCCAGCTTCCCTCTTTGAACGCCTTTCCTCTCACAGCCATGTCAAACTCAGCTCTGCCTCAGTGCCTTTGCACGTGCTGTTCCCACTGCCTCCCCAGCCTTTCTACGGTTTGCTCCTTCACTTCCCTGCTTTCTCAGAGGAGTCTTCCCTAACTCTCCTTAAAATGAGTTACTGCTTTTCCCTTCACTCTCTGCCCCACACACTCCTTTACTTTTCTTCACTGCAGGTGTCACCATTTGAAATTACATTGCAAACGAACTTGTTCACTTATTTAGTTTAGCGTCTGTCTTTCCCAATGCCTGGAAGCTCTGTGAGGGCAGAGCCTTGTCATCCTGGTTCTTGTGTATCAGCTGCGGCTGAACAGGACCTGGCTGACAGCAGGGCTCAGTATCTACTGAGTGCATGGATAAAAGAATGACATGCAAGGCAAGAAGGAAAAGCCCCATCTGCTCACTGAGGACTGGACAGACATACTGGAGTCCATCACAGTACGTTTTACATAAATTCAGTGTGGAAAAGAATGACACGTTCAGTGTTCCCTTCGGATAGAGCCAGGCTGCCCATAATAACATCTTTGCAAATGAATTCCATCACCCCTACTTTATACTTCTTTACAACTTAACGTATTATTAAACTACCTTAAAACAATACACGGGACTTGCATAGCGTCTGGCATATGGTGAAAGTTCAATATTTATTGCTGAATTTAAAACATTTCTCATGTGTCATTAAATTTTCATTTTTCCCTGCTTCCTTTATTTCCTTCCAATACAAATGCATATGTTTACATTGCTGTAACTATATATAGATATTAATTTGTTTCCTGTTTTTCTTTGGTAACACTTTTTGACATTGCAACCTAGTTACTGTCATTTTTAACAGCTAGGTAATATTCCATCAAGGTGATGTACTATAATTTGCTTTTTGTAGTCTCCTCCTTTGGGCATTCAGCTACTAAAAGTTCACTGAGAGTAGAAATGCTAAACAAATGGAGGTAGAGTCGGAAATGTCCTTTTAGCAGAACCCAAACCACATGCTGACCAGGGCAGAGTAAAATGGCATGCTGGTCTGTCACCCAGCAGCCTGAATTCCGACTCTTTACCGCATTAGTTTATTAGAGCAAACTGTAGGCTGCTGTTAGAAAGCTCTAAATCACTTCACAAATTATTGATGAAAGAATGACTTCAAGCACTGAACAAACGTAGCCACCAGCCTCAGGAAAAGCACCAAAAGAGGGAGGGAGCCAGAGAAGGAAGGGGAGGGGGAGAAGCAACAGCTGTAAGGAAGCTGAGAAGACTTCAATAAAGGCCTCTGCTACAGCCTGTTTCATTTCTTCGATCTCTTGAGATACAGCCCGCAGTTTGTTAGCAGACGGATCAGCCAAAGTCAGAAGGGGAAGAAAGGCCTTGTCTATCTTGGGGATTTCCCTCTCTTTCATTGTTAAAATGCTCCATAACTGCTGCGAAGGAGTGATTTTCTTCTTTTTCCATTTTTTAAGTAGCGTTTTCCCCCGTACACAAATGGAATACTCATTGAAAATAATTTGGGAACTATGGGAAGGCATAAAGAAAGTAAAAGTCACCTGTAGTCCTGTGAGCCACAGATAACCATTGTGAAAACTGGATCTGCTGTCCTGCTCTCCCGCATGGACAAAACATGAATATTTATAAAATGTGAACTAGATCACATACTCTTCTCTTTACCCTTTAAGCCCATTGTTATACTGTGAACTTTTTTTTTCAAAGGTGTGCAACTGTTCTTTAAAATGTTTTAAATATCCGTAAAATAGTTCCTTGTCCAGATGAATAAACTATAACGTATTTGTTTCTCAATAGGTCACATTCAGGTTGCTTCCAAATTTTCAATCTAATAAAGAATAATGCAGACATCTTTGAACTTTTCTCAGATAAATCTCTTAGCACAGATTGCTAAAAAGCAGAATTACCAGATCAAGGGAATGGGCACCTCCAGGCTGATTAGTGTTGACAAAACACAAACTTGGAGATTTACACTCAAGGCAGCCTTCTACGAGAGCGATGATGTCAATACTTCCTCATCGGAAGCAGGTATTATTGTTTTTATATTTTTTACTGTAGATGAAAAATGGAATCATTATTTTAAATTACATTTCTTTGATTACTGGTAAGGTAAAACTTTTAAATTTTGTTTTCTGGCTATAAGTGTAGATAAACTGTTTAGTGAACTGTTTTTATTGAGCTGCTGCTCATTTTTCTATTAGAACAAATTTTTTTTCACTGGTTGTTGGAGCTACTATAACAGTACTTTGTAGAAGTAAAAAAAAAAAAAAAAAGACAACGGCTATACTTTCTGCAGAACAAAAGAGATGTGCATGAAAACAAAATTAGAAGGACATACACCAAAATGTTGAGCAGGTGTTATGGATTAGGTGGTAGGACTGCGGGTACTTGCTGAATTTTCTAGAAGCAGCCTAATAAAAAGGTAACAATAAACCATCTTCCATATACATCTCATGTGGTGAAGATAGCAGGACGGATGGGACAGCTGTATGGGAAATACAGGGTGGACTGATTTTCCTTTTAATTCTAGTTGATCATAATTCTCATTTAACATTTTCCCTATGTTCACCTGTGTTGTTGATAGAGATGCCCACCAGAAACCCTGTTCTAGTTGACCCTGTGGATGAACAATGGCAGGTGACAGCTGCCCAAGCTGGTGCTGTGGATGCTTATGTATAACCCATGGCCACTCATGCCTAACCCGTGGCTACTCTCACCATCAGCTGCAGTCTTGTTTTCCTGGTTATGTGTCTCAGTGTTGGTTGGGCACCTTTACTGAAGTACAAGTTTGCTCACATTCGCACAATGTCCAAGCACACACAAGTGCTCTGAGCACAAGCACTGTTTCTCATGCCTTCATCAAGACCCTAACAGCATCTGAGCTATGCTGCATTCTGTTGAAATCAAATAATCATTAAAATAACTGTGATTATGTAGTAGGAAGGAAAGATTGCTATGGGCACATACTGGGCTATAGCTGTTTCCATATTGGGTTGGAGGAAGAAATTCAACTTTAGAGGGAGAACAACTCTTTAGGAAAACACTTTTAAGAGTTTTTTTTTTTTTATGAAAAGTAAGGCTCTCAAGAACTGGGAAGTAAAAACGGAAAGTAAAAGGATCTCATTCTAGGGTGTTGTTACAAAGGAAATGTGTGTGTTGAGGGGTGGGGATGGGGGAAGTGAGGGTTCCTCTTAGTCAGGACAAAAAAGATAGGAGTTTTGGGAGGACCAGGCACTTAGGAAAAACCAGGAAAGGATAGAAGATTTTCTAAAGAGACGGCTGCTTCCTGGTGTGAATCTATTCACAGGGCAAGGATGGAGAGTAAGAGATTCTTTATGGTGATGAATCACTGATAAACTGTCAAAACTGCAATGTGGAAATTCAATTTTAATAGTTTCCTCTCCATTATTTCTTTTGAAAGCCATTGTACTGTTCAGGAGACCCTGGGAAAAGAGGGAAGTAAGGCAATCAGCATTGTGGACACGTTAACACCCCAGGGAACGTTGACAAGAGGGGTGATGGAGGAGGGTCTTGAAGCCAGAATTTAGAGCTGGAGGAGACAGGAGGACATAAATACCTCCCAGGCAATCTGCAAAAGCACTCAACAGGGCAGGTAAGTGCAGGAGAGCTTAATGTTTTTATTAGGATTTTAGAGGGAAGAGTAGAAGGAGGCTGGTGACCCCAGGGCACATTTTGGTCGCAATTATGTTCCACGGGCTGGTATCACTCATTTTGAGGACCAAGTTTTAATGTCTTGGGCGGCTAAGGTCTCTCAGGATATAGAGGGGATCACCCCTAAAAAGTATAGCCTGAAGGAAGCATTAGAAACTGAGAGGTTTGCTTTGTCGCCTCCGTTCTCTGGCCTTCAACAGAAGGTCAATTGCAGCATGTCATCTCTTCTCAAGCAAAAAAATTTGTGAGACTATTTCCTAAGGACAAGCCTCTGGCAGGATGTTCCTAGAGCTTAGCTTACGATTCCCGCCACAAATCAATGTGTTTCAGACATTCCTTCTGATCCAAGGGGCGCCACTTCTGGATCAAGACAAGACTGCAGCCTCATTCACCAGGTTATGAAACAGACAGTGGGGAAAATCTCCAGGAGGCACACAGCAGGGATTTCCGCATTCGGTCAGCTGGTAGAACTTTCAGAGAAGTTCTTGGGAGATTTAGAGAGCTCATTCCAAAACTTTGGAGAAAGAGGGGCTGAAAATAGAAAATGAATTATTTATCATATTCTCTCTGTAACTCACAGACTTTAAAGAGCACAAACCAGGGTCTTTCCCTCCTAGCTTCCACACCACTCGGCCAGGTAGGTGCCTCTTCGGCACCTCTGAAGGATGTGGGAATGAGACACATTTGAAGCTCCAGAGGCCAAGGAAAGCGCAAGCAGCGCTCGTATTCCAGAGGATGGCTGTGTGTGAAATGAGGTGAATCTCTTCCCTGAGAGATCGTTTACTTAGAGAGTAAGAGGCTATCTGCAGTAGTGGTTGAGGGCACAGCACTGACAACACAGACTATAAAAGCATGTCCTCTCTGATGTAAACTTAGTGCCTCTGAAAGAAGCCATGGCCTGAGGGGCTAATCTCGGCTGACAGGTACCCTCTTCCAGGAGGCCAAAGTGTCTTCTCACGGCACCAGCTCAGATTTCCTATCTCCCTCCCATCCACCTTTCCTCCTAAATCTACGAAGGATGGCAACCTTCAAGCGTGGATGGAAATGTCCCTTAAAACATGGACATCGGCTAAGTCTACAAAATAGTTTCATCTGCTTATCAGACCTCCAGGAACTTGGGTGAGTGTGGTAAGGGGAGGGGATGTGAGAGGCTAGAAATGCAGGCACCTTTTAGAGGATGCTTCTTTGAGAAAGAGATTTGGCAAACTTTATCTGTTGGCTTCCCTCATGAGGTTTCTCACTGAGTTCCCACTTCTACGACTGCCTCCCAGGCTCTTTTACTCAGCAATAAGCCTGGGAGGCTTTGATGCCTTGATCTCTCCCGCTTTTCTCTTAGTTTTGTCTCTCTGTTTTCCACATCCATCCATTTCTTGTAGTTTTCAAAGATGCCATTTGAATCCATACTTTCCTTGCTGCCATCTGCATTAACGGACTGCCTGACAGACATTCATTCACTCATTCATTCCTCACCCATTTACTGCATTCCTCCTTGGTGCTAGGCATGAGACATAATTCCTACCCTCGGGAATTTCACAATCGAGTCAGCAAACAGACATGTGAACACTTCAAGTAGCTGCGAGATAAAACTGTATGTGCGAGAAATGAACGCACACTCTGCTACACAAGCTCACAGGCAAGAACAATGACTCTTGCCTTTGACTCTTTGACTACAGCCCCTTGCTTGGCTCTGCATGGGCTGGGTACCCACTCCTCTCTGTCCTACTCACTGAAGCCGGGATAATTTCCCAAAGCATCATTGCAAGGCCACTGTCACTAACGGGGACTTACCTGTGGCACTGGCTCCCACACAGGTATCTTGGTTCTGATTGTTGGAAAGTATTTGGAGCAGAGCACTTAAATGCTCTACTGCCAGAGAAGTCTAGCCAGAGGAATTTGATTATGCTGGCTCATTGCCACGTTCTTGAAGCAATATTACAGTGTGAGGGGGCGAGGCAGGGGCAGGGGCGTTTGTACCTTGCCAGAGAGGAAAGCCGGAAGAAATAACTTGAATGGGAGCTAGGAGGAGATAGAAGAAAGCAGAACACAAACCTTACCTACTTTATGGATCCTCTTCAGACCAGGCCTTTTAAAATATGGTTGCTTTGATGCTCAGTATTTATACCATGCCCATATTAAAAAAAAAAAAAAAAAAAAAAAAAAGCGAGACACATGGTTCGCTCAAGAATTTGTTCTGATTCACAAATTTATATGAAAGTTAATCATCTTTGGTTACATAAAAATTAATCATCTTTGGTTTGTTTTAAATTAAAAAATAACATTTCATGAAATTAATTGAGAACAGTTTTAGATGTGTGGGTGCTTTAAATATACATATGCCTCTGAATTGAGATCGATTTTTAAAAATAATTGTTTCCAATGATAATAACCATCTCCTGGTTGTTCCAGGAATGACTATACTCTGTGCTTTTCTCAAATGGAATTTTCTTTGTACTAGGTAAATATTGAGACAACATTTAAGTTGGCTCAAGTCTGTCTATATTGACTGCAGAAAGCAGCAAATATCATGGGACAATACCAAAATGAAAGAGGGAATCTTGCAGTCATAAGATGGGGCATACACTTGAGATTGACTACCAAGATTTTCTCTTACTAACATAGAATAAAAGCACACACTAAGTCCTAGTAAGTTTGGGAGCATTTAAGAGATAATTAAACAAAATGAAAGTCTCACATTCAGAAATATGACTTCAAATATAATTCTTTTAACTGCTGTTAACACTTTCCATAAAAATCCGATTTGCGATCATTTAATATATTATTATAAGGCATGTGGCATACAGTCCACCTTTATGTGACATTGTAAATGTCCTTATGGCTAGCTCTGCTCTTTGCAATGGTTTTATTAGAATGTTATTGAGAATTAAAGCAGATCCCAAACTCAGACACCACAGGCATGTGCAATAAAATATATTGTTAGTCTTATAATGTTAAAATAGAAGATGATATAAATCTGAATTTGCAAATATGTATCCAGTCTAATATGTGTATTGTTTCTATTTAATGAATACACAATCCAATTGAAGGCCATGCCTAATCTGAGAATGTAGGAGGAAAGAGAAGAATCAAATAAATGAAATCATCAATAAAAGACAAGAGCAGAATCCCTTCGTTCATCTCATGCTCGGTTCAAGTGTTTCCTTTATGACTGGAGCCGACATCTTTAAGTGCCCTTAAGAAAAGCTTCTTGCATACATAAATGGGCTGTACTAAATTAAGCCTTTCTGTCACAAACTTGAGTCAGGTTGTTTTGACTGCCATTTAAATATTTTTTTTATATGAGCCTAACCAAATTTAATAGTTAGTTATCTTTATTTTAATTTATACTTTAAGTGCTTCCTTCATTCAGTAAAAAAGTGAAATTTCCCTCAGGCGAGAAAAAAAAGAATGATTTTCACCTTAGGTTCAATGCAGCATGTGCCATGATTATGACCGAGATGTTGTTCAATACGTAGGAAAGGTGATTAGGAAAACAAAATCTGTGCTATGCAAAAGACAGTGACATTTAACTTCCTACTGGATATGTTAGCCAATGGAAAATAATGAAAACAATGTATCTTCTGTAGGTTATTATGAATTAGTCCAGGTTTATTTTATTCATCTCTGAATTTTTTACTGAATTTAGTAAAGATCAGCTCTCCTAGGCACTTACATGCAACTTCTCTTTATGGTTTCTAAGTTACTCTTTCAAAATGAAATATTCAGAAACTTGGAGACACAAATCTCAAAGACATACTATATAATTACTCGGTAATGTTCTTACTATACTTGTTCTGTGATTTATCCCAGCTGAACAGGACTCTTTTTAACACTGTATTTGGTACATGTGGAATGGCAAGTAACATATTTCATGACTAGACAAAGAGTTACCGCAGACAATACTACACTGATACCAAAATACACATAGAGATGTGTATGGCTTTCTCACTTCAACAATTCCGATAAGTTTCCATTGAAAAGAAGTCTATTTTCTCTGTCTCCTAAAATTCTCGGTCACTCCTCTCCAGAGCTTCTTCCTTTGAACAGAGCCACATAGACTGGGACACATGACAATCAAGTCCCTGTACTGATTGACAGCACACATGTGGTTACCAGCTACTTATCACTGTGTGTGTGTGTGTGTGTGTGTGTGTGTGTGTGTCTATCTATCTGCAAATATATTTTTATTGACTCAAGAGGTAAAGATATGCAACTTTATCAAACACCTTCTTCACCAAATATTTATTGACCACCTAAGTTGTGACATAACTCTGTATTTTTTTCTTTCCCCCCAAAAATGCAGATTAGAAAACATTTTTTTTATTAATTCCCCATAGTAATTGGGAAATATTGGTAGAAAGTACAGAGTATGACTGGTAGTAAAAAGGAAATTGGGGTCTGGCCTCAGCCTGGCCACCGACCACTTCTTGTGACTCTGAGAACTTCCCTTTGCCTGGGTTGGTCTCAGTGGTTTCATTTGTATAATGAAGGAACTAGACCAGACAATTTCTTTAAAAAATCCCTCCAAGCACAAAATGCCACAGTTCCAAATATGGAAGTATTTTATAATGTTGGTAACTGGCAAAAATAGTACTTCTCCCAGAAGAACGAAATGATATTGATCTCATTTAGGTTATAGGCATTCCTATGTGAGAAGAAGGCAAATATCACACCTCCATCCACCCACTCAAGAATCTGAGAGTCTAGGCAAAGAGAAATCAGGCATTCACAGAAGTACTGTGAAAAAAAACAAATTTGAATGACCACAAACATTTTGCAAATGTAACGTGATATAAAATACCAATAGCAAATCATTGCTCCTTGTCTACAGTTGCCGGGAAATAAGAATTCCCAACTTGCAAACTATTACCTCTGCATGGGTCGGCCAAGGGTCCGATCCCCAGTGGCCTTTACAGTGTGGCCAACTAGAACCAACATCTGACCAACAAGTCTTTCTCTTAATATCTCTGTCAAAAACATCCTCAATAGGAAGTTAACTTCCTAAGAATGTCGACAAATGAAGAAAGTTGGCAGTCTGGGCTGTTGCCAATATTAGGCTTACAGGCAAAGAAAATAAATGGTGTGAATCTATCAAGATGTGGCAATTTCTCTGATATGTGACATCTGCTTTCCTGTTTCTTTTTCTTTCCTTTTTTTTTTTTTTTTTTTTAATAAGAATGCAGTAACTGAAAACAATCATTTTTAAACTGACAAAAAACAGGACACATCGTCAGGGCAAGTGGTTTCTAAGTCAGTGTTTGAATACAACATAGACATAAACCTTTGGCTGGATCACCGAATACTGATACGATTCACTTCAATGTTTTGGCTAGTATTTGGTTGGGCTGAAAGAATTCTTCCACACACACAATAAATTCTTATAGACTCAAAAGTTTAAATAAGCAAATAAGTAAAATGATTAAAGGATTCCATAAACCTACCATCCAGAGAGGAACGCATTTAACATCTTGTCTATCTAGTCTCCTAAGTTGGACAGATACATTATATATATTACGTATTTATATGTATATTCATATCTCAAGTCCATCTCATACTCCAGATATCCCAAGGCGTCCCAAGAGCTGCACAGATCATTATGCTGGCACCCCTGTGTGCAAATCTGTGCGCTAAGGCACCCTGGTTGGGAAGCTCTACTCTACACTTCCGTAAGTTTGAGTTTATCGGAAACAAGCATCACTGACATGGCAGCTAAGAAGCTTCATTTCTTGGAAAGTCCCCATGTTTCTTACATCTGTCCCTCACTTCCACAGAGCTGGCGTGAGTTCGACTAGCGTAAGTTTAGCCGAAGTCTGCATAAATGGGGGGGAGCATAGAATTTTCTCACTGCCCCAGTCCCATTAAAAAAATAAAACCATTGTAATTGTATCCTTGCTAACCTGGATCTCTTCCTGCTTCTGCAGATACTTGCACCAGAATGGACAGGCCCAAATTTGTGGCCTTATTAACCGTGGTGCCCTAGGAAGGGAATGAAGGAATGTTTTCCCGAATGAGTCTTTCTGATGGCAGAAGTGGGGAAGCAGGTGCTGGAGGCTGGACCCGTTCACTTCAGCTCCAGGAACACAGGTGCCATGCACAGCAAAACCAGATGTGGCTTCTGTCCTCCAGGCGCACACTGGTGTGGAAACTGACACATACATGAGTATAATCAACATGGGAAGCAGAGAGTGCCTCTCTAATTGGTTTGTGCTTCCCCAAATTCCTTCAGGGTAGGGACCGCATATTCTATCATTTGCCTTTCCTCAATGGGAAGCACAGTTTGGGGCCCAGAGGAGGTGCTCGGGGGCTCTTGGTTGGTAGACTGACTTGATGCTAAACTGCAAAGGCAGAGGAGATACATTCCCTTCACAGCCCCAGAGGTCTTTGGTTATGTTAATTACTCCTACCTTCCCCTAACAAATGGCTAGGGTGTCACAGCAAGAGGACCCAGAGGGCGCATTAATTGCAGTGGCCCATCTCATCACATTACTCTCACTATTCAAAGGTGTTTCTAATCCAAAGGCAAAATACAGTGTCTCCAAACTCCAGGGAAAGAACAGAGGAACACATGTTGTCAGTGGCAACCAAACTTAGCTTCATCATGAATCACTGTGGCCTCATTCTGACAGGTCCAGTTGCAGCCTAGCCCTAGATCACACCAAGCAGTGACTCAGCTACAATGAAACTTCAGATGCTATTTTTAAGAGGGGGGCTCGCAAGGGGAAGGAGGGAGGTGTAGAAATGCTTTATTATTTTTTCCTGAATTTTCATAGCCTCAACTAAATCTTTACTTTGAGACCAGAATTCTGGAAAAGTTAACCTGCCCCTGAAGTTATGTAACCCATAGTTTACTTTTTATATCACAGTTTGCCCATTAAAGTCACAAACCATTTCCATGGCCAAAATTTGTTTTGAGTAAAATCGAAAAGTGTTCAGAAGGGTCTGGACACAAGGGAAGCAATTATGGTACAGTGGGAGGAACACTGGCTTAAGAAGCAGATGGTTCTGCAGCTTGTAAGTTGTGTCACTGTGGGACTGAATGGCCAGGATGTGGCCAGGGGATAGTGAGGCTGAGGTGGCTGTCCTGGATGGAGTCTCAGGGTGGGCCACCACGGGCATCGGTGGGTGTGCCTACCCTGCTAGCTCTGCACTTTGGATTGGTGAAGAAACCCCACCAAAGCCGCTTTAGGTTCCACAGACTTCAGTGCTGTCTTCTTTTTACTCTTGCCTTCCCACTGAAGGGGCTTTGCTGTTCCCACGGCTACCAACTGATTCCTGTGTTCATTTACTCATCCTTCTCTGGACTTTTTCCAACTGCTACCTTCTCTTGAGCAATTAGCACAGTGCACATATTTCCAGAGTGGAGGCATGGTATTTTTGTGGAAAAGTAGGACAACGTCTTCCTCAAATGCACGTTCCTCACGATGATCGGAATTGTGTTTCCTCTCCTGGCATGGTCCCTGTCTTCTGGGGAACAGTCCCCCTACAGTGATTTTTGGCTTAAGTTCTTAGACACAAGCGATGGCTCAGAAGCCTCACCTCCCAGCGTTGTTGCGATTTCTCCTGCGGGTGTCCCTGTAACATCTTTGGGAGAGCAAGACATCCAGCTCAGAAGCCCTTTCATGAGGCAAAATCTAATCTAAAAACTCTTCAGTGGCAACATCTTTAAAGGTTAAACCATCCTGTGTAAACACGTGCTTGGTTCTTGGAGTAAGTCCTTTCCTATTTTTTCCAGAGCTAAGTCTTCCAGGCTGGAGGGCTTAGGAAGAAATAACGCCCAAATTGGCCCTACAGTGTTGAGTGGAAGTGGGGCACAAGAAGGGGGAGCCTCAGCATCTGCTGATAAATCCATTCATACCACAGTGACCTTGAACACCATAGTTCTTTCTGTAACACCAGGAAGCTCCAGCAGAAACAGAGGAGAGAACTGAGCAGAGCCCCAGCTCAACGCTGAGACTTCCCTGTGCTACACCACATTAATCCTAAGACCGAAGAGCTCATTAGCCAATCACTTTCATGAACAAACCCATCTAGCTCTGGGGACAGGAAGAGCAGAGACAGAGTGGGAGTAACTCTGACGTCATGCTCTGAAAGCTCGGCCATGAAGCCTCATTTTTCTGAGGTACTCATGGACACTGCAACTTCCTCCTCCTCAGCTTCTGGCCAGCAACAGGCCCTAAATTAGTTAAATTTAACTATAATAAACATGCTGCAAATGAATTATATTTAACTCTAACAGCCACCTCAGGGTTTGTCTGGAGATGAAATAATTTTAGCTTATGCTACCATACGTCCCCCAACTAAAGCAGAAAGTAATTACCTAAGGATTTACTGTAATGAGTTCACTGACACTCATTATTCATTATAGTGCGTGAACATTCCAGTCTTTTATACAGTCAGGCACAGACTGCACACTGCTGAATATATAGTCTTGAGTGAGCACAATAAGGACACTAAAAATAAAAAACCACCTGATTTCAGTCTTAAGAATTAGTAATAATTATGAGAAGCCCTGGCTGAAACTTTACACCATCAGTAGAACTGGGCCTGCTAAGAAAATGAACAATGTGATAAGGTTTTGGAGCGATGACACTGCAGAGCAACGCTTAAAAAGTGTGCTTATTTAAAAAAAAAATGTAACTGGGCTTCAGTGCTGTGCATACTAATGAGAACTCATGTTTTTCTATCCATTAAAGCAGGATCCTACTCAGAAGCATTTGGTTAGGGGAAGAGCTTGTGTTTCTAAAAGTACGTACAAGTAATAACTTGCCCAAAATGCCATTCCTTATAAAATATTACGATATTCTACATTTCATTTACTCTGAATAATCTTGCCATTAAAAATTCTCATTTATCTAGTCACCCCTCGTGATCCATTGTGTATCAGTCGTAGGCCAAGTACTATAAGCATAAAGAAAAATAAGACACGGTTTCTACTGTCTAGAAGCTAAAAGTTTACTTAGCCCTGTAAGTAAATATTTCCCGAATTGTGATATCCACAGTGATCGGGGGTGTACTGCCCGTTGAATACATATTATCTAGTCAGTACTGATATAAGTTATTTGGGTGGAGAAATCTAAATATGACTTGATCAAGGATCAAAGCAACTCTAGCCAGCTTTGGCCACTGAATGTCCTCTGTATACATTGTGCATTCTGGGCAGACGCACCCATGCTTGGCTGCATATATCATTAATACACCGCTGTTAACTTTTATATAAGGGTTTATATCTTGCCTCATTCTATGAAAATTTTAAGGAGGCCTACAAAAGAAGGTATACAATAAAATAATGTTTCAATAGGATAGAAATCAAGAATCAACATAAGAAATGGGATGTTACTGACACTTTTCTCACGTCAGACTCCATTTTGCCTGCTTCTTCCCCACTCCCATTCATAGGTCATGAGCTGTGCAAGCAGTTAAAGGGATCTGAAGGTGTGGGGTTAGAGGGAGGCACAAGGCGTGCTTAAACCAACTCGGCCTCTTCTTCTCCTTCACCAGCTCCTCCACTAAGCCCCACTCCGGACAAGGTGCTGGGTGCTCTTGCAGGTGAGAAGGCGGTGCCGGCAGTCACTCCGCTTCACTCTCTGAATCTCAGGACCTCTGTTTGACATCAGGAGGCCAAATGACGAGCAGGGCAGGATTTGGAAGCTCTTGACTTGGGCCTATAATATCACAGAACAGCATCAAAGCCCTCTCCTAACACACTGCAATACGATGGGGGAAAATATTAGCAAGTACAGGACTACTGAGAGCCGGGAAAAGAGCACACAGCAGCAAGCCCTGGGGCTGACGCATTCGGAGGCTCTCTCCAGCCACAGTGAAGGAAAAATGGTCACTTATGAAACCCTTAAGGTTAAATTTATCCTTATCTTGAGGCACACGAACTCTTGGTGCTTAATTTTTAAAACATTTCTCACAAAAGGTTTTATAGGCGGGACGGGGGTTTCTCTGGCTATTTGACCAGGGGACCGGGGGGATGGGGGATGGGCTGAGTGACAGTAATGGACAACCCTCAACAAGCTTACTATGGGACCTACAGTAGTAATTTTCTCTGTTTCTCAGGATCTGCTGATGGAAGCCGAAGGCACAATGTTCAAGTACTGACCACAGAAGGCAATGGCGAAGGAGGCCAGGATAACACGTCTGCTCCATGTCAAGGAATGGCTCCTATTTTCCCATTCCAGGACTACTTTCTTAGGAGAAAGGGAATTAACATCTGTTTGTTGTTTTCAGGGACTGCGCTAGGTACCTTATATTGCTTATTAAAATATAACCTTGAAAGCACTGTGCACTATTATCATCATTACAAGTGATTAAAGCCCTTGAGGCCTAGAGAAGTTAAGAAACTTGCTCAAGGTGGGCCGGGTGCAGTGGCTCACACCTGTAATCCCAGCACTTTGGGAGGCCGAGGCAGGTGGATCGCCTGAGGTTAGGAGTTCAAGACCAGCCTGGCCAACATGGTGAAACCCTGTCTCTATTAAAATACAAAAAAATTAGCTGGGCGTGGTGGCAGGTGCCTGTAATCCCAGCTCCTTGGGAAACTGAGGCAGGAGAATTACTTGAACATGGAAGGCAAAAGTTGCAGTGAGTTGAGATCATGCCATTGCACTCCAGCCTGGGCGACAAGAGCCAAAAAAAAAAAAAAAAAAAACAAAAAACAAAAAACAAACCCCCCCCCACACACACACAAAAGAAACTTGCTCAAGGTAACATAGCAATGAAGAGGTAAAACCTGGATTCAAACTTGGATATTCCTTCAAAGCCATTCATTTTTTGCCTCAGCTGTTTCTACATAAAGAATAACAAATGTTTTGCCTGAATTAAACAGTAAAAAACATCTAAACCTCAATACATTTAATTGAATGAAGTTCAGGAATTCACTTTCCCTCTGGTTTCTCTGGCTATTTGACCAGGGGAGCAGCCATTTCAGTATCACATGAACACACACGGATAACCCTAACAGTGTGCTGGGTGTCCAACAGTCATTCCAAGCTTGAATTGGTACAGTATTATTCATATGAGCTGCTGCTGTCCAACAGCACAAGAGTGACAACAAATTAAATACTTGCTTATGTGGCTACTTATAAGATACATATAAAACAGAAAATAAACCTCACATTATAAGAAGTCATCACCATTTATAAGTAAAATTCAACACAGCTGAAGCTACTAAACCCCACATCATCCCTTGAGGGAAGAAAGCCTCTCATCTGTTTTCAAATTTAAAAACCTCTCATCTGTTTTCAGACCTCCTATTTACTGTTGGTATGCACAGACTTCTGATGGAGCTGAGCAGAGGAACGGTAAAGAGAACCTCTCTGATGGTGGGCATTAAAGGAAAGTGGGCTACGAAATAATAGAGCAGGAGATTGTGGAAAAGCTCAGCAGCTCAGGAAACCCACACACCACACACAAAATCCCACATCAATGTTAGAAAGTGTTTCTCTTGCTCTGAGAGTCGATCACCAGCAGCCAAAATATTTTTTGAGGAAAATAGCACCTGTCTTTTTCAACCCACTAAAGTTAAGATGTATTTACCCACTGTAAATGCAGCCAGAAAGAAATGTAAACTAACTGTTGCTAATATCTTTGCATGGCTGGGTCTCCACTTCCCCCTCTGTAAAATAACAGATTTGGACAGATTGTTCTAAGGGCTTATCCAGCTCTGATGTTCTAGAATTCTATGGGTTTAGCTGGATGGCTCCATGTTTGGTACTGATAGTTATTTTCTTAAGCGGTTATCTTTAATGCCAAATGATATCTTACTTTTTCCCCAAATTTTTATTTTGTTTATATTCACTTAGTTATATTTAACAAAGAATATAATCTTTTTTTTTTTTTTGACATGGAGTCTTGCTGTGTTGCCCAGGCTGGAGTGCAGTGGTATGATCTTGGCTCACTGCAGCCTCTGCCTCCTGGGTTTAAGCGATTCTCCTGCCTCAGCCTCCTGAGTAGCTGGGACTATAGGCATGTGCTACCACACCCGGCTAATTTTTGTATTTTTCGTAGCGACGGGGTTTCACCATGTTGGCCAGGCTGACCTTGACCTCCTGACGTCGTGATCCGACCACCTCAGCCTCCCAAAGTGCTGGGATTACAGGTGTGAGCCACTGTACCCAACCAAATATAATCTTTATTTTTAACTTTTATTTTAAGTTCAGGGGTACATATGCAAGTTTGTCATATAGAGAAACTTGTGGCATGGGGGTTTGGTATTCAGATTATTTTGTCATCCAGGTATTAAGCCTGGTATCCATTAGTTATTATTCCTGATCCTCTCCCTCTTCCCACCCTCCACCCTCCGATATGCCCCAGTATGTGCTGTACCCCACTATGTGTCCACGTGTTTGCAACATTTAGCTCCCACTTGTAAGTGAGAACATTCAATATTTGATTTTCTCTTCCTGTGTTAGTTTGCTAAGGATAATGTCCTCCAGCTCTATCCATATTTCTGCAACGGATATGATCGCATTCTTTTGTATGGTTGCATAGTATTCCATGGTGCATATGTACCACATTTTCTTTATCTAGTCTACCATTGATGGGCATTTAGGTTGATTCCATGTCTTTGCTATTTTGATTAGTGCTGCAATGAATACACATGTGCATGTGTCTTTATAATAGAACAATTTGTATTCCTTTGGGTATATCCCCAGTAATGGGATTGTTGGGTCAAATGTTAGTTCTGTTTTTAGGTCTTTGAGGAATTGCCATACTGTTTTCCACAGTAGTGGACCTAATTTACATTTGGATATGATCTTAACCACATTTTAATTATTTTGTCTATCTGTCTTTGCCTCCAGTGTCTAGCACTGTACAGGCCTGGTATACAGCAAAGCTATCATGTACTATTTATTAAAATAGTACTGCTCTCTGTCCTTGCAACCGGAAAGTTTCCTGGAACTTCAGGCATCATATAGTTCTTCCATAGTCAGGCTGGCTGCTCTCCTGACTTGAACTCCTGGGGGGGCATGTTGGTTGCATTTCTTTCAACTCAAAGCAAATTCAGGGACTTGCAGTGGTCATTAATGAGCAAGAGTTTACTGAGCATATTTCTGTGCCTTATACTACATAAAAAGCAAAACAAACAAACAATATTATTAACTCTTAGTTATGTTTCTTTTAGTTAGGAAATAAATATTCTAAGTCAGTTGAGGGAGTTACTGGATTCTTCTTTACATAGCCCACTATTCCTGGCACTAAGCACCACACACATGAGGTACCCAGTATTTCGGGTTTAGTTGAGTTCAATGAACTGATAACTACTATAGTCTTTTCAAGTGCAGCACCCTAGACCTGTTATGCTATGAATCTTCCCTTCCTCCTTCCAGATCCTACCATGGACCCAGAGGTACCTCCCTTCCCTGGGTCTCTTCAATGCCAGGGCCTGTGCAATTACAGCCACCTCCTCTCCAAACCCTTATGACATTCAGCCACATCACCAACTCCTTCCACTCAAGGAAGGGTGGAACTGTCCTAAAAAGGAAGCAGAAAGCTCTTACCTCCTGCTAAGAAGCTGCCCAGTAGTTGGTAGTAACTGGCTTCTCACTTACCAATTTGAGTCCTTCCAGGGTCTGTTTTGTGAAAGGATTAAAAAGGCAATACTATACAGTTAAACCTCAAAGGAATTAGTTGAAATTTCCATTATCTTTTCAAATGGCTAAATGCATCTCAGCCCCTTATGTTTCCAGAAATTGTTTAGAATGTACTTCTCTCTGTCCCAGGTCACTGACATGTCTGCTCTGGGATACGTGGTTCTGGCTCAGACAACCTGATCTGAGAGGAAAATAAATACGATAGAAACATAAAGCTTACTACCTTATTATCAAGCAGTTAGAAATCACCTCATCCACACACACCCAGGCCTCTGTGTCTCTCTGACAGTCTCCTCTCAAATCTTTCTAGAGTCTGTGAGACTACATCTCCGAGAAATGCTTCCTGTTTTGAAGACGGAGCCGCATCATGACCTCCGCACGCCTGCCCAGTCAGCACACCCCAGCATCCTTGCAGCTATGACCCATGTGCTTAACAACACTGTGAGTGGCCAGCCTCTCCAGGGCCACCTCTGGAGAGAGCCTGCAGAACCATGGCCCCTATTCACCCATCTGTGGACCATGCTGCTTGTCAGCGGAGGCTCCAGATGTCAACTCTCCAGGGTAAGCCATCAGTCAACATCCTGGCCATCGGAGTTTTTGGGTGAGCATCCTCAGGACAATGGTCGCATGTGACTGCCCAGCTCTACTTAAACACATTTAGTCCCTTCACAAACAGCCTGTCCTTAGAAAGCTTTTTGTGAGGAGCTGAAATTGACCTTTGATAACTTTCTTCCCACTGGTCTTTGTTTTGCCCTGAAGCAACAAGTATACTCCCTTTTCTCTTTAAAACAACAAATAAAACAAACAAAAAACCCCTCAGCATCACCGTATATGGAAGGATACAGGAAACCAGATGAAGAGAACTGACAGGACCAGAGTAATAAAAATAAAGTATCTTTGTGAACAAGTGAAGGGGCAGAAACAAGACTTCTAATCGCTTCTCTGTCCAGCTGCCCTTGAGCTACTGAATGATAGACCCATAGGACTCTTCAGAGATCACAGTTATATGCCTCTGCTGAGGAAGGGTCCGCATTGGTGCTCTTAAAGCACAGAGAGGACCAGGATGAGATCCATCCTCAACATCTCATGTCCTAAGAAGAAAGACAGACCAGTCTAGAAGTAAGCATAACACAATGTCCACTTCTTATTCAAGGAACTTACAGTCATTGATTATAGGATACTTTGTGCTTTTGAGATGATGCTTTTAATGGATTAATTATTCATTTAAAACAGAAGTGGAGGAAACCAAGGGAAGTCAGCTTACTACCTTATTATCAAGCATGAGGTCTGGATATAACCTGCAAAATCACTGGCGTAAGACCAACCAGAATCTGGGTGAGGGATCCATGCCCAAGGCCTGGAAGCCAGTTCCCAGGGTGGCAGGCAAAGGCCTCGGCATCCCTGGCGGACCCTTGATGTAACACTGGCTGCCCTGAGGGCATTTTCTAAGTGAAAATGAGTCAAGGGGGTCCACTTGATTCTCAGCCACTTGGATAGTCTTTGACTTCCCAGCCCTTTCTCTCCTCTCCAGCACAGGGGAGTTCCTATTTTCAGCATAAAATTAGCATAGAGATGAACCATTTCAAGGAGCATAGAATGAATTGACACAGGAGACATTAAGTTTTCTGTTTCTAAAATGAAAAAGTTTTCCTTTTTCCTTAAAACCCCAAAGCTGCCACTTAATTTGTGTTCAGATTATACTTTCACTGCAGAGCTGCTAACAGTGGGACACTGTTCAGGGGGGCTGAGAGGGCCGGGGGGCCACAGATCTGAGCTGTGAACACAGCCATCTACTGTGGGGACATTTAAGCACCTGCAGGCCATGGCCCTGGCCAGCGTGCATCCATCCTTTCCGCCTCCAGTAAAGACACCAATGCAGCCCCGGAGCGCACAGTAGTGCTGAGTACATCTTCCCTGGAGATCTACAGAGCAGGACCTGGTCCTGCTCACCTCCATGTCTGTCTCTGGCTCCCCTCATATCATTTCAAAGACATCTTCCTTGTTCTTTTGGACAGGATTTCTCTTCATCTCTCTTCCCACTGGAAAAATGATTCTAAATAGCTGGACTGGGACGAATGACAAATCTGCCATGGAGCCCGCGCCACCCCTTCTTCCACACCAACTTTTGTCTTTTTTTAGGTTTTCTCACATCTCTCCTCTCCGCTCTTTTAAGCTCTCAAGTCCTCTCCACTTTTTCTTTAGTGGATTGCTTCTGATCTCATCGAAACACATTCTCTGAGTCATTAACAATACGAAGCACTGAAGGAAGCTGTCTGCTGGGGGCCCCAAAGGCAGGCCCTGTCCAATGCCAATGTCAGGGCTTTTCAATTAAGGGAGCACAGAACGGCTTTGAATAATGCCAGATCTTTACGGCAAATGATTCCACCCAAACAGATTTTGGGAAGAATTTTTTTGAAAGTTCAATCATCTGATCCCACTGCTAAATGTTTAAAACAGCTGAAAAGGAAAGAGGTTTTATTTGTGCCAAGCTGGCTAAGATATTCCCTCCATCGAAGAGCCATTCGGTACCCAGGGGGGCTTGTTTTTAATGCAAAGGGAATGGCTATTGATTATTATATATATGGGAAATGAGATGTAAACATTCATCTGCTACAAAATCTTATGACTGTGAACCATATTATTTTAGACACTGTGAAAAACTGGACATAGAATCACCTACTTTTGAGAGTTGTATGTGACTAAAACAAAAAGTGTTTCCCAAATGAAACTGTAGCACGTGGAGGCAGCACAAGGTAACAGGCTCCTAAAGCACCATCACTGCCTCCAAGATGCTATCATAGAATTTATTAAGTACTTACTATGCGTCACGCATTGTTCCAAGAGCTTTACACAAACTAATTTAAATCTTACAATAATCCTACGAGCTTGGGAGTATTAGGTCTGCTTTATAGCGAAGTAAACTGGGGCACAAAGAAATTATAACCTGCCGAGGTCACACATGGCCAGCAAGTAGCAGGACCAGCATTCAAACCCAGGGATCTGATCTGAGAATCTTCCCTCTTGACCACTGCACACACCAATTCTACATTGCTGGCTTCTCAATGAAGGGCCTAAAAATTGACTAATTTGCATAACTTTCTAAGATAATTATAGTTTTGATAAATAACTGAAATTAGAAGTTCGTCTCTTCACACACATTTGGATGAATCTAGAGACACCTGTCCCTCGTTCAAACGGTAAAGCCAACAAGGGGAGTGGCCTTGGTAGGTAATGCCTCCCTCCAGGGCTTCCTCCAGAGAAGGATCAGGGAAGGCTCCTTCCAAAGGCAAGCGGCAACATGACGACGCTCTGGGAGCCAGCAGTGTGGGTGACGATTTCCACGTTGCTGTTCGAGTGAGTTTAACATATAGTACAGAGGTGTATTGAGAATGATTGTCAGATTTCCTAAATGACATTCTGCTATTCATGGGGAAGTCCCTGCAAAACTAAAGTAATAACATGCATGTAGAACTGTAATAATAATATTGTCTGCAATGCACTGCAAGGATGGGAAAATACAACAAATGAATAGAACAGTATGTAATAAAAGAGCTGACAAAGAAAAAAAGAATGAAAAAACCCCAACTTTCTGAATTTAAAAATACGTTAGGTGGAAAACCCACGGTAAAAAGTCCATAAAAATTACAGTGGTCTAGATCCATGTCAAAGATAAGCCTAAGATGAAATCTAAGCAAAACAAGAGGAAATATTTTTCCTTTTCTTTTTCATTCAATGTAAAATACCCTTGTGTCCAGTCTAAGGTCAACCCTGCTCACCCTCCTCCAGTGTGGGGTCCCAGGATGTCTTACCTTCTGAGGAACGCTGCACCTCTCCTCTGTCTCTCTCTTACATAGTTACCTCTCCTACTCTGCTGGATCCTTCTACTGACTTCTACACACTCCGACGTTATTACACTTTGACGAAACTTCTCTTACTGCACGCAACCTTTCCAAGCACGGCCTTGTCTCTCTTCTTCCCTTGAGGTGTCTACTTACTATCTCCATTTCTTCTCCTCCCACTTCATCTTCAACCCACTCTAATCTTGCTTCTGGCCTGCTGAGTGATCATTTCTCCCCACAGACACCAGTGACCTCTGTTGCTAAATGCAATGGCTTTTTGTTGATCATGTCATTGGCTCTTCAGTGACGTTGGCTACTCCCGCCATCTTGGAACCTACTACCCCTGGCTTCCAGCGCTCGCACACCCTGGCTCTTCCTCACTCCTGGCTCCCCCATTTCCAGGCAGATTTGCTCTCTTCTCTCTGGCCACTAAGGGCCCTAGTTCCATAAGATTCATGCAAAGCCCCTTGCTCTTCTCACTCCATGCTTCCTAGTCCACCTTCTCCATACTTCAGTTTTAAACACATTCTCGGTGAAGATCACTGACATTTATATGCCAGTGTCTGTGTTTCCTGTAAGCTCCAGACTGTTTCAAACTATCTGTGCAATGTGGTAACTTCAGTGCCTCCAGTAAATCTCAAAGCCAATGTGTTTAAATGCAAATCTCAACCAGTTGTGTCCTTAACAACAATGGCAGCATCATCCATCTGGTTCCATAATCAGCATCATCCCTCTTCCCTCATGTTCAACCAAGTAGCAAGCTGTGGAAGTTTTGGGTTTTATTTATTTTGGGATCTGCTGACTTATCTCTATCCCCTCGCCACAGCCTCAGTTGGAACAACCTGTTGCTTGTGTACCTGTGCTGTAGCCTCCCACTGGTTCTGTGGCCACACTCTTCCCCTTCAGTCCCCCTCCATAGAGCAGCCAGAGTCATGTTTTTGGAAACCAAATCTGATCATGTGACATTCCTTGCTTAAAACATTCCTGGGGCTTCCTATTGCTCTTGGTAAAGTGAGAGATCCCTACATGGTCAAAAAGGTCCAGTGTGGTCTGGCCTTAACCCTGTTTCAGCCTCAACACTGTGTCTCCCACTTTTCCAGCCACACTGGCCTTTCTGGGGCTCTGATCCATAGATTTCTTTTCCTGCCAGGGAGCTTTGCTTAGGCCACTCCTTGGCTTTGAATGCTCTTCTCTCCCCGGCCCCACACTCAACCTTGACTCCACTGCTCACTGTTACTTTTTTTTTTTTTCCCCCGAGACAGGGTCTCCTCTGTTGTCCAGGCCAGAATGCAGTGGTGTGATTATACCTCACTGCAGTCCTTGACCTCCTGGGCTTAGGTGATCCTCCCCTCAGCCTCCCAAGTAGCTGGGACTACAGGCATGTGCCAATCATGCCCAGCTAACTTTTTAATTTTTTGTAGAGATGGGGATCTCACTATATTGCCCAGGCTGGTCTCCAATTCCTAGACCCAAGCTATCCTCCAACCTCGGACTTCCAAAGTACTGGAATTACAGGCGTGGGCCATGGTGCCCAGCCTGCTCACTGCTCTTAAAGCATCAAGTTGCAGATGTTTATTTCAGCTATCACTCACATCTACATGTGTGATTATTCCATGAAAGTTAATTTCCCCTCTAGTCTAGACTATTGCTCTTTGAGAATATCAGCCATGTCTGCCTTTGCTTTCCACAGTGACTACTGGCTTAGCAAACGGTGGACATTCAACTGAATAAACAAACGCATGAACGAAAGAACGAACGAATCAGTGAAGGGAACAAGCAGATTGTGAGCCAGAGAGGGCAGGATTGGTGGATGGCATTCTCTTTGCACTTCATCATGGAGCACAAGGCTAGGCCCACCTCCTCTAACACAGGTGGGACACAGTCTCGAACGTAAGAAAGAAAGTAAAAGAGGGAAGGGAGAGGATGGTTAGTAAAGCGGGTTTCACAACCTACTTTAAAAAGTAAATGCCCCAAAGAAGGAGGTGCATTGTAAAGTTCCTTCGAATAACTAACACATGAAATACCTGTGAAAACCTCAGGAGGATTTAGGCAGGATGAAATTGTGTCTTCCATGTACCTTGCCATGTTTATATTACAGTTCCTTTAACACGTGTTTGTACCTTGTTCTTTATATGCTGGTCTCCTTCAACTAGACTGTACATTACTTGGAGGCAAGAACCATGATTTTTCTCCACTAGTATGTAGCATTTAAGTGACTCTGGGGTCCAGCATAGCTCAGGCATTCTTAAGTGTTTTTGGATGAATGACTTATAGATAGACAAATAAATGAATGGATAAATGGAGAGACAGGCATCAAAAACAAAAGCTCCCCTCTTTACAACCATGTGGATGGATAAGAAGCTGAAACAGTATATGCCAAAGGCATTCCAGTGCAGGGAAACAAGCAATGGGCTGAGAATCAGAAGGTAATTTTCTGCTCACCTGACTGTCAGCTCACTGTACTGTGAGTTCCTCAAGGGATGGCAGGGCCTTTTTTATTTGTCCTTGTGCAGAGTGAACGTGAGCTCTCTTCTCATCCCCCTTAATGTAGTTACCAAAGGAATCAAAGTCTAGTCTAAGCCCCTGCACTGACGACCAGGGCTAGACTTGGCTGGAAAAACGTCATTTCTCTGGACTGAAAATGAGAAAATAGCACTAGATGACCTCCAAGATCTTTTTCCCAGCTCTGACATTTGATGAATCCACAATTAACCATGTGAACAAGCAGAGAAAGGCTGGGGACAGCCAGGACTTAAGCAGTTGCACTAATCTCAGTGGGACGTATATGACTTTGAAAAACCTTCCATATCGCAAATCATATGAGGTACTGCTACGAATGGTAAAGGAACGACTGTAGTCCAATACGGGCACTGGGCATCAAAGTCTCCCAATACATAACAAAGCACTATCAGGAACAACTGTAAAACACAGGGGCGAACATTCGTGTTGGGGCGCCTGGCAGCTAAGGAGATAGTAATTCAAATAAAACATACATTGGATATGAGCATATATCAAATGTTTGTATTTTCAGGGTCTGTGGAAAGGATATTAAGCCATTTGACACAAATTTAAAATTATCCAGTAACTTGTGTTATTGGGGTGGGGGGAAAGATGCTTCATTTCTCCTAGAATTCATCTCCTTGAAAATATCTAAGACAGAAATCCAGTCATACATTTTGCTAATCATCTACCTAATTCTAGAAAAGATTAGTTCTTCGATGAAAAACTCTTGTAACTTCCCTCCAGTTTATAAAACATAAATGCCATCACGGCTATGATAATAAAATGCTGTGCCACATACATTTCTTAAAGAGGCAATGTATGAGTAGACATGTAATGCAGTTTATGTAGTTAGGGTATACAAGTGTATACTAGAGTGCACACTGGTATACTCTTGGGACTAGAAGGGTACATTTGAATAGCTCAGTGGTCACCCCCTTGAAGTACCCATATGTTTCCGGAATTTAGTTACTGGAGATAAAAAGTCTTTGAAATATTATGTGTTAATGCGTCCAATCTCTGCTAAGTAATAACAATAATAATAATAGTAACAACCACCAACGGATATTGAGCAATTATTTTGTGCCAGGCACTGTTCTAAGTTCTTTTTTTTTTTCTTTTTTTTTTTTTTTTGAGACAGAGTTTCAATCTTATTGCCCAGGCTGGAGTGCAGTGGCACGATCTCGGCTCACCGCAAGCTCCGCCTTCCAGGTTCAAGCGATTCTCCTGCCTCAGCCTCCCGAGTAGCTGTGATTACAGACATGCGCCACCACGTCCAGCTAATTTTGGACTTTTAGTAGAGACGGGGTTTCTCCATGTTGGTCAGGCTGGTCTTGAACTTCCCACCTCAGGTGATCCGCCCGCCTCGGCCTCCCAATCTAAGAGCTTTTAATACGTTATCTTATTTCCAATCTTCACAACCATTATGAGGAAGGCATTGTTTATGACTATTCCCCACGTCATAGAAGAGGAAATTGAAGTTGAGTAACCTTCTAACCAACATGGCTGGTGAGGGGTAGAACTACAATTTGAACCTAGGCCATCTGCCTGGGAGCCTCCACTCTTAACGATGACTCAAAACTGCTCCTTTATAAACTACTGACCATACAGAAATTTTTATTGGAAACTGAGAGTTATAAAATTGAACATCAATTTTTGAAAGTGACTCTGTCCTCCCTTTCATATTATCTGCTTTTCAGAACCATTAATGCAGCCCAGGTTTTGTGTAGCTAAATGCATATAAATCCCCCTGGAGCACTTATAAATCAAGACCCCTCTGAAGCCAGAACCTCATTTAGCCAGGGCAGAGGATGCCAGAACAACAGACTTCCAGGACCAGTTTCATAGTCACTGCCTTCCTGCATCTTAAGAATGGAAACCTCTGGGTCCCATAATCAGTGGACTTCAGTGATCCTGTAACAGGAGGGCAAATATTTAAAAGATTTCCCGCATCCGATCTTCCATGCCATTTCCTATTCTAAGCTTGATTGGTCAATCTAATCAGTGCAGCATAGTGTAAGAGATGCCTTCATTTCAACAAGCAATCTTTCATCTGGGTTTGTCCAGAGAAATTTAACCTCGTGGGTCCTCATTTAAATAAAGGCTTCCATCTTGAAAGATACAAGCATCAGTCTTCTGAACTGTGAGGGGAGTAGAAGCAGAACAATAATAAAGGGTACTTAATATTTTTTTTAAAATACACATCCCGCAAAAAGTGATAAAGAGATAATAGTTGAATTCACAAGGCCTTTATATATATTTTCACATATTGTGATACATATGTATATATACAAAATGTATATACATATATGCATTACATAAGGATATGTAAAATATATTTTAGTATCTGTAAAATATCTGTATAACATTATTAAAGTATCTGTCAAACACAGATCAAAAGCCACCCATGTGACACTCACTGGACCACCAAGGTATATACAGTATGGTTAGCCATTCACAAGATTTTCATTCTCATTGGGACACACCACATGGATGCTTAAAACAGCTGTGTCAAAGAACAAGGTTGGCCGGGTGTGGTGGCGCACACCTGTAATCCCAGCACGTTGGGAGGCTGAGGCGGGTGAATCATTTGAGGTCAGGAGTTCAAAACCAGCCTGGCCAACATGGTGAAACCCTGTCTTTACTAAAAACACAAAAATTAGCCAGGCGTGGTAGCATGCACCTGTAGTCCCAGCTACTCAGGAGGCTGAGGCAGGAGAATCTCTTGAACCCGGGAGGCGGAGGTTGCAGTGAGCCGAGATTACACCATTGCACTCCAGCCTGGGTGACACAAGCCTCCGTCTCTAAAAATAAATAAATAAATAAATAAATAAATAAATAAATAAATAAATAAATACCAAAAACAAAGAACAAGATTAAGGAGAAACACGGCCGAGAGGTGAGAGTTTGTTTAATGTCACCGCTCCGGTGCTCTGGGGGGTGGCAAGAATCAGACGGTAAGTAAAAGTGAAGTGGGCCCTGGAGCTCAAGCACATCACGCACTCAGCTTATTTCCTCTCCTCTACAAACACTTCCAGTTCTAGGTGACCCGGTTATGCCCGTGCGGCAGATGAGAGATCGGAGCCAGCTACAGCCGATGTGTGTGAGACGAGGTCAAGGTTTCCACAGCAAAGCTAGTGACAGGTTGGCACAGACGGGAGCTCTGGAGTTGGAGATAAAGAAGGCAGGAATCCACAACAACAAAGATGACGGCAAATGCAACAACAGCGTGACCATCCTCTTCCTTGTCTTCCATTGTACTTGGAGATGAAAGGAGAGTTTCCAAGAAATATGGCGATATTGGTCTTTCTGGAGTGTTAGTGGTTCCCTAGGATGATACCCAACACACCTGGAGTTCAAGTCCAGTTTTCAGAGTGATGACCCACCATCACCGTAAAGACATTTTAATAATCTCCTAACTGCTTTAAATAACGGAGAGAAATTTTCTAACATGTATTACTTTATAACAAGGAAGTGAGTGATGTGTTTTGAAAACCTGGTCCACAAACACTCAGAGACAGAGATGGAGAAAGGAAACGACCAGCTGAGTTTTAAAGATGTTTAATTAGCACCTGTGGTAGGTAAAAGAATGATCCTCTGAAGACATCTACCTCCAATTCCCTGGAACCTGAGAAAATATTGCCTTGCATGGCAAAAAGGACTTTGCAACCATGCCTAAGTTAAGAATCATAAGACGGGGAGACTGTCTGGGTGGACACAACATAATCACAGGAATCCTTATAAGAGGGAGGAGGCAGGAGGGCCAGAGTCAGAGGGGGAGATGTGAGGAAGGGGCCACAAACCAAAGGATGGGGGGCTGCTAGATGCAGGAAACGGCAAGTCCATGGATTTTCCCCTAGAGCCTCCAGAAGGTGCCAGCCCTGCCAGTAAGTCCCTTTCGGCCCAGTGAAACTGATTTCAGGCATCCGATCTGCACCTGTAAAATGATCAATGTGTGTTGTTTTAAGCCACTATGTTTGTGGTAATTTGTTAGAGCAGCGATAGGAAACTTGTACAGCTACTCACTGCAGTGAAAGGTGGGATCCTGGACACAAAAATGAATGAAAAAAAAAAAATCAATCAAGCTAAAAAGGATTATTGCTCAAACACCAAAGAAAGAGGTTTCTCAGACCACGGGCTGGAAGCTCAAGCTCTATAGAGTTGAAGGAAGACAAAATGTGGCTAGAAGTTTTTTCTCAAGGAGAGAAAAGCATATATGGTGGACCCTTGAACAGCTTGGGAGTTGGGGACACCAACCCCTCACCCAGTCAAAAATTCACATGTAACCCTTGACTCCCCTGAAACTTCACTACTCATAGTCCACTTTTGACCAGGAGCTTTGCCAACAGCACAAATGGTTAACACATATTTTGTATGTCATAGGTGTTATATACTAAACTGTTACAATCAAGTAAGCTAGAGAAAAGAAAATGTTACTAAGAAAATAAGAAAATATACATTTACTCTTAACTAAGTGGAAATGGGTTATCATAATGGTCTTCATCCTTGTCATCTTCACATTGCGTAGGCTGAGGAGGAGGAGGAGGAGGAAGAGGAGGGGTTGGTCTTGCTGTCTTAGGGGTGGCAGAGGCGGAAGAAAATCCACGTAGAAGTGGGCCCATGAAGTTCAAACTTGTTCAAGGGTCAACTGTAATGAACAGAGAACCACTTCCTGACAGGACAGACACTGAAACCCCCCACCGACGGGTCTCAGGTGCAGTGGTGTATGAGGCTCCCGACATATACAGGGAATATGTAAATACCCCTAACAGAGTCTTTGCAAGGCCTGGAATCCACCCTTGAAGAGTAGCAGCTCTTTGAGTCTGAAAGCTTTTCGGTGTTACGCTCATCCTTGTTGAACATTCAGTTAAGCTTAAGGGGAAGGGCAGTAGCCTAACGCCAGAGGCAATTAATGCAGTCCAAGCTATTATCCACAAAGGATGTATCAGGCTGACAACACCGTTTTTTTTTGGAATAAATATTTTAAACATCAACTCCAGGAAAACATTTTTAAGTTCTGATTTAATCTCTCTAAGATGGTTATCAGTGAATACTGTAACAGAGATACTGGGGAAGAGTCATCCGACCCCATGGTCTGCCAAGAGGAAACCCGTGGATGTGGCAGGTAAGGTGGTCCAGAAAGGATGCTATGTCCCATTAAAGCAGACCCACGCCGACCTATGACCCGGCTGGGATGGGGCAGCCCTGGTTTCCACAGAAGGTCTCTGCTCCTGCTGCTCCCCTGTGGGCTTAGGGCCCTAATGTGACTGGGATTCCATGTCAAAGGGTCAGGGCAGAAGCTTCTGAGAAACACTGCTCACTCCACTAGTGATGTCCTGGTGCTGTCAGAGAACCCAGGGTGCCACCGATACTGTCCTTACACACAGCACCCATGCCAGCCAAACTCCAAGACTGCCAAGGACTGCCCAGCATTACACAGGAAACTTCTGAATGTTCACAGAAACCAAGGTAGAGTCAGAGCAGGGAGCTGCAGCCCACCCTTTCCCACTATCCTCTTCCGTGCACTCCACGAAGGGGAACTTTGCTCTGGTGCGTCCCCAGGGTCCAGAGGAGCATCCGACATGTAACAGGCCCTCACAATTGTTGAATGGGTAAATGAATCAATGAATGAAGGTTGGGGATGTGTTATTGTATAACTCCAATAGTGCAAATCCCTCAGCTCATGTCTATCTCTTCCTGATCCCTGAAATGAGACGTCTTCCCCTCCGATCCCCCAGGAGGGGCCTGCTTGTTCCTCTCATACACTACTCTTGTCAGACTTGTGTTGTGGTCAATTAGTTCTTAGGATTTTCCTTTTCAAAATAAAATGCAAAAAGCTAAGGGCTAAGCCTACTTTACTCACCATTATACCCACTGCAGCCAGCCCAGTGCCTTCCACATAGTAGGTGCACAATAAACACTCGTGGGTCTGAATTGGTAAAACATTTTTTCTTCAATTCTTTTTGGAGTGATAGGGTTTGCATAGAAAAGCTCACTTGTATTACTGAGCAGAAGATTACAGTAAATCAGTGTATTTTTTTGTTAAAATCAGGCTCATAATTACCCCGTAGGAGGAAGAACTGCTAGAACTGCTATAAAATAATAAGATGATACTTCAGTAAGAGAATTCAGGTTCATTAATGTCTAAGGTTCTGCCAGAAATGAAAAGCATTCTTAAATCAATTTATCAATATATAAACACTTGATATTAATGTAGATATATATGCATATATGTATGATTAGATTTACTAATTAATAGGCTTTCCCTGTCTTCGAAGTAAGAAGAGATAAAAATAAAGTGGCATATCGCATTGAACAAATGGCATATGGCCTGCTTTATAAATACACACACTTTGTCTCTCTCTCCTGCATACATACAAGCCCCAAACTCTGCCTTTCAAGATACTGGCCTCTTGCCCTAGTTGGAGGTGGCTAAAAGAAAACTCTTACGATCCTGGACGCGATCATTGCCTTACAGACTGTCTGGGGCAGCTCCCCCATTACCTGCAGCCAGGAGGGCACCTTTGCTAGCGCCCCGGGAGCAGTCAGACATTGTCACTGTCCCTTCCCACAGCCGCAGGAGGTGCTCTACCCACATTAGCTACGCCCCACATCTGGCCATTTGCTGGGCCTCGATCCAGGCACCCAACAAGGCCACGGATGGTAACAAGCGCTCATCAAAGGTCTGTCAACAGAATCCCCTGCTTTTCTGTCCTTCCCTGGAAGTTAGCAAGCGAGAAATGAAGGCCTGAAGGGCAGCCGGGCCATTCTGAGAGAGGTGAGCCATCAGCGGCCGCACCGTGCCGGGCTTTCATTTCTGCCTGGGACGGGAACTTGTCCTTTGAAAGAAAAAGGAAAGAGGAACACTAACATTTACCGAGTTCCTAGGAAGATAAAACAGATTTATTTTATAACAGTACTGCCAGGTATTTATGCCCTTCTAAAGTTTAGCTTTTATTTTTATCAAAGTTTGACTTGCACAGATTTGAAGGGTCAAATAATTCTCAGGACTTTTCCTGAAAGACAGTAGCCCCCATCCCCTATCCTGCCCCAGTCTGCCCAGACAGCCTACAGGTGACCTGTTTTCAACTCTTTTAGTTGGTTCCTTTGGTGGGTCTCTCTGGAGCTTTAAACAAGCTATTTTTCTTGCTACTTCTGGTTTGTTATTTGTTTTAGGCATTGCCTCTGTATCACCGAAGAGAAGCACTTAGCTGTTTCACGCCTCACACCTCCTGCCCATGCCCGTGCCCCTCCTGGGCACATCTTCCTGATGTGGGCATGCTAAGACTCCCGTCAGATCACCTTTCACACTGTTACCTGTTTAGGTCACTACTGAGCTGCACAGTACACTAAGATGACTTCTTTTCTGCGCAACGTTCTGTTTCCCCTAGCTTTCCCAGCCGTGTTAACTTGTTACCAGCTTGGTTGCTCCTGTTGTCAAGGGGGTGAGGCGTGGTATGCTGGTTATTAGTGTGGACTGCCTGGGTTCAAATCTCAGTGTTGCCACTTACCAGCTATGCAATTTTGGACTAATGATTAAGCACTGAGTGCCTCAATTCCCTCACTGATAAAAGGAGGATAATGATTACTATCTAATAGGGCTACTATCAGGATTTAATCATTAATACATATATGCTTAGAACTGTGTCTGGCACACAATGAACACTCAATAAATATAAGAGGCAATGGTTGTTATTAGGTTTGCAGTTACTTGATCCTCTTGAAGCATCCCTGAAGCCTTCAGATCTGCTCCAGTCTGAACAGATCCGCCTCTGATGATGACCGTGCAGCTGAGGCTTTGGGATGGTTCTTGCCTTGCTTTTTTTGTTGCAACTCTTATTTCATGGATCTTGTCTTAGCTTACTTCTCGTTTCGGTGGAAACGCTTTGCTTTTATCCTCTCCAGAGAATAAATCTCCAGACTTCTACCAAGATGAAGGCTTGTTGGTGATTGGCAGGGTGGTCTTTTTGCTACACGTCAGGGGGAGAAAATTGAGGGTTCTGCTCCTCAAACACATTTTCAATCGACAGTCCCGTGTTAGCCCTACTTCAAGAGGAAGCTGGTACTACTGACTCCTGAATCTTTGGGGGATTTTGAAGTTCAAGTTGGATTGCTTCTTGACTGTGCCCCGGCCAACTTGGGATTTCAGCTTTCTTGGGTCTACTGAAACCTAACTACTCCACTTCTCCATCTGCTTTTCAGCTTCCAAAATTAAGTTGCTGATGTCTCCTCTCCCCTTCACTTAGTCTCTAATTACTTTATACCCGAGGGGGAAAAAATCAAACCCTTTACTATTACTGTATTGAGAGGCAACTGAGGTTAAAGCATATGTGCTATCTGCCATCTTTAATCAAAAGTCTATTAACCCTACATCTTACTGAGAGAGTAGCTGAGGTACCAGGAGAGGGTAAATAATTGGTGGGAGCTCGCAAAACCAGTAAGAAATAAATCAGAAAGTGAACTCAGGATCAGGTCAGCCTGATCCTAAAGTCCATCCCTTTCCATTGGAGCACATTCTCTCTCCAGGGAAACATGGGGCCTCTTCCAGTAGCAACTGTTTATTGGAAATATGTCCCACTTTGGCCGGGCACAGTGGCTCACGCCTGTAATCCCAGCACTTTGGGAGGCCGAGGTGGGCGGATCACAAGGTCAGGAGATCCAGACCTTCCTGGCTAACATGGTGAAACCCTGTCTCTACTACAAAAATTAGCCAGGCGTGGTGGCAGGTGCCTGTAGTCCCAGTTACTCGGGAGGCTGAGGCAGGAGAATGGCGTGAACCCGGGAGGCGGAGCTTGCAGTGAGCCGAGATCGCGCCACTGCCCTCCAGCCTGGGCAACAGAGTGAGACTCCGTCTCAAAAAAAAAAAAAAAAAAAGTGTCCCACTTTGACATCAGTACCAGGATAACCACCATTAGACCTTGAAGATTCAAGTGACATCTCTCAGCCTACTGCTGGTACCACGGCGCATTCCACGTCCCCCTCCTGAATGCCCCTGCACTTTTGCTCCGTGAATTCTTTTAAAACCCAGGCTCAGTCCTCTGACCTTAGTTTGAAAGGGTTCCTAACAGGAAAGAAAATGGGTCCGGCAGTGGGGCCCTCTCCCTTGCTTGCCTTATAATATGACTGTCAACTGGAACCTTTCCCAGTGATCAAAGCACCTGCAGGAAATCTAAGAAGCCCCTTCTCGGAAAAAGTCTGGGGTCTTTTTATCAAAAAGGCAATGAGAGGGATACTTTTAGGCCTCACTCACCAACAATTATGGCTTTCAGCTCATGGGCAACCCTAGACCACATCTGCCGAACTTGGCCTGCGAGTCCCCATCAGTCCATCCCACACAGCCTAGTACATAAGAGTACAGGCTCTACAATCACATGGACGGGGGTTTGATCCCAGCTTTGCCACTTATCTACTTGCGTGCACTGAGGATGAGTTACTCAGTTCTCTAAGCCTTGGTTTCCTCATCTATAAAATGGTAATAGCTGCAGTATTCACTTAATTGAGTTGCCATCAGTTGAAATGAGATACCGTATATTAAGCATTAGGCATAATATCTGGTCTGGTGCCAGGCAGGGCAAACACCACAGGTATCTTCACGGTGTTCCTGGGAACGAGGTCCCCAGCAGCCTGCACCCTCAGCTCCTGGCCCTGCATGTAAACCTCGAGGGTCACCAGAAGCTGGCCTCAAGGTTCCAGGGTTGCCCCCAGCCACTCAAATCTTCCAAACAATGTGTACTGGGGACAGAAACTTTGATTATGTAAAAGTTTAAAAGAGTGAAGTGATGCAAGCTACTTTAAGGATACCGGAGATAAATGATCTATTTATATTTTTATGGTGAAGACATAAATAGAAAAAAACACAGCACCCAAAGAAATGTTCCTTAAAATATATGTACAGCATGGAAGAGAGATATATGCACAGAACAAACAGATGCTAACTATATACCTTTTCACATCAGCCATAATTCTGCAACACTCATTAATTCAAGGAGATTTACCAAGCACCATTATAATTTTAAAAACCCTGTAACAAATTGCTGCATGGTGTGCTTTGGTGACTTTGAAAAGACATTTTGTAGTAAGTCTGTCAAAACAGAATAATGAGGAGCTCCTAAATCCCAACCTTAACTATTGACCCACAGACATTATAAATATACAGGACAAGGTTGTTTTATACTGTATTTATCCATTCAACTACTATTTACTGAGTGCCTACTAAGTGCCAGGCATTGTCTGGGCCCTGGGGATGCAGCATGTGCAATGGAGACAAAATCCTTGTTTCCACAAAAGGTGTTTGCCAGTGAGGGGAGATGGGCACCAAATATGCTGATACATAATATTTTTATATAACTAAAAATTACTATAAAAATAGTAGTGGAATTAAATTAAATACTTCAAATAAAGACAGTTGGGTAATCCAAAAATCTAGCCTTTGAATTTGAATCCTATGAAGGGTAGATGGAAAGAGAGAGAGAAAAAAGGAGAGATTAAAAGGGAAAAAAAAGAAAGCATCAGAAAGGAAGTGAAGGAGCTCTGAGGCTCATAAAATAGGAACCCAGGAAGGACACTCACCTAGAGACCCTGGGTCCAAACACCCTGGTTTCCTCCCTTCACCCTACAGGGAATGGATCCTGAGTGCAGGGAGAGGGAGGCCCCCTTTGGGTCCCACTCAGGACACAGAGAACCCTGACATGTAGCACCCCAGGTAGGGAGAGAAACAAGCCGACCAAGGGGAGTTGATGGGGTCACAGACGACATGGAGATCTGGGGGGACCCGTATTCTTGCCAGTAAGTGACAGCAGAGACTGAGGGCTCCACGTAAGAAGCCAGCCCTGTAGCCCTGTTTCTGAAGTTTGAAGAGGTGCTGATGTTGGCAAATTGGCAAAGGAGGCCGATTGGCTGCTAAAGGACATGAGGCTATTGTGTTTAACTTGAGGAATTTACTCCCGTTTGGAGTATGTGACTTCACTGAAGGGAAATTCTCTGGAATTATCTTAGGTCTTGTGGACTATGTACAAATCAAACAGAAGTACATTTATTTACAGTGAGAAACTTAACTGTCATTGAGTGTAGAAGGCAATGTGCCTGGCACTTCATGTGTACTAATTTATTTAATTCTCACAATAACCTGAATGCAGTAGAAAATATTATTATCTCCATTCTACAGATCAGGAAAGTGAAGGACAGAGAAATTAAAATAAGTGAATACAGAGCTGTGATTCAAACCACGGCAATGTGGCTCCAGATTCCATACTCTTAACCATTAGGTTACGTGCTAATTACAGGAGATGAAAAAAGGAGAAGGATTTAGAAAGTGGTTTGGGTCACTGGGTGTATTATACCACGCACTGATGATCCTGTGGAAGCTAAAGCACATGTTTGCATTTAACCTGCCTTTGTTAGTCCTTTCCCCATCACCATGTTTTATTCCGAACCTGTTTTGCTCTGTTGACTTCAAGATGTGGTGCTTGACATATAAGAGACAAGCTTCTCTTACCTTCCGAATGAAGAACGCAGTGATTTGGGTGAGTTTGACAGAGTAAGTCGTCTATCTTCCATTTTGATACAGAAATCATAAGTGATCAATCAGTTGCCAAAACTTTTTAGATAACTCTAGTCAATACTTGGGCAGGAAATGTGCCTCCCAGGTCCAGGCTGGTAAACGTGAACATGCTCTACCTCTCCTAGATCACGTTAGTTTCCATTTTACTTTGAGGACACGGTTGATTATGTTAAATTCTAGGTTTAGTTCCATGTCTTCCTTTTCATCTTCTTAGCCCTAAACTTTGGACCAATGCAGTCAACAAATATATTTTGATTATCTGGTATGTACCAAACTACACTAAGGGGACAGAGATGAAGGAGACACTGGTTCCCCCAGGAAGAGAGGCGGGAAGGTGGGAGGAGGCAGGGAAGGCAGGTAGGCCTAGAGTCAGACTCACTACTTGAGATGGGATGAAGGTGAAGACCCTCCCTGACAAGAGAGTAGTAAGCAATAGCAAACAATGCTACCTTTACCGTTGGTGAGGAACACAACAAACAAACAAAACCATTGGGCCATTGTTTTCATTCTCCTGCTCCTAAGCCTTAAACTAGGAGGTTGTCACAGCTGCTAATAAGCAAAGGGGACATGGAGGGGTTCATCTCACCTTTCTAGATATTCTCTGATGAAAATCTTTACAAGGAGCTAGGAAAAAACAAAATATCGTTGGTCCTCCATATCCATGGGTTCCATATCCATGGATGCAACCAACTGTGGATCAAAAATATTTGAAAAAAGAAAAGGATGGTTTGGTCCATACTAAACATGTACAGACTTTTTTCTTGACATTATTCCCTAAACAATATAGTATAATAACCATTTACATAGAATTTACTTTGTATTAGGTATTATAAATAGTCCAGAGATGATTTAAAGTATACAGGAGGATATGTGTAGGTTATATGCAAATACTATGCCATTTTATATCAGGGACTTGAGCATCCCTGGATTTTGGTATCTGCTGGGGGTCCCGAAACCAATCCCCCATGGACAGCAAAGTGCAACTGTAGTTATACTGAACAGATTCATAATCCACACCCAACTAGGCATTCTTTTAAAAACCTCTACTCTTTTCAAGAGTAGAGGAGCTGTGAAATCTGAGGCCGTGACGCATAGACCACAGACTGGCAATGCTAGAGTAGACCATGAGACTGTGTGGGCCCATGGCCCTCACTGCACAGGTGGGAAGCAGGTTCACAGAGGCTGAGTGACCTGTGCAAGGTCATACCACAGCCGGTTTGTCAGAACCACTGCAGCCTGCATATATTCTTCTCTAATCTAATTCTCGCTGCAATATTATAGCCTGGATATTAGGGCAACATTAGATATACTCGGAAAATAGTGAGAGGCCATGGGAGTAAGAATATTAAAGTCTTCATTAAGGACACATGGTGACCCCAAGCAAACCTCACCATTTTTCCCCTGTGTCTCCCTGCTGCTCTCTCTCTCTGTCATGTCAGTTCTAGCTTCTTATTCTAAGAAAACTCATCCTTATCAGCCACTTACACTGAAAAATGCCCCTTCAGTCCTAAAAACAGGATGGCTTCCTGGCATCATTCTAGTCCCTACCTCCGTTAAACTAAGTAAAAAACATGTAAAAATGCTTCACTCTTTGAAGGGAGTGTGAGACAACCAATTGCCACATGGCACTAAAAATGGTAACGCTGAAAAGGTTCTTTGTTGAAATGCATGGCTTATTTATCCTATAGCCTCTGGAAACACATGAGGCCTGTGCAATTAATTTTAATAGTTCACCGTGCCAATCTATCAAAGCACCAGGTCAACTGAATGCAGTCGGCTGTGCCAGACAATACGTTTGCCAAGATAAAGGCAGGATTCGACTGGACCCAAGCCCCCCCCAGTTCTCAGGGCAGGCCACCTTCTTAAACCTGACAGCCTCCATATGCACCAGCTGCATTTTTGCAGCAGTTCATGCACACAGAGGAAGTTTCAGAGGATGGAGAAGCGGGAAAATGGCTACGTGGCCCTGAACAAAAGGCACAGCTGCTCTTCTGCATGCATTTTCGTCATTCCTAAATGAATCCCTGAAACCTGGCCCGACTGTGTGTGGGGACAGAGGAGGAGCTTGGCGCTCGTCCCTCATCCCTTAGGGTTTGTTAATCTCTTTACACTCTCTTCCAAGGTAATATTCAAATCAACCACACAGCTCAATTTACTTGGCTTGTGACTCTAATTGAATAAATCTAAAATAACAACAGACGCACTGGCCCAGAGCCTTGACCAAATTTTTCCTTAGACATTTCAAGCACATTCTGGCTGTTTTAATTCTGCCTGCAAGCAGGTAAACGCACTCTTGTCCAGCGCCTAATTTTATACCAGAGGGAGAATGACTGTCATTCTGTCTACTGCTTCCAAGGTGGCTAATATTTCCCGATGGGTAGAAGCTTTGCAGGAGAAGTAACCCAAGAAAAACTTAAGCATCCTTGAAGGTGGGGAGAACATTCTCATCCAAGCAGGTTAGCTGGCCTTTCACACAAAGATGTTTAATAAGGTACTGTTCTGTGCCTGAATATCACTTCTTCAGAATCATAAGGGCTGAGTCGCCTCTGAGAGTTTGTTCAGTCTCTTTTCTAGGTTATGTTTAGGTGAGTCTTCAATGATCCTGAGTTTGCAGCTATTCCCATTTGTAAACATATCCAGAGAACCACTGCTCTACTAAGCCTGCCGCTCATTCTAGTTTCTCTCAATCCTTTTGTAGAGGGTAAGAATTTTAAAAACTGGATCATTTCCTACTAGGGGTAGGAATGCAGGCCAAGACTTAGGAACATGGCAAGATAAGTAAGCAGTCAATGATAGTTTAGAACCGGTCAAACTTCAGAATGTCCAAGCTTTCCTCTGGGGCACATCACCTAACGAGAATGTTTTCGAGGTGGCTCACACCTGTAATCCTGCACTTTGGGAGGCCAAGGTGGACTAAAGATGCTGAGTATGTTTTTAAGGTTATGTGAGTAGATCTGCTGGCATTCTTGCAGCTGTCTGAAGACAAGGGTTAAAAGGAAACAACAGGCCAGGCACGGTGGCTCACTCTTGTAATCCCAGCACTTTGGGAGGTCAAGGTGGGCAGACTGCTTGAGCTCAGGAGTTCAAGACCAGTCTGAGCAACATGGTGAAACCCCATCACTACAAAACGCAAAAGAAAAAAAAATTAGCCAGGCGTGGTGGTGCACACCTATAGTCTCGGCTGCTTGGGAGGCTGACATGGGAGGATGACTTGAGCCCAGGGAGCTTGAGCTGCAGTGAGCTGTGACTGCACCACCCAGCCTGGGTAACAGAGTGAGACCCTGTCTCAAAAAAAGAAAAAAAAACAAAAGAAAAAAGAAACAACAAACATGATTGGCACCTCTCCAAGAAGGGAAGGAACCTGCCCAGGGTGGCTCTGCTATGGCTGGGTGGTGATGGTGCTGTGGCAGTATCTGCTATCTTAATGGCAAATGAAGACACCCCCACAAGCGCAGGGCCTTCGCAATGAGCACGTCTGTTTCTCAGTGGGCAAGCGTGTTCATTACACCTGCATCCAACATTCGTCAGAGTTTGGAAACTCTTTCTCACGGGTACAGTAAATGTCCCAGCAAGCACTGTCAGGCCAAAGGCCTCTTCTAGCTTCTCTACAGAGACCAAGTGGCCTTCGCCTTCTCGGCAAGCCTGCCACACACGTGACCCTAGCCCCTCCTTGAGTTTTTCTTCTACGTAGAATTATTCCAAGTCTTTCTTTCCCTTTTCCAGGCCCTAGTGTCTCATGAAGCCCAGGTACAATGAATGCTCAGGCTGGTAGACTGTGGACCAACCAGTTTATGCTTGGAAATTGGCTCCAAACCACTGGGAAGTCTGGTCAGAAGGTGTCGTCTTAGCAACCCAAATCCACCTCCGGTACAGAGTACTCCAGTACAGAGTACCTCATGCTTCAGTGAGAGCCAGCCAGTTGCCCTATCTTTTTATATAAGGGTAACATGTGATACGTTACCTTAACATGACTGCTAATACCATCACCGATGCCCAACACAGTGAGGAAATGTTTACCGAGTGAATGAATGAATGTCGACATCATTCCCTGGAGCAGGCCTCCGTGCTTATTCAATATCTCACAGCTGCACATTTTGGCTCCTATTTGAGGCTTTTCCTCCTTATATTCGTCGTCTGCCCTTCTGAGCCCACATCTTGTTTCTAATCACAGCTCAGAGTGAAACACGTGTAAGGTAATGACTCCTCAGCGTGCTGTGGCAGCGCTCATTGATTAGAAATCATTTTCACAGGGAACACTATAACAAGGAGTTTTGATCAAAGGTGGGTTATTATTTCACTTCTTTGTCTCCCCCAGGTACATTTGCTCCCTCCTCCTCCTCAAAGAAAATGTGTGTGTGTGAAGATAGATCCTAAGGGAGACAGGAGACTTTTTTTTAGAATGAAGCTATTTCTTTCTTTAAGTAATCTTAAGTAAATATTTCTTTAAAATAAATTACTAATCAAGCTTTTTCCTGAAGCTCATGCTCTGAACCCACAATGCTGTTCTCTTCAAGCTCATCTCTCTGGGAAGAGGCTGTGTTCATGTCCAGATGTCCTGCATTGCAGGGCCAGACCCAACCACAGCCAGCGTGAACACGCTTCATCAAGGCTGCAGGGGGCTGGGGTATCAGGATCCAGTGGGCTCTTGGAAGACATCAAATGGTCTGTGGAGGTTTGACGAATCCAGCGAGTTTCCTTACAGGTCCCGTCTTTCTGTGCCTGCCCTAAGAATGGACTGAACTCAAAATAACGAGCAACTACACCACACAAGACATTTCAAGTATGTCCTTCTTTTAAGTTGTTTACGGCTGTATACATCATTCTCTTTTCGAATACTGGAAAGCAGGCATCTAAGGTCTGCAACAGAAGCTGAGGTGAGAAGCACAGGAGGAAGTTCAATTTTTTTTTTTTTGACATTTAAAAAAATCATCTTCCATTCTTCTTCCTGAGATGCTGGGTTAGATTCCATATGCAAGGGGGAAGATAGGGCATGCTCTGATGTCAAGTCTCAATGACTGCTTTAGATGGAGAAAGAATAACTCAAGACATTCCAAAAGGTTTTAAAATTACAATTTATTTTTTTAGTAACATTTTTACCTTGGCATAAGGTATCATTAGTCCTTAATCCAAGCAATCAGATAGCTTAAACAATAGATAAGAAACTTAACAAAAAAGTCCTATCGGGGACTTACAGTGCTCAGAAGAGCACTTCCCATGGATTGTCCTGGATCAATGTAGCTCAAGCTTAAGTCTATCATTCTACATTTATAGCGCTCTAGAGGAATAAACCTATTCCTCCCAAAATGATAAACTACACGAGTTTAAAATATGTATTATGTATGCATATACATATACACGTATGCATGTGTTATAATACATACATACATAGACATACACACACAACATGCAGACACACACAAATACATACATATATGTATGTATGCACCCATGTAGTATCAGTGTGAGTCCTTGGCTAAGGAGATCTTATTCATTCAGTGAACATTCTAATCGTGCAATCAGTATGGTAAATACCAAGGATAACATCAACAGATTTCCTACCCTCAAGGAGTTAACAGTCTAGTGAGAGGGACACAAAGTCAGTAAGTGTCAAACAGCAGCTTTCCGATGGGCCTACATGTAGGTACGGTGACCACCAAGGACAACGACCTTGGAGGACAGGGGCAACATGAAAGCTTTTCTAAAGAAGTGGCCTTGAGAAGCATCTTAGAGGTGTTTGCCCAGAAGCCTCTGTGTATGAGATCTTTGATACATGGTTATCTTTCATATCCTGCTCTTGGTATGTATGGTAACTTACTGATAACCATTTGGGGTATGCAAACATCTTCTATATTAGCTCAAAGGGCTGACGTCAATCCTGAGTTTTACCTGCCTTTGGCATCCAGTGAACGCAGCCTAGGTGCTTTCCTTAGAACTGTGGACATGTGAGGCTGGGCACAATGGCTCACGCCTGTAATCCAGCACTTTGTGAAGGCGAGGCAGGCAGATCACCTGAGGTCAGGGGTTTGAGACCAGCCTGGCCAACATGGCAAAACCCTGTCTCTACTAAAAATACAAAAATTAGCTGGGCATGGTGGCGGGCGCCTGTAATCCCAGCTACATGGGAGGCTGAGGCAGGAGAATCACTTGAACCCAGGAGGTGGAGGTTGCAGTGAGCCAAGATCACGCCACTGCACTCCAGCCTGGGTGAAAGAGTAAGACTATGTCTCAAAAAAAACACACACACACACACACAACAAAAACAAAAAAAACAACAACAAAAAGAACTGTGGACATGTGAAACGGACAGCGCAGTGTAGAGAGTGGAGAGGTTCACGGGAAATGCCTGGTGAACTGGATGAGTTGGTGCCCTCGCCTCTCAGTGGCCCGGTAATGGCATACCACAGTGAGCAAGAAGCACACCCAGGGAAGTGAAAGGTATTTTGAAAATAAAGACAATGTTGCAGAACAACTGTTGGCTCTTCTCACAGTGGTCCTCTTGTCCACAGGATGACAAGCTGGCCTCCTCTCCAGCTTGTACTGGGAGCAGGGCATGGGGGAGCTTTTTAAGAAAACCTTTGCCATTAGCATAGCCATGTCAACCTAAAGGGAGAAACTGAGGCAAAATCAATAAGAGGGGAGTTTATTAGGGCCAAGATAAGAAGATCTTCTTAAAAGACTCAGACCCAAGTAACCTTGGATATGAGTTCCATTTGACCTTTATTACAAGTAGGATTTAAAAGCCAAGAAAAGGGACAAGGAGTGGGGTGTCAGAAAGGTATTTGTCAGGAATTCTCATTGGTTTACAGAAATAGCATTGATTAGTGATTGGCTATACGCAGTTGAACTATGTGGTATGGGTCAGGTGTCTGGTGTGCAGTATTGTTAGGTTAATTTACGGCTACTTGTGACAAGTCGGCCTAGAGGCCATATAGCAGGCAGCTTCAAGAGATGATTAATTAACTCATGGGGGCAGTGGGAGGTGGCCGCTGCCTCATTCCCATGCCTCTCTGGGCCTGATAATTTAGAGGCAGCTCACATTCATCAGATAAAATGTTTCTTTTTCTTCCTCAGTAACTATGTGAGCAAGCCAGGCCTCCAGTCTGTTATACTGACCTAGAAGGAGTAACATTCAGATGCTCCAACTCGGGGGAAGCCAGGGGTGCGAGTAGCCAATTTGCAGATTTAGCTTGGTGGTTTGCCATGATATGAAGCCAATTCAGATCTGCTGCATCCCCTTTAATCCTGCCATGACTGCTTAATGGCCGTGAGACCTTAGACCTGTAAGTCAGATGCTCTGAGCCTTGGTCCTCCCACAGTACCAGCACATAATACGGTACCTCATACAGAATGGGCACTCAATGGCATGTGCAAGCATGTGTCTACACGTGTGCATGCAGGCGTGTGTGTGCATGTTTTCTCAGGTACACACATACACACACACACCTGACAAAAGTTCCCTCAAATGATTAAAGGAAAAAGGGACTTGAAAGACACACACTCCCCCAAAAGTTAAACATTATTTTGGGAATACAACTTTTACAAGCTCAGCGCAATAATGGAACAGATATGCCCAAAATGGATCCCGATGTTAAAAAAACATTATTCCAAAACCCACCAGATGAGCTGAGAATTTACTAAAGAGACCAGTGAGGAAAAGCAGGGGACCCACTTGGGGCACTAATGCTCTGAAGTGAGCGGAATAAAGCAGGTCACTCTTTAAAGACCTCGGGGTTCCAGCCGATGCCCAGGACGTGATGGGCAGCAACAGGGACCCCAGCCCAGAGGCACTGACCCCATCTTCAGTGGTAAGCAGCCACTGGTCATCAGGGAAGTGCTGTAAGTACAATACAACACCTTCTCAAAGGCTTACACTCGAAGGGCCTGCTGGGCACCGTTCTTAGCTGACTCATTTGGAAATAAAGAACAAATGTGGATAGAAGAAGGGAGGAAGGTAGGTCTGATTCCCCAGTTTACAACAGAATATGGCCTTTCCCAAGCACCAGCGCTTCCCACAGGGCATTTATGCAAAGGGCCCCCTGAGAAACACACCCCTCTACTGAAGCAAGAGAAATCTACTTCTCATTGTTGAAAATCCCCAAAGGCATTCTGAAGATATCTGTCAGGATTCCCAGATGAGTACCTACCTTTAGGAGTTCTTTTAAGTACAGGGTGTAAACCTGGTAACATTTCATATGCAAATTTCAAATAATCACTGAGAACAACATGGCTTCTGGTTAAATGGTAACTCCCATGATGGGACTTGAAATGCAAAGGCAGAGGGACTGGGCACTGGCACTGGGAATATGCTGGCCACCGAAAGGCTGAAGAAACACGTCAAAATGAAAAATCCAATACCTTGCTGTGAAATATGTGGATGTACGTTTAAGCACTTCAACTCTTAGACTTATAATACTGCTTTTAAGGTACAGTTATTACATCAGTGGCTCATAGAGGCTAAGTAACTTGTCCAGATGAGAGAGGAGCTGGGGTTAGAACACAGATCTCTTTCTACTACATCAATCAATGTCACTGTACTTAAAGTATCTTTAAGACAGAGATTTTATCTTGTAGTTGACAGGCTATACGAGTTGCCAGTCAGTTATGAGTGATGTTATGAGCAGCCTTAGAGTGCCTGCCACCTCCAAGGCCCCTGTATAAGTCTGTGCTTGGACCTCATCACCGGGGCTGGGTGCCAGGCATTCAGCTGTGAGTGGCCTGAGCTCTGCCCAGTGGAGGCCCCTATCCTGGTGGTGACTGTATGGACCGATTAGATTCTTTCTTGCGAGGAAACTGGACATGGCACAAACAGTCGTCAGGAGCAGAAGGCTCAACTGAGGGAGGCCCCACCAAGTGCCCAGACTCCATACTGGTTGAGCCAGAGCAGGGGGTATGGGAATAGGCTTCCTGGAATGCTAGCAAGGCACCCTCTCCTGAGAGTCCTCAGGTTTCAGTGAGGCCTGCTCTGAGAAGACTGGGATGGTTTTTGTTTTTTGTTTTTGTTTTTTGAGACAGTCTCGCTCTGTCACCCAGGCTGGAATGCAGTGACACGATCTTGGCTCACTGCAGCCCCTGCCTCCTGGGTTCAAGTGATTCTCCTGCCTCAGCCTCCCAAGTAGCTGGGACTACAGGCACGTGCCACCACACCTGGCTAATTTTTGTATTTTTAGTAGAGATGGGGTTTCACCATGGTGGCCAGGATGGTCTCAAACTCCTGACTTCAGGTGATCCGCCCGCCTTGGCCTCCCAAATTGTTGGGATTACAGGCGTGAGCCACCGCGCCTGGCCCGGGATGGTTTTAAGTCTCCCCTAACAGCTTGCATATTCTCTATGCAAGCCTCCAGTACCTGTAGTAGCTCTTTTCATTGTAACTTAGCAGAGCCAAGCATATCATTGCTTTAAAGTACTATATTAGAATATAGGATCAGAGAAGGACTGGACAGCACCATCTTGCAGTATAAGGTACACCATCCCCCGGCAGAAGTCACTCTTCCGACAGGGCTCTCCAACCACCATGGACATCCGATGGACTGAAATTTATGGTTATCCATAAAAATCCCTGGAGACATCTGTTACGGGTCCTCCCAAAATTCATATGTTGCAGTCCTAACTGCCAGTACCTTGAATGTGGCTGTATTGGGAGACAGATAGGGTCTCTAAAGAGATCAGAGGTCATTAGGGTGGCCTAATCCAATCTGACTGGTGTCCTGATGAGAGGTGGAGGACACAGACACATACAGAGCAGGGATCACGTGAGTATACAGGGAGAAGACGCCATCTACCAGCCAACGAGAGAGGCCTCAGGAGAAATTAACCTGCCCATACCTTGACTTGGACTTCCAGCCTCCAGGACTGTAAGGAAATAAACGTCTGCTGTTTAAGTCAGTCTGTGGTGTTTATTATGCAGCCCTAGCAAATTCATACAGAAGACTTCAAGTTGGATTTTTATGAAAAGAAAAAAGAGGCTCACAAGTGATTAAATCAACGTGCTGGAAGCAATATAGAAATTTGGTAAGAATATGGTCCTGGATTTTGACTGCTGAGGGCGATGCTGTCTCTGTCACTTATAGGCTGTGGCTCCCTGGGCGAGCTGCTTACCTGTGGCCTCATAAATAAAAGGCAGCCAGGAACACTGCACACGTCATGGGTGTGGTGAAGGTGTAGGGACGCCAGGCGTGCAAAAGCCTTGGCATGGTGCTAGAGCCTGTGATCCTTGTCCTCAAGAAAGATTTGCTTTTATTTTTACCTAGCTAATCCAGATGCCATCAGATACAACTACCTAGATGTGATATGTGGAGGATGAAGCTCTTGGTACCTAAGGCCTCCTCACCAGGAACGGTTGGAGAGCCTCGTCTGACTTGGCAACTGGAATGCCCCCGGCAGCTCTGGGCTCTCTTCTCTGCAAGTCTGCCACGCTGGCAGGAGCGTCGCACGCCACTGAGGCTGGCAGAACCGTGTGCGTCTATTCAGCTCCGAATCTTGGTCTCTTCCTATGCACTTGCCTAAGTCTCCCTTTAACTGAGAGTGTTTATGGAAAACAAAGAGCTTTGCTTCTTCCCGGAATGTTCTATGGACTTCTCGTCATCTGGAGCCTGCAGTGGCTTTTCTCCCTGTGAGGCCCTGGGGCGCACTGTGCTCACTACCTGAGGCCTCTTTGCTGCACCAGCTGCTTCTGTTAATGTAGTGGGTTAGGGAGAGCAACTCATTGATCGAGGTGGACACTTAGGCTAATGAAGAGGCTCTCAGGGGACACAAACAGGACACCTCTGTGCTCCCAGGGTGCCTCTGCTGGACTCCTGGGGGCAAGCAGTGGGAAGCTACTCCTGGTGGCTTGATCAGGCGGGGAACTTGTTTCAGAAGCTAGCAGACGAAGGCGAGGCACAGAAATGGGGACTCGAATGCCCTCTGGACTCTCTTGCCTCCCTACTCTGCTTCTCTCTGAAGGGAAGCTTGCTTCTGCTCTCTGCAGACTGCCATTCTTGGCCTTGCTGCTGCTCAAGGCAAACAGACAATGTGGAAAGTGGCTGTGGAATGAAAGACTACCTCTATCATCGCCAATTGTAAATTCCTTCATGGGTCAAGCATCTGTCCGGGTCCAATCAGCTGAGACTCGAGGGTAAAAGGATGCCTCACTGCATAAAATGGCTGCCAGGGCCCATGGCTCTGGATTGGGAGGGAGGAGCAGTTATTAGCAAAGAGGGAATCACTGGGAGCTGGGTGGACACCCCAGACAGTGACTGTACACTGTCAGGCCTTCGCTGCAGAAGCTCAGGTCCTGTAACCACATTTTCTCAACCCTGCTATCACATGGAGGGCCCTTCACAGTGACTCTTCCTTTTAGTCTTCCTTGTAAGTGTTGCCCATTTTGTTAGCAATAACCAATATTATAATTTCATTTAGGACTTTACACTTGGGGATGCTCATTAGATATCTCCAAAGAAAAATACTGATAAAGCAAACAACAAACCCTATTACACTTCTTTAAAGCGCTACCCCCACCAGAAACACAACTGCTTTTTGTGAATGAGTATAGCAATGCTATTTTAAAACAGATGTCTATAGCTTATGTGTTTTGGAAATTTTTTCTACCATAACATTTTTTTAAAATACCAACAGATAATACAAAACAGTGTCATGTCCTAGAAATATGGCTGATATATCTTATTTCGTGAACACTGACAGTGACTGCTGGATATTCTCTTCCAGCATCAAATCAGCAGCTCACTGAATTCCAAATGCAAATACAAAGCGCCACACGCCTTCTGCAGGCTCCCTTTGCCGTGTAGACTCCATGGGGTGGGCTTCGGGCCTGAATCAAAACCTGGGGCAACAAAGACATGAGGCCTGGCCAGGCTGCACGTCTCCTCCGACGCCGCCCTGCACACAGAGGGGCTGGGTGCATGTTCCCATTCTGCCATTTTCTGCATGGGGCGTCCTTCCCATTTCCTCTACCTTACTTCCCCACCAGCACATGTGTTACCTACATCCTATAACACTTACTGTGCATAAAAAAAGAAACAAAAGTATATTGCAACTTTTTTCCTTAAGGTGTTAAAAAAATTTCTTTTTCACATCTTAAAAACCCACCAAACTTTTATTCCCAGCTTGTGACATCCTCAACCTGCTTTATTCTTTTTTTCCTCTTCTTTCTGTCGAAAACAATTAGACCTTAAGAAAGTAATTTTATTGTTTGGAGTAAATCATCATCAGCAACTGGGTGCTTATTTTGAGTATGGGCTTAACTACAGTAAACATAAAACACAAAGTTTGCTCATTAAAAGCTTGGCTGTTCTTTGTTTGTATTTAATGCTTGTACTTAATTACAATTAGTTTTTCCCAGAGGAAACTCACCATTAGGATGTAACCAGCACCATCAACAATAGTAGTTAACATTTACTGGACACTTGTTATGCACCAGGCACTGCAAAATAACCTTCTAAGGTAGGTTCACTGTTAAACCCAAAGATAAGAAATTGAGGCTTAGAGAGGTGAGTAACTTGCTCAAATGGTTCCACGGTCAACAAGTGACAAAGCCAGGACTCGCACTCAGAGTGGCCTAAAGCCAATGCTGTAGCCACTACTCTACAAAGGCTTCAAATTCCATTCCTTCCAGGACACATTAAGAAACAAGAGAGAATATGACAAAAACTACATTGTATAGCGACTGCAGGAAACTGAACTCCAGAAATCATAACGAAAGCTCAGGAAATGGATCAATCTGACTGTGGAATGATTTAGCTGGGTCGAAAGCCACACAGAGGCTTTGCATTCCAGTTACTTATGGCTACACTGTGGCCTCCAAAAAAGGGACTGGGGGACTGCCACATGGGCTACTCTGGTCACATTAAGAAATAAGAGAGTATAGGACTATAACTTCATTGGTATAGAGACTAGGAGCACAAGTAAAATCCAGAACCATCATAATGAATTGCTTCATAACTGGTACCTAAAGTACTATTTTAAAAATTGAGCAAGGCCTGGCATTGTGGCTCATGCCTTTGGGAGGTGAAGGTGGGAGAATAGCTTGAGCCCAGGAGATCGAGACCAGCCTGGGCTCTCAAGCCTGGGCAACACAGCAAGACCTCATTTCTACAAAAAAAAAACAAAAAAGAAAAATTAGCTAGGCATGGTGGTACACACCTGTGGTCCCAGCTATTCAGGAGGTTGAGACAGGAGGCTTGCTTGAGCCCAGAAGGTCGAGGCTGCAGTGAACTGTGATCATATCACTGCCTTCCAGCCTGGGTGACAGAGCAAGACCTTGTCTCAAAAATAAAAATAAAAAAATTGAGCAAAATAATTGGTTTTGTATCTTTTGTAAAAGATTCACTTATTGTAAATTATCTATCCTATAAATGGTATCAGGAAAGCTGGTTAACCATTTAGAAAAATAAAAGTTTGATCTTCTCATCTCACAACACCATAATTACAATTCCAGATGGAACTAGAAAAAAATGTTTAATAATAAACAACTTAAGAGAAAATGTAAGTAAATATTTATATAATCTTTTGATGGATAAGAACTTTTTACACGTAAAAGCAATGGACAAAAATTAATGAAAAAAAGTTGGATATTACAAAACAAAAAATATAAAATAACTTTATGCCCCACATATGATGAAGGATAAGAAAAGGCAGATAACAACTTGAAAAATTTGTAACAAATATGAGATAAAATGGATTAGTATTTTGGGTATATAATTAGCTAATCATTTATATGAGATTTTTACTATTTATTAAATGCCAACAGAAAAAGTGGACAAAAAAAGAGTTGAACAATTAAGAGAGGAATATAAATGATTAACAAATATAGGAAAATATTTTGTTTCACCAGTCATAACAAATGCTCTAATAAATCGATGCAAATAACTATAATTTTGCCATGTAAAAAAGGGTTAAAATGTTAAAATAGTATATGACAATGGCAGAATTTTCTTAGTATATATGTATGCAAGTTTATCCTACACATTTTTAAAAACACTAGAAAAAGGATATAAAAATTATCTCTGGTAAGCCTGGTGCCAGGCACAGTGGCTCACGCCTGTAATCCCAGCACTTTGGGAGGCTGAGGCAGGCGCATCACCTGGGTTCAAGACCAGCCTGGCCAACATGGTGAAACCCCAACTCTACTAAAAATACAAAAATTAGCTGGGTGTGGTGGCGCATGTCTGTAATCCAGGCTACTTGGGAGGCTGAGGCATGAGAATCACTTGAACCCAGGAGGCGGAGGTTGCAGTGAGCTGAGATTGCACCACTGCACTCCAGCCTGGGTGACAGAGTGAGACTCTGTCTCACACTCACACACACACACACACACACACACACACACACACACAAAGCCAGGCATGGTGGCATGTACCTGTAGTCCTTGTGACTCAGGAGATTGAAACTGGAGAATCCCTTAAGCTTAGGAGTTCAAGTCCAGCCTGGGCAACATAGCGAGATCTTGTCTCTAAAACAAAACCAACTCTCTGGGTGGTAGAATGATGGGGAATTTAAATTTTACTCCTTACAGCTTTCTTTTCTAAAATAAAAACCCACTACTTCTAATAACAAAATCCAATACTTTCCGTATGTAAGAAGCAAAGAAAGGAAAGAAAAAAGAGGAAAAAACGGAAGGAAGGAAAAAATGGAGGAGGGAAGGAAGGACGGACGGAAGGAAAGAATTCTTCACCTTCGAGAGGTTAGGAGGCAATGAAAAGTTTACAGTGATAAAGGTCTAGTGTTCAGAATATATAAAGAACTCTTACAGCTGAACAAAAAAAAGAGAACTCAACTGAAAAGTGGGCAAATGACTTAAATAGATGTTTTTCCAAAGGAGTACATAAATGGCCAAAAAGCACATTAAAAGATGTTCAACATCATTTAGTCATCAGGGAAATGCAAATTGAAATCACGATGAGACACTGCTTCACAACCATTAGGATGGTAAGAAAGAGAAAGTAAGAAAGGGGAAGAAGGAAGGAAGGAAGGAAGAAAGGAAGGAAGCAAGGAAGGAAGGAAGCAAGGAATAAAGGAAGGAAGGAAGGAATAAAGGAAGGAAGGAAGGAAGGAAGCAAGGAATAAAGGAAGGAAGGAAGGAGGGAGGGAGGGAGAAGGAAGGAGGAAGGAGGAAGGAGGAAGGGGGAAGGGAAGGGAAGAAGGGAAGGAAGGAAGGGCGGAGGGCGGGCTAAATGGGTATGCAGCTTCTTCTGGGTAATGGAAATATTTTGTAACTACATAGTGGTGGTCATTACATTAAGTACCACTGAATTGCCCTCTTGAAAATGGCTTGAAACTTTATGTCATGTGAATTTCACCTCATTTAAAAAAAAGGAAAAAGAACACCCTTCCCACATCACCAGAAAAAGTTTGGAATGGCCCTTCTAGAGTGTCAGCAGCTGAATGGAGAACAACTGAAAATAGATTTGTAGCACATCTTGAATCTGAGACCCGGGATTCAGAGGTGAAACACGGGCAGAGCAAGTCCTGCCTGTGAAGAGATTCTCCTCCTGTCGTCTGGTATGAATTTTTTGGATCTGTTTTTCCACAGAATACACCTATGGGATATTTTAACAGATACAGTTTCTGTATTTTTATTGGGGCATAGGGTGAAAAAGTGATTTTTAAAACGTAATTCAAAAGCCCAACTGATAAACAAATACAAAGTTTGAAATTATGGCTAGTTTTATCTAACTTTAATTTTCATATTGACTGATGAAAAAGAACTAAATCATCATCTAACAAAATTATTAGCCACTCAAGGAAGCATACCAACAGATCATAATAGCTATTTTTCACAGTTGCTAAAAAATGTGTCAGAACAGTTGAATGTAATTTTAATTAAACAAATTTGCAATTATGAGTATAATAACTGCCTTGACATTTTTACATTATAGCTTGAGCTAGAAGGAAAAAAATTTTCCTTTTATTGCAAGAAGCATGAAACTTAAGTACAAATATTATTTAAAATAGTTAAACAGTGTAATTATAATATGTAAAATGCATAAATCAGGCCACATGTTATAGGGTTCAATTGCCGACCTCCACTTGGTCCAGCCACTGGCTGAGTGAAGCTGGCTGTAGGGCAGAGTGGTATCCAAGATCTTAGACAATCCCAGCCACGGAAGAAGGATTCTACACAGACAGGATGCAGGAGCACACCCTGCCTTAGATGGCCCTGGCTACACTCTCTAAGAGACATTTGTTTCTTGAGAAGCACTTGAAACAGCTCTGCTCTGAAGGTTACAGGGACCTTGAATTTTGGTTTTCTATTAACTATTAGGATTTTTTCATCTTGAATATCTATATTGATCTCCTTTACTTAAACCATGCTAAGAATAGCTTCCATTCAGACTAGTCATCTTGATAATTTGATCTGTTTAATATTGCCAGATTTATTCCTGTATCAGACATGATATAAATTTATTTGGGATTCGTATTTAAATAGATTCTCCTGCAGTAGGAATCCCAAAACTAAGACATTCAATGCATAGGTATTCATTGATTCAATCTGGTTTGAAAAAAAATTCTAAATATAATCAACTCTTATCTGTTTTCCCAGCAATATGTTCCTCACACCTTCCTTTCCCAGCTTTCTTTCTCTTATTTTGGGGAGGCTGTTTTTAGTTTGCGAGGTGAGTGGAGGTCAGGTCTAATTTCAAATTGTGCATACTTTGCATTGTATTGCACTTTGCTTCCCGAGGACTGGCTTTCTCCTTCGGAGGAGGCAATTCTTTGCAGCAGGTGAACAGATTTCCCGGCCAAACAAAACTGAAGGGAAGTAAATGCAACTTCAAGAAGTTTTCTCCCCCATGTGCCATATTAAGAAATGCTGATCAAAGCATCGCTCAGAATCCATTCATATTTTCAGGTCTTAATGTGCGTGCTATATCCTTTCTTAAGTTAGACACATTGGCTTTACTTGATGAAGTGAATTGAATGAGGCTTGTCTTAAGTGGGCCACCCCAATGCTCGGGAACTCTGATAGCCAATCATCACGCCTGTGTCATTCTCCCTTCTCAGACAGGGCTGACAGGAGAGCTTTCAGCCATCTTATCCCATCCTTCAAGTGAGCTATACGAGGATGAAAAATCAGAATGGGTAAATGACAGCAACGTGAAACTTCCCTGCAGTATTATTCCAAATGTCTATTACCAGACACATAACTATGAAGAGGCGGGTCTGTTTCCAGAGTCAGGACGTTTTGCTTGCTCCATGAGACACCAACCCTTTGCATAAATCCATTAAATCAAGTATTCTCTAGTTATGAACATTTGTGGAATAAATATAAGTAAAGGCACAACAGGGGGGATATTTAAAGAAACATGATCATCCAAAGTATTTTTCTACCACTGAACTGACTACTAGAAGACTACTCATCGTCAAATCCATGTGGTCTGCGCGTTTTCTGACGACACTACAGTCTCGCTCCTGCAAGAGACGCTACCTTCCAAAGGCTTTCATTCCCAGTCTCTGCTCTTTGACTTCTTCCTCCTGGGTCCTCCTTCTTAGTTCCTCACTCACTCTCTCCACCATCCTTTAAACCTTGGTGTTCCCTCGGGTCCTTTCCTCACCTTGCTCTTCACCTGTTCTAGACATTCACCGGGCATTTAGGTCATGTCTGGAGCTCTCGTGGTCAAGAATACTACACATTCCAATACTGGCCTCTCTCTGCTGAGCTCTTACAGTAACATTCCCCTGTGTCCTGCCTCAAACTCAGGAAGTCCAAAAGTCACTAATCATCTTCTCCACCAAAGCACTGCTGCCACTACTTAATCCTCATCTCCATTCCAACCACCAACCTCTCGGCCACACAGGTCAGGACTCCGGGAGTTACGTGATTTCTTCATCCCCACGATCTCTCCTTTGAACTGCCCCCTTTCCCATAGATTTGAGCTCCTGTCTTTTTTTTTTTTAATTGTCAGCTTCTCTCCACCAGGCCCCTGGCACTGACTCAGCCCAGACTCTCATTTCCTTTCACTCAGACTATTTATTAAAAGTTTGCTTGACCTGTTTTCCAACCACCAACCTTACCCTTGGCCAACATAGTTAAGATAGGTAATCATTTAAAAACTGCACATAGAATTATTTAATGACTCTCCACATTTTCTACCAGGAAAGCCCATATTTGTATAAGGGAATACAGGCTTTAGGATCTAGCCCCTCATCTCTCCAGCCTCGTTTTCCCAACTCTCCCATCCTCCCTATTATGCTGCTCACACTAAATCACTCTCACATTTCTGTCTTTATACGTGGGCAACATGTACAAAGACAGACATATAAATTCTACCTGAAATTTCTAGGCCCCTTCCATATCAAATTCCTATTTTTGTTTTTCAAGATTCAGCTGAACCACAATCTGCAAACATTTCTTGAGTATATAAAGCAAAGTAAGGTGCTACCCCTGTTTGAAATCATGGTGACACGTTTCTAATTCAAGATATTTTTTCACAATGAATCACATATATCTATGCGATACCTCCTATCAGACTGTGAGCTCCTTGAGGACAAGCACTCATTTTTTAAAAGTTACTTTTATGTCTCAGACCATAAATATCACAGATGGCAGAGTGTCTCACCCATGGTGAGTGTTTAACGCATTCATGGGTCATCCCATGTTCCCAGGAACAGATGTGTTACAACCTGACATCGTGTTGATTTTCAGCTGTTCTAGCTATAAGGAAAAGAACCCTTTTTGGTTCATACTGAAATGGTCATCTCAGCCTCAACCCTGTGGTGCTCCAGAGTTCTCTCACAAAGAAGTTGATCACTTCAACCTCTTACCTCTTCCTTCTTGTCCTCTTCTAGTGCCTGAAGTCTGCAATTGCACGTGTTTTAGAACTCATTTGATCTCAAGTGATGGCAATGCACATGAAACCAGCTTAAACAATAGGGGAACTACCACTGGCTTAGGGAATCGGAGGAAGGGCTGGATAACCAAGCTGTGGGAAGGGCAGCATGCGGCTGGGCGCCAGGACACCAGCGAACCAGGGACTCAGGCACACCAGCACTTTCCCTCCATCTCTCATCTCTGTTCACCACATTCTCCCCTTGATGGGAAACGTGGCCATGGTTCCTAGGTACTCACAGCTTCAGCTGCTGGAGGAGTAACCCAAGCGGCCTTTGGTTTTCTGTCCAAACATTACAGAGAAGAGGCCTCGCCTGCCCAGCTTTGCTGGGTGCCCATCTTCAGATCTGTCCACGGGGCCAAAGCATGGAGTCTCGCTCTGCCAACATGGAGGCTCCCTTACTGACCATGCATGTGGGGGAAGAAGCTGCTTCTACAAAGGGGTTCTGAGAGCCCGGGCCAGAGGTTCACAGTGGTTTGGAAATTACACCTTCAAGAGACCTGAAGTTTCTCTGCTTTCCCTGTACAGACAAGCATTTTACTTCCTTTGATGTTACCTTCCTTCAGAAATGTTCCCTGCTCCTCATCTGTGGCAAACAAACGAGCAGACTTACACACAAACATGTTACAATTTGACTCCCTGAATTTCTCTCCGACCCTGTGATCTCCGTGCTTCCTATCAGAAAGGGTTTCCCAGGTAACCGTGACTAATTTACACACTTCCTACCGTTTTCTGCTCCTGGAAGCTAAAGAGTTTTAAACTATATTTTCTATAGGATTTGATTAACCTTGTTAAAAGCACTTTTCTTTTTTTCCCTTTTCCCTATCTGAATATTTGGCCAGAACCAAATTATTTTTATATCAGCAATTTACTAAGAACCCAACTTACTGTACACCCAACTTCTGTTTCTAAGGAGTGTTCTCCACCCCAGTCAGTTTCTCCCTTTTAAAGAAATCATCATCATGGACAGTAAAGAGTTCTGGTCACCTAGCTGGAAAACACTGCCAACTGAGGTTAAGTTGTGGCCTGTGGAGCAAGTTAGGTCAGTTACATCTGGAGAAAAAATAATACAACATATGCTGTTGGTGGGATTTCTTTCTCTTTATCATTAATTCATCAAAAATATGTATTGAGTACTTATTCTGCTGTATATCCCAAATGTAGTGGAAAGCTAAAGACCCAGTACTTCATAGTAACTTAGTGCAACGATGAAAAGACATATAAACACCATGCAATGTGGCAATTGCTATAACAGAGAAATGGGTTAGAAATGCTTATTCCATCATCAATGCAGAATTTCAAAAATTGTATGCCACGTGCATTGCTGGACAGGCAATCTGCTAGGAGAAATTAGCATATTTAATGAATTATGACATAAGCAATTACTCTAGTAACATTCTGTATAAATGTCTAGACCACAGCTGTCATGCCTTATATAAATACTTCACCTGCTTAATTTTCACTACTTGTTTCTTCTTTCTTCATCTTACTACTGTTATTTCCTTTAGGGGGAAGTGAAAGCAAAGAAAAGCAGCCACATCTGTCAAACACAGAATCCAAAACCTACTGTAGGGTATGCCTTCATTCCCGAGAAGTATAACGCAAATTAGGCTCATCTTATAAAATATAGTCATGCACTGCACAATGGCATTTCAGTCAAAGAAAGACTGCATATATAATGATGGTCCCATAAGATTCTAGTGGAGCTGAAAGCTACCTCTCACCTAGTGACATTATAGTCCATGTAAAGTCACAGAGCAACACATTACTCGTGCATTTGTGGTGATGTAGTGTGAACAAACCTACTATGCTGCCACTTGTATAAAGTATCTTTAGATATGTTCAGATACACATATACTTAACATTGTGTTACAACTGCCTACGGTATTCAATACAGTAACATGCTGTGCAGGTTTGTAGCCTTGAAGCAACAGGCTACACCGTACCCCATACAGCCTATGTGTGCAGTAGGCTGCACCTTCTAGGTTTGCTTAAGTACACTCTATAATACTTGCATAACAAAAGCTAATGATAGATTTCTCAGGATGCATCCCCGTCGTTCAATGATGCATGACTCTAGCGATGCTCACAAAAGATTACTAGGCAACTGGAATTCTGTTGATTTCGTCCTCATTTCTGAACTGTGCTCCCACGTAAAAGAATTTAGTCAAAACTGAGATCTAATCAGGTCTGAGGTGAAATCTCCAAACCTTTATTTGCATGGGTTTACCTGGAGAGGAAAGCCTAAGGAGGATTTGGGAGAGGGGCTTTGCAAAGGTGGTAGAAAGGTGGGGCTCAAAGCTGAGCTGCTTAAGTCCCAGGTGACAAGCGGGCAGTGGGGAAAGGCAAAGCTCTGAAATACAATTGGACACCATCATGGCCCCAAAGCCTCAACGGTGGTGTCCCCTGGGGGCCCAGTGGGAGTCACTGTCATCTCCAGTGGAAGTTAGCTTACTGTGGACACCCCCTGAGACCTACAGAAACACTTTTGGGGGGCTCTGCGGGATACTGGGGTCCATGACACCAGGTAGGTGGCGATGCACTTGGGATATCTGAGTATGAACATTATTACGTACCCTCATCTGGACCCGCAGGCTGGGGATGTCTGAGTTTGAGAACTCATTTCCTAAGTGTCTGGTTAGTGCCTTTTCCTTGAGGTAGTTCCCACTAGAAAGCAGGGATTCCCTTATTTGTACTAGGCTTCCTTCGGGCGTTATCTTCTTCCTGTGAATGTCATGGAACATTCTGCCTTGCTTTTTTCTTACTAGACACCCAATTAAATTCCAATCATGGTAACACCTTCCCTGGCTCTACACTATACATGAATATGTAGATTACTATGAAGCTGTACGCTATTAAACAAAACAAAAAACCAGCTGAAGCCCCTGTAAAGACCTGCTCGATGCCTGGATGTTTCTAACTTAACTATCCCCACCACCTGCGCATCTGAGATTCAGCCTTGTTGTGATTCCAAGCCCAGTCCTACCTCTCAGGAGAGACCATCTGGAGCCTGGCCAGTGGCTCACCATCAGGGCAGGCAGGCAGCCTTGCTGATGATCCTGCTGTAACAGCAGGGTCCCACAGCCCAGGGAGTGATCTCCCCATGCCTCTATAATTGTGCCTTACCTAGGACTCCACTCTGCCAGTGACTGGATTGCTGTCCCCCTAAGCCTTATTTCTCTGTGACCACTTGTCTGCCCCGCCACACATGTGCAGTGTCCACTGGCCACTTGTCTCTCTACCAAACATCCCTCCTAAGACAGACACCCAGGATCTCGGGTGCCATTAGGACCACTGGCAGACATCTGTGCACGTCATCAGTCCCTCCCCTAGGAGCTGACCATGCATCCCTGTCTGTGCTGGCCCCTTGCCTTCTTTGGTTCACCCTCCTGGCTGCTACTTGAGCCTCAGTTATGAGCAAATTAAAGAAAAGAATTAGCACAAGAGACATGGGAGCTGCCTCAGCCTGCACCCCCATGTCAGTCGTGGCCCTGCTTGTGTTATCCTGGAGCCCAGCTTGTTTCTTGCTCTGGAGAAGACCAGCAACGTGTGGCCCAAGTCTGCCAGACCCGTCTGCGCTGCTCAGAAATGTGAACTGGTGAAGCGTGACTCCAACAGGTATCACCCGCATATCCTCGAGACTGTCTCACAAATCACAGGCTTGTCTTTAGAGACGTAGCCTCAGGATCTACAATTAAGATAATGGTCCCTCTGAAGGGGCCAGGATGTATCCAAATTCACAAATCTCTTCATTTTCAAGACAATATCATTAACTGTGGGAGCTACGGTGCATTCAAGGCTGAGCCATGTGTGGGATGAGAAGAACTCCAAGACTGACACAGGTGGATGGACAGTGAGTTGGGCGGGGATGAGGGGCAGACTCCCATGCTGGCTCCGGACATCGAATTTGGGTGGTAGCCAGAAGGAAGTGATGTTGTGAACGGAGGCAACAAGTTTAAAGATCTCGAACAATTCAGAGTCTCACTCATAACTGCCTAAAATGGCGGGGGGGTGCCCCACCCTACGCTGTTTCTGCCAGCAATTCTGTAACTTATATCATGTCACAGGTTGCTCTCGGTGTGCATTTAACTTGCTTGAATCTAATCATAAGGGGGTGGGACAGGGAACATCAAAGGATGTGAGTTGCTCTCATCCCTCATCTTGGAAAGACAGCGTCCCATCACCACACTACAAAAAGGTACCCGGGATGCCAAGGGAAGACAATAGCCAGAGACTCGCTGAAAACCGCTAAGTGAAAGTTACAAAGGATTTCATAAAGGTGCGCATTACCGCAGATCACTGAAGACACAGCTCCTTCAGCGCCTGGCTTTGCTCCCTGCCTAGCCACTGCTGAGCGGTCTCTCTGCCTCTGCCCTTCTCTCTGCAGAGACGCTACTCCTGGGTCCCTGCCAGGACAGCACTGAAGGGAATCCCGAAGAATCTTCAGGCAAATGGTGATGTGCAGGGCAACAAGGAGGAGCAAGGTGTTTGGGGACTGAACTAACTGTGATTTAATTCGTCTAATGCTGGCGTCAAACAGGGCTGCTATGTGATGGGAATGAGATGCACCCATCCTAAGCTATTAAAAGAAAGCTTGGGGAAGGAGGAAAGAGAAAGGAAGAAGGGGAAAGCAGATATCCAGGCTAAAAATAGTTCTTGAGAATTGCTTTCTCGGCTGTCTGAACCACGACAACAAAAGTTCTTATACCCACATCACCAGCATTACAATAAAAATGGGAAAGAAAAGGGAGCAGCCAGGAGAGTTTTAAAGAGGCCTGGCAGCATCTGGCCATCTCCTTGGTACTGCATGCTGTCAGTTTCAAGGGGACATAACTTCTGACAAGCTCCCTGCACCCACGCCTCTCTCAAGATTAGCTGTCATTGGCTCTTCAGTGCTGGCCTATCTTTAAGTTCAGATAACTGCACTTATTTGGCTCTGTCCAGAGGAATAAGACCAGGATGTGATTTGCAAACCAGAAATGTCATCTCATCTGCCACTGTCCACAGCATTTTCCCAACACAGGACCCAGAGAACACCAAGACTGGCTATATAACTCTGCTGACCAGCATCGATGTCACTTTACAAAGTCTTTTTTTTTTTTGAGACACGGTCTCGCTCTGTCACCCAGGCTGGAGTGCAGTGGTGTGATCTCGGCTCACTGCAACCTTCACCTCCTGGCTTCAAGCAATTGTCCTGCCTCAGCCTCCTGAGTAGTTGGGATTACAGGTACACGCCACCACGTCCAGCTAATTTTTGTATTTTTCACTGAGACGGGGTTTCACTGCATTGGTTTCACTGCATTGGTCAGGCTGGTCTCGAACTTATGACCTTGTGATTCACCTGCCTCGGCCTCCAAAAGTGCTGAGATTACATGCATGAGCCACCATGCCCGGCCTACAAAGTATTTTTTTAATTAAAAATTTCCTCCTTAAATTGCAGGAATAACATGCATCGTTTCTGAATGACAGCTTTATGCAAAGTCTCATTCTGTTTCCCTTCATTATCACAACTTCCCAGTTATATGCATTTGGCTGCCAAGTCCAAGGCTCCTAGTTGTACTGAGGAGGTTATTCTTCATTTTAAAGTACAAGTTAGATTGACTATGACACTTACTGGTTTTTTACTCTACCAGCTAACTCGTGTTTTGGAACTCTCTGTAATTTTCAAAGCATTTCACATATATAGTGTCATCTAGTTTTCATAACTACCATTTATGGATGATATTACTCCTGGTGGTAGATGAGGAAACTAAGGCTCAGAAAGTCTCAACATCACACATCTAAGATGTAAAAAATCAGGACTCACCCATGCCTTCCAATTCTAAATTCTGAGCCCTTCCACTAAACTACATTGACTCTACTTCTCATGTCATAAACTATTTCCAGTCATTTAATAACAGTTCCTCTAAGGAAGGAAGAAGGACTAGTTAACCATCCACCAAGCATTATGTAGTAAGTCTCCCTCCACTGATATAAACATTGCAGGAAGATGAAAATGAGCTATTGTCTTAATCTGTTCCTGCCACTATACAAAACAGCTTAGACTGAGTAATTAATACACAATAGAAATGCATTTCTTACCGTTCTAGAGGCTGGGAAGTCCAAGATCAAGGTGCCAACAGATTTGGTGTCTGGTGAAGGCTGTCTCTCTCCACTTCATAGATGGCTCCTCTTATTTGTCCTCACATGGCGGAGGGACAAAGGACAAAAGAGACGAACACTGTGTCCTCCCCATGGTGGAAGAGATGGAAGGAGCAGGCAGCTCTCTGAAGCCTCTTCCATGAGGGCACGAACCCCATTCATGAGGGCAGAGCTCTCATGACTTAATGATTTCCCAAAGGCCTTGCCTCTTAATACTACCACAATAGAGATTACTTTTCGACATGAATTTTGGAGGAACACAAACATTCAAACCATAGCAGCTACTATGCCACAGGCCTCTAAGGAGTTTCCATCATGTGGAATAGCCTAGAAAAGTTTAAATGCAAATAGAGAATAAAAGCTAAGAATGAGCCAACAATGAGGTGCAGTTACACAGAGTTCTACACATGGAGCTGACTGGTGGCGGATGGGGGAAAGAGGAAGGCGGTGTAAAAAATCTGATGAGCCCTCTAGGTTGAAATTGCTCTGCCAATGGCTTCCTGCTCTGGTGAGTAAGGTTGGGCTGTTTCATAAGTGGCCCCTAATGAGATTGACAATGGATTCTTAACCCAATGGTAGTCCACGTGCAGATGGCCCAGCACCTCAGGAGGCAGCCTGATGCAAGGGGATCTGCCCGAAAGGCGTGATGGTGTTTAGCTCAGTCAGTCAGGCTATTTCATTCCAGAATTTGCGCTGGATAATGAAGCAGATTGGCTAGAAAAGACTGCAGGTAATGTAGAAAGAGCAGAGATGTTAATGTGTGTATGGTGGGGAAGTAGAAGATACAGACTGGCCAGCAGAAGGAAGGACAGAAACAGAGCCAGAAGCACCCAGAGGCTGAGGGTCTCTGGCCCTTAGACCTTCCCTCAGTTCTGAAGAGCTTTCCAGTTTTGATTCAGGTGTATCCTCAAATAAATCCCCTTTGTCCTAAGGGACTCACCATAAGTGGGTCTATCCTGGCAACAGTTTACGGAAGCTGAGTTTCTATGACAGGTAGTTTACACACATTAACTAGAGTTGTGAGCAAGACCTCCATCTCTACAAAAAAAAAAAAAAAAATTAGCCAAGTATGGTGGCCCACGCCTGTAGTCCTAGCTACTTGGGAAACTGAGGTAGGAGGATCACTTGAGCCTGGGAGTTGCACTCCAGCCTGGCCAACAGAGCAAAGTCCTGTCTCAAAAAACAAACAAAAACAAGCAAACAAAAACCTCAGAATCTTGCCTCCCTACCCTTATGACCACATGGCAATTAGCCCAATGTTTTCCATAGCACAGGAACTCAAGAATCACTTGGCAAATTTATTTATGGCATGTCTCTTTGCATGAAGTTTAAGGAAGTCTAGAAGTGGTAGTGCCTAAATCAGAAGCTATGTAGTTCAGGTGAAAGAGAAAATAAAGAAGGATGTGTAACAACAGTAAACCTACTGACAGGTAGGAGAAGGCCGGAGGCCTGTTTACCTGACCCACGTGGCTAACTAGACCCTGGGCAGGCATCTGACTCAAGTGGAGCCCATCTACCAGCTGCCTCTGATCTGGCAGGAAAAGTTGAGTTGGGCTAATCAGGTCCCTTTGTTGTGACCATCAGAATAAGGCAAGGGACTTGGAGTTGGTGCTGATTGCTGGACAGTGAAGGTCATGTGGGCTCAGGGCCCTGGTGGGGTATTCTGAACTCTGTATAAGACAAAAAAGAGCAGAAATGACACAGTGGGAAAGTGGGGAGAGACAGAATGAGTGTGAGAAAATGGAACGGAATAGGGAAGTAGTGACACCACGGAAGGAGTGAAGGTCAGACCTTTCATCTGCCTCAGTTCCTGCTCTTTCCAAAGCCTGGTTAATTTGTCCAGCTTGTCCTAGCTTTGAACAAGTGGGTCTCTCTGTTCCTTGGGACCACTACAGCTCCTACTAGAACACCTCCTCCTGTGATGTGTTCTATCCCTTCTCCCCACTGCTTGTAACATAAAATGAAGCACAATTTTATGAAACTTTTTTTTATACGAAGCATAAGACATTCTCCATTAAAGAAAATCCCAGTGGTTCTCAAACTGGGGGCAATTTTGCCTATCAAGGGGGCAATGGAGACATTTTTGACTGTCGTGTGTGTTTGTGTTTGTGTGTGTGTGTGTGTGTGTGTATGTGTGCGTGCACCGTAGGAAGGCTGTTACTGGTATCTAGTGAGTAGAGGACAGGGGTTCTGCTAAACATCTTATAACACACAGGACAAAGAGTTACTGGGTCCAAAATAGTAGTAGTATGAGGTTAAAAAAACCTTCCCCAAGACCAAGGGATGACAATGCAAAGCATATACTAACTTCTTTATGTAAGGGTTGAAAACTCATCTGATGCACACATATGGAAAACAGTCAGGATTGGGAAAATGTAAAAGTGTAAGAGTTGGTGTGTTAGGGTGTTGAGATGATGGGTGAATCTCATCTTTCCTATTTTCAAATTTTTATGCATTGGCATTTTTATTGGGTGTAATTTGACAAAGTGAAAATGAATGAACACATGGAAACAAGAACGAAGAGAGGGAGACTGGAAGGAGAATGCACTTGAACTGCCTCATCGAATGCTGCTCCAGTACTGCAGAAAGAAGAGCTTGGACCAGGTCAACATGCATGACTCATGCACACAGGGAAGCCAGGCCAGCCACACCGAGAAGGTGTCTCTCATGGTGAAGACCCTCTTGAGAATTCTGTCAGATATAGTCACAAGTGTTCTAGTCTACTCACTTAAGCCAAATTATAAAAAAAGGCAAGTGATCGATCACCAAAGGGAATAGAACCATGAGGAAGTTCAAGTAGGGATGAAGAGAACTGAGAGGCCCCTTTAGTGACCTGGGGTTGAGGGAGCTCACTTCTAGCATCCCTGCTCTGACTGACAGTGCACAGACTCAGGAAGCCCCTTTTTTTTTACTGTAAGCAGGAAGTGGCAGGCCAGCTGCAGCCCCAGGAACAAGGAGTGAGTCTATGAGCAGAATCGGGTTGGGGCATCAGTGAATCCACCTTTTCAAGCCTGCCCTTGCTGCAGGTGCCTGGGGCATTTTTCACCACCAAATCCCTCCTTGCAGTCAAAGGAGGGGGATAGTAGTGAAAAAAAATTTTACTTCCCAATTCTAACTCTCAAAAAGGTCTGTCTTAAACTCAGACCAAATCTGACCTGTTAAGGTCTACTTAATTTTACAGTCCATCTCCACAGTTCATAAATAATCAGCTGGCATCTCCAAATGAAGTGTTGGCAGCTAAAGGCAATGGCTAAGTTCCCCTGGGCTACTCTTCACTCTTCCTTGTACCCCATTTCGCTAAGAAATATTCTGAGCAACTGGTGTTACAGAATAAAACAAAAAACAACACCATAATTCCTTAAGGTGCACGAACTTGGAGACTGAAGATGATCAATGTATTCCTATTACAAATGTGTTGGAGGGGATATCAAGTTCATATGCTGACATACATGACTGCCTTCTCACGTTACCCATTTAGTCAGTGCATCGTATAGTACAATATTCCAAAGAAGTCAAAGGCCATGGCAACCTGGTTCCCTTCCCTACAGGTAATCACCATTCTATTTTTTGTTACATTAAATTTTAGAACTACAAGAACTCTTCTGCACATTAAGTGGCCCATAGATTAAGTGGAAAAGATCCTCTGGGAGAAGGTTCTAAACGACTGGCTGGAACAAAATGCCATTTTTTTCTAACCTGAACATCTATCCTCCTTCAGGGCACAAGCTGTTATTTGTAATCAAGAAAAAATTTCTCCATTTGTCTAATACGAAATTAGGCTCTTCTTCGGCAGTTTATGTCTCCCTGAGACATCTCAGGATCTGTTTTTGTTCAGAAAATAACATGCAATGTGTTCAATGACTTTGTCTTTCACTCAGTCCTATCACATCTCACACGTAAGCATGCTTTGATATTAGGCAAAGAAAGGGTCGAAGCTCTTTTGCACTATCTGGCTATATTTCATTTATGTGTTTAGAGAATAAAATAAATCTTGAGGTCAAAGTTCAAAGTCAGGAGACCATTCACTTTGTACCACCTAAGTAGTCAGGGACTCGGTGGGGAGATGGGGGGGGGGGAAGGGTGCTCAAGGAAGGATGATCTCCTAGTAGAGGGTTTTGGAATTTGAGAGTCAGAGTCTTAAACTTCAAGTATCCCCCTCCCCCAAATCAAGGGTTAGCAACCTATAGCCCATGGGCCAAATTCACACTCCACTGTCTGATATTGTAGTCAAAGCTTCATTGGAACACAACTAGGCTCGTTTGTTCATATTTTATCTGTGACTGCTTTTGCAGTTGCAGACTTGAGTAGTTATGAGAGAAATCTTATGACCCACAAAGTCAAAAATATTCACAATCTGGTCAACCCTTGCCCTAGATACTTATTGAGGATCACTGCACAGTAAGCCATCATTACTAAATAATGTGTCCTTTTTCTCAGGTATATTTTCCAGTACTATAATAGCTAGGTTTCGCTTTGGCTGTCAATAATGAGATCTAAAAAACAAGTGGCCTAAACAAGGTATTTCTCTCTCAGCTAAACGTCCAGGGCTGAAGTGACACAGATTCAAGCCCCAAGCTATTTCTTCTATGTTGTTGCTCCACTCCATACAGTCTCCATTGCCAAGGCCGCACCATGGCCCAAAATGGCTGCCAGAATACTAGCTATCACATTCACAATGAAGTAGCAGGAAGAAAAAAGAATACCCTCAGTTCAACTTTTAAAGAAACTTCTGGAAATACCACTAGACATGTCTACTTACAAATCATTGGTCAAATTTAGAAGTATAGACTTCTAGTTGGGTGCAAAATTGCTGAGCTAAAAAATCAGGTTTTTGTTATTACAAAAATGGTACCAGGCGGAAGGACGGGGGGAGTTGGATATTGAGAGATAATTAGTAACATCTGCCATAGGAACCTTACTCCAATCACCAAGCCCCTTATTAAGAGGGTCACATGCCCTTGGCAGCCATGCCCTTTGGCATAGCTCCAAAAAAAAGTCTTTAAATATCTGTACAATATGTATTTAAGATATTGTAAGATCAGTGCCAATGAGGAATTTTTTAAACTTCTAATCAACAGTACTGTCTCCTTCAGAAGGAACTGAAAAAGTTCACCTTTTAGCAGTCAGTATGGGGTTGTGTGTGTATACCTGCATTCAAAGAGTATTTCTAATACTCTATGTTTTTTAGAAAAATATTCATGTTTTTTCAGTGACTTTGTTTTTCATGGGGTGTCTGCCTGCCTGATCTGTCCCTGGGTCCACAGGACCCTGACACTACCCCACTCCCACTGCAATCTCTCCAGTTAGCATGCCCATTCAGCATTCCCCTTGAACACTACCAAATTATCAAACAAATTCAATGTTTACCCCCTCCTCAAGCAACATCTACGCCCACATCCAGCACAACAGAAATTTCTCTCAGCTTCCTAGGTTTTTAGCATCTCTCTATAACCTTGTAGGTTCTGAAAATCTCCAAGCGAAAAGGTCACTCATCTCACTTTTGACGCTGGCAAGGGTGAAGCTACAGCCATATCAGAAAGCAAGAGGCTGTGAGCTCAAAAATTAAGAATGAATTCCAAATCCCTGATTCCAGAGTTTTCTGTAGGTTGAGCATCTCTAATCTGAAGATCCAAAATCCAAACTGCTCCAAAATCTGAAGCTTTCTGATTATTCAATATACATAAACTTTATTTCATGCACAAAATTATTAAAAATATTGTATAAAATTACTTTTCAGGATACATGTATAAGGTATATATGAAAGAAACTTTGTGTTTAGACCTGGGTCCCATCCCCAAGATATCTCATTACATATAGGCAAATATTCCAACATCTGAGAAGATCCAAACTCTGAAACACTTCTGGCCCCAAGTATTTTTTGGATAAGGGATACTCAACTTGTACTAAAAAAGAATGGGAAAAAAATTACAAGTCACATGCTTTTGGCATATCAATTAGTACTTAGCAATCAGTCGTGTTCCAATATTTTTCCTTCTCTTCAAATGTAAATAACTAGACTTCCAGTATCAACATGGAAACTCCTGGAAATTTCTTTCTCACATAAAAGTCCAGGGCTGAATTGGCACTCCACAGCATCAGGGATCCAGACTACCCCATACATTCTATTTTCTGTAAAGTTAGGAGACAGATATCATCTGCAAGCTCCAAAATATATTTAAAGGTTGCCAACAGCAGCTGAAATCAAGTAGAAGCCAAATGAGAGGAAGTGAAGAGATGAAATACACAGAGTGGCACATCTCAGAAAACTCCAGCAAAAACATGGTTTTTTTTTTTTTTTTTTTTTTTTTTTTTTTGAGCTAAGGGTTACAATCTGAAGTGTAAAGTCTCTATCTCCAAGTGTTGATAATGGGGTAGGCAAAGGTCATTCTTCTGTTTCTAACAAGTGTAGATTTGGGGTGGGAGGAAGACCTATACAAAAAAATCAAAGAGATGAGTCATGTTTAAAGAAAGAGTTGGTTTCTTGGCACTGGAGAAAAAGAAAGCGTGAAAACAAACTAGGCTGAATGTCTACCCCAGCCCCTTCCTGCTATGCCAACCCTCAACCTCCCCCCAGTCTTGTGCAAATAGCTGGTCCAGGAAACCCAATGTATTCAAATGTGAGTGGCAAAAAAGCGATCATATGCACACCATTGACAGATCAATTAAAAAAGAATTGAGGGAAAAAAGAGGACAACGGCAGAGAAACGGAGAAGTCACAAAAAAATGTTGCCATTGGGGCATTTGAAATTTCTGGCTAAATATTTTACAATGAATTTTTTAAATGTAGTGAAGCAATTTCTCTACGAAGGAAGACCAGAAAGCAGAAATAACTCAGAGAAAAGATGGCAAGAAATCAGGGGGAGCTGAAATGTGAGCTTGCAGAACTCAGAACAGGGAGAAAAGCAAAGTAACTGCAGATGGAAGGTACACAAGGGAGAAAAGACAGAAGAAAACACAGTAAGGGACAAAGAAGAATAACAATGAGGAAAGCATACCAAATGAAGCGGAAATAAGAATTTTAAAACATTAGAAAGAAAATAATAGGTACAGAAGTCAGACAAAGGAGAGCCTACTTATGCATAACTGGATCCCTGAAGAACGAAACAGAACAGAACAATGGATCAGAACAAATCCCTAAAGATATAATTCAAGAAAATTTTCCTAAAATAAATAAGAGTCCAATCTGTGAAACACAATGATATATACTAGGGAGTATATATCATATATACTAGGGAGCATAGATCAATACTGAGGTGGAACTTGATAAAGGTATTAAACTTGAAAGATAAAGAAGGAATCCTTTAAAACAAAAAGCAAAAAGATCAAGTATGGCATCAGATTTCTTTACATGAAATTAAACTTGAAAGAACAATTGAGCAGCACTTACAAGATCCTCCCTAAAAGAAAGACGAAGCCAAGATTTTACTTCCAACCAAACTGTTATTCAAGTATAAACAAACATGCGAGAGCTCAGGGACTATTGTTTCCACAAGTTGTTGAGTAAAATTCTGGATGATGTACTTCAGTCATTTAGATGATTGGTGAAAGTAAGACAAAAGAATTGGCAGTGAACACTGAACATCTTTATCTAGAGAATGAAAGCTTTAAAAGACAAAGAAGAAAACAGATGGGAGTCTGAATCACAGGATAGAACATGGGGTCCAGGAGCCCTGACAACGTAGATATGACACACCTGGAACAATCAGGAGGGGAAGGCAAAAATGGAGGTGTGAGCTAGACAGGATTTGGTGGCTGTTTCTTCTTTAACAGTTAGGAGCCAAAGGGGACCATTTAAAGGTGACCCATCAGAAATGCAAATCAGATCACGTCCCTTATCTCTCTGCTCCTATCCTTCTATAGCTTCCCACTACAATTAGGGTAAAATTCCAAGTCTCAGACCTTGCAGATTCTGGCCCCACCTGGCCCTGGAAATACATCACTACCCTACAATCATCACTTTACATGGCCTCCCCCTTGTTCCTTGAGCTGCTGTGTTCTTGGCTGCCTTCTGCACCTCATGTGCCCTTTGCCCCCCAGGACTCCCATGTGCTATCTGGGATGCTCCTGCTTCTTTCTTCACCGCCCATCATCCTTCTGTTCTCAGCTTCCATGTCTCAAAGTGGCTTGCCCTGACTCCCCAAATGAAATTAGTTTTTTGATGACACCCAGTGCATTTTTCCTTCATAGTAGCACACTTTCATAATCATGTATTTAATGTCTGCCTCTCTCACAAGACTGTAAGTTCCAAGAAGGCAGAAATAAGTCTGTTTGGAACACGTTTAATTCCTAGGACGTAATATAGATCTTGGCATGTGGTAAATGCTTAATAAATATTTGCTGAGAGTCTATCAAAACAACTTCTACTCCACAAACCACTCTTTCTGCCTCATTTCCTCTGCACCTGGAACATGCTAAGGTTAGAAGTCACTTCCACAAACAATACTGAAAAGCCACAGGACTTTTAAAAGATTCTGTTTCATATATTTTCTTTACTAAGGCAGGAAGGATGGAAAATGCATCTTGGAAAGATTTTCAGAGAGGACTGATATCAAAGAGTTTCCTGATAAGCTATACATTCACTACAAATTCAGAAGACATTCTGTTCCAGATACACTGGGTTTCAGCAAATTTTATGATATGCTTCCATATGACATTTATCACATGGAGATAGTCAAGGGTAAAATCAGAAAGCTTTTCACTTACTTTGGATGTTCAAACTTGTCTATGAGATCAACCTTTTCCACCAGGTCTCCTCCAATCGTTCGGACTAAGTCGTAGAAATCATTCTCTGCGTAATTCTCAGAGGGCAACCAGAATGAAATATCATTTATCATAGGAGGATATTTGCTCAGAGGCTAACAAAACAAGAGCAGAAAAGATACATGAACTTGTTAGTTGAACGAGAATATTTAAATTTTTCATAAAAAGTTGCACTTGGCTATTAGGAAATGCTGGTAAAACATCATTTCAGCATTTAAATTTGCAGAACAAAATGAACTTAAAAGATAAATCAATGTTCAAAAGTAGCAAATTCCATTATGAATATTACAGATTCTTATCACATTCATGTGTAACGTTACTATATATTATATTTATATTGCCATTAATGTTCAACTTACTACAAAGCAATTTGAATATATTATATTTCAGTTTTTTCCATTTGAATACTAGAGGAGAAAAGTTCAAATTTAATTAACATGCAATTCATTAACTTCTTGTGATACTTTCAGAAAGCCATGTTAGTAGAGAAATAAGTAAGAGCTTATCAAAATTCACATTTCAATTAGTAATGTCATTATTTGTTATTATTTCTAATTATTAAAATAAAGGATTGGGTTGATAAGTAGTCACTTGGGGAATTATTTTTCAAATTATGCCTTTAAGGATGTGATAAACATAAATGTAGCCATTTCCCCCACTTTATTCCATTTTTTCCAGCTTATTAAGCTCAGTAGTTCACCATTATATAGGACAGATATTTAAAATTAGATATGTTTAGAAGTTACTATATTTATTGCTTTCCCCCACACACAAATATATATATATATAAATATAAAACAACTAAACATACAGCTCTCACATATATACATCAAAATTATACATAGACATATGTGTGTATGTGTGTATGTTTTGGTCTACAAGTTACTGCTGCAATAAAAAAAGTTTCGTTACATACCTATGAAATCCTAAGGGAATATCTGCTAAATCCGGGCAAATTTATAAACTGATGTATGCCAAGCCTGACATTGCTATAAATCCTTCGGTGAATCATTGATCAGAGAAAGTATAAAACTTTTAAATGGCAAAATATCTGAAGAACTAAATGCTCAGACATAGATGATTATTCAACTTGAAATATCAATAAAGTTGTCAAACAAATGCATCAGTTTAGAACACACATTTCATACAAACACGGTAAAATTAGCACCCTGGTGCTGTTGACAAAATCTGCTGGCTCCTGAGAAGCACTCTGTTTTCTCTCCTACAGTCACGAGGCTGTGATAAATGACCCATGGGTTAATGTAACAATAGATGACAGGAGTTTGGTGGTTACACAGGTTGTTTTTCCTTTTGACAATACCCTCTTGTTCCTCACGGAAAATGGAAATTTAGGGAGACAAGAGACTGAGATTGCCAAGAATTAGCACGGAATCTCCTCTTCAATTAATCCAAGCTGAGGTACCGTACTTACTGAGTTCTGATGTGAGGCATGGTGACAGAGAAATGGGAGAAGGCGTCCCAGTGAAACATACGTCAGCAATTCCTGGACAACACTCGGTATGATGATAACGCAGGCAGCCAGAGCACATCCCCCAAGACGTTATTAAAATATACATTGTGGTAAATACAGTTTAAAATCCACGCAGTTCAAAAGAAAAACCCAGACAGCTTATTGCATTGCAAGCCTATTTCAAGTTAAAAAATATGAAAAGTTTAATGGTTTAACTGAAAAGAAAGCATTTAATTCACTAATAGATAGGTATCAGACACAGGATATCCACTAGTGGCCTTTGCTTTTTTGAACGGGAGAAACAGAATTTTGTTTGGGAAATAAGAGGCTAACTACAGATCATGGCTACTGAGATGTGGGCTTTCTTTCAGGTGCTTAACCAGCAGTGGTGGTAAAAACCATCCGGTGGCTCCCCATTGCCCCAGAAGAAAGCCTCCAATTCCTAAAAGCTTCTACCTCTTTCCCATGTTCTCTAGGCTCGGGCCAGCCCAGCCTACTGGGTTTCTTAAACACACTAAGTGGCTTTCTCCACATACAATTTCCCACCCTCCCTACCTCACTTCTGGTCCTCAGCCACCCTGTTCACTTGGTACCCTCACAGACACCGTCAATCCCCTGTTACTGCACCCTATCCTTCTCTTGCTCAGTACTTTTCATCCTCACTGTTTGTGTACTTACTTATTTCACGGCTGTCTTCCTAAGAGGTTGCCATTTTTGAGGGTGGGGTGTGCATCTCTGTTTCCACCTCTGGAATCTATTGTGCATAGTCCCTGTTACATTGTAGGTATTCTAGAGGCTAGAGGAGCACGTTACAGAGCGCCTGCTGTGAGCAATGACTACATTACAGTCAATGCATTCAGCTGTGTTTTCTCGTCTAACTGCATGAGCTAATGGACATACCATGTGGGTGAGACATAGAGCCTTGCCTCCATCCCTGGATTGTCCTAGCGTTTAGTAACCAGGTGGAACGGCAAAGAGGCTGAAGCTGGACAGGCAAAGCCACCTAGTAGGAATTCCATAACCCACAACCACAGAATCGTGGAATTTTAGAATCCAAAGGGACTTTCAATTACATACAATATTATTTGTGTTTTCCTATTTCTTTTCTTAACAGAAGGATGACTATTTTACTAGTTTTATCAGATAACTGCATACAGTCGTCCCTCAGTATCTGAGGGGGATTGGTTCCAGGACCCCCACAGCTACCAAAATCCACAGGTCCCTTATACAAAATGGTGTAGTATTTGCATATAACCTATGCACATCCTCTTGTATACTTTAAATCATCTCTAGATTACTCATAATACCTAATACAATGCAAATGTTATGTAAGTAGCTGCTATATTTTTAGATTTTTATTTTTTATTGTTGTATTTTTAAATTGTTTTACCCCAAAATATTTCGGACCTACGATTGGCTGAATCCACAGACGTGAAACCCCCATATACAGAGAGCTGGCTGCACTGACATGTTCTTTTTTTGGTCCTCTTTAGAATTCTTTTTTTTTTTTTTTTTTTAAAGAATTGAAAAGGGCATCAAAACTACAGATACGAGACACGTTCGTCAGCTTGCTACTTTCTGCTCGTGGACACACCAAAGATGCATCGTTAAAGTCTCTCTTCTCCCTGCCGTCCTGTCTAAGTCAGAGTCTCCCATAGAGCCCGAACAGCGGAGGAAGCTCTTCATTGGAGGGTTGAGCTTAGAAACAACCGATGAGAGCCCGAGGAGCCATTTTGAGCAACGGGGAACACTCCCGGACTGTGTGGTCATGAGAGCTTCCAACACCAAGCGCTCCAGGGGCTTTGGGTTTGTCACATATGCCACTGTGGAGGAGGTGGATGCAGCCACGAATGCAAGGCCACACAAGGTGGATGCAAGAGTTGTGGAACCAAAAAGAGCTGTCTCAAGAGAAGATTCTCAAAGACCAGTTGCCCACTTAACCGTGAAAAACATATTTGTTGGTGGCATTAAAGGAGACACTGAAGAAGAAAAACATCACCTAAGAGATTATTTCGAACAGTTTGGAAAAATTGAAGTCATTGAAATCATGACTGACTGAGGCAGTGGCAAGGAAAGGGGCTTTGCCTTTGTAACCTTTGACGACCATGACTCTGTGGATAAGACTGTCGTTCAGAAATGCCATCCTGTGAATGGTCACAACTGTGAAGTTAGGAAAGCCCCATCAAAGCAAGAGATGGCGAGTGCTTCTTACAGCCAAAGAGGTGAAATGGTTCTGGAAACTTTGGTGGTGGTGGTGGAGGTGGTTTCGGTAGGAATAACAACTTTGGTGGTGGAGAAAACTTCAGTGGTTGTGGTGGCTGTGGTGGCAGCCATGGTGGTTGTGGATATGGTGGCAGTGTGGACGGCTATAATGGATTTGGTAATGATGAAAGCAATTCTGGAGGTGGTGGAAGCCAGAATGATTTGGGCAATTACAACAATCAGTCTTCAAATTTTGGACCCACGAAGGGAGGAAACTTTGGAGGCAGAAGCTCTGCTCCCTATGGTGGTGGAGGCCAATACTTTGCAAAACCACGAAACCAAGGTGGCTACGGCAGTTCCAGTAGCAGTAGTAACTAAGGCAGTGGCAGAAGATTTCAATTAGAAAACAAAGCTTAGCAGGAGAGGAGAGCCAGAGAAGTGTCAGGGAAGCTATAGGTTACAACAGATTTGTGAACTCAGGCAAGCACAGTGGCAGGGCCTAGCTGCTACAAAGAAGACATGTTTTAGACAAATACTCATGTGTATGGGCAAAAAAATTGAGGACTGTATTTGTGACTAACTGTATAACAGGTTATTTTAGTTTCTGTTCTGTGGAAAGCGTAAAGCATTCCAACAAAGGGTTTTAATGTAGATTTTTTTTTTTTTTTGGCACCCATGCTGTTGATTGCTAAATGTAATAGTCTGATTGTGATGCTGAATAAATGTCTTTTTTTTTTTTTTAAATGTACTGTGTAAAGTTAGTCTACTCTGAAGCCACCTTGGTAAATTTCTCCCATGAGTATGAAGTTAGAATTCCTTCAGGGTGATGCCAGGTTCTATTTGGAGTTTATATACAACCTGCTTGGGTGGAGAAGCCATTGTCTTCAGAAACCTTGGTGTAGTTGAACTGATAGTTACTGTTGTGACCTGAAGTTCACCATTAAAAGGGATTACCCAAGCAAAATCAAGGATTTACTGGTTATAAAAATGATTGTTGGCCCATCCTATGCAGTATATCTAAATTGAATCTGGTACCAGATAAAATTATAGATGGGAATGAAGTTTGTGTATCATTCATTATCATGTGTAATCAATAAATGATTTAATTCTCAAAAAAAACCACTACAGATACAGCAGAGACTTTAAAAGTCATAGGTGAATATTTTGAATGATTTAATAATAATGAACTTGGAAACTTTGATCAAATGGATATTTCACTCAAAACAGAAAACTTAAACTGATAACTAGGTACCCACCATTAGCAGTGCTCTGTCTCCTCACAGGTCTAACCAAGGCAGTAAACAAGAAATAGCTATGTACCTAATGAATAGAAATGGCATAGGCAAAAATGTGTGATCCCAAATTTAAAGTTTTCCTACCAGGCATACGACTTGGACATGTGCAAACTGATGCTAAACACTCCTATAACACTCTCTTCTTACCCTTACATTTATTGCACTGCAGCTACTTCCAACGGGCTTGAAACAATATCCTTATATTTGAGGTTAAAAAGCAAGTTACAACAAAGTTCCAATAATGAGTAATACTAACTTTTCTGACATCAATGCAATTACACTTGATATTCACAATAAAAAGATATTCATTAAAAGTCACAAAATTCATATATTTTTGCAAACTAAAAAGAAAAAAAATTCCATGCCCAAGTAGAAAGTAGCAATATAATCAATGTTCTCGGGGTGCCTGAAAAGTATATTACCTCTCATTCTGGTGTGGTCACACTTCTTTATTGTATTATTCAAATCTTCTATATCCTTTCTTTTATCTGCTTGATTTTCTTGATCTATCAAGAAGATAATAATATCTCCCACTTGATCTCTCGGAAAGGTCCCTCCTCAGTCCCAGGAAATGAAAGTCATGACTTGTTAATCGAGACTAGCATAAACCAGTGATGGTTATTTACACCATTGGCCAGGCGAGGAGTGGGCATGAGCTCAGTTTCACCAATGACATGTTGTGGCAATTCTGCGGAGACTAAAACATCAGACCTCAGTGGGGACAGCTTTTCAACCCGTCCTTCCTGCTTGAGATGTTGGAACAAGGTCACGATGACTGAGTGGCTTCAGATTTTTAACAGGTCACTTTAATCTATATTCACTGTGATAACCAATATATTTTATTTCTACCATCTTCATTTGTGTTTTCTGCTAACCAGTCTTCCTCTTTTCATAAATTTTCTCCTTTTCTGCCTCCTAGTAGATGCTTGATTTTCAAAATATTCTAACATTTTTCCCTCTGGTGTAAACAGTAAATTGGATTTCTCTTCTTTAAGAAATATATGTATATATAATATTTATATTTATATTATATATATTTATTTATATATATATATTTTTTATATATTCCTTTAATAGATTGTTCCAAGCACAAAGTTATTTAGTGTCTCCATTCAACTCCTAAAAAAGACAGGAAGTTTCATTTTCCCTAGCAGTCCGTCTTCCTGGTTATTCTTACCTAGAGTTTCATCTTCTAAACGAAATCACAGGTAAAACAATAAACTCAACAGCTAATTTTAAGTTAAAAGTATTTTAAAATTCCATATGTTTTTCTTGTATTCCACCTCTTTGTTGGAGGACAGTGCTCCACGGAGTTTTCATAAAACTCGTGGTGGCTTGTACACCAAATAGCACTGGAAGATGGTGAGTCTCTCCCTCTGGAGCAGAAAGTAGGTTGTTCCCTCACCGGAATGATAAACATAATGTCTTCCTCAGGGACAAAGATTGGGCAGGTTTACTAGCAGCCCCTTTAAAAGACTGGGATAAAAACAAACACATGTAAACAGACAAAGGAAATACTGGAAGGAGCCCAAGCTTGAGGCTTTTCAGCTGTGCCCCAGCCCAGTGTGTGCACAGCATGTGGAGCTGCTCCACCTCCCCGCTACTGAACTGGGAAACTAGAAGAGCCAACGCCAAGAGGACTCACGCTGCCTCTGCGCTGAGTAACAAAGTCCTTGGAGGCAGGAGTCTCTTGTCTTTCTGCCTGCATCTATGAAAGTGCAGTGGTACCTTGTTAACCTGCACTGAGGTAAAAAAAAAAAAAAACAAAAAACAAAAAAACCCAACCTGAGGTAAAATCTTAGGCCTTTCCTAGTCCTAACACCCTTCCTTCTTTTTCACTTCTGCTCTCTCAGATAAGTATCCTTCGACAGTTTTTTTGGCAGTGCAAGTCCACAGGAGGCAAACTCTCCCAGTATTTACATGTCTGAAACTCCTCACACTTTAATAATTTGGTAGGACACAAAATTCTAGCTTCATGTTTGTCTTCCCTAAGCACTCTGACAATTTCCCTGCTGCCTATTAGTAATGGTGACGAGTCTGCTGTCAGTCAGTGCTACTTCCTCACAGGTAATCTGTCTTTCCTTCCAGGCAATTTGGAAGCAGCGAATCTTTATCCCCCAGGCTCTGCAATTTGACTCTGATGAGGCTGGGTCTGCATTTATCCTTCTTTATGCTGCTCAGCACTCTGAGAGTGCTCTCAACCAGACGGTTCCCGTCTTGTTCCAATTCTGAAAAATTCCAGCACTACTTCTCTGCCATTCCTTTCATTCTCTCCTGGATCTGCAATAATCAATACTGTGGAGCTTCTGAATCTATCTTCCTTTCCTCTTAACTGACCTAGTTTAGGTTTTATTCTGTGTGTGTCTGTGCCGCATTCTGGGTGAATTCTTCAGTAACAGCTTCTTAACTAATTCTCCTGTCAACTGAGTCTACTAGTCTCATCTGCTTTTCCTTCTTTATTTTAATGAATCTATCACTCATTTCTGAGATTCTAATTTTTTCCCTTATCTACTTACCCTTCATTTCTGCCAGTTTTTGCCTCTTATTCAGAATTTTCTTTTTTTTTTTTTTTAAATGGTTATTATTTATCCAATGGTCTCTTTGAGGGCATCACACATTTTTTTTTTCAAGATAGCTTTTTTTATTTTCCTTTACTCTCAGTGAATTCACATTCTGATTGTTGATTTGGATGGCTGACACCCCAAGGTCAGAGTTCCTCACGTGGCGTGGAATTTGGGTGTGTACGCTTGGCCTGTACAGGGGATAATTGTGAATGTTCTCTTGCTGATCACCCTCCCTGCTCAGAGGTTTTTATGGTTCCTCTGCTTGAACCCCTCACACAGAATGGAGTTGACATGGTGGTCTGGGTTTCTACCCAATGGTGATATGGCTGATGAGGACATGGGGGTACTTGGCTCAGTTCCTGAGAAGGAGGCCTTGTCTCTGTCCTGTGCTCTTCCCAGGATCAAAGCTTTCTATAGGCTAGAGGTTATGGCGGGCAGTGATTTGGACCTCCCTTCTAGGTCAGAGGACAGGACCACTACCCTGCCTGCTTTCAAGCAGAGCACATGCTCTGGCCTGGCACATTTAGTCTTACTGCCACCAGAGCTCAGCCTCTGTTTCCACCTCCCGGCTTGTGATCCTGCAGCCCACAGTGTCCAACGTTTCACACTCTGCTTTGTGTGTGTCTCTTGTCTATAGTGATATATCTTTTTTAGGGGAGTAGGGGGCATGATTATGACTTTTTCATTTTCCCTTTTTAGATTTTGATCTATCACTGCTGTGTGTTTGGAGCAGGCAAAGTGCAGCCTACAAAGCAACCACAACGTGACTCTGTTTCTTTACACAATGGTTCTTAACTTTGTCGGGGAGCAGGACACAGGTCTCCCTGAGAATATGAAAACAGATTCAAATTCTCGTTCCAGAAATGTATATATCTTCTTAAATACAGATTTTCATATAGAACTTTCAGGATTCACAAACCCAATAAAGTCATTCAATGACCAGAATAAGGATCTGGTCTGTGACCCAGACTCAAAATTGTGTCATGCAGTTCAAATATAGACAGCTGTGATGACTGTCTTAAGTGAGTTAAAAAATACCAAAATCATACTTTACTAACATGATCTATACATGTATGTACATATACTGTGTATACCTTGATACTGTTAAGAATATATACTTAATGATAAAAGCATACATGAAGGCAATCATTGTTTGTCTTGTGGTAACTACTTGCAATGCAGCATATTTATTTCAATAACAAAAGTCTGCCTTTTATGGGCTAGAAGAGAAACCCCTCCCTGCAGCTCAGACAATTCTGCAGTTTCAGAGCTGCCTGGGGTCAGCTGAGGGCCTGGTAGTGAGTGCACGGCAGCCCACCTCCTCCCCTACCCATTCCTGCTGCCACCCCTGCCTTTCCACAGGTGTTGATCCTGCGAGCACCTGCTAATGAGCTTCCGGCATGTTCATCTCTGCCTCAGAGTTTGCTTTCTGGGGGAAACTGACCTATGACTCCAAGACATCAACAAAACGTCAGCAACCATCAACATAAGAATTGGTGTCCAGGGAAACAGCAAGCCTCAAGGAGTGTAGATGGGAGTGTGGCAGACCTGGCTTAGAATCTGCCCTGTCCTATGACCGATGACAGAGGAACAGCTCTGTTGGGGCCCCTGGCAACCTTGCACATAGCTGCTTAAGCCACCAAACAAAGACTTGAACCACAGCTCATCTGTGTCTTGTCTTGAAAGGATAAATGCCTTGTGATCCTCTGGTGTTCCAGGCCTTTAAGGAGCTACCAGGAGCCATCTCCTGCCCATCTCCCTACTTCCCTGGGAGGCTGTCATGAGGCAGTCTCTCCTCACCTTCCAGGTTCTGAAGGCGTATGAGGCTTTCTGGCTCCCCTCCTTGGAATAGTACCATAGAATATAAAACGTCTTAGCTGCAGCCTTTAACTGGCTTCTCTGCAATGGGCTATGTCACAGCTGGCATTGTAATCACCTGCTCTATTACGGATTGACTTGTGTTCCCCCCAAAAAATAGATATGTGGGAGTCTGAAACCCCAGTACCTCAGAATACGAGCTTACTTGGAGACAGGATCTTTACAGAGGTAATACATTTAAAATGAAATCATTGGAGCAGACTCTAATGCAATGTGACTGGTATCCTTATCAAACGGGGGAGATCTGGACACAGGCACGCACACAGGGAGCACACCACATGCAGATGAAGCCAGAGGCTGGGAAAATGCTCCTGCAAGCCCGGGAATGCCATAGCTTGCCAGCAAACCACTGGAGGTGAAGGAGGCACAAAACAGATCCTCAGAAGGAATCAACCCTGCCGACACCTTGATCTTAGACTTCCAGCCTCCAGAACTGAGACACAATAAGTTTCTGTTGTTTACGCCACCCTGGCTATGGTACCTGTTTATGACCGCCCTGCTAAACTAACATACCCTCCCTTTGTTTCAGGATCCTCCTTTTACGACGTGTGGGAGCTGGTACCTTTGGCTACTCTTCTTTCTGCGTCTACGTAAGTAATAAGCTGTCTAAATCTACAGAGGCTCCTAGCCTGGCCAACATGGCGAAAACCATTTTAACAAAAAAATACAAAAATTAACTGGGCGTGTTGGTCCATGCCTGTAGTCCCAGCTTCTTGGGAGGCTGAGGTTAGAGGATTGTTTGAGCCCAGGAAGCAGAGGTTGCAGTGAGCCGAGATTGCGCCACTGCACTACAGCCTGGGCAACAGAGCAAGACCCTGTGTCAAAAAATAAAACGATACAAAATAGAGTGGCCCCTTGTATCTTTACCAGCTGAAATCGGTCAGGCCTTGGCCCTGACTCATGTGCCGTGGGCTTGACACATGACTGAGGCCAATATACTCGGTTTCTTCATCTATAAAATGGAGACAGCACCTGTGGCAGCATACTGTGGTGAAGAGGACATGAAAGAACATTCACAAAGCACAGACGTCATAGTGTTCCGGACAAAACACTGATTTGGAGAATTCAACAGATACACAAGTTTCACAGTTGTCCATGACCCCGTTATAAATTATAAGCTTGCCAAAGGGGACTGGGGAGGGGAAGGGGAAAAAGTGGGATTCTGGTTTAACAATGCTACTCCATCCTAACTGTCTCTGCTCTGGGCCTAGCCCCCATATCTGAAACACAAATGTCTCCATGCACCTTCCAAGGTTAAAACCCTGGGAGGTTCTCTTTTTTTTGAGACGGAGTCTCGTTCTGTTGCCAGGCTGGAGTGCAGTGGCATGATCTCGGCTCACTGTAACCTCCGCCTCCTGGGTTCAAGCAATTCTCCTGCCTCAGCGTCCCGAGTAGCTGGGACTACAGGTGGCCACCACCATGCTCAGCTAATTTTTGTATTTTTAGTAGAGATGGGGTTTTGCCATGTTGGCCAGGATGGTCTCGATCTCTTGACCTCATGATCCACCCACCTCAGCCTCCCAAAGTGCTGAGATTACAGGTGTGAGCCACTGCGCCTGGCCGGAGGTTCCCTTTTATCATTCCGTGATTGAATAAAAATTCTTCAGCTCCCATGAATCTGTTCATAAACATTCTCAAGAAGGCTAATAATACATTGTCAATTGTTAATACAACCCAGTACCGCAGCACCATTATTTCAGTAAAGTTTCTTTCTGCACCAAAATCTTCCTCTTACCTTAAAACTCTCTTCTCCTTTTTAATGTTACTGAAACAGGGTAATATTATCATTCTCCATTTGCAAATTTTTCCATGCTAGTCAATCATTATTAAGTCATTCTCTGGTTTCCTTCCCTTTAGGCTAAGTTACTAGGTTTTTTGGTTTTCTTTCTCAGCTCAGAAATTATTTGGAAAGAGTGTCAAACAGGGGAGGGTCTCTGTTTTCTCCACAAGTTCGCCACAGTTATGACATTGCCAAGGTGACCTTCAGTCAGCTTCGAACCATGGCCACGTTTAGTTAAAGGACCACTTTGCAGCTTCTTTGGCACTTGTTCTCTTTCTAGATCAGAACACACATCCCCGATTCTGATTGTGATTATATGATTACCAATGGTCACTGTTTGTGGGGTGCTGTGTGCCAGAGACTGTGCCAGCCTCTTCATGTGCATTATCTCATTAACACACAGCACAACCCCACGAGATAGCCACCATTACCACTCCATGTGTCCACAAGGACAATGAGACTTAGAGACCTTAACTAAGCTGTCTAAGGTCCAACAGCCAGTAAGTGACAGAGCCAAGGTCAAATGTAGGTCTACTAAGGCCAGGCTGTGCTGTTAACCCCTGTACTTTGAGGCCTCCCCGCCACCCCCCCTTTGTTTTTTTTGTGATAGAGTTTCACTCTTGTTGCCCAGACTGGAGTGCAATGGTGCGATCTGGGCTCACTGCAACCTCCACCTCCCAAGTTCAAGTGATTCTCCTGCCTCAGCCTCCCGAGTAGCTGGGATTACAGGTGCCCACCACCATGCCTGGCTAATTTTTTTGTATTTTTAGTAGAGACAGGGTTTCTCCATGTTGGTCAGGCTGGTCTCGAACTCCCGACCTCGGGTGATCCACCTGCCTCAGCCTCCCAAAATGCTGGGATTATAGGTGTGAACCACCGAGCCCGGCCCCCAGGCCTCCCATTTAAAACCAACGGCTCTGCTGTAGCTCGGGCTGCTGTAACAAAAATACCACAGACTTGGTGGCTTGAACAACAAACACTTACTTCTCACTGTTCTGGAGGCCACAGGGTACCAGCATGGTTGGGTGCTTGAAGGCTCTCTTCCTGGTTTAGAGATAGCAGGTTTCTTGCTGTATCTTCACATGGCGGGGGGAGAGAGAGAGCTGCAAGCTCTGCTGTCTCTTCCTCTAATGGCACTAATCCCATTCCTGAGAGATCCACTCTCATGACCTAATTACCTCGCTAAAGCCCCACTTCCTAATACCCTGGTGGTTGGATCTCAAAGTATGAATCTGGGGGGCATACAAACATTTAGTCCAAGTTTCTACTACTGTTTCCAGAAGTAGTCTACTCAGCCTAATTAACAATTATGTAAATAAGACCAAATCCAACATTTATCCCTATGGTGCCTCCCATGACATTTCCTTTCCAAATGATTAATTTAGCTTTTAGATTAATTATCTTGAGTCATAAGTACTTCCAGTCTGTTTATAGCCCGTGCGATTGTGTTCTTCTCTAAATTAACTTAAAACTCAGCTTTACCTATAAAAAATAGCACGTACTATCAGTTACTTCATTTTACATCTAAATGTTTGATGGCCCTTACTTTTAATTCCATCTATTCATTTTTTAATAAAAACTGATTATCAGATTTGGCTGGTGAGTTTGGTATTTTATGAATTCAGGTTGTTTTAACTTATGATTTCATGCTGCTTTGATATTTACAGATTTTCTCGCTTTGTTCCAATATTTTGTTTTTATTCTTACTCAATTTCACTGAGTACCAGGAGCATACTGTGTTGGCCAGAGTTAGGCACAGTTCCCACTCAGGCAACTTTTGTTCTGTTACTTCATTAAGAAACCACACGAGACTCACCAAGTTCTAAACATCCCTCTAAATTGTACTGTTTCCCATATTTGTACTTAACTTTTGACAGAATTTCTGTATTTCTATAATGAAATCATATGGAACAATCATTTTGGTAACCTTGTATTCAATTAACTTTTGATGTTTCAATATCATGGTTCCCCAACTATCTAGTGAATTCCTTGAGGACAGAAACAGAGTTTTAAGTCTTTTTGAATCCTTTCACATTTGCCTTAAAGCTCTAGAATGCTTCACTTAAACAGATCATGCATTTGGAAAATGGAGCTACAGTGTGCTACTCTAGTTAGACAGGAGAGTAAGAGCCCATTTGCATTGCATGTGGCTCCAAAATCTTCATGGTTCATGGGGACTTAGGGGTCTGGAGCAAGGTTTCAAGGCCCCTGCCTGAACTTAGTGGTTTTTCACACACACACACACACACACACACACACACAGCAGCAGACCTCAGAAATCTTCATTAAATAAAATATCGCATGTGCCTCTGGTTAGGGAAGGACTTGCAGAGGAGGTGGAGGCCTCAGCCCAGAGTTCATAACATTTCACTACCTTTGAACATCTGGCCAGGTATTTTATACAGAATAAAAATGCCAAAAGTACAGTATCTTGTGGGGTGATAAAAATGTTCTAAAATCGACTGTGGAGATCACGTATCTGTGAATATACTGAAAAACACCACTGAATTACAGACCTTAAATGGGTGAATTGTATAGCATGTAAATTAATCTTGCAAACGTTTTTATGAAAACAAAAAATGAATAAATATATTGATAGAAGAAATACAGGGAACTTCTCTTTTCTATTCTGCCTCTCTATCTCATCTTCAGAACTTATCAAATACTTCAACTTTTACATCCATTTTTTTTTTTTTTTTGGTTAAATAACTAGTCTTTCTGGAGGCGGCATTACTGTCACACTCTATTTTTCCTCTCAGAGGTAAAATATTTGCAGGAGGTTTGCCCATCTGTGTAGATCTTCCATTCCATTTCTTCTCTGTATCGTCATGGTCTTGTACCAGCACATACTTTAAGTGAACTCACGTACGGTTTTGATGATAATTTCTCCCAGTTAATCATGCTTACTGTGGCCTTCCATTTGCCTCATTTAAAATGAGTGGAGATGCTAGGTGAAAACACACATAATGGGAGCTAGGTCTGTGAACCCCTAACCTTGAATTTAACCTCAAATATACTTAGAGGATGAACTCTCAGAGTTGGCTCACAGTTTCTTGTTAATTTTACAACATCTCAGTCTCTGCAAGGCCCTCATTCTGACAGGGACTATATATGCTGCAAGGTAAAACTGAAGCCCAGCTAGCGAAGTCACTTGAATTTGCCTGAATCCACACAGAGCTGGCCTTCTGACTGTTGCAGTGTACAGAGGAAAAGGAACAAATCAAAATGAACCCAAAGAACTTAAGACGTTGATTTCCAATGACTTGTTCAAAATTGGAGTAAATGTCAAACTTCCAAATCTCACAGAAGGAAGGCCTTTTATAGACTGGACCCCCTTGAATCTGACCTTCCTCCTTTCTTCCTCACCCTGCCCCTAACCCTATGTCCTGGTCTAGTGGTCCTTTGGGGCCAGATGCTTTGATACTACATGTTTTAGATTTCTTCCTGACCTCTACAGTGCCAAAGAATGAACACTGTTTCTGTTGTTTCTCTGCAGTGACCCCAGTCCCCCAGTAGACATTCATCCTATGCCTGTGTTGGAAGCATTGTTCTCTATCCCTTTTGGTGACAGAAATACCCAGGGAAAGTGGCTATGTTGACTTGATGACTTCTGAAAACATTTATTGATTGATACTTCCAGAAAAGTCTCACATCAACTCTCAATTACAGGGTAGAAATGGAGAGAAGACAAGAAAGCTAAACATGACCACTTATTTATTTATTTATTTACTTACTTATTTATTTATTTATTTATTTTGGAGACAAGGTCTCCCTCTGTCGTCCAGGCTGGAGTGCAGTGGTACAGTCATAGCTCACTGCAGCCTTGACTTGCTGGGCTCAAGTGATCCTACAGCCTCAGCCTCCAGAGCAGCAGGAACTACAGGCAGGTACCACCATGCCTGACTATTTTTGCAGAGACGGGGTCTCACTATGCTGCCTTGCCTCATCTTGAACTTTTGGCCTCAAGCAATCCTCCCACCTTGGCTTCCCAAAGCGCTAGGTTTACAGGCATGAGCCTTCTTGCCCCATCTTTCACCTAACTTTTTAAGAGAAAATATCACAGTTGCTCTGGGCAAGGAAAGGGGTGGCAGGGAGACAGGATGGAGAAGAAAACTCATGGTGACCCCAGGGACTGGTGAGATTTATCACAGGTCGGGTGGTGGCTTCATGGGTAGCTACTGTATTATTATGTTGTATAATTTAAACATAGCATGTATTTTCTAAATATCAAGTACTAGATAAAGAAAATTAAAGGACAAAGGATATCAATGTTAGTCATTACCTAGAGAAATTATGTAATGGAAGGAAATATTGGCTACAGTTTATGCATTTGCATGTTTTTAAAAATTGGCTTTTCTATATTTAAAATAAAATTCCACCTGTTAATATTAGAGTATACTTCAACAAAAAAGACAATGAGTTCAATTTCTCCACATTAGGGAGAAATGTGAAATGTTATTTTTTTTCGCACCAAATTCAAATGAGTTCAACAAAGTCTACACCAAAGTTCACAGGGGGCCGCTGTGATGCCTTGCTTAGCAGAGTGACGAATACGGAGTGCTGCTGGAGAAATGGCTGGCTCCAAGCTCTGGCGGTGGCCTGCAGAACTCAAACATCAGACCAGAGAAAGAACGTCAGGCGCTGCGATGTGTCTTGCCTGCGATGGCTGCTTCAGCCACTCAGACTTCCTCCCTGCCCCCCAAGAGCTCATAGGCCAGAGGGGAAAAGGGAATTTTAGACGTGGCAAGTGCAAAACGTGGCACTGTGCACCAGGAGCAGAAGCAGACCCAGCCGTCTTGGCAAACATGGCTCAAAGCCCTCAAGGGGTCAGGTCACTCTCCCCTTCCCAGAGACAGCCATGCCTTCCATCCAGCAAGTAAAAGTCTCAGTATGATCAGCACATTCAAATAACAAAACACGGGTGAATATTTACAAGTTGTTGGCCATCTGTTGGGTCAAATGCCAAACTTAGCAGAGAGAAGAAGAAGGTACTGAGTGCTTTCTGGAGCAGCTGCTTACCGTCTAGGGCAGCAGTCCCAGGGCCGGGCCTGCTTCTCCCTGACCAGGCACAAACTGTCAGCTTTCTGCATCCAGGTTTCCTCATCTGCAAAAGTGGGTGCTTGGCACCTCACACACTGTCATCTGACCGAAACTGTCCCACAGCGTGTCATGAGGGGGACCGTGAAAACCCTGGGCCATTGTCAAGTACCTCTGAGACCTGCTGGATTTAACCAAGTTAGGCAGGGGAAACCTGACAAAGATTATAAGTGTGTTTGTCCTTCCTACATTGTAAACAGAAAAGACCAAGTGCAACCCACATTTTGGATTCCACTGGTTACCAGAGGCCAGAAGAGAACCTGGCAGGGGCATTCACATCCGACTTGCAGGCTACCTCATATCTCACCTCCACTCAAATCACTATTCCTGTTTCTCAAAATGACCATGGGCTTCTTGCTGGTTTAAGAATATTAACTATTTGATATCTGGAAAAGTAGCTTTTTAGTGTTTCATCAAATAAATTCTATGCAATGTCGCAGAGGCTATGAACAAGTAAAATCATCAATTAAGAGCTAACATTCTAAGCCCTTTAATGATTAATTTCCCTTATGCAAAATGAATGATAATGGTTCCATACATAGCACTAGCCAGGAAACCAAATTTAGTCTTCTTTTCTCCAAAAACTATCGTGTGTGTGACTCCCCAACCTCCTGTTCAGCCAGAAATCACAGCACACCCAACAAAGCATCACCTCTTCCTGACGGCCTCCCCGAATATGCTGAACGTATAATGGTGGTGGCGCCTCTCCTGTCTCTTAGAGACCATCTCTATTCCTATTTTAGCTTCAGTAGACTCCTACAAAATAAGACTAACATCCTTACCTCATCGAATTATTATGAAAATTAAATAGGGTAACATATTTAAAACCCTTATAAATTACAAAACTCCATACAAGGTAAGGTATAATTAACTACCCGCTTTCTCTTGCCAGGCACTGTTACTTTATCTCATCTTCAAACGAAGTCTAAGGGGGAGGTCACTCAGCCACTACAACTCAGCTCTGCTACTTGCTAGCTTTTGTGATCTTTGGCGTTTCCTTAATCGCCCAATGTCCCATCTACAAAAGGGGGATCATTGCAGTCATCTGTCATGGCGTTGCCAGTGAGGATTAAAGGTGTCGGTATTGGTAAAGCATATAGTAAATATAGATGTGTTTATTATTTTATTGCTCTTCCATTCATGGCCAACCACAATTTAGTTCAGATCTATCTGCTTCTCCCACCTCCTCAAGCTGTGGCAACGACCATCCCAGTCTGTAACCTGGGGAAGAGTTTACATTTCTGTTTACATTTGTGTCAGCTGATGGCAAGCGGTAAGGGCAGGGATCACATTTTCTCCCGCGTTCTATTAACCACAGTGCCTGGCACACAGCGGAAATAACCAACATCTGTGGACTTGAATTAGAAAGTCTGTGGCTCTCTTTCATGATTTCTGCTTTCACCAGCCTCGATCTGGCTGCGGTACCAGGACGCAGGAAATGGGAGGAAGGGCCATCGGAGAAATGCCCACAGAAGGAGCGCATGATTGGCGGTTCAGCTGAGACGCCATTTCCCCTTAGGTACACGTCAAAGGATTAAGGGGTAGACCTCCTAGGCAGAAGGCATGAAGGGATTATAAAATGGACACTTGGAAATGCTGAGGGTCTTTTAGACCTTTTCTCTGAAGAGCTAAAGGGTCAAACTCAGAGCTAGAGAGGAAGAAACAACAAGAGAAAAGTGCAGGGCTCAAAGTTACAGGACAGAAAGGGCCTTTGGCTTTGCTCTGGGCTAACAAAGCAGTAATTAAGCTGTGGCCTCTCAGCTCTAAACCTGCTTCCCGCACTCTGCTGTGGGAGACTGGGCTGGACTCTGCAAACTGCACTTCAATGCACTTCAGCCTGGCCAGCGGCTCCCTGGGAAGCGCCTCCAGTTGGCCCTGGAGGAAGGCTGCTGGCCGGACAGAGGAGAAGGGGCTGGCTCCATTCTGCTGGCTTCCTGTTCCTGTCAGGAGCTCAGCAACGCGGCTCCTACACACTGGCAGCCAGGAGCAGAGGCTTCATTCACATCACAGTTTTCCCAACATCACAGCATCAGCCTCATCGCACCCTCCCTCAGAGCTGCCAGTGCAGCCCCTCTCCTTGGAGGTGGGTCCCAGCCCCACGGCTCCCTCCTCTGAGCTCAGAGACACCTGCTTGGCTTGTCCTCCTCTTTGGGGGTCTGGGCCTTAGCTCTGAAGGACCCTCCACTGAGGTTTTAAGTTTCATTAATTCCAGCCTCTTCAATTGTTCCCTCAGCCCCAGAGTGGGGAGATGCTTTCTGTCATCTACCTCCATGACACCTCCACATTCTCCTCTTGACTTCTTAATCACCTCCCTCAAAGGCTAACATGTCTTTAGGTTAAATTCTCTGTATTAAAAACCAAACAAATGGCATGGTTTCTGTCTCCTGCCTGGACCTCACTGATATGGCAAAGAAGGAAGAGAGAAACAAATTTATCAAGAAGACTGTGGTCTCTACCCCTGTTATCACACCAGATTCTAATAAAGTACAGAAAGAAAACACAGAAAAACCAATTCACAACATAAATTTAAACAAAGAACTGCAGGAACAAGGGTGTTGATAAGTTGCTCAGGGAATAACAAAGGTGCTTCAGGCATGAATCCTCCGCTCATTGAGGGAAACTTCAAAGGTACCAACTCTCCTCTCCTAATACTCAACAAGAAAACACTCTCCAAGTACTATGCCCTACACTGAAGGATCCCCGTCCCTGCAAAGAAAAGATCCTAGGCCTAATGCCCTCAAGTTTCTTTCCCTTCCATTCTCAAAAAATACTCAGCATGTCAGAAGAGAACTCCAGCCAGGTGAGGGACCTGGGAATGAATGTCAGGAAGGGTGAAGGAGTACGGAACAGGACTGGAGGGGCCTGTTCCCATGCCTGCCACATGGAAATACTCCTTTCACAGATCCTTAGCCAGGGATTTAGTGCTGTGTGTCCAGCCACCTGCTACCCTGTGGGGCCATCATGAATTGTGTTTGAGCAATAGCAATGAGCCAGAAGACACAGCCCTGCACTCTGACTGGCACAGGACCCTCCCACTGTCCTCCTGTCCCCAGGGCTTCTCCACTGCCCTGAAATGCCATAAAAAATTCAGCCTGAGCCTGAATAAAATAGAATCAAACATTTTCCTACAGTCTGTTTTCTTTCAATAACTTCCTCCCCAAATAACCCAAGGATTCAAAATGGTTTGCAGAGTCTCACCATTGTCCCCACTTGACAGGTAATATGTAGACAGCCTTTGTTCCCATGGAAAGTGTGAAGAACCTGAATCTGACAAACCACACAGGAGGTCATTTCCTCTTGGCAGAGATTTCCACAGGTGCTAAATTTCTTTAATTTATTTATTTTTGTGGAGAGGGAGGCGGAAGAGGATGGGCATAAAAAGACGACTACTGGCTCGTCATTTCAGTTGGAGGGGTTTCTCTGCAACATTTTCTCTAGCTTTCTCTGCTGCACCTTCTCTTACAGGCATCACTTTGTCCTTGCATTGTGAAGATAACTGTTTGCTGGGTACGGCGGAGCACCTCTGTGTTTGGAAAGGTGCCAGCAGAGGCTGAGGGGCGGGAGGTGCAGTTCCTCCATGCAGGAGCTATAGGGGTAAGCTTCCGAGAGACACGGCTTCGCATGAGCTGGAAAACCTTGCATGGATATGCTTGTTACTCACTCACGGTTGGCAGGATCCTGTCTGTTCTGTCCACCCCTCCTCACTTGTTCTGTGTGCTGCTAATGAACCAGAACCACGGCAGTGCTCAGGATGGCTTTGGTCGGCTCACCCTTTCTAGTACTGTGACAAGGAGATAAGGCAGAAAGCAGAGATGGGAGGAGGGTGAGGGCCAGAGGGAAGATTTGTGAGATGAGGCAGAGAGAGAAGAAGAACCCATTGCCTTAAGAGGCGGGGCCATGAGCAGGCTGCGACCAGGTGCTGTGTGGCCCGGTGTGATGGATGGTTGGTCCCTCACGCCACCAGCTATGACTTCAAGAGGCCTAGGTACCTGCTAGGTCCTCCTTTCTGGGCTTCTCTCACTCTGGGCCTGGTGGCAGGCAAGGAGTACTGACTGTGCTGTGAATATGAAACATTTCTTTCCTAAGGGAAAGCGAGGGGAGACAAAGCAGGGTATGTCAACATCAGAGGCAGTGTCTGCTGTCTTCCCCATTCTTACTGGCTACTGGTTGTTTTGAAATACGGGATCTCTCCAGGTGAATAGCATATGTCCTCTCAGCTCTAAAGCAAAGGCACTAGATAAATCTAATAAACAAAGAAAGCCTGGGGCTGAGGCTCAGTCTATTTCAGGGTTGGCAGGTTGGTGAATTTTCCACTGTAAGATCGCACCACTGTTTTCAAGGGATTTAAAATATTACAAGTGATAGTAGAGGCTGTATCTCTTAAAGATTTGAACCAATCAAAGTAAATATGGCAGATTTGTTTTTTCTTCTTGTGGTTTTTTTGTTTGTTTTTTCCTGGTTTTTTTGGAGACAAGGTCTCACTGTGTCACACAGGCTGGAGTACAGTGCTGTGATCACGGCTCACTGCAGCCTCAACCTCCTGGGCTCAAGTGATTCCCTGAACTCAGCCTCCCAAGTAGCTGGGACTACAAGCATACACCACTATGTGTGGCTAATTTTTGATTTTTTTGTAGAGATGGAGTTTTCCCATGTTGCCCAGGCTGGTCTCAGATTCCTGAGCTCAAGCAGTGTTCCCACCTTGGCCTCCCAAAGTGCTGGGCTTACAGGCGTGAGCCACCACGCCCGGCCAAATATGGCATATTTTAAAAGGCTAGAGCAGCAATATAAAAATATAAGCATCTACAAAATGTACTGTCTGCAAACACTTCGGCATCAATTGACCCATCTTAGACAGTCTTCCTTTTCACTCATTCATTCAACAGATATGTATAGAACACTATGTGCGAAGAAACACGAAAGGCACACAAGATTAGTAAGATACTCTTTTTCCACAAGAAATTTACCAAGTGATGGGGAAGTAAGTATGGGTTAAATTAATTTAAATATTTAATTTAAACATCGGTTACACCAATTTAAGGAACGAAGTACAAACACAGTACTATGGGAATCCAAGGCGCAATCATGATCTGTTGGGAGGATCGTAGAGTGAGGGGCTATGTGAATTGATGATTGGATAATGGCAGGAGTGGAAAGGGATAGGATCCTCGGGGCAAGAAGAAATGGGTCTGGCAACAATATTCCATCAGCAAACGCTGGGAGGTAAAGCTGAGGTTCCTTCAAGCTCCACATGCCATGGTATAGATGAACGAGGTTTAGTATGTCGAATGTGAAACACAACAGGTCATCTGAGTGGACGTGCCAGCAGGCACCTGGATTGCCTATAGCTCGAGGAGGTGTTCAGGCCAGAGGCAAACCTCGTGAGAGCAGAAGTCACGTCTCGTGTTTCTGTGATCTTCCCCACAGAATCCAACAGGGTGGTCACAGGTGTGCACAGAGAAGCTGACGTAAGTTGTGGAGGGGACATAAGATTTCTTCTCATATTCAATCAACTCTCAAATACAGAAAGCTGACCACCTCGTCTAGGAGCACTTGGTTCTAGTGTTTTCCCTTGTTCCTGCTGTTTGTTACTCGACCTTAGTGTGACTCTCAGATATCTAAACTTCATTTAAGTACGGTATTCTTTTCTCTAAATTCCAGGAAATTAATTTATAACTTTGTCAAAAAAGATGAAATGATAGGGTTTTCTTACCCAAGATTCAATGGCATTAACACCAAAAGATTCCCTCATCCATTCCCGAAGGTCCAATAAACAGAAGTCTGGGTTTATTGTGAAAGTGTAATGTTGCACTCATATTTATTTTCTTAGATCGACATGTTTTTTATATGTGATTGATATGGATAATTTACACCATATCACCAGAATACATTCTCACAGCTCATCTCCATGACTGCTTAGTAATTTCTCATGGTTAATCCATTTCCCAGGAATTTCACTCTAAGCTTACAATGTGCAAAGCAATGAGCTGTTAGGAAATTTAAAATAAGTAAGACACAGGTATTCTTCAAGAGGAGTTTGAAATTTAGAGAAAGGGAAAGGCCTGGAAATGTTTATAACATAAGACATGATAGGCCAAATGCAAAAGTGGAGCAAAATCTCTTCCCTCAAAAAATTAAAGTGCTGGCCAGCTTCAGTACAATGGACAAAGCTGTACTTCCACTGACTAACATAAAGTCTACTGGGATAAGGACTGCACATATGGGATTGAGGGGTAAAACAGGCATGTGAATAGTGCATGAGGCCCATTTCCTACTCAAATCCATATCAACAGATGCTACACTGGGAATCTTTTTCTCAGAGATGGGGACAGATCTGAATGAATGCTCACATTCCCAGCCTGTCCCTCCTAAAACAACGAACACTTCTGTGCTAGATGACACCAAGGTACAGCTGGTAGCTATGAACTCAGTAACTGTGGAGCACTGTGCTGGAGCCGAAGGGCTCTCAACCGGGCTGGCTGGGTGCCTGAGACTCTAGGCAAGTGAATCTACATCTCCAGGAATAGTGCTGGGCATCGGTCTCCTCTAAAAGCTCCCCAGAGAACTTAGACACATACAAGCACTGCTCCAGCCTCACGCAACGTGTTTCTCTCACTCAGTAAAAGGCCACTGGTCATCTATGAACGTTCTTCACTATCACATGTGCCTGCACTGAGATCCAGTCCAGTAGCACCATCAACTTCAAATATGTTATCTAACATTACTGAGCACTTAGAGTATGTCAGGTACTGAACTGAGGACCTTACATACATTTTGATATATAATCTTCAAAAACTACCTTAGGAGTTAAGTCCCATATTGGTTTCCCAATTGATAGATGGAGAAACTGTAACTTGCAGTTAAGTGACTGTGCAGTCACACAGCGATGCAGGGTGGAGCTGGGGATGGAAACGATCTCTGCTCGGCATCCAAGTTTATGCTTCTAATCACTAGACTATAGTAGCTCATTTATATGTATGGAATATTCAATTTTTTAATGTGCTCTGCATCTATGCACAAAAAGCTAAGTGACACATACTTATCCATAAAATAGAGAAAAATAAAATATCTACTTGGAAATGATTCACCAAAAGGTTATATATTCAGCATTTATTTTCATAAGCTATTTTGCTCCTTATCTGTGTCCAGTCTCAGCATCCAGACTCTTAGCAGGATACCACTGGCGTTCCCAGATACGGCAGGTTGCAATGTGCTTCATCCAACACTTAAGGAATCACTGCAGCGAGGCTGCTGCATTCCAGCGCATCTGCTGAGGTAGCCGCACTCAGTGTGCAAATCGAGCAGGCTCTGAAAAACATGGCACTGCCAAAGCGAAGCTACGGGGTTCTTGCTGTCTTCAAAATAAAATATGATTCTTACATTGTTCAAGAGAAGATGACTGCCAAAGACAAACTAGTTTTCTGAGCTCTGTCCTCTGATAAGCATGTACTGCAAAACTGCCACATGAATACTAATTTTACCACTAAGGGTCAATATTTATGCAGCTCTAGCTGCCTGCCAAGTGCTCTCTTGAGGCTTTCTGTTAATCCTCACACCAACCGCTCATCAGAGCTGAGGAGACCGAGGCACAGCCAGGCTAAGAAAGTTGCCCCGGGTTAAGTTAGGAAGCAGCCGAACTGGGGCTGGTGGACCTGGGAGAAGGGGAGCTGGCTCTGGCTCCTTGGCTTTTTACCACCCCCTCCCTACAGATGAGGCTGTGTGACAGGCCTTGGGATTATAAAGGTATCTGAGCTGCAGTTCCTTGAGAAGCGGAGAAACACACCCACCACCGTGGAGGTGGGACGTGGACCCATCACCGTGGAGGTGGGACATGGACCCATCACCGTGGAGGTGGGACATGGAGGGCCAGTTGTCTAAGTCTAAAGGAGCAACATAGTAAGGACTAACCTAAAACTGTCAAGAAAGACTATCAGGAAAGGTTCCCTCTCGTAGAGTATTAACTCCTGGAAAATGGTTCCAAAGAGCTGATCGCCTACGGCGATGATGTGAATATAGAGAAAGGCGTAGAGAAACAGGCAGGCATGGCCTTAGGATGAAAACAGAACTGAAGGCTGTAATGTCAGGCTGCCTGGGGATCACAGATGAGGCAGCTGGATCCCCACAAAGAATTGCACGCGAAAGAACCTAGCAAGTCTGGAGCCTGGTGGACAATGAAATAAACGGCGATTACTGGTTAGGAAGCACTTGGAGAAGGAGTCCTGTGATGGAAAGAAAGGCCCAGTAGGCAGAACCAGCGGAACCCATTGGTTGAACAGAAGACATGGATTTTCTTTCTTTTTAGCAAGGCGAAAGGGGAGAGGTCAGAGCAAAGCTAAAAGGTGAGCAAGCTGGCAGGGGAGGGAGAGGGCAGCTGCCAGGAGCCCATTAGCAGAGGTCGCTAGGACTTTGCTTTTATACGCAGACACTGCAAAACTGACAGCTCATGGGCCAAACAGTGTGCTGCTTTGTGTTTTACTCTGAACAATTTTTCTACAGGAAAATCAGGAAAGTTAACATCTTCCAGATTTCTAACTTACCTTTTAAAAAATAAAAGTCAAGGCAGATTGGCCTTGGGCTTCCAGGAGGCCACAGCGTGGTCCTGTAGAGAAGAGGCTGGCAATGCCCTGCTGCCCGCGACCCATACCACTTCCCCCTGCCCTTCACCCTGGGCCCCTTAACATGTGGGCATCCCCTGCCTGGTCCATGTACGCATTTGAACAGGTGACCCTAAGTTCAGAGACTAAGAACAGGAGGGAATACGGCTGCCTTGGGGAAGAACAAGGACCCATGCTTTACAGTAAGGGGAGACTCGATTATGAAGAGGCCCTGCCGTCACCTTCACTGGGGAGTTAAAGGCCAGAGAAGACCACTTGCCCACGAGTGCTTCCAGCCTGCTCCCACCTCCCATTCCCACCACAGTCAGGGTTTGACCTATCTTAAAATATGTTATTTCATAATTTACATACACTGTCCCATTAAACAACATGTATTAAAAATATATTACCTCATTTAACAAGCTTATGAGATAAATATCATTGTCCCCCTTTTACAGATGAGAGTGTTGAGGTTTAGAGAGTTACGTAATTAGCCCAAGGTCACACAATGGAGATCTGAACAAGGGCAGTCCACCTCCGGAGCTCATGAACTTGAGGTGGTATGGGATATTAGACCCAAAGAATGTTAATAGATGCTCTCTTTAAGAGGATTTTTCATGTCAAGTAAGCTAGGGAAATATTCGTTTCAGGTTTCTTTCTTAAGATTCTCAGAATCTTTAAAATACTAATGGGCTTTGTGAATCTTCAAATGTCTCCAAATTGAGTCATGAAATCTTTGCCAGAAACACAGCATGAAATATGCTGTGGTGGAAAGATGGTTTCTAAAGCAAGATGAATGAAAACTTCTAATTATGGGTCGAGCAATGTGGATTTTCTAAGCCAAATCAATTATTTGCAAACCTTACATTTTTGAAAACAGTACTTCATGTATAGACATCTATTAGCTTATGATCCCACCTTTTCCTTACTAACCTAAAATCTCAATGAAAATAAATCCTGTTGTTATGATTCTATTAATCTGAAATTCTATGAACTGTGACTCTTGCTATCTTCAACCATAGCAAGATAATAAAAAATAATCCCACATATGTATAGGATATTTTGACATGTATTGTTTTACATATTCCTTAATATCACCTTTATGAAGTAGAAATGATTTTGTTTCCATTTTATAGATGAAGAAAATTAGGCCCAAAAAGGTTAAACGAATTGACAAAGGTCAAAGAGCAAGCAAGTAAGTGACAGTACATCTTTAAGTGTTGCCAGACATTAATGTACTGACTAAATACTAATACAGTTTTTATAAGAAAAGCATTTAGTTCTCTTAGTTATCAGGAGATTATTCATATTATTAAGTCATACAGCTTCCATTAGCCACACATTTTGATAATCCCATTCCTCAACCTTGGTAGTTTAAAGAGAATGTATTATAATAAGTCTTCTAAGTAATGTGGTTTAGCATATCAGGATTACAAGGTCTTCAATACGCCAAAAAGTCAATCCTAAGTGTCAATAGTTTTTAAAACAGAAACATGGCTACCAAGAATTTAAGGAAGAATTAACAACAACCCTTCTCAAACGATCCCAAAAATTTAAAGAGGAAGGAACACTTCCAAACTCATTTTATGAGACAAGCATTATCTCATTCCTAAGTTAGACAAGGGTACTACAAAAAGAAGAAAGAAAATTACAGACCAATATTTCTAATGAATATGGATAACAAAATCCTCAACAAAATACTAGTAAACTGAATTCAGTTGCACATTAAAAAGATCATACACCATGATCAAGTGGAATTTCTCCCTGGGATGCAAGGATGGTTGAACATACACAAATCAATAAATATGATTCACCACATTAACAGAATGAAGAATAAAAATCATATGATCATCTCAAAAGACGTAGAAAAAGGAAATGACAACATGCAACACTTTCATGATAAAAACACTCAATAAATGAGACACAATAAAAGCCATATATGACAAGCCCACAGTACATATCACACTCAAAGTTGAAAAGCTGAAAGCTTTTCCTCTATGATTAAGGAAAAGATAAAGATGCCTACTCTTGCCACTTCTAGTCAACATAGTACTAGAGGTGCTAGCCAGAGCAATTAAACAGGAAAAAGAAGTAAAAAGGCATCTAAATATGGCAGGAAGATAAATTGTCTGTTTGAAGATAATATGATCTTACATATAGAAAACTCTAAAGATGCCACCAAAAATCTGTTAGAACTAATAGACAAATTCAGTATAGTTGCAGGATACAAACATCAACAAACATCAGTTGTGTTTTTATACACTAACAATAAACTACCTGAAAAAAAATCATTATGAAAAATAGTACAGTGGTTCCTCCATACATCCATAAATTGAAAAAAGAACTACCATATGATCTAGCAATCTCCCTTCTAGGCATACATTCAAAGAAAATGAAATCAGTATTTAGAAGAGAGATCTGTACCCCATGTTCACTGCAGCATTAGTTAGACTAGCTAGTGGAAACAGCCTAGGTGTCAATGATAAATGAATAAAGAAACGGACATATCTATGTGTATATAAGTGTTTATATGTAAATATAAGTATATATATGTGTGTATTCCATATATAATGGAATATTACTATATTTGAATATTATATATAATGGAATATTATATATATAATATATTGGAATATTATTTAGCCACAAAAGGAAGGAAATCCTGCCATTTGTGACAACATAGATGAACCTGGAAGACATTATGCTAAGTGAAATAAGCCAAACATATAAAGACGAATAGTACATGATCTCACTTAGATGAAAAATCTTCAAAAAGTTGAACTAACTGAAGCAAAGCATAGAAAGTTTCCAGGGGCTGGGGGTGGGAGAATGGGGAGGTGTTGGTCAAAGGGCACAAACTTCTAGTTATAAGATTAATAGGTTCTGGGCATCTAATATACAGTATGATTACTATAGTTAATAATACTGTATTCGTTTACTTGAAATTTGATGAGAGCAGACTTCAATTGTCCTTACTGTACATATACTCACACATACACAAAAAAATGATAACTGAGTGGTGATAGATATGTTGATTAATTTGGTTATAGTAATCATTACACAATGTATGCAGACATCGCATCATCACATTGTATACCTTGAATATATAAATTTTTGTCAATTAAATATTTTAAAATAAAAAACAGTAAAATAGAAATATGAAGATTTTTAGTCTACAGAAAAGTAAATATTTATTTTCCCCATATAATTCTGCTTTCTTTTCATATGTAACATATATATGAATCTTAAAGACCTTTAGAGCACCATGTTTTGGTATGAAAAAGAATATGGGAAGGATATTACAATAAGAGAAACAATGCATTTTTCTTCTCTATGCTGCCTCTTGTCATTTAGTTTCTGTGTAACCTAATTCTTATTCTGATCAGAGAAGAAGGAACTGAAAATCAGGATTTTATTAACATCATCGATATCGCCCCACTCCTTGGCAAATGCACAAACATAGTCCTCTGGTTTCTAATTATGCATTTCACAGAAGAGTTTCCATGGCTGCTCTCCATGCAGATGATGAATAAAGTAGCTTTTGTTTTCAGAGATTTATTTCGAAGACCTCTTCATTAAACGCTATTTGGGGGCAAATGCGTATCTATGGAGGGTTAAGAAAAACATGCTGATAAAATAGCCATCAAGGAAATGTGCCACTGACAAAATCTAACATGGTCTGTCTTCAAAGAATACATTTAAAATATATAAACACACACACATGCACAGGCACACATGGGAAGGAGAGAGGGAAGAGGGGAGAGAAAATGAGAGAGGAAGCCTGGAAGGAGGAATTAATTTTAAAAAGACCTTTGAAACCACATTTAAAATATATGAAAATTCTAACCAGAGTAATCATTACTTGCAAATATGGCTGAGTGTTGAGAAGTCAAACCAAGCGGTCTGCTTGTTTGTTCTGATGGTGGGGTGCTGGGGTGGGGAAAAGATGATAATGTTGCAAAAATTACCCAATTCTTTAACGGAATCTAGTAATTCTGCTTTTTTTTCTGTCTCACAGTTTTGATGAAGGAGTGAATGGGTTTATAGGACTGAAAGGAAGAGAGTAGAATTTTGACAGGCAGTGGGAAAGGGCTGACTCTATGCCAACTTCTTATGTTGTCAGGCAGGAACTCGGCCCATAGGGTCCTCATCCAAACACTCAAGGAGTGTGTGTGTGTGTGTGTGTGTGTGTGTGTGTGTGAGAGAGAGAGAGAGAGAGAGACAGAGAGAGAGAGAGAGAATGTCAGGGGAGAGCTAGCTAAGGGGAGAAACTGGAACTAATGGCTATTCCATTATAGAAACAGAGATACCTCCTGGAAAAATCCTTCCTTTTGTTTCTGAATTCCTTCACAAACTGGGTAAAAAAGGCACTGAACCTTTAAGAAACAGCAATAGTTTCCTCAGGAAATAAGTGCAAAATGCATCACATTTAGGGACACGAAGAAGAACCCTTTCAAAACAGACGTCCCCAGTGAGAACAGCCACTTGCCTGTGCCCGGGATGGAACAGGCTGCAGGATTATCACATTAGGAAGGGTATGAACCAGGCTGCCAGGGTTTAACCCGGCTTCCTCACTGACTTTCAGAGTCCTGTGGCCTTAGGCCTGTTATCTAACCTTTCTAGGTCTCAGTTTCCTCATCCGTAAAACGGGAACAGTAACAATATCTATGTAATAGGTTTTTAAAAAATATGTAAAATGCTTAGAACAGTACCTGGAAGTAAGGCTTAAGGATCTGTTAAACAAACAAACCACTCTAATTGTAAATACAGACAGGCTGAGTGAGCTGGTTTCTGTTAGGGAACAATTTTATTTATTAATAATGTAAATGGCAGCCATGTTTCTCTGGAAGATTTTAAGCTGCCATACAAATGAAATCTCTTGGAAGCAGAGCTGTCTTTATTCATTTTATAAATAGGGAGACTGAGGCACAGTAGGGAACACTTAAGCATGTATGACTCTTCCACAGATTCTGCAGAATGCCTCTCACCTGGCTACAGGTGCACAATCAACACTGGTGGACCGAGCCGAATTTCCAGAGGTCCAAGACCTATCTGCTCATGCAACCAAGATAGAAATGTTCTTCTTTATTCTAACACCACTCATTCTAGACATTCTAATTGCTAAGGAAGAACAGTGATATATTAGGCACACTGACCATTTTGTTTTCATAATTACTTCTCAATTTTAAGCATGAGAATTATGTATTGGACACAGGGACCACTTATCCATGGACTGGTAAGATGTTTGTTTGGAGAGTATCACTGGTCTAACAATGAAAGAATGAGGGCTGGAAATCACCAGTCATACCGCCACAGCACACTGATTTCTTACAGCTCATTAGGCCTTGGCTAAGCACCCATTTTAATAAACTCAAATATCTCTATGTGAGCTTCACAGCTCACCCTGCAGGCAGGGCAACACACCCAAGCAGTCAAAAGTCAACCATCATGGAATCTGCAAGTTCAACACTGTTGTAACCACAATGATATCATGAACTTTAGTATTCCATGTCTCAGAGTTTAACATAAAGAGCTATTTTGCTGAAAGTGCAAACAATTTTTTTTTAACTTTGGAGAAGGTCATCTTTTTAATTTGGTGAAATTTGACTAAAAGTTAGCCCAGCCATGGAGAGTTTTACATCAGCATATACATCACAAACTTAGAGTTACCTGGTGGCCATGGCTCTGCCAGAAATTGTCAGCATGAACTACGTGAAATTTTTAATAAGTGACTGGTTTTTGACACCTAGAAAAGCAATTTCATATGGGCTACCTGATAGTTGTATAACGTAGGACAGATTTCTAAATTCTCTAAATGTCAGTTTCTCATCTGCAAAATGGGACACTCTTAGTACTTTCTTTATGGTATTATTGTAAAGATTCTAGGAAATACATGAAAAGCATTTAGCATAGTCACCGTGGGTCCATTAGTACTTAACATAGGTAAGTCATTATTTGTAGTCATAATATTAGCACCTGGTTCTGATGCTAAACTGAAAGTATGTTATTGTGACCATTTTTAAAAGTGCATCAGGAATTAAGGGCCTGGCTCCTCAGAGAGAACCACTCCATGCCCCAACCTGCAGAGGCAGGACACCTCACGATGCCCTCCTTTCTTTTTGCTCCCTCTTCAGCATTAACAGCGGTTTCAACAAAGCAGCTGTCAGCTGGAGGAGGGTGCCAGGGCTCAGAGCAAACAAGCATACCCAGCAACTGGCACACACCTGGCTGGGAACTGCCTGTATGACATGCCAAGAGTTCTGCTGCCCTCTGGGACGATGTTCAGCTTCTTCAGCAGCAGCACTAGCCGGTTAGACATATGACAGATTTTGGTTTTTTAAGAAAAAGCAAAATATCACTCATCTAAAGGCTTTCTGAAATCCCCTTTCTGCCCACTATGGCCGACCCTCATTTCTCTATGTGTATGTGTGGGTTTGGTTTTTAACTTCTTTTTGTATTCCTAGTCAAGAGAGCAGTAAATGTTCTGAAACTGTTTCTTGGGCACTGTTTTTCTCTCCTCAGCTGCACTCGGTGCTAAGGCAGGAGCCATCCCTGGTGCTGGGCACATACCAGGCTCTCAGTGAACAGATGGTGAATAATTGATGCTGCAAATCCAGTTGTGAAAATGGCTTCTTGTCCTCTGTAATTCTGCACACCTTTAAGGCTGCAAGCCTTCAAAACCACCACCATGGCCCTTTTCACTTCCTGTAAACTCTGTCACGCTGCTGTGAATTCCAAATTCTTAATTTTATGCGCACAGAGGGAAAACTTTCCAGAACCAATGAACAGACAACCTTCCCAAAGGTTCTGTTTATCTTTCATACTAAACAAATGTGGTTTTTGGCAACCTACGTCTTCCACTAATTGTGCATATTGACAGATAGATATTTATGTCCACAGATGGTAGCAGAGGATAGGAACCAGTATCCAATGTGGACGTGAAGAGGGCTGCCTGGACTGGGAAGGGTGAAGCCTCTCTCTGAGAATGGTTTCCCAACTTCCATCTCATGAATGGCAGTGTCCAGAGCATGACAATCAATCACGTCTTCCGAGCACTGTCTAGCACTATCCCTGCACACAAAGCCATCTCTCAGGCAAGGTCTCACTTACCCTTGTGAGGTGAGTAAGGGAGGCATTATACCCACTTTACAGAGAGAAACTGAGGCAAATGTGGCAGCAGAGACACACGGGGGCTGCTGCTGCTGGCCATGTGGGTATCTGGGCTTTAGGTGGGTGCAGCTGTTAGGACAGGGGCACCTTGTTTCTGTGTGGTTGTTTCTCTGGTTGAGAAATAGATATGCCTCAGAGAGCCTCCATTTCTTCAAACAAAAAATGAGAGTAACACAATTTAGAGAATCAAACCGTCTTAAACTCTACCCTTCCTCCTTCCTTCCTTCCTTCCCTCCCTCCCTCCCTCCCTCCCTCCCTCCTTCCTTCCCTCCCTCCCTCCCTCCCTCCCACCTCCCTCCCTCCTTCCTTCCTTCCTTCTTTTTTGGACGGAGTCTCCCTCCGTTGCTGTGGAGTGCAGTGGCATGCCCTCGGCTCACTGTAACCTCCACCTCCCGGGTTCACGCCATTCTCCTGCCTCAGCCTCCTGAGCAGCTGGGATTACAGGTGAGTGCCGCCTGCCTCGGTCTCCCAAACTGTTGGGATCACAGGCATGAGCTACTGTGCCCGGCCTACCCTTTCTTTCTATAGGCCCTATGTTCTGACAAAGCAAAAGCAGACAAAACTAAAGGCAGAAAACAACAACAACAACAACAAACAAAAAACAAGATAGAATGAGTAACTGATTCAAATGTGAGAGCAATATTTTTTTAAAGCTATTTTATTTTTAAGTAGATTTGCAGAGATGTGTAAAGTCTTATTTGCATCATTAACAAGTGACAGCATTGCCATGGTGATTACTTATTTTCAGAAAAGAAATAACCATAGATCATTCATTAATAACTCAACAAGATACAAGGTGCTGGTCAGGGACTGGCAGGCACACACATCCCTCCACATGCAGTATAAAGCATGTTCTAATGGACAAAGAAAAATATTGGTTTGGGGGAAAAATAACTTGTTCCTTCTGCTAAACCCAGAGAATAGGCATTAAAACCTCATAATAGTCTGGGCATGGTGGCTCATGCCTATAATCCCAGCACTTTGGGAGGCTGAGGCAGGTGGATTACCTGGGGTCAAGAGTTTGAGACCAGCCTGGCCAACATGGTGAAATCCCATCTCTACTAAAAATACGAAAATTAGCTGGGTGTGGTGGCGGGCACCTGTAATCCCAGCTACTCGGGAGGCTGAGGCAGGAGAATCTCTTGAACCCAGGAGGCGGAGGTTGTAGTGAGCCGAGATCGCGCTGCTGCACTCCAGCCTGGGCGACAGAGCAAGACTCCATTTAAAACAAACAAAAACTCCATAATAAGATGGGCAAAGTCACTGGCAAAATGTAAGAGCAGTGAAAAACATGTTTTGAAACATTTATTTACACCTTTAAGTACATACAGCAACTCCTAGCAGGGCAAGAAGAAGTTTATACACAAGCCTTAATATACTCATTTAAATACTTGTAAAGCATTTATTTAATACACTGACATGGACATTTATAGCTATAAAAATTAAGGCAATGTTTTCTCTATGTCAGGTACTGTGCTAAGAATTTTATGTGTATTGAAACTCACTAATCCTCACAAAACCTTATCCTCCACGTAAGCATTAATATTATTCCCATTTTACAAATGAGTACACAGGCCAGAGAAATGTCATAAGCTAGTAGAGGTGGGATGTGAATTCAGGCAGTCTGGCTCTAGGGCTCATGTCTTGCCACTGTTTTCTTTTTCTTTTTTTCTGAGATGGAGTGCCACTGTGTCTCCCAGGCTGGAGTGCAGTGGCGCGATCTCGGTTCACTGCAAGCTTCGCCTCCTGGGTTCACGCCATTCTCCTGCCTCAGCCTCCCGAGTAGCTGGGACTACAGGCGCCCGCCACCACACCCGGCTAACTTTTTGTATTTTTGGTAGAGACGGGATTTCACCGTGTTAGCCAGGATGGTCTTAATCTCCTGACCTCATGATCCGCCTACCTCAGCCTCCCAAAGTGCTGGGATTACAGGCGTCAGCCACGGCGCCTGGCTCACTGTTTTCTTTTTGCTTAGTTATCTTTTTATTTTCAATTTTTTTAAAGTTATTTTCAAATACGGTGGCTCATCCTATAATCCCAGCACTTTGGGAGGCTGAGGCAGGTGGATCACCTTTGGCAACACCCTCACAGACACACCCAGGATCCATACTTTGTATCCTTCAATCCAATCAAGTTGACACTCAGTATTAACCATCACAATTACAAATACCTTACAGATAATATTAACAGATGCTAAAACCAGTGAATAGAATGTGATGAGACTCAACCTTAAAGTACCACTCCATAAATAACTTACTTATAATGTGTAAAGGGGGAAAGGGTAAGTTTGTGATAGAGAAACATGGTGCGCATCACCTTAACCTAATGGTCAAAGCTAGCGCCACCAATGTGGGGGCAAACTGACACCATGCCCCTCCTGACACAACGCATCGAAAAGGACAAAACTGCACTTCTGTGGTATTTCACTAAAAATGCACAATCTGAAGCCAATAAATAGTATAAAACAGAATGAAATCGAATTTTATGTTATGAGGAAGGTTCTGTCAATTCGAATGGAAGCCCATTCTACTATATTGGCCTGTAATCTTCAAAAATATCACGATTAACTAACACAAAGCAAGACTGAGAAACTATTTCAGATTCAAGGAGACCAAAGAGCTATGACAACAAAATACAATGTATAAAATTGTATTGAATCCTGGATCAGGAAGAAAATGGCAATAAAGGACACTATTTATGAGAGAGAGCTGACAAAATTTGAATATGGGCTTTGGATTAAATATTGAATCAACATGAAATTTCCTGACATATATTAACTTTACTGTGATTATGTAAGGAAAAGTTCTTGATCTTAGAAAACACATGATGCTTTTAGGAGAAGAGGTTATGTGTCTCCTATCTGCTCTCAAATATTGAGTGGAGGGGGGAGGTACAGATACACAGCTGATCCTCATGACGCCCAGATCCTGTGTGCACTCATTCATCTACTTGTGAACATTTATTTGTAACCTCCAAATCATTCTTTGCCATGCTCCATGAAGGAGCGAAAATTTAGAGAAACAGAACACACATGTTCCCAGCTGACGCTGAACAAGGTGATGGTCTATGGTCTGCATTCTTGTTTTATTTTGATTAAGTGCCACATTGTTTGGAATTTGGTGCTTTATGTTGGTGGTTTCACAGTTTAAAATGAACTCCAAGCATGGTTCTGATGTACTCTCTGGTGTCCCTTAACCCAAGAAGGCTGTGATGTGTCTTATGGAAAAAATACTTGTGTTTGAGTTATAGTGCTATTGGTCAAGAGCTCAATGTTAACAACACAAGGACACACAGCTGACCATTGAACAACATGGGTTTGAACTTCACTGGTCCACTTATATGTGGATTTTTTTTTCAATCAAATGTAAACGGAAAATATAGTATTCTCTCGATCCTAGAATACAGAAGCTGACATTTTATATATGCAGGTTCCACAGGGCCAACTACAGGACTTGAGTATGTACAGGTTTCAGTATCTGCAGGGGGTCTTGGAACCAGTTCTCTGAGTATACTGAGGAACAACTGTAATTTAAATAAAGTACCACTAAACAGAAACACGCATAAAACAAAGCTATTCATTAAATGATTTGATGAAAAGGTGATCAGAAGCTCCCAGGAACCTAATCCTGCATTTTCTCTAGGAACTAAATCTCAGTATTCAGTGTTCAGGGCAAGTTTATAGAACATATTTACTGCAAATAATGAGAATTTACTGTACACACACACATACACACAAAATCTGAATAAAGAGTATAGCTTTCATTGCCACAAAGTATTTATTTTACACATTCTGCATAATGTATTTAACCACTCTCTTCCTGAGGGAGGCATAGGGTGTCAACATTCTACTATTATAAATGTGACCGCTCCATACATTAGACTTATGTTTCTCAAAAGACTCTCCTAATGCCTGTAATCCCAGCACTTTGGGAGGCCGAGGTGGGCAGATCAGGAGGTCAGGAAATTGAGACCATCCTGGCTAACATGGTGAAACCCTGTCTCTACTAAAAATACAAAAAATTAGCCAGGTGTGGTGGCACACACCTGTAGTCCCAGCTACTCAGCAGGCTGAGGTAGGAGAATCGGTTGAACCTGGGAGTTGCAGTGAGCTGAGATCGCAGCACTGTAGTCCAGCCTGGATGACGGAGTGGGACTCTGTCTTTAAAAAAAAAAAAAAAAAAAGACTCTCCTAGTGATTTTCATAAAGAAGTAGTTGAGAAGCACATGCAATTAGCATATTCACTACTTAAATACAAATGCTGCTGTTGAAGTGTTCCTTGGAAAACATTTGCCAGCCTTTACTGTATAGCAGGCTAAACATTTCTCCAATGTTCACCACTATTTTGGTGAGCAAATACTTTAAGTCATAGACTGTAGAAAATATACTTTAACTGAAAATGTTCTACTTCCCTTAGATTGCTCACTAAAGATTACTGAATACTGATAGGACCCAGACACTGTGCTTGTGTGAGAGAGAAAACCAGTGCTGGGCCCTGAATATACAAGGAATGCCATGTGATCCACTATACTTAAGGATCTCCCATGCCAGGAAGCAGAGAGAGAACGCCCGTGCCTGGAAAGTGTCGTAATTAAGCCCAACAGAAAGAAGGCACTTAAATGCTGTCAGAAGTTTGTTGAATAAACAAAGGGAAATGGAAACAATAAGGTAAAGGGGTGTAGGGAAGAGGGGATGAAAGATGGACAGAATGTCTGAATGTGGCCTTAAGGAGAAGCAGTGGAGCACAGGAGTCAGAAGACCAGGTTTGCAGATCCAGCTCACACACACCAGCTCTAAGACTAAATTTCCATTGCTTTCACTAAAATATGGGGGTAAAAATAATACCTACACCATTCAGCTGGGATTAAATAAAACTATACACACACATATGTGTCTAGATGCGTGTATGTGTGTGTGTGTGAATAAAAGCAGCAAGGGAAAGAGAGGGCTGCCTGGCTTAGGCCCATTTCTTGGCCCATGGTAAGCACTCAATAAAAGTTGCCTATCGTTTTCAATGAGAGAAATGGAGTGAGGAGGGTGTTTTCTAAGAGGAGTAATTGAAAAGAGGCATGGCTGTAATCTCACTGAGGGAAGGGACTATATGTCTTGTCATGAACTTGGTGGCTGAGTGCAGAGTCTGTATCATAACAGAGACTCAACAAAGAGTTATTGAATCAGTGAATCAACAAATAAATTTCTACTGACTTCAGAAAATAGAAGTCCTATGTGACCGCCAAAAAGTGGGTATAAGGGAGCAGGGGGCAAGACAGACTGGATAGGAAGAAACATTTAGTGAACAAATAGTTTTGATATTGTGCTAAGGAACTCAAGATCTATTTCTTAAGTAATGAGGAACTACTGAAACAAGATCGTATTAAACTATTAACATGAGACGGTACCATGATATGTGGATGATGGCCAGAAATAGGAAGAACCAAGTTAGTGGAACCAGTCCACTGGTTCTTACTACAGTGTTGGGTAGAAGTGCTCAAACGTTAAGGCACAGAAGAATCACCGGGAGCATTTTAAAAAGCAGATTTCTGGATTCTATCCCCAAAGATTTTGATTAGGCAGATCTAGGATGGATAGAGGCACCTGAAAAAAATCAGAAGTGGAGAAGAGAAAGGATGGGGGATTTCATGTCAGATGGTCTAAGCTCTTTTCCTGGGATAAAATGAGGCTACTTGTTAAGGGCTTGGGGTGGGGAGGTGGGCAACGAAGCTGTGGCACAAACCTAGAACGCCCAAGAGGAGATCGTACATTTGTATGGGAGGCAATCATCTATCTCTTTCTTACTATTTTTTTTTAGGCATTGATATAGTTTAGATATTTGTCCCCACCCAAACAGGATGCTGAATTGCATCCCCAGTGCTGGAAGTGGGTCCTGGTGGGAGGTGTTTGCATCCTGGGGGTGGATCCTTCATGGCTTGGTGCTGTCTTGTAAAAGCAAGTGAGTTCTTGTGAGATCTGGTCATTTAAAAGTGTGTAGCACCTCCCCACCCCCAGCTGTCTCTCTCACTTGCTCCTGCTTTCACCATAGGATGTGTCTGCTGCCCCTTCACCTTCTGCCATGGCTGTAAGCTTCCTGAGGCCTCCTGAGAAGCAAAGCAGATGCCAGCACCATGCTTCCTGAATAGCCAGCAGAACTGTGGGCCAATTAAACCTCTTTTCTTTACAAAATTACCCAGTCTCAGGTATTTCTTTATAGCAATGCAAGAATGACCTACTACAGGCATGTTCAACATGAAAACAACATGTCCAAACAGGAAAAACATAAGTTTGGGGGCTGATATAGGATAGGGGCCTGACTAAGTAGGCTGGCAGAAATTAAAGGATGAGGGAGCTGAGGGTGCAGGTGACAGGACAGTGCACACAGGTGACTGTGGGTTCGGTCTGGGCTTGATGGCACAAGAAGTGCGGCTTGAGGTTTGCCTAACAGCAGACTGGCAAGCAAGAGACAGGGGGTAAAGAGGGAGCCCAGGAGAGGGATTGGTGGAAATGGGGGGAAGGGAGAGAAGAGCAGAAGACTGTGGGATGAGAGGCTATTTCTGATAAAAGAATGGTGGCTAGGGATCCAGGTGTGGCCGTGAAGGTCTGCGAAGTCCCAGTTTACAGAAGACTGAGTTACTGGGGCACTTGCACTGCCTCTAGGCTGGTGGGGAGAACCGCAACCAGGTGCTGGAGCCACTAGATGACACAGAAGGACGATCAGGAGGTGACAGACGACAGTGTGAAGCAGAGGGCTCATGATTCAGAAAGCCATCTCTGAAAAGGCAAACTTGAAGAATCCTAATGAAGGCCCCAGTTGTGCCTTCTTTTCCACCTTCAATGCTTCAGTAAGTAGGATTCTCCGTGTGCGTTGGTGAGACTTTCTTTTTTATATGATTTAATAATCTTTTCTACTAAATTAGCTATTTTTATTTAATAGCTAAGTAAGCATCTAAATCAACTTGAAATGAAGGTATTCCACCCATATGTCACAGAAGAGGCATGAATTAAGTTAGACCAAAATGAAATTGACATCTGCTCATATTCATGCAGGCCCATCATGCATAGTTTTACGCATTTCTATAGGCTCTCCTCTGATTACAATAATACTAATTAAGTCAATAAATAACGTTTGAGGCTCTACCTCATTTGTTCAGCATACAAGTTCAATTTACATACTAATGGCTGCATATTTGCCTTTAATAGATGTACTATGTGGAAGTAAGTATAATAAATGAATAACCATTTGAGTGAAAAGTTACCACATCTTCATGAAAAATTTGAAAACGAAACAGTCAGTGAATCTATTTATTTCTTCTATGCTAGGAAATAAAGCTAATCCCAGGATGAGATGATAAATGGAAATTATTTCAGAGTGGCATAGTAATGGAAGTGGCTCAGTGATTCTTCCACAAATAAATGTGCAGAGCCTGATGGATCAGGCTTGGCTTCTGTGGTTTGAAGCTGGAAATGCGTGCACAGCTGCGGTGACGGCGCAGACGTACTCCCTGTTTCCAGGGGTCTGCCAGAAGCTTTTCTTGTTCCAGTTCTAGAATCTATTAAACAATCAGGTTCTCCCCCCATCAGCAATCATGTTGTGGTTCCACGCCCAAAAGCATCACTTTTTGAGGTTGAAATAACCTATTAACAGAGTGTTTTCCATTCTCTCTTTTTTCTTTAAAAAGGCTAAATGGCATAATACAATTTTCTGTGCAGCAGGTGTGTAGTTAACAAGGTGCTAATTGGGAAACTGGGTGAGAATAATAAGAAACTCATACAAAACCGGAAATTTGAATCATGCAGGAAGAGGGCAACTGAATTACCTTACAAGATGCAAAAATTATGGTAATACGATATTAAAGATGCAAATTTAAGCCCAGAAGAGTGAAATAAAGAGAAGATGTTGTGGTTTTTATCACTGCACCAGAATGCAAAGGGCACACCATAATATTCAAAATTGTCAAAACTTTAAACAAATAATGCAAGTCAACTTTCAATATCATCCTCTCTTCTCATTTCCTCACATTTCCACCAAAATAAACACATTAGGAAGATGTTCCAACTATTCAAATCTAGATAGCACTTTCTAGAGAGAACATCTTATTCTATCTTTTTTCTTTCACTTTTCAGTCCTTGGTCAAGGGAGAAATATTTTCTGCTTAATATATAGAAACATCTGGGAGAACAGACCTCCAAAAGCTTAATGCAGCTGTGATTAAAGAAAAAAAGAATGTGAGTTTGGCTTTTGCTGATGACTAGCATTTACATAACCTGTCCTGAAGCAAGGTTCAAGAACTGAAGGGCCTTTACAGAGTCCAGCATGCTGGGCAGTCGGGGAAGAAAACTGTAGACCCGACCCCGACATCCATCTTCTACCTCTCCCCCAACCCTGTTAACACAGTCCTCTTCTGGAGGAAGCTTTCCTTTACCTTACCTGTTGACCTTTGCACTCTGTCCTCTTGACAGCCATTCCCAAGCATCAACCCATGCCAGTGCTTGCTCAGCAACTACCTCTCCCCAGTAACAATACGCCCTGACTTCACCTCCCCTGGACCATCCTCTCTTACAGGGCTCAGTTCTGACTCATCCTCCACAATAAACACCCCTGTTTCAACTTCTCACTTCTGCTTTGGCCTGAGTTGTCACTTAGGCCAGTCATACCTAAGACCGTATGCTCAGCTGAAGACTTGACTATGCCAATTAAAACAAACAAAACAAAGACAATGACCACTGCCACCACCACAATGAAGTTGTTTAAATTCACATTTTTATAATCCTGCCCAAATACATGGCTGACGCCTGTAATCCCAGCACTTTGGGAAGCCGAGGTAGGTGGATCACTTGAGCTCAGCATGGGAACGTGGCGAAACCCCATCTCCATAAAAACTATACAAAAATTAGCCTGGCATGGGGGCATATGCCTGTAGTACCAGCTACTCAGGAGGTTGAGGTGGGAGGATCGACCAAGCCCAGTTGGTCAAGGATGTAGAGAGCCATGATTGTACCACTGCACTTCAGCCTGGGCAACAGAGTGAGACCCTGTCTCAAAAAAAAAAAAAAAAAAAATTATACTCCTGTACTCACTTGGCCAAAATCAAACTCATCATCTTCTTCTCCAGACCTGTTTTTCCTCCTATTTCTCATTCACCCAGCTCCTAAGGCAGAAACCTAGGAACCATTTTCTTTCTGGCTCATGTTTACCTACTGTGATTAAACACCCACTTTACCCAGGTCAATCCCAGTTAGTACCTGGACATGCAGCACAGTTATTAACAATGCCCCTGCAAGTCTCAAAGGCAGCCAGACCCCAATTTAGGTGTTCAGCCATGCAATCACTGTGCCTCTGCCTCACATCAGGATCCAAGATCTTTCAATGTTGTCTCCTAAAATTTCCTAAGCCCAACCCTACCTTCTAGTCTCTGCTACTGCCCTACACAATATCACATCATTTCTTCTGTGCTGGGCCTCGAGTGGGCTCCTAGCCTCATAGCCCCAATCTATCCTCATCTTATCAGCACTAGGATCTGTCTAAAATAGAAATCTGAACATGAAACTGGATGTCTTGCTAATTGCCTTACAGAGACCATTCAAAGTCTAAGCTTTGCGAGCTAAGTTTACCGTTGCCCGCATTCCCCAACCTAACTCAGCACACTATGCTAAAACACCCTACACTGAACCACAGACTATGGCTGTCTCATGCCTCCAGGCCTTTTCTCATAACTTCTGTCCCCTTCCCATTACTGGACTGATTGCCTGCCACACAGTGCAGACTCCTCAGGCCTAGCTACCTTTGTCAAGCACCTATACATATTAATGCCCCTCCCTCACTAGTGCGGGAGCTATCTGAGGGCAGGAAACTATACTCCCTGTGTCCCCAGGGTCAAGCACGGTGCCTGGCACAAGAGCAGATGCTCAGAAATGTTTTATAAATAATTAATAACACTCTTGTGGTTTGGGATAAACCCTGTCGAATGTCACATACATCAACAATAGTCTCAATAAAGAACAGATAAATCACTCCCATTGTGGATTTTATGCAGCCTGGGACCATTTCCCCCTTGCTATATTGACAGTTGAACGTGAATCAGAGCCGCATATTAAAAGAGTGACAAGAGACAGAGTGAAAGAAAATGCCACATAGAAAAAGACAGCAAGAGACACAGACAGAAAGGGGGAAGGACAGAGGCAGACCAGACAGATGCAGAAAGAGAGGCTTGCACTCTGCACTGTTCCCATAATCACAAGTCAACAGAGAAACAGTCATCATCTCTTTTCACAACAATTTTTTTAAGCTGGCAAGATTAAGTCAAGATGAATGTCAGGAGTAACAATGTAATCTGAGGTACACAGAAGAGGAGATAGGGAAATCCTACTCACCTTTATAGCATCCTAGAATAAGGAGTGGCCTTTGAGAGTATCTGAACTTATTTTACCAGTGAGAAAATGTAGTGACAGAACGGTTAGGTGAGTGACCCAGGGAAAATAGCTAGCGACCAGTTAAATAATTCCAAGGCCTCTAAATTTCAGATCTCTTCTTTCTCATCATACACTCAAAGATGATGTTGGGGATGGATCTGACTGTATGTCATATATAAGCATAAACATGGGCAGAATTTTAAAAGACTGTTAGAATCAACTCTTTATCCTCCATCTATTGTCTGAACCTTAGGAACCTTAACGTGTAGGACCTAGGGTGATGACACCAGGCTATACTCAACAAATAGATATGTATCTAGAAGAGTAACCGCAAGACAAAAAATGAACCTCAAAAATCACATCAAACAATACCAATTCCTTGTGGCCAGTAACGGTCTAAATGTGTTATATATTTTCAATCATGATGCTTAACGATGTAATCTGTATTGACAGCAATTTGTTTACAGTAATACAATGGCCACATTTGCAAATGATTTGCTTTTTAAAATATATAAAAATAACAAGAAACCAAGAACTCAATTTAAAAATGGGCAAAGTACTTGAAAGGACATTTCTCCAAAGATGATATTCAAATGGCCAACAATTACAAGAAAAGATGCTCAACATCACTAGTCATTAGAGAAATGCAAATCAAAATCCCAATGAGATACCACTGCACACCATTAGGATGGCCATTATTAAAATAAACAAAAATAACAAGTTGGCGAGGATGTGGAGAAACTGGAACACTTGTGCACTGTTGGCAGGAATATAACATGGTGTAGCCACTATAGACTACAGACTGTAAACCTATAGACTGTTTTAGACTACAGATTGTAAACCCAGCTCCTCCCAAAGTTCGTTCAGCCTACGCCCAGACATGGGCAAGGACAGCTCTGGGGCTGGAAACAAAATGAAGTTGTTTGGGTCAAATCTCTTTCACTGTCTCAGTGACAGTTTTGCAATGACAGTTTCAAAGCTGCTTATCACTCCTATTAAAAATACCTTGTACAGGCCGGGTGCCGGGGCTCACGCCTGTAATCCCAGCACTCTGGGAGGCCGAGGCGGGCGGATCACGAGGTCAGGAGATCAAGACCATCCTGGCTAACAGGGTGAAACCCCGTCTCTATAACAATACAAAAAATTAGCCGGGCATGGTGGCGGGCGCCTGTAGTCCCAGCTACTCAGGAGGCTGAGGTGGGAGCATGGCGTGAACCTGGAAGGCGGAGCTTGCAGTGAGCCGAGATCGCGCCACTGCACTCCGGTCTGGGTGACAGAGGGAGACTCTGTCTCAAAAAAAAAAAAAAAACCTTGAAAAACTTGTACACTTCGTGGTTAAGTCATAACCTCATTAAGGCTCATTGGTTTCACCTGTGAGGGCACCTTTTGTAACATTCAAAAGTCGAAAATCTTAACTGCTTGGTGTGGCTAGAGTCAAGTAACAAGGGATGTAAAAGGATTTTCTTAAAGAGTGCTCAGCTTAATTAAAAGTAGATATTCAAGTTATAGGTATATTTAAAAGGCCTTTATGTTTTTCTCTTCTTGAATCTTGTTTTTCTGGAAAAAGGCTCTTTTCTTCTCAGTTGACTGAATTATTTTTCTCCATTTTTTGTCTTACCACTCTTAATGCGTGCATAGAAGGCCCTAAAATAACTTCTGCTAGTATGGGACTTCTGGGGAAAAACAGAGGAGGCGTCACAAAGCCTGTTTTGGGGGAAAACCTCTGTTTTCCTCATGAAACCCCGGGAATTAAAAGGAGCTAAATCCCTCTCAAAATCAAAGGCTCTGTTCTGTTTTGCTTGTGTTATCTGAACAGTTTTGGGTTTTGGGGGTATCAGAAATTGACTTCGTATTACGAGAGAGCTTTGGTGTGTAATAACTAGGTAGAAAATACACTGTAAGGGATGGCTGATAGTAGTTATAAATCAGAGAAGCATGCTCTTGACCACCTGGAAGATACGGAAACATCCCCACCGCACACTGGGAGATGAGATTCCCATCAGGGATGGGCTGATTACGAAATAAACCAATTGGCTTTGGGTTGCCTTGCAATGAAATGCATGGTACAAGCACTACACTATCTTCTCCCACAGCATCTAGATGGTCTTCTCATAAATTAAGCATTAAAATAAAAGCCATAGCAAGGAGGTCCTAAGACACTAATCTGCCCTTTAGTAAAAGGGTTATAAAAGGTTTGTAAAGATTTCACCTCATGGTCAAATTGGTTAGGATTAGATGGAATAATCCATACGGTTTCATGTAAATGAATTGGGGTTAACATTAATAAACTAATGCAAGGGTAAAATTTGGCTTTGCACAAACTTTTCATGTCATAGTAAAGGCTAATGAAAGGTTTTTGCCTTTCGAGTCATCATTTTGGCAAAATAATTTGTGGCAATCTGGAAATTGTCCTTTGTGATGCCTGGCTTTTTGGATAGTTCAGAAGGCCCCTGAAACATTCAGAAAAGAGGTAAACGGGATCATCTTAGATGTTTAGTCACATGAGATTGCCGAAATGATGTCCAATCTTCTTTAAGTTATATTTTGGTGAATAATACAATATATGTTCCGAAATTGTATGGGATTTCTAAATGCTAATGTGTAAGTATATGCTATCAATCATAATTAATCGTAAAGTTATTGTAAACCACGAAGATAAACTTGTCAGTCATATTTTTAACTATAACTATCCTGGAAACCTGTCATTTGCAAACAATTGTTGTCTTGCTTTGTTCCTTCTCAAAAGACAGTTTATAATCAAGCTATATTAAGGACTTTAACAGGTGTTCTCAAATGCAGGTTTTTAAAAGCTTTAAAGATTGTTACATTGAAATAAAGAACGTACAGGACTCATAAAGAACTGACATGTTGACAAATATCAAACTAAAACAAAAGTTCACTAAGTGGACTACACTCAGAAAGTTAAAGTAACCTTTTTAACTTTTGCTTGGAATATTGCTGATCCTTGTTTTGATTTTCAGAGTCGAGGAAAGTTATTTTAAACTATTTATGGCCTTTAATAATTGAGTAAGGTATACTCCTGCGAACAAAATTTGGAGCATGTTTATTTTTCTCTGCCTGGTTCCTCTAGAATTTGGAAACTATCTGTGAGTACTCTTAACTTATGGCAATATAGTTGTTTGCATCAGTGCAGTAAGAATCCATTTTTCTTCGTCAACAGGACACAACTGGAAAAATTGGTTATTTTACTAAGGCTTTGACTGAAAAGGTGTGTTTTCCTTTAAGGAATCAAGCTTGACATGCAACCAATAAAAAAAAAGCCCCTTGGGAAGAACTGGCCTCATATCTTGTCTGCACAGTCCCCGCAAAGGGTTCCTAACCTGTGGTCAGTAAAGAATGTCACTTTCTAATAGGTCTGGAAGCTCCAAGTTTATCTTGGGACCTCAAGAGGGGAGGATCCCCCAACACACAGGTATTAGAGGATACAAACCCATGGCTGGGCTTGGCTTTAAAAGTCTTATCTGAAATTCCTTGTGGAACAGTTTCATCAAAGTCAATCCAAAAGGTCTATGTAAAAACCATTCTTGCTGCACTTTATGCAAATAATCAGGCCAAGTATAAGACTAAAGTTTATTCATAATTAGTTTTTACCAAAAATAAGGACTGGAGAGAAAAATTTTGCTCCAAAGCTTATCATACATTTGTCATTAAATCCTAGTCTCATTAATTGTTTTTAAGCTTTTTGTCTACATTTTAGACTAACCCCACTTATTCCTGTGAATCAAGTGGTTATCTGCAACTTGGAAAAAAAAAAGGGATGCGTAACATAAAAATGTGAATCAATATGCTGGTTCTGGGCAATTATCTTGCAAATTCTGCCAGGTAATGAAAATGAGTAAGGTGCTCATAACCCAGAGGTTTCTTTCTTTGGGAAAATAAAACCAAGGAACTTCATAGACCCCCAACGGGGAATTCTATATCTTAGGCAAGTAAAATTTTAGATGGAAATTACCTACCCACACCACATTTGTGGGAATTGCTGTCCTCACTCTACTATTTGCGATAGGGTTATACATGGTAGCACCTTCTAGGTGAAATATTGGACAGAGAGTTTCCATTGCTATAGTATTTTGCTTAATTATTATCCTTATAACAGGGATAATAGTTGACAAAAAGGAAGCATTAAAGTTTTACTATCACTGAATCTGCTAGGACTTTTTATTGGGTTTAGTAATGCAGTTTTAAATGAAACATGCTGCTTTTGGATTAACACCTCTAGTAAAGTAGAAGAAAATCTACAGGTACTTAAACATCAAATCAAAATTATTGACAGGCTCAGGGAAAATGCCGGCTTCAGCCCTGAGGGGCTGCGATCCCTCTTTAATAAACTCCAGTCTTCTTTACGGAATTGGTTAACCCCTTTATTAAGCACTTTCTTGCTTATATATCTTGTATTGATATTTGGACCCTGTATACTTAATGCTATAACTTGAATTGTTTCTTCTCGCCAAGAAGCAATCGAAGTCCAAATGGTGCTGTAAGCTGAACCACACATGGACACGCCATTCTTCCAAGGACCCTTAGATCGATCCTAGGCGGAGCCCTAACTACTTTTTCCCATTCGAAACCCCTTTTCCGCAAGAAGTAGCCAGAAAGAGTCCTCACCCAAAGCCCCCAACAGCAGTTAGGGTGGCATCTCCACAGGGGGGAATGATGTAGGAAAACGGGTCCTTGGGAAGTTTTCATTTTTTAAAGCATCTCTGGAAAAGTTTCTTGTAAAGCCCTGGCTCTTAGAGCCAGGCCAGTAACTTTTGATATGCAAATACTGTCCATTAGAACCTGGGTCTACCCAAACATGGAGATTCCCTCAGTCTTCTTGTCCTTTCCCCACATGATCCTGGCAACACGGCCGCCCCCACATATTCCCAGGTGTGTATAACATCATGGTGCCGTGCATTTGCATATTGAAAGGCTAGGGTGGGAGGGCCAACATTTTCATGGGCTACATGAATGACATGCCTAGTCAAACCAATCCCCTGAGCCCCATGCAAATCAAATACTGCCTCCTCCAGCCTCTGCATATATACCTGGCAGGTGGGGACCTCTTCTTTTGACTTTGGAGCCCCCCTCCCTCTGTCTCTGTACGGGGCAGCTTCTTCCTTCTTTATTCTCCCTTCCTTCTTGCCTATTAAACTTTCTGCTCCTTAAAACCACAAAAACAAAAAAGAAAAACAAAAAACAAAAATTAGCTGGGCGTGGTGGCAGGTGCCTGTAATCCCAGCGACTCAGGAGGCTTAGGCAGGAGAATCGCTTGAACCTGGGAGACGGAGGTTGCAGTGAGCCTAGATGCGCCATTGCACTCTAGGTTGGGCGGCAAGCGAAACTCCATCTTAAAAAAAAAGAAAAGAAAAGAAAAGAAAAAAATGGTTAAATAGTTAATTTTATATTACAAAGATTTAATGCAATGAAAAACATTGTGTGTGCGTGTGTGTGTATATATATATATATAAATTACAGTGGAGTCAACGTTGTCATTTTAAGAATATCCATTTGACTGACTTACATAAAATATACATCTGTGGGAATAGGCTGTGCCAATAAATGTCAGGGCAGGGAAAAGGCTGACATAACAAACACAGACACATGCCATACAACTTGCTTTCTGATGAACACTCATCCAAAAACCTAAATGTTAAGGAAATTGTTTCCTGGGGCCTCATTTCAACATCCTGTCATGATGCTGCTATGAGTTCATGCTTTGAATCACCTACTGCTTTATAGGAAGCCACAGGAAAAAGAGATACTCACTACTCTTGATCAGGTATTGAGCCAAAATCCCCACTAACCTGGTGACAATATAATCAGAAGGCAAGCACTCTATAATGCCATTAAAAGACAAGTTCTTAACTGGGCACCCTAGGGATAAGAGGATGCCATAAAAAGTTGGTAGACAAGATGGACAAGTGGTGATAATCAAAAATGGGAGAAAATGAGCATGTATTCAAAATGAGCTTGCAAAGTCAGACTTTGAAACACAGAAAAATTATATGAAGAAACACAACCAATTAAATCAACAACAAGAATATGAACTCATTTTAGATTTAAAAAAATACAGAATAGCTAAAGGCTTTAAAATAAGCATACTGAGGATATTCAAATTACTAAACAAAGTAACCATTTTTAAAAGCAAGAAATTTGGAAACGAAATCAAACAAGAAAATGGAGAAGAAAAGGAGCTCATTTTAGAAATAAAACAGTAAACATTATTAAGTTAAAAAATTAGAGAGAAAATTATTAAATTGGTAGAAAGTACTGACAAATTCACCAATACAAGACAAAGAAATAAGAAATGCCAAAAAATAGTTAAGATAACTGATAACTAAGAAGCTCCGATATACAATAGGAAACCCAGAGAAGATAACAGAGAGAATCTAGGAGAGCCACCGTTCAAGGAGAGTAATAACTAAGACTTTTCTGGAGTTGAATAACTATATGAATCTCAGAACAAAAACACCCTCCAAATACTAAGTGGGATAAACAAAAACAAATCCAAACCAAAATGTGCCATATTAAAATTGGAGAATGCCAAATTTAAACAGAAATTCTTAAACATCACCCAAAATAAAAGGCATTATTATCTACAAAGAAACAACAATTTGATTAATATTAGACTTTTCCAGAAGGCAGAAGTAGCATCTTCAAAGTCCTAAGGGAGAATGAGTTCCTTTCCAGAATGTTATGCCCTGTTAAACTGCCATTCAAGAATGGGAGTAACATGAAGACATTTTCAGATATACAAAGACCAAAAGAATATACCACTCATAACCCCTCACAGAAACAAACACTCAAACAATATACTTCATTAAGAAGAAAAGGACTGGGAAAGTACTAAGGTGCTCACGCCTGTAATCCCAGCACTTTGAGAGGCCAAGGTGGGTGGATCACAAGGTCAGGAGATCGAGATCACCCTGTGAATGGTGAAACCCCGTCTCTACTAAAAATACAAAAAAATTAGCCGGGCGTGGTGGCGGGCGCCTGTAGTCCCAGCTGCTCTGGAGGCTGAGGCAGGAGAATGGCGTGAACCCGGGAGGCGGAGCTTGCAGTGAGCCGAGATCGTGCCACTGCACTCCAGCCTGGGCGACAGAGCCAGACTCCGTCTCACAAAGAAAAAGAAGAAAAGCAAACTCGAAGAGAAGGTTTGGTATGCCAAAAAAAAAAAAAGTGTGTGCAAAATTTGATAAAATATTAACAATTATGCTCAACTGTTGACTAATTTAAAATAGTGTTTTTTTTAAATCGATATATTAAGAGAATATTACCAACAGTTTTATGCCAGCACATTTTTTCATTTGTTTTTGTTTTTGAGATGGAGTCTTGTTCTGTCACCCAGGCTGGAGTGCAGTGGCATGATCTCAGCTCATTGCAACCTCTACCACCCGAGTTCAAGCAATTTTTGTGCCTCAGCCTCCCAAGTAGCTGGGATTACAGGCATGAGCCACTGCACCCAGCTATTTTTTTTTTTTTTTTTGGTATTTTTAGTAGAGACAGGGTTTCACCATGTTGGCCAGGCTGGTCTCAAACTCTTGGCCTCAAGCGATCTGCCTTCTGTCCCCCAAAGTGTTGGGATTACAGGCTGAGCCACAGTGCCCAGCTGTGCCAATACATATGAAAATTTAAAAATAGACAAATCCCTAGAAAAAAACACAATTTATCAAAACTGATAGAAAATAAAACAGAAAATCTGAATAGCCTAATAACTAATTAAAAATATAATTGTAATTTAAAAACTTTCCACAGCCCCAGGTGACTTCACTAGTAAATTTGATCAAACACTTAACATAAATCTTCAAATAATAAATAACATAAATCTTCAAAATACTCTTCCAGAGGCTAGAAAATGGAAATAACTTCTAAACTAGTTTTATGAGGATATCATAATCTTAACATCAAAACCTGAGATCGTAACAAACACAGGAAATTAAAGGCCTAGTTCATCCCTGAACACAGAGTTAGAAATCCTAAAGAAATATTAACAAATAAAATCCACAAGTATATAAAATGGTAATATTTTGCAACCAAGTTATATATATTTCAGGAATAAAATATTGGTTTAACATTCAAAAAATAATCACTAAATGTCACAAGATTAACAGAATAAAGCCAGAAATCATGAGATCATCTCAAAATACATAGAAGGGTTTAATAAATTTTAGCGTTCATTTGTAACAAAAACTTTTAGCAAACTCAAAGTAGAAGGAAACACCCCTAATTTGATAAAATGCTTTACAAAAAACTTACAGGAAGCACTTTAAGTGAATACTCATTTCTTAATTTCTTAAGAGCAGACATTTAATTAGGTTTTAATTTTACATTACCATTTTACATTACCATAGTTCATTTAGTCCAATCTCCTCAATTCAATTTGCTCCAAAAAGAATGAAAGAATCACTCATGGTAAAATGGCTTTTTCAAAGGCAGTAAGCTAATAAATTGCTTTTCACATTCAGATCTATGAATCCCCTGGAATTCATGTTTGATCAATTATAAATATGGGGTCGTTTCATTTTTTTCCATGTGGATACCCAATTATCCCTTCTCCATGTACACAGAAGCCTTGTCCTCTTGCCTCTGGTCCATACTGCTAGTACTGCCATAAATCTGCCATAGTGTGCAGGTGTGTTTCCAAGCTCCTTACTGCATTCCATGGGCCTTTTTGTGTTGATCCCTGCATCAGTTCCGCATTCTCACAATTACTATCGCTTTTCAAAAAGACGACATAAGATTAAGCAAATCCTTCAACATTTGTTATTTGGCTATTCTTGGCCCTCTACATTTCCATATACATTTTAGAATTTGCTCAACAAATTTCCAGAAAACCTCTCTGGATGTCTATATTTTAGCCAATTTGACCATATACTATAAATTTTGAAGCAATCCTACACAATGGTTTTTGGACACATACAAATGGAGTACGAACATGAGAATGGTAAATATCAAACTGCAGCTAGTGATGACCTCTGGGGAGACTGGGAGGCAGAATGAAATCAGGGAGACATAGGTGTTTCAACTGCATTTCTAATGCTTTTACTGTTTTTTTGTTTGTTTGTTTGCTTTGAGATAGGGTCTCACTCTTGCCCAGGCTGGAGTGCAGTGGCATGATCACAGCTCACTGCAGCCTCGACCTCCCTGGCTCAAGCAATCTTCCTGCCTAGCCAACCAAGTAGCGGGTACCACAGGTGCACCACCATGTCCAGCTAATTTATTTTTATTTTTTCTGTAAAGACGGGGTCTCTCTATGTTGCCCAGGCTGGTCTCAAATGCTTGGGCTCAAGCGATCTTCCTGCCTCAGCCTCCCAAAGTGCTGGGATTACAGGCGAGAGGCCCCTGAGCCTAATCACTTATACTCTTTAAAAAAATCTGTAGTAAAATCTTAGGATTTGACAGAGGTAAATAGCTGGCTGGTAGGCACACAGTTATACATTTTTATTAGCAAGTTAAATCCAGAAATATATGTTTAGAACTTATCATCATTTAAAAAATGAATCAAAATAGATGCACAATCGCTTCTCAAATCACAGTTACCCAAGAGTTCAAACTCTGCCATATGAACTCTTACAAGGGTCCTCCATTTATAATTCACTATAAAGGACAGTGAATTATAACTTGTAATTTACACATCTTACAGGGAGAGTTAAAAAATAAATTCTGAGGCTGAGGCGGGCAGATCACGAGGTCAGGAGATCGAGACCAACCTGGCTAACACGGTGAAACCCTGTGTCTGCTAAAAATACAAAAAAAAAAAAAAAAAAAAAGCCAGGCATGGTGGCGGGTACCTGTAGTCCCAGCTACTCAGAGGCTGAGGTAGGAGAAGGCAGAGTTTGCAGTGAGCCGAGATCATGCCACTGCACTCTAGCCTGGGCGACAGAGCAAGACTCCATCTCAAAAAAATAAAATAAAATAAAATAAAATAAAATAAAATAAAATAAAATAAAATAAAATAAAATATTATTCTCTCACATTGAAAGAAAACATTTAATTCATTATTTGGTCAAGTGATAGAATAATTAAACTATCCACTATATAAAGTACTGCTTCCTTTAACCACATTCTTCATCTTCAAGGTTGCAAGATTACACATAGAAAATGCCAGTATAAATGCATGAAGTTTGAAAAGCCATGTGACACTCTACCTACAAAGTAACTCATTTCTCTGTCTAAATACAGGCAGCCTTCAATTCCTCACATCTCAGGTGTGCCCATGTGCTCCTCTTACCCTCTGAGTAAAAGGAGTAGAATGAGCCTCTGACTGAAATAGTGAAGAAATGTGTTTGTTCTTTTGTACAGGATGAGGGAAGTTAACGACACAGAAAAACTACATTTACCTTTCTTAACTAATTACTCTTACTCAGTAAATTACTTTGACTTAATTTGGTCCCTAGACAAAGTTCAAATTAATATGAACCTGGACTTTTCCATTTGAATTAGTTCTGATCAACATTTGAGAGTTCCTTGGTAACTCTGAAGATCTAACTCCTAAGTTGTGTAAAGTTAGTTTTCAGCCCCTTTTTCCTTTTGACCAATAGAGTTAAGTTAGTTGAATGCACCACAATGACCCTGATTTCTATACTCAATTTCAAACAGAAAAAAGTGTTCCATAACTACACACTTCCCACTAATCCATCCAGTTGTCCTATGAAAGGTAGGCACAGCCAGTTCTAGGCAAAAGGAACATGTTACTTTTAACTAGGATAAAAGTATTAAACTAAAGGAAGTGAGCTCTAAGGGGAGATTTCAAGCATTAGCCAGCAGAAGATAGAGTGTAGGTTGCAACAGTTCTTCCAGTAGCCCCTATCATCCATTTAATAAGTGACTGACTGTTCATAAAAATATCTACAGTAACAAGAGATATCTTTCTCGATAGGCCATAATTGTACACATGTGGCATTGTTCGTTGTGAAATAATGCAAAAGCATAAGCTTTATTGACAAGAGCTTAGTACGAATATCAGAAAATAACAGGCCAGGCACGGTGGCTCAAGCCTGTAATCCCAGCACTTTGGGAGGCCCAGACGGGCAGATCACGAGGTCAGGAGATCAAGACCATCCTGGTTAACACGGTGAAACCCCGTCTCTACTAAAAAATACAAAAAACTAGCCAGGTGTGGTGGCGGGAGCCTGTAGTCCCAGCTACTCAGGAGGCTGAGGCAGGAGAATGGCATGAACCAGGGAGGCGGAGCTTGCAGTGAGCTGAGATCCGGCCACTGCACTCCAGCCTGGGCGACAGAGCGAGACTCCGTCTCAGAAAAAAAATAAAAATAAAAAAAAAATAACAGGCTAACTTCACAGACCACTCCAACTACCTTGAAAATGAGATGTGAGGGAAATCTGCTGAGGTCTCCCTGAAAAACTCTCCCTCACTCTTATGAAAAGGAAGCAAATGTGTTCCATTTTCTGCCTCTAGACTTTGTCGTAAGAGGTAATGCTTGGTGGTCCTGTCACCATCCTTCAATCTTGAGGGGACAAATCTGAGATTACAATGTTCAGTGTTTTAGAGCCCTGACATCATTGCGGGTGTGCGCTCTTGTTCTTATTTAAGCCACTCTTAGCTGGGTCTTCTCTTGGTTGAAGCCAAAGTCATCCCTACTACCACCCTGTAACAATTACTTCCCATTTCACACCCCGGGGGGAAAAAAAAACATTAACTTGTCCATCATCAGTTAATTGACATGACCTTTCTTTCTATGTCAGTTCCTTCAAACTGGTATTTGTTTCTGGTCCCTATTCTGATGATCTCTTTCTACAACTATAACTTTTTAACTCTATAATCCACCAACTGTTAAATATACAGTTTAGGTGATTCTGTGCAGTATAAAAGTATCTCTCTGATTACAGGGACAGAAGTACCAAAACTTCTTTAGTCGGATAGATGATTCCTAAAATACAGGACACCTAATTTGTCAAATTTTATAGACTGTTGGCAAGATTTAAGGTTTAATATGCTATCTATAAATAGAAAGTTCTTATATATTTACTTCCATAAGGTTAATAGCCAAGAAAATGCAACAAGGATATTGAATATGTTTAATATTCTTCCAATCTACACGACAAGAAAACTGTAAGAAAATGCTGAGGACCCAGTTCGTCTGTTCGTTCTTTCTTTCTGCCTTTCTTTCTGCCTTCCTTTCTTTCTTTCTTTCCTCTTTCTTTCTTTTCTTTCTTTCTTAAACAAGAAAGAAATATGGAGTTACAATAATCTAAATATGTAAAATATACCAAAAGATCTCCTTTTTCACACAAACAAATTGGCCCATAGACCGCTGATGGAGCAGGTTTCAACACAAGCAGAGGGCCACAATCCATAGAACTCCACAGACTACAGGGCAATTAAATGTCCTAACGTCATCAGGCTAAGGTTATACAACATCAGTGTTGGCAAAGCAAACTGAAGATGGAAACTGAGGGTACAAGGGACTGAGAATCATGAGGACTGTGGCTGCTGCTCTCAGAACAGTGTCTGTTTCCTTTTGACCAACAGAGTTAAGTTAGTTGAACACACCACAATGACCCCGATTTCTATACTCAATTTCAAACAGAAAAAAGTGTTCCATAGCTACACACTCCCCACTAATCCCATCCAGTTGTCCTATGAAAGGTAGGCACAGCCAGTTCTAGGCGAAAGGAACATGTTATGTTTAACTAGGATTAAAGTATTAAGCTAAAGGAAGCAAGCTCTAAGGGGAGATTTCAAGCATTAGTCAGCAGAAGATAGATTGTAGGTTGCAATAGTTTTTCCAGTAGCCCCTATCATCCATTTCATAAGTGACTATCTGAAGTTGTGGGGGTGGTGGTGACAACAGAATAGTGGTAGTGGTGAAAATGTAAATAACATTTAACATGGATTAAATGCTTACAATGTGACAGGCTCTGTTATAAATGCTTTAGATATAAGCACTATAATGATTCCAATACAAACTTGTCTAAGTCTTGGTCACTGCCCCTCTCCTTATTTTTAAGTCAACAGTGTTTACTGAATACATATAAAAGGTTCTATGATTGGTCATCTTTCACATTTCTTCCTGTATCCCTAATAGAAAATTAGTTTTTTTCTGAGATAAACTTCCCTAGCAAAAGAAAATACTTAATATACTTTTGGGGGAAGTAAAATGAGAAAAACACACATGGAAATAATGAAAAAGTTTGAGATCCATGAATTTCATTGCAACACAATGAAGCTGATGTGATTCTCATAGCTGGATTTATTTGGGAATAGAATGAGGAAACACTGCAAAATCCCACATTAAGTCTCTATTAGACAACATTTATGATAATGACAGCAAAACCAGATCTAGAAGCTATTCCAAGCCAAGGAGATTAGCAAGTAATCACAGGCTCAAGGCCTAATACAATTCTGGAGAGACATGGAAGGATTTAGAGAATTAACTAGCAAAAAAGGATTAAAGAAAGGAAGAAGAAAATTTTGACCGCCACATTCATTGGTCAGTATCAGTGAAATTCCACATTCACCTATGTATAGTTCCACTGCTGCTACATACTGTATTAGTCTGTTTTCATGCTGCTAATGAAGACATACCTGATACTGGGAAGAAAAAGAGGTTTAGTTGGACTTACAGTTCCACGTGGCTGGGGAAGCCTCAGAATCATAGTGGGAGGTGAAAGGCACTTCTTACATGGTGGTGACAAGGGAAAATGAGGAAGATGCAAAAGCAGAAACCCCTGATAAGCCCATAAGATGTCATGAGACTTATTCACTATCACGAGAACAGTATGGGGGAAACTGCTCCCATGATTCAAATTATCTGCCACCAGGTCCCTCCCACAACATGGGGGAATTATGGGAGTGCAATTCAAGATGATCCAGGTTGGTTAAAGAAAGTCATGGTAGGCAAAGCACTTAATTCAAAATATGTAAAATGAAAATCAAAAATTAAAATCACATTTTAACTTGAGTTTCTCACTGACTAGATTTAAACAATGGGTTTCAAGGTATTCAGGAAAAGAGTCGCACAGGTAAGGACTCAGGGTCCCATCAATCAGAGACTGTTGCTAGCACCCAGGAGAGAGACCCACAGCTGGACAGAAAGATGTACATGACAGGATGTGGAGGCCACACAGAGAAAGACACCACGGAAGCCAACACAGCCTAGAGCATAACTTAGGAGGGCCTAAAAGGAGACCAAGGAAGATAAATTTCTGCTTCTTGCACAGCAGGATTCCCAAACGGCTTCCAGAGTTTCCTGGCCAGAGGAACCACAAGTTTATAGCTGCCAACAGGCCTTTCCCCTGTTTTCTTGCCCAACCTCTGGGATTGCAGAGGATTACAATCATTTTAAGTATTTTTCTCAAGGCAGGTTAACTGTGGTGATAAAACAAGTTTTCTGTCGATACAGTCCCCTCTTATATATGTAAATATGACTACTCTACATAAATATTTGAAAATGGCTAATACTTTAATATTACCCGTATTTTTTATCCCTAAAAACAAACCACTCTATTATACCTGAAGGCAAGCAATCTGTCATGATGAAATAGGATATCAAATGGCACAAGTGATAGGCTAAATAATAGCCCCCTTCCAAAGATGTCCACGTCTTACTCCCTGGAACCTGTGAATATGTTATCCTACATTAGGAAAGATGTTTATAGATATAATTAAGGAAGGATGTTGAGATGAGGTGGTTATCCTGAATATCCTGGTGGGTTCCATGTAATCAGAAGAGTTCTTCGAAGAGGGAGGCAAAAATTCAGAGAGAGGGTGAGGTGCTTACAGAGGAAAGAGGCAGGGCGTGGGGGAAGGCAATGTGATGCTGTCATAAGCCAAGAACTGAGGACTGTCTCTAGACTGGCAAAGGCAAGGGAGCACCTTCTCCCTCAGAGCCTCCAGAAGGAACCAGCCCTGCTGACACCTTTACTTTAGGCCAATCAGGCTGATTCTGGATTTCTGTCCTCCAAAAACATAAGAGAATAAGATCACGTTGTTTTAAGCTTCTAAGTTGGTGGTAATTTATTAGAGCAGCAACAAGAAACTAATACATATTTCTGTATCTGGAAGTAAGGTACTGCTTGTAACAAATGCATAAAAATGTGGAATTAGTCTTGGAATTGGTCAGTGGGGAGTAGAGAACTTGGAGCACCATGATATGAAATGGCTATTTTGCCTTGAAGAGACTCTTGCAGAAATACAGATTTACAGACTCCAACAGGCAAGGAAAAAGTGAGGAGCATGGTAGAGAAAACCTATACTGTCTGAGAATCCAAATATTCATAAACATACTGGTGGTAGAAATGCAGATGTCCAAAGCCCTGCTGGTGACGGCTGGCAAGGAAATGAGGAACATGTTAGTGGAAGGTGGAGGAGAGGGGATTCTTGTTCATTCACAGTGGCAGAATTGGATGAATTGGATGTGGAAAGCAAAACTTGCAAACAACGAACTTGGATATTTAGCTGAGGAAATTTCCAAGCAAACAGTGAAAATGCAGCCTGCTTTATTCTTGCAGGAGAAAACAGACTAATCAAGAGAACTGCTATGCGAAGAGGAGCAAGATTAGGTAATTTGGGAAATTCTTAGCCTATCTAGATTGCGAAAGACAAAAAGTTAGGAGTTTCACTGACAGAAAAGTGCTCTGGAGAGAAAGCCAAGAGTGCAGCTATACACCCCTTTGCTGATGCCTCAGAAGTTTCGAAGGATCAAGGTATTTAGTGACACAGAGGGCTCTTTGAAGAAAGTAAGCATATGATTCAAGGATCCCCTCAGGCATCTCAGCAGAAGCCAAAAATAGCAATGAATTATTCAAGAAAGATCTGCAGAAGAGCCTCTTGTGTAATGGAATGAATCCCTATGACATACATGGGAGAGCCACAAGGTTTTTGAGAATGATTTACCATCAGGAACACTGTCAGCTGGAACTGAGAGGGACAAAAGAAAAGAACAAAAAGAAAAGGAAAGAAAGAAGGCTATCTGACTCCCTAAATTCTTCAGGCAAAAGCCAGGGTAATAAAACAACTCACTGGCAGATACATGCCACCCTTAATAAAAAAGGAGGTTAGGCATAGTGGCTTATCATGCCTGTAACCCTGACACTGTGGGAGGCCAAGGCAGGCGGACTGCTTGAGCCCAGGAGTTGAAGACCAGCCTGGGCAATACGGCAAGACACCCTCTGTACTAAAAATACAAAAACTTGGCTGGCTGTGGTAGCATGTGCCTGTAGTACCAGCTACTTGGGAGGCTGAGATGTGAGCTTGGGAGGTGGAGGTTGCAGTGAGCCGTGATGGCACCACTGGGCTCCAGCCTGATGACAGAGCAAGATCTGGTCTCATAAATAAATGAATAAATTTTTAAAAAGAAGGATATTTTAGAGGGTAGAAATACAGGTCAAAAAGGCAAAGCCAAGGGCCACAGAGAAATATCCCCAGGCCTTGAAACCTAATGGCTGAATTTTGAAATTGCTTGGAACCAGTGATTCTTTTTTTTCTCCTTTCATTTTCTCCCTTTTTGAATGGAAATGTCTATGACTATTCTCCAATGCCTATCCTACTCATTGTATTTTGGGAGTAAGTACCTTGTTTCAGGTACAAAGGTGGAGAGGAATTTTGCCCCAGGATGAATCATACCCAGAGTGTCACATAAACCAGCTTTAGATAATTAAATAATGAAATGGGACTTAGGGGCTGCTGATTTTTAGATGACATTTTGGATTTTGAGTTGATTTTGCAATGGGTTCAGAGTCTGTAGGACCTTGGGATAGGCTGAATGTATTTTACACAAGACAGATGTGAATCTTTGGGGCTCAAAGGGAAGACTGTGGTAGACTGAAAAATGCCCCCAACCTTACCCAAAGACATCCATGTCCTAATCCCTGTAACCTAGAAATACGTTACCTTATATTCAAAAGGAAATTTACATTTCCTTTTGTATTAGAGAATTAGTTTGTATTAAAGTATTAAAGGATTACTTTAAAAGAAGTATTTTGAGATGGGAAGATTATCCTGAATTATCCAGCAAGGCTTGATATAATCGTAAGGGTCCTTATAAGAAAGAAGCAAAGGTGGAAGAGGAGGCAATGTGACACAAGACGGAAGGAGAGAGAAAAGGCAACATGATGCATGGCTATGATCCAAGGACTGAGGACGGCCTTTAAAAGCCAGAAAAGGCGATACTTCGCAAGGACAGAAAACCAAACACCGCATGTTCTCACTCATAAGTGGGAACTGAACAATGAGAACACTTGGACACAGGGTGGGGAACATCACACACCGGGACCTGTTGTTGGGTGGGGGGACAGGGGAGGGATAGAATTAGGAGAAATACCTAATGTAAATGATGAGTTAATGGGTGCAGCACAACAACATGGCACACGTATACATATGTAACAAACCTGCACGTTGTGCACATGTACCCTAGAACTTAAAGTATAATAAAAATAAAAAAAAAAGCCAGAAAAGTCAAGAAGGTGGATTCCCCCCAGAGCCTACCGAAGGAACCAGCCCTGCTGACACCATAACTTTAGCCCAGTTGGGTGGATTTTGGTTTTCTGACCTCTAGAACTGTAAAATAATAAATACATGTTGTTTTAAGCTACTAGATTTGTGGTAACTGGTTACCTAAGCAACAGGAAACTAACAAGAATAGATACTAATTATAAGTGAATACTTAGGTAATAGTATGATCTGTAATCTATACTTTACAAAGTATTTTATAAATATATACTAAATATGAATATACAAATCCTAACTGCCCCATTAGAAGTTCTTAAGTTTGTTACACAAAGACAACTATAAAAATTATATATTAGTGCAGGTATGCATATATTGGCTTTCAAATTTGAAGGCAGAAAAGAGAAAAAGAATGATATTTAGTACAAGAGATCAAGAGTCTATTTCTGACTATGTCTGTGTCTCATAAAAAAGATTGTTGTAAGTACACTTAAAATTGAATTTAAGCCACTTAATTATGGTGGCAACTGTGTTTTTCATCTTTATTTGTCACACCATTCTGCACAATGTTGGTGTTCTATAAATGTTTGCTGATTAAATAACTGACAATATATTTAAAAAATGAATGAGAAAAAGTTACAGCCTTTATCAGGTTTTATTGTGAATTAGACACAACTTTATTTCAAATTAGTCTAGAAGGAATTGATGCTAAAATAAAACGATAATTATTCAAGTAGAAATTTTTAAAAGTCCTCATAAGGTAAAACCAAAAATATATGCATATATACATATATACATAGGGAGGTTTAAGATGCAGATGAGCACACACACAAAATCAGTGTGTTTCACTGTAACAATAAAAAAACACATTTATAAAAATCATACCTGTCCTTAAAGTTGATGATATGGTTTGGCTGTGTCCCCACCCAAATCTCAACTTCAATTGTATCTCCCAGAATTCCCACATGTTGTGGGAGCAACTCAGGTGGAGGTAAATGAATAATGGGGGCTGGTCTTTCCTGTGCTATTCTTGCGATGGTGATTAAGTCTCACAAGATCTGATGGGTTTATCAGGGGTTTCTGCTTTTGCTCCTTCCCCATTTTCTCTTGCTGCTGCCATGTAAGAAGAGTCTTTCGCCCCCTGCCATGATTCAGAGGCCTTTCCAGCCATGTGGAACTGTAAGTCCAATTAAACCTCTTTTTCTTCCCAGTTTCGGGTATATCTTTATCAGCAGCATGAAAACGGACTAATACAGTTGAAGAGATCTGTACACAAAGATAAATAAGTGTAACTCCAGAGAGAGATGAGCCCTGATGGCTGCTTTCACCACTGGGGCATGAGTAGGCAGAAGAGCTAGCCTGCTACTGGCAAAGACATTTTGTTGAAATAAGAAGAAATGAGCCACACTTGTATCAGCCAAGCATGGGCTGGCATGGCAGATTGGAAAATGGAGAAACAGAGCTAACCCTCCCTGCCAGCCAATTCTCCTTCATAATATTTCTGCTTACAAATGCTGGTGGTGGTAGAAGCTGGTAAGTGGATGGAAAACAGAAAGATATCCTGTTATCTCACATGGTTAGATCCCAAACTCTGCGGCACGGCTAGATCTCACCATCAAGAGGAAATCAGATGTGAAATCCAACTCAACTCCTGATTAGAACAAAAAGATCTGGCCTAGTCACCTTAGTAGCCAGATGGTGGAAAGCATAAGGCTTTCTGGGGATAAATTTTATCTACCTCAGTCTTTGTCCATTCACACACACACACACACACACACACACACAAAGACAACTGAAGAAGCAGGAAAAATGTAAGCCATGATTAGGAAAGGAAAACAACAACAACAAAAGAATACTAGATAACTAAGTGGTTGGAATTCACAGACAAGTACTTTAAAATAACCATCACCAGGCCAGGCGCGGTGGCTCACACCTGTAATCCCAGCATTTTGGGAGGCCGAGGTGGGCAGATCACGGGGTCAGGAGATCGAGACCATCCTGGCTAAGACAGAGAAACCCGGTCTCTACTAAAATAATACAAAAAAATTAGCCAGGCGTGGTGGTGGGCGCCTGTAGTCCCAGCTACTCTGGAGGCTGAGGCAGGAGAATGGCATAAACCCGGGAGGCGGAGGTTGCAGTGAGCTGAGATCGCGCCACTGCACTCCTGCCTAGAGGCAGAGCGAAACTCTGTCTCAAAAAAAAAAAAAGATACTAGATGAGAATTTTCCAAAATGCTTGAAAGATATTAACCTAACACAGTAAATCCTGAAGCAGAAAAAGAGATAGGAAGTCATATGTAGGCCAAATTGCTGAAAACCAGAAATAAAGGCAACAACCTGACCTCTTTAAAGTCCCAGGACAAAAAGGAAAAAAAAACAAAACCTGACACCTAGACAGCAGGGATAACAAAATTACACTATTATAAAGTGACTAAATGTTTCACAAAGTTAAATAATATTTATTCATGATCAAACATGATGAATGAATTATGCATATTAATATGTAATCATTTGAAATCAGAAAATGATGAAACTGAATACAAACAAAAAATAAAATGTAACACACACACAAAATAAAAACAACAAACTTCAATTTTCAAGCCAAATAAATAAAAAATTGATGAGGAAAATGGAAAATAAGTTAAAAACTGATATAATTAGGCCCAAGAATGTCAGTTATTATTTAATATATTAAATGTAAGTGTATTCAACACTCCAATTGAGAAGACAAAGACGAAATCTGGTTTTTAAAAAACAGACCCAACTTTATGCTGCTTATGAGACGTACAATTAACATAAATACATAGAGTGAAAGTAAATGATCTACAATGCAAACACTATTCATAAGAAATCCAGGGTGTCTATATTAATATTATGAAAAGTAAACCTTAAGAGACAAATATCAGTGATAAAGTTGGATATTTCATAATGATAAAATGTTCATTAAAAAAGTACAAAATTGGCCGGGTGCGGTGGTTCACGCCTGTAATCAGAGCACTTTGGGAGGCCAGGCGGGTGAATCACAAGGTCAGGAGTTTGAGACTAGCCTGGACAACATGGTGAAACCCCGTCTCTACTAAAAATACAAACAATTAGCTGGGCGTAGTGGCAGGTGCCTGTAATCCCTGCTACTCAGGAGGCTGAGGCAGGAGAATCGCTTGAAACTGGGAGGCAGAGGTTGCAGTGAGCTGAGATGGCACCACTGTACTCCAGCCCAGGTGACAGAGTGAGACTCTGTCCAAAAAAAAAAAAGTACAAAATTGGTTCTCTGTCTAGACTAATAATATTGACAAATATCTTTTCTCTTGCATAAATTTTCTGAAGGTTTATAAACCCCTTGTGTGTTTATGGACCTCTATTTAGGAACTTCTTTTTTATTGAGACAGAGTTTCGCTCTTTTTGCCCAGGCTGGAGTGCAATGGCATGATCTCAGCTGACTGCAACCTCTGCCTCCTGGGTTCAAGTGATTCTGCCTCAGCCTCCCAAGTAGCTGGGACTACAGGTGCGCACCACCACATCCAGCTAATTTTTGTATTTTCAGTAGAGATGGGGTTTCATCATGTTGACCAGGCTGGTCTCGAACTCCTGACCTCAGGTGATCCACCCGTCTTGGCCTCCCAAAGTGCTGAGATTACAGGCATGAGCCACCGTGCCTGGCCAGGAACTTCTTTACAAATTCACATTATTTAAAATTCATGCAGCCATAAAAAAGAATGAGTTCATGTCCTTTGCAAGAACATGGATGAAGCTGGAAACCACCATTCTCAGCAAACTAACACAGAAACAGAAAACCAAACACCACATGTTCTCACGCATAAGTTGGAGTTGAACAATGAGAACACATGGACACAGGGAGGGGAACATCACACACTGCGGCCTGTTGGGGGGTGGGGGTAAAGGGAGGAAGAGCATTAGGACAAACACCTAATGCATGCGGGGCTTAAAACCTGGATGACGGGTTGATGGGTGCAGCAAACCACCATGGCACACATATACCTATGTAACAGACCCGCACGTTCTGCACATGTATCCTAGAACTTAAAGTAAAATAAAAAATAAAAATAAAATAAAATAAATAATTGAATTTTACAGTGGCTTTCAAATACATGATCCTGTCAATCCTTGACAGCCATTTTTATTATTATCTATTCAGTTCTTACAAGTCCTCTTACCTGAAACTTCACCTTCTGATCAATGTTGGATACACGGAACTGCTTCAGGAAGCGCTCGTCCTCACTCCAGAAGAGACGGATATCAGGGATGTCGTAAAGGATCATGGCTAGCCTTTCTAATCCTAGGCCAAAAGCCCAGCCAATTCGGTCTTGAGCACCAGCTATGATTAGGAAACAAAACAAAACAGTTGCTTTTAAAAAGTATTGAGATTGGATAGGCTCATACCACTCCCTGATAGTTATCAGTGACACTAATGAGATGCCTACCAGTGGCCAAGGCACTGGGCAGCCGCTACAAAGACATCCAAGAGGCTGTCCAATCTTCCACACTTTTTCCTCTCCATATTCCCGACTGCCCTCACGGAAGCATTCTGAAGTCATACTGTCTGGAGTACTGTCTTTTGTTTCTGATTAAATCCTAGGCTTTCTCAAGCACTGGTTCCTGAACTGAGTTAAGATTTTTCTGTAGTCTTTGCTTGCTCTGATGCAAACATTTAGCCCACTGTATACAGGTTACAGAGCGGAAAGAAAAGACGGTCTTTGTCCCTAAGTATAGTAGATAATGAGAGACATTCAAAACGTGCCATACTGACCATAACATGTTTAGAATGAACTCACATTCAGAAAGTATATATGTCATGCCTTTAAGAACCTCAGCTTTATTAAAACACCATAATGCTTATGCCTAGGAAGAGCTACTTCAGCATTGCAGAGAATACAAGCAAGCCCAGATGAAGGGCGTATCTAGCACCACCTGCTCCAAAGGTATAGTGTCCTGCTCAGATTGTGTCAATGCCATAATTAGAAGGGTTTGCTTTGCAGACTGAGGCACCATAGAAGAGAAGACAGAAACTGCAGAATGAAGGCAGGCAAGGGAGCCATTCACACTGCTGGAAAGCTTATGAAATGAGCTCACGAAAGGAATATAATTCCAACTGGACACTAACAGATGAGTAGGATCCTGTGGTAGGCTGAGATGGCCTCTGAGACTCGCACTCCGCATGCACATGCCTTGTGTAAACTCCTCCCATTGAGCTGAGTATAGGTGGGATCTAGGAACAGCATGGGAATTTAAGCCTGTGACTGGTTTACTTTTTATCCAAGACTCCATCCTGGCCGACTGGAGAGAGATCCCCCTCCAGGTTGAAGAGGCCGCATGGCTCGGCCCTTGAGAAGTCCTAAAGGAGCTCAGAGAGGCACCAGCAGCCAGAGAGAAAATGGGAACTTCACTTCTACAGTGGGATGGAACAAATTCTCCCAACAGCCAGAGTGAGCTGATGATAGGACCCCGGCTTCAGAGGAGAACACAGCCCTGCCTCTGCCTTGATTTCAACCTGGTAGGATCCTGATCAGGGGACGCTATCAATCCATAGCCAGACTCCTCATGCAAGGATATTGTGATATAGTCAATTTGTGCTATGTTAGGCCACTAAGTGTAATTTGTTACCCAGAAAAAAGCAAAACAAACAAACAAACAAAAAAAGCAAACAAACGAAAATAACTAACCCAGATTCAAAATGTAGAGAAAGGTGATAGGAAATTCCAGACTGAAGGAGTTTCTTCAATAGCAAAGGGAAGGGACGCAGCATGGGAAGGCTGAGGAGTGGATTCTGGAGATACGGGCAGGACTCATCTCAATGAGCCACAAGAAACATTTTGTTCTCATTTCTACTTTGCATTTAATATTTTCCTAAAACATAAAAACCTTGGCCGGCAGCAGTGGCTCAAGTCTGTAATCCCAGCACTTTGGGAGGCCACGGCTGGCAGATCACGAGGTCAGGAGTTCAAGACCAGCCTGGCCAACAGTGAAACCCCATCTCTACTAAAGATACAAAATTTAGCCAGGCAAGGTGGCGTGTGCCTGTAATCCCAGCTACTTGGGAGGCTGAGGCAAGAAAACTGCTTGAACCTGGGAGGTGGAGGTTGCAGTGAGCTGAAACTGCACCACAGCACTCCAGCTTGGGCCACAGAGCGAGACTCCATCTCAAAAACAACAACAACAACAAAAACCACTTACAACTGTTTCACAAATCCCCATTCGCTCTAGCTGAACCTGAACATCCATGGAGCCTCAGGATCAGATGTGCAAAGTCCAGGAGGGAAAATGCTGCATTACAAGTGAAACACCAGCACTTGTGGTTATCACTTGGCATCAAGGCAATCATCAAGACAAATGGGAACACAGGCTATAAGTTACAGAGAGATCGAGAGGCACTGGTCATTAGCAAAGAACTGTTTAAAAATTTCCAGCACATCACAGGCTGATAATTTGGTCACGTATAAAATTATGCACATGACATTCCACTTAACAGCAACATAATGGACATTCTTTTCAAGTGCACATGGGTCATTCACCACCACAGACCATATTCTGGAACATAAAATAAATATTTTTATATAAAATAACTCAAATATTTAAAAGGATTGAAATTGTACAAAAATGTTCTATGTCCAAAATGCAAATAAATCAGAAATCAACAGAAAAATATCTGAAAAATCTCCCAAATATTGGGAAATTAAACAACATATTTCTCTAAGTAACACATGAGCCAAAGAAGTCATCACAAGGGCAATCAGAAAATATATTTAAATGAATAAAAATTAAGATATGACATATTACAATTGGAACTCGTAAATTATTGGGTGGGAATGATAAAGCCACCTGGGTAGTTTCAAAAACAGTTTGGTAGTTTTTTACAATAAACCAATATTTCTCAACTGGGGGCAATTTTAGCCACCAGGGGACATTTAGTAAGCTCTGAAGACATTTTTGGTGATCAAAACTGGGAGTGGGGAGCATCCTGACATCTAGTGGGTAGAGGCCAAAGATGTTGCTAAAGATCCCATAATGGAAGGAATGGTTTCCCACAACAAAGAATTATCCAACCCAAAACATGAAACAGAGAAACCCTGATAAACAGACACTTAGCATAGGACACAGCAATTCCCTTCCTAAGTATTTACCTAAGATAAGGAAACATGTGCACTGAAAGTCCAATGAATCAATGTTCATCACGGCTTACTTCAGAATAGCCCAATCCCAAAACACCCGAAATGTCCATCAACCAGTGAATGGAGAAATTGTGGTATATTCATGTAGTAGAATTGTCAAAGGCATCTGAACCAGAGTGACTCCATCTTGAGTAGGGGCTGGGTAAAACGAGGATGAGACCTGCTGGGCTGCATTCCCAGGAGGTCAGGCATCCTGAGTCACAGGATGAGATAGGAGGTCAGCAGGGGTGGTATCACAAGACACAGGTCATAAAAACCCTGCTGAGGAAACAGGATATGGTAAAGAAGCAGGCCCAAACCCACCAAATCCAAGACAGCGACAAAAGTGGCCTCTGGTCGTCCTCATTCCTGGTTATATGTTAATTTTAATGCATTAGCATGCTAAAAGACATTCCCACCAGCGCAATGACAGTTTACAAATGCCATAGCAATGTCTGGAAATTACCCTATATACTCTAAAACGGGGAGGAACCCTTACTTCTGGGAATTGCCTGCCCCTTCCCTGGAAAACTCATGAATAATCCACCTCTTGTTTAGCATATAATCAAGAGATAACCACAAATATTATGCAGTGGAACAGCCCGTGCCACTGCTCTGTCTATGGAGTAGCCATTCTCTTGTTTCTTTACTTTCTTAATAAACTTGCTTTCACCTTCACTTTCACTTTACACTGTGGACTTGCCCCGAATTCTTTTTCACACGAGATCCAAGAACAGTCTCTTGGGGTCTGGATCAGAACCCCTTTCTGAGAGCAGAATATGACCTAGTAATAAAAATAAATTATTCCTATACAGAACAAAATAAATTAATCTCAAAAGAATTATGTTTAACAAAAAGAGATTAGTCACTAAAGATTATCTACAATATGAATTCAATTCACATGACATTCTAGACAAGGTGAAACTACAGAGACGTGTAACAGATAGGTAGGACATAAGAGAACTTTTTCGGGAGATGGAAATTTTCTCTATCTTGAGTGTGGGGTGTTTACATGACTGTATATATCCTTCAAAACTCATCTAGCTATGTTTTAAAAGTATGAATTCTGTTGTGTGTAACACTACCTCAGCAAACTGGCATTTCAAACACACTATACTTGAATGACATGGCAGTATGAAGTCAAATTCCTATAAGTTTCTAAAGGCTTACTCTCAGCATCTGCGGTTATCTCCTTGTGAACTGGAAACTGATAGTTTGTGGATCAGCACCATTCTGAGCACCACACTTTGAAGTACACTGATTTAAATGATATAGAATATGCTTTCATATATATATATATATATAAACCCACAAAGTTAAGACGTTTCGTAGCAAACTCTTACATATTCTAAGTGCTGATTCATAGACCCCCAGGAATCTGCATACTGCAAGCTGAGAATCATGACTGGGAAACAAAATATAACCCCTAACAACAGCACCAAAGGCCCCTCACACCGGGTGCTGGGCCCACCACCTCGGATTATCCACAGTTCTCTAAACATCACATGTCCTTGTCATAACATAGCGGATCTTCCTAACACTTGCCCCTCTCCTAAAGTAACCTCTCACGGTCCTCTAAAGCTTCACTGAAGTATTCTGACTGTGAGATTCTTCCTCTGACCCAGATTCATTAAGTTTACCTTCATTTCCCCATCACAAACATGCTGTACATATTTCTACTAGCAACTATTATATTTGTAAGTCTCTCTCCCCATCTAAACCTGAGAGTTCTGAGAAAACAGTCCCTATACAATGTCATACACAGTATTGATTACTCCATAAATGATTTTTAGACATATATCTGTGCTAATGAGAAGAACATGCACTTCCCATGTAGTGAATTCTTTGAGTCAGTCTCATGGCACAAAACTGAAGATACGACAGTGTGAATGAATGTCTCAGAGAAAAACAAAAAGGGCCGGTGTTCTGAAAACCAAAGTTTACACAACGTTCACAATTAAGGGTTGTGAGGCTAAAGGCGTACAGAAGAAGAAAAAGAGCACTAAATGCTTCATTCATTGCTTGCTAGACACAGAATACCAGTTCCACAGATGGGAAATGTAAATAATCACAAAATGCTCAGAAGTAACAGCATTAAAAGGAATAAATACCATCTAAAAGTTAAATCTACATTCTATGATGTTTGTCCAAATAGAAATACCAGAAACAATAGGAAAGAAAGGTATGAGTCCAAAATCAAATTATCATAAAGTTCTGGAAAAACAGAAATTTCCCATTTGCTATCTTCGTGCCAGCTGAGCCAGGGAGCCGCCAAGCACAGCGAGCGGTCCTGAAGAGGCCAGACCCACGCGTGCACTGCCATGCGGTACAGGTGAGAAACATGGCTCGGGAAAAGGGTGAACAAACTTCACGTAAGAGAGAGCCCCATGATTGCCACTGTGAGAGCAGTCTAGGCTCCACTGTATCATAATAGGTCTCAAAGTCAAGGAGGACTTGCTTTACCAGCCTGATGTGGCCTGGCCTCTGAATGGAGCAGGGTAAGAGGGAGCAGAGGGAGCACCGCCAGCTGGAAATCACATCTGCAGAACACAGCGAGGGAGGCCGGGCTGTCCGGTGTGAGGAGGTAAGCTGCACACTGGGAGTCGTGCCGATGACGAGAATTCAGTTTTTCGCATTCGAAATGGCCACAATAGATAGTTGCTCCTGCCATTCCATGACTGCCATGCAGAATGGCTCAACATCAATGAGTCTTAAAATTAAAGTCATTAATCAGATTAGCTAATATCCAAGAATTCCACTGAAAAGATAAAAAAAGTTACCTTCACAAATGCAACTTCCAGTTGCTTTTCTCAGAAGGCTCACTGCAAAGCTACATTGCTAAAAGTCAGATGTTCTAGAGCTGGATTTTTTAGAAATGTAGAAATGTTTGGCTGGGCGCGGTGGCTCAAGCCTGTAACCCCAGCATTTTGGGAGGCGGAGACGGGCGGATCACGAGGTCAGGGGATCAAGACCATCCTGGCTAACACGGTGAAACCCCACCTCTACAAAAAAAACAAAACAAACAAACAAAAAAATTAGCTGGGCATGGTGACGGGTGCCTGTAGTCCCAAGCTACTTGGGAGGCTGAGGCAGGAGAATGGCGTGAACCCGGGAGGTGGAGCTTGCAGCGAGCCAAGATCAAGCCACTGCACTCCAGCCTGGGCGACAGAGCAACTCTGTCTCCAAAAAAAAAAAAAAAAAAAAAAAAAAGAAACGTTCACTGGCCTAAGTGGATGATTGGCAGGACCACACTAAAAGGTTGATGGGGGAAAGGAAGGCTCATGGTTGTGCTAGGGATATGCATGACTCCAGAGCCTCAGTCCCATGTGGCTGTCAGTAGGGACAAATGGACATCCTCTTCTAAAGACAGGAGACTGGCTCTACCTGAGAGGACCCAGTGCTAAGGTGACTGAGGGGGTCATTCCCACGGGCACGTAAAATCCCACCACGTATGTCAAACCTTATGGGCCAGACCTTCATTGGGAACGGAGAGCAACTGGTCTCCAGCTGCCTACCACTGCCTACAACCTTCCATTCTCATCATCATCCTGATAAAAAGTTTGCCTGTGACAATCAATTTTCATGGAGGGTTGCAAGAAAGGATACGGTGTCCATTTGCTGAGTTGCATCAAATTTTACCTTTAAAACATTTTGTTTTGGTTCCCTTTCGATTTGTTTCTTCTGAATCGCACCCCTGCATTGTGTCATTGGCCTATTCCATTAGTAAGACAACACTGGGGACTCCTGTGAAGGACCCGACCACTCTATCATACAGTTTTCTGTAGGAGGCTCCAGGAAATAAATTGATCTTAGATTTAAGAAAATGACTTTGGATCCTGGGAACAGAAAAGCCTTCCTTTTCTTGACAACTGGATTGTTTTTAATTTTAAGGACGCCATGTGCTACATAATTGGTCAAAATTCACTTTTTACTTTGGCCCCATGGGAGCTTAGAGGCAAACCTGCAGGTCACCTTTACAACTGCACAAGTGTTCAGGGTACATTTCTCTTTGTGACTCTTGGTCCAGTTTTATTTTCTTATCCGTATTTCCTCTTTGCCCTGATTATCTCAACTATTTATTTTATCCTCGGATATGTACTTTTATAAGGCACTTCAAATTCTTTATGGAAGAAAGTGAGTCATAAATACATAGACACTTAAAGGTATTGTCAGCCAAGGTAGGTATAATTTTCAGGTCTTTGGCACTCCTCAGCTGTAATTTGTTGCCAAGTACCCAGGTCTGGCAGGGTTTTAAGGCAGTAGTTTTGTTTTTTGTTTTTTTTTGGCCTCATTCCACAACTAGCGGGTTCCAGTAAACTAGAGTCACCAGAGTATAGAACTCACTGTGGAGGAACGTTCCCAATTAGACAGAATATGCAGGATTGGAAGCAGTTAGGCATTTTGACTAATGTAAGTCTGTACAGCACTGAGCATCCCATGCAGGAACATTTTTTGTATTTATAATTCTTGAAAATCTTCCTAAGAGGGCAAGTCTATGCACAGAAGTAAAAGAATGTAAGAGAAGAATCCAGAGATGGGAAAGTTTTTAAAAAAAGGAGAGGAAAAAGTGGAGGACGAGGAGAATGGCAATAGAAAAGAGGACAGTGAGAAGCTATCAGTGTGAAAGGAGAGAAACAAAATTTATCTTAGAACTTAAAAGATTCTGATCCCACAGGGTGATCCTTCTAAGCAGCATCTGGCTTTACAGGCTCTGCCTCTACAGCTGCAGAGATAGAAGCATCTGCAAAGGAGAGCCCAAAGCACAGAGGTTCTGCACGCGGCCTCTTGTCTGTATCTCCAATTTTAGAAGAAGCCCGGGATATCTCCAACTCGAGAGGAGGCCTGGGACATCACCAACAGGAACACAGCTCTCGGGAGGCTGAGGCAGAAGAATGGCGTGAACTCGGGAGGTGGAGCTTGCAGTGAGCCGAGATTGTGCCACTGCACTCCAGCCTGGGCGACAGAACAAGACTCTGTCTCAAAAAAAAAAAAAAAAAAAAAAAAAAGAAGAGATAAATTAAAACTGGAGGTTTAAAGTAAAGATAGTTTTCACAGGGGCTCACTACAAGAAAGCCACATACCAATATCTCTTATGAACACAGATGTAAACTCCTCAACACATTACTAGCAAACCAAATTCAGCAGCATACTAAAAGGATCATATGCCATGATCAAATGGATTTACCCCAGGAGTGCAAGCAAGAATGATTCAAAATATAAAAATCAATCAATGTAATATGCCACACCAATAAAGGAAATAAAACCCACATAACCTTATCAATTGATATAGTGAATGTATCTGACAAAATCCAACACCCTTTCATGATAAAAATATTCAATAAACCAGGAATCCAAAAGAATGCCCTCAACAAAATAAAGACTATGTGTGAAAAACCCACAGCCAACATCATACACAATGGTGAAAGTTGAAAACATTTCATTCATTCCACTTAGATAAATTTCACTTAGATCAGGAACAAGACAAAAATATTCAGTCACTGCTACTAGTCAGTATAGTACTAAAAGTTGTAACCAGAGAAATAAGGCAAGAAAAAGAAATAAAAGACATCCTAACTGAAAAAGAAGAAGTAAAATTATCTCTATTTGCAGATGACATAGTTTTATATGTAGAAAGCCCTGAAGAATCCACACACAAAAAACTATCTAAACTAATAGACAAATTCAGTAAAGTTGCATGACACAAAATCAACACATAAAAATGTTGCACATATTTACATTTCTATACACTAACAAAGAACAATCTGAAAAGGAAATTAAGAAAACAATTTCATTTACAAAAGCATCAAAAATAAAGTACTTAGAAATAAATGTAACAACAGGCAAAATATTTGTACATTCAAAACTATAAAATGTTACTGAGAGAATTGTAGGAAGATTGGCCATGAAAAGATTCATGGCCAATAAGCTTATGAAAAGATACTCAACATTATCAGTCATCAGGGAAATACAAATACGAACCACAGTGAGATACCACTTCACATCTACTAGGGTGGCTATAATAATGAAAATTGTCATAAAAAGTGTTGAGAAGGTTGTGGAGAAACTGAAGCCCTGTGCGTTGCTGTTGAGAATATAAACTGGCGCGGCTGCTGTGGAAAGCAGTTGGGCAGTTTCTCAGCAAGTTAAACACGGATTTGACCATAAGACCCACCAATCCTCTCTCTCAATCTCTGTGTGTGTGTGCGTGCATGCATGTGTGTATACATATGTCTGTATATATGCCTCTGTGTGTGTATCTCTAAAAGAATTGAGTAAAGAAGCTCAGACACTTGCACACCAATGTTCATAACAGCTTTATTCACAAGTCCCAAGGTGGAAACAACTCAAGTGTCTGTCAACAGATGAATGGATAAACAAAACATGTTAGTTATACACAATGGAATATTATTCAGCCCTAAAAAGGAATTAAGTTCTGATACATGCGACAGCATGGATGAACCTCAAAAACAATAGGCTAAGTGAAAGAAGCCAGGCGAAAAAAAATCTATGATATCCCTTACATGGAATATCTAGAACAGTAAGCAGATTAGAGGTTACTAGGCACCGGAGGGAGAACGGAATGGGGAGTTACTGCTTAAAGCGTACAGAATTGATCTTTGAAGTGATGAAAATATTTTGGAGATAGATAGTGGTGATGGTTGCACAACACTGTAAATGTTATTAATGCCACTGAATTGTACACTTAAAATGCCTTAACTGGCTAAGTTTATATTATGTAACATTTTATCACATAAAAGTAAAATTTCAGAGGATGTAGATATTTAAAAAATTTGAAGAAAGTTTTCATGTGTTCTTCCCTTTCTGAAAGGAAAACAATAAACATATATTTTTTCTCATCACCACATCTGTCTCTGAAAACACTGAGATCTACTAATTGAGCCATTATACTACCAATTATTTCAATGGACTTCAGCTTTTTCTCTCCTAAAATGAAGAACAGCAATGATAGGGTGTCTCAAGTTCCTCCTAGCTCTGAACAGTCTATGATTTGGCTCAGTTTAGAAACAGTTAACTAAGGTTCTATTCTAAATCTCCCTTAATGAAATAAAAACTACTGCAGAATAATTTTGCTTAACATTTAACAGCATAACAAAAGATACCTGCCAACTGCTCTCTCTCCTCTCAGCCCCGGTCCCCTTAAAGCCTTGGGACATACAGGTACATTCAATGTCACACCCCTTTTGGGGCAGTAATGTCCAGGGGGAAGGGTCTTCCCTCCATCTGTTTCAGGTCCCTGTTTGAATGTCCCTTCTCAGTGAGGTCTCCCGGACATCCACTTTAAAACGGTAAACCTCTCCATCAACCTACCCTCCAAACCCTCTCAACTCTGCCCTCTTTTCCCCAGAAAACACCACCTTCTAATATGCTACAGCCTTTTCGTTTACGTATTGCTGACTTTCAGACTCCCCTGCTAGCCTGCAGCGCATGAGGGCAGCAGCTGAGCTGGTTTTCGCCACTGACCCGTCTCGAGTGGCCGGCACACTGGCACACAGCAAGTACCCAGTAAATATTTGCAAAGAAACAACAGAATGGTATGGTAGGAAAGGTTTCAAGACTGTCCCCCTTTTTAGTTTACTCACTTCATTTAAATGGATAGTATTATGAAGAATTTCATACTTTAAGTTTTCAATACAAGTGATGACTTTCTTAAATTTTGTAGCTGTGAGAGATTTTATCTATCGTATTATAAAGTGACATTTAACAGTAGTGATATTGGGGGTGCCATTTCTGAAAAGACATCTCAGAAAGGAGAGAAATGGAACACACAACGTAACAGAAAAAAGTGAATATTCTTTTTTTTTTTTTTTTTTTGAGACGGAGTCTCGCTCTGTCGCCCAGGCTGGAGTGCAGTGGCGCGATCTCGGCTCACTGCAAGCTCCGCCTCCCGGGTTCACGCCATTCTCCTGCCTCAGCCTCCCGAGTAGCTGGGACCACAGGCGCCGCCACCTCGCCCGGCTAGTGTTTTGTATTTTTTAGTAGAGACGGGGTTTCACCGTGTTCGCCAGGACGGTCTCGATCTCCTGACCTCGTGATCCGCCCGTCTCGGTCTCCCAAAGTGCTGGGATTACAGGCTTGAGCCACCGCGCCCGGCCTAAAAGTGAATATTCTATTCATTGACCCCTACCTTCATCACCATTCACTGAGCTCTGTTGTATACAGGGCACCAGCAGGCACAGGGTCGCAAGTCCCCTGACGCCCAGGATCTTATTGCCACTTCTGCTTCAACATTCTTTCTATTTTATTTTCTTCCCCAATGACTGGGCTCTGGAAATGCAAACAGCCCCTGCATCCTCAGGTTTCTCCTTATAGACTGTTTTGTTACAAAGCCAAGAGATAAGTGAAATGCTTAAACTATTACATATCGAAAAAAAAAATTTGTATGATTTTAAGTATATTTTTCCTTCCTTGTCAAAAAGGTTGACTTCCGGGAATTCTTCCACTTAATGAACTCACATGTTTCCAAAATAACTGCTACAAGGAACACTAAAACAACCTAGCAATGAACATTCATATTATTATTATCATTATTATTTTGAGACAGAGTCTTGCACTGTTGCCCAGGATGGAGTGCAGTGGCACGATCTTGGCTCACTGCAACCTCTGCCTCCCAGATTCAAGTAATTCTCCTGCCTCAGCCTCCCGAGTAGCTGGGATTACAGATGCCAACCACCACACCCTGCTAATTTTTTGTATTTTTGGTGGAGATGGTGTTTCACTATGTTGGCCAGGCTGGTCTGGAATGCCTGATGTTGTGATCCACCCGCCTGGGCCTCCCAAAGTGCTGGGATTACAGGTGTGAGCCACTGCGGCTGGCCAACAGTCATATATTACAGAACCTCACCAATGACAAAGAACTTCACCTATATTATCTTGAGTTCTATCCTCACAAGTGCTTCTATGGGAAATGTCAAACTGGTATCATCTATGTTGAAAAGATAAACACCGTTTAAGCAAGATCACTAGACACTGGGACTTGAATTTATGTTTTGACTTTAAGTCTACACCCAGTAAATGTTCCCCTAGATTCACGCTGAAACATTAACTGAGAAGGGCTACATTCAAGGTATGTCAAAATATCAGAAAGTGCTACTGACATCTGTGTGCTTTCTATGTTGTTACAGCTGATTTCCTGGTTGACTATAATTATTCCACAGACCAGTAAAATGATTTGTGTAGGTAGGTGCTCACATAACAGTAGATTTCTCTTCTGAACGCTGGGTTTTATCACTCCAAAATGCCTTTCACACTGGATTTGACTGTAATATACACACAGACCTACTGAGTGAACTGAAGGGTCTAGTAGTTAGCAGTGGTATTAAATGAAGGCATCCACGTCGCCTGACTGTTAGTTACAGTGACGGACGCACAGGAATAAAAGCACTGCAGTATCCTGCTGAGACACTGCACATCCAGAGGCAGGCCTAGAAAGGTCAGCCCAGCTAGGTAAATTCTGATTTCTTAGCTTCCAGCCATGGATGTAGTCCTTCATCCCCTGCTTTCCAGTCACAATACTTGAACTGCTTCCTCAGAGACTCGCTATCGGATGATTGACTTTCCAAGCTGTGCCCAAAGATCACTCTCCTGCCTGAAACGTTTCTCCAGCTATATATATCCTTGGCCCCAAACACTCTGCCAATAAGTGCTTCAGCTCATCCAAAGGCAGACCTCTCTTTTAAAAGAACGCTTTTCACGGTACGGAGCAGACTGTGGGTGCGAGTCTCCGGGTCTTACAAGCAGGGTTCTTTAATACAGTCTGAGCTGGATGACATTCTCATCAGCTTACTGCAAAAAACTTTCATACCCATCTCAAAAAAACTCACTTTGGACCACCCCCTTTCCTTCCTGAGTCCTAGATTGTGGTTCTCTGGAGTTTAAGAAAGAAAACTGCAGTGTCTGAAGCACATGCTAATGAGCAGTGCATGAAGCAATTCCCAGTGGTCCCGCGCAGTGAGAATCCTCCTTACATGGAATGTGTAGAAAGCGTTGGTCCCTCTTTGCCTGCAGTTTGGACAGTGATGCACCACCCCCTTCAGGGGCTTGACTCCCACCCCCCACCAATTTCCAGTGACTGGTTGAGGGGAGACATGGCCAATAAGATATGAACGATATAAAATATAAGATATAAGTGAAAATCTGCTAGGATGCTCATAGGCAAGAGTTTTTTTGGTTTTTTTTTTCCCCAGAAAAAAAGGCCCTCTGAACTACTCCCTTCTTTCTTTCCACATTAGATGCTATCACTCAAGAATATAATGCCTGGAGCTGCAATAGCCAACATGTGACCTGGAGCAAAAAGCTGGAGGTCAGCAGCCCTGTATTTATATTGATATTTATTAATATTTATAATGTATGTATAAATTATATAATTATATATGTATACATTATACAGTTATATGTAGATTGTAAATATATGTCTCTTGATATATTATATAAGCATAAATATACATCTATTGATATATTTATAAACATATCTCCATTTATATATTGACATACTTGTTAATAGTTATATATTACATAATATATAAAATATTTATATATAAAATATATAGTTATATATTTGATATTAATACAAATATATAGACAGTTATTGTTCTATATATTTTATATTTATAAATATAAATATATCAATATATTTTTAAATATTACAATAATTTATCAAGCCATCTGAGAGTAGGTTACATACATCATGCTTCTTTACCACTGAATACTTCTGTGTATACTTCCCAAGAACAAAGATATTCTCTTACATATCCCTAGTATAGTTATCGAATTCAGGATATTTCACATGGATGCAATAACCCCACCTTATCTGCAATTCATATTCAAATTTTGCCAATTATGTCCTTGTAGCATTTTTTTCCCTCCCATTCAGGATCCAGTCGAGGATCACATATTGTACTTACATATCATGTCTCTTTAGTCTTTATTAATCTAGGACCATTCCCTAGCTTTCCTTTGTCTTGTAAGACATTGACATTTTGGAGACTCCTAGCCGGTTGTTTTACAGAAATGTTCCTCAATTTGAGGTTACCTGATACTTCTTCATGATTGAATTCAGGTTCAGGACCCCAGCTGGAACACTGCAAAAGTGCTATGGTGTCCTTCTCCAGGTGACATATCTGGAGACCCCTGATGCTTACTTATCCACTTCAGAGCTCCTCTAGATCATTTTTTTTTTGCTGCAAAACAAACCACCCCAAAACTTAGGGGTTTAAAACAACAACTATTCACTTAGCTCAATGTTGGCTGGCACTTTGGACTTAGGTGGAAAGTTCTTCAGCTCTCAGGTGGGTTTACTCATGCATATGTGGCCTGCTGGAACTCACATGTCTGGTGTTGGCTGCCTGCTGGCTGGGGCACTTTGGTTCTCTTATATCATCCAACCAGGTAGCTTGGGTTTATTTATGTGGGTTGCAGGGTTCTAACTGCATCAAGAGAGCAAGCCCCAGGGTGCAATCACCTTTCATGCATCTCTTTTCATCATGTTTGCCACTCCCCTGATGGGCCAAAGCAAGTAACAGAGCCAAGTCTGATTCAAGAGGCAGAGAAGGACTGTCTACTCAGTCATTCAAAAGGCAGTGAGAAGCCATTAGAGTGGCTTATCTTGAAAAGTCGGTTCAACTGCTTTATTCTAATATTCATTTATTCATTCAACTGATAATTACTGTAACTTAGGCCGGGTGCAGTGGCTCACACCTGTAATCCCAGCACTTTGGGAGGTCGAGGCAGGTGGATCACAAGGTCAAGAGATCGAGATCATCCTGGCCAACATGGTGAAACCCCGTCTCTACTAAAAATACAAAAATTACCTGGGTGTGGTGGCAGGTGCTAGTAGTCCCAGCTACTCGGGAGGCTGAGGTAGGAGAACTGATTGAACCCAGGAGGTGGAGGTTGCAGTGAGCCGAGATTATGCCACTACATTCCAGCCAGGCAACAGAGTGAGACTCTGTCTCAAAAAAGAAAAAAAAAAATACTGTGACTTGTTTTTGTACAAAAAATGTGATAGATGCTTTCTGGCAAACAATACCATACAAAGGAAGGAGAAAGAAAGAAACATTCGCTTGCTCGCCACGCGTCAGAAAACAAGACCTCATTAATTGTCACATCAACTCTGTCAGATGACTATCATTAGCTCCATTTTATAGACAAGAAAACCAAAGTTCAGAGAGTTTAATTTGTCGCAGATTATACAGCTATTTGGAAAGATTTTTGGCTGCAAGCAATAGAAAACTCTATTAAAAGTGATCTAAATAAGAGACATCTAATTTCCATAAAAAGGACTCTGAAGATAGGCATTTCCAGAGTTGGTACAGGAGCTAGAGGATGCCACTGAAGACCCTTGCTCTTTTTATCTTTCTGCTCCAATATCTTAGCAGGTCCGTTTCCATCATTATTGTGGTGACTTCGTAACTACAAAATGGCTGGTCGATCTCCAGTTATCATATATCAGTCAGGAGGAAAGCAGGAACAGTTTCAGTGTGCATGACTTACATACCTGTTGCTTTTATAGGGAAACACAAGCTTTCCCAAGGGTCCCCAGCTGTCTTACATTTCATTGCTCCAAACTGGTTTGCTTGGCCACTCTTATATTTAAAGGATGAGAAGAGCCTAACTGCCTGGCTTTTCCAAACTCTCGAGTGGGATGTATGCAAGGTCAAATAGTGCTAGGACTGCCACTGAGTCAGTCAACCAACAGCAAGCAAGTGTCCGATCTGGGATGTGAACCCAGCATGTGTTAACTCCGTAGTTCAAGCCTTCAAGGGATGTTTACTTTGAAAGCAGAGAGAGAAAGATATATAAATGCATAGGCAAATCAGTGCCATGAGTGATAGAAATTAGGTTCTATGGGGTGCCAGAAGAAGAGGTCACTTTAAACATCCCGAACAAGGATATTTTAGAAGAGTCATGCAAGTATGGTCTTAAACGACATGTAGGGGTTTTAAAGGTGAGCTAGGCACAATGACATGTATGTACCTGTAGTCCCAGCTACTCAGGAGGCTAAGGTGGGAAGATCACTTGAGCCCAGGAGTTCAAATCCAATCTTGGCAACAGAGTGAAACCTCCATCTCTTTTTTTAAAAAAACACAAATTTTAAAAAAGGTAAAGATCTTCCAACAAGAAGGAAAAGTAAACACAAACATACGAAGACAGAAACGTGAAATGAAGATGAAGTGACCAAATTGGGATAGGGTATTGTAGAACTTTTTGAAAATGTAAAGGTAATAGTTATGCCTTGCTTAGCATTTATTAATAGTTAAAGGCTAAATATACTGACTTGCATATGATCTACCAAGGACTCATACACCATCTCCTACCTCTCCCTTTGACTAGCCCCCAATACAGCATTATGTCTTTCATCCCTTTCCCTCAAATTTCAATCTAAGTTCCTAGAACTCAGAATTAAGTACTGTTAAGCAGATCATTGCAACAAACAGTTTTCATTCAGCAAAAGATAGATTTCCTAACAGTTTACCAGTCTTGAACAATTTCCATTTTTCAGTTTCCTAACAGTTTACCAGTCTTGAACAATTTCCATTTTTCAGTTTCCTAACAGTTTACCAGTCTTGAACAATTTCCACTTTTCAGAAGCTGTTTTCGCTTGATTGTTTATTGTGGTTTGTTTTTAGCTGCCTGAATTGAATTGCATACAGAGCTTCAGGAAACAATATATTCCCCCAAATTTATAGGGGAGACTTTAAAAATCTGAATGATGTTTTAAGTGCATTAAAATGATCATTAATCAAATAATCACTTTCAACTTAATGTGGATTCTTCATATAATAATTTTTATAATGCGAGTCATATCCATAAGAAGAGTTTGAGGAAACACTGTTGAAACACTGTACAGAGTTGTGAGTGTTGGGAAATGTTTTCGTTTACCTCAACTGTATTATTAAATTCCTTATTAATAAGAGTCATCAAAACTAGGCCACAAGTAGAAAGCTAACTAGAGTTTAGTGAGTTCACTACAGTAAAAATAAGTCTTTCAGAAAGAACAGAGCAGAAGGGAAAGGAAACTGAGTAAATCCTCTGAGCCAAAATTATGGAGACACTATGACTCTAGGGTACATGCCGTTGGACAGCAGGGTCAACGCAGTCCTTCTGACAAATGCCATGAGCCTTTGTTGCTCTGATTCCACTCACAAAATAGACTTATAGGGTCAGTTCCAGCTTGGGAGAAGCACTGGCCTAGCACACTGCTGACTGATGAGAAAACAACGCAAGAGATGAAAGAAGGTAAAAAACAGTGGCTACAGCACTTGAATAACTTTTACGTATATCTATATAATACCGTATATACTAAGAAGAGTGTCTGCTTCCTTCCTGAGTGTGGAGAATATGAAAATCCACTGATAAACCTTTTAAACACTTTCACCCATTATTGAAATTCTTGAAGAATTATGTACTTCATAATTCTTGAAGTATTCAAATTCTTGAAATAGGTATACTTATCTGTTTCTTTCTGTTAAGAAACCAGGCATAGGCCCGGCGCAGTGGCTCACGCCTGTAATCCCAGCACTTTGGGAGGCCGAGGCGGGTGGATCATCTGAGGTCAGGAGTTTGAGACCAGCCTGGCCAACATGGTGAAACCCCATCTCTATTAAATATACAAAAATTAACTGGATGTGGTAGTGGGCGCCTGTAATCCCAGCTACTGGGGAAGCTGAGGCGAGATAATCGCTTGAACCCAGGAGGCAGAGGTTGCAGTGATCCGAGATCATGCCATTGCACTCCACCCTGGGCAACAAGAGCAAAACTCCGTCTCAAAGAAAAATAAAAAAGAAAAGAAAAGAAAAAAGAAACCAGGCATAATAGTGACTTTCATCTCTCCAATAGAAAAATCGCTTTCCAAAATAAAAGTTAATAGTGCTCTATTTCTTGTCACACTGTTATAATTTTTTAACCAGGAAAGGAACTTAATTTAGAGTAAGTGATGCCACTGTCACTTAAATATATGAATGATAAAAGGGATGTCAGCTGCTCTAATTCCATAATTCCCACGTAATGACTATTAATGAAATACTCTTTACTAGAGGGAGTTGTTTTAAGCAGTAGATAAAGGAGTCACTGAGCCTTTTAAGATTTATTCTCATAACCAAATTTCATCTCTCTTCATCATTATCCAAAATATAATTAAAAGATGACATTTAAAAACAAACTAGAAAATCAAACTGCATCCCACTCCCAAAGGAAAAGCAACTGAGAGACAACTCTTTCCTTCCACTTGAGCACTGAGAGGAATCTGAGAAACCCCTATCTCTAACTTCTACCTTTTATGCTTTAGCTGTCGCCCTGGAGCACCACTCTCACTTATCAATACAGGAAACACTGTATCACTGAATCTTGAATCTTATTCAATAGATACTTGTTGAATAGATACTTATTGAATAGATACTTGAATCTTATTGGATTCAATCTTATTGGAGTCAATCATTGAATCTTATTGGACAGATACTAATTAAGTAGTTTCACTGCTGCAGAAATATTCTTCAACCTTTCCAAAAAGAAAACAAATCAATAGGATTACCTTGTAAAGACTTCTGTTTTCTCCCTCAGTTTGCTCCAGTAGTGTAAAATTTATTGAGTTGCACATTTGTGGTCTTCCTGTTACAACATCTATTTTACCAACTATCTACACTAAGAGAAAAGGCATCTTTTCATATTTGCCCAAACACAAAATTCAGTGGCCTCTATAACTCCTTGGCTGAAGCCCAGTTAATTATTAACACACAAAATTTCTGAGAGAAAGTTAAACATCTTGATCCAGTCTATTCCCAAGTATCTTAAGGGCAAGTAACTAAAACCTAGGTAAGCTCTTTGAGCTGCTTTTCGCTCCTTATTTTTAAATCTTAATCTACTAGATTCTGTTCCCCTCATTGACACTCACACAGTTTTCTTTATAAGACTTAACTCTAACGAAGTGTTTGCTACTGGAGGGCACATCCCTTATGAAGCTACAGTAATCAGAGGTTGATTAGAGGCATGTGGTCAATGCCACTCTGCAATTCTCCAGGGCCTGAGCCTCTCAGCTGTGTGCAACTACTTACAATAAAACCTGGAAATGCATGAATCACGTCCCAACACAGTCCTGAAGGGGCACTGTTCATTCACTGTGTTATGAAATATGTAACAGCCGGCAACGTTACCAAATACCAGCTACTGATTCCCCACAGCAGGAAAGCCAGGGATGGAATAATAATCTAACCATAACAATAAACCACTAATAATATTAAAAATATACCAAATGGATTTTTTTCTATCAACATAGAAAATGAGAGTTTTCTTATGGGGGAGCTCTGCTTGCTGGGAAGAATGCAGAAGCCAAGAAGAGATGAATCTCCTGGGAAGCAGAGGCTGTATGTTGGCAGCCATTCCCTTCCCAGGAATTTCAGAGGAAAGCGACTGCCCAAGGAAAGAAGGAACACTGCCCTTTTGCGTTCTACAAAGGCCTATTTATTGGCCATTCCCTGCTCAGGGTTTCCCCAAGAAGCAATGTCTGCTCTTTAGTAGAAAGTAGAACACAGCGGTCTCAGGCCAGTGGCAAAAACCTACTGTAGAGTCACCAGGGTTTGCTTTCCTTCTCAGAGGAAAACTGGGCTCTAGGTAAGCCGCAGCCTCTTCCTGTCCTATAAGCATAGCTATACAGTTAGCTTAATCACACGCTATTTACCTATCAAAAGAGTAGACAGGTTAAGAGCACAGACCCTGGAGCTAGACTAATCCTGACTATACCATTCACTGGCTGGTGATGCTGGACAAGTTATTGAATCTCTTTGATTCAAACTCGCCATTTGTCAAGTAAGAATAATTGGCAGTACTTACCTCCTAGAGCTGCTATAAGGCCTAAATCAGTTATTACAGGGAAAGGGCTCAGAAAAGGGCCTGGTGCAAAGGAAGGATTACAAAGGTACTGGTAAGTATTATCATTATACAGTTCTGTGTAGATACAAACACATAAAGTAGCAATGAATATGCTCTGCTTTTAACTTGGGATTTGTCACTGAATGTTCACTGTGAACAAATCGCTCATATCCTATACTAATACATCTTCTCTAAATCTTCTCATGTTTACACAGTAGCTTTTATTCTGCTTAGGGGTTCTAGGATTCCCTGTAGCTTCCTCTGCCCAGGAAACCAAGAGCCTCTACATGACCAGCTCACTCTGTAGTCAGGCACTCAGTGCCCTCACAATTCCTCTTTCCCACATATGCCCTTAATCCTTGAAATCCAGCATACATCCTCTTCCAAGTTCCCTCTCTCCTATGGGTCTCATTGCTTTTAATGTCTTACGGATTGCTCACCTTAATATTTCCTTCCCATAGGTATCACTGTTATCTCAAAAGATGTGAATATGAGTAGAATGTTAAGTGGTACATTATCTATTGTCAGCAGAGGTTCCAAAGGCTAAAAAGAATAGATGCTGGGCAAACTCTGAAACAGTGAGACCAGTCTTCTCATCACTCCCCTTTATGCTGTATTGGTAAAAACTAAGAATTCATCATGTTCTTGGAAACATGAACCCTTTGAAAAATTATCATGAGATAATTGCCTTTCCCTTACTCCTAGGGAAAAGAGACAGTGGCTCTCCCATCAAAGAAGTAGGGGGATTTGGGAAACCACATGGAGAACTTGGCATGTGTCTCCTTGGATTTGAGGGACCTAGAGACTAACCATCATCCATACCCGAAAAACCCTGAAGGGTAAAGACAAAATGGAAAAGGCTATAGTTGTGCAGGTGAGAAAACACACACACACAGAAAGTGTGCTAGATAACAGTAGAAGAATTGTGAGTTTGCTGTAGCCTGGACTGGCACCTGAGCATGCAGCAGCTGTCTGTGAACCTCCATGAAAAGCACCCTATGCACGAGGTCTGATGCAGCGGCTGAGCCGACCGCAGCAGAAACAGCCCACAGGTAGACCACTGAATACAGAGACCCTGAGCAGGGACCCAACCACCAGCCAGATATGACATCACCCAGGCCCAGGCCTCCAATCCAAAGTCACTAATGGGAAATCTCCAAGAAATCCACCAAAGCACTCCCATGAGAAAAAAAAAAAGATAGCATCTGTATACTTACTGGTCACACCCATGCTGGTGGATTCCAACTCTACCAGTCAAAAAAGCCCTCTGTTGTCCTTGCCCTACTTCTCTCCTCCCTCTCGATCCTTTCTTCCCCTTCCTCCCAGCTCACCACCACCATACCACAAGCTTCTACGCGTGTGCAGGTGTCCTGAGCCAGAGGAGGGAAAGAAGCTTTAAATTAGATGGAAGATGGAAGCTTTGCCATTAGACTGGACTGGTCATGAAAATGACCAGGAAAGTTACAAGATCTCTTGAAATTTCACTCTGACTGAGGAAGACTCTGGCAGAACTCCGTGAAGGCAGTGATGTAAAAAATAAAACTATTCTAGGAGTTTACTTCCACTGAGTCCAGCACATTGAATGCAATGGTTATCACTATGTTTTACTTCAACCTTCCTTCTCTCCTCCTCTCATCCCAAATGGCTTCACTCAGTTCTCTTTTCCTTTCTGTTTTGTTCGATCCCGTATCTGGCCTTGTCTCCTTATGCCTCTAGCTAACAAACAAATACTTGAAATATTTAAGTACTTTGTTCCTGGCCCAAATTAGAGTAGCACATCATGTTAAACTAAGTAGAAATAATGAAGAAAGAAAAAATGAAAGAGATAATTTGGGTTAAATAGGTCCAATTTCTCTATTTTTATTGTTTTCCTTCTAATGTTAAATCTTGCCAAAAAATTCATCCAGTTAGTCAAGAAAATGGCTCACTCTTCCCAAGCGAATCCAATGTATCTTTTAGCCATGGCTATGGAACATAAGAAAGAAAACAGATGGAGGAGGAACTTAAAAGGACATTGAATAGCGATGGATAAAAATAAGATATTGGTTGGCAAAGCCAAAAACATACTTCCGCTGGTCCGAGCACATGAAACTTCTGTAACAAAATGTGCTAATGAGGCAAACCAAATCGGTATATTTATCTGTGGAACAATGATGCAGGCTGTCCCTTTCATCAACAAACTTTGTCCAGTCACACCTGAGCCAGTAAGAATGACCTACATGACAGAAGATGCTATATGAAAACCACATTCTCCTCTCGTGGTCACAGAGGAAGCTGTACATCCTAACCCCCTTGCAGACAGACTGGGGCCACATGACCTTCCTCTTGCTAGTGGCATCTAAACAGACAGGCAGACAGACAGATTGAGAGCCCCTTCCAGGTCTGGGCTTGGGAGACCCTGCAACGCTCTCTTCCCTTGCTGTGAGGACCTTGGTGGCCATATGCTCCAGAGCTTGACTGCGCATGGTGGACTCGACACTGGTCTCTCTCTGACTGAGAAATAAAGCATCAATGAATTAAGTCACTTAAATTTCAGGGGGTTTATCTGTTAGCACAGTAGCAAGCCTAGACTATCCTGACTATTAATCAGCCCTAACAGTCTGGTACACAAGAGGAATCTGGAGTCACCGAAGTTACATAACCTCTGAATGGTACCAAACTCTTATGGTCAATGACATTTTATCCTTGTCCTATAAAAATATTTTTGCTCACTGATTATATACTTTTCTTTTTTTTTTTTTTTGAGACGGAGTCTCGCTCTGTCACCCAAGCTGGAGTGCAGTGGCGCGATCCTGGCTCACTGAAAGCTCCGCCTCCTGGGTTCACGCCATTCTCCTGCCTCAGCCTCCCGAGTAGCTGGGACTACAGGCGCCCACCAACGCGCCCGGCTCATTTTTGTATTTTTAGTAGAGACGGGGTTTCACCATGGTCTTGATCTCCTGACCTTGTGATCCGCCAGCCTCGGCCTCCCAAAGTGCTGGGATTACAGGCGTGAGCCACCGCGCCCGGCCGATTATATACTTTTCACTTAAGTTCTAGAGGAGGAGATTTGTAGAGACTCAACCACTTATAAACAGTTATAAAAAAGATAATGTTCTTCAACAGTGCAAAGGTTCAATAAGCACGACTTTGGTTAAAATATGAGAAAAGAAAATCCTTGAATGTCTAAGGACCTACACACTGAAACAGGTTACCCAGAGAGGTTGTATAACCATGAGTTCTGCAAGTCCCTATAATTAAGACTGACAATCGTATGTAGTCTTGTCTGTACCCAAATTTTAGTTAGTTTCTTGCATAGCTAGAGTCTTGGGTCTTAGTCAGAAGAGCTTTTCCAGCTTTATAATTCTTTGTTCAAGCAGCGGCTTTCTACTACAGGAAGAAAATAGAGGTAACTCTGGTGTGTATTCATCTGACAGCTATTTAGTGAGTACTATCTATGTACACATCAACACTGCACCAGTATGGGGATACAACAGGAAATAAAGAGTCCCTGCTTTCCCTTCATACATTCACAGTCCAGCAGCTTTAGGGGCTATCCTCATCTTTTTTTTTTTTTTTTCTTAGTAGAAAAAGACAAGTATCATATATTGAACACAGCTTCTCAATTTGAGTGTCAACTGCCAACTGGTATTCTAAATACTGAATGTTATCAGATGTCGGTACACAATTTCCCACTGCCTGGCAGCACCAAAACCTAAATCTTACATAAAACCTCAAAAGAAATCATCAGGATCTTCTTCAAGCCTCTAGGATTCAACTCTTTCAGAAATATGCTCTTTGAAAGTTAAAAAACAGAACCAAACATAATATAAATACAAAAATAATTTAAAAGGGAAACGAAGGATTTCTAAGAACTCCTACAAGTATGCAAAAAAGCTTCTAAGAACCAGAGCTCATCTGTAGTGCAATTTTATCAGGAAAGAGGCAGGAACAAGACTATCACTCTTGTTGTTAAATAACACCTGTCAAAAGAAGCCTACCCTGATTCTTTTGGGGGTAGCATCCAAATCCATCATTTCAGCAACCAATCACAATCCAACAGGACATTAAAAATATTCTGATTCACTCACACACACACACGTCAATATTCTCTGATTTTCAATTTTAATAAATTTACCATGAATTTTTAATCAATATTTTACTTCCTTTTGGGGCTATATTTCTTTGAGAATGTGTCCTTCATGTGTTATTTTTCTCAGGAACTCCAAGGATAATTCGAAAAATATGGCTTCATCATTTTTCACTCATCAGATTGGCAAATGTGTCAGTTTGACAATGAAAAATGTTGGCAAAAAGGTAGTCAAGACTTCCATACGCTGATGCCAGGGGAAGGAGGGTAGACAACAGGCTTAATTTGTATCTGTAACGTCTTCTTTCTTAAGCTGGTGATGTGAACAGGGTGTTTCTTATTATTCTCCATATTTTGTGGAATGATTGAAGTTTTTCTTAACAATAATTTTTAGAGTATGTCCTGTAACAGGACAGGTCACTTTGTTCACACACTGCCAAATAGAAAGAAATAACTATGCAAGTCTAAGAAAGCAAGACACAAGCAGTTTCCTAACTGGGCAGCTCTGAACTACATGTGGCTATTCCCAGCAAGAGCGAGACTCCAGTGGGAAGTTGTGAATATCTGATCACCAGGTGTAATTACAGCCTCTTTTTAAATGCCCACACGGAGGCCTCAGGAACCTAGAAATAATAACATTATTAACCCAAAAAAAAAATCAACCCAACATGCGCCCAAATTCAGTTCAAACCCAGTCTTGGAACTAAACTTATGATCCTCAGGTCTTGCTCACCCTAGGGTGTAGCAGGTTCCTCCTTAGTTTCAGGCCAAGAGAGGGTACTACTGGTTACCACCCCTGAAAAAGTGCGTTGTAGGGAACTGGGCGGAACTGTTCAGCAGGGAGACCCCAATCCATCTGACATGAAGCAAAGTCGAATTTTAAGGAAGTCATCAAAGGTCACTGCTAAAACTTCTGAGCTTGAATTCTCTCTTCTAATTTGGCTATTCAAAGCAACACAATAATATTACGAATAGATACGTCAACCACTTTCTCAATAGAGTTTGTTATTAAGATCACACCGCAAGCCATGAGTGAGGCACAATGGAACCAATGTCATAAATTCAATGACATAAGGGGATGTTTGTTTTATTTTACTGTTATTATTTTAATTGCATAGGGGACTGGACTCAGAGTCATACTGCCTTTAAGAGTGTAGTTAAAGAAAATGGATACTTGGAATACAGAACTGCTCTTTTATTAGATACATCTTCTTCCTTGCCCTTGTTGGGAGTACAGAAATTAATAGCCTTATTTTTGTTCTCAGTCCTCACTCAGCAGTCTGTCTAAAACCATGACCTCTTTCTTCAACCAATCAACATGTTTAAAACTCCCCTATCACAACAAAACCCTCCGTGACTGGTACCCCTTCTGGCATACTTTACTTCTTGGTTTCTGGACAAGCTTCTTAAAGAGTAATCTACAGTCATGGTTTCCACTCCCTCAACTCTCATTTACTCCTCAATGCAATTAAATGTAGCTGCAATCTGGCTTCTACCACACCATTCTATTAAATTACTTTCACTGACATTGACAAGAGCCCCTAGCCTCTGATTCCAAAGCTGCCTTCTAAAGCATTTTAGAAGTAAAATTTTACCACAAAATTATCACCTATTTTGTGCAAACTGGCTCCTTAAAACCTCAAGAATTATATCAGTTCACACTAATTTGAAAATCTTCTATACATCCAACAAAATTGCAAGTGCTGCTACTGTAACCACTACAAAGCTTCTGTTTGCCTTAGAAATTCTTAGATTTCATAAGGAATTAGTTTTGCTGCTAATATTAACAAAAGCAGACATCAATTTTATTAGGAATTATTAGTTAGAAATGTAATATAATTATTTAAAACTATGAAGTAATTATGAAAAAATATATTTCTTGCTTGATGCCAACACTCACATTACTAATAATAGAAACGCTATACTTTCAACATTAATTATAATAAATATTAGTGACCCTTGATGGAATCAGTGATGGGTATTTAAACATATGTAATCAATCATAGCCATATACATTCATATATTTTCCTCTGGTCCTTTCTTAAAAGTCAATGTTCTTCCAGCAACTATTTCTGCTTCCTATACTTCTCACTCTATATTCTCATAGAATTTCACTGTTTTAGCCACCACCTGATCACTTCCAGATATATTTCTCTAGCTCTGACATCCTTCCAAAACTTCATTCATCTACCGTAACTTCTTTTGAATATGCCACATCCAAGTTATATCAACATTTCCAAAACGGAACTCACTGTTTATTCTTCCTGATACATAGTCTACTTCTCTGAAATTCAGAATCTCAGTTTTGTGACACAACTGCCCACCTGTCACCCAAAACAGGAATCCAAGAGTCATATTTGACTACTTGCTTCAAGCTCCAAATCCTGATCACCATAGTTATAGCCACTGCCCTTAAGCAACCCCTCATATTTGCTCCCTGGATACAGTAACAACAGCCTTTCGATCAGTACCCCAGCCTCTGCCTTAGAGCCTGTTGTACCATCACCCACACGGCCTAGAGCTAAGTAAAATGCAAACATGACCTCATGACTCTCATATTTAAAATTCACCAGTTTAAACACCTTATTCTGAGTCTGCTTAGAGAACAGCACCCAAGACTTAACACACCCTATTTCTGCCACTCTCTGCACCATCAACTCCTACCACACCTTCCTGTACGAGTTATGCTCTAGCACAGCCCAGGCCAAGGCGGGGACTTACATTATATTTCTATTGGGCTGGGCTATGCTAGAGTGTAACTTGAATAGGAAATTTTAAAAATGTTCTAGCTACATTTAAAAAGTGAAAAGAAACAGGCAAAGTTGATTTTATTAATATACTTTACCTAATACTATGTATCTAAAACACTCATTTCACCATGTATTTAATTTGGAAAATTATGAGATATTTTACATTCCTTTTTTTGAACAAAGTCTTTGAAACCCAGTGTGTGTGTATGTTGTGTGTGTATATATGTATATACATTTTTTTTTTTTTTTTTTTTTTTGTGATGGAGTCTCACTCTTGTCTCTCAGGCTGGAGTGCAGTAGTGCGATCTTGGCTCACTGCAACCTCTACCTCCCAGCTTCAAGCGATTCACCTGCCTCAGCCTCCCAGTAGCTGGGATTACAAGCGTATGCCACCACACAAGGCTAATTTTTGTATTTTTAGTAGAGACAGGGCTTCTCCATATTGGCCAGGCTGGTTTCAAACTCCTGAACTCAAGTGGATCCGCCTGCCTCGGCCTCCCAAAGTGCTGGAATTACAGGCAGTGAGCCACCATGCCTGAAACTCAGTATACATTTATACTTAAAGCAAATATCCATTGGAACAAGCCGTATTTCAAGTGTTCACTAGCCACATGTGGCCAGTGGCTATAGACAGTGTAGCTCCAGCACTAATAAAATGCTTGATGTTCTTCCTCATAGACTGTGCTTTTTTTATACCTTTGTTCTTTTTTCCAAACTCACTCATACCATTCTTTGAAATTCAGCTCAGAGAGCCCTTTCCATCTTCCAAGCTGTGCCAAGCACAGACACTCTTATTCCATTCATGCTCATATTCCATACCACCACAGTACTTCCCAAAGCATAATGAATGCATCTGTCTAAACTTTTGTCTCTAAGGCTAGAAGATTAGTTTCTCCAGAATTACATCCTACTAGATCTACTCATTTTTATACCCCAAGCATCTTGCAAAACGCTTATACGCAGCAGTGGACAGATACATCTTCAATGAATTCACAAGATTTAGAGTAGCATGCGCACCACTGAAGCTGGAATTGAAAAATTTAAACTGGGGGGTTCCTGAGTAAACAAATTATATCCTTGGTTAATCAAAAAATGCAAAGTTATATTGCAAAGTTACACAGCTCTTTTATAGGTTCTCTTTCAATATAGAGCCCCCTTATAACATTATACCTATGGTCAGAGCTTGAGTGGAATAAAGAAATTTAAAAACTTTGGAGTTATAAGGGATCTTAGGCATGATCTAGTTATTTTGCAAATGAGTAGAAAATAGGTGAAAGAGTTTAAGTGACAAACACAAATTTGAAAAATTAGGTAACACAGAATAGCACCATAATCAGAAAGGTGCCCAGGTCCCTAGGTCCCCAGAGCTTTCTTTACACCACTCTGCTTCTGTGGCTGTGTCAACTATGCACATTAATCAAATAAAATTTATAATTAAAATCCATTTACAAACTACAGAGAACCTATACTACTGAAAACCCTTTTGGTTGTTGTTGCCGTTACTGTTGCTGTCAATTACTTCCAAGATGGCATGGCAGAGAACATATTGTTAAACAAATATTCCTTGTGCTACACTTTCTAGTCCCTCTGTAGTCTAATGGGGCTATGTGACTCATTGTAGCCAATAAAGTATGTGTGAAAGTGTGTCCCTTCTGGGCAGAGACATTCAAGAGCTGGTGTGATGATTCCATGCTTCTGTTCCCTGACCCCAGAACTAGCATTGGGCTGGCACTGCCACAGTCTGGAAGGGGCCTGGCTGGCTATGCTGAGTTACCACATGGAGGGGTCAACCACTGCAGGCTCAGAGCATTTGCAAGAACAAGACATAACCTTGTTGTTCTAAGTGACTGAGGTTTTGAGATGTTTTTTCTGTTGCAGCAGCTCATGCTTAATTACCCTAACACAGACAGCAAACTAAATTACAGACATAGAACTGTGCGTCTTGAAGTTGAGCACTGTAACAAATGTAATTAACATGACATAAATTACTAAACATAAACCCACTTAAAATATTTTTCTGCTATTTTTATTTTAAAATGATATGCTAAATCATACATTAAATTTAAGATGTATCAGGTATAAACCTGATTAAAGTCCTATAAAATTATCAATGTCTAAAACACACAGTCAAAATCAAATGCTGGGCTGGGCACAGTGACTCATGCCTATAATCCCAGCACTTTGGGAGGCTAAGGCAGGTGGATCACTTGAAGCCAGGAGTTCAAGACCAGCCTGGCCAACATGGCAAAACTCCCTCTCTACTAAAAATACAAAAATTAGTTGGGCGTGGTGGTACACATCTATAATCCCAACTACTTGGAAAGCTCAGGCACAAGAAATGTTTGAACCCAGGAGATGGAGGCTGTAGTGAACTAAGATCACATCACTGCACTCCAGCCTGGGTGACAAAGGGAGACTGTCTCAAAAAATAAAAATAAAAATAAAAAAATGCTGAATCAGGTTTCAAACACTAATTACTTTTTCTAAAACGGCAATATCCCCATGAAATGACTATACATAGTTATTGTCCGAGTCTAGGACCTAGAGTTTTTGTTCCACATGGTCATAGTACACCATGAGAAATATTCCTATTGGCAAGTTTCATGGGACTTCAAGTAAGCTTCATTCGTCATCTCTGAGTAGCAGTGCGGTGTCACCTTATTTCCAGAACTACAAAAAAGTTTTTATTACTACTGTCCTCTTTCATATTTTATTATGATGTACCTCTTTCAATTTTACTATTTGCTATTATTTTCCTATGTCCACACATATTACAATATGTCCATCTTTAATTAAAAGCCACAGATGGAGTTTTGCTTGAAGGCGTATCCCTGTAATCCCAGTTACTCAGGAGGCAGAAGCAGGATGACCACTTGAGATCAGGAGTTCAAGACCAGTCTGGGCAACAGTAAGACCCCATCTCTTGGTGGGGGGCGGGGGGGGGGGACATTTAGCCAGGCGTGGCATGCACCTGTACTCCCAGCTTCTTGGGAGGCTGAGGCAAGATGATCACTTGAGCCCAGGAGGTTGAGGCTATAGTTCATGCCACTGCACACCAGCCTAGGCAACAGAGCGAGACTCCATCTCTTAAAAAAAAAAAAAAAAAGAAATGAAATGAAAAAGAAAAAGAAAAAGAAAGAAAGAGAAAGAAAAAGAAAAAAGCCACAGATGTCATTTTGGGGGAAGATTAAGAATGTACAATTTGAATCTCATGACCGTACCCATAGGGATGTCAAGGGATGTCAGTATAAGACTGTAGTGGAACATTTGGAAAGAGAGTTGTTGTCAATTTCAGAGAAAATACTCTTCACCAGGTAGAGCTGCTCACAGCAATAGCTACTTTACAAACTAAAACCATGATTACTTTGTGTTTCGGCAAGAATCATTCAGCCAACTGTGGGGTGAATTCCCTAAGCCCAGAATGTCCCAACTTTAAATTCATACTGAAAAACTTTTAGAAATTTAGAACAGATTTTCATGAATGTTTAGACTTTTAAATGCAGCCAAGCCTCTCTAAATAATAAATGAAATTAGGCAAGTCCCAATTACTATTACAGAATGACTATGCAAGACAAGGCTATCCACATTTCTGAGACGATCAAGAATTTTGTCTTTTTAATGTTCCTCTAAAGTACATTTCCTTCCATTAGAAATGTGTACTTGGAAAGAATTTCATAATTCACAAAACTTGTTTTAACTAGGTGGCTGGCAGATTACTTATGTTTCATTTAAGGGTTTGGCTGCATATTTGTGAATCTGTAATACACAGAATATTTCTTTAAACTACAACACATCTGGCACATTCCGAGATTCACTTTATCATATATATATGTCCTGATTTTTATGTTAATTTTCTATTTTTTCCCTACTTTACTACATTGTATATTTTCCTTAAGTATCCTCAAACCTTCTGTATATCATGGAGAACACAAATCCCCAATGAAGAGATACAACAGTGCATTTGGCTGGATCAATAGTGTTTTTTTTTGTTGTTGTTGTTTTGTTTTTTTAAATAACCTAAAAATACCTCATAAAGTCATTTTTTTCTTGAACTGTTGTGATCTGCAGTGGTATAGAAAGCCTCCCCTCCCTGGGAACCTGGCAGGACCCTGACTAGGGCCTACATGCCCACTTAGACAGCAATAAACTAAGAACTCAGCACTCATTTTCTGTGACTGAGGGCTGCTGAAAGAGATCGGGAAACTAAACACTTAATAAACAGTAGTTACTATGACGTTACCATTCTTATCACCCTGGCCAACCTGCTGCCTCCGTGAACACACAGAAGAGGTTCAGGAACAGAAGGCCACGAGGCAATGCCAGGAGTAGAAAAAGGTAGAGGCATCTCATTGTGGTTTTGATTTGCATTTCTCTGAAGGCTAGTGATGATGAGCATTTTTGTATGTGTCTGTTGGCTGCATAAACGTCTTCTTTTGAGAAGTGTCTGTTCATATCCTTTGCCCACTTTTTGATCGGGTTGTTTGTTTTTTTCTTGTAAATTTGTTTGAGTTCTTTGTAGGTTCTGGATATTAGCCCTTGGTCAGATGAGTAGATTGCAAAAATGTTCTCCCATTCTGTAGGTTGCCTGTTCACTCTGATGGTAGTTTCCTTTGCTGTGCAGAAGCTCTTTCGTTTAATTAGATCCCATTTGTCAATTTTGGCTTTTGTTGCCATTTCTTTTGTGTTTTAGACATGAAGTCCCTGCCCACGCCTATGTGCTGAATGGTATTGCCTAGGTTTTCTTCTAGGGTTTTTATGGTTTTAGGTCTAACATTTAAGTCTTTAATCCATCTTGAATTAATTTTTGTATAAGGTATAAGGAAGGGATCCAGTTTCTGCTTTCTACTTATGGCTAGCCAGTTTTCCCTGCACCATTTATTAAATAGGGACTCCTTTGCCCATTTCTTGTTTTTGTCAGGTTTGTCAAAGATCAGATGGTTGTAGATGTGTGGTATTATTTCTGAGGGCTCCGTTCTGTTCCATTGGTCTATATCTCTGTTTTGGTACCAGTACCATGCTGTTTTGGTTACTGTAGCCTTGTTTGAAGTCAGGTAGTGTGATGTCATCTCACACCAGTTAGAACGACAATCATTAAAAAGTCAGGAAACAACAGGTGCTGGAGAGGATGTGGAGAAATAGGAACACTTTTACACTGTTGACAGGACTATAAACTAGTTCAACCACTGTGGAAGACAGTGTGGCAATTCCTCAAGGATCTAGAACTAGAAATACCATTTGACCCAGCCATCCCATTACTGGGTATATACCCAAAGGATTATAAATCATGCTGCTATAAAGACACATGTACCCGTATGTTTATTGTGGCACTATTCACAATAGCAAAGACTTGGAATCAACCCAAATGTCCATCAGTGACAGACTGGATTAAGAAAATGTGGCACATATACACCATGGAATACTATGCAGCCATAAAAAAGGATGAGTTCATGTCCTTTGTAGGGACATGGATATAGCTGGAAACCATCATTCTCAGCAAACTATCGCAAGAACAGAAAACCAAACACCGCATGTTCTCACTCATAGGTGGGAACTGAACAATGAGAACACTTAGACACAGGAAGGGGAACATCACACACTGGGGCCTGTTGTGGGGTGGGAGGAGCGGGGAGGGATAGCATTAGGAGATATACCTAATGTAAATGACGAGTTAATGGGTGCAGCACACCAACATGGCACATGCATACATACGTAACAAACCTGCACATTGTGCACATGTACCCTAGAACTTAAAGTATAATTAAAAAGAAAAAAAAAAGAACAAAGAAAAAGGTAGAAGCAGCACCCAGAACGAAGAGATAGAGGCACCCTGGATGGCATTTGAGAGTCGAACACAAACAATGCAAACTTCTCTATTTTCCCTGATTGCCTCCAAATCATTCTCGACCTTCGGCTAAATATCATTTCTTCAGGTGGCCTCCTGTGGCCTTCTGAATTAGGATGACTTCCCTTGTTAGTACTTCCTGGTATGGTCCTGTTTGTAGTATTCAGGTATTCACTCAAAAATATTGACTGAGTCCCTCCTACATGTCAGGCACTGCTCAAGGTAATGTGGATACAACACAAACACAGCCCTGCTCCTTTCCCCAGAGTTCCAGTCTCAGGTAATGACCTTGCCGTTCACCAAGGTTCCTGACTGTCTGAACCCCATTCCCTCCCTCACCTGTCACGTTAGATGAGTCAGTAGGACTTGCTGATTTTGACCTCTGGATTCTCTTGTGAATCTAGTTTCTCTCCGTCCCAACCACTGCCACCTCATAGTGTCCACCCTCTCCCCAGGACATATTCCCACAGCCTCCATCAGGTTTTCCAGCCTGCCGTCCAGCCCTCTCTAACCCAATCCACGCACCTGTAATTGGAGTGCCTAGAATGAAAATCGGACCAGGACACTTTCTTGCGTCAAACCTATCCAGGGTCTCCAATGTGTCTGATGACTGGACATCAGCCTACGTTTTTCCCTCGCTCCCATATCCTCCCATGTGTGCCCTGTGCTTCTGCCATAGTGAACTATTTGCAGTTCCTCACCTATGTTCTACTTTTTTAATGCCTACTAATGACACCTAGCATACATAGTTCCTGTCACCTACTTTGTGCTTAATACATATTTTTTTGTTGAAAAGAATGAATGCAAGAAAATGTTTGTATTTTTACACTTACTAGGCCTTCTGCTTGAATTGCCCTTTATCTCCAAATTATCAATGTATCTCGGGTATCTTTATCACATTTGTATCTCGGGTATCTTTATCAATGTATCAATGTACCTTCATCACATTTGTATCTCAGGTGCCAGGCACAGCATCTGTAACCTAGGAAATGCTGAATCATGTTTTCAGAATAAATGGATGAACGAATAACTGACAGGCAAAACCATCCACCTTAGCTTAGGACAGAAAGTAGAATACAAGGAGGTAGAAAGCAATGATTTCTCCTTCACGAAGACGTCCAAAAGCCTTTGCTAATTTCCTTCAGGAACATGAACAATGCGAGTCTTGACAGGTAAAATCAGAATAAATTATTAGTGGCCCCAAGGAGAAGACATGCCCTTCTTGTTTCATTTTGTTTTTAATTCAGCTGCTATTGATTGAGGTAGCATAGAGGTAGCACCAGGTAATGGAAAGAGCATTGCCCTGGGAGTCAGAGGACCTGAAGTCAATTCTAGAACTGACTCTCCCTCTAATTAGCTGTGTGGCCTGAATTCAGCTGTATCAGAAGCAAGCCCACCCCCCGGGCCTCCTATTATGTGAACAATTGAAATTACTTATTTGCTTTAGTTGGGTTTCTGATTCTTGGAACTAAAAGAATGCTGACTAACATCCCATTCTTATCATCTCTTGTGGTTGCATTTACTGGGAGGGCAAGCCAAAAAATGCCATAGATAAAGCATATTCTGATTATAGCAAAGCATTTGGCTGAAGTCTCTGGAATATACTCACAAAAGAGAAAAGAGGACTCAACTGTTTATTTAGATGGATGTGAAACTTGTTGAACCTTTATATGTGAAAAGTTCTGATTAATGAATGTGTACACATGGAAAGAGGTTCCTTGTATCATCTTACCCCTGAACCTGTCCCTAATCTATTTAGGGTTCTCAGCAGCCACTAGGAGAAATAAAAGGGGTGTTTATGAGACTTCTACATCCCTCAAAGCTAGAATACATCATTAACATAACAGAGGCATGAGTCAAGATTCACCAGTTTAACAAGGAAAAGAGAGAAAAGGCATGGTTAGGGCCATAGGTCTCTGAAACGACCCTTTTCCTCTGATATCCCTCCTAATACATTTAGAGGCATTACCTGGCTTAGGAAGTGAGACTCTTCTGTTTTTCTCTTTGGTTTTTATGGCTTGTAATGAAGTTTCTTGTCTGCTTGTGTATTTTTATTCTACTTTGTGCACAGGGTATTATTTCTTAATTGTAACTATTCCTAAAATTATTTGGGAAACTTGCCCATTTGTGATTAATTAGCTTTTTGATTATTGCATGGTTAAGAGCCTTGTGCCTTCAGGCATGTGCACCTAAAAATTAAAATGTATTAATATGAACACAATGAAATCAAAATGATTTTATGTAACTGCATGATTTATGCTTATTGAGGAAGTTATTTAAGTATAATTTATAGGTTAGTTCTTACAGCACAAATGCTTTCCTTCTCCTCATTTTCTCTTTTTCTTCTGCAGGAAAACTACAAGATCCCTTAAATACCTTGTCATATACAAAATCTTCATCTTGGCATCTATCATTCTTTCCTGTTCTTGCTTCTGTCCCTCTACGGTTCATTTGCTGGTTTGACTAAAAGTTGGACCAATTTGGCGTGAGAGTGTGGGACACTCGTGCCATCTGGCCTCTCCTTCTCCTTCCTGTGTCTTGAGAGAGAAGGGAAGCTCAGTCCCCTCTGAGCTCAGGACAGGGCACGGGAGAAAACTCTGGCTCCGATCCTCAGGCCTCCCCAAGCCCTGCTGAGGGAGGGAGAGGAGATCTCACATCCAGCCCACCGGGGGGCTCCACCTCTGCGTACCAGTAAAGCCCGGCACAGACAGGCACTCCTAGGCATCTGCCCGCCATTAATAAATACCAGCTCATCTCTCATGGGCTCATTACCTCCTGAGTTCATCTCCTCTGACAGTGAATCCCCAAAAGGACAAGAGGACAAGACGGGGTGGGTGGGGCTCAGAAACAAGGCTGGGAACCCGTTCTACTACATATGGGGTCAAGCTCCTCACTGCTTCATCACTCACCTACTCGCTGCTCACTCGGCCAGCGCTGGGGAGTGTGCTAGCTCTCTAGCAGGCACAGGGACTGCAAAGATGAGTCAGACACAGACTCCGCACGCAAACAGCTCACAACCCTCTCATGCGCTCAACAGGCACCGTGTGCCCACCATGTGCAAGGCCCTGGGTGTTCGGCGGGCATTCCGGAGCTTAAAGACTAGGGTGGAAGACAGGCCAGGCTGCGGCAGAACAAAGGGTCGGAGAAATGCTCTCTGAGGTCCGAAGGGGAGAGGCTGCATCAGCTCCGCAGCTCTGACGGGGCTGCCTGGAAGGAGGCAGGCCAGGATGGCGCCCTGCAGGGAGAGGGCAAAGGGACCAGGCAGAGTCTCCCCTAAGGGGTAGACTAACTCATCTGCCACCCCTGAGGAAAAATAATATAACGTTTCACTCTACAGATATCCACAGAATCACTGAACTAAAAAAACAAAAAACAAAAAAAAAATGAAATTAGGCAAAATCTTTGTTTAAATAGAAAAGGGAGCAAAAACCAACCAACCAATCAACCAAACAAAAAACCCCTCGAAACCCCAGCCTTTGGTTGTCCTATAAAAATCTAGCAGTACTGCCTTCTTGCCATCTATCCAGATGACACTCTTCTTAATCCCCAGCCCAACACTGGCGGGCCTCACAAAATGTAGAGCTAAAATTACAGTCAGCACTACCATAAAGAGCTCCACATTAAATGAGAAAACAAAATTGGGCGACATAATGTATTTTGAGTAAGAGGAAAATAAACCAGAAACGATGTGTATATATAAACATGTAGAGGAGTGTGCATATGCTATGTGTTGGTATATATAGATGTTGTGTTGTGGAGAACGCTCTTCCCAGTAACCTGTTTTTTAAAAACCAGCACACTCCAGCAGGTATCCACATAAAGAAACCACCCACTTTCTGCGGAGACCACAGTCCCCACGCTCAGCCTTTCCTGCTGAGCTTCCACGGCTCTCCCGCTCTGGCACCAAGCTAGACGGACGACCCTCTGGACATCCCTTTCTCCCTCATTATCGACTCCTTGGAAAAGCAAGCCACTCACAAGTGGCTGGGACCTCTCGCCTTACCCTTAAGAACCCATTTCCCTGTACTGTGCCCATCGAGTCTGCCCCTTGTCTGCTGAAGTGCATTGGAATTGTAAAAACCGGGGCCAACTGTGTCCTACCAGGAACAGCTCACTTCCCCAGTGTGCTCACTGAGATTTCTGTGTGACATTTTCATCAGCTACCTGGTGTAAGCCGAGAGCCACTCACCAGACGGAGGGGCCGCTGCTTTAATCAAACCTCGTAACTTGTTCCCTTTCTCTATCTGCATATACAAACCCAGTGTCACCCTGGCGCTCCACACCAAGGAATGCTGGACAGGAGAACCTGGGCAAAGCTGGAAGTTTAGTATCTCAGGAAGAAAGTGTTCTCAGCAATTCTGATTGGGTGAAATGAAATCTTGGCTACAAGGTTAACAGCTTTTAGCTAATGTCTACTTCTCTTCTCTAAGGTTGAAAATGTTTTTCATGCCTCCTATTAGGGGTTGGCAAACTTGGCCCTTGGGGCAAACACAGCCATGAGCATGCACGGATGTACTGTCCCTGGTTGCTTTCACACTACCATGGCAGAGCCAGATAGTCACAAAACTCAACTGGAGACCAGCCCGCAAAACTCAACATGTTTACTATCTGGCCCTTTACGGAAAATGTTTGCTGACTCCTTCCTTTATATTTGTCACTAAATACTGTCGTTTCTTCCTCCAAAAGTCTTCCGACTTCTCAGTGCCCCCTCATTTCCAATGATAGTACTATGATTCAAACTCTCTCTACCTCTCCGTGCGGGATAGCTTCCCAATCCAGTCCGCCCTGCGTACGGCTGCCTGGCTGTCATCCTGTCACTGGCTGAATCTTCTCAAACCCATGCCCAAAAACATACATGCTCTTAGGTGCCACCAGAGCCAATCTCCTAATTTTACCTTTCAGGGCCTTCAATTCAGATTTCGGTCTCCCTTCTGCCCTGTACCCTTTGGGCCCGTACCCTCCCTGTGGGCACACCCACGCTTTCCTCCACTGCTGGGCAGGCTTCAGCGCCTTCCCCGCCCCACCTGCCAGCTCTGCTCCCCTTTCCCCAAGAAGATCTCCTGCTGATCCACAGATTCCCTCCAGGCCTCTCCACGTTCGGCCCTGTGGTTCAGTCCCTGCTGCCATGTGTTCAATTACCTGAGCTTGGTTCTTGCTGAATTATCTGCTCATCTTATAGACTCCGATGGTAACAAAAAATAAATTAGGACAAAGACTACAAGAAAGATTCTGATGAGAGGAATCCATGTGGGGGATGATCCCCTTGGAGATGTGGCCTCCAAAACTATACTAGGTCTCAGCATGGGGATCACCTACACTCCAGGTGGAAATTCCTATCTTGGTGCACACTGCACTTAACAGTTTCTATCACTGACTTATATATCACTTGCTTTCCAAGACATTTCACATCTTTGCCTTTTATCTCTTCAAAGAGTTAATAACTCCCCATTAGAATATGCATATATATTGTAGTGCTAGATAATAAGTAGAGGAACTTAGTAACTTATTGTGAAACATATAAGTACACCTTGCTTTAATAAAACTTCATACCTTGTTCCCTTTCTCTATCTGCATATGAAAACCCAGAACTTTCGATCAATTGCTTACCAGACATTCTGAAATTGGGAAGAAGAAGAAACCTTCTCCTCCCGCGGGGCACATGCTCTGGCCACACATCCCATTTGGATGGTCAGCTTTTAACAGGCTACACATTTATAAATAAATTCTTATACACCTCTAAGTTTTTCTCCCCTGCTCTCTGCTTCTCCTTTGTCCCTCTGCTCCCTCCAGTCTTCTCTTCATGTGCCATCATGGCATGTCAGCAGTCTGACCCACTAGCCAGGAGGCCACTGAGAGGTGGGCTGGGACACTGGAAAATGAGCCTCATTTAGAAATTAAGCTCAAATTATAATTTCCGCCTCTCCTAAAAGCTATTACCATTGACAATGAACAGCTCTGCTTCCCCTTCACATTCTCTTAAAAGCAGGTGGAGCCCCTGCCTTCCACCCCAGCCTGCCAATTACACACTCTTGTCTGGGGACTTTCACTTTAAACTGCTTTTTACAGACATAAATGAAAGTACTCAAAATTAACAGCTGAAAGGAGATGAAAAGAAACATGTCTCAAACTCCTTCTCAGCCATTACAAATCAACAGGAGCTAAATATCAGACTTTTTTTGTTTTGTTTTGTTTTTAAGAGCTTCCTTTTAATGAACAGGTAAAACATATGTAGGAGAGAATACCTCAAACCCCAAATGTGTTGTGAACATAACATTTTAACTTGTGTGCCCAGTTCCTAAGTAAATGTTACCAGTTTGACCACACTTAACAGTGGAAAGCTAGTCAGGCATGGCAGAGTTAAGCAACTACTATCGTTAACCATACTGTTAATGTGTTAGAAGCCATCACTTTTTTTTGCTGCCAAATTCTGAAACCTCTGTCTTTGAAAGGCTGCAAGCACTGTATTCACAGAGAAGGTAGGTGGCAGAAAGGGGTTAAAGAGGTTAGGTGTCTATGTGAATCAGTTTTTAGAAAGATCTAAAACTCCAAACAGCAGTGTGCATGCACTCAAATGTGCAAAACTGGACAAAGTCATCCTATGTTGAAAAATCAAAGCCATTTACAGTAGACATGTATCCAGGAAAGGGGGGCAGTCTTTAAATATACGGTTAGCCTTTTAGCCTCTCTCTATGAAAAACTCTGGATTGCCAAGAGCAACACTGAAGATTTATTGTTATAGTCAGATTTCCCCTGCTATCTTATTGTTCACGAACTTTCAGAGTGATTCTCCATCTAGCTGTTTTCATGAATGCCTCAATGATCAACCACTGAAGCAGATGACTTTTCTCACCAGTTGCCATGTCTATTAGCTAAATCTGCTCTTTCCCCTCAAAGCAGATCCTTCCAGGCTCCAAGCATCTTGCTGTAACGTTATGAAGGTTTGTATATGCTAGGTGTCCGCAGAGTGATACCCATCTGGAATCTCAGGCAGTGGTGGGAGGTGCTAGACACAAACCAGGGAAGCTTCCGCACTGATCCCAACCAAAACATGGGGAAGAAGCCCGCAGAACGGTAAACAGAAGACAATTCGGCGGTTAAGAGGCTGTGTCCAGCTCCACTCTCTCTAGCTGCCCGTTTGAATGTTGGACCAACACTGGGACATTCACGAATCTTGAGAGTCGAGGTTCAGATTTAGTTTCAACTCACAGTGGGGTGCCTCCATTCTGCTGGCCTTGTGTTTTCTATCTGCTAAAAACCTTCCATTGGAGTGACCCTCCTGACCCCGTACCCTGCCCTTTACTGAGTCCTGCTAGGAACTCAGTACTCCCTAGGAGGAGCAAGTTACCTGCTGGTCCACATTTCTGGATGAGGCGGAGCTGATCTACTAAAGGACCTGAAAGTTGGGAACAGGCTTTCTTGCCCTGCTCTCCACTGGGACGGCTGAGAGACTATGCTTGTTATGCAGACCCCACCATTCCCCAGGTTGGGCTGGAGGGGAGGGAGGGAGAGCAGGCCCTCTTCATGTAGCTGCAAAGCCACGTGATTCAATCAGCCGAGAAGAAATAAAGCTGACATTCTCTTTCCTTCACCTGTTTCAGTGTCTTAATTTGCTTAAAACTTAGGTGGAAAAGAAAAGACTCTTCTGGTTGCCAAAGGCAAGTAAACTTAAATTTATAATCGCAAAAGGTTAATTTATTATAAAAATGTTTATAATATTATAATGGCTGGTGGAACCGAAGGGGAGTCTCGGGAAAAACCACACCCTGGATATCAAACATGCTGTTTTTCTTCTGCATCTGCTGTCTTCCTCTCTGTTTGAAGACTGGCCACCTCTGCTCCTCAAGTGCAAAGTTGAGAAACATGATCGTTCAATGCTCACAGGCATTGCATCCTACAGCTTCAGCCACTGATGAGAGACAGTACTCTTTCTTCTCTTAAATCCAGAGTTCTCTGGCGAAAATTGTGATTGCCTCCACAGTGAGGGGACCATTCCTAGACAGACAACTGTCCAAATTGGAGTGGAGCTATTCAATTAAGAAACGGGATCGTGGTGGAACAAAACCACTAAGGCACAACAGAAACTAAAGTATCAAGCTAGAAGAGCGAAGGAAGCTCCCAGGGACTGAGCTGCTGGGCCTCCAAGCCTTTTCCATGTAATCTCAACGTTGTGAATTCCACCATGTTTTAAACCTAAAGGTTCACAAAAGCTATTAATAAAATAGCCATAGTCATCATTCACACCAAGACACTTCTGGGCATGAAAGTGGGAACTACAAATAATTAAAATTATATTATTTTGAAATGTCTATTTATTGACTAACAAACTGGTTTTCTCATAATGATGGATCTATATAATCACTCTTATTCAGAAAGTATTTTCAAATCTAAAATCTTTATTTAAAAAACGTCCAAGCCAGGTGTGGTGGCTTGCACCTGTGGTCCCAGCTACTTGGGAGACTGAGGTGGCAAAGGCTGCAATGAGCCAAGATTGTGCCACTACCCTCTAGCCGGGGTAACAGAAAGACCCTATGTCAAAAAAGAAAAAATAAAAGTCCACATACATTAAGGCAAAATATAAAAACTTTATATTCTTTACATTCATGTTAATTATAAACATTTAAAAGTAATATAAATAGTAATTGATCTTAGCATGTATTTACATACCTTGATCAGTTTCGTAATTGTATGTTTTGAATTCTGTCCTGGTATTTCTCTAAAAGTATTTGTTTTTGATACGACCTTGGTATCCAGTAATTTTTGTCAATCTTCCTTAATGTTGCATTTTGTGCAACTTGAAGTTGTTGACATCTTCAATGGACCTTTTTGTGAAGTCCACATTATTTTAATTTTTGAAAACACCTAAGGGTAAGTAATAAGCTCAGAGCAAATCCTACCAAAGGAAAATGTTCTCAATTCTTCTTCTTTTTTTTTTTACTGGAAAGCATAAATATTTCATTCCCAATATTTTCAAAGGAACTATCTTTCTGCTTCCACTCAGTATATAGGTGTTTAATGAAAACTTTAGCAAGATCAAGCTCTTCATATTAATTGTCTCTCTTTATGATTCTTTTGAATATCTGAGCAAATGTGGACGATGCAATCTTATAAGCCTTTTCAACTTCATTCCATTGTGATATAGAATAAAAATTTATCCAGTAAAATACAGAAGTCTCATGAAAAAATTATTTCCATAACACAGTTGTCCTAAGGAAAAATTATACAATTTTGAAATTAAATTTTGTGTATCTACCATTGGGCCCTCATCCTATAATTTGTCACTCCCTACTCTGCTTTTGTGAGGAAATATGGCAATATCTTCTAGTTTGCAGGCTGTGGTTTTAATAATGGCAAATCTCTAAAAGCTGCCTATGCTGAAGTTCCTGATGCTCCATTAATTGAATACTTTTAAGATTTCCACTTGATTTGGGGGAAAAATGCAGACAAGATTTAAAGGATTCATACACTCATTAACAGTGTAGGATAGTTACAGTGAGATACAAAGAAGTTTTTCAAAGGCTGACATATTTCTAAAATCTGATCATTGATGGGGGCAAAGAGAGCAAGTGTGTTCTTGTCACAGTGAGGTATGTTTTTGTATTTAACTTCAGCCTTGAAAAAAATTGAAAAAAATTCTGTAGTTTGATCATTCTGTGTAAAGATATAAATATCTGTAAATTTTTACAACTGCAGCTTCTAATTCTAAGAGTACAATATCACAACTTGTTTGGATACAATTATCAATTATATGTACATTCTACATTTAATGATTTTACAAAATACATTTCATATTATATACTTGCATATCTTATTTAAATATTTTAATTAATTTGTTTTCTTTTAAAATTGTATGTACTTACGGTATACAATAAGATGTTTTGATATACATACACTTAGTGAAGTGATTACTATAGCCAGGCAAATTAACATAGCCATCATCTCACACAGTTCTCTTTCTCTTTCTCTTTCTCTCTGTGTGTGTGTGTGTGTGTGTGTGTGTGTGTGTGTTAAGAATACCTAAAATCGACTCTTAGCAATTTCTAGTATATGATATAATATTATTGACCACAGTCCTTGTGCTGTACATTTCTAGACTTGTACTTCATAACTGCAATTTCATGTCTTTTGACCTACATCTTCCCATTTTTAATAAAATCTTTTATTTACTATTTTCTCAAAATATTTTTATATATTTTATTAATTTTTAAATTATGAATTATATATATATATATCTCACCATCAATCCAGGTATATTTCTGCTACACTTTTCTTAATTTACTGAGGATGTTTTTATTAAAACATTGTTCTCCATAAAAGTTTTCATACATCATCACTACAAAAATAAATAATTTGATCATAAACATTGAGCTTTTTGAATGGATTTACAATCACAAGCACAATCAGGTGTGTTACCTTTGACAAAATGAACTTCCAAAAGCATTCCTTTTATCCCATGAATCAGATGGAAAACACAAAAAAAAATTGGAATTAACTTTCTATTTGAAGTATCTGATGAGATGGCTGTGATATAAAATTGGCAGGATCACTTAACTGTTTGCAAAGTTCTTTTGCTAACTGACCCAAGATATTAAAAGCTACATCTACCTTTTTACATGTGTGCAAGAAAACTTGAACTCCAGAAAGAATGAAATGATCTTATAATGAGAGTTACTTGGCCTAAATGAAATGTCATTCTTTAAAAACAATCTGCAAAAATGCTGCATTATGTTTGTTACAAGCTCCTCTTTGAAATTTTAAAAATTTTAAAAATTTTAAAGTCTTCTTCAATAGATTTCTTTCTTTTAGAAATCTGGTCAGTGATATTGTTATGACCTTTATGTGAATGGTAAATATTGATAGGTTACACATTCAATATCAACGTTCTTGACAAATCCAGTAATACATTTTTCCTTAAAAGGTGCTTCTGGAGAGAGAGTAATTACCACCAAAAGGGTTTATTGACAAATAATTTTTAAAATCACCAAAAAGTAAAATAAATGAAGAACTTCAGATGTATACCCAGCCTTGCAGCAAGGGCTATTCTCTGTATCTATAGGTTCTAACACATAATGGCTCAGCCTCTCTCCAACACATATTTTAACGAATAATTTGCTATAATTCTCACGGTTTCATCTGACTAAAGGCCAGTGGCTCCTGTACTTTGCAAGCTATGGAGAAGTCCACAGCACAGCTGGCTGACAGACCACAAGGCTGGCTGGGGTAGTAGTCTCAAATACTCCTCCCACACCATGCTGGACTGGGAGGAGCTAACTGCCCCAGCCACTGGTGTCTCAGCACACTGTTTTATCAAGAGCACCTGCATGCTTCATTCCAGGAGGTATTGGCTCAGCTGCACTGTGAAAGGTCTGAGAGAAGAGAAGAAGGTCACTGCTAGACAGATTTAGATTCCACTGAGAACTCTGTTCACTGCACACGCATCTCACATGTGACTGGAGGGGCACCCTGGCAAGCTCAAAGTACAAAGTCTATCAAGCCCATTCTGGCATATTTTAATGCAATGCATAATGATGATACTTTCTTTTAAAAAATGAGAAACCATCTGGCCATGGTGGCTCACACCTGTAATCCCAGCACTTTGGGAGGCTGAGGCTGGCAGACCACTTGAGGTCAGGAGTTCAAGATCATCCTGGCCAACGTGGCGAAACCCCATCTTTACTAAAATACAAAAATAATCCAGGCGTGGTGGCTCATGCCTGTAGTCCCAAGCTACTCAGGAGGCTGAGCCATGAGGATCACTAGACCGGGAGGCAGAGGTTGCAGTGAGCCAAGATCATGCCACTGCACTCCAGCCTAGGTAATAGAGCGAAAATCCATCTCCAAAATAAATAAATAAAATAAAATAAAATTAAATTAAAAATGAGAAACCCAAGACAATGCTAATTAGGAAGGTTAAAGGCGCTAACTGGGACTGTCCTGGGCAAACTGAGCTGTGTAGTCACCTATCAGTGAATGGCTCTGCAAAGAAAATGTAATTAACATAGCTAAGAGTTCAGAACTTACCACGAGGCATATGCTAAGAGCTTTACAGGCAATATCTTTTTCAATATGCCCACAGTGCATATATCTCTGAGATAGGTGTTATTTCTTCATTAGACTTATGTCCTTTGTTTATCTTAAGTAGAAGGCTGAGGTATACAGATACTACCTAAAGTCTTTGAGGATTAGATACCAGATGGGGAGTGGCAATATTCATTCATATCACATCTGTTGGCTTGGTCTGTCCAGCAATTCTAACCCCTTCTTTTGATAAGCACAGTCCAGTTTTCTCTGGGTGAATGAAACTTGTGTTTGTTAATAACTGTGTTCCCTCGTCTAACCCCATCTCTCAAAATAAGAACAAGACCAGTCCTGGCATCTCTCTCTGTCTCTCGGGGATTTGAAGCTTGACTGGAATGTCACAAGGACAGAAACTGTTTTGTTCCAAGTCATTCCAGTGGCACCACCTTCAAGAGGCTGTCCTAGATACCAGAACTACCCTGTTCTTATCCTTTATCCTTTCAACTCTTCTACCAGTTCTGCGAATTACCCAAAGTCCTTTTAATACATCCTCCATTAAAAAAAATGTAAGGTAGCAAAAATTGGTTTCCACAGCTTACAACCAAAGCACTCTGACTCCCTTAGCAATTAAACCTAGGTCTGTCCAACTCCAGAGTCTGTGCCTTAACCACGGTACCCTGGTATGTTCCTTAGCCAGCCCCTGGTACCAGACAGGCCTGCACTTTACCTGCTCTGATGAAAAACAGTGGAAGGAAACTGCACAGGCCTCTCCTCTGCAAGCTGCATCTGAGGCGCCTGGCCTTGCCCCACCCTCCGCTGGTTTGACTGGCCTTGATTTCCCTTCAGTCATCCAGGAGAGATGCTTACTAATGTGGTGTCTCCCTCCTCAAGTCTTATTTGGTCTCCATTCTGCTTTGACAGAACCACACGGGCAGCTCTTCGCAGCCTGGAGAAAAGTTGCATTTCTATGAGTACTTTCCCAGCCTCCACAGCAGCCTTTTCTCAAAAGCTGAAGAAAACGCAGTACCCAAGTTACCAGAATTTCTCACTGTACCACACACATTTTCCCAAGCTAGAGAAAATAACGTTTTCTAGGGAGGGAGGCAGCGCAGTGAAATAATAGAGAACAGGATCACATACCCAATAGACTTCTTCAACGATGGCAAGTGGTAAAACTGCTGACACAAAGAATCATGTGAAAATTATATCTTCATAAAACAACACATTTGCAAAGGACACTGGCCCTAGAATTGTTTCCTCAGCTTGGGACAACTGGCAAAATTTCAGATGTCCCTTATATTAATGTATGCAGGGAGAAGAAAGAAGGCATTGAAAAGGCAGCAATCATATGGGGACAGTTGAAAACCAACACAAAAGAAACAGGAAATGTAGGCCATTGCTATACCCAAAGTTTAAGTAGTCAGTGACTACTATTTGAGTCACTTAGTTTTAAAAAGTAAAAGAACAACTTATGATCTCATCAAAGATATTCTGGCACACAAAACTAGATAAATGGCTTGGTACCAGTTTTCTATTTCTGCAGGCAATGATATCACCAAGCCAAAGGAAGTAAATTGGGAGACAATGATCCTGAGGTTCAAACTACAGCAAACAGTAAGAACTCTGCGGGGAACTTGAGGGAAGTTTGAATTTTCTAAATGCATGGAATTTAGGAGCAGCAATCATTAGCTGTCAATCTATCTAACACACTCATGGATGAGCATGTTGGCACCCAGAGAGATTAAATGACGTGCTCCAAGCTCACAGACCCAAGCAGTGTTAAATCTGAAAACAGAAATCAAACCTTCTGACCTTATTCTAACCATTCTTTCCTGCTCACCGCACTGCCCCAATTCATTCCTGTCCTGCGCTGAAGGGCACGGAAGTGCGGTCTGCACCTCATGAAGGAAACATGTGTCTGGACCTCCCTAATAAAACCACTAGGGAAGCACCACACTGTCTGACTTGCTTCCCTTCTTTCTACTCCCAAGAGACTTCATCCAAAAAAAAAAGAAAAGTCTTTGCTGCAATCTTCCAGGTTCCTTGAGTTAGGTACACTTTGGCCAGAACCAAGTGAGTGACCTGCCAGTGAAAGGCCAGATGCAGCCTTCATCGATACACGCCCCGTCCAGAATTCTTTTAACAAGAAAAGGGCACCCCTTCGTGACCAGCCTGGCCAACACGGTGAAACCCTGTCACTGCTAAAAATACAAAAATTAGCTGGATGTGGTGGTGCGTGCCTATAACCCCAGCTACTCAGGAGGCTGAAGCAGGAGAATCACTTGAACCCAGGAGGCGGAGGTTGCAGTGAGCGGAGATGGCACCACTGCACTCCAGCCTGGGCGACAGAGTGAGACTCCATCTCAAAAAAAAAAAAAAAAAAGGCACTACTGGCTTCAATCTTCAATGGAAATGCAACTGCCTTGTTTCAATTTCTAGCATCCTGCTTAATTTATGTTGTAGGTTATCCCAATTCAATGGAGGAGCTCCCTCATCTTAACTCAGATATCTTAACCTTCTCTTCATGCTCCTATCCTGCTGTAAAGAAGCAGGAATTCAATCTGAAAAGTGACTAACTGCTGGTGGTGAGTGACAGCTGCTTTGCGGAGGAGTTAGTCATAGGTGACGTAAAGCCAACTCTGCTTTTTGTGTAAACTAAAAACAAACAAAATACATGGATCATAAATCGAATTCAACAACTGAACATCCACTGAGTACCCAGTGCGTGCAGTCACTCTGCTGGTGTTAGAGACACGGCGATGAACAGATTCCTCCCTCCAGCAACTGAAAATCTGGAGGAGAAACACGTGTGCTTATGATAAGTAAAATAAGCTCCATCGGACAGTCAAATGGTTAACTTGGCTGATCTGATTCACCTTGGCATTTCCTTTCCCTGCTGATGCTCTTGAATGATAACTCTTAAAAATGAAACAACCAAAAGCCTAGTGACACGAATAAAAGGAAAAAATAAGGAGCCCGAAAACTGCCACTCAAATGATCTTATCTTCTGAGATAATCTAGAACTGACTATTTTATCATCAGAGGATGTGTTTCCAATTTAGAACACCAAAAGATGAAAAAAAAATTTAATCGTTTCTTATCCTTTAAGATCTGTCCTAGATTCCATTCAGTGAAACTACAAGTAGCACCAAATCGCCTAACTCAACAAATATGTAAGTCCTAAACACCCCTAGAGAGTCCCTTCCACTCCCCAGGGCCCCCAGCACAGCCAGTGAAAGCAGATGTGATCAGAGAAGCTATCTATCCCTCTCAAAACTGGCTCTAGAGTTGTATAATTAGCTGCACAATCCCTAAATTATAGCTCTCTGGGGAAAGAGGGTGAAACTATTTGTTTATTCACAATGAATGATAATGTAAAACAGTTAATTGCCTTCAGATGCTCACACTCCTGTTACAATGAAAGGTTAATGAATTACTTATTTAGGGTAGAGGAGAATAAAAGAAAGGATTACATTTTAAAAATAAACATTTCCTAAAATTCTATTTAAAGTGAAACTAAGAATAATAAAATTACCCACATCTCTCAATCAGAACAATATTGAGGAAAATATTTTAAATACATTTAGAGAACTGTAAAAAGTTTGAATGATACCATTAGCATTCATTTTCCATGTTAATATCTTATGTACCATGATAACAGTTAATACAGGCTTTTAACTGAAGGTGTGAAATCATGTTTGTTGAAACATTTTTACTTCTATTATTAATGAAATCAACACCCAATGTTCCTTTTACTTATTTTTCTGACATTTAATCCATGACAGCCAATCATTTTAGGTGCTGTTCAGTTTGTCCTTTATCCCACATTAAGATTTTCATTCTCATCAGGCCTGGCAAAAAGATTCAGTATTTTAGAACTGCTCCAAACTCAACAGAGTTGCAACAGTGCTGGCCCCTGGCCTGCTCCTGACATCTTGGTTTACTTCTCTACATGCACTAGTTTCTCTAGGAACAGTATCAAATTCAAACTCACTCTTTCCTCATGTGGACGCAGTCATTTCAAACAGGATCAGTTTTATACTATAACGATCATTATATGTACTGTTGTATTTTATATAATAATGATAACGATGCTACCATGCCTATAAGTAGGGATTTGGAGTTTTCAAAATCATCCAACACAAGATTTTATTTAAGTCTCAGTACCATCCTATAAGGGAATTAGTCTTACTTTTATATTGAATGCTGTTCACAGTCACAGGATTAGAGCTTATTCACCCCATTTGGGGCTGAATCATACCCCCCTCAAAACATATATTCAGCGCTGGGTGCAGAGGTGCATGCAGGTAGGCCCAGCTACTCAGGAGGCTGAGGTGGGAGGATTGGTTGAGGTTAGGAGTTTGAATCCAGCCTAGGCAATATAGTAAGACCCCTATCTCTGAAAAAATAAATAAATAAAATTAAATAAAAAGAAAGAAACAACAACAACAAAATCTTCATATATTAAAGTCCTAATCCCCAGGACCTCAGAATGTGATATAGCCTTTAAAGAGGTAATTAAGAGGTAATTAGTTAAAATGAGGTCTTAAGATGGGCCCTAATCCAATTTGACTTGGATGTCCTTACAAGAAGAAGAGATCAGGACACAGATACACACAGAGGGAAAGACCAGTGAGGACACAGGGAGAAAGTGACCATCCACAAGCCAAGAAAAGAGGCCTCCGGAGAAACCAGCCGTACTAACACTTCGATGTCAGATCTGTAGCCTTCAGAACTATGAGAAAATACATTTCTGCCACTTAAACACCCCACTCTGTAGTGTTTGTCATGGCACCCGTAGCAAGTTAATGCACACACACCCCCATCTCTTGGATGCTCTACACAGATGTCCAGCTTTTAGGTAGAGCAAATTCACTAATTTCCCAAAGCTCCTCCCTCTCGATGACAAAATATTCTGAATGCTGAACACCTCGTAAGGCTTCATTTTAAATAATCTTATACTGATTCCTATAGTACCAGCACCAGAGTCATCAACCAAAAACACAGAAGTGACAAATGGCCCACTTAAGCAATGTGTTCTGCTGCAGAACTAGAGAGACACGCAACACGTTCAAAAAGAGGGCCCAATAGAGCATCAACCTCCCTCCGTCCCCCACCAAATAAAAGGTAAGAAGAAAAGGGCATATATTGTTTGATAGGGCCAAAGTAATTGGGAAGAAAGCACAAGAATTAGCTGGGGGTGGGGAGTCAGGGAGAATTGGGCACGGATCCTAGTGGAAAAGCAGATTATAGTAATTTGAGATGATTTTAAGGAGACAAGCTTTCTTCCATATTCAGACAGTGAAGCGCTGGTTAGCTGCTCAGGCAGGGCATCGTGATATTGAATATTTTACAGGATCGCAGTCCATCAGCCCTGCACTAGGGACCGATTTGGCCTGATACACATATTGCAATCTACTTACTATTCCTGCTTAAATCATGAGAATTTAAATACAAATCTCTCAGAGTCCACATTGTTCTATTATGGTCTCTGCCCTTGATTACTTCAACTGAGAAGATAATTAGCGTGGATCAAGCCAATCACAAGCTCTATGAGCTACCACCTCAGTATTACTGGTTTAATTTTGGATAAAACTTTCTAATGATCTGAGCCAAAGAAAAGAGCAAATTTAGAACAGAAAACCCAAAGGCTTAAGGGCTGAAGTTCCACTAGGAACCTTTTAGCCTGAATTGCAGGCTTCCATTTTCCCTTCCTAGCTCCAGATTCTTTTTGCACCTTTCCATGTTTCTATTAGACCAGACCCCAGAAGCATCGGTGGAACAGAGGACGTGTTCCCATTTCCAATTCACTTTTAATTATAGAAAACAGTTGGCAAAATATCAAAGCCCCATGTACAATTTCTTCTGGCTCCACTGGGAGCACAGGGGTTTACCAAGGGGAGAGAATAACAGAGAAAAACAATAAAGTTTGAGAATTACGACAGTGTAGAAAAGGAAAGAAAAGATGAAACAAAGGCAGAAAATGATGACAAATTTACATCTTCCAGCTGGCACACTACCTTGGCTCAAAAGCAAAAATGTGCATTATAGTTTCAGGTGGCTACAATTTTCACAGGGTTTAACCTGAGTCACATTTTGACCTCTACAGTTTCTATAATTGGAAAAGGATTTTATTATCTGAAAGGGAAGAAAATGAAGGCAATGAGAGGGAAGGAGGGAAAACAACAAAGTTATCTGCTCTGGCAGACCTTTGTCACCCAGAATGTTCAACCTCACACAGCAGTCATTTTAGGAGGTGTATTCTGAAGAGAAGAGCAATTACCCCCTGAAATAGGCTAACACGTTCATTTGTTTAAAGGGGTCAAAAAGAAAGGGATGAATCTGAACTATAAGGAAGCTTATAATAGAGTTATTTTCGATTGCTTTTTCCTCATCTAGTTTTCTTTTGACATTTTAGACCATTAGGACACCTTGAACTAGCTCTAGGGTAAAAGGGGGAGAGAGGAAAAAGAAAATAATAAAGCCTCTTGGTACAGACTATGTTTGAAGTTTCATTCCTCAAACACGTGAACTTGTGCAGGCAGTACAGCAAGGGAGACACGGGAATGATAAAGAAGGGTAAGATGTGAAGGATACAGCAGAAGAGAATACTCCAAGTGGAAAGGATGGGTAGTAGGAAGAGAGAAAAGAGAATTAGTGGGCATGAACCTAATAATGGAGTTTGCTCTTCCACAGGAGGACCACCTTCCCAAAATGTAGGAAGTATGTTTTTACAGTGCAAAACGAAAATTTGCTCTTATTAGCAATAGAAAGATACAAAAAGAATAAGAACCTATCAAGGACACCTAAACATGCAGAGCTTCAAAGCCCGCTGAGAAGCAAGGCAGTGTGAAGCCGCAGCCAGTACAGGCCCGGATTCCAGTCCTGCGGCTGCACAAGCTTGGCAGGCTTCCTGAGCCTTCTCTGCCTTGTTTGTGAACTAAAGGATGGGAGGACTGTACGATCACCAAGGCTGCTGCTTTCTTTGAAGGTATTATGGTTCTAAAACATAGAATTTTACTTTTTAAAATCAAATCTGACTCAAACAAGTAGTCACTGACTATTTAAACTCTGAGTATATACCCTACATTTTAAACCACCCCCACAAAAGCTACTTGACACCACAAAAAAAGGAGGGGGGAACAGAAAATAAGAGCTAGAGAAAAACAATGTAAGGAGTATTGAAACGGCCCAACAGTGGCCCAAGATGAACTTTTGACAGGAATTCCAACAATCCTCGCTGCTGAAACAGTCCTGGCACTCACTGTTGTTGTATCACACGCCACTGTCCACTGTGTCTTTAAACTAAAATGGTATTTTCATAATATAGAGGGGTATGCCATTAATGCAAGAGACAAAATAAAAGCAAATGACAGTAAAATATTTGTGCAGCACATTGTACTTTATAAAGCAATTGAACTGTCATTACACCTCTAGTGCTTTATGACAAAAATATTGTAAATAATTTGTTACGTGTGTGCGAGTGCCTACTATGTAAGAGTTATTCATTCATTCTGTGTGCTTTCTGTGCCTCATTTCTTTTAATCCTCAAAACAACTCCATGAATAGCTAATACTACTGGTCTCATTTTATAAATGAGGAAACTGAGTCTAAGAGCCATCAAGTGACCTGTCCAAGGTTGCAGAGCTAGTTAGCAACACAGCTAGAAGTTAGATCTCAAGTCCTAGCTTGGCGGTCCGGGGTAAACATAAGGTCCCCCATAGAGACTGGGACTCTGACTTTCCATTCCTCTTAGAGGTCAATACACTGCAGTCTTCATCTAGCCACACATCAAAAGACATTTGTTCTATCAGTGTTTTGTCAGATCCTGCTTTCATTTAAAGCAGTATTTCTTAAATGTTGCTCTGCACTGAGCACTGTACTAACAGACCTGTGATCCCTACCTTCTAGAATATTAAATTCTACCTGGAGAAAAGAGGAATAAATTAGAATGAAAAGCAACTGTCCAATAGTTAAGTAATGAAAGAGCAACATAGTACAACACGTGGCTCATTTCTTCCTTTTTTTTTTTTTGAGACAGAGTCTCCCTCTTGTTGCCCAGGCTGGAGTGCAATGGCACAATCTCAGCTCACTGCAACCTCCGCCTTCTGGGTTCAAGCAATTCTCCTGCCTCAGCCTCCCAAGTAGCTGGAATTACAGGCACCAGCCAATATGCGGCTCATTTCTAAATAAGTAGATAGAATACAGGGCCATAGGAGAAAAAGTCCAAAGGAAAAAAATGTGTAGGTGCCTTTGTGAGCCATTAACCAGAGGCAAACGTCAGCTCCAGCACACAAGGGCGTGCTTATAAGGCTGGAAACCCTAAAGTGGTGGGTGGCAGGGCAGGAGCAAGGTCTGCAGAGTGTAAGGCAGCACGACCCGACTATAGCCACTATGCAAATTCCATAAACAAAAGGTTGCAGGGAAAGCCAGGCACAGTGGGGCATCTCCATGTCAGCCTCTCCAACTGGGACTCCCTGGACTATGAGATTCTCAGCTTATTCATTTTCATATATTCACTCCCAATTCTAGGCCCAGAACATGGTGGGGGGTCAATAAATACTTGTTGAATAGAAAATAAAGTTCATAGAAAATATGCCAACTGCCAACATTGGCATTTACAGACCTAGTACAATGTTTAATACATAGCAGATACTCAATAAATATTTGCTGACATGATTATATCGCTGGTAGAATTTTAAATCTGTACTTAAAATAAAGCTGTGAAGAAATGCCCATTTAAACAAAACCAGCAATAAATAGTAATATTTTATCAATGTTTACATAATACATTTTACTTTTTCAGAGTTTATCCTTTAACTCATCTCTTGAGATAGAAAAGTTGAATATGCACTATCTTAATAAATCAGTCCTGTACTTATCTTAAGTACTGTAGAAAGATCTCACTTCTTTCCTTAAGGCTGTTTTTTAATATATATAAAAATTAGAATTTATGTTTTTAAAGAAAAGCATTCAAATATGACAATATACTATCTGTGTTTTCACCATTCAAAGTGCTGTTTGTTACTTGAAACATCAACTACTACCACTTTATTAAATGTCACTTAATAAAGTGACCAAAATGTGTTGTGCTCTTTATTGCATTTTCACAGCTTTGAAAATCTATGCGCATATTGTTTCACAGAAAATGAGTAGTTTTTATTGACCTAGATAATGGTAGTTCTTTTGCACATTTAGTGATTTAATATCGGGAGGTCAAGAAGTTTGGTTACTGAATCTGTTATATACTAAATCCTGTAAAAGGAGATCTCTAACCTCAAAAAGAATTTGCATACCAGGAAAAAACATCTTTACAATAGCACCGTGAGGTAGGTGTTATGAAAATTCTGCTAATTTGATTGGATATAGTTTTCATAGAATTCATTGTGCTTTATATTTACATGTGAGGTGTTACAAGAGTGGCAGTAGCCTATGATATCTGGTGAGTACAAAAGCAATGGGTGTTAAAGGGACTAGTGAGAAAGAGGGCAAGATTACAATGGAAACAAAAATTAGGGATGACTATAAAATATGAACAGGTAAGAAAATGACGAATGTGCCATAAAGCAGATGCAGAAGAAAAAATGCTCATATTTTTCAGAGAAGGATTCTCGCAACATGGGAAAGTAGTGTGTCTATGGAACCCTCAGTAACTGGCAAGAGACAGGGAAGCGATTAATGATACGGAAAACGTTTTGAGTGCAGGCTGAAGGATTGCCATCAATGGTGCATGATTACTAATTCGACGTCACTGCAGGAAAATGCAGGAGATGGAGAACTTAAAGCTCAGTATGATCAAAATGCTGCTAGAAAGTTACTGCAAGGCTTACTTAACTCTGCACAGCAGCAATTATGGTGACTGCCTCTGGTAAGAATTCTCATCTCTTATAGAGACAGGGCAACCAATTTTCAGGGAAGAAAATACAAAATGAAAACATAGAAATGACTCAATTTTTTAAATGGGCAAAATATTTCAACAAACTCTTCACAAGACAAGATACACAAATAGCCATCAAAAACATGAATATAGGCTCAACATCATGAGTCAACAGAGAAATGCCAAACAAAAATACAACAAAATGCCACCACATAACTACCAGAATCGCTAAAGAGAAGTAACAGTATAAAATGTTGCTGAGAGTATGGAGAAGATGGAACTTGTATTCCTTATCTATTGATGTGTAAACAAATTATCCCCAAAACTTTGCAAGCTTAAAACAACAAAAATTAATTATTTCACACAGTTTCTGATGGTCAGGAATCCAAGCGCAGTTTAGTGGAATAGTTTTCAGGGTCTCTCTTGAGGTTGCAATTAAGAGGTCCCCTAAGGCTGCAGGCATCTGGAGGTGTAACTGGTTGGATATCTGCTTCCAAGCTCACTCACATAGCCGTGGGTAGACGGTAGCAGTTTCTCACTGGCTGTTGGCCAGAGGACTCAGTTCCTCACTATGTGGGTCTCTGCATAGGGCTGCTCACAACACAGCACCTGGCTTCCCCAACAAAGCAAATGATTCAAGAGAGCATAAATAACCAACCAAGATGAAAGCTAAAGTGTATTTTACAACCTAAGCTCAGAAGTGATGTACCACCTCTTTTGCTATACTCTACTGATCACACAAACCCATGCTGACAAAATGTGGGAAGAGACTGTATTACCGGCACAAGCCCAAGGAAGCAGGGATCACGGGGGGCCATCTTGCAGGCTGGTGGGAATACAAAATGGTACAGTCGCTTTAAAAAACACTACAACAATATTTTAGAAAAGTAAATATACAGCCCTATATGACCCTTCACTCCCAGTTCTAAGTACTGAAACAAAAGAAATGAACACATTATCCACACAAACATGTGTCCGTGAATGCTCACAGCAGCATTAATACACAATAGCCCCAAACTGGAAGCAATCCAAACGTCCACCAGCTGATTAGTGGATAAACAAATTGTGATATATCTACACTATGAAATGCTACTTAGTAATTACAAAGAACAAAATATTAATACGTACAACATGGATGAACCTCAAAAATACTTTGTAAAGTTAAAGACAACAAACACAAACATCTAGGTATTATCCAAGTCCATTTTTATGACATTCTAGAAAATGCAAACCATAATGACGGAAGAAAATCAGCGATTGCTTGGGTTTGGGGACGAAGAGAGAGGTCAACTGCAAGGGCCACAAGGAAGCTTTTAGGGTGAGAGAACGTTCTGTATCTTGATATTGCGCCTACGCGACTCTATATACTTACTGAAGTTCATCAAATTGCACATGAAATGAATAGCTTTTATTCTATGCAAATAATACTGTAATAAAAAATATTATCATTATGTGCGTGGCATTATCATATGTTTTTCAACTTCAAAGAAAACTATGGCAATCTATTCAAATTTTATAAAATTTTCATAACCTATTTATTCTAACGTAAGTTCACTATGCATAAAATGCAAAACCATTCTATAATAATAACCAGCAATGAATAATCAAAAATCATATTTAAAAGAGCCTAGTGACTGGTAGGCCTATCTGAAGGCTAATATGCCTGTACAGGAAAGAGTGATAAAGCCCAGAACTGGAAGTAATGGCGTTGTGAGTAGAGAGAAGGAAATAGATGGAAGCATATTACACAGGTTGAACTGACTGAATTTGTCAACTCACTGGAGATGAAAGAGAATCAAAGGAGAAATTCAAATGTCATGATAACATTGAAACATCAAATGTCACCTTCCCAGTGGGACATCTGATGACTGTCCTATTTTCTTTTATTTTTTGACATGGAGTTTCATTCTGTCGTCCAGGCTGGAGTGCAGTGGTGCCATGTCAGCTCACTGCAACCTCTGCCTCCTGGGTTCAAGTGATTCCCCATCCTCAGCCTCCTGAGCAGCTGAGCCTATAGGCATGCACCACCACACCTGGCTATTTTTTGTATTTTTAGCATAGACGGAGTTTCACTATGTTGGCCATGTTAGTCTCAAACTCCTGATCTCAAGTTATCCGACCACTTCAGCCTCCCAAAGTGCTCAGATTATAGGTGTGAGCCACTGCACGCAGCCTGTCTTATTTTAAACTGAAATACCCCGACCCCCACTCCCACACTCAGAATTTCCTATCCTCCTTCCCTGATTCATGTTTCACTCTATCATTTATGACCTGATGATACTAGATAATATAATTTACTCATTTTCCTTGTTGATTGCCTACCCCCACCATACTGTAAGCTCCAGAAAGGTAGAATTTTGGCCTGTTTTATTCACTGCTACAGACCCAGTGTCTAGAAGTGTACCTGCGACACAGTAAGAGTGCAATACATATTTACTACATGAATTGACTGAAAACATTAAAAGACATCAGAGCACCAGAAAAAGAAACAGGCATGTACATGTGTGTGTTTGAGGAAAGCAGGAAGAAATGATGGATTCAGATGTAGATATGCGGAGTATGAAGTATTTAAAAGCCAGATAAAAGCCAGAGACTGCAAGAGAAGTTAGGTTGGTGATTTTCCCAAAGATAATGGCTGAAGTTCTGCGAAGACACGAGATTTCCAAGAGGCACCTAAAATTCAACAAGTCCACAACCAAACTCTTATGTTCCATTAAATCAGCTCTCTTTCATGTAAGAGACCTACAGCAAATAAACAAAAATCTACAATATTTTATTCAGCACTGTACTGTAAAATTATTCATTTGCGCATGAACAGGTGAATATGAACACATTGTAATGATGATTTCATGTACGGTCAAATATTAGTACAGAGCAAATAATTCTGTCCATGGAATCAAATATAAGTACATTAGATTAGAAATATTTAGGCAGTGCAAGAGTAGACACTGACCCTACTAAATCCTTCAGCTCTGACAGAACTGGTGGAAGCCTGAGTACTTCATATATGCAGAACCAGTGAAAAAGTTCTTCACAAGGAGCAGAATTACAATCTGACTAAACAAAGCCTTTTGAATATTATCACTAATGTATGTCTGTACGTTTTTCCTTGAAGTTTGAGTATTCCAATCACTGCTGTTTAGGGAAAGTTGGGATCAAGTTAGGGAAGATTCAGAGAGACAGAGGTAAAGAAAGGGCCTAGGCTTAATACAAAAGCAAAAGATGCCAGGGCATAGGAGAAAACACATTTGTCCAAGGACACAGCTGATCATAACATCTACTTTCTGATGAAGGGTAAAATCCAAAAAAAAAATCTTCAAGCAAATAACACCTCTTCAAGGAGAGACTATTCTCCAGAATAGGCCCCAGAGTCCAGCTCCCATGCCCCTACAACATGGGATAATATGGAAGTCAGTCTGCTCATCAATGTTTACTGAGTCTTTCCACATGCCACATACATAGAGCATGTGTCCTCAAGGAGACCAGGTGATGTAAGCAAGTAAAGCCACTGAGGGGTCTGATGACTGCAGGATCTAAAAAAAACCACGACATGTCAATGACCAAAAGTCTTTGGAGCAGTCTGGTCAAACCATTCATTTTCCAGAGGAGGCCCTGAGTATTAAAGCCACGTACCTCCATCAGCTGTTGGTGAGTGGCAGAGACAAAAAGAGAACCCACACATGTTGGGGAGACCACAGGATCTGCCCTCAGACCAGCTAGGGTTGAATCTGGCTCTGCCACCGAATGAAATGTGTGACTTGCTCTCTATGCCTCCAGTCTGTAATGGGTGACATGGGAATAGCAACAATAGTGCCAAATACACAGGACTGTTGTAGATACTAAAGGAAATCACTGAGGTATGTTTTTGATCTTGGTACCTACCACTTGGTTATTGAGTGCACACTGCACACTCTATGTTAGGAATTGTAGTGCTGGTTGGTTCTATTATCACTTTGATTCTGTTTTTGTCAGTGGTCATTGGAGACTGGTTCTCACTAACTCTGCTCCAGGATATACAGTCATGGGGTTATTGAGTTTAGTTCACCTCCACAAGCCTGTCAGTGCAGACAGCTTGTTCCTACAACGTTGGCACCCATGTAGGTGCACCAGGGGCTGTGTGATGAACCCAGAGGTCCAGGGAAACAGCAAAACGCCTAGATGTGGAAATTGAAAGACAAACAAATGAAAAACCTTCTCTGTATAAGCAATGCTATATCAGCTGAGTATTATCTTTTTATGCACACCTTACTTGGTGATTTATTTGAAAGAATCATCAACACCCCTGGACATGAGCAGCTAATATCCAAACACCTTCATTTCTGTTAGTGACGGGGCCCTTCTAGGATTCTGTGTGATGTACACGGCACAAAAAAACTGGTAAATGAGTAGGTAAACCATACAATTCAATTGATCAAAGATTCATTTGAGATTGCTAATAATACTGCCATTATCAGCTGATCATATTAGCATTGAAAGACCATGATCTCTCTTCACAGGAGACAGAGGTGGATCATTTTGCTTGGAAAGACAGAAGGATTAACTCCTGGTGGCCTGTTCATGCATTCCCATGATGGAAACGTGACTGACAGCTGACCACAGGGGATGAAGGAAAGCAATGCAAAGCTGAAGCCCACACCCCAACGTGCTGACCTCCTGACACCACATTTGGCTCATTACAATGTATTTTAAAAGTCCTGTTGCTCAGCAACAAAATATACTCGTATTGAAAGAGAAGCTAATCAATACAGCACTGGCTATCCCTCCTCACAAGCCAAGGGAAAGCAATCATTTACTCAGCAGTTCTGATCACGAAGCCCTCTCCTCCGTGAGATAACTTTTATCCCTAACCCCACCACTAAGCTGAACAAAGATTTATCACAACTTTTTCATGAAGTTACCACAGAGTGAGAACTCACCTGAATAGAAGGTTAAAATAAAAACAAGTCATAGAAATGACAGACACCAAGAACAGACCTGTTCTGTGTGGAAACAGAGTTCGGGGCTTAGGGAAATGCTTCCCTTTCTCTGGTCAACTACTAGACTAAAACCAAAACTGCATCTCTGACTTCCCAGGTGTCCTGTAGTAAGGATGATAATCCCTTTTTCCAAATCTGAAAATATATAATATATAAAAAGTTAAGCTTTACTAAAATGAGTAGTAACAGAAATGTATCTGTTTCTATATTAATAGCTAACATTTACTGACTATTTCCCATTAGAGTATTTAAGGGATCCAAGCCTGAGAGAAGGCAAAAAATGCTGACCAAGGTATGCCCTCATTAAGTTTTGTACAGTCAGCCTCCAAAACAACACTTAACATTTACAAACTGCATTTGCATTCATTATCTCATGTTTTATTTAAAACAATCTCATGAGCAAAGTATGCCCATTTTACAAAGGAGAAAAGTGAGACATCATGCTCAATGCTACATCAAAGGAGAGGCAGCTCCGAGTCCACTGACTTGGCCATGAAACAACATTTCTGTAGAAGCTGAAAAAAATGGTGCATGTACCAGGGTCACAGGAGTAGCCAATAAGTTCAACTAATTCAAGCAGAATAGCTAAGGCCATGGGCTTTCGGCCTCTTTGGGAGGAAGAGGCTCTCTCCTCTCCACCATTGAGTGCGGAGGGAGAGCTCCTCCGGGGCCACTTCTGGTTTCCAGAACACCCACAGCCTCTAACGTGGCTTTTTCACAGGGGTTCCTGAAAACTAGCACAAACACAGCCCCAGGAGTCCAGGCGCCCTCTGAACGGTGAACAGCTGTGCCCCCGTCTACCCCGTCTACCTAGCTGCATGCACTAAGGATACCATTCTCTCAGCAACAACAGAGTCCCTTTGGAAACTCACTGTGCCCTGCAACCCGCTAGCAGGTTTCTCTCTGACACACCCTCCAGGCCACTCCTGTGATTCCTGGGATGTGAGGACCTTCTGGGGCTTACAGAGTAAAGCAAACTACCCTTTTCTTTTTCACCCTGGGACCACTGACTGTCCCCAAGTTTCCCAGAGGTTACATGTGAGACTTCAGTATTTTGTATTCTTTCCTTATGCTCTCTCTAAACGTCACTGTCCAATAAAGCAGCCAGTGGCTATTTCGGTTTATACTAATTAAAACTAAGTAATATTAAAGCTCAGTTCCTCAGTTACACTCACTTGGAACTCAAGTTCACTAGTCACATGTGGTTAGTGGCTACCATACTGGACAGCACAGATGTAGAACATTCCCATCATCACTGCAAGGTCTACTGGACTGTGTTCCCACCTAAAACCTAATATTCACACAATTCCGATTAGATGCAAATACATGATGAGGAAGATCGTGATTTCCTTCAAACTTCTGATTGGTAATGCACCAATGCCACATAACCATTACCAGATAATTCCTTCACCACACAATGAATTCAACTCACCATTATGATTACTTTTTGAACACTGCCTTCTACATGTCCCCCTTGGTCCATCCAGAAATAATGGAATCACCTATTTATGTGTTTGCCTGAATGATTTCTACTTTTGTTTTTGTTTATTTTTAGAGACAGGGTCTCGCTCATTCTATTGCCCAGGCTGGAGTGGAGTGGCATGATTCTAGCTCACTACAGCCTCAAACTCCTGGGCTCAAGCAATCCTCTAGTCTCAGCCTCCTCAGTAGCTATTGCCTGAATGTTTGACTGGGCATTACAAATTTCCAAGTCTCCTTTATCCCCTGGAGTATTCTGGTGTTGGTGGCATGCATTGAATCTGTTCAAATTACTCTATGAACCACTTCAGCCTTAGAAATGCATGTGCAGCTACACCTTCCATCCATTAGCTCTGGCTGTCTTTGTCTTAATGCCCTGCCTCACCTGCTCATCCTCTTCTTCATCTCCATCTCTTGGGCTACCTTTCTTGAGCCAGTTTTATAGCATATTCTAAATCTCCTTAACACAAGCTTTATTTATTTATGTTTTATTTATTTATTTATTTATTTTTGAGACGGAGTCCCACTCTGTCATCCAGGCTGGAGTACAATGACTCAATTTCGGCTCACTGCAACCTCCGCCTCCTGGGTTCAAGTAATTCTCCTGCCTCAGCTTCTTGAGTAGCTGGGACTACAGGTGTGCACAACTAAACCTGGCTAATTTTTGTATTTTTAGTAAGACAGGGTTTTGCCAGGTTGGTCAGGCTGATCTCGAACTCGTGACCTCAGGTGACCTGCCCGCCTCTGCCTGGGATTATAGGTGTGAGCCACCATGCCTGGCCTAATATAAGCTCTAAGTTGGTACTATGAAAAAAATTTGGTACTGAATTACTTTGGGTTGCTCCAAAAGCAGAGCCAAAGACAAGGACTTTGTTGCAGGTGGCTCCTTTGGGAGTTGATCCCATAGAGTGAAACAGCAGGGGGGTGACAAAAGGAGAAAAGCTATGATAAAGGTGTGTTTTGAGATGGCTACTGTGAGCAATAGTATCCACTGCACAGCATACTTTTAGAAATTGTCAGCTTGAAGGAGAACCCAGGAGTCTGGAGCATCTAACCACCAGTTCCCATCCCTCCTTATTTGAGGGCTGCCATTCCATAGTTCTTGAATATGGACCAGGGAGTGCCCACAGAGCTGGAGAAGTCCCAGACAGAGGTGGATAGATGTGCGTATGGCTTCTTGTGGGCCCTGATAGCAATGGTCAGTCAGAGCTCCAGCGATTCCTTCCACCGCTGCTGTGGCAGAAACCAGAGCTGGGTCATGAGGAGGAAGCATTAGGTACACCCAAGGCAGGCTGCTTTACAAATGAGAACAAGCACGATTTTCCCAACTGTAATTTCTGGAAGGTGCTGACTCTGAACTTTCCTAGCTAATCCATCATTGTCCTTTAGGACTCAGCCCAGTGGCCCCTTTCTTGAAGATTTTCCTACCCAGCCCCACGTCAGCTAAGCTGGGTTTTTTTTCTCTGTGCTTTCCCAGCACCTTGCAGTGCTTATCACAGTAATTTATAAATGGGTACTGCTCTGTCTCTCTCCACTAGACCCTCAACTCCCTGGGGATAAGGCTGTCCTTCGCCTCCAGGAACCTTGCACTTAGCACACCACCTGGCACTCGAGTGTTCAATACCCGCAGGAAGCAAAGAAGGACAAGAGAATCCCTAGAAATCCACTATGAAGTCAGGATGCCAAGTCTCTCTCCATGTTTATGCTCTCCATTAACGAACCTCAGCAAAAAGGGCCCAGTCTCAGAAAAATTCAGTGGACATTTGTAGAGTTCCACATGCCTCATCTTACTTCATTTAATCTAGCAACAGCCCTGGTCAGTTTAACCATATTTCATCAAATCAGAGATTATAAGATGCTGCATTATTTTATTTACCACTAGAAAAAAATAATTCTGCCAAAATAATTGAAAGATAATATGGATTGTACTGATATCAAATACTGATATCAAAATATAAAAATGTGAGGAGGCATTATGCTTCCTAGACTTTTTGAAATGTGGCATTTATTTCTTTTCCATCTGATTCCAAAAAAAAAAAAAGATTGAAGGTGGCAATCCTATGAGACAGATACTTACTATTCACTTTACCAGTAAAAACCTGAGGTTTCTAAGAAAGAGAATGCATGTTTCCTTGGCTTCTCTCCTCTCCGTTTCATGAGACTCAGTCCCCACTCTGGTAAGACCTTCCTTCAAGAAAGCCTCTGATGAACCGATTCATGCTGAGAAGGAACTTACAAGGACAGTCTTCAAGCATATCCACAGATACTTAGGGAGGAGCAAGAAGCCAGCCTAAGGGCTGCATCTCCACGTGTGAAAATACAGCATCACAGAGCAGACCACGAGAGTGGATTTGGAAGCAAGGTGCGGGGGGGTCTTTTTAACAGCCTGCCATTCCAATCCGCCTAAGTACCCGCCAGAATGTATACTAACAGATATCCCAAATTCCCAGGGAAAAATGGCTGGATAAGTGCAACTGACCAGTGAGAAATTTAAAAGGAAATTCTCTTGAAGCTGTGCATGACAAATGCAAGCAATAAATAAATAAGACTGTGACTCTAAAAGACAAGGGCCTCGGGATAGAAAATGGTATCAAATTGTTGTTTTCTTTCAAAGAGTCAACTTAATGGCCACGGATTCTGGACTACTGATAACAAATGGTTGGAGATAGCTTCTCCCCTTCCCAAGTCTAAGAACAATGAACTGAGGGAGACCCAAAAAAATGACAAAGGAAAAGAAACTGTGGTAGTAATTACAACTTGCCCAGTGTCCAACTGACAGCTTGCAATGTGCCCCATGGCTTCATTCTCCCTTCACAACACCACGGGCAGCCTTAACTAGCTAATAAGTAGGTGGCTGTGGCTAAAAGCTTTGCAGGGCTTTGCACATCCCCTCCCCCTTCCCTGCCTATTAACACGTCTGCCTGGCACTGTGTCCGCATTTCCATGTGGTGTGCCTGGGCAGGAACACACGGAGGGCTCCCCTGGGCTCTGGAGGCAGGTGGTGCCCGTTCTGAACCGAGACGAGAAGATGCTTGTGCCAGAATATTTGTCTTTCCAGCGGGGAGAGATGGGGAATTGAAAGGGAGGTGTAAGACGTGCATAAAGGACTGACTGCCTTTTCCTGCTGTCAGTGAACACTGTGCTGCAGGCTAACTGCAAAGACTGTTTTAAAGAGTGCTTTCATTTTTAATTTTGCAAAATGGCTTCGACCAACAGACTAGCACATGCACAAATGCACGCAAGCGTGTGCACATACACACGCACGCACTCAAAGTTGTTTACATTTTTAAAGTCTTCTATAGACCCTGTAGAATCCTGCTTTATAGAGACATCCATTATGACACTATAAATTCACCATGCAGTTAAACCTAGGGGGAAGGAGGAAGGATGAAAGATTGCAGGCAACTCAGTCAGAAAAGAAGCCACCTATTTGGTAGCTTTGCTTTAAATGGCAGTGGTAGCAGAAGTTTTTATTTGAGGGAAGGGGACAGAGTGGCAGAGAGGCAACAAGGAGATAGCAAAGGGCAGGGCTTACTCCAGATCTTTGACAATTTCCCTAAGTGTGCTTGAAACCATCATTCTTACTTCAAAGAGTTTATCCAAAAGTCACATGTCTCAACCTACCTCAACCTGCAGTTAGAATATTTGCCCTTTAAGAGATATACCAATGTAAATGATGAGTTAATGGGTGCAGCACACCAACATGTATACATATGTAACAAACCTGCACATTGTGCACATGTACCCTAGAACATAAAGTATAATAATAATAAAAAAAAGAATATTTGCACTTAACTTACTAAAACAGGTATGCCATTTGATAATCTCTGAATTTTAGTATATCTCAGGTCAGGAAGAGAAAAGAAACACCAAATACAATAAACTAGATGCATTCTGCTCCATGTTCTTGCTTTTCTTGAGCTGCCTATGTACTTCTACAACATTGCCTGCATTTTTCAACAGCCTTATTATAAGTTAACTCATATTGAATCTGTGACAAATTATATCCTCCACTTCTCTCCACTCTGGAGTTGTGCAATTAATTTTTTAAAACTAATTTGAAGGCTTTATATTTAACTTTACTATTTTTCACTTTGCTATTTCTGGCCTATCCTTTTAGAGGATCAAGATTTTCTTGACTCAAGATCAAGTTACTAATCACATTAGCTATCCTCCCAGCCTTGTGTCAACTGCCAGTTTGATAAACATGTCTTCATCAAAATCATTGATAAAAATCGGGAACCAGACAGTTCTGAGGACAGGGCTCTGCATCACTCCACTAGAAATATTCCTCCAGGTTAACATTAAGCCAATAATCTACACTTTGGAAAGATCTGTTCACATAAATACAAATATAACTAAATTCATTATTCCTCTACTCAGCCCACATCTTTCCAGTTACTCAGAAGGGCCTCTGGGGAGACTTCCTCAGATGCCTTGTGGATATACAGATATGCAATATACTATGTGGTCTCGATCCATTGTTAGTTAGATAAATGAAGGTCCTGAGCGCAGTTGAATGGGACGGGAAGGAGAAGGGAGGGGGAGGGCAGGGAGGAGCTTTCAGTCACATCTTGGCAGCACAATGGCCATGATAACCAGTCACAGCTACCCTGGCATCCCCCAGTCCTAAGGATATTGTTCATAACCATCCCTCCTCCTTCTTACCCAGGACTTCAGCCACCTACATTGGCTTATATACTCCCTTTACCAGAGGTCTGCATATTGGTGGGCTAGAAACCCAAGTTATTTCATCTTCAGAGGCAAAGTAAATCAAATTCAAAATCTGAATATGACGTTTTAAAAACCGGCCTCAAGCAGTGAAAGCAGAAACTACAAGCCCCTGGGTAGTATCTCTTCCCCGTATGCATGTGCCCCTCTCCTGGAAGCAAGAGGCACTGAACAGCGGCTCAGGAGACCCGCGCCCCAGGGCTGCCAGGAAAAGCTCTGCGTCCTTGATCATGCCAGTTGTCTTTTAGGCACATTTCAATCATTTTATCTGTCAAAGGAGGGAGCTTCCTTGGGCGGGCCCAGCTATAGGCCCTCCTCAATTCTGCACAAATCATTGCTTGCCCTTATTCAGCCCAACCCCTTTTTTAATTTGGGAGCTGAGGCTTATCATGCAAGGACAAGAAAACTCAAGAGAAGAGAGAGAGAGAGAGAGAGAGAGAGAGAGAGAGAGAGAGATAGGGAGAGACAGAGAGAGACTGTGTGTGTGTGTGTGTGTGTCTGTCTGTCTGTCTGTCTTGTATCAGCATGTGTGCTTATTACCGTGGGTAAGTAGAGGACCTGCAGACACAGACATGACAGAAGGGAACTGTAGGTCCCTAACTCCTCCAATTGTCCTGCCCTTTTCCTTCTCCTGAGGAGCAGAGGCCTGTGCTAGAACAGGGTGCACCAATATAGCTAGCTGATGTCTCCCTGAGACTGGTATATTCAGATGTGCCTGTGCAGGTTTTGGCTTAACTGCTTTAAAGTTGTTACCTAACCATACAATTAAGTTGTAATGTGGAGTTAATACAATAATTCAAACCAGAATGATTTTTTTAAATCACTGTGGAATTTTATATATAGGATACTGCCTGAACTGGGTCACTGCACAGGGCTTTAGCAATTGCTTTATTATGCAGAGATATGAGCTGTAACAATATTTGTTATAAGAAGTTATAACTTCTATGGATACATTATGTAAAAGTAGAAGTTATAGATCAGAAAGATGATAAAATTTAAAAGATAAACAACTATGTATTAGAAATGCTTTCATCCCGCTGGGAGTTAAAACTAGATGACTATCTGAAAATTTTGCTGTCCTGGGTTTTCAAGAAAAGACTGTCCCCTGGTCAAATGCATGAACACTAAAGTAAAGTAGAACTCCATTCCTGCTTCAGACTCCTTAAATGCATTCTATGTCATTTTGCCTCTCCCATTGTGGTATGTCCTGGAATAGAATATAACATTTTGAATACAATGAGTAGAATCTAACAATGCCAACAAGAAAGAGTACACACACCCAACACATTTGTAGGCAACATGCTAAATGCTGTAACCCCAAGAAGGATTTCCCTAAGAAAGGGATTACAAGTGAAAAGACTGTATACAGAGAACCAACTGTGCTTGGATGACCAGACCCTTACCCTAAGCAAAAGTGACTACAGGCTGATATGCAATGCAAGTATATCCAGGATACAGATTCCCGGGTTCACCCCGATGGAATTCCCAAAAGCCATAATTTTACCACATAACAAATAAACTAATTGCTTTTATATGTTAAAATAAATGCGACTATATGATGGTGTCTGTAATTTGTATATTTTATAGCCAAGAAAAGATAGGGAGCGTCTAAAAATATTGGCACTTTCAGCAAGTATTTGGGGCTCAGCCTCACTTCCCTGCGGGCCTGAGCACTCTCTCCTTGGCTCAGAGGGAGAATACGGGCAATCCTGGGAAGCCCTGCTCTGTGGCCACCATGAGGGAATGAACAAACCACAACCATCTGGCCACTTATGGCAGCTCGGACTAGGTATACAGCAGCCCAAAGAGCACCAATTTGGGGGCAAGCCAGGGAAGCACCCTGGATGAACCATTCTTTTAATGGTGGTGTTGGCTGTTCTGCACTTGGAAGATGGGGGCCCTGAGTCGACGTGAGAGAATCATGGCGGTTTGAACACTTACCTTGCCTGGGCCTCCGGACATTTATTCTATGTCCATTGGTAGCACAGATTGGGATGAACAGATGGGGAGCTCCAGCCAAGGTCTGGGAAACAGGAGGCTCATACTCTACTCGTGCTTCTGCCATGAGTTATTAAGGACACTTAACCTCTCTGTGACTAAGCTTCCTGTTTCATAAAACAGAAATGATATTCCTGTCTATTCCCAAGATCAGCTGTCAGGATGAGATCAGATAGTAAGAAAATAATCTGTAAAAGCATCATACGAGTGAAAGATATATTATCACCACCTATCTGTCTGTAACACACTGGAATTTTATCTAGAATTGGAAAAAGCTACCAATAGACAGCCAGGTTAAATAGTAACTGGTCACAGTTTAGGCTAATGAAATTATCTGGAGCCTCTGTTACAGCCACATCTATCTGTGCTCTTTCAGTTGGATTCCACACATATTGACTGAGTGTCTTCATGTGCCAGGTTAATACTGCATCACGTTTAATATGTGCCCCCACTACCTAAATGTTTTATTGTGTGTGTGTTGGCGGGGGCGGGTCATTGTTACTGGGTTTGTTTGTTTATTTGTTTGTTTGTTTGTTTGTTTGTTTTTTGAGACAAGGTCTCGCTCTGTCACCCAGGCTGGAGTTCAATGGTGCAATCATGGCTCACTGCAGCCTCGACCTCCTGGGCTCAAGTGATCCTCCCACCTCAGCCTCTCAAGTAGCTGGGACTACAGGTACACACCACCCCACACCCAGCTCATTTTTTTATTTTTTGTAGAGATGAGGTCTCACTATGTTGCCCAGGCTGGTCTTCACCTCCTGGTCTCAAGCCATCCTCCCATCTTGGCCTCCCAAACTGCTGGGGTTACAGGCATGAGCCACTGCACTCAGCCTTACCTAAGTATTTTATATGGATTTATTTGCTTACTCCTCAAAAGATATCAGTTAGTTACACACACAAAATTAATTTACGATAATTTGTAAACTGAGGCTCAGAGACATTAAGTAATTTGCCCAAGATCACCCAGCTAGTAAGACTGGATACAAACACAGGCAGTCTGACTTCAGAGCCAGTGTTCCTAATCACTATTTTGTATGTCCTGGAGATGCCGCAGTGAGACAAGACAAGTGAAAACATTGTAGTATTCTCTACCTCAAGTCAACTAGGCCTTATAATAGTCGCCATTGGCATTAATCAACCCTGTTCTCATGGGTCAAACAAATAAAAGTGGTATTTCAGGAAAGCAGGAAGTGTCAGCAGGAAGACAAGAAGCTAGGGTAATGAGAGAGGGAATACCTGAAGGAGGTCTGTTGTGAGCTGAGACACTGCTCAGAAACTAGTTCCTGGCTAGTCTCGGACCATCTGAATATTCTTAGAACTAGCTCTATTTAGCCCTGTTAGACCCAAGGACAGTCAAGGTCTTTACTTGGTTTTGGTTTTGTTCTAATAAAGGAATTATACACAAATTATTATGATAAGCACATAAAACAGGGGCTCTGGCCACATAAATTGAATTGGACATCGAGTCTGCTTTTGAGTCATGCATAATAACTAGGAAAGAGAAGTACCAATTGCCAGGCCTGATTATCTTCAGAAAGAAAGAGAGGGATATTTTCTTCTGATTATAAAAGTAGTCTGTCTTCATTTCCACATTTTCAACTACCAGCTAGAGCTCCACACTGATGCCTAACTGGCACTTAATATTCTACACTTCCAAAACACACTTCCTTGTTTTCCAGTATTGCAATTGCTATTCCTCCTATATCCTGTTCCTCGCAAAAACCCCCCGGTGCAGCCTCAGGAGTTAAGCCCACCTCTCCCCCTGTTTCCCCTCTGGCTGCAGTTCCAAGTCCTGTCAGGTTTGTCACATCCCTTTTGTCTGGCCCTTCCCCACTGCACTGCAACAACCAAGGGGTAGGCTCTCAACGCCTAGCTGTGAACTCCTCGGCACAGCAACAGCCTTCTATAAGCCCTCTCCAACCCCTCCCCATAATATTTTATAAAACACACAAGGGCGACATTAATCTCCCTCCCTCACTTCATTCATTCATTCATTCATCCAATAAACATTTATTGGTCACCTACTGATACTCCTCACACTGTTCTAGGAGTTGTGAATTCAGCAGACAAGACAGATAAGTTCCTGTCCAAATGAAGCTTAACTGATAGTAGGGAAGATAGGCAATAAACATGAGAATAAATAAACAGGATAATTCACCAACTGACAAATGCCATGAAGAAAATAAAGCAGAGTGATATAAAAAAAAAACATCAATCAGTATGCTTCCCATTCAGGTAATAGAAAACCCGACTCAAAGGGACTTGAGAAGGAGATAACATCTCACAAAGCAAGAAGTCTAGGTGTGGATATGTGCCATCCAGACTCTGGCTCTCTGCCATTCGCCACGGGCTGCCTTCCTCTGAGTGTCAACTGTCCTTACTCAGCAGACCCAGACCTCACCTCCTGATCTTCAACTTGGAGGGAAGGAAGAGGCAACATCTCTTTAGTGACATTTTCTCAGAAGGGAAGACACTTTTCCCCCCACCATGTCTCATTGGCCCCTCACTGGGTCACATGCCATGAATGAACCAATCACTGATAATAAGAGAATTACTATGATCACATTAGCCCCTGGCCAATGGATAGGCACACCTCCCCTGAGTTACAGAATGGCTACTGGAGCCAAATCATGAGAGAAAACAACATCAGGGGAGCAATGACCAGCATCCATGACAGTAAGCCACTTGGGACTGGGGCATAGAGAGGAGAACTGGAGGCTGTGAGGCAAAGAGTGGAAGAAGGACTCTCTGAACGGCATCTGAGTAATGAGAAAGAGGCATCCATGCAAAGCCCTGGGGTAGGAGTATTTCAGCTACAGAGACCAGTAAGAGCAGAGACTCAGCTCAAAACAAGGTCAGCCTGTTCAGGAAACAGTAAACAGTGTGACTACAGGAGTGAGGGAAGTAGAAGGTGGTCTATGATGTCCAAATAGGAGGCAGGTGCCCACGGTGCAGAGCCTTGAAGGCCATGAGCTAGAGCCGAGATTCTCGGCTCACTGCATGGGAAGTTTTTGGAGGACTGTGGTCAGGGAGAGTCCTAGTCTGAAACGCACATGCTTCGTGCAACGTCGTCTCATCTGTCCTCTTTTATTATCCCTCAACTCACTGACTATAAAAGGAAGAGTCTAAACTCCTTGGCTGAGCATTTAAGGTCCTCAGTAATCTGGCTCCAAAAGGCTTTTTCTACATCATGCATTCAAATCAAGTTCTGTTTCTTTGTTATGTCCAAAGTCGTACTACGCCCACATTCTTTCACGTGCCTAAAATATACTTCTCTTCAAGCCTGCATATCCAACTCTTTTCGAGAACTGTCCAAGAAATCTAGTCTTTCAACCATTGGCTATGAGTGAATCGGGAACCTCTTCAAAGACTAAGTCAGATGCCACAAAACCTTCCCCAGTACCCATGGAGAAGTCATTTCTCCTATCTGCAAACAATCATATCCTTTCATTTAGTTTTCCTCTTGTGGTACTTGTCAATTTCCACTTTATATATGGTTCTTTCTGTATACTGTAGTTCACCAAGTAATAATGTTTCGGTAAATAGCAGACTACTTATATATGACAGTGGTCCTTTAAGATGACAGAACCTGGCCCGGCACGGTGGCTTACGCCTGTAATCCCAGCACTTTGGGAGGCCAAGGCGGGTGGATCACGAGGTCAGGAGTTCAAGACCATCCTGGCCAGCATGGTGAAACCCTGTCTCTACTAAAAATACAAAACTTAGCTGGGTGCGGCAACAGGCACCTGTAATCCCAGCTACTCGGGAGGCTGAGGTAGAGAATTGCTTGAACCCAGGAGGCAGAGGTTGCAGTGAGCTGCAATCACACCACTGCACTCCAGCCTGGGTGACAGAGCAAGACTCCGTCTCAAAAAAAAAAAAAAAAAAGACAGCACTGTATTTTTACTGTACCTTTTCTATGTTTAGATATGCCTCAGATATACAAAAATTTACTATTGCATTACAATTGCCTACAGTATTCAGTAAACTGCTGTACATGTTTGTAGCCTACAAACAATAGACCATACCATACAGCCTAGGTGTGTAGTAGGCTACACAATCTAGGTTTGTGTAAATACACTCTATGATGTTCACACAACGACAAAATTGCCTAACAACATGTTTCTCAGAATGCATCCCTGTTGTTAAGTGACACATGACTGTATATCTTATCTCTACAACACACCTTCAGCATAAAATTTGTGACTGTGAGTCTCCCTATGTCCCATCTTCATCTCCCCTTCAAGTACCCAGTACACTGCCCAACATACGTCAATAATAAATAAATGAAATATTGCATTAATGAACAAACATATGTCTATAATAAATAAATGAAATAATGCATTAATGAACAAACAAATGAACACACCGTGCTGGCTGGCCCTGGTTACTGAAGCCCCAGCAGAAATTAATACATGTAGACAGTGGCATGTGCCATTAGAGATAACAGAAATGTGATGATGGCTCGAGAAGTATGCAGTCCTTTAGTCTGATGGGTATGAAGGACATTCACGAACGATGTGTTTTCCTGCCTTCACAGAACTGAAGGGCTGGTTATTGGGAGGTTACATGGAGAGCACAAATTTGGTAACAGGAGGGATCCTGAGGTTCCTAAATCATTCATAGATAGACTGGGTTTCTAGAGTGGTGTTCTAAAAACACAGTGATATCAGCAGTTAGGGGTGCAAATTTCTAAAGGGATCTAATAGGACAGCATCCATTCTGTGTGGCCTGTGCAGTAAGATCTTTGCTTATGCTGATTATTTTCTTTTTCTACTAGATTGAAACACATCGCTGCCCACATCACAAACAAATCTAACCTCATATGCCTGGGTAGATCAGGCTAAAACGTAAGTAACAAAGATAATCCAATTTAGCCTGCAAATAAAAAACTGAGTCTTCTACCAAATTCACTCTAAACAAGAACAATGGAATAACTCTGAGGAGTGCTGTAAGAAGAAAAACAACGTATGTATATATAATTCAATGTTTTCTAAAGCTTTAGATGCCTCTCCTGAATCAGGAGCAGGGCATTCTTTTTTTTTGAGATGGAGTCTCGCTCTGTCGCCTAGGCTGGAGTGCAGTGGCGCACTGTAGATCTTGGCACACTGCAAGCTCTGCCTCCCGGGTTGACGCTATTCTCCTGCCTCAGCCTCCCAAGTAGCTAGGACTACAGGTGCCCACCACCATGCCCAGCTAAGTTTTTGTATTTTTAGTAGAGACAGGGATTCATCGTGTTAGCCAGGATGGTCCCGATCTCCTGACCTTGTGATCCGCCCACTTCGGCCTCCCAAAGTGCTGGGATTACAGGCGTGAGCCGCCACACCTGGCCAGGAGCAGGGTACTCTTAATGCACACAGTGTATCCAACATGTGTGAGTTACAAAGCATGAGCCTTTGCTTGCGCTGATTCGTGTCACAACCTCCCTGGCATTATTTAAATGTAGCGCTTTGTATACAAAATATAGGTAACACCAAAAGTAACATCTAAATGAGAACAAAATAAGAACAATACATACTGGTTAAAAATAATTTCATGTATGAACATGTCTATGTACTGCAAACGTTACCCTTTTGGGCCATGAATATATATTTGCAGATACTTCATCCAAATGTTAACACACTTTTTCCTTACGCACAAAATTTTGTGTGCGACATATACTGAATGTGTGCTCTCTGTATTTAACAAAGTTGCGGGTGTGTGTATTCTTATTTCTTCCACCCAAATAAACAAGCAGATTGACATCACAAGGCTTCTTTTTGCTTAGCAGAATATTGAGCAAACAAATATTTATTCTGGGTTACTCAGCTGTGATACATAAGGGGATTCATGACATGCTATGTCTGGTGCCTGCTAAGCTTTTACGAGATAATTGCACCTTGGACCACCTAGGACATCACATTAAATGGAGAGACCTGATTTTAAAATTTAAAAAACATGGAATGGGCAGAATTTAATCAGTCATGCTTCTGTAAAATTAAGGAAGATATAAATAAATGGGCAACAGAAAGGTGCAATAAAACCAGGATTAATCAAACCGTGATTAATTCAGGATCAGATTAAAACCAATAGTGCCAGCTGTATCCGATCCATTCTGCAGCATTATTCTCTCCTGCTCCTTTTTGTTTTCCCATTTTTCCTCCTTCTCATTCCCCTTTGCTCTCACCCCTAGGGCACCCTCCTTGGTGGATAAACCTGCAGGAGAGTTAATTGTCACATACATGGATTTAATCACATTGTCCATCACATTTGGGGGCCCTGCCTTCAGCGATCCATGACTAATTGTTGTGGTAATTTTTCAATCATTAACAGCAGCGCATATGCTGCAGACAAATCCCAGTGTGCCTGCTAAACCCCAGTGACATGCGGCCCACGGGCTCCAGAAGCGCCACTACACCAGCCCCCAGCCCCAATCCTATTAGTCATGCGTGGTCATTAATACATATCTATTCCAGGGATATGTCAGGCCGCGATGAGGTCGGAGGGGGCTGAGCATGCTTTACAACACAGCCTTGTTTTCAATCTATTCTTTGAAAAAGGAAGAGGAAGAGGAGGAAAAAAGGAAATTAAAACTCCATGTGGGATAAGGAGCTGGGGGACTATTCTGAATTCCACTTGTTTCTCATTCATTTTCAGGCAGGCTCCTGAGCTGTGGCAAATGCCCTTTCTTTGGGTTTCAGCAGTATTAGCGATCTCCATGGCAACCACCAGTACGCATCTGCTGCACCACACTGCAGCTTCCCTGGGCTCAATTCTCAAGTTGCCCTGGTGTCAGACAGGGCGCACCATGTGCACTGGTGGGACGAGACCCTGCCTTGGGGAATCATCCAGCTGACTGAAGCCCTGCTCTAATCACCACATAATATGAGCCAACAAGATCACACAGAATATGATCTGCCTGCACTAGGCAATAGGATTCCAGGACTGCTATTTATTTTCCATTTTCCTCTCCTTAAGGGCCTTTGTTGGTTACAAGCAAAGAGCCACTAGAATAGCTATCTAACAAAAGGGATTAATTTTAAAATAGGTGGTACAGTGTTGTGGGTAACATTTATTTAAAGCAAAAATCTCATATGTCCTTCATTAAAGGAATTATTCAAGAGGAAATTAAAACTCCTGGAGTTTCCCTTTGGTTCTTCCTAAATGAAGGGCTATTTGGGATATTAGCCAGAGCAAGAGAAGGTAAGAGAAGGATTCCTGGGTTTTTGCTGAAATTCTGACTCTTGCTATGGAGTCTCAGGAAATTCCCTCTTATACCCAGTTTCCCCAAGATTAAAATAAGATCTACTTATTTTAGGCACTTAGCACTGGATCACTGAACAAGGCCTCGGCAAGACTTAATTAATACGTGCAATTCATTTTTAGCTCCTCAGATGAAAGATGTTTGGTGCAGGCTCCATTATTATGAAATGAGGGGCCGAGCGCCCTCTACTGCTGCTTCTGGGTCAGTCTCTCAGTGGCTGAAAGCCCTCCACGGGCTTCACTTATTGTTAACATGTAACTCTCACTCTAGTTTAGAAAGCCTTTTCTGATCAGTAAGAGCAGGAAGAAAGGAACGCAGTAAGAGGAAGAGAGCCAGATAATAGACTGGTTGTTATAAATAGAATATACCTGTACCAAGACTAGTCAAAGGTACTTGAAGTTAATACAGCGAAGGGAGAAAGATCTGGGAAAATGCAGAGTGCTCAATTTTGCATCATGCACACATATTAAAAGATAAAACAACTGAGTCTCTTACTTTCCACTCACCTTCTTCCAGGACAATGATACTTATAGGATCTCATTGATTTGTCTGTTTTCTAGAAAAGTTAGACGAAAAAGAAAGTCGTGTTTTTCTTTGAATTTTTAATAAACACAGGACTTAGTTTCCAACTTTGTTTTTGAGTTTAGTCGCAACAAACCCAGTCCCATGTGCTACACAGAACTACACAAACGATACAGAACAAATCCACTTTCGAGCCTTATATGTAGTTACTAGTTATTCTAATAAAAAATTACAGAGGAGAAAATAAAGCGATTCCATTACGTAATGATGATACTTAACATTTACACATCTGTAAATACGAGTTCGGCATCGAGCTGAAATTGGGCAGTGTACAGTCATCCCTCAATATCTTCAGGGGACTCTTCCAGGACACCCTGCAAATACCAAAACCTGAAGATGCTCAAGTCCCTGATATAAAATGGCATAGTATTTGTGTATAATCTATGCACATTCTCTTGTACACTTTAAATCATCTCTAGGCCTACTTATAAAACATAATACCATGTAAATACTATGTAAATCGTTGCTACACTGTATTGTTTTTTACTTGCATTTTTTTCTGAATATTTTTGATTCACAGTTGGCTGAGTCTGTGGATGCAGAACCTGCAGGTAGGGAGGGCCAACTGTATTAAATAAATTCTGCTTCTTTATCAAAAATTAATTCCTTTTGGAATGGTGTTGTGAACGAAAATAGTAACAATAAAATAGATAATAATGAAATCTACTACTCATTGAAGTTTTATTGTGTCAGAAACTTTTCTAAGTGCTCTACATCCATCACTTTTTAATTTTTACAACTCTTCAAAGTCAGCACCAGTATTATTCCTAATTTTGAGATGAGAAGAATGAGACCCGGAGAGGTAAGTATCTCATGTAAGGGCACATGAATGACAAATAACGAAACTAGAATTCAGATGCAGGACCCTGAAATCCTAAACCCAGAAAGTTAGCCATTAAGTTATATTGAAAACCAGTGATTAGAAATCTAGTTCCCTTAAAAGAAAAATTGTAAAAGTTCTGTTCATCTTACGTATTTCCTACTCCAAATCCAAACCTTATCCTTTTAGAAGCAATGACTACATATTTTTCCATCACCTTTAATTTTTTCATGAGACATTATCAATTGACACTTGAACTGAGTCATCCTCACTCACAGAAACCCAGTTCCTTTAAGAGATGCGGAGGCCAGTGTACAGAACATTCTACATGATTCAATTCCAGAGCCTGGCAGAGGGTCTGAGACTTGCTGGAGTGGCAACTAGCAGCGAGGCACTGTATTCTGACATGCTGGAGTGGAAGAAGCGGTTTCCTCAGCTCTCTGCAGTTGTTTAGAGAGAAAATCAAGAAGGTATCCAGCGGAGGGATTAGCTACTGACACCCCCTGAGGGACACACAGCAAGGATATGAAGTGTGGGGCGGGGCTCCGCACAATGGGAGACAGGCCGGTTCTGCTGTAAGGCAGTGACAATGGAGTGGGATCGGGGGTGCAGCAATGCACAGGAGAGGAACCTCCGTGGACCAAGCAAGTGGAGATAGCTGCATGTGGGTAAACAACGGAAAGTACGAGCTGGGCAGCTGACTGAGGGCCTGCCACCAAGTGGTCCCAAGAAACAGTCACTGGAAGTGGCAATGGCTAAACACTGGTTTCTGTGAAGACATCTGTGTAAGGGATTTATGTCAGACTCGAGTCCTTTTCAAGAGCCCAATCTCATCAGGCTTGAGATGACCAGAATCCAGTAAACTGAGATGGGCAGGAAGATACATTTTCAAACTTTACCTGCCACATAACAGCTGGAAAAGGGAGTTATGGTATGCCAAGTCATATACACATCTGTGTTACATGGATACAAATTCCAGATACGGAAACCCTTAAATTTCACCATTCCAAAAGGATATGACTATACAGGAACATCTCCCATACATTACCAGTGAAATCATCTTTACATCATTAGAGATGAAATCATCTTTTTACTCTTATCTCACTGTCATTTTCCTGTGTAAGATCTGAAACGGACTACTGCATGCTAGGCATTGCATTCTTGTGAAAGTATGAATAACTGGCTAATTGTTAGAAAACAAAACGGATTGCTGATTATGCAAGGAACCTGAAATCCATTCTGCAGACACAGGAATAAAAAGGAACAATCAAACACTGGTATTAGAATAGTGTCATTACCTTTTATGAATGAAATGGTCCTCTTTGAAACAGATTCAAAGATTTCTGGTCGAATTATATTTTAAATTTATATTCTTTCTATAATATTATGGATTATCCTTAAATAATTCTCTCCCTAAATATGAAGCACTTGATGAAAATATTAAAGGGAATTCAATTATTTTAGTAAGATACAACATTACCATCACACAAATTCTCCTTTTCTTTCATTATATGGCTTTTTAAATTTTTTTTTACTTTCCCCAGCCAAGGAAAAAAATATCTAATTGGCATGCTCTGAAATCTTGAGCTAACCCTGGTACTACAGATGTGTAGTCTTTCACGGTTTGGGAATATTATTTTGCAGTGCATCGTAGAATGAGAAATGCCACTGAGAAAATCATGGGCTTTGATGTTGCTGACACAAAGGGTTTCCATGACATGAAGCTATTAAAAGAGTTTATCTTGATGTATATAACATGTCACCATAACTTTTGGGTTGAGAATATCACCACTTTCTGAAAGCAGGGACAGACAAGATGCTCTCTCAGGTCCCTTCCAACTCTGGTATTTGGTGGCTATAAGTTTTTACTACTGGCCTCAGTCTCTCAGTCAGGAAAATGGATAATAAACATTGCACCAATATATATTCTATTTAATGATATTCTGAAGTTAGACATATTAAGAAATAAATGTTTAGAAACATAGTTCATCATTCCCTTCTGATAACTTTCTTAAGGTAATGAGCATCTAGAATCATCAAAGTCTGTATCTAGAATCACAGAACCATAAAATGGTAAGGCAGAAGTTATCTTAGAAATCATCTTTTGGTCTGACCACATTTATTTTACTGATAGGAAATACAGAGGTCCAGAGAAGAATAATAGGAACAGTAATAATGATAATAAAACTTATGACTATTATTATCATCATCAAACTAACATTTATCCATAGAAAAGAGTGGAAGCTACTGGAAAAAATTAGATTGTTCACCTATAACATTTAGCATGGTGGGGGTAGCGTCAGTATGGAAAGCCCACATTTTGAGGAGCTGAGACAGGAAGAGGATATAGCAAAGTTGACTAAGAAAGGAGATCACTGAAGAATATTTTATTAATATTTCAGACTTATGGCATCTTATTTCAGTATCTAAAACTTCATGGGCAAATGTTGTTAGCTCATAAGCTTGTAGGACTCTAGATATTACAATGAGAAATTACTAGGGCAATGATCATGAACCTTCTCAGAAATGAAATGGCCCCGAGATTAGGGTTTCTGAAGCTTTGAAAGTCATTCTCCAACTGCAGTAAAATGTTGTTACTTAAACCTTAAAATGCCCATTTAAGGATTGGTTAAGAATGGGTGATCACCTGTGGCAAAAAATAAATAAGTAAATAAATAAAAATAAAAAATAAATTATTAAATTCATACAGTCAAAAAACGTGAACCACAGATAGAAACATTTAGTTTAATTTAAACAAACTAATTCTTTAAAATGGAGGGTTTAACAAGCAATAAATCAGGGAGTGAGTATTCAACTTACAAAATAACTCACTGCCGGCATCCCATGGTCCATTCATAAAACTTTAATTTGTATTCAACGTCTTAGGAGCACATCCTGTTGCAAGAACTGAAGAATATGTGCCTCTTATCATTCCTGCATGGGCTGTGCTAGTAAAGAGAGAAATCACTGCAGCATAGGCCGAGGTGCCCATGTGCTCATGGGTTCAAGGAATCCATAGAAGAGTCAGCATGGGCTGCTCACTCCAAATGGGCTCCATTCCCAACTCAGTGCTTCTCAGAGGTGGGTAACAACTTCCTGCACCAGAATCACCAGGGGTGCTGCTTCAGTCTACGGATCCCAGGCACCACACACAGCCTTGCATTCGACCCTCTGGAAGGAAATAGGCATTTTTACCAAGCTCCCCAGGTTTGAAAATCACTGAGTCACTTTGCCAGCATGCCTGAGAATGAGCTCTCAGTTGATGGGTGAGTGCCATCAGGACCAATATTAAGTCTCACATCCTCTGGGTTGATGTGAAACTGAAACAAGCCTAGCGAATAACAAACAAACAAAACCTCCAATGAGGTATTGAACGTATTTCCTTTTCTTCTTCCACTAAACATTTATTAACTATGTTTCCAGAGCTAAGCCTGGGAATATAGTTGACTAAGACATGGCTCTTGCCTTTAAGGAGCTCAACATCTAGTGGGGGAAATAGGAAGGAGACTCAGAAATCACACAGGCATGACAGTGGCACTGGAGACAGGCACACAGAGCATTTCAGAAATACAACATGTTTCATGTTGGTCTGGAGTGGGGATGGGAATGTAAAAGGAGGGGCAGAGGCAGGATCTGTGAAGACTCTGCAGATGAGAAACAAATTACATCTTCAAGGATGAGTAGAAATTAAGGGAATGGGGAAGGGACTACAGCCAGGAGTGGCATGTGTAAAGTTACCAAGGCAAAGAGAGAAGGAGCATTCGGAGAGCTGCGCATTACCCATCGCTGTTGAAAAGAAAGAACTACACAGGTGTTGTGTGTGAGAAATGAGCTTCAGAAGTCTGCAAGGACCAGAAAAAAGAAGCAGGTCCGTCCTGCTAAGGGCCACTCACCACAGAGTTATTGAGGTATGTTAAAAATAAGGATAAAATTGATTCTCCTACAGTGGAAGAATCCAGACAAAGGTTGATAAAAAAATTTTTGAAAAAAATTCTTTTTTTCAAAAAAGTATGGCTATTAAGAGGTCTTTATGTTATATAAGTTAAAAGTGAACAAATAAAAAAGCTAATGATGCTTACATTTTTTAAAAAAAAACTTCCAGTGAATGGACTTTCAATGCCTCCATTTATTAGAAGAAAAAAGATATCTCCTAGTGCTTATCAAATAATTTCTGACAAATACCAAAGGCTACAGGACTGGTTTTCACAAGAGTACTTAGAGTGATATGGCTATAGAAGGTAACACTGGGTTAAGAATTAGAGGTGTGTCCATCAGAGTTAGTGGGGATGAAACAGATAAATGGGAAGACCAGGGGGTCTTTTAAAGTCAGAACAGAAAATCGATTAGAGATGTAGTCTGAAGCGAGGCGCTGAGCTGGTCTAGTTTTAGTTAGAAGCCAATGAGCAAAATAGCAAATAAACTATAATATGCAGATAAGACTAGTAGAGTGCCCAGATTAAGTTAACTTTAAACGAGTATTAACATAAAATGAAGAAACAAAAAGTATAAACATCACCAACCAACCATCTTGCTAACCATGCTATTAGAATTCTCGTTGTTTTTACTTTTTCAAAGGATGTAGGCTTAACAGACAGTTGTTAAAGATGAAGATCACAAGTTCACTTTGCATCCTAATACAACTACACAAAAATTAACTATTAAAAGCAGATTTTTTTTCTCCTTTTTTGCTTTTAAATAGATTTGACTAGTACTTGCGATTAAAATGGACATTTACAAGGATGTTCCACATATCTATTCCTTTCAAGAGGACTGTATTTAAAATGCCTCCAAGAAATGAAAATCTACTCAGTAAACTTCAAAAGTCTAACATACTCTTCATAATTCAGTTCAAGCTTCTGCATTCTCCACCAGCTAGAGGGTCTTCCTTATATCTTATCTAAAGCACCTATGCGGCAGCCTGCGTGACTCCTCTAGTTGTTCTCATCAAGGACACCTGAAAAGATAATTCATCCTCTTTGTGAAAACATGTTCATTTTGTTATTTTCACGTTAAGATGTGATTTCATGATTAAGTTGTTGACCTCTCCAAGGAGGCCAATGTTTTTCCCTTTCTTTTCCTTCTTTCTTTCTCTTTCTTTCTTTCTTTCTTTCTTTTCTTTTTCTTTCTTTCTTTTCCTTCTTTCTTTCTCTTTCTTTCTTTCTTTTCTTTTTCTTTCTTTCTTTTCTTTCTTTCTTTCTTTTTCTTTCTCTCTCTCTCTCTCTCTTTCTTAACTCTATAAGAGATACTTTTCTCTGGTTTGTGGTTTGAAATTTTTCATGTATTATAAAAAGGTAAGGAATGCTGGCCTGCTACTGATTTCACAGTTATAGGAAAATACTATATGTGGTCCCAGTACTATAAGAGCTTATAAATGAAAGAGGAAAATAGGTATCTAAGAGGTTGAGGAAAACCTAAACACTACTAAGGAATGTTCTCATCTCTGGCAATTGAGTAAAGGTAAGGAGAGTTTTCAAAACAGAGAAGGGAAAAAGTGACAAAGCAATCTTGTAGAATCAGCAAGGCCTGACTCAGGCAGCAGTTCTTTCTCCCCCAACATATCCCCAGTAATAAGGAAGACCTGCAATAAGCTAGAAGGCAGCCCAAGATTCCCAATGACTCTACCCAGACTGCTCTGATGGACTTGGAGGACACCGGCCTGAGGGCCAGTCAAGGTCAGGACTGTCCATTGTGGGAGTATGAAGCCTGCACATATGGTGGAACCAGCTGCTGACCAAGCCAGTTGCTCTGCTGAGTCACAGCCTGTTCCTCAAGCTCAGCTGGGTGGCAACATAAGAAACTATTTCTGTCTATCCAATATGTAATGCTGGCCCCTTAACAGGGGCTAACCTTCCTTTGCATTTCTAGGAAACAGCACACAGCAGGTGTTCAATAAATGCTGCTTAGAAAGGAAAAAACTGGTTAATAAAAAAATAAGATGGAGAAGTGCAACCAAATGTACATACTTAAGGCCAGAGGTTGAATCGTGGTCCACTCCACAGCACCTGCCATGAATCCCGACACTAGAACAACCCCTTATGAAATCTTCATAAAAACTTATGAAGTTATTAGCATGACTACATTACCTTAGTAAAGACTCTTCCATTCCTTCATTTTAACAAGGCCTTTCCCAACTGGCTATTACTGGGAGAAGGGGAGAGAGGAAATCAGTAATGTAAACCAAAAGGAAAATGAAAGAAATGCAGGGTTGAAACATGCTGTTAAGGGACTCACTATGCAGAATCCACAAAGCAGTTTTCAAGCACAGGGCAACAGAAAAATGGCATGTGCTGTGGGCTTTAATCCCATTTTTTTTTTTTTAAGGAAACAAATCTGCTCATAATGCTGTTGATATATTGATGCCACAGGCATAAGAAATGAAATCTACAGATAATTTGTATTATTAAAGTTTTAACACACCTATTATTGTTGAAAATTTTCCTATGATAGTTTCAGTATAGGCATAATAACAACCATGCTCTTTCTCTTTCCTTACAAAGACGAGGCCACAAAACAAATGCCCTAAGCTCAAGAAAGGAATTTCACTGTTAGTTTTTTTACAGATGACAAGAAAGTCGGCCCATGCAATGGATGAAAGTAGATCCACACCAAGACACACAATGTGAGCTTTCAGAACCCACAAGAACAAAGAAAAGGTTCCTGAAAAGTCCTGAGAATCCACAAAACCTCCTAGAACTAATAAACAATTTTAGCAAGGTCACAGGATACAAGATCATCATATGAAAATCAATCATAAACAGTCTGAAAATGAAATTTAAAAAGCAATCCCATTCACAATACTGTTAAGAAGAATAAAATACTTAGAAATAAATTTCATTAAATAAGTGCAAGATTTGTACTCTAAATAAAACACTGCTGAAAGGAACTAAAGATGATCAAGTCAGAGGCCCAGGGTCCGGCCTCCAGCTTTCGTAAATAGTCACTGGAACACAGCTCATTGTCCACACTACTTTCTCACCACAATAGCGGAGTTGAGTAGCAGGGCTTATGAAAACAATTCTTTACTACCTAGCCCTTTCAGAAAAAAAGTTTGCCAAGTTCTGATATAAATATAAATTCCATCCTTACTCAATACTATTGAGATGGCAATTTTCTCTAAATGATCTACAGATTCAATGAAATTCCTATTAAAATTCCAACAGACTTTTTTTGTGAGGTTGACAAAACTGCTATTCTAATACAAAGGCAGTAGAATAGCCAAAATAATTTTGAAAATAGAACAGTTTGAGAACTTAACACTAACCGATTTTAAATAGATTCTAAAGCTTCAATAGTCAAGACTGCATGGTACTATATACAGATTTTCAACCAAGATACCAAGGCAATTCAATGGGGAAGGACTAGTTTTCTCAACAAATGGTTCTAAACAAATGGATATACACATTCAAAAAGATGAATTTTAGAACCTTTCCTTATGTCACACACAAAACTTAAATCAAAATGGAAAATATACCACAATGCAGGAGATAAAATAATAAACTTCTAGAAGAAAATACATGGGAGAATCTATGTGACTTGGGTTAGTCAAATATTTCTTAGGTACAACACGAAAATCATAATCCATAAAAAAACAGATGAATTAGATTTCATTAAAATTTAAAATTTCAAAAGATACCACTAAGAAAATAAAAAGACAAACCACAGACTACAAGATAATATAAGCAATCATACATATAATAAAGATCTTATATCTAGAATATATAAAGAACTCTTACAACTGAATAATGAGACAAATAATCCAATTAAAACTGGGCACAATATTTGAATAGGCATTTCATTAGAAAATATATACAAATGGCTACTAAGCATATGAAAAGATGCTTAACATGATTAGTCAAAGGAAAATGTAAAGTAAAACTAATGAGATACATACTCGTTGGGACACCTATTTTCAAGAAGTCAGATAATACAAAGTGTTGGTGAAGATGTAGAGAAACTAGAACCCTCATATATTGCTCATGTACAGACACTTTAGAAAAAGTTCAGCAGTTTCTTTAAAAGTCAATCATAAGCTTACTATACAATCCAGCAATTCTACTCCTGGGTGCCTACCCCAAAGAAATGAAATCATATGGCCACATAAAGACCTGTATGTGACTGTTTATAGCATCTTTATTCATTACAGACAAAAACTGTAAAGGATCCAAATGCCCACTGACTGGGTAAATGGATAAATAAAATGTGTACAATACTATTCAACGATAGTAAAGAACAAACTGCTGAGACATGCTAATAGGATGAACCATCAAACACTGTGCTAAGTGAAAAACTCCACATGCCAAAGACTACATATTGCAGGCAAATGATTTAGGCAAATGATTCCATTTACCTAAAATGTCAAGAAAAGACAAATCTATAGAGACAGAAAGTAGGACAGTGGATCGCGCCACTGCACTCCTGTCTGGGCAACAGCAGTGAGACCCTCTCTCAAAAAAAGGCAGTAGAACAGGTGGCTGCCTGGGGCTGGGAGAGAGTAATGACTGGCTGCACATGGGCATAAGGAAACTTTTTGGGGTTGATTGTGATGGTGGCTGGAAAACTCTATAAATTTACTAAATAATCCTTGAACAATTACCTACATTTTTCCTCAATAAGCTATTCAAAAAATTTTAAGTCCCAGGGAGAAAAACTGGCTAAAAATAAATGATCAGAAATTAAAATGTCTGGGCCGGGCATGGTGGCTCATGCCTGTAATCTCTGCACTTTGGGAGGCCAAGGTGGGTGGATCAGCTGAGCTCAGGTGTTCAAGACCAGCCTGGGCAATGTAGTGAGACTCCATCTCTACTAAAAATACAAAAAAAAGTAGCCAGGCCGGGTGGTGCTTGCTGGTAGTCCCAGCTACTCGGGAGGCTGAGATGGGAGGATCGATTGAGCCTGAGAAGCAAAGGTTCCAGCGAGCTGAGATCGTGCCACTGCATTCCAACTTAAGTGACAGAGTGAGACCGTGACTCAAAAAAAAAAAAAAAAAAAGATATTAAAATGTGTGCAGTCCATCAAAACAAGCCCATAATCTCTCACACACACACACACACACACACACACACAGAGTGCCCTGGTGTGGTGTGCACAGTGGAACGGCACTCAGCATTCACTTCCACTCCCATCTGCCTTTCTGTACTACAGAACCCAGAAAGCTAAACACCACATTTTCTGGCCTTTCTGACAACTGAGTTCCTTGAGTAAATTAGGTTTTTTCCAATTAGATGTACTCAAGTAAGACTCGAGAAGTGAAGGTGGAGGCCATCGTTCTGAAGCTTGGCTCTTCCTCCTGATCAGCATGTAGAGGGCTACTGGATTGTTCTGTAAGTACTCCAGCAGTCAGTCACCAGCTTCATGGGTATCAAGAGGCAGTAGCTGCAATGTAAGGTTCTGATCCTTGGACTGCAGCTACAGCAGAATGTTCTTGAAGTGAATAGTCACAGAGGCGGCCTCCTGACTCCCTCCCATCCTAATGCAGTAGATAAAGCAACACCCCTGGCAGGCCAGGGCAACTGTGTGGTTTTGGGGCATTGCTAGAAACCTAGTCTCAAGCCCACTCCTCCAGCCCTTCCAATAATTTAGAAAGCACCTAATCTCTGTTTTAAGTCTCTTTCTGTTTAAAATAGCCCGTGTGGTTTCTGGCCCTCCAACTGAACCCCTGAAAAACATAACACACAGGAAGACACAGGAAGCAGTACACCTATGTGATAAAAGAACAGCCTGCCTAGGTAGGGGCAGGTCAGAGGCTCTGGGACAGACATCTCCAAAAGATCAAACCAAAAGAGTGATGTATGTGAATGTATTGAGAGTCAGTTCAGGCCATTTGCAGACAGTGTGCGTTTGCATTACTGAAAAGCATACAGAAAACTAAGCAGACAAAAAAAAAAAAAAAGACTGAAGAAAAAGTTATGTGAAAGAGAAAAGGTAATTACAGTTTACTAAATATTTCACCAGTGGATAGCATCAGTCAACATAACCTAATGCAGAGCACCGATCTATCCCAAAATATGCTCTAACTGCAGAGAAGTTAGAAGAATGAAAAGGCTGTCTTTTGGTTGGTTTGGTGTTAGGGTAGGGGAGACATGGCTAAGTCCTCACATTTCACATTGCATGGTCAAAGGAGAATATTTAAAACGTAAAGAAATCAAGAAGCAGCAATATGAACATGTTACTTAGAGATACAGAGAATGATTCCAAAGACTCAGATGTCAAAGAGTTGAAACTGGCAGCCTCTAGGGAGGAAGAAATAGGAAGGTGGAGAGAGTCGGGGAAGAGGGAAACGTGTACAGGAGACTGCTGGGGCTTGGTACTAAACCTTGCAGAACGATTTGACTCCTTAAGCCAGAAAGTGAGTAAACTTTAATAGAAGGAATAGAAGTATTTTTTTAAAAGAGTAAAGAAAGAAGAACAGGCAGTGACATGGATTCTCTGCATCATTCTAAGGCCAAAGTGCTGTGGTCAAAACAATGTCCCTCCCGCTCTGGGCACACCAACATGGGCAGCAGGCAACCAGAGCACATTCCACCACCGTGCAAAAAGGGGGCTGGGTCACTGTGAGCCAAGAGCACAAAAGAGAAAAGGAAAGAAGTTCCCATAAAAGTGGAGCCAGAGCAATACAAGAAAATCATGTCAAAAAGACATCCCAGTATACTAGGGTCAAAATAAAATCATAAACTGCTTTTTAGAGATCAAAGATCTGAAGAAAAAAAGTTTGAAGCAACCACTAACAATGATCTCTGTCTAAAAGAGTTGTGAAAATACCGACGTTTTGAGCTAAAGGTTAATTAGATTGCCTAAATTCAAATTTGTTTCTGATGTATCCAAGAGTTTCCATTTCTAGAAATATATTAAACTAATTTGTTTTTCTTGGAATTAAGCAGGTCCAAGAAACGGATTATTAGACTGCTCTCAGAGGAATCATGGTTCCCTCCATGCCGGCCACGTGGACCAGTGTCAGCAGTTCTGTTGAACATTGTGGGTGATGAGACAATGCTAAAGTTTCACAAAGCAACACATCAAGTAGAAACAAATCCATTTCATCAAGTTAATATATTTCAGGCTTTAATTTTAATGGAATGCATCTGAGAGAACAAAAGAATAAAAACTATTACCACCATCCTTGTTAAAATGTATCTTCAGGGTAGAATAGCACCATTTATACAGGCATGGATGGCCATTCTCACCACAACAGACAAATTTGCACTTGCCTGAGCAAAATTTCATTCTTCCTGCAATCAAATTGCTACCAGCATGTTTGTGAACACTGTAAATCTGCCCATGTTGATTCTTGAAATGAAAAATATCAAGGGAAATAAATAATCCTTTACTCCCTGCCATTCTTAGGAATAAGAAACAGACATTTTGATGAGGTAGAAGAAACAATAAACATGTCCTTATTTAGCAGGCTTCTGCTTGGAAGTGCCAGTCTCAATATTATCCACGTGTGCGAGGTGGATTATATAACCACTCAGGGCTGATGGGCCTGATCTCTATGTGGGAAACAAGATCCTGATTTTATGTTCTTAATAATTCACTATTATTAGCAGTTATGGGGGAGGTGTATCTGAGTCACCTCCTGCTCTTCCCATTTGTGAATTCATGTCTGACTACAGAGGCCCTTGCTCTGGCTGGCCAAGGGGCTGGACAGCAGCCTCCTTCTAGGGCTCCAGTGCTCCTCAGCCCTGGCAGGAAGGCCAGCTTTGCCAACCCAGGCTTCTTGCATCCCTAGGCCTGGGAGGGCCTCAGGTGTTTCAGACACAGGTACAGCCAGCTCTTGCACAAACCCCTTTCCTGCCAAGCCAGGATTGCATTTCTAGTCATGGGCAGGCTTTGCTGCAAATGATTACATAGGACTAAACCTAGACAGACCTGAGGAGCAGAAGGCAGAGTCAGGCCAAACCAGAGCCAAGGGGAAGGGAGCCAAAGGGACTTGGCCATGGGCGCAGACGCACAAGCTGCGCCCTGGAGCTGATCAAGTCCCTCGCAGGAGAGGGCTGGGCAGAGGAACCACGACGGCCATGCGGAAGCCACACAAGAGCGATCCAATGTCTCATCTCCGCCCTCAATCATGGCCTCCGCTGATGCCAAAGTAAACCCATTCAGCTTCAGGAGGCTTTCCAGCAAACAAAACATAATTTGTATGACAGATCTTTGTGTGACAGGTAGGAAACACTCCTGAAGGGAGAGATCTGGAAGCTTTCTAATATTACAATGCTCTTTTATTGCTGATTTTCTCTCTGGATTTTTAGCCTTGGTTGACACATCAGCTTGTGAGTTATTTATTTTTCTTTGACTCAGTTTCCCCTGAGAGAAACAGAAATAAAAACCATATGATCATTTCCACCTCTCAAATTCAACTATCCAGGAATTAAATTCTGTTTATTTCAGGCTATTAAATATTCATGGAGTCCAAGAACCGGGTACTTCAGGAGATTAAAAAATAAATAAAACACAGGCCCTGCTATCAAAGAGCTCAGACCTAGAAAGTTTAAAAAATTCTCAAATAACCATGCCAAAAGGTAAAATGTAGTAAATATCACAGGAGATTATGATAACAGTCTGCTCAACAAACAATTTCAGGGGATCTGGTATGTGCCAGGTATTGTGATAGGCACGGAAAGAAAGTTTAAAAAGTCTGTCGGCCCTTCCCCCACAGTTGTGGATGGTGCAGCAGGGACTGAGAGACTCAGGGAGGAAGAAATAATCTCTGATCCTAGGCCGAGAATTGGGTGAGAAGGCGCCGTTCAGCTCTGATGGCACTGCCATTCAATACCTATGCCCCCTGACCATAGGGGTGGGAGTGGGGGTGGTGGAGGATGTTGGCAGGCAGAGATAGTGAGTCAGCTTCTGAACTGTGAACACACACACAATGGCCTGCAGATGAGACAGGGGGCACCCCATGTGCTGCAGACACCGGGCTGCCAGCTCGCCCACTGACTTGGACATGTGTAAGGGAAAGGGAGGAGGGTGGCTCGGGGCCTCGCTGGAAAAGCAAGTGTTCATGCTCTTGTCTTGCACACGGTAGAGGATCACGGGCATTTGAAATGACACAACTGGAAGCTAAATCCAACAGCAGGGAGACCCTTACCAAGGCGAGGTAAGTGGGCTAGCCTCGGCCTCCCCCTCCCTGCTATTGTTTTGGTAGCTGGACAGGAGTATGCTTTCCTCCTGTGGACCGTTCGGGGGGCCATGCCCTGGGGGAGCCATTTTCACCAGCCAAGGCAAGATGGAGCCTCACTTTTCAATCCTGCCTGCTAATGACCCTGCCCATCTCTTTTATTTATTTATTTATTTGTTTGTTTGTTTGTTTGTTTATTTTGAGACAGAGGTCTCACTCTGTCGCCCAGGCTGGAGTACAGTAATGCTTTCTCGGCTCACTGCAACCTCTGCCTCCCAGGTTCAAGCAATTCTCCTGCCTCAGCCTCCTGAGGCTGGGCTTACAGGCATGCACCACCATGCCTGGTTAATTTTTTGTGTTTTTAATAGAGATGGGGTTTCACCATGTTGGCCAGGCTGGTCTCGAACTCCTGAACTCATGATCTACCTGCCTTGGCCTCCCAAAGTGTTGGCTTACAGGCATGAGCCACTGTGCCTGACCAACCCTGCCCATCTCTTTACTCAACATATTCTCCAGCCACAGCCTTTAATCACACAGAACCTTTCATAAATTGGGACTAAATAGTAGGCCCTTCAAATGCTGAGTGAATGCAAGCTGTAGGAGGACAAGAACACTGCTTTGTTTGCACTTTGCTGTATCTCAAGCACCTGGGAGAGTACCCGGCACATAGTAGGCATGTAATAAATATTTGTTTCTTTTTTTGCTTTTTGGGTTTTTTTTTTTTTTTTTTGAGACAGGGTCTTGCTCTGTCACCCAGGCTGGAATGCAATGGCACAATCACAGTTCACTGCAGCCTCGACCTCCGTGCTCAAGCAATCCTCCTGCCTCAGCCCTCCAAGTAGCTGGACTACAGATGCACGTTACTGTGCCTAGCTAATTTTTGTAATTTTGGAGAGACGGGGTTTCACCACATTCCCTGGCTGGTCTTGTAGTCCTGGGCTCAAGCAATTTGCTTGCCTTGGCCTCCCAAAGTGCTGGGATTACAGGCACAAGCCACCGCACCGGCCTTGTTAATGAACAAAGGAAGCTTGATGCATGGAGGGAGTATAAACTGAGATAATAAATAATCTTAAATACCATTTCTAATAGCTTCCTTTTATAGATGAGAAACTGAGGCTCAGAGATGTCAAAGGATTCCTCTAGGGCAAACAGTCAGCCAGGCAGTAATAAGTTAGTTAAAAACTATTGTCCAGGCCTCCTGATGCTGTTTCTACTACCCTGCATTACTTCTGTTTTTTGCACTTTCAATGACCTATAATTAAGAGCAATGAAATTAGAAAGTAGCAGTTTATAGATCTCCAAAGAATTTTATTCTAAAGATGTTTAGAACCTCCATGACACAGAATATTAAGGCAATAAAAACAAATTAGAAGTAGGATGGGCGAAACAAGCTGATTTCAGGTCAATGAAATGAAAGCAACACTCTATGCGTTTTCAATGCTGCTGTGTAGAATTGCTGAGGTTACCTCCATTACTCTGCTTTGAAACTGCTCGGTAAACGACATCAGACATTACTCCACTAACACTCACAATCTGGCCTTCCCTGCTGGTTCCCTGGAGACTAGCGCATACCCAAGCTTCAAAAATTTTCCCTTGGCAATAAAAGTGTATATATTTTGAAAGGCAATAAAATAGAGGCTTGTGTCATCTTTGGAGGGGCTTTTTGGAATCTTCTGCAAAGATTTAAAAATCAAAAAGCTGCTTGGTAGCCATCTGCAGGGTAAGAAACAAATAAGCAATAACCAAGATGGTTTTGAATGAAAACCGGAAAAGGAAATCTCCTCCCAATGACATCAAAAACAAGTACACGTGACCACCAGCTCTGTGCCAGGTATCGTGCTAGATGCTGGAGGGTCAGCAGTCTATGACCAACAAGGTCTTTGTCCTCATGGCACTTGCAGTCCTGGGAAGGGGAAGTCAGAATCAGTGACATTAAATAAAGATAGCATCACAATTGGTTTACTACAGTGGTGATGCTTGCCGTGAAGTAGATATGCAGATGCTACTGGAGCAGGTCACAGGGTTATCAGATGTGCCCAGGCAGTCCCAGCAAAGGAAGGGAGAACCAAAAGGCTTGCTCAGCTGCAATGACGGTGAAGGCGGCCCTGCATGGCCAGAGAGCTGGTCAGAAGAGAGCAGAGCAGGCTTTTCCTCAGAGGACACAGTCACTACAGATTTGGACCTTTACCCTCACAGCAATGAGAATCCAGAGATTATACAGAGATTATCGGGACTGAGAGTTGACTGCTAAAAGATTATTCCTTAAAAAACAAGATCGGGCTCGGTGGCTCGCGCCTGTAATCCCAGCACTTTGAGAGGCTGAGGCGGGTGGGTCACGAGGTCAGGAGATGGAGACCATCCTGGCTGGCTAACATGGTGAAACCCCATATCTACTAAAAACACAAAAAATTAGCCAGATGTGGTAGCACGCACCTATAATCCCAGCTACTCAGGGGGAAGCTGAGGCAGAAGAATTGCTTGAATTCGGGAGGCGGAGGTTGCGGTGAGCAGAGATCACGCCACTGCACTCCAGCCTGGGCAACAGAGCGAGACTCCCTCTCCAAATAAATAAATAAATAAATAAATAAATAAATAAATTTAAAGAAACAAGTGTTGATAGTTTCAGAACAGTACAAGCAGTTTGACATAAGCACATATAAATTAGGATGTAGGGATTATTTGATAGCATTCACAAGTGACAGCAGAAAGACATGTAAATTAGGATGTAGGGATTATTTGATAGCATTCACGAGTGACAGCAGAAAGGCATGTCCATGGGTCTTAAAAAAAACTGGAGGGAGAACTTAGTAACCCCAAATGGCATTGATAAAAGTACTAGGCATAATGCTTTGAAAAAAAAAACAACAACAACAGTCCAAAAAAAATGTCAAAATAATCAACTTTTTAATTTAGTATATAAGCTAAACAATAATAATAATATTGGTGCTATTATCAAAAGCATCCCGCCTTGTGAAACCTCCCTTGGCTCCTCCAGCCCACACGGGTCTTGGCGTCTTTTGAATTCACAGACCCCACCTGGTGTCTAAGCAGGTACATAGCAGTAAATCAGGCGCAGCTTTGTGGGCTCTCCTGTACGGTTTCTCATTATTCAACTCTTGCATTTAACATACTTTCCATGTGTTTATGCCTAGACTACCCACTGGCACGGTGAGCTCCTTCAAAAATTCCTACATACCTTGGTACCATCTGGGGCACCTGGCAACCTACCACACACACAGGAGCTGCAAGTATTGACTCACCAATAGAACAATTGGTGTAAAAGAGAAAAAATAGAGTTTTGGAAATAATTTGCAGATTTGGATTGTAGAGATCTTTCACAATTAACTTCATCATATGTTAAATGGAGCAAATCAAATCCTATTATACTAGTAAGAAGAGACTAAGGAATGTCAGAAAGCTCATTTTGAAATTCAATTGTTTGGAACACATTCCGCCTCATACATGAGGGGAAATTTTTTTCTCAGCTTCCTCTGTCAAGAATATTGTGCTTTCTCTGAAGAAGAATGAGCATGATTTTATCTTGCAGACACTGTAGATAGTATTAATTAATTATGTTTCCCTCCTTCCTTTTACCATTAGGCTGCTGAAATCCAAATCTGTGCTTTTTTGTGGTAACTGACAGAAATGTGTATTTCTTCATGCAACCTCACCCCAGCTTTGCCATTTTTATATTCTTATTTTCCTTTTACCTTTTGCCCCTTGGTTTTTGTTTTCTCCAGATACATCTATATCTACAGATGCCACTATCTCATATCCTTTATAGAACTATGTTGCAGCTAAATTTGTAAATAAATTGAATAGTTAAGCGAAGGATGCTTTAGTGCTCCACAATTTACTATGCTGTGCAGCCTTTGGTAGTGGAGTTTTTCAAACCAAGGCAATAATCCTCAATAAGCTGATTCTCAAACAGACCTACATAGAACGGTCTCCACTCCCATCCCATACCCCACTTTCGCCCACTGCGCACCCTGCAAAACATCTAATGACATGATTAGGCGGGCTTCAGGTGCCTGTCTTTAACTTTTCCACTTCCCTTAGCTCTTCATAGCATCCATTTTATCCACTGATCACTGGGTCCTGTCAGTTCTACTTGCCCAGGTCTCTAGAATCTATTTCCCCCCCTTGAATTTCTACTACTACAGCTGTAATTCACAGGCTCAATGTTTCTCCCCCAGGTATGACACCCCTGCTTGGTCTCACTGCCTCCCATCTCTGCTCCATCCAATCTATCTTCCAGCCCAGAAGTGAAGGTTTTGTGCCAAAATGCATTCACCCATCCAAACATTCAATAAATATCTACTAAGCACCCACTAAAGATTAGGTGTGCGTGAAGCCCTGGTGACAAAGAAATAAAGAGACCCAGCCTCTTCCCTTAAACAGCCAGTGAACGGTGCAAAGGCAGGGCAATAAACCATGGCATGGTTTGAAAAACGAGCATGAGGACTGCCAAGGGTCCCTTTGGGAAATGCTGAACAGAGCAGGTGCATGGCACATTCAAGAGCTCCTTGGAGCACGCAGTACCCTCAGGCAAGAGTGGAAGAGAAAGCAAGGAGGCAGGCAAAGGCCAGGGCAGGAAGGCCCTGAAAGGCCATGTGGACCTCACCATGTGATTTCTGTTTAGAAACTCTCAATGGCGCCCCATTCCAAACCCTTAAGCATGGCCTCTGTGCGTCCTGGTGTAGCCCCCAAGCTACATGTCTGATCCATTCTCAGTTCGTAGTACTGTGCTATACCCACCTACACCTCACTCCGCAAAGACTCCAAGTAAACTCACGCTCCTGGCCTGACTCAAATCATTCCCTTAGGCCACTCTGGATCCCAAACCGTCTCCTCCACAACTCGGCCTGCTGAAACCCCACTTACCGTTTCTTCAGTATAATACTGCAGCCACTAACCAGTAGAAATTAAGCATGGTCCTACCCTCAAGGAGGTTAGACTCTTGTCGCAGAAAAGGATACATTTAGTAACTATCATGTAACTATAAAAGACATGGTGATGATATGTGATAGGTGTTTCCATAAAATAATCACTTCACTGCAATAACGACACAGTGGGAGATGAGTTGTTGGACTTCTCAAGAACTGTTTCAAGAATAAAAAAGCATTTAAACTGATCCTTGCCAGTTAAGTAGGGTCCAACCAATCACAACAGACACTAATACCAGCTGATTGTCACCCCCTCCTTCTCTTGCTGTACCCCATTAATAACAGCATCTCAGAAAATGCCTGCTGAATAAACCATACATAAGCATAATAAATTCCAAAAGAAAAGATTAATTATGTAGAGTATCATCCTTAAATGTTACTTCTCTTAATTCTAACAAAAATCTAAAGAGGATTTTACATTAGCCCTATGCCACCGAGACTGACGTCCCCAGTGTCCCCTGTAACCTCAGACACGGGTTACATGAGGACCTTAGTGATAAAAAGTCTCCACTGGACATTTCTCCATTGATTATGGAAATGAGCAGTGAGCCCCAACTCCCCAATTCTTACGACAGTTCGAGAACCATCACCTTGGCATACTTGAGAATTAAATACTAAGCAGAGCGTGTTTCCTGGAGACAGGAATAATTGAATTTTCATGAAACGTAATGCAATGTTTGTTCATTCTATGTAAACACATACAGATTGCAAGTAAGGCTAGATTAATTCCTTCAAAGCACACTAGATTTCCACAAACATAATGAAGCTGTCTGAGGTAATAAAGCCTTAGAAGTCAACATTTGAAGACTTTTTCATTTGTTTCCCTATACCTGAAGTGGCAGGATAAAAATAAGATGAAAATATAGGACTTTTATATGTAAATTAATCCCAAAGTAACTTTTCTAGGAAATACACAAAAAGTTCACAATGAAAGCAAACTATGTGTGCATACACAGGAATGAGCAGCGGCTTAGAAAGCCCCGAAGTGTTTACAGCACCTCCAATCGTATCTAAAACACCAGATTCCTGTCCGTGGAGCAGGATTTTCCCCAAATCTTCATGAAAGGAAGCAGAGGTAAACAAAGCAGAAAATTAGGGGAGGACCCTGAATACCTTCATGAAGAATCACAGAAGATTATCCAGAGAGGCACAGCAATAATGAAAGAGGTAGCCCAAGGCGAGGTATCCAGGGATTCCACATAGGGCAGATTGGAGGAGGGAGACCCTGGAGGCAAGGAGACCCATAAGAAGAGGCTCTCAGAGAACTCCTGTGTGCTTCTCTCACCTTAACCTTTGAACAGGCTGTTCCTTGCGCCTGGACTAAGAGGCAGCACACTACATCCTGCACGCCAAGTCTAGCTCCCTAACCCTCTGGTTTTTGTATGGCCTACAAGCTAAGAATGAATTTTTCTTTTTTAAAAGGCTGGAAAACATCAAAAGAAGAACACTATTCATAATGCATGGAAATCAGAGGAAATTGTCACTATTCATAAATAAGGGGTTACTGGAACCCAGCCATACTTCACTGATGGCCACCGCGACCCTCACACTACAACAGCACTGGGGAGTTGGAGCAGGAGACCAAGGCCAGCCCAAACCCAAATGCCTACCACTTGGCCCCTTACCAAACTGGTTCGCCCCTGCAGACCACATCACACTTCCCCTTCCCCATTCCCTGTTACCACTAACCCTTACTCATTCCTCACACCTCAGAGTAGAAGGCCTTTCTGAAAACTTCCCCAGGTCACACTAGATGCCACCTCCTACTATTCCCACAGTGCAATGTGCTGCCTTCCTCACAGCATGTGTCAGTACATACTGACTACACATTTACCTGACCATATTTCCCGCCTGACTGTGAGCTGCAGGAGGGCAGGGACCATCTGTAGCCTCATACAGTTGACACTTGAACCACAAAGACCGGAACTACACAGGTTCACTTCTACATGGATTGTTTTCCACCAAATGTGGGTAAAAAATACAGAATTTGCAGATGCAAAACCCATGTATACAGACGGCCAACTTTTCATATACGTGGTTCCTCAGGGAGCTGCAGGACTTGAGTATGTGCAGATTTTGACATACTCGGGGGTCCTGGAATCAGTCCCACATGTATACCAAGGGATGACCGTATTTTCATCATTAATTGGTACAGGCTGAGTATCTCAAATCTGAAAAACTTGAAATCTTAAATGCTTCAAAATCCAAAACTTTTTGGGAGCCCACATGATGCTCAAAGGAAATGCTCATTGGAACATTTCTGATTTCGAGTTTTCAGATTAAGAATGATAAATCAGTAAGTATAACGCAAATATTCCAAAATACACATACACACACAATCCAAAACCCAAAATATTTCTTATCCCAAGCATTTAACATAAGAGATATGCAATCTGTACTACTAGGTATTCAGCAAATATCAAAATGAATGAATGCATGAACAATGAATGAGTAAGTCAAATAAAGACCTGAACCACATGAGAACTCTTGCCTTATGCAAATGAATTCCAGTAAATTTAATAGACAAAGGAACCCAGGAGAATGTTTATTTTTCTGAAACCTTACACTTTTTGGCCTTTCTCTTCTTTTCTTTATGATAATTTTCATATGTAGATAAAATCTTAAGTCTATGGCTTTTCCTTTTTTTTTTTTTTTTTTTGAGATGGAGTCTTACTCACTCTGTCAGCTGGGCTGGAATGCAGTGGCACAGTCTTTGCTCACTGTAACCTCCACCTCCCAGGTTCAAGCGATTCTCCTGCCTCAGCCTCCCGAGTAGCTGGAATTACAGGTGCCCACCAACACACCCGGCTAATTTTTGCATTTTTAGTAAAGACGGAATTTCACCATGTTGGCCAGGTTGGTCTGGAACTCCCAACCTCAAATGATCCACCCGCCTCAGCCTTCCAAAACGCTGGGATTACAGGCATGAGCCATGGCACCTGGCCAGTGACTTTCAACTTCACTGATGAATTCAAAATCTCCTACAGAGCTCTCTTACACTCTCTGATCTTTCACTTGCAACTATCTCCTAGATATTTCTACCTAGAAGACATTTCAGGCTTGAGAGGTCGAAAGCAGGGGTGCAACCTGCATAGCTTCTCTGTCTCCATCTTGTGAAATGGCATCATGAGTCACCAAGGCTAACTTAGCACCATCCTCCATTTTGCTCATCGCTTACCCCCATTCAATCCACATATCAGATATGACTGTTTCGCCCCAGGTCTACTTAATAGGCATGATGTCTATAAGAATTATAAATGCATATACTGTGTGATTTAGCAATTCCACTTCAAGAAATAAATCCTATAGATGTACTTGCATGCAAAATGTGACACATGTACACAGTTATTCACTGAAACATTGTTTTTAATAGCAAAAGATGGAAACACACAAAATGCCTATCAAGGGAGCACTGATTAAATACATTATGGTTCATACACACAATGAAATACCATGCAGCTGTGAATAGAAATGGGAATGCTTTCTAACATTCAAACATCTCTAAAATACATTGTAAGTGAAAAAAAAAAAAGTAAAAAATATTGTATGCTGCTTTTGTTTATAAGGAGAAAGAAAAATAATATATATTTGTATTTGCATTAAAAAAACTTGAGGACACAGAAAAACAGACATGAAAGTAGTGGGAGGAAGAGTGTACACACTCACAGGCACACTCGCACCCCAAAGAAATGCATGACCTATAAAATAATTGTATACAATACATGAAGAGGAGGACTCCCTTCTTCCACTTTCTCATTGCCTTCCCTTCCCAAGTAAGTCTCTACTGGCTACAATAACAATAGCACAGAGTCCATACTCCTTTAGCTTTGCGTACAAAGCCTCACACTCCAGGCTTCTCTGGATCTACCTCCCACCAGCACTCTCATTGTCCCCTAGTCTACCCCAGCCACACTGTGATTCTCTGTCCTCAAATAAACATTCTGGATCTTTCGAAACTCTGTATCATTGAATGTGCTATCTCCTCTGCCTAGAAGGCCCTGCCTTCCTACTGTCCTGGCAAAGGCCTATGCATTCTTCAAGATGAAGGTAAAAGAACCTCTCTTCCAGTTAATTCTTCTGGGATAACCTCCCTGATTTTACAGGCCACTTGCCTCCAAGCATGATCATGTATCTGCCTACGGGGCTATTTGTGAGACTGCGTCCCTCATCAGACCATTCACCCCTTGAAGGCAGTTCTGCCTTGTTCATCTTCACTTGCCAAGCATCTACCTTTCTTACAAATGCTACTCATCCTCCCTACTTTATCCTCAAGAAATGTTTATCCTCAGTAAATGTTTACTGAGGATAAGGTAGGGAGGATGAGTAGCATTTGTACATTTTGCCTTCTTAGGTAACAAGAGCCTTCACCTCACAGATTGTACTTCTCTGGATAATGTTCTTTAAAAATGCCTCCACGATGAGGAAGAGGTTATGCTAGTGATGATGATTTAGGTAGCTTAAGGTAGAGAATGGGGGTAAAAAGCGGGCTGTGGAATTCACCTACAATTCTCTGGAGGGTGTGCCCGTGGCAGCGTATTGCTCAAAGGTTCTGTGTGTCAATTATGCTTAGGAAAGCTGCAATCAGAACTAATCTGCTCCTTCAATCCATGACCTTTTCCTCATGCCAAGAAGGTGGTCCCTTGCACATAAAGCCTGGTGATAACTCTTAAAAGGCACACAGTCTGGCCCCCTCTCTGCCCACTGCTTCTGCTGCTTCAGCTCCTGCCCTCATCACTTAGAGCCTAGACAATCCTCCTGTTCTCCTTGTCTTTGAACTTTTGCATTTCTTCCACTCACACTCCACAGTAATGCCAGATTCCCAAATATCAGTCTGGTCACATTATTTTCCTACTTTCAATATTTCAGTGCCTCAGTACTTACTACCAGAAGGATGAGATGTAAGGTCTTTGATTTTGCATTCGTAGCCCTTCCGGAACCGACCCTATCTAGGTTCCAACCTCCTCCACCTAACTAACGTGTTTCCTGGTATAATCCAGCGATCCATGAGTCAGTCTTCCCAGACACACAGTGCTGCCTCTCACTCCCTGCATCTCTGCACAAGCAAATGAGTAGCCAACAGCTGCTCATGACACAGCGGGGGAAATGGGTGACTAAGTGAGATGATGGCTATGTTAATTTGTTCCCCTAGAGTAACCATATTACTATATATATGTATCTTATAACATCATGTTGTATACCTTAAATATACACAATAAAATGTACTTTAAAAACCTCCTCTTCCCTCAGCCCCTGTCATCTAAACTACTCAGACTTCATCTGTCAGCTCAAGCATCACATCCAAGTACGAAGATTTGCACAAGCTCTCAGGGAACCGTTTCCTCCTTCAACTGTTACCATAGCACCTTGGACAGAGCAGCTTACCCATCAGCCTCTACCACTGGACTGGAAGTCCCCCAAAGGCAGAAACCACCTCGACATCCATAGCACCTGGGTATGGTTCCTACCACACAGATACTTAAAGGTTTGCTTCAGGGATGGAAGAAAAGAGGGAAGGCTGATTCTACTACATGAAGTATCAAATACACATAACGGATTTTGAGAGCTTTTTTCTTTCTAATGCCTTTGAAGCCCACAAGCCCTCAATTTCCAGGGCTCCACAGACAAATAATCTAAAATGGTAAATGAATGTTCTGAATTCCTTATGTTAGTATCAGCTACTACCCTTGGTATTGAAGGCATGCCTCAAGGTGAAATTTTTAAAGAGTATCTTACTATAGTTTGTCCCTGCTTCCCCAGAAAACATTTCTATCAGCCTCCTAGTTTACTGTCAATCCCGGCAGCCAATGGATGAGCATGTCCCCATGTGTACTTCTTGGGACAGGATCCATAGAAGAAATCTTTTCGTGAAGGGATTCTGCGGTCAAAGAAGTCTGGGAAATACTGCACACTCCCTCCCTCAAACAGAGCTAGTTCTTCCTAGCTTGGAGACACTCTCCAGTAAAGAAAACTCAAACTTTTTCAGACCATCATTTGCCATACTTAGGTGACTATCAAGTCTTTATTTCTGAGAATCACCCAGTAATATCCAACTTTTGAATTATACCAATTAAGAATCATAATTTTAAAACCTGGCATAAATTTTACCTAGTGACATTACCTGGGATAAATTTTGCCTATTGACATTACCTCATTTTGTCCATGGACATAACAACATGGCCATTTCATGAAGACATTGCTTCCAGCCTAAAATACAGGAATGAACCTTGAAAAAAAAATGATACAAGAAAAACAACTTAGCAGATTGTGTTTATCCCCACAGTACCATAAATAATTCCTAAACTTCTAAATTGCCTTTTTGCAAGGGAGAAAATAAAATTGAGCCACTGAGAGCACATGACTACCTGCCTGCAAAGCTGCAGTGATCCCATGAAGCAAGAGTTTCATAAATAGTTTAAATAAAATCCAATTATATGAGCATCCTCTTTTTTTTTTTCTCTCTCTCTCTCTCTTTTTTTAAGGTCTCTAAGAATTTCTTTAAGAGGAGGAAAAACCCTGATTAACCAACCATATATACCCAAGTCCTGCTGCTACGCAATTTTCTATGTGGTGCTATACAAGAAAACACAATCCTCTACGGGTTTTATTGATATTAAGAACCTCTAGGCTGTTTAAGATTTGAGAGCTAAAAGGAAATCTGAAAATTACATAATTTAGGCCCCTCATCTTACAGATGAAGAAACTGCAACCCACAGGACTTGCCCAAGATCTCCAGCCCAGCTGGTGGCCGGGCCTGACTGGAGCCGGGTCTTCACTCTGAGGCCTATGTGCTTCCCACTGCACCATCCTTGGAAACTGGGAATTGTACTGAATAGCTGAGGGCAGAAAGAGTCATGAGGAAGCTTCAAAAATTAGATCAGTTTCCCCCCACATTTTACTGTTTCCATGAGCCTGAAGAAAGAATAACAAACATTGGGATGAGGAGTGGGGGGTCCACCCACCCACACACTCATCCATCTAATTTATATATGGATATTGAGTGTCTTCTATGTGCTAGGCATTGTTCTAGGAACTGGAAATACCACAGTGATCAAAACCAAAAAATTCCCTGCCCTTATGAAGCTTACAATTCACTGATTCCAGAGTCTTCGACCTGAGGTTGATTATAAATTTAGACACCTGGCACTAAGAGTTTTTTCTTTTTCTTTTCTTTTCTTTTTCTTTTTTTTTTTTTTTTTTAAGACAGAGTCACACTTTGTCGCCCAGGCTGGAGTGCAATGGTGCAGTCTCGGCTCACTGCAACCTCCGCCTCCCGGGTTCAAGCGATTTTCCTGCTTCAGCCTCCCAAGTAGCTGGGATTACAGGCACCTGCCTCCACGCCCAGCTAATTTTTGTATTTTTAGTAGAGACGAGGTTTCACTATGTTGGTCAGGCTGGTCTCGAACTCCTGACCTCATGATCCGCCCGCCTCGGCCTCTCGAAGTGCTGGGATTACAGGCGTGAGCCACCATGCCTGGCCTGCACTAAAATTTTAAAAAGGTTATATTGCAAACACATGCACGTGCACACACACACACACACACACACGCACACACGCAAGAGGATCTTCCATATATCAGTAGCTTTTCAAAAACCTCCCATATAGAGGACATTCCAGACAAATCCCACCCCCAATCCCTGTCTGGTTTTCAGAATCACCACCACAACCCACTAAAATACTGAGAAACTATTTCAGTGGCTTCTCTGCAGAGGGAGGGAAGTAAAAAAGTCAAGTTCTTTCCAAGTATCTTTCCTGCTAAGTTAGAAAGGGGAGTGAAGAGGAAATACTTGAGAGAAATAAATGAGCTGAATTTTCTGTGAATGATATTGGAAGAGAGAATCTTAAGCATTCTATGAGCCCTTGGTAAGCTGAAAAACAATATGACAACCACAATGTATGTTGTATCAGCCAGCTACAGCTGATCAACAAACCACTACAAAATCTCAGTGCCATGCAACAACCACCACCCATCTGCGAGGCTGGGGCTCGGCTGGTCCAGACTGCCTGAGCTTCAGGCCCTGAGGTTGGTTCAGGTCCACTCCACATGCTTCTTACTGTTCTGGAACCAGCAAGCCACATAGGGCATGTTCACCTCATAATGGCAGAAGCTAAAAAGGGCAAAAGCAACCGCTAAGTACATTTCAAGCCTCTTTTCCCGTCACATCTGCTAACTTCCCTTTAGCCAAAAAAGTTACAGGGTCAAGCTTCAAATCAGCAGGGCAAAGAAGTATATTCTTCCCATAGCAGACAGTGCTTCAAAGTCACGGGACCAAGTGCACAGATACAGGGAGGGGTGAAGAACTTGGAACAATACTATAGTCTGATAAAAGAAGGGACCACTTGCATCAATACCAACTTGCCAAATTCCATTTCTTTTCAATCCACACCTTTTATTTGCTCACTCACAAACTGTCCCAACAGCTTCTATGTGTAAAAAGCTAATGGTTAGACTGTGTTATTGGTGTTGCTGTTTCAGGAATGGGAGAAGACAACAGGAAAAAGGATAACAGTTGAAAATGGAAAATTAAGTCCACATTGATGAGGGAAAAACTGGAAAGTTAAATGGAAATTGCTTCATATACCTGGCAAGCATACAAGACCTTAGATGTTGAAATGAACATACAGGACAGACTCTCAGCTTTCCAGATGTTTCTTATATCTAGAAAGCATGCCACAGACGTATCGCGACAGTTGCAAAAACATCAGAAATGTAGACATATACCACAGCTTAAGACAAGGTGCCAAAGCCTTTATTTTTATTACAGTAATGGAAATACTGGAGGGGTGGTGTGGATGAGAAGCAGGATTAGGGAAAACTAAAAAACATAGGAGGAAATAAATCTAATTCAGTGACAATGACATCACTGGACTCCTAGGCAAGCTCTGAGCTACATTTCCTAGTTAAACAAGCACATCCTAGAGTATGACTTCCCAGCCAAGGGAAACTGTCACCGAGGGTGGGACTAAATCTGACAGAACACTAGGAAAGAGAGGGTAAATGCTTGGAAGTCATTAAATATTTAGAATCCCAATGCTGAAAATATGAATAATAAGGCAATAACATGAGAGACTTAAACTACCAGAATCAAGCATGACAAGCGAAAGGGTTATCTTCATAAAACTTGCCAACTTACACCCACGCACAATCCCGGGCAAAGTGACTTTTTTGGAGAATGATGTTATATAAAGAAACCTAAAGCTACTCAAAAAAAGAAACGTGTGTGTGTGTGTATATATATATTCCTTTTATGAAAGAGCAACTTAAGAAAAGAACAGAAAAGAAAAGCCACAAACCTAAAGAATATAATTGCAATATATAGAAATGACAGATGATTAGTAAGCGATATAAATGTAGAATTCCTGCCAATCAATTTTAGAAGACAGAAATGAGCCTCACCCAAAAAATGAACAAAAGAAAAACTATAAATGTCAAATAAATAAATAAAAATGTGTTCAAACCTAACAGTAACCAGGTAAATACAAATAAAAACCGCAATATACCATTTGATTTAATTTATTATTTATTTACTTAATTTTTGAGAGAGGGTCTCACTCTCCCACCCAGGCTGGAGTGACGTGGCGGGATCATGGCTCAGTGCAGCCTTGATCTTCTGGGCTCAAGTGATCCTCAAGCTTCAGTCTCTTGAGTAGCTAGGACTACAGGCACACCACCAAGTTCAGCTAGAGATACTATTTTCAGCTTATCAGACTGCTAAAATAAGTTGAACAAGGTTAAGTGTTAAAGAGGATGTAAAGCACCAGGGAACTTTAGAAAGGCTTAAGACAATGTAAATTGGGCCAACCACTTTGGGAATCAATTTGATGATACCCAAAGATGCTTGTAAGTGCTGACTTCCAGCAATTTTACTGCTATGTAAAATATAGCTCAGTGAAACTCTTATACCTATATATTCAGATGTATAAGAATGTTCAGCAGTAGCATTTGTAATAGCAAAAAGAAAATTGTAACCAAGCAAATATTCATTAAAGAATGGATGAATGAACTACGGAACATTCATCCAATAGCTGCAAAAAATAAACGGACTAAAACTCTACCTATGACAACACAGATGAACTTCATACGAATGCATGAAAACCAAAAGTCATGAAAGGATCTATACTGTGATTTCATTTGTTAAAATATAAAAGCACATGAAAGTTAACTTGTTTTACTATATAAATAGTAAAACTATAATGAAAATAAAGGTAATAACACAAAATTCAGAATGTGATTGCTCCTAGAAGGGAGGGAGAGAGGGAAGGAGTGAAGACACTGACAGGGAGGCATACACAGAGGACTTCAACAAAGATGAGAATAAGTTATCATTTGGAGTGAAAGAACAAAAAGAAAACTTACAGAATATATTCTAGCATCCTTCCTAGTCTCATCAGAAAATGGACTGAGTGGCTGGGCGCAGTGGCTCATGCCTGTAATCCCAACACTTTGGGAGGCCAAGGCAGGCAGATCACTTGAGGTCAAGAGTTTGAGAGCAGCCTGGCCAAAATGGTGAAACCCTGTCTCTACTAAAAACACAAAAATTAGCCGGTTGTGGTGGTGCATACCTGTAGTCCCAGCTACTCGGAAGGCTGAGGCAGGAGAATCACTCGAACCCGGGAGATGGAGGTTGCAAGGAGCAAAGACTGCCACTGTACTCCAGCCTGGGCAACAGAGCAAGACTCCGTCTCAAAACAGAAACAAAACTAAGAAAGAAAACGGACTGAGTCGATAGCTTCTGGGAACATGTTCAGTGACACTAGTGACCAGGAAAAAAGAAAGGGAATTATACCACCACCAGTATAAGCTTGATACTGTGGCACATGCCTATAGTCCCTGCTACTAAGGAGGTTGAGGTGGGAGGATCATTTGAGGCCAGGAGCTCAAGTCCAGCCTGGGCAACACAGTGAGATCCCCCACTTCTAAAAAACAATAACAACAAAACACCAGTGTACATTTTTTTCCTGTTAAATGTAAAGAGTAAAGAGACTGATAATGTTCAATATTGGTAAGGGTGTGGAAAACTCAACACTTTCAAATACTGCAAGTACTTTTTTCTATTGTGCCTATGAATATGCACCATAAACCTTGGGAGGAAAAAAACAGTAATTCCACTTTCATAAACTTATCCCAGGAAAATATTACGACAAGTGCACAGGACACATGGATAACAATTTTATTGTCAACAACTCATCGATCTAATTAAAATAAAGAGCTTCTGCACAGCAAAAGAAACTACTATCAGAGTGAACAGGCAACCTACAGAATGGGAGAAAATTTTTGCAATCTACTCATCTGACAAACGGCTAATATCCAGAACCTACAAAGAACTCAAACAAATTTATAAGAAAAAAAACAAACAACCCATCAAAAAGTGGGTAAAGGGTATGAACAGACACTTCTCAAAAGGAGACATTTATGCAGCCAACAGACACATGAAAAAATGCTCATCATCACTCACCATCAGAGAAATGCAAATCAAAACCACAATGAGATACCATCTCACACCAGTTAGAACGACAATCATTAAAAAGTCAGGAAACAACAGGTGCTGGAGAGGATGCGGAGAAACAGGAACATTTTTACACTGCTGGTGGGACTATAAACTAGTTCAACCATTGTGGAAAACAGTGTGGCAATTCCTCAAGGATCTAGAACTAGAAATACCATTTGACCCAGCCATCCCATTACTGGGTATATACCCAAAGGATTACAAATCATGCTGCTATAAAGACACATGCATATGTATGTTTATTGCAGCACTATTCACAATAGCAAAGACTTGGAATCAACCCAAATGTCCATCAGTGACAGACTGGATTAAGAAACTGTGGCACATACACACCATGGAATACTATGCAGCCATAAAAAGGGATGAGTCCATGTCCTTTGTAGGGACATGGATCCAGCTGGAAACCACCATTCTCAGCAAACTTTCGCAAGAACAGAAAACCAAACACCGCGTGTTCTCACTCATAGGTGGGAATTGAACAATGAGATCACTTGGACACAGGAAGGGGAATATCACACACTGGGGCCTATTGTGGTGTGGGGGGAGGGGAGAGGGATAGCATTAAGAGATATACCTAACGTAAATGATGAGTTAATGGGTGCAGCACACCAACACAGCACATGTATACACATGTAACAAACATGCACGTTGTACTCATGTACCCTACAACATAAAGTATTAAAAAAAAAAAAAAAAAACCATCAACATGGGAGTGGCCAGAAAGATCCATCCACAGTGGTTATGCAGCCACTGACGATGATGTAGATAAATATTTGGTAACATCAAAGGACACTTGTGTCACATTTCTTGTGGAAAAAATTATTACAAAAAATATTCAAAGTATGATTCTACTTTTTACAAAACATATAATAACTTCTACATGTAGGTATATGTGACAATTATAAATATCCATAAAGATTTAAAGTTTTATATAGCAACTAAATTTTATAAAGAATCTATTTTATGTCGGATCATGGAATTACTTTCATTTTCATTTTTATATTTTATTTTCTGAATTTTTCAGTGATTACAGATTGCTTTTACATCAGAAAAAAAGTCTTACCATCTTAGCTGTTTTGAAAAGGGAAAAAGGCTAAGTAAATATTTGAACAGGCATCTCTATTCTGGCAGCTTGAAAATATGTCACCATGAGAAACTCGAGGCAAAACCTACACATGGGGCTGACGTGTATTTGTTTGCTTTTCTGAATGGGCACTAAAAAGGGCAAGACTGACTTAAAGGAAGAAAGGAAAGTTAGGAAGGTGAAAGAAAGGAATGGAGAAGGAAGGGAGGGCGGGAGGAGGGAAACGAGCCAGAGTTTCACAAATCATAGACAGTCTCAACTAACTGGCCTCAAAAATGTACCAGGCTTAATTCTGATTAATAAAGTTGATAGAGTAAACAGACAAATGGAGCCAATACTACACATTTCCAGCACCACATGCGTGTCACGTAATTATCCTTTCACCTGGAGTGCATACACAACCCAAACTACAGTTCAGGTCCACTACGGGGGCATGAGCCCACCAGTCCATCCCTCTCTCTGATTACAACCAAAATCTCTAAACAACTAACAAAGGACTCTGAAAAGTAAACAAACAGAAAAATTATAAAGGACAGTTAATACTTGGAAAGGCAACCCACACAGGGTGAAGTTCCTGCTTTGTTTTCTTCTCATATGATTTTGCCCCAAAGGTGAGCCCCAGTTGCACAGCTGCACAACAACACAGGCAACTCAACTCAAAGAGAAACCTGTCTGTCTGTCTGTCTGCAGATAAAGGAATTCTGCAAGTTGAGGAGTTTGAGGGTATGATCTTGGGGTAGAGAAAGCCCAGGAAAGGATGCCCACATTCTCTGTGGAAACCCGCACAGATATCGGCCTGACACTGGAGTGACACACGCACAGCCCAGACTCAAACTAGCACAGAAAAAGCTGCGCAAACCGAACTGAGATCTGAACCACTCACACAAGTTGCAGACTAACCCCTCAAGCACAGGATGTACAAAAATAAGCCCAGCAACAACTGACACTGAGAACTGAATCGCTGCCCCTAGGAAGCAGATCCCACTGAAAGCCTAGAGCTCACGAGGTTGATCACTCTACACCGCAGATGACAGGATGCATTCAGAATGTGCAATATACAATCCCAAATGTGTTTGCAAACCACCAGGAAAATGTCACCAATTCTTAACAGAAGTCAATCACAAGACGATCCGGACATTAGAACTATCAAAGAGATACAAGTTCAGTATCCCTAATCCAAAAATCCAAAATCCAAAATGCTCCAAAATATGAAACTTTTTGAGCATGGACATGATGCCCATTAAGAAACGCACATTGGAGCATTTTGAATTTTGGATTTTTGAGTTACGGATGCTGAAACAGTAAGTATAATGCAAATATTCCAAAATCCAAAAATCTGAAACACTTCTCGTTCCAAGCATTTTGGATAATGGATATTAAACGTACTTAAAGCAACCACTGTCACTTTGCTTTATGAGGTAAACGAAAACAAACTTGATAGAAATGAAAATACAGGAATTCTCAGAAGAAAAATAGGAACTATAAAGCAAAACCAAATGTAAATTTTAAAACAAAAAAAAAAGCACTGAAATAAAAATGTATTTGGCGATCAAGGCAGCAGAATGGAGATGACAGAGAACAGAGTCAATGAACATGAAGATGGATCTGTGGAAAGTATCCAATCTGAAAAACAGAAAGAAAAAGATTAAAAAAAAAAAAAAAAAAAAGTAAGCAGAGTCTCAGGGTCTCCTGGGACAAAATCAAAAGATCTATCATAAGTGTGAGATAAACTTAAAAGAAAACCGTACCTACACATACCAAAATCACACTGCTGAAAAACAAAGATGGTGGGGGGGAAGTCTTGAAAGTAACCAGATATCACAGTAAAAAATTATAATTAATAATTTTTTTTTTTTGAGATGGAGTCTCACTCTGTCGCCCAGGCTGGAGTGCAGTGGCCGGATCTCAGCTCACTGCAAGCTCTGCCTCCCGGGTTCACGCCATTCTCCTGCCTCAGCCTCCCGAGTAACTGGGACTACAGGTGCCCGCCACCTCGCCCGGCTAGTTTTTTTGTATTTTTTTTAGTAGAGACAGGGTTTCACTGTGTTAGCCAGTATGGTCTCGATCTCCTGACCTCACGATCCGCCCGTCTCGGCCTAATAATTTTTTTTAAAAAAAAGAGAGATAACAGTATTTACAAGTGAAGAATGACTGAAAAGATTATGGCTCTCTTTTTAGAAACTATAGAGGCAGAAGACAATGGATCAACGTCTTTGAGTTGCTGAGAAAAAAAATAAAAATCCATCAATCTGGAATTCTATATTCAATAAAAACATTCTTCAAAATAAAGGGGAAATAAAAACATTCTCACAAAAAAATAACACTAAGAAATTATCACCACTTGACGTGGTTTATAAAAAATGCTAAGGGAAGTTTTTCTTATTGAAGGGAAAAATAATTACCAGAAGGAAACAGGAGGTATTTTCAGGAATAAAGGAACAGCAACAGAAATGGTAAACAGCTAAGTAAATACAAAAGAAAACTACTTTCCTCTTAAGGTTTTTAAAAATGTATATGACTGTTCAAAGGAAAAAGTGTAACAATGAATTGTGAGGTTTTCAATGTATGTAGCTGTAATTTATGTAACTATAACAATATAAAGGCAACTGGGGAGAAAGGAAGACAAGGCGGGAATGGATATTATAATATAAATGAAACAGAGTCCAAGGAAAATTACCAGAGATAAAGAAAGACATTTCACAATGATAAAAGGAACAATTCCTCATGAAAATATAACTACTATGAAAATATATGCACCTAATAATATGGCTTCAAAAAAACATAAAGAAAAATTGACAGATAAAAGGGTAAAACAGACAAGTCCATAATCATAGTAGAAAATCTTACTCTTTCCTGAGCAATTGATAGAGTACTAAGACCGAAAAATCAGTAAACATAGAAAGAGGAGCTAAACAACACTATTCAATTACCTTGATGTAACTGACATTTATAGAACACTCCACTCATAGGATTTTTGCCTCTAGAGAATGGAAATATATGTCCACACAAAGAATTTTACAATGAAACACTACTCCAGATAAAAAGGAATAAATTGATACACACTATACACAACATGGATAAATCCCAAAATCATTATATGCTGAGTGAAAGAAGCCAGGTATAATGAATACACACTGTACAATTCCATTCATATAAAATAGTAGAAAATCCAAACTAATCTATAATGACAGCAGGTAGATCAGTCATTGCCTGAAGACAGGAACAAGGGGAAGAACAGATTACAAAAAGTCCATGAGAAACAGCTGGGAATGAAAACATTTATCATCTTGATTGTGGTGATGGTTTCACTGGTGTAAACATATGTCAATAATTGATCAAATTGTATACTTTAAATATGTGCAGTTCATTACACTTCAATTATATCCCCAAATAATTGGGAAAAATATTCAACCTATGCTATAGACAGGGTTTTCGAAGTATGCTCTGAATTGGGCCATTCATAAGAATTATCTAGGTTTAATATTCATATCTTGGTCTCCATCCCAGACCTCCAGATTCTGATGCTCTATGAACAGACATTTTAAATAACCTCTCCAAGTAATTACTAGTCACACATCTGAGAATGACCACTTAAGGCCCAATTCAAAGACCGCCTCCTTTATGAAGCCTCTGCTGATCCAACTGATAGACACAGTTCACTTTTCTCATCTCACAACACTCATTCTCACAAAATGCATTTATATGCATGACTATGTACTAATGATATAATCTTATCTTCCCTAGTACACAGAACTACAAGTTTTCACAGGGAGAAGGTATGTTTCATCCATTTTCCTAACTTCCTCTGTCCAGCACAGTGCCTTGCACACAAAAGACACTAATTACATAAATGGCGTATTTATTACTAGTACCGCCTTCGTTCATGCTATTACAGATTCACCAACTTAGATCAACAACACTGAACCATGTTAAGTATGCGTAGAGGCTACAGAGATCAACCACCAGAGAGAGGGGCAGACTGGAAATAGATTCATGCCAATATAGGAAAAGCAAAGAGAAACTACATCTCTCCTTGCAAACAAGAACCTAACTCACTCTGGGATGCACATTTCAAATACCTATCGCATCAATATTCCATCCTGAGTGTAACCAGGGAAAGGCCTGGCACCACCTTCTCTAACCCATCTCTTCCCCACACATTCTGCCCACGATACCCCGTTATGAATACTTACCACATGGTACTGTATACGTCTGTGTGTGCTGTGATATTTTCAAAAGCAGGAGCAATGCTTACTCACTTTGATATAGCCTTAGAAGGACTTCAAGAAATATTTGATAAGCAAGTCAATGATGATCCTTTAAAACCAGAAACTGTTCATGTACCTGTTTACAAGGTTTTCCCAAAAGAGCCAATTTTTAAATTTTGACAAAAAGGTAAGGAAGGAAATTTCATTTTTAAAAAGATACTTTTAACTATCAAGCTTCTTCTCCCTCTTGGCCCACGTAAAATCTTCTAAACTTCACAGGGGCAAGGAATGGTACATTCCTTCCTGGCACGATCACGGCCCATAGCTGTCCCAGTGATGGTTTTGGATGTGGCGCTCCATTTACTATGTGAAAAGACACAGCAGCCTGAGTCAACCCAGTGGGAGGCAAGTGTGTAGTATTTGGGGATGTGACTCAGTACTGTCCTCAAAATACCTCCCTAAGGGAAAAACAACCAACTCAGCCTGAAAACGGTCACCACTCACATCACAATCACTCAGTCTCAGGATCCTGAAAGCAATGGTGAAGACACTATGACTTAGGGAAGAAGAAATAAAGTAAAATGCTAGAAGCCATTTAGAAGAGCCGTGTTCCACACATAAAAACACATATATGCCACAGTCGCTTAAATGTGTAATAAAATGTTTTTACTGACTGTTCAAATTAGCAATCTAATTTCATGCTTTAATTAAACACACTCTATCACAGGAAGAGAACACACATGGGGGCATAGCCCTTCCATAGAGGTAACTACAGAACAAATAAAGTTTTGTTTGCTATGTATTTGTTTGATTTTATTTCAGTTCTTTCATTCTATGTTAGGCAGAATGATTTATTTGAAATGCATTTTTAGCAACTTCAAAATCATGCAATTTACTATTTGGGGAGCATAGCTTATTAGTTAACTGTTGTCAGAAAGACTTGGCAAGTTTCACTAGCACTGTCTAGCTATTTGATCTGAATTACATTTCTCCAGTTCTGTAAAACACGGGTTATAATAGCATCTACCTTGGAACCTTGTTAGCAAGGTTAAATGAAAGAAACCATATGAAGCATGCTTTATGGGACGCTGGCATCCAGGAAGGACTCAACTGATGTCTGCCACTATCATTGCTCCATCAGCTTCTTTGTTTTCTGGTTATTTTAGCACTCACCTGATTCTCTATAAGAACCTTAAAGGGGAGTCATCAATTATATTGTTTCTTGGAAGTTCTCTTTAAAATCAGAAGGGAATGAGGAAAAGTAAAGAGAGGGGAAGAGCAGGGGTGGGGAGGAAAAAGGAAGGGAGAGCAGGGAAGCAAATACAGAAGAAGAGATAGAAAGAACAGCAAAACTGAACGAGCAGGATAAAGTATACATATTTGGTCTTTCTCCATGCCATACGAACTCAAAAAACAGAAAATTAGCTGCACTTGCAAATGTCTGTGGTTAGTGACTGCCAGGCAGTTTACAAATTTTAACTACAGCCATCCAAACACCTTCGAATTTGAGAACACAGAGGAGAACTCTGTCATAGTAACTTCAAATTCAAATAGCAAAGTCTATACAGAATCTCTTCTATAAAGTTGTCTCTTCTTCCATTTCTTTCATTTCCCTCTCTTGTGAAATATTTAACTTAAATGTTATGGCTGGGCACAGTGGCTCATGCCTGTAATCCTAGCACTTTGGGAGGCCAAGGTGGGTGGATCACCTGAGGTCAGGAGTTCGAGACCAGCCTGGCCAACATGGTGAAATCCCATGTCTACTAAAAATACAAAAATTAGCCAGGTGTGTTGGAGGGTGCCTGTCATCCCAGCTACTCGGGAGGCTGAGGCCCAAGAATCGCTTGAACCCAGCCAGGGGGCAGAGGTTGCAGTGGGCTGAGATCGTGCCACTTCACTCCAGCCTGGGCAACAGAGCGAGACTCTGTCTCAAAAATTAATTAATTTTTATGTGTACAGTTTCCCCAAAACTCAAAACATCCTACCATCACTGTGAATCTCTGAAACATATTTACAACTTAGGTGTCTTTTTCACTTTATCATTCCATTCAAGAATATCTAACACGGCTGATCTAATTGCAGAACAGCAGCCTCATTAATGTGCAATAATGACTTTGAAACCTGCTTCAGATAACAATATTCAGCCAATTACTGTGTGAATCAACCTCATAAAAACTCATCAAGGATATTGGAAACCGTGCAAGGAAGTGCAATTCCAAGCAACAACTGATGTGTAAGCTGATCGTCCCTGATTTGCTTTCTGAGCTCCAGCCTCCTGACACCAGGCACTGCTGGGAGGAAGCCGAGCAGCCATTCAAATCTTTTTCTAAAAAATAAAACTATCAAAACATCACAGAGGTATCTGAAGTCAGCTCCTACTCAAGGAGAGATTAAATATTTCATATTCACACCCGGTATTTTACGTTTTCTGTTGAGATGCATATACGTCTATTAAGCTGATTTTCCTTTTCTTCCTGTTTATTACTCCTACTTTTCTTTTTCCCTGTAAAATCACTCACTCAGTATAAAATCGTGGACACAGACATGACTACAGGTCAAAGAGGAACAAATTACATTGGTTAGAAATTGTTTCTATGACAGGCAGGAACAACTTCTGTTTAAATATTTCCTACTAAGGGGACCCTCTGTTGATAAATGGCTCTAACCATTAGAAAAATTTTAAGTATAACAACATCAGCAGTTAATTTTTATTGAATGTTCACTGTGTGCCAGACCCTTTGCTAAGCATGTTAGAGGAATCCTCTCAATCTATCCCCATAATGGAACTCTGAGGGTGTATCCCTGCACCCATCTTAACCATGAGAAGGCCAAGGCTCATGGGGTGATGAACCCTGCCTAAAGATACATAGCTGTTAATGAACAGAGTTGTGACAAAAACCCTGGGTTTCCAGACACTTAAGCCCAGGCCTCACAACTTCTCCTCCCAGGTCCTGATGTCAACCCCTGTGCTCCTTCTCCTCTAGGACAGCTCTTCACCTATTTTAAAACCGTCCACGAAGCCTCCAGCCCTGTGCCAGGCTTTCTCCTGAGGCTTCCTCGGCAGGATGAAGAGGAATCTGGGAGCCTGTGGAGTCTAGGCCTCTGCAGACAGAGAGTACCTAAGAGTAAGAAGGGAAGGCCAGGCCTCCAGTCTCCCAGCCAAGGTAACACAAGCTCCTGCACTTCATGCACCCTGCCTCGTCACTCTCTGCTCATCCTCATTTTCCAAGCCCATCACCACATATATGTCCTTATCCATGGTCTATTCACCTTTCTTAGCTACCAAGAAGGACCCCTCTTCATTCTGCTACAAGAGGCTGGGCGGTGAACCCTGAGTCAGAACTGCCCTCCAAGGCCAAGCAGCAAGTGTCCTTCCAAGGGAGCAGAACCAGAAAGGTTTCCTGAACAATCTACATCAGTTCCTCACTGCTTATGCAGTGAGCTCACATGCCTGATCCAAACCAACTTTCCCTTTTTTTCTTGGAGGATTTATATTCTGAAAAAAAAAAAAAAAGAAAAAAAAAGAAAAAAAAAAGAAAAAAAATTATATATATATATATTTTTTTTTTCTTTTTTTTTTTTTTTAGACTGAGTGTTGCTCTTCTGCCCAGGCTGGCTGGAGTATAGCAATATCGGCTCACTGCAACCTCGGCCTCCCGGGTTCAAGTGATTCTCATGCTTCAACCTTCCAAGTAGCTGGGATTACAGGCACACCACCACACCCAGCTCATTTTTGTATTTTTAGTAGAGACAGGGTTTCACCATGCTGGCCAGGCTGGTCTCAAACTTCTGACCCCAGGTGATCCACCCACCTCAGCCTCCTAAAGTGCTGGGACTACAGGCACGAGCCTGTAATATTTTTAAATTAAATTCAGATAGTGACTTCAAAAAAGTACTAAATTCAGACAGTGACTTAAAAAATCAAATTCAGATAGTGACTTTAAAAAATACTAAATTCAGATAGTTACTTAAAAAAATACTAAACTCAGATAGTGACTTAAAAAAAGAACTCACAGCAATGGTCTTACAGAAAAGAGCTAGACAGATCCTTCTGAAATGCCTATAGATATGGGTAGAATTCAATCAGCAACCTTGTGTTTCCATTTTCTCTCAGTCAGGTGGCACTGCCTATGCAGAAGGAGGTGATGGATTAAGCATCATGGGCCTATGTGTTTTTACATTGCGTTTTAGTGTATTTATAAAATACTTGCTGAATTTGGGACACTATACTAAGTGCAGTAAGAACAAAAATGGATTATGCATTGTCTTTGTTCTTAAATAGTCTGAAAGACAAACTATACTCCTGTGACATGCAGCAAATGCCTTTGGGGCAATTACAAAGCAACATATCAACAAACACGAAATCACAAAGTACAAATCCAGCAGCCAAGTGCTGACAAGGAGGATCTCCAAAGACAAAGAGCCTTCGCAAATAGATACGTGAGAAATTATTTTTTCCAGGACTTAGTATCAAAGACAAGTCTACAGGGGACTCTGAAGAGAGACCAATGATGCTGCTGCCCCCACAGAAGTATGTAAATACCTGCAAGTGTGCCGTGGGGCTGCCTGAGAAGGGAGGGTTCCTTTAGAGCATGTGTAAATAAAATGTGGGATTCTTTTGTACCTGAATTGACCAGTTGTTGTTCCATCACCCCGCAGCCAAGAACTTCCAGCCATTCTCCATGAAAGTTGATCTCCATCTCAAAGGAAGGATGTGTAAAAGGAAAGTAGCAGTCTACCCATCTTATCTCCAGCCCTGCAAAGTTGCCAAAGAAACAAATAAGTAGTGTTAAATAGCTGTCTGCCCTTTCTTGTGATCAAATTTTCCCTTCCACTAATGACACCAATTACTACATTCTGAGTAAAATAAATAGCAAACAAACTAATTTGCAACATGTTAGGGTGAGGCAATAAATCTTAAAACTTGTGAAAAACTGGGCATGTCTTCTCCAATACAGAAAACACTTTGTGTAATTCCAGGACCCTCTGAAACCAAATCAATCACTTGTCAAATCTCTGCCACCAGCTGGCAGAAGAAAAAACTAGGCCAAGATCATGGGAAAGCAAGTAATTCTGTTAGTTTCTATACATGAAAATGACATTATTTCAGAGTTAAAGAAAGTATATTTTTACCATATAGTCCTCCAAACTTATATATCAATAATATGACCAATTAAGATAAACTGATCAACTTTTACTTCCATAAGTATACATAGATATATATATTATTTTTAAGTTTATAAAGCTAATGAAAAGTCAGATTAAACCAAATCTATCAGTCAATTTTAAGCAAAGCGTTTTAAAAGTCCAACATTTTTCCTACAGACGAATGATAAAAAGTACATATGCTAAACGCCAGAATGAATTTCTAAACAAGCAAACATAAATACAGCACGTCTGAGAAAAAGTGCTGTAATTTAAGCAATGGCCTTATAATTTAACAAGGGAAAAGACTAATGAATTCAAAACAAAGCCTGCAAAGAGCAGAGGTCACCAAAAGCAGTGAAACTGTATCAGAGGGTCACCTAGGAACTCAATGCCCCCTGAGAAGAACACAGAAAAAAGTGGGCATTTTGACAAATCCTAGGTTCCTGTCCCTGTGCTCCTTTCCCTTCCTGTGCTGACCTCTTCTTTTTTTAGGCAACGCTCTGCTAAAGTACTCGATTCTCCATGGTAATATGGACATGCCCCCTCGTGAATTCAGAATACTGTATGTTCTCACCCCAAACTACCTACATTTTAAAAATCTTGTGTAAATCACAATGTGAAGCAAATAAAAATAATGACAAAAATGGTTTCCATCTATTGAGGACTTACCATGCTTCTACCAACCCATTTCATAGATTCAGGAAGAAAAAAAAAAAAAGGCAACTGTTTTGCCCCAAGTCCCACTGCTAGCAGATGCCTGGGCCACTGTGCCAAACCCACGTCTGCTCTGCCCAACTCCAAAACCCCTGCTCTTGCTGTTTTTTTGTTTTGCTTTGTTTTGTTTGATAGGCTCTCATGCTGTCACCCAGGCTGGAGTGCAGTGGCACCACAATCATAGTTCATTGTAACTGCAAACTCCTGGGCTCAAGCAATCCTCTTGGCTCAGCCTCTGAGTAGCTGGGACTACAAGCACGCGTCATCATGCCTAGATAATTTCTCTAATTTTTTACTTTAGAGATGAGGTCTCGCTGTGTTGACCAGGCTGGTCTTGAATTTCTGGCCTCAAGCAATCCTCCTGACTCAAACTCCCAAAGTGCTGGAATTACAGGCGTGAGCCACGGCACTCGGACCCAAAACCCAGCTCTTGACAGTTAAAACATAATTGCCTGCCAATCAACAAAGATATTTTGAGAGTCAAACATTAGATAAGAGTGTAATTATCAAACACGGGGGGCTTTCCTATGCCCCAGATTCCACAGTAGAAGGCAGATTTTTCTTTAATTGTTTTGTTTTAATTGCATTTATTTTCCTTCTTACCTGCTGTCTATGACAAGTGTCAACTGATTTCTGTTTACAACAGTAATACAATATTTCCCCTTCTGATTTTCTCTGTGGTATAATAGACAAACATTAAAGTGCACAGATATAAATGTACAATGTGACAAATGTTGACATATGTATGCACCCATGATACTGCCACCACAATCAAGATAATGAACATAACCATCACCTCCCAGTTTTCTCATGCCCCTTTGTAATCCTACCTCCCGCCCACTGCCCCAGTCTTCTCCCGACCCCCGACATCCACAGGCAGCCACTGATTTCTTCTGTCACTATACATGAGTTTGCATTTCCTAGAATTTTATAAAAATGAAATCATACAGAATGTACTCCTTTTTTTCTGGCTTCTTTCACCATGGTTATTTTAAGATTCACCTGTGTTGTTGCACCTATCAACAGTTCATTCCTTTTTTTTTTTTTTTTGAGGCGGAGTCTCGCTCTGTCGCCCAGGCTAGAGTGCAGTGGCCAGATCTCGGCTCACTGCAAGCTCCGCCTCCCGGGTTTACGCCATTCTCCTGCCTCAGCCTCCCAAGTAGCTGGGACTACAGGCGCCCGCCACCTCGCCCGGCTAGTTTTTTGTATTTTTTAGTAGAGACGGGGTTTCACTGTGTTAGCCAGGATGGTCTCGATCTCCTGACCTCGTGATCCGCCCGTCTCGGCCTCCCAAAGTGCTGGGATTACAGGCTTGAGCCACCGCGCCTGGCTGCAGTTCATTCCTTTTTATTGCTGTGATCGCATCAACACTTTTTCTAACTGGGAAAAAAAAAAGCTGGCCTTGTCACAGGCCATTGGAGAAATGTCCCCAGGTCCCCCAGAGTAGTCGACTTTTCTGTGTGGAAGCTCAGACATGCAGAGTCACTGCTTATTTGGGACTGTATTCTGAGAAGAAGGAATTTATACACCTGTATCCTTGCCCATCTTTAGGACCAACAATTCCCTATCAATATTTTTGTAAAAAGCACCAGAGACAATCCTGCTAACAAACGGAAATGTGTGACGCCTTGGGACATGTAAGCTGAGTGCAGAAGGACTGACAAACAAAATAATTTTTATCTTTCTTTTTTTATAACTCTTGGCAGGTAAGCAAAAAACATTTTATGAGAACAGTTTGGAACGATATATTTTGTGTACCTGGCTTTTGATATTTGGCCTGAATTTTACCAAAAGCAGGAACAGGACTCAGGGTTAACATCATGATTTCATATAATCAAATGTAATTAATTGTATGCAATTAAACATTACCTAAATGCTTGGAACATAGCGGTAAAGTAAGTCCTACACAAGTTTACTTTCTCGGTATGCCCTTAGGTTCTGTTAAAAAAAAAAAAACCATTTTGGATAGGCTAAATAAATACGTAAGAGTTCAGTTATACAACTTCACCTCTCACAACTGTAATATCTTAGGTTCCCCTAGTCCAAGAGGAAGTCATTTCCAGACATTAATAAGCACTCAAAACAATTACAACTGTTGATTAAAGTTATTCCATAATCAACGTTTATTAAACCCTAACTAAATGTCTACTGCATATGGTCTTATGGGAAGCCGGGTCTCCACAGAGACAGGTCCCTGTTTACACACAGCCACTAGAGCTGCTGGTGCTGATGGCGTCAGCACAACTCAAGGATAGAATTGAGAAGTGATGTGATGGCTCTTCCCTTCTCCAGGAACCTTCCTTCACTGAAGGGCTTTTGCTTTACCACTTCTATAACGAGAAAAAACAATTATAGCTTTGGATGGAAAATTTCTGTAATGTTGAACAAATTATTAAGATAAAATACGTTTTATCAACCCTTGCTCTTTTTTTGGTTTAAGATCTCAGCCACCACAGTCCTCAGTTTCTTCCTCCTCAATCATCCTGCAGGTGTCTTTTTTGACAACAATGAAAGTAACTGCTCCACAGTGAAAACTACACATAGCAAAGCAAGAAAAGCAGGGAGGTTAGCCAGTGTTTTTCAGAATCCACCGAGATGATAAACACTAACGGTTTAACGTAGCAGAAACTATTGATAATACCATAGAAACTAAAACGGAAAATACAGACTGGTAAAAGTTGTGTCTAACGATACCAGGAAGTTTTTAATCCTTTTTACCCCCTCAGATCCTCTGCTCAGTTTCCTTTTAAAATCTATACGACCCCACAAAGAATGCCAAATCTATACACCATTCATTTCCTTTGTTCTGCTACTTTAAGGACTTCTTCAGTTCTTAAGATTTGCCTCTTTCCCATAAACAGACAAAAGTCAAAATCTGTGCTTTTGAAGTCTTATCCATAAAACCTTTGCCTAGACCAATGTCCTGAAGCGATTCATCCATGTTTTCTTCTAGTAGTTTTATGGTTTCAGGTCTTACATTTAAGTCTTTAAACAATTTTGAGTTGGGTTTGTATATGGTGAGAAAGACAGGACTTGCCCAGCATCATTTATTGAAGAGAATATCATGATGGATATGCTAATTTCCCGAATTTGATCATCACATTGTATACATGTATTAAAATGTCATTCTGTACCCCATAAATATGTACAATTGTGTGTCAACTAAAAATAAAAAAGGCCAAAATTTGCAAAGCACTATTTTTGAGTAGGCTATGTCTCTACTTCAAACATAAATAGTAATTATTTGAAAGTAAATTATATTAATGTGAACTTTTTCCCAATATACCATATTCTCTTACACATTTTAACAATTTAAATTTGTTACATTGGGCTGGGCACAGTGGCTCACGCCTGTAATCCCAGTACTTTGGGAGGCTGAGGCGGACAGATTACTTAAGATAGGGAGTTCAAGACCAGCCTTGCCAACATGGTGAAACCCCATCTCTACTAAAAATGCAAAAATTACCCAGGTGTGGTGGCACATGCCTGTAGTACCAGCTACTCGGGAGGCTGAGGCATGAAAATTGCTTGAACCTGGGAGGTGGAGGTTGCGGTGAGCCAAAAGTGAGCCACTGCACTCCAGCCTGGGCGACAGAGTAAGGCTCAGTCTCAAATTAATTAATTAATTAATTAATTAATTGTTACATTGATACATTCACAGTGATTTTTTAAAAAATCATTGGTAGTGAAATTATTTCTTGAATACTTTGATATAACCCCCAAAATACACTTTCTTCTTGTTTTTCACCCTATGATCTCAAAATTACTGTAGGTATTATTATATCTAGTTGAAAAAGCATCTTGACATGCTTCTTGTATTAAAAGATACAATTAAAAGCCAAATGACTAGCTCAAAACTATGTTGAGTGTGACTTATTTCACATGTCAAGTATTAGAAGTCAGAATATTTACTAACAAATATGTATTTCGTGTTATATATTAATAGAGGAGAATTTTTAGTAAGCATGTCCAAATCGTATGGATTCATTCTGCATAAGACTAACCTCTTATTGCGGCTATAATTAAGTGCATATATGAACTATATATCTAGTGGAAAATAATGTCAAGGGTTTTTTTTTTTTTTTCCCTATTTCCATTTTTCTTTTTATGAGGGGGGAGGGGAACTTAATAATTTCCTAAACCACATAGATGAAGCTCTGAGCTTTTTTAATGGCTTCAGAACTCTGAGATTACAGCAATTGTCAAAAATTATACATCTCAATTTTCAGCCTAGAGCCACATAAAAGAAAGCACACTTTCAGAAAAAACCACACCTGGGTTGAAGTCTCAGTCTTCTACCTTTTTCCTGTGAAGCCGTGGGAAGCTGCCTCACCCTCTTTGAGCCCCGCCCGCCTCTTCTCCACACTGGGAGAATGACTGCTGTCTCACCCAGGGAGACCACCCAGTGGTTTCAAGAAAAGACCCTGTGGGAGCCCAGGTTTTCTTAAGAGGCAGCGATCCTCTTTGGAGATCTGGACACTGACTCGAATTTCTCCTCTGAATGAGGATGCTGAGTTTGTCCAAGAATGAGGAGAGCCCAAAGTCAAGAAGCAATCCCTCAAGCGGGACTTCAGAATTAAGTAGAAATTCCTTCAGGACAGTGACATGAGCCCACATGGAGGAGGTATAGCAAGAATTCTAAGCCTTTCTCAACTCTGGCAGGACACTACCTGCCACAGGGATGGGGCACCTTTGGCAAGACCAACCAGGGACACGTGCAGGGTGTGTGTGGGGGGGGGGGGGGGGGTGTGGTCTCTTCCCACCAATCCCTGAAGGGGCTGAGCACTCTGTCTGACATACTGTAAACATTTAAGTGGATGTCATTCCATCCCATCCCACCTTTGTTATGGATCTCATTCTGAATAAACATCACATTCCATTTCCCTGATTTATTGACTCATTAAAGAGATTCTTCTGCTGTTTCCCATACCGTTTATATTTAAAGGTGGGACTTTGCTATCAGAACTGCCTTCCACGGGTGGTAGAATTTAAATTTTGAAAGATCCCTGGCCCAAACTAGAGCATATACCAGTGATTTTTCTACACCATACCAGGGGTACCCTTCGTGAAAGCAAATAATTTTTTTAAATTAACTAAACAAATATGCAATTAATCACTGGTGTTTGGCATTATTTTTAAAATAGATTTTCCCTCAGTTGACACAGAAAAAAATAGTAGAATATAGTGGTTTAATATAAGGGTTGCTACTCACACTTTCTGAACAGCTATGCAGTGTGTATCCAAGGAAGGAAAGGAAAGTGGAAAGAAAAAGGAAGGAGGGGACTCTCTGGCTGGAAATAAATTCTTAAAAAGCTGGGACCATCTTCGATAACCACAATCTAACCAAGGGAAATCGCATCGCTGCCACCGTCAAAGACACCTGATGATTCCATCTCTTCTGCTTCTGTTGAAGACCCACAACCTTTCGATAGAGCCCATGTTTTCCTGATGTTTCAATAGTGTTCTAACAGCATTCTTTCATACATTGTTTTGTTTTGAATAGGTAATATGTTCACAACATTCAAAATCAAAATACTATAACAGAATTCATCTCATTATGTAATAGGGTATGACGAAGAAGTCTCACTTACTTCCCTTTCCCATCTTACCCCAATCTCCTGGACCCTTACAGTAAACTCTCAGGGTTTCCTTTTTACTGCCAGATGTAAGCCAATACAAATATGTTTCTATTTTCCCTCCTTTCTTATATAACAAGCAGCATAGTGCACACGTTATGTGGCACCACACTTTTTTCACTGAATGATGTGTCTGGAGGCCTCTCCATATGAATGCGTAGAGCACGCCCTCAGTCCTTTTCTTACTCCTGCCAAAGATTCCTGCGTGTGGCCCACATTCATATAAGAAGTCTTACCGACATACACTTGGAGTATATTCAGTATTTTGCTACTGAAAGCAATGCTGTGACTAAATACCCTGTTGAGACGAAGAGTAAATGCTTTTATGATTTTAATAAATACTGCCAAAACGCCCTCGATAGGTGTTGTATAATAGTTTGCACTAACATTAGCTCAGGAGCCAAGGCCATAGAACTAACTGGTAGAAGAATACAATGAGACTGTAGGTCCCAGACAAAGATCCAGGGCTTTGCTGATAAAAGAACACCAGCTCAACCCTCTTACGCAGCTCCCACTTAGATAAAGCAACAGTTGAGCACCCACAGACAAGATTCCCAGGGCTGCCTTCCTCACCCTTGCTGTTTGCATCTCGTCTCTCCCCTAAAAGAAGAAAAGAGTGTCTTCTGGACTCAGTAAACGTGGCTGGCAATCATAGGAAGAGGAGGCATTTTTAAAGCCTGAAGCATCCATGTGGGAATACAAACACTAATTCTGTTTCCAAAGCCCACCTCACACGCAGCATGAAGTCATTCACGACTTACACTTCATCTCTACCTAGGGCCTTACAAACCTGGCAATGCCACCACTGTGACTCTTTAAGAGCGCCATATATATCCTATGTGTCCACACAACCATGTACCCTGGAGTCCAGTGCTGCGGAGTGCCAAGTGGAATAAAACCATTCCTACTACAAAGTTAATGGTAAATACCACCTCTTCCCTCTCAGAGAGGGTAATAAAAACCTCCAGTGTGGGACCTCCCAAGCACACAGCAGAAGATATTAACACTGTTTCAGCCACAACGACTCCTGCTAAGACATACACAAAGCAACAGGGGGAAAATAACAGGCAGGCGATTTCCTCCACCATTGGCAATGGCGTAACTGGTCCCACAGCTGTTATTCTTCTGCTTGGCAGAAAGACCAGTGTGTGAAAGTGTAGTTCCACACTGTTTCCCTGGGACTCCTCTACACAGGGATCCTTCTGACTAGGGCTTGGATCATAAGACGATATGATCGTTTTTCTACCTCACAAGGAAATGAGAAATGGAGTATGGCACCAGTTAATGGGCCCCTCATTCTGAAATCTGGGTATGGGTTCAGAGGCACTAGGTTAAGTGATCACTCCCCTGCTCTCTATCAAGCAGCAGAGGGGACAGTCCAACAGCATCCCAGCCTCAGGGAAAGCCACAGCACAGCCCTTTGGTCTTCGATCCTCTCATCAACCCATTCTCGAAGGAAACCATCTTCAGATCCCTGCAGGCTACACAGAGAGGCATTGTAGACAGAAGGCTCACACACCAGCCTCCATAAAGCTGGTCGGTTGGGGGGCAGCCTGGATCTAAGAGCCAACACAGATCTAGAAGCAAATCCCAGCTTTATCACTTGCAGCTGAGTGACTTCAGGCCAGTTACTTAACCTCGCGCTGCTTCAATTTTGTCAAAAATAAGAATATCTCACAGAGTTTCTGTGACAATTCAGCATGGAAAAGTGTGTAAAAAACCTAACACAATACCTGGCACCTCATAAACACTCAGTGGGTATTTTTTTTTTCACTGAATGTCATGAAATTCAGCTCATAATCTGAAATATCTCACTTTTTAATAAAATATGAAAAAATAAACATTTCTAAATTGTGTTCCTAACTGACATTTACTGTTCATTTACTATGTGCTAGGCACTGTGCTAAACATTTCCCATGCCTCCTCTCACTTCATGCTTACGCTGATGTGAGGCTGGCATATACACTGCACAATCATTACTTTCATTCCCACTTTGCAGATGAGGGAAATGTGACTGCGACAGCTTACATATCTAATCTCGGTTTACAGTAGAGAGTAAATGCCAGGATCAGAACCAGGTGTGTGGCACAGCACAGCCCCATGCTGCCCTCCACTGGAGCAGACAGTGCAACACCACATTAACTCAGCTTCCAACACAAAGCACACTCATGAGACCAAGAAGGCACGGTCTGTGTCCTTGTTCTCCTGACACACAACAGTGACATTTATAGTTTTAAAAAGGGAGAGAGAGAGAAAGAAAGAAAGAGAACCAAATAGTCATAGTCTAAGTTGAAAGACAAAAGGCGATATGGTTTGGCTGTGTCCCCACCCAAATCTCATCTTGAATTCCCACGTGTTGTGGGAGGGACCCAGTGGGAGGTAACTGAATCATGGGGGCAGGTTTTCCCATGTTGTTCTCGTGATAGTGAATAAGTCTCATGAGATCTGATGGGTTTAAAAACAGGAATTTCCCTGCACAAGCTCTCTTCTCTTATCTGCCACCATGTGAGATATGCCTTTCATCTTCCGCCATGATTGTGAGGCCTCCCCAGCCATGTGAAACTGTGAGTCCATTAAGCCTAGTTTTCCTCCCAGTCTCAGGTATGTTTTTATCAGCAATGTGAAAACAAACTAATACAGTACATTGGTGCCAGCAGAGTGGGGCACTGCTGAAAACACATCCAAAAATGCGGAAGTGACTTTGAAACTGTAAAAGGAAGAGGTTGGAACAGTTTGGAGGGCTCAGAAGAAAACAGAAAAATGTGGGAAAGTTTGAAATTCCCTAGAGACTTGTTGAATGGCTTTGACCAAAAGCTGATCGCGATATGGACAATGAAGTCCAGGCTGAGGTGGTCTCAGATGGAGATGAGGAACTTGTTGGGAACTGGAGCAAAGGTAACTCTTGTTATGTTTCAGGAAAGGGACTGGCGGCATTTTGCCTCTGGTCTAGAGATTTGTGGAACTTTGAACTTGGGAGACATGATTTAGGGTATCTGGCAGAAGAAATATCTAAGCAGCAAAGCATTCAAGAGGTGACTTGGGTGCTGTTAAAGGTATTTGGCTTTATAAGGAAAGCAGAGCATAAAAATTTGGAAAATCTATAGCCTGACAATGCGATAGAAAAGAAAATCCCATTTTCTGAGAAGAAATTCAAGCTGGCTGCAGAATGTTAATCCCCAAGACAATGAGGAAAATGTCTCTGGGACATGTCAGAGGTATTGGTGGCAGCTCTTCTCATCACAGGCCTGGAGGCCTAGTAGCAAAAAGTGGTTTCATGGGCCAGGCCCAGGATCCCCATGCTGTGTGCCTAGAGACTTGGTGCCCTGTGTCCCAGTCATTACTGGGGTCAACGCAGAGCTCGGGCCGTGACTTCAGAGGGTGCAGACCTCAAACCTTAGCAGCTTCCATGTGGTGTTGAGCCTGTGAGTACACAGAAGTCAAGAATTGAGGTTTGGGAACCTCCACCTAGATTTCAGAAGATGCATGGAAACGCCTGGATGCCCAGGCAGAAGTTTGCTGTAGGGGCAGGGTCCTCATGGAGAACCTCTGCTAGGGCAGTGCAGAAGGGAAACGTGGGGTAGGTGCCCCCACACAGAGTCCCTACTGGGGCACCACTTAGTGGAGCTGTGAGAAGAGGGACGCTGTCCTCCAGACCCCAGAATGGTAGATCCACAACAGCTTGCACCAGGCACCTGGAAAAGCCGCAGACACTCAACACCAGCCCATGGAAGCAGCTAGGAAGGAGGCTGTACCCTGCAAAGCCACAGGAGCAGAGCTGCCCATCTTGCATCAGCACACGTCTTGCATCAGCCTGACCTGTATGTGAGACATGGAGTCAAAGGAGATCATTTTGGAGCTTTAAGATTTGACTGCCCCACTGGATTTCACACTCGCATGGGGCCTGTAGCCCCTTTGTTTTGGCCAACTTCTCCCATTTGGAAAGGCTGTATTTACCCAATGTCAGTACTCCCATTGTGTCTAAGAAGTAACTAACTTGCTTTTGATTTTACAGGGTCATAGACAAAAACGACTTGCCCTGTCTCAGATGAGGTTTGAGACTGTGAACTTTTGAGTTAATGCTGAAATGAATTAAGACTTTGAGGGACTGTTGAGAAGGCATGACTGGTTTTGAAATGTGAGGACATGAGATTTGGGAGGGGACAGGGATGGAATGATACCGCCTGGCTGTGTCCCCACCCAAATCTCATCTTGAATTCCCATGCGTTGTGGGAGGGGCCCAGTGGGAGGTAACTGAATCATGGGGATGGGTCTCTCCCGTGCTGTTCTTGTTATAGTGAATAAGTCTCACGAGATATGATGGTTTAAAAAACGGGAGTTTCCCTGCACAAGCTCTCCTCTCTTTTCTGCCGCCATGTGAGATGTGTCTTTCACCTTCCACCATGATTGTAAGGACTCACCAGCCAGGTGGAACTGTAACTCCATTAAACCTGTTTTTCTTTCCAGTCTCAGGTATGTCTTTATCAGCAGTGTGAAAACAGACTAATACAAAATGTAAACCTCCACAGGCCAGAAACAAAACAGGAAGAGAGGATAAAGTGAGCCTGCTGGGCTTGGAGTCCACAACCAAGAAGAACCAGGAGCCTGCCTCCTGCAGGATGGCACACGGCGGGCTTGTGGCAGGAAGGAGGCAAAAAGCTTCGAGTCAGAGGCTGGGATGGGATAAGCTCCATGATGGTGCCAGAAGGAAGTCAAATACTGTCACCTAAATGCAGCATGGGGCTGTAGCCCTAAGGAGCTGTAAGATTAGGGATCCAAGTCTTGGGCATAGAATCAGCGCCAGCCCCTCATTGTATGGGTGCTAGACATCTGATGGATCCCTAGGAAATCTCATTCTGGATTTCAAGCCTAGAGAATTGGGTGGAATCATCTGCAAAACCACTTATAGGGTGAAAAGCAAGAGACAGGGGATAGGGGGAGAAGGACAGGAAGAAAGAAAACAGAGAAAGGGTAAAGAACAAAAAAACCTTCCTCTGAATATGACCCTGCAACCCAGAATTCTAAAACACATGGATAAATCTAATGCTAAGTAATACAGCCAGCAAAACAAATAATCAAACATTAACTTACCTCAGATAAGATTATTTTTATGAAACAATCTGAAACTTTAAAATAAGTGTGTTTTAGATCTCCTAAGAGATACATGAAAGCATAACTCACTGATGTGTTCTAGAAAATAAAATTCACAAAAATTTTGGTTTTGTAAACCAGATCTAAAAATGCATCTTCAGGATTGTATCCATCTCCCAGTCAAATTCTTCTCTGAGAAGGAAAACACTAGCCACCCTTTCAAAGAGTTCCTGTCACAAACATTAAGCTGCATCAGAAAAGAAGACCAAAAAAGGCACAGAGAGTAAGTGATGAGAGAGATGTAAGAATATAACGAAGGCGAAGAGGGGAATGAGATGTAATAAAAATCGCAGGAAGGAAGGTCCAGAGGGAGTAGCCAAACGATTCAAATGAAAAAGAGAAACTTCCACATCGGGACAGGACAGAATAATAAACCAGTTTTACCCCCCCCATATGAAAAACTGAAAAATAAAATAAAATAAAAAACAGACAAATACATAAAATAACACCACTCAAAACATGGGACACCAGTTGACCAAGGACACAGACCCCCCAGAGGGGCGAGACCTAACAGTGCTCCAGGAAGGAAGGAGAGCACGGAGAGCCCAACAGTCTCTTTGATTTGAGGAGACAGAGCCGGGAGTCTGGACAAGCCAGGATAGCTAGAATTCTCAGGGCAGAGTAAAGGAGAGAAGAGAGCTGTGCAGAGAACTCTGGAGATCTGCAGAGGAACCCCTTCAGTATTCAGCTGAACACCGATCCTGTGTGTTGAAAAATCTACCTGCGGTCGGGGAACAAATCCTCAACAGGATTAGAGGGAATAAAGATGGAGCTCACACAGGACCAGGAATAGTGCCAGTTCTCAACAGCCAAGCGGAAAAGCCTCATAATTCACGGGTTATCAATTACAGAGCTGAGACAGGTCTGGCATAGGTAGTGGGCAAAACTATCCCCAGACTAAACTCTATACTGGTCCTGCCTAATAAGGCTTAAAAAGACCTAAAAGGATCAAAGTGTTTCTAAGTAATCCCAGAACAAAGCTCATGGATATCAGGAAGGTAAAAATACCCAATGCATCAGAAGGTAAAATTAATGATGTTTGGCAATATCCTACAGTAAATTACCAGGCACGCAAAATAGAAACAAAATACATAAAGAACAGAAAAATCAAAAGCAATTCACCAAGGAATGACAGATGTCGGAATTAGTAGGAAAAAATGAGTTAAAATATGTATTATAATAATATTTGCTATGTTCAAAAAGCTAGAGGAAAGACTAAACATTTTAAGTTGAAACAGGGATGATATTAAAAATATCCAAACTGAAGCAAATGAATGAAAAATACACAGGACGGAGTTAATAGAAAATTAAACACTGTAGAGGAAATATTGGTAAATTTGAAGATAAAGCAATATTAATTATCCAAAATGCAATACAGAAGAAAAAAAAATCACTGAAAGAAAAATGAACAGAGCACCAGCAGTGGAAAAGTTTTAAGTGGCCACATACACATGCAAGTGGAGTACCTAAAGGAGGAGAGTGACAGAAAATATTTGAAGAAATAACTGACCAAAATTTCCAAGATTTCATGAAAAACATAAATCCAAGAAGCTCAACCAATTCCAAACATAAGAAATCTGAAGAAAACTTTAACTACGTACATCATAAGCAAACTGCCTAAAATCAGTGACAAACAAAACACTGCAAAACCAGTCAGAGAGAAGAGACACATTAGGTACAGAAAAACAAAGACAAGCAAAGTTGAGAGCAGATTCCTCACAGGAAACAGTGCAAGTGAGAAGAGATAGGAATAACATCTCTAAAAACTGAAAAGGGCCGGGGCACAGTGGCTCACACCTGTAATCCAAGCACTCGGGGAGGCAGAGGGAGGAGAATCACTTGAGGCCAGGAGTTCAAGACCATCCTGGACAACATGGTGAGACCCCATCTCTCTATAATTTTTTTTTTTTAATTTTAAAAGTTAGCAGGGTGTGGTGGTGCACACCTGTAGTCCCAGGTCTTCAGGAGGCTGAAGTAAGAGGATCCTTTGAGCCCAGGACTTGGGGGCTGCAGTGGGCCATGATCACGCCATTGTACTCCAGCCTGAGTGACAGAGCAAGACTCAATCTCAAAAATAAATAAATAAAAGTAAAAAAACTATTAATCTAGAATTCCTTTCCCGTGAAAATATCTCAAAAAAAAAAAAGACAAGATGAAGGCTTTATCGGACATACAAATGCAAAAGAATTCATCACTAGCAGAAGCAGGCCTTCGGTTGTGCAGAAGGAAAAATCGGTTGGGAACCCAGATGAAGAACACTGCAGATGGTAAGGACCTAGCAGATATAAAGGCTTTTCTTATTATGTAAATCTCTTTAAAAGCTGATCAACTACTCAAAGCAAAAATAATCATAACATATTTAGGAGTTGATAGCATACATAAGAATTAAAATATGTGACGGCACAAAGGCCAAGATGGGAAAAAGGGAAGTCTGCTGTTCTTACCCTATACAGGAGTGGGGTAACAACACTCAAAGTGAGACTGTGATAACTGTAAACCCTAAAGCAACTGCTACAATAACAAAACAAAAAGTTACAGCTCATAAGACAAAGGAAATAAAATGGAGTAATAAAAAATACAATTACTCCAAACAAAGTAAGAGAAGAAACAAAATGTTACTCATAGAAAACAAATAGCAAAATGATCATTTAAATCCAACTACATCAACAATAACATCAAATGCAAACAATCTAATTAAAATCACTTTGAAAAAAGAACAAAGCTACAAGAATTCAACCGATTTCAAGACTTATTATAAAGCTACTGTGATAAAGACAGTGAAGTATTGGGTCAAGATAGACAAATAATAGATGCATGGAACAGAATAGAGAGTCCAGAAATAGCCCCAGACATATATGGTTAATTGATTCCAGACAACGGTACAAAGGCTTTGCAGTGCAGAAGGAAAGGTCATTTCAACAAATGATGCTGGAACAACTGGATATCAATATGCAAAACAAAATTTCAATCTGTACCTCAGATCATCCATAAAATTCTTCAAAGTAATCATAAATCTAAATATAAAACTGAAACTATAAAACTTCTACAAGAAAACATAGTAGAAAAATCTTTGTGACCTTGGGTTAGGAAAGATGTCTGAGAAACAATATCAAAAGCAAAATCCATAAGAGAAAAAAATTGGTTAATTGGGTTTCATCAAAGTTAAGGAACTTCTGCTCTTTGAGGGACAACATTAATAAAAAGGCTGAGTGAAAATATTGCAAATCCCACATCCCACAAAAGAATCATATCCAAAATTCACAAAGTTTCAAAAATCAATAAAAAGATAATAGGGTCAGGTGCAGTAGCTCACACCTCTAATCCTAGCACTCTGGGAGGCCAATGTGGGCAGACTGCTTGAACCCCAAGAGTTCAAGGCCAGCCTGGACAATATAGTGAGGCCCTATCTTCACAAAATATGAACAAATTAGCTGACACTGTGATGAGTGCCTGTAATCCCAGCTACTTGGGAGGCTTAAGTGAGAGGATCACTTGACCTGGGAGGTCAAGGATGCAGTGAGCTAAGATCATGCCACTTCACTTCAGCCTGGGCAAAAGAGCAAGACCAAAAAAAAAAAAAAGGAAAGAAAGAAAACAAACGGGCAAAATATTTGAATACTTTGCCAAATAGTTACATGAATGCAAATAAGTACATAATATTCAGCATCATTATCGACTAAGAAAATACAAATTAGGCAGGGAGCGGTGGCTCATGCCTGTAATCCCAACACTTTGGGAGGCCGAGGTGGGTGAATCACCTGAGGTCAGGAGTTCTAGGCCAGCCTGGTTAACATGGCGAAACCCTGTCTTTACTAAAAATACAAAAATTACCCAGGCATGGTGGCGTGCACCTGTAATCCCAGCTACTTGGGAGGCTGAGGTGGGAGAGAACTGCTTGAATCCAGGAGGTGGAGGTTGCAGTGAACTGAGATCGCACCACTGCACTCTAGCCTTGGCAAGAGAGCAAGACTCTGTCTCAAAACAAGAAAAGAAAAGAAAAGACAAATTAAAATCATAATCAGATACTACTACACTCCTATCAGAATGGCTAAAATTACAATGACTATAATAAGTGCCAGCAAAGATGAGGAGCAACTTCCACTCCTAGGCACTGCTAGCGGAAATGTAACATGGTACAACCAGTTGAACAATTTGACAGTTTCTTTAAAAGTTAGTCATGGCCGGGTGCGGTGGCTCACGCCTGTAATCCCAGCACTTTGGGAGGCCGCGGCAGGTGGATCATGAGGTCAGGAGATCCAGACCAGCCTGACCAAGTTGGTGAAACCCCATCTCTACTAAAAATACAAAAAAAATTACCCAGGCGTGCTGGCGGGCGCCTGTAATCTCAGCTCCTTGTGGGGCTGAAGCAGAGAATTGCTTGAACCCAGGAGGTGGAGGTTGCAGTAAGCCGAGATCGTGCCACTGCACTCCAGTCTGGGCGACACAACAAGACTCTGTCTCAAAAAAGCAAAAAAACAGTCATAGACCTACCATGCAGACATTCCATTTGTAGCTATTTACTCAAGAAAAATAAAAGCTATGTCCATATAAAGACTTGTCCACAAATATTTCTAGAAGCTTCATTTGTAATAGCCAAAACCTGGAAACAACCCAAATAGCCAACAAGAGGTGGATGAATAAACATATTGTAGAATATCAACACCATGTAACCCCCTACTTAGTAGCAAAAAGGAATGAAGTATTGATAACATGCTACAAAATGCATGCATCTCAAAATAATTATGCTGCATGAAAGAAGCCAGAGAGAATACATACAATAGGATTTCACTGAACATAAATCTAGAAAATGCTAACCAACCTACAGTAACAGAAAGCAGATCACTAGTTACCTAGGCCTGGTGGGTAGGGAGAGTGGGCAGAAGAGGTGGTAGAGGGACAGTGAAGGAGCAGAAGGAAACGTTTTGGGGTGATGAGTATATCTTGATTGTGGTGATGGTGTAGTGTGTGTATAATTATGTCAAAAGTTATTAAATGGTACACTTTAGCTTATTGGAAGCCCATTATAATTCAACAAATAAAAGAGTAAGCAGAAAGATTCAGCATGATAAATTTTTTCCCCAATCTATTGAATTTTATAATTTGGAAATCAATTGTGACCTCAACAGAAACCATTACAATGAACTAACCACCACTGCCTGTGTTGGGCAGTAATTGGAAGGTATATTTCATAAACTGTAGCTGAAAGGACAGCAAGTTTCCAGAGAAAGATGGATAGTCAAATAATGGTAGCTGTTTGTTTTATCGTGAGATGACATAGTTTAGAATATATTTAAAGCTGATGAAACAAAATTCTAGAGAAACTGATGGGCTGGTAATCAGCAGTCCAGCTAAGCACAAAATCCACACCCAGTCACCTAGATTTTCTCAGTAAAATACAGCTTTTACTCTGACACAGACTAGAAAAACAGAGACTGAAAAACTGGTGTAGAGTAACAGAAAAAAGGAATTTGTACAGTGAGCTGACCAAAAATAGAAAGAAGAGAGCCACCAACCTTGACTTGGCTAAGGTGGCAAATCTGAGCCGCTACAGGAGCGGGAAGCACAAAGAGATTTGGGCACCGATTCAAGGCTAGGCTTTCATGGAGTGTCTAGTGCAAGTCAAAGGAGTGAATGAGTTAAAGTGGTTGATAACAGAGTTCCGATAACTAACTTTATACTGATGATCAATTCCTCAGTAGAGCTAGGAGAGGCCAGAAGAGAAGTGGCTGAAATCAATCAGGAAATTGAGCTTTCCACGAACCTAAAGAGTAGAAAGAGAATCTTCCCTCTCCCCCTAAATCTTAATGGTTTCTAGGTCACCTGTATACCAACCACCTAAGAGTTATTAGTAGCAGTAAAAATAGTTTGTAATGGGTGTAGTTCCAGGCACACTGATGGTTTTCATTACAGTAGCCCTAAAATTTTCAGTGCCTTTTTCTCTGTATCTTAAGATCCAATAATTTTATTTTAATTAGCATAAAACCCCAAATAATTTCAATGTATTATTTCCCTAGATTAGTGAACCTCTCTGTTATCCTCTGCCCAACTGCCATAGAATCAGGAAGGTTTTTGGGCTCCTTAAAAGTATCATAGTTCAGCTCAATCACTGCTATCTCAAATTTTCTCTAAAGAGGTTCCCTTGTACCAATTCCTTAGCCCCGAAAGATCAACCCTAGAATACATTTTCCCCATTCACTAGACATCTAAGGAAAAGTGGGTCTTAGGCCTCCCTCCACCTGATTCCTAGGGTGATGTCTTATTTCCACTGAGTCCCTCCACTGGCTTAAAGCGAGGCACTTCACTTTTCATAGTTAATGATCCCAAGTCTCAGAGGTTGAAGGTGTTGGCCCGTTTTTATCGGAAAGAGCAACCTGCTCTAGACTACATCTAAGCTACGGTGAGGCGAGTACAGACAAGTCAAAATGGCTTGAATGCAACAACTGCCGTGGCTACTTCACTGCCAAGCGGTACTCTGAGAAGGATAACACTCCTCAAGCCAGGCAACACCAGCCAGCCCAAAAGAGCTGATTTAAAAAATTATTAAAGTGATACATACTTAAAATTTTTGATGTGATTCCATTTAGGAAGAATGTAGCACTAACAATTATAAACCTAATTCTTACTCTCAATCCCTTTCACTTCATTTATACTAACACAGCCTCATGGACAAAAAATATGAAAAGATACGGAAGACATGATTCCTTATTACCATGATCAAGCGATTTCACTCCTGACCAGGACATCACTCACAACACAGGGCCCCAGAACGTTTCTGCTGGATGGGACCGTATATAGGTCCCTATGCAGGTTGGGCTGGCAAGCAAGTTATCTGAAGGGAATCAACACCTGTGGATGGAAGACAGTGGCAGCAAACTGGGCAGAGGGAGAAGCCAACAAACTACAATCAGGCCAGTGAAGCCTTTACCTTGCCAGAGGTCTGGAGCAGACAGCCCATTAGAATGGCCCATGGAGGGCCTTTGTATTCTTGCCACATTCAGTCTTCAGATGTGGGCTGCCCTGGGAAGGGCATGTCTTTGGGCAAGGAGGCTCCCTGCAGCTAAGGCAGTTCCCCAAGAAGCTGACAGCTGGAGGCGATCTGCAATCCCATCAGCCTGGACCCTTGGAGGGGATGCTGGGAGGTGCACTTCAATGACCACCACAGGTCTTTCAACAAGCAAAGACAAGACGTGACTCCCCCATGGCGACATACCTTGTCAAAAACGGAGGGTCCCAATCCATCTCTCCTTCACACTCATTAATCTAAACCGTGCTATGAGGCCAATCCTTTAGAAAGGGAAATGCCAATGTTTAGCAAAGAAACTGTGCCAAAGAAAGGCTGTAAACTCAAGGACAGAAAGAGAAATTTAAAAGTTAGAAATCCTAAATCCCCACCTTACTTACTCTGAAAGAAATGATCTACCAAGCACAGTACAAAATATACAGAAAACACTTGAGAAATATTAAAAATGACAACAAAATCCACAAGCATAAAAATAGTCTAAAGGGTTATTTTATTTCTTTTTTTCTAATTCTAAAATGATAACCTCTCTTATAATAGCCTTAGGATGCTGGTACAATTGAAATGTTAGCAGAAAATAATAAACCACATTTGGACAGGAAAAAAACCTGAAACTAAAGCAGCTGTAATAACACACTGCCACAAGGAAATAGTGTGTTCCAATTTTTAATTTTGTTTTTCAAGAACAAAGGAATCCAATAATAATAATAACAAAAGGTGAAAAGCCTAGACCATAAACACAAATATAAAAAGAGTTGCTGAATATTTCTGAGGCCTGTAGAGGTAGTTCCCATTCATCACTAACTGTAGAAAGAGTGAACCTTAAGTTTTTAAATGGTCTTTGCTACCCAGAATATAACTGGATATGATGTAGTAAATGGAGGCTTTACCACAAGCTAGCTACCAGGAGGCACAGAATGGGGAGAGAAGGTAAAGGAAAGAGTCAGAGGCAGCACCTAGAGAGAGGTCATTTTTTTTTTTTTTCTTTTTAAAAGAGACAGGATCTCAGTCTATTGCCCAGATTGGAGTACAGTAGCATGATCATGTCTCCCTGCAGCCTTGGACTCCTGGGCTTAAGCAATCCTCCTGCCTCAGCCTCCTAAGTAGCTGGGACTACAGGCGTGAGCCATTGCGCCTGGCCCCGAGGGGATTTTTGTTTTGTTTTGTTTTTTTGGGGGGATGACATCGTGGCTTTTGTAGACCTCACAGTCTCTGAAATATTACTAATAAGATTTCTTTGTATCTTATCAAAAAGCTAACTTCTGGTATGGCCGTAGAAGTCAGACTGGGGGCTCCAACTGCCTCAAATACTTACCAGTCCTGTGATTTTTACGTGGCACTTTATTTCTCTGTGTCTAGGTTCCGTCATCTGAAAAACGGAGATTGTAACACCCGTATCATAGATGCAGGTCAAAAGAAAAAAACTCCTTGTCAACATGCTTAGCACAGGGTTTCACACTGCTACTATTATCTCTATTGTTACCATTATCACCATTATTATTGCTATTATTAATCTAAATTTAATCCGGGTTGATGGCACCTAGACAGGTTTACCAAGATGTTTTCAGAAGCTAGCAAAATTACTTAATAAACCAACCAACAGCAAGAACCCAAAACCCATAACTAAATAGTGCTTCTGAAATGCCTGAAATAGAACAAGGTGGCCAGGCACGGTGGCTCACACCTGTAATCCCAGCACTTTGGGTGTCCGAAGTGGGTGAATCACCTGAAGTCAGTAGTTCAAGACCAGCCTGGCCAACACGGTGAAAACCCATCTCTACTAAAAATACAACATACAAAAAAGTAGCCAGGTGTGGTGGTGCACGCCTATAATCCCAGCTACACAGGAGGCTGAAGCTTGAGAATCGCTTGAACCCAGGAGGTGGAGGTTGCAGTGAACTGAGATCGCGCCACTGCACTCCAGCTTGCATGACAGACTCCGTCTCAAAAAAAAAAAAAACACAAAAATGAACAAAGCACTTTTCTTTAGATTTCAGAAGAAACAGCTGAGAATCCTGAAACAGTTGTTAACATTCAGTGTGAGCATGAAGGAAGCACACAGCACTGTCTGTGTTCTGTGATATAGACCCACTCACCCTTCTAGTTCATCAGATGGGCCCGGGCTCCGGTCACCTTCCCACTTCACATCTCCCCCGAGAGGCAATACAGCGGACATCACAAACACGGCAAACACAGTCGGGGACAAGCTCACACACCTCTACAAGAACAGCTCATGGCAACACACCCGGAAGAAATACACCAGGGCATGGCAAGGGTATGTGAATGAGGTGCCTTTCAGCAGTCTCAGGATGCCTGGCCACCGTGTGGATGGGGTTAACAATGACCATGGCTCAAAGGAAAGAAGAAAAAGAAAAGGCTTTCTTCCCAGATAGATTCTAGTGTATGAGAACCAACGTGTATTCTCCAAGCAGGTGAATTTTTAAACTTTAATTCCATTCCATGATTCTGCCAACTCAGTCTCACAGACAAAAAATTTGAACATTTATAAAATAGCAACATCGATATGTAATAAAAGCTGACTACTGAAGTCTAGGCTGACAATATTTTTTAAAAAATAAAGCAAACATATGCCTAAATGAAAGAAGCTACAACTTCACTGCTATTCTAAAATTTAAGATTCTTTATTTTTTCTTTTTTGGAGACGGAGTCTCGCTCTGTCGCCCAGGCTGGAGTGCAGTGGCGCAATCTCAACTCACTGCAACCTCCGCCTCCCAGTTTCAAGCGATTCTCCTGCCTCAGGCTCCGGAGTAGCTGGGACTACAGGTGCCCGCCACCATGCCTGGCTAATTTTTTGTATTTTTAGTAGAGACGAGGTTTCACCATGTTAGCCAGGATGGTCTCGATCTCCTGAGCTAGTGATCCGCCCGCCTCAGCCTCCCAAAGTGCTGGGATTACAGGCATGAGCCACCACGCCCGGCCCAAATTTAAGATTCTTAATTCTTGTCCAGGATCGTGCCCACCATGTCAGGACGGGCATCACAGTCAGAAAAGATATATTGCAGAAATGGTTTTTTATAAGGAAACCTGCCATCTGGTTTTGAAAGCTACGGAAATATGAATATAAAAAATAATACAAAGGAAAGTCTAGGACCGTATTTTCAGAGAGATATATATCCTGAAACACCTTGGAAAGCTTACATAATCTATACAGAGGCTAGTACATGGCTTATTTTTTAAAAATATCTGCTGGTGCAGATATGAAAGCCACCATCAGCACCAGTAAGGCTGTGGTGCTACAGTCTGGCGGTACACTGCTCCTTCTCGCTTCCTTAGACGTGATAAAGGCAAATCAACCACGACCGTTGTTCTTTGATCGTATTACTCTTTCCTCATGTGCTCCCTGCTTTTACTGTCTTGTCTTAACTTTCCTTCCCTTCCCTCCTCCTTCCCTTTGTTCATATTTACGCATTTATTTGATATTTTCTACTTACAAGGCATCTTTCACGTTATCTTGTTTTATTCTCAAGTGAAGTAAGTATCACCGCAACTTTTAAAAGTTAGAAAACTGAGATCTGAAGTGCTACGTGACCCGTTCAGGACTTCAGAGTAAGGGGATGAACAAGAGCTTCATTTTAAATTTTCTGATTCTACACTACCGTTTCTCCACGGTCATAAGAGTCTGCTGCCAATCATTTTTCTTCCCCTTGCCTCTTCTTTCCTTCTTTCCATAGACTGTGCTGCATCATGCTTGCTCTCCACTAGTACTTGTGTCACCTACTTTGTCATTTTTCACCCCATTCGTCTGCCCCTCCCCTTGCTTATCCCTTCCCAAGGCTAATTCCCACTTCTCCTCTAGGTGTCAGTATGCATGTGCCTCACCAGGAGCCTTCCAGGAGCACAGGCTGGGTTCAGGAGGAGGCTCCCTGCCTGTGGCACCAACAGCAAATCATTTGATCATAGAAATGTGTAGGATGACATAAATAAGGAAGGTGCTAAAAAAATTCTCTCCATAGTTTGACAACAGAAAAATTCAGATGAGCCTGAATCTTTCTGTAAAGACAGAACACTATCTCCTTAAAATACCAGAATCCCTTCTACCTTACCCTGCCTGTAAAATGGCCTGAACAGCACAATCCATCTCCCTGTATTTGTGTTAAATAGATTATATAACTGTTTAAAATATTACAATTCCTTTCTTTTATCATGAAAGCAAAGAGATGCTGGCTATCATAGGTTTTTCACATCAGCAATTTCTGTTTGAAACCTATTTCACTATTATGCCATTTTAATGAAATATATCAAACCTAGAGACAGGAAGAGAAAATAGCAACCACGCATATACTCATTATCCAGTTTTATCAAACTATAACATTTTGTCATATTTAACTTTAGTTTTTAAAAAGTAAAACATTATAAATACATTTGAAACATGGTTTCCACCCCTCCCTAACGCCATTTCCCACTTCCTAGAAAAACATTACCTTGAAGTTGATGTACACTTTTTGAAAATATATCTATATTAAAAATATACAGGATTAGCTAGTGGTTTCTTATATATTACATGAACTATGCATTTGGCAATACGGCAGTCAAGATATTCTAACAAACTTTGCTAAACAGAGCAGGAGAGGCTTAATAAATTACAACAAGATTCTCTTTAAATACATATTTGAGTTCAGGCATAAGTAGGGGAAATCTGGAGTATGAAAAAATAGAGGTGAATCAAGAATAGTTAGTACTAAAGTCCCAGTTGGAAGAATGGTGACCATGAATCCTAACTAAGGCCAGAACTTTGTGCTACACTCTATTTCTCTACATCTTTGTCAACAATTCAAAACGTTAGATTGAAAAAATTACTTCCCATTTGAAAATGCTCCTGGTGGTTTTCTTTTGTTTTGCCCTGAATACTAATAAAGATAAGCATCTTTTCATATATTTATTGGTCATTCTATATATATCATTTGCCACCTTCATGTTCACCCATTTTTCTCTTAAGTTGCAATTTCTGTTTGCTTATATGGAGGAGTCCTTTATAAATGCCAAATGTGTATTTGACATACCACGGGACTCCTGTTAGAATGGCTACAATTAAAATGACTACCCTTATCAAGTGTTGCTGAAGATGTACAGCAACTGGAATTTTCATAGACTACTGGTAGGAATTGAGATGGTGAAACCACTTCAGAAAATAGTTTAGCAGTTTTGCTTTTTTTTTTTTTTTAAGTTAAACATACACCCACTATTTGATCTAGTCATTCCCTCTTGGGTATTTACTCAAGAGAAGTAAAAACTTAGGACCCAGAAAGAATCATCCATGAATGTTCAGCGATGCTTTACTAGTAAGAGCAAAAAACTGGAAACTACCCAGATATCTATCAATGAGTGGATGCATAAACAAATCATGGAATTGAATACTTTATAAATGCCAAATATGTATTTGACATACCACTAGACTCCTGTTAGAATGGCTACAATTAAAATGACTAACCCTATCAAGTGTTGCTGAAGATGTACAGCAACTGGAATTTTCATAGACTACTGGTGGGAATCGAAATGGTGCAACCACTTCAGAAAATAGCTTAGCAGTTTTTTTGTGTTTTTTTTTTTTTTCAAGTTAAACATATACCTACGTTTATGAGGAGTGAAAACTTAGGACCCAGACAGACTCATCCATGAATGATCATAGACACTTTGCTGATAACAGCAAAAAAACTAGAAACTACCCAGATACCTACCAATGAATGTATGGATAAACAAATCGTGGAATGGAATACTGATTAACAATAAAAAGGAATCAACTACTGATATACACTATGACATGGATGAATTTCAACATAATTATTTTAAGTAAAACAAGCCAGACAAAAAAGAGCACATATTCTAAGATTCCATTTATATAAACCTAAAAAATGCAAACTAATTAATGGCACCAGAAAGCAGATCACATGTGGCCTGGGGTGAGATGTGGTAAGCGCAGAAGGGAAGGACTGCCAATGAGCAGGAGGAAACTGCTGGGGACAATGAAGGTGTTCATCTATTGATTCTGCTGGTAGCTTCATGGCATGAACTTGCAAGACGTCAAAACTTGTAAGATTGTGCAAGTACGTTCATGTTCAGTTCATTGTATGTCAACTTATCAAAATGTATACTTTAGATATGTATAGCTTACTTTATGTTAATTATACCTCAACAAAACTGATTTTTAAAAAAGCTCACAAGAATAAGACAGTAAAGGAGAATCCCAACCACAGTAGGTATCTGTCTTCTCAAATAAGAAATATAAGTATTTCTTAAAGATAGTCACAATTAAGAAAATCCACCAACCTTCTCTTTATATCGTGCTTTAAAAAAACAAAATACATCTCAATTAAGTTAAAAATAGTTGGAGTGGGAAGGTGGCATTACTGAAAACAAGTATTTTTTGAAAAATAAAGGCAAGTGACTAAGTGAGGTCTACATTGTAACAATATCGTTCCTCCTGCAGGAAATAATATACTGTTAGTATTTTTGCTGTTGATAGTGGTAATCAGTATGGCAATATGTAAAGTTTTCCACTGGTTCATTCACATGGTTAAGAACCTAGCTCCACTGGGTCGGCGTGGTGGCTCACGCCTGTAAGCCCAGCACTTTGGGAGGCCGACGTGGGCAGACCATGAGGTCAGGAGATCAAGACCATCCTGGCTAACACAGTGAAACCCCATCTCTATTAAAAATACAAAAAATAGCCAGGCATGGTGGCGGGCACCTGTAGTCCAACTACTCAGGAGGCTGAGGCAGGAGACTGGCGTGAACGCAGGAGGCAGAGCTTGCAGTGAGCCGAGATCATGCCACTGCACTCCAGCCTGGGCGACAGAGCGAGACTCCGTCTCAAAAAACAAAAAAAAACCTTGCTCCACTGATTACATCCTCATGTAATAACATAATAATATACTCCTAATCAGCCTGTATATTTTTACTCCATTGATGACATTGATCCCAATCCATTATCATTCTTAGCAAAGGTTATAAGCATTTTTCTTTCTCTAGCTAAAAGTTTCTGAGAGTCAATCTGAAGCCACAAGTGAAACGTTTCATACCTGATCTCATTACAGTTTTCAGTCAAATCACAGTCAAAACTTTGTTTCATGCATGAAATTATTTAAAATATTGTATCAAATTACCTTCAGGCTATGTGCATAAAGTGTATATGAAATACAAATGAATTTCGTGTTCAGACTTAGCTCCCATCCCCAAGACATCTCATTATGTATACGCAAGAATTTCAGGCCAGGCGCAGTGGCTCACACCTGTAATCCCAACACTGTGGGAGGCAGAGGTGGGCGGATGATGAGGCCAGGAGTTTGAGACCAGCTTGGCCAACATGGTAAAACCCTGTCTCTACTAAAAATACAAAAATTAGCCAAGTGTGGTGATGGGCGTAATCCCAGCTACTCAGAGGCTGAGACAGGAGAATTCCTTGAACCCGGGAGGTGGAGGTTGCAGTGAGCTGAGATTGCACCACTGCACTCCAGCCTGGGCGACAGAGCAAGACTCTGTCTCGGGGGAAAAAAAAAAAAAGAATTTCAAAATCTGAAAAACAAAACAAAACAAAACAAAACAAAAACAAATCCAAAACACTTCTGTCCCAAGGATTTCAGATAAAAGACACCCAACCTGCGTTTGAGGACTTACCGTCTCCAAAAAGATGTGCCACGAGCCTGGTAAGCGTCTGCTTAAGATCAAACTCTACAAGCTTCACGGCCTCCATGGTGTGTGTCTCTTGTTTATGCACAGAGCGAGAACTTTGTTCAAAGAGCTGCAGGCTGTCTCCATCCTTTATACCAGCAAATAACTGTAAACCAACAAGAAAGGATAAATAAAGAAAATATCCTGGCCCATCTGTATCAGATAACTTTAAAATTCTGCTAAGAATCTTTGACTTTAAAAAGTTATAATGTGGGTATAAGACTCATTATGTCTTGTCAATAAATGTAATGAAATTAACATTCACTTGGTACAGCTCTGAAGAAAGCACTACACTACATGGTATGGAGGGTCTTTAAAGAATTAAGACATTCTTCTGATCTTTGCTAATCTGTTTTTCATTTGCATGAACTTATAGTCATTTCCTAGCAAGAGACATTATCCTCAATTCTAGTGGAAATACCAGTGAATCCCTTTCATACTCTAAAATTACATCCCTGACCATCCCACAGTGTCGAGGAAATAAATCCTGTAAGGTCCATGAAGGTAGAAAGCAAGCTGGAATTTGCTAGCCCTGTATCTCCAAAGCTCAAGGCAGAGCCTGAAACATGTTTCTGCCACTTACTATCCATGTAAACTTAGGCAAGTGATATGGTAGCCAAGCCTCAGGGAATCATCTACAAAGTGGGAGTAATAATAGTAAATTAGTAGATTTTATTACAAACAAAATAATATATAAAAAATACAGAGTACCTGGTGCATTCCAATGGCTAAATAAGTTTTCCTCATATCATGATTATTAACCACAGCTATCATCAGTCATAAGTTGCTTTACCACTGAAATAAACTAACTTTCTGGTCAGTGACAGAGCAGGTCTTTACTTGGTAGAAGATTGGCTCAAAACAGATAACTGAGCAAATGAATGTACCATTCTTCCCACTCAGAGTTGCATAATCAAACATAAAAAATATTTTCATAAAAGAATGAATCAGCTGCCATTTCTAGTAATATTGGTTTGGATAATTAGAACCAAACTTCCTGATAAATGCTACTGAAAAAATACAGAAATTCTTAAAAGCATTAAAGAAGTAAAAACAAGATAGAGCGGAGTGACTGAACTCTATAGGAAGCATGAAGCCAGGGGTAAAAAATTTAAAAATAAATAAATAAATAATAAAGTAAACACAAAGCCAGAGAGAAGCATTGAGAATATCTGCCTATCTAACCTATCAACTGAAAACCTGAACGTGGGGTATATAACAACTTACCATGGAAGTGAGACAAAAGGGAAAGCTTTGCTGTGGAACCAAGCTGGGGTGCTGGAGTCCCTAAAAGACTCATCCCCCTGATGAGGATAAGCACAAAAGTAAACCAGTCCTTGCGCAGACTTGAAGTCAGATGTCACATTTTCTGCACAATAGAGAGAGCCTTGGGCTAAGAAGATGAACTAAGGCAATCCCAGACACACTTCCTCTAACGTGCCAGCAAAATTAGACAAAACCATTTTCAGAAAAATATTCTAATCTCCTAGGCCTCAAATTATTCTTGTGAGGACAAAAGACAATGACAGCTGTCAATGCTTCCTCTAAAAATAATTTAGAGCAACAAGAAGAACAAATAAAACTACTGAACACAATGCCGTTGGCAGACAGGAAGGAAGGAAGGAAGGAAGGAAGGAAGGAAGGAAGGAAGGAAGGAAGGAAGGAAGGAAGGAAGGAAGGAAGGCCGGCCAGCCAGCTAAAACCTAGGGACAGAACTGTTACACTCCTACCCACTGATAAGGCTTTAAAGTAAGCAAGAGCAAGCTGGAAAAAATAAGAGAAAGAGAGGAGAATGAGTGAGGTGCTAAGGTTGACCTTAAAAACCCAGAAAGTGTAAGTTACACTAAGTGTGAAAATCCTTTAAAAAGTGTCCCAGTAGGCCTGAGCAGGGACTACAGAAAAGTGGTATAAAAGCATGCCCAATATGAAGTGACAGGCCTCCAAAAGCATAGTTACAATGGAAGAGAAAGGAGTTAATACAAAGTGAAAGACAACCTGTTCAATCGAGAGGAACATAAAAAAGATGCAAAAAGGAAAATTCAAGGTTGCCAAAGATAAAGCACAACTAAAACATCAGAGGATTTACAAAGCCATTCTCTAACCCATACCAAAAATAAATAAATGAACCACTAAAGTGTGCATTGCTACACTAACAGAAGAGGGCACCAGAGACTAAGGAAGTCTTTTTTTTTTTTTTTTAAATACTTTAAGTTCTAGGGTACATGAGCATAACGTGCAGGTTTGTTACATATGTATACATGTGCCATGTTGGTGTCCTGCACCTGTTAACTCGTCATTTACATTAGGTATATCTCCTAATGCTATTCCTCCTCCCTCCCCCACCACACAACAGGCCCCAGTGTATGATGTTCCCCACCCTGTGTTCAAGTGTTCTCATTGTTCAATTCCTACCTATGAGTGAGAACATGTGCGTGTTTGGTTTTCTGTCCTTGGGACAGTTTGCTGAGAATGATGGTTCATCCATGTTCCTACAAAGGACACAAACTCATCCTTTTTTATGGCTGCATAGTATTCCATGGTGTATATGTGTCACATTTTCTTATTCCAGTCTATCACTGATGGACATTTGGATTGGTTCCAAGTCTTTGCTATTGTGAATAGTGTTGGCAATAAACATATGTGTGCATGTGTCTTTAGAGCAGCATGATTTATAATCCTTTGGGTATATACCCAGTAATGGGATTGCTGGGTCAAATGGTATTTCTAGTTCTAGATCCTTGAGGAATCACCACACTGTCTTCCACAATGGTTGAACTAGTTTATACTCCCACCAACAGTGTAAAAGTGTTTCTATTTCTCCACATCCTCTCCAGCACCTGTTGTTTCCTGACTTTTTAATGATTGCCATTCTAACTGGTGTGAGATGGTATCTCATTGTGGTTTTGATTTGCATTTCTCTGATGGCCAGTGATGATGAGCATTTTTTCATGTGTCTGTTGGCTGCATAAATGTCTTCTTTTGAGAAGTGTCTGTTCATATCTTTTGCCCATTTTTTGATGAGGTTGTTTGATTTTTTTCTTGTAAATTTGTTTAAGTTCTTTGTAGATTCTGGATATTAGCCCTTTGTCAGACAGGTAGATTGCAAAAATTTTCTCCCATTCTGTAGGTTGCTTCTTCACTCTGATGGTAGTTTCTTTTGCTGTGCAGAAGTTCTTTAGCTTAATTAGATCCCATTTGTAAATTTTGGCTTTTGTTGCCATTGCTTTTGGTGTTTTAGTCATGAAGTCCTTGCCCATACCTATGGCCTGAATGGTACTGCCTATAAATCTTTTACACAACCAAAAAGGAACAACAAATAAATTCAATAAAAATATAGAAAATTAGTACTCAAAAATCAGAAAGTCAATTCAAAGGAGCTCAACTAATGAAAATCTAACTTTTCTCCCACCCCCCCAAAAAAACCAAAGAGCACTAAAAAGAAACATAAACTAATACTTAAAAACTAAGTTACATATGTTCAATCAAGCATATAAGGATATAAATTGCTTTAGTCAGAAACTCAAAAATTAAGAACAAAAAGAGAGAAAAAAATGAAAAGATAACTGATTTAACTCAGAAAAAAAAAAAGAAATAAATAAAATCATCTCAGAAACAAAGTCTAAATTCCAAAGCATTCAAGGGACAATGGACTCAATCAAGATTTAATAAAGGGGCACTGAAGACAAGGAGAAAAACAACCAGGAGGAGGATGGTAAAATAAAAAAAGAAGAATCAGAGAGAAAGTGGTAGAAATGGAACACAGGCAAAGAAGGATTTACATTTATATAATTGGAGTCTGTTAAAGAGGGAAGAAAAACCAATGCAGCAGAACTAATACCAGATAAAACAGGTACCTGTGAAAAAGAACCTGGAAGGATCAAATATAGGACACATTCACAAACAATGGGGAAAATCATCAAGACCTCTAGGCAAGAAGATCAACTAAAGTAGAGGGGTAAAGCAATCAGAATGGCATCAGATTCTTCAAAAACAACACAGAAACAAGACAACAATGAAGCTACATTTTCAAACAACTCAGTTTTTAAAAATGTGGACCAAGAAGTTTATATCCATCAATACTGTCCTTAAAGCACCAAGTCTACAGAAAACACTTGAAACACACAAGAGCATAACGAATGCCACATTAATGAGCTCTTTCTAAAGGATTTACCAAAGCATGAGCCTTGTTCAAGTAATAAATAACTAGGAAAATTTAAGCACAAAACAAATCGAGAACATGTTAATACATAAACATTGTAGATTTCAGACTAAAAGCTGGGGATTACATTGATAGACTATTATCCAATTGTTGTACGTTCTGACAAAGTAGAAATAACACAGCTAAAAAATGAAAGAAAGAAGCAAAGAGGAAAGTAGAATATATTAATTATTGCATAGGCAATAGTTAAAGAATACTTTTACGACAAACTAGACAGAACAAAGTTAAATATGAGGAATAAGGGAATTTAAAAGTTTTAAGAATAAAAGCAACCATTAAAACAAAAATATAACCTTTCTAAAGAGCAATAAAAATTTCAATTCAAAAGCATAATAAAACATATTTTGTAGAGAAATAAAATATAACATGTTATGACATACATAACACCACAATATATGATAGAGTTGAGATCAAATATATCAATAACTCAATAAATGTGAAAGTCTTATCAATAAATGTGAACAGGTTTAATTTACCTCTTAAAAAAATAAATCTGGCCACAAAGCATTACTCAACTATACAAAAGATACACCTAAAACACTGTTAAAAACAAATGGATGGACAGAATAAAACAGGCAAATGGATACAATAAAAAAGCAAGCATAGCATTCTTAAAATCAGAAAAAGTAGAATTCAAGCAAAAAAGCACTGAGCAAGACAAAGAAGATCTTGTAGTAATGCTAAGTTTCAAATCACAATGAAGGTATAATACTTACGAATAGCTATACATCAATAAGACAATAATTACCTTTGTGTAGAAAGAACCATAGGGGATGCAAAAGACACACATAGAAACACATTAATATTAATAATAGGAAACTTTAATACACCATTCTTAGTATAAGATCAAATGTGCAAAATTAACAACATAAAAGACCTAAAAACATAATCAGGAAATGAAATCGTGTGTATACATAAATATGTGTACATGTATTTTACACACACACACACACACACATATTAAACTTACTCCCTTCATAATTAAAAATACATTTTATTTTCAAGGGCCCAGAGACTATTAACAAAAACTGATCACATAGTAAGTCACAAAGAAATAAGTATATTCCATAAAGAAGAAATAATAAACTATACTCTCTGATTAAAATACAATAAAACTAAAAATCATTAACAACATACACACACACACACATAAAAGTCTTTCCGCCTGAAAACTGACAAAAAGAAAAAAAAAAAAGAAGGGGAACAAAAGTCAGGAAACATATACCACAAAGAGGTAACACCACTATCGTAAAGAAACTTTTAAAAGTTGACAAAGGGCCAAAAACTCAATAGAAAAATGGGAAAAGAACAGACAATTCACCAAAAAAAGATATGAAAATGACCCCTGAACATATGAAAAGGAATTCAAACTTAGAGAAGAGCAAATTAAGCAAATTAAAATAACACTGACATAATACTTCAATCAAAATGGCAAAAATTTAAAAGCTAGACAACACATTCTTTTGAATACGTTGAGGCTTTAGAAAGTAAGTACAGTCATACTTTGCTGGTGAAAATGGAAACTGGTAGAACCCTTCTGGAGATTAATTTGACAATACCCAACAAAACTACATATTTGTTGATCTCTTGACCCAGTCCTTCCATTTCCAGGTACTTACCCTGAAAACATACTTCCAACATTAATACATATGCACAAAATTTTCATTGTAGTATTGTTCGTAGCTGTACCATTTTTTTTTAAAGTCTTACATTGTAAAGATGTTAAATAAACTGTGGTCTATATATACAATAGAATACTTTTACAGGTGTAATACAGAACGAGCAAGATCTCTCTGAACTGATATGGAATGATTTTCAAGATACACTGGTAAGTAAAAAAGGCAAAGTGCAAGAGAGCATATATTACTTGCTACCTTTCACGTAAGAAATAATAAAACATACATGAATCATCCCATTTGTGACAAAAAGGAAGGATAAGCTAGAAATAACAGAAATAAATCACCTACAGAGAGGTGGGTAAAAACAGGATGGAAAAGATGGTTGAATGGGAATGGAGTATAATGAATGGCAGAGTGGGGGTCATGACCTTTAAGTCAACCTTGTTTTATAGTTTGGAGTTTTAGAAGGACGTTAATATTTTATCTACACAAAACATTAAAAATACAATCCTGGCTCACACCTGTAATCCCAGCACTTTGGGAGGCCAAGGCAGGAGGATCACTTGAGGTCAGGAGTTCGAGACCAGCCTGGCCAACATGGCGAAACCCCGTCTCTATCAAAAAATACAAAAATTAGCCAGGCTTGGTGGCGCACGCCTGTGGTCCCAGCTACTTGGGAGGCTGAGACAAGAGAAGCACTTGAACCTGGGAGGCAGGAGATGCAGTGCGCCGAGATCACACTACTGTACTCCAACCTGGGCAACAAAAGGAGACTCCATCTCAATAATAATAATAAAAATAATAATAAATATAAAATCTACCCAGAGGTGGGAAGAACCCAAATGGAATACAAACAGTAATGATGGACAGAAGTTTATTCTAAATAAATGACAGCCACTTAAAGAGAGCGGAGAAGAAAAGAATTAACCAAAATAACTTTCAAAAACAATATTTTAAATATTCTATGGTGAAAAATAAAGTAACCATAGCAAATATTGTAAACTAGTTAGCAAATTGTTTCCACAGAGGTATGTGCTAACAATTATGAAACTACCTTATGTTCATTCCAGGACTGAACAAGAAAGTAAATATATCATGAGTAAGAAGAACCAGGTTTCTCACTGTCACTGTCAAAGGCAATGGGGAGGGCTAGAATGAGCCATGCGGTGCTGGCTCAGATTGGAGGTACCCATATGAATTCATGTTTTGTCACACATATGCAGATACATCAATACAGAAATAGAAGTAGGCATATATATTTCCTAGCTCTGTCACTGGAGGGGGCCTACAAGTAATGATATCCCTAGGGCAGTAAGTACACTCAGGTCTAGGCTTCTATATACCATTCTTTAATAAAAAAGGAGCAAAGTTTCTAAAAGAAGTGACTGATTCCAGGGGTGGGGTGGAGAAAGCAAAAAATGAATCTGGGATATCTCATGGGGACAAAAAATGACGACAACATGTCAGAGGACAGACAAGACTACTTGAGGGGGCCCCCAAAGACCAAATCTGGGTAAATTTCAGGAATAGAATAAATCATTTTGGTAATAGATTATAACCCATACAGTAACCAAATATACATGAAGTCATACTGATATAAATAATTAAATAAATGTATGGGAGAGAAGGTAAAGGTCTTCCTTATAGTAAAATTCTAATTAATACCTTTAGAATAAATTAGAAAGAAAATAACCATTTGACAAACACCACAATAATTTCAGGCAAAAATTATCAATGGAATCCAAAGTTAGCAGGGCAAAATATTATGAGAACTATTTACACAGTCTCAAAGTATCTTCCTGCAAACACTTACTAACTACAAAGGGGAAAATAATAATAGCAGACAATCCTAATAGATGCCACATTTACCAAGTGATCAAAGTCAACATATCAACACTACGTTCCTCATGATATAACGCACTAAGGGCACAACAAAATTTCCATGACGTTTTGTCAAAAATGTAGAATATGAATTTCACCATGAGAAAATACCAAATTATGTCAAGTTGAGAAACATTCCACAAAATATATGGCCAGTACCCTTCAAACATCAAAGTCATGATAAACAAAGAAAGACTGAGTAACTAACCCAATTTAATAAAGCAGATGGACACATGAAAAATATAACATGTAATCCTAGATTGAATTCTAGTCCAGAAAAAGGACAAGTTTTTTAATTTAAGCAAACACATTTTTCAATTTTACATGTTCTATTTAGTTCTTTCTCAAATCAGTATAGTCTCTTTTTTTAAATAAAGACTTTTTTTAAGAGCAGTTTTAGGTTCACAGCAAAACTGAGAGGAAGGTACAGAGACATGCCATATAATTCCCCCTCCACACACGCACAGCTTTCTCCACTATCAACATCCTCCACCAGAGTGGTACACTTGTTATCCTAGATGGATTTACACTGACACATTAGAATCACCCACAGTCCTTAGTTTACCTTAGGGCTCACTGTTGGAGTTGTCCATTCTATGGGTTTAAACAAATGAAGAACATATATCCACCATTATAGTATCACACAGTGTTTTCAGTGCCCTAAAAATCTTCTACACTCAGCCAATTCATCACTCTCTCCCCACTGGCCCCTGATAACCACTGATTTTTTCACTGTCTCCCTAGCTTTGTGTTTTCCAGAACATCATATAGTGGGAAACACGGAGTATGCAGCCTTTTCGGCTTGTCTTCCTTCATTAGTATTATGCACATACATTTCCCCCATGTCTTCTCATTGATTCAAACTCATGTATGATCTTTTGTTAAAAACCATTTTTATTACTTATACATATTTGAGATTGTATTTTCTACTTCTTTAAAGATTTCCCACAGTCATTTTATAATTTGCGCCAAGGAATTCAAATAGCTGAAGCAACTGGGTGGTGACTTCTGCTGATTTTCACACAGGATAGTTTGTGTTTGCTGATCTTAGGCTGGATGATATCAATCAGGGGGAACCGTGAGGGCCTAGGTTGGGGACACTTGCCTTTAAAGACTGTGTGTAGCCAGGGCACCAACAGCCCTGGAACCAATGTAGCTTTCTTGAAAAGGCAAAGGGGAGGGGTGCAGGTTTGACTTCCCCATCTTGCCACTACCACAAGGCCTGATCTCCCAGCTGCCCTGCTGCTGACAGCAGTTGCAGCACCTCCACACACTTCATGTGAGCTCATTGCTTCTGGCACTCAGTTCCTTCCATTATTTCCCCTCTCCCTTGGGAAGTTCTCTCACTTTCGGTGAGCCTAAAAATTGTAACAAAATTATTTTATGTGGAGTATAGTTGGCGTATTTTTAGCCAGCATATCTAGTCTGTGATAGAAGTAGAAGTTTCCGGAACTTGATTTCATAAACTGCTTTCAGAATCAGATTATAAATCTCCCAGGGGGTGAAAAATCCTTATACTTTTATACCTTGTTCTTAATCAAAAAAAATTACTACTCTGCTTGACAACCCAAAATTCCAGCCTTGTATCCAAATGATTTTTTACTGTATGCAAAAAACAAATCTCTGAAGTGATGAAGCCTGAGTATCAAGGACAATATATAATGGTGAAATTAAACACAACTCTAACAATATTTGAGCAACTTTAGCATCACTGGAATTTATTTCTCCTGAGGAAATTAACTGAAAGATAAAAATAGCCTTTAATTACTAGAATCTGTTTTTAAAAATCTCTCAGTACCTTTTAAACATAATATACATGTAACACGGAGCTCTTGGGAAACAGTTTATATGAATTCCAGGTTTCATGAACATTATTCTTCTTTAAGAACAATGAATTTAGCAAATACAACAGATTAAATTAGCAAGCAATAACAATTTTCTTTAAAGAACAGTTATATATGAAATAAAATTATTCTAATAGAATACTAGAATGTCAGTGGGCTATGACATTAACATTAAAATTCAAGATTTAAAACAAAACCATAACATTAAAAACATTTATCACCACTAGGTGGTCCGATTGCCCACAATTTTTTTCTTCTTGGTGCTTTTATTATATTATACATTTCCTCAATAAGTAAGATTACATTTGAAGTTGTGGAGAAAACAATAAATGTTACTAGAAGGATAAAAAAGGGGAATAGGAAAGGATTCAAATGTCAGTGTCTCCTAAGGCTAGAAATACAGTGGCCAACCCCAAAATTATTATAAGCACATAGTGTTTTGATATTCCTACAAATGAAGATAAAGCTGTCTGTTCCTGAGATGGAAACTACTCCCAGAACATGATAATTAGTGGGGAATAAGGAGAGGAGAACTAATAAGATGAAATAGGGGGAACACTTCTCTGCTAATGGTACAGAGAAAAATGAGGCGTTCTTGGTCAAAATGGGGCTCCAGGTAGCAAGTGTCATCCCTACTAAACAAAAATATAAATAACTGATCAGGGCCAGAAAGACCCAGGTTCCGAAGAATAACTTTTATATCCAGGAAAAGTGAAAATTTTGTTACCTGATCTAGTTTGGTAATAAAAGGAAGTAGTTACTTGCAATTATACATTAAAAACCAATCAGTGGCCAGGCACAGTGGCTCACACCTGTAATCCCAGCACTTTCAGAGGCCGAGGCGGGTCGATCCCTTGAGGTCAGGAGTTCAAGACCAGCCTGGCCAACATGGTGAGACCCTGTCTCTACTAAAAATACAAAAATTAGCCCAGTGTGGTGGTGCACACCTGTAATCCCAGCTACTCAGAAGGCTGAGGCAGGAGAATCGCTTGAATCTATGAGGCAGAGGTTGAAGCGAGCCAAGATCACACCACTGCACTCCAGCCTGGGTGACAGAGCGAGACTCTGTCTCAAAACCAATCAGCGGTGTTGATGGTCATTCAACTAGAAAAGGGAACTAGAGCAGGGACTTGAAGAATAAGCCTGGCTAAACTAAGAAAAGGCAAACAAAAAAAAAAATAGGCCCACAAGGTAACAGGCCTACTCTCTTTCAAAAGACGCAGGTCATCCTTTTTTAGACAACGGAATATGGTTTCTATACCACTTCAAATGGCAAAATGAGTGTGATGTCAAAAGTTAATGAGCATCAAGAAAAAAAATCTTTTTATGTTGCAGTTATTTAAGGACACCAAATTTTTTTTTTAAAAAAACACTGTCCTTTCCTAACACAGATGTTTCAAAGTGACACGTGGAAGAGAAAACAAACAGCCGCTACTCCATGTCACTTACAGGAGGTACAAGAAAAACAGCAGAGTTTCCATGAGATATCACCCAGTTTGACATTTTCTAATTAGGTAATAAAACCTTCATAGTTTTACTGTAATATTTATATATACATATATGTACACACACAAGCATGTGTCACTTAAGGAGGAGGATACAATCTGAAAAATGCTTCATTAGGCAATTTTGTCATTGTACGAACACCAGGGAGTGTAGTCACACAAACCCAGGTGGTATAGCCCACTACGCACACCTAGGCTATGAAGTATAGCCTATTGTGCCTAGTCTACAAATCTATAACAGCATGTTACCATACTGAATACTGCAGGCAACTGTAACAGATATCACTAGGTGACAGGAATTTTTCAGCTCCATTATAGTCTTGTGGGACCATTGTCACACATGGGGTCTGCCATTAACTGAAATGTCTTGCAGTTGTGCTCGCCTAGGCAACATATACCCTAAAATTGAAAGGTTTTGCGGTGCAGGACTGTGTGGTATATGTATACATACACACATACATATATTTCAGCTTTATGCTCCTCCTCATTCTGAAGCTTAAATAGCCCTCTTTATGACACTAATGTCATTAAGTAGTTGCTAGAGAAAAATAAACTCTTCTCTCAAATTTCTGCTCAAGCCAAGGAGAAATACTTGATCATTTAGGAAGTCAGAGTCTTAAGCTTCAGTCCAATATGGCCATGACCATTCCTGGCAATAAAAACTAAAGCCAACACATTTTCAGTCTGAATGCATAACAGTATGCTCGAGAAGTCTCATTCATTCTGCCCCTTCCACCCACACACTAAACAAACATCAGGGAGGAGATGACCAATGAGCATCTCAGCAGTTCTCCGTCCTCCCGCAAGGAGGACAGCTCTAATACCTACAGTCAAAGAGGAAAAGGGTGCGTTTCTCCAAACAACACATGATTGCGTGACAGTACTAATTATACCTCACACTGGTAAACTGTATTATTATTTTAAAAGCACTTGTCATCTTCTTGCTTTTTTTTTTTTTTTTTAGGCAGAGTCTCGTTCTGTCGCCAGGCTGGAGTGCAGCGGCGAGATGTCGGCTCACTGCAAGCTCCGCCTCCCGGGTTCCCGCCATTCTCCTGTGTCAGCCTCCCGAGTAGCTGGGACTACAGGCGCCGCCACTTCGCCTGGCTAATTTTTTTGTATTTTCAGTAGAGATAGGGTTTCACCGTGTCGGCCAGGATGGTCTCAATCTCGTGACCCCTTGACTCGCCCACCTCGGCCTCCCAAAGAGCTGGGATTACAGGCATGAGCCACCGCGCCCAGCCAAAGCACTTGTCATCTTCTACATGAGCCACTCCATCGTCACTCCAAGACCCTCCACTGCTGCCACTGACACCACAACCTCCACTCCTTTACACACATGGAATCCAAATCTTTGGGAGCATCTTTTCCAGGGTTCCATGGTTAGTATATAATAATCCTGGGAGTCCACCTGAGCACTAAAGGATTCAATTATTAATTGCAGCCAAGCTAGTTTCAATAGATCAATCAGAAATACTTGTGTGTCCATGTAGGTACATATGAAAAATATTAGGGGCAGATGGGAATGGTTGAAGCAATAAATCTAAAACCCACTGATAATTCCCAAAATGCGGCACACATTCCATTTTGAAAATTTATTTTACATATATTTTAATAAATTTTAAAAATATTTTAAGATATTTAAAATCAATATATTTTATATATATATCTTAGAGATAGGGTTTTCCTATGTTGCTCAGGCTGGTCTTAAAGCTTAACCTTCAGTCCAGTGTGGTCATTCTGGTCATCCTAGGCTCAAGCGATCCTCCCACTTAAGCCTCCTAAGTGGCTGAGAGAGCAGGTGGGCTAAGTACTTCATTTTAATAACTACATTATACTTTCAATGTGTACTAGAAAAATATATAACTCTCCTATCAAACCCATGATTTCACAGGTCCTATAGCTTAGTATAGCGCTAAGCAAAAGAGGTCAGTCACTTTAAGGCTATTTTTAGAAAAGTATTAAGATCTAATCATACAGGCACCATATGAGTATGACCAAAACATAACTGTAACACACACTAAAGTTTTCAAAACTCTGAAATAAGGAAAAGCAGCAGTTCATAAGGCCATGTGCACAACACAACACAGAAGAACAAGACTATCTAATCAAAGGCAGAGATTATTTCTAATGGAAATATAACACTGGAGTTAGAAGAGACTGTAGTGCATTAACCAATGCCATACAAGGAGAGGAAACTCAGAAAGGTAAAGATCCACAGAGGATAAGATCACTCAGCCAATTAGACATCAAGCCAGGACCAATCTCACCCTTGACGCCAGGGACCATTAAGTGTCTGCCTATCACTTAGCTTTATGTGTGGGAGATACCACAGTATTGAAATTAAATTAATTTGCATTAATTGCACACAACAGTCTGTATAATTTATTTTTCCACAAGGACTGCTTCTGTTTCTCTATTTTCCTAACTGTCCTTGTGCAAATCCAAATGACCCAGAACACAAATTCAACCCCAACTACAGTTGCTTACAAAAGCCACAGAAACTAGTCCAGAACTATTGAGGAATTAATGAGCAAGGAATTACTTCTCATCAGATTTAAGAATAAAAGTAGATTGTAAAAGCCAATTAAATTTAAAATTTGGAAAGCCAGCAAGATTCTTCCAAAAGGTCTAGATTTTAAACACATATTTAAAGAGCATATAAGGCCGGGCGCGGTGGCTCAAGCCTGTAATCCCAGCACTTTGGGAGGCCGAGACGGGCGGATCATGAGGCCAGGAGATCGAGACCATCCTGGCGAACACAGTGAAACCCCGTCTCTACTAAAAAATACAAAAAAAACTAGCCGGGCGAGGTGGCAGGCGCCTGTAGTCCCAGCTACTCGGGAGGCTGAGGTAGGAGAATGGCGTGAACCCGGGAGGCAGAGCTTGCAGTGAGCTGAGACCCGGCCACTGCACTCCAGCCTGGGCGGCAGAGCGAGACTCCGTCTCAAAAATAAATAAATAAATAAATAAATAAATAAATAAATAAAGAGCATATAAAAAAGAAAACGGTCAGAAGAAGAATCTGCATCTACGCAAAATCCTAGAAGTGGCAAAGTGAAAATGGGCTTGGATGATAACAGATTTTCAAGGAAATATTGAGGACTGGTCTGTGGCTCCCAAAGTAGTCATTTTTATACCAGTCATTACAAAAATAACCATTGACCACCAATTTCATCTATACAATCTGCCTTACAAATTAATGCTAAACACTTATCTATCGTGACTCTGAGTTGCTGTGACTGATAACATGACCCTGTTACACACTTCACTGCCACTTGCAGTACTAACGGTTAGTAGTTCCACACCATTTAGTACATTTGTTACCCTGCTGCGTGCTTATCTTAGATACTATATGGTTTCCTTTCATCTTCACAATCCTCATTATTTCCCCATTTCTCAACTAAGAACCCTGAGGCTTAGCGAGGTTAAATAACACGTACCATGACATAGTAAACGGTGGGGCCTGAATTCAACCCAAAATCTCCGAGTCATGACCCCAGCTTCCAGGCTCCGTGGTTATTTCCATGATGGAATATACATTATCACTCTCTTCAGCTTCAGTATTAAAAGGGCCAATAGGGTCAGAAGAACAGGATTTAGAACTGGACATAAAACACCCATGAACAGAGCTGAGCTGCCGTGGTTCCACGTACTTCTACTGCTTTAGGCACCCTGAATAAAATAATGATGGTTTACCCTAGTGAGATCATTCTTATTGAACAAGGACTAATATATTTCTCAAAAAGCGATAAATTCAGGTCTGCCTTTAAAATGCACTTAGCATACATGCAATCGCATCAGCGCGGACAGTTTCTTGGGCTATTCTAGGAGGACTGCTTTGAAAAAAATGTAAGCTATGATCATGTTCCTCGCTACTCACAAGAAGGCATTGTGTGGTTAGAGGCCCTGTGAACTCCCAAAGGCGACACGGAGCACGGGAAAGGGGCCATACCTGGGGCAGCTATTATGACACCAGGGCTTGACACTGGTTATCTCAGCCCCTTTCCTCTTAAACTAAGGGAATGGAAGAGAACCAAAGAGAAACAGCGGAAGAAATGTAGGCATAATATGTTTGAGAATTGACCAAATAAATGTTCCTCATATACACGGTAAGGGAAAGAAATTTTGCTCAAACCCAGGAGTTGTTCACAAGAAAGCCTTCACACAGAAAAGACACTGGTTTGTGATACTGTTGTTCAGTTGATAAAATTCTGAAAGATGATGTGTCATAGAAAATAATCAAAATAATCCTTGAAGTAACAGTAGGACTTGAGTAGTCCCTGTGGTTAGCTGGGGACTCATAAAAGGCAGGATCCCTCAAGGGTACTGAGTAAGGATATTTTTAGCATGTGGGATGCAAAAGAATACATACTCATTGCTTTCCTACTTAATCCTAATGCTGATGAAATAATTCTACCTACTGCTCCTCCCTGAGGTGTCTGGGGCCAAGCATGGGCTTGAAACTGGCCTAATATCACAGGGAAAGAAAGCGATAGTACTCACTTTCTGAATAACCTGAACAAGCAAGGTAAGTACTGGAACAAAAAACTGTAGTAGACGCTGGGTGCGGTGGCTCACACCTGTAATCCCAGCACTTTGGGAGGCCAACATGGGTGGATCTCTTGAGGCCAGGAGTTCAAGACCAGCCTGGCCAACATGGTGCAACCCCATCTCTACTAAAAATACAAAATTAGCCTGGCGTGGTGGCGCATGCCTGTAATCCCAGCTACTCGGGGGGCTGAGGCAAGAGAACTGCTTGAACCCAGGAGGTGGAGTTTGCAGTGAGCCAAGATCGTGCTACTGCATTCCAGCTTGGGTGACAGAGAGACACCCTGTCTCAAGAAACAAACAAACAAACAAAAACAAACAACAACAACAACAAAACAAAACAAAACAAAAAACTGTAGTAGGAGCAGAATTCAGAAAGCTCTGTTTCACAGAGGAACATCAGAAACAGATGTAACATTTTCAAACTACAAGGCATTTTTGCATTGTAACATTAAGACAAATATAATAAAGTCACTTTAACTGCATTTGAAATTTTCAAGCAGGTGGTAAGTCAGTTAGCCACTACCATATCACCAATTTCACTAATACTAGCTTCATAAGTCAATTTTTGCCTGAGGTAATAGACCAAAAAGGTAAAGTCTGATGGGACACACCACAGGGCATTCTTGCTCTGCACAATACCAAACACAAGTACAAGTGACATGAGCAGTGAAGAGATGATCCAAGAGAATGCTAATAGAAAAATCTTGCTGGGTAATGCAGCCAAACAAAATCGTTTAAGTAGCAGATTGAGGACATGAAAGAAAGGAGGTCATAACTAAGAGTCCAGGCTGTGCCAACCAGCATTTTAATGAAGAGGAGAGAGAGAGGACATGAGAGAGAAGACAGGGAGGGAGGAGAGGAGGAACAGTAGCACCTTGGAGAACTCAACAGCAGTACTCAAATAACACTGTGGTCAGCTGATGTAACATTTTCAAACTACAAGGAATTTTTGCATTGTCCAAGAATGAAACTATGTCCAAAGTCATAAAATATTTCTGCAAGCTGATATTTTTTAACTGTTTAATTTAGCTGTATAATTCTATTCGAAAGGATCTGACAGAAAAGTTTAGCAGCTTAATTAAGAAGGAAAAAATGTTACTCTCTGAGTAAAAAGTAAAGCGAGTCTTTGACATTCGTGGATGCCAGGGGAGGGCAACGATAAACAGATATGACGGAGAAGTGAAAACCCAAAGGGGCCCACGGAATACAAGATACCTGCTAAATAACTCCATATGACAAGTATGACAAAAGGGATTTTTTAAAAGGATTTTGGAATATCCCGGCTCTGAGAAGCGGGTACCAGAGAGCAAAGTTCCACCTGGAGGAATGGCTCAGGACAACTGCCCACCGACAACAGGAAAAGGAACTTGAAGAAAATACAGATCCATTAAATATTTTTCAGAATGATTTCATTATAGGTTACATGATACAAATGCTCTCTTCCTTAAAAATTCATCAGCAAATTCCAGATCACTCACCAATGATTTGGTGATGGCTGGACTCTCACAGGAACTAAAACAGGTTCCCAATTCTGTGTTTTGCTGAGAGCGAAGTAAAAACAAGTGAACACAGACACAGTGGCAGCCAGAAAAGAACAGGCTTTATTATTCCAAACTGAAGAGCTTAAAAATCATGGGCAAATATAAAATCAGTGCCATCTAGAGGCAAAGACATAGAGAACTATTTTATTACTGGCGATGGTACACGATCTTGTCACCGAAAAACATTCTTCATTATTAATTCCCCATGAACCCCATTTTTAAAAAGATTTGTGTCAAATTGCATTTAATAAATAATCATACTTTTTAAATTAAACACACATATAACTGACAGTAGGGTCATATGAACTTGATAAAATCCCAGTTGATATTTACTTTTTCTGTGCAACCATTTCCCCCCTCCCCACAAAGTGTATGATTTTTGAAATAAGAAGACGTAGGGTTTAGGATAAGAAAATCCTAAAGACACAAGGAAGGGGATACTTCAAATTATTGGTTCATCTCAGGTTTCTGAAGTATTAGTAGATAAGTTCTTCTCCCACTGCCAAAGATAACTGAAAAGGTCATAGCAAGAGAGTTTAGAAACAAAAGAACAAAAATGAATGTAGGTAATAACGTAAAAAAAAATTGGTTCACCAATTGTGACAAATGTACCATGCTAATGTAAGATGATAATAATGCGATAAACTGAATATGGATTATACAGGAACTTTCTGTACTGTCCTTGCAATTTTTCTGCAAACCTAGAATATTCTGAAATTAAACGCTTATTGCAAAATTTAATATAGAAACAATATACTCCTCTGAATGAGTTCAGCCTGCTATAGACAGATTACAGCCCCAGGAACAACACTTCAGTCTCTTATCATGAGAGAAGACAGACAACCATGGTTTGTAACCAACATAAAAGCACAAGGAAAGGGCTCTAGAAGGGTAACGTCATGACCTCCGGAGAAGAGACCCCCATCACAGTGCCCTGAACATAGCAGATGCTTCACGCTATTCTTCCTAATTACTTGATCAATGTAGACTGCCTCATAAGCACATGCCGAGTCAAGAACCAAATTTTGGAGAAGAAAGTATTAGCTGTTCTCTCCAGTTAACTTCAGAGACTATGCTAATCATGTACCTCACTTGTTAAAATGTCTATCCCACCCACACTACTTTCAATTGGGGAAAAAAACTGGCTTTGTCCTCTTCTTTACTGAGAACAGAGAAGCCAACAGAGAAGAAGCTCCCTAATGTCTAAGCCTTGTATTCCCATTCATAAACATCTGTGTCTTTTCTGCAGCCATGCTTCAATCCTTCATTCCTACCTTAGTAACAAAAGGAAAAGTGTGCCTTCCCCTGGTCAGGCTGCAGATGTTACTAATCCATCTCCTCACATCTTGGATACACCCTATCCCATCACTCTGTCTCCTCAAAGATGTCACTTAGAAATCACGCCATCTCTCTTGCACCAGTAATCTCTCCAAAGGTTCTTTTCAATCTGCTACTCCACCACCTGAAACACAGTGCTCCTTCTTCTCTGCCTGTACAACTATAATGTTTTGCCTGAGATTCTTTGGGACACCTTCTATTATTACCCCCAGGAATAGAGCTCTCCCTCTTCTGTGCCTTGGCTGTATCTTTCACTATGCTGACTGTGGGGAGTAGAGTTTATACTTTATCTCTCTCTATATATATAGGAACAGCACTTAGTCAAGATCTTATTTTACACCAATCTGGTTTAGGATGAGCTTCCCAAGAATGTGTGGCATCCAAACACAAAGGCAATCTATATCCAACTCGGCTCAACCAAAACCTGTCGCTAAGCAGGCGACCTCTGAGTCCCAGGGATAAGCCAGTCATCTGGAGAGTGACAGACACAGGCTGTAACTGTGATGAATACAGCCTCACATATTTGGCAGGCCTACTGCTTACTAATTCTTGGTTCACAGAGAAATAGGAATCACTTCTAAACATGAGCACACTCACATTTCTTACCAAAGAAACTCCCAGCTGGGCGTTTCCAGCAGGTGGCTTACACCTGTAATCCCAGCACGCTGGGAGGCTGAGGCGGGCAGATCACGAGGTCAAGAGATCAAGACCATCCTGGCCAACACGGTGAAACCCCGTCTCTACTAAAAATACAAAAAAATTTAGCGGGGCATGGTGGTGCATGCCTGTAGTCCCAGCTACTTGGGATGCTGAGGCAGGAGAATCGCTTGAGCCTGGGAGGTGGAGGTTGCAGTGAGCCAAGATCGTGCCACTGCACTCCAGCCTGGAGACAGAGTAAGACTCCATCACAAAAAAAAAGAAAAAATAGAAACTCCCAAGCCTTCATTTCCCCTAAATGCAGCAAGAAAATTCAATTACATTATTCAAATCCAACTAAAGCATTTCAGCAAATATTAAGTATTCAAATCACTTTGGAGGAAGGATTGGGATGCCTTAGTAAGATGAATAGACAGATATATTAAAGGGATAGCAAACTTATCCAAGTGGATTTCAGCTGCTAATTTCTACAGTTTTCAATTTCTCTAAACAACTGGGCCCTAAGTAGGATCTTCTACTGCTCATCATTTGGGAAGACTTGTGTTTGAAAGGGCCCAGTTAAATACAACTCTGTCCTAAGTCCATTCCTGTTTTAACTAATAGACATTGAACCAGCTTCGCCATTCCCTGGATTTTCTATAACGCACCACATGCCAATTAATCAAGTTACAGAGATTAGCACAGGGGAAGGAATGCATTAAAGCTCTGCATTGCAAAACGCAGACTTTATTTTCTCCCTGCTGCTTGTCTCATTTCCTCTCCTTGCAATGAGACTTTGTGCCAGTGGATTAATGGGAAGAGATGTGAAACAGTCAGTATTCTGTGGTGAAAGATACTACAGAAACACATTGGTGGCTGAGAAACAACTGCCAGGCAGCTGAACAAAATACTGGCTGTCAGGGTGCTATACTAGATTAGAAGCTCAAGCTTCAAACAGACAGCTTCCTCCTATTTCAGTCTAAGCTTTCTCAGGGAAACCCCTATGTCAGACCTTTAGTTTCCAACTCAAACAAGTCCTCGCTGGAGGACTTGTCCATATGGCCTGTGCATACATGGCCTGTCCATATCTCTCCTTACTTAAGCCTCCATGGCAGAAAAATCAAGTTGAACATATCACAGAGGCTACTCAGTTCCTTGCTTAGTGACCAAAACATGTGCTCTCCAGAGGCCAGGGACAACAGAACTCCTAAGGGCAGCAGGTTCCATCCCATGGGATTCCACACAGCCATGCAGCCAGCACAAGGCGAGGCTGCCCTCCACAGTGCTGTCAGTGGGGTGGCATCGGGCAGCTACCTGAACTCGGTCTCCCCAAAAATACTGCCAAATGCTGCTGGGTATTTTGGAAATCTGGCCATTTGCTTTGCCTGCTTTTATTAAGCCTGACATATCACGATGAGTATACTTTCCAGCACTTTTCTTCTCTTAAGGGCTCTCCTAGGGGGACCAATGGGAAAAGGAAGTAGATTAATATTCCTGCCAAGCTCTGGCCTCTACGGAGAATCAGAAATTTCAATCCGTCAAAGCAAGGAAGCTGCACACAAATTACATGGAGATTAAATATCTGCATCTGTCAAGGCAAAAAGCACAATGACAACAACAAAAAACACCCCATTCTGGTGTGAACTGGTTCTCATGACAACCACCATTTAAAGTAGGAGAAAACTTCACCCATTCTGCTGTCAACTTTAAAATTATGATCTCTCAACATCTTCTTCCCGGCCCATGATGACAGATAAAACAGAGAAAAAGAGATTGCATTTTCTTCTCCAGGTGGCTAAACAGCTCATTCATGATGCCAGTGGGTAAAATATAACGGGACAAAGGCCCCATCTAAATTCCATCCCCTATTCTACAGGAAGGTGATAGAAGACACATTACTAATCAGTTACCCATGGGAAGGAACAGAAAAGACAGCAATGGCTTAAAAAAAAAGTAGATCAGAACTAAAAAAGACAACCCACAAGATACATAATTGACATTGACAATGCTCAGATAGATCTACACTTAACACAAAAGGAGGAGACAACTATTTGTAAGACACATGGAAGGGGATGGGCGGGGCAGCCACTATTAGCTGAGAATACCTCCTAATGTCAGGGAGCGTGGCAGGCTTGTTCACCACCACTCAAGGGCTGTCCTCATTTTAGTCATGGACACTGAAGCTCAGAGTGTAATGTTAAATGACTTATTTCAGGTCAGCAGAGGCTGAGTTGCAGAGTCAGGATTTGCCTCTCCTTTCACTAGCTCAAAAGCTGGTGTTATTCTAGAGAATAAGTACTGCTATAAAAACAAACATTTTCAAGATATAATGCCCAGGCCCATGGAGGGGCTCCAAAAGCCAGTAACCAAAAGTTCCAGTCCTTTATTCAGTCCTAAAGGGCAAAAAAGGCATAATTCCTTATTCCTATACTTTTATGTATAAATAAAGGCTATTTATTAGTAATTGGCTAAGTGGTATACTAGGAGTTACTAATAAAAATGTGGCATCGATAGAACATAGAAATTGGAACTGACTGAGGACTCTCAGTGTTTCACCATGAAGTCTAGATCCCCAAGAATGGTATGATGGTTAATTTTATGTGCCAACTTGATGGGGTCACAGGGTGCCCAGATATTTCGTCAAACATTATTTCTGGATGTGTCCGTGAGGGTGTTTCTAGACCAGATTAACACTTGAATAGGTAAAGCGAGTAAAGCATGTGGCCCTCCCCAGTGTGGTGGGCCTCAGCCAATCCATCAAGCACCTGAACAGAATAAAATGCTGAGGAAGAAAGAATTCTCTCTGCTTGACTATACCTGCGCTGGGACATCAGTCTTCTCCTGTGTTCAGTCTTGAACTCCATCCCCTCTTCTGCTTCAACAGCCTTCAGACTGAGATGAACTGTAACACTCATTCTCCTGAGCCATTATTTTTATTGCAGATCTGTGCTATATCCTGTGGGTTCTGTTGCTCTGGAGAACCCTAATACAAATAGACAATAACAAAGAACCGTCTAATCCCTGCAGCACTCTTCAAAACGTGGAATCTCCACAATTCCCAAGAAGTAAACTATCAGTAGATCTTCAGTGGTAGCCTGAGTTGGTTGTAGACCTCACATACTATCAAGGCCTTTTAATAATAAATCACTGTTACTCTAGCTACATCATTATGGATGACTTTACTGTGTATAAATTGACATGATAGAATCGATATCTAACAACTAGATTTTAAGATTATATTTGAGGCAATAAATAAAAATCGTATGTACCACTATTACCAAAGGAGATGGATACATATTCTACATAGTCCTACCACCAAATTCCCAAATGACACCTCATTGCTATCACTGAATTCCTTTTACATTAAAAAGACGAAAGACTTGAAGTAACTGAACTGAACGGTCTTTTACCTTATCTGGGAATCCATAGCATAAAAATATTAAGAAGCATCACCCTGGAGAAGGTTAACCCAAGTTCCCTTGACACTCATTCTCTCACTCAGAATCTTTATGGTGAGAAAGCATTTCTTGTCATTTGTCAAATGTAAATCTTTCTCTGCTTGATTTAAGCATAGCTCATAAACCTTGAAGAATACACACACGTTATCTAAATTCCAACACATAACAAGATTCCAAGGGTCAGTATTTACCAGATGCATGGTAAGATCTGCTCCCCGCAGCACCCATGCTGCCCACTGTCCCTGAGTCTGCTCTCTGGCTATCCCTCCGCCTTACCAGCTTTCTAAACAGAAACCAGCTCTTTGTACTTCCTGGTTCAGAAATGACCACAACTTAGGAATGTTCCCAGCCCTGGGAGAGGGACTTTCAACTTCTCCATTGGCTTCGCCCAACACATTCAACCCAGCCTCCTGTTCCTATACTGCCTCTGACTCTGAACTCCTGACTTGGTTCTCAATCTCAAATCATTCTAATAACTGACATCTGGTCACACCCAAGTTAGGCAGCACTCTCTGTCTTCCTACAGGTAACTTCACCCTAACTTCTGTTGCTACTTACATCATCTACCATCAGACATAACCCCAGCATGGCAACGCGACCCAAAAGAAGTGTTACAGAAAAGCGGCAGCTGTGGAAAGAGAGAGGATTGCTGAAAGAATCCAGAACAGCTTTTCCAGTTTACTACAGACTTAGACTGGGAATTACCTATTAACAGCGAAAACTAGCTCCTTGACCCTGACTTCAAATTTCATAATCTAATCCAGGAACCTATAAAACCCTTTTAAATTATATAAAAAATTCTGTGTGCGTGTGTGTGTGTGTGTGTGTGTGTGTGTGTGTGTGTGTGTTTCTGGGCAGTATGCAAATTTCTCATCAGACTCTCAAACAGGAAAAGAAAAAAAACATTAGAAATCATTGCGATACATGTTCTCACTCATAGGTGGGAATTGAACAATGAGATCACTTGGACACAGGAAGGGGAGCATCACACACCGGGTTCTATTGTGGGAAGGGGGGAGCGGGGAGGGATAGCATTAGGAGATATACCTAATGTAAATGACGAGTTAATGGGTGCAGCACACCAACGTGGCACATGGATACATATGTAACAAACATGCACGTTGTGCACATGTACCCTAGAACTTAAAGTATAATTACAAAAAAAATCATTGCAATAATGAAATACTATTGATCTTATATAAAATTATATAAAGTTTCTATAAAAACTAAAAAATACAGCTAAAAACTAACATTATATTTAGATGATGTATCTAGTTTAAGAAAACTATCTTACCTTTCAAAGTCATTGAAACTAACAAAAGTTTACAATTTTGCAGAGACCTATCCCAGGATGAGTCAGGGAGATGACGCGGAAAGCAGATTTTAGGATAAAGCCTCAGAGCGAGGACAATGAAAGTACCTAGTATAGCGAGCGTTCTTGGTCAAACAGCAAGAGTGTAGTCTTTTACATTTGTGAGTAGACTTGGGTATCTGGACATATAATTCAACACAATGTGAGTGGCACAGGCTGCTAGCCATTTTTGAGGCTGGCTGGTAAAGAAAACTCCCTCTCACCTACAGCCCACCTGCACCTACCAAGCTCGAAGTGTGAAATTAGACCACTCCATCCCCACAAGTAGCGTTCGCTAACACACACCAGGCAGAGAAATGCAGTTCCTCGCAAGGCGTGAAGTTTACTGTTAAGAGCATCATTTCTCTGTGAAAATATTTTTGCTATTTTCACACATCACTTCGGCTAGTAGAAAAAAAAACACTGTTACTGTAATTATATGGATTTGGTAAACCTAATGAGGCCCTCTTACCCTTCAACAACAAATGTAGAATGTAAATGGAAATAATTTTCCTGAGATCTTAGAGACATGACATGTAAAGAATATTAATCTGTTCTTTGGATGCTATCATTGCTCCAGAAGCACAAGCTTTTACCCTTGAGAACATCCTCTATTCTCTATGTATTCCATCTACTAAGATCCAATAACTAGAGAGCTTTCCCATTACCTATTTTCAGAAATATTAAATTTGAATTCGGAACAAATATTTTGCCTACATAAATATGACTTTCCCAAGCAGCTCATGTAATTGCATAAATGATAGCCTATCTCCCTAAAGGCTTCTAGACATTCAGGAAAGGGAGCAAGCTGACTCTGTCACTTATCACCTACACAAAACAATCAATCCTTCATTGCCTGCTCCGTGAAAACTGAGTTGAGTCCTTGAAATATTTTTCCTTTGCCAGCTGGCACAGGAAATGCTAAACTTTGTCAGTAGAGGTCACTGGAGGGACACTGCAAAGGAAGGTATTCTTACTGGGCACCCTGTGCTCCTTTTGCCCAGATCTGCAGTGCAGGTGGCAACACAGCTCCTCCAATGGCCAGCTGTTCCCCTCAGTACCCCATTTGATCATTTTCATAGCAGAGTGCTTCCTGCAAGACAAGTCTCCCAAATTAACTTTCCCCACACCCAGGAAAGCATATTTCAATAAATTCCAGAGCGTGGATATCAAGCAATTTCACCAGCATGGCGCCACTACCACTTCTGAGCCACTCAGTGAGCCACAGCCGCCGAAGAAGGAAGGGGCTCTTCTTTGGGTCACCCATCTTAGTCCTAGGGGTAGCAGCTGCCCCTTACAGATAATACTTCTGGACTCTCTCATTACCCCTTACTAGCCAATCCCTGATTACCCAAGTTCTGTGTTGAAGTTTCTAATTCTTTACATTATGCTTCCTTGATCAAGTTACTGTGTGATTTCTGTATCAGAGTTGGACCCTAACTGACACGTGTGCTCTTACAGCTGAGAATACCCAACCGGAAAAGCAAACAGGTGAGCTGCCATGCAGTTAACAGTGCTAGCTGTCATCTTTTGCAGTGGAAGTTGGCAGTTCAGAAAGAGAGAGCCATTGCTGTTCTGTGCAGAATCCAGGGTTAGAAATATGAGGCACAAAGAAAGATAGAGTGGCCCCTTTACGGAGCTGACTAACCAGCTGGAGACCCCAGGCTCACACAAACTAACATTTCAAGGCAGTGAGTTGCTGAAAGCCCAGTAAGGGTCATGGGCAAGACTGTTACAAGGCAGTGATGGATCTCAGGCTAAGAGCCTAACAGTTTCTATCTTGTCATAGCCAAGGACTAATTATCTGCAGAAGCCCTGTGCCACAGAAAAAGGGGTCTCTCTCTCCAAACGGTCCTCCAAATCATGCTTTGTCCCCCAATAATGGGGTATTTCCCAAATCCATGGACTCCTCGCCGTGACCAGTTGCCTCTCACTTCACTGTCAAGACAGAGAACTATGTAAACATGTGGGCAGAGAAAAATAATTTTAAAAAGGAAAAGCTGTTTCAATTTAAGTGTGTCTTCGACAGGGACAATGCTTCCTAAAATATTTTAAAGAAGAGATTAGGGAAACATGGGGACTATAATCTGTCAAAGCCAAATAAAAATGCCTTCAACAAAACCCCTCCACATGAGGCTATTAAGGAAACCCAATAACCACACGGCGGAGAATAAAACCCTGTCACTCACTGAAAGACAGAAAAGTGATTCGGAGCAGAAAGCAGGAAGAAAGAAACTACCATGGGCTCACTACAAGAGTAACAGTGGGGAAGCTTAGAAAGAGAAGCCCAAGAACAGGAGGGTTCCAATGAACCATCTGGAAAGTGGGAGAGAATATCAAAGGCAGCAAAAGTAAGATTTTCTAATGATAAATGACAGTGTTTTTTTCTGACAAGGATGAACCACAAAGATTGCCAAAGGGGTGTTCACAATGAAGTACCTCACTCCCATGGGAAGGAATCGCGAGGGCGAGAGCACCACCTGTGGAAGGCGCCCCTCACCCGCACCCCTCCACGAGGAAATGGCGAATGAGCATGATTATGTTGAAAGGGGTGGGTGGTATATGAACTGAACACACACCTCTTGATGAAGGGCCATTCCAGTAACGGTTTGTGGTCAACATTATATAAAAAGCTTACTTCTCTGTACACCTTCACTCATCTTTTTTATAAAAAGATTTCCCTTTGTTTCTGTGTGAATATCTGTAAATTATATAATATTTATAACTTCTCCACAATTATGCCTTCATTTGTTAAGGTGTAAGGTTATATATTTCATAGATTGGTAAAAATTTCAAAAAAATTATAGGGACTGAAGGTAGGCAATGCTTTATTTTGCCAAGTACAGGCATATGCTTAAAATACTATCACCATCACTTCGTAAGAGAAATTATATTTTAACACTGAAGAAAGTGGCAAGGAAATCATCCAAGAACAGAGAGGAGCTCTTTAAAATAAATAAATTTACCTTTATAAAAATTGGTACATTGCTCTTATATTTTTGATTTTCCTGCAAAATGAACAAAAACTTGGTCATGGACCAAGACTGGTGAATACACTCAAGTTTGAGAACTACTAGCAAGGACAAGAAACAGATACAAACATTCTTATATAAAATTTAAGAAAACAAGAGTCATTTAGAATTTTTTTAAAAAAATAATAATGAAGACAATCTAGAAGGAAAGAAGGCTCATTATGAATCATCTTAAATTCAGGAGGAAATATTGCCTGCATATGCGTGTACACGACAGAAAAATCCTGGAAGAAACGGACCCAGAAGATGTTATCAAAGGGGAATGAAGACAAAATAAGGAAGCAAAGACTCCACCGCCAAGACTGGAGAACAACCTGTAGAATGCCTGTCTCTCACACAACTCCTCTGTCCATCCTCAGGGCCCACACACGAGTGTGCACCTGGTGAAACAGGACAAGGCGCCGCCAGGGAGAGTGGGAAAACGGAACTTCTCTGAGCACTGGTCTACACATGCATGTTTCAACTGATATTTTTAATCAGATTAAATAGACACAGGATTTGTGTGAGCTTCCGCTGGTGGGCCTGTCAAATACTTGAAATCCACCATTCTCTGCAAACTAAATGTCTCAAGTGTTCTGTAAAAATTTCGTTTTGAAGCTATAGTACAGTGGTTCTCAAACATGTAAGTCTCAAAATCCTTCTATGCTCCTAAAAATTATAAAATATTGCATCATTTGCAAAGAATGATATGATGCCTGATCTCATTCACCCTCCTTCCACATCATAAATAATCACTACCTTGATTTTGGTGTTTATTATTCCCATATATTTTTTCACATCTACTTTTGTGTTTATCTAGCTGGATTAAAGAAAGATTGTGTTTGTGTGTGTGAAAAAGAGAAACAGACAAAGACAGATAGAGAAAGAATATAAGCAAGTCCATAAGAACACACGTTCTCAGGCATGTTTTCGTTGTCGGATGCATTTTGAATATCCATTTTAAAAGATATGATAGTTTAGTATCACTCATGGTGTACTTGTTTCCATCAAGATTACATTAAAACCCATCCATATTGACACAAGTACCTCTAGACTGTTTACGTTCATTGCTATAAAGTATTCAATATAAAAACAGACCCCATTTTATTTATCCTTGCTCCTCTTGATGGGTATTTGAGACTTTTTAACACTTAAAGAAAAAATGCCAAAACACATAGCATACAATTTTTGTTTTCATTGGAAACTACCAAATTACCCTCCAACGTGGCAGTAACTACATACACTCCCAAGAGAAGGACATAAGATGGACAGTTCCTCTAGGCCTTTGGTATTGTAAGGACTATTAAATTTTGCTAATCTGCTGAGTTTGAAATAATATTTGGTTGTTTTAATTTGCATTTTCTTGTTTATTGATAAAGCTGGTCCATGTGCCTTCTTCTTACACAATAAATCATACACGTAAAAGTATACGAGTATGACATGTTTAAAGAATAGTAAAAGCTCAAACATGTGTACTCATCACCTATATGCATTTTCAGAAGAGAGAGCAGTGTCAAAAGATTGACAGAAGATTGGTAGTGATCATGTAAAAGAAAGTCTCAGGATGAAAAAAAGAATCCAGTAGGAAACTGTCTGACAACATAGCAAACATCTCCACCTAGCACGCAGAAATGTCTCATAACTTTGATTATGGAGACTTTTATTAGGCAGCTGTTTTAACAATGTAGCCAACTTTAGCACTTCTTTCCCTTAAGGATTTTTCTTGTTTAAGAATTCTGATGTTTACGATATTATATTCTATCAAAGTAAAAATGATAATCTCCTATATTTTCTTCAGAAAGTTTTAAAGATTTCTTTTCACAAATGAATTATTAATCCATCCATTTGATGGATTTAATGTGAGGTAGAGAGATCCATTGTTTTCCTATAGAGATGATTGTCTCAGAACAATTAATGTAGAATCCATCACCTCCCACTTATATAATATCACTTATACTTTATAAGTTCTCAAATATGAAGTAGAGCTGTTTCAACGTTCTCTACCCAATTAACCTTGTGCCATTACTAAACTATCTTTGCAACTACACAAGTATAAGTCTTAATACCTGGGGCTCTTTCTATAAATTTTAAGATTAGTCCTTCAATTTTTCCAAAATATCCAGTGAAACTTTTGGTTGGATTTGTACTGGATTTGTAGATTAATTTTGCATGAATTGTCGTCTTCATGATATTGTTTTCCTATCTATCAATCGCCAAATATGGTAAATCTCTCCTTGTGTTCTTCTGTGCCTTTTAACAATATTTAATAAATTTATCCATAAATATCTCAAACATCTGACGCAAGATTTATACCTAGGTACTGAAATATTTTAGTTGATACTACAAATAAAATGTGTTATTACATTTTCTAATTGGTTCTTACTTATGAATAAAAACATTAATTTTTCTATATTGTCTTTGAATCCAACCCAACTTTGTTGAATTGTCTTATTAGTTCTAATAGTCGATCTGTATATTCTATTTTTTTCTAGGTAAATCATTAAATCATCTACAAATAAAGCAGTTTTATCCATGTTTTCCAATGCTTATGCCTTCTATTTCTCTTTCTGGCTAACTGCATAAGCTAGAATTTACCACATAATGACGAACAGTAATAGCAAGGAATCCTGAATTGTGCCTAATTTGGATAGAAATGTTTAGAATGATTCACCATTAATTATGTTTGCTGTAAGTGCTTCATGGATTTCATTTATAAAGTCAAGGAAGTTTCCTTCTATTTCTAATTTGCTAAGTTTTTATCATGAGTCATTGATGTCATGAAATGCTTTTTCAATGTCAGGAGACATTAAATGCAATCAAAGTATTTTTCTACATCTATTGAGATGGTCACATGCTTTTTCTCCTTGTATCAGTTAATACAGTACAATGTAATGTATGTACAATAATAATGTGGTAGGATACAATAAATCAATGAATTGAATTTTCAAATATTTCATTTAATAATTCTATATCTGTTCATTAAAAAAAGAATAATCTATGTTCATAACGATGAAACTTCAAAAGTTTTCTTTCTTATCTAGTTGGGATATTAACATGTCTAACCTCATAAAATGAGCTTGATAGGACTCTCTTTTTCTATGCTTTGAAACAGACTGTACAAGTAATTCATGATTTGGTAAAAACTTGTGTAAAATCATCTGAGGCTGATTGAGGAAAGGCTATTAATTTTAGAGTTAATTGCTTTCAGTTTTCTATTACATGTAATGTATGCTTTTATCTTTAATTTATCCTGCATTCTTTTTTTATATTAATAGTTGTCTTCCCCATGAAAGCAGAGACAATCTCATGACTGTCTGATATCTTCTTACAGTCTTGAATCACAGTACATACTCAGCCAGTGTTTTTGACTGACTGACGGATCCCAGTGTTTTCCTTCAGTCTTTTCCCTTAGCCTTTTATTTGGAAATTTTCAAACGTATGCACAAATAGAAGGCATGATGATTTCTCTGCATCCAACGCCCAGTTTCAATAATTAACAATTATTAATCCTCTTACATCTATCTCCAAATGCCTAATCCACCTTCCCACATTATTTTGAAGAACATCACAGACATCAGATCATTTTGCCCTTAGGTATTTCAATATGTATCTCTAAAAGAAAATGACTTCATAAAAATACAATACCATTTATCACACCTAAAAAATAAAAAGAAAAAAGAACTCAATTTCAAATATTCAGTTAGTGCTCAAATTTCCAGCAGTCTCAAATGTCATGGGTTTTTTTTTTTCTTTAAAAATAGATAGGATCTACACATTGTGACTGATTGATCTTTCTTTTAATCTACAGGTATCATTTCCATCCCTTTTTATTTTTCTTGCAACTATTTGAAGAAATTGGGTCATTTATCCCATAGAGCAGTGCTTCTCAAGCCACAGTAAAGGAATAGTTTTAGATTTCCCATGGATCACAAACTGATACAGGGGCCTACTGCTACTACATAGACTAGGCACACTCAACCCATCAAGAGTATTTAAGGACGCTTGAACCCATCCACACACTATTCAACAAAAGAAGTCCACTAATAATGTGCTTGAATACAATGGCATAAACATTTCTAAACCCTTAGCATTGGTTAAATGTTTCCTAGCACTTACTTTTGGGTCCTCTATTTATTTCATTCTGCAGATCACATCTCCAGCAGACCTGCTACACAATTTCCCACAGCCTAAAGATGTCCTACAAATACGGTAGTTGGGTCTAGAGAATTCATCAGACTCAAGTCCAACATTCTGGGGGAGACTGTATAGTTGGTATTGTTTCCTTCCTTCAGGAGACTCGTTAAGTGTGGTTGCCCCTCTGTTTGTGACGTTAGTAGTCACTGATGAACAGTGATACTGGAATCTCTCCAGTAAATCTACCTGTGGGAAGTTTGTTCTCCAAGAGACCCCTAAGGAAGCTCTCCTTTTCTCTCAGGTACTGCTGTGTCCCTATACTACCTGTTTCTGATACAGTGCAGACCTTCTAGCTGTTCGTTATGACTTCCCATGCGTTTGTGAGGATTTAGGGAGAACTTGTCACCTAGTTGTGTCGTAGATGCTGTCTGTGGTTTTTGATTTTGCTATTCTAGTTGCTCTATCAATTTGGTAAGATTTGGGGATATTCAAAAACTATACACCCACCTCCCTTCCACATTTTTTTGTAATAGAGTCATTTTTAGCATCATAAATTGAACACTTAATTTGATGATTTCCATTTTCAATTTTTAAAATAAGCTTATCTAAAGCTAAAGGTGCGACCAATACCCCTTTAGCTAACACCATCGGTTTTGTTTTTCTAATGTTAACTGTGATCCTATGGCTTAGGTGGGGACTATCAAGTTTCTCCATAAGGAAGTGATTATGGTTCCCCACATTGGAGCAGTTCAAAGTATTTTCATTGCTCATCCGTGATAAGCAATTTGCAATTTATTGCTAATATTTCTCTTTAACCCATGAATCTATACTTGTATATTTTTAAATTTCTGAGAATATGGAACATTTTTACTATACTTTCTTATTGCTTTCTACATAAACTACATTGAAGTCAGGAAGGCAAAGTTCTATTTCTGTTGTTGATCCTTTGACATTTGTTTAGACTTTGACTGTCAATTAGTCATGCATAAGTAATTTTTAGAAATCCATATGACTATACAGTTCTGATATTTGCATATAAAACTCCATGTGTGTGCATGGGTCTGCATGTGTGTTTATACACATATACATATATAATTGTGTATGTGTGTGTATATCTGTTTATGGCAGCCAAATTTTAAAAATAAATATAAATCAAGCTTGTCAACCATCTTTTCCGATTGTCTGTATCTTTATACGTTTTATTTTCATAACCCATTGGTTTCTGACTGAGGTCACTTAAAATCTTCTAACATGGTTATAAATTCGTCAAACTTAACTTTTAATTCTTCAGTTTTGCTTTATGTACTAAGCCTATGATGTTGAATACATTAAAATTCTTAATTCATAAAGTTTCCTGATTGAGGAATTATCCCTCTCTGTTACTGTTTACCACTTTTTCATAAATTTTATTTTACATAATATTAATATTGCTATACCAACTTTCTTTTGGTAACTATTTGCTTGACATATCTTTTTCCTGCCCCTTATTTTCACCCTCTGGTGTGGTTTTGTTTCAGGTTTCTCTAACTGAAAAATATCCAATCTGATAATGTGTGTCTTAAATTAGTAAGTTTAACCTATTTAAATTCGTGAATACTGATGTATTTGGACTTATATCTACATCCTTAATTTGGGGTTTCTATTTACCATACTTTTTTTCATTCCTTTTTCCTAATGTCTGTTTGATTGAGATTATGCTCTACATTCCTCCTTTTCTACTCCGTTTACAATGCATACATTGTACTGTAATCTAATTTTTTTCCAAAGAAGTCTGAAGTTACTCAATAATTTTAACCTATCCCCAAATATGACAAGAGCCTTAGCAGACTTTCAATATCTATTTGTTCACTAGAGTTTTCATTTTACCATTTTTCAAAATACAAAAGGTTTTTTCCCCACAATTGATAGCTAAGTGTATAGATTATTGTGATTCATCCATTTCTTTTTTTTTTTTTTTTTTTTTTTGCAGACGGAGTCTCGCTCTGTCACCCAGGCTGGAGTGCAGTGGCCGGATCTCAGCTCACTGCAAGCTCCGCCTCCCGGGTTCCCGCCATTCTCCTGCCTCAGCCTCCCGAGTAGCTGGAACTACAGGCGCCGCCACCACGCCTGGCTAGTTTTTTGTATTTTTTAGTAGAGACGGGGTTTCACCGTGTTAGCCAGGATGGTCTCGATCTCCTGACCTCGTGATCCGCCCGTCTCGGCCTCCCAAAGTGCTGGGATTACAGGCTTGAGCCACCGCGCCCGGCCTGTGATTCATCCATTTCTATACTTATCATTGGTTTTTGGTTTTTTTTACCCTGCCCCTCCGTATTTACTTTTCTTCTTGCTGAAATACACATTATAGTGATGAAAGTAGCAATTACAAAGATCAAACAACAAAAATTGTGTGGGAAGTCAGGGACCCTGAATGGAGGGACCGGCTGAAGCCGCAGCAGAAGAACATAAATTGTGAAGGTTTCATGGACATTTATTAGTTCCCCAAATTAATACTTTTATAACTTCTTACGCTTGTCTTTACTGCAATCTCTGAACATAAATTGTGAAGATCTGAGGGACACTTATCACTTCCCCAATCCATACCCTTGTGATTTCCTATGTCTGTCTTTACTTTAATCTCCTAATCCCGTCATCTTCTTCGCAAGCTGAGGAGGATATAAGTCGCCTCAGGACCCTGTGATAATTGTGTCAACTGCACAAATTGTTTGTAGAGCATGTGTGTTTGAACAATATGAAATCTGGGCATCTTGAAAAAAGAGCAGGATAACAGCAGTGTTCAGGGAACGCCAGAGATAAGACTTCTGGCCGCCAGTGAGCCGGACAGAACAGAGCCGTATTTCTCCTCTTTCTAAAGCAAATAGGAGAAATATCACTGAATTCTTTTTCTCAGCAAGGAACATCCCTGAGAAAGAGAATGCGCCCTGAGGGTAGGTTTACAGAGGGCCCCTTTAAGGCCTGCTGTCTTTTATGGTCTAAGCTGAAGGGATGAAATAAGCCCCCGGTCTTCTGTAGGGCTCCCAGGCTTATTAGGACGAGGAAAATTCCCACCTAATAAATTGTGGTCAGACAGGTTATCTGCTCTCAAACTGTTTCCTGATGTTATCAATGACAAAGCGTGCCTGAAACTTCATTAGCAATTTTAATTTCGCCCCATCCTGTGGTCCTGTGATCTCGCCCTGCCTCCACTTGCTTTGTGGTATTTTATTAGCTTGTGAAGCATGTGATCTCTGTGACCCACATTCTATTCGTGCACTCCCTCTCCTTTTGAAAATCGCTAATAAAAACTTGCTGGTTTAAGGCTCGGGGAACATCAGGGATCCTGCCTACATGTGATGTCTCCCCCAAGCCCCCCGCCGCCCCGACACCCAGCTTTAAATTTCTCTCTCTTGAGCTCCTTCCCTTTATTTCTCAAACCAGCCGAGACATTTAGGAAACAGAAAAGAACCCACGTAACCAGCGGGTTCTCCCGATAAAAAATACCTTAAAACATAACAATAAAATGTTTAAAATTGTCTCTGTAAAATTATTATTAAGTCTAAAACTCCTATTCACAGGGGAATAAACTGAAAGAGGAAAAAACAATTTGTTTAGAGTTAAGATTAGGTCAGAATTAGTACCAACACTTTAGTTGAGTTTAGGAATTCAGAAAATACCACAACCTTCTGACTCCACTCTCCATACCATTCTTGGAACCAAAACTCCCCTTTCGGTCATAAGCAGGCCCCACATACAAAGGAGTGTCATGAAAAAAAGCAGAATATAGAAAAATAGGCAATGAATTCAGAAGAGCTGAGTTCCAGCTCTAGCCATGTTACTAACTGCTGCAGCAACTTTGGGTAAGTCACTAAACCTTCTGGGACCTCATTCCTCATGGCTGAAGTCAAAATGATCTACCTTGCGAGATTTTTATTAAGAGGAGTAAATGAAGCAATGAACACAGATGCACCTTATATAAGAAGATTAGATACATACATACACATGAGCATAATTTTTTAACTACATGCAGAATATACAGTAGCATTATCAGTTTAGATTAGTAATTTGTGCTAAAATTGGACTGGACCCAAAACAAATATGAAACAAGGTGAAGGCTAATTTCCTATCCACTTCCTACTTCCCATCGTCTGTGGCAGCCTTGATTTTCCCTCCATTAAAATGCTAGAAGTGCCTGGCGGCCTTCATTGCCTCTTTCATGGCACGCAGGCTTACAAATCAGGGCGCACGGTCCTTTCTTATCTCTTTAATGAGGTAAGCTGGGCTGAGCACCTGTCTGCTACTGTGACCTGGACATCATATTACTGGCACCACAGCTACTCTTGCACATTAATTTTAAATGACATCCCTTCACTTGGACATATTTCCCAGATTTTGACCTGTCTTTGTTCATCTCATTTTAGTTCCCTAATAAATCTATATCCTTATTAATCATTATTTTTCCTAACTTGGAAAACAGTCAGCTATTCCAAGTAGTGAGAATGCTCATTTAAGATCCCCTGAGATCCAGCATGGATGGCCTTTCTGTGTAAGGCTAACCTATTACTGCATTATCACAGTCACAAAATAATAGCACATCCAGAGGCAAACAGAAAGAAAAAGAAGAGAAGGGGAGGGCAGTCCTGTTCAGTTATCTCCTGCTATATGACTTACAGAATACAACAAAACAATGGTTACCTATTAGCCTAAGGATGCTATACTATTTGTTTTCATATTAATAACTCATTTAGCTTACATGGCAGGAGAGAGTTTTGTGACAATAATAATTCCCCCTGTTCCAATGAACATGTCTGGAAGGGACATTGCTAAGGAGGTAAAATGAAATACACCCTGTGTTAGTTTAATGCATCTGTTTCTTATATAAAAACAGAGACGGTTTTTAAAACATGAGTGAAGGATAAGTGGTATGGCAAGTTTTTAGGAAATGGAATCAAGCTTGTAGGGATTTCATAATTTGAAAAAAAAAAAAAAGAAAAAAAAAAAAGATGCACACAACGTATTAGGATAACATCTAACAGATGCAAGGAGTTAGGAAAAGGCTCCATGCATCCTAACATATACTTCAAGAATAGCAGCAATTAAGACATCCCACAGCAATTAAGACATCCCACAGCAACATGCAAAGCCAGGGAGGGTGAGGAAAGTGCCTGGGGACAAGACACAGTTTACAGTCCAAGCCAATAAATCGTCAGGCCCCTAAGGTACCTAGAAATTCATTTCTCTCTAACAGCATGAAAATATAATTTACTTCTCCTAACAGAACTAAGAATGACCTGATCACAGGTTTCCAAGTTGCACCTTCAGCCATCCTGGATTAAAGGTGAATTTGAGCCACAGACTATTCTCCATTCATAAGAAGTAACCCAGAGAAAGGTGGGTCAGTATTGAGAGAAAGGATAAGGACAGACAACTGAAAACTAAGGCTTTTCAATTTCTGTAGTTACACAAGAAATCAGTCAAAAAATATGGAGGCACACCTATACACAAGCTGTCATTAAGTATGGATGATTCACTAAGGCAAAATAAGGCAAGCAAGGATGACTATACTGGTCTCATTGAGCTAAATGTTAGTGACCTCAACATAAAACGTCTATGACATCCTCAGCCATGAGAAACATCACAAGACTCACCTCATGTTTGGAGAAGAGCCGCACGGCCTCCAGCTGGTGGAAAATAGGGTAGTGCTGGGAGTCGATCTGGTCACGCCTGTAGACATCACCCACCACCAGGAAGGCATCTAGCCCCGCGTGCAGCAAGTCCCACTGATGTGCAGACGTGTGCGCTCTCAGCATGTGAGTCCGATTCAGGTAATAGTTGTCCCCCTTCTTCCTGCTGGGGTGGTCGGCTGGGATGAGCAGGCTGTCAAAGTTCTGCCAGGTCGTGACCACTGGAGAAAGGCTGTCGTAGACTGAGAACAACGGGGTCCCGAAGCGGCCCACGTACTGCTCGTAGAAGTGCTCCTTCACCCTCTCCTTGATCAGCCACAGAGGGTGGTGCTGCTGGTTGTGCAGGTTCCTGCCAACTCTGGTGAGGACCTTCCGGGTGAGGTTGCTGTAGTCGTCCTGAGGGTAGGATGTGCCCAGCAGCTCCACCACACTGCCTGGGGCTCTCTGGGCAGCACACTCTGCTGCAGCAGGTCTCGATCCCCAGGCCTGGTGCTGATGGCCCCTGGAGATGTGACTGGCCTTGCTCACCAGGTAGACATAGGCATGGGCACCTCTCCTGAGAGCTGAGCCCATCATTGTAGAAACTTCTCACGGGTTCTGGAAAGAGCACACAGGCAAAGCACAAGTCAGGTGTCACTCTGTGGAAAGCAAGTCTGTTCTTTGTGTCTCCCACCAGCTGCCACTTGTCATACTGGCATGTCTCCCCCACTATGACCTCCACACAGCTGAAAGAGCCAATTAAAGAAACCTAACAGATGCGTGATACTTAATGCACTAAATCAGAAGGTTCTTGGAAGTCACTTTTAGATCCCTAATCTCTAGTTGTCCTTCCTTTGTCATTCAGATCCTTGGCTTTGTACAAAACCTCATTTATTATGTTATCATGTCCTGAACTTGTGATGTGGAAAAAAACTTTAAATGTGACAACCTCTACATTATAGAGCCAAAAACCTTTAGAGGGATCCCCTAAAATACAGCATTTAATTGGACCCTACTATGGGTCCCACTAATAAAGGAAGCAAATGATTCGATAGAGGCCTCTGAAGGAGAGTGGAAGAGAAGAGATTAGAAGAGCCATCCTTCACATTTCTACCAATCATTAGAAGTTCTCTTTATCTCTGACATAGCATAACTTCTGGATTACTTCACTAGATCACAAAGGGATACTACTAATTTTTTTAAAAAGTTTTAAATAAAATACACCACTTTAGATGGTGGTTAACTTTAATATTTTAAAAATAAAATAGAAAATCTAAGGAAATGTTATACAAAGTGGTAGCCTATATCAATGGACAGCTGTAAACGCAAGTCTTCTCCCATCTGGTCACTTAAACTTCATACCTTTGTGGCGCCTTCTCAATTACACCTTTGGCAAAACAGCAGATTTCTACTACACACCCACAATTAACCAGAAACAGGACTAAACTTGTTGGGGGAGAGGGACAGAGCAGCCAGAAGACAGAGCACTGACCTAGATTTTTAAGTAACTAAAATGCCTAGAATTTAATAAAATCACCAAACTTTACAGCTGAAAGTCACCTCAGCTGTCATCTAGTATAGGCGGTTCAAGTCACGGATGAGGTAAGAAAGACCTAAGTGTAACAGCGAAACTCTAAGCTAGTGGAAGAGTTCAGTAAGACAATCGCAAAGGGCTGTGGACCACTCACACGGTGTCTTCTTCCCACTCCCACAGAAGCCCGTGATGAACTCACTCAGGGATCCCAATAAGGAGAGTCTTGAGATGTCACTTCCCAATGTTCACAAATAATTTATGTTCACAAACTTCAATTATAAAAATCCATCTTCTAAAATGTGGAATTCTTCCCTACTGGGCTACTTTAAAGCATACAACTACGTGGCTGTTTTACTGCAAGGGCCGTGCAATTATACCAAGAAAATATGTAACTTCATGATATGAAGCTGCATTAGGAGAGAATTATATTGTTCCAAGTCACTATCAAAGGCACAGTCTGTCCCTGGACAACACAATCCACCTGACTCCAAATTAGAACTGAGGACATCTAGCTTCAAGTTGAAGGGCTGTGCTTGCGTGTGATTGCTTCTTAGAAGCCGTGCACAGCACCTTTGTCTGAGACTGTCATCACTTGAGAATTGTTCTGGGAAAGGTGCTTCTGATGCAGTTACTTGTGCGCTGTTGTCGATGCTTTTCCTTCCCAGTTTCCTGCTCTTCACACATCCAAACCCACACTTAGGTTCCATTCCCAGGGATGCGCCCCAGCCTCGTGTCCCTTCCTTGCTCTCCTCACACAGTCCCCAGCTTCCCGATGAAAGTTTGAGGTTCTTGCCCTCGTTTTCAGGCCTTCTATCTATCTGCTCAGCCCTGCTTACCTTCTTCACTGTCATTCACCCCACCCAGAAAAGTATTTGTCCTCTATTACCATCTCTAACAGAGGGAAAGGGATGACTAGGAGAGCCTTCCCACTTCTATCTGAGAAGTGACTTCCTTTCCTCCCACCTCTATCAAATTTCTCTATAAGAAATATATCATCTGGAAATACATAAGAGACCCAGGAGGATAAGACCAACGACGTTCATACTTCTATTAACACACTGTTCTTCCATTTGATCCTTCAACAGTTCTGTGATGTAGGTATTGTACATACCACTTTACCAACAAAGAATATAAAGCTCAAAAAGATCACGTAACTAGCATAAATTCATATGCCTAGCTAGCCATGAGACACAGTTCAGAATTCTTGGCAATTCAAATATAGCTGACCCTCAAACAACATGGATTGAACTGTGAGGATCCACTTACACGCAGATTCTTTTCAATAACAGTTACACTGAGTGCGACTGCCCCTCCTGCCTCCCCTGCCACCTCCTCTATCTCTTCTACCTCTGCCAGCCCTGAGGAGGCAAGACCAATCCCTCCTCTCCCTCCTCAGCCTACTCAACGTGAAGATAAGAATGAAGATCTTTAGGATGATCTACTTCCACTTAATAAATAGTAAATATATTTTCTCTCCTCATGATTTTCTTAATACCATTTTCTTTTCTCTAGTTTATTGTAAAAATACAGTATATAATGCCTGTAACATATAAAATATGTGTTAATCAACTGTTTATGTTATCAGTAAAGCCTCCAGTTAACAATTAGTAGTTAAGTTTGGGGGAAGTCAAAGGTATACAGGAATTTTCAACTGACTGAGGGAGGGTAATCAGTGCCCCCAAAGCCCCCATGTTGTCCAGGGGTCAAGTGCATTTCTCAGTAGGGTGTGGTGGCTCACACCTATGATCCTAACGCTCCGGAAAGCCAAGGCGAAAGGATCACTTAAGCCCAAGAGTTTGAGAGCAGCCTGGGCAACATGGCAAGACCCTGTCTCTAGAGAAAAAAAAAATTCTTTAATAAATTAGCCGGGTATGGTGGCACACACCTGCAGTCCCAGCCACTGGGGAGCTAAGGCAGGAGGACTGCATGAACCCAGGAGTTCAGGCTTCAGTGAACCAGGATCGCACCACTGCACTCCAGCTTGGGTGACAGAGTGAGACCCTGCCTGACCAAAAAAAAAAAAAAAAAAGTATTATTTCTCAATCAAACGTCCAAGATTAAGTTCAAATGATATCTCCGCAATGACCTCCCTTAACTTCTATTTTATCTAATTGAGATTATATATCAATGTGTTTTTAAATACATAAATGCATGAATAAGTAAATCCAATAAAACACATTAGTTTAGATGGCAAAAATGAAATAAGTATTTAACTACAGACCTAAGGGCCAAATCTGCCCACAGTCGTCTGTTTGGGCTTTTTTTTTTTTTTTTTGGCTTTGGCTTTTTTTTGTTTTTGAGACAGGGTCTCACTCTGTCACCCAGACTGGAGTGCGGTGGGATGATCATGGCTTACTGGAGCATCGACCTCCCAGACTCACGTGATCCTCCTGTCTCAGGCTCCAGTGGCTCCCTGCCCCAGAGATAGCTAGGATTACAGGTCCAAGCCACTACACCCGGCTAACTTTTGTATTTTTTGTAGAGATGAGGTTTCGCCATGTTGCCCAGGCGGGTCTCAAACTCCCGGCTCAAGTGAGCTGCCCACCTCAGCCTCCCAAAGTGCTGGGATTACAAGCATAAGCCATTGTGCCTTGCCCATAGTCTGTTTTTGCAAATAAAGCTTGTTGGAACACAGCAACAGCCATTTGTTGATTTATCATCTGCAGTGGCTTTCTTGCTATCAAGGTAAGATTGAATAGCTGCTACAGAGACTGTGTGGCCCACAATGCCCAAATACTCACTATCTGGTCTGTTATAGAAAGAGTTTGCTGAGCCCTGTTTTAGCTTAACCTACTGAAAAATTTTTCACATTATTAATAAAATCTTCCTACTCACAAATATATGTAGATTATAAAGTCACAAAAAAGGAGCAAGAATACAAATGTGGACATCAAGTATGTTAGCACTGGTACAAAAGAAACAATCAGACCAACTATAAGAAGAGAAAACACAGTATAATGGGCAACAGGCCAGACTTCGCAGAGATGCCAATGTTGGTTTGATCCTAAGTTGACCTCTTAGCTGCCGTGTATCATCCTTAAAAACATTATTTAACCTTTCTGGCCCTCAAGGTCCTCATCTGTAAAACAGAGAAAAATAATACCTACCTCATAATGAAAAGATTACACTAGACTGTGTTCATCAGCTAATTAACTCATTGCTCAGTGTTTAACAGATAAGATGAGCTGAATTCAGAGTTAAAAGTGACCCAGAGATTTCAAGAGATCAGGTAATGGATGAACTAATAAAGTCATTCACTGATACAGAGAACTCAGAATGGGTTTTCGTTGTTTGTCCAGATCATCTTTTGTAGAGGGAAACAGATTTGGACAAACGGAAGTTCAGTATGAATGAGATAGCCACATTACAATTTCTGTAATATTATAGTTTGGAAAGGAGGTAAGACATTAGTCCTGGAAATGTAGACCTTGGAGGTAATTTGCATAGATGGAAGAGTTAATATCACAAGCATATATAAGAATCCACGGGAGGCTAAGAGCAAGATAGAAGTGGGCAAAAGATAGAAGAATACTTGGAACTTAGCACATTGAAGGGAAGGGGATGTAAGGAGTAAGACAGAGGGGACATAAAGGATGTCACAGCACAGAAGTCAGGGGAAAAGACATCTAGAAGGAAACAGGGGCCTTTTCTGAACCCGAATACCACTCAATGTGCAAGTTTAGCGTGCCGTATTATTACTACCTGCTGTTGTCTGTATTCCTACTAGACTGTGTGGTTCTTGAGAGAAGAGCACACAGTCACACACATATATACACACATACTCTTTCTCCCCTCTCCGTCTCTCATATTTATCACTGTATGCCCGGAATCCAGCACCACATCTGGCGCTGGGTGGAAGACGCTAGAAGAACAGAATAGGAAGAAAAAGAAAAGAATGGAAGGAAATTGGTCAGCAAGGTCACACAAAACAAAGAAGCCCGCCGCTTTGGTAGGGGCAGTAAATAACTATTTAAAAACTCAATAGAGTGAAGAGACAACTCACAGAATGGGAAAAAGTATTTACAAGCCATATATCCGGGAAAAAGTCAATGTCCAAAATATATAAGGAACTCACGCAACTCAACAGCAAGAAAGCAAATAACTTAAAAATGGGCAAACGGGCCGGGCGCGGTGGCTCACGCCTGTAACCCCAGCACTTTGGAAGGCCAAGGTGGGCGGATCACAAGGGCAGGAGATCGAGACCATCCTGGCTAACACGGTATTTTCTCTACTAAAAATACAAAAAATTACTCGGGCGCGGTGGCGGGCGCCTGTAGTCTCAGCTACTCGGGAGGCTGAGGCAGGAGAATGGTGTGAACCCGGGAGGCGGAGCTTGCAGTGAGCCGAGATCGCGCCACTGCCCTCCAGCCTGGGCGACAGAGAGAGACTCCGTCTCAACAAAAAAAAAAAAAAGAAAAAAGAAAAGAAGAGGGGCAAAGGATCTGAATAAACATTTCTCAAAAGAAGACATATAAATGGCCAACAGGTATGTGAAAAAAATCCTCAAAATCACTAGTCATCAGAGAAATGCAAATCAAAAGCACAATGAGATACCACTTCACACCTGTTTAGAATGACTATTACCAAAAAGAGAAATGGTAAGTGTAGCTGGGGATGTGGAGAAAAAGGAACCATTGTACACTGTTGGTGGGAATTTAGATGAGTATAACCACATATGGGAAATAGTATGGAGGTTCAAAAAAATTAAAAAATAGAACTGTTACTATATGATCCAGCAATACCACTTCTGCATATATAACATAGGAAATGAAATCTGTATGTCACCTTGTTCACTGCACCCCCTTGTTCACTGCAGCATTATTCACAATGGCCAAGATATGGGATCAACCTAACTGTCCATCAACAGATGAGTGCATAAAGAAAATGTGATGTATGTACACAACAGAATATCATTCAGCCTTTAGAAGTAAATCCTGTGATTTGTGACAACAAGGATGAACTAGGAGAACTCTCGCTCTCTCTCTCTGAATCTTACTTTCCCTATATTTCTCAGCGTGAAAATAACATATACCTTGCAATGGCAGTAAGAGTATTAAATAACAATGAAGGTAAAAAACATAACACAGTATCTTGAAGGAATATAACAGGTCCTCACTAAATGGCAGCTATTATCAGTATTATTATTATTTCTATCATTACTATTGGGATACAGCTGCCCGGAATGTCCAAACAGTGGGCATGGTGGTCAAGTCCACTTCTCTACAAGACTGCTCTAAGAAGTAACATTTCAAAAGGTATCTGAAGCATCTGTTACATGGTCATGGATCACATTTGAATTCTTTCGCTTGTTTTTCATTTTGGACACATGTAGAATGCTGTAAGCTTTCTTTATCACTATAAAGCGGCACAGTGACAACAACTAGTAAAATACTGAATAAATGTTTATTGTTAGAATGAATGAGTTTTATAATGGTTTCAACAGTCCTTTCAACCTCCCTCATTCTTCTGTGTAAAGAAAACATTAAGCAGCATGCAAATTGTATTGGACTGATCATTTCCCTAAAGCATTATTAGCTTAAGGGAAATAGCCAATGGTGAGCAAGCATAACCCATATACGGTCACCACTATACAAAAGTGTGCAAGCACAATCCATAACCACCAGATGCAATACTCACACAATTTCTATCAAGAAAAAACGAAGCTTGGTTCAGTCAACACAGTTACACATTTTATTCTACTAAATAGCGGTGGGAAAATGGCCAAATTCCATTCACTTTTACTGATAGAAAGGCAAGTCAAGAGAATGCTTTGGTTCCTGCTGACTAGTATGAACAAAAAGAGAAGGGCTATAAGCAGGCCATTTCCTGTATTACTCACGAGGGTGTTATTGGCGCAACATTTCTAGAAAGCGATTCAGCACTATCAAGAGACTTAAAACTGTTCATACCCTTTGACAGGGTAATTACCCTTCTAGGAACTTATCACGAGGAAATAATGTAAATGAAGACAGAAATTAAACACAAAGAGGTTTCATTACAGTATTATTTATAATAGAAAAAAATAAATACATCACATAAATGTCCCACAACAAGGGAATGATTAAGCAAATTACCGGAGAACCATAAAATAAAATATTATGCAGTCATTAAATATAATGGTTGCAAAGAGTTTTGATGATATAACTATATAAAGTGATAAATAGGATATAAAATTATATGTATGGTATGATCTTAACTCTATAAATATATATCTACCTATAAACACATGCATATGATATTTAGAAACCATGAGAAGAACTAGCCAGAAGATTTCATAGCAATTATCCCTGGTACTTATTTTCTATTTTATGTATTAATATTTCCAAATATTCTAAATAGACATTCATTCTATTTTAAATTAAACTTTAAAACCATTGTCCTATCTGACCGAGTTTCAACTGTGCTCTTAGTTGGTTCAGGTAATATAAGCATTCTCTAGCCTGATCTTGTCTGTTTTGCTAAAAATGTCTTGAATACTGGCATGAATTTTTCTAAATTCAGAACATTCTCCTTCTACTAACATAACATGATAAATTTTAAACTGTACAAGCTCAGCTCCTGATCCCGGTTACCCTATCCAGACCTTCTTTCTGAGAGGGAGGATAAAAATTTTTTAAAGTTCACATGCAAATGAAATCAATTATCAGGGACAAGGTCACACATTGTCTAGATATCTACCTTGGAGAATACTTGGGGGTTATTCTTAGAGGGACTTTGTGTAATACGCAAATAATAAAATCACCAGGAAGCCAGCTTGGATGTGTAGAAGAACAGAACATGCTGGGTCTACAAATTCTGGAACTAACTGGGCACTGGGGAAACCTATCTCCCATTAGCTTTGTTGAAATCATTATAAATAAGCTGGATATTTAAAATGGAAATACATTTTTCATGCCAAATGACCCAGGCAGTACTTACCTGCAGACATGTGTACCTCTCCCACTAGAAAATAAGACTTTGAGGGCAGGAGCTATTCATTTGATTGTTTCTATAAGATGGTCAGGCACAGGAAGTAAGTGCCCAAAGAAAGTGCTCCTTCCATGAATGAATGAATGAAAAAAAATGAATGAATGGCTCTCATACCACACTGCTACAATTGTTTCCAGTGAGCTTAAGAAAAGCGAGTTGCATAGTACCATTCAACCAATATAAGGCCAAATGAACAGTGCATTTTAAAATCATTAATTTGAAGTAACACGAAATGCCTAGGAGAAAATGTTACTATACAGTTGTAATGAGAGCATCTCACACCCTTTTCTTGAGTTTCATCCATTTAGACTCAAATATTAATTTTCAGAGAATTTGGTGTACCTAATTCTAGAAATGACTGCAGACCCTGATACAATGACACTGCTTCTAGACTGGGCACTTTAACAGCCTTGAAGAAGCAGATAACCTCTTTTCTGTGATGGTTCATCAGGGCATGTTTTTCTGATTGATTCTGGAGCTAGTAAGTGACAAAAGAGGAGCCCTCAAGGGAGGAAGATGCAGCTCCCTCACACGAGAGTGTCTACAGTTCAGAACCCCAGCAGCCCCTTACCATTCACAAATGCGCTTGGCTTCCATGGATAAATATAAGTATTTTTAGGTCAAATGACTATTTACTTATCTATCATTGGTCTCAACAATGTATTTAAGGCATGGTTTATAACCATCAGCAAGAGCTTGGCACTGGATTTCACTGCCCGGGGCACATGGCTTCCATGGGTTGGCAAAGGCCCAACACAATATTAATGAGTATGCCATTTGTCAAGACAATTATGCAAGCACTTGGCAACTGCACAAGGAGGGCAAGCCTTAAGAGAGACAGTGCCAGGGCATACGGATCAGACAGCCCAAGAAATCCTTTGACATTTCAGTCTTTTTTGTAATAGCTATCTTTTGTGCAGACAATGTCTATTTAAAAAATTAAGTCTAATGGGGAAAAAAAGTAGTGAGGGAAGCAATTCTAAAACAATTATTATCTCAATATACAATGCCATCTTCCCCATTAAGAAGAGATATCTTGGCCAGGCACAATGCCTCAAGCCTGTAATGCCAGCACTTTGGGAGGCCTAGGTGGGTGGATCACCTTGAGGTTAGGAGTTTGAGAACAGCCTGGCCAACAGGGCAAAACCCCGCCTGTACTAAAAATATAAAAATGAGCCAGGCACAGTCGCACACACCTGTAATTCCAGCTACTGGGGAGGCTGAGGCAGAAGAATAGCTTGAACCCGGAAGGCAGAGGTTGCAGTGAACCGAGATTGCGCCACTGTACTCCAGCCTGGGTGACAGAGCAAGCCTCCATCTCAAAAAAAAAAAAAAAAAAAAAGAAAGAAAGATATATTTTCATCACTGTAATTCAGTTGAGAAATGACTATCAATACTATTCTTTGCTAATAAATGCCATATGTTCAAGAATGAGAGATTTGAAGGTGTTCTGTCGCACTGGAAACTTCTATACTTGTGAGAAACATATCTTGTGACAAAAACAAATGGAAAAATACAACTTTTAAAAGTTTTTTTTTTTAGACACAAATCATAGTACTTAGTTCCAAGAGAAATCTGTTTTGCTATCCTAAGTCAAAAGGTTAAAATCTGTAATTAAATGAATACATAAGAGAATGACTACAGACCAAAGACACTACAAAATTAATCTGAAGATAAGCATCTAAAGATGTCATTGTATTTGGAATTGTAGTGATTCCCAATCCTTCTTTTGCTATTGTTTTTAACTTTTAAAAATATATTCAGTTAAAATTAAGTTCACGTTACCAATATCCACTTGTACAAATGCTTTCTGAAACATAGCAGGGAAAAAAATTCCTCTCAATAAATAGAAAAAGCACAATACATACTCTCGCTTTCTCTCTCTCTCACACACAAAAATATCTAAATCACCCCTCATGTTTTTTAGCATCTCAACAAAATCATTTATTTTTGTTTTTAAAAAATGGTATTAACCAAACTATAGTTCTACATATTCCATATTTCAGGAATGTTGGCATAATTAATTATCCATGATATTCAGCATTTAAAAGAATTTTATAATAATCTTACTATGTACATATATATAACAGTTTTAAAATTAAAAATATTCAGCTAATGAAAAAGAATCAAGTTTTCTCCCACAAATAATTTAGCAAGCAGAACAGTTATGGCAAGTAAAATTAAAGTTTTTTTTAAATCAACTCTCTAAACTGCATATTAAAAACTATTTTAAGCAACTGAAAACATTACTGTGCTACAGAAGAAATAGCCTCCAGGTTAAAAATTCTTCTCTCCTAAATATTCTAAATAAACTGATTATTTATAAGATTCTCTAAATGAAGTCAATGCATATAAACTCCTTGCTCTTGACTGTAGTGCAGCAATTACACAAAGGTTTCGTCAGTCTTCACACTCACAATTAGTAAGTAGAGTCTAACAGCCTGAAATATTTCTCTACCTACAAATGGTAAAGGAGCATCATCTTCTCTCTGAAGCCTTTTATTACTTCTTTCTTTTAATTCTCATAACACCACTATGAAAGACAAACATTAATCTGTGAAAATCATGCCAACTGACCAAAAGTACTTAAGTGGCAGCACCAGGATTCAAACCAGGTTCACCTGACTCCTACCTGGTTCCAGTCCACCCCTGCTATTTCCATTGCCTGCCCTCTCCTAAGGAATATTAGCCTACCTTGCATTTTTCAATAGATGTAGTCCTAGTAAGTTCTTGATAAAATTTATTTTTAAGTCAAAACACATCTTCCCACTAACATGATCTATAATTCCAGAAATGTTTTACTTCTATGCAAACCATAATTTATCCTATATGCTCTCCTCGGGGAGAACTGAGCCATCTCTTCTCTCTTCCCAATTGTCTTCTGTACACACTTCATTTGTGGCACACAAAACACTCACTAAACTTACCAGTTAGGATGCTAGTCCATCTGTCAGATCTTAAGCAACTTGAGGACAGGGACAGTATGTCCTCAAGTTGCTTCAGACAATGTTTTGGACAATATGTCTGTCTTTAAAACGAATGTTTTGCCAAATCAAACGGAGTAAACCCATTATGAACATTTATGTTATAAATTTCCAAATCATTGTTTAGCTAAGAAAAGATACCATTTATTTACCTCACAGTGACATTTCCAAAGCTCCATTTTCTCTCCATAGTGGATCTAGTGACAAAGTAGTTGAAAAACTAAAGCACAGCACTGAAGTTCATTTAGCAAGTCCTTCGAAAAGACGGACATCAAACAACTTTTTATTTTATAATTCAGAGTAGGCTGTTCTATGCATGGTAAGTCATATCCTGAACATAGTGGCAAGACTGCTAGAAGAGTAGAATTCAGGCCTACATATCAGAGTTCCATTAACCCCAAACAGCCCCATCATACTGTGCTCTCTGCTAAAATTCCCGTTTAAAAAAAAAAAATATATATATATATATATATATACACACACACACACACACACACACAGCCCTCCACTTCTCTATAACCTTTGTAGGTCTGTTGTAAGGATTAGCAATACGTGAAATCATTTAGTTGAAACTGCAAAGCATATAAGAAATAATACATATGCCATCCATTCTTCTTATCTGCAGCATAGTCTATAAAGTTGCTATGACCACTGAATTAGCAAACAGTGAAGCGCTGCTCCAAGGGGAAATATACAGTTGGTTTCCTGCGAGCCTCTGGTCACGTTTTTGTCAACTAATCAATACATAGTCTTGTCTTATGTGTGTTTCTGTTTAAAACATTTAATACATATTATTGACTCATTAACATTGCACTCACAGCCAATAGCATTATAACTCATACCTAAATGAAGCTCTTAACATACATGTTTTCTCTGTAAGGCATATCACAGCCTTCCTGTACTTAGAGACACTATACAGCACTTCGGTCAGGTCTATCTGTCTAATCTATCTAATCTATCTATCTATCATTTGACAGAGTCTCGTTCTGTCGCCCAAGCTGGAGTACAATGGCACGATCTCAGCTCACTGCAACCCTCTACCTCCCAGGTTCAAGCGATTCTTGTGCCTCACCCTCCTGAGTAGCCAGGATTACAGGCGTGCACCACCACACCCGGCTAACTTTTTGTATTCTTAGTAGAGGTGAGGTTTCACACATTGGCCAGGCTGGTCTCGAACTCCTGGCCTCAAGTGATCCTCCCACCTCGGCCTCCCAAACTGCTACAATTATAGGCATAAGCCACAGCGCCCGGCCCAGTCTCACCACTTTTAAACAGCAAAATCACAATAAACAGCACAAAAAAGTGTGAAATGTGACACTACATAGACCATGAAAAGGACACTTGTTTACACTTGTTTGAGAGCTGAACAAGGCAGAACATCACCATGTTCGACCTCAGCTGGGAATGTGTGCATCAGGCAAGTCAGATTTATTCCCCCTGTTGTGCACATCTCTGAAAATGCCCATGAAAGCGCCTCAAGTGCTGATTTTGAGGTTACAAACTGATTTTAGAGAGCAGGCAAATTCACAAGCACGGAATTCATGAATAATACTGGATTGAGTGTATATCAAGAAATTGATAATAGTAGGTGTCTCCAAGGAAGACAATGATGTGGCTGGGAGAGAGCAGGGAAAGAAATTTATGTTTTACCATATGACCTTCTAACTTTGTGCATGTTATACTGTGTGTGTGCATGTGTGTCCGTGTGTGTGTGTGTGTGTGTGTATGAATATTATGACCACTGCTCAGAAAACAGCATTAAAAATCTAAAAAGGCTGGGCACAGTGGCTCACACCTGTAATCCCAGCACTTTGGGAGGCAAAGGCGGGTGAATCACAAGTTCAGGAGATCAAGACCAGCCTGGCCAGCATGGTGAAACTCCATCTTTACTAAAAATACAAAAAAATTAGCCGGGCATGGTGGCACGCACCTGTCATCCCAGCTACTCAGGAGGCTGAGGCAGGAGAACTGCTTGAACCCAGCAGGCGGAGGTTGCAGTGAGTTGAGATCATGCCTGGGTGACACAGTGAGACTCTGTCTCAAAAAAAAAAAAAAACTTAAAAAAAGTAAAATTATCCTTTGGGTTCAAACAGGAAAGGGAAGCAAAATAAAATAAAAAATATGAAAATAGAAGTAAATTCAAAAATGGAAAAATCACATATATTTACAGTCTCTCTAAATTGAGGAAACCGAGGGCAGATTCCCATGGTGGGGGAATCACACGGAGAATTATTTAAAGGCAAAGAATCCCATGACTCTCAATTCACACCAAAGGAGGTGGGAGCCACAGGAAGTAGGATACAAAATGAAAATATTTTAAAAATAATTACGTAGTAAGGACTAAGCTTTACATACACGTTATTTTTCCCAGGAAATTTAAACTTCTTATTTTAAATAACACTTAAAATAATTTTGAATACAACAGTAGTTCTCAAAGTATAGTCCTAAGACCAGCAACATCGACATCACCAGAGAAGATGTTAGATTCTCAAGCCCTACCCTAGACCCAAAAAATAGGAACTTTGGGGCAGGACACATCCGTCTGTACCCTAATAACCCTTTAGGGTGATTCTCATGCCAGCTACGGCTTGAAAACCGCTAGCATAGAAATCCACTGAAATGTTACTGTACTATTAAACAGAGGGTATAAATATATTCTAAGCTTTTTGCAATGACCATAGTAATTCTTTAGGAAAATCTGCATTCTGTGCAATAGAATAGTTGTTAGTGTTTTCATTTTTACCCCTTTGATTTCAGCTGGTCAGCAGATCCTCTACTGCTATTATAATAATAGTACTCAGCTCCTCCATCCTCTCTGAGTCTAAGAGGCTTTCATGCTGTTGTAAGCTATCTGGGAAGCAAAATAATTAAGCTCATGAGAACTGAATGTTAAGTAGTTTCAATGAAATTGGGTAAAGACCTAGAGAATATGGTGTCTGGTTTTAGTGTAAGAGGATTGAAATGGCCATGTTTTATCCTTAGAGGCTTTGAATTCTCAGTCCTGGGCTATGCTCCAGAGGATGACATGGAGAGAAAACTAATCTCTAGATGAGATGGAGATATTAACATAGTAAGATTAGAAAAAAACATTAAAAAAAGATTTTATCACTTCGACCAGAATATATGTCTGTGACCACTGTTACAAGAAATCACTTAAAAAAAACCACACACACACACAAACATTACAATTTAAACACAGGTAAAAAAATCTGAAGACATACAAATGGCCAACAGATGTATGAAAAACTGTTCAACATCATAAATCATCAGGGAAATGCAAATCAAAACCACAATGAGACATCATGAGACATCACCTTGCCCCGGTTAGAATGGCTACAAAAAATAAATCCCGGCAAGGATGCAGAGGAAGAGGAATGCTTATACACTGTTGGTGGGAATGCAAATTAGTACAGCCACTATGGAAAACAGTATGGGGCTTCCTCAAAAAACTAAAAATAGGACTTCTGTATGATCCAGCAGTCCCACTATGGAGTATGCACCCAGAAGAAATGAAATCAGTGTGTCAAAGACATATCTGCACTCCCATGTTTGTTGCAGCACTACTCACAATAGCCAAGAAATGGAATCAACCCAAGTATCTATCAACAGATAACTGAATAAGGAAAATGTGGTATATATACACAATGGAATACTGTTCAGCCATAAAAAATAATTAAATTGTCATTTACAGCAACATAGATGAATCTATAGCACATTATGTTAAACGAAATGAGTCAGACACAGAAACTCAAAAATCACAGGATCTCGCTCATGCAGGAGCTAAAGAAGGTGATTTCACAGAAGTCAAGAGTAGAGCAGTGGATAGCAGAGGCTGTAGAAGGGAAATGCGTAGAAGGGAAATGTGACCCATGTACAGGGTCACAGACAGGAAAAGTAAGTTCTGGTGTGCAGAAGTTCTGTGCAGAAGGGTGATTATAGTTAACAATATTCTACGGTATGATTTCAAAATATCTAGAAGAAGGGATTTTGAATGTTTTCACTACACAGAAGGAATGAATGTGTGAGATGACAGAAGTGTTAAATACCCTGATTTAATCATTACACAATGTATATGTATCAAGACATCTCACTGTACCACATATATATGTACAACTATGTGTCAGTTAAAATAAAAATAAAAACTAATCCAGGAGGAAGGGAGGAAGGGAAGGAGGGAGGACAGAAGGAAGGAAAGCTCTCAAGGCTAGTCTAGCAAGTATTTACATCTCAAAAGAAATGTAAAATTTACAGTTAGAGGAAACTGAGAGATGAGTTAGATCAACCAGAGGGCATTTCCTAGATGAGGAAACCAAGGCCCAGAGCTGGTCTTCTCTGCAGAAGCAGTGCTGACTGGAGGTAACTGAGGACAAAGCCTCAGGCCTTGCTTTCTCCCTTCCTGCTCACCTAGTGCTAATGACCGACCCACTGCATCTTCCTTCACACAAAGAAAGCACCAGCATGAGGCACTGACATAGTGGCAAGCCAAACACCTGAGCAGAGTGGGCATGACGTTCTTCAAGTTAGAGTTTAAGATTTCAGAGGATGGGCACGGTGGCTCACGCCTGTAATCCCAGCACTTTGAGAGGCCGAGACGGGCGGATCACGAGGTCAGGAGATCGAGACCATCCTGGCTAACCTGGTGAAACTCAGTCTCTACTAAAAAAACACAGAAAACTAGCCGGGCGAGGTGGCGGGCGCCTGCAGTCCCAGCTACTCGGGAGGCTGAGGCAGGAGAATGGTGTAAACCCGGGAGGCGGAGCTTGCAGCGAGCTGAGATCCAGCCACTGCACTCCAGCCTGGGTGACAGAGCAAGACTCCGTCTCAAAAAAAAAAAAAAAAAAAAAATTTTTAAGAAAAATATCAATGCTCATCTTCTGGTTAGGAAGCATTTTTTTTTTTTAAGGCTCCCTCCCAGAAATCAAGTGACCTTCAAAGAACATCATGACAGTGTATCACCTATCATATAAATCAGGGGTGTCCAATCTTTTGGCTTCCTTGGGCCACATCAGAAGAATTATCTTTGGCCACACATAAAATACACTAACACTAATGATAGTGCATGAACTAAAAATTAAAAAAAAAAAAATCACAAAAAAATACTCAATGTTTTAAGGAAGTTTATGAATTTGTGTCGAGCCACATTCAAAGCCATCCTGGGCCACATGCGGCCCACAGGCCATGGGCTGAACAAGCCTGATATAAATGAAGGGCGGGGATAAGCTGTTTTCAAATTTCTATTTCCAGAGGTTTACTCTAGTAGACATGGTGGCATCTTTTTATAGAGATAGCAAAAGTATACTGCCCCTAACACAATATGGCAGAACAAGAAACAGTTATTATTCCTAATGAGAAACAACTTGACTGTCTAACACTAAGGGGCTTGTGCAATAAAGCATGTGTGATGTGTGAATGAAGATTGTTTTTTCACATTGGGCAACGGTCACAATATAGATAAAGCAGCTAAAAATTACACACATCTCATAACACCATCTTTATTTTCTATGTATGTAGGTGTGTCTTATGCTATTAAAAAAATACCAGAAGAGCTCATAAAGAAATTAACAGTGGCTTACGAGATTATGGCAATCCATCTGATTTCCTCCACCCTGCTTTTATGCACTGAGCTTCTCTAATCAAGGAAAATAAGAAATGTAGTTTACTGTGGGGGGGATCAGTTAATCTCTGTCAATAGTCTATCAAAGAACATCTGAAAATCTTCCATAAGCTATTACAAGAAATATATCACAAATATGTATTTTGAAGACTGGATTTTCTGAGTTTGCTCAATCTTGGGTCCAGTTGTCACCATACTGTGAAAAGATATGCTCCTGCAATCTATAAAAAGAAGAAAATTTAGTTTTACATCTCCCTGTCCAGTCCCTTTGTTTGGTCAAATGGCTCACTGCTCTCATAAAAAGTAAAAGCATATATTCATGTATTAAATCAGTCATTCACCATATTTGCATACAATGGCTTATATACACCAGCTACAAAGGCAGGTAGCTGGTATCTGAAGATGAACAAATAATGGCCCTATGCTCCATTTAACAGGCTGGTAGAGGCAGCTCTGTGGAATAAATGCAATACAGAGAAACGAGTATTGCCTTGATGCTCTCTGAAATTATACATTCTTCCTGGGGTAATATCCTACCACCCATATGGCTCTGAATCTCAAATATTTATATCTAGACATGTACTCATTTTTTGAATTTTCAGAACCTATCAGTGAATTTGGCAGAAAGTAACAACTTACTAAATGATGAGTATGTAAATGACTAAATGAGCAAACACACAACAAGCTGGAAGACACCCCAGCTCTCCAGAGGAATTAGCTTTGAAGGGGATTTTTTTAATTAAGCTTTTCATTTGAACATAACTATAGATTAACATGCAGTTGTAATTAAATAATACAGAGCAATTCCACGGACTCTTTACCCAATTTCTCCCCATGATAACATCTGGCAACACTAAAGTACAATATCACAACCAGGATATTGACACAATAGCAATGGTATTGATATATATACATGATCCATTTTCGGCTACTTTTTACACAAACTGTGAGGTGTAGGTCAAAGTACACTGTTTTTCCTAGGGATGCCCAAATGTTCCAGGGCCATTTTCTGAAGAGGGCAGCCTTTCTCCACTGAAATGCTTTTAGACTTTTGTCAAAAATAAATTGCACATTATTTGTGGGGCTCTACTTCTGGATTCTCTATTCTGTTCCACTGCTCTCGGTGTCTAACCTTTCACAAATGCCACAATGCCTTAGTTACTATAGCTGTAGCAGATATGAAGATCAGGTAAAGTGATCCTACTGACTCTTCTTTTTTAAAATTTTAGTTATTCTAGAAACATGTCTTTCCAAACAAAACTTAAAAACAGCTTGTGTATAAAAAAATCTTGCTGGGGCTGGGCACAGTAGCTCATGCCTATAACCCCAGCACTTTGGGAGGCTGAGGCAGGAGGAATGCTTGAGACTAGGAGTTTGAGATCAGCCTGGGCAACATAGTGAGACCCCGACTCTACAAAAAAAAAAAAAAAAAATTCACCAGGCATGGTGGTGCACACCATGTAGTCTCAGGCAAGAAAGACAAAACAAACGAACGAACCTTGCTGATTCCAAAGAGAATAGTAAAGAAAAGGTAGGGGTGGGGGAAGAGTAACTGTACAATGGAGAAATCTGACAAACACTACACTGCCAGGTGATCAAGGTCAACATCTACAGTAATAAGCTTTGTTGAAGGTAATGAACCCATGTACACTGTGATGAAAATAATGGCCCTTTACAACTGTAATCCTTCAAAAAAAAAAAATATATATATATATATATATAACTCCAGTCTAAAAATGAGAAAAAAATCAGAAAGATCCAACTGACAGACATTCTTCTAAACACCTGACAGGTACTCCTTTAAATTGTCAAAGTCATCAGAAACAAGGAAAGTATAACAGTCACAGTCAGGGAAAGATTACTGACTAAACGTAATGTAGTATCCTGGAACGGAAAAAGGGTATTAGGTGAAAAATAAGAAAATCTGAATGAAGTGTGGATTTGGTTAATAATGTAACAATAGTGGTTCCTTAACTGCACCAAGTGTACCATGCTAATTTAAGACATTAGTGAAAGAGAAAGGGTGTAGGCTATATGGAAACTCTCTGTATTATCTTCCCAATGTTTCTGTAAACCAAAACCTGCTCTAAAATACAAAGTTTACTGAAATATTTATATACATGCTTTCAAGAAAAAAAAAACTTTGCTGATATTTTCATATGAATTGAATTAAACCTACAAGTCAATTAGGGGACAACTGACATCTTTAGTATGTTGAATTTTCCAGTCTGTGAGCACAATATGTCTCTCCATTTATTTGGGTCCTTTGTCAAAAATCAGGTTTTTGTCATCTTCAGCATACAGACCCAATATGTTTTGTTAAATATATACCTAAGTATTTTATTTCCTTGAGAGTGATTGTAAATGATATTCTGTTTGGAATTTTGGTTTCCACATATTCATTGCCAATGTAAAGAAATCTGACGGATTTTCATGTGTTGATCTTATATCCTGAAACCTTGCAGAACTCACTTATTAGTTTAAGGAGGGTGTTATGTTTTATTTTTGATAGACTACTTTGGATTTTCTATGTAGACAATTATATCATCTGAAAACAGACATAGTTTTCGTTCTTCCTTTCTAATCTGAATGTCTTTTATTTTTCTTGCCTTATTGCAGTGGCTAGAACTTCTAGTATGATGTCAAGAAGAGTGGTAAAAGCAGACATCTTTGTTTTTTCCCAGTCTTAGAGGGAAAGCATTCAGTCTTTCACCATTAAATATGAGGTTAACTTAAGATTTTTATAAATGTTCTTCATCAAGTTGAAAACAGATAGAGATCTGTAGTGTGTTGAGAGGTTTTTTCTGTTTGTTTTGTTTTGTTTTGTTGTTGTTGTTGAGACAGAGTCTCGCTCTGTCACCCAGGCTGGAGTGCAGTGGTGCAGTCTCGGCTCACTGAAAGCTCCACCTCCCAGGTTCACGCCATTCTTCTGCCTCAGCCTCCCCAGCAGCTGGGACTACAGGCACCCACCACCATGCCTGGTTAATTTTGCTTTGCATTTTTAGTAGAGACGGGGTTTCACCATGTTAGCCAGGATGGTCTCGATCTCCTGACATTGTGATCCACCCGCCTCGGCCTTCCAAAGTGCTGGGATTACAGGCGTGAGCCACCGCACCTGGCTGAGAGTTTTTATTTTTATGAGTATTGAATTTTTCTACATGCTTTTTCTGTATCAATTGATACAATTTTTCTTCTTTAGCCTGCTGATAATGGTAGATTACATTTATTTGTCTTCAAATACTGTAAAAATTGAGTTTTAAAGGATAAAAAGAACTTCACCAGATATTCATAGAAGAGCATTCGTGTTTATTTGTTTAATGCCTATCCTTACTACACAACAAGAACCACAGTGGCACAGATTACTTACGTTTTATTTAATACCACATACTTAATACCTATCCCAGTCGCTAGCACATAATAAGCAATCAATAAATAAAGAAGTGGGCCAGGTGCAGTGGCTCACGCTTGTAATCCCAGCACTTTGGGAGGTCAAGGCAGGCAGATCACAAGGTCAGGAGTTGGAGACCAGTCTGGCCAACATGGTGAAACCGTGTCTCTACTAAAAATACAAAAAAGTCCACCAGCTCTGGTGGTGTGCACCTGTATTCCCAGCTATTTGGGAGGCTGAGGCAGGAGAATCACATGATGGAGGTTGCAGTGAGCCGAGATTACACCATCGCACCCCAGCCTGGGCCACAGTGCGAAACTCCATCTCAAAAAATAAATAAATAAAATAAAATAAAATAAACAAGTAAATAAGTGAGCCAATAACACAACATACAAGTACACAGACATGAGTGTATATATATTTGGGAAATGGCCAGTCAGCCAGGGTAACAGCAGCAGAGATTATGTTGAAGGAGTGGCCAGAAGAAGGCAGAGCTCCTATCTCACAGCCCACACATACATCCATTCAAGACATAGCAAAGACCTAAACGTAAAGACTAGTGACCAAATGTGCAGCTTGTACAATAAAATATATGAGAATACTTTCATACCTTGGAGTGGACAAAGGTTTTTTAGAATACAGAAAGCAATAATGACAAAAGAAAATATTTAGAGAATGGATTTTTTTGAAAATTAAAATCTTACATTCCTCAAAAGACATCTTTAGGAAAATGAACAGGGAAGCCAAAGACTGGCAAAGAATATGATACAAACTGACAGCTGGATATATGAAGAATTCCTACAACTCAATAATCAAAAGACAAATAGCTCAGTTAAAAACAAATCAACAAAAGATTTGAACAAACACTTTACCAGAGAAGATACAAAAAAGCTGATAAACACATGAAAAAGTGCCTGACATCATTAGTCACCAGGGAAATGCAAATAAAAGCCAGTGGAATACCACCATTAGTTATCACCATCATTATTATTGTTGCTGTTGTTGTTCCAGGAGAAAAACTAAATTTAAAAAGACTGAAAACACCAAATGTCAGTGAAGATGTGGAACAGGCAGAACTCTCAATTTGTTGGTAACGTTGTAAAATGGTACAGGCTCTTCAGAAAAAGGGCTGGCAATGTTTTACAAAGCTAAACATACACCTACCATATGATTCAGCAATTCTAATCCTAGGTATTTAACCAAGAAAAACCACTCAGAAGAAAAAGAGTTGTACATTCACTGCAACTGTATTCATAACAGCCTCAAAATGGATGCAGTCCAGATATCCATCAACAGAAGGGTAAACAGTGGTACATTCCTAAAATGGATTACACACTCACACACACACAAACTATACACAACGGGGATGAATCTCAAAAACATTTGATAAAGGAAGGAAACCAGACACAAAGAATATATTTTATATATATATCTCATATATATATGGAAACTATATAACAGATAAAACAACTTTTTTGGTTGGAAAAAAATCAGAACAATACCTACTCTAGATGGTGTGAATGAAGACTGACCAGAAAGGGGCATGAGAGGACTTCTTGGGGTAAAAGGGATGATTAGTATCTTGACAGAAAGTTTAAATTGCAAAGATACATACTTTTCTCAGAACTTAATGTGCTGGCTCACACCTGTAATCCCCACACTTTGGGGTGCCGAGGAGGGAGGATCACCTGAGGTCAGGAGTTTAAGACCAGCCGGGCCAACATGGCAAAACCTCATCTCTACTAAAAACACAAAAATTAGCCAGGTGTGGTGGTGGGCGCCTGTAATCCCAGTTACTCGGTAGGCTGAGCCAGGAGAATCACCTGAACCTGGAAGACAGAGGTTTCAGTGTGCCAAGATCCTATCACTGTATTCCAGCCTGGGCGACAAAACGAGGCTCCATCTCAAAAAAAAAGAACCTACTGAATGGTATAACCAAGGTCTGTGAAGTTCACTGTATGGAAATTTTACTCTAAAAAAGAATTATATATAAATGTTGAACTCCAGCTAATTAGCTATCGTTATCTACATCTAAGGGGAATTCGCAACATATTTGAAACCTATCAAAAAAAAAAAAAAGAATTGGTGGAGGATACAGGGATACACAGATGAATATGTGACTATAAAGCAAGTACAGTAATATGTAAATTATAGAATCAAGGTGGTGGCTATGTGAAGTTTAACTGTAAAATTTTTTCAACTTTTCCTGTATGCTTGAAAATTTTCATAATAAAATGCTGGTGGGAAAAGTAGACACAGGATTGGATCGAGAATACAACGGTACACTCAGGAGCATGGATCTAACCCTGAATGTCTAATTTTCAAATCCTGGGGCTCTATAGATATCTCAGGGATGCTCAGGGAGTGAAAGTGAAACAGGAACTGAGGGTTCAGTCCCTGATGAAACCACAGCAATTCTACTTTATTTATTTTACAAACTGGCCCTTCATATAAAATAATTTTAATGACTCCAATGATGCAACGAAACCCAAATACACAGAAAATCACTGCTGGAGGTGGTGATGAATTTTATCCACCCAAGTACTATGGGCATCCGTGAATAAAAATGTACTCATGTATTATTCTTCAAGAATGGTTGATATGCAGAGTGGTTTTTCATATGTATGCCCAAAGACATGGAACTCAGGAAAGAACGTTAAGGATCAGCTGGTTTAATATCTTGACCTTATGGACGCGAAAGCCTGGTCCTGCGAGGGAAGAGACTTCTGGGTGACTGCATGTCCCTGGTAGTCAGGGTGAGGTGGCAGGACGCCCCGGTCCATGAGCACTGCTGATCCAGGCCTGCTCTTCCACACCGCCATATCCTGCCACCAACCCCAGGACTCCTCAAGAGTCTTTTAATGAGACTTGCTCATGGTTTCTGGTGACAAGGCATTTGAAAAATAAGGTCTGTGCTTCACAGGACAAAATGCTTCAGAAACAAAGTCCATTCTCTTCATAACTGCCTGTGAAAGATTATAGGCCTATTTTCTGATTTTGACATTTATTTGAAATTCAGATTCTACTGTATAACCTAATAGGAGCTGTGGAGATAATTAACACAAATGGAAAATCTCAGGGTAAAATGGGAGAACGGAGGAAAGGGAACATTCTTAAAGTTCAAGCCACTTTCCTGTGCCACTTCCCAGCATTTAATTGTGAGCTATTCTCAAACACAAAATTCAAACACTAACCTGAAATTACTCTGCTCTCTGAATCTCTTACCACTCACCTCTGTTGTATTCTGCACAGAGAGCACGTGGACCTCATTTCACACATGCATGCCTGAGAAGCTGTGGGTAAACTGCTACGTAAAGGAGACCAGAACTGAACTTTTGCTGTAATCAAGACGCTGCTCTTAATTTAACGTACCTGGGGGTGAAGTGACACTCCTGCCAAATACATTCTGCCTAACTACCAGGTTTACTATCTGTGCAGCCCTGGGTCTTTCTGAGAGTTTTCAAAATCAAAAATAGCAGCTTGCCTTTAAGGTTTTTCACCTCTGTAGCAGATCAATGAGGAATATCTCTAAAAGCTGGTTACCTTCTTACTAACACCTCCAGCAAAACATCTGGTGGAAGAACAGACGCATAATAAAAATAATTATAATGGTGTTTTATTTTTATTATTATTTCTTTATACACCAACCAGGCACTTCACATACATTGTCTCATCTAGTCATCATCATAACTAAAAATACATTATAGAAAGGGAACACATTGGCCAGGCGTGGTGGCTCACGCCTGTAATCCCAGCACTTTGGGAGGCCAAGATGGGTGGATCACTTGAGGTCACGAGTTCGAGACCAGCCTGGCCAACATGGTAAAACCCCGTCTCTACTAAAAACAAAAAAAAATTAGTCAGGTGTGGTGTCATGCACCTGTATTCCCAGTTAATTGGGTGGTTGAGGCAGGAGAACTGCTTGAACCCGGGAGGTGGAGGTTGCAGTGAGCTTGAGATCATGCCACTGCACTCCAGTCTGGGTAACAGAGCAAGACCCCCTCTCAAAAAAAAAAAAAAAAAAGAGAAAGAGAAAATGAGGTCCTGTGGTTACATAGAGAAGAAGCGGGACTGGCAAGCATCGGAAATCCAGATCTCACTCCAATGCCCATTCTTTTTTCCACTGAATTTGGTTGACAGATAAATGTCAGTTATCCCAGCCAAGCGAGCTCACTCTCACTTCACTGCCTCTGGTTAGTGGAGCAGATTTTATCAGTTGGTGCAATGTGTCCTTTCACACAAAGACTTCCATAACACACTGCCTCCTCCCTAAACCACTCAAGGTCAGTAAAGGTTCAGCTGCCTGCACTTGACCTTTCAGCCCAGCAGATTAGGGGGGTACAGTATACTGAAGACGACAACATGGATTATCCAAGACACAAAGATAAGCAGCAGCAACTACTCTGAATGGGAAAAGGGGACATATCTACGTCAGGGCCTTCCTTCGGGTCAGTGTGATCTGTTACAAATCCCTGTCACTTCCTCTCTGGGCCTGTATGCCTCCATCTCCAGGAACCCATTCTCATGCAACAATGGTATTAGCAAGCAGATACCCCCACAGGGAATGAAGTCCTTGCCTCGGCCAGCCTCTCTACGGGAAACAGCTGCAGTGGCTTTCCTGAATCGCAGCTTCTGACTTAGATAACTGGACCTGGAGGCCACTTGCTCTGAGGTCACCACATCAAATGCAGTGACTTCTGTGTCGTTTGGTGAACCAAAATCTAAGCATCCATTGAGGTGAACACACACCCAGAAACAAGCCTCCGAAGAGAAGCATGGAAGGCACAGCTGTCACGCAGCTCAGAGCAAAGACAGAGGACACCTGAGAAGCAGGCAGTGTCCATTCTTAGCCATTGCCACACACAAGGACCACTTACGGCTGTGGCTAGAATTTGAGCTAATTTATTTTTATCTTTTAAAGGGACTGGGGAGGTAAACTTCATTTCTGAAATTCTCAAGTGGTAAAACTGACACCACAGACCTGGGCAGAGAGGCATGAATATTAGTACAGTAGACAGCTACCAAGGCAAAGGTCCCCTCCCTCCCACAGGAGAATCCCCAGACAGGACCTATGTCATACCAGCTCCTCCTCCACTTTCATTCACCATACATTCCTGGAAAAGGTGATAAAAACTTAATGTACAGAAGTTCAACACTGGGTTTACATGTTCCAGATTACTAAAAATGTGTAAAATTTCTAGTTATAAAATGTATATTTTTATATCCAACTGTTAAGGAATGCACACTTTTAAAACACATCAAGAATAACTGAAATGTAGGCTGGGTGCAGTGGCTCATGCCAGTGATCCCAGCAGTTTTGGAGGCCGAAGCAGGCGGAACACTTGAGGTCAGGAGTTCGAGACCAGCCTGACCAATATGATGAAACACTATCTCTACTAAAAATACAAAAATTAGCTGGGTGTGGTGGCGTGCACCTGTAATCCCAGCTAGTAGGGAGGCTGAGACAGGAGAACCGCTTGAACCCAGGAGGTGAAGGTTGCGGTGAGCCGAGATCGCGCCTTTGCACTCCAGCCTGGGCAACAAGAGCGAAATTCCATCTCTAAATAAATAAATAGATAAATAAATGAAATGTACAGTTTTGTCTACAGTAATAAACAACAGTTTTGTCAGCAGTAGTACCATCTCTAATCGGTAAAATAAATTATTACTACCATTATTAACTGTAAGGAGATATTAATGGTCATTTCATACAGATTAGGGAAGAAATGAGTGATGTAGAATTTAATGAGGTCTTGTCTGTTTTCTTGTAAGGCACCAGCTACCTTCTGTTGATGACGAGTCTGTAGTAAGATGGATACCTAGTGAATGGACCCATGAACTCTTTCCCAGTATTTGAGTTCCCAGAATATTCTGATAATAATTTTCATTTCATATTTTAGTGATCTTTTCTCAATTCTCTCTCACTTCCCCCTATCACTTGGACATTGTAGTCTTGGAATTTGGGATATGTTTAATTTTTACCCCTTTGTGGCACTGAGTGGATCAGCTTATATTCTTTTTTTTTTTTTTTTTTTTTTTTATTCAGATGAAGTTTCGCTCTTGTTGCCCAGGCTGGAAGGCAATGGTGCGATCTCGGCTCACCGCAACCTCTGCCTGCCAGGTTCAAGCAATTCTCCTGCCTCAGCCTCCCAAATAGCTGGGATTACAGGCATGTACCATCAAGCCTGGCTAATTTTGTATTTTTAGTACAGACAGGGTTTCTCCATTTTGGTCAGGCTGGTCTCGAACTCCCAACCTCAGGTGATCTGCCCACCTCAGCCTCCCAAAGTGCTGGGATTAACTTATATTCTATAAGGCCTAGTTCACCTTATATTCTATAACTGGTCTAGTTGACCATGAGTCACTTAATTGTGTCCATCATTGTCTCAGTTGTCTGGCTGTTAGTATCAGCACTTATATGTTACCACTTCTGTTCATTTTTAGGAACTAATATAAATAAATGCACCACAGTATTCAAATAGTTGTGCAAATAAACACTGCTTAGCAAAGTGCAACTGTTGACTATTGTGCTTGACTGTAACGAAGTAGTAGAACTGTTCATCAGCTGATGCATGGAAGTCCCAATTAGGCCTAGAAAAGGTAGTTTGAGGGCATCTATCTTTTAATATTGAAAGTGCTGATTGCATGAAAGTCACATTGTCAAGTTGTGAAGAACACATAAATAGCTAGCATTACAAGCCTTAAGTTGCTTTCTAGGTCTCAGTTCCCTCTTCTACAAGATGACCAAATTAATCTTTATGATCTTTAAGATGTTTTAAAATATGATCATGTGATTCTACTTGGGCTATTCAGATCCTTACAAAGAAACTGAGTTTTCTTACTTTCGATGTAATTTGAACTGGCTTATTTTACCTATCTCATTTTTTTCAGCTCAGGTAAGAACTGGAATTGTTTTTTGTTTGTTTGTTTGTTTTTGTTTGTTTTAACCTTTCTCTTAACTTGAATAATTAAAATCAGCTTACAGCAGAATATATAGTTACGATAAAAAATTAGCCAGATGCGGTGACTCACACCTTTAATCCTAGCACTTTGAGAGGCCAAGGCGGGTGGATCGCCTGAGGTCAAGAGTTCAAGACCAGCCTGGCCAACATGGTGGAACCCCATCTCTACTAAAAATACAAAAAGTAGCCGGATATGATGGTGGGCACCTTTAATCCCAGCTACTCGGGAGGCTGAGGCAGGAGAATCGCTTGAACCTGGGAGATGGAGGTTGTAGTGAGCCAAGATCACACCACTGCACTCCAGCCTGGGCGACAGAGCGAGACTCTGTCTCAAAAAAAAATAAATAAAATATAACAAAATAATAAATAAAGTTATGATAAAAAATAAAAACAGAGTCCTAAGTAGGGAAACAGAAATAAGAGTGGAAAATCAGAACCATACAAAAGTATCACAAATATATAGATGATTAGGGACCTACTGATGTTTTGCAGTGTAGGCAGGTCAAGAGCAGCTGGGACACTGATGACTGAAGGGGGAGCTGTCAATCCCCACCCACTGTCTCCCAGGAAAAGCTTCTCACAGTTTTCTCAAAACAACTGCTCTCACAGGGGGGAAAAAAAAAAAAAAAAAAATCTCTCCCCATGGCCACAAAACAGGCAAAGGAAAGTGAAAAAACGTGTGCATATGAAACTGAGTCAATAAAAATATTTCCTCATCCATTTTGTGTCTTCTGTTCCCTGCCAAGCCCCCAGGCAGATGGCTCCTCCTCCCCACAACAGCCAATTCATTTACAACCACAGCAGCACCCAGGCAGGAGGGCAGAAGATGGCTTAGCCTTGACCAGAAACAACAGGGAGCTCCAGAGTTCCTACTGAAAGAAGTGGAGACCTTAATGTAGCCATTTCCTGAGACCTACTTACATCTTTGCATTTATTTTTTACCACCTGTGGCACTGTTGGTGCTCTAACCATTCCCAATATTAAGAAAATGTAGGCTAAAAATGATTATTTTTAAAAAAAAAACAGAAAATTCTGATTGGTTTTTAAGGAAAAACTTTATGGGCTCATGTACTTACACTAAGATCAGAGAAAAAAGGTGATTATTCTTATAAAAGTATTCTGAGACCTTAGGAAGGAAAACACAGTAGGATTAATCTTTCACCAAGAGTAGACTTTAGATAGAATTCTCTACTTGACCTAATAAATAATCAATAAACTTGAGCTATTTCCAGGGTATACGCATGCATCCTTCTGAACACATGCTGATGCTCCAAGTCATGTAACAAAGCCTGCTTCCTGGACATGTAGGGTATTGGACAGAGCAAGGCCATGTGGAAAAACATGTTACAGGTGACTGGTTGCTACCTTATCACAAAGTATGGCCTCATCATTGCATAGCAAACGCATAGCAAAGCAGACTCAACATCAGTTCTGGGTCACTGTGATAAGTAGATGTGAAAGGCACCTAACAAGAACTCAGTCAGTATTTGGTTGTTATTAATATTGTTATTGTTAAAGAAAAATCAAATGGAGGCCACAGTGTGGGGATATCCTTAGGCCAACCACCCATAGCCACAGAAGAGAAATGTCAGCTATCCTGACTTCTCTAAAATGCTGGCTCTGGCCATAAAGGAAACTTAAGCTCTCTGTCCTTGTCAGCATGATAAAAGGGAACCAACCATCTACAAGCAAATAAGCTTTTACAGCTCTGCTTGCCCTGAAAGGAATGTAAGGTTATAATAACAGCAACAGAGATTAATGTACTTCTTCATTTATGCTTTATAAGTTGCTGTGAGCCAAGCTTCTGTGAGTCAAGACTCCTGGTTTGGCCAGGTGCCATGGCTCATGCCTGTAATTCTACCACTGTGGAAGGTCGAGTTGGGTGGATGGCTTGAGCTCGGGAGTTTGAGACCAGCTTGGGCAACACAGCGAGACATCATCTCTACAAAAAATATAAAAATATAAAACTTAGCCAGGCGAGGTGGCATGTACCTGTGTCCAGCTACTGCCAGCTGAGGCGGGAGGATCACTTGAGCCCAGGAGGTCAAGGCTGCAGTGAGTTGTGTTTCTACCACTGCACTCCAACCCGGCTGAAAAGGTGAGACTCTGTCTCAAAAAAAAAAAAAAAAAAAAAAAGGAAGAAGTCTCCTGGTTTGTGAATTAATTTTTGGTATGCACAATAAACAAAAAATTTGCTAACTTGCCCTGATTTCATTTTTGACATTATCACTAATATTAAACATGATTTTAAAATATAGTTATCTTTGAGCCAATTAGGAATATTTGCTAGATAAAATTGTTTGTTACTGAGATAGAACGTTCCCAGTTACATGACAGTGTCTAAAACATTACACATTGGCACTAGCACAGTATTTTTCATTAGAGGACATAACATACTGACAGAGTAGGCAAGCCATGCCACTGGACACAAAGTCCTGGCTTTGGTCACAGTTGTATTTTTGTCATCTTGCATTTTTTCTGATCCTTTTGGTGTGTTTTTAATTTTTTAAAATGTTTGAAATGAAAAAGCCATATAAAAATATAAACTTTAGTTTCAACTCATTTTTACCAATAGCCACATATGACACCCAATAAAAACAAAAAGCATATACCTGTACGTATCTTGACAGTCATTAATATATTATTGAAAATAACAGTATATTGAGGGAAGGCTAATAAATCTGGGGACTGTATAGAAAAATCGCAAGAAAACTGCATGTGCCAAGGCACTGAGCACCAAAGTACAGCAGCCCTTCGCTCACTTATTCAACAAACAAGGGTGATGCTAAGCACTGAAGATTCACAGAGAAGGTGACATAGCCATGAAAACACTGTGCCAAACTCTAAACATGTCTCAAATACACAGAATGCAAGCTACAGAGTATTAAATGCCATGGAGAATGCCAAGAAGTGCCCTGCAAATCCAAGAACTCATACCTGAGATAATCAGAGCGCTCTATCAAAGAGGTAAACTTCTGTGCAGGTGGGTGGGGGGGGGGGGGAAAAGGGAGAGCATTTTAGAGCAGAGGAAAGAGCATGAGGAAAGTCACTGCGGTCAGGACGACCTGGACAAGGCCAGGTTCCATATGAATTCTACTCAGGACTGTGGGGCATTTGAAAGACTATGCAAAAGATTGCTGAGGAGAAAAGAAAGACAAAAAGTCTGCATCCAAGAAAAAGTACAGAAAGGGAGACGAAAACACACCCAGAGAGCAAACAGATAGATGTTTTCAGCTCTGGTAAAAACAAAAGCGCAGTACACAATTCAGGAAATTAAAAACAGCACATCGTGAGAGCGAGTTAGTAGGGAAGTCACATGAATAATTTTTTAAAAAGATAACTCTACCTGAACCTCGTGAAAAAAATCCGAACTATTTTATTCCATATAATCTATAGGTCTATTAAAACAATCACCCATAAAAGTTGGGTTTTACTTTCGAATCAGTGAACTCATTATTTTTTTATTCTAAGTGTCTCTGTCTCAATATCACCAAGTTTCCATCCAGAAACAGAAAAAGGACAAAAATATACAATTATCTATTTTAAAATCTGCCTTAAGTTTTCAAAGCTACTATTTTAATAGATTTTCCCTAAAATTCTAATTGTTCTACCAAAAATATGAAAAGATGTCATTGGTCATTACCACATGAACTTGATGCTTTCCAAGAAGCCCTTCTTCACAGTAATCTGTGGTCTCTGGATGAATTAGTTACAAAATCACTCCAAACAGCGAATAGGCAATTTACAGTCCATCATTTCTAAAATGTATAGGACTTCAGCCAATGTAAGAACATTAATTAGATGGGCACTAATGGAATGTGACTACTAGAAGGAAGAAACTGAGATACGTTTCTGGCCACAACACAATGGAACATCCAGAATGCTCAAGTGAATCAACTCATGAACTATTAGAACAAATAAAAGCGTGGTGAAGGGAATTAACGTACAATTTTGAAAAATCAACAGCTTAAATCCCAGCAATTACCAACAGTAAATAAAGATATAATGAAAAACATCCTTTACAATAACAAATATATAAAGGGGCCTATGTGAAACAATCACAAAACTTTGTAAGAAACCATGAAAGAAATTTGGAATTTAAAAGGGAGATAGTCCTTGCATATGAAGATTGAATAGTATACAATGCCGCTCTACCCAAATTATTGTCCTGGAATTCACAGTGAAAAGGTCTGCAGAAGAAAAGAGGAAAACAAGGGGAGCGACTTGTGAAAATGATTCCCAAGTTCGTTGGAAAGATTAAACAATTGACAGGACCCAGGAATTTTTTTTTTTAATTCCTTAAATTTTATTATTATCTATTATTTTAAAAAACAGAGCAACAATAATGAAAACTAACACAAGACTTGACACAGCAAACAAACTCTGATATATTAGTTCTCTCTCAGTCTCTCTCTCTATATATATATATATTTATACACATACACACACACACACACACACACATAATCTCATAAACCAACGTAGAAGGAATAAATTACATACAAAATAGTGTTGAAAAACTATTTGGGTAAAAAAAAAAAGAAGTGATATTTACTTCCTGTCACATGCCAAAATAGAATGTACAGGGTTTTATTACCTGTTTAAAAAGAGAAACAAACAAAAAATACTGGTAATTCTTTAACTGATTTTGTGTGAGGAATGACTATTTTACAAAAGAAATTTAAAAGAAGTATACAAAACCAAATGAAAGATACATACATTTGACCACATGAAAATTGAAAACTTCTGATGTTTACAAACATCAAAAACTTGCAAGGCTGAAAAAGCAATTGTGGGAAATATCTGCAGTGAATGAGGAAACACACGCAGATGTTTTCTTTCAAAACTAATCTGAAAAAATAGAAAGAATGAAGAAGATCTACTATTTGATAGCACAATCAGGTGAATACAGTCAGTAACAACCGTACGTTTTAAAATAAAGGGTGTAACTGGATTGTTTGTAACTCAAGGATAAATGTTTGAGGGATGGATGCCCCGTTCTCCACCATGTGATTATTTCACACTGCGCGCCTGTGTCAAAATATCTCATGTACCCCATAAATATACACACCTAATATGTACCCACAATTTTTAAAATTAAAAAAATACAAATTAAAAATAAATTTTTAAAAATCTGAACTTTTGAAAATAGGTTATCTGACCATAGGTTTATGAGATCCACATACGTAAAGAAAAGTCTTTGATTTTAGAAACACTTTGAAAAGACTCATAGCTTCTAGTTATATGGGTATAAAATAAAGTCACCGAGACTTTTAAATCCATCAGATTGTCACGTCTCTGTTCTTCCAGAAAAAAAGGCTGTCTTATTTTATAACCCTGAAGTGTTATATTTAGAACTAAGGTGTTTTTTATTTTCTCATTTCTGAGTGTTTTTACCAAAAACCAAGCTTACCTTTCAGTCTGTTTATTTGTCAGATACTTTTAGTATCTGAAAAACAAAAATAAAACACAATAGGAAGAAAAAGCTGAGAATTAACAGTTCCACTACATTTAGACCTCTGCAAATTTTCCTATTAAGTCTTAAGAGAGCTCTGTGCTGAAGAAACAGGTCCACTGCTCCTCTGAGTGTACACTAGAAAGACAGTGGGCAAATGGGGAGGCACCTCAGATTCAACACAGGCTTAACAATAAAATCTATTCCTCTCTCTTCTCCTCTAAACAAAGCAAAGTAACTCAGAAGTATAAAAAGAATGGAATTAAAAGCACAGGTATCACTATCTAGTACACATACTGTCCTGCTACTTGACAATATGACTAAATTAAAATGAGGCCTATGTTTACATATCAAATGTTAATAATTTTTCACTTTCCACTTGGCTAAATGTTTTATACCTTTTGATTACTAGTCACACAATTTCTCCAAAACTTAAATCTCCAATAATAGTGAAAAACTCATTTATGACACTCTTACACACTGAATCATCCAATAAAACTTGATTTCACCAAACAGCAGTGATAAAGTATTACAGAAAACTAATTTACATTACAACTAATTGCTAATTGCTCAATAACATGTTAATATTCACCTAAGAAAATTTGTTCCTAAAAAAAGAGCTTGGAACAGTTTCTATCTGAATGATAAGTCTAATTAATCAAATTAATTCTACATTTCAATTTTGGTTAAAAAAAAATCAATATGTAAGTGCAAAATACAAAGATGAAAAAACGTTCATCAATATAGTAAGCTTTCACCACTGCAGAAGAAACATCAACATAAAGCACCTGTACAGTTAACTCCGGGTCCCTCCCTGGCACTTATTCATTTCTTATTCTCATTTCCCCTCTCTGTTTGTTCCTCTTTCAGGCCAGGGCTGTTAAACAGATCACAAAGGATCAGATGGGAGCAGAACTGAAATGGATATGGGCTTTGCAAATACAAGAGTCACTTAAAGCAATGAAAATCCTGAAGTGAGGAGACTGATTTGGAAGTAGGAATTCAGACAACACCTTTCTAGAGTACGGTCATACGCGTGTCAAGGAACTAATCCTCTCACAGGTCAAATGTCAAGAGATGGTGACATGCCTTAGAAGCCATATTCAGTTTCATCAACTTAAATCACCAAACTATCACAGAAACCATCAAAAAGCAGTATCAGATCCCAACCTTAATTTATAAATAGAAAGCTTTGCTTCTCAAAACAGGGCTTGCCTACATATGGAGCTGGGAAGCAGCTGTTCCACACTGCCCTAAGATAAACATGGCTCATAGGCCAAGACTACACATTTTCACAGAATAATATTTTTATTCCTGGAGAGATAATATTTTTGGATTGTTTTCCTGATATTAAGCGATTTATCATTATTTTATGTTAAAGACAAATGGGGAAATATTGCAGAGGAGAATAAAATCATAATTTGGTAACTAAAGCCCCAAAACTATTAAATATTTCACACTTTCCATCATCATCTTGTATGTATAAGTATACATACCCATCTTCCGCCAGACTTGATTCTCAAACAAACATGAGCAAACTGCTCTGCACCTCTTCTTGTCTGATAAGAATTAATACGGGTGACTGCCCACAGCAGTACAGTAGTGCATAGCGATCTACCTCATTCTTTTCAATGGTGCCAAGTATTCCGTCATATAAAAGCCCATGTTTACTTCGCTGTTTCCTTACTGATAAACATTTGTTTCCAATATTTTGCTAAAATCAGTAACTCTACAATGGAAATACTTGTATCTTTTCATACACATGCAAGCATTTTTAGAATAAATTTCTGAAAGCTGAATTGCTAGTCAAATGGTTTGTGTGTTTTATATTTTAACAGATAGGGCCAAATGGATCTCCTAAGAGGGAGTGCGCCAGTTAGGACTCCCATCAACAATGTACAAGTGCCATACTCCCCGCACGCTTTGTACCACTGTGATTAAACTATTTTACTGCTATACTGCCAAGTAGTTTTACTACAAGTTACTGTACACTAAGTGATAATGTGAGAGGACTTTAAAAAAATGTCCTACTTTCCAAAATACTGTTGTTTAAATCATCATCCCTGGCCACAAACATTTTAAAATGTATGAAGCCAGAGGGCCACCATATTCATAGGGAAACATAAATACATTTCTAAAAGAGCATGTGATTAACAAGAGGACAGGCATCAAGTCCCTTGGAGGCTTAGGAGAAAGAACTGCAAAAGTAGAGGATGCCAGAGGAGACATTCCTTGAAGAGGCTGAGGTTCCAACTGGATATTTAATGATGAATCATACTGGGAGAGCCCAAAGCAAACAGGGATGATGCAGTAGATGGTAGATGATGTACGTACAAAGTGCACAATGGCAGAGCTCAAGTCAATAGAGAATTATATGGTAAGCTATAGGTCTAACACCTCGCTAGGGACTGCTCAAAATACAAACAGGCCAGTCAAACAAGATAATCAAAACAGTGGCCAGAGTACAGTTTTTAAAGTGCAGGAAACTCAACTATACTCAGCCACCACCAGTTCAGAAAGACACTTGCCTCTGCTGAAGATGAATACATCCGCATTGCCCAGCAAGGTAAGAGGTTCCTCAGACATGTCTAAACTGTATAAAATATCTACTTAATATGATAGCATTGCTCAAAATAAGTAAGTCAGAAAATAACCACAACTTTCCCACTTCGTGTTTCATAATCTAGCTGGTCATTACAGTTCAGTCATTTCAAACTGCAAGAAGCAGCACACTCCAGCAAAAGAAAGGGGTTTTGAAAGAAACAGTCCTGGGCTCAAATTCTGACTGCATCGTAACTAGCAAATTCATTCAGCCTCTTAAAAAATCACAGTGTCCTTATCTGCAAAATGGTCATCAAGGCTACGCAGATGAAATGGGATAGGTATGAAGCTAGTGGGCCATAAGAGACACAAGTCTCCTTCTCCTCCCTGTCCATCTATTTCAAGTAAGACCAAAATAAACAGTATTGCTTAATTATTGACTGTTCCCAAAATCTTTTAGTTTTCTAATTTCATTGCCATAACTCCATTAAAACAGTAAAAAAGTATTTGGTGATGAAACATGTCAAGGCGATTCAGAAAGCAGAATGGTACACTTTAGAGGTTCCCAATGCCAAGAAAAAGTATTATGGATTAAATTCAAAAGATCATATAAGAAAATCAATATTAGTATAACATTCTTGATTTGGTCTATAAACCTAAGAGCTGGGTCAACTAAGAATAACTCATTTTGCTCAATAAAAACCAATGTTCAGTATCCACTCTTCTCTACAACTTAATACTGAGCCATTACCTTTTTAATGCGGTTCATCCTTGTCTTGATTCTCATCACCCTCCCATGAAAGCGTTTGCCCTACGTGCCCTGCACACATCATCACTAACCCCTTGGGCACAATATCATATGCAATATACAGACGATTGGTGTTGAAACCACCTAACATTGCCCTTGTTTTATTTCTTTCCTCTGACTCTGTAACATCTTACATCCAACATAAATAGGTAAATACCTTCAAGTGTATTAAAAGTAAGGTTCTCTGAGTTAGCATGGTTTTAAATAAAACAAGTGATGCTAATCGGAGTAACTCAGCTACTTTAGGTATAATATCAATCATCAAAATCAGCCAAAAACTGCTAGAGTAGCATCTTCCCAACTTCACATAAATAAATCTGCTAGTTTCTTAACATTCCATGCTTTCCATTAGCCTTTCTATGGCTCTGCTCATTTCTTTTTTATAACCATATACTTCTTTCTATTGATTCTTAGCACTTCATATATTGGCAGGAAACTATTGCCAGCCTAATGTCATGCATTTATGCAGTGCTTTCAATTAAGTCATTTTGGAACCTCCTTAGCATTCTGCTGAAGATGATGTGCTATGCCCCTGCAAAGTGGGTGGTTTCATTCTTCTTTACATTTCCAGCACACGACCCACTGCTTGCTGCACACTGGGTGCTCAGTGTCTATCACTGGAGCAAGATGACAGCATGTCTCTAAAGTTACACAGTCCTCAGCCTGAATCTCAGCGCTGGTACTTCCCAAATTTAACCTGAGGCCTGGGCAAATCATGTGACCTCTCAGGGATTTCGTTTCCTGTCTGAAACTAAAGGGGATCAGGAATATCTATTTCATTGACTTTCTGTGAAAACTCAATGAAATAATGTATTTACAGTGACTACTACAGCAGCTGTGCCATGGCACATTAGGGCTCAGGAAATTGGAGCCAATTCACTAAACCATGCACATATCCTCATTCAAGTTCTCTTGGAGATCATAAAGTACCTCAGCAATGTTGGGTAATAGGTTCAGAGTAGGGCAGTAGGTTCAGGGCTAAAGCCCTCTCTCTAAGACCAGTCACTATAGAGGTGTGACCCCAGGCCCCAAGAAGCAGCTGATGCTCTCTGAAATTCACTTTGATAATGCTGAATTATTTCCCACACATTGTTTTTAGTTCAATTCTGTCAATGTTGACCTCGCTCTGCCTTTCAGACTCAACCCCACTCTGACCCAGTAACGACACCAGCTGAGGTAAAACTGGGCTGGCTAATCCCCAGCTCTCCCTTACACATGTCCATCTTCATATCAAACCTTTGTTATTTCACTATTGGCAATAATAGCACCAGGGGAACTAGAGACAAATGTGAACAAGACACCAGGTAAGTTAACTTATGTGATCAGACAGGAGAAAATCCCAGCCACCAGAACACTGTTATTCAAGCTCTTCCCTGTGGCCAGGGAATCCTAAGGGATATAATTTGGCAGGCTGGACATGGGACATGTGAACACTCCCAGAGATGTGATCCGTGGCTCTGGTTAATCTCTCATTATGAATATCTAAATACATAGCACTTTAAAACTACAACTCATTAGTCAGGCAAAAACTCTTTGAATGAGGTAACATTAACATGAAGAAGGCCATGATTAAGACAGCCAAGCAAAATAAAAGAGAAAATTCATTCTGTTAAAGCCCATCTAAGTAAAATACTGAAAACATCATAGAAATAAGACTCAAAAAATATATACGTAGAATAAGACCATCAACCAATTTTTTTTTTGAAAGAGTTTCACTCTGTCACCCAGATGTGATCTCGACTCACTGCACCCTCGACCTCCTGGGCCCAAACAATTCTCCAGCTTCAGCTCCCCAAGTAGCTGGGACTACAGACCATACCACCACACCCGGCTAATTTTTGGGACTTTTTTGGAGACGGGGTTTTACCATGTTGCCCAGGCTGCTCTAGAACTCCTGAGTTCAAGCAATCCTCCTGCTTACGCCTCCCAAAGTGCTAGGATTACAGGCGTGACCCACTCCACCCAGTCAAAAATTACTGAATTAATGTCTACTACAGTAACATTCACTCCTGTAGAATTTACAAACTACACACTCAAATACATACATATTCTGACTTCTCAAATTTACCCCATTAGAGAAGAGTGAACGAATACATGTCTGGGGAAACATGCATAATCCAAAGGTATCTGTCAATGAACATAAAATTTCATTGATGCCCCCTGTTTGTGAATCATTTGCTACTCCATAATATTCCTGTATTCATTTTAATTTCCTCCAAAGCTTTGAGTGAGATTAAAACTCCATAAAGATGTGCTACAGTTATTCTCCTAGCCTATACCATATAGGAGGCAACACCCCACACAGTACCCTCGATGTTCCTGGGGTACCCGTGGAGCCAGCATAAGAAACATAGCTTCCTCTGGGGATACATAACACTGAGCTGAATGGAGCCACCAGCACAGAAGCAGCATAAGCTACATCTCCTCTCTCGTGGGACTTAAAACCTACTTTGGGACGTAAAACTGAAAAAGCAAACATCTACATGGCGAAGTAGGTCTCAGAGATGTTCAAAGAAAGGGAAATCACAAAAGAAAAAAGTGAGGATGGATAAGATTTAGAAGACAACACTACACTACACTCTGATATAATAATAAATCTATATATTTGCTCACTGTCCCAGGTTCCCAAGGGGCTCCTAAAATCTTTGTAGTATCTTGATTAATAGGAATAATAGGAGCAGCTTGTGTTCTAAAATTTGGTGTTTGTCCCATTCCCGACTGAGAATTCCTAAATCCCGCGGAATTTCTAGGAAGCTAGGAGTACGTTTTCTTCTCTTAATGCCACTCTTGGTGGCCCATGAGACAGCTTCCGGATGGACACAGGTCTCCAGAAATATCAAAGCAAGAACTGAGGGCCTCACAAACAGAAAGGGGAAAGGGGCTGGAGATTAAGGCAATGACCAATAGCCAATGATGTAATCTATCATGTCTATGTAATTAAAGCTCGATCAAAACTCCTGAACCACAGAGTTGAGAAAATATCCCGGCTGGTGAACACATCCAAGTGCTGAGAGAACGGTGTGCCGGGAGATGGCATGGAGGCATCACACCCAGACCTCTTCACCCTGTGTATCTCCTCCTGGGTTGTATTCTTTATAATAAACTGTTAATATAAGTGCAGTGCTTTCCTGAGTTCTGGGAAACTTTCTAGCAAATGATCAAGGGGACCCCCCAATTTATAGCCGGTTGGTCAAAACTGCAAGTGATAACATGTGGTTTGAGACTGGAGCCTCTACTGTGGGTAATCTTGTGAGACAGTTTTTAACCTGTGCAGTCTGGTCTAACCCCAGACAGTGTCTGAATTGAATTGTAGAACACTCGGTTGGTGCCCAGAGACTTGGATGATTGGTTGACATAAAAAAAAAATTTTTTTTAACTCATACATTTGTTGTCACAAGTTTTATTAAAAACAAAACAAACAAACGAACAAAAAAACAGGTTGAAAGCATATCAACCATGCCAGGACAACAAAAAGACAATTGAAAAACACTGGTGAATTCATTCCAGATCTCAATCACAATTCATAATTTGGAACCATCACTCTGACATTGGGAGAAACTGAATAAGGTAAAGCATATGATTTGTTTTACAAACTGATAAGCTGCATTAACTTTAAAATATCTTATCACATGGTTTACCTCACAGTAAAAAAGGATTGCCTCCAATCAGCTTGTTTATAAGTTGGTTGGCAGCCACATTTTTTGTTTTAATAGAAACAACATTAAACAGAGACTTTAGAAATCGACCAGGCTACACTATCACTGAAACACAGCACTCTAATACCACAGAACTTACCCACCACACAGAAGAGGATGACTTTGGAAAGTTATAGAGATAAGACACTTTCCTCCCTCGAACTGCTCAGGCCCGCTAATCCCACTTTATCTCCAGCGAAGATTTATAAGGTCATGTCTGAGGAAGTACGAAAGACGAGCTCTTTGGCACAAAACTGGGCAAACTGCAATAAGAAATTACTCCAATATTAACAGTCAGGTTAAAAACAGAAGGTTCCGGAACATGGGGCTGCAGAGAAAAAGTCTACATGTTAGGTTTTTTTTCTTTTATTTTTAAGGACCTCTTACTTATAAAGCATTCTTGCTAGGAAAAGATTCCTAACTCAATTTGCCATAAAATCTTAAAAGTCAACAGGGATAAGGTAGGAGTCACCAAGATACCATAAATACACTGCCATCAGTTATCCTTCAAACCATACAGTAACACCAATGAAAAGATGTAGCCTTAGTGGATGTCAGAGACATGATGGACCAGAGGGATCAGTTTAGGAAATGGAGGCAGAGATTGCCCCCCATCATATGGGAGCTCAAGGGCACAGAGCTCAGCCAGAACCTAGGTCTCCTGAATCTCGAGCTGTTCATCTTTGATGACATGACACTGCCAATGGAGAGCCTATTTCACGGTCTCAGTGTGAAAAACAAAACACAAACAAAACCCCCTATCATTGTATCATTCATGCTTAAAACTCATGGGAGAACATAACTGTAAAATTATAAAGAATATAAAATTATTTCCTAGACCAACATTCTCAACCAACAGGGTCAATAGTGCTTTGGGGGAAAGGGTAAACAAGGAGGGAGACTGAGCATTCTCTGGCTAAAATTATTTTCCTAATTCCTTAAAAATACACCAAAGCTAACATGTAGGCTCTAAATGAATAAGTGACTTAACAGCAACAAAAACAAAAGGTATACATTTAGATATCAAAAATCTATTAAAATCAGTATTTTAAGGTGAATGCAAAGAATGACATGAATTGCAGGTACTCTTTTACTGTTGGACAACCAGTCGTCCTACTCTCTGCACAACCTATGAAGGGGTAAAATTTCCCCAAAGGGTATTGAAAGTCATCTGTACACACCAGTAGTCAGCATGTCATTCCAATAATGTGCAGGACAGTATCAACATCCAGTGGAATCCATCAAGTGGAAGTCAACACAGGGTCAGTGGCAGAGCGAGCCGAGCTGTCCCCTTTCCTGTACTATCTGTTCTCAAGTGAGGCAGGTGGTAGACAACTCCCTCCAGGATAAAGGGCAAGCAAGGAGAAAAGGAGGGAAAGATAAACTCAGCTCCAGTGGTACACTGTAAACCCTAAGGGCAATGTATTAGTCTGTTCTCACAGTGCTAATAAAGACATACCCAAGACTGGGTAATTTATAAAGAAAAAGAGGTTTAATGGCCTCACACGGCTGGGGAGGCCTCACAATCATGGCGGAAGGCAAAGGAGGAGCAAAGGTATATCTTACATGGTGGCAGGCAAGAAAGTGTGTGCAGGTGAACTTTCCTTTTATAAAACCATCAGATTTCATGAGACATATTCACCATCACACGAACAGCAAGGAAAAACCTGCCCTCATTATTCAATTACCTCCCACCAGGTCCCTCCCATGACACGTGGGGATTATGGGAGCTACAATTCGAAATGAGATTTGGGTGGGGACACAGCCAAACTGTTATGAGGCAAGCTTCACATAATCTGCAAAATCTATAGTATAGCCTTTCCTGGATGTTTCAACTCTTCATAAACCAATTTGACAAATGATACAGACTTTGTATTAAATAATAGAATTAAAGTAGAATAATAATGGTTACCATTAGCACAGGCCTATAAAATGAAAGATAATAAACGTTAATTTCTTTTCCTTCCTTTTTTGTTAGGGGGTAGGCTAATTCAGCCAAAAGTTATGAAGGCACAATTTCCCTGGAATTTGTTAATTGAGATATCACTCCAGTGTAAGGAATCATGGCTAAGGAACAGCTCTTGCCAGCTGCATTTGTGAGCGGCCTAAGCTGATTTACCATTACCATGATTATGGTTTTACAAATCTATTCAGTAATTCACAGGTTTAATGCCCTTAATGCTGAGTTGGGCTACAACACTGGTTAGCTGCACTAATTAGCTGAATAGAAGACTATCTGAAGTTATTAGAGGATTATATGTAAATTAATGCTAAGAGTATGTAAATAGGTTTCTAATTCCAAATATTGCCTCTAGAAAAAAAAATCCAGAGCACAACTGCCCCATGCTCCCCACACCCCACTCTGACCACCTGATGACACTGGCACATGGAGATGCCATTCATGACGACAGAGCAAATCCTGCTGCTGTGAGTGCATCGGGTCACCCAAATGGCCACCAGGCTCCAGTGGTGTTCCTGAAGAGGGTGGAGGGAGACGGCTGCTGCTCCTGGAACTTGAAGCTTTCACGAAGGTGACACAGGAGGGAGCCCAGGCCAGACTCTAATCCTGCCTGGTGCCAGTCAGTGCGGGAGACCAAACCTGCCCTGGCTAAATACATGCTGGTGGATCTCAGAGCAGGCATGCTGAGCCCTGGGGACAGCAACCACATGGGCCAGGCTCTGTCTGCAGAGCTGACACAACTGCCGTGTACTGGACGTTAATGATTTGCTTCAGGGAAAGACAAAGTGGATGCTGCTCACCAAGTGTCAGGGCCCCTGCACTAGAATCTGTGATTGTTCTATCCAGAACAGAAGAAATGTTCCTTCAGTCACTAGCCTGGTACCTTGGGTTTGCCCTGGGGCTGCGCATAAGCTCTGAATCCAGTGAGTTACACATCAGAGAAAGCAGGAGGCAGAGCAGGCTCCACTGATGGCACGGGAAATAAATAACACTGCACTCAGTCATCCTGGGTCATTCTCCTTTGGGGTTTGTCCACTTATCTTAGGATGAGTTAAGAAGAAATTCCCATGTCAGAAATAGAGTGTGCATATTCTAAACTGTTATCACACATTGCCAAACATTGTCATAAACATTGTCCCTGTAAATGCCCCCATCAACAATATATGAGAAGGCACTTTTCCCAATTCCCTCCTGACATGGTATATTGTGAGTTTTTTTCCATCTCTGCCAATCTGATGCTTAAAAATGTATGCTTTCATATTTATTTATAATATTAGTAATGCTTAAAATTTTTCATTCAACTTTGGTACTTACTTTTTGTTAACAGCCTATCCTTGGCATTTTACTACTACTGTGTTGATTGTTTTCTTATCAATTTATCCATCATATGTACTGCAAATATTTGGTAATTTCTCCTTCATGCTTCCTTATGAAACTTAATAATAGAAAAAAATCATTTAAAATTTTCATCAAAAAGGATAAATTGAGGCATATTCATAAACAAGTAGACCATTTTTTCATGGCTAGCTTGATAATGAGTACAAGTAATTCTACCGGATACTTGTTTAGGAGACTGCGCTTAAGCTGTAGGAAGATTACTGGGCCCTACAATAAACTACCAGAGGTGCTTGTGGCTTCTGCTCTTCAGCGACTGAGTAATCCTTTGTGCTTGAAGCTTGGAGGCTGCACAAAGCTGAAACTGGCCCCTGCACAGGCAAGCAGCCCAGGCAGCAAAGCACTGGGAACTATGCCAGTCCCTGCTGCCACTGGATGGCAGGAGGGGGCAGTACTCAGCATGCCCACTAGGTGCATTTAGCACCAGGAAGCAAAATCAGTGATATGTGGCTCTGTCAATTTCCTTACCTGCACTATTCAAGCTGGAAATAGATTTGCTTCAGGTGCTCTGGCTCCCACGATGTCAGCAGTTCCTCTCCCCTTTGACTCAGGAAAAGAAAAGTATATTTGAGAAGCACCCACCAGAGCTCCCAGCTTACAAGGGGGTGAGGGATCCGGAAGCAGCTGCTATGTTGTGCATCTCTGGAGTAGCCAAGCAATGTTCAGCCATTCTTTCCTAACTAAAAAAAGACTGAACAAAACCAAAAAGGAAGTTTTCAAACACCAAAAGCCTTTTTTGATAAAAGGTGAAGTTTCTCAAAATCTGCCACCATGAGGTACACAGATGTACAAGAAACCAGATGTGTTTGCCAAAGCTTGCTAACAAAATCCTTCCTGTGGCAGGGATGGCACATCTCTCAACAAGACGCTCTCAGGAGGCAGGGATAAGACAGAGGAGGGATAGGATCTCTTCTTGGTGGAGAGCCCTGTGACGCTCCCTCCCTGCACGGGGTGAAGTACACAGTGACCTTGGTGCACTTCTTCCTAGAAGGGGACTAAGACTCAGGGGCTACCAGCCAAGTCTGGAAAGGCTCGAGTTCATTGTTCATTTCATCAAGTTGTGGTAGTAAACAGCTGGGTTTCTTCAAACACTGTCTGTACACAGTTTACTGTATATTTATGCTTGGAGTATGTGTACTGTTCACACGTTGGTAAACAGAAATTTACCTCACAAAAGGGCTCAACTGTTTCTTCACTGACATGTTCCAAAAACTTGCCAGAAGCAGAGCAATAAGTGAGAAAAGAAAGGGATGATGGTTGAAAGGTGGGGGGATCCACATTTTTCCAGAATAGTAGGATGGAATTGTAACCAACATCTTGGTAAAAAAAATAAATAAATAAAAAATCATAGTCTCTTCCCCACAATAATACCACAATACCTAAAAAGACCAGTGATTGGCAGGTAAGGAAAGAGAAAGGTGAAATAGATTATAAATTAATTGATAAAGCAAAACAAAAAAAAAATCCCAGAAGTAAATTCCCAAGCAGCTTCAAGCAGGTGAAATGCATATGCGTGATCCTCTCTCTTCTAAATAATTTTACAGCCCCATACAATAGGGTTTGTCACTACTGTTAAGAGCTAAAACAAGAGGAAAGAAACACGAACTGCGGCTTGACAGTTAAAGACTGGTTTACTTTAGATAAAACCGGAGAGGGGCTTCTGGCTGATTTCACTCAGGAGCGCTTTCTCTTACAGACTAAGAGTATATATTGGTTTTAGGGTGAGGGGGTCTATCACAAGCTTGGCATGTTTCCATGTGAGGGAGAAGTTTTATGACAGGTTGGAATGTCTCTGGGAGGAGGGGAAGTTATCTTGGGAGCTAGCATCTTCCCGACTGGAGGGGGATTATCTTGGGGCTATAATGTCTCTGGTCAGGGAGGAGTTTGGAATATTTCTGGTTGAAGATGTTATTTGTGGTTTATGGTCGTGCTGACCTTAGCCATTAGGCTGATGCCCTTTGAATTCAGGTGGTTTTTGATCAAGGTGAATTTTAAAATGACAGTGCTTGTCCAAGATGGTGATACTCCTGCTCTATCAACTACAGAACCAGGATCAGCTCTGGAAAGTACTTGAGGAAGCCAGCTTCCCTCCAGCTCTTCCCTCAGGCCCAGCAGGGATGAGTCCTTCCGTCACTGGATCATTCTATTCTGTCCTCTCAGTTGGTGGTAGAAACCTTGGTAAGATTCTGGATGGCAGTTCCTTTACATCCTAATTGTCATATTTTAACAGAAACTCATAATGAAAAGTCAAGACTTCAAAGCCTACGTCTCTAATTGTATAATCTGAGGTACAAGGAAAGCAGCAGGAGGTTTTTTCAGCATCTCTCAAATCATAACATAAGAACAACCCAGGCTTCCTAAGGCCAAACCTTGGGGTCTCTATTGTGCAAAGAAGGTTAAGTCGAAGATGTCATAAAAGACAGGATTATGCACCATTATCCTCAGTCTAACAAAGCTCTCTCACTTTAAATGACCCAGTGGGTCTTTAAAATAAATAAATTATGGAGCATAAACAAAGAAAAACTTTTTTGAGGGGTGGCATTTTACAGATCAGAGAAAAATCTAGAATCTTTGCATTTTATAAAAAATAAATTATATGCCCTATAATATCCAATATCTATATCTATGAGTATATGATGAGTACTTCCAAAATAATTATTTTTAATTTTCCCCTCAAAATGTATAGATGTTTAATAAAAAAAAAATTAAAACCTGGAAACACAGATTTAATTGTTATTAAATTGATAAAAGTAATAATGCACTAGTTGCTTGCAAAAGAAAGCTTTCAAATAAAACAATCGTTTTTGGTAGGACTGAAGATGGGAGCTATTGCTGTGAAATGATGAAACTAATCAGAACAATCCATGTATTGATCAATAACAAAGAGAGTAATCAGATGTCCAGGAATACTCACTTATCAAACTCTAATCATCACTGGAAACACTTCTAAAGCTTTCTCTCTGAACACAAGTTTTTGTCTTTCAAAACAGCAGACAAAATCAAAACCAAAATAAACACCATATAGAGGAAGGTGAATCCTGCTTAGGCAGGCAATAAAAGGGAATTAGTGCCCGAAGGTCACATCTCTGCAAGCCCCACTGTCCCTCTGTGTGAGGGCTTTCACCAGAACAACAAGGGTCCCACACAACAAGATGAGCCCTCCAGGACCCTAATCTTACCACTCACCCTATTACAACCAAAAGGAAACAAACCAAAGAAAGAAAAAGAATACATGCTAAAGCTTTAGTTCCTCACTTAAAGCAGCCAATGCATTTAACTGTAAATTCAGGCAATGGAAACAATCTACCTTCATTCTAGTTAAAAAATAAAAAAACTTACTCCTTAATGAGAACATGCTCTATGCTTCCTCATCATATCACCAGGGATAAACACTGTTCACTGTGGTTCATAACCAACTTTTCTATACATTGGCAAACATGAATTTGTTTTTATAAAAGATTATACTCTGTACTTTTATTATCAAACTTTTAAACTATCCAGTGTTATTAAAATCATTTTATAATTCTTGGAAATAATTTCAGTGGCTACCTAACATTAAGCCAAAACAAAATGACAGTTTGTTTCATCATTTCCCTATTGGACATTTAAGTTGCTTCCCATGTTAAATTTATATTTATATGACTATTTGATGAAAGTTTGCCTGCCTCATCAGATTGTAAACACGTGTTTGTTTTTGGTCACCATTATTGTTCATTCTCTAGCAAAACCTAAAATATAACAGGTACAAATAGCATGTGGTCAATAAATGAACCTGTCCTTCAATTCTTGCCTCAAACCAGCCTCATCTACAAAAGGTTTTAGCACCAAGAGCTGGTTGGAAATAATGTAAGACATAATTTATGTCCCACCACACCATAAATTTTGAATAGCTCTACTCTGTGTGTGTCATAACACACATGTGAAAGCGGGTGATCAAGTATCTAGTTAATCTTTACTAAAGATTACAGGAAACGGCTACTTGACTTCCTAAAAGCAATCAAAATATGAGGCAGATTTAGTGGATGAGGGAGGAAAGGGTAGCATCTGGAGGTTCCCGCACTTAACCAGATTTGATTGTAGAGACAATCTTTTAAGCACTTTATATGATACATTTCTATATGGATGAAAAATGACACTAGGGTGTGAGTTAAACATAGAAGATACCTACCAAATGGGGATGAAGTAATTACAGCAAAGTTTAGTGCAAATGTCCCTGACTGAACAGCCTCACCTCTTCACCCCTGCACAGTCCTAACCTTGTCTCCTACAAGGCACAGAGGCCACACTCAAATTATGACAAGAGAGAAAGATAAATAAACACAGGAATGCTTCCCCCAACACATCACACAGGCCACACTCCACCCTCTGCTCACACTGTTTCCTCTCCTCTTCATGCAGAAGCTCCACCCATCCTTCCAGATCCACCTTAAAGGCTACTTCTACAAACAGTGCAAGAACACATCAAGTCCAATGCACCATCTGCCATCATGTGTAAAGTCCTTTTCTACCCATAGGATTTTAGAAGTCTGAGCATCATGAAAAACACAAATGAAATACTTACTGAAATTAACACCTGGAAGGTACATAGTGACATCAGGAGAGTAACTGGGGCAATGATCACTTTGTACAAGTGACCCAAGAACAAAGGCTTTATGGAATCAGGAGAAATCCATAATTTTTTTTATTGCTTTGATGTCCAAGAGAAGGTCAGATCCTTTCTAAATGACCTGCGCTCATTGGTAACCTTGACATTTCCAATATAGCTGAGAGATGAATCTTATGTAACTTTCTCTAACAAAATTCAGCCAGCTTCCTGCTGTGGTCTAAATGGCAGAGCCCTCATGAATGAGATTAATGCTCTTGTAACAGAGGACCCAGGGAGTTAGCTTGGCCCCCACCACCACCACATGAGGGCACAGGTAGAAGGTGCCATCTACGAGAAATGAGCCCTCACCAGACACCTAATCTCCTGGTGCCTTGGTGTTGAACTTCTCAGCCTCTGGAACTGTGAGAAATAAATTTCTGTTGTTCAAAAGTCACTCATATTATGCTGCTGCCGTTACAGCAGCTTAAATGAACTAACAAACTGCCTCTGACACTGAAAACGAAAGTCTTAGAAAGCATCATTTTCTCAAGGCTTGACGTACCAAAATACATCAATTATTTTCTAACTTCTCCTCTCCCTATCAAGAATTCCTACTTTCTCCCACCAATATTACAGCTATGAAAATAAATGTTGATGTTAAAATTCATACAAGTCACAATACCACCTTAAGAGGTCCAAAGAATGCAAAGGAGGAAAGAAAGAAGCAGGTGCTTTTCAGCCACAGCAGAAAGCTGGCACTTGGGGAGCTGAAGGGCTTGGTCCCCAGCACAGAACTAATGGATGGTCAGTCAGCAGAGGTGACCCTCAGTCCTCTGGACAGCTCCTCTTACTCTGTTTGTGGCCTGCCATCATTAACACTTCTGCAGCCCCTCCCTCCAGCTGCTTCTAGCTTGTGTTGATCTCCCTGGAGAGCAGCAGATCTTCAGGGAGATCCATCTGTTAGACCAGCCAGGGAACATCCATGCCACTGGAACACTGGAAAGGTGTTTCCCAAGGTGCGCCCAGTTTCTCCAGACGCTCAAGTGAAAAGTTGCCCAAACCTTCTGGAAACCCATGGACTCTTCTCCTTTTTAGAGTCACGATGGACATTTGCATTTTCTGCACCAACTTGACCTTGGGATCTATTTATCGAGTGGCATTATCCCAAGCATTGTGTGTTCTAAAGAACATCTTCAGGAAAGCACTTGCTTTTTCTTTCTTTCCCACATGGGTAGAGCGCAAATTTTCCAAACTTTTACACTCTGTTTCCCTTCTAATTATAAATCCCAACTTTCAGTCATTTCTTTGTTCCCACATCTAAGTATAGGTTGTTAGAAGCAGTCTGGCCACATCTTGAATGCTTTCCTGCTTAGGAATTTCCCACCCCTACCTTCTTGCCTCCCTTTAAGCTGATCCAGGTTAGGTAACAGAAAGCTTCCCGTTACCAGCAACTAATCCATACAGATCTGCAGCAACTCGATTCTTTCCTCCTCGGAAGAAAGAATTCTGCCAAGGGGCATAAGGCAGAGTGACAGACCACAGCAACTTTTAGAAAGGAGTGAGAGTTTATTAAGTTTTAGAGCAGGAACAGAAGGAAGTAAAGGACACGTGGAAGAGGGTCAAGTAGGCAACTTGAGAGATCCATGAGCACTGTCTCACCCTTGACTTGGGGTTTTATACACTGGCATGGTCCGAAGTTGGCATTTCTCCTCCCTTAATTTTTCCTTGGGGTGGGCTGTCTGCAAAAGCAGTGGCCTACCAGCACTTGGGAGGGGCCACATGCATAGTATGTTTACTGAAGTTGTGCACATGCTCATTTGAGGCATTTTTCCCTTACCAGTAGAGTGTTCCTAAAGGAAGGCTATATACCAGTTAAAATCCATCATTTTACCTCTTAGTGTGCATGCTGGAGCCCACCTGCCCAACTCCTGAGATCTTATCAGGAAGCTACTCATCAAAAGCTCAGGGGTCCTCTACCTATTGGGAGACTGCCTTTCCCTAGCACCAGTAGTGACCAATTATTATTTTAGACAGACAGTGTAACAACTTCCTATCACCTGATGGTCACCTGACATTCCTGGGAGGGTGCAGGGGGCCTCTCCACCTGCTCATGTCTGGATAGCTATCTACTCTAACAACCCCTCCTAACATAGCTGACCAAGCAGAATTCCCAACCATAAGGAAGACCTAACCACTTATCTCCTTGAGTTACTTCTTAGCAGGTTGCTGAAGCTGAGACAGGACAATAGGGTCTGGAGGCAGGGAACCTAAGGCCGATGCATGCTGAGTGGATATCAGAGGCTACTCCCTTTTCAACCACGCCCTTTTCTGCCTGGCAGTTGCTGACTGGCAGTCGGAAATGAAAGTACCTCTGATTGGTCCCCTCCTGCAACCAATCAGACGGGTTGCGGACCTACTCTTCCCCTCCCACAACCAATCAGACTGGTCGTGGGCCACTACTTCATTTGAAAAGAGTGAGCCAATGGGAAAGCTCTAGAAGGTATTTAAACCCAAGAAAATTGTGTAACTGAGGCTGAGCAACTTGCTGGAGCCTGCTCCCACTCTGTGTAGCGTACTTTCATTTAAAATAAATCTCTGCTTTTGCTGCCTTGCTTTGTTTGTGCTTTTTGTCCAACTCTCTAAGATGCCAAGAATCTGGACAACTACCCTCAACTGGTAACATAGTGAGACTCTGGCACTCCTGATAAAAACCTGACCAGATCCAGTCAGCTAAAGACAAGACGGACTCCAGCACTGACCTTCCACCAAGTTTTTCCTCATTATCTTGTTGGGGGTTTTTTGGGGTTGTTTGTTTGTTTTTTCTTGAGATGGAGTCTCACTCTGTCGCCCAGACTGGAGTGCAGTGGTGCGATCTTGGTTCACTGCAAGCTCCACCTCCTTGGTTCAAGCGATTCTCCTGCCTCAGCCTCCTGAGTAGCTGGGACTACAGGCGCCCACCATGCCCGGCTAATATTTGTATTTTTAGTAGAGACAGGGCTTCACCATATTGGCCAGGCTGGTCTCTAACTCCTGACCTCATGATCCTCCCGCCTTGGCCTCCCAAAGTGCTGGGATTACAGGAGTGAGCCACCGCACCTGGCCTATCTTGTTAAAATACTAAAAATCAGACCCAAGGGTGGAGATTTAACAGGCTAATGAGACACGTAACCCATGTACTGCACAGGTGTGAAAAGTTCCCCACCTCTACATGTCTATATGTTGCTCCTTTCCCCGCCTCAACTTCCTGAAAATGATAAGAATGAAGCCCTCCAGAGAGACAGCACGGAGACCCCTTTCCTGGACGCTGCTCCCTTGTGACTGCTCCTCAAGCCACAAGCCTACTAAAACTTGTCTGCAAAAAATTTGTTTGGCTGGTATTAATTTTTCCTTTTTTTCTGAGATAGGGTCTTTGCTTTGTTGCCCAAGCTGGAGCATAGTGGCATAATCATGGCTCACTGCAGCCTGGACCACCTGGCTCAAGAGATCCTCCTGCCTCCGCCTTCCGAGTAGCTGCAACTGCAGGCCCACGTCACCATGCTCAGCTAATTTCTGTATTTTTGCAGAGATGGGGTTTTGCCATGTCGCCCAGGCTGGTCTCAAACTCCTGGGCTCAGACAATCCTCTTGCCCCAGCCTCCCAAAGTGCTGGGATTACAGGCATGAACCACCACACGCAGCCTGGCCTGGTATTAATTTATGTTTACAGGAAAGCCACGAACTCGAGTCTGAACTGTAGTAGCACGTGTATGCTTCCCCTTTTTCCATGAGCACCCCAAGCATATTAATATTAGTTACTTTACATTACTGCTCTGATAATTCAAAAACCTCTGCCTGAGTCTAGGCCTGTGGGTTGCTCTGCCTCTTCAGACTGTGCTTTCTGCCTTTTAGCATGCCTTGTAATTTTTTGTCGAATATTAGACAGAACCTATTATGTAAAAGAACTGAGGTAAACAGGCTTTTGGTGTGAGGTTTTCTGTTTATCTGAGTAGGAGTTAGCTGTTTTTACTGTTTGCTGTAACTGTAGATGCCGGAGGCTAAAATTTCCTACAGTATTCTTGTTTGGTCTCCTTTAACCCTTGCATTACTTTTCACTGTAATCCCGTTACCACACAAGAGCCTAACTGATGTGGAGGTGAGTGTGAGAGGAGGTGAGTGTGATTAGGTACCGGGCTGTGCCCTTCACAAGTGGGTCTCAGCTTTATTTTTCCCCCTTAATGGAGACAGGAAGGCTAGAAGGGGACAAGAGCTGGGCATTTCCCATCCCTTGGGTCAGTTAGACTCCGATAAAAGCTAAGTCTGCTGGGCTTTGGTAAATAGTTTGAGAGCAGGCTTTTGTTAAAGAGAAAAGCCTGTTCTGGATATATTTCAAAATGGTTACTTTCCCCCTCCCTCTGCCAGAAACAAGTAGGATTTTGGTGAGACACTGGTGAGACTCCTGGAACTAAAATTCATGGAAGTGTGGCGGCTCCCCTAACGCTGGGCCCCACGGTCTTTAACCCTCAAAGTCAGTGCATGCTGGGCCCCCAGCAATTCATCAATTATAGCTTATCTGTTCCCACTAGTATAGGGGGTTGGAGTGAGGTTCTGCTCCTGGACTTCTATTTCTGGTAACCTGTCCATTCCAGGTATCCTCTCTCCATTTCTCAGGGAAGCAGTTTACCCAGTCACCTCAGTTCTCCCATGGGTCTAGGAAGAGTCATTGATTTTCAGTTTTCTCAGTCTTTTCTCTTATTGCAAGGACAGGAGTACGGACGTTCAAGCTCTTTACATTTTGTCTCATTAATATTTTGGCTTATTAATGTGTCGTTCGAGTAGTTTTATAGTCCTCTACGTTTACAATGTTCATAACTTCCAAAACATATGTTTGTTTCAAATACCTTGTTATAACATGCTGTCTTAAAGTACTACTTACACACAGGAGAAACACACTGTGCACATACAAGCATTTAGAGAAACTGCTAATCCCTCCCACAGCGTCAGTCACCCTAAGTGAATCTTTCCCAGTACATCTGACATTTAAAATCTCTCTGGCTGTTTTGATTACAGCGATCCTTTCTTTATAAATAAATTCTGAAACCAGATGTCAGCCAACAGGCAGATGGCTCCATTAGTCAGTTCAGGCTGCCAGTTAGGCTGTCTGGATCACCATCAGCATCCCTCTCCATGATGAAGCCCCTGCAAGATGACACAGTGAGCATCAGCACTACGTGCTTCTCCCTTCCTCACGCACCACTCATTTGTCGATGCCCTGTAAGGGAGCAGGAGGGAAATGACTTCATTTAAATAAAGCAGTTTCCTAGATGGTAGTTTATCATGGTCATGTGCCTCTGAACGTGCATTTATAACCAGCCCATCACAAATGTGTGAGGTATTCTGCGTCCTCTATTCCTTCCTTTCTTCTCCAAAAAAGAAAGAAATAAATCAATATACCCTTTAGAAATGAAACAAACATTATATTCAAAATAATATGTTGGCAAGAGTAGATTTTGGTGTCTGGGGAAAAACTTGCTGTTTTTCAGATTGTAGATGGGTTTTGTTTGGTTTTTAGATTGTGATTTCGTCATTTCTCCTGGATCCTTTTTCTCACCATCAAATGATTTTCCCACTTACTCCTGTGATTTCTGGCTTCAAGACTTACTTGCTTACCTACATAAATCTATAGTGAATTTCTTTACAGTTTATGACTTTAGAATTACATTGATGTCAACAGACCAAAATGTCACACACAGGGATTCGATTTCACTATGGAGTTCTTTAGGCACTGCATGCAAGGAAGGAGATGGGAAAACTTTATACCAAAGACACAGTAATGGGGAAAGGCTAGACAGTGTATACATAAAGGAAGACTTCCTTTGTCTGACATTTTAGCATTATATGGGGGCAAAGGGGTCTTAATCCTTGCTAATCCTTGGCCAAGATTCTCATAACAATACATAGTAGATTATATACATTATAATACCCAGATAGGCTGTTACTTATTCCAAAAATTTATTCCTAAAATCCAAGTCACTTAAAGAACATAGAAAACTTACTTTACAAAAGATTCTCAAAGGACATCTTTTTCACAAAGCCAAGAACTCGCTACCAAAATCATCAACCGCCAACTACCTCTACACAGAATGTGCCTGCTTTGTAAATTCAGATTTTTGTATATTGGATTTTCCTAAAGAAAGAACACAACTGAACTTTTGTTACAGAGGTTGTATTTCTTTCTCAAAGAACACTAGATTGCTACATAAAATTTGCCTCACATTTCTCCAAAAACTTTTCAGATAAAACTGAGATGTATTTCCAATTCAATTACATGAAAGAGTAATGAAATCTGTATTTCCCCAGCTGTCTCTCATTCTTCGCACAAGAGATCTGAAGTTCTCTGGAGGCCACTGAGCCAGTGGTAACCGCATATCGACCAGGACCTGCGTGGGTCACAAGTGTGAGGAGAATCCCCCTTAATCAAGGCCACAGATGTCTCATGCAAATGAGCTATAAGATGATTAATCATTAGAGAAAAAAAAAACCCACTCAAACTGAAGAGGAACAAGGCATCACCTCTGCCTGGAAGAAAACAGACTCCAGGCAGTTTATCATATAAGGTCAGTGCTCAGCAAACAGCTAATGGATTTTCTCAGCTACCTCTTGAGAGGAGAAACTAGTATAACTTGGTCACCCTGGTTCAGCAGGTCTGGTAGAGTGACCCCTGCTGAAACATGGAAGCAATCTCCCAGGATCATCCCTTTCTCCCTGCTCCCACCCACCTAAGCTCAACTCATCCCTCTCCTCCACCCCCACACACCTGTCCCATCCATCACACCCGTGCCATCCATAAACAGTTCTGCTGAATCCACCTCTTCAATATCCCAGCTAACCATCTGCCTCTTTCCACCTCTACTGCCACTCCCTCCTCCAAGGGGCCACCTTAACCTTCAGGGACCTCCAACCAGGTTCACTGCCTCCAGCCTAGACTCCTCAATCCAGTTTCACCAAAGCAATCTGAAGGATCTTTCTAATTTACACATCTGCTGGTTAAAGACTTTCAGTGGTTCCTCGATGCCATAAATCCCGCTCTGAATAAAATCCAAATGCTTTAGCATTAATTCGTAAGATGCTTAATAAACTGGCTCAGAGGTGCCCACATTTTGCTATGCATTGTAATCTGAGAAAGTTTTATAATTCGCAATGCCCCAGCACACTACATACCAATTAGGTCACGATGTCTGGGGCACAGGAGGTGGGGAGGAGCTAGGGATTGGGAGGTTATTTTATTTCATTTATTTTTTTTAATTTAATTTTCCTCTAAATTCCCAGGTGACTCCATTGTGCAGCAAAGTTTAGGAACCACTGAACCAATGACTTACCTCTCTAGGCTCACCTGTTACCACTTCTCCACCACATATAAAAATCATTTCTCTGTTTTCAATACTTTCTTATGCTTTCTTACATCTATGCAGCTCCACCTAGCTCCACGTAGGCTGTTTCCTCCCTCTGAACACTTCTCCCCTATTAAGTCCTGTGCAAATCTCCTTCCCAAAATAGCTAAACTCAATTTACAGTAGAGTTCTTAAAAATGTCCTAACAAAAACTGCCTACTGGAGAAATCCATATGAAGTTACCAACCAGGAAAAGATATATGAGACGGCAATAAATGCAGATCTGCGTTGTGAAAGCTGTGATATGTAATTAGGGAATACAGCCAGGAATCAGCTAAAACGATAAGGTATGGCTCTGCATCAATTAGCCTTTATGCAGTAAGTACTAGAGATGAGCTACAGAGTAAAATATAAAGCCAGTAGTAAATTACAACTGGGAAACTAGGAGGAGCTAATGGTAGTCTGTCTGAGTATGGACAGCCCTCAGCAGACAGACAACCGGCGATTTGCATAGAGAATTTGGTAGCACATCCCAGCCTGATAACAAGGGGCAGGTGATTTTCTAACATCAAATTCAGATGATCCTTTAATAAGCCATTATCTGATGATCTTTCAATGAACCACTGTATGTGTAAACAACACTGAAGTTTGTGTTAGGGGGTGTTGGTTGGTTGTACTTTGCTGATTAGGTTGTTCTGCAGTACCACCACACACTTTTTCTCTTTCTTTTTTTTTTTTCCTCTCCATCTCCCTCTCACTCTCCCTCTCCCATCCCAGAGTCCTCAAATTTGGATTCGATGCCATAGCTATGTGCTCTCCAGTAATTCATACATCCCCTATTATATCACTGAACACAAGGTATTGGGACTGCTCATTGACCTGACAGTATCCCCCAGGTTCTTTGGGGGCAGGAATGTGTCCACCGCAGTGACCACAAGTCACCAACAGGAAGCCCCAAATGTAAGCTCCTAAAAAAAAGGACGGTGTCTTTGCTGTTCAACACGGTGCCTCCAGCACTTACTACAGTGCTTGCACATACGGGGCACTCAAATTCTTATTTGAGTCCAGGTTGGACTCCTTATAATTGATACTCAGCACTATGGTCTTGAAAATCAGAGGCACTTCTTTAGGGAACGAGAGCCCAGAACAGAAGGCAAGAAGAGAGAGCCCTACACTTTCTAACACGCGTTGGGAATAACCCTACTGTTCAAAACCCTCCTCCATAAGCACATTCCCAGCGGCTAGAGATGACTTAAACCTTTCAAGTTTTGATATTTCCTTTTTTCTGCTGTCTTAGTCTAATCTTCTGCATCATTGTTAACGTCTTCTTTAAGTTGGCAATATAGTCCTCAAATATCAAACAATAAGTCCTTGGATAATGAAGAAAATTCCCAGTCTACTTCTCAGGGATGTTATGAAGTTTAAGTGACAGTGTATAAAAAAGGCCTTCTGAAACACAAAAAATACTACACAGACATAAGCTATGAGACTTATTATAGATTAATAGTAAGCAAAGCCCAAAATAAATTCTTATTAAAATTTTTATACTTCAATTTCTGAAGATAAATGAATGCTATGAATTAAACTGCCACCCTTTTGAGTTAAAGGCACATTCAAAAGGACTGCAGCTTGATTCATAATCTGAATCACTTTCAGAAGATGGTCCCAAGTTATTTGCTTGTTCCTAGATTATTTATAAGTTTCAGACATTCGACACATGTAAAATGTTCATTAGAAATCAAGGAGCTTTATGTACCTAAATATGGTTTGTGGATGAATATGTTTGTATTACATAAAACCCCTAAACACACCAAAGAGTCTATGATGCACGGAAAGTTATTTAAGCTTAACTTACGCTCCCCCAGACAACCGGCACATTCACCTGAGGCCACAATTAATATATTATATCAGTGTGGATCAGAACTACATTACAGCTGTGGAACAAAGGAATCTGTGAGTGGCTTTTTATCTCTCATTTTTGACAGTTAGATACAAATATGAGCTGCTTCCTCCCAACAAGTACAAACCATTACGTTCTCATGTACCCTCCACGCCAAAAAGAGGCACATGGTCCTAGTCTTAGCTAAATAAGACAACCAGGTCAAAAACTGAGAACATCCCAATCTTAAGACGGCTTCTTATATCTAAAGAAGATAGGATAAATAATTTGATCTGACGCCAATACCACAGTCAACAAATAAAGAACATTTTGTGGAAATTTTTTTCTAAGGAACATTTATTAGGGCTGTGTAAGTGTATGTATGTTTTAATACACAGAAGTAAAAAGAAGGAAAAGTTCTGTAACCTCATACTCAGATAACTGTTGAGTTAAAAATAATGAGAATAATAAAACACACCAAATGTACACACACACACGTGACTGAAATAGGACCCCTTCTGTATCTCCAACTCAGTGGCTTTTGCGACTTTTCCTAAGTTTCCTGTGATCCCTTTTGAAGGGGTTGAGGGAACCCCTGCGGCATCTATTTAATCTATCAGTAAAACATACTCCTTTTGATTCTTAACACAAAGAGGTCATGTACCACATCTTGTGCAGCATCTATTTAATCTATCAGTAAAACATACTCCTTTTGATTCTTAACACAAACAGGGTCATGTACCACATCTTCCTTTTTACTTAATAACAAAATGCACTGGAATTCCTTCTCTGACAGCACATACAGATCCTCTTCACTCTCAACAACTACAAACTGTACCATCATCTGGATGCACCATGATTTATTTAACCAATGCCTCACTGATGTGTTCTGACTGTTCCCAGGTTTCTGCTATGACAACCAGTGCTGAAATAAGCATCCTTGCCCACATATTTTAGCAAACTTTTGTAAGCACAGAAGAGGAGTAACTTTTTAATGGTGGGATTGCTGGAGAAAGGGGCACATGAATTTTATTTTGATATTGCTAAACTACACTCCACTCAAGTGAGATTGCTCAACTTACTCTACCAAGAACAATATTTTCATGCATTCATTCATTCACCACATGTTCACTGACCCCTTATATTTCTCTATTTTCAGGATATGGCAGTGAAACAGATTTTTTGTTAAAAAGGGCCTCTGCCTATAGAACTTACGTTTTGGTAGGGAGTTTCTGTTTGCCCAAAGCCTCATGAGTGCTTAGATTACTTTTTGTTTGACTGTTTGCCAAACGGGTCAAAAATGATGTCTCACTAACATACCTTCCATTAATTATCAATGAAGCTGCACGTTTTCATTTGTTTTTAACATTTGCATTTTTTTTCTTAAACTACCAATTCTCACACACACACACACACACACACACACACACACACACAATGTATTAGACTGATAGCTTTTTCATTACTTATTTCTATAACTTTTTTTTTTATTAAGATTGTTACTGGCAACTCTTTCTTGGTCATACGTATCACAAATACTTGCCAGTTTGTGGCTGATCTTTTGACTGCCTTTGTAGGTATTTTTTTTTCTTAAATTTTATATAAGCAAATCTAACAATTATTAGTTTATGACCTTTGAGGTTTTTGCCTTGCTTAAAGGCCTTCAACACTCCAAAATTATTAATAAATCTATTCATGTTTTCTTATAGAAATTATAATTTATGCTTTTATGTTTCAATCTTTTATCTATCTGGAATTTACTTGGGTATAAAGAATGAAATAAATATATTGCATTTTGTTTACTCTTGTTTCCTTAAACATTTAAAATTACTGGAAAATTTATTTTCCCTAGTGATGTGAAAACCATCATTATCATAATTTAATTTCAGGTCCATTTCAGGTTTAGTTTTGAACAATTATTTGGTTCCATTGATCTGTGTCCCTTTTTCTTTTTCTGCAGCAAGATCTTAAATTATTCAGTTATTATAGCTTCATAACGTATCTAACATCCAGTAAGTCAAGTTGCCCCTCATTACTTATCTTTGGAGAATTTTCCAAGTTATTCTCACAATTTGATTTTTCCGGATGGATTTTGTATCAGTGTGCCAAATTCATCTGCACAACAAGAGCAACAAAAACTCTGTTGCTCTTTAAATTAGGATTTCATTGATTATTGGATTAATTTATAAAGAATTGGTATCTTTCAATATTGTCTTCCTTTCTAACCTGTTTCTTTTTCCATTTAACTCTTCTAGCAAATCTCTTTGTGTTTTAAAGTTTTCATCATATATATCTTCCACATTTCTTATTTCAAATTTATCCACAGGTATTTTATTATTTTGGCTGTCACAAGAAACCTATTTTAAAACACATTTTACTGAGTAGGTACTCAGGCACAGTACAAAATTCGAAACTCCCCTACCCTTATCTTTAGCCACCCAGATTTCTTCCTAGAGGCAGCATCTCATCAGGGAAATTCATTTCAAATCTGTATCAGTATGCTAATCTTTTTGCTTTTATGAAATTAGTATAATCTCACACAATCCTGCCAAGTCTAAAGAAAATGTCTCTCTCCCCTCTGGAAACAGTGCCCCGTCCCTGCCTCTCAACCTGGAGTCCTCCTTCTCCTCGAATCTTCCACAACCAATCCTTTAGTAAGTCTTAGAGAGTCTATCTGCATTATATGCCTCATATTAATCTACTTCTCTCCCAATTCAACCTGACTATAAAATCTGAACAGCAGAGACAACCTTTACTTCATATCCCACTGTTTATCTTGTACACACAACATTGTATGGTGTAAATAGTTGCTATAAACTCAATGTTTGTGTGCCCCCAAAATTCATATATTGAAATTCTCACCTCCAAGGTGATGGTACTTAGAGACGGCGCCAGTGGGAGGTGGTTAGATCACAGGGGCAAAGCCCTTATGCATGGAATTAGTGCCCTTATTACAAAGGCCTGAAAGAGATCCCTTGCCTCTTCTATAATGATACAGGGAGATGGTGCCATCTATGAACCAGAAAGCCCTACCAGACATCAAATATGTCCCTTGATCTTGGACTCCCCAGCCTTCAGGTCTGTAAGAAATAAATTTCCATTGTTTATAAATCACTCAGTTTATGATATTTTGTTACAGCAGCCCTAATGAACTAACACAGTTGTTACCCATATACCACGGCTTGATCCACAGAAAAGATGCAACACATTGTTAATGTTGGAGCTGCATTGTCAGCCAAGGCTATCAAAGTGTGGTCCACCTGATACCAGCCCATGATAAAGTAAGGACACAAGGCGAGAGTAAGTACATAGAAACTTTTGTAGCAATTTGACATTACTGTCACATTCAAGCTCATGGTCATTCTTCTGGTAATCCATGTTTCTTGTATTCTATAACAGTATCAGTGTACAACAGATTAGAAATAAAAACTTATGGCCCTTCACCAGAGATGGTTTAGGAAGCACAAGCACACGGGGTACCATCACCTCTTGCCTTGGCTTCTCCAGGAGGCACCCATCGGGAGTTGCTTCTTCCTCTCTTGCCTTTCCAGGGTGATGCTTCTGTGAATCACATGCCTGCAACTCAAACCCTTTGGTGATTTGCCATAGCATTTGCCCCGACCTACTAACGTCTGCATCACTGGGCTCCCTCCCGCCTTCTGTGACTTCATCCAGGTCTTCCTTGTAAACATCCAGGTACCCTGGTTTCATCATTCTTCTCGGGACATATCACTCCCTTTTTTGCCTTGAGGCCTTTGCATGTGGCATTCTCTCAGCCCAGAATGCTGGTTGAGAGGAGACACTCAATAAATTGAGGAAATAAGAAGAAAAAGAAAGGAAGAAGAATTTTGTAGCAAGCTGTTTTTAAAAAGCGAAAAAATTCTCACATCCATGACCCATTTTATTTGATAAACATAAAAATCTCACACCTTCCCTACTGTCCTTAAAAAATCTCCATATAAATTGCAAATAGTTGCCAACTCAAACTGAAGCAGTAGTAAGGTCAAAAACAAACAAGCGTTTACTTCAGTGTTGAGAGATCCTGTCTTCCTAAAGCAACGTGGGCAGTGTAAGTGCTTTCCTGCCAACTCAGGTCAGGAGCCTGGAGGCTGACCCCTGAGGCTGCACAGCAGCTTGCTTCCTAACCCCAAGATTCTGGATTAGTGCCCCCCCGAGATTCTGACAGGTGCCACTCCTTTCTAACCACTACAACTTCAAGGCCACGATGAATTAGTTCATAAAACAGGAGATCAAGTAGCTAATCAAGTAGCTAATCAATGTGTGCTGAAGTGTTCAGGCTCACTACTAAGCCAAGAAATTTAAAACTTGACGCTATTTTTTGCCTATCAAGTTAACGAACTTAAAACAGCAATAATACCCAATGTTATGTGTAGTATGTGGTTAGGTTTATACATTGAGATTACTAGTGGCAACTTGCAGAAAACAATATATACAATATGGTACGATGTACATTGTGCATGGGTGTGTGCACACGTGCGTGTAAAACATCAAAATGTCTCATAGAACTTATCAAAATGTCCCTTTCATGGACAGCAATTCTACTCTGAAAAAATATCCCAAAGAACTAATGCACAAAAAGCCCACTAGAGGATAATTTTAATTGGAAAAATATATGAGCTGTTCAGATCAATGACTCTCAAATGAAAGAGGAGGTCTGGCCACTACTGAGTGAAAAGACAGCCAACTCGTTAGTCATAATTACTGATGGACAGTGCCATTAGCCACTCACATCCCACTGATAAGTAAAGGACTGAACCATTGGATAACATATGGAAAGAACAAGTAAAGATTTTAACAAATGCCCCTCAATGGAAAATGAAGCTTCTCTAGGAAAAACATATAATAACAAAGAGAAACATATGTAATAATTTTTCAAATACCAAATTTTCATAAACAGATTACAACTACATAAGAATTATGCATTAAAAAAGAATGAAATAAAAATTAAAATGTCCTAAGTGGTTTGCATTCCATTGGAGGGGTCTTAGATAAGTTTTCTCTCAATTTTTTTTTAAGTTTTTCAAGACAAGTTCATATTTATCAGTTAAAAAATGTTAATCCCTTCAAAACCAAGCAAAGTCAAAATACGCCCACCTCAGCACACTGTAGGGAAATATTTATCAACAGCAGGTCAGTGAGACTCCTCTAACTTCTTTTCAGCATGTGACGTATTACTGTACAGAAGACAGTGTGGAGCTAGTCTAGCAGAGAAGCAGAGAAAAATCCTCCTGTCTACTAATCCAAAAGGAGGACTGAGTAGATCATCTTTTTGCTGTCCCAGAAAGAAAGTGGCTTACACACTGGGACACACTGGGAATGTGAAGGGGCTTAAACACTGTAGCACCATGCGTAAAAAACAGTTATATCAAGGACAAGCATTTCTAATCCAAAATTACAGAAACATAGTAAAGGCCCTCTGAAATGTAAATAGCCATAAATTCCAAACCTGATTACCCAGTGGCTGTAACTGCTGACAGCCTACGAGGTTCACATCAATTTCCATCAATTTCAAGGGGCCTCAAGCCACCATGGAATGAGCAGGATCCAGTCATCTACAAATCATTCCATTCCCAGGGCAGCCATCACATGGCTGTTAAAAGAACCAGTAGACTGTTAATTCTCTTTCCTGCTTTGTCTCCTCAGTCATTTCATTCGACATTCACCGTGAACACTTCCCTCACTATTAATGCATTTAGCTTCTGAATCTCAACTACAGAACCAAATGTGCTCATCAGATTGGGGCTAAGGGGTTCTGGAAAGAAAGGAGGAAAAACAACCACGGAGTTGATACAATATTGAGGTTTAGATTTCAGTCACACAAGATAAATCAAGAAGCTCAAAGTTAATGCTACCTTAACAACCTTAAATCTCTACACTAGGCATATGGATCAGAATGGCAGTTTTACTAGGATCACAATTGTATCAAATACACACTCAAATCATGTACCACATCTACCATTATACGTTCTCCCTTTAAAATGAAAAAAAGGTTATATTCCAAACTGGAGATAAGGCAAAGCTATAACTTTGAATAGAAATGAATTGTGATCTGGCACTGTCTCTTGGCACTCAGTATAAATCTTCATACCCCCATCTGACTACTGCCTCAAGGCCACAATCTCTAAACTCATTCCTAATTCAGTTACATAGGAGGACAAGCATGGTGAGACAGCAAAGAAAACTCCCAATATACACCTGTAGGGGCTATGGCGGGAGAGGCGCAAGCAAAACAAGCATGCCAAGCTCTCCCAACAAGGTGTAGAGGAAAGGACATTGGACCAGGAATCAGGACCCAACTTGGAGTTCCCAGTCACCCACCATCTCTGTGATGGTGGGGAAGCCATTTGCTCTTATTTGACTGACTTTACTCCTGTATAAAACAATGAGGTCTCATTAAATGATTTGGGTGGTCATATAAATGAGTCAAAGGTCTCTGCTGGCATTACCTTCCCTAAGTTTCTCGGTTGAAATTTCCTTTCCTTTACCCCTGTGAGGTCTGCTGGAGGTTTCACATGTGAGCAGGCAAACTGTGGGATCCCACTACTGAAACACAGGGCTTTGATTAAATGCCTGGGACTATGACGAGAAAGTAGTATATTCCCTCATTCATTCAATCAGGGGACACAAAACTACCATACACATACATCATATACAACACAATGTGCTAGACGCTTTAGGAAATGGGTAGAAAATTATAATTTTAAAAGGTACAATTCCTACATAAAGGCATGAAATGTTTATAATCCAATTGGATAGATAACAAACTGAAGAAAATTGCAATGACAAAAATCTCGAACAAATTGCTAATTAATCACAGTATCTTTCCCACTGAGCCTAGGTGTGACCTCAAAATCCTCTCAACACAAGCACTCCATTCAGCACCCAAAAGACTGTCCTCACCAGGTGAGGTGAGGTGCCTTGTGCAATCCACAACAGGCCCTCTTCTGAGCACATGCCCAGCTACTTCCAGTGCCCTCCCACTACTGCTCCTAGCAAGCTCCTTTGACTTCCACCTTCACCTCCAAATCACTAGGTATTCCTAAAAAAAAAGGGAGCCACTAAGAACCTTGTCACGCTGGCTGAATGCTCTTGTCAACTCACCTTTGTCCATTTTTTTTAAAAGTCCGAATTCTAGGAAAAGAGGAAACACCTACACCTTGCTTTAATCCATAGCAAGCACACATCTATTTTAAACACTAATGGATGACCATTATGTTGTCAGTAGACATCTAGTACATTCCTATTAACAAAGGCAACGCATGGTGTCACTGGGCTTAAATCAATACACAAAGGCACCAACAAGTTTTATACACACATAAACACAAACACAAACACAGACACAGCTTCTCATCTACTGTGAGAGGCTGCATCCCTAACCAAGTTGGCCATCTGGGAAATGAAGGCCTTTGTGGTGGCCTTGTAAATTGCCTCCACTCTTCTGGAAAGCAATCTGGCAATACATTTTAGAAGCCGTAAAAATGTTCATACTCTTTGACCCAGTCATGCCACATCTGAGACTCTATCGTAAGAAACTAATTCAAAATATGAAAATAGCTACATGCACAAATGTATGCCTTGAACTGTTACTAGTAATTGTAAAAAGTTGGAAGTAATGCACGTGTCAACAACAGAGTTAATTAATGATGTGGCATCACAACAGAATACGATACAGCCATTCAAATGGTAACTATGGAGATTACACAGCAATAAGGGGAAATGTATATACAAAACAACTGGTACAACTATGAAAAGCTACTGAACAACTGTTTAAAAACTGATTACCATGTTTTAGCGCGGTAAATGTGGATGTTTCCCCTTCTCTATTTCTAAGCTTTTTGTAATACTGCTATGATGCCTCTATAATTAAAAGAGAATCTTTTATTTAAAAATGATATGCATGCCTTTGATCTCAAAGATAAAGAAAGAGCCACAGCAGACCATGCAGCCTGCTATGTTATCCAGGGAGGAAGAGGGACCATTAGCATTCCACAGACGCACGGGCATCATGGGCTGAGCCACACAGAGCAATCCGTGGAGAGCCACCTGGAGGTGTTGCGTACTTGTCAATGATTGCCAAAAAATGAGCAGTGTCCATCTGCTAACCCCAGTCAATTCCCTTCATTACGAGCATCCTGAGGCAGAGAATTCCCCGGGCGCACTTCGCGTACTATCAGCTTAGTTATCCATTTAAAAAATTTATTTGAGGTCACGTGGGGCTGTATAATCATTTGGTTAAAGTAACAAGCCCAGATTTTCACATTGGGAGCAATGAAAAATGTCTGTGGCAAGAAATGCAATAATCACAAGGATGGAGGAAGGCAAACAGAAGCAACTTTTCACTTTCAGAGAAGCAGGGGGCTTGGGGAGCAGCCAACGTGGCCGCAAACACGTTTGTCTAAGAAACAGAGTCGTGGGGAGGGCAGGGTCAAAGGGAGGGCAGGTATGGCTCTCTGGAGATGACACAAGGATGAAGACACAGGAGGTAAAGATGTGTGTTCAGCCCTAATGAGCCTGAACCATCAGATGGCAACCGACTTCACCTCGGGGCCATTTAACCCCACATGCAGTTTCAGCCCTGTGCCAGTCCAGGCACCAGTCCTACTCAGGAAAATCTCAAGAGATCTTCAGTCCAGTTTTAACCATTCAGTCCCAGGAGCTGCTCCTGCATTCTTGCCCCTCATCCCTGTGTCCAGGTACCTCTTTATACCCTAGTGTCAATGCTCAAGTTCTTTTCTCTCCTCTATACCTTCACTTCCCCACTGAGTCCCTGCCAGGGAAGCAGCAGGGCAAAGAAGCCTCAGACAGAGGTTGTGAAATCAGACGGCACTGACTTAAAATTCAAGTTAAGCTACTCTTCTCCCTAGATGACCTTGGGAAAATTACTCTCTTGAACTTCGGTTTCCTTCTCTAAAAGATTTGTACCTGCACCATAGGATCGTCATCAGGGTCAAATGAAATAACAAACGTAAACCCCAGTATCTGACACTTACGAATGCTTAATAGAAGTTTGCTATATTTACTCTCGTTCCTCAGCAGCTGGTACCCTGTGTGGCTTCTTCCTCCACTAACCCTGTCCATTGAACACGACCCACACAGTCCCGCTCTCTGTTGCTCAGCCCTCCTTGTGCTGATCTCAGTCCTGAACTCAGCGTGCCTTCTGGAACCACTCCACTGCCCAAACTGAGACGCTCTCACTTCTGCACCGTGAGCCGACTCTCCCTGCCGACAGCTGTAGCCCCCCAAACACTCAGGAAGTGCGCAATAATGTCAAAGCTTGGTACCGAAGCCACACTGCCTGGTTCAGAGCCCTCCTCTTTCACTCATTAGTTCACGTGACTTTGCTCAAGCTACTTAACTTCTCTGTGCCTCATCTCCCCATCTGTAAAAGACAGTAATAGTGTCTACCTCCTCAGACCCAGGAGAGGATTCAGTGTACAAGTAAAGCTCTGAGAACTGTGCTAGCACATAGTAACCAGGCACATTTCTTTTTTAACTGCAACTCCCCAAGGCCAGAGGTACTTGGTTAGCCTATGTCATCCCATGTCATCAGATAACCCAAGCAGCTTTGCTACTCTCTGACACAGGGAGAGATAATATCTCTCGACAGCAAAGCCTTGCTATCCACCACGTGGTGCACAGACCAACATGGGCACTGCCTGGGAGCCTGTTAGAATCTCAGGCCCCACCAAGCCCTACTGAAACAAAATCTGAATCTTAACACGTTTTGCAGACAGAAGTCACCTAGAGGTCTTGTTAAACAACACAACAACACAGGTTTGGATGGGGCCTGAGATTCTGCTGTTCCTAGGACCAAACTTAGGGGAGCAGAGCTCTAGAGGAAAGTTCTTAAGTAGAAGTGTTCCAACATGTGGGAAGACTGTCACCTGGAGTCTGTAAGTGACAAAGAGGGTAGGTAGGCGTGACTGGTAACTGGAAAAGTGCGTGGCTAAGAAGATAAACGACCAACAGCATAAGGAGTTCCTTGGTAAGTTCTTACGAGGGTAGGGACCAAGTCTTCTGAATCTGTTTTATTGAGAGAATTCCCAACATGAAGGAGATGGTTCACCAAAATCATCTGACATAATCCTTACTTGCGTGGGGTCCACCAATTTATTCCCATTTTCTTTCTTTCTTTTTATTTATTTTGTGTGTGTGTGTGTGTGTGTGTGTGTGTGTGTGTGTGTGTGTAGATGCAGGCTGGACTACTTTGCAACAAAACTGGAACGTTAGTTTTAAAAAAAAAAATTGTTTTATATTAGTTGCCCCTCCCCAACCCACCCTAATATATTAAGCTACACACTTTCTGCATGGAGACAATGCAAACTACTCTTGATAGAAGGGAATGATTTCACAATTGCTTCCCTTAGAAATGATGCTGGCTTTGATCCAGAAGATGGAGTGGGTGGCCTGGAGACAAGAGATGGGGCTGGCAGAATATCTTGTGCAAAACATTGGACTGGGCTTTGAAAGAGAACTTGCAGTTACTTTACTGCCATCGTCTTTGTTTTTTTAGAGACAGGGTCTCGTTCTATCACCCAGGCCACAGTACAGTGGCATGATCACAGCTCACTGCAGCCTCAAACTCCCGGGCTCAAAGGATCCTCCTGCCTCAGCCTCCCAAGTAGCTGGGAGTACAGGGGCATGCCACTATGCCCAAACTTTTCTACCATTTCATTTCAAACTCCCAGGATGTTGCAAACTAAGTTAAGGCATCAGAAAAGTTAAGTGCCTCATTTCTATAACCCTTGATCTTTTCTTAGTGACATATGTAACTAACCAGACCCTGGAGGTCAACAACCAGAGAATAATAATTATAGAGAAGAAAAATAAAAGCCTACAGACTAGAAAAAGCATACCAATTGATCCAAAAGGTCCTTAAACACTCCCTCCCACTCCCAGTAAGCCCAGTCTTCATTTTCTAGGACTTCAGAAAAATCCAGAGGTGGCTGGGTATGGTGACTCACGCCTGTAATCTCAACACTTTGGGAAGCCAAGGCAGGCAGATTGAGACCAGCCTGGATAATGTGGCGAGACCCCATCGCTACAAAAAAAAAAAAAGTTTAAAATTTTTTAAAAAGTAGCCAGGTATAGTAGCACATGATTATAGTCCCAGCTACTTGGGAGGCTGAGGCAGGAGGGTTGCCTGAGCCTGGGAGATAAAGGTCACAGTAAGCTATGATGGCATCACTGCACTCCAGCCTAGGCAACAGAGCAAGACCCTGTCTCAAAAGAAAAGAAAAAAAAAAGGAAAAAGGGAAGGGGAGGGGAGGGGAGAGGAGGGGAGGGGAGGGAAGGGAAGGGAAGGGAAGGGAAGGGAAGGGAAGGGAAGGGAAGGGAAGGGAAGGGAAGGGAAGGGAAGGGAAGGGAAAGGAGAGGGGAAGGGAACGGAAGGAAAGGAGAGGGGAAGGAGAGGAAAGGAGAGGGGAAGGAGAGGAAAGGAGAGGGGAAGGAGAGGAAAGGAAAGGGAAGGGGAGGGGAAGGAAAGGGAAGGGGAGGGGAGGGGGAGGGGGAGGGGAAGGGAGGGGAAGTGAAGGGAAAGGGAAGGAGAGGGAAAGGAAAGGAAAGGAAAGGAAAGGAAAGGAAAGGAAAGGAAAGGAAAGGAAAGGAAAGGAAAGGAAAGGAAAAGAAAGGAAAAGAAAGCAAGGAAAGAGAAAGAAAAGAAAGAAAAGAAAAGAAAAGAAAGAAAGAAAAGAAAGAAAGAAAGAAAGAAAGAAAGAAAGAAAGAAAGAAAGAAAGAAAGAAAGAAAGAAAGAGGAAATGACCAGATGCCCATGACTGTTATCTAAGCAATCTGTCTCTCTCATCCAACAGTGCTCCCTGCCCCACCCACCACCTCCACACAGACACCTGTCACCTCAGTAATTAACTAAGGGAAAAATCTGCATAAGAGTGAGAAGACAGCTACATTCCCAGTCCCCACAACCGTTACAAAATTATCTAAATGTGAATGCCATATCAAACCCAAACGTGCTTCTCTCTGAAAAAAAAAAAAAAAAAAAAAAGTAAGGATCAGCATCAGATGTCCCTTCCAAGTCAAAGGTCAGGAAGAATTTCCACTGTGTCACTCTGAATCAGCAGCTATGTATGACCATAAACAGATATAATATTTGGACATGCTTATGTTATATATACTTACATGTACACACGCAGACACACATATCTCTGTTCTACCTACATCAAAAAAGGTTTTGGAGCAGGTAAGAAGTCCTTGTCCTCAACCACCAGAGTAATCCAATCATTTTCTGCCCTCAGTGAGGGCTCTAAAAGATACACAGCAGGAAATCTACCACGGATCATACATCCTTTCTCTAACTACTCACAGAGTCCTCATAGATAAATAAAAAACAAAAAATGAAAACATTTTTAAATTTGACATCTAAACTTTCTGCTCCAACTACTGACAGAGCTCTCATATATAAATTTAAAAATGGCAAATTTTTAAAATTTTACATCTAAACTCATCCTTTTTTTAATAGATAAAGGAATCTATTACGGAAATTGGCTTATGTGGCTATTGAGACTGTGAAGTCCTGTAATCTGTAAACTGGAGAACTAGGAAAAAGGGTAAGTTCATGTCCTTTGCAGGGACATGGATGAAGCTAAAAACCATCATTCCCAGCAAACTATCACAAGGACAGAAAACCAAACACCGCATGTTCTCACTCGTAGGGGGGAACTGACAATGACATCACTTGGACACAGGGCGGGGAACATCACACATCGGGGCCTATTGGAGGGTAGGGGGCTGGGGGAGGGATAGCATTAGGAGAAATACACAATGTAAATGACGAATTGATGGGTGCAGCAAACCAACATGTCACATCTAAACTCATCTTTTAAACAAAAGCAAGGCAAAGAGAATACTTGTTTCCCCTGAACCCCAAGTGTCATCCCCAAACTTTGATGAACTTTCAACCAAATAAGCTTAAAGCCACAGTCCAAGACAGCCATTGCTGTTATAGAAGAAAAGTTATAACACAGATACAGCTCTGTAGTTTTAAACAAATCCCAGGGTCCCAGAAGGGGCTTAGACAAAGCACTCCTTGAAACCAAAAAACTCTCAGATTGACGGTATGGTTCAAAGATACACCTAGATTTTCTAATTTAATAATGAGGCTAAGTGTTTAAATACACAGGAGTGCAGGAAGCATTATAACTATGTTCACCAGAGGAGATGACGGTCTAAATGAGAAACCTTCAGGAACTATCAGAAATATCAGCACAGATGTCTACATGGTATATAGTCTTCAGTTTATAAAATGGAACTGCCATCAAAACCCAAAGTGAGCTAAAGCTTGCATTGAAATCTAGGCAGCAAACAGTTGCTCTTTACCTTCCAAAATGCAAGGCTCTGCAGAGTAAACTAGATCTATCTTTTAGCAACCCGCACTACATGATTTCAATGTAAAAATATACTCCATAAAGACATAAAAATGATCTTCCACCACAAATTAACAAAATAGAAGAAATCCCCTTCATATGTGAGGAATAAATTTCAGCAATCTCAGCTAATAAGGACACCCAAAGACAAGAAAAGACATTTTTGTGTCTTTTTTTTTTTTTTTTTTTTTTTGAGATGGCGTTTTGCTGTGTCGCCCAGGCTGCAGTGCAGTGGCACGATCTCAGCTCACTGCAACCTCTGTCTCCTGGTATTTTTGTATCTTTTGACAGTAAAAATCTTATTTAAAGCCCAAAGAACAAGGTATTAAAAAGAAATCACAGCAGTGGTCCCACATCTTGATGGCACGTTAGAATCATCTCAGAAGCTTTTTAAAAATCCCACTGACCAAGGCCCATATCAAATCTGTTACACTGGAATCTCTGGACGTGAGACTCTAGCATCATTGTTTTTCTAAGGTCCCCAGGTGGACTGCAGTGTATAGCCATAGCTGGGAACCACCAAATTAGAGATTATTCTAAAGATATCTTCCAAGTCAGAGAGTTCCTCTTTGCAAGATCATGGGCCCTTGATGTGCTGGGACAAGAAGCATTTGTCTAAAGCAAGTGTTTGTCTAACACCACCAGCTAAGATACTGCACTGAACAAGCCACAGTCCAAGGCAGCCATTGCTGTTAGAGAAGAAAAGATTACACAGATACAGCTCTGTAGTTTTAAACAAATCCCAGGGTCCCAGAAGGGGTCCCGGGATGGGACTGAGGATCATGTACACCCCGGCTTCCCAGCCTTAAAATGCAACCCTGATGAGGCAGGTCCAGGGTCCAGTCTGTATTTTCAAGAGGCATCTCCCTGACAACAAGAAGCAGTGGAGACAGCCAGTGACACTAAGTGACGCACAGGCCCAGCAGAGCAGCGTCATCCAGGGGCAGTGCTATTTTCAGAAGGCCACGCAGCCCCACTGTGTCTCTGAGGGAAAATGCATATCCTCTTAACAAAACTAGTACAGGCAAATGTGTAGGTTTCTTAGCTGTTGCTCCTCTGTTGACAAAGCTGCAAAATTCACTTTATCTAAATGTTAGAAGTCCTCAATGTTTACCACTGATGCCCTTCAGGCTTCCCCTAACCTATATCCCAGCTTTAGATACTGTTGCTTGGTTTTATTTAAAAGTAAACTTCTGATGGGAATGGGTAGAGTGGAGATGTTTTTAAAAACTCCACAGGAACCAATGCATATTTGCTTCAAATTATTTAAAGGCAAAATTTTACCCAAAAATTTTAAATAAAAGGGAAATCAAAAATACTACAGACTTTTTAAAGATGACGTTTTAAATAACAAGAACATTTTAAAGCATACATTTGGAAAGCATACATTTTAAAGCATACATTCCAGGAAAAAGTCATATAAAAACATGAGAAAATTAGTTTTTGTTGTTGTTGTTGTTGTTCTTTTGGTTTTTTATTTATTTTTTGTTTCTGAGACGGAGTTTTGCTCTTGCTGCCCAGGCTGGAGTACAATGGCACGATCTTGGCTCACTGCAACCTCTGCCTCCTGGTTCAATCAATTCTCCTGCCTCAGCCTCCCGAGTAACTGGGATTACAAGTGCCCACCACCATACCCGGCTATGTTTTCTATTTTTAGTAGAGATGAGGTTTCACCATGTTGGCCAGGCTGGTCTCGAACTCCAACCTTAAGTGATCCGCCCGCCTCAGCCCCCCAGAGTGCTGGGATTACAGGCGTGAGCCACTACGCCAGGCCAAAATTAGTTTTTTTAAGAGAATTTTTATTTAAAAAGAGCGAACTCTACGAGTCCTTCACGACATGAGCTCTGAAGGCAGGCTCTGAATCACTCATGCTATTAGGCAGGGGCCCTCAGTCACACCCGTTGGACTCTCTGTGCCTCACCTTACCTGTATGTCACAGGAGTTAAGCTTCTGGAGTCAAATTCAGATTCAGGTCTGCACATGTGAGCCATGTGAGCTCACTTAACCTCTCTGTGCTACCCTTCCTCCACTGTAACACTGAAAGACAAATAATTACCTACCTCCTGTGTGAAGAAATTGGAACCCCTGTGCTCTGCTGTAAAATGTAAATGGAACGTAAAATGGTACCGTGACCATGGAAAACAGTATGGAGGTTCCTGACAATGTAAACATAGAATTGTCATATGATCAAGCAATTCCACTTGTGGGTCTGTACCCAGAATAACTAAAAGCAGGATCTTGAAAAGATATTTGTATGCCCAAGATCATAGCAATATTATTCACAATAGCCAAAAGGTAGAAGCAACCCGAGTGTCCACTGGTGAATGAATGGAGAAACACAGTGTGCTCTGTCCAGACAATGGAATACTACTCGGCCTAAAAAGGGAAGGAAATTCTGGTACATGCTACAACATGGGTGAACCATGAAAATGTTATGCTCACTGAAATAAACCAGATGAAAAGGACAAATACTGTATGATTCCACTGATATGAAGTTCCTAGAGTGGTTAAATTCAGAGACAGAAAGTAGAATGGTGGTCGCCAGAGGCTTGGGCGAGAGGGAATGGGGAGTTCGTGTTTAATGGGTACAGAGTTTCAATTTGGGAAGATGAGAGAGTTCTAGAGATGGGTGTTGGTGATGGTTATACGAGACCATGAATGTACTCAATGCTAGCAAACTGTATGCTTAAAAATGGCCACAATGATAATTTTTATGTTTGTACATTTCACCACAATTAAAAGTAAAAATAAAAAAATGAGAAAGAATAGTACCTACCTCCTAGAGTTGCGGTGAGGATTAAACATACGGGAAGTGTTTAGCACGCACCTGGCACACAGTAAGCCCTCCGTGGATATCACTGCTATCTTACCTTCCCGCCTCTGTAGCTCCCCACACTCCCTGCCACAGTGTTTTACGTGAAAAGATGCTCACTGCCTAGACTCTGATTCTCCCCCTTGGAGCTATACACCTTCTGTGACAAAACATTTCTAGCCCTGGGCTTCTTTCCAGCATAAACACTCCTTCGTCTAGAGAAAACTCCCACTGCAACAGGATGAAGATGAAGAAGTCACCTATTTCTGAACTGAGTCTTCACCTTATACAAAGCTAAGATGACCCACTGAAAACAACCGAGTCTACTGTCTTTACCTCCTAAATGGTTTGTTAATAATTTTGGCTCAAAAATAGGTTCAAAGACTATGGTTATCGTATAAATTGATAGAAGAGAGAAAAAAGTCCCCTTGCTATTCATAAACATTCTCTCATTTTTATCATTTTTTACCAAAACTATTTTATTTCTTTGCTTGATCCTTTTTAAAATATTTTATTATTAAATTTCCAAGCACACACAAAAGGAGAGTTCAGCTAGCATCAGGTTACCAGCTTCAAAGCCAATCGTAACCCTGTTGACTCAAACACCTAAGACTCAAAAAAAAAGAATAATACCATCAGTTACAATTGAAAGAATTTCTAACTCTAACAACAATCATCATCATCACTATTTTTATTTACTTTTAAAAGATCTTTTAAAAATATCTTTTCACCTCCTTTCATTTCTTCCTTTGAAACTTCAAATAATGTCAATGCCCACCTTGCTAGGTTATTGTGAGGATGTAATGTATATGAAGGCACATAGCTTGGTGTGTAGCATGTACTAGTTCCTGAGAAATACTAGTTCTCCATAGACTGCTGCCTCATGCCACTCTCCAAGACTGAGACACACCCCCCATCTGTGGTGTTAAGTGGTATGTTGGCTTTTGCCCACAGTTCCTGGCTCATAACTCCTACAGCCCTTGTTGTGAGTGTGTTAGGCCATGTCAGATGCTTCAGGCCTCAGGGGCAGGCCTCTGACCTCCTGCCCTCCTTTCACTATATGTTCCCCCAGCTTTCTGATAGTGGGTCTTAAGATCCTTCCGTGAGAGAGTCCCACCCTATACTTTGGGGGAAGGAATGCTGATGTCATGAAGCTTCCATAAAAACCGAAGGGGAAAGGGATCAGGGAGCTTCCTGATAGCTGAACATGTGAAGGTTCCTGGAGGGTGGCACACCCAGGGAGGGCGTGGGAGCTACACGCTACTTCCCCCATACCTTGCCCTGCACGTCTCTTCATCTGTACCCTTTGTAATATCCTTTATGATAAACCAGCAATCATAAGTTTCTCCCTGAGTCCTGTGAGCCTCTCCAGCAAATTAATCACACCCAAAGAGGAACTCATCAGTCAGAAGTTCAGGAGGCCAGGACTTGTGACTGTCGGGGAGCGAGGGGGGCAGTCATGGGGACTGAGCCCTCAACCTGTGGGATCTGACACTATCTCTGAGTAGAGAGTGTCAGAACTGAATTAGAGGACACTCAACTGGTGCCTGCTGCTTGCTGTATAGGGAAAAACCCCACACATTTGGTCACAGAAGCCTTCTTCTGTGTTGATGATTGTTGTAGTGTGAGAGTACAGGAAAAACACAGTTAGAGAGTTTCCCCTACACACCACCACAAACACGTCATTCTCCACTCTTTGTCCTCTACTCCTCCTTTCCCTTTCTAAACACTGGTCCTGGCTTCCTTCCTGCCCCTCCTTTTACACCAAGAATCCGAAACTCAAATGCCTAGTCACCAATTCAATCATCAAGAAGACCCCAAATAAGTGGCTAAATTGAACTGATAAATGTATTTCACAATTAGGGCACTTGTTTCTGAATTAAAACTATAAAACATACCTCTTTATTATTTATAACTATATAGAACATCAGGCTAGATGCTAGGTTGCATAATCACAAACAGGAATTCAAATGCAGGTCATTCGTGTGTGTGTGTGTGTGTGTGTGTGTGTGTTTTAAACATTAAACTTACTTTTTGATGATCTAAGAAGTTTTATCTGATAATGAGATTCATTTCTTTGCAGTACTTCTCACCTGTGGCAGACCTGCCACCTCTAATTTGCTTTAAAAGGAATTCTAATCACCCAATCAATCATGTTCTTGACCTTCAGCCTTCACAGCCACTTCACTGTGGTCAAAATTGACTCTAAAAATTCCTGTTGTAACAGTTCTGTTGTCCTCAAGTTCCAAAATGCCAGTGACAGGGATATAATTTGAACAAACTTTCTGATCGATGAACAACAACAACAACAAAAAAATGGTACATGGAGTTTCTAATTTGTTTTCTAACAAGATTCTTTAAATAAAAGTGAGTACCTATGATATTATTAAGTAATAACCTTTCTCCCGTTGGGGTTTAGAGATTTATAAATCATCCAAGTTTCCTGTAGTGAATCTAGTCTCTTCACCACAAAAATCTCATGGCCCAGTTGTGGCTTTAAATGCCATCTTTTATAATGTAGATATACAGAATGGTCAAGTAATAATCATTCCGTCCCCACCTCCTCCCCTCCCAGCATACATGCAACCTTAATTGCATTAGCATCCATCTTTCCTGCTCCCATCCTATGTGGATGCGAGCAGAAGCTTTCTGGCCTAGGCCAAAGCCTCATGGCTCATTCACTTCAGCACATAATTTCTCCTACTGAAACAAAAAGCACCCCTTCTCTTGACGATCCTCTCTTGATAGCTCAACCCCCTCTCTCACGGCCTTGTGTCTTTCTTTCCCAAGAAGGCACTGAGACATAAACACTAAACACTTCTTGTTTGCAATTCACCTCTCAACCCAGTGAATTCTGGGTTCTCTCTACCACTGCACTGGAGCTATTTCCAACAGTGTCACCAATGCCCTCCTATCTACTCAATCCAGCGGCCACTTGTCAGTGCTTTTCTTACTTGAATTCTGTGCAGCATTGGCCGCCATCGGTTGCACATTGGTTGTACCCTCTTCAGAACTGCGCCTTCCGTCAGTTTTTGTGGCCTCTCTTCTGGCCTCCTCACCTCCCTGAACACTCCCACTCATCTTCTTTAAGGATCTTCCATCATCCCTATCCCTCAATACAGAGTTCCATCTTTGGTCCTCTTCTCCCTCTACTACATACCCTTTCTTGGTCTCATCTACCTACAAATATAATAGGCTTGAATTACCAATTATACACCAAGGTCTCTTAAATATTTGTATTTCCAACACCAGTCTCCCTTAAAAGCTCCAGGCTACACGTGCACCTGTCTATGCGGGACTTCTCCATTTGGGTGCCCCTCAGGTACCTCAAACTCAACACAACCAAACCTAATACCACCTTGTGCATTTACTACCTGGGTGAATACTACCAACCACCACCCGAGTACCCAATCCAGAAAACTGGGAGACATCCTTTAGTGTCCTTCTCTTCAATTCCTCATGTCCAATCAGGGACCACGCCTTATTACTTCCAAATCCCAAGTCACTCTGGCATTTGTCCATCTCTCCATTTTGTCTATTGCTGGCAGTTCAAGACTTCATCATCTCTCACTGAGATTACCAGAAGTATAACACAAACGTAGTTCTCTGCCACCAATTCACACACGTGCCTCTGGCCTGCTCTCCAGGCTGCTGTCAAAATGATCGAAAACACAAGTCTTAAAAGGTCACTTTTCTGCTTAAGACTCTTCAGAAAAATCTAAAGTCTTTTGCCTTCATAATTTATTTCCTGAATACCTGACCAATCTCATGTCTTGTCATCAACTACCTCCCTGGAAACATCAACCATACAGACACATGTGTCATACAAACATAGTTCCCTCAGCCAAGGAAAGGTCTCCCAGCCCCTTCACCTGCTTACCTCCTGTTCATTCTGACAACTCTCCTGAGAAAACCTTCTCTGACTCAATCTGTCCGGGTCTTCCTTTCTGACCTCACAGCACATATCTGTCTACCTATCTATAATATGATCACCCATATTATAGATTTTTATTGTAATTGTTCACTTATTAGTCTCCCCTACAGACTATGCACTCTTTGGAGGAAGAAAATAGTATATCTCACTAGACTTTGTATATGCAACAATTAGCACATCTTTGTAAAATTAACAAATGAATACTCACAAAGAAATCTGATTCTTCATCAAAACTATTCAATATTTAATTCTTTTTTTTTTTTTTTAAGAGATGGGGTCTTGTTGTTGTCCATACTGGTGTGCAGTGGCTCAATCACAGCTCACTTTAGCCTCAAACTCCTGGGTTCCCGTCTTAGCCTCCCTAGTAGCCGAGACCATAGTCATATGCCACCACTCAGGTATTCAATATTTAATTCTTTTTTTTTTTTTTTTTTTTTTTAGACGGAGTCTCGCTGTGTCTCCCAGGCTGGAGTGCAGTGGCGTGATCTCCGCTCACTGCAAGCTCCACCTCCCGGGTTCACGCCATTCTCCCGCCTCAGCCTCCCAAGTAGCTGGGACTACAGGCGCCCGCCACCGTGCCCGGCTAATTTTTTGTATTTTTAGTAGAGACGGGGTTTCACCATGTTAGCCAGGATAGTCTCGATCTCCTGACCTCGTGATCCACCCGCCTCGGCCTCCCAAAGTGCTGGGATTACAGGCTTGAGCCACCGCGCCCAGCCTCAATATTTAATTCTAAGGGTAAAAAGTATTGATAAAATCTCTCACTAATTATCAGTACCAGAAAGACTAAATAATTATTTTTCATAAGAAAGATCTCAGACTTCATTTTCTTAAAAATTATAAAAATCAAAGAGGATTCTTTTCCCCAAATTGGATAGTTTAGGAAGTTGGGATCACCATTGGCCGCTAAAGCCTCTTCACCCACCTCCCGCCAAACCCTCCAGGACCTCACCTTCAGAGAAACGTTTTAAGCAGCACTGGATTTTGGAAAAAAGATTAGAAGGTGTTCAACTTATTCAAAATCAGCATCCTACTAAAATCCCAATGATAAATGAAAGGATCGAGGCTAAGCACCAGCTTCTTGTGGTTAGATCTGGTATTATGTCATGTCAACAAGACTGAATTAATCAGAATGACTAGGTACTTATTAGGTAAATGCTAACAAAGCCTGTTCTTCGTGGTAAATGCACATTGCACCATAAAGTTTCTACAACTATTTCTGAAGTGTATGAAAGTAATAAAAATACAGGTAGACTCTTATATACACTACATGCTTCAAGAAGACATTTGGAAAGAAATTTTCCTTGTAAGATTAGCACAGGCTAGGCATGGTGGCTCACACCTGTAATCCCAGCACTCTGGGAGGCTGAGGTGGGAGGATCACTTGAGCCCAGGAGTTCTAGACCAGACAGGGCAACATAGTGAAACCCTGTCTCTACAAAAGAGTTTCAAAGTAACTGGGCATGGTGGTGTGTGCCTGTGATCCCAGTTACTCGAGAAGCCGAGGTGGGAGGTAGGAGGCTGGCAGGAGGTGGAGGCTACAGTGAACCATGACTGTGTCACTGTACTCCAGCCTACAGGGCAGAGTGAGAAACCATCGCAAAACAAACAAACCAAAGATTAACACAGTGCTGCCATTCTAGAATTATCTAAAACCACCCCCAGGGGGATAAAATGGAAATACTACCAACTAATGTTGAGCTCATCAACCAATCACAAGTCATCAAAATAGGAATATGTCAACCTAGAATTTTTATCCTTCAAGTAGAAAAACTGAGCTACTTTCCATATGAAGCATATTCTGCTTTAAAAACTCCTATATTATTTAATATAGGCTGTCTTGTTTTCTAACTTCGAAAATTTAGAAATAAACATATTGTGCATTTTAAGTTGTCAATTTAAAACAGATACCCAAATTGCTTTGATCTTTTCTCCCATGGAGTTTGCAATCTCAGAGGTAACTTAAATGCAATCTGTGAGATATCATGGTTTCCATCCACAGAACCTGCCAACTTTGTACAGAAAGTGAACTACCCACCTAGAGAAACCTCTGTATCAGGAAGCTTGAGTTGTCAGCCGTTACTGTTTCCCTCACACACAGAGTCGGTACAAAACAGATAAATGGGGTAAAATGTCATTGACTTAAGACTTCTGTTGAAGGTTCTGGATATCAAAATATACCAAAAGTCAACTTTCCGGTAGTTTCAGGAAATGTAATACACAGTAAGCTATTTCTTATTTCTGTCCAAAACTATTTTACACTTTAAAGCACCATTATTTAATATCGATCTTGAAAATTTTACACTCTCTAACTAGCTTTCAAAAAGAACCATGAACACAAAAGAGTGGCATTCCTTCTGTTTTGGATTTTCTCTGGTACAAGAATTCAAACTGAGGCAGGAGAATAGGGTTTGGAGGCGAGGAACCTAAGGCCAATTCACACTGACTTCCTACAACTAAATCAAAAGGAAAACCCCAACTTTCCATGCCCAAGTAACAAAAGAACCAGAGCCTACTTCTCCCCACTCTTCTCCATGTGGCAGATGAAAAATTGAAAGTACCTCTGATTGGTCCCCTCCTGCAACCAATCAGACTAGTCACAGGCCAAGTCTTCATTTGCACTGGAGTATAACCTTGTAACTTCACTCCAGCCTCTGATTAGTTCCCTCCTGCAACCAATCACACTGGTCACAGGCCAAGTTTTCATCTGCATAGGAGTGTAACTTTGTAACTTCACTTCAGCCTCTCATTGGTCCCTTTCCGCAACCAATCAGACTGGTCGTGGACCACTACTTCATTTACGCAGAGCGTACACCAAGTAACCAATGTGAACCCTCTAGAGGGTATTTAAACCCCAGAAAATTCTGTAACTGGGCTCTTGAGCCACCTGCTCGTGCCCCTTCCCATTCTGGGGAGTGTACTTTCAAAATCTGTGGTTTTCTTTCATTGCTTTGTTTGTGCTTTTTGTCCAATTCTTTGTTCAAAATGCCAAGAACCTGGACACCTTCCTCCAGTAACAAAACAACCTTGACTTCACAATAAGTTATCAAACAAAGGTGCTCCAGAAAGAAGCGATGACCCCAAGAGTTCTGATAGTGATTCCCTCTTGGAAGGCAGGAGGGATTGGTGTTTGGGAGAAGCTCAGTGGTGTATGTAATGTTCTTTTTTGACTAGGATGGTCAGGGTATTTGCTTTGTTATAATTCAATGAGGTTAAAAAACAAGAAGAAGAAGAAGTCACTTCAAGCTATTGACTAGAAACATCAAAAGAAGCAGACAGCAAGATCTCAGGGCAGATGGTTGGACAAAACATGAAAGATGATCACTGGACTCGGCACAGTAGGAAAGCAAGACCCAGAGGAGAAGATCTTTGTCACCCAGTCCCGGCTGTGACGCTGCCAATGAGCAACATGGGAACAAACATGTTGGATGCAGCGACACTCCCTTGATAAATACGAGGAGAGCTCGGGGAACAAGGCAGGTGGGAGGAAGATGACCAAAGGGAGAGGAAAAGAGAAAATATTGCAGGAGAACATGACAGATACCTGCACTACCTTAATAATAATCAGAGGCTTCTGTGACTGTTTTCCTCATCCCCAGCCTCTGTCTTCAGTAGAGTGAACAGCTTTAAATTTCCCAAGTGTGGCCACAAAGATGAATCATCTCTTGAAAAAAACAACTGGAGCCACATGGGGCTGGAGCAACTTGAAGAGCTCTGCATCTTAAGGAATTCCCCGTATGTACTAAAGTGTTTTTCTGGAAGAGGCTGACATCCAACCATTCAAATAAACAGAGCTATTTCTGACACAGAATTTGTGGCATTCTACAAGGTCCTCCAAGGGAGTAGCATCGACAGAAAGTAGGCCAACTCTCTAAGACTTTCTGTGGGACGGGAAAGGGCTATGAGGTGGGAGAAAGCACGAAGGAACAGCAGCCCGAACGTCCCCTCGTGGGGCTCGCACCAGGCCAGGGGCAGGCTAACTTGAGGGACACAGGAGAGCAGGAGGAAATAGGCAACGGAAAAATGGCCACTCTCAATGCCAAAAAGAGAATCAGGATAGAAAAAGGAAACAGTGCAGCCAGGAAGGAACGGGCCATGGGATGGGCTGAGAACACCTCCGTGAGAAGTTCTGAGCACTAGAACAGGATGATAACAAGGACCACTCCACCATTTCTCTTCTCCCTTCCCCACTAGCACCACTGCCACCTCTGACACAAGGTCCACAGCAAATGTCTGCAGCCCAGTTCCCCACAAACAGAGCTGAGAAGCCAAGTCAGGCAAAGGAATGCCTCGGGCTCAACATGCAAAATCAAATCTGAACACTGTATCACACCTGGAAAATTTGCTTTGCTTTGGAAAGAATCAACACCAAAACCAAATTGAGCTTCTCTGGCTCTTTACCTAAAAAGCTAACCAGGCTAACAGTAAAGCTGGAGCTAACAGGCAGCCCTCAACAGAGTCAAGCCACAGGGCAATGGCCATGCTCTGTGCTCCACAGGTGGCCAGGCCTGGGACCACAAGTGCAGCCAGTGTTCCCGTGTTAGGTCTGATGAGGTCAGGCTTTCTGCACTCTGGGTTCGGAGGGGAACAGGCCCCAGGAGGAGTTTATCACTCTCGGAAAGATTCTGTAGTGGCACCAAAATTAACGTGGAAATTATTTAACCTATAGAAACTATTCTCTCTCACACACATACACACAGGCCAACATATGTGTTACATACATAAAAATAAACTATATAGTATGTATGTTCTACATTATATACATAATTATATGATATTAATGTATTTGGTACCCATATCATACATGTACTTTATAAATCGCATTATATATAATTATGTATATAATACACACACATACACATCTACGTAATTTAGTTCTACATACAGAGTGATAGAGCATGGGTAGGAAAAAGCACTTTATATGCTGAATAGAAGTACAAATTGGCCAGGCACAGTGGCTCACACCTATAATTCTAGCAGTTTGGGAGACCGAGGCAGGCAAAGCACTTCATCCCAGGAGTTACCAGTCTGGGCAACATGGAGAAAACCCCTCTCTACAAATAACACAAAAATTACCCAGGTATGGTGACATACAACTGTAGTCCCAGCTACTTGGGAGGCTGAGGCAGGAGGATCACTTGAGCCCGGAAGGTCAAGGCTGCAGTGAGCCAAGATCGCACCCCTGCACTCCAGCCTGGTGACAAAGTGAGACTCTGTCTCCAAAAACAGTATAAACTTAGTGCCCTTAGGAAAAGCACCATAAGATACTATAAGGAAACATGGACAGTCAGATTATAATTCTATCTAGGAAAAAGGGGTCCGTGTTGACCCCACTGACAACAATCAATCCAGTGTTCAACGTAAAGTGTACTAAATGCAGGCCTATGAATTAAAGTGTTTGGAAATCAGTATTTAGATGAGCAAAAAAGGTCACCTTTATCCTGGAGAAAGAGACATAAGAAGGGCACAGCTATCATATTTGAAATGTTATGATGCAAACGGAGGAAGAAATGTGTTCTGGGCAGGTGTATGAGACTGTGGGTGGGAAGGAGAGAGCAAAGTGGAAGAACCATATTCTCCACAGGTACGAACTTTCTTAACACCTGGGGCAAACAACTGGAGAGAAGCAGCCCCGTGCAAAGCAGCAGCACCACCCAAGACTGAGGAATTCCAGGGAATGCCACGAGGCCTCTCAGGACTGCCGAGGGTGACTGCTAGCTGGGCTTCATGGCCCCTTACCACCCACAGAGATAACATCGCTGAGACAGACACTGAAACTTGACCTAAATGGTTTGATTGACATTTCAAGACATATGAACTCCTTCTCTACCTGCCCTAAAGCTGCTGATATGGAACTGCTAATGGAGAGACTGAAAAAGCAGTCTTCCCTGAAGACAGAATGCACCTGCTGACGCAGCCTTACATTCCAGGAATAACTGTCAGTGCCCACCACGTGCAAAGATGAACCCCCCATGGTCCTCCGCATTCTCCTACACACTTTAGGACTCTCTCAAAAGCAGCTGAGAACAGCATTTTGCTCACAAAGGTATAATACACGTTAAGAAAAATGTTCAGAGGACTTAAAATGCCTATTCTCCTCAAGAACCAAACCCCACTCTTCTTCTCAGCACAGGCCTCATCCTCCAGCCGCTGGTGTTCCCCCATGAGTATCTCTGGATCCCACCTTCCTCCCCTTCTCCCTGTGGACTCCTCCTCCGGCTTCTACTCCCCTCAGTCGCCTCCTGGACACTGCTCCCTTGGCCTCTTCAGTCCCTGCATCTGATGCTTCTCACCCTGACTGCTTCTGCACCTCAGACAGATAAGGCTCCTGTCAGCCTCTCCCTCTCCAACCTGTGGCCTTTTCTTTCTCGCTTCAAGTCTCTTGAAATCTGTATTTGTTGCCTGCCCCCTTTGCTGTTACTTTTTCTCCTTGCTACCTGGCTTCTCAGAGCCAGGCACATGGCAGGCACTCCACACATGCTGGAGCCAGGATCCTTAACAGAACATTAGAGGTTGAGTGAGAAGCTGACTCGGGGTGGGGGTGACAACTGAGTTTGTTTCAGACACGTTGAGTCCCAGGCTATGGCAGGCCATGCAGATGACCACGTTAAGCAATGTTTCAGACAGGCCCACGCCAGTGATCATGGGAGTCCAAAGGCCACGGAGGGAGCCTCTGGGCAGAAGACAGAAGCGCTGCGAGGAGGAAGACCCACCAAGGACCACAGAGCTCAGCTCTTCACGTCACAGAAGAGGAGGGAGAACGTTTCAAGAAGGTGAAATGAGAACACTAGTCAGGGTGCGAAAAGCCACAGATGAGTGGAAGGGGTTGGAAGACAGTAAACAAGGTGAGGGAGTGTTAATGTAATCACCAGGAGGCGACTGGTGATCCTTGAAAAGTAGTTCCAGTGATAAATAAGACATAAAACATAAGCACTGTTTATGCTCTAAATGCAGAAATCCCAAATAACATATTAGCAACCAGAACCCAGAAGCCACGGAGGGAGCGCCGGACCCCAGCCAGAGCAGGTGGCGGACAGCAGGCACACATGCCGCCATTCAAAATAGGAAATCTATTTCTCTACTTTGTCCTATGATCAAGAGAAACAACATACCATCAACTCCCCAGACATTTGACCAAAGTTAAAATTCCCTCTTAAGACAAATAAACTTTTAATAAAATAGAAGACTGTTGCCTCAATATATCCACCAAAACTCCAGAATAGTGATTTACTAGAAACCACCACCAGCATTCCATAAAAGTCCAACCTCTGAATAGCAAAATGAGAATGAGCTAATGACAGAAAGTTCCCCTGAAATGAATTACAAATGCCTCTGAAAGCTCTAACAAGGTGCTCAATAGCATTCATGAGAGAAATGCAAATGGAAATGACAATTAGATAGCATTTTCAATGTGCAGTTTGGGAAAGGTCAAATTGTTTGATAACACGATCAGTAAGGGTCTGAGAAAGAGGCATTGCTGGTAAAAACCTTTGTAGAAGATAATTTGACAATATCTATCATTTTAAATGCATATATCCTTTTATGCATTTAAAGTTTAAAGTAGTAATTTAAACCTACATATACACCTGTTTGTATGTGTGCAAAATGGTGCCTGAATGAGAGTATTATATTCACTAAACAATTTGTAAAAGCCAACGACAGGAAACAAATTTTTATTGATTGGGGACTGGCTAAGTAAATTAAGAATAAGGCACCTCTACATGTATTGACATAGGGTATCTGTGGGATATACTGTTAAAGGATAAAAGCAAGATACCTATTAGTGTGAATGGTACCTGACACCTTTTAGAAATGCAATATAAATGCAGTTTATGCATATACATACATATATAAGAAAATGTCTAAGACCAGGTAAGAGCTGAAGGACAGAGACAGGAGAGAAGCTGATTTTTCATCCTGTATACATTTATGCCTTTTGATTGTTTTGTTTTTTTTTTTCAGAGTCTTGCTCTGTCATCCAGGCTGGAGTGTAGTGGCGCGATCTCAGCTTACTGCAGCCTCCACCTCCCAGGTTCAAGAGATTTTCCTGACTCAGCCTCCCAAGTAACCAGGACTACAGGTGCCCACCATGACTCCTGGCTAACTTTTTTTTTTTTTTTTTTTTTGAGGCAGAGTTTCACTCTTGTTGCCCAGGCTGGAGTGCAATGGCATGATCTCAGCTCACTGCAACATCCGCCTCCCAGATTCAAGCAATTCTCCTATCTCAGCCTCCTGAGTAGCTGGGATTACAGGGGCATGCCAACATGTCCAGCTAATTTTTGTATTTTTAGTAGAGATAGGATTTCTTCATACTGGTCAGGTTGGTCTCGAACTCCTGACCTCAGGTGATCTGCCTGCCTTGGCCTCCCAAAATGCTGGGAACACAGGCATGAGCCACCACATCCAGCATTTTTTTTTTTAACTTTTAGTCAAGACAGGGTTTCACCGTGTCAGCTAGGCTAGTCTTGAACTCCTGACCTCAAATGGTCCACCCACCTTGGCCTCCCAAACTGCTGGGATTACAGGTGTGAGCCACCGTGCCTGGCCCTTGAATGTTATACTATATGCATTGCAAGCTAGTGGCTTTATGGCCACTCTCTCCTTTATCCCTGCTGTTCAGCTGGCCTCAGTTTTGACAATATATCTGCCATTTGGCCCTCCCACACCTCCCACCCTCACCACAATGGACATAACGTAGAGACCCTCAGCGTCTTCCTCCTGGAGAATTACAACAGGCTTTAACCACTTTCCCTTTTAAATAACTTACCTTCTCTGACTGACGTTAGGCACCATTCCTGGACCGACCTTTCTAAAGCACCAGTTTATTAACTTTCACAAAATCAGGGTTCCACTTGGTCTATCAAAGTGCTCCACACGGGCCCAAGCCCCTTTCTCTTCCAGGGACTACATCGCACACTCCAGCTGATCAAAACTTGAACAGCTGCTCCTTTCTTCCCTACCACTAACCCTCAACTCCGGTGGCCTCCTTTATCAGAAATGCCCACGTCATGTTTGTCTCCCTTCCCCATGTGCACCAGCTAAAATGGCTCATGGCCTTCAGCACCTACTGAAACCACCAGCAACCTCAGGCGCTTCCCCTGGTGTCCACCTGGGATATGAATGCTCCCTCCCCTAAGCGCCATGGATTGTGTTTTTCCTTTGCAGCCCCTGCAATAGGCTGCCTCTCATGCCTGCTTGCTGCTGCTTCCTTCTAAGCAGCCATGGCAATGGTAGGCCTCTCCCTGCAGCAGCTGCATGCCCTGCTCTGTTCCTCAGTGATATTACCCTAGCAATACAGAGCAAGTCCTCTGGTAAGGTAACACTTTCCTTGAAATTCCAAAAATTCCTATTGCTCATTAAATGACTAAAAAGTCATCTGAATCCCTGTGTTTAAATGTACTTATTTTGTATGGTTGCACAGCATTCACAATGACATTATACTGAAAGCTAGTAAGTATTAAAAATATTACATAACAGTTACTGACTTTTTTTGCCTTCTCAGTGGAGACTGGTAAAAAGTTTGGAATATCAAGCACATACCCAAGACAGTCCATTTTACCACCTGTCAGTTAAAAGTCATTTTCTAGAATTATTGTTTTCTTAAATGAGAGAAATGATCTGACTTAGGGTGAACACGTAAGGTTAGTGATGGCTAGGGGCACTGACTAAATTGAATGGTTTCAGGTCCTTAAGAAGTGTCTACCATTTCCCAATCCAAGGCAATTATGCATTTAGTTAGGTTACAGTCATGTTAAAGGAGGTGATCGCTGAAGACACACAGAGAGATATCATCATTATATATTGGTTTGGACAATCACTGTGGACAACAATTTTATTTATTTTTTGAGACGGAGTCCCGCTCTGTCACGCAGGCTGGAGTGCACCGGCGCATCTCAGCTCACTGCAAGCTCTGCCTCCCAGGTTCACGCCATTCTCCTGCCACAGCCTCCCGAGTAGCTGGGACTACAGGTGCCTGCCACCACGCCCGGCTGATTTTTTTTTTTTTTTTGTATTTTTTTGTTTTGTTTTGTTTTGTTTTGTTTTTAGTAGAGACGGGGTTTCACCGTGTTAGCCAGGATGGTCTCGATCTCCTGACCTCGTGATCCACCCGCCTCAGCCTCCCAAAGTGCTGGGATTACAGGCGTGAGCCACCACTCCCGGCCGAGGACAACAATTTTAAAATATCATCAAATTCACAGAATAGTGGTTACCAGGGGCAGGGGAGTGGGAGAATGGGGAGTTGCTGTTTAAGGAGTACAGAGTTTCAGCATGGGATGATGAAGTCCTGAAAAATGGATGGTGGTGGTGTTTTACTCAACCATGTGAATATACTTAATGCCACTGAACTGTATACTTAAAAATGGCTAAAATGGTAAATTTCATGTTATATATATTTTACCACAATTTTAAAAATCCATCATGAAACATGACTTTTAAGCATTTTTTTGACACAGTAAAAACAAAACAACTACAGGTTCTTTTCATTTCTAATTTAAAGACTGGAATAAGACAAAATAAGTGAAAGAGCAGCAGTTTATTTTAAACCTGATGCCTCTAATACATTAATTATTACAGTTTATTCTATTAAATCTTTTTAAGTGTTACCTTCACTTATAAAGTATTAATATATTATTAAAGTTTAATCTGCTAATTCTTCTTTTCTAAATCCCATGCTTTGTTTAAGAAGCTTTTAGACTGCAGGACCAATCCATGCTATGAAGTCATAACGGCAACAGTTGCATAAATACTTGCTGACAATGGTTAGCCCTACAAAGGAAACTGTGGAAGGCTCAAGTACAAAGTAAACCCAATCTTTACTCCCCAAAGTGTCATCCCTCAAACTAAAGTCCAGGATAGCTCCAGCTAATCTGACAAAATACAATTAAAATAATATAAATCAAAAATGAAAAATGGAAGGAAAATGCAATGACAATCGTAAGTCATAAAATGTCACTAAAAACATAAGATCTTCTACTCCTACATACTTCTTAACTAAACCTTAAAATATACCTACAATATATTGAAAAATGAATTACACATAGTGTATAATTTACTGTAAACCTAGGTACTTTCTGAAGCTGTGAAGGCCTAACAATTCAAGTAGGAATCATTAGAAACCTAAAAATAGGAATGGAGACCTTTTTTTTAATTTAAAAAAAAAAAAAGATGGTTTGGGAAGGCCTGTCTGAGGAAGTAAACTTTAAATCAAGATTAAAAAGATAAGCCATTCAAAAAGACAGTTTCCAGATAAAGAAATTGATATATCAAGGTACTCAGATGGGAAAGGCTTAGCATGTTCTAGAAAACGATTTTAGCTTATTCTACAGAGCTGTCTCATTAAACTTGAAACACCAAGCAAAGCATTTAACTGACACCCAAATCTATTCCAATGGGGAAGTTAGACAACAGTTCATATATTATCCAAGGCAGTTCTCCTTCTCCCTCTAAATCACCTGCCTGTCATTTAATCTCTTGAAGCACCAATTTCTGAGTGGGCAGGTACAGAAAGAGCAATTAATTTTGCTACTTCTTAGAAGAGAATAGGTGTAAGTGAGTTTCTGAATTACTGTGAATTTTAACTAGTTGTGTTCTTCCATGCCACTATTCATATGAGTAATTAAGATATTTTCATCATAGGTTCAACAGTTTCCATTTAATGGCACATTATCATTATTTATGCCAAGAGCAAAAAATGCACATAGACTTCAAGCAGCAGTATCCAGGAAATGTAGCTGGCAGACATGCAGCCACAGCACTGTCACTGCTCCACAGACAGCTCATAGATAGCAAACCAAAAACACCCCTAGCCTTCAAAAGACAGGACTAAGGGGAAACTAGGTGTTTTCAGTGCCTTTGCCCAGTGTAATAGTTAGTCTTATGTCAACGTAACTGGGCCTTAGGGTGCCCAGATATTTGGTTAAACATTATCTGGTGTGTCTATGAGCATGTTTCTGGATGAGATTAACACTTGAATCAGCAGACTTAAGTATAACGGATTGCCCTCTCCAATGTGGTAGTCCTCATCCACCATTCACTGAGGTCCTAAGTAGAAAAAAGGCTGAGTAAGAAAGAATTCTCTCTCTGCCTGTCTTTCAACCTGGGACACTGGCCTTCTCCTGCCTTTGAACTTGGACCTGGACTAGAACTTACACCATCCACTCTCCTGGTTCTCAGGCCTTCAGTCCTGAGCTGAAACTTATGCCATGTGCTCTCCTGGGTCTCCAGGTTGCCAACTACAGATCTCGTCTTCCTTATTTTATATAGATTAGATAGATAGATAGAGAAAGAGAGAGAGATACATATACATACACACACACACATATATAGTATATATATATACACACACATATTTATATTTTTTATTTCTCTATATTTATTTATAGAGAGAAATATAACCAAACGAATACACTCAGCAACTCACTGAACTCCATTTACATACGCTTTTCATTCTATTATCTTTCAATCTTCTCACTGCATTTTCAACTCAATATTGTTTTCTTTTGTTTTTTTTTTTTTTTTTTGAGATGGAGTCTTGCTCTGTTGCTCAGGCTGGAGTGCAGTGGTACAATCTCAGCTCACTGCAACCTCCGCCTCCCAGGTTCAAGTGATTCTCCTGCCTCAGCCTCCCGAGTAGCTGGGACTACAGGCACGTGCCACCGCGCCTGGCTAATTTTTTGTATTTTTAGTAGAGATGGGGTTTCACCATCTTAGCCAGGATGGTCTCGATCTCCTGACCTCGTGATGCACCCACCTCGGCCTCCCAAAGTGCTGGGATTACAGGCATGAGCCACCGCGCCCGGCCTCAAGATTTTCTAATCTCACAGCCCTGGCTGTGTTCATCACAGCACACCATCCTTAGTTCAAGTTCCTTTCAAAGACCTATGCAAAGCATCTGCAGGACACACAGGACACATCGCCAAGACCTCCAAACCGTGTGGACAGGAGGGCCACAAGCAAGCGCTGAAGCCACCTGTCTTCTTGTGCACTCAAGGCCTCCTGAGGATGACTGGAAGACTCTACCCTCCTCTCTACTTAGTGGGAGCCAAACCATCCAGGCATTTCCTTTCCCGCTGCATTTCTTTCAGAGAGAGAAAACAGAGCCTCTTTTGCTGGGAAGAGCGAAAGTGTATCATACTGGGTGGGGAAGGGGAAGCCTGCGTCTCAAACCAAATTAATTCAGAGTCAAATATGGAAATCATGCTACTCATGACAGGTTTTGATGGGTTTTTTTTAGTCTAGTAAAGAAAAGACCATTGCTAACCAAACAGGGAAACCCAGTGAGGTTGAATAGTTATGGAGGAGAATGTTAAGGAATGTATTTTAAATCCACACAGGCTATAACATACATCAAGTATTTCAGTAATAAAAATAAGGCTTCTTTCAAATAAAGTATGCCATTAACATTGTTATTTTTAGTAAAAAAAAAAAAAAAAAAACTTTGTGTAAAAAATCCCTTCATTGTACCACATTTTGAAGAAACCATAATCTTTTGCTATTAAAACACCGTGCAAGTTAAAAAACAACCAACCAAAAACCAGTGTTCCTATCAGACCCCAGCACTCATGGCAACAATACCAAGCTCTGCCTACACACCCTCCTTATTTCAGAAAACCAAAGCACACTAATGAGAATATGTTCTTAATCTTTACAATGTCCCTAGGGGTAAAAAGAGAATAGGTTATTTCAGTTCTGCTTTAGATTGAAGAAAGCCAAGGAGGAAAAGGTCATTTACTCACAGACCATACAAGCTAGGGTACAGCCAGAGCCAAACTCTCATCTTTCAGGGCTCTGTTCAGTCCTTCCCCATTTCAGGATCACACTGTAATAACTGAAAACATCAACAGTCAACTGCTTTGAGACTATAATTTAGATTAATTACAGAGGAAGTATACTTTAAGGAGAAAATATTGAAAAGATTAAGGTTTTAGTCCAAATGGAGCAGAATATAAGACATCAAACTCCTAAGTATCCATTCCGCTAACACTTCCCTCATTTATGAAGTCAGGATATCCAAAATGGACTGGGTACAGTGATATTCCTTAAAATGAGGGGTCAGGGGGCAGTGAAAATGGACAACATGGTATTAGGATTTTATTGCAAAAAAATTTTGAATAATGCTGAGCAAGGAAAAAAAGCCAATGTTCTTACATATTATAAATTATGATATATAAAGATTAAATAACAAACCGAAAGTCCTCAAAATATCTTTCAAATCTTAAATATATTCACTCTAAATCTGGTATTGCTGATAATATGCTATAACATAGAAGTAGATTTTAGTTTTGAAATTGCCAGCACCCTTTATGCCCTACAGAGATTATATATCATCTCTTTACAAACAAATGTATAAAGTATTCAGAAGGTGGCATTCCTTAACTTTACCAAGCTTTACTGCATTTTCTTTGCAGCTGAACTTGTACTTTTCTGGTAAACAAAAAAATGTGTATTATTGGAACTATTAAAAAAAAGTATCTGCCACCACCCATTTGTAATTGCTATCCATTTTCTTTTCCTCAAAAATGTAACTGAAAAATACAGTCATTCTAAAACCTCTTGGGTCAATTTAATTTGTTTAAAAAACCAACCATTTTGCCATTCTAAGCTGCTACTTTATTTTGCCATTCTAAGCTGCTACTTTATTTAATGTTTTGGTTTCTTTTAAGTCTTTCAAAAAGTCAGACATCTACATGTGACAAGCCACAATTGATCTGAAAAAATAAAATAAAATACTGCGAACAATCCTGCTGACAAATGAAAAAGCTTTGAGTGACATGACACTGCACTCGCTATCTGTGACACTATCTGTGCCTTCACCCAGCTGCTGCTTCAGTCACCATTTGATCAATGAATGACAGAAAGGTGAAGTTAATTACAGAGCAGCTTCTATTTGAATCAGGCTTAAACACCACAGAGAAGAAAAATTATTTCTCCTTACACCACAATGTACTGAGGCTGGCTCAGGAGATCTGGATTTAGTTGGATATAGTTGGATTTCACTTCAAGGTATAACAATAACATGTGTTTATTCCTCCTGTGCTGCCTGATTTATAGAGATGGGAAAGGACAGGCAGAGAGAAATCCTTGAGGGTCAGCCAAGTCCCTGGGAGTGTCTGGACAGCCCGACATGCCCTCCTCCTGGATGCCCAGCTACCTGGACGACCACTCCCATCACATCAAGCCATGCACTCTGCTCACCATTTCCTACAAAAAGGCTGGTTTGGTTTTTGTGTCGTTGTTTCAATAATTATGCACACGAGTCTGTGCTTATCTAGGGAGATAAAATCCGTTTCAGCTAGGAAGCAGCTTGAATTCTGTCATATTTTAAAACAAATGAAACTGATTTGAAAATATTTACTGTAGACTTGAGAGGTTCAGAGCTGTCACCTATTATGGAAACAAAGAAGAGTAAGAAATTTGCTTTCAAAGATTTAACAAGGCAGGACTTGCAAGACTCCGAAATTAGGTATGGGCAATTACTATCACTTCATAAGTCACATATTCTGGGGGTAACACTAAGGCCAGCGTTTCTCAGTCCTGACTGAACATTAGAATTTCCTGGGAAGCTATTTAAAAATATCTCTGTCAAGGTGCCACCTCCAGAAATTTGTATTTGATTTATTGGAGGATGGAGGAAACTGGATGCCCTGACAGCAGTTTTACAAGCTCCCAGGGATTCCAAGGTGCAGCCAGGACCAAGAACCACAGCCTGAACCAGCAGTTCACAAATTCCCGCCATCGCTATGGTCCAGGATTCCTCATGCTGGTTCTCAAACTGTCAAGCAGTGTTCATGTCGGTCTAGGATTTCATGAAATACCTAGCACACTACCCATCAATTTCTTCCTTTTTTTTTTGCTTTATGTTCAAAAGACTTTCTGTAACTTGAACTTCAACTAGTATATAAACATAACTTAGAAGGCTATAAGCACATTTAGATAATCACTTTTAAATTTATCTACATTTCCCGATATCACTTTTATCAGAAAAATCACTTCATATGATAATTTCATTTTGAATTAATTACTAGGATGTGTCAAAATATTTAACAGAAATAAAAATATTTTGCAAAGAAGTAAAAAGCAAGAAATACTAGCCATTTTCAGAAAGATCCTAAAATTATCTTCACATCTTCTACAGAAAGTTTTGCTAAGACCAGTTCAACAAAAGGCTAAGATATAAATTCAGGCCTTTATGCAACATCAGATTTTGCTTTACAGTTTTGCTGTTAAGAGTTTGAAAGAATGACACACATATGTTATAAGAAGACTGGTTAAGTGAGGTAGCAAGAAGTCTTGGTGTGATGTTAACTGTCACGTATTTCAAAATTACGGACAGAATCAATTCTAAAGCTGCTTAAGGAAGGAAAAGTTCAAGTACAGGACTTTTTTTACCCTAAGAGTAACTTCTCTCTCATGTCAAAGGAGCTTACCAAGAGAAGCTCTGCACACAGCTCACCCACAGTCATGAGTTGTTTCTGGAGATCTGTGATGTGGAGACAAAGGTGGCAATTATTTTTCCTGGTGGCATTTATATCATCCTGCTGAATTCAGGGACACATCACAGCTGTGCTGAAAAGAAATGGCAAGGACACACTTCATGCGGGCAACAGGCACAGATGGGTACCCTCTGCCATTCCACTCAGCTGTCTGACTCAGGCCTGATGAGCGTGGTCCTCCATCCTGGTGTCACGTTAGAAGCCTCTGGGGCTTTTTAAAGACCTTACTGCTGTGCCCCATCCCTAGAGTTTCTGTATCTTTGGTACAGGGAGAACCCTGGTATCAGTATTTTTTCAAAGGTTCTCGGCAGTCTAAAGAGAGGCCAGGATAGCTACCCAGTGCCAATGAAACTAAAAAGTTATCTATCTGCCAACTCATGTGGCAGGAAGTAACTCAAGGGGCACAGAACTAGATGAACATGGGTCTGACCTCTGGGCTTGGTGAGATGATTCAAACCTTGGTCTCTAATCTAGACAGAAATATAAACAGAAGGCAAGTGAGAAGAGAGCTTGAACTCACAGTCATCCAGACAAGAGTTCAAATCCCAGCTTCACCAATAACTAGCTGTGTAATCTTGGTAAACTTGTGAGAGTTCTTTCAGGCGTGGTTTTCCCAAACGTAAAATGGGACTCAATTATATCTCATCCAGGTTTTGCCAAGATTAAAATGAACAAGATGTAAAAGTAGTGCAACAGGTATTCAAAAGTAAGAGCTGTGTCAACATCTGAGCAATCCACATGAGCTACGGCAATAAAGAGAAGCATCCCGTAGTTCAGCCCTTCACACATAAGAAGCATTCAATAAATCATTTCTCAAACTTTCACAACTTTCACAATCTCCAAATTTTTCTCCAAAAATCTCTCAGGGCTAACATGTGGAGAGAGCATAGCTTGCCTGTTAAACAAAATTGCCAGTAATGCCAAACTCTGAAAAAGAGGGAAGTGATTAACTTGAATGTCAGAGCAAAGGAAAAATGTTCAAGAGCCTCAGCCCCACATCTACAGAAGAATGGAATACTTAACTGAGAGGCAGAGAAGGAATGCAAACTCCAGAACAAACACATCCCTATGGCTTTAGAGTCCCACGGTCTTGGGTTCAAACTCCAGCTTCAACACTTCAGTACATCATACACCCTTGCAGCTTCAACGTATTCATCTACTAGACAGGGATTCTGCCATCTTTCTCAGAGTTCTCATCAAAAGTAAAAGTGAAATGTAGAGAAAGTGCTCAGCACAAGGTGATGTTTGGCCAATCTGGCTTTATTTCCCTCTTCCCAGCTACATTTTGATCCCTGGTCAAGAAGTTTCTGATTAATAATGCCTCTGAAATATTTCTTCTTCATGAATCAAACAACTGTCAAACATAGTGAGCAAAAATTCACAGACAATCCTATTAAAAGTCACCAGAAAGGTATCTTTGGTAGAGTGGTTTACCTTTTGGAAGCAAGTAATTAGAAAGGTAAGAAGAGGGTAAGACACAAATTGAGATAGAGATGAGTTAATTCCACTGAACACTGACTTCAAGTCCTATGTAACATTTCCAATGTCTGAACTTCAACACTATTGCAAAAAAAAAAAAAAAATTCATTAAAAAGAGTAAGAATGATAATGTCATAAGTTTATTTCTTGCTCTTTCATGTACAATGGACTGTAATATCCTTCCAAATCTTGAAGTTGTCATCATCTGACCAGGTCTCAAAGGGGCACTCTATGGAGGTACAGATTAATTACTAAGCAGCAAACAAATCACATTAAATTATGAGATTCATATAGGAAATCTGTATCAAATACTGCAACTAAGTGACACAAAAGCTGAGATATGTGATCAATTGACGAACAATTGCCATTGGTTGACAGAAAAGAAACTCAACCGGTTTTCTACTTGAATTATGAACCTGTGAAATCTAGCAACCTACAGATGATGTTATATAATTATTATTATGGTTAGAATGAGATGGATGAGAAGTAGAGGTATATGATTATATAAACATCAAAATGACTTACTTTTTCCAGTAGTCTACAAAAATCCATCCGCATGCACTCTTCTGAAATATCACAACTAATATCACTGTTACACAGGTTTAGCCATTTTTTAAGAGTGAATTGAGTATTTGGCACCGTAACTAACAACTGGTCACACCTTTCAAGCAGCTCTCAGACTACCAGAGAACCAGGAGTGAGAGATATATAGGTTTGCAACTAAAACACAGGAAGTGACTACCCAACGTGGGGAAAAAGAAGAAGCAACAAAGAACAAAGATTTCACAACAAGGGAATCTTCAGTGGTTGACCACTCACACCATTAGACACTGTGCACCCCTCTTCCCAATTCTTTGGTGCCTTCATGTTGGCATCCTGAAATGGAGTGTAAATACACCCCCCGTGGCCAAACACTGCAAATCAGCCTCCCTCTATACAAACGTTACTGAACACCTACCGGCACACCAATGATCTTAATGGCAAAGTTCTCAGCAAAGACCACATGTGCAAAGGACTAGAGGCAAGAGAGTGTAAAGACCATCAAAGAGCAAGTCGTTCAGGATGAATGAAGTATAGAGAACACATGGGGTGATAAAGAATAGGAAAACAAAGGGAGTTTGGGGCTACACATTGAGGAGCTAATAATACTTTTTTTGCCCTAAAGAAAAAGTAAGGTCAGTATCATCAGAAGAGCAATAATAATGACTTGTGTGTTACAAATATCACCCTGAAACTCACAGGGGAGGTGGGGCTGAAGGAAAAGGAACGGCAAAGATACACCACCTTTAATGTTACAACCTGTCAGTGAGTGACTGTCACAGTGAGGTAGGATTGAGGAAGGAAACAAAAAAGCAGCAGTCATTACATCACAATATACAAAGCTTTTAACATAAGCCACACTGACGTGAACCTCAAAAACTCAGGAGCCCTCAGACTGTGATAAATAACCAAACCAAAATGGAAGCTGCACGGTGACTATTTTTTGACAAAAAGAAACTGCCGATCCAGAGATGAGGAATTACCAGAAAAGAACCAAATCAAAGACTATCCATAGACACTGATAGACGAAAACAAAACTTAAAATATAAGCAGAAAAGAGGAAGAGCACATTCCTCAGAACAGAAATTATCCTAGGAGGCTAAGTGTTTAGACAAATTGCTATCCAAAATCTAAAGATAAAGGTAAAAAATAAACAGGCCAGGCATAGTGGCTCATGCCTGTGATCCCAGCACTTTGGGAGGCCAAGGTGGAAGGATCACTTGAGCCCTGAAGTTCCAGATCAGCCTGGGCAACTTGGCGAAACCCTGTCTCAGCAAAAAATACAAAAATTAGCCAGGCGTGTTGGTGCATGCCTATAGTTCTAGCTACTCAGGAGGCTGAGGTGGGAGGAAATCTTCAGCCCAGGATATTGAGGCTGCAGTGAGTCATGAGCATGTCACCGTTCTCCAGCCTGGGCAACAGAGTGAGACCCTGTCTCAATAAATAGCTGGATGGATGGATGGATAGATGGATAGATAGATAGACAGACAGATAGATAGAGTCGTCTTGGGAGGGGCAAGTCAAACAAGATATACCAGAGATTTAAAAAAAAACAGAGACATCTTAAGACAACAGAAGACAAAAAATATATTGGTACAGCTCAAAAAATAGAGGAGAAAAATGAAACTAATTCAAAACGATTATGATATTAGAAGTAACAAGATGTTAAGTAAGCAGAAATAAAAATCCAGTCAAAAGAAGGGAAGACGAGCCTGAGAAGCCTCACCAAAAACGATGACAAAGAAGATAAACACAAGCACAACCAGGAGGAAGATGCTGGGTATGTAAGACAAGAGATCTAGCTTCACATTACATGCTCCTAAGGAAGAACAAAAAAAAAAAGAAAAGAAAAGAAAAGAAAAATATCCAAAGACATTATAGAAAAGAGACCTCTCCTAAATTAAAATAGCAGACCATGCTCTGAGAAAAATTAATATGTCATGATCAACACTAATAGCCTGGTAAAGGTACTGAACTTCAGAGACAAAGAATTCATCATGTGGGCTCTGAAAGACAGTAGAGTCATTCAAAATATGGAAACTGGAACCAGATTCCGTATGATTAGGCAGAAAAAGCTAGTCACCCAGAAAACAGAAAAGTCAGGCTGGCATCAGTTTTAAGGCTGGCTGGTGTTTCTTGGAGTACAAAGGTAACACATATTCTCAAACATCCAATAACTCAGACATAATACTGATAAATCTTTCCTTGAAAAAAAGAAAAACAGTTGGTCAAAATACACATCCAAGAAATGGAAAACTCTTTGAAAAGAACTGGTTGGCGGGCACTGATGCCACTTAAAAGAGTATAGCTAAACAACCGCTGGAGTTACTGGGTAACAGCAGAAAGTTCAAGTCAAAAATCAAACAACATAGAAATAAAACAAATCAAAGGGTGGAGCAGGGAGGGAAGGTGGGAGGAAGTGCAAATGCACTCCTTTTATTCATCTTTCAAAGCAACCACAAAGACCAGCTAAAATCAAAACTTTCTGTCAAAAAAAATCATGACCCAAACATCAGTGTTTCATGATTGAAGTTCAGCAGTACCTTCCGTTTCATAATGTCTCTCTCTTCTGTTACATTCAAGTAAAATTAAATATGTTTATTAAAATTAAAAACACCATGTGTGGTATGATCCTATCTTTGTAAAAGACTGTCTAGCCATCCATGCTTCCATTCATAGACATAAAAATTCAGAGAGGAGGCCGGGCATGGTGGCTCATGCCTGTAATCCCAGCACTTTGGGAGGCCAAGGCAAGTGGACCACATGAGCCCAGGAATTTGAGGCCAGCCTGGGCAACACAGTAAAACCCTATCTGTAAAAAATAAAATTAAATAAATAAATAAATAATACAAAAATTAGTTGGCTATGGTGGCTCACACCTATAGCCCCAACTACTCAGGAGACTGAGGTGGATGAATCCCTTGAGCCCAGAAGGCAAAGGTCTGCAGTGAGTCAAGATCATGCCATTGAACTACAGCCTCGGCAACAGAGCAAGACCTTGTTTCAAAAAAGAAAAAAAACTCAGAGGGGTGATGACATGGTTTGGCTGTGTCCCCACCCAAATCTCATCTTGAATTGTAGTTCCCATAATCCCCAAGTGTCATGAGAGGGACCCGGTGGGAGGTAACTGAATCATGAGGACGGTTTCCCTCATGCTATTGTCGTAAGAGTAAGTTCTCATGAGAGCTGATGGTTTTAAAGAGGCTTCCCCTTTTGCTTGGCTCTCATTCTTCTCTATCCTGCTGCCTTGTGAAGAAGGATGTGTTTGCTTCCCCTTTGCCATGATTGTAAGTTTGCTGAAGCCTCCCCAGGAACTATGAGTCAATTGAATCTCTTTCCTTTATAAATTACTCAGTCTCAGGTATGTCCTTATAGCAGTGTGAGAACGAACTAACACAGGTGATTAGAATGATGTTTACCAAATATTAACCACCATTATTTCTAGACTACAAGTCTTGGGGTGGCTTAATTGTCTCCCATTTCTTTTCCAACGTGTTTGGATTTTTAAATAATCAGTGGGTATCATTTTTCACAAAACCTGTATGTCAGGATGTTAAATGAAGTTTTCAATGAGGTAAAAATAAATAAATGTCACATAACAAAATGTTTAATTTACAAAGGGAATGGGTGAAAATTACTTCTGCTACTCTAGGACTACAGTCAGTCCAAAGAAGATACAAAAAGCAGTCAGAGTGTTGAAAGGAGATGGATTTTAAAAGGATTCCTTCAGAGGAAGCTTGGTGGAGCCCCTGGCCTCAAGCCAAGGGAAGGGGAGAAAAGTGTTTGCCTCCTAAGCTCAAGAAGTTTCAACCAATCCCCTGCGGAAAGAGGCTGATGTGTGCTCCATGCAATGGGGTAGACTATGAACATGCACCCAACGGGCACTAGAAACCTGAGGAAGGGCCAAGAGTGAGCACAGAGGACTGCACTGCTGAGGTCACTGCACCAGCCAGCAGTGAGTTGTCTCATGGGCCAGACAAGGCAGTAGAGGAGAGAGCCAGTGCTAAGCCACTGTAAGTCTTGCCCAAGAAAGCACCTGGGCAGGTTGGAGAACATTAACAATAACATTTCTTCTGTGGAAGGAACCTCTGAAGAGCCAAGGGCAAAGGGCGATATAGCAAGCCAAGGAAGAATAGCCTAATTCAAGGAAGATGGAGTTGGAAGGATCTACTAGGGGTCTTCTGAAGAATCCAAGAAAAAGCCTTGAGTACCAAGCCACCCAGCTAACATGACTGTTGTGGTCCTTTACTCTCCTCTCCCAATTCTTCCACCCTGGCAGTGGCCTAAGTGGTAAACAGCCAGCTCAGGGGAAAGGGAGAAAGCAGAGAAAGAGAAAAAAAGCCAGACGTACACCCCAACCCTTTCCCATCACCAAATCCTTTGCAGGGGGAGTGGATAAAGAAAGAAGTTTTCATCCAGAGGCAGGAGAAGAATACCCTGAATGACCACATTTCTTTTTTAGTTGAAAGATCTCAACTGGCTTTATTAGGATTCTAGAACCACACAACACTTCATTTCATTTCATAAAATAAAATAAAGTAAAATAAGTGTCCCTGAACACAGTTTTGAAGGCGTGCTGGAGAAAAAAAAAAAAAATGTGTTTGATTTACATTTCATGGCTTGTGCCAGGTCCACATACTGGTTACATATGCAATATCACCAAATAATAAGCAGAAATGTAGATAGCTAGCAAGGTGCACATACACCTACAAGGTTTCTTCTTTACACTATAAATTAGTCTACAAGTAAAAGCTCATCAATAAAGCAGATTAGGGAAATAATTAGAACTGGAAACTATACAGCAGACCAATTAGGATATTACAAAGCAGTGAACACAAAATCTAGGCTAAGTAAGGAGGGAAGTAAAGATATGAGAGGGATATGCCACAGTGAAAAGGTGGAAAGGCCAATGGATTGTAAATCTAGCAGTTTCAAAGAACTGCAGAGTAGTGGGAGCAAAAGGAGTAAAATGGCCGGGCGTGGTGGCTCAAGCCTGTAATCCCAGCACTTTGGGAGGCCGAGATGGGTGGATCACAAGGTCAGGAGATCGAGACCATCCTGGCTAACACGGTGAAATCCCGTCTCTACTAAAAAATACAAAAAACTAGCCGGGCGAGGTGGCGGGCGCCTGTGGTCCCAGCTACTCGGGAGGCTGAGGCAGGAGAATGGCGTGAACCCGGGAGGCGGAGCTTGCAGTGAGCTGAGATCGGGCCACTGCACTCCAGCCTGGGCGACAGAGCCAGACTCAGTCTCAAAAAAAAAAAAGGGAGTAAAATGAAATCTAAGAACATCAGAGTAAGAGAAATGCTTAAAATTGAGGTTATGGAGGAAGTTCAGTCAATAAACCATGTTTGACTCCAAATCCCAGCCAAGCCACTCACTGTGCATGTTTCGTCCTTCTGCAGGATTGCTGTGAGTATTAAATAAGGTAACACCGGAAGCAGCTACCCAACACCCAACACGTAATAAGCAGTCAGAGAGTAGTCCCACTAATGCAGATGGGAGCTGAGGAAAGCATGAACCAGGAACATCAGAGGGACAAGGAACAAAGGCAACTGAGCTACCAGAATAGAACCACGCACATTTTAAAATTCATATTACCTAGCTTCAAATACAAGAATCCTGCATCATGAAAGAAATCCAATTTTCAGGGGAAAGAAGTAAGAAAATCAACAGACATTAGTAAACAATGAATCTACAGCAAGATAAGGGTATTCCAGTGAATAATTAATCATTTAATTAGCAAATACTTGTCGAATTCTATGCAAATAGTTATTGAATCCTACGCAAGGTGCAATCTCAGAATTTATCTCAGCATCTATCTGCTAATTATATATTGTTCAGCACATAAACAAAATCAGAGCTGGATTAGAAGCAAAATAGAGAGTTTTATTGATTGCTCAGTCAAAAAGGGGTGGGAGCCAAGAATGACATGACCCAGGAGCTGCCAACAGAATGACGAGAGGACATGCTTCTGCCACATGAAGGTAGATGAGAATATGCCATGTAGCCATGGAAGAGACAGAAGCCATATGGTCAAAATGGGAGACACAGCCTGACCTGATTATGACCACACCAGGGATTCCCAGGCTATTCTAGCCTGAGGGTAAGTTTTAACTTTGAAAAAGTATCCAACCCCCAACAAATCAGATACATACTTTCAACATCCACTGTGTAATTAAAAATTACTTGAAAGCATTAATGAATCACAGTAGCTTTTAATCACTGTGTATTTTTACAATTACTACACTGCCTGCATATGTTTGAAAATGGGGAGGACACACATATGTTTAAAATTTTAAAACTCTTGTTAAATCAACAGATGATGTTGGGAACACTCAGGGATTCGTAAGCCTTTGTTTCTGTGGCTCCCACAGTTGCCTAGCACACAGGTTAGAGACCGAAGTTGTCACCAATTAAGCTGACAGAACCACAAATCTTCTAAAATTCATATTCCCCAGCCTAGAATTGCAAAACCTGCAATATAGTCAGGAAAAAAAAAGCTGATATTGAAGTTGAAAAAATGCTTGCGAGGGATTCAAAGTAAATACAAAATCAAAGCTCATGTTTCCTCGAATGACCAGGTAGCAAATATTCATTGAATGTTTAGTGTATGCTTACTAATGATCACTTTCTATAATCATCCTTAAAAATCTACACACCCATCGTACTTCTTCAAGCATAGAGCCAAAGAGAATAACCCAATTATTGGACAACTAGGGCTTGAAAACAAACGTTTAGTGGTAAAAATGCTTACCCAGTGTAGACGGATGCTAATTACAGACAGTAAAGAATTAAACATAAATAATTTTTTAGTTGTTCAAGGCTGCTTTTAATTTGTACCACCAAATCAAATATGGCATGCCATAGTCTGGCAAATGCACACATTTTGGAATCAAACAGTCCTCAGTTCAAGTATCAAATCTGTCATGTGAACTGGGGCCACTTACTTAAATTCTCTAAGCTTTGGTGGTGGTGGAAGAGGAAGAGGGGTGTTTCTGTTTTTGTTATTGACAAAATATGAGTAACAATGTCTACTTTGTTAAATTAGTATAAGAATCAACCAAGTAAGAATGTATGTCAAACGTCTTTTGCAATGCTGGGCAATCAATCAAAAACTGTTTGAGAGGCCGGGCGCGGTGGCTCACGCCTGTAATCCCAGCACTTTGGGAGGCCGAGACGGGCGGATCACGAGCTCAGGAGATCGAGACCATCCTGGCTAACACGGTGAAACCCCATCTCTACTAAAAATACAAAAAATTAGCCAGAGGTGGTGGCAGGCGCCTGTAGTCCCAGCTACTCGGGAGGCTGAGGCGGGAGAACGGCATGAACCCGGGAGGCGGAGCTTGCAGTGAGCTGAGATCCGGCCACTGCACTCCAGCCTGGGCGACAGAGCGAGACTCCGTCTTGGGAAAAAAAAAAAAAAAACTGTTTGAGAAAGAAGAGAATTCAATATTGTCTGTGACTCTCAGGAAAATCTCCTACATGAGGCTCAAGACCACCTCACACTGACATGTTATCATTTTTCTGTTTAATGGAAGACAGACTGAGTTAACAGACAATCACTATCTTAACCAAGGAAAAGCAGGGGTAGGGGCCCGTTCCAAAGCACAGATGGCAGAGCTGCAGCATGGGGAAAAGACTGCAAATCCTTTGCTAAAAGTTCCTGTACTGAAATGCCCAACTACTTTTTTATGTTCCTGTTGATATTCAGAAGCTTTCTTTTAGAAGCCCAAATAATACAAAACAAGATCATGATTAAATAATCATGTACCCCCAAATTCTGTATTAAGCGAACATTTCCCTTCCTCCTGCACCTTAGTACAGCCAGCTAATCATGCACAAAGAGATTCATCCCTGAAGCAGAGAACACCCCACAGCCCCAATCTCCTACTGCCCAGGGAGCCACATCAGTTTGGGGACCCAGAGTGATCCCCACAATTGAAGAATCACACCTCTGGGCAGAAGGTGTTGAGGATGCAGCCACTCTGTAAAGAATAAAGGGAAAGTAAAGCTCTTTGATGAGCCTCCAATTCTTAGTTCCTGCAATTCACAAGGGTATGCAGATTAACATAGTCATCACAGATTATTGTTATCACATAGAGTGACCATATGTCTCAGTATCCCCAAGACAGTTCATGTTTATGCTTGTCATGCCAGCAGAATTAGTTAACAGCACCCACTTTCACTCATCGCAAGTGTCCTGATGTAGGAAATAAAGTATGTGATTGTCCAAATGCTAAGTAATTTACCTAAAACGATGTGAAAAAACCTACGACACAGCTGCAAAATGAGACCAAATCGACAAAATCTTAGTCAAGTTTTCTCCCTTACTATCACATATATACAGCATTTACACTCATTTCAGAAATGCACAATAAATCTTCCTCAACACAGTAAAACTAATACCAACAATCTAGATTACAGCATGCTGAAACTAAAAAATTTATTTTAAAATATCTCCATTCTAAGTCAATAACTTGTGTCAACAATTCATACAATCCCCCCCCCCCAACTGAGCCTTTTTTGGAAAGAAAATAGGGCTTCCAAACGCAATTTCAAATGATTGTGACTAGTAACAGAGCTAAAATGATAGTCATTTCCGTGCTTCTAGCGCTATCCAAAAGCATAAAATAAAAACGTTCACTACTAGGGGCTCTTCAATTTATAAAAATAGTGCCAGCAAAGCTTAAGATAATGTAAAATTCTGGGAGAATAAATTGTAACGCAAGAGATAAAGTATGCAAAATATGAATCACTCTTCTGAAGGAACTGACAGTGTGTTTACTCAGTTACTATGCTAAGTGACTATGCTACTCCCATTATATTTTCTATTGAGGTAAACAAAATTAAAGTCTAAACGCCTAACATCTAAACGTAAATCCTGACCAGCAGGGAGCAATATGATCCAAAGAAATGCAGCAGATTCTGTGCTGTGGTTGAACACTCCAAGTTCCCTAATATTCTTGGTGGTGACTGGGCAGGAGGATGAAAGATGCAGAAATCTAAAAAAGTCAGGCTTATATTCCTTCATTTCCTCATTTAACAAAGGTCTACTGCGCACTTAGTAGGCACTATGTCTCTAGTGATGAACAAAACAGACATGGTCCCAGCCCTCATGGAATTCACATTCTGGTGGGAGAACTCAACATTAAACCAAGAACCTTCTATTATGTAGATATACTTTGTACAATTTTAAATTATAAAAAGTTAAGGTAAAGAATAACATGTCATAAGAAATAATAATAAAATCAGAAGGGTGTAATTTAAACTGAGGTTGGGAACATTCCCTGAAGAAGTAACATTTAAGCTGAGTAGTCATGACTGGAGTGAAGAGTATAAGAAAATATTGATTACTCAAGAGAATGACCCTCATATACAAATGTCCTTCAGTGCAAAAAAGCTTGGCCTTATATACACGTAACAAACACATTCTGTTTAAGAAAAAAAAAAAAAAAAGAAAATATCCCAGTGCTTCAAAAGTAGCAAAAACAAATAACCTTAAATTGACAAATCTAATAAATTCCAAATAAAGACTTTTGGCAAGGCTGAAGTGGGGAAGCTCTATTTCATTTTTGGCACTATATTGAAATATGTTGGGTCAGGCTCACACCTGTAATCCCAACACTTTGGGAGGCTAAGGCAGGAGGAATGCTTAAAGCCAGAAGTTTAAAACTAGCCTGGGCAACAAAGCAAAACCCCATTTCTACCAAAAACAAATTTATTTTAATTAGCTGGGTGAGGTGGCACGCACCTGTAGTCCCAGCTACTTGGGAGGCTGAGGCAGGAGGATTGCTTGAGCCCAGGAGTTGGAGGCTGCAGTGAGCCATGATGGTGCCACTGCACTCTAGCTTGGGTAACAGAGCAAGATCTTGTCTCAAAAAAAAAAAAAAAAAAAAAAAAAAGGACATGGTGAACTGCATAAAACAGAAAGACCAAATAATCGTGGCTGAAAACAGGAAAACAGAAAGACATTAGTTGTTAAAAAAAATATATGAAGTCTAGAGGCATCCAGTTCCAGGGTTCATTCCATGGCTCAGAAAAGCCAATGTTTAGGCTGGAATCTCATATTCTCTTGGTCTTTCCCTCACGCATATCTGCTGAGCTTCAAGCTTTAGTATTACTTGCATTCCAAGCAGGGGAGAAGATGACATAAGCAAGCCCTCTTGTGTGAATACTTATCTTTTAATAGAAAAAATCTTTCCTAGAAACCTTCCAGACAACTTCCTGTTGTCTCATTAACCAGATCTGTGTCTTGTGGCTATGCCTGGCTATGACAAACAAGTATCTGGTAAAGAAGGAATGGAATCACCATGAAGCCTAAGACCACATTACAATTCATTTCCAGGAACTAGGCACACAGCCACCCAACCAAAATCAGGGTTCTAATGGCCGGGAAGTACAGTTGATATGGTTGATAGGCAGCCAAAAAATACTATCTGCCAAAGTCACTCAACAATTTTTACAGATAAGTTACGGTAGCTCCTCTTTGTCTGCGGAGGTTCCAAGACCTGCAGTTGATGCCTGAAACCATGGAGCATGCGAAACTCTAAGTACTGTTTACTATGTTTTTTCCTGTATGTGAATATCTCTGATAAAGTTTAATTTATAAATTAGGTACAGTAAGAAATTTAACAACAATAACTAATAATAAAATAGAGAACCAGATATAAATCCACACATTTACAGTCAATTTATTTTCCACAAAGGTCTTAAGAACATACAATGGGGGAAAAAAACACTCTTCGATAAATGATGCTAAGTTCCTATCTCTCACCATATACAAAAATCACATAAAAGTAGATTAACGATTTAGAATCTAAGACCTGAGACTATGAAACCACTACAAGAATACACTGGGGAAACAACCCAGGATATTGGCCTGGGCAAAGATTTTTTGTGAAGACCTCAAAAGCACAGGCCATCAAAGCAAAACCAGAACAATTAGACTACATAAAGCAAAAATGCTTCTGTAAGCAAAGGAAACAATCAACAAAGTGAAAACACAACCCAGAATCTCCCAAAGTATAGCAGAAAGTATCTGCAAACCATCCACCTGGCAAGCGATTAATAACCAGAATATATAATGAGCACAAACAACTCAATAAAAAAAAAAAACACACACACAATCTGATTAAAAATTGGGCAAAAGATCTGAATAGACATTTCTCAAATGAAGACATACAAATGGCCAGTAGATATATGAAAAATGCTCAACATCACTAATTATCAGAGAAATGCAAATCAAAACCACAATGAGATATCATCTAACCCCAGTTAAAGTGGCTTTTACAAAAAGGGAATAAAAGATGCTGGCATGGGTGTGGAGAAAGGGGAACCCTTGTAAACTGTTGGTGGAAATGTAAGTTAGTATAGCCAACATGGAAAACTGTGTGGAGGTTCCTCAAAAAACCAGAAATAGAACTACCATATGTCCAGCAATTCCACTGCTGGGAATATATCCAAAAGAAAGGAAATCAGTATTATCAAAAAGATATATGCATTATAAACAGCACACCCGTGTTTACTGCAGCACTATTCACAAAAGCCAAAATATGGAATCAACGTTAAGGGGACATCAACAGATGAAAGGACAAAGAAAATGTGGCATAAATACACAATACAGTATTATCCAGCTGTAGAAAAGAATGAAATTCTGTCATTTGCAGCAACATGGACGGAACTGGAGGTCATTAAGTTAAGTGGAACAAGCCAAGCACAGAAAGACAAATATCATATGTTCTTACTTATACATTGGAGCTAAAAAAGTGAATCTCATGGAAATAGAGAAGAGACTGGGAGTTACCAGAGGCCAGGAAGGGTACAGAGCAGGAGGGATGCAGAGAGGTTGACTAATAAGTAAAAATGTAGCTTCATAGAAGAGATAAACCTTAGTGTCTGATAGATCACTGGGTGACTACAGTTTATGATAATCTACTGCATATTTCAAAATAGCTAGAAGAAAACAATTTGAATGTTTCTAGCATAAAGACAAATATTGAAGGTGATAGATATCACAATTACACTAATTTGATCTTTACAAATTATATGAATGTATTAAATTATCACATGTATCCTAGAAACATGTACATCTATTATGTATCAATAAAAATAAATAAATAAAAGAATTTGAGACAAGAAAAATACAAACCATTAAAATCATAGTTTTCTGCCTGTTCTGTGATTGCATTTTCTCCTTGATTTGATAATGCAACTGTTCGTGATACCATTTCTGCATAAGATCATGGTTATTATTATTTTTTGGAAAGAAAAAAATAAAAACCATCATTAATTCAACAAGAAAAACTAATAATAAAGTAGAACAATTATAACAATATATCTACTGTAATAAAAGTTATGAAAAAGAGAAAGAAGACAGTCTCTTTCTCTCTCTGGAAGTATCTCATCCCACTGCACTCACCCTGTTTCTTCTTGTGATCTGTCCATAACTAAAATCGTGATCTTGTGGTAACTGAGAAGGCAACAAAGTGACCAACGGGCGGGTAGCCTGTACACAGCATGGAGACACTGGACAAAGGGAGGTTTCATGCCCTGTGCGGATTTCAACACAAAACTCAGAATGCACTCATTTAAAGCATGCACTGTTTATTTCTGGAATTATCCATTATATATTTTCAGAAGATAGTTGACTCTGGGTAACTAAGAAAGCAAAACCATGGGTAAGGGTGGGGAAGGGGGCCTTACTGTATTTGGAGCTTATGTGATTGACTGAGTCATCACACTATTAATATTTATTGATCATTTACTATGTGCAAAGCTAGATGTAAAATGTTGAAGAAACAATAATAATCAAAAACAGACTTGGGAGGCCAAGGTGGGCAGATTACAAGGTCAGGAGTTCGAGACCAGTCTGGCCAATATAGTGAAACCCCATCTGTACTAAAAATACAAACATTAGCTGGGCGTGGTGGCAGGCGACTGTAGTCCCAGCTACTCAGGAGGCTGAGGCAGAAGAATCGTTGGAACCCCGGAGGCGGAGGTTGCAGTGAGCTGAGATCGTGCCACTGCACTCCAGCCTGGGTGACACAGTAAGACTCCTTCTCAAAAAAAAAAAAAAAAAAAGACATAGTTCTTATACACAGCCTAATATCACAAAAAAGTATTAATCAAATAAAGAAACATATAACTCTGGCAAGATTGCTCTAGTGAACTTTGTTACCTTTTACAAAAATTAATTCCCCTTTCTCTCTAGGAGCTAGGCAAGTTGTTCAAGACCAAAAGAATCCTATCTTCTCCCTGGCCACAGTTATTGGTTCAGAAATGGATGAGTACATGACACAAGGAGGGCCAGTGACATGAACGGAGAGGACTGCTGGGCACTCTTGGTCCAGAAGCTCTCTCACTCCTCTAAGATTCTGGAAACAAGTACCCTCAAACTGTTGATGGCTTCCCATAATCAAGAGAGGACTCTGGCCAGACGATAAAATTGACAGTAGAGAAGACAAAGTGGAGAAAAGCACAAAATTCAATCTTTGGCAACATCACTCAAACCAATCAACCCTAAAGCCCATCTGGTTTCTGAACTCTCAAGACACAGGAAACAATAAAGTCACTATGCTTGTTTAAATCAATTTGACTTCAGTTTTCTGTTACTTGCAACAGCAGTCACTCTAAGCTGAAGAGCAAGTCACAATACTAAAGGAGCTTAACAGACGAAGGTTTACTCAAATTAGAGAAGGTAGCTCTTGAGTAAGCATTTCTTAAACTGAGATCAGAAGAATAATTAGGAAGGGAAGGAAGGGCACTCCAGGCAGCTGGACCAGCATCTGCAAAGGCCCCCAGGGTAGCGGGGAAAGAGGTGAGTACTACAGAATGAAAAGCAGTAAGTGAAAAAGAAAAAGCAGCAAGTGACATGGGATGGAGAAGTGGGTAAGCGCTATACTCATCAGGGTCTCACAGGCTGTGCTAAGGAATTAGACTTCATCCAAAAAGTGCTGCAGGTTTTTGCAGAGAAGGTGGCATAAAAATTACTGTCTATAGTGTGGTGACATTAATTCACATATACCTAAGGAACATACCTGACCACCAGTACTATAATGAACATTTAATTTTCAAATAGCTTTCAAGACAACAGAAAAATTTCAGGAAACACTGTAACTTGACACACGTGGAATCTCCTCTACCAAGTTAACAGAAGGGCATCCAGACAGCTTGACAGCTCTAGTGAACCACACTTATGTCCTGACATGTGTTAATCCAGGATAGTTTACTTGGAAATTATTTGAAGACATGGGCTGTACAAATGAAAGCTGACTGTAATTATCAACCAGCCCAGCTCTCACGGTGCGCTGAAGCCAAGGGTGTCAGTGGGATTCCTAACGGGGCTCACTGTCAGGAATGCCCAGGCACATGTGCTTGTCTCAAAGTGCTCCAAGACTGGAAATAAATAACAATGTGCTTATCTCAAAACGTCAAGAAACAGCTGCCTGCTAAGCTTTTTTTCTTTAATGACTGCTTCATTTTACTTTCCCCTGCACTGCAGAATTCCAGGAATTGCTAAAAAAATATAATTCTCCCAAAAAACTCATCTTCATTAACTGAAGCTAACTGTTTTACTCTCTGCCAATATTACTGCAATCCATTTCACAGAAGACAGGCTTTTATTACTCTCACATATTGTTAGTTAACTCAAACTCACAATTACACATACAGATTACAGGTCTGCCAGGCTGAAGTGTTTCAATTGTGCTCAGAAAATAAATGTTTACATTGAAAAGTTACAAAATATTAAATCATGTAATTCACTGTAATAGCAAAGAAACCATTAATTCTCTGTATATCTATTGTTTATAACAGTCTACAGTATACTATCGATGGTATGTATCATCCTCTGAGAGATCAGTTAACATCACAGATCACAGTACTGCATATCTTAAGACATTGACCTAGTATTTTTCCAGTGATTAGCAAAATGTTGGCTGTTTTTTGTAAACCGACTCAACACTGCAAATCCTAAATGTTTTCTGTAAACAACCTACTGACCTGAACAAACAAGAGATGGCGGCTAATACTCTCATTCAAAGAAGTCAATCAGAACTTGAAATATGTCACTAGAAAAATTACTAAAATAAGATATTGCTAAACAGCATGAAAAGGACTCTCCTTTTTTCTTTTTGATTATTTTTTTTAATTATACTTTAAGTTCTAGGGTACATGTGCACAACGTGCAGGTTTTTACATATGTACACATGTGTCATGTTGGTGTGCTGCACCCATTAACACGTCTTTTACATTAGGTATATCTCCTAATGCTATCCCTCCCCCCTCCCCCACCATGACAGGCCCTGGTGTGTGATGTTCCCCATCCTGTGTCCAAGTGATCTCATTGTTCAATTCCCACCTATGAGTGAGAACATGTAGTGTTTGGTTTTCTCTCCATGATAGTTTGCTCAGAATGATGGTTTGCAGCTTCATCCATGTCCCTACAAAGGACATGAACTCATCCCTTTTTATGGCTGCATAGTATTCCATGGTGTATATGTGCCACATTTTCTTAATTCAGTCTATCATTGATGGACATTTGGGCTGGTTCCAAGTCTTTGTTATTGTGAATAGTGCCGCAATAAACATACGTGCACATCTGTCTTTATAGCAGCATGATTTATAATCCTTTGGGTATATACCCAGTAATGGGATGGCTGGGTCAAATGCTATTTCTAGCTCTCATACCTAGGAATCCAACTTACAAGGGATGTGAAGGACCTCTTCAAGGAGAACTACAAACCACTGCTCAACGAAATAAAAGAGGACACAAACAAATAGAAGAACATTCCATGCTCATGGATAGGAAGAATCAATATCGTGAAAACAGCCACACTGCCCAAGGTAATTTATAGATTCAATGTCATCCCCATCAAGCTACCAACGACGCTCTTCACAGAATTGGAAAAAACTACTTTAAAGTTCATATGGAACCAAAAAAGAACCCACATTGCCAAGACAATCCTAAGCCAAAAGAACAATGCTGGTGGCATCACGCTACCTGACTTCAAACTATACTACAAAGCTACAGTAACCAAAACAGCATGGTACTGGTACCAAAATAGAGATACAGACCAATGGTACAGAACAGAGCCCTCAGAAATAATATCACACATCTACAACCATCTGCTCTTTGACAAACCTGACAAAAACAAGAAATGGGGACAGGATTCCCTATTTAATAAATGGTGTGGGGAAAACTGGCTAGCCATATGTAGAAAGCTGAAACTGGATCCCTTCCTTACACCTTATACAAAAATTAATTCAAGATGGATTAAAGACTTTTAAATGTTAGACCTAAAACCATAAAAACCCTAGAAGAAAACCTAGGCAATACCATTCAGGACATAGGCATGGGCAAGGACTTCATGTCTAAAACACCAAAAGCAATGGCAACATAAGCCAAAATTTACAAATGAGATCTAACTAAACTAAAAAGCTTCTGCACAGCAAAAGAAACTACCATCAGAGTGAACAGGCAACCTACAGAATGGGAGACAATTTTCGCAATCTACCCATTTGACAAAGGGCTAATATCCAGAATCTACAAAGAACTTAAACAAATTTACAAGAAAAAAATAAAATAACCCCATCAAAAAGTGGACAAAGGATATAAACAGACTGTTTTCGAAAGAAGACATTTATGCAGACAACAGACATATGAAAAAATGCTCATCATCACTGGCCATCAGAGAAATGCAAATCAAAACCACTATGAGATACCATCTCACACCAGTTAGAATGGCGATCATTAAAAAGTAAAGAAACAACAGGTGGTGGAGAGGACATGGAGCAACAGGAACACTTTTATACTGTTGGTGGGAGTGTAAACTAGTTCAACCATTGTGGAAGACAGTGTGGCGATTTTTTTTTTTTTTTTGAGACAGAGTCTCACTCTGTCTCCCAGGCTGGAGTGCAGTGGCGCAAACTGGGCTCACTGAAAGCTCCGCCTCCCAGGTTCACGCCATTCTCCTGCCTCAGCCTCTGGAGTCGCTGGGACTAAAGACGCCCGCCACCACACCTGGCTAATTTTTTTTGTATTTTTTCAGTAGAGACGGGGTTTCACCGTGTTAGCCAAGATGGTCTCGATCTCCTGACCTCATGATCCACCCGCCTCGGCCTCCCAAAGTGCTGGGATTACAGGCGTGAGCCACTGCGCCCGGCCTGCACTCTTCTTTTCATGGCAAAGCTCCTAGAAGAGAGAAAACAAATTCTAAATAAATAATAGCTATCATTACAATAAGCTGTAGCTAGTTTGATTAACGAATCATTCTAAAATATCCAGACAATATGAAAGCATTATTCCTAAAATACCGGTCCCTCATAAGCATCAAGAAAGAAAGAATGAAAGTTATCTGTAACTGATTACAACAAATCACACTGTCAAAGAATTCTCATGTTGGTTGGGGTTTGTCATATGAAAAGACGGTTTCTTTCCTTTACAATGAAAGGAAGTAATGTGGTGTTTTTTTTAAATAAAAAAGAAAACCTCTAGAAATAACTGACATTTGATATACTTTACACAAAATAAATTGTCAATTTTATTGTTACTGCCCACAAATATGGGAACCCTTCGCCTCCAATCAATGAAGCTAGAGTGTCTAGTTGCAACATATCATAGCTTTCAAGATTCCTCAAAACAGAGAACAGATTTTCATAAGTATATCTGAAAAGAGCTTCTACAGAAATGCGAGTCTCAGAAAATCCCCCAAGAGGAAATGTCTCACATACACACATAAATAGACAACCTAAAAAAGCACTAAGTCTTTTCAAAGAAATGTTAATAGAATAAAATGTAAATTTATCTTAAATAACTAAAAAGCTAGTACAAAATCAACACTTGAGATTCCCAGAATATTTATAATATTTCCAATACAAACCGGTTAGCTTTACAAATAAGTGAGAATCCAACTAAATTAAAATTCAAATATGACTAAAATTTACCCATGTTATCCAAGAAAAATCAAAAAACTTCAAATTCCTGAAGCTGGTGCTTTATCCGTGAAGCAGTGTTGCATCACAGCTAGACAGATCACATCTCAGGGCAAGGCCCACCCCTAGCTACTTTCCAGTTGTCTGACCCTGGCTAAATAAACTCTCAGCTTCAGCTTCATTTTTTTTTTCTTTATTTTATTTTATTGGGATGGGGTCTCGCTATGTTTCCCAGGCTGGCCTCAAGCTCCCAACCTCAAGTGATCCTCCCGCCTTGGCCTTCCACAGTGCTGGGATTACAGATGTGAGCCAACACACCTGGGCAGCTTCACTTATCTTAAATGGAGATCACAGCTCTTCCATCAGGTCATGGAAAGATTAACTCACGTCCTATCAGGATTCAGCTCATCTCGTGCGTAAAACATAGGAAAGCCGATGTATTAACTTTCCACGGGATCTCCCTGTTCTCACCCTCATGCACTCTACAGCTCTGGCCAAAGCCTTCTGCAGGTTATGATTGTTTTTTCTTAGATCTCAACCAGGGTTTCTCCTTCATCCTTTCAAGGTAAAGGGCTACAGTAGCCATCTTACAACCACACTCACACATTTAAATCCTTCCATTCCTTTCAAGGCCCAGGAAAAACTTAAATCCTCTCAAGCCCAACACAAACACCACCTCCTCCATGAAGCCCCCTGATTCCTTCAGGCCAATGTTTCTCAGCCCTGGCTATTCCCAGTCATGGAGGGAATTTTTCAAAAAATTAAACAAAATTCTCTGAAGCCTGGGCCTTAGCCATGCTGTTGGTCTGAGGTGTGGCCCAAGCATCAGGGAAGGAAGTGACCTCTCCTTGCACTGAGACCCCACAACACTTCACCAGCCCTTTCCTTGCAGCACTTTGTACAGGATGGTGGAAAAGTTATTGCAGTTTTTACTATTAAAAGTAATGGTCAAAACCACAGCTACTTTGGCACCAACCTAATACCTCATTTTAATCATATACAAATGCATTTAAACTATAAAGTTCTGGAAAACAGGATCAGTGTTTGATTTATATATCGCCCTCAAGTTATCACAAGAACAGTAACTTGAATTGCTAGGCTGCCAGCTATCTCCTGAATGCACAGGTAAATAAATAACATTTCAGTGCCCCTGGAATATAGGATTCAAATTCATGATTTGAAACAAAAATATTTATCAGTACCCGAATAAATAAATAATCTTCCATTTCAACAGCTCAGCTGTTACATTCTACTTATATGACTCAGCCAATGCATAAGGGAAAAAATAATTTATTCCAGAAAGAGACACAACATCACTAAAATAAAGCTAGTACAGGGCTAAACACTTCAGTGCTCCCTCCCTTCCCACCTCCTACCATTCTAAAACACTTAGAGTTCTCTAAATAGATCAAGCACCCTTCTTCCTCCATGCTTGGAATATACACTGCAATCTTCAACCACATTCCTCAACTGGCTCTTACTTCTCATTCTGGAAACACCTTCTACGATGGAAAGCCTTCCCTTAGGTGAAAGTCCTGGCTCAGTATTCCTCTTCTGTATTCCTTTAGTGTTTGCTAATATTACTCATATCACAGCAACTGTCAAAAATAAATTACTGGCCAAGTGCCATGACTCACAACTATAATCTGAGCTCTTTGGGAGGCCAAGACAGGAGAGGCACTGAGGAGTTTGAGACCACCCTGGACATCATAGTGAAATCTCATCTCTACCAGAAAAAAAAAAAAAAAAACTTAAAAATTTGTGAGGCATGGTGGCATGAGCCTATAGGCCTAGCTACTCAGGAGGCTGAGACAGGAAAATCACTTCAGCACGGGAGTTTGAAGTTACAACAAGATACGATCGCACCACTGCACTCCAGCTTAGTAAACGGAGCGAGGCCCTGTCTCTATAAAATAAATTATTGTTTGGCTTATCTAGTCACATACAAGTTTCTTAGGGGTGGGGAGGCTCTCATCACTGTAACTATATCGTCTTATATAACATATGGTACTCATGGGCTGGGCGCGGTGGCTTGCGCCTGTAATCCCCACACTTTGGGAGGCCCAGGCAGGTGGATCACCTGAGGTCAGGGGTTCAAGACAAGCCTGGACAACATGGTGAAACTCCATCTCTACTGAAAATACAAAAAATTTGCCGGGCAAGATTGCACTATTGCACTCTAGCCTGAGCAACAAGAGTGACACTCTGTCTCAAAAAAAAAAAAAAGAAAAGAAAAGAAAAACCATAACCTATAGTACTCAGGAAGTGTTCAATAAATGCTGAAGGAATGAATGAATGAGGAAAAAGGCTTCAGTTTGTTCATCTGTACAAACGAATGAGTTGGTATCTAAGGTCTTTCCCCTTCATGTTCTATTAAAATGAAGGATCAATGTATAATACTTGGATTCATGTGTGCTGTAGAATAGAATAATTTCTTTTTTCTTTTTTTTTTTTTTGGTAGACAGGGTCTCACTCTATTGCCCAGGCTACAGTGCAGTAGTGTGATCATGGCACAATGCAGCCTCAACCTCCAGGGCTCAAGCAATCCTCCCACCTCAGCCTCCCAAGTAGCTGGGACTACAGGCACATGCCACTACACCCAGCTAATTTTTGTATTTTTTGTGTAGAGATGAGGTTTTGCTATGATGTATTTTTTGTATAGATGGGGTTTTGCCATGTTGCCCAGGCTAGTCTCAAACTCCTGGGCTCAAGCAATCCATTTACCTCAGCCTCTGAAAGTGCTGGGATTACAGGTGTGAGCCACCATGCCCAGCTGAATAATTTCTAAATAATACCATAAATTACTACTACTATACAAATTTTACTTTATACATCATTTTGATATTTAAGCTTAAGGACAGAAAATTGTTGTTACACTGTTTATGATTAGAGAAATTTCTCTTCACAAAGCATTAAGTCGTCATTGACAACCCTAATTTTAATAGAAGGTAATAAATGATCTTACATAAAGAACTACAGGTAGTCGGTAACTTTCAATAAACGAATACTAAAGAAATTTTTATGTTTTGATGCCTAAATGGTACCTCCTACTTTACAGATATTCGCTAAGAAAAATTTCAACCCAGAATAGAACGCATATTAAAGGACATATGTGTAAGGTCCATTCTTCTGCTTCTGGCCCAATTCTACTTACAATCTCAAATAGAATTTTTTTTGTTTTGTTTTGTTTTACGTAATCTCTGCAGTGAAGATGTGCAAAAGTGAGATGTAGCTTCAGAATGATTATTTTCTTTTAGTTTCTCCAGGCAATGATGTCCAACACATTGGTAAACCATTTTAAATAAAATAATGAGGTATTTTTGTGAAGATTTGGCTCAGAATTAACCGGGAAGCTATCACTTTCCTAACTGCAACCATTGCTCGTACTAACGGAGGACTAAGCTACCCAAACTATTTAAACTATACATATTTATTTGGAAAAGTTTTATTTGATTACAACAAAGTTGAGTCATTTAGATATACCATATACATTAATGATTAAATTCCTTGATAATTAGGTAGAAACAATTGTATATAGTTATTCCAACTTTACTCTCAAAAGCAAAATATAAATAACATAATCCTTGCTATTTTTAAACAAGCCAAAATAATCTTCAAGTTTTTCCTTTCCACTCTGATAGCATTCTCTATCAGCAACTTGCATTAATGTTGCAGCTTTAAGGTGCCGCATATCATTTCATATCACCAGCACACAATAGTGTATCAAGAGAAATCAGCTCTGAATCTTACTCTGTAACAATGTGCAATTGCCTTGGTCTTGGATCCTTTAAGAAATACCAAAGGGAAAACTCAAAAAAGTCTTTTCAATAAACCCGAGGGTAGATTTGCTCAACGACCTGGCCAACCAGGAAGTAACAGAAGTTTTGCTATCCTGTTGAAAAAAAAAAACAAAAAAACAAAAACAAAATCACAGACATGAGATTGTCAAGAAGTCAGGGAGGAGACTTAAAGGTATCTTAATGAAAGTATTTTCTCTTCAGTGCCTTTTAAAAAATGTCACTGCATCAGGATTAATAAGAATATCTGGATGCAAGGACACCAGGTTGCAAGTACACTAAAGAATGGTAAGGTCAGAGAAGTGTTTCCTGCCTTTAAAGTTCCTGAAAATAGAGGCTAGACGTGGTGGCTCACACCTGTAATCCCAGCACTTTGGGAGGTTGAGGCAGGCGAATCACAGGGTCAGGAGTTCGAGACCAGCCTGACCAACATGGCGAAACCCCGTATCTACTAAAAATACAAAAATTAACTCGGCAAGGTAGTGCGCGCCTGTAATCCCAGCTATTCGGGAGGCTGAGGCAGGAGAATAGCTTGAACCCGGGACGCGGAGGTTGCAGTGAGTCCGAGATCCTGCCACTGCACTCCAGCCTGGGCCACGGAGAGTGACTCCATCTCAAAAAAAATAAATAAATAAATAAAAGGGAAAAAAAAGTTCCTGAAAATATAAAGTTGCTTAGATATACAGCAAGTTTATCATTTTAAAACCAAATACACTAAAGCAGATGAGAACACAACCGTGACCAAGCGGTTGGGAGAAAGATGGATTTTAATGCAAAGTTGTTTTGTTTTTACGCATAAGGTAGTCCTCGCTGTGCTCGAGTGCGGAAAGGTGGGGTTCTTCCTAAGGTTGATTACATAAAGCAAGATTCCAAAAACAAGAAAAGTGCTTTGCAAACACAGTAACTAGAACTGGCTGAAGCTTCCAGCGTCCAGTCCCATGCTCAAAGATCAGAAAAAGCAACTTTATCCACCACTTTAATAAAATGATTCAAAAAAGTTGAAGTCTTCTGAAGAAAGCCATGGTTGAAAACTTGCTCCGCTTCTTGGAGAACGCCTAAAGCCCTAACGGGCTCAAATTATTCTCCAAAGTCTACAGCCCAAGCTGCATTTTACGCATTTATTAGACTACAAAACCACGGGTACTCTTCACTCAAAAGCAAAAACACATCCGGAAAGAGGAAAAAATCCATCGCCAATGTAACCCCCTAATCACACGAACCGCCCACGTCCTACCCCAGGCTGCAACGAGGTCGGCACTCACCCACCGCTCGCCCGGGAAACCCAGACCCACGTATTTCAAAATCAGAAGCACGGCAGGCTCGTTGGCTCTCACGGGCAAGAATCTTAAACCCCAACTTCAGAGATACCCGTGCACGCTGGGCGCTGCCATTTTGACAGAAAGCGGGCCTTGCCCCGGAGGCCCCTACGCAGGTCGCCCTGAGCAGAGCCGGAGTGCCACGGAACCTCTGTCTCATCACCTCCACACCCAGACGTCGCATCCCCCGGCCCAAGGAATGCCAATAAATCCCACCCTGCCGACCATGATCGGGCGAAGTTAAGTCACCCTTGAAATCCCGCAAGGTCTCTCAGGCAGCGCCGAGGGCGGCCGCCGCCAGCGTGGGCGGGGCTGTCAGGGGCGGGGCGTCGACGCGGCGGCCTTCGGTAACCCGGGCAACGCGGCCTTCTAAAGGTACAAAGGGGCGCTGCGCCCCGAAACACAAATGTCTCCGCCAAAACTCCAGACGGTTCGCAAAGGCTCTCCGTGATGCAACTGCACGTCCCTCGAATGCCCGGACCTCCAATATCCGTCCCCCAGGAGCTTGGCTGGATGCACGGGCGGCCGGGCCTCTTATTTTCTCGCCCTCCGGCCGCGTGGAGCGGCTGCTGGATCCCGAGCCTCCCGGCGGGGGCGGAGGCGGGAGCGGGGCGGGGCGGAGGCATCTCCCTCCCTGCACCGCCCCTTTAGCTGCCCCGAGCCCTGCCTTCGCCCGCCCCCGAAGCGGCGCGGGACGCCCGGCGCGGTCTGCGGTCCGCAGGGCTGCCGGCTTAGGCTTAGGACCGGCCCGCTGGCAAGGTCGAGCCGCTGCATTTTATTTCGTGCGTGGTTTCTGCACAGGCTGGAGTTCCGAGGTTGGGTCGTACTTGGGACCTCGGCGAAGAGGACCCGTTAATTTTTTTTCTTTCCAAAATGGCAGCCTCCAGTCGCGCACAAGTGTTAGATCTGTACCGGGCGATGCTGAGAGAGAGCAAGCGTTTCAGCTCCTACAATTACAGGTGACCCAGCGGGCACCGGGGGCCAGGGGCCGGGGACCGGGGATGTGGGTTGCCGCGGAATGTCCCCGGGAACTGGGAGCCACTGTCCTGCGCCGGCGTCCGCGAGGCAAGGACCGGGCTCCGCCATCGAAAAGCGTGGTCCTACCTACAGGTGTGGCCTCTGTGACCTCGGGGAGGAGCCCTTGTTTCTATCAGGGAAGACGTTCATGTCCTGTGACGCTTTCCCCCTAACGACTATCTTGGTAGTTGTTCTAGGAGCATGATTAGTGTTACGTTTCTGCAGAAGAGAAAAAAAGGATGGAAATCAGCCATTGGTGAAGTTAAGGCCAATGTGTTGCATATGTAAAACTTCCCTTGAGCTGGAAGAGTTGAGAGTGGAAGTGGCCAGTGAGTTGCACACAGCGACAAAGCTGAAGGCACACTCTGGCACCTCCCTAAAATTTCCTGGGTGTCGTAATGAGTTCTTTTGGTTGCAAGAATCAAATCCATTCTATTTAGGGTACGGTGGAAACGTGTAGCGGTAAAGGAAAAAGCGTCTCAAGCTTTAGAGCTGAAACAGTTTATCCTGGCACACCAGACAGAGATCCCGCTTCCTGGACCTTGACAGCAGAATACTGAGGGCCTAAACTCTTACATCGTTAATATAACACATTCACTTTTTCCCACGCCTCCCCATTCCCTATTTGCCCATGAGTCTTTTATTGTTACTCTTTGTATGTTTTTTGTAATTCAGAACCTCTGCTTTCACAGTGTTGCTGGTTGTGACCCATCATTTTCTTATGGATTCTCTCTGCATTTTTTTTAGGTTTGTTTTTTTGTTTTGTTTTGTTTTTACTAACTACCTGCTCCTCTCTAAGTTTGAGCCATATTCCCATGAGAAAGAATCTGATTGGATCAACTCATCTCTTTACCCCAAGGCCCCCTTAGGTGACTGGCCAGACTGTGGATTGGATGTCATAAGAGCAGAGCCTACCCTTGGAACACACCTGGTTAGGTAGGCCGCGCTCCACCAGGTGTGTGAGCTGGCAGGCCCTGAGATGGGTCTGCCCAGTACAACTTCGGTTGGAGGACAGGAACACTAAGCCTCTTAAGCAATGATTCCCAAATTTTTAGAAACCTGCCTAGAAAATGTACTCATCCTGCAAATTTGAAAACAGCATCTGTGTCATGCCACTGAGGTTGTATCCACCCAGTTAAGTGGTTAAATTTCATGGGAGAGAATGATTTTACTTAATGACTTTGACTCTGGAGGATAAAGAGTGTAATAATAGGCATACTGGTGGAACTTTAGCAAGAATTAACCAAACATCTAGCATCAAGTACTTAACCAAGTCTGTTGAGGAAACACATGAAATATGCAAGTTAAATAAATAGAAAGCATTTGATTTCACCATAGTCTGGAGTAAGGTAGTTTGTCATAAAGCTTACTCAGGATACACAAGGACTTGGAATCAGTAGGCAGTTCACACTGGCAGGGAGAGTCTTACGTGAGAGCATGTAGGAAAGTCAAGGTGGAGCCCTCGAAGACTATAACTTGGACAAGTTATTCAATCTCCGTATTTCAGTTTTCTTGTTTATGAAATAGACTGTTGGACTAGACAATCTCTAAGGACCCTTCCGTTTCTGAAATTCTGTTTGGAAATGATTTATGAGCAAATGAGGCCCAAGTGTTTTCAAATGAGTAATTGCCAACTGAAGAGGAAAATCATTCAAACTTTAGGAAAATCATTCAAGGCTGTACCTGAAAGGCAGCAAATTGAAAATGGGTTTCAGTATGGGCAACTGTAAGATCATATGCGTTCAGAAAATAATTGGTCAAATTACACTTTATAAGCATATACTTTTAAGCTAAATTTATTATCCAAATATAAATATATTATCCAAAGAAATCTGGTAATCATTTTATACTGTTGCCTGAGATCATGGACCTAAAAACCTAAATACCTGCTACTATTACCTCCCTAGATAAACTTACTTGTTATAAAATATGCCTTTCTTTTACATTAAGGCTGTGTCTTGTGAATTTCAAGAACAGTCCCTTCGTCCTTTCTAATCTCAGCAGCTGTTTGTCACTAATGGCAAATCAATGGCAACACAACATCCACTATCAATTCTGTGTACCACTGCTATCTTATGTTCTTCACGTCTATTAACACATTTGTTTTGACAATAATCTTGTGAGGTAGGTACTATTTTTATTACCCTGTAAGGCAGCTGAGGCACAGGGAGGTTAAGTTACCTATCAAAACTAACACAGGTAGTGCTGAATAAGTAATCAAAAGTAGACTAGTAAACATTTTTTAATGACCTGCGAATTGTGGTGCCTAAAGTAATTGGAGTAGTGAAATAAATACTTTGGAACTCTCTTGCAAGACCTATAATATAGGCCACTTTTTGATAGCAGGAGCCTTATCTGCTCCTCCAGTCTCAGCCCAAGTCCCACATGTGCATCGTGTCCTCTGTCATCATCTGTTGCAGTTTCCTAAATGTGCCACGTCCTCTTGGGCCTCCAGGCCTTTGCAAGTACTGTTCTATCCAGCGGGACCTTTATCCTGTCTAGAGTGCCTCCTCTTCCTTCAAGATTCAGCTCAATTGTGACCTTCTCTGAACAAAAGTTTTCCCAACTCTCTTCATCCCACAGCCTCCACTCCCATGCCTCCCACCACCCAAATAGGTCTCATTGCTGTGTGCCATTTTGTAGAAGCATACTTTGCCCAGTGCTATACCATAGCAGTCCCCAACCTTCTTGGCACCAGGAACCAATTTCATGGAAGATGACTTTTCCATGGACCGGGTCAAGGGAGGGTTTCAGGATGAAACTGTTCCACCTCAGATCATCAGACATTAGATTCTCACAAGGAGCATGCAACCTACGTCACTTGCATGCACAGTTCACAATAGGTGCACCTACGAGAATCTAATGCCGCAGCTGATCTGACAGGAGATGGAGCTCAGGCCATGATGCACACTTACCTACCACTCAATTGCTGTGTGGCCTGGTTCCTAACAGGCCACAGACCAGTACTGACAGGTCTATGGCCCCAGGGTTGGGGACCCCTGCTGTACCAGGCCCTGGAGAGAGAAAGTTGAGATTTTTGAGCTAAGCTAGGCACCTGTTATCAATGACTTTACAGGCCTATGTGGGACACAGGTACAGAGATAGTTATCACAGACTGGGTTAAGTGCTGTGACAGAAGGATGCACAGGGTGTAGAATCTAGAAGGCCTCCCAAGGGGTGACGTTGAATCAAAGGCATGAAGCAGCGTGTTGTGCTCAGGCAGGCAAACAGCACAGCACTGCCAGAGAGAGAAGTATGATACAGGGGGTGACAGGAAGGCACTGAGGTTGGAGAGGGCCACTGATTTGAGGGTCTGGGGGCTATGCTGAGGACCCTGGATTTAACCCTTAGCTCACAGGCAGCCACTAACATGACGTGACCAGGTTTGCAGTTTTTGATAGATCACTCTGGCAGCATTGTAGAAGATGATTTTGAGGGGCCAAGGACATCAAATGGGAGTTGATTACAGCAGTGCAGAGTAGAGATTAGGACGCTAGTAAGGACCGGAATAGTGGAAGATAGAGAAAAATGTTGTATTTGAGAAATCATTACAAGGGAAAATTGTTAGAACTCGAATGATTGGATTGAGGACTAAGGAAGAAGAGAATCCAAGCAGAGTTAAGAATGGCATCCAGGTTTCTGGTGAAGCTAAAGCAGAGAGGGTGAATTTAAACTTGCACATTTAACTAACTTAGGTAATGCAGAACTAGGTCTTGTGGAGAAAGGGTTTTTTAGTTCATTTTTAGGGTATCCTGGGTGTAAATTTCCCCTGGGATGCCCAGCAGAGGTGGTTAATCACAGGGCTCTGAGGCTCAGAGGAGTGGTCAGCACCGCAGTAGTCAGCAACAGCAGCTCTGTGTGACCCCAAGCAAGTCACATCACTCTCTGTTCTGTAGTTTCTTCATAAAATGAGAGTCATAATTGATCCATCTCACACAGTGTAAAAAGGTCCTGAGACCAGTAAGTTTAAGAACCACATTTTTTTTTTTTCCAGTTGAAATCTTGTCCTTGTTGCCCAGGCTGGAGTGCAGTGGCGCGATCTTGGCTCACTGCAACCTCCACTTCCCGGGTTCAAGCGATTTTCCTGCCTCAGCCTCCCGAGTAGCTGGGATTACAGGCACCTGCCACTGTGCCTGGCTAATTTTTGTATTTTTAGTAGAGACGGGGTTTCAACATGTTGGCCAAGTTGGTCTTCAACTCCTGACCTCAGGTGATCTGCCCATGTCAGCCTCCCAAAGTGCTAGGATTACGGATGTGAGCCACCGTGCCTGGCCAAGAACCACATTCTTAAACTTTGTCTTCTTGGCTCTTCTTCAGCCAACTCCTTCAATTTTGATGTTCCCTAGAATAGCATCCGTAACCACTAATTTTCTCACCTCAAACTAGGATTTCTCAATCTTGGCATGACCAACCTTTTGGGCCAGCTAATTCTTTGTTAATGGGGGCTGTAGTCAGCACCACCGTTGTGAGTTAATGCACATCAAGTACTTAGGATAGTCCCTGGTGCAGAATAGGTACTTGATAAGTGGAATTATCACCGTTAAGTCAAATGAAAACCTAGATATTAGATGAAGTATCTAGGAATACTATTTAGGTTAGTAGTTCTCATCCTGGGGTGATTTTATTTGACAGTATCTGAAGACATTTTTGGTTGCCACAACTTGGAAAGGGGGTGCTAGGCGTCTGAGGCCAGGGATGCACGGGGGATGGTGTCTGAGGCCAGGGATGCACGGGGGACGGCGTCTGAGGCCAGGGATGCACGGGGGACAGCCCCCACTGAAAAAGAATTAGCTGGCCCAAAGGGTTGGTCATGCCAAGATTGAGAAATCCTAGTTTAAGGTGAGAAAATTAGTGAGCTACAGATGCTATTCTAGGGAACATCAAAATTGAAGGAGCTGGCTGAAGAAGAGCCAAGAAGACAAAGTTTAAGAATGTGGTTCTTCAACTTAGCTGGTATTAGGCCTTTTTGAGGACCCCAAAAAGCTTTTGTGTATGTGGGACACATTTATCACATTAGAAAAAAAAAAAAAAAGCTTTTAAAAACACCTATTTTAAAATGACTAAATCCATTATCTTAAATAATACTTTTATGAAGAATAACCATTTTTCCTCCCCCTAAATTAGCAGATTGATAGTTTGACACTTGTGCACGTCTCTTTCATGTTTGGCTTAATAGAAGACAACTGGGTGCTTATATTTGTTGCTAACTACAATTTGTTGCTATATCACGTGTCGCTTAGTATCTAATAACTTCCCCTGTATGCTCATAAGAGAATGCAATGTCTTCCTGATAACTATGAAAATAGTTTTCCTGGTGGATCCGTGAAAGGTCTCAGAGACCCCCGCCTGGTCTCTTGGCTAACTACTGCAGGGTTTAAGAAATGGGAGGAGACCAAGTAAAGAGTAGTGGTGCAGAAGTCAAGATAGTCGTATGTTTGGGGAAGGTAGCTGTGGCCAGCGGTGTAGCTTGTCTAAGCAATATCCAGTTCATAAAGAGGGCAGTGTAGAGACCTCTGGTACCATTACCAGAGCAGCATTGTTAGTTAAGTGGTTATGGCAGAACCCAGATTGTGGGGGTTTAGAGTTGAATCAGAAGTGAGTAAATTGCTCCCACGAGTATAGATACCCCCTCCACCTCCCACCAGAATTTTGGTTAATAAAACAGGAAAGTAGATGACGCTAGAGCAGGACCCCATGAGACGTGAAAAGTGGTGCCTGAGAGCACAGCTGGAACGGTGTTTCGTTTTACAGGAGTGGAATGAAGGAGAAGAGGGTAAGGTGGAGTATGAGAGGGTGGAAAGTTGAGTTTATGTGCCAAGCCTGACAGCCAGTTTCTGGGTAAAGCAAGAGATAAGCAGATGTTGAGGAAGCACCTGTTCTTACCTTTATTAGGGCACATATCACACATACACAGTTAGCAGAAATTCTGTCTTATCTCTATTCCTAGTGCTCAGCACAGTACCTATGTAGCAGGTTGGTGCAAAAGTAATTCCGGTTTTTGACCATAAATTTAAAATTATTATAACTAGGCTCAACTGTATCTTTATTAATCAAAACAGGAAATATTATAATCAACACGTTTTTGCCAAAAAGAAATAAGTTTCTTGCTGTGGCATAAAAATCCATGCTTCGGGATTCTACAAACCCTTGGAAAGCATTTTCTTCATCCTGCTAGTCAAGGAAGCATTTTCCCTGCAAAAAGTTGTCGAGATGCTTGAAGAAGTGGAAGTCGGTTAGCGAGAAGTCAGATTAATGTGGTGGATGAGGCCAGTTTGTTCAACTTGTGAAGCATTGGTGTTGCGACCAGCAGTCGAGGGTCATTATGGAGACAGTTGGGCCATTTCTGTTGACCAGTGCCGGCTGCAGGCATTGCCGTTCTCAGTGCGTCTCCTGGATTTACTGAGCATATTTCTCAGATGAAACGGTTTTGCCGGGATTCAGAAAGCTGTAGTGGAGCAGACCACCAGACAGTGAGCATGATTTTTCTTCGGTGCAAGTTTGGCTTTGGGAAGTGCTTTGGAGCTTCTCGGTCCAGCCACTAAGCTGGTCATCGCCCATTGTCGTATAAAATCCACTTTTCATCACACATCACAATCTGATCAAGAAATGGTTCACTGTTGCATGGAATAAGAGAAGACAACACTTCATAATGACAATTTTTTTTCTTTTTTTGCTCAGTCATGAGGCACCCACTTACCGAGGTTTTTCACCTTTGCAATTTGCTTCAAATCGAATGACCATCAAATGGTCAACATTGAGTTCTGTGGCAACTTCTTGGGTAGCTGTAAGGGGATGAGTTTCCATGATTGCTCTCAATTGGTCGGTGATGACTTCCAATGGCCGGCCACTAGGCTCCTCATTTTCGAGGCTCTCGTCTCCTTTGCAGAACTCCTTGAACCACCACAGCACTGTATGTTCGTTAGCAGTTTCTAGGCCAAATGTATTGTCACAAGTTGTCTCCGCTGCTTTTTGACCCATTTTGAAGCTCAAATAAGAAAACTGCTCAAATGTGCTTTTTGTCTGACATCATTTCCATAGTCTAAAATAAACATAAACAGCAAGTCATTAGCAAAAAAAAAATAATAAACTGAGAATTGCCCATTAAAATGATGTATAATATAACCACATTTATTCAAGAATGTATTCCAGTGTCAAACAGCAAATTCCAACAATGCAAAAACCGCAGTTCCTTTTGCATCAACCTAATAAATATTCATTGTTGAAATGCAAGGGAAAATTGTATTCAGAGGTATCCCTCTTACAAATTAAGAAATATGTTATTGTAAAACTTGAGAAAAGGCTAAAGTGATGCCCAAATGCATATCAGATGTAGTGTCAGAACTCCCTAATTCTTCATCAGATATTTGAGTTTTTATTAATGTGTTATACACTAAGCATTGTGCAAAGAGCTGCAGATCAAAATGAGCCCCCTATTAAGGGTAAAAAATTACAAGCTCCCAAAGAAGTTTATCAATGAAGTACAAACGAAAGGCCATAGACAGGAGCTGGTCTCCTAAGTGCCAACTTAAAATTAGGAATGCTTTTGACCAGAAGTCATAGGAAGCCCTTACACGGGCTTAAGTAAATTGGGGGCTTATTCTTCTCACATAGAAAAAGTCTAGAGGTATGTAGCTGCCAGAGCTTATTTAGCAGCTAGAAAACATGAGGTGTGTATGAGTCTCAGTGTTCCTCTCAGGCTTACGCCTGATGGTTGCAAACAGCTTTTGAAGCTCCAGATATATCCTTGTTTAGTCAGGAAGAAGAAGGGCAGTCACAGCCAGGAAAGGGTAAAGCTTTCCAGGAGGACTCTGCTTTTGTCTCTTTGACCAAAACTTAATCATTACATTTTATATCACTAGGTAAACAACAGGCTGGAAAATTAGGATACAGTTATTCTAGCTTCTCTAGTGAAAAGACAGCAGAGAGAAAATGGTGGGAAGAACTACTGGTCAGGCAACAGTCTGTGTCAGCCACAGAGGTGGACATGCGATGGAGGAGCATTCCAGGCAAAGACAGTAAGGCATGTGAAAAGTAAAATGCAAAGTGTGTATCAGAACCAGATGTGGGTAACTGGCTGAAGCGTTGGACTGAGCTAAATGCCATGATGTTAAGTGCTAGGTAAAATCCCCAGTAAGTAACAAAATAGGTCTCAAAGCAGAGTGAGGGATAGAAAGGGGAGGCAACTTGATTGGCCTCACAGTTGGTCAAGGGCACAATGGGATTAGAAGGCCGCCTCACTCCCCATGGGCTGCTGCTTCCACAACCCCGTCCTTTTCAGAAGAAACTTCCTGCACCTGTGCATCCTGTGACTAAGCCTGCAAAATCTGTAGAAACATCAACCCGAGGAAATTTATTTTCACAGTTCCTCCTTACAGGTGAAATGGTTAAACAGGCTCCCTAGTTTCACGAGTGGTATGATTCCTAAGTCCTGATCAACCTAAGTACTGATCAACGTCAGATCTCGATTACTATGTACTACACAACTGAATGAAACATTATTGATATCTGTGATTGCAGTCTTAATGAAGGAACTAAATAATGATTCATGTTTAGGAGTCTTGTTTTCTTTTTGAGCCACTGGAACTCTTTAATATATTACCAGTTGCAATCCAGATTTATTGGCAAGCTGAGGAATTAGAACCATGAGCTCCTGGAATGGGAACCAGGCAGCCCTCTCACTCATCAAAGGATTTCTTTCGCATGTTTTCCTTGTCGCGAATCTTTTAACGGTGACTGCCTCTTCCACCCTATGTGTCACTGATTGATCAAGAAAGCTAGCATGAATAGTAATGATACAGTTTGGATGTTGTTTCCACCCAAATCTCATGCCAAAATGTAATCCCCAGTTTTGGAGGTGGGGCCTGGTAGAAAGTAGTTGGATCATGGGGGCAGATTTCTCGTGAATAGTTTAGCACCGTTCCCCTTGGTACTGTCTTCACAATAATGAGTGAGTTCTCATGAGATCCAGTTGTTTTAAAGTGTGTGGCATCTTCTTCCTCGCTTGCTTGCTCCTGCTCTGGCATGTGATGTGCCTGTTCCCCCTTCACCTTCTGCCTTGATTGTAAGCTTCCTGAGGCCTCCCCAAACCTGAGCAGATGCCAGCATCACAATTCCTGTACAGTCTGCAGAACCGTGAGCCAATCAAACCTCTTTTCTTCATAAATTATCCAGTCAAGTGAGAACAGACTAATTCAGTATCAACCCTAATTTGAATAGTATTCACAAGCACCTTTCACTTTGTAAAACAGGGCGGCTACAGTGAAAGCCTTAATGCCAAATATTCTTCCTCTTTGAGACAAATCAAAATCCATTTCTTCCTAATATTTCTTGAACATTCACAGTGTGTGTGTGTGTGTGTGTGTGTATTACCACACTAGAACCTAGGAATAGGTAGAATACAAACACAAGATGGCCCTGCTGCTACAAGATTGTAGTATGGTTGGGCATATGAAATGTGCATATAAGGACAGCTCAAGAAACTCACAGAGGAAGCATGCAAATTGAAATAGTGCCCAAACAGTGGAGATCTGCAGAATGTAGTGGGGCTGAGGAGACACCTTGCATAATGTTTTGGCTGTCACATATTATATTACAGAAATATTTTTAAAATAACACTGTATTCTATTTTCAGCAGCCAAATAAGAGTTTTGCTCACTGTGAAATGTTGAACACATCATACATATCGGTAAAAATTGCTTTAACTCTTTAATTATACCATACGTAAGAACATAGTAAAGGAAGGGAAAATTGAAAGAGAAAAAGACTGCTTTGTCAAATTTTCTCAGTTGTTTCCAAATCAGTTCTTACATTTGTTCTGAATTTGTGTGACTGGATTTCATATAGAGCCTGTGGCACTATATTACAAAGAACTATTGTTACCTGACCTCTTCAACAATGCACCACAGGCAACTAGAGGTAATTCATTTGTGCCTAAAAACAGTTTCTTAGACTTTTGAAAGATTATTCATTATTGTTAAATATGCTGGAGTTTCCAAAAAAATTTTTTTTCTCTTACGTTGCTAAGTTCTGCCAGGTTTAATGATAATGGTTTCAAAAAATAAAAACAGTACGGTTAACTTAGAGTAGAAAATATTTAAGATGTTTATATTGAGAAAATTATATTCAGCAGCCAAGGTTTTGGGGTGAAAAATAACATTCTTTTTTACTCTAGATATTAAAGCGAAGTGTCAAAAAGTTATTAGATCTGTGTGTCATTGCTGATTTATTAACTGTAGTTTACAAGAGTTTCTAAATTGCACTTATTCTATTTATACTCTGCCTTGGCCTTTAAAGCATTTTTAAAACTTACAAAAATACATATAGTAAAATATAATAAAATAAAATAATTGTTATAATTAAAAAATAATGAGGGAATCAAAGCAAAGAGAAAATAGAAGGGAATATAAGAAAATGAGGAGTAAAGTTAGGCCAGAAAGTACAATTATAAGTAAATAGAATTTTCTGAAAGTATCTCTAAATTATTCTTTGTTGCAGTAGGATGATACTCTTTTGTATGCAAGGTATAATTACAAAACATTCTCTTTGAAGATGGCTATCATGAGCCTAATAGAAAATTACCTCTTAATGACTCATGTCGAGAGTCATATGCAGACTTTGCTGAGGATGAAAGGCACTTCATATCATATTACTGCTCCTGTATACCCCTTTCTTCACACTGAATCCCACCTCATCAGATCATAGATTTCATTTGTCTTAGTATTTCCCCAATCAACTGGTACCTAGCCAATTTAGGAAAGTTCTGACCTTCAGAAACCAAATGAAGTAATAAAACTAGATAAGTTACATGAGCCAAGCTGAGAGTTTCTAGATTTAGCAAAGTTCGGCTCAGTTAAGGCGGGTCCTCCTGGCTGTTGTCTGGATCTGTGAGAGGAATGCAAGTTGCCAAGGTTATGACATAATGTATCACTGTGATATCTTAATCATCTGTGTGGTTTCATAGGTTCTCATTGGAATTCTGTTTGATTGTATTAATAGTTCTCTTAACTCAGGCATTTTGAGGTTAAAACACAGCTCGTAGAAATGATCTTTCGTGATTAAAAAAAAAAAATCGCAGTGACTTCCTTCTAGAAGTTTCCCCTAATTTTCTTTTCACCCCATCTTTCCCCAAAATTGTGACTCCTGAACTACTTTGACTTACATGTTGTTTTCACTATAACGGATGAGTATTATGAGTGAGGCAGTCTTGACTTAGAAAGATTTCTGGCCTTTAAGAAACCTTGGCTCAGGCCGGGCGCGGTGGCTCAAGCCTGTAATCCCAGCACTTTGGGAGGCCGAGACGGGCGGATCACGAGGTCAGGAGATCGAGACCATCCTGGCTAACACGGTGAAACCCCGTCTCTACTAAAAAATACAAAAAACTAGCCGGGCGAGGTGGCGGGCGCCTGTAGTCCCAGCTACTCGGGAGGCTGAGGCAGGAGAATGGCGGGAACCCGGGAGGCGGAGCTTGCAGTGAGCTGAGATCCGGCCACAGCACTCCAGCCTGGGCGACAGAGCAAGACTCCGTCTCAAAAAAAAAAAAAAAAAAAGAAACCTTGGCTCAAATTTTAGGCCAACTAACTTTTTTATTCTGTGACTTTGGTATAAATCATATACTCCCTGTGTGTCATCTGTAAAGTGAGACTACTACAGTTGCAGAACTTTCTAGCAGAATATTTGGTATTCTAGTAAGTGCTCCAAAATCATTTCTGTATTTCAGTAGATACAGATGAATTAGTTACTACATAGTTGTCTCTTACACTGGTAGTCCAGCTGCCAAATCTTTGAAATTTCTCATAACTAACTGTCACTTTGCCAACTCAGTTAAACTTGTTGAACCGTATTCTCAACCAGGTATTTATTAGTCATCCAAAGAACTCTATCACTGTAGTATGTAGCTTTGATATGATGCTTGTTTGATGTTTCATTCAGCAAACATTTATTGGGTACCTGCTTTGTGCCAGACTCATTGTTCCTTGCTGAGGATGTGGAGATAAACAAAACATAACCTTTGCCCAAGAGGCACCTGTAGTTCAGAACATGGACTGATAGATTCCCTTGTTGAAATTTCTACAACAGCATGTTGACAAAATACCAATAGCGAAATGAACAGAATATTGTGGAAGCAGATAGGAGAGACAGCAGCCTAACCCAAAAGGGGATCGGAGCTGAAGAAAGCAGTGGTGGCTGACCTGAGCTATAAAGGGCTAGTAGGGACTCGCTGGGGAAGGGAGGCAGAAGCAGATGAGAAACGCAGCGTAGTTGGTGTTGGCTGTCAGGAACTCTGGTTTTGCTGACACTCTGGTTTTGCTGATGGCATGTAGTGGGAGATGAGGGTGGAGACAGGTGGGACTGCTAATCACAGAGAGCTTCATATGCTGTGCTAAGATAAGATGCTAGAATGTGGTCCTTGGCATTGAAAAGCCATTCAGGTATTTTCAGCAGAGTGCAGACACTCCTTTAGCTAGCTCACCCCGTATAGAAAAGATGCTGAGGACATGGAGGCCAGTCAGAAGGCCGTTGCCCTAGTTGAGTTTACTCAGATGATGCCAGAGGCTTGGCTAGAGCAATGTGACAGCACAGGGAGAAGGGGACTGGCTTTGAGGTATGTTGATAAACAGAATTAGCTGGCTTTAGTGTTAGGTTGAATATGTTGGATTAGAGAGAACAAATCAAACTAAGGTTATGGGAATATCATTGGAAGAAGAAAAGTCATTCCAAATGAAGCATCAGACATAGAGGACACTGCCTTCTTGGTATGAAGAAGACATCTTCCTTGAGTAGCTTTTCGTACAGTGTCACTTCCTGAGAGCATCTGAACATTGCACGCATGATCTTAAAGCAGGTACCTGGATCTGGGTCTTAGCTTAATGTGTAGCCCTCTATATCTGCTTATTTCTCTCTTCTTTATCCAATTTTTATGTATCTTTTCTATATTAATGTTAATAATTTGCCTATTAATGTTCTTCAGTGCTCAATTAGTTGATTATGTCTGCTCTCAGAGTAATTTTTTTTTTTTTAATTTATTGGATGACTGCTGCCCTCATTAGACATCACTGATGCTTGTATTAAGCCGTGTATATTTATTCTTTCGTTCCTGGTGTAATGTTCTGAAAGGGTTTACCACCCTCTCCCTTTGACCTAGTTTATTCCAAGTTAACTTATGTGATCAATTCATTGTAATTATGAATACTACTCTGTAGCATAGTTACTGACTTAAGGATTCTATACATTTTTTCTGCATATTCACTCAGTTATTTTCCCTATACAGTTAACCATCGTCCACATCTGATTCCTAAGAGTGATATTGTTTTAACCAGATATCACTTCTATAGGCAGAAGTGTCTCTTAACTAAGATCTTCTTTGCCCTTGACTAAACAAAAAGCTAAATTAAATGAGAATACAATTCCTTGCACACAGATTAGACCCAGAAAGAATCACTGATTCTCCTGTCTTAGTCCAGTTGTCTTTTATTCATCCAACAAATCTTGTTTGAGCACTCACTGTGTCCTGAAATCTAGTGTTCTGTTTCTCTCCTCCTCAGACTAAGAATCAAAAGCTTCCAGCACTGTGGGGGCCTCTGGAGTTGTGGTGCAATTGACGTAGTGAGCATAGCATGCTTTCTCCTCAAACTTGAAACTTGAAGGAAATTCCCAGTGTGGGTATAACCACACCAGGGCAGACCCTGATCAGGCAGCCTTCTGGAAGGGGCATTGCTCACAAGCTCTGCCTGCTGTGAGCCACAGAATCCTGACCATGACCATCAGTCTCAGCACGGAGGGTTAGAGGAGGGTTAGACACGCCTCCTTTCCTGTGTCGCAAGGACTGTTTTCTCTTGAGGCTCTGACGTACTAGAATTATGTCCATATACCTCAGATCTCTGTGGTTCGTCCTTCACCCATTTCCTTCTTTGTACTCTCCCTGTCATTTTATCATATTCCATGGTTTCAATTGCCACCTCTGTCTTTACTCCCAAGTCTCTGTTTCCAGCCCCAGCCCCTCTTCCAAATACCAGACACATTACTCACCTGCCTCCTGTGAGGGTTCTTCAGAGGTACATAGGCAGCTGCTCCACATCCACCTAGACCTGCCATACCAGAGCTGGAACTGAGCATTTGTCCTTCCTCGCCCCAACTTCCCAGCATTCTGCCTGGACACCTCCCAGGCCCATTCCCTCCCCTTCACCCTCACTACCTTCGCCCATCCCATCCTGACTTCTCACTTGGATGGCTGTGTCTGTATACCACTGTCAGTCCCCACTGTACCCTGGCCTCCTCTCTGTGAGGTTTCTCAAGTACAGCAGCAACTCACTTAGCTGTGTGCTGGGCACTAGGATAAATGTGGTAGTTGGGGGATTCTTAGGAAGAGGAAGTTCAGTGGTTTCTCCAAATTAAAGACCTTGTAAGGAGAACAGAGAAGTGAACCCAATCTTTGACTCCAGAACCTGCACAGTCTCACCCAGCCACTCCACCCCCTTGCTTCAAATGTGCCAGTGGCACCACGTGGTTTCTGGAAGGGAACTCATTCTTAGCTTCACATGGCACTCTTGTTCTTCCCCCTCGCTTCCTGTCTACTCTTCATGTCAGCAAATCCAACTTCCTGCATATTCTTAATAGTGCCACAGGGCTATAGACCTTCATGTGATTCCATATTGCTTCCTATGTTTGGAACACACTTTCCTCCCTTATTAGCAAAGTTTTATTCATCCTTCAAAATTCAACTTACAGGTCAGCTCTGGGTAAGCACTCTGAAACTGCCCAACACCACCCTGCTCCCTTTTTTAAATTTTTTAAAGAGAAGAAGAAGGAAAAGGAAAAAACTATAGTTGTTTCTTATTGTTCTTGGGCTAAAGTCCAGAATCCTTCCCATAGCCTGTGTTTCCCTCCCTTTCTCGCCTTATGTCCTGTCACCTTCCCATTTGGGGATGGTGGTGTCACTCTGGCGTTTTCCCAGCTTCTTAAATGCTCTGCTCCCTGGTGCTCATGCTGTCCCTCTGTCTTAAGATCTGCACTCACTCGCCTGGACCCCAGCAAGGCACTCCCTAGTCCTGTAAGCTCACAGCCCCATACACGTTTCCATAGTGACACTTACACCACTTGTAATTGTAAATGTATTTTGTTCTGATCTGCATCATAGTTCTCTGGCTCAGGCTCCAGGAAGTCAAGGATGAGGACTAGATTTGCTTTTGCTCAGCACTGTCAGCCCAGCATCAATGCCAGGCAGCTTGTGGGGTGCACAAGTCCGTGCATATGAGTTATGTTTATGGCAGCCCCTCTCTTGTCTTCCAGACACTGTATGCAAAGTCCTGGCTGTAACATGTCCCCATCACTCTTGCCACATTTTCACTAGACTGCCATCTTCCGTGGGGTGCAGGAACTGTTTGAGTTAACTGTTTCCACAGTGACAGAACACTGCAAAGCGTAAGAACCATTGGCTGAGTGAACGCTGCATGTGTGCATGCTGCTTATTAACAAGTAGGAGTAAAGGGATTTGGGTGAACTACTGGGGCGGCCATGTTCAGGCCCAGTTACTTACTTCCTTGTCCTTCCTTCCTCATCACATCTGAACATGAAAGATTCTCATAGAGTTTTAATATCAGGTGCCGTTTTCCCAAACCAAATTTATATCAATCTTTTTTGTTTCCAGAAATTCACCTATTTTTTTTATATATATATATATATATTTTTTTTTTTTTTAAGATTTTCCTGCAAATGAAGTCAGCATGATTTCTTTGTCATTGGGATCAGTGTCACATATGTGTTGTAGGCAAACAAAGAGCTAATGCATAGCCATGCAGTAACAGGATAATCTGGAGAAGACAATTAGCAGGGGATGAGCCTCAGCAGGAACCAGGAGAACAGCCCTCAGCCTGCCCCACCCCACCTCAGATGCCATCCGCTTCTCAGAACTACACTCAGCTGCCCCCATCAGTGCCATGAAAGCTCCACGCTCATCCTGGCACCTCTTGTACCACAGCCAGCAGTCAGCGCAGATGGGCTCTTCGTGCCTCATGATTTGAACGTCCATGTGTGCATCCTGTCACTACTGACCCATCTGCCCACGTCGTCACTGTTGTTGTGGCCCTCTCAGTGCCTCACGCTAGGTGGCCATGCAGACAGCGGGTCCCTCTATCCCAAGCTAGGTCAGAACTGCTTCTCATCGCAGAGTAAGGGACTCAGGTCTGGGGCTCTTTCTTCCTGTGTTCTGGCTGAACTCACAAACTGGCCCAGAGAGGAGTCTCTCTTCTCCTTTCCAACACTCTCACCCCTCTGCTTTTGGCTCCCCATTCCCTGAGATCTTCAGAGCTGGTCCATCCCCTAAGGAACGAACAGGGATGGGGGAAGGGATGTATTACAGAGATGTCATGTCAATAGCATTTTTAAGAAGGACAGATGCTCCTCGACTTAGGACAGGGTCACATTCCCGTAAAACCATCATAAGTTGAAAATATATTTAACGCAGTACACCCAGCCTACAGAACATAGAGCTTAGCTAGCCAATTTTAAATGTGCTCAGAACACTACCCTTAGAATACAGTTGGGCAAAATCATCTAACACAAATCCTGTTTTATAATAAAGTATTGAATATTCCACGTAACCTGTTGAACACTGTACTGAAAGTGGAAAGCAGTGATTGTATGGGTACTCGAAGTATGGTTTGTACAGAGTGCCTGTTGCTCTCATGCCATCATAAAGTTGAGAAATCCTAAGTCAAACCATCGTTCGTCTGGGACCATCTTTAGACTCAATTCAGGAAACAAGATATGTTAGAAATACAGTTTCTTGAAAATCATTTCCTTTCCCTTTTAAAAAATAAGAACATAAGGGAAAATTACCCCAGATATTGAGACATTTCAGATTATGAGCAAAATTTGGTCTAGGAATAAGAAAGGTTCGTGTCATTGGAAGTGTCTGCCACCATATGATTGTGGATACGTTGTTTTATTAAGATGCCACCATCTGTTTCACCAACGATTTTCGAAGGCCGGAAGAACCAATTTGAAAGATAATGTATGGAAAAATAACTCTTTGTTTTAATTAATTAAAAATAACTGAGATATAAAAAGAACTTCTTGTTTCATAACTTCTATTATCATATCCAGTCTTCTGGTAATATTGTTTTCATAGTAATTAAATTTAACCCACAGTCTCTCAAACAGCTTCACATACTTCAGGCATGTAATTATTATCACAGGGAATTATTTCCCAGAATTCTTCTAACTCTAGGGAATAAGAGGGATTCCAGTGTTTATTTTTATTGTATCCTCCATTTTTTCTTCTTCTTCTTTAAAAATGGAGGAAAGAGTTATTGCCTTTCAGCGCAACCTGTTTCATTTTGCAATTCTTTTATATTTTCATTTGCCAGCCTGGAGAAAAATGTGTTCAGAATATTGGTACGTAAGAAAAGAGAATATGGTTGATGTATTTCCTATTTGCAGAGTCCTTGCCCTGTGCGCAAGAGTGGGAGCTTTATGGCCAGCAGGATTAGAACCCAGCATGCTGTGCACCCCAGGCATGAGCGTCACCACAGTCCTGACTGACTCGGTGATGGGGCACTGCAAATAAAAGAAAGCACAGGGTACAGGCAAAACAAATGGGACAAGCGTGGGTGGAGCAGACAGACGAACTGAGCATTTGCCCTTCAAATTTGCCCTTGAAGAATTCTCTCAGCCCTGCCATATTTCCAGCTATATTTAAGAGCAGAAATCCTATCATATTAATGTTGTTGTTGTTGTTGTTTTGAGAAGGCGTTTCGCTTTTGTTGCCCAGGCTGGAGTGCAGTAGCACGATCTTGGCTCACTGCAGCCTCCACCTCCCAGGTTCAAGTGGTTCTCCTGCCTCAGCCTCCCGAGTATCTGGGATTACAGGCGCACGCCACCACACCTGGCCAATTTTGTATTTTTAGTAGAAACGGGGGTTTTACCATGTTGGCCAGGCTGGTCTCAAACTCCTGACCTCAGGAGATTAACCTGCCTCGGCCTCCCAAAGTGCTGGGATTACAGGCGTGAGCGACTGTGCCCGGCCTCACGTATTTTTAAATCTCCCACTGACTTTGCCTAGAATAGGAACTCTAATAAAAAGTGTAAGTGACTGAGTGCGGTGGCTCACGATTGTAATCCCAGCACTTTGGAGGCCGAGGCGGGCAGATCACGAGGTCAGGAGATCGAGATCATCCTGGCTAACATGGTGAAACCCCGTCTTTACTAAAAGTACAAAAAATTAGCCGGGCATGGTGGCACGTGCTTATAGTCCCAGTTACTCGGGAGGCTGAGGCAGGAGAATCACTTGAACCAGAGAAGCAGAGGTTGCAGTGAGCCGAGATCACACCACTGCACTCCAGCCTGGGTGGCAGAGCGAGACTCCATCTCAAAAAAAAAATAAAGTGTAAGTAAGCCAGGAAATTATAAATGAGAGAATTTGTGAGTGAAGACTTTGTAATCTGTAAAGCACTTACAAATTAAGGTAGTAGTAGTAATATGATTGGGAGTGTTTGGGAGTTTCTTATCTAGGTTGGAGGATCTTACAGCCTTGCTAAAGAAGATGAAGGCCTCTATTAGAATCTCCAGTATTTCTGAGTCAGACCAATGGCATGTATCACCATTTTACTTCCAATTATCTCCACTGCCTGTTTTCCTGTCTCTAATCCTTGTGGACAGTAACTTTTTAATACTGATATATAACATATGCCTGTGAGCCATATTCATTCAATCAACAAATTTACTGAGCTTCCACCGTGTAACAGGCACTGTTCTAGGCACTGGAGATTCATCAGGAAAACGGAACTTACCAAGTTTCAGGCGTCATGGAATTTATGTTCTACTAAGATTTATGCTACAACAGACACTTCCAATACTTTTGATCACTGAATACACTGGAGGCAGTAGTCTCATAAATGCCTTCACTGTACAAAATTCTATGCTGAGGCTAAGTTACAGTTAGATTCCAGGGATCAAAAACATTGGAAGAATTGGTTTCATTCAAATGCTGATGAAAACCATTGTAATGCTAATAAAGTCTGTACTTGCCTATGAGACTGTTTACTGCCTTAGGGATCTCTCTTCCCTACTCACACAAATCCCTTATTATTTGCTAGACTGAGAAGAAAGGGTAGCTTCAGAATGAATTAACATTGATTGATTACATACTATCTGTCACACAGTATATGTTATAGACTTTAATATGCATTGTTTTATTTCGTATAGAATCACTACGAAATGGGTATTCTTACTTCATTTTACAAATACAATCATAACAGCTCTTTTTTTAATTAACCATCTCCCATGGGCCAGACACATGCTAGGCCCTTCCTTGCATTATCTTATTTAACTGTCATAAAAACTCTATTAAGCAGACACTTTTAATTTCCCCCATTTTGCAAACAAGAAAGCTGCTGCAGTTCATAGAATAGAAGTAACAAACCTAAAATAACTAAGTTGCTATGGAGCCAGCTTTACACCGGATTCTCCAAAGCCAGCGCTTTTCCCCATATTCCACGTTGGTTCAGGCAGGTACATGCTCCGCCTCCACCTCCTTCTGCATCTTTGGATGTGCTTCTTTATGTAAGTGATAATAAGACTGGCAGGTTCCAGTGTCCCGCCAAGTGGGCCCCCGCCGTTGAGCTGCTGCTGGTATTGCAGTGAAGGTTTTTCTGCTCTTGCCTCCCCTTGACTTCAAATTACAGGTCATAGTGTGGACTCTTTAGTTGTTACTCCCTAAATAATTATTTTCATTTTCTTAGCAGTCCTTTCTTTCCCTGGCCATGCTCACAAAGCTGGGACCTACATTGGATACCACTACTGCGGGTTTACAATCCTCAGTCCACCTGTCTGTGGGGAGACGGAAGCCCCTGAGTACTTTGCCCAGGATGTCTTGTCTTTGGAACTCCACTCCTCCCCCAGCTTGGCAAAACCCTTTGTGTGCTCTTCTTTTAAGACAGAGGGTAAAACAGATACTTAACAACCGTCATTTCACAGTTGGTATTTTAATGATATTTCTCCCAGCTGCTATTGGTTTAGATTTCTTAAGTAAATATTGTTGTATTGTGTTTGAATATCCTAGGTAATATTATCACAAAGGGTACAGTTTTATAAATTGAAAATAAATTAACTTGGGTGCATGCCATATTTCAAAGTGTCAACAGAGGAGGGTGAGTAGTGTTAATGTAAAATATTTCTGCAAAGTAGTAATAATGGATGGCAGAAAAAATGAAGAGAAAGGAAAGATAGGAGGCAAGATTTTACCAGAGTGAGTCAGGGAACAAGCAGACATACAGAAGGCCTGGAAAGGTTGGATGTACTGTAAGGAAAGTTTTCAGCAATAGGATACAGCTGAGGCTAGGTTTGGCGGAGCTGGGTGGAGTACTGAAAGGTGATGTCTTCGAAGCCTGTTGGGTTTTGAGTCTTATTTTGCCCTGTTGACCTTAATGGAAGGAAAAATCCTAGACCACAGGCGCTGAGTTCTACCCGATTGGCTGCAGCAGGCAGCATGAGCATCCCTGCCGGGGGCATCAGCTTCCCTCCTCTCTCTGTCCTCCCATGCACTTGTTCTATCCCATGGCCAGGTACTGTTCCCTATGCGGGTGGTGAGAATGTGGCTAAGGGCCTGTGCTCAGGGACCCTCACAGAGCAGAAACCCAGATTCTGCAGGTCCACATCAGGACCTGGAAGAGCCTGTGACCCTCCTGGGAAAAGACCAATGTGGCCTGTGCTGATGAGGAAGTCAGTGACACCCTGACCGCCTGCTGCTGGTGGGAGTGGCCCGCGCACTCTCCCTGCTGTCAGCTGTCCCCACTCCTCACTGCTGCAGTCTGGCTTGCCACCTTCCTTCTTGTCACTTTCCTTCATTGTATCTTTGGTCTGTTTGACCAGTCTCCAACTTTTTTCTTCCTTCCCTAGCCCGCGGGACACCACCTTCTTCTTGCCTCCTCCTTTCTTGGCTCCCCTTGACATTGGAGGCCCCCTGCACTCCATCTCGAGCGTCTCACACCCTCCCTAGATGCCCACACAAGTCATGGCTCCAGCCTTGTCTGCTGTAGTGATTCACCTCCATTTGTCCTTTCCAGGGGCCTCCTGGGCATTTTCTGGTTATGCTACCAACACTTCGTATCTAAACTAAAACTGCACATCATCCTTATCCCATCCTGGCCCATCAGGCAAACGCAACACTCCAGCATTCCCTCTCATCATCGCAGTATGGACTTGCGCAAGCTGGAAGTCACTTCACTTTCTCCCGTTACTTTACCATAGTCAGTGGGTCCTTATGCCCAGCAGGTTCTCTCTCACTTATTTCCCTTGCGGACCTTCTTTATGTCTCACGAGTGACTGCTTTTTGTTGGGTCATCAGTTTCTGTCTGCATTTTTACAGCCCCCTCCGGGTCTATCTGATTGTGCACTTGTTTAACACATGGGTGTAAAAGTAGCATAATGGGTTATCAGAAGCAGAATTCTTCCTTTAGAGGCTAAAATTTTGTCAAGAAAATTTGACTAGATAGATTTCAAATGCATAAATGCTGAGAGCGAGCCCAGTTAATAGTCTTGGACTATGAATAACTGTGTCCAAGACATTATTATGTTTATATGAAATAGGTTGGATTTGCTTATAAAATTCAGGTATCCTAGTAGATTCATTTTCTGCTGCTGGAAATAGTAAGGTCTGACCCTGGGTCAAAATTTGCATTTGTTTCCTATCATGTAGAAACTTCAGCAAAATAGACAGGATCATAAAATTAACATTTTATTGTTCTTCACAGATCTGTATTCACTTCACCTCACTGAATTGAATCACCCTGTTATTTGTTTATATAAGGAAAAAAGAACAAGTCTACTGACTGAATAAAATATGGATTATTTACAAGGCCCTTGGACTCATTCCTATTTAAATGCTTATGATTTGTTAGTTGACTTAACTTACATATCCAGTGCCTATACAAATTCAGATAATCAGTGATGTCTCTTTAAACATAAATCCTCTAATAAGAATTTCTTTTTTAACATGAATATAGAATTACCCTGGGATTGACTTCTCTTAACACTGTCATTTTGCTGTATCATGGTTAAATTAAATTTTCTTGGACTGCCCTGTGAACTTTACCATCTTTTAACATTGTTGTTCCAAATTCTCAGTAAGAAATTTTAGAACCCTATCATGTCTCTTAGTATATAGTTTATACTCTCATAGTTTATTTGAAAACAAGTTGCATTTAATTTTATTCTGAATTTCAATGTGTTTTTAACCACAGATCAGAATTGTTTGTGGGTGCTTTAAGTAAGAAAATCAGGAAAATAAGAATAGGAAAACCAAAATAAGCCCTGGGATGAGGTTTCCAAGCAAAAGAGTGGTTAGAAGGCAGGACAGACAATAGGCAGCCAGGAGTACAGCCTCAGGTCTGGTTCTGAGCTTCCCAGCAGCCTATGCAGGGAGAGGACCATGATTAGTAACGTGAGTCAGAGTGTCTGTGGTACACAAGCAGCCAGTTTCTTAGAAGAATTGTAACTCGGGTACGAAAGCGCAGGACATTCTCTTATGCTTTTTCCATGAAGGGCAGCATCCTCAGCGTAAATACAACGGTCTCAAAGGGCCTGTGCTTCTGGTGTCCTGTCATGTTGGCTGGTAGCACAAGGCCACAGTAGGAAAGCATTTTGCAGGTAACCAAAATTACAGGTCCTTGGCACATCCACAGACACAGCTTAGCATATCCAGAAGAGTAGATATGGGGCTTGCCTTTTAGACAATCCTTCATAAGTAGTGCTCAGTCCAGCCCAACTTTTGATACATTTTAAACCAGTGGTCCCCACCCTTTTTGGCACCAGGGACCGGTTTCATGGAAGACAATTGTTCCACGGACTGGGGTTGGAGGGGGAGGGGATGGTTTCAGGATGATTCAAGCACATTACATTTATTGTGTACTTTATTTCTATTTATTACATTGTACTATATAAGGAAATAATTATGAAACTCACCATAATGTAGAATCAGTGGGAGCCCTGAGCTTGTTTTCCTACAGCTAGATGGATCCATCAGGGGATGATGGGAGACAGCGACAGATCTTCAGGCATTAGATTCTCATAGGGAGCGCACAACTTAGATCTCTCGCGTGCGCAGCTCACAATAGGGTTTGTGCTCCTATGAGAATCTAAGGCCACCACTGATCTGACAGGAGGTGGAGCTCAGGCGGTAATGCGAGCAGTGGGGAGTGGCTGTAAATACACATGAAGCTTCGCTCACCTGCTGCTGTGCGGCCCAGATCCTGACAGGCCACAGACCCAGGGTTTGGGGACCCCTGTTTTAAACACCAATGGATGTGAAGTTACACTCCCATACAAGCTCTAGACTGAGTAGAGAGCCAGTTCTTTACCTTGAGGGATTTCCAATGGACAAAGACCCCTAAGAACTTTGAACCTGCTGCAATTCAAAGCCCTTCTATTCTGTTCCTTAGAGATTGTTTTTTTTAAGAGACAGGGTCTCACTGTCACTCTGGCTGGAATGCAGTGGCGCAATCACAGCCCACTGCAACCTCAACCCCTCGACCTGGGCTCAAGTGAGCCACCCACCTGAGGCTCCCAAATAGCTGGGACTACAGGCGTGCAGCACCACACCGAACTATTTTTTAATTTTTTTCTTTTTTTTTTTTTAGAGGCAGGGTCTCACTGTGTTGCTCAGGCTGGTCTTGAACTCCTGAGCTCAAGCAATCCTCCCGCCTTGGCCTCCTAAAATGCTGGGATTACAGATGTGAGCTACTGCGCTTGGCCCCCTTAGAGACTTTTTTAAAGGGATTATTATAACAGACCATCTCTTTTAAACAAAATAATGTTCAGATGAGACCTTCAAATACTTTATAAACTATAGGTCTGTAGGGTTAGTTAGAGCTGGGAGCCACTTAACATGTACCAAAAATTGAAACTTTGGTTTCAGAAAATTTTATCTAACGCTTTTTTTTTTTTTCTTTTTTTTCAGTTGGAGTCTCTGTCGCCCAGGCTGGAGTGCAGTGGTGCTATCTCAGTTCACCGCAACCTCTGCCTCCTGGGTTCAAGCAATTCACCTGCCTCAGCCTCCCAAGTAGCTGGGATTACAGGCGCCCACTACCATGCCCAGCTGATTTTTGTATTTTTAATGGAGACGGGGTTTCACCATGTTGACCAGGCAGGTCTCAAACTCCTGATCTCAGGTAATCCACCCGCCTCGGCCTCCAAAAGTGTGGGGATTACAGGCATGAGCCACCAAGCCCAGCCTGATGCTCATTTTTCTTAATGCAATATTTTGAGCTCAGTGCCATTACCTATTAACACCACTCCACTTGTTAATTGAGACCTCAATATCCACCTACGGGAAAATGGCTTTCCCTCTACGCTCAGGAAGAATATTTTGTTCTTGTAGAGTGGTCACCGATTTGTTGACATAGAGTTCCTTCTCAGATAGTGTCAAAAATGTGGCATTTAGCATGATGTTAACATTGTTTTCTTATTCTAGGCCAGTATATTACATATACAGTATTAGGAATCTCAAAACCAGTGAGAACATTTTATATTTTCACATTTCTTCCAGTGGCAGTCAGTAAACACATTTTCTTCTGATGAAACCACTTCGTAACCAAATAAAGCTCAAACACAGGGGTAAAAGAACAGACTTTGAGCTATGTTCTTAAGACTAATACAACCAAATTATTTTTCTGTTCAAAGAATTTGAAAGTAACTTACATCCACATACTTAATCTAGTGCCAGAGTAGAATTGTAATCATGTGTTTAAATACCTTATGCCTGATACAGCAAATGTTGAGTATAATATGCTGATAAATAGAGGTATATGTAAATTATTTCCACAACTACCAAATATTAGCATTTGCTGTAATGGCTGTTAAATGAATAATGAAGAGAAGATAAGCATGTGATTAGTCGCCAAAACATAAAACTATTATCCAAAATTTCTTGTGAAGTTAAAAAAAAAAATGAGTACTATATTAGTTTAGTCTATTGATATATATCATTCTTGTGACTAAATGTAACTGAATTTTTATTCCTTTTAGAATAGAAATCAGCTCATGGGTCTTTGTGATTGTATTTTTTTTTAATTAAATAAAATTTACAATGTGCCAGGCGCAGTGGCTCACGCCTGTAATCCCAACTACTCAGGAGGCTGAGGCAGGAGAATCGCGTGAACCTGGGAGCTGGAGGTTGCCATGAGCCGAGATCATACTACTGCACTCCAGCCTGAGTGACAGAATGAGAGTCCATCTCAAAAAAAAAAAAAATTTTTCAATTCAACAGTGGTTTTGGCACCACTGTGTGCAAAGCATAGTAGGTCCTGTGGGGGAAGTAATGATGGAAAGGGGCCAAGCACTGCCTTAAGGAGATGCAGAACCTGGTGGGAGGAGAGACCTGCGGTGAATCCCCGGGTACAAGGCAGTACAATAGGTAAGCAGCGTGCCAGGTACAAAGCTCGGCAGGTACACGGCTGGCAGTGAACCTGGGCTCTGGGGGCTTGGGAGTAGGGGGACAGGAGTTTGGCATTCTCATTGGTAGAAACCGAATTTTGCTTGCTAGCTGTAATTCTGAAACTACAGCTTTACTGGTAATTTCCTTCCCTCTCAATCTAATAATATTACTAGAGAATTCCATCCCATGTTCAGTTCCATGTACTTCTTTATAAAGTCACCTTTCTTTTTTTCTTGTAGCTCCTCTCTCCTTTTTCCAAAACTTTGTATTCTTTCTTCCATATTTTTATCTTTCCTTTTCTGTGTTTTCCTTCTCAGGTAGAACATGGGATTTTGAATGCTGTATTTATTATTAGCCTGTCTTTGCAGAATTGCTTTCCCTGTGGTGAAATTCTATTCATCCTTCAAAGACATCACCTTCCCTGGAAAGACTTCTCAAAGCCCCTGGCTGAGTTACTCCCTCCTTCTCTGTTCTCAGAGCGCCGCATGTATACTCCTGCTATAAAACAGAGTAATTTATAATATGTCCCCAGCACCAGGAGCTTTGTAAAGCTTGTCCTGTTTTCGTTTGAATCCTTACCGCCTAAGGGCACCTGGCACCTCTGCAGAGAGCGCAGGAGTGAACGGAGCTGCCCGGTGAAGGCCCCTTGCCGTTGGGTGATAAGCACACGAGGGCCTCATCTCACAGAAGTTCCTTGTTTTGTCCACATCTCAGGGATGCTAGACGCAAACAGAATAAGCAATTTAAATAATAGTGAAATTTTCCCCAAAACTAATGCTTCAAATGTAAAGCAGTGCTAAATTTAGTCTTCCTAAACAAGAATGAGAGTTTTTTATTTTGTTCTTTTATGTTTTACATCATGATAGAAAATATATTGTATAGACTATTTTCAGAAATATGACTTGAAATTAGAGCCAACTTTGGTCACCTGTTTTAAACCAAATGAAATGATTAGTTACAGTTGTTGGGGAGGAGGGGGTGAAAGGGCAGGCTGTAGAACTGCATTGTGACAAAGAATGTTTAGATCAGACCAGGTTTCACTTGCCTTGGTAGGCATCTTCTCACAGCCAGTTGTGTGCATGACCATGACCCAACACAGGGATCTGTATGGTCTGGGACCTTTTGGGAGAAGGGACCGTGAATATATATTGAAGATCTCTGTTGTAACTAATGGAACTCACCTGGCTAAGATTATCAGATGCTAAGCTAAGCATGGTGGCATGGGCCTGTGGTGCCAGCTACTGGGGAGGCTGGGGCAGGAGGATCAGTTGCACCCAGGAGTTGGAGTCCAGCCTGGGCAACATAGAGAGGCCCTGTCTTTTAAAAGAGAGAGCGAGAGAGAGAGCTCTGAGGCACTTCTTAGGATATGTGGCTAGAGGGTTATGTGAGATTCAAGTAAGATACATTGAATCCGCCTCCAGCCTCCGAATGTTGAAGGCACTGGCTGGGCAGAAATTTTGTGCAGATCAGCATTTCCCACAGTATAATGGGTGTTACTGGGAGTGGGTAAGGTTCTGCGAATGAATCCAGGTCCCTAACTTTTCTTCTCACGTTCCAGGGCTTCTCCACTGCTTTAATATTCAAGTTTTCTTTGTGATTGTTTTGGGATTAAAGGAAATAAGATACTATGTTTCTTCTTCCTCACTTAGGACTAGTATTTTCAGGTAATACACGCTGGGAAATGCTGGTTCACATGTCGAATCTGATTGTCACCTGCTTTCAGCTTGCGGAAGCACAACTAGGCAATCAGAAGGCCCCCCCCAAATTTGCCAAGTCACTCTTTTGGGGTTTTTTTTTTTTTTTTTTTTTTGGTTTTTTTTTTTGCCTGCCGTTGATCATGTGGATGAGACCCTCTCTCAGGAAATGGGAGGCAGGGCATCTTCAGAGAGAAGGCAGTGAGGACAAAGTGGAGCCTCCGCATACTGAATGCTGGGGATGCGGCTTTGTGTGCTAATCCGTGGATGAGCGTTCTCTTAAGTATTCTGATAAATACAGAGTATCACACTATTGTGGCCTTTAATGCAGCGTGCACAATTTTAAATTTTTAGTAGGTAGTTAAGATGGAACTCAGTTAAGTGGGTCTACCCTACATTGACATGGTTGCTAAACACCCACAGGGAAGCTGCTGTTTGTTGATTCTGAACAGGGCTTATTGGATCTTGGAATTACAAACAATACTGAGGCCAAATACCTTCTTGCTCTGAGCATTTATGTATATGGAAAACTCAGCCTTGGACTTAGGCCAAGTAATAAAAGTTTCATGCAACTCAAAATGAAAGTGTGTTGCAGATTTCTGATCCCTGAGGTTTTAGTGCTAAAATACAAGTGGTGGAGAGTAAACTCCTTATTTCACCATTTGCAACCTGGTATCTACATACTTAAGGACAGCATCCAAACAGCAGCAGTTGCTGAGACCCTGGACTGAAGCAATTGGAAGATACCAAATTCAGAAAGAAAAGACTCCAGTGAGATATGTGAATGGTTTTGTTACCAATGCAGCAAATTCTTTCTTGTACTTCTTTGCACTGCTAGAAAATATACTGGCTCCTTTGATGTAATGACCCTCAATTGCCTGTCTTTTCCATGTCTCCTAAGCCAGGCATGTTCTCTTTAAGTGTCTGGAAATTGGCACCACCTCTGTGTGGCATCTTTATTTCTAGAGAATTTCCACAGCTGGGCTGTCCGGTCAAGCAGGCAGTTTTCCTTGGAGCTCTGCAGAGTGACTGCAGCTTACAGGAGTGACCAGGTTTCTTCAGCGGCAGTGTGCCCTGAAGGGAGAGATGTGATATTCCCTCAGGTGAAGACTCCTTTTGCCAATCCTGTGGCAGGAAGGAGAAGAGTCCAGTTTATATTATTCATCAGTTTATTCTGAGACTGCATTTTTTGACTTGACCTTCCATGTCTGTTCTTCTTGTGTGTTGACAGATCAATGCCAAGTGCCATTCTGATATTGTTTGGTTAGTATTAAGAAGAAAAAAGTGGCATGGTAACCAGTAACAATTTGTAAATGCAAATGTTTGCTCAATTTTATTCAGCCTCAAAGTCCTCAAGTTCTTTAAAGTAAAAATAAATCCTAACACACAAAACACCTACTGGATGATTCACAGGGATGTTATGGAAATAAATTATGTAATGCATGGAAATATTTTGACCTACTTGGAAGAAAGATGCTGTAACAAGTTATTTGTATTATAAATAGCCAAGCAAACAAACTTTGTTTCAAGACAATATGGCACTCCGATCAAAATAACTATCCCTAGTTATGTTACAGTGCGTGGTATTGTATTCCGGGTCTCATGCTGCTTACGGCATCCCAGCAGATGAAAGAAGCTAAGTGTATTTTCAAATTTATGGAATTTTAGACTGGACAAGACTTTAGAAATGCCCCTTCTCTGCAACAGGGAAAATTAAAGTTCTCCAAAGGGAGAAAGGGTTACCAGAATTTTTTAGTAAACACAGGCATGTGGTTCACATGCTCATCTGCATAAAAATTACATACAGCATTTGGAGCCCTTTAACTTCAAGAAGTGAAGTAAAGTTAGCTGGTGGGTTCCCTTGCCCTAAATTCAATCCAGTATTCAGGGATTCAGGGAACAGAGGCCCAGCTTGTTCCCTTGCTGTCCTTTCAAAACCAGAACTCTCGGAAGCCCAGCAAGCTTTTATGCTCTGTGGCCTCCCCGAATTCAGCCCTGCAGCCTTTTTTCGTTACCTCCCGGTTTGTAGCTTTCTTATAAATGGGTGAGGTTACTGTACACCTGAAATGTTCGGGGGTTGTTTGTGTGTGTGTTTGTTTGTTTGAGACACAGTCTTGCTGTGTCGCCCAGACTGGAGTGCAGTAGCTGGGATTATAGGTGCCCGCCACCACGCCCAGCTAATTTTTGTATTTTTACTAGATACACGGTTTCACCATATTGGCCAGACTGGTCTCGAACTCCTGACCTCAAGTGATCCATCCACCTCAGCCTCCCAAAGTGCTGGGATTACAGGCGTGAGCCACTGCACCTGGCCTTGAAATGTGTTTATATAGACTTTTTTTTCCTCCTGAATAGCCCAGTAAACATTCTGCCATTTCACATATTTTAGGAAGGGGGAGGGAGAATTGTTCTGCATTTTTGTGCTGAGTTCATCATCCTTCATGACGTGTCCAGAAGAAGGTAAATGACTGATATGTGTCCCCTGTTCTCCTTCCTTCCTTGCTCTTGTGTTGTTGCCAGTGACTAATAGCTGTTGGAAAGGGTAAAGTGAAAGTCATTTTCTTTGACTCCTATTTCCTATTTCCAATGGAAATTTTAATGAAGAGGAATTTTCATTGTTCATGCTTTATTTTCCCCCATAAAGTGGAAAATCTAGAATTAACTGATCTACCGTATGTAGTTATTCTCCATAAATTTTAAATAATTTAAAGGCCATGTCTTACATTATTGGCTGGTTCACACCTAATTTTAAAATAAAATTTAGAAAACTGTGTTCTGTAGTCTAATATTTAACTCCTAATACATGATGGAAGCTTGAGCTGGCTTTTCTGGTATGAGATCAGGCTCAGTCTGGTAGGTGGGGGAAAAAATAGGCCAGAAAACCTTTTCCACGTACATGGAGCTTTTATACATGGGCACTGTACTGTCACAGTGACACTTTTATACATGGGGACCTGTACTGTCACAGTGACACTTTTATACATGGGGACTGTACTGTCACAGTGACACTTTTATACATGGGGACTGTACTGTCACAGTGACACTTTTATACATGGGGACTGTACTGTCACAGTGACACTTTTATACATGGGCACTGTACTGTCACAGTGACACTTTTATACATGGGCACTGTACTGTCACAGTGACACTTTTATACATGGGCACTGTACTGTCACAGTGATACTTTTAGAAGAAATATGACCAGTTTCATAAGAGGATATGTAGATATGAGGAAAGTGTGTTTTTCCCCTGACAAAAGTAGTTTGTAGGACTCCACAAATGAAGCATGTGGTCATCTTTGAGTCTAGGAGCATGTGGAGGGAACTGCGGATCTTAGCTACAGCCACCAGTTCTTAGCCTTCAGCCTTCAGGGAACTGCACTGTCTGAATAGGTACGTCTAAAACCAAACAAAAAAGGAGCCAGGGACCTCGCTGCTGCTTGATCTGTATGCCTAACTGCAGACAAGCTAAATACGTTTCGTTTTATAGGTGGCCTTTACTTTGATAAATTGGTTTACACTTTGAAAAATCTTATTTGCAACAAAATGTCAGTGGCTATGAGGATAAATCCAAGTGATAGAGTTTAATTTTGATAAATTATAGGTTAAAGATCTTAAATGTTATTGAGCACCGGGAAGGACGCCTGGGCAGAAATACTCCTAAACTTTTCCTCTAGGGACTGAAAGGAGCATCTGCTGTAGAATGGTGACGTTTCTTTCTTTCTATTATTTTATTAATTTTTTTAAGACAGTGTTACTTTCAACAGACTCTGTAGAACCTGTCTCAAAACCTCCAGTTATATGAAACTGTGTCATGTTGTTTTGAATATACTTTTTTTGCACATAAATTTCATATTTATCTCAACAGATATCTTTCAATTGATTTACCATAATTTCTCTGACTGGTTTTTATTGGACATTTAGATTAGGACTTGAGTCCTACTTAGGGGGCTGAGTCAGAGGTTAGCCTAAGTCACAGGAGCTGGGGCTTTGGGAATTTTGTAACTGTGGAGGAATAAATTACTAGCGCCACCCACTCTGAGCCGTGGAGAGAGTTCTTCCCTCCCTCTTTGCCCTTATGTTACACCCATCTGTCAAAACTGCACCTGTGGATGTAATCAGACGTCTGCCTTTTCTGTAACTACACCTGGGCATCAACCACAGCTGGAAGACAGCCACCCTCTTTGGCAAATTGGTACCGCCACATTGGCCATTTCCAGCCTCAGCAGCCTTTTTCATTTGCTTGGCAAGTTCTGGAGTCTGCCCACAGTTTTCAAAATGACTGTCCCAAATGAGGCTCTTACCAAACCTCTTCACTTTTTTTGTTATAATTGTTTTTTCTGAGGTGTAACCCAAGAGCCACAACATTAAAAAACAAAATTGTCTTAGCTGTGTCTACTGACATTTTTTTTTTTTCACTTTGAACTTGTTTAACAAATATTTTTAAAACCTTGTGTTCTCTATTTTCTCGTGGGAATTGTACTATTTTGCTTTTCTGGACTATTAGGAAATATTCTTAATTTATTAAACTTCGCTAGTATTTTATTATTAACAAAGATATTTAAACCGTTAAGTTTCATCTAAGTATGGCTTTGACTAAATTCCAAAGATTTTATGCATTATCTTTTTCATTATTTTAAAGACACTTTCTTGGCCGGGGGTGGTGGCTCATGCCTATAATCCCAGCACTTTGGGAGACCGAAGCAGGTGGATTACCTGAGGTCAGGAGTTCAAGACCAGCCTGGCCAACATGGGTGAAACCCTGCCTCTACTCAGATATACAAAAATTAGCTAGGCATGGTGGCACAGTCCTGTAGTCCCAGCTACTCCAGAGGCTGAGGCATGAGAATCACTTGTACCAAGGAGGTGAAGGTTGCAGTGAGCTGAGACCACATCACTGCACTTGCAGCCTGGACGACAGAGCGAGACTATCTCAAAAAAAAAAAAAAAAGACACTTTCTTATGGTGTAATGAATTTCCTCCAAGGCCCAATTATTATTTATGACTGTACTTCCATGAATTTAGGGGTTTTTTTTCTGCCATATTTACTACATTGTGATCAATAAGTATATGCTGGTGTTTTTTTGTTTTGTTTTTGTTTTCGTTTTGTTTTGTTTTACTTTAAGTTCTGGGATACATGTGCAGAATGTGCAGGTTGTTCCATAGGTATACATGTGCCGTGGTGGTTTGCTGCACCTATCAACCCATCGTCTAGGTTTTAAGCTTCACATGCAATAGGTATTTTTCCTAATGCTCTCGCTCCCCTTGCCCCCCACCCCCCAACAGGTCCTGGTGTGTAATGTTCACCGCCCTGTGTCCATGAGTTCTCACTGTTCACCTCCCGCTTATGAGTGCGAACATGCGGTGTTTGGTTTTCTGTTCCTGTGATAGTTTGCTGAGGATGATGGTTTCCAGCTTCATCCATGTCGCTGCAAAGGACATGAACTCATTCTTTTTTATGACTGTATAGTATTCTGTGGTGTATATGTGCCACATTTTCTTTATCCAGTCTTTGATGGGCATTTGGGTTGGTTCCAAGTCTTTGCTATTGTAAATAGTGCTGCAGTAAACATAACGTGTGCATGTGTATTTATAGTAGAATGATTTATAATCCTTTGGGTATATACCCAGTAATAGGATTGCTGGGTCAAATGGTATTTGTGGTTCTAGATCCTTGAGGAATCGCCACACTGTCTTCCACAATGGTTGAATTAATTTACACTCCTACCAACAGTATCAAAGCGTTCCTATTTCTGGTGTTCCTAAGCTGGTGGGGTTTTTTGCAAAAATCACTGACATCCTAACAATCTTATCTACTCTCTGTAAAATTTGCTGCCTTGTCTCCTGTGATTATTCTAGCTTTCCAGCTTCTAGGTTGACCCTTCTTGCTCCCTCTCGTTTCATAGATCCTTCTCTGCCTGCTCTTAAATATTATGATTTCTCCAGGGCTCCTTCCAAGGCTAATGCCTCTTCCCATTCTATGGCTTTCATCAGAACAAGCTCTTCTTACCCCATGGTGTTGCCTCACACTTCCTTGTCCCTGATTTTCAGGTTTATTGCCAGTCTGAACCTTCTCACCTGAGCTCCAAAACTTTATTTCTGGTAGCCTATTGGACATGTCCACCTTGTCCCATTGTTGCCTCAAAATAAACGGTCTAAAAATATACTCATAGAGCCTTTGTCTTTATCAAATAAATACTTCTTAATCCAACCCCTCTTCTTTTCACCAGGGTTTAATTCCTCATCATATATCTCACCTGCTTATATGTGTTGATCTAATTGTATATACCCTTCCCCATTCTCTTCTCACACAATTTGAGCCCTCTGTACTACTGATGTTTCCTTATTGTGGTATATTACTGATTTCTATTATATCAATAGGTACTTTAAAATCATTAAGAAATAACAGTTATTGTAGTAATTTAGGAGGCATAAATTTCAATAACCAAAAGTAATTATCGTTAACATGCTGTCATATTTCCTTCTAATTTTTCCTACACATATATTTTCCATAATTGAGATCATCCCAAATATCAAATTGTATCTTTCACTTTTAAAAACTTAACAATGGGCCAGGCGCAATGGCTCACGCCTCTAATCCCAGCACTTTGAGAGACTGAGGTGGGCGGATCACCTGAGGTCGGGAGTTTGAGACCAGCCTGACCAACATGAAGAAACCCCGTCTCTGCTAAAAATACAGAATAGATTAGCTGGGCGTGGTGGCCCATGCCTATAATCCCAGCTACTCAGGAGGCCGAGACAGGAGAATCGCTTGAACCCAGGAAGCGGAGGTTGCCGTGAGCTGAGATTACGCCATTGCACTCCAGCCTGGGCAACAAGAGCGAAACTCCATCTCAAAAAAGAAAAATGTTAACAATGGATGGTGAAGTTAGATTCATATTCAACAACTTCCACCAAAACAAACTCCGGAAAGACCAGAGTTAAACATGAAAAATTAAGTTCTCGAGAACACATGGATGAATATTTGTTTAAATCTCACAGTAGGGTAGGCTTTTATACATATGAACAGAAGCCGTAACACAAAATTTGATACACCTGACCACACAAAAAGTGAACATTTCTACATCACAAAAATAAAAAGCACCATAAACATAGCCAAATGGCAACAAACCAGAATGAATATTGTAACTCTACACAAAAGGCTAGCTTCTTAAAGACCTCCTTACAAATCCATTCGAAAGACCAATCACTCAGTTAAGAAGAGGCAAAGGATATAAACAGAAGTACAAATAGACTTGGGACAATGTGGTGGACATCATACATAATGAGAGAAAGGCAATTAAAAGTAAAATGAAGTACTGTTTTTCACCTATTAGATTGATTAGCAAAGATCAAAAAGTTCGATGATGCACTGTGTTGGCAGAGATGTTGGGGACATAAACTTGTGCTTCCTATGAGGAAAATAGCCTTATAATGTATAATTTTTATAATATTTTGCCCAGTAAAATATTTATCTATCTTTGAACTATCAGTTCCACTTTAGAGAATCCATCCCACACATAGATATGCACGGGATGCTACCGTACGCAAGGATGCTGATTACCGCATTGTTTGTGGTAGCACAATTGGAGACAACCGAAACATCTGTTAATAAAGGGCTACCCGAATGAATTCTAGTTCATCTGTATAATAGGATATAACCGTCTTTAAAACTGGTCACCTTTATTTGTGTTATCAAATGATCACTAAGATAGATTTTCATTTAAAAGTTAAAAGTCTACAGTATGTTTAGAATGCTACCATTTGTGAAAGAAAAAAAATGTACACAAACAGATTTTAATATGAACCTAATGTCTCCAGAAAGCTGTAAAAGAAACTGACAACTGTAATAGCATCTAGAGAGAACTGGTTGTTTAAGGGACAGGAATGAGAGGGAGAATGATTTTCCACCTTACACCTTTTTTACCTGTGACTTTATGTTTTTTTAAAACATTTTTTTTTTTTTTGATTTGGGGTCTTGCTCTGTTGGCCAGGCTGGAGTGCAGTGGCACATTCTCGGCTCACTGCAAACTCTGCCTCCCAGGTTCACACCATTCTCCTACCTCAGCCTCCGAAGCAGCTGGGACCACAGGTGCCCGCCACCACGCCCAGCTAATTTTGTATTTTTGGTAGAGACAGGGTTTCCCCATGTTGATCAGGCTGGTCTCAAACTCCCAATCTCAGGTGATCCTCCTGCCTCAGCCTCCCAAAGTGCTGGGATTATAGGTGTGAGCCACAGCACCTGGCCTATTTTTTGAGACAGTTTGACTCTTGTTGCCCAGACTGGAGTGCAGTGGCGCAATCTCGGCTCACTGCAGTCTTCGCCTCTGAGGTTCAAGTGGTTCTCCTGCCTCAGCCTCCTGAGTAGCTGGGATTACAGGCATGCACCACCATCCCTGGCTAAGTTTTGTATTTTTAGTACAGATAGGGTTTCACCGTGTTGGTCAGGCTGCTCTCGAACTCCTGACCTCAGGTGATCCACCCACCTCGGCCTCCCAAAGTGCTGGGGATTATAGGCGGAAGCCACCGTGCCTGGGTGAAACATCTGTTTTTAAAGCTACATAATTTCATAATTTATGTAGCCAATTCTCTATTATTGAAAACTTAGGTAGTTTCTATTTTTAATGCTTATAAATCTAAAATGAACATCATTCTGTATATCTCTGCATATTTCAGGTTATTTCTGTAGGATAGATCCCTAAAAGTAGATTACTGGGTAAAATATTAAGAACATCAGTATCCATCCATTAGTATACTGTTTTCTTCACAGGAAGTACCAGTTCGTGCTCACACCAGCAGGGTGTACCTGTCCCTTTGTCTTTTCAAAAACTTCAGGTAATTTGGTGGACACAAAATGATGCCTCATTTAAATTTTCATTTGTCTGATGGTGACTGAGGCTGAACATTCACACATCTATATCTGTCTATTATATCACTCTCTGGTCTCTTGTGAGTTATTGTTTTATGCCACTTATTTACTGTGGTCTTATTGTCTTTCTACTCAATTTATATGTGCTGTTTGTATTCTAAGGATATTAATATTTTGTCATATGTTTCTAACTGGCTTAGATCTTTAAAGAGGAATAGGAGTTAGCCAAGAATCCAGCTGGAAAAGGACACTCCATGTGTGGAGAAATAGCAGGCCTCCAGGAGAGAAGACCCGGGAGACTGCAAGTCTTCCAGGATGGCCAGAGTTGGTGGTCCTTGCTGGAAGCTGCTCGATGGAGTAGGAGAGATGAGCAGGAATCCAGAGAGTCCTGTAGGCCATCCATGCCAATGCAGTTGATCGTTATCTCAAGATAATGGAAAACCATTTGGGAATTTTAATAGGGAAGTGTGTAATAGGTTTTATTTACAACTGCCCAAAAACCCGAAGCTTTGATCTCCAAAATGGATTTTCTCATGGTAATTTCACTTCCCACTGCACAAGCCTCCATTGGTTGCCCTCCTCCTTTTTAAAACAATTAAACTCAATTATTTCACCTAGTGCTTTTATTAATAGTTCTTTCCGTTGAAATGCTCTCATCCATTTGCTTTTCTGAAGACATGTTTGGTGCTGAACTATTTGTAGGAACACTTGAAGCAGAGTTGAAAGGTTAGATGACCTTTTTAAGCTTTGTGATGCCAGAGACAATTTTTTTAAATGCCTCTTCAAATGGACAACCACTCGGCTTTATACCAAGTACTTAACAAAGATTGGATGGGGGTTATCGACCTGTGGAGGAGGAATAGCCTAGGGTTGAAAATCACAGGCTCTAGAGTCAGCTGGGTTCAGAACCCAGCTCTGCCACTTACCAGACATGCGAGATCTTGGCCTACATTTTTTAAATCTTTCTGAGTTGTAGTTTGTGAGGATTAAATGAGATCAATATGTATCAGGTACTTAGCACACTGCTCTGTGCATGGTGTGTGTATCATTAATTGATGATATTCTTTTGTTATCCTATTGTACCCTTAAAACAGCAATGCAAATGACTGTGGAAAGCAGCCCTTTTCTTTGAAGATTTGAAAATAGGTATCTGAGGATGTGCTTATCTGTATTCCATTCGATATTAACTGCTTAAAGTTCTTTCTTTGTCCTTAAAGTATTCTTTCTCTTAACCTTGGAGTCCAGGGTTTTATAAGTAAATATCTTGGCATTGTCCTCTGGTTGTTAAATTTCAGTGGTGAGTCTTCTCAATTTTTTATAATCACTTCTGGGACATTTCCTTCCATTATAAATTTAATTGCCTATGCAGTTCAGTTTGTTCACACTTATTATTCATAGGTTATACACCTTTGCCCTATTCTGAAGGTTTTTTTAATACATGTTTCTCACCAACATATTTAATTTTTCCATGCTTTGTATTTGAATTTCTAGTTTGTCTTCTGTTTTCTTTGATTCAGTGTTATTGCTTCTGTCAGCCAGGTACATATTCTCTAGCATTCTAATCTTTCTTTTGTGTTTTCTCGTTTTGCTGTTCTTAAAAGTGGGCAAATGTAATATAACTTCTATACTTTTTTTTAAATTTACTTTAATAGTCAACTTACTGAGGAATAATTTATATACAATAAAGTGCATCCATTTTAAGTGTACAGTTCAGTGATTTGACAAACCTAAGGGCATGTGAAAACACCGCCACATTCAAGAGAAGGACCACTCCATTACCTCAAATCAGTCCCCTCGGGCCCTTTGTGTTAACTTGGAATGGCTTCTATTTCTTATATCATCTCTTTATCTACAGATCTCGTCACCCACCGAACCTGAGACCAGCACCCTAGTTATTCTCCACCATATTCCCAGCTCCTGGCATAATGCTTACATAGTAGGCATTTAGTATGTATTTCTTGAATAAATTCTAATTGTGAATTTTGTAATCATTGCCTTCTAGAAGTTGTTTTAATCTTTTTGCTGCAAACCCTTTTTTCATGGTTTTGTTTTCATTATTGATTATTGATGTTTTTCTTGAAGTTCTTTTTGATATTGCCTATGGTATTTTGATAAGCTCATTTATTCATTAAACATGTATTGAATATCTGCTCTGTGCCAGACACATACAGTGGTGAGCCAGAAAGATTAAAGTTCCTGCTACATGGGGCTTACTTTGTACCAGGAGCTCACATTATCAGAAAGCAGCTTTCTGCTCTTCTTCACTCTGTTACATACCTAGCGTCCGTGTGACCTTCAAATGATCCTTGAGCTTCCTCTCCATAGGCATCATGATCCATTTTGTTATACACCACACACATACACACACCATAACCCCAAGACTGTTAAATTACTTTGAGAGAGAAGAGCCTGAGCCAAGATTGGGACTGAGGAGTTGGAGAAGTAAAGGTGATTTAGAAGGGATGTGGAAAGTTAACATTGGAAGATTTATGATTGGTTGCATATAGGGAGTTCTGGGAAAGGAAAGAATTTAGGATGAGTCTCTTAAGTATTTGATTTGGGCAGTTGACTACATGAAGGTTCTCCTACCTGAGGAAGGAAATACTGGTCATCATGAGCACTTCAGTTGTTTTTAGTTTGTTGTTGTTGTTGTTGTTGTTGTTATTGTTTTTAGATATTGTCTTGACCCGTAGCCCAGGCTGGAGTGCAATGGCATGGTCTTGGCTCACTGCAACTTCTGCCTCCAGGTTCAAGCAGTTCTCCTGTCTCAGCCTCCCGAGTAGCTGGGATTACAAACATGCGCCACCATGCCTGGCTAATTTTTATATTTTCAGTAGAGATGGGGTTTCACCATGTTGGCCAGGCTGTTCTCGAACTCCTGACCATGTGATCCGCCCACCTCAACCTCCCAAAGTGCTGAGATTACAGGCATGAGCCACCTCGCCCAGCCGGGCACTTCAGTTTTGAATGTGTTCACTGGAAGAGTCTATATTTTAGTTGACAAGTCCAAAAGGCAATTGGGTATATGGATTTTGACCTCAGAAGGAAGGTCTGGACTAGAGAAATATTGGTAGCCAATGGCATCTATATGGCAGGTGAAGCCTTTGACAGGTGCAATTACTGGCAGAGATCTTATAAATAAGAAAAATGGTTCACATATGTGCCCTAGAGAATACAGCGTATAAAGGGCAGCAGAATGAGATGAGCCCACAAAGGAGCTTAGGAAGGAGTAGCTATGCCAGACACCGTGGCTCACACCTGTAATCCCCACACTTTGAGAGGCCAAAGCGAGAGGCTCCCTAGAAGTCAGGAGTTTGAGACCAGCCTGGGCAGCATAGTGACACCCTGTCTCTACAAAATAAAAATTAGCGGGTCGTGGTGGCGTGCTGCTCTATTCCCAGCTACTTGGGAGGGTGAGGCGGAAACGGTCATTTGAGCCCAGGAGTTTGAGGCTACAGAGAGCTATAATAGCGCCATTGCACTTCAGCTTGGGTGGCAGTGAAACCCTGTCTCTAAAAAAAGAAACCTAAAACTGATGGCCTGTGTATTGCAATGAGTGCTCTTTAGACATTAAGACTTGAATATGAAGACTTGACCTCCAGAAATTAACAAGTAACAATGTCATGGAGGCATGCAACACAGTATTGTCAGATGGCGTGGCCTCAAAGATGCATAGGGGTGAATCAGTGATCTGGAAGCAGCAGCAAGCTCCCGGAATACACCAGCACCCTCCTCTGGGCCCTGTGGAATATGGGGACATGCTAGAATTTAGCAGCTTCCCCTTGCACATTTCAGTTAAGGCAAGTAGGTGGAGGATGTGTCCTTCCAAGTCGTCGGAGGTAGATGAGTTTGCCCCACAGAGACCAGTAGAAAGGACTGAGCTTTTTATTGTTCCTAGGATACTTGAGTTAAGGTTGCAGAGGACCAAGAAAAGGCACGATGTGTTTATAGGATGGGTACACAGAGAAACCAGCACTTGAGATGCTGATGAAGATGACAGAAATGAAAGGCATTACATTAGCTGGTTTCCACATCACACATTGGATGCTAAAGCTGATAGGAGCCTCTAAGTGCTCAGAGGCTGTGATTATGGCTGCATTTGGTGTTTCTCTGAGGGGACAGAGTAAAGCAGAACCTCAAACACTAATGAGCTTTCGTTACTGCCTGCTGTGTTGCTGTGCAGCTGGGAAATTGGAGTGAGTGGAGGAATCTCAGAAAAGAGTATATAATGCTTGCAATGGTAAAAAGAACCTGTGGGCACTTGAGATCTAATGACAGAATGAAGCAAAGGCTGGGGTGGAGAAAGAAAGCCCAATGGGAGTCTCCTGCGCAAAGAAGCATCAAGAAACTGCCAAGCTTCAGGACAGTGGAAAGGACAGTGTGTGTGAGAACATCATCACCTCGCCGTTTCTGTGGATGTGGGGCTGCTGCTTTGTATTTGGTTGTGTTGCCCTTTGTGTGTTAGTTTTTCATGCTGTATTTCAGACAGCGCCTGACTTATTAGGATCATCCTAATGCATGGCATTGTGTAACAGCTAGCTGCCATTTTCACTGCAACATCTGCAAATTTTTCTTTGAAATGTTCTTGCTCAGTGGTATGGTCAAGAGGCTGATAGCCAGAATCTGCACAAAAAAAAAAAAAGAAAGAAAAAAGAAAAAAAAAATGGTAAAACCCAGGGCAGGGCCAGGATTGAAATAATTGATGATTAGCCCCCCCCACCAAATTTGAAGATTCACTCAAATTTGTGATGACTTTCACCAAGCTGTGATCATTTGAAATAAGAATTCTTACAACTAAAGAATCAACTGTTCATGCAGTAGGAGTTTTGCGTTTCTGAGCCAGTGAAATATTTTCCCTCAGGGCAAAGAATAACACTTGGTGCTGTAAGTGGGGCAGAAAGAGCAAGACAGAGAGGAGGGAACCATTACAGCATTCATCTCAAAAGTGCATCGAAAATTTGAATCATGTCTCTTGATTGCTTTAGACACATCGAAGTCCAAGATCTAGAGCTTCTTTTCTTTAGGTAAGGACTTTGGAGAGCTGGGGAGACAAACAAGAATACATAGCAGAATATCCGGACCCTGGACCTTGAGCTCAGTTGATATAAATTGTTGAGTGTTTTAAGCTATTTTCTCATTTCCTTAAACTTTGGAAGACCTTAGGTCTTTACATTCCAAACAGTACTCCTTTTTTCCTAGCTATTCTAAGGTAGTTACTAGCTTTTAGAAAAATGAGTTTAGCAATGACTACTGTTGCCCATTTTGTTTGTCCAAGAAGCCCATGCAGCATACGAAATGAAAAATTGAAACAATAGATGATTCCTGGAGGTAAATTCATGTTGTAAACCAATTTTGCCTATGGAACAAATATTAGAATTAAATTATTTTGTCCCCTCTTTGCTGCCATCATTGCCAAAAGAGAAACTGCTTTAGAGGAGTGTGTGGGTGTCAAGAAGAACAGTGATACTGTGTTATATAAATAGCCATTAGGCAATGCAAGAAAGTGTGCCAGAAATTGCTGTTAATTTACCTAGCTGCCATCTAAAATCTTGTTAGATTAGCAGCTGCACCTGAGGAGAGTCTGTATCTGATGTATTCTATTTGTAAAATCCTCCCATATCCCTTTAGAAGTGAATGAGCCCCAGTTATGTAGCAGCTGCTAGTACATGGATTCCATGCTCAATCACTGTAGCCCTTTAGGATTGATACTGAGCACCCAGCAGCTCCTCTGAAATACTCCAGCTGGTTCACAGAGGGTTAAGATCAAAGTCTCAGCAGTGTCTTACATTCTGAAAGTACCAGTTCCTAAACTCTTCCCTTCTCCTTTATGATTCCTAATATTATAAGATTTAGTTTTACTCTTGCTCTTAAATGCAAATAGACTGACATTTGAATTGTTTAATGTAAAATGCCTTTTTACTTTAAAAAACTTGATCTAAAACAAAATTTGTCCTTTTTAAGATAAAGTTTCCCAATAAGTTGTATGAGCTCCCAACACCCGCTCCCCGCTGCTCCCAAGGAAATTGATATTCCCTTCCTCTCATTTCTTTGCCTATATTTCCATTCTTCTATTGCTCAATATTACCACCGGCATCACATGGATTCTTTAACCGGTGCTCAAGGTTAAAAGCAGAGCAGTCTGTGATCATTAAGACTGGAGAGCCAGGCACTATGGCGTGTACTTGTAATCCTAGTTCCTTGAGATGCTAAGGCAGCAGGGTAGCTTGAGCCCAGGAGTTTAAGACCAGCCTGGGCAACACAGCAAGTCCCCATCCCCCCCAAAATTTTTTTAAATTAGCCAGGCATGGTGGTGGGTGCCTATAATCCTAGCCACTGTGGAGGCTGAGGCGGGAGGATCACTTGAGCCCAGGGGTTTGTGATTGTAGTGAGTTATGATCATGACACTGCCTGTGCAACAGAGGGACACCCCATCTCTAAAAAAGAAAAAAAAAAATAGAGAAAATGGTGTCTCACATGTCTGACTCAGTCTGCTTCTCCTTAGTCTTGTGCCTTTCATTCTGGAGTAGATGGGGTGGAGCTAGAGATAGACCATAGCCATCTGAGTGTGGGACTATGTCTAAGGACTGCTGAGTTGTCTGTTGTGGCTAATTATCCAGACCACTCTACCTTCTGTAGACACACTATGGTGTGACTGTAAAGATGCAGGACTAAGGAAGGCAAGGTTATGGCATGAGGAGAGGGAATACTAATTGCATTAAGGCGTAACAAGTGTTAAGAATAGCTTTCATTTATTGAGTCTTTCTATATAACAGGCTTTGGGCCAAATTCCAGACCCATGTTATAAAGCCAAATTCTCCCAGCAGCACTTAGCATTATTATGCCTTTTTGACAGATGAGGAGACATGGCCTTTTGTTAAAAAGCTTGCCCAAGTTCACACAAACAGTAGGAGCTGGAGCAAGGCTACAAACCCAAGCCTGTCTGATCCGCAAGCCTTGCTGTGGAACTGCTGTCCTGTACTGCAAGTGATCTGTCTGCTTGGGGGTGGGTGGTAGGCGTGTGCACTTTCAAGATGGAGGAAAAGAAAGCATGTTGGCCTAATTCCACAGGTTCAACTGTGGTGGGATCCTAATGTGGACCACAGAAAGGGAAGTGAGAGCCAGAAGATGGGACAGGGATTGGAAAGCATAGGTCACTATCTGGGTACATGCAAATGTGATCATCATTTAACCTCTGAATTTTTTTCTTCCTTTTTTAAAGACAGGGTCTTGCATTGTCGCCCAGGCTGGAGTGCAGCAGCACAATCATGGATCACTGCAGCTAACCTCTGAATTCTTGATTTATGTCTGTACACTAAAGGTTCAATTATCCATGTAAATGGAGTGAAGCCAGATGTGAATAATGCTAAAGAACCAATAATCTAAGGAACTCTTCAGTAGCAGTTTGCCATTTGTATGTGGCTTGTTGAGAGTAGATTTATTTTCCTAAATCTGTTTGCTTAGTTATCCCAGAATGGTAATGGATCTGCCTGCGCCACGAGCAGAGATCAAAGTGGATTATCCATAGGGGAAGATTAGACAGTTAATTCTAAAGGAAAAGCTTTTAAATTCATTTGAAAGCATCGTCTCAGACACGCTGACACCTCTTCTTTTTTTTTCCTCTGAATTCATTTAGAACATATGCTGTCAGGAGGATAAGAGATGCCTTCAGAGAAAATAAAAATGTGAAGGATCCTGTAGAAATTCAAACCCTAGTGAATAAAGCCAAGAGAGACCTTGAAGTAATTCGTCGACAGGTAAGATAGTTCAATGACGTACTGGTTTTTCATTAAGAGCTTTAAACTTTGACATATCCCCCTTGCTTAGACAGCAGTGCTTTTGGTGTTGGTGATTTACAGAGCAGGATCATGAAACTCTGTTCCTTGTACTAATACAGACATGTAAAGGTGAACTCTCATATTTTCAGATTCAAGTTGAACTTAAAATATCAGCTTTCCAGAATTTCCAGGAAGTGTATCCTTCTGGAAAGCTGATACTTTAAATATGAGAAACTTCTGCATTACTTTTATTGAAAGCTAAGTTTTTATAAGATGTATTGCACATGTATACTTGGATATATTTCAGAGTATAAATATATTCTCCCTTTCCTAGTATTTTTAATCACAATTCGGGATAAACAGAACGTGGCCCTTTTCTTGAAGACACCATCGTGGGTGAACCTGAATTACGTTGCCACATGGGCGGTGCATCTGCAGGTGCAGATGGTGTAAAGTCAGCTGCTTGGGTGCTGACCCCATAAAGGACCCTGGAGGGCGTGTTTTCATTTCGTGGAAGTGCCAAGGATCACCTTGTGCTTCCTTTTCTCATTCTCGTCAGGCGGGTGCAGCTTTTCTCATCCTCGTGAGGTGGGCGGGGCTTCTCATTCTCGTGAGGCGGGTGGAGCTTTTCTCATCCTCGTGAGGCGGGCGGGGCTTCTCTCATCCTCGTGAGGCGGGCGGGGCTTCTCTCATCCTCGTGAGGCGGGCGGAGCTTCTCTCATTCTCGTGAGGCGGGCGGGGCTTCTCTCATTCTCGTGAGGCGGGCGGGGCTTCTCTCATTCTCGTGAGGTGGGCGGGGCTTCTCTCATTCTCGTGAGGCGGGCGGGGCTTCTCTCATTCTCGTGAGGTGGGCGGGGCTTCTCTCATTCTCGTGAGGCGGGCGGGGCTTCTCTCATCCTCGTGAGGCGGGCGGGGCTTCTCTCATCCTCGTGAGGTGGGCAGAGCTTTTCTCATTCTCGTGAGGTGGGTGGAGCATGTGCAGCGGCTTGATCTCCTGGGCGGTCTGATAACATCCCCAAGAGTAATTAGAACGTCAGAGGTTGAAGTCACTGTCCACCGATGGGTTTTCTTGCTCTCTAAATAACACCCTTTTCACTGTTTCTCTTGGACTTAGCAGCAATCACACAATAAACTCCATTTCTGCTTCCATTCGTGTTTCTCTTTTACTTGCAGGAAATTTGTTTATAAAGTATGGAGGGGGAAACCCTTTACCATTTCTGTAAGTTATGCTGTACTGTTTTGCGAGGGCTTCTTTAGCATCATCAGGAGATGCCAGCTTGGCTGATATTAAATTAGATAATAATCTTTCCCTGACCCTTCTTCATGCTTGACTCTAAACAGAATTCAAAAAAGAAGCAATATTTGAAACTATAATTTGCAATTTATGTCAAGATTAAAGGTCTTGTTATATTGCCTACATAACAGTTCTTTCTAGAATAGCATTTTGGATTCTCATAACCACCCTTGAGTTCTACAGCTATTTAGTAATAGAATAACTGCCACACTCAGACAGTCCTGGGAAATGATCTCTAAAGCCAGAGGATAGTAGGGTACTCAGAAAAGAAACTGATCTGTACATTTATATATATTTTTAGAGTGGCATTTACGTGAGTAAACATTTTGAAAACTCTAGAACAATGGTATTTCCAATCACCAGTGGTTGAATTTTATGAGATCCTTTAGCAGTGGAGCATAGAACAAGCAGCTGAGTTCTTATTTTGCATAAACGCAGAAAGATTTTGTTCTTTGGCACTTTCTGTGTGTAGAGGTTGGCAAAACAGGCAGGTTTTATCTTTAGCGTAAAATTATACAGAGTATAAACTGCTTAGAAAAGAGGGATTGTAAATAATCTGTGCCATCATTTCTCCTGCTATATCTAATTGTCTGTGTCACTTCTTGGTTTGAAATGCTCAAACCACCCTTTCAACAAAAAACAAAAACAAAAGACTAAACTGGCCCTCATCTGACATCCCAGTGATTCCCCCTCCCCCCAGGACAGACTCCCTGGAGCAGTGGCATGTGCAGGGCAAGGGCGCCCTCCCCAGGGCAGCCTGTCCACTGCACCTTCCTGATGGAGAATACACACTGCGGGGCCAGGGCTTCCACGGCGACCTTGCAGAACAGCATGCTGTCACCACCTCAGGGATGAAAGCGTTCTCATCCCTTCAGAGAACCACTTAGACAGCAGCAGCTAGGAAGTTTCTACTCACTTCCCTTTCATGTCAAGACTCTTCCTGAATCCACATGCAGCCTTTACCGTAGTTAGGGTATAAGGCGTAGTGGCCCCCCAAGCCATCTGGCTGCAAGCTGGCATAAGGTGCCTTTGGACTAACAGCCTATGGTGAGGTGGAGAGTCTGTATTTTTGCACACTGTCCTCTGTAACTGGCTGCTGTAGTAGCCTTCTGACCTGTCCTCCGGGTGCCCCCACTACCACTGCACCCCACACACGGTCTGTTTTCCACACACCACCATCACAGTGATCTTTTTCAAAAGAAAGATTGGGCCACTGCCCCGCTCAACCCCTTCCAGGCTCTTGCTTCATGGCACCCTAACATAAAACCTGAAGCCCGTCTGAGGTCCCCAGAGGCCCTCCATTGCTCTCCTCTCCCTCACTCTCCCTATTTCCATGAACTTGCTCCCATCTCAATGCCTGTGCACCCCCTACCTGGAGGAGTCCCTCCAGACGTTCCTGTAGCTCCCTTCCCCTTCCACCCAGGCCTGTGCTCAGATTTCATCTTCCCATAGGGGCCCCCCTGGGATCACACCATATAAAACAGACTCACTGTCTCTCCCCTGCCCTGCCTTAGTTTTCCTGACAGCACTTATCAGTACCTACTATGACATTACTTGTGGCCTTGTCTGTTTTCTCCCTCTTTTGCAAGACAGCAGGGGGCATGAGGACAGGGATCTCCCCTGTCGTTGTCATCATCTCCACTGGGTGGGGAAGAGCATGGACTCTGGGGCCAGCCCGTCTGTGTTCACGTCCTGACTCAGCCTGCTAGCTATGTGACCCTGAGCAAGATATTTAACCTCTCAGCGCCTAATGCAAACTGCAGATGAAAGTAAGCCCTACTTTATGGGTGGTAGTGAGGATCAAGTACCCTAACATATGCGAAGCCCCTGGGATAATGCTAGCACATAGTAAATGTTGTGCAAATGCTTGCTGTTATTATCCACAGGATCGAGAACATCCCATGTAAGAACATCCTTACTAAGAGCTGGCTCTTAGTAAGTTTTCACTGACTGACTAAATGCATGAAGTATATTCCCTGAGGTCATACACCTCAGTCACGGGGTCTATACCACCAAAATCAGGGTGTCTTTTTGGCCACCCGCAGTCTCCCTCCTGAAGGAATGAACCATGAAAGGAATATGGAAATCTGATGGGGATCGTGACATATTAACCTTCATGGAGTTGTGATAGTCTTCATATCAAGTCTCTCTTCCACTTGATGATTTGGACTCCAAGCCCCACCTGCCCAGGTGCACATGGATCCCAGCTTCACGGTTCCACCAGTGAGGAAGCCCACAGCCACTTTTCCAGCTGCCAGACATGCACACCGTAAAGGCAGTGCTCACACTGAAATTCTCCACCCGCAACCCTTACCCGCTCCCCCTGCTTTCCACTCATTCTTCAGAGGGTGGCTTCTTCAGTCACGTGAGTCCTCTGTGGTGCTAATGATACCCCCCACCCCTGGTCCCATAACCCTGGTAAATTTTGCTTTTTAAAATAAGTCTGTGGACAAAAATGATCTGGTTTTCTGGGTAGAGAAACCGAGGTGCAGGAAATCTGGAAGCCTTGTCTAAGGTCACATGGCCTGGCATGCGCCCAGCTCTTCTTCTAGCTCCTTAGAGCAAACTCAGAAGTTCAAGGACATGGGCTCCTGAGTCAGTAGAAACTGAAGGATAGTCTTAAGTCATCCTCCCGTTTTGTTCTGATAATATTTAAGGACCACTTCAACTCTCCTCAGAGGTCATTCATTCTTCCTTTGTTGTCCTTAATGTGCAAGATCTTCGTCTTCATTGTGGCAACCCTGAGGGATTCTAGATACATCAGCCTTTGTTAGCCTTCACCCAGTGCTTAAGGATTACTCTCATTCCAAGAAGTGGCAGCTCGTTTTTCTTTCGTGATAAGCAAGTCAGCCTCCTTTTGCTCATTTCCCATGATTGTGGCCCACTCAGTAGAAGCCAGACATACACTTGTTCTTTCCTTAACATTCTTGGACCACATCTTCCCTGGAAAATTACCATCCAGTCTGTCAGTCTCAAATCTCTTTCCAACTTCATGCATCGTGTCATATCCCAGAATTAGCAGAGGCATTCTTCTACCTTTTGATAAAATGCTGTTATTTCCATATAAGATGATTCTGTAAAGCCAGCTGACCCTGAAAGCTCTCCCTCTCTGCTGAAAGCAAGTTCTGGGCTAGCCCCCATTAAACCTAATTTCCCTGTCTGCCCCCCGGGTGAGATCAGAAAGATTTGAGAGGCCTTTTATGTCCAGACTGGCTGGAGCCAGAAAGAATGGACAAACCTGGGTGGTTTGTAGGGTTGGGCAAATAGCTCTCAACAGTCTGAGCAGCAAAGAAGCACCAAAGGATTTCTACCCCAGACAATTGACAAGGCTTCTTAGATGTTTCACATCAGAAACAGGAGCAAAAAGGCAGCCCGATTTTGCTTTTGTCTTTGTACTTTTCTCCATTTTGCTGTTCTAAATAAAGATACTCCTCTGGACCCTATTTGCAAGGCATTAGTTAGAATAACTATCAGTAAACTGCCCTGGCTTATAGGTAGTTCTGCAGTATGCCACTCCCCTTTGGTTTTTAACTCTAATGTACCTTGTTTTGTGTCACTATTTCCTGTCTGTTAGCACCTGCTCTTCAAGCATCTTCTAGAGACTTGCAGCATCAGCATCACTGGGGCGCCTTCCTTCCCTGTATAGTTCATAGAGGTTTAGTGTTCACCAAAGAGAAAATATTTTCTAAGCATTTTCAAATAGAGTTGTAATCTTTGTTGTAGAGCTAGCTTCATAGCCTCATGTCTAGAGAAAACAAAGTAAAAGAGAGCGTTGTGGCCAGGCGCGGTGGATCACGAGGTCAGAAGATCGAGACCATCCTGGCTAACATGGTGAAACCCCATTTCTACTAAAAATACAAAAAATGAGCCGGGTGTGGTGGCAGGTGCCTGTAGTCCCAGCTCTGGAGACTGAGGCAGGAGAATGGCATGAACCTGGGAGGCGGAGCTTGCAGTGAGCCGAGATCGCCACTGCACTCCAGCCTGGGCAACAGAGCGAGACTCCATCTCAAAAAAAAAAAAAGAAAAAGGGGAAAAAAAAAAAGAGAGAGAGTGTTGGGAATGGGAATGGGAAACAGGAATGGGAATGCACCAGATTCTAATGAGATTCCCCTGAACCACATGAATTAAGATCATGATTTCAGGAATATTCAGCAAAATCTAAGTATTTGGATGAAAAAATATATTGTTATTATAGTACATAATTGTGCAGTAAGAAGATAACTGGATGTGTTCCAATTCTAGATAATGGTAGGGTTTTGGAGTCGTGCCCATCTTCCCATCAGCTTTTCAGGGGTCACTGTTTTCTACCACAGCAGCTGTTCTTCAGCTAGTGCTTTTTTAGTTAAGCAACTCAAAATAGTGGATGTGTTACACTCAAGTTCAGAATCTGCAGTTGTAAGAGATTAAGAGCAGACACCATGTACAACCATTAAAGATTATTGGAGAAGGGGTTAACATTACACGTAATATCCATTTTTGTTAATGTCAGTGTGAGATGAAGCATTTTCAGTGTTTCTTAGCTTACACTTTATTTTTCCTTTTGTAGAATACTAAGCAAAGTAATTTGGTGAATTTATTGCTATTTGGGGTAGTGGTAGTTGAGTCTCTGAAACCATACTTATTTTTACCTTTATTTGCTATTATATGGTTCAGTCTTTGAATGTGCTGTTGTGAAATTAGAAGCTAGTGAATCATGACCAGGCCCTCTCTCATTGTCAGTCACTGCAATATCCACTCCAATGCCCTAGATGGTGGTTAAAACTTGAATGAAAGTAACAGCCTGAGAAGAAGTAGGTATGTTTGAGGTCCTTTGTGGGAAAACACATAGTGCACCCTGTATCTCTCCACTTGTATGCATTCAACTTAAGTATTGTTAATATTTGATAATTTGAGAGAATTTATAAAATTTATGTGCCTATTGTTTTAGTGGAATAAAGGGAAGTCAGTCCCTATCTAAGGGACATTTAAAATACATGAAAATAATTATATACTATTCACAATAGCCAAAAGGTAGAATCAGTCCAAATGTCCAACAATGAATGGATAAACAAGATATGGTATATACATACAATTGAATATTATTCAGCCTTAAAAAGGAACAGAATCCTGTTACATGTTACAATATGGATGAACCTTGAGGACTTACTAAATGAAATAAGCCATACACAAAAAAATACTGTATGATTCCATTTATATGAGGTGTCTAAAGCAGTCAAATTTGTAGAAATTCAAAGTAGAATGATGAATAACAGGGGCTGGAGGAGGAGAAAAAGGCAAATTGTTTAATTGGTACAGAGTTTCAATTTGGGAAGATGAAAAAGTTCTGGTCATGTTTCACAACAATGTGAATATACTTAATACTGCTAAACTGAACGCTTAAAAATGGTTAAGATGAGAAATTTTATGGTTTGTGTTTTTTCCACAATAAAAACAAACCCCTTCTTTTTCAAAATGAATTATAGCCAGTCACTGATTTTTTTTTAATTTGGAAGAATGAAATTAAATTTTTCAGACCCTGGTATTTAGGGATAGGAAGCTTAAGTTATTGGAAGCTTGAACCTAGTGAATTTATATCTGTGAGCCCTGTGTTTTCTCATCTGTAAAACCAAAGGATTATACTGTAATTTCTAAGGCTGCTGCCAGTTCTAAAATCCCATGGTTCAACATTCACATAAATATCTGTCCCCTTCTTCTCTGTTTAGAGAAACTACTGATACATGTTAGACTGAAATACTCTGTGCCCGGTTTTCCTTGGCCGTTTTTCACCAAGAACTTAACTCTACAGAGTTTAGGCTGCAGATGAACAAAGTTATATGCCAGCTATATGTTTATATCATCATAGATTCCATAGACTTCTCTTCATCTAGCCTTTCTGTTAGAAGGAAACGCAGAAAATTGAATTATTTCATTCATGTTGTTAGCACCTCTGCTGTTAGCCTTCTTCCTTCCTGGTAGAAGATATGTTACCAGTACTAGAATATATCTCTGATCAGACAGTTTCTTCCAAAGAAAATGAAATAACAGTTGAAGAACAATAATGTAATAACTGATAGACAAAGAGAGATTTAAATGCTTTTCCCAAGCCCCATCTTAAGTTTATACTACTGTCTTGGTTTGACTTCTCCCCGTTCCCCGGTTGGCTTCTCAGCTATGTTCCACATCGTCTTCTGGATAAGTGACACACACTGTATAGTTTACAATTCCGTTGCCCATGGTGTCTTTTCCTAGATATTTACTGAGCACCCACTCTATGCCGTATAATTATGAAGTGGGGAGTTAACATGGAACTATGAGGTCCTTCAGACCTTGTAGAAGTTCTGTCTCATTTTGACCCTTCGGGGACATAGCACTCTTCCCACTTCTAAATGTCCCATCTGTTCACTCATTTAATAGAACCGGGATAAAGTTTAAAAGCATACCCCAGCAGTACTTTCCCCTATACCTTTATAGATCAATTATGATTAAATCAAGGGATCAATCTACATATTTAAAAAGTAATAGTAGGCTGGGTGCAATAAAAATGTAATAATAGGCTGGGTGTAATAAAAAAGTAATAATAGACTCAAACTTGTAATCCCAGCACTTTGGGAGTCCAAGGTGGGTGGATCACTTGAGGTCAGGAGTTCCAGATCAGCCTGGCAAACGTGGTGAAACCCCATCTCTACTAAAAATACAAAAAAATTAGCCAGGTGTGGTGGCAGGCACCTATAATCCCAGCTACTTGGGAGACTGAGGCAGGAGAATTGTTTGAACCTGGAAGGTGGAGGTTGCAGTGAGCCAAGATCACGCCACTGCACTCCAGCCTGGGCAACAGAGTGAGACTCCATCTCAAAAATAATAATAATAAAATAAAAAGTAATAATAAACCCATCAGAGGCAAAGGAGATTTAAATATTCTGTCTTGGACTGCAGTAAAAATCCTCAGGAAAGCAACATGAATTTACATACAAAGACCAGAACTGCCCCCTAAGTGAACCCTTTATCTTTTGGATATAAGAAGTTTTTCCAGATGAGTGGAAAATTCCCCAGCCCCCTGTCGAAGTTTAAGAATGCAAGGCAATGAGACAGTTTGTTTAGCTTTATAGCTTGGCCCCTGTATGACATTCATTTTTTCAATCTACTTAATATATAATTCCTCTGCAGCCATAAAAAGATGTCTTCAAATAGGAATTTAAACTAATTTCCTCCCTGCTTTTTCTAGAAATTCTAGTAAATCCTCAAGTCTGGGCAACAGCATTCCCATAGTCGGCGTTCCTGTGGAAGGAATGCCTCTCATTTGGTTGGAGATTGCCTGTTAGTTTTGCTTGATTTCTCCAAGGATAATGTGCATTAAACAAGATTCCATTTCCTTTCTAAAAGAAGCCTGTCTCACCATGCGTCTTTCATATACAACAGTTGTCCTTGAGTGTATTTCCATGTGCTGGAGAGCTCCCGAAGAAGGCAGCAGTAATGCTCTGCGTTCTTCTGCAAGAGTTTCATTTGGGAATTTTTATTATGATATCCATCCTTCTCCCATTTAGTCCTCATATCATTCACTGTGGAATTCCTTGAGGAACTGTTTTGATGCTGAAGCACCTAAAGTGGAAACAGATATTATTAACTCTGGCAGAGAAAGCACATTGGTCTCAGAGGCAAGAAGCGGAAGTTCTCAGCTCAGATGGTATTTTACCTCATGATCTCGGGCAAGTTGCCTGTTTGCCTAATTTACCACATCTGTAAAGAGTCACGTTTATGATGGTGGTGACAGCAGTGGTGATGTGTGCTTGTCAGTGCTGCTTCCTTGCACACACACCGTGCACCACACACTGTACTCCACACTTTAAATATGTGGTCTCAGTGTCTCCTAAGAGAAAGGAACTCTTATCCTCATTTTTTTAGGTGAGGAAATTCAGACCTGGCATTCTGGAGTAATTCTCCCAAGGACACACAATTAGGAGAATGATGGGCCCATATGCACTCTCGCTTGTTAGTCAGCTGTCAGAAGAGGGATCAGATTATGGGTGGCCTTACCTTGACAGAAGGAAGACAAGACATTGAAGATGAAAGACAGTGGCAAGATGCAGGCTTCCTTTTTCTAATTGTTCATTTAGAGCTCTTATTAGAAGGTAACAGCTTACCCTCTGTAGGCTCATGAGTAGCTTGATCCCTAGAGGCCTGGCTCCTTTATCATTTATCAGAAAACACACTGTCTCTCTGCCTTCAAAAGAAAAAAAATACAAAAACTACACTCTGAAAATGTGAAAGTTCAACCACCTTATTTAAGAAGTATTTGCTCAGAATTTCCCTGTAGATCTGAAGGCTGCAGCTCCAATTGTGCTTTTCCAGGCACGCTGTCACTGAAGTACCCTTAAGTGGAAGCTTTCTGATGCCTCACTGCTTGTCTTGTCCTTTCAAGTAATCAAAGTTGACTCCAGTCCTGCTTATGCAGACCTTCTCCCAAGATGACAAAGGAAGAGTGTCACATCTTTTAGGAAGGACAATCCAAGGGGCTCCCCCTTGTTTGTGTTAATTTGTATTTCTGTATCGCACCCTCTGAGGTGGCAGGGAGGTGATGACCCCTTGCCCGCTGTGTATATGAGGGCATGCACTCATTTCCTGAGCCCTTGATAGCTACAGCTGAATTTTCTTTTCGGACTGGTTGGATTTCACCTGTGTATATGTGAAGGCTAGTTTCATCAGTGCTGTTGGGAAGATCTCTCCTAATTGTACATCTATCAGTCTAAAAAACGGCGTGACTTTTTCCTCCCTGAGATGTAATAGGAGTGGTGAATAAGAGAAGAGGTTTTGAGCAAGATACACCTAAATTTAAATCCTAATAACACTTACTCAGTAGCTGGTATCAAGTCTCTCTAAAGTCATGTCAAATACCAGAGCCAAATGATGTGTCAGAAATTTTGTATCTTCCCCAGTCTGGTAATTAAAGCTGCGATTTCATGGATTGGTCAGTTATGAATACTGAAAAGGCTTTAAGAATTCTCTAACATGTGGTACCAGAATGACCTTCGTTTGATTAAATAATGCTAGTGTGGAATTAAATCAGTATTTTACATATCTTTCTTTTCCCCAAACATTTCCACTTCATCCAGCCTAAGAAGCACTTTTCTCCCCACTCCTCCCGCCTCCTCAGTGGAATAAAAATAGCACCACCCTGAAGTCATAAGGATTCCCCTTCAAAGTCTGTCACAAGTTAATGATAGCATCACCACGAAGTCCTCACCTCTAGGCCTCACCTGTAAACAGTGAGGAGTTGAGCATATTGGTTTCCAAGATCCCTTATAGCCCAAGAATTTTTTCATGAATTGGCTCTATTGTTACAATCTAAATTTAACTGCCTTGTTGAGATCCTTGGGGTTTCTTTCAATAGGCTATTCCATTTCACTGATAAGTGAGTGCATTTCGGAATTACACACAGAGATAGCTATGCCGTGGGAACCCAATAAATACTCACTGATTGCTGGCCCAGTGAGCCCGGAGACCTAGGTTCTGCCCCCACCCGCCACTGGCTGGCAGCCAGCCGTCAGAGGCCAGCTTCCTCCTGTGGGTAAAGAGAGGGTTGCTCAGTGGATCTCTAAGGTCCCTTTCATGCCTGACATTTTCTGGTTCTGAAAATAAATGCTAATGATTGCTAAGTCCCAGAAACACCCTGGCGAATGCTGGATTTTGACCAAGGGTGAGCTATGTCACTGACCCTCTCTATTGACCAAACTGACTGTAAAGGGAAAGCCTGACTGCCCAGATCTCCCAGCAAGTGTGTTTTCTTGCACATGGGAGAGTAACTGGATGATGTAATGCTGAGTTATGTAATGCTGGTTCTTCACGGTCGGCCCCAGCAGCAGGGCCTGTTTGAGAAAAGCCTGGAGCTGCACTTTGTGAAAGCTTTTGACACCCAGCAGTGGCAGGAGTGTTGCATGGATCATCGTGACTTCTGGGGTACTGTGACCTGGAAAACAGAGCCTGCCCTTTCCTACAGGTGACAGGTTGTAGGTACCTCATTTACGAACGAGGTTTCCCTCCCTGGAACTCATCAGAGCTTGTGAGAAGGAGTGAGGTGGAGAAGGGAGGGGCTGGTAAAAATTGCAAAAATAAATTTTCCTCTTGCTTTGAACCAGGTTCTATTTTAACAGAGCCAAACTTAGCGTTTTGTTTTTTTCAAAATAAGTCTCAGCTATTATTTAAAGCTCACTGCTGTCTGTATAGCTGTTCATGTTTTTCATAATATTAAAGTATTTTTCCTACTGGAAATAATTTTTGAAACTCAGCCTGTTTTTTTTCTACAAGACGTTGACCATACTTTTTTCTGTCCCAGGCAGATCAGGGAACCACTCGGAAAATAGCTTGCTCCTGTCTGTTCCTGTACTGTGTTCCGCCCGTCCCATGATAGTCTACTTCATGGCCAGCCTCTGCAGTATTCCGGTTGATTCCTAACCATGAGTCTCTCTCCAGCCAGATTGCAGGATGCTGTCGGGCTGGGCCTTGCATGTCCTTGGAACCTAGCACAGCATGAGGCCCACAGCACACCCAGTGCACTTCTGTCTGCATTTACCTCCTCCCCTGGGGAAGGCCTTCGGTGACCTTCCCGCCCTTTTCTTCCTGTTGAAATCTCGTCGTCCTCTGGGCCAACAACACACTTGATTGTGACTTCGCTTAATAGCATGATCACATTGTTTTAGAATGGCATTTTAATAAGTCACCGTGTCCCTACCCTGTGAGCTACCAGAGGGACAGGGTTGTTTGTATTCACTGTGATACCCCCAGTGCCTTGTCGATGCAGAAAGCACTCCATTAATGCCTAATAAAGTCAAGCTGGCTTGGTAGAAAAGCACAGGGAGTTCTACCGAGACTCATGGTTCTGGTCCAAACTCTGACTTGCTTTCTGGCCAACAGTCTTCACCTGCCCTGCGCACCACCTACTATCTGTGTGAATAGACAAAGTGAAATGATGTGCACTAGCAGCCTCTGAAAACAGCAAAGCTGCTGATCAGTGTAAACCAGAAAGTGACGGAGGCAGACCTCAATCGATAGAGGTTTCTTTGGCGAAGGTTGAGGACGCACCCTGGAAAAAGAAACACGAGTCATAGGAGGATCTGTCATCTGTGCCTTTTCCAAAGAGGGTTTTGGGAACTTCAGTGTTTAAAGGGGAAAAAGCGTGCAGGAGAGGAAGGGGAAAAAAAAAGGAGAGAAGGTAGCAGTGAGGCAAGTGGATCCGTCCTTGTGAGGCTCTGACTAGCGCTCAGTGAGTCTGCATTTCACATGTGAAGACGGGGGAATGTCAGTTATCTGTTTGGGAGCAAAAGGAAGGCAATTTTTGTGACTCACTTCCCAAGCTTCACTTTCCCTTTGGCATCATGAGTTTGGGGTCCTTCGATTCTGCTTTTCTTTCACATCAGTGAGTCCTGTTATCCTTAACTAACAAACACTCAAACTAATACTCCTCCTTTCCTTGATGAAGTGGCCATATCCTTTTCCAGAAAAGAAGCCAAAGAAACTAGAGTATTCTCCTGTCCCCCAGCCCACCCCCAGAGTCAGTTGAAAAGAAAAGGTGATCCTGAGGTAAGTTCCAGAACGATGAAAGGAGACTGTGGAACTCTTTTATTTTCCCTGGTGCCCCATGGGGAGGCATGAAGGCACAGGCCCAGGAGTACAACAGGAGTGGTTTCAAGTCCTGGCTGTCACTCCCAAGCTTTATGAGTTTAGGCAAATGACTTTCTGTGGGACTCTTTCTCTTCTGTAAAATAGGCATAATTGTCTGTCCTTCCTAGGGGTGTGAAGGAGACTGACAGTATTTGTGAGGCACAGAGCACAGCACTGGGCCCATGGTAAGTGTTCAATAAGCAAGAGACAGCTGCAGCCTCATCTATACTTTAAACTGCTTTTTCCATACTACTTTTAAAAACTCAAGTGCTAAAACAAATCCCGATGGAGACATTCCCACTTTGGTTTCAGCCCCATAAGTGTGCGGAAAGGGAACAGCTGTCCGTTCGTCTTTCATGTGCTTCTGCTGCCCAGCCACTTAGACACGACACGAGGGGCCCTGCCCAGCTGCAGGCTCTCGGCACGCTGTTCTTGTTATAATACACATCTGACTTTCCCAGACGCTTTTCAGTGCGTTAGGTGGAGCTGTGAAGACTAAATTCCAAGTGACAGTTTCAGTATGAAATATTTATTGCATGCTGATAAAAGTATATCTACCCGAATAGAATCAGGAGGGCCAAGGGAGAATTTCAGTCCACGTAATCTTCCATATTTTGAACGTTCCCATCACATTGCCGACTGCTAGGCAATGAAGTGAAATAAAGGCTCCAGGAAAATAGAAATCTCATGTAGGGCAAGTTGGTGTTTGGAAGTAAAAAATGGGAGTCCCTTAATTTGAATAAAGGTGTTCTCAAATTCAGAAGATGGGGAGGCAGGACGAGGAGCCATTAGGAGGCCTAGCAAGCAGCTATCCCAGACAGCAGACTACTGTATATAGACAGAAAGGCCTGATTTTCACTGTTGTCTTTTCCTCCATACCCATGTGCATAGAGTGGTGCTTGATCAACAAGATGTGCCTCATTAGAGCTTCAGTGAAATTGTCCTTGGATTTCCGTGCTACCCATCTCAGCCTGTCTTTCCGAGCATCATGGAGTTACCAAAGTCCAGGGGGTGTGGGTAGTTGATGGTTTGTATTTGAGGAACTTGTTTTCTAATGACAGATGAAGGACAGATTTCATGTGTGCATGTTCAAACACATGCCTATAGAGGTGGGCAAGTAATCAGAGTTGCTTATGTGACTTCTTGGTTTATTAGTGTTGTATGTCCTTCTCTCCTTGGGGACTAGGGCTGTCCTCTCTGTCTCACACTTATCACAGTGCCCTACACACTGATAATGCTTAGAAAATGCTGCCAAATGAATTATATGCTGTAATTATAAAGAACTAGATTCCACAAACTTGAATTCCTTCATAGTAGCTCATGTCATTCACTATGTTTATGGAATACCCTTATGAAAAAGCAAAAAGTCTAAGCTAACAAAATTTTAGCTATATCTTGGAACAATAATTAGAGCTATAACTAATTATAACAGCTCTGTCTTTGGAGGCAGTTGGCAGCCCTGACATACATCCAAACTTAGGGCAGGCTATTCATCTTTTCTTGGGAGAACTAGGGAGAAATAAGGTGGGTAGGGTGGCCAAAAACCACTTTGGAAAGGCCTGTTGGAACAAGTACTTCTTGCCCAAATCTGAACAAAAGGCCCTTTGCTGAGTTAGGCCACGTGGTCCATCCAGTGCCCATATCATCCTTTCGCAGCCTCTTGGGATGGCATAGAAAGTTCATATTCCTCCTGTTTGTATGTAAGGAGGTTGGAAGTTGGGAAATCAGGCTGCCCGTGGGAGTTGGAGCATCAAAGGCAAGTCCAGGAACCACACACCGCACAACGAGCCAGGCCCCCCTGCCTCTCAGTTTGTGTCTGGACTTCCATGGAATACAGGTATTGTAGACACACAGACTCTTCACACAGTGTAATTTACTCACCTGTACCTGTGGGAGAATTCTATGTATGTAAATTCAGACATGATGAAAATACAGAAAGATCATATGCAGTAATGTTCTTGTCAGGGCACTTAGTTTACACAAATTCATTATAAAAATTTAGATTTACCAACAAAGTGCAATTCGGTTCATTGAGCACCTGCAAAAACAGGTGTTGGTCATGGTTATTCACTGATTGTGGAGGCTGAGGCTTTTCATTTATGTTTTATATACCAGGTGCCGCAGGCATGGATCATTTCATGAAAGAGGATGACCCTGCAGGGCCTCCTTATTTTGCAGATGAGGAAACTGAGGCTCAGGGAAGTTAAGAAATGAGCTCAGAGAGGTTAAGGAGCTTGAGACTCCACAGCCAGTAATGGTTGATGCCAGGATTTGAGCTGAGGTCTCTGTCACCATATCATGCTGCCCCCAGTAGGATCCTTTAATTACATTTTAATAGAATGAATTTTATTAAAATTTTACATAGATATCCTTTTGTAGCCTTGGCTAACCCATTCCAACTGAGAGCCAGTGACTTGCTCAAAGTCAGAGTGCATCTCTGGGGAAGGCGCCCCCAGCCCCGTGATTCCTGACTGCCCCGTCTCGGTGCCCTGGATCTTCAGGAGCTCACAGAGAGAAATGAGGCACAGCTGCCCCCAAGCCCTCAGAAGTGTGAGGGGGTCACTGCCAGCAGGTTTGGAAAGACAGATGGTTCCCTCTGGAGCAATAAACAGATTAGCTAAGGAGGTGACCCAGCAGGCCAGCCCCAGAGCTGAGCGCAGAAGGCTGAAAAGAGGATTTAGTCAGCTCGGTGAACTGATTCACTCAAAGAAAAGTAAGACAGTTTGTGGCATGAGCTTGTCAACCCCCTTCCCTCTTGCCAGTTGACAACGATTTAATGCGTTGGTATGTTTCCAGGTCACTTTCAGGGGTCTGAAATTCTTGGCTAGACAGGGAAGATCATTGGAGCCTGCCCATGCACTTGCACTGCCAGGACTGGTAAGCAGTGCTGAGGTTTCCCTGATCACTTGTCCCCATCCTTGATGGCAAAAGAAAACTAAATGAAGACTGATGCATTCCATACCCAATACCCATGTTGCACTCTAAAGTACTCTCCTCAGATACATTAAACCCGACACAGCTGGAGCTTTCCACTATCTAAGCACTTGTAATATTTGGAAAGAAAAACCATAACCAATCTCAAAACAACCATGATTCACTCCCCCCCAAAAAATGAAAAATTAATCTTAATTTTAAAATATTTTTTTCTTATACATTACAGTACACTTGGAATTTAGTTCAACTTTCTCTTTTACACAGTATTACTAGGTGAACAAAAGGCTATCTGGCTCTAAGGGTATCTTCAAAGACGAGACTTATGCCAGTGGTTATCCGCCCTGACTGTACATCAGAACCATCTACAGTGCTTGTACAGTGACCAGGCTACTCCAGACCAATTGAGTTTGAATCTCTGAGTGTGGGACTCAGGAACCAGTATCCTGAAGCGATGACAGTGCACAGCCACAGTTGAGAACCAGTGGCTTACAATGAAATAGAGAGGGACCTTGGCCTGGTCCTCCACCTGTGAGCCCTGCAGAGTACATGTTCTCCAGAAGGCCAGTCTCTGGGCAAGCTGTCTCTGGTTTTTGTAATGACTTTCCCTGATCTCTGAATCTCTCTAAATTCAATCTTTGTTCTGCCGATTATTTTTATTCTGTTGCACTTTTACCGAGTTTCAGACTCTGTTTATGAGTTTTATTTTAAATTAAACAGTGAAAGTTTTACTGCAACTGAAAATTTCATGTGCTTCCACCCAATGGAGTAGAGTGCATACTCCTGATGAGGCTCTTTGGGGTTCAGGCTGATATCACAAGACAATACCCTTAACAACCAAGTAGAATAACAGGGCTTAGTGCCAAAAGAATACCAGAGACATATCCTCAAGAATGGAGTCCTGATCTGAGGGAGATGTTATTTAACATTCTTTTGCAGGCATTTTTGTAGTGCAGCTGAGGGTTTGCTACCCATACAAATTGTGGCTCATCCATCCTGCACTTCTGGAGATAGGCTTATCATGTAAACGCTGACAATAAGAATATCCACAGTGTCCTACATATTTATAGCAAGCATTTTCCCAAGTAGGATTCCAAGTACATGTACAGTTATTAAGAAAGTCACACACCTTCTGTCCTTTCAGGGGGAATTTGTGGGAAGAAAAGAAGATTAGTATACCTATATATCAAGAAAGATGCATGTCAAATGTGTTCAGCCCTTCAAGATTGTTGTTATGGGTATGCTGTAGACCAGTCTGTTTTGAAACTATGTTACTGTCCTCAGCTGCACAACTTGTTCTCAATATCAACTCTCTCCTAGCACCTTGGGAGCAGCAAGGAGACCTGTAGAAGCAAAACAGGGCAGTGGTTTTTGGGAGCTGGCCCAGTGATAAATGCTAATACCCTGGGCCAAATGTCCTAGCATCCAAAGGAACTGGATGGCACAACTTAAATTGGGATGAGTTGGCCAGACCAGAACACCAAACTTTTTTCAGGCAGTTGCCTGGCAATTCCCTAGTCTGATTTTTCTCACCTTTGGGGCCATTCAGGGTTCAGCCTGTTGATGGAAATCTCTGTGACAGTTTCAGTCTGGTAGTGACTGTTCTTCCCTACAATACTGTGTAGATTTCACAAAAGCATTTATAACAGCTTTATTGAGATGTGATTCATGTACCATAAAATGCACCCATTTAAAGTATACAAGTCAGTGGTTTTTAGTATATTCAGAGTTGCGCAACCATCACCATGATCAATTTTAGAACATTTTCTCTCCCCAGAAAGAAACCCCATACCTGTAGCTGTGACTCCCCATTTTCCCCCAACCCGCCCTTCCCTAGCCCTAGCCAGTCGTCAGCCTACTTTCTATCTTTGTGGATGAAATTTATATTCATGACTGGCCTCTTTCACTTAGCATAATGTTTGCACGGTTCATCCATGTTGTAGCATAAGGGAGTACTTCTTCCTTTTTAATGCCAAATAATCTTCCATTATATGGATATACTACATTTTATTTATCCATTCATCTGTAGATGAACATTTGGGTGATTCCCATGTTTTTGCTGTTGTGAATGATGTTGCTATGAACATTCATATGCCAGTTTTTGTGTGGCCATATGTTTTCATTCCTCTTGGATATATACTTAGGAGTGGAATGGCTGGGTCATATGATGACTGTGTTTTAACTTTCTGAGGAATTACCTAGTCTTTTTCCAAAGTGGTTGCACCGTTGTGCATTATTACCACCAGCAAAGTATAAGGGTTCTAATTTTGCCACATTCTTGTAAACACTTGTTTTTTTCTGTCATTTTGATTATAGCCATCCTAGGGGTTATGAGTGGTGTAAGATACACCTTTTATACATAAAAGCAACCAGATTTAGATTAGGCGGCTAACTTTGATCTAGTTACCCTTTAAGGAAGGTTGAGACTGGGGGGAGGCGGGGAAGGTCATGAACCTTAGGCCAGTCCTCTGTATCTAAACTCCATTCTCTGTGGATTGAGAACCAGTTTAGCCCTTTGCTGACTTTACAGTGCTTGTAAGAAATGGGTATCACTGGGCAATGAGGTTTGGATAGCTTGGGACTAATTCAGAGCATCTGGAGCTCTGGATAAGAATCCCGTCTCTCACTGCTCCCTGTGCGCCTCCCTGAGCTGCAGTGGAAGAGAATGACCTCCAGATGGACAAGAGTAATGTGTCTTGCCTTTCGTGGTACCTCATAGAGTCCTTTAACACAGTAGGTGTAGGCTGATTTTTTTAACATCAAAAACACAGACCTTCTTAGTGCTAAGCCAGCCATACTTTTGTTAGCCTGATTCTTCTTGACAGACCTGATGCTGTTTATCATACCTCCTCTTTGAAACTTCATCTTTAGCCTTCTTTTTTCATGCAAGATATAGGCCTCTGTGACAAATAGATATTTGCACTTGGGTGTTTTATGAGTACTTGAAACCCGTGATGTCCAAAACTGAATTAGTTGCCCTCCCTTTCTCTTTTTTTTTTTCTTTTTTCTTCTTCAAGACGGAGTCTCATTCTTGTTGCCCAGGCTGGAGTGCAGTGGCGCAATCTCGGCTCACTGCAACCCTCCACCTTCAGGGTTCAAGCGAGTCTCCCGCCTCAGCCTCCTAAGTAGCTGAGATTACAGGTGCCCGCCACTACACCCAGCTTTTTTTTTTTTTTTTTTTTTTTTTTTGTTGTATTTTAGCAGAGATGGGGTTTCACCATGTTGGTCAGGCTGGTCTCAAACTCCTGATCTCAGGTGATCTGCCCGCCTCAGCCTCCAAAAGTGCTGGGATTACAGGCGTGAGCCATCGCGCCTGGCACTGCCTTCCCCTTCTCTTAAACTAATTTGTCTTCCCAGTTCCTCCATTTCTTAGTAACCAAGGCTCAAATCCTCCCTCTTGCCTACACATAGAAGATGGTACCTTGATTAGTTTATCTATTTAAAATAAATTCAGGACTTTGTTCAGGTTCTCCAAAATAGAAGATCGCTGTGAATATTAAAATATATCCTTTTTTTTTTTTTTTTTTTTTGAGACAGAGTATCATTCTGTTTCCCAGGCTGGAGTGTAGTGGCAGGATCTCGGCTCAGTGTAACCTCAGCCTCCCAGGTTCAAGCAATTCTCTGCCTCAGCCTTCCGAGTAGCTGGGATTACAGGCTCCCGCCACCATGCCTGGCTAATTTTTTTTGTATTTTTAGTAGAGACGGGGTTTCACCATCTTGGCCAGGCTGATCTTGAACTCCTGACCTCGTGATCCACATGCCTCGGCCTCCCAAAGTGCTGGGATTACAAGCATGAGCCACTGTGCCCGGCCGAATACTAAAATCTATTCTAAGATATTACCCTTTTTCTTGAGGTTCTGGCTTGGCATATGCTCTAGACTTATATAATCAGGCACAGCCAACTCAGGCACTTGGCCCCCACCTTTAACCAACTGTGTCATAGTCTTGAACCCTCTTGAAGACCTTCCTTGCCTACCTTATCATGAATCACCAGTAAGCACCTATGTTTTTTTCCAAAGGACTTGGTTTGAGGTTCTGTTAGATGTTCCTGTTGACTGGATGCTCATCTCTTTCAGTAATCTCACTTGAATGTGGAAGCACCCTTTGTTTCCTGGCAGCCTAATTTCTCTGCACAGTTACAGTGGTTAGATGTGTATTGATGAGCATTACTCTCTAACTGCTTGTGTCAAAGCACTTGGGGAGGCTCATCAATCTTTTGCTTTTTTAATTGACATCAATAATGTGTTTGCATTTATCAATATTTCCTAATTGCCGAGTTATCACAGTGGAACTTCTGTAATAAATCATGCCCACAGATAACTTCAGACATTACAGCTTAACACTCCTGTCAATATTTTGATGTATTATAAATTGTTTTTATGAGAATTTTTTCCTGGGAGGTAGGAGGAACTGTACAGCAAGAGACAAAGAATTGAGTCACTGTCACCATATACAATTACGTTAAAGAACCAAATCATTCCAGTGGAAATAGAACAAAGCTATTTCCCAAGCTGGTACAATTCTTTCACATAGAGTTTGGCGTCATCATCTAGATTAAGGCAAATATGTTTCCCCTGAGAGTGGTGTGCTGTGCCCAGCTCCTCTGAGGAGAGGTATCTGGACGGTGGGACAGTGAGCACTCTTAGGAGGAAGGCACCGTATCAACCTGCTTTTCAGAAGAGGAAACTCTGTGAGGAAGCTTGGTGAGCTGCAGTTACTTGCCCAGAGTCAAACAGTGATTTTGCAACTCAGGGCTGTCTGAGTCCATGTTTGGACTCGACCTTTTAGGGAGAAGCTTAAACCCAAAGGAGGATGAGGCCTGGGTGTTAGAAGGCATAAATGTCTGTCATCTGGTAAAGCAGGTAGAGGCAGTAAGGTGTTGGGCTTGGAAAAGGAATGGTTGTGAAGGCTCCTGGAGCCGCAAGACAGTCACATGAGGGAGAGTTAGACACGTTATCTGCACCAGATGATGGGGACTGGAAAGGTAGAGGGAGTTCACTGCCCTGGGCAGAGGCAGTGCTGCGGGGTCGGAGCCACACTGCCCCAGCGTCCTTAAGCGACTCTTACCACTCTCTGTCCCAGTTTCTTCAGCTCTGAGATGGAGATGTGGGAGCGCCTCACTTGTGGGGTCATTAGGAGGATTCACAAACTAATATATGACAAGTGCTTATAATGATGCACGGTGCATACTAAGTGCAGTATAAGGATTTGCTGTTACTTTGTTATAAAGCCAGACTTTCAGTTGGTGTGAGGAAGTTTTTTCCTAAGAAATCATTCAATATTTATTCATTAATTCTGGGGATACAGTGATAGATAAGACAGATATAGTATCTGCCCCTGCCCTCATGCAGCTTACAATCTGTGTTAGAAAGGGAGTTGCCATGTGCATCAGGAGAATAGCTGTTGAGCACCTGAAGGAGCCATGTCTGAGACCGTGACCCCACCCTTTCCTCGTCATTGGAGATGCCGAAGCAGACACTGAAGTCCTTGTGAGCAGGGCTTCATACTGTGGGGGTACTTTGTTTTGTTTTGATGAGACAAAGTCTCACTTTGTCACCCAGGCTAGAGTGCAGTGGCAGTCTCTCAGCTCACTGCAACCTCTGCCTCCCAGGTTCAAGCGATCCTCCTGCTTCAGCCTCCCGAGTATCTGGGACTATAGGCACATGCCACCATGGCCAGCTAATGTTTGGGGTTGTTTGTTTGTTTGTTTGTAGAGATAGGGTTTCACCATGTTGGCCAGGCTGATCTCAAACTTCTGACCTGAAGTGATCGCCTGCCTCAGCCTCCCAAAGTGCTGGGATTATAGGCGTGAGCCACCACGCCCAGCCTGATACTGTGGGGTTTTATAATGTCCTTAACATCCCTCTGCAAGGGAAGGTTAATTAAATGCAACCAATGATAACAGCATCAATATGTACATTGCTTTACTTTAAAACTACCTGGCACCCTCCAGGTCTCCAGAGTGAGGTGAGTAAACTTCAGGATTATGAAGGGCTGCAAGAACGAAAGGTAGGACTTCTCCTTACAATTTTCATTTATCTATTGTATGTATTTTAATGAGAACAATTTCGTGGCACAGGAACACGTACATAATTTTTAAATAAATGTATGTATATTAAGCCTTTATGTGTAACAGTTTCTTGCTAATGTCGTAAACAATTTTAAAAGTTTAAAGTCTACCACTGTAGGTTTTACCAAAATACCTGAGCTTTGTAAAGCCAGAAGCTATTAGAGTAATGAAATAGTGTTTCCATAGCTGGGTGCAGTGGTGCACACCTGGAGTCCCAGCTATCCAGGAGGCTGAGGTGGGAGGATCGCTTGAGCCCAGGAGTTTGAGGCTACAGTCAGCTATGATCATCTACACTGCACTCCAGCCTAGATGACAGAGTGAGACCCTACCCATAAAATAAAATAAAATTAACAGTGTTTCTGTATTTTCCTAATGTTATGATTTAGCCATTTATGGATAATTTTCAAAGGTAGTATTTTTCCAAAGACACTGTCACTTCTACTGGAGAGCTTAAAAAAGAATCATGAAATACTTGATGTTTTTATAGGACTTAACAATGCTATTGCATTTAACCCTCCTAGGAGCCATGAGGTAGGTCTTATGTCCCACCTTGAAGAAGAGGGAACTAAGCCTTTTTGAAGGCATGCCCAGTTCTGGTGGCACCTCATCATTTTGCCAGAGAAGAGAAATTACAGACTTAGGAACCGTAAAGCTGGTGCTTGTTACCAGCCGCACACCAGGGTATGCCTGTTCGCACGGGTCACAGGGGATGCTGGGAGGGACTGTGCCCATTTGTTCTTACTAGTGCCACCATCTGCTCTTACCCAAAGACAGCACCCTTAAAATACGTATCCTTCAACAAGATTTATTAGGAAACTACAGTTGGCCAAACCTTCAGGAGCTTTCAGTTTATAAGAAGAGGTAACGTGTCTTTTCCAATCCCCAAATGGAAAGTATGAAGCTGGCTGTTAATTAGTGGCAAACTTTAATTTGGAGGATAGTCTCCATGTTTGTCCTTTGTCTCTCTCTTTCTCATTCTCTTCCCCCTACCACACACACACATATGTGGGTACACACAAACACACACCCTGTTGGTTCTGTTTCTCTGGAGAACCCTGCCTAATACAAGATCTAAACCTTTGAAGTCAGACCTGGCCTACGTAACATGCATTTTTCACAATCGTGTATTTCTGTTAAAGCAGCTGAAATGAAGCATGAACCATTAAATTTGATCATCCGTTTTATTAAAATTTGGGAAATTTTAAGTACCTAGGTGCTCTATGTCCCTTTTCAGAGTTTCTCTTAATTCCTAACCAAATCATATCCATAGTATGCATCTTTCTAAGTCGCTGTCAGTCCTGGCTGTGTCATACTTTCCAAGGGCTTTTGCTGATGCGTTCTTAGTTTCAGCCTAGGAAGGTTGTCAGGATCTCTGGCTGTTCATCTATCTCAGCCATCAGCGTGGTCTCTTGATAACTTAGATTGTTGGTTAATTAGAGAACAGCTTTAGTTTGCCCTTTTAGCACTTCTGATTAACTAGGACAGTCTGCTTTACTCTCCCTCCGACTTCTCTAAGATTCCCTGCTGCCTTAGTTTCAAAGACCAAAACAGGAAGACAGAAACGCAACACACAGAGTCTCTCAGCTGAGTATGAAATTTCTGGCCATCCTTCACTGCTCTCTCTCAGGATTATTAAATGCTTTGGGAAGAGTCACAAAGAACCCTGCCCTCTATTTCATGTTTCTCAACTCGATGGCTAGCAAGCTACAATTTGAAATGGTCTTCAGAAATACTGTTCTTTACAAAGCTAAGGTGTTTTAAAAAAAAAAAATCACATATAGTACGTAGAGGTGCTAAAAATAGAGCTTACAGTTATTTCTATTTCTTCACTCATAGGAGAAGAAAGCCCTGTAAGCCCAAGGGTTGTTCCCTTGTTGTTGTTTTTGTTGTTGCTGTCATGTCAGCCCACTCTTCTTATTTGAGGAACCTTGCATTTTGTAGGATTGTGTGCCTGTTACCTCTGCCTACTGAACTGAAATCCAATAGTAAGCTCTTAGGCCCAAACACATTTTGTTTTCTGTTTTTTGTTTTTGAGACAGCCTCACACTATCACCCAGGCTGGAGTACAGTGGCGTGATCTTGGCTCACTGCAATCTCTGTCTCCTGGGTTCAAGCAATTCTGCGTCAGCCTCCCAAGTAGCTGGGATTACAGGCATGCACCACACATGCCCAGCTAATTTTTGTATTTTTAGTAGAGATGGGGTTTCGCCATGTTGGCCAAGCTGGTCTCAAACTCCTGACTTCAGGTGATCTGCCCGCCTCGGTCTCCCAAAGTGCTGGGATTACAGGCATGAGCCACCACGCCAGGCCCTAAATGCACTTTGGATACAGTGAAATACACAGCCTGTTGTGGATTTGATGCCTTTTAACCATGCACAGATTCAGAAAGATTAGATCTCATCATGGAAGAGGACAGCAGCAACAGCCCCACAGAGATGCAGTCCCCTGTGGATGATGCCCCTCACAGGCATTCTGTCCTGTGCTGATGAGCACAGTGGGACTCAAAGGCCTAATTCTCCCAATGCTGTGATAATGATTAGGACCTCAGAACGGTTTTCGTTAAATTGAAAAAGTCAATTTTTCCTGATAGAGCCTTAGTACATGTCTCTTTTGGGGGACTGAGTAAGGGGAGGGGTGCTTCCTCAGAGCACATTCAGGAAGCGTATTAACACGGCTCCTGCAGTGTGTGCTGTCCTCCTCCTGCTCTCCAGGCGAGGACATTATGTACTGGCCTCCTGCCTTGCCCCTGGCCGTTCTCCACCCACACAGGGTCCCTCCACCACCCCACCCCAGGCCATCTTCAGTCAGAAGTAGCAGCACTTTAAATGTCATTCACAAAGTCCTGTGGGGAACAGCCCCAGGATGTCCAGCAGAGGAAACACAAGCTTTTATTGCTGAAAAGTTGGATTATAAGCCCGTTGCCTTTTCTAATATACTCTTTGTTTTCAAATTTCCTCAATTGTCCTATATTATCTTTTATAATTTTCTCTTCTTATCCAGAATCCATGCAAGCATCAAGTATTGCGTGGATTAGCTCCCCTGCATTTTTTTAACTTTTATGACATTGATGTATTGAGTCCAAATGTTCTCCAATCTTTGTTTGTCAGATTTGTTTCTCTAAGATTACATTCAGAATAAGCACTTTCGACAGGAAAACTACGTTAAGTAGTATGGCATTCTTCTCAGTGCACCGCACCAGGAGGCCCATAATGTCAATTGTACCGTTTCTGGTTCATACTGAGTTTGATCATTTGTCAGAGTAGAACTGATCAGATGTTTACACTGTAAACATACTGTTTACTTCGAATTAATAAATCTGTTCCCCAGCAACCTTTCACTCAGTGGTTTTCAGACCCATTAATGTGCCTTGCCTGAATCAGTTGTTACATTAGTGGTTGCAATATGGTGACTTTTCTAATTCTCTGATCACCAAGTTGTCTTCTTAATAACACACTAGGGCCCATTTTAATGAGAATTAAGTCCTAAGTTACAATCAGGTAAATTTCTCACTAATCTGTCTCAGTTCTCATTCCTAGTTTAACAAATTCATTCACTTAGCTAAGTGTCACTTAGCTCAAGACAGTGAAAATACTCTCTCACAACACATTTTCAGGTCTTATCTTTGAGTTGTATACTTCTCAGAATGGCACGTAGCTCTTATTTCCACTCAGAGACATGGGGTCAGTCTGGCATGAAAAGGACTTCAGATTGCTTCCCTGAGCTGCCTGTGACAATCATCCAACCTGCCTGGACCACTGACATGGACAAAAATGGAGACCTAGGTTCCCTTTCTAGTCTCTTTGGGATAGTAACCTCTTTTTACCAAATGCATGGTGAACTTTTCTCATGTGACCCCATTCTCTCTCGACTCATGTTGTTTTAATAGCTTCCAGTATTTCATTTTATAGCTTATCTAAATTTGTTTATTTTTCCTCCAAATGTTGAATATTTACTTGGTCCCTAATTTTTTTTTTTTCTATTACAGTGTTGCCATAAATATCTTCATGTACGTCCCTGATTTTTTCTTAGAAAAAATCTTATTAAAATAACTAGATCAAATAATGTGGATGCTCTTAAGGCAAATGAAGCAAGTTTTTAATATAATGCCTTTATCTGATAAAAACTCGTCACCCTTTCCCCAGAAATAGGTATGTATATACACAGAGACAAAGTTTTGCATAACGTATCTGGAAGCTCCTGAAGCTATAGGCTCAAGTTCAGAAACTTGAAATCTGAAAATTCCCAAGATTATATTATCTAGGAAATTCTCTCAGGCTTTCTCTGATCACACCATTCCACAGTTTCAGACACTAGATTTAGCATCAGCCTTATGACAACACATGAGTAATGCATTGCACAGTGGTGTTACAACGGCAGAGTTACGAGATGACAGGAATTTTTCAACTCCATTGTAATTTTATGGGACTGCTGTCATACATGGGATCTGTTATTATGTGGCACATGGCTGGTTTTTGGGAATCAGTGTTTTGAGTCACATGAGAGATGGTCAAGTTATCCTGCTCTGCATGCATGCCTGTGTGCGTCCCCCATGTGTATATTAGGGGGCAGTGATTTTAATTAAATAAATATCATTTAATTGAATATTTAATGCCAGAGCCTGTTAGAAAAGATACGGTGTTACTACAGAATATCAAGTGAATTTTTTTCTAAATGGGCTTTTACCTAAGCAGAGTTACATTGTGCTAAAATACATCCATGCATCTATCTGTCTATTAGGAGAGCATTTAGAAGTCACTGCTACTTAAAAATGTTGAGCATTCTCAGTTTGAGCCAAATTGGTTTAAAAAAAAAAAAAAAGCCTCAAGGAAATCAGTTGCTTTGAGTCTATTAAAGAATTTACTGAGGCTCCAGTACTATCTACTCTGTGTACTTACTGTAATACTTTATTATTCCAAAATCAACTCAGAACTGATTCCAAGAAAATCCTAGGGAAAAATTAAAGTGAGGAGGAAATAATCCCTTTGTGCCGTGTTTGAGGCAAATTAGAAAGCAGGAGTCTCTGAACTCAAATCTGGTTCCGTCATTAAATCACTAAAGGACCTGGGGAAATTGCATAAATTCTTTTTGTTCTGTCTATTAAATAAAGACAACAATATCAGCCTACTTTTCTAGACCAGGAAAAGAATTATTTAGGTCAGATCAACCTTTGTTGTATACAGATGTATTGAACACAGTAGTACTACAGTGAAAATGCCTAGTTTTGGGGAGAACAGTGATTAGATTCATAGATTAGGTGAAGCATGTACTGATTTTTTTAGACAGGTGATTTAGCCACCTTTGTGTGTTTTATTTTTTTGCTTTTTGAACTCTTCTCACTCTCATGGCTAGCACTGTAGGCAAATTTAAAAGCTTTTAAAGTCATGCTCATCAACAAAATGAAGTTATAAGTAGCTCTTGATTTTCCTGTCCTAGGCACCATGTAGAATAATGTAGAGCTTTATGGTGCCTTGTGGCTGGAATTTCAGTCACCCAAAATGCATGTCAGAGCGCCAGGACTGGTGGCTTACCGGCCTTCCGACAGCTGTGCTGGAGTGACATCAACTCTTGAAGTCACAGATCTGCTTTCAAATCCTCAGCTAAACACTTAATTTCTCCAAAACACATAAAACTGGGGCTGTTGTGAAATTGAGATATGATAATAGTGTTTTATAATCTAAAAACAATATGTTAGCAAGAGGCAAATGTTAATAACAATTGTATGTAATACAGTATGGGAAAATGGGCCAGGCACCATGGGAGCCACGTGCAGTGGCTCACACCTGTAATCACAGCACTTTGGGAGGCTGAGACAGGCAGATCACTTGAACGCAAGAGTTTGAAACCAGCCTGGGCAACATGGTGAAACCCCCATCTCAACAAAAAAATATAAAAATTAGTCAGCGCGGTGACATGCACCTGTAGTCCCAGCTACTTGGGAGGCTGAGGTGAGAGGATTCCTTGAGCCCAGGAGGTCAAGGCTGCAGTGAGCCATGATTGGGCCACTGCACTCCTACCTGGGTGACAGGACAAGACCTTGTCTCAGAAAATATATCATAATAATAGTGGGTCATGTTTATTAAGTTCTTACTGTGTACCAAGCTCTACACAAAATGATTTAATGCACTGTCTCATTTAATCCTCCAACAGTACTCTAAGCTGAAGAAACAAGTTTAGAGGGGTTAACTTACCCACTGTCACTCCCTGGTGAGTAAAGGAGCCCAGTTTCATACCCAGACCACTCAGACTAAGATCCGAAGCTCTTAATCAGGACTTGATGTGATTATTATGATCACTATTATTATTGTTAAAAATAAGAGGAACAAAAACCCAACCAATAATCCCCTTTTATCCTCCTTCGATTTACAACTTAGGTCACTTAATTTTTCTGAAATTTGTATTTATTTACTTACCATTTTTTAACCAAAATAAAATACTGTCTCTTTTTTTTTTTTTTTTTTTTTTGCTTTTGAGAGTCTTGCTGTGTCGCCCAGGCTGGAGTGCAGTGGCATGATCTCACAGCACCTCCAGTGCTCGAGCGATCCTCCCACCTCAGCCTCCTGAGTAGCTGGGACCTCATGCCACAGGCACATGCCACCACTCTCGGCTAATTTTTGGTTGTTTTTTGTTTGTTTGTTTGTTTGTTTTTGGTAAACATGGGGTTTCAGCATGTTTCCCAGGTTGGTCTCAAACTCCTGGGCCTCCAGTAGTCCTCCCACCTCAGCCTCCCAAAGTGCTGGGATTACAGGTGTGAGCCACCATGCGTGGCCAATGCATTCTAAAGATTCGAAATTTAAACAAGAAACTTCAAAGTCAACAGGAAAGTTTTTCTCCTCTCCCTTTCTTCTGACTGCAAAATCTCACTTCCCACATAAAGATTCTTATGTAGCCTTCCAGAAATTTCCCGTGCATTTAGAGAGATTGTGTGTGTGTATACTCTTTTTTTTGTTTGTTTAACACAAATGAGATTACACTATAAATACTCCCTTACAGCTTCTTTTTTTTTTTCCACTAACACAACATATAGTACATTATTCTACATTGGAATATATAAACCTGTCTTTTATTTTTATTTTTTTTATTATACTTTAAGTTCTAGGGTACATGTGCACAACGTGCACGTTTAATACATAGGTATACATGTGCCATATTGGTTTACTGCACCCATCAGCTCATCATTTACATTAGATATTTCTCCTAATGTTATCCCTCCCCCAGCCTCCCACCCCCTGACAGGCCTTGGGGTGTGATGTTCCCTGCGCTGTGTCCAAGTGTCTCACTGTTCAGTTCCCACCTATGAGTGAGAACATGCGGTGTTTGGTTTTCTTTCCTTGTCATAGTTTGCAGAGAACTGTCTTTTATTTTTAATGCCCAAATACTCCACAGTGTGGACATGCTGTAATCTCTCTAATTATCCACAGAATGATGGACATTTACATTGATTTCAGCTTTTTGCCATTATAAGCAGTGCTGTAGTGAACAAGCTGATATGTGTGTCTTTGTGATGGACAAAGGCCTTGAGGTAGGATGGCTGAATCACTGGGTAAGAACATTTAAAATGTGGTCTGGACGACTTACTGTCCCAGCCACCTGTCTTCACCCTAATTCTTCAGCCCTGAGAAGATCACATATTTTCATCTTTATCAACACAGCATGTGAAAGACAGTATCTCCTCTGTTGGGGTCATGTTAAGAATATTTGGTGCCATTAGCATGTGCATTTCTTTTCTATATTATTCATTCACCGTTCTATTGTTTCTTATATTTGTTACAAATACAGTTCCTTGTTTGTCATTTATTTTGGGGCCCCATTTATTATTCTTTTATAGATTTTTTTTTTTTTTTTGAGATGGACTCTCGCGCTGTTGCCCAGGCTGAAGTGCATTGGCATAATCTCAGCTCACTACAACCTCCACCTCCCCGGTTCAAGCAATTTTCCTACCTCAGCCTCCTGATTAGCTGGGATTATAGGCGCACACCATCACACCTGGCTAATTTTTGTATTTTTAGTAGAGATGGGGTTTCACTATATTAGTCAGGCTGGTCTCGAACTCCTGACCTCAAGTGATCCACCTGCCTCAGCCTCCCAAAGTGCTGGGATTACAGGCGTGAGCCACTGTGCCTGGCAGACAATTATAATTTTTATGTAGTTACATTTCACTTTATTGCCTTTGAATTTTGTGTCATGCTGAATTCCCACTGCAAGATTATAAAAATTCTCTTGTATTTTCTTCTGGTGCTTTTGTAGATTTTTTAAATGTTTAATTTTTGAAGTATTTTGAATTTATTTTGTTACAAGAAAGGAGATGAGAGTTCAGCTTAACATTCTCCAAAATGATAACTTTCTCCTATTCTAGTATCATTTATGGAATAGGGAGACATTTTTGTCTTAGTCCAACATACCAGAACGCAAGGCCAGAACTCCCTCAATTCCCTGCATTTTGCTTCCAAAGGAAACATCCATCCTTTTGCTGAAGTGACTGGTCTGCTTTGCTCCGAGTTACCACGTTTTCCTCTGTGATGCCAGTAAGCCTGCTCCCTCAGCTGTCTGCTCTCCTAAACCTCCCCTTCTTCCTCTCCATGTTCCATCTCCCCAGTCCAGAAAGAAGCCTTTGGCTTCCTGGCTTCCAAGTCATACTTCCTAGCTCTTTCCCCTACTCCTCTATCTGCAGGGTCATTTGCACTCATAAGCTTCACTCCCTCCCCTTAACACCTCAACCCCCTGGCATCCAAGCAGTAGCCTCCCGTGCTGTGCTGAACCATCTCCTGCGCAGATACCCAGGGTTCTGATCGCCAAAAACATGTGCATGCCTTTGTCCAGTTTGACCTGTCCATGGCGTCTGACCATTCCGGCTGGCCACTCCAGGAGGTTCTCCCAGCCCTCCTCACTCCTGCCTCCCCTTCTGCTGACCCTGGCCCAGTCTCCTCTGCTGGCCCTCCCCCTCTGTCCCTCTAAAACTCAGGCACTCCCCAGGCTTTCATTATTGGTCCCTGTCTTTCCCTGTGATCACATCCACCACCATAACATACCTGTCTCCTGCAAGGATGACTCTGAAGTCTGTCTCCTGTCCTGACATCTCACTTCAGTGTGGTGGTTCAGAGCACAGGTATTGAAACCAGACAAGCCTGGGTTCAGATCTCCACCACTAACCAGCTGACCCTGAGGAAGCCACTTAGTGTTTCTCAGCCTCCTTGTGGGCCTGTGTCTCCTCCTAGACTGTGGGGTTGCTCGGGTAGAGACTAGATATTAGATTAGATTCTACCATATTGAATGCCCACTTGGTGTCAGGTGTTACACTGTGCACTTTATGCAGCTCATCTCGGATGAAGTAGGTATGTGTTTGTATTTGCTTTATATCTCAGCTCAGAGGTATTTGAATCGAAAACCCATTGCTTCCCAGTATTTGGTAGTATGTCTGCAGAAGCTTATGCTCTAGCAGAAGACAAGCCGTGTTCTCCTGGGAAAGTGTCCTTTCTAGCTGTCTTAGCTGCCTGTGCTCTTTCCACTGGCTTAGCCAGCTTTCTGCCTTTCCTTAGCTTGAGCACAGGGCAGATGCTTGGTCATTGTTTAGTCTCTGAGGGACACAGTATCCTCCTTCATTCGTTCACTCATTCATTCATTGGACACATATTTATCCTTGTCTTTGTGCCAGACTTTCACTCAGGTATTGGGATTCATGGCAACAAGGGGCAGACTCGACCCTCGAGGAGCTAGGTAGGAGAGTATTGTGATGCAGCAAAGTAAGTACAGGGGCCAGGGAAGACACAGGGCAAGGAGGAAGGGACTTCAATGCACAAGTGACAAGAAGCAGGGCTTGTGAGGTGAGCCTCAGAGAAAGCAAGAGGCAGCAAGCTCGTGTGACCTTGACCCTGTGCTTGGGCTTGTGCGGGGGAAGGGCCCTTCTAAGTGTAATCAGAGGTGTGATTAGGCTGTGTTCCTCCGCTCTTCCCTGTTTTCTGTACTGATATCCGCAAGGACCATCTGCTCATTTACCACCCTCTCGGAGCGCCTGGAGATCGGGGACTGCCTTTTTCAGCCCCAGAGCCCAGAACAGTGCCTGATCCACAGTAGGAGCTCAGCAAGAGTTTGCTGGGTGAGTGAGTGGGGGTTACAGTGCAGGGTCTACTTGTTCTTAAAACAAAAGCATGAACTCATGAGCTACTTACATCCTGTTCATTTATTTTCTTTGAGGAACAAGATCCATCTTCTAAGTACCCGATGACTTAAATTAATTTATTAAAATGTTAATGAGGTTGCCCTTTATAAAATGTAAGCAAGACTTTTTGTTTTCCTGTGTTCTTAACAGCATCTCCACAAAGCAAAACAATCCTTATGGCTATGTGCTTATTAATATAGGTCCCTTTTGGACACTAGGATGTTTAATATCTACTGCCTTCTGATGGGGAAAAAGAAAATTTTAACTTCTTTTCTCTTAAAGGGACAGCTCTTTTGAAGAAGGAAGAAAGATTATCCAGTTATAATTTTGAACCCCTTTCTTGTGAAACTCCATGCCACTCGCCATTTATATCCTGCTTTAGATTGTTGGGGTTTATTTATTTGAATAACTACAAAGTGGACATCTCGGGATCATTGTCTTTAAGAATATGTATGAAAAACATTTGTCTTCAATGCAGGCAAGTCTGAAGATAAGAAAATGGACTAGATTACCACTTAGTTTCTTGTATAAAAGCTTTGATACACAAGAAAAAAAAGTGTGACTTTTGGTTCTTACTCTTTTTAAAAAAATGGACATGTAAAAATTGTATATATTTATGGTGTGCAACATGATGTTTGGATAGATGTGTACATTGTGAAATGATTTAATCCAGTTACCACATCCATTACTTCACATACTTACCATTTGTTTATAGTGAGAACATTTGAGGTCTACTTTCTTAGCAGTTTTCAAGTATGCAATACATTATTATTAACAATAGCCCCCATGTTAGACAATAGATCTCCAGTGGTTCTTATTATTCTTAACAGCTCAAGTGAAGCATTAAATAAGATCCAGGCTTGCCTTCTTATTTAGTTGTCAGACTATTTTTCTCCCATTTTGTTTATTTCTAGTCGCATAATTGCACAGCTGAAAGATGAGAAATTACCACTTCTGTGCCATACACTTGATTTTGTCGATCTAAAGGGGGACAGAAGGGGTGTGGGAATAGGGAGAACTGAGGTTTGATGTGAAACTCAAAATTGGAGATTGTAGAGGCACAGCAGAATTACTCAGTAGTAAGCTTATTCTCCAGAAATTTTTTTACCAACTTTATTACGTTGGTGCAAGTTGATTCCTTTTGAATAGGAGACCTTTGCTTTACTGTATATTATTATGGCTATAATAACAGCAGTTACCATTGAATGCATTACTTATATGCTACACGCTATAAGCTGTTCTCACTGACTAAGGTTAAAAAGAAATGCATGCCACTGAAAGCTGCAGAATTCTACATTTAAGTATTTAGGATTATTTCTCCGACAGCAGACGGAGGATGCTGTGCAGGGCAGAGCACAGGGAACCTTTCATGTATGCATCATAGGACAGGGTGGAATTACAACACGGCACTTTTATTTTCTCTTTCTTTCCTCCAACCATGTCCCCACAAGCTCTGGATTCGCCAGCTAGAGGCCTGATCCCTGAACGTCTTTCTACATAAAGACACATTGGCTGTAGGTTAGTTTTGGTAGCACGGGGAGCCTAAACCCTGGAGAGGGGAAAGTGGGGTGAAGGAAAGAAGAAGCTTTAGTAATGAAATAATGTAAATGTGCCAAGTACTTTCACTTAAAATCTAAGATTTATGCCTTCATTATAGTCTCTACAACTGTATGTGGCAAATGCTAAAATATAAAAATAAAGCATGCATGCAGATTAAATTTTTTACAATAAAAATTTCTCTATAACATAAAATATTCCCCACTCTTAGGCAATGGCTTCCTTCAAAACTGATGCATTTCAGCTAAAAAATACAGAAGGTCCATGAATGTCAAGCAAAATTAGATTTAACTAGTAATTCAGGTGTTAACAAAGGCTACACTAATTACTGTCCTCTCTCCTGGCTGGTTAGAGGATGAGTCTAAACAGTGGTTCTCAAACAGGTTACCTTTTTAAAATACACTTATTCAAGCTTGTAGTTCTGAGCCCCTGGGCTCTCCTAAAGTCATTGTTCTAAACCACTCTTAGGATGAAAAGAGAGATGTGTATGATACATATCTAAAGTATTGATGGGTTTTCAGTATCTGCAGGGCTTATGAGTATGTATAAGTTTATTCTCAGTTTAATGATTAATTTATGAATTTTACACATCTAATAAATGAAACTTTAAAATGGATTTTTGTTAAACATTTAAGCATTGATTAAAAGCTAAATTATATTTCTATAACCAATTTAAAAAGCAGTTGCTAATCTAATATAGGTTTCTTTTAAAGTTTTCAGACACCTTAAAGGGTAACTAAAACAACACAAAAATAGTCATTACAAAACCAGTTACTACATTTACAATTCTACCTGTTTCAAAATATTCACATCATTGGTTTAATTCAAATCTTCATTCTTCCTACATAACATCATAGGGGTTCAGAAATGTCACATTAATTAATACCTGTCTCAGCTTAATAACATGAGGAAAAAAAAATAGCTGCAGTTACTGGACCTGGAGGAGATATCACCTGACTCCCAGGCAGGGCGCTGGTCACCAGTCTGAACTGCCTCATGGGCGAAGTTCATTTGTTCATTTGTTATAAAGTTTACTTATTACAAAGTACGTTTGGGGATCGGGGGGAGGTATTTTTTGGCTTGGTTCAACAGGAATGCTATTAACAGCAATAAGGAACAAAGGGGATCCATGGAAGGAAGGAGAGTTCTCTTGGAGACAGACTGAGTCTAAGATGCTAGCATTGTGTCTTCTGGGTACATTCAGCAGGCAGGTGAAAATGCAGACCTAGAGCTCAGAGGCCATCTGGGCAGGAGACCCAAGTTTGGAAGTCATCTGGTAAGAGGTGAAGCTGGACTATGTTACCTAGAGGGAGTGACCAGAAAGAGAAGAGGCTGAGAAGAGCAGTAGGAAGAAGAGAGTTGCAAAGTGGGGTGTTTGGCCACATCTCTTATTTACAGAGAGCTCGGCAGGGAGGCCAGTTGAGCACTGGCGACACAATACAGGGTAGAAAACCATTCATGGAGCCTGATCCCAGGGCAACGAGGGGAAAGCCAGGTTTCTCGCATGAGTCCTCAGGATCAGTGTCGTGGAAGGAAGAGGAGGGGAGGGACACAAAGTGGTCAGGAGCTCTGCGGGCACCACTTCTAGAGGCAACAGAAGTTAAAGAAGCTCACATTTTCTTTTCCCACCTTATCATTCCTCTTTCAACCTGGTTTGTGCTTTTTTTAAAAAAAAAAAAAAAAACCCTTTTAATTGTGTAATCAAATATTTCAATTACTTCTTTCATGTTTTTGTTTATTTGGCATGAAAATTCATCTTAAATGGGTGTGATCCTTTCAAAAAATTAAATGAAGAGAGCAAAACTCTGCATAAAGTCTGTGTTGTAGGATTGAGATGTGTTGCTTGAGAAAAGAGAAGAGGGTTGAGTAGTAGTGTAGTGGATGTGGGGACGGTGAGGACACTCCATGAACAATGGGTTCAAGGATAGCTGTACGCAGTGATAGCAAAGGTGAGTGACACACTTCACTAGCAAGACCAGTCAGTCCTGTTTTACAGAATGCATTATCCCCCAAGTTGGCAGTGTTGAGGAGCACGTGAGGCCTAGTATGTTCTTGGAAAGAAATCTTTATTTCCCGATAATCACTTCTCATCCCTGTATAAATGCATGTGACCTGTTTGTAAGAGTATGAAACAGTTCTGGCGCTGATGGGAGAGAGAGATTGGTGCCATCTTCCCCAAGCTGGGATTGGCAAGGAGAATGCAGCAATAGAAGTCAGGTGAAGCAAGGGTATCCACGAGAGCATCACTGCAGTGATGGGTCACCAGGTCCAAGCCGGCAGAGCAGCTGAGAGGCTGGAGGGGACTCTGGGCTAGAATAGGAGGAACCAACAAACCAGAAGTCATATTGAGGAAGAGCAAGCTCAGGGGTGACAGATTGAGAAAAGTGGGAAGATGGGAAACTGAGTCAAAGTCTAGGGCTCAAATATGTTCTAAATGGTGGTGAGATCCAAGCTGCAACCTACCTAAGTTTAGGTAACATTAGGGAGGCAACAAGGATCTACATTTGAGGATGCTAGGGCCTGTGTAGAGCCAGACTGTTTGGAAGATCTTTAGCCTAGATGCTGAGCCTAAAAATGCAGGCTGAATATTGACAGGAAAACTGAGCTATGTATTGACATTGTCACGGTAAGGAAATCATGAGACAACAGTCACACACTTGGGAAGAAGGTCAATACTGCCATGGTGTACACCTGTGCCACCGTACATGATAGCCCCAGGGAACGGCTACTGTCTGTGGAGCAGCAGGAGGTGTAAACTGCAGAAGAATCCGCAGGTTTTGTAGAGACCTCTAGGTTTAGCAGCCCTTCAGATTTCATTAGTAACCAGCTCCTGTGAGATGCTGGCATTGTCAGATCAGCCCCGTAAACGAATCTGCTTATTTAGCTGAGTCATCATTTGTGGTTCTGTGTTGAGATTTAGCCTTGTTTGTTTCTGCCTAAGAAACTGGTATGTGACCAGAAGTAAAGGAAATTGATTATTCTGAGTGACTGGCCTAGTGAAGATTCTATCTGCCATACTTACATCTCCTATGATGAGGCACAGTAAGAAATTATTGATAAGCAGAGCCATAGTCTAAAGTGTGTTGTAAGCATGATGGGGCAAAATATTATAAAACCCAGCTTAGTAATGTTGTTTCTCCAAAAATGAAACACAGCATTACCGTAGGATGCAACAATGACACTTCTGGCTATATACTCAAAGGAAGTGAAAGCAGGGTCTTGATTAGGTCTTTGTACACCCTATATGGGTAGCTGCATTTTCACAATAGGAAACAGGTGCAGCCCAAGTGTCCATGGATGGATGAAGGGATAAACAAAATGTGGTCTATACATACAATGGAATATTATGTAGCCTTAAAAAGGAAGGAAATTCTGATACATGCTATAACATGGATGAGTCTGGAGGACATGATGCTAGGTGAAATAAGCCAGGCACAAAAGAACAAATACTGTGCTATTCCAATTATATGAGCTACTAAAGTCAAATTCATAGAGATAGAAAGTAGAATGGTGGTTGCCAGGGGCTGGGTGATGAGGGGCTGGGGAAGGCGGAGGGGTGAGGATGGAGAGTTGGCGTTTGATGGGTAATGTGTTTCAGTTTTGGAAGATGAGCAAATTTTGGAGCTGAATGGTGGTGATAGTAGAAAAACAATGTAAATGTATTTCATGTCACTGAAATTACACATAATTACAGTTTAAATGGTAAATTTTGCTATGAACAATTAAACACCTTTTTAAAAAGAAAAACATGAATAGGTCCTTCTGGAAAAGGGCTTTACATGCTAAATCTTGTGTTATATATATTTTGCCACAGTAAGGAAAAAATAAAAATAAAACCTTAGCCCTGACTTTGAGTTATTGAGGGGTGTTTCCTCTTTTCTTTCTCTTTCTTTCTTTCTTTCTTTCTTTCTTTCTTCCTTCCTTCCTTCCTTCCTTCCTTTCTTTCTTCCTTTGTTCCTTCCTTCTTTCCTTCCTTTCTTCCTTTCTTCCTTTCTTTCTTTTTTTCCTTGCCATTGTACATTTACTTCTTAGTGAGAAGAAAAACAGCAAGCGCATGACCCATAGATCATTTTCTAATCTGACAAGGGCATGGAAAAATATATGCTTTATTCAGCTTTTGAAACAACGAATTTGAACTGCCAGTAAACTTCTTTCCTTAAAAGAAACTCACGGTGTTTCAACCCTTTGTAGCAGTGAGATACAATCAGAGGAAACTCCTCTCTTTCTCTCTTTTTTTTTTTTTTTTTTTTGAGACGGAGTCTCGCTCTGTCGCCCAGGCTGGAGTGCAGTGGCGTGATCTCGGCTCACTGCAACCTCTGCCTCCCGGGTTCAAGAGATTCTCCTGCCTCAGCCTCTAGAGTAGCTGGGATTACAGGCGCGGGCCCAGCTAATTTTTGTGTTTTTGGTAGAGACAGGGTTTCACCATGTTGGTCAGGCTAGTCTCAAACTCCTGACCTCAGGTAATCCACCCGCCTTGGCCTCCCAAAATGCCTAGATTATAGCATTTTAGGCACCCAGCCTATTTCTGTATTTTTCATTCCCCCCTCCACCCACTAATGCAGAAAATAAAAGAGTTTACTTTTAGAAGCTTAATTAAAAAAAAAAAAAGTTGTGAATCCCTGAACAATTTTTTTTAAGAACCATGTGAGAATTCCTACATCCAGGTGTTACCTTTCAAATTATTTGCCTTAGAGAGTCTGTCGGTTTATTCCAATAAACTTCCGTTTCAGAATGGCCTTCCGTTTTAGTTGATGATAAACATAAGAAAATTGAGTAGTCTAGTGGCTTCTTTCTTCATACTTGACTCCGAATGACTTTTGACTGTTACCAAAAGGTAAATCTACCCTCAAAGGATGAAACTGCCAACACAGACAATATACAGAAGAAAGTATGTGTGATTCATTCAATAAATATTGAGTGTCTACTGTGTTGCCAGGTGTTCTGCTAGACACCAGGGGTATAAGATGAAAAGACAATTTTAGTCACTGCTCTTAAGCTGCTGACACTCTTAGAGGAAGACAGACATTCTCACAAGTAATTAAATACTTAGTTTAAAAAAAAAAAAAAAAGTAGTGGCATGTGTGGGTATAATGAGAGCCCAGGGTGAGGAGTGGCTTTCAGAAATGTTTTAAACAAAGATGTCATCCCCAGAATGCATTACCCCCAAGCTGGCAGTGTTGAGGAGCACGTGAGGCCTAGTATGTTCTTAGAAAGAAATCTTCATTTCCCGGTAATCACTTCTCATCCCTGTATAAATGCATCTGACCTGTTTGTAAGAGTATGAAACAGACATTACTATGTGTGATAACTTGTCCTCTAGGCCCTCAGACTATTCAGAGAAGATAACAAGTCACAGCATCTTGTGACTCTAGTTAGATTTTATTTTTTTATTAGTCACTGAAATAACCTGGTGCCGCAAGGATATATTTGACAGATGTAGCTAAAGGGATTAAAGAAAGTATGTAAATGAAAGATTCCTCAAGCCAGAGCGGCAGGACAGAAACAGCATGTCCTAACAAGACAACATGGGAGACTGGGTCTAGAGGCCAGTTCAACAAGGTTCATTCGGGATCCTTCACCCGCATGATCAGTGTGTTGGCACCAAGAGCTTGTGTCTCACTGAATGGTGCCCTTACAGAGGCAGGCAGTGCCTAGGAAGGGGTCATCCTGGAGAGCTGGGTAGGCTTTCCAGTCAGATGACTGAGTTCCAAGCGATTGAAATGTTTGGATGCAGTACTCCTCCAAGGACATGCTTATCCCTAACTGTCACTGCCTTTCTAGGAAAACTTACTTGTTCAGTCCTTAAGAGGACTGTGTCATTTGAGGACAGCCTTAAGAAGATATTAAGTAGCAGAGAAACTTCTAAGCTCATCTGTGATTTCAGCAGTGGTCACACCTGTTAAGAGCAGAGTTCTTTTAAACACACAGGGAAGAGACAGGAGGCCTTGGTAATCCTCTGGCAGTTGTTGATGGTGCAACTGTATTCGCACTTTTCTATATTTTCCCTTCATATTGCCATTCTCAAGTTTTGTCAAGTTTTGTGTATGATATTTACACAGTAGGGGATCTATTGAGATAGTTTCAAAGAACCAACAATCCTAATCAAAATGTGTGCTACTGAAATAAGTTATTTGGAGTATTAAAACAAGTATCTTCCTGTGGACAACTAGTCATTTGTAATTATGTGATGGGAAGCTCGGGGAAATGTGCAGGAGCTTTCAGAAGTAATACTTCTGCCTCCATACCGTTGTAGATAAAATTATATACTCATACTTTTAGAAATCCGAGATACACATTTACCAAAACTTGTAACCACTGTGAAAGAAACAGGTAATCAGCTGTCATTGCCCTTGTGTTCAAGATGAAGCCCAAAACTTCATTTTCAAAGGCAAATCTGTCATAACATAAGCACACTTCCTTCAGTCCTTCAGGCCTCAGTAACAGCCAAGACTTATCTCTAAACCACACTACTCATCAGGGTGCAGTCTATGAAAACTGCCCAGGAAACCTCCTTCCCATTGGTTCCTGAGGAGGGGAGGAGCAGACTGCACACAGGTGAGTATTCAATTTGATCATCTCAGGTAAAGCTTAGAACCCAGCAAAGGCTAACAGTAACACTGGTAGCACAAAAGAAGCCATTTCAGATATTTTCTTAGTATTCCATAGGCCTTGGTATACCAACAATCTGTTTCTATCACCTTAAAACTTAATAGTGTAAGCCGGGCACGGTGGCTCACGCCTGTAATCCTAGCACTTTGGGAGGCTGAGGCGGGTGGATCATGAGGTCAGGAGTTCGAGACCAGCCTGGCCAATATGGTGAAACCCCATCTCTACTGAAAATACAAAAAGTAGCCGGGCATGGTGGCGTGCCTGTAGTCCCAGCTGCTTGGGAGGCTGAGGCAAAAGAATGGCTTGAACCCGGAAGGCAGGTTGCAGTGAGCTGAGATCGCGCCACTGCACTCCAGCCTGGGCAATAGAGTGAGACTCTGTCTCAAAAAAAACAAAAAAAAAAAAAAAATAGTGTAATACAACTACTATTTTTGTTATAACTCACAGATTATCTGGACTGGGAATGTGACAGTGCACATGCTGTCAGCCTTAGCTGAGAAGACTAACGCTGGGTGTAGTCAAATGGCTGGGGTTCGGAATCACCTGGAGACAGGTCTGGTGCCTAGGCCAGGATCAGTGGCAGCTGTAGAACAGAACGTCTGTATGTGGCCGGGGCTTCCTCACATCATAGTAGCCTCAGAGCAGTGTGACTTCCTACTTGGTGGGTAGAACTGCAGAGAAGAGTGTCCTGGAGGACAAAACAGAGCTGTGCGACCTTTTGTGAAATAGCCTTGGAAATACGTAGTTTCATTTCTGCCATATTTTTGTGGTCAAAGGAGTCACAAGCTCAGATGTAAGGGATGGGGACATAGACCCCCGACTCTCAATGGCAGGGTGTCACAAAACGTGTGACCCTGTTTTAAAACCACCACAGGCCCCCTCTCCTTAGTATTCCACTGGCCCTTTATCCCGGAAACCTCGGGAAATTGTTGTTCCTAATTATCGTCTTTAGTTCTCCTCTCCCATCCCTTCCTCAATCCAGTTCAAAGATGAGGGCCTAGAACTCCACCTGTGTCCTGTTCCCTCTTGAATCTACAGGTCGGGCAGGAAAGTGAAGGGTGAGGTTGGCATGTGTACAAGTGCCAGTGGAGGGCGCTGTGGCTGACTGGAAAGCCCCTGTACGTTCTAAAGGACAGCTGTTCCAAACGGAGGTGGGAATGAAGTCCTTGTGTTTCCAGATTTCCCATTTTAATGTGAAATGAAATATTGAAATGTTGCTTCACAGTGTTTTAAAAGCATACCATGAGATCTGGGTTTATGCTGTTGTCTGTGTCCTGGCTCTGAGCCCCTCTTTGAAAGACCCAGAACTCTAAAACAAGGCAGTATTTAAGATTGCACATTATGTTTATCCCCAGAAATTTCCACATTGGGGTCTGGAATGCCCTTCCTTCTTTAAATACTTCTTACTTTAAATCATATTTGCAAAGAATTCTTATAACTGAGAATCTAGGCTCTCAATAAATAGACCTCATCCTTCCTTCATCCACACATGAATGGCAGCATTTTGTGCATTAATTATGTGTGTGATGTCTCTAAGCTGAATTGGCTGAGGAGCAGAACTTTCATGATTAGCTGTATAAAAAAAAGAGAGCTTCAATTTTGACGCTAAGCCTTGCTTATCTTTTATATTCTCAGCCTTTCTCAATGTTTGTTAGAATTTAAACTTGTCCTAAGCATGACAACATCTGTTCAAAAGAAAAGGGGGATAGTATATGTTTATATATACACACCTTAATTTAGTATTGGGGACCCTCCAGTTACCAATTATAAGTGTAAAGACTAAATCAAAGTTATAGAAAAATAGACAAAATGAACAGTGACCAAGAGAAGATTTAAGAAATCTGAAGCTAAAGATTTATTTTTCTGCCTGCCCTCCTTGAAGTAATTATTAACTAAGTTTATAAATAGCCTCCTTCCTCTGAGAAGAAATGTCCAAGTGACACCAAACAGGCTGCGGTGTGCTGAATGCTCCCCCGTTTCATGTTGAAACTCGAGCTTTTGTGAAGACTGTCGTTGTGCATGCCTCTGTCTCCCCTCATTACCACTTCTGGGTGGAGCCGGAAGCAGGACAGATGCAGATAGTCCTCATTTCAACCACAGGAATTGATTTTAAAGGTGACACTGTCCTCAGTAACGTGGCTGATACCCTGTAGGGGTAAAATTAGTTGTGTTTTCTGTGCAGGTGAAATGTTAGTGATTTTTTTGATATTCTGTAGAGCACTCACTGCAAAATGCATTGTAAGATCTAAACACCTGCAGCTGATTGTGGAAGACTCTTTATTTTTTCTTTACCCTAACTTAAAAAAAAAAAAAAAAAGAGAATGTTTCCAGAGAATCTGCTAAGGAAAACATCAGGTCTGACAACAAGGGAGAACTGCGAGCGAAGAGGAGGCAGCTTTCTGCACTTTGCACACTGGGTTGCAGTTCTCACAGAATCCTGGGGCTCAGGACAAGATGGGAGCTTACTCCTTGGACCTGCATTTACCCCAGGCCTCGAAACAAAGCCCCCCAGTCTATAGCTCTAGTATCACTTCACAGACCTTTTCATGCCACAGCAACCCATACTGCCAGGAATCTGCCAGTTGTCTCCAGGACAGCTTCCTATTGAAAGCAACTCTATGGTAACCTGCCTTAAAGCAGATTACAGCTCTATTTTGAAACCCACTGCAGTAATTCGGGACAGATCTTTTTATCAAACGGCTTTCTCTTTTGCATACATGTTTAAACATGAGCCACACACTCAGAACAATGGACTGGTTTATAAAAGGTGATTGTGATTAGCACATAGTACTCACTCAAAGAATTTGTAAATGAAAAAAGCTGAAAATATGAAATACTGATCACTGGGGTACTCATTAACTGTTCAAAAGCATAATTTAGTTGAATTTCAAATGTGTTAATATAGGATATCATTCATTGAAAAAAGGATTGTAATTTTACACTTCATGTTTAACTTTGTAAACTGTGGCATCTTTAATGCGGGTGTTTGTTCTTAGAACTCTTAATTGTATGACTGATTCAGACTTCATGATTCATTAGCCCTGCACATCTCGAGAACATACATGAATGTGCTCATACAGAGGTTAGAACCTTGGGCTAGCTCAAGGGTAGCCTAAGAGAATATTGCAGACAGAAGGTTCTAGTTGCTTGAGCAGTGCCCAGAGCATAGCTCCGTATATAGTGAGCATAACAGCGCTGATGTGTCTGATTGGTGTGTTGGTATTAACAAACATGTAATGGCACAGAGTACAGGAAATTTCATTACATCTCTGGCAAATTCATATTGAAAGAAAGAAGGACAGATGGTTGAAAACAGCCATAAAATATTCTATTACATGTCTGCAGAAATCATTAGCCAGCAGTTAAAGAGATGTTATTAATGGATCAGATCCACTTGGGGAGTCATGTTTCTATAATGCACATTAAAGTGATGGTACTTCTGGTGTTTTTAATGCAGTCAGGGCCAAAGACAAACCTGTCTTTCTGAGTAATTAGAAAATGGATTTATTGGCAGTGAAGAAGCTGCTCTCCAACTTGACTCCAGATCATTTGGGGAGGTGGTTTTGATCATCTGTTGTCAAAGAGTAGAACGTAAGTGGCTGCTAGCCCTGTAGGTCACTGAAATAATACCATATTGCTTTATTAGTATTTTGGGGGAGATAGGAATAAAATTAGTATTTCTGAAAATCATCAAGGGATAATTTTAATCTCTCAAGTGCCTGAACGTGTCTCTTTAGAATTAATGCAAACATCAGGCTTTTGACTTTGTGAGCATGAGAATGATTTTCGGTGCGTGTTTCTGTCTGCGTGATAAACAGCACAGTGTCTGTGAGATGCTGGGGAGCCCTTTGGACCAGGTGCGGTAATTTGTCTGGTCCTCCCTTCGCAGAGAGGAACTTTCAGCCCCGCGGGTCCAGGATGTGAGAATACAAGGTGCTCAGTCCCTGGGAGGAGAGGCTTTCCTTAGGGCATCTCGCATTTCAAAGCAAGGTAGGGTCGGGGCAGCTTAGTGACGCTTGCATCAAAGCAAAAGGAAGGGAGGTGCTCATGGAACTGTGGTCATCGTTCCTGGACAGTCCAGAGCTTCCTCTGCCTTGAAAGTGTTTGGAAATGCACTGACAAATCCTCCCCCGTTAGCTCCTTTTAGTGGGCCTTCTGAGAATTGTTGCCGCTCGGGTGATGCTCTTCCGTGCTGTGCTGCCCGTGTTTCAGCGTGCTTTCCCAGCATGTTGGAACACACGACGTGCAGCACATGTCTTCACTTGCTTCCTTTTGGATCAGCTGCCACCCTAGGGTTTCCAGGTAGACCTGTCATCAGGTGGTTAGTGTGTCTCCAGAGGACCCTTCAGGAATGGTGAAGGGTTCCTGTATGCAGCCTGTGAGGCTTGTGGTGTGTGGACTCTGCATTTTGTAACCCAGGAGAGCTTTCCCTAAAGGACATGACCCAGAGCTCCACATACAGACTGCAGTCCTGTCCATGACCCCGTATTGCCGTGTGGGTGTCACTGTTATGGACTCTCTTCCAATGGAGTGGTGATTTACAGTGTTCTGTCCTAGAAATTGATAAACTCTGAGTAGGTTTTCCCCCATTCATAATTCTTCCCATATCCCTTCAACCAAAAAATCATGATAAAAAACAATCTAAAGATGCTGTATACATCTGCCATGTTTGATAAAGCAAGGGAAATCTCATCACCTACAATGACAGTGGTGTAAAAGCCCTGCATTTTGCGTAATTTTGCTTAATGAGAGTTTTCACCACAGAAAGAGGTGCTTTGTCATCACTTTGGACTCTTAAAATGTTTATGCGGTTGGTTAACAAGCATCAGCAAAATGGTAACAACTGCTTATCGATTCTTATATTGAGTTTGGGAAAAGTTTAAACCCCCTGATTTATCTCTGCTTATAAAAACATCGCCTGGCTCTCTTTTAGCCTTCACTGTTTCTCCCCCCACCACGTCCCCCAACACACACACCAGGAATCATTTGTTTTTGTTTGACGTTGGTGTGTCTTTCTCAGGCAAGAGGTATAAACTGGAGGTCGGAATAGGTCTTCCAAATATTAGGTGCTGAATGGCTTTAGTGATTCACAGTTGTAAACATGGGAGCTGGAGGGATGGAGGACTCTCCTGAAACAGTGTTTTAGTGTTGTGCCTGGCAGGAAAGGAGAGTTAGGGTGGGAGCTAGAGAGGACTGTAACGTTGATGGATGACTAGGGGTTTGGTTGGCATTAGGAGCGGTGGCTTAAGGGAAGTATTGCTTTTTTATTACACAGATAATCCATGGTTATTGTAATAATGTTTGAGGGTAGAAAGAAAAATTATTCATAATCTTTTTATCATGAAATATTATTTTCATGTATATCCTTTCAAAATGTTATTCTGCAGATAGATAAATATGAATGTATAGTTTTCCTTAAATGGAATCCTACTAATCATTTATAACTTACTTTTACGATTTCCTAATTTCACATTAACATCTTTCATCAGTAAAAAATATGCCTGCATCATCGGTTTAAAATGGACACATAGGGTGCCACTCAGCACAGAAACTATCAGATGTTGGGCCAACCCCTAATGGTGGACCGTTAGGTCACTTCAGCTTTTGCTTCTTTAAGTGATGCTGTGATGAACACCTTTGTGACCCCTATATCTTGGTTCACTAGGATAGATTATTAGAAGTGGAATTGACAGGCCAAAATGTATACCCAGTATAAAGAGATTTTATACATGCCCAATTGGGGAGAAAAGGGGTTGTGTTTGTTTTTAACATTCTGCTACTGTGTTGCTCTTGTAGTATGAGACTGAATGAAACCCTGTTACTCGTATAGCCCTATTTAAAAGAAATAAAGTCAGGAGGCTGAGGCATAAGAATCGTTTGAACCCAGAAGGCAGAGGTTGCAGTGAGCTGAGATCACACCACTGCACTCCAGCCTGGGCGACAGAGGGAGACTCCGTCTCAAAAATATAAAATAAATAAATGAATGAATGAAATGAAGTGAGAAAGCTCTTTTGATACCCAAGTATATTTTGGGTTACAGGCCCTTTGTGAATCTAAGCTTTGGATACTCCCCTTGAAAAATACATATACGTATATATGCACATACACACACAGTTTCACTAAGGCATGGACCTAACCCGTGGATTTCAGTTAAGTCTTTGATTTATAGCTACTTCCTAGTGATTGCTTTTTGTTTTTAATTATTATCTTCATGCCAGTTAAGAATGAAGTTAATTCATTGTTTCTGTGTTCATCTAGTAAATATAACTCCTTTTTTATAGTCTATTTTATGTTGGACTATCAAAAAATTGAGAATGAAATGATTTTCCAGACATGTAGAATACCCCTACTGCTCTAGGCTTAAATTTGGCAATGATTCACCAAAGATTTATCTGAACCATTTTAGTGAGACTATTGCAAATATACAGGATGTGGTGGTCTCATACTTCACCTTATTACATCTGTTCATGTATTTTCCCTGATTGTGGTTATTTATCCAGTTAAATACTGTCCCCTTTGGCGTGACCAAAGCCAAAGTCATTGTTTTTCTCTCAAAACATGCTCCATCCGACCAGCCACAGTGGCTCATGCCTGTAATCCCAACACTTCAGGAGGCCAAGGCAAGCAGATCGCTTGAGCTCAGGAGTTTGAGACCAGCCTAGGCAACATGGTGAAACCCTGTCTCTACTAAAAATACAAAAAATTAGCCGGGTGTGGTGGCACGTGTCTCAGGTGGGAGATCTGAACCTGGGAGGCAGAGGTTGCAGTGAGCCAGGATTGCACCACTGCACTCCAGCCTGGGCAACAGAGCCAGATGCCCTCTCAAAAAAACAAAACAAAACAAAACAAAACTGCTCCATCCACCTCCTTCTATCCAAATACTTGTTCGTTGCACCCCACTTTTCCCAGTCACTTATGGTTGAAACTTTAGATTCACCTCGAGCCCTCATTCTCCCAAGAAACAGAAGAGGAGATGTGTGTGTGTGTATAAATATAGATGCAGACACAGATGTAGATAGATTTATTGATTATAAGGAATTGGCTCATGCCATTATGGAAGCTGTGAAGTCCTAAGATCTGCAGGATGAGGTGGCAAGCTGGAGACCCATGAAAACTGATACAATTCCCAGCCTGAGTCCAAAGACCAGAGCACCGGGACAGCTGATAGTATAATTCTAGGTCAAAGGCCAGCAGACTCAAGACCAAGAAAGAGGCTATATTTCACTTCAAGTGTGAAGGCAGAAAAAATGCCAGTGTTCCAGTTTGAAGGCCATCAGGCACGAAGAATTCTCTTACTCTGGGGAGATCAGCATTTTTGTTCTATTCAGGCCTTCAACTGATTGGATTAGGCCCGCCCACATTAGGGAAGGCAATCTGCCTTACTTAGTCTGCTGATTCAAATGTGAATGTCATGCACAAACACCCTCACAGACACACCCAGGGTAACGTTTGACCAAATACGTTGGCACCTCGTGGCCCAGTCAAGTTGACACATGAAATTGACCATCACACTCCACATCTCCATGTATTAATGGGCTCCCAAATCGTGTTAATTCCTCCTGCCTGGTGTCTCTTTATCTCTGGCTTATTCTCTCCATCTCCAGCTCTACCTGCTTAGTTCCGACTCCTCTCTTAACCCAGGTCTATTGCAGTCACCTCCTAAATGGTATTTTTGCCTTTGTCAAGTGATTGTCAAGGTTTTTACCACCAGTACCCTTTTTCCTATTTTTCCCTATGAATCCCAGCTTCTGAGAGAGTCTACCAAGCCAGCTGTTTTGCCATTTTTATTAATGGAAAACATTTATAGTTGTCAATAAGTAGCACTTATTATTTACTATATACAAGGCACTATTCTAGCCTTTGTATAAATCACATTATTTAAATGTGATTTCTGTATTTATATTTACATATTTTAATATTTATATATTTCTATAAATTACCTTAAGTATACAAATTACCTCTCTATAAGGCAGACACTGTTCCATTCCCACTTTATCACGAGGAAACTTAAGCCTCAGAGGCTACATAAACAGCCCAATATTGCACAGCTAGTAAATAGTAGAGGCAGGATTCAAATCCAGAACTATGAACCCAGAGCCCTGGTCTCCACCTCACAGCTACGCTGCTTCCAGTTCGGTGCTGGGAGTGATGTGAGACCATCTGTGCGTTTCTACAGCACATTGGTAGAATCTCAACCAAGACCAAAAGGTTGATGGTTGGATTCACTTGTGCCATGTTATTGTAGGTCAGTATGCTAATTCCATTAGGTTCGCTGGGAAAACAAAATGAAAATGCTTGCTTTCAAACAAAGATTTGATGTTGACGTTTACGTTGCCCCCTTTCTCAGATCCAAAACCCTTTGGCATCCAAAGGGGCCAGGTGAAAATCCTATAACCTCTTCTCCCTTCAACCAGCACTGTACACTGTAGCCAAGTTAGCCTTTTCTCCTGCAATTCTGCTTGCACAACCGTTACCAAATCCCTGAAACCTCAGCTCCTTCAGCCCGCCCAGTTGTTGTCTGCGTGACCCTGGGCTGTAGACGTGTTTGTACCTTGTCCATAATATCCCTCCACGGCACCTTGGGAACGCTTGTCTCTCTGAAAGCTTTCTCAAGTTATCCTACCCTTGGAGCTTTCCCTCCTACACTGGTCATGGGTTCCTCCTCCAATCCCAGTAGAGGGCTCACAGCAGACACAGAACACAAGGCGATCTGTGATCTTACAAAACAGTGAGAAAAATCATCGGTAAATAGACAAACAAATAAGTCCGCGTGTCATTGTACATTGTGAATCGTAACCCAAGACAATAACCACTTTCAAGGTTGAAAAAAAGGTTTGAATTAAAGGTGGTGTATATGTATGAAAATAGGTGTGTATTTCACATCCCTTCTACTCTCATTCTCATTATTCATGCTTATCAGTTCGGCTACTCACTGAATTTATTTGTAACCTTAGAACTCATGCTCGCTGCATTTTTGCCTTGTATGGTTATCTGCTCAGTTCCACTTATTTAGCTATACTCTTGGCTGTCATTAAAAGTCTCATTGTAATTCCTCATCTTAAAAGGGATTCCTGCTTGAAAATACTCCTGTGTGGCCAGATGCATTTTGTGTGTGCCAGTGCCTTCCTTTCGTTCTTATTCTGGCCAGTTTTATCTCCACCATTGAATTCCAAAATGATCAGATCTGACTGCCGTCATATAAGTGATAAGATTTGATACTCAGGCAAGAGCAAGCCAGTGCCGGGCCGGGCACGGTGGCCCACACCTGTAATCACAGCTGCTCCAGAGGCTGAGGCTGGAGAGTGGCTTGAACCCAGGAGTTCCTGGCTGGCCTGGGCAACAGAGTGAGAACTTGTCTCAAAAAATAAGTTAAAAACAAAAAAAAAGAACAAGCCAAATGCACATTCATCTTTTTTCCCCCTAATTTTTTATGTTGCAAATTTTCAAGAATAAAAATAATATAATGAAAACCCATATACCTTCCCCGATTCACCAGCTGTTACTGTTTGCCACATTTGCCAGGTCTCGCTCATTCACACATGCCCTGGCCCTCCTCCCTCTCCTTTATCACCGTCACTCTCGCAGTGTATTCTTTCCTGAGCCATTTGAAAGTAAATTGCACATGTAATGAGACTTCACCCCTAAATTCTTCAACATAGTCTCCTAAGAAGAAGCGTGTTCTCCTGCATAACCACAGTACTAATGTCACACCCAAGACATTTATCAATGTTGCAATACTACTATCCATTACCATAAAATACAATCCAATGCAAATTTCTCCAAACTCCCCACCAAGCCCTTCCCTGCCCCTGCCCCATCCAGGATCAGTAAAAGGTCAGTCCATTGGCTCTCCTTGACTATCATGTTTGTTTTATCTCCTGTAATCTGGGCACCCCCACTTTCTCCTTTTTTTGTCTTTCGTGACGTTTTGGTTTTGAAGAATCCAAGCCAGTTGTCCCGCAGTCTGGACGTGTCTCATTGTCCTCATGCTTGGGTTCAGGTTAAACGTTTCTGGCAAGAATACTGCATGCATGATGTGTGCTTCCCATTCTGTCACATCAGGAGGCACATGTTGTGAGTTCCATTATTGGTGATGCCAAGTTTCAGCATTTGCTTGAGATCTTTCTCCTTGTCATTAGCAAGTAATATTTGAAACTTAGTTAATACCCTGTTCTGCAGCAACATTTCACCCACATGTTGCATCCATTGGTGATGACCCTTGCCTGATTTAATTATTACATGAGTGGTTGCAGGAGATTAATTTGTATGTAGCCAGCATTATTTTATAAAGAAGAGCTTCTTTCCTCCTTCCTCTCTCTTCTCCCACTGTTTTTTGTTTTTGTTTTTGTTTTTTTTAAGTATCATGATAGACTCATGGATTTTCTTTTATTCAGCATATTACAGTCCATGACCATCCTTATTCTTTTTGATGTTCACATTGTCCCACATCTGCCAGTGGGAGCCCTTGCACCCTAGTTCCTGTGTCCCTTTGACATGGCCCCATTAGTCTTTGAGCACATCCTTGCTTTATTACAGTTTTTTTCCTCTGTCTTTTCCCAGTAATATGATAAGATGCAATTGTTATTTTCTAGCCATAGTTGTATCAGAAGAGCTGAGTATTTCAAATCAGCAAACAAAAAAAGGTACACCCCATTCATAGCTTAAAAAAAAAATGCAATGTATTTCTCTAGAAATGGATCTCTGGATCAGAGCCCAGCTACTAATAACCCAAATAAACAGGGACTTCCTATACATGAAGAGTAAGCCATTAAGAAATATCGAGCTCAGCATTGTTTGCGTGTGAAATGCCTCCTTCGTGACAGGAGAAGAAGGAAGGCGAATTCTACTTGTGATTCAGAATGTAAGAACATTCATCAGACAGGGGTTTTATCATTTATATTGCGTGCCTAGCACTGCATTAAGTGGTATTATAGATATAAAAGGAGGTGCTGTTAAAAAAGCAAAATAAGATGGAACTACTTGAAAAATAGAAATTGTTATTAAAAGTAAATACATTATGGTGTACTTACTAGTGTTACAGGAATTAATAGGGGAAGAGGTAAGGCAATGAAGAGTGTGGAGGAATTAGTCTGTTTCTGTGTATTTGGGTAGACACAGAACAAGATATTTTCAGGTATAAGACTGTTAATGGTGATTATCTTTGGGGAGGGTGACCAGAGGGATAAGAGAGAAGGAAAATTAAACATTTAACTCTATTCCCTTCTGTGCTTTTAAATATTTTACACCTTGCATATATTACTCTGACAACAAAAAAACTAATTTAAGATTTTTTTTTAATTAAAAATGTTTGAACTTATGGGAAAAAGGTGTCTACACCAACTGAACAAAATGCCTCAAGCCCCATAATGGACTGGGTCAGGTGATGAGGGTAGAGCCGATCTCAGGCAACAGTAACTGCCGAAAGCCAGTGATGAAAGCAGGCACTGGGCTGGGCCAGCGGCTCACACCTGTAAAACCGGCATCTTGGGAGGCTGAGGCGGGAGAATGGTTGGAACCCAAGAGTTCAAGACTGGTTTGGTTTGAGTGACTTTTTGGTTTTGACAGGTTTCAGGTGTATGTATGTGGTGTGTGTTTGTTTCCCTCCCTTGAATATAACAATCTATATCGAAGGAAAATAATCAAACACTCTGAATAATTCAACTTTCATTCACTCACATCCAAGCGAGCTTTTGAAAAAGAATATTTCATTCCTCATTCATTTTAAGCAACTTGTCACTTTCCTCCTGTCTCCAAAAGTAACCATGTGAAACCCAGACCAATATTTTGTTTCATCTGTGCTTGAGTCTTACCTGATTGTGGTGACGATAATGTACATGGGTTATTCTGGGGGTAAAATGACTCGGTTTTTTTTCTCTGCTAGTCTCGGACCGATATCCTAGAACAAATAGGACAAGTAGGAAAAGGCTTCCATACAGTAATGTTGTCTACTGTCTTTCTCTCCTGCCCCCAAAATCAACAGTCAGTAGAATACCTTGAAAACAAATGAAGAATAACTGTATGATATATTCAGCTTAAAAAGTGAGCCGGAATATCACGTGACAGGGCTTTCTAAAATGACCGTCAAACACTCAGCTCTCTGCTGTTTATGTCATGATATGACCACGTCTGTGCTTTCTTTAATGAAACCTTTAAATATTTGATGTGGTTTTTAAAAGTTTTTCTGTGAATGGCTTTCAAAACTACCACAGATCTATTTGTAGTAATAGTTATTATAATGTGTTCCTTAAAAATTTTAAGTGTTTAATGCATTACCAAAGCTGAAGTAAATACAGACACAACAACATATTCTTCAGGTTAGCTCTTTCACAGCACTTGCTATTCTCGTGTGTCAGAATTTATTTTTATTGAAATATAAGTTATAATTACAATTTTATATAAGTTTATGATTTTAGAAAACACTGAAATTATCCATCTAGCCATTCAGTATATTTGTTTGCTTAAATAATCTCAACTTCTTCGATAATTCATAGTTTCATTTGAGAATTTTTTAGTGAATTATATGTGAGGCTCAATTACAGTACCATATTATCTAAAAAGAAACTAAAAGGATATAAACTTGCATTTGTGGCCGGGCACAGTGGCTCACACCTGTGATTCCAGCACTTTGGGAGGCTGAGGCAGGCGGATCACCTGAGGTCAGGAGTTCGAGACCAACTCTAGCCAACACGGTGAAACCCCGTCTCTACTATAATTGTGAAAATCTGTTGGGTGTGATGGCATGCACCTGTAGTCAGCTACTCGGGAGGCTAAAGCAGGAGAATCACTTGAACCTGGGAGATGGAGGCTGCAGTGAACCGAGATCGTGCCACTGCACTCCATCCTGGGCAACAGAGTGAGATTCTGTCTCAAAAAAAATTTAAAAACAGAAAAAAAATAAACTTGCATTTGTTTCAAGTGTCTTCGGAAATTGGGTTGTATCACATCTAAAAATGAATCTCCTGGAATTCAGTAATTGCATCTACTGATTAGTTTAGCATTAACACAAAACTAGAGAAAAACAAATTATAGCAAGAACAGTAGCATAACTAATCTGCAGAACCTGAAAGAATACTTAAAGTCGCTGTGCCTTTTTATGATATTGTATTACAGTTCTTGGAAAACTAAACCCAGATACACACTTGTGTCCACGCTGGAGCGATTGATAAAGCGCTGTAACGGGGATGATAAGTGATCGTTTTAATGGGAATTAAGGCAAACCGATTGAACGTGGGAATATGTTGTATTTTTTATTTCTCCATTTTCTCATCTAATAACAAAGAAAATGTTTCTAATTGTATGCTTAAAAAGAATTCAGCATGCTAGGAGGAAAGATATAATATTCAAAAGTACTGCATTAAAATATTTAATTTACAATTTTGAAAGCTTTTATAGAACATAAAAACTTTTTTTTTCCCTTGGTACTAGTATTTTTTTTTTAGACGGAGTTTTGCTCGTGTTGCCCAGGCTGGAGTGCAATGGCACGATCTCAGCTCACTGCAGCCTCTGCTTCCCGGGTTCAAGCGATTCTCCTGCCTCAGCCTCCTGAGTAGCTGGGATTACAGGCGCCTGTCACTATGCCTGACTAATTTTTGTATTCTTAGTAGAGATGTGGGGTTTCCCAAGTGCTGGCCAGGCTGGTTCAACTCCTGACCTCAGGTGCTAACCCACCTCGCCTCCCCAAAGTGCCATGGGATTACAGGGAGCCTCACCATGCCTCGCTTTTTTTTTTTTTTTTTTTTTTTTTTTTGAGACAGAGTCTCTTGCCACCCAGGGTAGAGGAGTTTATCTCGGTCTCACACACTGCAAACCTCCTCAGCCCCTGGTTCAAGTGATTCTCCTGTCTCAGCCTCCCAAGTAGCTGGGATCACAAGTATGCACCACCACGCCCAGCTAATTTTTCTATTTTTAGTAGAGACTAAGACTGGGTTTCACCATGTTGGCCAGGCTGGTCTCAAACTCCTGACCTCAGGTGATCAGCCCGCCTGGGCCTCCCAAAGTGCTGGGATTACAGGCTTGAGCCGCCGCAGCAGGCCAAGATGGATTTTTATATACTGAAGATAGGTATCATCTTCCCAGAATCCACATAAACAAAGAGAACCAGAAACACCTAGAATTTTTTTGCAGTCACTGTACTCTACCACCAAGAACCACTATCCTGACTTCTGAAAGAGGCTGGTTTTTGTTTTTTCTCTTCTATAAAAGGAATCTCATACAGTGGTGCTCTCTTTATACGTTATCCAGATGGAGTCTGATTACTCTTGCTCATTAGTATTTGTGAGATTCATCCATATGGCTGCATGTAGATATGGACAGTTCTTCCTCAGAGCTGTATGTTTTTTCATTGTGTGAATAAAGCACAACATATTCATTCTTTTTACTATTGCTGGGCATTTGGGTGGTTTCCAATTTTGGGCTAGTGGGAATAGTGCCAATATGAACTTTCAGGTACTTACCTTTAGTGAGCTGTCATTCTAGGAATGGAATTGCTAGATCATAGATTTTGCATATGTGTCCAGCTTTAGAAAATATGACCAAGCGGTTATCCAAAGTAGTTATGCCAAGATGCATTCCCATCAGCAAGGTGTATTCTAGCTTTTCTACGTCCGTTCTAATACTTGGTATTTCCTGTATTATTTTTAACCATTCTAGTGGATATGGTGGTTTTAATTTGAATTTCTGTAATGAGATGATTGCCTTTTCATGTATTTATAGATGACAGCATATTCCATGTGTATAGGTTAGAATACTCAATAGCTTGAACCCGGGAGGCAGAGGTTGCAGTGAGCCAAGATTGTGCTACTGCACTCTAGCCCAGGTGACAGTGAGACTCTATTTCAAAAAAAAAAAAAAAAATTTAATGCAGTCCTGGGACTAGCAAATTTTCTTTTGCAGAAACTGAGACACTCATTCAAAAATTCACATGAAAATGCAAATGGCCAAGAACAGCCAAAGAATTCTTAAAGAAAAAAAGTTGGAATGCTTCTGCCACCAGATGCCAAGCTCTGATGATGAAGGTAGTGTGGCGTTGGTGCGAGGCTAGGCAAACTGATCAGTGAAACAGAATAGCCTGCAGAAAGAAACCCACTTTTATACAGTCACCTGATTATGTCAAAGATGTTGTGCAGTGCAGTGGAAATGGCACGGCCTTGTCAATAAATGGATTTAGCCAATTGGATTGCTATTTGAAGGGAAAGATGTCTTGACCCCTTCCTCATACCGTACATGAAATGGATTGTAGACTTAAATGGGAATGATGAAACAACGAAGTGTTGGAGGAAACAAAAAACACCTTTGTCAACTTGGAGCAGGCAAAGACTTCTTAAACAGGTCACAAAAGAGGGAACCATAAAAGGGAAACATTAATACATTGGATCGTAAAAGTCTGGTGTCAGGGGCACTATTATTGAGAGAATGAAAAAGTAGAATGAAAAGGAAGAAAATATATGAAAAAATTTATATAAATATATGAAAAATTTGTATAAATATATAAAGAATCCTACAAATCAATTTTTTTAAGGCTGAAAGCCAACTTCTAAAAATAGGTAAAGACTTGAATGTTCACTTTACGAAAGGCGGCATCCAGATGGCCAATTAACATACAATGATTCCATCTTTTATTGTTACCAGTTTCCCTTTTCTTCTAGTGAGAGAATATGTATGTAATTCAGCTATTCCAATACTTCTATACTAATGACGTTCTTAAATAGTATGTTTATAAAGCATTGGCATTGTGTATGATTGCATTAAAATACAACGTCCTTTAAATATTACTGTTTAGGCCTACGATGTTTTGATGCCATAGACACGTAAACATACAGAATCTAAAGGATGCAACAGCAGGAAACACCAGATGGCTTCACGAATACTTATAACCCTTTGAAAAAAGTAGTTTTTCCATTACCATGAAATGTGAGCAAACAGATCTCCCCTGCCACCTGCCTCCCTTCTCTCTCTCTCTCTCTCTCTCTCTCTCTCTCTCTCTCTCTCTCTCAGTTTCTCTCTCTCTCATTCTCTCTCTCCCTCCCTCCCTCTCCAGTCTCTGAGCTGTAGACATCACATCCCTGACCCTGGGCCACATCAGGCTCACTGTCGAGGGTCAGTTGTGTCATCCTTCGGGAAACACTGAAGGGACATGTAAGGAGCAAGGATGAAGTATGGAGGCTTCTTGTGTGCTCTGCCTGGAAATTCTAAAAAGCTGGAAGACTTAGTGGGATTTTTAAAAATAAGGTAAATGAAATAGGTGTAAAATTGACACAGAGACCAAGTTAAAACATTCTGCTCTGATACATACTGATAGATTGAAATCATCTAGCGAGCTTCAGAAACTAGCAATGCCTGAGGCCAAGAGTGTAGCCAGGTGATCTTGCAATGCAGGCAGGGTTGAAAGCCTTGGTGGTGCTCAGTCCTCTCATAGTTAAAGCTGAAATGCCTTGGTCACCCTCCTGAGCAACCCTGTTAGGCTACATGACTTGTGTTGTAGCTGGGTTGGGGAGGAGTTCTTTTTACAGTTTTTTTCTGGGGGCTGTTATAAATCCTGGGAATGAGTAACAGAAAGTGGTAAGAGTGTCTTTTCATGAATATGCTCACAGATTTCCTAAAGAGTTAGATTTCCCTTCCTAATCACCCCTTGAGAACCTCGCTGAAGATAATGGGCACCCAATGTTATCTCAGCAGAGAGAGCTCTTGCAAACAAGAAAGGCCTAGATTGTTCCTGTGTCCCTTCTTCTATCCTTCTCCTCAGCCCTACTACACTGATTAGGAGTTCATGAGCGTAACACAATTATGTCAATACTGTGAAAGCACAGGGCTCCAATAGCTTCCTCCAATGAGAAATGGAGTGGTAGGCACTGTTTTAATTTTTATTTCTTAAATGCTATTGTGAATACAGGTATACTGTAATGAAAATACTTTTCTGAAATATTTACATATTTCATACAGCCCTTTGCAACTGCTTTCTTCAGCAGCTAAAATCTTGTTTACTCTTCAGTAACAAAAAATACTAGATATATTTTAATATTTTGTACTATACTGCTTTGATTTCATAAGTTATTCCAAATGCTAACCAGTAAGGCTGTACTCACCTAATAATCTATTTAAAATTGTCATATGTTCAAGAAAACAGGTTATATAGAACAGTTTGAAGACAATGCAATAGAAAAGTCTAAATAAAAACTTTTAAAGATAGGTCCTACTAATTTCTCATTTAGCTAATAGGTTTTTGCATTTATTATATTTTTCTGTTTATTTACCTATCTTCTCTGCCAACCAAAGAGCAAACAGTAAATAAAATTTTCATCTACCACCTCCAACCTGGTTCTTATTCTTAACATAGTTTTTCATTCACTAGTTCAGAATATTGTTATTTAATTTTAAAAATCTAAATTTATATATCAATATAATGTGGAATATTTTCTTTCTTTTTTTTTTTTATGCTTTTTTTTTTTTTTTTTTTTGAGACGGAGTCTCGCTGTGTCTCCCAGGCTGGAGTGCAGTGGCGCAATCTCGGCTCACTGCAAGCTCCGCCTCCCGGGTTCACGCCATTCTCCCGCCTCAGCCTCCCAAGTAGCTGGGACTACAGGCGCCCGCTACCACACCCGGCTAGTTTTTTGTATTTTTAGTAGAGACAGGGTTTCACCATGTTAGCCAGGATAGTCTCGATCTTCTGACCTCATGATCCACCCGCCTTGGCCTCCCAAAGTGCTGGGATTACAGGCTTGAGCCACCGCGCCCGGCCAATGTGGAATATTTTCATAATTCTGTAGCTTAGCAATTTCTTCTTCTAGTTTTAGATATTCCACATATGTAGTATTATCAATGTAGGGTCTCAGCATTTTCCATAGTTTCGGACAAGACCATATCCTTCATTTGTCTAGTGAGAAAAGGAAAGCTGAAGTCCAGAGCAGTTAGACTGTGACTAACTTTCTTTGTTGTTAACATAGGGCACAGAAAATGGAATGCCATTTTCTGGTCTAAATCATTTGCTCTCCATCATATATTTGGAACTTTCCCATGTCTATAAATGGCCAGTTGACTCGGAGGCATAGGGAAGGAGAGCATCTCGTGGTCATTGAAGGCCCACAGAGCCATGCACCAAGCAGGTGCCTTTCCGCCTTACCTGGTGTGTTAGCTCGTTTTCATAATAAAGACATGCACAAGACTGAGTAATTTATAAGAGAAGGAGGTTTAATGCACTCACAGTTCCACATGGCAGGGGAGGCCTCACAATCATGGCAGAAGGCAAAGGAGGAGCAAAGGCACATCTTACATGGCAGCAGGCCAGAGAGCATGTGCAGGGGAGCTGCCCTTTATAAAAATATCAGATTTTGTGAGACTTAGTCACTATCACAAGAACAGCACGGAAAAGACCCACCCCCGTGATTCAATCACCTCCCACCAGGTCCCTCCCCCGACACGTGGGAATTATGGGAGCTACAATTCAAGATGAGATTTGGGTGGGGAAACAGCCAAACCATATCTCTTGGGTTGAGACCCATACCTGATGCATGATGCATCAGCCTTCTGTGCTCCACTTCTCAGCTGAGCATGTAGAGGGTCCGAGGGGCTAGTAACCAATCCAAGGGAGTTGAACCCAGGTTTACCAAACTCTGAACTGCCACCAGTTTGCTACGTCTCCGGGAGCTTAGCATCCACTGGGAAGAAGGGAATGATACACACACAAATAGACACAGCTGAAGAAAAGGGCCAGTTAGTGTTATGAGTTACAAAAATGGCAGTCACCAAGCTAATGGAGTCCTGAGAAATAAGATCTCACTTCCGGATGGTTGGTCCTCGAACTGCTTCTGCATTAAAAAGATGAGCCATAAGCTGAAGTTTTAAAAAGAGAAGGGATTTCAGGAAGCAAAAAACTAAAAAGAAAAACATCCTAGGAAAAAGTTATGGCTTCAAATGAGAAAGGCATAGACGAGGGGAGATGAGGATATGGGAAAATCAAGCAGATTCCCAGCCAGTGCACATGTGTCAGGAGGACAGAGCTGTGTTTGATATAAGCCAAAGTCAATGTTCATATGCTTTCTGAGGTTATAAAGGAAGTATCAAGAACTGTGAACTGAGGAGTCCCATAAAACTTCCCTGAATGTGATTCAAGGTCGATTATAAAAGATAGATATGAATTGTGAGGAAAGGTCTTGAACAGAATGTCAAGATGGGAAGACCCAAGACCTAAGGTGTGCTCGCGCAGTGGGAGGCTAGAGGACAGGTTTTCTTTGGAGAGAGCTTGAGATGGGCTTGGATAGTAGCCGTGTAGGCGGTAAAGGACCGCTAAAAATACTTGTGTTCAAACGCTACTCTTACCAGGGTCACCAGTGGCCTCTTTGTTGTAAATACAATGAATAAATTATAAGAAAATAAGTTTTTTCCATCCCTTCTCCTGCATGATCACTCTCAACTTCTGACAGTGCATTGACCAGTTTCTCTGGAAAATCCTGCTGCGCTGGTTTCTGAAACACCCTCTCTCCTGGCTTCCCTCTCACTATGACTCAGTCCCCTCCATGGCCCCTTCTAGGCTTGTCCCCTTGTCCCAGCATTGCCTAGTCTGGCCCTGTCCTCTACTCACCTTCATCTTATCCTGAGTGGGGATGACACCCACGTACCTGTCTGGGGCCCACCTGCCTGCCAGGACCCCATGGGTACCATCCTACCTGCCTACTATACAGTTCTCTGAAAGAGTACTGTCACTGCTGCCAGTCTGGCCCCCTCCAGCCCAGCTTTCTCCCGACACAGATGTGGTCATGCCTTTCCCTGAAACCCATGACGTTAGCATGGAGTGGCATTAGAATTTCCCTGATCCCATCTCCCCCATGCGGCCCAGCCGAGGTCCAGAACCTGCCTGCACGATGAGGGGGCCAAGGTTGCCATCTCACCCACATTTCAGTAAAATTATGAACCTTTAAAATACTCCCTCTCAAACTGCTAGGCATGTTGTCCCTAGAAATCTTTGTTTCTTCCAGATTTGACCCTCTTCCAGCCTGGCAAAGACAGTGGCTGCCACTCTAGATTTCTGCTTGACAGACATGACCTCAAGACCTGCAGACTTGACCAGGCATGGTGGCTCACACCTCTAATCCCAACACTTTGGGAGGCCAAGGTGGAAGGATTACTTGAGGCCAGGAGTTTGAGACCAGCCTGGGCAACATAGTGGGACCCTCCACAAAAAAGTAAAAAATTAGTCGGGCGTAGTGGTGCATGCCTGTAGTCCCAGCTACTTAGGAGGCTGAAGTGGGAGGATCGCTTGAGCCCAAGAGTTTGAGGCTGCAGAAAGCTATTACTGAACCACTGCACTCCAGCCTGTGTGACAAAGCAACACCCTGTCTTTAAAAAAAAAAAAAGAAAGAAAGAAAAGCTGCAGACCAGAGAAATAAACCTGCCATAGCCAATTTATCTCACTCTCTGTGTGGCAAGGGCTTTAGAAAAGAATATTATCATTAATGCTGGCTTGTAACAATGCATTCAGTGTAAATTTTTATTGCCAAGAATACTTGCCCAAGGTTTTTGTGTTCCTGTTTATTTATGCTTCTTGAAATACTCTGAAACACTGCTTAGTTACTCTTATATCAGTATAGATCTATATGTACATACATGAAGACACATGTATATGCATGCATACTGTGAACATACATGTGTGCATTCACATGCATGCATAAATGTACACACACACACAGACATACACATTATAAATTTGGGTTGGGGGGGCTGTGTTTCTTCCTTTTTTTCTTTTGTTCTTTTTTTCCTTCTCTCTGATCCTGTCCTCATAGCAAAGAGTGTGTGGTTTGTGGTGCTGCCTTGGCGTTTCGGGCCGGCCCTCCTGTCAAATCCTGCATCCTCTTTTCATCAGACCTCCTGGATGGCAGCAGAGCCTGCCGACAGTGCAGAGCAGCTGCTGGCCGGCCGGGGTGTTCTCACTGCAGTCTGCGCCTACAGGCTTTATGAAAATCCAATTCATGTTACCCTACTCTGGCTCAGGCACTGTTAAAATTGAGAGATATATTCAATTTTAAACAAGAACAAACTAAATCTGTCTTCTAAAGAAAAGTACGAACAGCCTCTTGTGGCATTTCTTTAAATGGACTAATATGTTGATCTCGGAGAAACTGGGAGCCATCCTTCGTGTTTTCATTATTAAGCCAGGTAAAATGAAAACCAAATCTCACTCCCAAATGCCACCTCTGGGAATTCTCTGTTGTTTCTATTTTAAAGTAACCTACATGATTCCTTCTGTAGTTAAGGCATACTGTTGAAAATATAAGATTTCAGTCTTCTTTTTTTTTTTAGTTTTAGATACTGTTTAGGTACTTCCTGTTCGCAGGGCTCATGCAAAGAACATTTCATCATGTTTACTGGTTGTGACTATCTGATTGTATGAGAAGTAATTGCTGTGGATCTTCCTTGACAAATAAACTACAATCCGAACCTGGCAATAAACTACCAATTATCAGAGTACTGCATCATAGTCCGTCGCAGATACCTAAGTCCTTATTTATTTACATGTTTTTAAGTGAAATTATGTGTCATAAAATGTAGGCATTAAATGGTACCTTTTGCCACACTAGGCTATTCCTGATGATCTAGGGGAAATACTTTTTCACATCGAGTGCTTTCACTCAGTAACTCTTTATAAAGGAGCAAATATTCTTAAGAGAATAGAATGCTTTCCTCTTTCTTTTGCTAGGGTCACTAACTCACTGACCTTGTAGCTCAGTACTGTTTATCTGGCTTGAAGGGGGAAATTCTGGAAAGTGGGCTTAGCATTGCTTTACTCTTATTTACCGGGAAAAACTCAAAAGGCCAGAGAGGTTTGTGTTTATTTTTCTCTTAAAAAGATGGAATTGGGCTAAAGCGAGAGCTTCAGGGGAGACTTGTGACATTCCCATCATGTCTATTGTGATTTGAAACCCTTGCAGGTTCATGAGCCGCTGCAGAGCTGCCCCTGGGATGTCAGGACTGCCTTGCAGTACAGATTCCCACCCGTACTCTCCTATCCATCTTCCCCGCCCCCACCCCTTCCTGAAGAAGAGCTGGGTGTTTCTGTTTCTTGTTTTAGCACAAAACAGATGATAAGAGATCTGGATTTCAGTTGCATAAAACAAATCTGAGACAGGGCATTATTCTAATGACACCTAGAGCATGAGGCGGCTCAGCAAGGAGCCTCCACAGGTCACCCACCCAGACTGGAAGTCCTTCAAGATGCATGGGCAGCTCCAGCCATTCCACACGTGCACCATTGCTTTCCTTTTTATCTCTTTGCCCTTCTATCCTGGCTTCTGCCCCCCCGCATATTCTTTCTGCTACTAGTGGATTGGCTGCCACTGTGTTCTGGAATGCTATGATGAGTTCAGTATAGCAAATGCACAGGCACACTCTTGCACACATACATACCATGGGTTCCTGCCCCAGCCACTCCAAAGACCTGGACCACTAGCAGGCGCCTGTGGTCCCACGTCCTCTCCTAGGACCCAGGGCTCTCCACTTGAAGCACAGTGCCTTGCTGGAAGGAGCCACCTCTGGACCACGCTGCAGAGAAGGGCTGTGAGCCTCAGCTTTATGAACGGCTGCCTTGCGTGTTGAGCTGAGGCTGTATCTTGGGAGCACAGTCTTCCTCTTCAGAGCTAACTTCATTTCATCATCCTGGATTTGATAAGGGTTATTCATTCAATCTCTTTGCCTCCTATTTTGGCAAACACTCCAGAAGACAGATGATACCATCCTATTGAGAAAATGACTGTTGAATAACAGATTATAAATCTGTGTATTTCCTCTGGAGAACTGTGTGTGAAATGAGAACACTGGGTTTGTCCAGCCTGCCTCCAAACGTATCTCAAGACATTTCTCTCTGCCTGTTGTCTTTAGCCACAGGAGTCAACTAATGTGTATTTCTCAGGGATCGTGTATAATACTTTGGAACATACACACTTCCGAGGGGTGTAACCTACCAAAGACCTGTGTTTTTTCCTTTGCTTTGCTTAATGCCTTAAACTTTCTTAAGTGCTCCTCCGGACATTAACATGTGAACCTTCACAGTAGCTAGGAGAGGCTATCCATATATTTTGCTGCCAAGAAAAACAGGCCCAACACTTTACAACAGAAAAATGGCAGGACCAGTGTGAGAATCCTGGTTTTCTGGTAGGCTGGTTCCCTGACATCCCAGTACAGCAACGTATCGTCCTTAAAAGATATATAAATGTTGGCATGACGACCCCGCCTTCCCAGTACCCACAGCCAGTGAAACCCAGTTACTGAAAAATGACGGAATTTACCAGCATCTGTAATTTCCTTCTGTGTATATGATCTCGGTGGCTGGGGAACTGCCTAATAGCCTAGTAAAGGCAGACTCTGAAAACTGTCCTATGTTTCTGTAGTAGTATTTAATAGTAATCTATCTCAGCTGGGCTCAGCGGCTCACTCCCGTAATCCCAACACATTGGGAGGCCAAGGCAGGCAGATCACTTGAGACTAAGAGTTCAGACCAGCCTGACCAACATGGTGAAGCCCTGTCTCTACTAAAAATACAAAAATTATCCATGCATGGTGGCACACGCCTGTAATCCCAGCTTCTCAGGAGGCTGAAGCAGTAGAATTGCTTGAACCCGGGAGGCAGAGTTTGCAGTGAGCTGAGATCACACCACTGCACTCCAGCCTGGGCAAGAAAGCAAGACTCCATCTGAAAAAAATAATAATAATAAAAGTTCAGTCTCACAGTAGGCAGGGTAGGGGACTCGATGATTCTGTACAGAAAAGAAACAGTGCTTCTGTGTCACTCTTGCTCCATCTATCCATCCCATCCACCATCCTGTTAGAATGGCATTGTTTATTAAAAGTCCCAGGCCTGGGGTGAGGAGACCTAAACCCCGACGCCCCCCTCTGACACTGTGTAATTTGGGTTAAGTTACTGCATCTTTGTGAATCCGCCTTTCTTTTTAATCTGTATGAGGTGTTGGGTTGTCCTGTGATGTTTCTATCTGTGTCCTGTGTGATCGTAGATCCTGCATGCCACTCTCTGTCCAGCACGGGATCCCCTTTGCAACCTCCTTTCTCACCCACCCTGGGGCTTGGGAGCTGGAGGTGGGGGAAGAGGGGTGGTCAGTGAAATATTACAAATCAACCTTCTGTAGACCCAGTTTGCAGATGTTATGTGGAATTCCTTCTGCTGTTTCATTCCACTGCATTACATTTTTATGCTAACTTAATAGGCTAATATTTTATGAACTTGTAAGATTGAATATATGGAATGAAATCGATGTTTCTGATAATTACTTGTAGGGTGGGGAGGTTCAGGAGAAAGTCATTTAAAACTTCCAGACTGATATTGATTAAAATTAGTGGCTTAAAGATTTAGAATATCTAATTTATACAGTTTTTTTCTTGGTATAGCTTAGGTGAAAAATGTTTCTGTAGCATTTATGATAACACTTAGCAGGTAATTTTCTTTACTAGATTTAGGGAAGAGCCAGTAATGTACAATCAGAGCATTCCATGTGTCCCTATTTAGGACGTTTCAGGGTTTATTGATGCAATTTAGCATTTTTGTCTGGGATGTTCAACTTCTAAGGGACAGGCTCTTTGTTTGCTGTTTTAGAATTATTAGAGTCTTTCATTGTATCTGTCTGTATTCACAGCATATATGGTCATTTCATTTGCGTGTTAATGAACAGGCATTATATCAATATTCAATAACAGATTATAAATCTGTGTATTTCCTCCGGAGAACTGTGTGTGAAATGAGAACACTGGGTTTGTCCAGCCTGCCTCCAAACGTATCTCAAGACATTTCTCTCTGCCTGTTTTTCCTTAGCCACAGGAGTCAACTAATGTGTATTTCTCAGGGATCGTGTATAATACTTTGGAACATACACACTTCCGAGAGGTGTAACCTACCAAAGACCTGTCTTTGGTATGTTACTCTATATATCAATATATCAATAATTCCTTATATTTGTCAAGCACCACACAACGGTAGTTGCCAGTTCTGACTACACATCAGGATGTATTTTTGAAGATTTACAGAGATGATTTTGATGAGCACTACTGTTGAAAACCACAGGTTTTCCGAGAGTGTCCGTGTGTATTTCACATGGCTTTACTCATCAGAAGAAGGTATTGCACATGGTACTGGTGATTGCCTCTTTTACCAAAGAGGAAACTGAGGCTCTGGAAGGTTCTGTGAGTTACCCCCGGTCACACTGAACAGCAGCACTTCATCAAGTTAGTTTCCAGATGTCCAGCTTCTCTCCGCCCAGCTAGGCAGGCACAAGAGACTTGCTGTGTTAGGACCTGGTGTCTTAGTCGTGTTTAAGATTACCAAGGGCGCTGGGTGCAGTGGCTCACACTTGTAATCCTAGCACTTTTGGAGGCTGAGGTGCATGGATCACTTGAGGTCAGGAGTTTGAGAGCAACCTGGCCACCATGACAAAACACCATCTCTACTAAAATACAAAAATTAGCCGGGCATGGTGGTGCACACCTGTAATCCCAGCTACTCAAGAGACTGAGGCACGAGAATGGCTTGAACCCGGGAGGCGGAGGCAGAGCTGAGATCACACCACTGCACTCCAGCCTGCACGACAGAACAAGACCCTGTCTCACACACACACACAAAATAATAAGATTACCAGCAGTTCAACAGAAACAAAACTGACAGCATAGTGTATTGTGACAGTCATGGGACATAGAGGAAGAATTAGGTACGTACTGCCTTCATTTAAGGAAACTGCAAGCCCAGCGGCCTTAAGTATGCTGCTAAGGATATAGTAGTTGTCACATAAATAAAATTCTAAATCCTATCATTATAAAAGCCACTCTATGCCTTTCTCATCTGGCAACAAGTTTGTCAGCACAGGCCAGTGGGCAACGTGTTGCCGTGTGTTTCCATTTGCCCCGTGATGTAGCCTAGAATTCCTACCAGCCAACAACAAAGGAGGCCCGAGAGGAAGGCTTTCCCCGGCAACATGCAGTCCCATCCTTGGGAACAGTTCCCATGAGCACGTTAGCTTCGCTGGTTATGAGCGTAGCGAGGCGTCAGCTCAGGCAGTGAGTAAAACAGACCTTTGTAACAGGGCTGTGGGAGGAAGGGTGTAGACCAGAGGGGAACAGCCAGGCCGGAGACAGACACGCAGCTGGGGCTGCCTCACTTCTCCATTTGCCTCCGCCAGCCATGCCTTCTGACTGGACATTTTCACCAAAGAAGGTACAGTGGGGTATGCTTTTTAAAAAAATATTAGAAGGATGGCAGGTTATTAAAAGCCAGCTGTCATTCCCTATTTAGTGCGTCATGCCGGCACTGAAGACAGTACATGTGTGTTGTTTATTGTTTGTGGGCGTTTCCCCGAGTGGCATAGTTGTAAGGGAGGTACCACTTTCCTAGGACATGCTTTTGGCATCACATACCTCCCTGCGGCTGATCAGGGAAGCAGCTCGGCAGGGCAGGAGAAGCACAGAGCTGAGTCTGCCACTGCTCACTGGCATGCTAACCATGGGCAAGCCGCTTAGCTTCTCAGCATCGTATTCCTCAGCTATAGAACGAAATTGGGTCAATGATTTATCTCTAAGGTCCTTTCCAGTTCCCATACTTAGTGGTTCCAGTGATATATTGACAAGAATGTGGTATCATTCTTTTATTCCTTCATCAAGTCTGTGTGAATCACCCATGTCTGGGAGCTTGCTCGATGCTGTGAGCAATGCAGCAGTGAATTCCACAAAGATCCTGCTTTCCTGGAGCCTGTCATCCAGCCAGGGAGACAAAATGGGGGCACACATGATTCTCCCAGAAAGCAAAACGTGAAAAATACCGGTTGAAAAGGACATGGAAAAATTATCTTCTATTTGTGACGCTTTCCTCTGTGCCCTAAAGACTCTCTTTGATAATTAATGGACTTTTAATTTAATTATGACAGTAATCTGGTAGGGTGGATATTATTATCCCACTTTATAGATAAGGAATCAAACCTTCAGAGAATAAATAATCTGCCCCTAGTCATGCAGCTAGTAAATTGAGCCAGGATTTCGAAATAAGCCTTTCTGATTTCAAAGCCCATTCCTTCTCCATTAGAACATGCTGCCTCCTGATAAAATGCTCAGAGAATTGATAAAGGGGATAGCGTATGCCACTGAGGGTAGGATAAGCATTTTCTGATAGAGGAGCCATTTGCTCAAGGACCTAGAAATGGGAGGACTTGGTGGAGAGGATTTCCTGGAGGCAACAACTGTGAAGGAGCAGGAGCAAACCCAGTGAACAGGGAGACCAGCCAGGCAGAGACTTCAAACGTTAATTAAAAGGCATTTTGGAGGCCAGGCGCGGTGGCTCACGCCTGTAATCCCAGCACTTTGGGAGGCCAAGGCGGGCGGATCACAAAGTCAACAGATAGAGACCGTCCTGACCAACATGGTGAAACCCCGTCTCTACTAAAAATACAAAAAATTAGCTGGGCGTGGTGGCGCACGGCTGTAGTCCCAGCTACTCAAGAGGCTGAGGCAGGAGGATCCCTTGAACCCGGGAGGCAGGGGTTGCAGCGAGCCGAGATCGCGCCACTGCAACCCAGCCTAGCAACAGAGTGAGACTAAGTCCCAAAAAAAAAAAACATTTTGGAGCCCCCGAAGATTTGGAGTTAAATAGGTAAAGGTTACCTCCAGTCATGCCTTGAGAGTACGAGTGTAGACACTAATTAAATAAGCTGATAGGGGCTTGAATTTAAGATTAAAAGTCAGGAAGGGAGAAAAGAAGACATGGAAGAGAATGCTATACCATTCTCGTAAAGGCTGTATCATCAGAAATATCAAACTCAGGAATAGGAGCCAACCTTAGAAACACATTGAGGACTCTGAATTTAGTGACTCTAAGCTGCAAGAGATTGCTTCAGCTGTAATTCTAAAACTCAAGACAGTGGTCAGAGCCTGAGTGTGCAGGGGTCACACAATTGCAGGGCAGAGCTGGAGGCTCGACTGAGAATTAGTAAATGCGTGGCACTTTGCCGCTTACGGAGCATGTGCACATTTGCTATCTGAGATGCTTTTCAAGGTGGCCAAACGAGAGACCACAAAGAAAGAATAATTATGTTAATAGCTAACAATTAGCGAGGGCCTACTGTGTACCAGGCACTGTGCTCAGGATTTTGCGTACCTCAGACCTCACTTCCTTATGAGGTATCATTATTATATCCCATTTTCATAGAAAGTACCTGAAACCAGGGTATCCATGGTCACAGAACTAATAAATGGCAAAGCTGAGACTTGAACCCAGGCCTGATGGTCTAAGGTCCCCAGCCTTGGTTAAACAGAGAAGGAAAGGAGGTGCGGCAATAGGGGAAAATCAGACTCCAAAAGAAGAAAAAAATTGCAAGGAGGGCAGATACGGTTGGTTTCTCTGTTGGTTCGTTTGCCATTAGAAACTTTGAGAATAAAGGTCGAGAATGTAGTTGCTTAAAATAATGTACACCTGGTTCACCACGGTTAATGATCACCTGCCTTCTACAAAGCTTACATATTGAGCTTTTATGGGACAGATGGGCTGCGGTGCATTACTGCCTCTTAATACCCTGCATTACTTTAGCCTGAAACAAGGGTGACTGTCTGAATGTCAGCGAGGACTTGGGAATGCCAGAGGCATGCTGCTGCGTTCATCTGCTTCTGTGCATAAAGATTAAACATTTGACGTTTGCCCTTTTTTCCAATTATCCTAGAGTTTCTTAACATTATTTTAAAGTGATGGATGTTTTGCTTGTAGGAAATCATTCAGAGGAGTAACAAACTTACTACCACGATGAACTAGTAAGACGACATGTTCTGGGAATGGCTTGCACCTGCCTGTTGTGTATATGTGTGTCCATGTGTGGACAGGCATGCTTTTAAGTGGAATTGTGTATCTGATGTTTATGTATCTAAACAATTTATATATAATTTGGTCCAGATTTCCTATTATCTCTTAGTTTTATTAATCCAATCAGAATGTTTAAGATATAAAAAGCCCTCTGATGTCCTGATCTCCACGGTAATCAGGGGCTTCAGGGTCCCTCTTTCCGCCCCCACCCTCCAGAAGACACACCAAGATTTTTAGATTAATGTTTCCCTTAATCCTAGAGTATTCTGGAGAATGTCTCTCTGAGAAGCAGTAAGGGTCAGTGGTTTGAGCCACGACTTTGAAAGCAGACATGTAAGGAGGTTTGAATCCCAGCTTTGCGACATGCTGTCTGACCTTGGTTAAACACTGAAAATCTCCCTGGCCTCAGTTTCAGTGTCTGAGATAATGAGCCAGACACCATCCTTGATATCTGTGTCCTGGGGACCTGGAGGAATTAATGAGCTGATGCCATAAAATCCTGATCCTGGCTTGAAGGGCCTCTCCTGTGAGGTCTTTCTGTTGCAGTACATCTTTGTTAGCAGGCTTTTCCCACATATGGGGGCTTCTTTCAGGTCCTCATTTAGTGTCATCACCACGTTAGTGCCTAGTTTGCTTATTTTTGAAAACCTGAAAATATCACACATACGAATGGAGATTTCATTGAATATTGATGAACACTCAGAACTGTACATGCAACAGAAAGCGAAATTGGCTAAATATTACTCATTCAATAATTTATCTGAAATACGGTGTCATTTTGCAGTTCTAAAAATATAATAATTAATGTGAAATTTCAGGTTTAAAGTACAGTTTTAAAATATCAAACAAGCATCATGTCAAAAGATGAAATTTTATTAAAGGAGCTATTCTAGACGATTAAGAAATGAAAACTAGAGTTCTAGGGGAAAAATTCAGAACCACGTTTAATTTTATACTTGGTAGTGCACTGCAAATGGCAAGGTAATTTTTACGTGTATATTTATAGATTTAATTAGCAGTTATTTCATTATATCTTTCATATAACTATACATGGAAAATGATTTCAAACAATAGACTGTCATCTTCAAGAATTATTGTTAGTAAGGTTATGGGAAGCTGATTTCTTGGTCACTATAAACAGAGAGAGAAGTGTGTCTGTGTAAAGGTCATTACTTGTCACCTAATATGAATTCTTTCTTTCATTAAAAAAAATTTTCTATAACGTTTCTCATTTTCTCATCCATGTTTTGCACTTGAGAATATTTAGAAGGCACCATGATTTGTTCAAGGCATATACCCAGCCCAGCTCAGGATTAAGATTCAGAGTTCTAACTCTGCCCCACACAGCACAGGGAAGTCCTGCATACCCTGTTGATCTGGGTGTCAGATAGTCTTGAGGCTCGTAAAGGTCTTTGCTTCTCCTTCCTGCTTTCACGTGTCAGTGAATATTGAGGCACTGGGTAGTGGATGATGGAGACTCGGTACCCACTGCAGAGGGTGGGGACCAAGTCTGCATCATCCACTCCTCAGTGCCTCAGTCGGTCTGGGAGCCAGTGTTCAACAGATGAGCATGCGGGTAAGTAAAACACAGCCAGCTGTAAGAAGTGCTGTTCAAAAGGATGGACTGGGAGGGTGGCAGGGACGCCCGTCTCAGATGTCTTCTATGAGCAGGAGCGCTTTAGTCTGGGACCTGGCGATGAGTAAGGTGAGGTAAAGGGAGAGGAGGGGAGGGCAGGTGGCCTGGGCAGGGACAGACTATCGGCGACCCTGAGTGCTAAAGAGCTTGGTGTGTTCTGGAACTAAAAGAAGACAGAGATTGTTTTCCCGCTGCATGTGGAGGGAATCTGTCGCCCACTAATTTACAAAAGAAAAGTCGGACAATAATCTCTCATCAGTGCAGCTATTAATGAGACCTGGAGCTTCCAGGAAAATCTGGCTTAATAACTACCACACTGTTACTTCCTCGGGAAAATTAAAAAGGAAGGAGCGGTGAGACAGAAGGGCCTAATTCACCCCCCAGTTGACCAAGTCTGACTTGGCCTGCTAACAAAGCAACTTTAGGCAGTAGGGAGAGAAGCGAGGGAAGATGGATGTCTCTACAGGGAAATATTTTATGACTGTGAATTTTAGTATCTCTGTTTCTTGTCTTCCTTCAGAGATTAAAAGGAATCCATGTATAAAACAGGTAGTCACATGAGCATATGTCAAATTTGGTTAAGCAAATTCAAGGACATTTTTTTTTTTGAGACAGAGTCTTGCTGTGTCGCCCAGGCTGGAGTACAGTGGCGTGATCTTGGCTCACTGCAAGCTGCGCCTCCCGGGTTCACACCATTCTCCCACCTCAGCCTCAGCCTCCCGAGTAGCTGGGACTATAGGCACCCGCTACCACGCCCGGCTAATTTTTTGTATTTTTAGTAGAGATGGGATTTCACAGGATGGTCTCGATCTCCTGACCTCATGATCCACCCACCTCGGCCTCCCAAAGTGCTGGGATTACAGGCGTGAGCCACCGCGCCCGGCCATTCAAGAACCTTTTCTACTTACCTAGGGTCAGTATATTCTATGGACATTGATAACCCATGGTTTTAACTGTAACCTCACATTGATCCTCAGTTTTCAGGTCACTGACATTTTAGGTGAAATCCTGAAGTGATTTATGAGTAGCCTAATTAGGTACTTTTTCCATTATTTAACCCAAAATCCAGGTTAAAATATTATGACATGAGTGACTTGAGCTAGACCATGACTACACACGTTTACTTCCTAGAGTCATTAACCTGGTTAAAGAAAAGAAAATCCCAGCACATCCTTGTTTTGTTAAGGTAACAAAATGAGCTCATATCGAACACATAGGTTTAAATTACTTTAAAATTTTTTTGTGGGCTCAAACAGAAACATCACAACAAAGCCTTACCTGTGACCCAATTAGGAGCATCATGAAAATATAAATCCCAATTCTACTCAAGTAATACCAATGGCCTGGTACCAGTGGCTTCCAGCAGGCCACTGGGGTTTGACTCCCAAGTAGGAAAAGCCCCTGCCTCTGGGGGGATAGATGATGGGGAAATCGTTCCATCCATCCCAGTGCTGAGCTCTCACATGCCCTTCTGCTTTTCTGTAGATTGACCTAAAATGGCCATCTTTGATGGTCTCTCACTTTCTCTCTCAATCCCTGATGTGAGAATGTATTGGAATTATTTTATAAACAGTGAGTCTGCCCACAGACCGACCTCCTAGCTCCGGTTTAGCAGTGTCCAACAGTAACAATAGAAAAGCCCCTGACTTATGTCTTCTTTTGAGAGCAGAGAACCCTTTTGCAGAAGGCCCAGGCACCCCCTCCTCTAGCCACGTTGACCAGAGTTGTGGTGTACAGTTATGCCTAAGCTGTTCACTGGACAGGTAGCTGGACCGCACCACAACAGCCTTAGGTCGAGCAAGATTGATGGCTTGGGGCTAGGCTGGGAGGAGGCCCACTTCAGGGGAAAATTGGGGCTGTGTTGAGAAGGAAGGAGGGCAGCTGTGGAATGGGCCACTGAGCGGGACCGTGTTTCACAAGCACTCCAGGTCCTGCCTGGGGGTATAAATCCTGGCTCTCCCTTTTCCAGCTCTGTGGACTGCATAAAAGTTTACTATCTAACTTCTTGGCATTTCTGTGTTTTCACCAATAAAAAACATGAAGATAACAATACCCCTCAGAAGATAACATGCGATGCAAGATGGAAACACAGACCCAGCACAGGCCCCTTCTTTACTCTGAGTCAAGCTTCCTTAGGGACAGGGCATCAGTAAGGGACCCGTCAGCACTTCGCACGATTCATGTAGTTCTCAGCCGTTCATTTGCTAGGACTGAACAAGGGAGACAGGCTACTAAACTGCCCCCGAACTCACAGGCTTGTGGTGTGTGCTGGATGAGACACAGCCCGTGCTGAGGCAGGCAGGTCTGAATCCAGTGCCGCAAGCACCATGGGCCGTGAGGTGGCATTAGAATATTTGGAGCACTGATGCAATGTCATCGGATGTATACATGTGCTGGAGAAATTGCCATCATGAGAACAGTTAATTGTGGAGTTGATCGTAGAGGCATAGTGTCCAGGCAGAACCCTACTCCAAGCAAGAGATCATTTGGCGGCTGAGGGAAGAGAGTGCCAAGGGGAAGGGAATGGAATGAAATGCAGGAATTCTAGAGGGGATTTAAAGGCTGAATGTGCTGGTTTGCAGGCTTGAGTTAGGAACCTGCATCTGGCAGTCAGTATTACTAGAGCATTGGTGATGAAGCTGTGGGTATAAATAAGACCACATGAAGTGGGCATATGTGAAAGACATATTGGTGATCTTTCTGATGTTTTCTACCATTTCATATGAATAGGCAAGAGGAATGAAAACAGGAAATGATTTTTCTTTCCTCCTCCCTGGCAGCCTTGTCTCCTGTGATGTTTTTTCCTCATAAGGCTGGGGTCCTGTTGCGTTCCTTTTCGATGAGGCTTTTTTGTTACTTGGTGGGTATGGGGCCTTAGGTGTGGCAGAGAATTTCCACAGCCTCGCCCTTGCCGTCGCAGTGATGAAGAGCGTTGACTTCGGAGTCAGGCGCTGGGTTTCGTTCCCGCTGCACCACATATTAACCAAGTGAAATTAAGCACATGTTTTATTAATCTTTATAAACCTCAGTTCCCCTCCTGCAAAATGAGAACGATAATAGTGCCGACTTCACAGCACTGCTTGCAGTGGCAGTGAGCTAAGGCGCTTACACAGGCGCATGCCTCCACCTGGGGGAAATGCTGTAGATGCTGCTGGCTCCTCCACTCACCAAAACTGCATTTTCTCTCCTTTGTTCTAAAAGAGAAACCAAGTGTGGGGAGCAAATGGGAGAAAGGAGCAGGAGAAGCTTGCCTCAGATTCCAACTCATATGACCTGTTAGTGACTAAAGACGGAATGCCAACACATGCATTGTGTGTTTGGAATGCCAGGTTGGTGTTTTCCACAGGGATGTGCCCATTGTTCTCTGTTTTCTGTGGAACTGTCTTCCAGCGCCAGACCTGGAGATGGGGCCTGCCCTTTTACCTCTCAAATATGTTCCCAGGGAAGTGTGTCCTTCTCTGGGGGCCACCCCATCACACTGAATCTCACGTTGGGCTCATTGCTAGAAACTCTGTAGCCTGTACCTGCTTCCCATGTCACATCAAAGCATCTCAGCACACAGACCTAAAGGAGACCTCAGAGGTCACCCAGCGTGGCCTCACAGAAACACCTGCGGGAAGGGATTACGGAGGTTTGCAGGGAAGGCCGGGCAGCCTGGGAGTGAGCGCCGCACTGCAGCCCCCAGACACACTCAGCTCCTGCTCCCAGGCAGGAATGAAGTGGTTTCCCAGCTCCTGGGGCCATGGGTAGCTGACTGATTAAATATCTGGTTTGGGAAATTCACCTGACATATTTCTTTTTTTTGAGACAGAGTCTCGCTGTCACCCAGGCTGGAGTGCAGTGGCGCGATCTCAGCTCACTGCAAGCTCTGCCTCCGGGGTTCCCGCCGTTCTCCTGCCTCAGCCTCCCGAGTAGCTGGGACTACAGGTGCCCGCCACCATGCCCGGCTAGTTTTTTTTTGTATTTTTAGCAGAGACGGGGTTTTACTGTGTTAGCCAGGATGGTCTCGATCTCCTGACCTCGTGATCCACCCGCCTCAGCCTCCCAAAGTGCTGGGATTACAGGTGTGAGCCACCGTGCCCAGCCTCACCTGACATATTTCTTTCACGTAAGCCACTTCTTTTTCTTGTCCAAGCTGAGGCCAGCGCTCACCCAAGAGTCACCTGTATCTCAGTGCAGGTAGCTGAGCAAGGCACAGCCGCCAGGAGGAAGGCAGGGAACAGCAGCCGGAGCCTGGGGAAGCCCTGCACACATTGGCCTTGAGGAAACCACCTGACAGACGTTTGCTCTTCCTCACACGGAGTTGGTGGGCATTCTGACTACGTGGTCATATCAGATCACTCTCACCTCTCTAAGCATTTCTTTTTCTGGAGTATGAAATAGCTGTTCAGGGAGGAAAGCAGTTTGATGTCAGAGGCTCCTTTGAGCCCTGGGAATTAGACCTCAGAAGCTTAGAATTGGAGCTCTGCTGCTGGTGGAAAATACACTGTGAATGTTTTATTCAGTAATGCATATATAACATTGAGCAGAATCCAAGTACATAAATCACTTATACAATAGCTGTGAAGAGCCACCTTCCAGCACTTCGGAACCAGGCAGCCAGTAGCTCACAAAGGCCTCTGTTGCCATCTGCTGGCCACATGCTTTCTCATGCTGTTCATTCTTGCTCTTTGGTATTTTTTGTTCCTGCAGCCTTTGGGGCACTCAGGTTCTTCTGCTGTAAAATTTGCCTCCATCAAAGCTGTATTGCCTTGTGTTTTTGAGGCTTTCAGAAGAGACCCTTAGCACTCTAAAATTCTGGGAGGACAGAGAAAGCAAGATGGAGAGAGATGACAAAGCCGATTTCTTCCCCCTGGCTTTTTTAACCGGTTATGTGCACTATCAGGCCGTCTGAGCTTAGGCCTATGCCAGACACATCTCAAGGCCAAGGACACAACACTCAGTTTGTCTTTGTAACAGGTCCTGTTATTGTGTCTGTCAACCTCCCGATGTCTGTATCACAGTCACCAATATATTATACTAAGGAGATAGGAATTATTAACGTTGCCAGTAAAACTTGCCCATGTGTAAGCACGCAGTCACACAGTTATGGGCCTGAAGACTACCCCCAGGGGCGAAACTGTGCCCCAAAGGTTGCCGTAAGTCACTGGAGCCAGAAGGCAAATTTGTGTAAGATTGGCCACCATTCCCTGAATGACAGTGGTGTGCTGACACGGCATCAGACTCCTCTCACACAGAAGATCCGCTCGTGGTGCAGGGCTTGGCCTCCTCAGTGTGGCCACAGGCCCTACAGTGCTAACAGATGTCACTTGTCGGGATCGCCCCCGAGCCATTGTGAACATGAAGTGGCATCACTGATCTCTCACCAGCTCTGAACCAATACATGTGGCATCCCAACTTCTTGAGAGGCTGACAGAGCATATCCAGAATGCAGCCACATGGGGAGTCAGAGTAGGGCAGGGATATAGGGGTGCTGTTGAAAACTGAAAACACGGGGGACCAGCCCGCGAAGCAGCCTTCTGGGAGACATCTGCATGAGGCCAGCAGGCCAAGGGTCCGTGGCTAGGGATGGCTGTGCTCTCCTTAGGGAGAGGCGTTCCGGAAACTGAAGTTACGAGGCAGCCGTAGGTAAAGCATCCTGGGCTCTTCAAATCTGGGCATGGCTGTGAGCCCCAAAGAGTTGTCGTCGGTTTACGTAGTCTCCTAATACACAGGCTAAGTCATTAGGGAAAAAATCATGTCTCAGGTTTTAAGGGGAAAAAATGAAAAGGTGCATGGCCTTTAACTGTAAACAGTAGAAGGGGGTGGGGAATGGTTGAATGGTAGAAATGAAAATCAAGAAATGTAACGATGGCTGGTAACTTAAGGACCTTATGTATCAGTTACTGCTGCACAGTAAATCATCCCCTAAAACTTAGTGGCTTCAAAGAACAATCTTCATTTATTGCCACACCCCACTTCTACAGGTCAAGAATTCAGACAGGGCATGGCGAGGCGGACTTGTGTTGCTCCACAGTGATGGAACCTCAGCTGGAAGATTGGAAAGCTGGGGACAGGAATCATTTTTTACGTAGCTGTCTGGAGGTTGATGCTGGCTGTGATCAGGAGTCTGGCCACGGTGTCAGCCGGAATGTAGCACACATGGCCTCACTGTAACCTGGGCTTCCTCACAACGTGGCGGCTGAGTTCCAAGGGCAAGAAGAGTCCCAGCAGAGAGAGCCAGACAGCAGCCATATTGTCTCTACGGCATAGCCTCAGGAGTTGTACAGCGTCACCTCCACTGTCAAGGTTACAGAACCTGTCCAGGTTCACTTAGAAGAAGATAAACCCCTTCTCTCGGTAGAGGAGGGTCCAGTCATTGTAAGACAAGCATTGGAAAATACCATCTGCCACACCAGTTCCCTTATCACCCGTATCCGCATCCCCCCACACAGTCACAGAAGCAGGGCAGCCTGTCACAGACCCTCAGCGATCGTGGCGTGGGTTTGTGCTGGGTAAATAGGTGCGTTTGTGGGTCGGCTCTACTTGTGGTTTGTAGTTTGACCTGGTCTTAACCTCTCTGGATCTCAGTTTCTTCTTCTGGGAAACAAAAAGGCTGAGCTGCAAACCAAGTCATTGGAAACTTTAACCTTTTCTCTTAACCTTTTTTGTACCCTGATACATATGTCTCAGTGGTAGTGAGGGTCACAATTCAGTTTGGTGGAGGGGGTAAAAGTTTGGAAAAGCCTCCCTCAAAAACTCTAGAATCCCTTCCAGCTCTGACCTCTGTGAGTGCTGAGACGTTGGTCATGCTCTTTGGCCTTTTGGGATTTTCCTTTCCTGCTGTGTAAAATGAAGGGTCTACTCAATTATCAGTTAAACTTTTTCCAGCTGTCACGTTTGATGGTAGTGTTCGTTTTGACATAATGAGGTTCCTTCATCCACACCAGTACTGTTCTGCTACTGTGGACATGTGAGTCGACAGAAGAAATCCTATGTTTACAAGTTCCTGCCCGGGCTATTGAAGAAGTCTTCCTTTCTGTGGAATGATAGAAGCTTGAGTGGCTTTTGCAGCAGGGACCTGGGAAATCAGCATACTCTCCACTTTACAGAAGAGAAAACTGATGCACAGAGAAGCCAAGCGATTGCCAAGGACAGAGGGCGAGTTACTGATAAATCAGGCTACAATTCTATGACCTAAGGCAGTGTACTTTACTGTTGTGACCTCATCCTCTTAATAGAAAATACGTGAGCATGAGGACCCTGAGTCATACCACCCCATCTCTCCCATCTGCATTTTTCCTGTGAAGGGCCAGTGCCCTCAACAGTGCCATCTTATTTTTATTTCCACAAATGTGATCAATGCTCAACTGTTATGAAAGTACAGTTTTTCAAACATGAAAATTAGATTCAAAAGCTGAATGTGCAAAATAATTATAACCAAAGGTCGTGGTAGTCATAATCACACATAGAGGCTCTTGGTCTGATTTCTACAGAGAGAAACAATGCTTGAATACTTGTAGAACTGGACACCTGAAAAACAAGTGGGAAGGCTTTTAAAGCCATTTGGTTGGTGATTTAGGAGGTGGAAGTGGCATAAGGAAGTCAGTACTGCTCACAGTCTAGGAAAAGGGAAAGCGTCTACATTTTGGTTTCACTTTGTGTTACCTCTTTTATTTTTCATACTGGCAAAATACACGTAACATAAAATTTACCTTCTTAACCATTTTTAAGCATGTATGTTACATTTTTAACATGCTTTTGTTGAATGGTTAAGAATCTCGGAAATGATAAGCCTCACGTGTTCCCAAGTGCCAATCAAGTTGAAGAACAAATTGACTTCCCTGAGCCCAACTCCATGTTCCAGAAATGGGGTCCTCAGCCACACACTGTGAATACCTGTAATGCACTTAAGTACTTTTGACTTGTAAAGTACAGAAAGCACATCATAGTGTATACAAACCTTTGTGTTGGTGTCCTGCAATGCCACAGCCTTATGTCCTTTGGAAATACTCATTGTACAGGTTTAAATACTCCTTCCTCCAAACAGACTTTTTCAATCTTTTCAAATTTTAGTTAAGCTTTATTTTGTTTTAAGTATTGTTGAAAGAAAAACCTTAGACAAATTAACCAAGTTTAACTGAGCAAATAACAATTTGCAAATCAGGCGGCCTATGAGTCAGAATAGGTTCAGAGAGGCTCCAGCACCGTCATGTGCTGAAAGATTTTTTTTTTCTTTTGAGACAGGGTCTCGCTCTATTGCCCAGGCTGGGAGGCAGTGGTGTGATCACGGCTCACTGCAGCCTTGGACTCCCAGGCTTAAGTGATCTTCCCCCCTAAGCCTCCCAAGTAGCTGGGCCAGGCACAGCACCATGGCCCACTAATTTTTGTATTTTGGGAGGGACAGGGCTTTACCACGTTTTCCAGGCTGGTCTCAAACTCCTGGGCACGAGTGATCCACCTGCCTCAGCCTGAGAATTGGTGGTGTGCTTGTCCCAGCTGCTTGGGAGTCGTATGTGGGAGGATCACTTGAGCCTGGGAGGCCAAAGCTGCAGGGAGCCATGATCACAGCACTGCCCTGGAGCCTGGGCAACAGAGCGAGACCCTGTCTCAAAAAAAAAAAAAAAAGTGGTGGGGTCACAGGCATGAGCCACCACACCCCAGCCTGGAAGAAAATTTATAGGCACAAAAAAGGAAAAGGACGTACAGAAAATGGAAGTGAGATGCTAAACAGCCAGACTGGCTACAGTTTGTTTGTTTGCCGTATTTGAGCGCAGTTTGAACAATTGGCTGCCGGTAGCCAAAGCTCAGTGATCAGCACAAGAGTAGATTATAGTCTGTGTAACACATCCAGTTAGGTTACCATTCACTATGTACACAGAAACCTTTAAAATATGTAAAGAGGCAGCTTTAAGCTAACCCTAATTTAACAATATCTTGTTAATATTAAACACAATCATAGCAAAAATGTCGAAAACTAGTCAAGTGCTACTGTTTTAAATCGAGCCAAACATTAACTTTTATCTGATACTCGTCCGTGCCCTACTCCAGTGTGTATTTGTAAATACAGAGTGACCTGTGTCATGAATGAACCTTGATATCCTGTTGCCTAACTTTGAATGAAGCCTGTGCCTTCATTGGTCAGAGTTGTGGATATGATATGCTCACCATGTTTCCAGAGTCAGAGTTCTGGATATGATATGCTCACCATGTTTCCAGAGTTGCTGGTGTTTCTCCAGTTAGCGAGGTGGAAATGCAGCAGTGCCTGGGAATATCAGAGGCATTGGGCTGACAGGGGTACTTTGCTCTGCCACTCACCAGAACATTGTTCATTCAGAATAAGCTACTTCTGCTCTTCTCCTACCACAGAGATGTCAAGACCTATTTCCCGAGAATGTTAACAAGGACGACATTCAATTACATCGACAAAGTACCTAGCGTAAGGGCCTAGAACATAGTAGGTACTCAATGAACATTAATATTATTCTTCTTTTGAGATCAAATTCTTTTAGGCTTATGTGTAACAATCACTTTGAAGTCCTCTGATTGCTCAAAAGACTTTCTTTAAGACTTCAAAGTATTAACCTGATTTTGAAGAGCAAAATGTCTGTGTCTAAAGGATTAATCTCATTTCTATCTTTTAACCTGTCTTAAACACCTCTAACACTTGCTTCTGTTTGAAATCCCAAAGACCTCTTTCTTTCTGTTAACTCTTACTCTTAACTTTCTTTTAGTTTTTTCTCTTTTTTCCCCCCAGGCATAAAGTCCATAGTCATGTCTGCCACCAGGTTTGTTTTCTATTGCATCTCGATATTTTCTTGTGTTTTCAGGGGGGAGCATGTTAGAATTCCTTCATATACAGATGTCATTGTATATAAGGTTTTCTTGTGACTTAGTCTACAAATCAGTCATTAAAAAAAGTAATTATTCTTACTGGCTACTGATAAAAATTCTTTAAGTAAGAAAAACTATCGAATATATATATATACACACTTTTTTTTTTTTTTTTTTTGGATACAGGGTGTCACTCTGTTGGCCCAGGCTGAAGTGCAGCTGGCATGATTATGGTTCACTGCAGCCTTGACCTCCCCAGTCTCAGGTGATCCTCCCACCTCAGCCTCCCGAGTAGCTGGGACTACAGGCGTGTGCCACCATGCCCGGTTAATTTTTGTGTTGTTTGTAGAGACAGGGTTTTGCCATGTTGCCCAGGCTGGTCTCAAACTCCTAGGCTCAAGCAATCTGCCCACCTTGGCCTCCCAACGTGCTGGGATTACAGGTGTGCGCGACCACACCTGGCCTTTGAATATCTTTTCTTCTATATATAAAATCTTGGCAGAAATGTCTTCTTTTGTCATCATGAAATTTACTTTCATGAAACCTTCTGAGAGCCCCTTATCTACCATTAGTCTTTTTGGAATCCTTTTTGACCTGCTGAAAGGCAGCGGCATAGTATTTTTCTTGGTGACTTGTGGAGCCACCACCATACCCAGTACATTTTGACTAAAGTCAAAGTTAAGTCTGCACCACTTCAAGTCTATGAGTAACACAGTGGAAAGGGGTCAGAAGACTTGGCTGGTGTGATTTGCAAAAATGGCAGGACGAATGCTCCATATCCTCCCTCAAAAATACATTCAGATGAGGATAATTTGGGTGTTGGCCACAGGCAGCTTGCAAACTCAAAGCCTTGTCAACTCTTACTCCAGTGTGTGACCTGAGTGGAAATGTCTGCAAAAGAGCAGGAATCCTCTCTTCTTTGAGAATAGGGCAACAATCGAGTGGGTGGTTTTAATTATTCAGATGGAGTCACAGGACATTAGATGCAGAATATTAAAATCTCCATCATCCAGGGAAAATTATTTTAAATACAGGTAGACATATAGAGGCATATCACCAGCTGGGTAGCAAAGTCATTTTTTAAAGAACACCAGAGTTCCTTTGTGAGGAGGAACTGCGCGCAGAGATGATGCTCAGTATCAATACAGTGAGATTACAAAGTACAAACCTGAACACCTTTGTAAGCTTCTCACTAAGTGGAGGAGTGGGGCCAATTCCAAGAGCTTGGTGTTTGCTTGTCTGGTAATCTCTTGACAGATCCTAGAAGCAACAATTCTATGTTGAGGCTTAAAAAGAAGAGGTAGTGTGATCCAGCAATCCCATCCCTCCATGTATACTCAAGAGAAATGAAAACATGTCCACACAAAGACTTACATGCAAATATTTATTGAAACTTTATTAGCAATAGCCAAAAAGTAGAAACAACTCAGATGGCCATCAGATAATAAATGGATGAGCAACATGTGGTGTAGCCATACAATAAAAGTATTACTGGTGGTAAAACGGAACAAAGCACTGACACGCGCTAGACCATGGATGGTCCTTGAGAACATTATGCTATGGGAAAGAAGCCAGACACAAAAAGTCATGTATTGTATGATTTCGTTTTTATGAAATGGCCAAAATAGGCGAATGCGTAGAGACAGAAAGTGGGTTAGTGGTTGCCAGGGGCTAGGGAGGATGGGACATTTAAAAGGTGACTAATGAGTGGTGTTTCCTTGGGAGTAATGAAAATGCTCTAAAACTGATTGTGGTAATGGGTGCACAACTGTGAATATACTAAAAACCATTGAATTGTACACTTTAATTGGATAGATTTGATGGTGTATGAATTAAATCTCCATAAAGCTGTTAAGAGACATCAGGAAGAGACCAGAGTTTCTTCTGTGCAGAGCCCTCTGCCACAGGAAATGAAGGAAGTCTACCCAGTCCTCCTACAGGCGTTGCTCCTTGGGGTGGTTTAGCGTGCCGTTACCACAGACCGTGGCTAGGACCTGTGAGACTCATTTGTAAATGCCGCCTTCTTTGACAATACCTGGGATTGTTGAAAGGGAAGTAATCAATTACTAGAAGCCATAAATTGAATGCTGTGTGCCAGGCGTCGTACTAAGACATTATAAATACCATCTAATTTATGTAAAATTGATATTATCCCATTCTGTAGGTGAGGAAACTGAGACTACAGAGTTAGGTGAAACCCAAGGTTTCTGAGCCAGTGATTGGCAGAGCAGGTGTTTAAACTAGGTTTATCTTGGAACAAACCCCAGGCTCTTAAGTACTACATTAGCCTGCCTTCTCCCTTCTCCACCCTCAACCCAGCCCCAGTCAAAAAAGCAGCAGGAAATGGGCCAAGTTATCACTTAGAAGAATATTGATTTGGTTTTAAAAGTATTGAATAGAATGACCAAATGATCTAGTAATTCCGTTTCTCAGTATATGCCTCAGAACTGAAAGCAGGGACTCAAAATGATACTTGCCCACCAACGTTCACAGCAGTATTATTCACAACAGCAACCCAGTGTCCTCAACAGATGGATGGATGAACAAAGTGTGGTGTAGCCATACAGTGGAATGTTACTCAGCCCTAAAAAGGAAGGAAATTCCGCCATATGCCACAACAAGGATGAACCTTGAGGACATTGTCCTAAGTGAAGTAAGCCATAAAATAAACAAATGCTGTATGATTCCACTTATAGGGGTCCCTAGAGTCCCCCTATAGACAGAAAGAAGAATTGGGGTTGCCAAGGGCTGGAGGGGAGGGGGAGCGGAGAGTTAGTGTTTAATGGCTACAGGGTTTCATGGAGGAAAATGAAAAGATTCCGGAGAAGGGTGCTGTTGATGGTTGTACAACAGTGTGAATGTACTTAACGCCACCGAACTGTACGCTTAAAATGGATAAAATGGTACATGTTGTGTTTTGTATATTTAACACACACACACACACACCCCAGTATTGTGTGTGTTTGAAAGTCTAGAGCTAGAAAGCTTTTTTGAGTGTATTTAGCAGGAAAACTTAGAAGAAAGTTCTTGTCTTTGGAGGAGACAGGCCTGAGGCATCCAGAGGGAATGGAGGCCACCCAGGGAGGCAATTCCGTTCCCACGAAAATCACACCTGGAGCGATCCGCACTCGTCACAGTCCTAGGAGTGCTGTTACCAAGGGAGAGGAAGGAGAAGGAATAGGGATGAGGTCTCTGAAATAGACATTTGATGACATTTTCCCCAATTTGTTAGTTTGCAATGACTAAGACTTTTTGCTTTTTAGCCTGTTATTATGGAAAAATGTGAACATATACAAAAGTATGTAGAATTGTCAAATGAGTCCTGTGTATCCATCACCCATTTTTAAGAGTTAGATACTCTGTAATATCAATAGCTGGTATTTTTTTCATCCTTACAGCTACCCATGCTCTCCCGTATTGTTTTGAGAAAATGTGTATTCGTTTCATATTAAACTATTTTGGTACATATCTGAAAAGATGATTCTTTTTAAAACATAGCTATGATACCATTATCATAACTAACAAAATAATACTAATTCCTTAATATCATCAAATACAAAGTGTTAAAATTTTAATGTCTCACAAATATCACCAATTTTCAAACTGGGTGATCTGTCTGTCATAGGTCTTTAAAAGAAATCTACAGGCCCATGTGTATGTTTTTTTCTTCCTTGCTCTTCTTTTTCCTTATAATTTCTTTGTTGAAGAAGTCAGTTCTTTTATCTGGATTTTGCTGATTTTATCTTTATTTTCTTGCTTATCTTATGTAAAAACTGAAAGCCCTATCTTAACCAACTTGGTTCTTAGCCTTGGCCAGACATTACACTCACCTGGGAAGCCGGTAAAATCCTGGCATGTGTGGAAAGCAACTTGTCACTTCCTCAATAGGTTAAACATAGAATTACCATATGACCCAGCATTTTCACTCCAAAGGAATTGAAACAGGTTCAAACATAGTCTTGTATTCGTATGTTCACAGCAGCACTATTTTCAGTAGCCAAAAGATAGAAACAATCCAGATGTCCTTCAGCTGAGGAAAGGGTCAACAAAATGTGGTATATCCACGCAATGGAATAGTGTTCATCCTTAGAAGTCACGAAGTACTCATGCATGTTTACAACCTGGATGAACCTTGAAAACACTGCAGTAAATGAAAGAAGCCTGACACAAAGGCCATGTAGCATATTATTTCATCTGTATGAAATGTCTACGGAAACCCATAGAAACAGAACATAGACTAGTGGTTGCCAGAGGCTGGGAAAATAAGAAAACGGGGAGTGGCTGCTTAATGAGTATGGGGTTTCCTTTTGGGGTGACGAAAATTGCCAGAACTAAATAGTGTTGATGATTGTACAATTGTGAATGTACTTAATACCACTGAATTACGCACTTTGAAGTGGTTTAAATGGTTTTACGTTATGTGTATTTTACCACAATATTTTATAATTCTGATGTATAAGAACACCCCAGACCAAGTATCATAGTCTCTGAAGTGTGACCCAAGCATCAGAATATTCTAAAGCCCTCCAAGGGATGCCAGCGTACAAGCAAGGTTTGGAATCATTGGCAGAGGCTGGACGGGCCAGGATCACGTCTTTCAAGCCTTCCTCGCAGGTGGTGGTGGCGTGCTATATTTAAACCCGTGCAAGTTTGCTTCTGTTTTCTAAAGGACAGCCACGTCCCTTGCATCCCTGTCAGACAGCAGACACTGTCAGGAATCTGCTGTCTACAGTCACAAAAAAAGTTCTGTCCTTTTTTAGAAAATAAAACTTAGTAAAACCTAAGAAGAAAACGATCGATCATCTTGATTTTGTTTTTATATGAGAGGAAAGGGCCCTCTGTTTCTAGCTACCATCTTGATGTGTAAAACAGTGCTGCCTATGGCCTCACCCGTGAGATGGCAACACGGGGACAAGTGGCCCTCAGGCTGCCCAGCACATGCGCACACACTCTACCCAACACAACAACAACAACAAAAAGAGGCAAGAGGCAAAGTAACCACTCCTGATTCCTTGGGGAGACTGGCGAATCTCCTGTAGTCATCTTTCTCCTGCAGTGTCTGGTGCTGCCGTCACACGCGTAGAATCTCAGCAGTGCGTGCTTCCCTACCCTGGGAAGGAAATGTCATTTCCTTGCAAGACTCACTTCTCATGAGCACTGATAGGCCACAGCTGCTGCTGGCTCTGCAGCCTTGGCAGAGCTGCAAATAGGTTAAATGGAGATGGGAGTTCTAGTTCTCCTTTGCTTCAGCCAGCTTCCTTTTCTGGCTAAATCTGAATAAACTCAAAGAAACTGGGCAAGTGGTTTGTGGCTCCCCGTGGAGCTTCACAAAGGTAAGTTCCACTTATGTGATCCAAGAGATGGTTGGCTTGTGATTTTCTTTGCTCAGCATTACTCGTTAATATCCTGAACTCACATTTCTGAAAACAACTGTAGCTGAGATGTGCTCCTGGAGCAGAACTACAAGTTAAACTTGGAAATCAAACCTCCCACTTTCACTCTCAGCCTTTTGTAGCACAGACTGGGTACTCCTCCTTGAAAGCATGGGATTTTCATTTAAAATGTTCATTAGAAAGAAGACACTCTTTCAGAGGAGGTGTGTTGTAGTTTTCATTTTTGTTTTTGTTTTTTTAAGTGCTAGATTTTGAAGTCAGAAGACCTGGAAAGGAATATCTCAGCTCCATAATTCATTTACCAGTTGTGCAAATGTACACAGGTTACTCAGTTTCTCTGGTTCCATATACTCATTCGTAAGGAAATGTGAATATTATGTATTGCATAGGACAGGGCAAAAACTGTGAGAAACTAAAGCATGTAAGCTTAGCACATGCCCAAGAAATGTCACTTTCCTAAATATGTGTTGCTTATGTATTAAGCAAGTAATCCTCAAACTTAATCCCAAAGAGGCAGGGAGGTTAAGAGGCGAGATGCAAAAATGCCCTTTTTCTTTTCTGTGGGCATGTCCTGAAAGCCACAAGGAATTGAGTACAATCATGAAAACTTGCCTTGGGTTAAACCAAGTTAAAATTTAGGATCTGCTGATATGTCTTGATCTGTCAACTGGGGATCCACAACTGCTTAAAGATAAAGGCGTACGTCAGGGATAAAATAGAGAAGCCAAGGCATACAATGATTGCCTCTCAATTATGAGTTGTATCCTGCTGCTTCTTTTCACAAAACATATTTTCCAAGTCTTTAAATATTCTTCTATAATGTCATTCTTAATAATTGCATAGTGAGGATATGGCGTAGGAAAAAGCTATGGACAGCTCTGTGGCAGCTAATTTGAAAATCTAATAAAAAAGTAAATTAACCTGAGGAATAGAAAGCTTGAATAGACCAATTACCATAGAAGAGATTAAAATATCTACTGGTTTGAACCTTTTCAGACTTTCTTTTGGCCTAGCCCTTGATGAATTTTTGTGAATGGCTTACAGACAACGTTTTCTTTGTTGCTTTTGGAGGGAGCTTTCTTGCAGGCACAATTTTCTTTTTTCTCTTTTAAGAGATGAGGTGCCAAGTTGGCCTCAAACTCCTGGCCTCAAGTGATCCTCCTGCCTTTACCTCCCAAACTGCTGGGATTACAGGCGTGAGCCATTGCACCCGGCCAGACACCATTTTGTTTTTAATGTATTCCCTGAGATACATGTGTGCGTAGCGTATTTAGTTTGTCCATTGTATTATTCAAATTCTCCGTCATTACCTTTTTAAATGTACTGTTCCTATCCAGCTTGGAAAGAGGAATGTCAAAGTTCCCTACCATCATTTTGTCTTTGTCAGTTTCTCCTTTTATTTCTAATAATTTAGGTTTTATGTGCTTAGCTACAGTCTTATTTAGTGCATACAGGTTTATGACTGCTGCATCCTTTCTGTAAATGTTGCTCATTATTTAGTTTGAATTCTGCCTTGTCAAATGTTAATACAGAACTTTCCCCCACAAATGTATCCGGTATATCTTAACGCATCCCTTGATTTTCAGTCTTCCTTTACCACTTTTGTTTAAGGGGTTTTTGTCTTGTTTTGTTACCTATCCCAGTTAGTCCATTCACATTTCATATTATGGCTGATGGAGTTGATTTTATTCTGTCTTATGCTATTACGTATTTTAGTTGATTCTGTCTTTTCCCTTCCTTATCTTTAATGGTTTTATCAGGTAACTATTCATTCCCTTTTTATCTCTCTTTTCTTTTGTCACTTTGGAAATTCCATTCTACTTTTCTGTGCCCTTAATGACTGTCTTCTGTAGCCCAATGCTTATAATTAGAAGCATATATTTTTTACTATTATGTGTAAGAGGAAACCAGTTGTTCCCACCAAGCCCTGTTTCCCTAGACATACATTTCATAAGTAAGTGTATTGCTTCCTAGTTGTTCCGAGTCTCTGAGTGCTCTTCCTGCGTACCGCTTGTCGTCCTCTCCTCCGCAGTTTGAGAAGCAGCCATTTCTTTCTGATTTTTTTCTCTCTGACTCCGGGATTCCCTTAGACGTATTGGTATTTTTCTTTGTCACCTCACTGGGGCCCAGGTCTGCTTGTCAGAGTGCCCCCGGTGGCTGCAGTTCTCTAGGTGATAAAGGTGAAGGGCTCCCTACTCCGGAGGACCGGTGGGGCAGCAGCAGTGGCAGCTGCCAGTCTCCCTGTTCCCAGGTCCCCTGTGCAATCCCAGCCTGAGGAGCAGGGAGCAGCAGCCTTGCTCTCTAGCCCCTACTTGGCAGATAAAGCTCACTTGGGAGGCCAGTGTCAGCCGGATCCCCAGGGCCCCCATGTCTCCTCCAGCCCCACTAATCCCAGAATCCCAGCGTTGGCCTCCAGGCCCTGCATGGTCCACCAGGAGGAAAGCTCTCCCGAATTCCCCCTGCAGCCCACTCCCAGGCCCAAGACCTCACTCACACCAGCGTTGCCCCCAGCCCTGAGGTGGGTACAGGGGAAGCATAGTCTATTCAGGGCTGCACAGTTCAGAATTCCTCTCTCTAGTACCTCTTAATAAAAAGATTTCAGATGTAATTAGTTTTTGTAGTCAGAGCTGGGAACCTAATCCATATTTAGAACATAATCTGTAAGAAAAGCATATTCCAAGTACTTCACCAACTTTGAATAAAGACTTCCGCAGCACAGCTTCCTTCCCACCCTTCCACACCCCTGCTTCGCCTCGGCACGAATCTCTCTGACTTGGCCTGTTGGGCTGCTTTGTGCTCTCGCTTCTCCCTCCCTTCAGTGTGGCTGGTAGAGTAAGGATAGTCCTAGAGCTATATTTTCACATTTTCTACAGTAAGGTACATTAAAATTTTTAAAAATAATTGTTTTCAACAAAGCCATAAAGTAAGATATGGTAGGTTGAATAATGACCCCCAAAGGCGTCCACATCCTAATCCACGAGACCTGTGAATGTTACATTTTATGGCAAAAGGGACTTCACAGGTATGATCAAATGAAGATCTTAAGATGGAGATCAGCCTGGGTTATCCACATTGGCCTACTGAAATCACAACTATTATTCTAAGAGGAAGGCAGAGGGAGGCTTGACTGCTGAGGGAGAGAACGTGACAGAAGCAGAGATCGGAGTGGCTGCTCTGAGGATGAGGCAGGCACCACACGCTAAGCAATGCAGGAGGCCATGCAAGCTGGAAAAGACAAGGAAACAGATTCTCCCCAGAGCCTCGGGAAGAAGCCAGCCCTGACAACACCTGGACTTTCACCCAGTGAAACTGATTTTTGACTTCTGGCCTCCATAACTGTAAGAGAATAAGTTTGTGTTGTTCTAAGCCACCTGCTTGGGGGTAATTTTTGACTGCAGCATTAGGAACCTAACACACAGGGCAATCCTTTGGAGAAACCTGGGTTGCCTCAGGGCAGCCCGCAAGCCCAATGCCACTATTTCCCATATCCCCAGCTGAGTGCGGGAGCAGGTAGACGCAGTCCTAGGATCTCACCATCAAGTGCAGTGGTCCTTGATTCCCTGGAAGCATGGCTGGAGTGCAGGCAGTGGCTAGTTGCAGCTTCTAAGCCCTCAGAGACGGTGCACACATGGAGAGAAGTCCTTTGGGGAGTTGAGCATTTTTTTGAGCAAATGCATATGTAAGGAGCACATCAGAAGCTCTGGAGAGGCAAAGTCAAGCCTTTGAAGGGCGTAGGCCCAAGCACTGGCTGCCCAAGAGAAGCCCCAGGCCGTCTCTGCTGGTAGCGTCACCTAGTCATGCAGGTGACATGGGGCCTCACACAAAAGATGTAAGTAAAAGCGAGATTGATAAGCTTGGTCATACCCCATGTAGTCGTTCACATCCAGAGTCGTGTGAGAACATGGATGGGAACTGTGGACAAAGAGGAAACCAGAAGAACAGTAAGAGGGTTCAAGAGACATGTTCACAAAATGGTCATGAGGGAAAAGAAGAGGGAGGCATCTTCTCCAAATGCACGTGTTTGTTTTGTGACTGTCACTTCCTCACAAGGGGCACTGAAATCTCCAGACAGGATTTCCTTCCCTGAAGAGGGAAAAGTAAAAGGTGGCTCCTTCTTATCTGCCATCTGTCATCCAGGCAGCCTTGTCACTTAGACTTTCCTCGAAGAGATGCACTCCACCACTATGAAGCCCAACAGTCCCATTTACTCCTGAGTGAGGGCTGAGCTAGGGACGCGATTTGTATCTACAAGGCCACAGGGCATTCTTACTTTGCAACTCCGTGTCACCCCTACCTACAGCTGGGAGCAGGGTGTGAGCGGTGATGGGTGCCCTGCTTCCAGGATATAAATGTCATCACTGCTATCCTCTTCACTATTGGCAGCTTCTATAAAATATTTCTCTGCAGACAGTAAGAAACCTAAGTTTGGATTTTGACTTAATTTTTGTTATTCCGAGCAGAACCAAATTTGCTTTATAGAGAAATCAACAACTGTAAGACACCCTCTCCCACTGCCTGCCCAGACTCTTCCTCATCCAGGTGCCGATTTGGCTACCACCAAAAAAATTGTAAAGGATGGTGCAAATGTCAGTTTCCAGGTTTCATGCTGTCCTATAATTCATGCTGTCCTATAATTCGGCAGGATGTCTCCATTGGAGGAAATAGGGTGAAGGGTACAGGGACCCTCTACTATTTTTTGCAACTTCCTGTGAATGTATATTTATTTCAAAATTAAAAGCAAGGGTTAAAAATGGTAAATTGTAATGTAACAATGTTGTTTTTATCACAGGTTTTTAAAAACCAACTAAAAATAAATAAAAATGAAAAAAGGATACAGATCACAGTGTCCGTTAGAAAAATAACATAAGCTATAAATGCAAGCTATATGTGTAATTGTCTAGTTGCCACATTTTTTTTTTTTTTTTTTTTGAGACGGAGTCTCACTCTGTCACCCAGGCTGGAGTGCGGTGGCGCAATCTTGGCTCACTGCAAGCTCCGCCTCCCGGGTTCACGCCATTCTCCTACCTCAGCCTCCCAAGTAGCTGGGACTACAGGCGCCCGCCACCAGGCCCAGCTAATTTTTTGTATTTTTTTTAGTAGAGACGGGGTTTCACCGAGTTAGCCAGGATGGTCTCGATCTCCTGACCTTGTGATCCGCCCGCCTCAGCCTCCCAAAGTGCTAGGATTACAGGCGTGAGCCACTGCGCCCAGCCAAGTTGCCACATTTTAAAAAGCAAAAAAGAACAGACAAAATTAATTCGAATAACATAATTTCTTTAACCCAGTATATTTAAAATATTGCCATTTAAGCAATACAAACAAAAAAATTAAGATATTTTGCTTTTTTTCTTACTAAGTCTTTGAAACCCAGTCTGTATTTTATACTTATAGAACATCTCTGTTTGGACCAGCCATATTTCAAGTGCTAAATAGCCACATGTCCAATAGAGTAGCACAAGTCTAGACAGTATTGGGGCTATAATTGCAAAATCTTTAATGACTTTTTAACCTGTATTTTTAACATCTTTATTGAGAATTCACATACCTTAAAATTCACCCATTTAAAGTATATTATTCAGCCAGGCACGGTGGCTTATGCTGTAATTGCAGTACATGTGAGAGGCCGAGGTGGGTGGATCACTTGAGCCCAGGAGTTTGAGACCATCCTGGGTAACATGACAAAACCCTATCTCCACAAAAAATACAAAAAGAGGCTGGGTGCGGTGGCACATGCCTATAATCCCAGTACTTTGGGAGGCTGACGTGGGCAGATCACTTAAGGTCAGAAGTTTGAGACCAGCCTGGCCAAGATGGTGAAACCCTGTCTCTACTAAAAATACAAAAATTAGCCGGGTGTGGTGTCAGGTGCCTGAAGACCCAGCTACTTGGGATGTTGAGACAGGAGAATTGCTTGAACCTGGGAGGCAGAGGTTGCAGTGAGCCAAGATCGTGCCTGGGTAACAGAGTGAGACTCTGTCTCAGAAAAATAAATAAATCAATAAAATATATTATTCACTGGTTTTTAGTATATTCAGAGTTGTGCCAGCATCACTACAATCAATTTTAAAACATTTTCAGCACCCCAGAAAGAAACCCCGTACTCATTGGCAGTTGCTCCACATTCCCTCCCACTGGCCTACCCATCCCCAGCCACTAACCTGCCTTCTGTCTCTGTGTATTGGCCTATTCTGGATATTTCATATAAATTGAATCATACAGTATGTGGCCTTTCGTGTTTGGCTTTTATCAGTTAGCATAATATTTTCAAGGTTCATCCTTATAGCATGTATCTGAACCTCGTTCGTTTTTGTGGCTAAATAATATTCCATTTTATGAATATACCACATTTTATTTATTTGTTCTTCAGTTAATATGTCTTTGGGCTGTTTTCACTTCTTGGCTGTTGTGAACTGTGTTGCTGTGATAAGATCTGCACGTTTCTGAGGCGCATGTTTTCATTCCCTTGGGTGTGGCTGCTGTACAGAATCATTCTTGCACTGTACTGCAGTTGCTTTTTCATGCATTTCTCTTGGCCGTGATCTGCCTGCTGTCTGCATTCTTCAAATATCTGAGCATTTCTAGCAACTTCACTGCCGATCTCCCCGTGGTCTTGAAGGGTTTGTTTCCATTCCCCTGAGCATTATACTTAGTCGGTGCTCGTGGCCTGGCTCTAGCCAGATCACTAGCAAAGGGCCAAGGATGTGAAGGGCTTTCATCACTGTCTCCCAAGGGAGAGGAAGCCTTGCGTTTGCACAGCTCCGAAAGAGCCATTGTTTTGCATCAGAAGACCTTAGGATACTTCTATCAAAAAATAAAGGAAATAATCTTCATATCTAAAGGGCTCAACTTTGTGGTAAACTCTGCAGCTTTCTACAATAGGTTCCCAAAGGTAAGTGGCAGGAACATATTACCGTAATTCAGAAATAAACCATGTGAGTGGTGAAAGGCGATATCTTTGCAAACTGCCCAGAAGGAAGATCTTGTCCCACCAATGGGCGGGGTCCTTAGGGTTGGACCCAGCGTCAGTGTCCCTTCGTCTTGATGCTGGGAGAAGTAGATCAGCCACCTTGTTTGAACCAAAACACACATCAGAAATGGGTCCGAAGGAAAGCCACTTGCTGCAGGCTGAGTTTGTGGGATTCAGGGGTCAGAAAGAAAACCCAGAGCTTTTCTCACTGAGCTTATCGTCAAAGCCTTTAAGGTTTGCTTTGCCTAAAAAGATCTAAGTCCCTCCGATATCTCAGTTCCCTAATTCATATGAGTACATTAGAACATCTTGTCCCTAAACAGCATGAAGAATGCTCCTAGGAGGGCTGCCTTCCTCTGCCAGGCTCAGCTGCAGGCTTGTGGCAACTCCATATGTGGCGACCACTCTGGGATTCTTGTTCCTGTTCTGCCAGGGCTTGCCCTGAAACATTACACAGGTGCCTCCTTCTCTTGGAATTCATTCCTTCGTTCAGCAGAGTGGCTGAGGCCCTGGGCACAGGCCAGGGTCACTGTGCTCGAGCAGCTGACAGGTCCATGGGGGTGTTTGCTCACAGCCTGGGTCATGGGCTCCACCCTGGCTGCCTAGACCAAAGATTCCATGTCGAGGCAGCCAAAGCAAGTGATAGGCCAGGCCTAGTTGCTTGAAAGAGAGAGGAGAGCTGGGGGAGGGCCTGGCACCCAGCCAGGGAATGGGGATTCCATAGGAGGGAGCCGTCCTAGAAACCACTGGAGGTTTCTGGGCCATGGGTTGATGTGATGAGCATGTGTCTGTAGAGGGATGACTTCAGCAGCCGTGCAGGTGCAGCAAGGTGGGGCACAGGCCCCTTCTCCTTACCATGGCTGCACCAGCCACATCAGCAAGGCCAGGAAGATGCCCACAGGTCTCGTATGAAAATGACCGGCTTCCCAGACTCTTAGGAATAGTTTCACTAGGAGATGAGGGAAGCTCTGCACTGCTGGGTGCTGGGGACATGAAATGGGCTCATCCCCTGACTTCAGGGAGCTCACAGTCTCATGTCAGAGACAAACACCAAAACCACACAAAGTATATTGACAGCCCAGTGTGGCTGGTGCTGGGATGGTGACAGAGCACAGTTGTGAACAGCTGGAGCAGTTTTCCGAAGCATGGTCTGCAGCCTTGTCCCAGATCTACTAACTCATAATCTCTGGGGTGGCAGAGAGCCCTCCGGTAAATCTGACACCCACTGCAGTCTCAGCCCTGCTGGCCAAGGGAGCTGGGCAGGGAGGTGGGTCAGGGACACTTGCTGGTTGGAGCGCCAGCCCCTGTCAGAATGAAGTCCGCTGCCCACTGTTGATCCTTTGTTAAATGGCTACGTACTTGTAATCATGGTGATTAAAGTTGAATCCCATCTCCCTGAATTGAGGTGATTATTGCTTGGAGGTTCACCCATGAGGGACGAATATTTCCGAAGTCACACTTTAGGCCAGTCAGAGGCAGAGGCAAAAGGGGGAAATGGAAAAGAGGAGAAAGAACAGAGAAGCAGAGAACACATGAACTCATTAAAGCACTGTGTCCGCTAGGAAAGAAGCCTTTTCTCTAAATTTTCTTAAAACTAGAAAGTAAGGCTGGATGCAGCGGCTCACGCCTGTAATCCCAGCACTTCATGAGGCCGAGGTGGGAGGATCGCCTGAGACAGAGCAGCAGGGGCGGCTGCGGGAGAAAAGTGGGCATGTTCTGGTGTGGAGGCCGAGGCTTCTGGGCCGGTATGTGGAGCCCGGCAAGTGGATTATTTTCCCTCTAGGTGTTTAACTGGAAGGTGTATCCAGTAAACTGGGCTTCAGGAACCACACTAGGGCTGTGGAGCCACCAGCCAGTTCCCCATGCCCTAAGACAGTCCCAGGGACCCGAGAGGAGAGCTTGCTTGAGAGAGAGTGTGTGCCCGCCCTCTCTATGGCCCTGGGAGAGCAGAGGACTACCAAAGAGCCACCACAGTTGGACTGGCACCAGAAAACAGGAGGCCCAGCTCCCCACCTCCCAGACCCCGGTGTGGTCTGAGGCTCCCATTCGCATCATCTTCATCTCTTGCAGCACAGGCTGTTCTGTGCAGCTGTGCGCGCATCTCCCCTGCACAGTGCTGGAGAGAAACTGCATTGTGAGTTGCTTGATCGTGGCCTGTCACCACAGACCATGGCTTCCTTTCCAGGGACAGCCCAAACTCTTACTCCGAGGTCCTCACCCTCCAGGTGACGCTCAAAATACTGAACTGCTGTGGGCCATCAGCCTGGGCCCCTCAGAATGGAATCTGGTCATGCTAGAGCAGCATTTCAGGGACCCACCAGGCCGGACGGGGGTCAGGGCACCCCAGGGGAGGGAAAAGGGAGGAAGGCGGCTTATTAAGGAGGGGCCCTGGGAAGAGCTGGAAGTTGTTCAGCTTCTGACCACAAGACCAGGACATGCTAGCTGAACGTCAGTTAGCTACCCTGGCCAAGCGTCCCCTTCCCCCAGAAGTGCTTATACCTATACTCAGACATCTCCTAGGCCCTGCCATGTGGGGGTCCTGCAGAAGAGTCTAGGACCAGCGTCTTCGGGAGTGACTCACGTTAACCAGGGCACTGCCTGTTCTGTGCTTACCGCCCCCTGCCCCACCACTGCTGACTTCCCATGTCCCACCCTCTGTTCTCTCTCTCACCTCCACTCTCAATGACCAGCTCTTCCTGAGGGCTTCTGGGAACAGAGCTGCTGCCTTCCCGAGGCTGGGGTTGGGATGAGGATATGTGTGCTGGGCGGGGGTCAAGTATTCTCAGAGCACTGGGCCCACCGCTCCAGCTGAGGCCCTGTCACGCCCTGTGGCTCAAGGCGATGTTTTCCCTCTCACCGTGTTGGTGTTCCCTTCAGCCTGATTTCTGGGTTGGGGGAGACAGAAGGGAGCCCAGGTAGTTGGGTATGTTGGTATACATATGACCCCAATATTGTTAGCCCATGACATCATTCCTGGAAGGCTCCCAAGCCCTGGGCCATTGAGAGGGTGTTGCTGGCCATGTGTTTTCAAGTCCGTGGATATCACGTAGCTGCTCCCTGTTGAAGGTGAGCAGAGGAACATAGTGCAGCCATCGGGAAGAGACAGTTACGTGGAAAGATGCCTGGGATGCTGAGCGTGAAGGAGAGCACGTGCTAGGAAACCGTGCAGACAGGGATGTCGGCCTCATTGGTCTCTGTTGGTATTCACCACCATTTCTTGCATGAGCCAGATGCCAGCCCATCAGGGCAGAGGTAGGACAGCTGCCACCAGCCATGGCATGCAGTCAGGAACAGGTGGATGTGGGACTGTCCAAGAGAAACTTCTGGAAAGCACTGGGTTGGCAAGAGGAAGGAGCCCAGCAGGGAAGGGGCACTCATTGTCTCTCCTCAAGGGATGTTCATTCCTGACTATTTGACGCCCAAAAGTGTCAAACTCCCCTGGACCACTTATTTAAGGAGGCTAGTAATCAGCACATTTTACAAGCCTGAATTTAAAGAAAAAAAAAAAAAGTGTGACTCCTGGTTCCTCTTCTGGAAGCCCTTTCCAGTCCTCAGTGTCACGTTTCTAGTGTGGGACCCTTAACTTGGGTTCTGCTGTGTTTGTTGCTCTGGAGATTGTGAAACTCTCAGAGTGGTGACTTCTCAATTAATGCTACCCCCCATCTGGAAGCCCACAAGGTCAGGAACTTCTAGAATCAAACGAATTAGTGTGGGTGGTTATTCTCTGTACTCTCCAGCCAAGCAGGGTGTTGTCAGTCATCACCGGGGGAAGGCAACAAGCAAAACCAAAGAGGCAGTCAATATTCCTGTCTCTGTATACAAGTCATCTGGGCTGGGCGAGCAGGCTCGGGATGTGCCTTTTTCCGCAGGTTTCTGCTGAGCTTCCCTGCTCAATTATATTCTGTTAAAGCAAATATCAAAACCAGAACTGGTTCAAGTTGACTTTTAAAAAAGGTGTCCCTGGAGGGGTAAAATAGAGGCAGCCTGATAGCCCCCAGAAAGTTTGTCAAAGATATATATCCCCCAGAGCAGGCGGTAAACACACCATCAAGAACTTGCTCATTCCCCGGACACATCCCAGGAAGGATCAGCCTCACATTTGCATCACCTTGTAGTTAATTGTAGAGCAGCCAGGATTCTGGCCTTGCCGCTGTGGTTTTGGTGGCGTGAAGCAGAGTTCAGGGAAAGACATGCAGCTGAGCTTTGGTCTCTCCCCAGATGCGGGAGTGTGACCTCTGATAGGACATGACCTCTGGCAGTTTGCCTGGGCTCTGTTGTCGCCATCCCAGGGAAATGCCAGGTCTTCCTCTGACGTGATGTTTGGGCCCTGAGTTCTGCCCAGTTCCCAGAAGGGCCTGGTGACAGTTGCAGCGGTGGTGACATGTAACATGGTATGCTGACTGTTTGGATGCTTTTGTCTCGAGGAGGCTCTGTTGTGCAATGCTGCAGTGCCAGCCCCAGGGGACTCCTGGCTACTGGCTGGCACTGTTGATATCCACTGTCCCCATGTGGCCTTCTCTGCACTGACCATCAGGGGCGGAGAGGGTGGATGTGTAAGTGTGATGGGAGATAGCTACCTGTCTCCTGTTTTATAACTGTCTCTCCACCCTGAGCAGTGGTCTAGAGCAGCAGATAGAAATCACCCATAAAACCCAGCTCCCCTATAAAGTACAGGTGTATGTATAGAAGACAGGAAGATATTCCCTGCCTTCAGCTAGCAGTGTAGCAGGCAATAGCATCCTATAGGAACACCATAGGGTGCAAAGGCACTTCTGTCCCCTGGTTTTGTAGTCCATGGCCCTACCTTCTGGAAGAACTGTACCCAAAGTGCACCTGGTAGGAAAATCGCTACCCTGGTTTTTTGTTTTTTGGAAAAGTATGCACTCCATTGCAGGGCAGGGGTGGAGGGGGAGGAAAGCCAGGCAATACTCAAAAAATAAGTGCTCAGCCTGAATCCCCGTAGATGAGCACTGCTTCTCATTCAGGGACGCTAGTCAGAAGCAAGGAAGCGATGACATGCGTGCCCCCACCCCCCAGTTACCTCCATAAGGAAAAATTCCACAGGTGGGGCTGGGCCACCCAGGTCCTACAGAGCAGACCCCGTGACTCCAGTGCACAGACCTCAGTAGGAACCTCTGCCTTAACCCGTGTGTCCATTCAAAAAGGACTCATTCCTGCAGAGGGAACAGAAGGCTTGTGAGATGGGAACCTCTGCTAGCTGCCCACAATTTCGGACTCTTTGAGATCCATTAAAATAGTTTCATTCCTGGCCGGGCGCGGTGGCTTACACCTATAATCCTGCCACTTTGGGAGGTCGAGGTGGGTGGATCAGGAGGTCAGGGGATCAAGACCAACCTAGCCAATATGGTGAAACCCTGTCTGTACTAAAAATACAAAAAAATTAGCCAGACATGGTGGCACACGCCTATAGTTCCAGCTACTCGGGAGGCTGAGGCAGAAGAATCGCTTGAACCCGGGAGGCACAGGTTGCAGTGAGCCGAGATCACGCCACTACACTCCAACTTGGGTGACAGAACGAGGTATCATCTCAAGAAATAAAATAAAACAAAATAAAATAGTTTCATTCCCTTTCCTGTGATGATGTGGAATGCCACGGAAAGACCGTCACATGGTGGGCCTGTTTTTTTTTGTTTTTTTTTTTTTTTGGAGAGAGAGTCTCATTCTGCCACTGAGGCTATAGTGCGATAGCACAATCTTAGCTCACTGCAGCCTCCGCCTCCTGGGTTCAAGCGTTTCTCCTGCCTCAGCTTCCCGGTAGCTGGGATTACAGGCATATGACACCACACCCAGCTAACTTTTTTTTGTATTTTTAGTAGAGGTGGGGTCTTGTCATGTTGATCAGGCTGGTCTCGAACTCCTGGCCACAAATGATCCACCCGCCTCAGTGGTGGGATCACAGGTGTGAGACGCCGCACCCGGCCTTTTTTAACTGAACATGAGACATTCAGAAAGACCACAAGCTGGGGCAGCATGCTGATAAAAGTGGATAAGAGTGAGGGCAACTGTGTGTTCATGATTGAGGCAGACACTTGAGAGTGGACAAGGCTGTATCTATAGTCACCCTGGGACAGTGGATGTGGACTGGACGTGTGGTCATGCTGACGAAGAGTGCACGCTCTTGCACCTTGTTTCTCTCTTGTCCCAGCAAGCAAAGATGAAACATGTTAATTATTAACTGTGACACGGGATAGTGGGCAGGGATATGAATTTACTTATCACTCTGCCAGCAACAACACAGAGGAAATAAGAGGCCGACTCCCCACCACCTCCCCCCACATTAAGATATCCCGGCCGGGCGCGGTGGCTCAAGCCTGTAATCCCAGCACTTTGGGAGGCCGAGACGGGTGGATCACGAGGTCAGGAGATTGAGACCATCCTGGCTAACCCAGTGAAACCCCGTCTCTACTAAAAAAAAAAAAAAAAAAAAAAAAATTAGCCGGGTGAGGTGGCGGGTGCCTGTAGTCCCAGCTACTCAGGAGACTGAGGCAGGAGAATGGCGTGAACCCGGGAGGTGGAGCTTGCAGTGAGCCGAGATCCAGCCACTGCACTCCAGCCTGGGCGACACAGCGAGACTCCGTCTCAAAAAAAAAAAAAGAATATCCCATATCTGGAATTCAAGGCTTACAGGAAGGATGGAGATGGAGTGTGTACCGGGAGAGGGGAAGCAAAAAGATGCACTCCTGCTTCTTTGAAATGGCCTTCTTTCTCAGCTACCACGCGTCATTGGAGATTGGGGTTTCAGTAAATCCAGTTTGGATGATCCCTTCAGGCACCCTTCTGTTGCATAAAATGGTGGCAGAATTAAACGTAGCAGTGTTATGCTATTATATGTAAACATTTTGAAGAACAAGCCTACTGGATTCTAAAAAGAAGAAAAGGTTATGTGGACTGAGGGCTGTTTTTAGAGGAACACCATGTGGTCGATATTCCTAAGTTTGGGTTTCACAATACTTCTTGTTGCCATACAGAAAAGACTGAAAAAATGTAGACATAAATTCATGCGTGCCTATTTCAGTGTGCTTTTTAAAAAAAATGGGAAATATAAAAAACATGATAAAAAACAGTCTATTTGACAAATAAGCTTTTATCACTGGTGACTTGACTGTGACAAGGCTGTGGCAGTGCCTCTCCATGCTGGGATCTCACCAGGGACAATTGCTGCAGGAATTGCAGGCAGCGTGAAAGGATGTCCAGCCTTGTCATAAGCCAGAGGAGGGGCACAGATGTCATGCTTACCTTCCCCAGTGCAGGTGAACAGGAGCAGGCAGCTTAGCATGTGCCATCTGAGACCATATGTTGAAATTCTGTCAAAAACGTGTTGGCCGGGCATGGTGGCTCATACCTGTAATTCTGGCACTTTAGGAGGCCAAGTCAGGCGGATCACCTGAAGTGGGAGTTTGAGACCAGCCTGGCCAACATGGTGAAAGCCCATCTCTACTAAAAATACAAAAATTAGCCAGGTATGGTGGCGCATGCCTGCAGTCCCAGCTATTCAAGAAGCTGAGGCATGAGAATCACTTGAACACAGGAGGAGGAGGTTGCAGTGAGCTGAGATCACACCACAGAACTCCAGCCTGGATGACAGAGTGAGACTGTGCCTCAAAATAGATATGTGTATAGATACTGTTTTGGTGGTTCAAGGGGGGGTTTTTCTTGCCTTGCAAAGCCCCCATGAAAGTGTAGCTATCTTAGGAAAGTGCAGTATCTTAAAAATATGTTTCTGAAACTAGGTGTGTCAGAAGGCACTCAAAGGTAACAGGGTAAAAACAGTGCGTCCTCTTGGAGGGTCAGGATTACTTGTCAACTTGGAGGGGAAAAAACTGTGAAGAGACCGGGTCTTGCTCTGTTGCTGAGACTGGAGTGCGGTATGTATTCACAGGCGAGATCATAGAGCACTACAGCCTCGAACTCCTGGGCTCCAGCAATCTTCCCACCTTAGCCTCCTGAGTAGCTGAGACTACAGGTGTGCACCAAGGTGGGTTTCCCTACCACATCTGGCAGGGAAAACATTTTTATATGAAAATAAGCACAGATACGCTGTACAGCAGAGTACACCATTTACGTGAAGATCAATATGAGACTTCCAAGAAATATTCCGGCTACCACAGCCCCTTTAGCTAAGTCCCAAATCCCCAGAAGAACGATTTTGGTTTTTTGTGTTTTTTTTGTTTGTTTTGTTTTGTTTTTTGTTTTTTGTTTTTTGTTTTGAGACGGAGTCTCACTCTGTCGCCAGGCTAGAGTGCAGTGACTCAATCTCGGCTCACTGCAACCTCTGCCTCCCAGGTTCAAGTAATTCTCCTGCCTCAGCTTCCCAAGTAGCTGGGACTATAGGCGCACACCACCACACCCAGCTAATTTTTGTATTTTTAGTAGAGACGGGGTTTCACCATGTTTACCAGGACGGTCTCGATCTCTTGACCTCGTGATCCACCCGGCTCGGCCTCCCAAAGTGGTGGGATTACAGGCGTGAGCCACCACACGGCCAGGAGTATGATTTTATGTGTGAACTACCTCTGCATAACAGGGTCTGGTTTGTAACTCTCTTGTGTGAATTTCTCTGTCCTTGGGCCAATGCCATTATGTTTAAATAATATCTTAAAAACGCTTTAAGATTTTCCTTTACAAAGGTTTTCTTATTCGTGACTTTTTATTCACAAAAACCTTAAAGTCATTTTGTCATGTATTTTTTAAAATCTTGTCAGATTTTGTATTATCATTGTATTAAATGTGAATTCATTTGCAAAAATTGGCATTTTTATATGACTCAGTCTTTTCACGAATATGGGTAACTCTCACTAAAATTTTATATTTCTTAGCTTTTTAGTTTCTTTCTAAAGATCACACATGTCTTACTAAGTTTACATCTAGGAGTGTTTTTTGTCACTGTGACTGTTGTTACTGCCCTTTCCAGTACGTTTTCAGTGTGATTCACTGGGGTGCCAGCTTCTGACATGTGAAATGGAAGAGCATGCCTAGCAGAGCAAGTACACACCCTCCAAAAATAGAAATTCAAAGAAAACATGACAGAGTTTGCCTGTAAAAGCCTACAAATTGATGATAATACTGGTACTTTCCTCATAAAGTCATTGTGAGGCCAAAAGAAATACTTTCATTTAGTTATTAATAATTGATTAAGCACTTAGAGCAGTGCCTGGTACATAGTAAATGCTCATTAATCGTCACTATTGCTTTCATCATCATCATCATTATTTTGTACTAGTCATAGCATTATCATCATTAATTGAAAAAGTATCATCATCGTGACACCAGAGGCAAGATTTGGTACTGTGCCCTGCGGCCCCCAATCTCTGAGGGGGAAGAGAGCAGAACAGTTTGCCCCTTGGCTTCACCAGCAAAGCTAGACATCCATGTCTCTCCTGTAACTTCACAGGGCACAGCCACCTCCTTCTCGTACCAGACTCCTCTGACCAACTGGCAGTGTCATGGGCCCTGTCTGGGCAGGAAGCCGATAAGAGAAGAGATGAGGAAAGAACAACTCAGCAGTCAGTCCTTGAGTCCAGCCCGGAAAGCTCACATTCACACCCAGGTGGTGAGCTCAGCTGTCATCGCCACCATATTCTGCAGTTGGGGGTTAATTATTACAGAATCATGTGCTCTTATAGCTGAAGGGTGAGGGGCCTTGAGATCCTAAGATCAGGGTCTGGGACCCCATGATATGCATTTTGTTTTTTTGGGTTTTTTTTGTTTTTTTTTGTTTTTGAGACAGAGTCTCGCTCTGTTACCCAGGCTGGAGTACAGTGGCGTGATCTTGGCTCACTGCAACCTCCGCCTCCCGGGTTCAAGCGATTCTCCTGCCTCAGCCTCCCGAGTAGCAAGGATTACAGGCGCCCACCACCACACCCGGCTAATTGTTGTATTTTTAGTAGAGACAGAGTTTCACCATGTTGGCCAGGCTGGTCTCAAACTGCTGACCTTGTGATCCGCCCACTAGGCCTCCCAAAGTGCTGGGATTACAGGCGTGAGCCACTGCGCCCCGCCCATGATATGCATCTTGACAGAGACAGGCCTTGCACAAATCTGTGCATGTAAGTAATGTTTAGCAGGCCCTTGCCAGGTGCCTAGCACTGTGCTTATTTGATTTTCCCAGTAGTGTTAGGACATTTCATGTATGTGGGCCCTGGGAAGGAACTGGGGAAAATGGTAGATTTTCTTCACATCTAGTGTTTCGTTTGATTCCCATAACAACTCTGCGAAATAGGCTGGAAGTGGCAGAGGCAGGAGTAGGATCCCAGCCCAGGGCTGCGTCCATTCCCCACCTTCCCCACCCACTCCCCTGGCGAGTGAGCCCAGTTCCTGGGACCCAGGTCCTGTAGACATGTGTTGCAGGGATGGCTGGGCATTGCTTCAGAAGAAAGACTACGCAGTGAAGACCTGAAACATTGTACCCAGTTGTATTTTCTTATATCTTGCTCCTTCCTCCCCTGCAGGTTATTTGTCTAATGAGTCTCAGAGCTCTTAAGTGTTTCTGGGCCATCTAGTCATCCCGGCTACTGGCAGTTGAGTAATCTGTGTACTTTTCCAATGAACTCTAATGTCAACCCCCGAAACTTAATAGAATAAAAGTGTGATCAGCTTTAATGACCAGTTTATGCACAGTACTGGTTTGATGTGGCTGTATAAGTCAATTTGGGATTCTAGAGGGACTGGAATTTGAAGCTGTTAATTGCACTACCTTACTTGCGTTGACCAGACCCTCTCACCTGCAGCTTGGAGCATCATTCTCTGCCATTAGCACCACAGCATCAATCCTGGCTAGCCTCCTGTTGTGTGCTGACACATTTTACAGCCCAAATAAATGCAACAGAACTGCTACACAAACATTTATTGCCTCAACTCCTTAGCCCTCATTGAGATAACTTTTTAATATTTCCCCCCTGTGTGAACTGAGTATTTCCCCTACTTCTTCTGTAATGGCTCTAGGTAAATCCCATATAGCCCTGGATTCTAGCCTTAAACCCTCTGCTGGGCCACATTTAAATCATTTCATTTCACTTAACGGTCAGTGAACATTCTTGTTGCACTAAATGATCCTACTGCTGTTTTTATTCACTTGTCTTCATCAGTTCTATATTTCCACTTGTGGCTCACCATCAGAGCACTCGGTAATCACTCAGCTATCTGGATTTTAGAGTCAGTGGGCACAGACCCTTAGAACCGTGGAGTACGGGACTGATATTTTTAGTTGTCAGGTACTTTCTGAGCACTTTGTATGTGTCTGGCACGGTCCTAAACTGCGCTTTGAAGGCACCTAAGTCAAGTAACATGATCCCTTCTCCCCCCTCCCCTCAGTCACCGATGCTTATGCTGGGGAACTGAGGCAGGCCCACTTACCATTACAGTATAGGGACCATGTGGGTGGCCCCAATATATGCAGTACATATGTCAGACAGACATGCATCTCTATATCCTCTTAATACCATTCACATTGTAAGACCTGATGTCATTAGTTTTTTCCCCCCCAAGGGCCATAAAATTGTCATACTGGAATGGGGTTTGTTTTTTGTTTTTTAATTTAATTAAAACTTCTGTCAAAGCAGACTATAAATTTGGTTTGTTTTGATTTCAAGTTTCCTGAAACTTGGCTCTTCAGATTGCCCCCCAGTTCTTCATTCTGTGGGTTTCCTTTGGGGTCTTTTCTATGGGGCCGTTCCCACCTCACAGCTACATGCCTTACAGGAGAGCACCCCTCCCCCAGAAGTTTCATCCTCTAGATTGGTGGACTTTGTGAAATAAACATGATGGTAACTACTGTAATGGGGGCTTTTGTAAGAAACATAGCAGAGGGCCGCATTCTCCTGTTGGAGAATCCTGTGTTCTTGTTCTAGCCGGCACATAGAGAATACAGCCTTTAGCACACAGAGCTCACGCACAGGGAGCTACATGGGGAGAAGCGTGTTTGTTCTGAGGCATGATAAGTGTGCCACCAAAGCCTTCAAAGGGACCACCAGAGGAAGTGTCGGCCAGACAAACAGACCTTCTGGAAAGTAGTTTTGCAAGATCCATCAGTAACCATAAAAATATTTATATCTGGCCAGGCGCGGTGGCTCACACCTGTAATCCCAGCACTTTGGAAGGCCGAGGTGGGTGGATCACAAGGTCAGGAGATCGAGACCACGGTGAAACCCCGTCTCTACTAAAAACACAAAAAAATTAACTCGGCGTGTTGGCGGGCGCCTGTAGTCCCAGCTACTCGGGAGGCTGAGGCAGGAGAATGGCGTGAACCCGGGAGGCGGAGCTTGCAGTGGGCCACTGCACTCCGGCCTGGGCGACAGAACGAGACTCCATCTCAAAAAAAAAAAAAATTCATATCTGTTTATCCAACAATTCTATTTCTAGAAACCTTTTATAAGGAAAAAAGTCAGATTTGATAAAAGGTTATATATGAATGATAATCCTGGCATTAAGTGAAAACAGTCTAAATGTTCATCATATGGGAGTGATTAAATACATTATGGTACATCTTTACAATGGAGTATTACACAGTTACTGAAAATATTCCTTCAAAGGACAGTTAATGACATAAGGATCATAATGTGAAGTTAAGTTCAAAATCAAGTTATGCTATGATCCCACATTTAAATATTCTGTGTATTTTAAATCTACATGTGATTTAACAGACTACTCAAAAATACCAAACTACTAATAGCCACATATCCGAATGCAACTAAATATTTAGAGCAAGCTTGTCCAACCCACAGCCTGTGGGCCATGTGCAGCCCAGGATGGCCTTGAATGCAGCCCAACACAAATTTGTAAACTTAAAACATGAGATTTTTTTTTGCGATTTCTTTTTTCTTTAGCTCATCAGCTTTCGTTAATGTTGTGGGTTTTATGTGTGGCCCAAGACAATTCTTCTTCTTCCAGTGTGGCCCGGGGAAGCAAAAAGATTGGACACCCCTGATTTAAAGAGAAAAAGAACAGAATCTTTATAATTTCCCGTGTAGCTTTTTTAAACTTTGGAAACAGCTACAGTAGGTACCTGTTAATTGCACCACCCCAGATGACAGGGACATTGTTTCCACTTGCCACAGGGCACAGATCACCCCCTTCTCTGCACCAGCCTTCGTTTCATTAGTCCTATGATCTCACATTAAAATTCTCATTGTGCATTCAAGTCAGTAAAGATTGGTTTAGCTGTATGTAACAAGAAACCCAAGCAACAGGAGCTTTTAAAAGATGGAGGTTTATTTTTCTCGCACATAAAAGCTGGCAATAAGGTGTCCAGAGCTGGCATGGTGTCCCCATGGTCATCAAATACTCAGACACCTCCTTTCTACCCCCCAGCCTTAGCGTGTAGCTCCCATATCAAACTTACCTTATGGTGCTAGATGTCTGCTGGTGTTCCAGCTATCAAGTTCATATTCCAGGCAGAACGGAGACAAACTAGGGGGCAGGCAGGCAGTGGAGTGCCCCCAGTCTGAGGCGGCCCACTTTAAAGAACTTTCCTAGATGCTCCTGCCTTGATGACAGCTAACACCTCATTGGCCACATCTAGCTGCACAGGAGTCTGGAGAGTGTAAACTTCTAGATATGCACTGACCCTGTAAGGATAAAAGGAGAGATGGATACTGGGCAGTCCACAGTTCTCTCATGTGGTTATCTCAAATTTTCATAACATAGGTTCATAATTATACTGATGTGTAATTTGCGTTATGAAGAAATCATTGATTAGCCAGGCATGGCGGCACATGCTGTAATCCCAGCTACTCAGGAGGCTGAGGCAGGAGGATCACTGAAGCCCAGGAGTTCAAGACCAACCTGGGCAACATAGTGAGAACCTGTCTCTAAAAAAAAGAGAGAGAAAAAGAAAAGAAAGGAAGAAATGGTTGGGACCTGGTAGAGGAGCAGCATTTTGGAGAAAGCACTGGACAGAGATCAGAAGATCTGGGGTTCACGTCTTTGCTTCTATATGGATTGATTCTTCTGGGCTTCATTCTTCACCAAAAGCTGAGGGCAGTGATTCTTACAGCATCCACGTGCAGCAGTCTTGGACTTGCAAGGGTGGGTCCCCTTTCAGTGCAGCACCCATTCCTCTGGCTGCTCCTCTATAACTTCTGCCACTCCTTCCAAGCTGGGTCACCTCTCACCTGCACTCCTTTTCTTTTTTTTTTGAGACGGGGTCTCGCTCTGTCACCCAGGCCAGAGTGCAGTGACACGATCTCGGCTCACTGCAACCTCCGCCTCCCGGGTTCACGCCATTCTTCTGCCTCAGCCTCCTGAATAGCTGGGATTATAGGCGCCCGCAACCTCGCCTTATGTATTTTTAGTAGAGACGGGGCTTTACCATGTTGGTCAGGCTGGTCTCGGACCTGTGACCCCATGATCCACCCACCTCGACCTCCCAAAGTGCTGGGATTACAGGTGTAAGCCACCGCGCCCAGCCTCACCTGCACTCTTACTGGTCCCTTAACCGGGTCCCCTGCCACAACTCTCCACCTCTTCCTTGCCTTGACCCTAAGACAAGGTGATCTTTTTAACCACAGATCTGGATGCTCTGGTCCTCCATTTTTAACATTCTACCAGCTTTCCATTCCCTCCAAGTGGAGCATGGCATCTGTGTTCTGGCCCTACCACACTTTCCTTTTATTCTCTCTTCTCTGCCGTCTCCACCCCCATCCTCACCCTCACCCTTCCGTATCCGCACTTAGTCTATTTCTGTCTCTGACAGTCTCCGCATCCAGTCGTGTCATGGGCTTCTCACCCCTGCCGCGGCTCCAGCCTCTGGGCCTCTGAGCTCCTCCTCCCCTGAGGCTGTCTCCTCTGAGAAGTCTTCCGTGACTCCCTCAGGCTGAGTCACATCTTCTAGATCCCTCTAGTCCTGTGTGCCCTCCTGTGCTAGTACATTCCAGATGCTAGGTCGTTTATCTCAATTCTTGTCTGTTTTCCCTTCCTGGACTCAGAGATTTCCGCAGGCATTAATCACATCTGAAAGTCTCACCCGCACAAGGTGCCTGGAACAGGAGGTGCTCACTGCTTGTCTGCAGAATGACTCAGGGCTGGGGCTGCCCTTCCAGCTCCTCCGGGTTTTCTGGGTCTTTGAACACCTGTGCATTGTGTGCTGTGTATGCCTTTCACTTGTAGGAAAGGGCCCTGCCTGCCTGTCCATCTTCGCTGCAGAGCCACTTGCTCTCAGTGCATTGGGCTCAGATTCCTTCTCTCGCTCACTCGTCACAGATCTGCTGAGCAGTGTTGTCTCCTAGGACTGTGTGGGGCCCAGGGACACAGAAAGCAGTGTTCACCAGTCCTGCCCTTGAGGGGCTCTCAGGGGCTGGAGAAGGGAAGACAGACATGAACTAGAGCACGTGACCTCATAGGGACCACACACACAGACCACACACATGGTCCAGGTGGCTGCAAAGAGGAGGGCGGGCTTCGCGAGCATGCCGCCCGGGCTGCAGGCGGTGAACGGGTGGACAGAGGTGCGCCCTCCCTTCAGGAGGGGGCGGGAAGCCAGTCACCCCTCCTGCTGCTGCAACACGTTTCTCCCCTCCATGTCTGCCACGACTCTCCCTTGGCCAGATTCCCACCAGCTGCCCTAGGGACTCCCATGCCATGTAGGTGCTGTACTGGTTGGGGACCTCACACATCTTTTTCTTGACACTGGCCAACTTTACTGAAGGCCCAAAGACTGCTGGAGCTGCAAAGGACCGTAAAGATCACCTAGAAGTTTCCAGACCTCATCCCACAGGTGAGGAACTGAGTCTAGAGGAAGTGGAGAGTCTCACGTGGCAAGTGGCGGAGCCATCCCAGCTGCAGCCCAGCTGTCCTGTTCCCGCTGCCCCCCTCCCCCTCATCCCAGGGCCTTTCCAGGGTGCCGCCTTTCCTTCCAGAGTGCCAGAAGTAGAGCATGTGGATCAACACTGGGCCATTCAGAGACCATGTGTCCCAGATGGATCCTGGAGCCATGGACAGTGCCTGTAATCACAGAAGCTGAGAGTTGGAAGGAATCCATCTGGTTCAGCCCTGGTCTAGCATATACCTTCCTTCCCATCCTCAGTTTCTGCTCCTCACGGGGACAGAGAACTCACAGCTTCCCAAGCCAGCCCATTGCAGTTTTGAACAGGTTTCTTCTTATGCCATCCCATAACCCCTGCCTGCCACTAAAGCCTTGAGAAGATGATGGTAAACTCTGTCAGGTACTCATGGGATGTCCAATTGTGGACACTTCTAGGACAGGTTCCTGGTGAATCCCCTGAGATCAATTGAATACAGAACAAGCTCCCAGGTAACTGAACCATCCAAGCTGTTTTACAAAATTGTTTGTATTAGCCTAGTTTTAGTTATCCAAAAAGTAATGGTTCCTTTTTTTTTTTTTTTAAGGATCATTGGTATTCTAGCCTTTCTGTTCTCAGTATCGTTTGATAGTGGGTGCATCTATCTGTTGAGGTTAATATATGAAAACAAAGCCATGTACTATTCAGGGTGGAGGACAATGCCGATCCTCCTCTTCTCTGTAGTAGGGTATAGATGGCTTCAGCTCACCCAGTAGCTATTTCAGGTTGTCCAGAAGGGAAACTCAGAAAGTCCCTGCATTCATCATGACTGTACTGTAGCCCCCAAGAAACCCAGTGCGGCTCCTCACAGCCCTCAAGATGATTTCCGACCTTGCCACCTAAAGTGTGGCCCATGGACCAGCAGCATCAGCATTACCTGCAGGTTGTGAGAAATGCAGCACCCCAGACGCCCCCATCCACTTGTATCCAAAGTCTTCTCTATATTAGTGAGCGGAAGGGAGGACTGAGGACACAGTAGCCAAGCTCATCACTGTGACTTGTTAGGAGTTGTGCTGGAGCGCTCGTTCTCTACACCACCTTCCCATAGCTCCTACCTATCTCTTTTGGTTTTTAATTAGGACATTCACTTGCATTTAAAAATACCTGCAAGATCTCCCCCATCCCCCAAATCTCCACTGTCTACTTTTCTTTCTTCTTAGATGACGCGCTGCTCTTGCCTCTTTCTTCGCTTTCTCTTGCACCTCAACACTTAGCAGTTATTATCCGTGCCACGGACCTTCAGGACACCTCTGTGCAAGGGCAGACCGAAGACCGAGCAATGGCATGGAAAACAGGACACCTCAGATGGACCGCGGGGCTGTCCTTGGTGACAGAGTACTGCTCTTTAACACGTGCTGTAGTAATGACATGATCGCCTTCTGTCCGGGGCCTTCACTTCGAAACAGAGCACTAAGGTCGGGGAGGAAAACCATATGAGGATGTTGAGCCCTGGCTGCTCTGGGTGGTAGCTGTGGCCTTTAGGAGTTTACTATCGTTTGCTTAAACAGCAGTTACTCGCCTCGAATTTCCCATAGATAGTGACCAACTGGTCTGAAATCCAGATAGAGTTGCTAATGGTCAGCCCTTTCTTCACCAGTTCCACTTATCCTTAAAAATGTATCACTCAGGAAATGCTTTTACAGAAATATTGTGGCAAGACCCTTTGTTCCCAAGGAAAGACCTTCTCTAGCCCCAGACAATGACTCCAGCGTCCACCTGGGACAGTGGAAACATTGGGCATGAAGACACTTAATAAAAAGGACACTTTAAAAAGAAGGGGGCAGGAAAGATGGAAGGCAGGAGGTGCAGGCACACAGACAACTGCCCTCAACCCCACCCGGGATGGGCCATGGAATAGTGTTTGCATTACCCTGAATGCAGTGCTTTTTCTACCCCAGCATAGTCGGCACCCATTTCTACATTGTTCTAAAACCCTTTCCCTATGCAATAAGCAGTTCAAAGGGAAGGAAACCGTCTTAGGAGAGGAGGTACTGGGCACACATCTGACAGCTATGCCAGCAGCAGGCAGGCCTCACCCAGCTCAGCGCAGCCCCGCTATGCTGTTTCAGAGAGAAGGAATGGGTGTGTGGATCTCTGTAACTTCTCACGGTGAGGGAAGTGGGGGTTGGATGGTGCAAGGAGCTAGCCAAGCGGCTCTAATGACTGGCTTTGCCCCACAGTGCAGTTGCCAGAAGGGAGCAGCCCTGGGATGGCCAACATTTGTATTCGAAATGTTAGGAAATGTTCCTTCTGACCTTTCCCAGGGGCTAGAGGGCCACGGTTCCTGACCTGTGTCCTTTCTTTGCCTTCAGGTCCACATTGGCCAACTGTATTCAACTGACAAGCTGATCATTGAGAATCGAGACATGCCCAGGACCTAGCAAGCCGGGGACCAGCCACCAGCGGCGGCCAGGGACCACCTTCAGCATCCACTCTCTGTTTGAGATGGGGGCTCCCAAAACCAGCTTACAATAGCCTTTTGCGCTGCCTGCCCTGTGGGAGCTGATAAACCAAGTCACGTTTGCGTTCTGTTGCAGCCTTAGTGAAAAAGGATGGCTGTGTCTCCTTGGTTCACGTGTTAGAATGGAGAGCTGGAGTTTGTTCAGAATAGTGCTGTGTGTTACCACGTCTCCCCTCCACCCCACTCCTGTCTCGTAGCTCACGGCCATTGTGTATAGCATTTCAACGTGTTGTTTCTTGGTCCTTGACAATAAAAAGAATTATCTCCCTGAGCCTTTCACACCAGATAAACCCCTCCCGATTAATGCATTTTCATTTTCTACTGACAGAAGGCCTGGAGAGGGCTGTTGGGGGCCCTCAGGGAGGGTTCGACCCGAGAAAAGAAGTGCCTGTGTGAAGGCAAGTCCAAGCACCGCTTGAGACTGGGGTCAGTGTGGAGTAGGGCAGGGCTGCGAGGGTACACGGTGCACCCTGTAACTTATACCTGAACCCAGTACAACAAAGGTAACGGGTGTGTAGGTACATGCCCAGAGATGGCGCACTGCAGATCAGCAACCTTAGCCCCACCTGTGAGCTTGCTGGAAATGCAGGCTCAAGCCCCTCCCAACACCTGGTGAATGAGAGTCCCCAGCCTGATCCAGGCCCAGGACAACCCCCATACCCTGAAGCCGGGAACGTGCTGCGCAGCACTGGTGCCCACATCTGGCTGGTGGACAGAAGCACCTGGAGAGTTGGAGCGCTTTTTAAAAAGACGTCTCAGCACTTCGCTCTCTGCAGATTCTGACTCAGTAAGTGAGAGGTGAGGTACCTTTTCTTCTCTTTCTAAAGCTCTGCCAGTGTTTTTCATGTTTAACCAGTTGGGGACCCCTGCTCTTTAAGCATATTACAGGTAATAAAGATATTGTTTCTATGCTTTTATTCTTGGAAACAGATTCATTCCAAACATAGAAAGAACGTATTAAATAACTTGCTTGTCATCTGGGGAGTTTACGAGGGACCAGACCCGTCAAAGTGGTTTCTTGTTTCCCTTTGCATACAGTGCTGAGTGGATTTGGTATCTGTGTGTTAAGGTTTGGAACAGGCTCATATAGATAGCACCAGTCCTGGAATAGCTGCAGCGCTGTCACCCCCTCATTTTAACTCTCACAGTCATGGGAGTGGGCACGCGCAGTCTGAGCCCACGTTCTTCTCACCCTCACGTGAGAACTCATGTCTTCTGTTGTCTTCCAGAGAGCATAGATTTGCTACAGTGATGCATTCAAATAGATGTAACATGTAGCCATTCTATTTGGCAGTACAACCTTTGATTTCAGGATAAAGTCTTTTTTTTATTATTATTGAGATGGAGTCTCGCTCTGTCGCCCAGGCTGGAGTGCAGTGGTGCGATCTTGGCTCACTGTAACCTCTGCTTCCTGGGTTCAAGCCATTCTCCTGCCTCAGCCTCCTGAGTAGTTGAGATTACAGGGGCCTGCCACCACGCCCAGCTAATTTTTTGTATTTTTAGTCGAGATAGGGTTTCACTATGTTGGCCAGGCTGGTCTTGAACTCCTGACCTCATGATCCCCTCAAAGTGCTGGGACTACAGACGTGAGCCACCGCGCCCTGCCAGTTTCAGGATAAGTCTTGAGCATCTGTGAAAATGAAGCCCTTAGCAAGTCCCAGATCTCTTACCCTCTAACCAGTTCCTGCCTGGGAGCTGCAGTGTTAGAGCACATGCAAAGCCCTTAATGTGGGGAGAGCCCTTCGGTGGACAGTGAACGGAGGTGACGTGGCAAGAGTAATCACTCCCTTCAGCTGACTGTCACGGGGCAGAGCCACCCAGTCCAGCCCTGTGTGTGGCTCTGGCTCAGGTTTCCCACCCTGCATCAGTGAAGTTCGTGGTCACTCAGCAGTGAATGCCTCCAACCACGGTACTAACGACAGCACTGCCAATTTATACTTAATTTAAGCAACTGCTGCTTGGAACCGAAGTCCAGATTTGAACCTCCGTGCTAAAGGTATCAAATTGCTAGCAAGATAACAGCTCCATAGTAGACTTCTCCCACGCCCCCAGGTTTTAAGCAACGAGGCAGTCCACCCAAACTTAACGTGGGCTGCAGGCTGTAACAGCAGGTTGCTTTTGTGTTCATTAAACTGCATGAATGGGTTTGAACATGCCCAAAGCCTTGCTAATGCAAACTTAATTTCGTAAAATTAACTATGCAGTTGGAATTTGCAGAAAGATATAAATCCGAATTCTGTGGCAGGAAATGCCACAAGCAGGCCTTGGTCCTCCACATCTCAGGTGTATATCTGGCAGGCAGAGCCTGGCACTGGGTACTCCCCAACTCAGATGACCCAGTATTGATGCTAGAGCTTTGAAGAAAGTGGCATTCCCATGGGGATGATCCCTGGTGTTTCTCTAGGGAATCTTTACGCCTCCTTGACTATGCACCAACTGAGGGGACTGTGGGCAGCTCGAACGTCCATGGCCTGCCAGCCTCACAGAACTCTCTAGAACTTATGCCTGCTCTGAAGATAGGATCCAGGCTGGGGTCTGGAGATCACTTAGCAGCGCTAACATTTGGCAAATGAGAAATACTGTCATTAGTTAACTTCCCAGGCAAAACTCATTGGCCGAGCAGGGCTATCTCCTAGACATTCAGAGATGGCTCTGGGCTGGGCTGGCTGGCATGACCTCATGGCTGGGAAGTCTTGCACAGCCAAGTACAGGGCTGTGTTCTGATGGCTGTTGGAATCTGGATTTTGGAACTGAAAGAATTGGCTAGATTGCTTTAGGTATACTCCGTCCTGCTACTAGGTAATTAGCTACTAACTCCCCTCATCCACAGCCTCACCCATTATCTCAAGCCCTGCCATACAACCCACCGTCATCCAGGAGCAAAAGGGACAGGCAGAGGGTGAAGCCTACAAAGATGACAAACACCAGAGCTCCCCTAGGCCAACCCTCAGATCTTCAGGTGTTAAAACGAAGAGCCTGAACATCGGCAGATCATGTAGAGAGTCAGGGCCTTTTCCCTAAACCCCTTTCCCTCATTAATTTGTTTACTCAGTATTGACTAAGGCCACCGAGTGCCAGGTGCCAGGGAGCAACCAGTGAACAAGACAGACGTACCTTCACAGAGCCTGTGTCTAGCAGGGAAATCCAAGAAGAAAATGACAAGTCTTATGAATGTTACAAAGGGGGAAATAAGAGTGCTGCCGGAGCCGATGGGATGGGCCAGGGAAGGGCTCCCTGGGGAGGGGATACTTACGCTTGCAAAGTAATGATGAGGATTGGCTGTGTGAAGGTGGGGAGAGGAGCTGTCCAGGCAGGAGGAACGGCACATGCAAAGAACTGAAGGGAGTCTGGGATGGCGGCAGGCAAGAAAGAGGGTTCTTTCCACATCGTGGAGCAGCTTGGAGCCTCAGCCTAAGGATGGAGCAACTCAGGAGTTTTTAAGCAAGGTGAGGTTTTTGTTTTGTTTTGTTGAGATGGAGTCTCGCTCTGTTGCCCAGCCTGGAGTGCAGTGGCGCAATCTCAGCTCACTACAACCTCTGCCTCCCAGGTTCAAGCAATTCTCCTGCCTCAGCCTCCTGAGGAGCTGGGACTACAGGTGTGCACCACCACACCCAGCTAATTTTTATATTTTTTAGTAGACACAGGGTTTTGCCTTGTTGGCCAGGCTGGTCTTGAACTCCTGACCCCAGATGATCCGCCTGCCTTGGCCTCCCAAAGTGCTGGGATTACAGGCGTGAGCTACCACCGCCCCCGCCAAGGTTTGTATTTTTTTAAAAGGTCACATCTGATTTTGAGGGGATACACTGGGAGAGATGCAGGGAGACCAGCTTTTTGGAGGAATGGGGATTGGGTGTGGCATTCCAGGCAAGCGATGATGGTAACTTCACCAAGAGACAACAGCTGAACAGAAGCAGAGTCAGCATCACCCTGAGAACTGGCGGGGCTGGGCCGCCGTCCAAGGAGGACAGGAAAACTGGAGCAGAGCGGCCGCAGCTGAGCACAGCCCGAGCTCCCCAGCCCACCTGCGGACACACGAGGACATCCACAGAGTCCCCTAGCCTGGGCTAGCTTAGGTCAGTCATATTCAGCCACCCCTCAGACATGTGCTAAACAATTAACTGCTGCATTAGTCACTGAATTTGGAGGTAGATTATTATGAGGTAACAGCAAACTAATATACAGAGCATCTCGTGTAATACTTTATTACTTTCTCAGGGCCACATAGCAAACCAAAGAGTAGGTAGACAAACGGCCAAAACTGACGTCTCCTGTATGGGGACATTTCCACAAATATCTTCAGAATACAGGTCACTCCCTTTAGAGAACAGGTCCTGGAGAAACAGTGTCCTACAGATAGACGGGCTGGCCAACCAGAAAGGAAAGAAAAAGTCGAGTCAACAGGACCTGGTGATTGATTGGATGGGGAGACCAGGGCTGAGGACTGCGGGGAGTCCAGGAGGAGTCCCAGGAGCAGAGCCTGAGGAACGAAGAAGGGGCCCTGGCTGAGACCGAGCAGGAGCAGCCACTGTCTGGAATGTTCCCCCCTGCTGACTTCGAACAGCCTCAACTTCAAACAGAAAGCCCGGACACTGTGAATTTATCTTTTCTTCCCAGAGGTTAGAAATTGTTTATTCATTTAATAATTTAAAAAATCACTGGAGTCGGGTGTGGTGGCTCCTAACTGGTAATCTCAGCACTTTGAGAGGCTGAAGTGGGCAGATCACTTGAGCTCAGGAGTTCGAGAACAGCCTGGGCAACATAGTGAAACCCTGTCTATACAAAAAATACAAAAATTAGCTGGGTGTGGTGGCTTGCAACTGTTGTCCTAGCTGCTCTGGAGCCTGAGGTGGGAGGATCACTTGAGCCTGGGTGGCGGAGGTTGCACTGAGCCATGATCGCACCACTGCACCACTGCACTCCAGCCTGGGTGACAGAGTGAGACCCTGTATCAAAAAAAAAAAAAAAAAATTCACTGGAATAAAACAACTTGAAAGACCCTTATAAAGATTTTAACTGTAACTCTCTATAGAGCAAATAACTTCCGTTTTTAGACAAAGCTCTTTGTGTGTAACTTCGATTGGAAGAGGAGGGCTGGTAGAGGGGAAATTTTCTACTTTGGTCACGAGATTAACATTAAAAGTTTGAGGAAGGTTGCTCTATATATTGGCTGCCTGTTTCTAAGAGTGAAAATAAAAGCACAGTAAAATAACAACAAGTATACAGAAAATATAAAATACATTTGTAGAAAATGAGCTGGGTTTTTTGTTGTTGTTGTTTGTTTGTTTGTTTGTTTTGCTAAGTACTTCATACAAACTAGTATTTGCTTTCTAGATTAAAGAATATCGGCCGGGCGCAGTGGCTCACACCTGTAATCCCAGCACTTTGGAAGGCCGAGGTGGGTGGATCATGAGGTCAGGAGATCAAGACCATCCTGGCTAACGTGGTAAAACCCTGTCTCTATTGAAAATACAAAAAATTAGCCGGGCGTGGTGGCGGGCGCCTGTAGTCCCAGCTACTCAGGAGGCTGAGGCAGGAGAATGGCATGAACCCGGGAGGTAGAGCTTGCAGTGAGCCAAGATCATGCCACCGCACTCCAGCCTGGGCGACAGAGAGAGAGACTCTGTCTCAAAAAAAAAAAAAGAATATATCATCTAGGCGCAGTGGCTTACACCTATAATCCCAGCACTTTGGGAGGCCGGCCGAGGCGGGTGGATCACAAGGTCAGGAGTTCAAGACCAGCCTGGCTAATATGGTGAAACCCCATCTCTACTAAAGATACAAAAAAAATTAGCCAGGTGTGGCAGTGGGTGCCTGTAATCCCAGCTACTCAGGAGACTGAGGCAGAGAATTGCTTGAACCCAGAGGCGGAGGTTGCAGTGAGCTGAGATCACGCCACTGCACTCCAGCCTGGGTGACAAAGCAAGACTCCGTCAAAAAAAAAAAAAAAAATCTCAGATATTGAAGCCAACCTATAAATACAGCAGAAGCTGAAGAAAAGATAACGGCTCAAAAAGCAGAAGGAGAAAGCTTCCCTGTCCCTGAGGACCTGCCCATAGTTGTGGATGAGAAGTCCCTTGATAAGTAGGGTCTGAACCCACATGATCCAATGTTAGCTCTGTGAACCTGGGACAGTGGCTGTGTGTCAGTAGCCCAGGGTGATTCAGAAGCGCCATGAAGCAGCCATCTTGCCTGGATCTCTGGAATGTGCACATCTGCTGAGATCACAAAGATGAAGCTGGCAGAGCCCGTGTGGATATTCATTATTACGAACGAAAGAACAGCCAACAGGAGCCGTGCCACGTGCATACCGTGAGTTGACAGATGCCTCCCTGCTTCTTCTAATGTTTGCCAGTTGTTACAAAATGATCTAGAGAAAAACCGGAACTTGATGGAGAAAGCGATGACTTACGATTCAGCAGGCTTTCTTCGAGAGTTTACCCAAAATCTATATGCACAGTGCCTCAGCTCACCTCTGAGAACACTAGGATCTTCACTTTTCAATCTTTCTGCAGCCCTTATTAGTGCCGCAGGGAACCATGGATGAAAATTGCTTCTCGTGTTGATACCCATTTGGGGAATAGGATGGATGCAGTTGCTTTTGTTCAAAGGCAGAGTTCTAACTCCAAAGACCCTGAAGAGAACCCAGAAGGAAAACTCTCAGAGATTAATGGACTATATTCTTTACCTGGGGGATCGTTGACGCCACAGCCGTAACAGCAAAGTCAGTGTTGTGCTGTCTTGAAATTAGATGACAAGAATAACTGACGCCAGTAGAGCTGGACCTGCACTTGGAGCCTGTCTGAGTAGCCTGTCTCAGGCTGACCATATCTGTGCTGACCACACCGTGGCCCGTGTTCATCTTGAGGCATTCTGGCTGTACCTCCACAGGGATGCCAGCCTTCCAGTGAGAGGCTGGTTCAGCAAGAAAATACCCGCCTAGAGATGGTCCACTTTCTCTTCCTAGTAAAGTGATAAGCTTTCTTAGTTCAATGGTACTAAATAGAAACCTTTTTCTTCCGTCAGCCAGAAAGGTACTTTATTTACTTTGTTTGGGAGTGCCAGTTAAATATTGTTGAAACATTTCACTAGAACTTTCTGTCAGTTACCTAGTGAATCCATGTGACTTCATCGGTCTTGAATACAGAGACCGTTGAATAATAATACAATTGGTTCTAGTCTTAAAGGAGCGTTTCATTGACGTGCACGTGTGTGAAATACACAGCACATATAGGATGTATGATCAAGGACTACAATGCTGAGGCTAAGTCTTGTCCAGAGTTGCCAAATACACTCTTCCATTCGTATTTCAAGAATGTAATGGGTTTAAAATTATTAATTTGCCAAATTTTAGCATACATTAAGATACTTAAAACATGACCAACACTTCCCTGTGGTTCTATATAAATAGAAGCTTGTCCAAAATCAGGCCAGGTGCAATGGCTCACACCTTTAATCCCAACACTTTGGGAGGCCAAAGCAAGAGGACTACTTGAGGCCAGGAGTTCAAGACCAGCCTAGGCAACATAACTCTCAAAAAAAAAAAAAAATCAAAACAACATTAGTTGGATGTCGTGTTTCGCCTGTAGTCCCAACTAATCGGGAGGCTGAGGCAGGAGGACCACTTGAGCCCAGGAGGGCAAGTGAGCCATGATCACACCATTGCACTCCAGGCTAGGGGACAGAGTGAAAAAAGAGAGAGAGAAAGGGAAAATGGTGTGGTGGTAGTTTTGAGAATGGTGAAAAGAAACTAGTCACTGGATGGGACAGTCTGAGCTATTGAATGTCTTCATGTACGAGAAACTCTAACCCCAGCCCAGCCACTAGCTGGCTGTGTGATGTTGCCTGAATCCTGGTTCATAGAGGCTTCTTGTTGAGAAAATAAGAGCAGGTCAACTATATGTGGCCCCCAGGTATGGACAGCCTAGAAAGTCATTCATTCCTTCATCTTCCAGCCCTGCCACTTCCTAGCGGTGAGATCCTGGGCAAATAGCTTCACCAAATTTCTGTTTCCTCATTCATAGAAAGGAGTTAATCACATACCTACTTTGCAGGGTTGCTATAAGGATTTTAAATGCATAACACAAAATTCTTTCACGAGGTTTAATGTACAGTAAGCAATAACTGTTAGCTCCTGTGTCATTCCTTCTAGAAACTGCCAGATACCTTAGGGGATGAAGAAATGGACCAAACATGGATTCATCATCCGTTAATCACAGAACATTTTGCATTGTCCTTAAGACATGTATGTAAATAGCTTTATGAGTTCTATGAATTCCCTGGGAGAGGCACAGATAAAATAGGGCTGGAAGAGGGAGGGAGTAATATTCAGAAGGAGGAACTACTTCTACCTGAGCCAGGCGTGTGGGGGTTATGTGGTGGGAAAGGGAGCTGTTATGCAAGGGAACAGCGATGTATGACAGCGATGTGTGGTGGAGCAGCTAGGGAGAGATACAGAGTGGCCACTGAGTGAGGAGGGGGACCAGCTAGGGCCCTGTGGCAGGCATGGAGATATGAGGGGACTAGGAGCTGGCAGAGGGCAGTGTCTGTATGGGTCAGATGGAGAAGAAAGAATGGATCTAAAAGGCATTTCCAAATGATGGACTGGATAAGTAATGGAGACACAGAATAAAGGATGGGGGCGAAGCAAAGATAACACCAGCGCTTTGATCCTGAAAGACTGGCAGGGAGAATGCCCCTCACTGAAATAAGAGGCAGGCAACAGCACATCCCCCTTAACAGAAACACACGTCCACAGGAACACACCTCACGCACCGCTGTATGCCTGTGTTTTGCAGTGTCCTGGTTGCAGTAGAGACATTGGGGTATCAGCCAAGCTCACAGAAACCTCTTTTGATCCTTCACAACAGGAGTTGGGGGCTCTTGACCACCATTTTGCATCATAACCCCATCCCCACCTCTAACCGCAGCTGATGGAACTGGGATGACACCCGTCCCCAAGTAGGCCAAGTACTTTCTCTTAGAACTAGGAGTTGGCCAGATGCGGTGGCTCACGCCTGTAATCCCAGCACTTCAGGAGGCTGAGGCAGGCAGATCATGAGGTCAGGAGATGAAGACCAACCTGGCTAACACGGTGAAACCCTGTCTCTACTAAAAATAGAAAAAATTAGCCAGGCGTGGTGGCACGTGCCTGTAGTCCCAGCTACTTGGGAAGCTGAGGCAGGAGAATGGCGTGAACCCAGGAGGCAGAGCTTGCAGTGAGCCAGGATCATGCCACTGCACTCCAGCCTGGGCAACAGAGCGAGACTCCATCTCAAAAAAACAAAAAAAGAGCTAGGAGTGAGAGCTGCTGTTTCTGTCTGGGATTCTTGCTGGATGGAGCTCAGATGACATAGGCCTGGGAGGTCCAGAGCAGCCATCTTCCATCCATCATGTAGACAGAGAAGAGAAATCGGTCTGGAGGGAGAGAAGAATGAGCCGCTGAGATCAGAGATGAGGCAGGGACCGTTCCTGCTGGTTCCAGGACTCCATATGTCTTGGCTTCCAGGCCCTGGAGAGGCCCCACAGCCCTTAGATTCACAAGAACCCAGCATCCATGAGCCAGCTCTCCTTCTTGCTCAAGCTGGCTTATATCAGTTTCTGTAACTTGCAGTTTGGCACATGCTGGGTTTTATTGAAATATGGGGCCATGTTGAGACCTGCAAGAGGTAAAGTCCCATTTTTTAGTAGGTAAGTTCCCTACTGAGAATGGGACCTCGTCCTGCTCAGTCCTGCAGAACAGCCATGACAGGTCCAAGGTGGTAAAGACAGGAAGGCATTAACAGGTCCAAATGTCTAGGGCTGCATCCTGCAGAGAGACCAAGGAGGGGAGAATCAAGTGCAGATGTGCTGTCTTCTCTGTGTGTGTATTTGTTTTATGAGTAGATTGTTAAGAGCAGTGGATCTGGGTCAGATTGACCTGGGTTCAAATCCAAGCTCAGGCTCTTATTTCCTGGCACATGACTCAACCTTCTGACAGTCAATTTCTTCAACAATAAACTAGGAATAATGTGCCAGCTGCAGTGACTCACACCTGTAATTCCAGCAACTCAGGAAGCAAAGGTGGGAGGATTGCTTGACGCCAGGAGTTCAAGGCCAGCCTGGGCAACATAGCAAGACCCCATCTCAAAACAAAAGAAAAGAAATTTAAAAAATGAAGATCATAGAGACAGAATGTCACCTTGATAATTGACATAGACTACAATGAACAACATGAGAGTCAAAATTGGTTCTATCCCGGCACTTTGGGAGGCCAAGATGGGAGGATCACTTGAGCACAGTAATTCAAGATCAGCTTGGGCAATATAGTGAGGCCTCATCTCTACAAAAAAAAAAATATATATATATATAAATATATATGTACATAACATACATATAACATATATATGTACATAATATATATATAACATATATGTATATAACGTGTGTGTGTGTATATATTTTAATTAGCCAAGTGTGGTAGTACGTGCTATAGTGGTCCCAGCTACTCAGGAGGCTGAGTGAGGAAGATCGCTTGAGCCCAGGAGGTGGAGGTTGCAGTGAGCCTAGATCAGGCGTCTGCACTCTAGCCTGGGTAACAGAGTGAGACCCTGTCTTTAGGAAAAAAAAAAAATCTGTAAGTGTGTATCTTCAACCAGCCCCCTCAAATCCAAGGGAAACATGAGTCTGCAAAGCACAGGCACTGCCCAGGTTGTAGCCCCCACTGGTACAAGAAGAGAGAAGAAAGCTGTGACCCACCCTCAGAACCTCTGATAGACGAGCTGATGCCACCCGTCAGTGTGGACAATGGCTGTCACCCACCGAGCAGGTGACTGTGAGCAGTGGTTGCAGGGGAGTGGCAGGGGAGAGACCACAAATATGGGAAAAGTCCTCTCCGCAACCAGGTGTGAAGAATAGGTGTTCCTCCAGCCCACCCCCCAGCTGAGAGTTAGGATTGAGTAAAGTCATCCAGGAAAGCGGCTTCACATCCTATGAGTACCTAACCAAGTCGAAAGCAGCCATTCCCCTCAGCAAGGGAGAGACACAGTTGACAAGTGAGGACACCAGGGGTTCTGCCCACCTGACACCGATGGGTGCGTGCCTCGGGTGATGTAAGATGAGGTGTGTGGACGTGTACCTCCCTCACTCTGTTCCAGCCACCCTGCCTCAGGTGGGCCATTCGCAGCATGCATTGTTCCCAGCTTTTGACTATAGCAGATAAAGCCACTGTCAATGTTCTTGTGTGGTTCTCCTGGCGCTCATGTGTACACACTCCTGTACCTAGGTGGATTTCTGATCGTGAGGTTGTTCTGGTTCAGGAGATCCTGCCAAACAGGTTTGCACAGTGACAGGCCCACTCCGAGGTGTGTAAATGGGTTTGCTTATGAGAATGGCATTGATGTGAAGCGGGCATCTCTGGGCCAAACTCAGGCTGAGAAGCAGCTCTCTGCTGTGGGCAGCCTGCATCCAAAGGCCGCCCGGCCCTACACCGCTCCTGAGCAGAGCAGAGCCACGTGGCCTGCTGGCCCTGCCCTACCAGCTACTCACGATGCCAACCCGGGGGAGGCTGAGGGTCCATCTGAATGAAGAAAATGCCATTTCCTTACATGTGTGGAGCTGGCTGGGTTTGGAATGAAGCAGGATGTGTAAACGCAGAGACTGTATCTGTAGATGTAGGTGTGGAGTTGTCCATAGAAATTAAGGTCCAAGCTGGGTGTGGTGGTGCACCCCTGTAGTCCCAGCCACTCAGGAGGCCAAGGCAGGAGGACTGCCTGGCCCAGGAGTTCAAGGCCAGCCTGGGCAACATAGCAAGATCCTATCTCTAAAAATAATTTTTTGTTGTCGTTTAAAACACACAAAAATAAAAAGAACAGACAGCAAACAGGAGGCCCCTCAAGAGTAGCTGCCTCAGATCGGGCGGATACTCTCTGAAGAGGCTGTCGTAAGGAAAGGCAGTGTATGTAGGTGAGATTAGCGTGTGTACACCATGTATATGATGTCATAATGATGTGCATGCTTAATACACATCTGTGGTGGTTTGAGTATTTGTCTCCTTCATTGCTCATGTTGAAACTGAATCCCAAAGTGGCAGTATTGAGAGAAGGAGGCCTTTAAGAGGTGATCAGTTCATGCAGGCTCTGCCATCATGAATAGATTAATCCATTAATATATTAATTTATTGGCCGGGTGCAGTGGATCACACCTGTAATCCCAGCACTTTAGGAGGCTGAGGCAGGAGGATTCCATGAGCTCAGGAGTTAGAGACCAGCCTGGAAAACATAGTGAGATGCTGTCTCTATAAAAAACCAACAAAAATGATCCAGGTGTGGTGGCTTATGCCTGTAGTCCCAGCTAATTAGGAGGCTGAGGCTGGAGGATCACTTTAGCCCAGGAGATCGAGGCTGCCATGAGCCATGATCATGCCACTATACTCCAGCCTGGGTGACAGAACAAGACCCCATCTCAAATATATAGATATGTTAGACTGGTGGCTTTCTAAGAAGAGGAAGAGAAACCTGAACACGCCTGCTCAGCCCCCTCACCACGTGATGCTCTGCATCACCTCAGAACTCTTCAGGGAGTCTCCACCAGCAAGAAGGCCCTCACCCCACGCAGCTCCTTCACCGTGGACTCCTCAGCCTCTATAACTGTAAGACATGAATTCCCTTTCTTTATAAATTGTCCAGTTCCGGGTATTCTGTTATAAACCACAAAACAAACTAAGAGCATCCCGCTATGTGGACAAGAAGCAAATGGATGCTTTCTGCCCAGGTAGCAAAAACAGTTCGTCTGGTTAGCACACTCGGGGCTACTATCATTTGTTCTCCCAACTGCAAGATTCAGTTATGCTTCCTACATTCAGCTGGAGCCAGACACTGTTTATCCTCAGAATAAAATCAGCAAAAACCAAACTGGCAGAGGCCAGAGGGAAAAGAGAAAGATGCTGAGACCAACGGCTTGCTTGGCACTTCACAACTAACTTCCCTCAGTGCTCACAACAAGCTATATTAGGCAGGAGTTACCGCCCCTATTTTGCAAGCAGGAAAACTCACTATTTTAAGGGTCTTGTCTGAAAGCACTTGGCTAGCCAGGGGCGAGCTGGTGGCACCTGCAGGCCTGGCTGTCCTGGAGCCAGTGCCTCATCCCCACACAGGCCACCTCCCCCATAGCTAAGGGTACTTCTTCACCAATGCTTTATACACTACTCACTGGTAGGGTTGGATTTTTGTGTTTGTTTTTTTGAAACAGTCTTGCTCTGTCACCAGACTGGAGTGCAGTGGCATGATCATGACTCACTGCAGCCTCTACCTCCCAGGCTCAAGTAATCCTCCTACCTCAGCCTCCCAAGTAGCTGGGACTACAGGGGTGCGCCACCACACCCAGCTAATTTTTAAATTTTTTGTAGATATAGGGTCTCACTATGTTGTCCTGGCTGGTCTCAAACTTCTGGCCTCAAGCAATCCTCCCACCTCAGTTTCCCAAAGTGCTGAGATTACAGGGATGCACTACTGCACCCACCTAGTGGTAGTTTTTTCTATCTCTCTTTTTTTTGTAAGGTTTTGTTTAATTTTTATTATTGTAACTCTTATTGTGAAATGGTTTAAAACTCACAAGAAATTGCAGAAATAGCACACACAGGTCCCATATACCCTTCACACAGATTTCCACAATGAAAGTGTCTTTTGTAATCATAGTACATTGTCAAAATCAGGAAATCTACTTTGGCATAATACCCGGGGTTTTTTTTGTTTTGTTTTGTTTTTTGTTTTTTTGAGATGGAGACTCACTCTGTCGCCCAGGCTGTAGTGCAGTTGTGCGATCTTGGCTCACTGCAACCTCCACCTCCTGGGCTTAAGCAATTCTCCTGCCTCAGCCTCCCGAGTAGCTGGGACGACAGGGGTGAGCCACCCTGCCTGGCTAATTTTTGTATTTTTAGTGGAGATGAGGTTTCACCACATTGGCCAGGCTGGCCTCGAACTCCTGACCTCAAATGACCTACCTGAGTCGGCCTTCCAAAGTGCTGGGATTATAGGCATGAGCCACCACACCCGGCCAATACTCAGGGTTTTTAACCTCAGCAATGAGATTTGTTAAATTAAGTTTATCCTAAAGCTGTCTCCTTACATATTTTAAGTTTGGCCTAGAGGTTTTTCTGTACATAGTGCACTGTAACCTAACTGGATATGTAAACAGACTGTAACCTACATTTGTGCCAATCATTGAGTTTCAGCCAATCACAGGCAGCCAACTGTTGAAATCAGCTTCAAATAAGGCAATAAGTTGTAACCAATCCGGCTGTTTCTGTACTTCACTTCCATTTTCTGTACGTCACTTGCCTTTTTCTGTTCATTAATCTTCTTCCACCACGTGGTTGCACTGGAAGCCTCTCTGAATCTATTCTAGTCCCCAGGCTGCCTGACTCATGAATAGTTCTTTGCTTGGTTAAACTCTGTTAAATTTAATTTGTCTAAGGTTTTTCCTTTAACAGGTTTTAGGTCAAATAATTCTTTATTATGAGGAGCTGTTTAGTAGCACCCAGGGGTCCTACCACTAGATGCCAGACTCACACCCTCTCCCCGATTGTGAGCACCAAAAAATGTTTGTATACACAATCATCACTTTTAAATCTTTAATTGATATATAATAGTTGTACATATTTGGGGTACATGTGCTATTCTGATACCTGTATAATATGTGTGATGATCATATCAGGGTAACTGCACTATCCATCATCTCAAACAGTTATCTTGGTGTTGAAAACATTACAAATCTTCTCTCCTGGCTATTTTAAAATACAGTAAATTATTGTGAACTATACTTTCCCTCCATTACTACCGAATATTAAACATATTCCTTCTATCTAACTGTATATTTTTACCCATTAACCAACTCCTCTTCATCCCCCTTCCCCTTCAGTGATCTCTTTTAAAGTAGCACATTGCTTACATTCTGTATTCAAATCAGGGCTTTGGTTCCACAATTTTTAGGTGTAATACATACAGAAACATAACCATACAGTCGCGCAGCAAACAAAAAGTACAAGAAAATCCTCAGAGTTGAACAGACATTTTCAAGCCACACGCATAGAATTACCCTGTTTAAAAACCAAGGAGACAGCTGAAGGCTGGGCTTGGACTGCAGTAGTTTTCAGTGTAAATAAACACTGTCAAAACCACATTCACAGAAATCTGTTAGTCATCCCTAATATTCCACCAAGCACGTTGCTCAAGCAAATGTTTTTTCTAATTTGTTGTTTTGTTGTGTTAAGAAACAGGATCTCATTTTATCATCCAGGCTGGAGTCCAGTGGTGCCATAATAGTTCACTGCAGCCTCAAACTCCTTGGCTCAAGCGATGCTCCCACCTAAGCCTCCTGAGTAGCTTGGACTACAGGTGTGTGCCATCAGGCCTGGCTAATTTTTAAAAATTTTTTATAGAGATGGGGTCTTGCTTTGTTGTCCAGGCTTATCTTGAACTCCTGGCCTCAAATGAACCTCCTGCCTCAGCCTCCCAAAGTGCTAGGGTTACAGGCATGAGCCACTGCACCTGGCCTCAAGGAAATCTTAAAACAGAGGTAAATGAGGTTTTTTTCTTTCACATTATTAGAAGGAACTGTATAAAATTCCACGTAATCACATTAAAATACACCATCTACCATAGTGGCTCGTTCTCGCCACGGCTTATCACTACTTGCATAGCTGATGAAGGAGCACCCAGCCGCATCTGGTTTCAGTTAAGTCAGACAGTTTACCAACAGAAGTGGATGGCTGTCTCTGCCTCAGTCAGGATTGGGGGCCTCATCAGGCCCACTGGCAAGTCAGGACCCTGTGCAGGCAGCATCCCGAGAAAGCTCAGGGACTCCAGACACACACCCAGCTAGGCTACCTTGCATTTTCAGACCCTGAAGAAATGACTTGGACATTTCAGTGACATCACAATGGTGGACGATGGACTATTACTCACAAGGAAGCCATTGCACATGAAATTGGGTCTCCCTTGCCCTACAATCCCAAACCTCTGCTATCACATCATGGTTAATAGACCACAAGCATCCACCGTTGCCTCTCATGCATGTGCCTGCAGAGAATGGGGCCGAATTGTTATAGACACCCTTGAATCTAACAAATCTAACCAGATAGTACAGACCCTTTTTAAAAGTTTTTTTTTGTGGCCGGGTGCAGCGGCTCACGCCTGTAATCCCAGCACTTTGGGAGGCCAAGGAGGGCGGATCACGAGGTCAGGAGATCGAGACCATCCTGGCTAACACAGTGAAACTCCGTCTCTACTAAAAGTACAAAAAATTAGCCGGGCGTGGTGGCGGGTGCCTGTAGTTCCAGCTACTTGGGAGGCTGAGACAGGAGAATGGTGTGAACCCGGGAGGCAGAGCTTGCACTGAGCCGACATGGCGCCGCTGCACTTCAGCCTGGGCGACAGAGCAAGACTCCGTCTCAAAAAAAAAAAAAAAAAAAAAAAAATTCATAAAGTGACAAATTATAGCTGGATATACCAGACTCATTTTGTAAGATTTTCTGAGTCAACTGGACGTGGCAGAGTCTAAAGTGAAGGCTCAGAAAGCTCTGCCTTTGCCTTTGAAGCAGCATCTGGGCACTTCTGCCCAGACCAGAGTCAGCAGAGGCCAGGGAGAATAACCCACAGCCTGGGCTTGGAGCCCCAAGGCAGGCGTTCCATCCCCTCCACTGTCATAGTGGTGAGCCATGCTAGGCACGGACAGCCCCTGGCCTCAGAATATTTTTACAATACATCTCAAAGGCATTGTTTCCTCTGCCAGGAAAAAAAAAAAAAATCAGTCCTCCAGGGCTCATTGCACCAACGTATAAATTCATCTTTAATTACTTTGGTAAACAGCACAATCCAAAATAGCTCAGGATTCTGGTTACAAAAGCAACATCTAGTTCAGGTGGTTTTTTGGGAGGGGTTGCAGGTGGGGGGCTCACAGACCTTTCTAAATGTGTACTGAGTTATTTTATTTCCAAAGAGCATATCGTGTGTTTCATTGTTAACACTTGTCTGCAGTTTAATATCCAAGTATATTCACAGATATCTTGGGGACCTTCACACCCAGTTGGATCTATGCTTTTACAATCCTAATGCAGCAAACAGAAACTCACTAATCCCAGGTTCTGCACCTGATGGTGATCCAAGCGTCACAGGGGCTCTGGGTTTGCTGGCTGAAAAATGCAATTAAAAAAAAAATGCCTGAAGTCTGTGCACATAAACGTGACTGCTGCTTCGCTAGACTGAAAGGAACGCAAACAGAATGCCTCAACCTACATACGGTGGTTCTGAACATACTCACTGCACTTTTTTTTTTTTTTTTTTTTTTTGAGATGGAGTCTCCCTCTGTCACCCAGGCCGGAGTACAGTGGCACGATCTCAGCTCACTGCAACCTCCGCCTCCCGGGTTCAAGGGATTATTCTGCCTCAGCCTCCCGGGTAGCTGGGACTACAGGCGTGCACCACCACACCCAGCTAATATTTATTTTCATATTTTTAGTAGAGACGGGATTTCTGGTCTTGAACTCCTGACCTTGTGATCTGCCCGCCTCAGCCTCCCAAAGTGTTGGGGTTACAGGCGTGAGCCACCACAGCCGGCTATTTTTAAAATACAATGTAAAATCTATGGGAAGAAAAACTTTCAGGGAAATAGTGAGTTCTTTCACCTACTAAGGGTTTATAAAGATGGTGCCTCACCTGCACCAGAACAGCCTCCTGATGACAAGGGTTCTTTACCCAAAGCCATCAAGGGAGGAGCTGAAACCGCACATCCTCAGAGAGCACAGCGAGACTATCCCTTTAAGGGCTGTTAGTTTCCCAGGAACATAAAATTGTCATCTGCCAGAGTGGACGCTTCCTCAACCTGACCCAAGAGTAGCTACTTCTAGAAAAATCATCTGCAGGATGTGCTCATGAAATTTTCAACTTAAAGATGAAATGTTTTAAGCTTAGTTCATGAAATCTGTCTGCCCCACTCCTAATTCCATCCAGATTTTCAGACCGAATTTCCTATTTCCAGCTATGTTAGGATGCTGTTGACTCTGTGGGAAATGACCTCAGGTAACAAGTTTCAAAGAACAGGACCTGACCAATGACAGCGATGAGAATGGGAGGAGGAACTACAATCAGAGAAATTATACCAGCCCAATCTCCTTAAATGTCTTATAAGTCACTTGAAAATGACTTTGCCTTACCAGAAAAGTTTGCATATGTGTACGTGTGGTTTGTATAAATGTGGAGATTCTGGTTGAACTTGCTCTGAACTCATGACTTAGTTAAATAGCCTTTTACTACTCCATTGATCTCACCTATTTGATTCTTCTAGTACCCAACTCAGCAGGAAAATCTCACCAGCAAATCTTAAAAAGAAGCCCTTGATCTTTGCCATCTCAAACATCTTCATTTAGCTGACATGCGCCTCTGTTCTTTCCAAAATTTTCCTGTTCACAGTCTACCAAAGTCAAATAACTAGACTTCACAAAAAGCAAATGCAATGTCTACCAAAAAGATTCAAAAGAGTTGAAATCTGAATGCGCCTGAAGTTACAGTATTTGGCCCTCTAACAACCAGACCTTGGAGGATTTAAGGATCAGTGACGGCTGCGTTCTGATGGCACCTCCCTGATCAGCTACAGAGAGTCCAAAGAGGAACGCAACAGATCACAAGGTGGAATGTGTCTATTTTGTGGTCTGGAAGCAAAACACAGTGTTTCCCAGGTTTCCAAGCACCTGCCCACTTACACACAAGACAGCCAGAACCACTGTGTGGGAGGGGAGGCCGGGACACTGCAATGAACCCAGGCTGTCAGCTGTTCCCAGCCCCTTGCCTTAGTGACTTCAGGCAGCACATCCCCGATTCCAGGAGCCCATCGGGTCCCGCATCTTGGGGACTGGCTGGACAAATGCTGGACTGCAAATAGCTCACGATCCGTGTTGCCAGTTCAGTTTCCACAAGTCACAGCATAGTCTTTTAATCTCCAAACCTGGGTCCTATTGTGTGAACCAAAAATGCAAGTTTGATTTCATTTCATGATGCCACATACACAGACACACAAATCACATTTCCTCCCTAGGACTGTTCCTTACACTCCTGACAAAGAACACGTGGCAGCAATCACTCTGCCTAACAAAGCTCCAAGCCACAACACTCCAAAGAAACACACGACTGAGTCGGGGGATGAAAGATCTTAGCCTGCTACAATAGAAACCGTTGTGCTAGCAAGCTGAAATATGGAAACCTGGGAAATGATGTATGAAGAGTCCGACACTAACGCTCCTAAAATGAACTGAGTAGGAAGGCTGTGCTTCCCTGTGGGGGGACTCCTTGTGGACAGGCTCAAGAGCCGCAGCATTGCAGGGAAGCCCTCAACCTGGGTCAAGGCAGAAAAAAGGACGCTGCGTGAGGGGATGGTCAGAATGGAAAGCCCACTGCACACCTGAGAGGAGAAAATCCCCTGCCCCTACAGCCGAGGTTTGTGGGTAACAGCAACTACCCCCTTTCCCAGTTGCTCCTGAAAGGCTGCCTGAGCTGCGGCTCTTGCTGCCCTGGAGAGACTTCTGGTGTCCCCAGAGCTCACTGGGCTTCCAGAGTCCACAGTACGCTTCCTGGAGCAGGATCCTAGCCTCTCTAGTTAGGTCTTGGAACTGGCTGACCACCTTGCTCCATACACCGGAAAGTTCCCAGGTAGAATATTGTTTCATACAAACTGCCACATTCTCAGCCCATGCTTCTGAAGCTCTAGATCGGGACACAATTCATCCAACGTTCCCTCACCCAGTGATCCATGGACACGCTGCCAATAAGGGAGAAACTAGACTCCCTCTCTGGTGGAGGACAGGGTCATTAACTCAGCTGAGAACTTAGTTTTTATCACTAGAGCTAGGTAACATGTTAAAGTTACTGCATTTTTAAGGAGAATGACCTTCACTTACTCAAGTTGAAGCAAATATTGCTGCAAAAAAGCACTGACTGCATGGCAATAATTTTGTTTGTGGTGTGTGTGTGGGGGGTGTGTGTGTGTGTGTTCCTTTCAGGAAATGCACTCTTAAATACTTCCTGACTCTGGCCATATTGCCCTTTCCTTTGAAATAACTTTTCAAAAACAAAGAAAACCTATTTTTATTACCTTTACATCACTGCGTAATGTTTGCTATTAGTCTACAATGAGAAGCTGGCACTTTTATAAAACAAAATTGACATTCAAAAGATTGCCAATGCTAATGCTTTGGAAAGGCTGCACGCATTGGTGAAATACTGGGCTGTTTAAAATATTTTACCAAATTATGAACATTTGAAGCGTTAGCACTACTCTGAGACTGGGAAGAGAGCAAAACTAGGTTTCCTTTCCTAGCAGCCATACTGGATGCTCATTATACTATGAAATAATTCCTTTTAAAATGAATCATTTGAACTTTAAAATATAGTTCTGAAAATCAGTAATGCTGTTATGACAGAATAGAAAGTCTTCTGGACATAACACTAAAAATCTATTTCTCTCTGATTCTAGATTCAATGGGTTACCATTTTAAAGGATACTAGACAAGAAGATCTCTGGATTATTATATTGGGCTCCTCATTTAATTTTAAGTAATCCAAAACAATCCAAAATGTTGCTTATTGCCACATAAACAAGCATTTTCAAACAATGTTATAGCGTATGTATATTGTCAATATCTTAAAAATTAATGTATTTATAAATACATAGGAAAAACACGGTTATGCACTAATTTACTTTTAAGAAATGGTATACCAGATCAAGATTACCTAATGATGCATGAGAAGGCTTGATTGCTTTTATATTTAGTAACAGAAAAATTATGTCATTTTGTCATTTATTTTTAGTCATAAAGTTTTATAAGCATATATGAATTAAGTATTCATTATTTCATCGATGTGACCATTGACCATTTTTAAAAGTCTAAATTGTAATTTGTTAACTCCTGATGGCTTGCTATCAATAAATTATTTTTTCCTATGATCCGTTTCCTTTGGAAACACTGCCATAGTCAAAGGGATATCTCCAACCCAAAGTTCAAACTAAATACGTCTATCGTGTAAGATGCCACATTTTGAAGCACAGAAATACCTGGCAGTTTTGTAGTTTGAAGCTAATTCAAACAGGTGCTGTATTTCAGTTGCACTGATGTGTTATTATTTTTTTAGGTGAAAGAAGGCAACAGGTAGATTCCCCTATCCGACACAATAATAACCGCACTTTTCACATTTTTGTGTTTATTCTAAACAAGATTACTGAGAGTCATATAAAGTTTTACCTTTACCCAAAGGGGGTTTATTTCAAGTGGCAAAAGCTCATTAAAAGTCTAAATGCTTTATTAACTATAATTCTCAGCATATAGTGTTTTAAAAACACTACTTCTCTAGAGCAGGGGTTGGCAAGTCTTCTGTAAAAGGGCTAGACAGTAAATATTTTCCACTTTGCCATCTGGTCTCTGCCGTGTCTACTCCACTCTGCGGCGGTAGCATGGAAGCAGCACAGAGAAGACAGAAACGAGTGTGTACGGCTGTGTTCCAGTAAAACCTGATTTGTGAACACTGAAATATGGATTTTATATAATTCTCATGTACCACCAAATAGTACTGTCTTTGGAATTTTTTTCAACAATTTAAAAATGTAAGGCCGGGTGAAGTGGCTCATGCCTATAATCCTAGCACTTTGGGAGGCCAAGGCGGGTGGATCACCTGAGGTCAGGTGTTCAAGACTAGCCTGGCCAACATGGTGAAACCCTGTCTCTACCAAAAATACAAAAATTAGCCAGGTGTGGTGGCAGATGCCTATAATCCCAGCTACTCTGGAGGTTGAGGCAGGAGAATCGCTTGAACCTGGAGGGCGGAGGTTGCAATGAGCCAAGATTGCACTGTTGCACTCCAGCCTGGGCGACAAGAGTGGAACTCCGTCTCAAAAAATAATAATAAAATAAAATAAAAAATCAAAATGTAAAAACTATTCCTAGGTCGCAGGCCTTACAAGAACAGGCGATGTGCCAAATTTGGCCCATGGGCTATGGTATGCATGCCCAGCCCTGTTCTATCAAGCAACAGTGAAACTGCCCCTCCTTAGAGACTACCATCCCTAAAACCACTGATTGTACTCGCCACGTGCTGGAAAATGGGAAGAATAAAAAAAGGGAAATCACTGAGGCAGAGTCAAGGGGTGACAGACCTTACTCGGGACGCCCTCCTGCCTGCCCGTGCACAGACGGCCACATCATCTTGCATCCACAGCCAGCACAGCGACCAAGGCCGTCCATACCCCACCCCACAGGCCTGCAGAGGTGGCCATCTGCGTCTGCGCAGCACTGACTCGCTGGGCATGCTTCCTCTTCCATCAAGTCACCACTCGCCACTGTGGCTCTGAGAGGAACAGAGAGCCACCTTTCCATCCCCCATCCCCTGCGCTCGCAGTCCAGCGACTAAAAGGGCCCAACTTCTCTGGCTGCTAATGGCCCGGCGAGTCTCACAACAGTGTGCTCTGTCTACACAAAGGGCGCTGGGGCGTGCGTGCCCGGCTCTCCCAGATCACAGCCAAGGCCTGCCCGAGGACTCTGGCATTTCAATTCACCAAACGTCTTAATTCGGAGAGGGTCAGAACACTTTCTACAGAACATTTTAAAGCACAAGGGAAGTTTGGGCCCTTTCGCAGTAAAGAGGGAGGACTGAAGGAGAGGAATTTGTAGGCTGTTGTTTAACAATTGTTAAAGCACGCACATCACCAGCTGACAGAGATTGGCTGACTGCCAACGCCTCCCCAAACGCACGAAAGCCAAAATACAGAGCACAGCGTAAAACGGGGTGCGAGTGGCCTTTACTTTTTTAAAGGACATTTGTACACAGTCGCACAAATAAACAATGTCAAGTCTGGGCAAACATTTCCCACATCTCAGTCAAAAGGAAAGGGTGGCCTGACCCAGCCACGACCAGGTTTTCTCTGAGAAATAGGTTGGGATGTAAAGGTCCCACGCGTCCACCCACAGCCCGTGGCACCTTCCGTTGGTGCACGGTGGCAGGACCTTTGTTCTTTCCCTAGGGGTCTCCAGCAAGCTGCAAGGGCTAAAATATGTTAGAGTTAAACACCCATCCCCAGGCCTTAGAACCACGCCCGGGAGTCAGCAGCCTTTTCCTTGGAGGCAGCTGCTCCGGGCCTTGGAAGTTTCTTCCGATTCTGACGCAGGCTGGGAATTCTAGAGGCCTTGTAGAAAGGTCCAAAGGACGAGAAGACTGGGGCCAGAGGCTTTCGGAGCTTTGCCCGGGCTCTCTAAGCCCGCTCACTTCTCTGCTGGGGTGCGAGTCAACGGTTCGACGTCTCCCTCCTTTTCCTCCACGCGCGTCTCCCGCCAGATTCGCCGTGCTCAGCAAAGCGTCGCAGCAAGTCCCTTGGGGCGGCAGCCCGAGCTCCACGTGCTAATCAACCCCGCCCCACGGCTCTTCGAAGCTCTCCAGGCTCAGAGCGCGTCCGCAGGGCGCGCGAAGCGCAGCGTGTAGTTGGCGCCCGCGTTGTTGTCCCAGTACTCGCCCTGCGCACAGCGGTAGCAGACAGCGAAGTGGACCGCGACGCCGCGCGCGTCAGCTTGCTCTTCGCCCTCAGGCTGCAGGCCCGGGGGCAGGCACAGCGAGAAGTGGAAGGACTCGGCGCCTGGCTCTTTCTTGGCATCCCCCGAACCTGGCTCGGAGGCCCCCGACTGCGCCTCTGGCGGCTGTGGCTCCAGCGGCTCGGGCTGCAGCTCAGCTGGCACGTCCAGGAAGGAGCGCCACTCGGTAAAGGTGTAGCGCACGGTCACGGCCCTGGGCCCAGGGCAGCTGAGCACGCGGCCGGAGCCCTTCACCTCCGCGCCCGAGGCCGTCGAGCACTGCACGCGCTCCAGGCACACGCGCTGCCGCTGCAGGCGCTCGGCCGCGGCGCTCGGCCCCGGGAGCTGGAAGAGCGGCCGGAGTCGGGAAGGCTGCGCTGAGAGGGGCGCGGCCAGCAGTCCCCCGAGCTGCTCCAGGTCCTCGGCACGCATAGGGAAGCTTCGGAGGCGCGAGAGCACTGCGGGCGGCACCTGCGGCTCCTCCGCCTCGCTGAAGTGCTTCACGCTGGTCAGGGTCAGCCCCAGCGTGTCCGCGAACTGCACCCGCTTCTTGCACTTGGCGCAGCAGCCGCCCGGGCCGAGCGGCGCGTCCTCCGCCCCCTCGCCGCCCAGCACCGCTGCCTGTTGCTGCTGCTGCTGCAGGAACTTGGCCGCCTGCAGGATGGGGTCGGCGGGCAAGGAGAAGGAGCGCGCGCGGCAGCGGCGGCGGCATTGCAGCAGCTCCTCCTGCTCCTGGAGGGCGGTCTCTTCCTTCGGGGACAGGGGCCTGTCCCCTAGCTGAGCGTCAGGACTCGGGGTCTCCGAAGTGCCACCGCCGTCGCCGCCACCCTGCACGCAGAGGACCCCCGGGACGGACGGTTCCTCGACCAGCGGGGTCTCTCCGAAGGGCGCTGGTCCCGGCGCCTCCAAACTTAACCGCGCCCCTGTGGGCTCCATGACGCCGTTCGCCCCTCTGGAGACGTAACTAACTCCTCGGGCCGTGGAAGGAGCGCAGGGCTGCAGTTCAGGCTCGCCCTCCCCGAGGCGAGTCGCCCCAGGCTCGACAAGACAACGCAGTTAGTTCCACTTTGGAGCCTCCGGCTTTTAGCTGCGGCAGGGCGAAGTGGGAGGAGGATGCGGGCCTGGGGCCGGCTCCGGGGCCACGCCGCCTCCTGGTTGAACCTGCCCGCGACGGGGGAGGGCCGGGGGCGGGGAGGCGCGGCCCCTGGAACACCTGGAAGCGAGTTCCCGAGTGCTCGGGTGCAGTGTAGGGGGCGACGTCCTGTCGTTCGCGGACTCCCTGGGGCCCTCACCCGCACCCCCGGCCGGGCTAGCGTCTATTCCGCCGCCGGAGTGCCTCGAAGTGGGGGTATAGACGCCGCGCTCAACCTTCAGAGACCCCCACGTGCACAAAGTCTTCCTGCCCATGAACTTGACCTGACGTGTCTGCCCCCCGGAGGGTCACTGAGCGCTCTCCTCTTGGCTGTCTCACGGGCCTGGCGAGTCCCCGGTGCAGCGCGCAACTGGGGAAAACTTGCCTGCGCAGAGGCTTGAAGGAGGCCCATTCCGCGCCGCCGGAAAGCAGGGAGCGCATCCCTTCCCTTCTGCTCCTGCCTTCCCCAAACTTCAGGGTGCCCCGGGTTCCAATCCCACTCGGAAGCCTGACTCGATCAGGCGCGCTCCGCTCTGCGCTTCCGAAAGCCGGGAGGCAGGAGCCGCCGCCCCCATCCGCCCAGTGGCGGCGCGGGGTGGGCTGCGGCCAGACTGGGGCGGGGACCGTGCGGGGACGCGCGGGGGAGCGGCCACGGCCAGCAGCCGAGAGCGGCGGGAGGCCATTCGCGCCGGGCCCAGGAGCACGTCCCGCCCCTCCCCCTGTCCCGCCCGCCGCGCCCGCGAGTCCGCGCCCCGGGTCCCTGCAGGGAGGGAGGAGAGGGAAGGGAGCCCCGTGGGGCCGGCGCCCACGCCGCACGCACCACCTCCCACCGCGACCAGACGCCGGCGCCCTGCGCACCCTCCCCGCCCACCGGGAGTGGGGGCCAGGCCCGGGCCGGACTGAGCTGTCACCGCCCTGCCGTTCGGCCTTGCCAGGGGCCAAGGCCTGAACCTGGGGCCGCGGAGGGGTGGGGGTACCCGGGGGTTGGTGGAACTTCTAAAAGTGTTGTTTTTCTTGTTTTAGTTTTAAGGCCACCCTGAGGGCCATCTAAGTCAGTGATTCTCACTTCAGCATGCATAGACATCACTGGGGGGCTTGTTGGCACATCACAGGGCCCCACTTCCAGAGTTTCCTTCTTTCTAACTTTTTCGAGATAGGGGTCTTGCTATGCTGCCCAGTTTGGTCTCAAATTCCCGGCCTCAAGCAGTCCTCCCGCCTCAGCCTCTAAGGCAGCTGGGATTACAGACACGTCCCACTGCTGCCAGCTCCCTAGCGTTTGTGACTCAGTGGCTTGGGCTGGGGTCTGGAAGTATTTCTAACAAGGGGGTGCTTATGCTGGGCTCTGGGGACCGTATTTAAACCTATGTGGATGTGTCTACAGTTACTTACATAGAAAGATGGGGATTCTAGAAACAGAACCACTAATTAAGAAACATAATTAATTGAGGCTTCATAAATAAAACATGTCATGGTTTGGCAGAATTGAAAGGGGCCAGGACTTTAGCCATGTTAACAGAGGGCAGGTAAAAGAGATGGTGAGTGGAGGGTGTGAAGCATGTTAAGAGCTAACATTGATTAATTGAGTAGCTACAAGATGTCCCATCCATGACATAGGAATCACATAATTCCTGACTACAGATAGGACACAACACTGCAGAAAGGTTTCTCATCACCAAGGCTCCCCAGGGTGGCTCTCAAGAGATTTGAGCCCAGGCAGCTTAGAGGAGACATTTCCCCCATCACTACTAATCTTGGGCTGGGAGTGGTGTCCTGTAAAGGGGGCCCTGTCGGTCCCTTTGCTGGACTCTTGCTGGTCGTTTTACACCAGTGTGGAATTCCATGATTGTGTCTCGACATGGGCGTGGCACCTCATGCCCTGGGGCGTGGCCAAGAGGCCCCAGGCACACATAGCCTGTCTTCCTGCAGCAGCTCTGATTTGGAGAAGGATATTGCTTTTACACTTAAACAAACATTGCTATATTGTGGACTTGAATACAAAATTCACAAGCTATTTTAAAGATAAAATAAGACTTAAAGGAGATTTTGAGGTGGTGGTGACCCTTTGGGCTACAACCCTCATTGGGGCACATGTTCGCTCCAGGACAGGAAGAAGGTGAGGGAGGTGCTGAGGCATAGAATTTAAGGAGACGTCACTCTTAGGGTCATGCAGGTGCACTGGTCCCAGCCCCAGCCCACCCTCCTCTGTGCGGTGGAAATGCTAGAGGTCCCACCCCCGGGGAGCTCTCAGTGCATTGAAGGGGCCAATACTATACAAACTCAGCCCCTCTGGCCGATGCTGAGAAGGCGGGATCTGACCTGGTCAGGAGGCCAGGGAGGCCTGTGAGGAAGGTGAGGTGGAAGGAACAGCTCGGACTGCAGGAAGAACACGCTGGGCCACGCAGAGGCTCTGTGTTGGAGGGAGTGTCAGGGGGCTGGACTGGAAGAAGCCCAGGATGGCCTGAAGGCAGAGAGCAGGGAGGAGCTGGCAGAGCTGAGGATGGGAGGGGACAGCCACTCAACCTTGAGCAGTGAGAGGCACTCAAAAGGTTTTGAGTCATGAATGTGACTAACCAGATTTAAATTTTGAAAAGATCATTGTGGATACAGGACAACGAGCAAATTACTGGGACAGAAACAATGGAGTGAGCCCCGTAGGAGACTGTTGCCATTGTTGCAGTGAAGGGTGATCATACTTAAGAGATGGCTGTTGTGGGGTGGACAGATCTGAGAGCTATTTAGGAGTGAAAACCAAGGTAGCACACTCATGGCCCCAAGTCGGGGGAGGTGGGGGGAGGTAGGGGGAAGGAGGTGCCTTAGGATTTGGACTTGAGCTGTTGGGTAGAGATAGTAGCAGTCACTGGGGCAGGGATCCCCAGAAGAGGAATAGAGGGAGGGCAAGGTCATGAATTCTGTTTTGACCAGGTTGAACTTCTCTGGTTCTTTCCAACACCAAGTGGTGTCTAACACCCGTTCTCCAACAGGGTGTCCAACAATTCAATTCTGACATTATCTACCTGGAGCTACTGTCTGTCTCCACAGTTTAGAGGCTCAGTCCCACAATACTGCCCCCACTGCAGAAGCCACTTGCAAATGGGCGCCCAGGCTGCCTGCATTCTGCCCCGCCAGCTACCAGTTAGTGTTCCCACAACCCGTCTCCAGCTTCCAGATGTCTTGTGGAACTCAGGAAAACACTCTGCTTGAGTTCACAAGTTTATTGTAAAGAAGAAAACTCAGGAAGTGGCAAAGGGAAGAGATAGAAGACAGAGTGTGAGATGGGCATGGGACTTCCAGGACCCCTCTGGGTGCACCAGCCTCCAGGGTCTCCACATGCTGCCCACCCAGAAGCCCCACCAGCCTTGCTCTTCAAGACCTCTGGAGCTCCGTCTCCAGCTCTTGCCCCTTTCTGGAGGTCAGTGGGTGGAGTTAAAAGTTCCAGTCCTCTAATGACTTGGTGTTTCTGGTACCCAGCCCATCTGGAGGCTCTCTGCGGAGCCCACTCTAAGTCATCTCATTAGCATACATTCAGGTGTGATCAAAAGGGTCTCTTTATAAGAAACAATTATGTTACAACAAAATAACACTAACAATGGAAATAATAACAAATGTCCTATCAGAAAATTCCAAGAGTTTTAGCCTTTCTATTGCAGGAACCAAGGACAAAGACCAAACGTCTATTTTTATCATACCACAGTAGGTCTATAGCTGAGAAGGGACGAGGGTCCAGGACTGAGCTTTAAGCAGCCCTGATGTTCCCAGATCAGGAGGAGGAGGAGGAGCCTGCAAAGGGGATAGAGAATGACAGCCAGAAGTGTTGGAGGGAATGGGAGAGGGTTGTTCTCAGAAGCCAAAGAAGGACTTCAGAAGCAGAAACGGTGTGCACCCACCTTGGGGCCCATGAGGACTTTGGGATCCTCCCCCTTGCCTCCCAAAAGGTGCAGAAACAATGGGTGATCTCTGGCTCCCACACCACTCCTCCACTCTGGCACAGTGTGGGGTGGGGATGGACTGCTCTCCCAAGCTCACTGTCCCCTAAGCTTTCTCCTGGGGACAGGGCCCAGGTCTTCTCTACTCTGAGATGCAAAGCCCTGAAGTTAATAGTTAAATGATGTAACATGCAAAATAACTTCTTGAAATTTAGACTGTGCAGTCTACCCCCACTGAAGTGTGTTCAGTCCTACTTCAAACATCATGTGCCTCCACTGCTAAAAGATTTACTCCAGGCATTCAGAGGCTCCAAGCTTTACCGTTTGTTCATGTTACCTATTGCTGCATAACAAACCACCCCAAACAGGGCTGTTTTTAAAAATAACAAATTTATTCTCTTTATTAATCTGTAGATAGGGCAGGGCTCTCTCAGGAATAGCTTGTCTCTTCTCTATTTGCAGTGGTTTGAAGGCTGGGGCTGGGATCATCTGATCACCAGGTTTGGGGTCTGGGCTGGGAAATGTCAAACAATTCAAGTGAAGTCATTGGAAAGGAATTTTCCCCTTTGCATTGAAAACAGAAATGGTCCTGGACCCTTCCTCGGTGATACACCAGGCAGTGTTATACTCAAACCCTGTAGTCAGATGCCATAGGTAGCATTCTCAAACCCCTCATGGAAGTCATAAGTGGTTCCCGCACTGCCTTTTAAGCACAAATCTTTGCCAAATTACCAAATGTTTCAGCTGTTTCCCAGGCCACACTTGCACAACCAGAGATAGTTCAGGTGCTCCCCAGTTCAGATGCTCGACACCAAAAATTATGAATGAGTAGACCGAAAACCTGGAATAACTTGGCCAAGTAACAAAACCAGGCCTTAGAACTTCAGACCCAGATTGCAGGCCTCCTGTATCAGATAGATGGCAACCAGTTCTGCTCTTCCCGGGGCACATGGAGGTGTGCAGATCCCAGTATGACCAATGACAAGGGTCGTGAAACACATTAGATCTGGAGAATTGCAGATTCCACTCTGACTTTGACCGTGAACAGCACTGGTCTTTTTCTCTCTTTTTATTTTATGTGGCAACAAGGCATGTAAAGGGTTTTCACTTAAAAGGTCAGGACAGTGTGGACTCAGATATCTGGGACTTTCCATCACCATGTACTCTATCTTGAATGCTAGCCACATCACCAACTCGGACTCCTTCACCCATATAGTAGTGCCACATAAACATACCAGATGAGATGTCATAGAAGACCCACTATATCCTCACTCCAAGTTCTTTTCAATGTTGAGGACCTCATTTCCAAGTTTTAGAATTTATGGTTTGGAAAAGGTGATCCTAAATCTTCTCGTGGTAATAGAACCAGAGTTCAATACTACTGTGCAAACACTGGAAGTATTCCAGTCAGAAATGAATAGTTTAGTGACTATCATACTCCAAAATAGTTGTGCCCTGGATACACTGACTGCCCAACAAGGAGGAGCTTGCACAGTCACTGGTGAAAAATTCTGCTTCTGTGTGAATCAGATAGGATAAGTGGTGTCCAATTCATACCTTTAAAAACAGGAAGTTAACACTCTGTCAGATCAATGAGGCTCAACCATTTGATTGGACTGGCCTATTCCCAGGATTGGGAGGCTGGTTTAATGGTATAATGAGAAGTATGTTTAGATGTTGTTGTTATTCTGTTTGTTTATTCTTGTTCTAATCCATCTTCTTTTCTCCTTTTGCAAATCTCTTACCACTCAGCTACTGATTCAATTTTTCTCTTCACATCCACCAAGTCAGCTTTTAACATGTGATGCTTCTTGTGAAGTTTCAGATAGGGAATTGAAGGGAATCAGAACATGTGACCCCAAAATATGCCATTTTAGCATGTTGATTATTTTGAGCTGGAAGCAATTGAGAAGATGCTGGAAGACCTCTCAAACTTCCCCTTCCTACCTAAAAGCAGGACGTAAATATTCTATAGGAAAGATGCCTTCCTTCACCAAGAAGAGGAGAGTATTCTTATCATTAGAGATGGGAAGTCAATGCAGAGATGAATCTGTGCAAACAAACCTACTAAATTAACCTTTATCTTTCATTAGTTTCCTCCACATATTTCCTAGTTACTTTCTGACAGTTTACTGACCCCAGCTCAAACCCCTTTTTCCTTTGTTTTATTACATCTCCACAATTTACCATTCTTTATTAAAAGGGTGTGTAAACTCTCAGACCTATCCAGTTCTTTGGGTTTCTATTTCTTACATAGGAAGGGCGCTGTGTACACATAGAAATATTCGGATTAAGTAAAATTTATATGCTTTTCTCCTGTTTAGCTGCCTTTGTGAGTTTAATTCTCAGGCCCAGTCACAGAACCTAAAAAGGTAGAGGAAAAGTTTTTCATCTCCTACACTATATATAATATGCCAAAGTATTTTTTTAATATTTAAAAATTTTAAGGATTTCAAAAGAGCAAAAGCATTTTAGAAATAACTTTCCTAACTCTTCTTTGGCTTTTTGAAAGAGATTAGCTTGCTTAAGCTAAAGCCACAGTGATTTTTCAGGGGCTTAACTGCAGCAGTGGAAACTTTCAAGAAAAATGCCTTATAACTTGAAGGGATCAAGTTCTATAGCACCTTAGGCCCCGTTTATCAACGGAAACTGAAATATGGCAAGGGAATAAACTTGTAATGAATTTGAAAAAAAACATGACCCTGCTTGCCTGGATCATTTGTTTTCTCATATGAGTGCCTTCTAATAGAATTGAGGAACCGGAAGGGTTCAGAAAATAAAGCCAGAGAGATTTAAATAATGTGTTTGACCAAAGCCATTTAGCCAATCCAGAAGAGCCAGTACTAGAATGACATCTAGTACAGCTGACACCTACTGGTCACCGTGTACTAAACACTGCTTACATCATTCGTCATCCTCACACAGCCCTATGGGATGAGGATGATGATTATACCCAACAACAGGTCTTGGAGGTTAAGAGAGGTTAAATGAACAGCTCTTGTTACCCAGGTAGCAAACTGCTGAGCCAGGAACTGAGCTGAAGGGCACTGGCACAGTCCACCGTCTGAGCCCCATTGCAGCCCTCTCTGGAATTCCACTTGAGACAGGTCATGTTGCTTTTGATTTGGAAAAAAGAAAAAAGTACCCAGTTAAAAGGGGCCATCCCACCTTCTTACAACCAAGGGGATGAGGAGTAAATAGGAAAGATTTGAGGCTTTTTATGTGTTTTTAAAATTCTTACTCTCTTTGGCTTCTCCATGTCAATGTGCTTTACTTATGCTTACTTGATTAAGACTTTAACATGATTTGCATAATCTTGTCTCAGTGTAACTTGTAGGTCGGAACTGACTGGCCTGAGGATGAAACCCAAAATGTTTCTAAAAGTAACAATAATGTAAACTTTAAATTCTGCAATTATTGTTAATGTACAAGCGATACAAATTTGTTAAGGTTACTGAAGAAAGTTGAAGAGCCGTCCTTCATATTTTAGAAGAAGAACCCTAAATGGATTCTGCTTCTGAAGAATCAGTTTTAACTCAGTTTTGCTTCTATTTATATGATTCCGTTAGTTGTGTAATCATTGATTTTACATGCTGTTTTTAGTAATAAAATTCTTAGAATATTTCCACCAAATAAAAATTAAAGATAAAAAACCCTTTACATTCTAAAGGGACCACTAGAAGGTAGTTGACTTTCTTTCTATTAATTCTTCAAGTTTTAGTGTCAAGTTTTTATGCTCATATAGATCTTACACCCCTTTTAAGTCATTTCACTTGTATTTCATAGTTTTCTAAAATTTAATTTTGAATGGCTGTAAATATGCATCATGATAAACACAAGTATGTGAAAATGTCAGCTCTTGATACATGTGGCAGGATTCTAACTGATGAACAGAAAAAACCGTCGGGAGTCCAGGACTGACGGCGACCTCCAACTTCCACATCACCACCAGGAGCAGGTCCTGTCCCCAGCCTCTTTCAGCTTCTGGGAGGAACGCCCTTCGTTCGCCTTCTCAGCTTCCCTGCCCACAGAGCCTGCCCATTTTTCTATGGGAGGTGGAACTAAAGGGTTAGGGAAATGACCGCGTTTGACAGTTTTCTTTGAGGGAAGAACTTTGCGTTCTCACTGTATGACAGAGACCATGTCTTCTGTAATCCTCATAGGAACCTAGTGAGGTGGTGGGGCAGGCAGCGTGGCTGACCTGCCCTAATGGGTATCCCCATTGTCCCACACAAAGCCCCTGGCTCAGGGGAAGCTGACCCCACCCTGCTCCAGAATGGTGTCCGCGTGACCTACAACCAGCCTAGGACGAGTTCAGGAAGGAGCAAGTAAGATGTGGTAGCGGGAGCCTTCGAGGAGTCTCCGGAGGGAAGGTTCCTTTTTTCTCAGGAGAAAGTGAAAGATATAGCCTCTCTTGTTCCCTGGACATTGTTGCATCACCCTGAATGGTCGCAGCCACCCTGCTACCGTCAGAGGTGAAGCCATGAGCATGAGAAATGGAAGCGAGAAGAACGGAGGTCCTTGGCGTGGTCATGTGATTGAATGGCTGGATCAATGCTTCTCAATGAGCCGGCTATCGGCATTTTCAGCAGAGCAGTTCCTTGATGTGGTGGGCTGCTACAAACATTCTAAGATCTCCAACGTCCATGATCCCACCCTCAGAATGCTGCTAGCAGCCCTTGGAATTGTGACAACCGGAAGTTCTACACCCCTGTTCCCAAGCACCCCTCCTTGGGTGGTGATACCATCTCAACCCCGTTGACAGCAAAGATGCACTGTGGCTAAACCTCCTATTGTGTGGGATGAAAAACACAACCTTAGGTTTCAGCCAGCTGGAGTTGAGTTGACTGCTCCTTGCAGCCCAGAGTGTCCAAACAGGAAGACATTATAATAATAATTTTGAAAGAAAGAATACATTGAGCCTCCAAGAGCTCAAGAAATGTGCCCAAGGCTATCAGTGAATTGGTAACAGAGCCAGGATTTGGCTCAAGGTCTAACTCTACGGCCTGGCTATTTTCTCCCTGTCTACCTTCCTTCCGGTCACATGCAAGCTACTCTGGCTGGTTAGTTCAAAGGGAAACAAACAAACAAAACCAACAAAGTACAGAATAGTTATGTGGAAAAAAAAATAGCTGGGAGCAGTGGCTCGCACCTGTAATCTCAGCACTTTGGGAGGCCAAGACGGGTGGATCACTTGAGCCCAGGAGTTTGAGACCAGCCTGGGCAACATGGTGAAACCCTGTCTCTACAATAAAAACAGAAAAATTAGCTGGGCGTGGTGATGCACACCTATAGTTCCAGCTACTAAGGAAGCTGAGGTGAGAGGATTACCTCAGCCCAGGAGGATGAGGCTGCAGTGAGCCATGATCGCACCACTGCACTCCAGCCTGGGTGACAGGTTTTTTCTGAGAAACCTGTTTCAAAAATAACAATAATAATACATAAACCCAGTTAGCAGGGGGTGCCTCTGAGGAGCTAAGGTATATGAAGTGGGAGGGAAACTTACTTTTCATTGCAGATTGAATTCTTTATCTAGTGCAAATATCTTTCTATTTTGTAAAACAGCAAAATTTAAAAAGCAGTTGTAAATAAATGTTATGTTGTGTATGTTTTGCCACAATTTAAAACATAATAAGAATTTTTTTAAAGCAATGTAGCACTCAACATTGTTCTTACGGGATTCATTACAGCATTTGACTTCTGTCCTCTCATTCGCTACCTTTGGCCACTTGGTCTTATTTCTGTGCCCATTCTTCCTTTCATTATAATGTCTTCCTGTCCACTCCTTCCTTTTCCAGATCGCTGTTGCCTGCCTAGTGTGACCCACCTCCAGTCCTCTGGTGCAGCTCTGATGGAGAAATCTTTGATGCCAACTATATCCACCTACCAAGTATGTTCCGAACTCCTCACCCCAACATAATCTGACACCAACCATGTGTCCATCCTCCTCTCCTCTAGCCCCCTTAATACAGTGTGTTCTGCAGAGCTTCCCCAGGAACCCCTTGGGCTAATGTGAGCTCCAGGCCCTCTGCTCCACATTTAGCTGAGAGCCATACTTTTACCTGTTTTGCATGTGCAGATTCCCTAAGATTTTGTTTGAGCAAAGTGCTTTTCTTACGCTGTTCTTCCACTGCTATAAATATCTGAGACTGGATAATTTATAAAGAAAAGAGGTTGATTTGGATCACAGTTCTGCAGGCTGCACAGGAAGCATGGCACTGGCATCTGCTTGGCTTCTGGGGAGGCCTCAGGAAGCCTGCAGTCACAGCAGAAGGTGAACAGGGAGCCAGCAGGTCACAGGCAAGAGAGGGAGCAAGGGTGGAGGGAGATGCCATATACTTTTAAACACCCAGATCTTGCGAGAACTCGCTCCCTATTGTGAGGACAGCACCAAAGGAAGAGCGCTAAAACAGTTATGAGAAATCTGCCCCCATAATCCAATCGCCTCTCACCAAGACACACCTCCAACATTAGGGATTACAATTCAGCGTGAGATTTAGCAGGGACAACGTACAAACTATATCAGCACTCCGCAGTAAAACAGTATCACCATTATGACCACCATCACCACCACCACCACCATCACCTTGTATACAAAAGCCAATGCCTTAGAGAAAACTCCTCCAAATCGCTTCCCTTAAAAGTACTTGTGCTTCTCCATATACACCTATATAACAAATCTGCATGTTGTGCACATGTACCCTGGAACTTAAAGTGTATTTAAAAAAAAAAAAAAAAAGAAAAGCAACTCCTCACTTGTTCAAGTTTTGTTATGAAATTGCAGCAATTCAGTCACAGCTTCAGGCTGTACTCGGAATTCTAGTTCTCCTGCTGCTGTTCCTACCACATCTGCATCGACTTCTTCCACTGAAGTCTTGAACCCCTCAAAGCCATCCATGAGGACTGGAATAAACTTCTTCCAAACTCCAAAAAAAAAAAAAAGTACCTGTGCTTCTCTCCCCACCTCGTTATCAAAATTAGCTAGTCACAGACAATTTACAAATTTTACCACCTTTTTGCCATTTTTCTGGACCAACTTAGTAATAATGGCTTCCACTCAGAGGCCAATTTATGGTGAAACTACTGAAGCTTCAGTGCTCTTTGACCTCTTTTCTATGTATTTACATAACCACGTTTTTGTAGAATTTGCAAAAGTAAGGTATTTTAACTGTATTCAGTTAAGGCCATTTGTATAAGATGGTGTTGGAGTGGCCAGTGGCATGTTGAGGATCTAGATGGGGGGCAGGTGAATTAAGGACAAACAAAGGACAGATGAGTTTAATGGTGTACATAGAGGTGGCTTGCAGTCACTTGTGTGTCTAGCTGAGGCATTGATGGATGTTGGAATAGTGTCAGAATGGCTTCCAGGAGGCTTCTGTGACCCCTTGTGCCCCCAGCTAGCAGCATGACAGGAAGGTATAAGGCCAGCCAGTCGCAGAAGAACCCACTTCCGGATGTTCACTTCCATGTTACCCACTCCCCTGAGTGTGGCGGGGCCTAGAGCCCCCTGCCTACTGAATAGTTGTGGGATGTCATTTCTGTGATTAGGTCTCTTGCCAACACTCCCTCTTGCTGACATTCTGATGAATCCAGCTGTTGTGCCTTAAGATGCTTTCTAGAGAGGCTCACATAGAGAGTCACATTTTATTTTATGGTGATCATGCGAAGTGGAATGTATCAGATTTCTGTGCTTGTTGGCACAATCCTCTATATATATATATGATTATATATTATATATACTAGATATAAAATATATATACTATATAGATTGTAGGATATATAGTAGAGAATATATATATATATAGTATAGGAAAAAATATATATATGGGTTTTTTTTTAACAGTCTTGCTGTGTCATCCAGGCTGGAGCGCAGTAGCACTATCTCAGCTCACTGTAACCTCCACTTTCCGGGTTCAAATGATTCTTGTGCCACAGCCTCCCGAGTAACTGGGGTTACAGGCATGTGCCACCATGCCTGACTACATTTTTGTATTTTAAGTAGAGATGTTGGCTAGGCTGGTCTCGAACTCTGGCCTCAAGTGATTGGCCTGCTGCCTGCCTCGGCCTCCCAAAGTGCTGGGATTACAGGTGTGAGCCACCATGTCTGGCCCCATACTACATTTTTTAACAACTGACATACAAAGGAGACTTCATAAAGGTCTTCCAAAATTTTTCTACAAAAATGTAAAGGAAAATGTAGCATGGAGACATGTCATGCAATTAATTTAAAAATTATGTTTAATACGTTTTGTGATGTTTGTGGTATATGTCAGTCTTTAAATGTTTAAACTTTGTTATTTTTTTATTCTAAATAAATACTTCTTCCATCTAATTTTTACTGGAAATTCTGTGAACTTTTTCTAAAAGAAGTCTTCATCCCCTGCCACTCCCTGATCACCTACAACCAGAAAAGCTTCAGGCTCTGTAGAGTCTGGATCTGCTTTTAAAAACAAACAAACATCTTTTCATGTGTCTGTTGGCTGCATGAATGTCTTCTTTTGAGAAATGTCTGTTCATATCCTCATCACCCATCAAATGCAAATCAAAACCACAATGAGATACCATCTCACACCAGTTAGAGTAAAGCGATCATTAAAAGTCAGGAAACAACAGGTGCTGGAGAAGATGTGGGAGAAATGAGGAACACTATTACACTGTTGGTGGGATTGTAAACTAGTTCAACCATTATGGAAAGAAAAACGAGTATGGCGATTCCTCAAGGATCTAGAACTAGATGTACCATATGACCCAGCCATCCCATTTACTGGGTATATACCCAAAGTTATGAATCATGCTGCTATAAAGACACATGCACCGCATTATGTTTATTGCGGCACTATTCTAATAGCAAGACTTGGAGATCAACTTAAATGTCCATCAGTGGCAGACTGGTTAGAAAATGTGGCAATATACACCATGGAATACTATGCAGCCATAAAAAAGGATGAGTTTGTGTCCTTTGTAGGGACATGAATGCAGCTGAAACCATCATTCTTAGCAAACTATCACAGACCAGAAAACCAAACACCGCATGTTCCTCTCGCTACTTAGGTGGGAACTGAACAATGTACTTGGACTCGGGAAGGGAACATCACACACCGGGGCCTATCATGGGGAGGGGGAGGGGGAGGAGGGCAGGGGAGGGATTGCATTGGGAGTTATACCTGATGTAAATGGCGAGTTAATGGGTGCTGACGAGTTGATGGGTGCAGCAGCAACATGGCACAAGTATACATATGTAACAAACCTACGTTATGCATTGTACCCTAGAACTTAAAGTATAATAATAATAAAAAAATAAAAAAAAATAAAAATAAAATAAAAAATAAAAATAAAAAAAAGAAATTCAAAAAACAAAAAATAAAAATAAAAATAAAAACAAACAAACAAACAAACAAAAACCTGGTCTTATCTTTGTTTAAAACTTTGATGAGGGCTAGGCACGGTGGCTCACGCCTGTAATCCCAGCATTTTGGGAGCCTGAGGCAGGCGAATCACCTGAGGTTAGGAGTTCAAACCAGCCTGGCCAAAATGGTGAAACCCCATCTCGACTAAAAATACAAAAATAATTAGTCAGGCGTGTTGGCACATGCCTGCAGTCCAACCTACTCAGGAGACTGAGGCAGGAGAATTGCTTGAACTCAGGAGGCAGAGGTTGCAGTGAGCCGAGATCGCGCCACTGCACTCCAGCCTGGGAGACAGAGCGAGATTCCATCTCAGAAAAAAAAAAAAAAACCCACACAGAAAAGAAAAACAAAACCAAAACAAAACAACAACAAAAAGAAAACTGGCCAGGTGCGGTGGCTCACGCCTGTAATACCAGCACTTTGGGAGGCCAAGGCAGACGGATCACCTGAGGTCAGGAGTTTGCGACCAGCCTGACCAACATGGAGAAACCCTGTCTCTACTAAAAATACAAAATTAGCAGGGCGTGGTGGCGCATGCCTGTAATCCTAGCTATTGGGGAGGCTGAGGCAGGAGAATCACTTGAACCTGGGAGGCAGAGGTTGCAATGAGCCGAGATCGTGCCATTGAACTCCAGCCTGGGCAACGAGTGAAACTACATCTAAAAAAAACAAAAAAACAACTTTGATTGAGAAATGCAAATCAGAACCACAATGAGATACCATCTCACAGCAGTCAGAATGCCTATTATTAAAAAGTCAAAAAGCAACAGATGCTGACAAGTTTGTGGAGAAAATGTAGCCTTTTACACTGTTGTTGAGAGTGTAAATTACTTTAACCATTGTTAAAGGCAGTGTGGCTATTCCTCAAAGACCTAGAGACACAAATACCATTCAACCCAGCAATCTCATTACTGGATATATACCCAAAGGAATATAAATCATTCTATCATAAAGACACAGGCACACATATGCTCATTGCAACACTATTCACAATAGCAAAGACATGGAATCAACCTAAATGCCCGTCAATGACAGACTGGATAAAGAAAATGTGGTACATATACACTGTGGAATACTATGCAACCATAAAAAGGAACAAGATTATGTCCTTTGCAAATACATGGATGGAGCTGAAGGTCATTATTCTTGCTAAATTAACAGGAACAGAAAACCAAATACTGCGTGTTCTCACTTATAGGTGGGAGCTAAGTGATGAGAACACATGGACACGTGGTGGGGAAAAACACATGCTGGGGCTTGACAGAAGGTGGGGAGTGGGGAGGAGGGAGAGGATCAGGAAGAACAGCTAATGAGCTGGGTGCGGTGGCTCACACCTGTAATCCCAGCACTTTGGGAGACCGAGGTGGGCAGATCACTTGCGGTCAGGAGTTCGAGACCAGCCTGGCCAACATGGCGAAACCCCATCTCTACTAAAAATACACGCAAAAAAATTAGCTGGGTATGGTGGTGCATGCCTATAATCCCAGCTACGAGGGAGGCTAAGGCAAGAGAATCGTGTGAGCCTGGGAGGCAGAGGTTGCAGTGAGCCAAGATCGTGCCACTGCACTCCAGCCTGGGTGACAGAGCAAAACTCTGTCTCACATATATATATATGTGTGTGTATGTGTATATACACACATACACACACATATATACACATACATATATACACACACACACATATTTGCACATGTATATACACATACATATATACACACACATATACACACTTGTATATACACATACATATATACACACACACATATATACACATACATATACACACACACATATATTCGCACATGTATATACCGCATACGTATCACATCAGCACGATATTAATGCACGTACATGTCAATACCTGCAATATGCACGCAATGCAATGTCTGCCGCATATGTGCAATACGTATGTACGCACGCGTAATACGCATGCGTATGCTGCTGCCCATGTACATGCAGCCGTAATGCACATGCGTAACGCACGTAATAATGCACGTACGTAATATGCCTGCGTAATAATGCGCACGTACATGTCTGCCTGCGCATGTTCGGCGTGGTAATATGCGCGTAATGTCTTGCCTGCGTAATACTGCGTACGTATGTAATGCTTGCGTATCGGTTGTCGTGAGTTCGGGTTTTCTGAAGCATCAGCCAGGTTCTGGGTCTTGAATGGATCTTGTGGCTCACCTCACCAGAGTCCTAGCCCTGCTTGCTGGAGGTGGCTGAAAAGTAATCTAAGATACATTTTCTTCCTAAGTAGCCAGCCCTTGGGTTAAAGTTGAATTTAGTGTGGTATAAAAAAAATTTTTAAATAGCTGTAATTGTATGTGACTTTTATGCACAGACTGTCATTGAAAGGTTATCCCAAAACTAGTAATAAGAGTTCACTTTGAGGGAGGGAAAATGGAAAGATAGGAAAGAAGCTTATCTTAGACACTTACCTCAGAAACTTTTTATTTTTTTTTTTGAGACAGATTCTTACCCTGTCACCCAGGCTGGAATGCAATGGCAAGATCTCAGCTCACTGCAACCTCTGCCTCCTGGGTTCAAATCATTCTGCTGCCTCAGCTTCCCGAGTAGCTGGGATTACAGGTGCTTGCTACCATGCCCAGCTAAATTTTGTATTGTTAGTAGAGACAGGGTTTCACCTTGTTGGCCAGGCTAGTTTGATCTCCTGACCTCGTGATCCGCCCACCTCAGCCTCTTAAAGTGCTGGGATTACAGGCATGAGCCACCGTGCCCAACCGGAAATTTATTTTAAATTTATTTTTTTTTTCTTTTTCTTTTTCTTTTCTTTTTTTTTTTGAGACACATATGTGTATATATATATGTGTGTGTGTGTGTGTGTGTGTGTGTGTGTATATATATATATATATGAAACAGAGCTTTGCTCTGTCACCCAGGCTGGAGTGCAGTGGTGCGATCATGGCTCACTGCAGCCTTGAATTCCTGGGCTCAAACAATCCTCCACCTCAGCATCCCAAGTAGCTGGGACTACAGGCATGCCCCACCATGCCCAAGTAATTTCTTTTTCCTTTGGTGTAGATTGTGTATCGCTATGCTGACCAGGTTAGTTCTGAACTGCTGGCCTCCAGCAATCCTCCCCTCTCAGCCTCTCAAAGTGCTGGGATTACAGGTGCAAGCCACTGCGCCCAGCCTGTTTTAAATTTTCAAGAGAAAATTTCTTAAGATAAATATATTTTTTCTATATGACAATACTTGTAATAATTACAATACTTATTACAAACAATACTTGTTTATTATGGAAAAATTAGAAAACATAAGCTAAAGTAGGAAATAAAAACATCAAACATTTATACTTTCACCATCTAGCAATAACACTGTTATTAAACATCTTGCTGTTTATCTTTTTCTGCCCGCCCATTTTCACTCCTGCACCCTCCATCACACTTTATACCATTAGTGCCCTGGTTGGTTCTGACTTACTTTCAGATTTTATCTCCAACTAGCATATTCTGCTTGCAAAACAGGGACTGTATCTAATTGGTCTTTGTAACTTTCCTAGAGTGTGGCTTTGGAGGCTTGGTCTGAACTAAAGACCTAGAAGACAGAACACCTGGGATTAAACCCCAATGCCACTGTGTCTGCAAGTTACATGGCCTTTCTGAGCTGCAGTTTCCTCATCTGTAAAATGGGATAATGTTAGAGCCTGCGTCGTAGTGTTGCTCCATTATGAACATTGAAACAGGAAAACTCATGCAAATTGCTAAGCCTAGCATGTTTTGGTGCACACTAATTGTTTGCTGTGATGACATATCAGCACGGCGCTTCCATTCATTAACTCAACTCATAGTTATTGCATGCTGGCTGTGTGACATGCCTTTAGGTGCTGGGGACACAGCAGTAAATAAAACAGATACAAATCCTTCCCTTTGGGGAGTTCATATTCTATTGTCTGGGAAAGGGAGACAAACAATATGCAAATAAATACATAAAATACATAGTGTAGGCCGGGCACTGTGGCTCACACCTGTAATCCCAGCACTTTGGGAGCCCGAGGCGGGCAGATCATGAGGTCAGGAGATGGAGACAAGCCTGGCCAACATGGCGAAATCCTGTCTCTACTAAAATACAAAAAATTAGCCAGGCATGGTGGCGCGTGCCTGTAGTCCCAGCTACTTGGGAGGCTAAGGCAAAGGGTTGCTTGAATCCGGGAGGTGGAGGTTGCAGTGAGCTGAGATCATGCCACCACACTCCAGCCTGGTGACAGAGCAAGACTCTGTCTCAAAATAAAACAAACAAAAAAAACCCCTCCAAAAAAACCCCATATATATATGTGTGTGTGTGTGTGTATATGTGTATATATGTGTGTGTGTATATATATGTATATACGTGTGTATATATATGTATATATACATGTGTGTGTATATATAGTATAGCTGATGATATATGTATTGTGGAAAATATAAAGCTTTGGATATCGTAAGTACTCATTAGATATGAACCGACTGACTAGTTTTTTTATGTTAACATGTAGATGTTTATTACTTTTGTTTTTTAACAAATTAATATCTTTACAATATCTGAGTTTTAATTTCTAACAGAGTACACATTAGTAGATATAACCCAAATAAACTGATGGTCTTGGGATCCTTAACAACTTTGAAGAGTGAAAAGAAATCCTTAGAACAAAATGTTTGCGACGCTGCCTTACGGCATTTGGTATGGAAGCTTTTCCACGTGGAACAGCGTAAGTATACAATGGGTCTTCAAAAAGCTCATGAAAAATGCATATTATTTTAAAACTATGCATGGATTTCCTTTTTTTTTTTTTTTTGCACCAAATAAACTTGTACTAACTTGTTGTAGCATGTCTGAACAGGATCTAGGTTGAGGCTGTAAGAAGGGTAAGACATCAGTTTGAAAAGACCCCTCTATCAGAGAAACATGAATCCTGCTAAAATTGAAGCAAGAAGAAACATCAAACTTATGGTGAAGTTTGGGTGGAAGACTGGTGAAATCACCGATGCTTTACAAAAAGTTTATAGGCACGATGCCCAATGAAATCAGCAGTTTGCAAATGGATAACTCATTTTTTAAAATTCTTTTTTATTATTATTATACTTTAAGTTCTAGGGTACATGTGCACAGCGTGCAGGTTTGTTTACATACCGATTGACTAATTTTTTCCCCAGACTCCCCTCCTCTACTTTCTCTCTGTTCCAGTGTCCCCTTTCCAATGGGATTAAGTAACGTGCACAGGGTCTGCTGCAGAGACAGCATGCAGTGGGCCCTGAGTGTGCCGTTTGGAAGGGCTGGGGCATGGAAGAGCCAAGCCCCAAGGTCATGGGACATTTGAACCTAGGACGTCAGAAGATACCAACAGGTGTTTTGATGTGAGTTTTCCTCTGGACCATCACACTGTTGTACTCTTGTGTTTGCGCTCACCCGTGATCAGTAGTCATGGCACTGTGAGGTCAGAACAGTAAACAGCGGCCCGTGGTTCTGTGTGGGGTGAGGGGCTGGCACGCTGGCAGGAGGCGTTTGTGATCCCAGGCAAGTCCTGACTCTGTCTGGCTGGCTGCTGCTGCAGGACCTTCCACCGTGTTTACCTTTGCTCTGCTCCCCAGCGGACGACGTTTGACGTCGCATTTCCAAACAGACCTCTACTTTGACCTCATGCAGCGTGACGGGGAATAGACAACAGAATTGTAAGGCAAACACCTGTTTGTAAATAAGGAGAAACCCAACCACCTGGGTCAAAATGAATGAGCCCAAACCTAAAATAAATCAGAGTAGGGGCAAGAGGGTTGCCTTTATAAAGGAAAAATAAAACTTAGAGCCTGTTTTCCGTAAGCGTGTGCTTTCCGTAGCACCTTCAGCACTGTGATAAATGTAGGGTGTTCTTGTGAGGAGATTTTAAGTATGTGAAAGTTAATTTATTCCTGCAATCTTCCCATATCCAAACCTTAACAGATCAGTTCTCACAAAGTTTAAATCATCACACTATATATGTAATCATTTTTTCACTACTATGATGGCTAAAATTCCTCAACACAGATTGTTTGCTACAAACTGGCATGCGATGTGTTTTAATACTGCTTGCTTTGTGTGTATCAGTAAAGCTTAAAAACGATTAAGATTTGTAACTTTTCCTTTTCCCAAATGTAAAGCTTTCCACAAAAACTACAAAAAAATCCATTAGTTTCTCTACATGGTAGTCAGTCTTTATAAAACAGTCGCCAAGCCTTGCCTCCTGGTGTTCACACCTCTCCCATAGCCCATGTCACCAACTGGAGGCTGCACAAGTGGTAATGTGTAACGTCCAAGGCTGAGTCACAGAAGAGCTGAGCACTCCCCCAACCCTCCCCTGCTTTGAGGAAGCTGGCCGCCATGTTGTGAGAACACTCAAGCAGCCCTTCAGAGCAACCAGCATCAATTTGCCAGCCATGTGAGTTAACCTCCTTGGAAGCAGATTTAAGACTCTGATGGCTGTAGCCCTAGCTGACGGGTTCATTGCAACCTCATGGGAAACTGAGCCAGAACCACCCTAAAAAAACATTCCCCAATTCCCTAACCCTCAGAAGCTGTACAATTGTAAATATTTACTGTTGCTAAAGACATACTAAGTTTGAGGTAATCTGTTACACAGCCATAGATAATTAACATACTCTGTGTACATAAATATCTATAAATGCTTAGGAAGGATCTAGAAAGATGCACGTGGGGAATGTGGTGAACTTGGAAGAGGTGGAATAGTAGCAAAGAAATAATACTTTTGTCTGTATCGCTTTAATTTTTCCTCCAAGTGCATATATGTATGTTTCAATTATATAATTAAAAATAAATTTAGGGATTCACTATAGTAGCAACCCTGGGTAATCCTTGGAGAGGGCCTGAGAGACAAGGACATGTGGATCCCAGTGGCCGGGCTTCCTCCTTGGCTGAGGCTCTCCGCCTTGGTGAGCGCTGGTCACTTTTGCATTTGAGGGTCTGGAGCCGCGACGGGAAAGCACTTGCCGGCGAGGAACCGCCGTGGCCTGTCTGACTCCTCTCCGCAGCTGTGGCCCAATCCGGATTTCAGGAACACGCCAAGGAAGATGTCTAAGTCCAGCTTAGACTTTAAGCGTTACGTAACCAATCGGAGATTGGCTGAGACCCTGGCGCTGCCCGCTGTGGGCAGCGACAAATGTCGCCAATCGTATGGAGAAAACAAAACAGACCTCCACACCTATTGCTGCAGTGCAATCTGGGTCCTGGAATCCTGACTCAGGCATTACTTGAAGTTGATGCCAAAGCGGTTGCCCTTGAAAGTGACAAAACTTTTATTGCACATTTGGAGTCCTTAGGAAAAAATCTGGATGGAAAACTACAAGTGAGTCACTGTGACTTCTTTAAAATAGATCCTAGAAGTGGTGGAGTAATAAAACCACCTGCTATGGCTTCTCAAGGGCTGTTTCAGAATTTGGGAATAGAAGCAGTTCCTTGGACAGCAGGCATCCCTTGAAAAGTAACTGGAATGTTCCCAAGTAGAGGTGAAGAAAGGGCATTTTGGAAACCTGCATATGACTTGTATTCCTGTACTTCTAGATATAAATTTGGACGAATAGAATGAAATATCTTTATTGGTGAAAAAGAATTCCAGAAACTAACAGCAGATACCCGAAATCCAGACTTGTATCATGTATGAAGTGTTATCTGGCACGCAGCTTGTGAGATTAAGGTTCTGCTCATGGAGCCTTGGTCATCATTTGATGTGTACACCCGAAATGGGCGGCTGGAAAACCCAAAGCATAGGGAATTATTAGAACTATTACAACACAATCTGTATCTTATTCGAATGACTCCTTGTGGAAATTTATTTACCAAGAACTTAACACTTATTCACTATAATATATTTTTTCACATGTTAAAGCACTGTTTTGTGAGGCGCAGTGCCAATGTAATAGACCACTTACGTTCACTGACTCCACTTGATGCAATGGATATATTGCCGCAAATAGGAAAAAAGGAAGAAGAGAAAATAACTAACGTGTACCCTCAAAACTTCAAAAAACTTTTTGAAACTATAGAGTGTTCCAAAGATTGTGCTTATAAATGGCTATATGATGAAACCCTGGAAGATATGTAGCACCTACACTGTTGTTTTTGGTGGAGCAGTTTATTTGGAAACTATGACATGAAAACCAAATTTGAAAGCTCACATCCTTTCAGCAGAAGATAACTGTTCTTGTTTTGCACATGCCAGGCAGATCATTTAGTTGATATCATTGGTATATTGGATGAAATAGTGGCTGCTATTTTATTCACAATCGAATAAAATGAAAACTTCAATTAATTGTGGATTTGATCAGATTGAATTCGTTTTGTTTCAGATTCCTATTTAAATATTTCACTTTCACTGTTGCTGATTTTTGCATCTTCTTGAGGAGCAAGAGTCTGTTTATTATTAAGCTTAGAAAGTAAACAAAACCTGATTTACTGATTTGTTTTGCATTTCAGTTGGTTGAAATGTATTGTCAAGTACTGTACAATGAAATTGTTTAAATTTTAATATGATTTAAACTTTTTTAGAAATTAAAATATTTTAAATAAAAATAAATAAATAAATTTGAAGCCAAAGCTTGGAAGCAACGAAGATGTCCTTCAGTAGGTGAATGCATAAATAAACTGTAGTATATCTAGACAGTGGAATATTATTCAGCAGTAAAGAGGAACACACTGTCAAGCCACAAAAAGGGAGAAAACTGAAGTGCATATGACTAAGTGAAAGAAGCTTGAAAAGACTATATACTGTATGATTCTCACTATGACATTCTGGAAAAGGCGAAACTTGGAGCTAGGAAGAGCAGGGGTGCCATGGTTTAGAGGAGAGAGGGATGAGTAGGCAGAGCACAGAGGTTTGAGGGCAGTGAAACTATTCTGCATGCCGCTGTAATGGTGGATGCATAACATTATTAAAACCCGTAGAATGGGCCGGGTGCGGTGGCTCACGCCTGTAATCTCAGCACTTTGGGAGACCGAGGCGGGCAGATTATGAGGTCAAGAGATCGACACCATCCTGGCTAACACGGTGAAACCCCGTCTCTACTAAAAATACAAAAAAATTAGCCGGGCGAGGTGGCGGGTGCCTGTAGTCCCAGCTGCTTGGAAGGCTGAGGCAGGAGAATGGCGTGAACCCGGGAGGCAGAGCCTGCAGTGAGCCGAGTTGGTGCTACTGCACTCCAGCCCGGGCGACAGAGCAAGACTCCGTCTCAAAAAAAAAAAAAAGAAAAGAAAAACCCTGTAGAATGTGCAACACCAAGACTAAGCCTTAATGTAAACGATGGACTTTAGTTTAAAATAATGTATCCAGCTAGAAGAGCACATTTTAATGTTCCCAACACAAAGAAATGATGAATGTTTTAGGTGATGGACAGCTTAATTACCCTGATTTGATCACTACACATTGTATACATGAATTGAAATATCACACTGTACCGCATAAATATGTACAATTGTGTTTCAACTAAAAATAGTAATAAGGCTAGCCACAATGGTTCATCCCTGTAGTCCTAGCACTTCGGGAGGCTGAGGCAAGAGGACTGCCTTGAGGCCAAGAGTTCAAGACCAGTCTGACCAATATAGTGAGACCCTCGTCTCTATTAAAAAAAATTTTAAGCAAAAAGTTAATTAAATTTAAAAATATATGATACAAAAGAATGTATCAATGTCTCATCACCTGAAACAAATACATTACATTCATGTTCATTGTTAACAGAGCAAACAATGAGCTTGGGTTGCCAAGGGGTGTATGGGAAAGCTGAACCTTCCGCTCAGTTTGTCTGTTAACCTAAAACTGCTCCAAAAATAAAACATATTAATTATTTTAAAAATAAAATAAAATTATAAGATGACTAAAGACAAACAGACAAACATAGATATCACATCTAATTTGCCATTCAGGGCTTGCTGGAATAGCAACTTTTCTGAGCAAGGTGGGAAGGCTGATTCATTTGTCACCCTTATTTCTGCCCCCACCTTTTTTTTTTTTTCAGCCAGCAGATGGGATAAAATTTTAAAAACCTTGACTTTGGAATAAAGAACATTCTAAAACCTGGGTCCCTTACAAGCATGTATTGTTAGAAACAGGCCCCAAAAAGCCAAACACAAGTTGAGAATGGGCTCCCATGATGTGCTGAGAGGCTCTGGGGAGCCAACAGATCTGGAAGAACTCAGCCATGAACCTCACTGCATGGATCTAGGCCACAAGAGAGGCAGCTCGCACTGGAGCCACTGCCCCTGGCCTGGCAAGTCAACTCCTTCGCCCAGAGGCCTAGTGCGCCCAGACAGCTCCTGGGACCCACACATGCCCACTTTCTGGGTCAGGTTCTTAACACGAGGGGGTGAGCAGAGAGATGAACAGGACTGTCCAGGGTCTGGGGAAGGGGGGCAGACTGGAGAGGCGCTGGGTGGCACCAGGCTGGGCAGTGATGAAGGCTGAGTCTGGTCCCGGGAGACGGCTTCCCCACTGTGGTCCACGGTGGCACCCACATGTGATCTGTCTGGGGAGGAAGCCACACACACCAGGAGCAGTGCCTCTCACTCACTGAACAAGCATCACTCCAGGCCAAGCTCAGTGCTGGGGAGACACAGGTGAACAAGCCTGGGTTCCAGGCTTCTTCCAATGGGGTTCAGATTGTGTCAGAATAAGCAGCCACACTAGGGTGTAAGTAGCATCCCATGGCGACAATTGCTGTGAAAAAACCAAAGCAAGGGAAGGAGACCAGGAGGAGAGGCCCGCGGGAGGGGCCGGGTAGGATGGGGGTCAGGAAAGGCTTGCGGGGCTGCAAATGGGCGGTTGGCTAACGTGCCTTCCAGGGACTCCAATCTCCCCAGAAAAGCACCAGGTCCTCCCTGAGGGCTACAGTGCATCCAAAAAGCCCAGGGTCAGCCAGGTCTCGGTGCACAGAATGCTTCATGGGGACCAAGGCTTTAGTCAGTGGATGAAATGGCCTGCCCGTCTGTGCCATTCTCAGTGCCTTCCTAAGAAAGAAAAATCAAAGCTTGCTGCCCAGCTTGCCCCATTCAAAAAAACAATCCTATTCAGGAAGACTTTGTGTTGAGGGAAAATGTCCACAGTGACTCCTCTCGTGCCCATTGAGAAGGAGGTGCAGGGATGGAAATGACTCATGGGAAGCTGCTTTGTGAACCAGCAGACCTAGTGGTTCGATGATGGATGCCCACAGCACCCTCCACCACCGTCCACTTGACCACAGGACAGTCAGCGGCACATGAGTCCTTCCAAGGGCCCTTGCCAGTGTGACCTCCTCCTTCCCTTCCCTTCCCCTCCTGGCTTGCGGCAGGCTTTGATTTGCTCCAAATCCAATGGTTGCATTCATCAGAGATCACAGATTCTAAAGTGTGCAGCCTCGCCCATGAGGCTACAATTCCAGAGGTCACCTGACAGAGCCAGAAATGCACGTGCCGCTTGCACAGAGAAACAAATTATGTCCTGAGAGTTGCCTGGATCCTGGGGAGGTGGAAAGCTGTCCTCAAACAGGACGTGCGTTCAGTAGAAGAGGCAGCTGGCACCTCACCCGGAACTCGCAGCGAGGTGGGCTTCTCACCCTTCCTGCCGCGCTGCCCGGCTGATACCACCCCTTTGGCCACGCCTGTCTTGGGCCTTTATTAAAAGGGAAGGGTGAATTAAATAAAACAATGATGTGGAAGAAATTCAGGGGAAATGATATTATTACGAAATGAAAATAAGGCCAGACATGGTGGCTCTCAGCACTTTGGGAGGCTGAGGTGGGAGGATCACTTGATGCCTGGAGTTCGAGACCAGCCTGGGCAACACAGTGAGACCCTGTTATAAGTTAATATAGATTATAAATATAATATATATTTATAAGTTAATTATATTTTGTAAGTTAATATATATTAACTTATATAGTTATATATAAACATATAGTTAATATATTATATATTATATAATATATATAAAACATAGTCAATGTATATAACTATATAAGTGTATATATTATCACTATGTTAATTAATAGGTATTGATATTAATATCTAAATATATAATTAATAGATATTAATTAGCTGGAGGTGTTAGTGTGCACATGTCGTCCTAGCTACTTGGGCGACTGAAGTAGGAGGATCACTTGAGCCCAGGAGTTTGAGGCTGCAATGAGCTATTATCACACCACGGCACACTAGCTTGGGCAACAGAGCAAGACCCTATCTCAAAAAAAAAAAAAAGAGAAGAAGGAAGAGAAAGAAGAAATAAAGAAATGAAAATAATAGTATTTTAAGCCAGGAGAATGAAGGAAGAAAAGGGCAAAATATCAGTATGAAACACCCTGCTATTGTGGAGGTGGTACAAAAGTACCAGAGTTAATTATAAAAAAGTTGAGCAATGACCACATATACAAGACCTCCATTGCCAGAGAATTACAAAGGTGATAACATTCTCAATTATGGCATAAATATTCCATCTCTGGGTCTTGCATCTTATTCATGGTGTTCATTTCTTGCAGTGCTTTGTAATTCTTTGTGTGTGAACTGATTTTTGTGAGTTTTCTATGGGAGTCCTGTGAGTTCTGGGTGGTAAAAATGTGGCTGCGGAATAAAACAGTACAAGACTTCCTGTTGCCAGAGTCTCTGGGGATTTCAATGGTCATGGGTCCAGTTGTGTGTTCATTTTTCAGATTTTAGTTCTTGCACCATGCAGGGAGTTAGATTCAGATCCCAACCCCATAGCTCCTAGCCACCTTCAGCTTTTGCTATTGAAGACACATTGGATCGGTGTAATCCTGGTAAGTGAAAAGCTTGGGAGGCAGCTAATATTTCTATATTTCTCTCATTATTTATGATACAAATAGAATTGCATTTTTTATTTTAGACTTGTTCACTATTTTGTATAAAATAAGGGCAAAATGCAATAAGATATTCAAACAATTGTGAAATCATCATTTTACTATTGTGAAACAAAGGTGGCAGTTCAGCCAAAACTGAACTATTGACTGACAGGCAGGCCTCTGCACGTGGTGTGATAGTTTATGCATGAAAATAGACAACTTGTAGTAAATCAGGTTTGGGATAAAAGAGACAAAAAGCTAAAGGTGATAAATAAGTTAAAATCAGAAAAATAGATGAAATGAAGGATTACAAATTAAACACTAAGAAGTTAAAAGTAAAATAATCCCTCACCAAAAAATACAGTTAATTAATTGTCTTTTTAATTAATTAAGTGACCTGCATGGCCAGCCTCCTGTCTCCAGGACCTGAAAGGACTATAAACTGTTTCTGAGCCTCTCCTGCGTCCCCTCTTGAGGTTGCACCTGATTGGCCATCACCTAAAAGAACGCAGAACAGTATGGGATAAAGGTGGCATTCAAAATTGGTCAGGAAAATATGAATCATTTAATAGATACCACAGGTAAAACTAGTTGGCTATGAGGTGGGAAGAATCTCTCTGACTTCTAATTCTCAAAATAAATTCCAGGTAGATTGAAAAACGTAATACAGCTGGGCACGGTGGCTCACGCCTGTAATCCCAGCACTTTGGGAGGCTGAGGCAGGGAGATCATCTGAGGTCAGGAGTTCAAGACCAGCCTGGGCAACACAGTGAAACCCCATCTCTACTAAAAGTACAAAAATTACCCAGGCATGATGGCACACTCCTGTAATCCCAGCTACTCAGGAGGCTGAGACACAAGAATAACTTGAACCTGAGAGGCAGAGGTTACCGAGTGGAGATCGTACCACTGCACTCCAGCCTGGGTGACAGAGTGAGACTTTGTCTCAAAAAAAAAAAAAAAAAGTAATACAAAAATCGAAACCCAAGGGGACTCTAAGAAAGTATAAGCGAGAAAAAAAAAAAAAAGAAAACCTTCACTGGGCAAGACCTGACTTAAGCAAGAAACAAAATCAAAAGGCCAACATGAATGTACCTGCAAAGCATAAACAGTAATTCACCTGCTTAAAAATCCAACATTTCTTCACGGCAAAAATTATAATGAGCAACGCCAAAAGAAACCACAGAAGAATCAATATTCCCACCATCTTTGACAAAAGGCTCACTCTTTGGTGGGCAATAAAATAATATCTATCAATGTTTTCAAAGAAATAGTTTTGACCCAATAAGTCTGCTTCTAGAACTTGATCTCACACTTTTGTGTGTACATATGTATTTCACTGAAGCACTGTTAGTAACAGGAAAACAGCAGAAACACTGTACATGCTCTGTGAAGAGGGCACAGGTTCAATATATGACGGGACATCCATAATTTATGTCAGAGGGGCCAAAGGAAAACTTCCCCTGTGCCCTCTGAATGCTGGCTGAAAATCAACTGACAAAAGATAGATTAAAGCCAGGTGTCATGTCTCATGCCTATAGTCCCAGCTACTCAAAAGACTGAGGCAGAAGGATCACTTGAACCCCGGAGTTCAAGGCTGCAGTGAGCTATGCTTATACCCTCTACTCCAGCCTGGGCAACAGAGCAAGATCCCTGTCTCTTAAAAAAGAAAAAAAGGGCCGGGCGCGGTGGCTCAAGCCTGTAATCCCAGCACTTTGGGAGGCCGAGACGGGTGGATCACGAGGTCAGGAGATCGAGACCATCCTGGCTAACACGGTGAAACCCCGTCTCTACTAAGAAATACAAAAAACTAGCCGGGCGAGGTGGCGGGCGCCTGTAGTCCCAGCTACTCGGGAGGCTGAGGCCGGAGAATGGCGTGAACCAGGGAGGCGGAGCTTGCAGTGAGCTGAGATCCGGCCACTGCACTCCAGCCTGGGCGACAGAGCGAGACTCCGTCTCAAAAAAAAAAAAAAAAAGAAAAAAAAAGAAAAAAAGGCAGATTAACAGGAGAAGAGTCATATAAATTTATTAGTGTGTGATTCTCCCACCATGCAATGGGGTACAGATGGTTAAATACCCTTTCTTTTAGGGAAAGGGAGGTGAGGAAGCATGGATGATGTTAGGAGGGTAGTAAAGGAGTTTTAGGATGATTCAATGAACTTGAAGAGCATACAATGGCCTGGGGACAAAGTCTGATGGGGCCGCAGAGCAGGCATGTCCAGGTGTGTTGACAGACCACAGTCCTCTTCCTGCGACATGAATTCAGTTAATGGGAACTCAGGGAAGGGAGTCGAGTAGCTATTCTTGTGTGGATATGAAGCAATCCCCAAGATACAGAGTTAAGAAAAAATCAGGGAGGCCCAGAACTGTGTGAATACCAAGCTTTTATTAGTGCAATAAAAGGGGAGGAATGTGCTTGTTATGTACATAGAGGACTTTTTTTTTTTTTTTTTTTTTGAGACAGGGTCCCACTCTGTTGCACAGGCCGGAATGCCGTGGCACCATCATAGCTCACTGCATCCTTGAGCTTCTGGCCTCAAGGGATTCTCCCACCTCCCGAGTAGCTCAGACTACATGCGTGCGCCACCACATCTGGTTAATTTTTCAATTTTCTATACAGACTGGGTCTCTCGATGTTGCCCATGCTAGTCCTGAACTTCTGGGCCCAAGGGATCCTCCGGCCTCAGTCTCCCAAAGTGCTAGGATTACAGACATGAGCCACCATGCCTGTCCACATAGAGGACTTCTAACAGGCAACACAAGAAGCCAGTAACAGTGTTGCCTCTGGAGACAGAGATTAGGAGAGCAGAGGTCTTGCTTGCTTTTCATTGTATATGCTTTTCATCTCTTTCCATTTTCGTCATGTGCTTTTATTACTTTTTCAATTAAAAGCAGTTAATACTAAATCAGGGAAAACAAGTTGGAAGCAAGACATTTTTACCTTAAAGGAATATAAAGAAAATTAAACTAGAAAGAGAAAATGGAAAACAAAACAGCAAGCGTTCAAGCATTTTTTATATATATATATATACACACACACACACACACACACATACATACATATATGAATAGTGTGGAGATAAAGGGCTGTAAAACCGAATCAAGCATGGCTAAAACAGGAAAAATAACAGGGGAATAAGGAAGGCAGAAGGCAAAACATAGCAGGGGGAGGCAGACAGAGCCGAGTCCTCTGAGGAGGGCGTAGGTTGGACACCGGGTGCCCATGGGTTCCCCCCAAGGGATGCCTGAAGCTGAGTCACATGGGGGTGGCGGAGGCTCAGAGGCAGAAAAGGAGGACAGAGAGAATACAGGCTGAAGGGGGAAACCACTGTGTGGCGGGTGCAAAGGCTCACCCAGGCCAACTCTCCATGGCCCCGTGGCTGTGGTTTGGAGAACGATGGCTGGCGTGGAAGCAGATGTTAAGTCCTGGGTCTTAGAGCACCTGTTCCCATGGACATGCGAGAGCAGGCTTGGGACAGGCTGTTGAGAGAGCAGGCAGCACGCAGACCAGCAGCTCTGAACCGACATCTGCTGCCACACTGTGCAAGACTTGGTTTCATCAATGACCCCATATGACAAAAAGAAGCAGTGGTTCCCATGGTTTCCTGGAACTCAGGTCCTCTCCTCTCTCCAGTCACAGAGAGCCTCGTGTAGACTCTTCATAGGGTGGAACCCTAAGAAGGAGACACTGGGTCTCGGGTAAATGGAACAATAAAGGAGATGTTGTATTTGGAACCTAATGTGGAGGAATGGGCCACATAAATAACTGAATAGAGGCCGGGTGTGGTGGCTCATGCCTGTAATTCCAGCACTTTGGGAGGCCAAGGCAGGAGGATTGCTTGAGGCTGGAATTTCAAGACCAGCCTGGGCAACATAAAGAGATTCCATCTCTACAAAAAATAAGAATTAGCTGGGCATGTGGTGGTGCACCCAGCTACTCAGGAGGCTGAGGTGGGAGGATTGCTTGAGCCCAGGAGGTCAAGGCTGCAGTGAGCTATGATTGCACCACTGCACTCAGCCTGGAGGACAGAGCAAGACTCTGACTCTTTAAGAAAAAAAAAAAAAAAGTGAGAGTTTCACCAGGAATGGGGGAAGTTGTTGCTTCTTTTTCTTTTTCTTTTTTCTTTTTTGAGATGGAGTGTCGCTCTGTCTCCCAGGCTGGAGTGCTGTGGTGTGATCTCGGCTCACTGCAAGCTCCGCCTCCCAGGTTCAAGCAATTCTCCTGCCTCAGCTTCCTGAGTAGCTAGGACTACAGGCACCATCACGCCCGGCTAATTTTTTGAATTTTTAGTAGAGATGGGATTTCACCATCTTGGCCAGGCTGGTCTCGAACTCCGGACCCCAAGCAGTCCGCCTGCCTTGGCCTCCCAAAGTGCTGGGATTACAGGCTTGAGCCACCACCTCCAGCCGGGATGAAGGAAGCTTAAACTCCAAAGCTAGAGTCCCTTTGGGTCTTCCATTCTGGTCTCTTTTGTCCCAAAGTTGAGGGAAAGGGTGGGCAGGGAGGAGAGGGAAGGAAGAAGATTGGGAAGGCCTTGAGCTCCCCCTTCAGGTCAAAGTCTGTGCAGACTTTAGCAATGACAGCAGGCTAGGAGAGCAGTTTTCGGTGAGTGGCTGGTGGGCCCCCAGGTCTCCTAGAGCCTTTGGGGAAAGGGAGTTGGGTTGTGAGGTTGCAACTATTTTCGTAACAATGTTCAGACATTATTTGCCTTTTTAACTTTGTGGACACTTGCACTGATACTGCAAAAGCAATGATGGGTAAAACCTTGCCAATATCACTTAAAAATATCCTAGATAAACCAATAAAAAGACTTAATTTTATTAACTCTCAACTCTTGAGTGCATGTCTTTTTAATATTCAGTGACGAAATAGGAAGTATTTTGTCACTTCTACTACCAATGTATGACGGTTGCCTTGAAGAAAAGCTCTTGGATGATTGAGTTTTGAATTGAACTGGCTGCTTTTATAGTGAAACACTATTTTTTACTTAAAAGAACAATGGATAAACTATAATTATTCAGACTTGGGCATCTGGTAGACATTTTCTTGAAAATGTCCCATGTGAGCCTCTGACTACAATGAAGCACAGTGAAAACAACTGAAATAATGCATTGCTGATGCTAAAATCTGAACTTTGAAGGAACAATGATAATTTTGAAATACTTGTATGCACCATGAGCTTGGCAGCTACCTGGTATTTAAAGACTTTTATGGTGAGCTTAGCATTGAAACAAATGTGATTGTTGTTATTGGATAAGAAAAGCTGTCAACATTTGGAAGACCTGCATTTTTCAGTGAACCATATTTTCCAAGTGATCAACGTATAATGTTACACAACCGTGCATTGGTAAAAGATCCATGTAAAGTACAAGATAAACCGACTGTAATGTAACATAGTGTGGACAGTTTGATGATAAGGTTTCAGATTCCACATTGTAACTACCTTAAAGACATCCAGTTTAGTCTTGGTGTCATATCAAAGAAGAATGTCTACAGTCTTCTGAAAAAGGCCGTTAAAGACACTCCTTCCTTTTCCAGCTGTATATCTATCCGAGGCGGATTTTCTTCATATACTTCAAGCAGAACACATATCAAAACTTGTTGAATGCAGAAGTAGGTATGAGGATCCAACTGTTTTTTTAAAAGCCAATCATTAAAAAGATTTGCAAAAAAGCCAGGCGGGCATGGTGGCATGTGCCTGTAGTCCCAGCTACTCAACAGACTAAGTGGGTGGGAGGATTCCTTGTGCTCAGCAGGCTAAGATGGCACTTGTTGAATAGCCACTGGATTCCAGCTTGGGCAACATAGTAAGAACCTGTCTCTAATAACAAAAAGAAAGAGAGAAAAAATGAAGGAGAGAGAGAGAGAAGAGAGAGAGAGGAAGGAAGGAAGGAAAGAAGGAAGGAAGGAAAGAAGGAAGGAAGGAAGGAGGGAAGGAAGGAAGGAAGGAAGGGAGGGAGGGACGGAAGGAGGGAGGGAGATCCAAAAACCAAAAACGTGAATACACTGGCCTGAGGTTCTAGTAGGTCTATCTGGCAGGTGCACGTGGTTTTTAACTGTTCCCAGGTTATGTTGGTGGGTCCCTTTGGCCCTGTCTCTCAAGCCCCACTGAAGGGAAGCCACAAACTGACCCTCTGAGTGGATTCTGGCATGGGAACCAGAGATCTCTTAGCTAAGGATCCTTTCTCCCATTTAGAAGCTTTCTCTGAACCTGAGTGGTTTAGGGGTGGCGGGTAGAGTGAAGGTATATTCAGTTTGGAGATGCCAGTCAAGAATGTGACACACTTTTAACTCTACCAAGAGGATTCCAGGGTGGGGAGTACAAAGTGGGACAGATACTAGGTAGCATTTGAGCCTAATCTTGAGGAACGTGTCCTATTTGGCCAGGCAATGTAATAATCACAGGTCTGAGATATTACTCGGCACACTGACATCATCAGGGTGAAACCATGTCCATTCTTCTCTTCTTTGGCCTACTCGTACTCCCATTTCTACTTTTCTTCTGTAAACCAGAAAGTATTTGAGACAGGCCTCTATCAAGTTAGAGGTTTATTTTGCCAAGGTTAAGGACCATGGCCAGTGACACAGCCTCAGGAGGTCCTGAGAACGTGTGCCCAAGGTGGCTGGGTTACAGCTTGGTTTTATACCTTTTAGGGAGACAGAAGTTCCCAGGGAAATACGTAAATTAATACACGTAAGGTATACATTGGGTCTGCCCAGAAAGGCAGGACATCTCGAAGCAGGGGCTTCCAGGTCATAGGTGGATTCAAAGATTTCCTGACTGGCAATTGGTTGAAAGAGTTAAGCTGGAGCTTAAGCCAAGGTTCTTGTCATGTAGATGAAGCCTCCAAATAGCAGGCTTCAGAGAGAACAGGTGGTGAATGTCTCTCGTCTGACCTTAAGAGGTGTCAGCCTCTCCAGAAAAGGCCTAATAAGGGAAGAAGATTATAGAATGCAAATTTCCCCCACAAGAGACAGGTTTTCAGGGCCGTTTCAAAATATGTCAAGGAAATATATTTTGGGATAAAATACTGCCATTTCTTTCAGGGCCTGCTATCCGCAATGTAATTCCATACCAGAGTCAGGTGGAAATGTGGTAGGTTATTGCTACAAAGAGTTTGTTTTTTCAGTCTTAAGGTCTCTGAGTCAATGTTAATGTTGGTCAGTCGTGTCTGAACTCCAAAGGGAAGACAGTAGAAGGAGGCAAGTCTGACTCCCCCTTCCCATCATGGGCTGATGTAGTTTTTCAGGTATTTTTTGGAATCCCTCTTGGCCAAGAGAGGGATCCATTCAGTTGGTTGGGGGCGCTTAGAGTTTTATTTTTGTTTTACACTTCTCATAACCAAGTATGACTCCCAAGACTCTCGGGGCATGCCGTAGAGCAATGCTGTTACCAGGAATTTGTCAGGAAATACTCTGCATGATTGGAGGCTGAGAGTAAAGGCTTAGAATTTGGTGTTGTTTGCACAAACCTCCCATGAAAAGACCGTGCACACTGGAGCAGGACAGTTGCAATTTTGGCTTCCCTCTCTCCTGACTCTGGGATCTTGAGTAAATTACTCCAAGTCCTTAAGCCTCTGTTTCCACATCTGGAAACTGAACATAGTAACACCAACCTCTCAGAGTTGCTGGGACAATTAATCAGGAACATATGTGGAAGCACAGTGCCAGGGACAAGGCATTCATGTGATAAATACTGATGTCTTTCCTTCCTTTCCTCCTCCTTTTCTTCCTCCCTGCAGAGACACTCAAACTGGGATTCTGGTCACGGCCAGGTGACTGCCATGAGGACAGAGCCATCTGGCGTTAGTTCCTGGATGAAGGTAGGAGGCTAATTAAGCTAGAAAACATTGCGTACCCTGTAAATGGCCATCTTAATCATTTTCTGCTAGTGGTGAGTCAGCAAGAACACAGGTGTTACTCTCAGAATTTGTAGAATAACCAGACTATCTTAAGTCCCATTAAAGTACATTCTGGGAGCCTGTTTACCTGTTTGGGGGCACATTGAGTTCTAGCTGTTTTTGCTGTAATAGGCAGAAGGCACCCCATGAATGTATGTATGCTTGATAGGTTACTTACCTTGGGACTTCATGAAGGCAACAAAGAGAGTCGTCGAAACTGGCTGAGATTCCTCCAAACAGGCCAATTACTTACAATTGTCTGTACAGATAACTTGGAAACAATACAAAAATACTAGAAATAATTTCCTAGGGATTCTGGTTTTAATGTTCAGTTTCTTTCCTTTTCTTTTCTTTTCTTTTTTTTCCAAGAGACAGGATTTCACCCAGGCTGGAGTGCAATGACAGGATAATAGCTCACTGCAGCCTCAAACTTCTGGGGCTCAAGTGATCCTCCCAAGTAGCTGGAACTACGGGTGAAGTCACCTCACCAGTTTTCTTTCTCTTTCCACCTCACCCTCTTCTGCTCCCATGTTCCTCCCTCTGCTTCTCTATCCCTGTCTTCTCTTCTTGCTCCCCAGCCCCATATTCATGGCCCTGAGGTAGAGTCAGAGACTTTACCCTATATCCAGCCATTTCCATTTTCTGGATTCTGTGCTCTGTGGAACTGTTAGTGGGCTGGAAGTAGAGGAAAGGGTTTATCTGTCTCACTTTCTGGCAGGAACAAGAACTTCCTGATTTAGAGTAAGAACTGAACATAAAAACCCATTCTGGTGGAAACAGATCATCATGGCATTTCCTGTTTAAAATCATCTAAAAAAAATCCTCTATCCCCACTTTCTGCAGAGCTTCCAAGGGGATGACTACTTAACCATTTCATATCCAAAACAGCTAGTACTACATAGCACCAAGAGAAGTAGAAATATCTTGTCTTTCTTTCTATTATACATAATCATAATATGTATTTTTTTGGTTTGCATGGCTCCATAATATAAGAGACAGTAGCTGGTCTTCACTAGTAATAGCCAAAAGTGAGAGAAAGAAAAAGCATTACCCTTTGAAAAGAAGAATCAGTTAATGGGAGCAAGTTCAAAACTGAGTGTACATGCTCCTCCTCAAAAGTGAAGTGAGTAGGAGTGAAGCATAGAGAGGGTAGGTAGAAAAGCATAAGCTGCCTCTTCTTTAATTTTTTAAAAATTATTTTTCAAGATTGTAAACATGCATAACATAAAATTAACTATTATGTAACCGTTTTCAGTGTGCCGTTCAGTGGCATTATGTACATTCACATTACTATGTAACTATAACCACCATCCATCTCTAGAAAATTTTTCACCTTTAAAACTGCACTTCCTGATGTTATACACTGGGCCAGACAGGATGGCTCACACCTGCCTGTAATTGTAGCACTTTGGGAAGCCAAGGCAGGATGATCACTTGAGGCCAGGAGTTTGAGAATAGACTGGGCAACATACTGAGATGCTATCTCTGCAAAAAAAAAAAAAAAAAGATAAACACTGTAGTTTGAATTTATAACAGCTTAACTTCAAGAGCATACAAATGTTCTGCTTCTATGCAGCTCTGTTCCTAACCCCTTTCAGTTATTGATATCACAAAATGGTATCTTTGTGCATCCTGTCACCACAAATATAAACTAATAAGTTTTTAAATACATTACTCTCTTGAATCATGTAGAAAATAAAAAGTGGAAGTAACAAACCAAAGTTGCAATAATACTATTTTATAATTGTTTATATATTTACTTTTGCCAGAGGTCTTCATTTTTCACATAGCTTTGAGTTACTGTTTAGTGCCCTTTCATTTCAACCTAAAGAACTCCCTTCTTGCAGGGCAGGTGCTACAGTTTGAATGTTTGACTCCTCCAAATCTCTTGTTGAAATTTGATCCCTGGTGTGGTGGTGCTGGGAAGTGAGGCCTAATGGGAAGTGTTTGGGTTATGGAGGCAGACACTTCATGAATAGATTAATACCTACACAGTCACAGGGAGGGTGAGTTCTCACTCTATTAGTTCCCATGAGAGTTGGTTGTTAAAAAGAGCCTGGCATCTCCCTGCTACCTCTCTTGCTTTCTCTCTCACCACGTGATCTTTGCACATGCCAGCTCCCCTTCACCTTCTGCCATGAGTGGAAGCAGCCTGATCCTTCATTAGATGCCCAATCTTGAACTTTTTCAGACATGAGAATTCTAAGCCAAATAAACTTCTTTTTTCATTAAAAAAAATTACCTAGCAACAGGTATTCTTTATAGAAACACATGACAGACCAAGACAGCAGGTCTAGTAGTAACAAACTCCCTCAACTTTTGTTTATCTGGGAATGTCTTAATTTCTTCCTCATTTTTAAAGGATAGTTTTGCTGGATATAACATTCTTGGTCAACAGTTTCGTTTTGTTTGTTTTTTCCTCCTTCAGCACTCTGAATGTATCAACTCACTGCCTTCTGGCCTCTCCAAGGTTTCTGCCGAGAAATCTGCTTACCTTACCAGGGATTCATTGTATGGGATGAGTCATTTCTTTCTTGTTGCTTTCAAGATTCTTTCTTTGTCTTGACAATTTGAGTATAATGTGTCTGGTGTGGGTCTTTTGAGATCATTGAGCTTCTTGAATTTATGTTCATGTTCATATTTGTGTTCATGTCTTTATCATATTTTAGAAGTTTTAACCACGATTTATTAAAATAATCTCCTTGCCCCTTTTTCTTTGTCTTCTCCTTCTGGAACCTCAACAATGTATATGTTGGTTTACTTCATGATGTGCCACAGGTTCCTAAGGCTCTGTTCACTCTTCTGTAATCTTTTTGGCCTTCAAGTCCTCAGAGTCAAGAATTTCAATTATTCTATCTGCATGTTTGCTTATTCTTTCTTTCGCCGGCTCAAATCTGTTTTTGAGTCCTCTGTGAAAATTTCATTTCAGTTATTGTACTTTTTAGCTCCTTTAGTTCCTTTTCATGTTTTCTATCTCTTTATTGATATTTCCATTTTGTTCATACATTTTCTTGATTTTTGTCTACATCTTTAAGCTCTTTGAGCATCTTTAAGACAATTGTTTTAAACTCTTTGTATAGTAAGTCTACCATCTAGTCTTTCTCACGGATGGTTTCCATTGACTTTTTAAAATCTTACACTTTTCTGTTTGTATGCTTTGTGATTTTTTGCTGAAAACTGGACATTTGAATCTTATAATATATAACTCTGTAACTCTCTGCCTTGGTAGGGTGTCTGTCTGCCAAAGTTCAGCCTTAAGTGTAAACTTAAGGTCTTCTCAGATCTTTTTTTGAGCCTGCACCTTTCCCTGGGCATGTGTGATGACTTTCCAAATGCCTCTGTATATGTTGTTGTTGTTGATATCCTAGTTCTTAAATATTTTATTACAAAAGGGGAATAAAGGAAAAATAAAGAAGAAAAAAAGAGCAGGCTCCAAAAACAGGTGCTGGCCCTTTAATTCCCCTGGAAGTTGCTTCAGCCAGAGAGATGAAGATTGTAAAAGTGCAAATGATGGTTGCAGCAATGCTGCTCACCTCTGTGTCTACACTTCCATAACAAGAAGCAGCAATTAGCAATCACAGCAAAGATCCCCATTATTTGGAGGATTGGGTCCTTACACCCACCGCGGCTCCTTCAAGCTTTTTGCAAGCTGCCTCAGGCACACATGCATAGCTGTTTGCCTGGCTGGTGGGTGACAGCTGCTACTGTGTTGATAGCTAAAATTAACCAAAATCAACCACAATTTACCGCCCAAGTCTTCCCCTGGATGTTGCAAGCCTTCAGTAGACACCAAAGTTCCAAAATAGTTACATTTGAGAGATCCTACCAGTGCAATTGTTGTCTAAATGGGGAGACAGATTCCTGGTGCTTCTATACTGCCATCTTCTTGAATGTCAAACATCAGAGTGCTTCTTAGTGCAGGGTTTGGATGTCTATGGCTGAAAAGCCAATGCCTTTATATTCTAGAAGAATGACACTGCCCAGGCTGGGCACAGTGGCTTACGCCTGTAATCCCAGCACTTCAAGAGGCTGAGGCAGGCAGCTCACGAGGTCAGGAGTTCAAGACCAGCCTGGCCAACATGGCGAAACCCCGTCTCTACTAAAAATACAAAAATTAGCCAGTCATGGTAGTGCACACCTGTAACCCCAACTACTGGGGAGGCTGAGACAGGAGAATCACTTGAACCCAGGAGGTGGAGGTTGCAGTGAGCCAAGATTGTGCCACTGTACTCCAGCCTGGGTGACAGAGCAAGACTCTGTTTAAAAAAAAAAAAAAATGACGCTGCCCAAACCAAACCAGGAGGAGGAATTCAATTTAGGTTCTCACTCAAGGAGGTTATGTACTATTACAATGAGCTGTTATTAGGTTACAGATGAGGAAACTGAGGGTTAAAATAGTTAATAACTTACCTATTAAGTGTTCCTTAACTGCCAAATGTCAGGTCCTACTAATTCTAATATCTATGATCTCAACTAGTACTGTGCTCTTTTGTCATGGGATGGTTTCCTGGGGGTGGCAGGATGCAGGGAAGACTCGAGGACAGTATGTCATGACTATTAGCTGACCTAGGTAAGAAGCTTGTGCTCCCAGTAGTTGGGTGCTCTGAGGATAGGATATTAATTTGGCAGTGCATTCAGACTCAAACGGAGAGCCCATCCTCAGCTCTCAATTTGGGTGGTGGAAGGGGACTCTATGTTATCTCTGCAGCTTCTCACTCCAGTAACATAGTTACTCTTGGGACCAGCGATGGAGGTGAATGTTGTCCTGATGAATACCAGGTCTGTCTCACAGTGGTCATGCCCATGAGACCTTTACTACCTCACTCTGCTCATCCTTCCACTGCCATCCCCCTTCCCAATCTTCCTCTGCAGTGACTCCTCCCAAATCTTTCTTACACTGTAATTAAAGCCCTCTTTGTTCTCAAGGTTTATCCCAACTTCCTCCCTGAAAGTCTACTCGATCTTCTGGCTCTCCCTGAGTGCATTGACTCCCTTGCAGCCCTCTGGAGCAAGTCCTGCTAATTCTTCCACATTTATTTCCAAGTCCCACAAGCTCAGAGGAACGATTGGCTTTCTTTCCCTTTCCATTGCCCCATTCAAACCATTATTTACCTTCCTTTATGCAATTGCTCTCCTCACTTTAGGTACATACTATTTGGCTACACCTACCCTCTTGTGAGCTGCTATATGCCTCCATGGATCATTGTACACATGGGGCTCTGAAGCAAGAAGTGATGAAGTGAAGTAGGGGTCTGTGATGGACAGCATAGAATGCATTAATGGAAATACAAGGGCTGGGCACGTTGGCTTACACCTGTAAACCCAGCACTTTGGGAGGCTGAGGCAGTAGGATCACTTGAGCCCAGGAGTTCAAGACCAGCCTGGGCAACATAGTTCAAGACCAGCCTGGGCAACCCTGTTTCTACAAAAAATAAGAAAATGACCTGGGCATGGTGCCATGCACCTGTAGTCCCAGCTACTTGGAAGGCTGAGGTGGGAGGATCACTTGAGCCCAGGAATTCAAGGCTTCAGTGAAATCCAGCCTGGGCTGGATCACATCACTGCAATCCAGCCTGGGCAACAGAGAGGGAGCCTCCAAACACACACACACACACACACACACACACACACACACCCCACAAAGTGTCAAAGGCTGTCTTTAAATGTAATGTTGCCATTCTGCTGAAGCCAAGATAGCATGAAAAGAAGATTTATCACATGGAAAAGTTCCTACAGAATCATCGAAATTTGTCACTAAAATTTTAATCTATCATCTATATTCAATACAAATCTTAGAATAGGGATGCTCATAACTTTAACAGAATATGAACTATGTTTGGAGACATTGAGACTAAGAGAGATTAAGCTTATCCAAGACCGTTCCATGACCCAGAATTTACTGAACATATACACTGTAGAAAACTATTGAAGGAGATTGATGCTGTCTGACTTTTAAGTCGTCTTCCAACTTTAATGGTGACCTCAATGTGGAAGAAGCACACCTGGGAACCCTTCCTCATAACCCCCACCCAGGGCACAGAGCTACTCAGCAGGACTCCTGTCCACCCAGAACTCTTTTTACTTTGTGATATTTTATGCTATTTTAGCAAGGTAACAAGCATGTATGTATTAATACTAATAGTGTATTGGTGTTCATAGTCCAAATACAACTTGAATTGCTTTTTGATTATATTTTTTGTCAAATTGATGGTTTTTTGAATATGCCACTCCCACCAAGACAGGGTCATATGAACACCCAGATTTATATTAGTTACATTTTAAGGCTTATTGTATGAGATTTTAGATCTAAGATATGGTGTTCAGCTGTATCTTCGATTAAAATAATAACTGTGGGCCGATAAAAGAATGCATTATCACTGTCATATTATTGGATTTATACAGCTCTGAAGTCAAGTGGGTCCTATACAAACCAGAAAGACAGAGGAATATGAGGAGAACTCATCAGGACGGAAATCACAATTTTAAGGCAGATACATGTTTTTGGAAGATCAACCTTATACAACATGGAGTTCCTGAAACTAAGGAGGTCTAAAAGTAGGGTGACCAACCATCACGGTTTGACATAGACTGATAGATATTTCCTGGGGTGCAGGACCTTCAGTGCTAAGACTGGGGAAGTTTCAGAAAATTCACTGATAATGGAAATCTAAAGTATACTCAGAAATACGTTGATCATCTTATCTAAAAGATGGTGACAGATTGTGGTAGCTAGTCTCCAAAGACAGTTCCCCAATAAATTATACCTTCCTGAATCTGTGACTTTGTGTAATCCTATCCCCTTGAATCTGGGTGGAGATTGGCTTTTTTTTTTTTTTTGAGACAGGGTCTCACTTTGTCACCCAGACTGGAGTGCAGTGGCATCATCATGGCTCACTGAAATCTCAACTTCCCTGGGCTCAGGAGATTCTCCCACCGCAGCCTCCCAAGTAGCTGAGACCACAGAGATGGGCCACTATGCCTGGCTAATTTTTGTATTTTTTTGTAGAGAGGGGGTTTCACCATGTTGCCCGGGCTGGTCTCGAATTCCTGGGCTCAAGTGATCCACCCATCTTGCCCAAACTGTTGGCATTACAGGTGTGTGCTACCATGCCCCACGTGTGGCTGATTTTTGACCAACAGAATATGACGGAAGCCATCTTGGTGTGAAATCCAAGACTAGGTCATTAGAAACCTAACAGCTTCCACCTGGGTATCTTGGCATATTTACTCTAAGGGAAACCAGCTGCCATCTAAGGTCAACTAGTTTAAAATCACCAAGCTCAGACTAACCATATGGGGAGCCTGTGTGGACAGAACGCGATGCCTGTGCAGGCCAGCTGTCCCAGCTGTCCCAGCTGAAGCACCAGATGTGTTAGTAAAGAAGCCATGTGGGACGTCCAGCCTTCAGAAGATGGCAGCCCTGCGAGAGACTCCAAGTGCGAATCACCCAGCTGAATCCAGTCAGTCCACACAATTATGATAAAAAAATAGTGGAATATCTGAAACCCAGCACTTTGGGAGGCCAAGGCGGGCAGATCACAAGGTCAGGAGATCGAGACCATCCTGGCTAACACGGTGAAACCCCGTCTCTACTAAAAATTCAAAAAATTAGCCAGGCGTGATGGCAGGCACCTGTAGTCCCAGCTACTGGGGAGGCTGAGGCAGGAGAATGGCGTGAACCCAGGAGGCGGAGCTTGCAGTGAGCCGAGATCCGGCCACTGCACTCCAGCCTGGGCGACAGAGCGAGACTCCGTCTCAAAAAAATAAAAATAAAAAAAACAGTGGAATATTATTTTAAGCCACGAATTTTTTCCTTAAAAAAGCTGTGGTAAGCTCATGCTGAAGGTCTATTTCCCTACCTAATCACTAGAGACTTCTTCCTTACTTCTGTGCCTAGGGGAAAGTGCCTGGGCTCTGGGCAGAGTGCCCCGTGCTCATGCAGGTAGACGTTCCCGCTTCCCACTGCAAAGCCCACTAAGCAGCATGATGTCCTGCTCTTTTAGTTATGCAGGCACCACAAGCTCAAAAGGCAGCAGAAAAATACTGACAATAGAGGTAAGGCTGTTCTGGGTAATTCAGTTCATAAAGCTCGCTTTGGAGGATTTCATTTCTCCACGTTAAATACACTATGTTTTTCTTTTGAGATACCTCTTTTCAGCAGGAAAATCTTGCCATCATCATTTCCCATTTGAGTTCCATGAGCTTCTACCTAGAGGCAAAATGGAAATGGAATTTTACAATGAAAGAAGCAGACGGCGAAAAGAATCTGCCATCTTCTTAACAAGCCAGTAACAGGCACCGAAAATCTGAGAGCTGCCAATGACAAGCATGTTCATGCTCAGCGCAGCTGCTCTTTTACAAATCGTGGTAACATAAACAACATAAAATCACCATTAACCATTTCCAGAACATTTTCATCTTCCCAAGCTGAAAGTCTGTACCCTTTAAACAATAACTGCCCTTTCCTCTCTCCCCGAGTCCCTGGCCACCCCAGTCTACTTTCTACCTCTGTGAGTTTGATTATCTTTGGTACCCTATAAAGTGGAATCACACAGTATTTGTCCTTCTGTGCCTGGCTTACTTCACTTAGCATAGTGTCCTCAAGGTCCATCCATGTTGCAGCACGTGGCGAGACTTCCTTCCTTTTTAAGGCTGAATCATATTTCATTGTATGGATGGACCACATTTTGGTTATCCACTCATCAGTTGTTGGACATCGGGTTGCTTCCAGCTGTTGGCTATTGTGAATAATGCTGCTATGAGCATGAAATGTGCAAATATCTCTTCCAGACCCTGCTTTCATTTCAAGCCACTGAATGTTGAGGTGGTTTGTTACATTGCAATAGACAACCAGATGTTGAGTGACGATTAGAGCGTGCCACCGACATGGTACAAGGATGATGATCACTGAAGGAGAGAAGTGTGTTGTCCATGTGAGTGCCTGGGGTCCAGCTGGAGAGATTATTAAGCAGGCTGTAGAGTAGTAGCAGTTTAGAAATTGCACTCCTAACTGTGTGTCAACAAAAGAAAAGATTATTCTGGATTTGCATTCAGATTGGGCAGACTGCTAGTGTTCCCTCCACCAGGATGGTCTGAGAGCCAAGCTTGGAAAATCGGAAGTGATTGGGTCATCTGGTGCAAGACAGTTTAGCACCATGAATGGCCAATCAAACTTGGATTCCATCACAAACTAGAGGGGATACTTTTTCTTCTGTTGAACTTAATCAGGGCTGAGGAAGAAAAAGAAGAAACCATGGCTGCCTTTTTGAAACAAGTCAACAAACAGGTCAGAGAGAGGTTCCAGGCTGCACGTGGGGATCTGGAAGTAAAGCAGGTGAGCCTCGCCCTCCTGAAGCTGGACCCTGCACTGGTGATGAGGATAAGAGGTTTCCCAGCTGTTTAAAAGAAAACAGTGTATCAGCCGGGCATGGTGGCTCACGCCTGTAATCCCAGCACTTTGGGAGGCTGAGGCTGGCCGATCACTTGAGGTCAGGAGTTTGAGACCAGCCTGGCCAACACAGTGAAACCGTATCTCTACTAAAAATACAAAAATTAGCCAGGCATGGTGGTGTGCACCTGTAATCCCAGCTACTCGGGAGGCCGAGGCAGGAGAATCACTTGAACCCGGGAGGCAGAGGTTGCAGTGAGCCGAGATCACGCCACTGCACTCCAGCCTGGGAGACAAGAGTGAAACTCCGTCTAAAAAAAAAAAAACCCCACAATAAACAGTGTATCAATACAAAAACTGTGAGGTATGCTAAGGCCAATGGAGAGGAAAGTTCCACACGGTTCCCAAGAGGAAGGTGTGCACCACACCACAGGGCCGCACAGGGAAGCAGGAGGCAGAGCGAGAGGGGGACTGTGGACAAATGCCTTTTTTTTGTGGTTTCCATGGGAAGAAACAGGAAGGCAAAGTAAAGAGGCTCAGGATTGACCGGTTTGCTAGTTTCAGCAGGCTCTGAGGTATAGGGGCTGTCCCTAGCTGTCTGGTACCCGACTTTGGGTGATTAGGGAAAGTGGATAGTGGCCCAGCATGTGAGAGACCAATAAAGGAGGTGGTTGGGGTGTGGGCTCTGGATTGGTTGGTTTGTATTTGAAAAGTGCACCCCTCGGAGGAGGAGGACTTCTGAGGAATGGTGGGTGGAACAGAGGAGGCGACAAGGGAGGCCTGAGGCTGAAGCAAAGCATATTGTTGGGTTTTCCAGATCAAGGAATGTTTGGTACACGCATGTAGGACAGATGTTAAAACTTTATGGATGCCAGAAACATGGTCAATACATTTGGCCCTGTGACACTTTAACATCAAACTAAGGCACCTTTGCAGCGATGATGGATGAGACTTAGAAAGAAGGCCATCATTTGCCCTGAATAGTATAGAAAATATTTTTTTATAAGAGTTGAAAGGAGGAACAAAAATCAAAGTATAAGGAGTCCTTGTAAGCCAGCCTGTATCTAAGCTTCCCATTCATATGGCATTAGCAGGGGAAATAGATTCGAAATTTCCAGGATCTCTACCAATATCTTGGTGGATTGCAAAGTATGTTAAAAGTATGAGATAGATATATACCTCTCAAAAAAAGTGGACAATAATATCTTGGTGTATTTCTCAGGTCACGGTGGTAAGTGCTGCAGTTATGTTGTTGGAGGGTATGATCTGTGAAGTCAGTAAAGTACATGTGAAGATTGGTCATATTTGTGTGTAACCAAGGGGATGGGGTGGTTGTGGTGGTAACAGTTGGGGACAGGGCAGGAGGTCCTGGTGGAAAGCTGGAGGGTGGAGTAGAAGTCACTAGGGAGTGTATGACCCTCTCCCCAGGGTCCGAAGGATTCACTGACCTGCGGCAGCTGCCTTTTGGGGAAAACAATACTCTTCGTTAATTTTAGAATGGCATTGAGAGTAGTAGCTTCTACCAGATTTTCCTTTAGGCGTGGAGGGGAGGGTGTGTGTTTTGGCAGAGAGCAAGGAACATACCAGGATCATAGGCCAAGCAGATAGTAAATTCAAGAAACACAATAGAGCTCCTAATTCAAAAGAAGAAAAGTAGTAATGTCCCATGTCCATTTTGTCAGCACCTTGGGAGAGGCATTCCATGGGTGTCACTGGGGTGGGGGCTTTAGTGTCCGGGTGATGCATCTCTAATAGCGATGTCTTGGGCTAGGGTGATGTTGTCTAAGGTGATGTCATCTCCAGCTGCGAGCTTCTGAGCAATGTCATCTGGGATGTGGGTCTGAGGTGCCCTGTGCAACTGCAGAAAGGTGGATGTGATTAAGATCTTGTCTGCAAAGATAGTGCGCAATGGCAAAGCTGTTGAGGTCCCCCTGGGTAGCCTAGGTAAGGTAAATTGTGACCCGTTAGAGGTGAAGGCAAACTGTGTGAAGGGTTTTTGAAGGGGGCAATGAACAGAACACAGTAGCCAAATCTGTAATAATAAAATACCAGCTATTGACTGGGTGCTGTCGATTATTTTAACAATACTGAAATATTGCATATGGAGCTTTTTTTTTTTGCTAGGAACTTCTGGTTTTTATTTTTTAAACATCATTTAACAAGAAAAACAGTCAACCAAATTAAAAAAAATTAGGTTGGATTAATTTACAATAAAATAATCAACTTAAAATATCAGCCCCTCCATTTAGGGCCAAGGAGGCCAATAGTTCCTGTTTAAACAGCAGAATTGCACAATTGTTTTTACCTATATTTGATGACACACAAAAATAAAAGTCTTACAATTTCTGCTGACACCCTCCCCGCCCTCCAGAGTAGAGTTCATACAATTGCATCTTAGATCAGTACTCAGGCTTTTAAAAATCATCTCACATTTTGAAAGATAATACAACTACTCTGGTAACAATAATACTTTTAAAACAATTCTTACAGAAAACAAATACCTTAGATAATTCTGTGGCACATTAGACTGCTCAAAGAAACAGCGAAGATGAACAATAATGTACAAGAATTATAGTCCCTTGTTTATAGAAACCATCCAAATAAAATATTTTCCCTAATTTTCCTTACTTCTTATAGTTTGTTAGCAGAGATGAATTACAAGAAGCTGAATGCACCATTTTTTGGTTCTTGGTTGTAGCTGCCAGCTTAGGAATTCATGACTATAAATATCAAGCAAATGTGATTATACTCACAAGTTCTGGAATGGGAAAAAACCCCAGATATCTCTAAAGTGTTTCTCTATCCTTTCTTTCAAGTCATGACAAAAAAATTCACAGCAGTTTAAAGGATGGTGAAAGACTGAACATGGGCCCACTAAAATAGAGATTAATTTTACGTATTACACTCCCATAGTAAAAATTGTAATAAGTATGATATTGTATTAAGTAACATTCTATAGTAAGCTGTTGGAGCAAATACAGCATTTAACAGGTTCATTTACAGACCAGGCATAGTAGCCTTTAGACAGAACATCTTATTTTCACACTCTTGAACATGTAACCTTTAAAAAACCAAAAGAAATATGTAATTTATGACAGCTGGCCAGGCACTTAATTTGGGGAAAGAGAAGGATTCTGAGGTAAACGAGAATTATTTTTAGCAATCACAAACATAGCCTATAAACCACATTTTACACCACACTGAAGTTATTCAGCTTTTAACTATAAGTTTGTCACTCCTTTGTGCCAAAATTCACACCTAGGTGTAACTTTATTTTTTGAGCCGAGTCTCACTCTGTCACCCAGGCTGGAGTGCAGTGGCGTGATCTCCGCTCACTGCAACCTCCACCTCCTGTGTTCAAGTGATTCTCCTGCCTCAGCCTCTCAAGTAGCTGGGATTACAGGCACAGGCCACCATGCCTAGCTAATTGTAACTACTTAAGAAGCTCTTCAAAGAACATACTCAAGTCTGAATCTTGGCCCTGCATATGGGACTCTTCATGCATGGAACCACAGCATTAAGGTTGCAGTAATCCACCATCAGGCGCCACTGATTTTTTTCTGCTTCCCAAAATTTTGACAAAATTGGATTGTCAAATGGAGAAGCAGTAAAGATAACCATTCTATTAATTAGGTTTTTATTGATACATAATAGGCGTACATATTTTGGGGGATAATGTGATACTTTGATACATTCATATAATGTGTAATAATCAAATCAGAGTAATTGGGATATCATCACTTTAAACATTTATCTTTTCTTTATACTGAAAACATTCAAATTATTCTCAAAGTTGAAGCTGTTTTGAAATATGCAATAGATTATTGTTTTCTATAGTCACTCAACTCATTGATGGAGTACTAAATCTTATTTCTTCTTTCTTCTTCTTCTTCTTCTTTTTTTTTTTTTAGAGATGAGGTCTCACTATGTTGCCCAGGCTGGTCTTGAACTCCTGAGCTCAAGAAATCTCCCCATTTTGGCTTCCCAAAATGCTGAGATTGCAGGTATGAGTCACAATGCCTGGCCTTCTTTCCTTAAAAGACATTTCTTTATCTATGTATCTATGTATGTGTGTATGTATGTATCTATGTATGTATGTATGTATATATGTATGTATGTATGTATGTATGTATCTATCTATCTATCTATCTATCATCTATCTGTCTACTGTTAGAGACAGGGCCTCACTCTGTCACCCAGGATGGAGTGCACTGGCATGATCATAGCTCGTCTCAACCTCTTGAGCTCAAATGACCCTCCCACCTCAGCCTCCCAAGTAGCAGGGACTACAGGCATGCACCACCATGCTCAGCTAATTTTTTTGTATTTTTTGTAGAGATGGGATCTCACTACATTGCCCAGGCTGTTTAAAGCTACATTCCTTCTGAAATTGATTTTTGTGGGTAGTTTAGGATATGTTTCAAGATTTTCTTTTTGCATATGGCTAATTGATCTATCAACATTAATTTCTTAAGTATATTTTTAATCACTGATCTACAGTATTTTCTTTGTCACAGATATGTGTCCACACATGTTTGGGTCTGTTTTTAGGCTCTGTTCTATTCCATTGGTCTATTTTCTATTCTTATTTCAACATTACTCCCTTAATTCCTGTGGCTTTATATTAAGTCCTTATATCTGTAAGTTAATTTCTTTTATTTAGTTCTTTCTTCTTAAGAATGTCTTGGCTTTTCTTGGTCCTTTTCACCTCACATAAATTTTAGATCAGATTTTCAATTTCCATACCTAAAACCCTGTGGGGAGTTTGACTTATTTAGTTTTAATTTTTAATTGGATGTCAGAATGCTCCCTTTCTCTGTTTCCAATTTTTATTATTATAACTATGATGTTTCATAGATGATAGCAGGATTACAAAATATCAGAAAGCAGGGTCAGTATTTATATATTTTTTAATGTTAAACACATCCTGGCCGGGCGTGGTGGCTCATGCCTGTAATCCCAGCACTTTGGGAGCCTGAGGGGGGTTGATCACCTGAAGTCAGGAGTTCGAGACCAGCCTGACTAACACGGAGAAACCCCATCTCTACTAAAAATACAAAATTAGCCAGGCATGGTGGCAGGCACCTGTAATCCCTGCTACTCCGGAGGCTGAGGGAGGAAAATCACTTGAAACCAGGAGGCAGAGGTTGTGATGAGCCAAGATCCTGCCACTGCACTCCAGCCTGGGCTACAAGAGCGAAACTCCATCAAACAAACAAACAAACAGACAAAAAAAAAGACATATCCTGCAAGAAGAAACCCCTTTTAAAGTTTATAACTGGTCGTCACAATAGATTTGTCAGCATAGCCATGCAATCAAGATTGGTGGATCAATCTGGAATTTTATGAGAAGCTCCAAATCCTGGGAGGATTAGGAGAAATGGATGGAGCTCTTAATTGTTTCTGCAGAAACGAACTATGGGAGGGTTCACAAAACTCCCAGGAATCTACAGACATATCCCAATGAGTCCAGATTTCTCAAAAACGTTTTTAAATGTTGTATTTTACAGGATAACCTTAAAAAATGAGATAAGCATATTCTGGATCTTTTCGATGACCTTTAAAAAATTAAACAAGTCGTATAATATCTATGCCCAAATCATGGTAAAGAAAACCAGAGAGTGATATGTAAATTTCTTAATGTTTTTCATATCATATGTCACAGATTCACCTGAAACCTGTAAGCCTCACTTCACCTGGTGGATAGGGTAGACTTACTGGATGAGGGCTTTAAAGATGTCCACTGTTTCATGTATCAGTAAGCTCTACAATCACCTACCAGATTTTAGTAATAATTGGTACTTTTTGTTTTATTTGAGATAGAGTTTCACTCTTGTTGCCCAGGCTGGAGTGCAATGGTGTGATCTCGGTTCACTGCAACCTCCGCCTCGTGAGTTCAAGCGATTCTCCTGCCTCAGCCTCCCAAGTAGCTGAGCTGGAATTACAGGCATGCGCCACCATGCCCAGCTAATTTTGTATTTTTAGTACAGACAGGGTTTCTCCATGTTGGTCAGGCTGGTCTCAAACTCCCGATCTCAGGTGATCCACCCTGCCTCGGCCTCCCAAAGTGCTGGGATTACAGGCATAAGCCACCGCACCTGGCCCAATAATTGATACTATTACTTTAAATACAAAGATAGGCTATCACAATAAAAATCAATATGCCCTTACAAAAACCTATTTCAGTCTTACAAATTTACCAGCATGACAACTATTTTAATTTCATCTCATAATATATATGTTATCTTGTTACTGAATCCAGCAAGCAGTCTACCAAAGCGGGTAAAAGCTGCTCAGACACTTCCCTGTACCTGTAAGTCAATCAATGTCCAAGGGTGACGTGTCCATCAGGTGGCTTCCAGGTAAATCTGACAGCTGATTCATTTTCCAACAGGAGGTCAGAAGGATCCTTCTCCCAGTGAAATGGCCCAGGAGCTCAGTATCACAGGGTGCTCACTTTCACGGTTTAGGATTATAATACTATCTACATTGAAAACAGTTAGGGTGGGAGTTGGGGCTGAGTGAGTGGCTGTACTTACTAATTATGTAGATATTAGGGGCCAAAGATGGAAAGAGACTTTGGTTGAAGACACAGAGTATTATAAACCGTTTCAGAACATAGAAGGAGAGTTGGGTGAAGCTCAAAAATGTAAATCCGTGTCCCATTTTAAATAAAGTGATATCAAAAAAATAAGATAACTAGGATATATTTAAGCAGGAGATGAAAGATCTCTACAAGCACAACAAAACACATCTGAAAAAAATCATCAATGACACGAGCAAATGGAAAAACATTGCATGCTCATGGATTTGAAGAGTCAGTGTTGTTAAAATGGCCATACTGCCCCAAGCAATCTACAGATTCAACACTATTCCTACAAAACTATCAACGTCATTTTTCACAGAATTAGAAAAAATTCTTCTAAAATTCATATTGAACTGAAAAATAGCCCTAATAACCAAAGCAATCCTAAGCAAAAAGAATAAAGCCAGAGGCATCATACTATCTGGCTTCAAACTATATGATAAGGCTACAGTGACCAAAACAACATGGTACTTGCACAAAAAACAGGCACATAGACCAATGGAACAGAATAAAGAACCTAAAAATAAAGCCACACACCTACAACCATCTGATCTTATACAAAGTTGATGAAAATAAGCAATGGGGAAAGGACTTCCTATTGAATAAATGGTGCTGGGATAACTGGCTAGCCAGAAGAATGAAACCGGACCCCTGCCTATCACCATTTACAGAAGTTAACTCGATGTAGATTAAAAACTTAAGTGTAAATTCTCAAACTATAAAAATCCTAGAAGATAACCTAGGAAATACCCTTCTCAACCTCTGCCTTGGCAAATAATTTATGGCTAAGTCCTCAAAAACAACAGCTGCAACAAAAACGAAAATTGACAAATGGAACCTAATTAAGCTAAAGAGTTTCTGCAAAATAAACTATGAACAGAGTAAATGGACAAACAATAGAATGAGAGAAAATATTCACAAACTATGTATCCAACAAAGGTCTAATATCTAGAATCTGTAAGGAACTTAAATCAACTAGCAAATACTAAATAACCTCCTTTAAAAGTGGGCAAAGTACATGAACAGACACTTCCTAAAATTAGACATACAAGCAGCCAACAAAGATAGGAAAAAAATGCTCATCATTATTAATTATCAGAGAAATGCAAATCAAAATGCAATGAGACACCATCACACACCAGTCAGAATGGCTATTATTAAAAAGTCAAAAAATAACAGATATTGGTAGGGCTGCAGAGAAAAGGGAATGCCTATGCACTGTTGGTGAGAATGTAAATTAGTTCAGCCACTGTGGAAAGCAATTTGCAGATGCCTCAAAGAACTAAAAACAGAACTACACAGCAATCCCATTACTTGGTATATACCCAAAGGAAAACAAACCGTTCTACCAAAAAGACACATACACCTGCATGTTCATCACAGCACTATTCACAATAGCAAAGACATGGAATCAACCTAGGTGCCCATCAGTGGTGAACTGGATAAAGAAAATGCAGTACATACATGCCATGGAATACTACACAGCCATAAAAAAGAACGAAATCATGTCCTTGGCAACACCATGCATGCAGCTGCTGGCCATTATCCTAAGTAAATTAATGCAGGAACAGAATACCAAATACCACATATTCTCACTTATAAGTCGAAGCTAACCGTTAGGTATCCATGGACATAAAGATGGGAACAGTGAACACCGGGGACTCCTAGATGGGGAAGACAGGGAAGGGGCAAAGGTTGAAAAACTACCTAATGGGTACTGTGCCAGCATGCTACCTGGGTGATGGGTTCAGACATACCCGAAACCTCAGCCTCATGCAATATACCCTTGTAACAACTCTGCACATATACTCCCCAAATCTAAAATAAAAGTTGAAAATAAATGAAGTGATAATATTGTTCAGGCACAGGCTGGGGTTTGCCTTTTGGCTCAGTATCCTTTGGGTTTGAGGAATGATGTGGGCATCATCTGTTGATCCTGATCGGAGCAGCGATGCTCCGGAAGCAAGGTCTTCCCCTGGGAATCTGGGCCATTGAAGGTCTAGGCAGTGAGCAGGAAGATGTTAGGTTATTCCAGAAATCGGCTGCTGAGCCTCCGCTGCCTGCAACATGCCCTCTCAGTGCTGAGAGTCACCGTACAGAGGAGAGCCCCATTCAGGGTGCATACTTCGGGGATTTTAATGGGACTGTTCTTTTGTTTGTTTTTGTTTTTTATTTTTCGAGACAGGGTCTTGCTGTGTCCCCCAGGCTGGAGTACAGTGACCATATAGCTCACTGCAACCTCAAACTCCTGGGCTCAAGGGATCCTTCTGCCCCCGCCTCCCAAGTAGTTGGGACTGCAGGTACACATCACCATGCCTAGCTCGTTTTTAATGTTTTTGTAGAAATGGGGTCTCCCTTTGTTGCCAAGGCTGGTCTCGAACTCCTGAGCTTAGGCAATCCTCCTGGCTTGGCCTCCCAAAGTGCTGTGATGACAGGCATGAGCCACTGCACCGGCCTAAAGGGACCGTTTTAAAGGAATTGCTTTGTGAGCAGTGATGAATCTGCTGCCAAAAAAGTAAATCAGAGCTGGAAGTAGGTCAGGGTCTTCATGCCCTTCAGGGGCCAGATGGACACCGGCTGAGGCAGCTATGAGTCTTCTGTGGTGGAAACTGGGTTGTAGAGCTGAGGTTTCATCGCACAGTACTGGGTTTATGAAATCTATCCAGTAGGGAAGATATCAGCTGTCAACTGCCAGTTATTTCTTGAGAGTTTTGGGTTTTCTTTTCTTTTTAGTCAGGGAAAATGAGAGTGAGAGAGAAGGAAAAGGAAGCAACCAATTAGTGGCCTCAAGACCATTAATAATCACAAATCTCATTAAGCACGATTCTGACTCACAGCTTGCTTAAAGTTAAATTGCCGTTTTCAATGTTCAAATTGTGAATTTGGTGGCATAAGGTTGTTCCTTCATACTGTAATTGGAAAACTTTGGGGCAGGACTCTAGGACTTACTTTTGACCCTCATTCCACCCCTTACCCTGCTCTTCATTGTTCTAAAAAATGGGGACACAGATTGATTGAATACATACTATTTAAGTTTCATGAAAGCAGGAATATGTTTGCTCTGGTCACTATTGTATTCCCAGCACTTAGAACAGTGCCTGGAATATAGTTGGTTCTCAATAAATATTAATTGAGTAAATGCTATCTTACACATTACCTTGCTTTGAAATCTAAGACAAAACAATACTAATAGCTTTTAAGTAATGATGGCTTCTGGTAAGCTTCATACCAATTTCCCTTGTAGTGTTACATATTTATTTTTAAAGCAACAACTCGTTTATTTAGATTAATGAAAACAAATACTGTATTGTGAGCCCACCTTTTCAGTGTTCCAGTGATATCAGGCAATCTTAAATTTTAACCATAAATAATTTTGATAAAAGAAACATATGCAAACAGCCCATAAACCAGGTGTGGCTGTTCATCCAGACTTTGCAGGCTTAACCCAAATATTTGAGGCAGGTTTTTAAAAATACAATCTAAAGAGACAAGACTTCTCAATACTGGAGCAGTGATGTGCTTCAGAGACCTAGATAACAGGGGGGTTTTGAAGGGCACCCTCCTAGGAAGGACCTCCTAACTTCTCAGTTTCTGCCTCTGTTGACTCAGAAAGGAGCTCCCAGTGGTGTGACTTGAGCGTGTCCCGTGCCCACAGGTCTCCTGAGAAAGTGGACTGTGTCTTCTCAATGTCCGGGCCCAAGGAGAAGGTGTTGAACTGAAGGGAAGTTCATTTAGAGGGAGGCCTTTATCTCAGGAGAGAAACTGATGTAAGTTCTCAGTCCAGCAGGAAGGAGAGTGATATCTGAAGCAATCGGATGCCTTCTTTGCAGAGGGATTTGAATTTGAAACTGTAGAGACCATCAGCACTCGCTAGTCTGGACAGAAGCAGATGGCAGGCAGAGACAGCAGTGGTAGAAGTAACGAGTCAGGACAAACCATGGCCAAGCAGGGCTGAGCGGCCAGGGCTCTGTGACAGCAGCCCCAGCTCCCGGAGCAGCAAATGCCAACTCAGCGGAGGCAGCTGGTGTTGCCTCTCAGAGCTGCTGTGGAAACCGTGCGCGGGCTGCCTGTGAATGACCTTCCTTTCAGGCTCCCGTAGCCTGCCGAGGCTCTCTCTGTTCTTTCCTTCCTGTCTCCTTGGCTAACCTGGAAGGGTCTAATTAACACATGTGTAAATTAAGATCTCCTCTGGCTCAATATTCTAGAATTACACTGAGAAAGCTCATTGATTCAGACCACTTCTTCCACATTTTTAATTATTCGATTTGGATTAAACTGGAGTTTATTTTGCTCAACAAAATTTTATTATAGATAGCTCAAATTAAAAAGAGAGGGGGCAGAGGAATTACTTAAAATATTTAAGGGAACATGCTCTTAATTTAACATGTTAATTTTAAACTATTTATTAAAAATTCATGACACAAGGAAGTTCAGTTGGGTAAAATAAATAGAATTGTTAAGCTTTGTGCTTTTTTTCAGCGAATATTTATTGTCCTTTCTTTGGGCCAGGCTCTATGCTAAATTCCAGAACACAACATCAAATTAAGTAAATAGGCATGATACTGTAGTTTAATTTAAAAATAAAAGTGCAACATAAGAAATATCTTGAAGTATTGTTTTACACCGCCATCCCAAACATGTCTGTATGTATACACATATACTAATATACATACATACGTATGTGTAGGGGCAGGAGGAAGAAAGGAAGGAAGGAAGGAGGGAAGGAAGGAGGGAAGGAAGGAAGGAAGGAAAAGGAAAGAAAAGGAAAGGAAGGAAAGGAAGAAAGAAAGGAAGGAAAAGGGAAGGAAGGAAAAGAAGGAAAGAAGGAAGGGAGGAAAGGAAGGAAGGGAAGGAAGGGAAGGAAAGGAAAGAAGGAAGGAGGGAGGGAAGGAAGGGAAGGAAAGGAAAGAAGGAAGGAGGGAGGGAAGGAAGGAAGGAGGGAAGGAAAGGGAAAGGAAGGGAAGGAAGGAAGGAAAGGAAAGAAGGAAGGAGGGAGGGAAGGAAGGAAGGAGGGAAGGAAAGGGAAAGGAAGGGAGGGGAAGGAAGGAAGGAAGGAAAGGAAAGAAAGGAAGGAAGGAAAGGAAGGGAGGGAAGGAAGGAAGGGAAGAAAGGGAAGGGAAGGAAGGAAGGGAGGGAGGGAAGGAGGCAAAGGAAAGAGAAGGGAAGGAAGGAAGGGAAGGAAGGAAGGAAGGAAGGAAGGAAGGAAGGAAGGAAGGAAGGAAGGAAGGAAAGAAGGAAGAAGAAAGAGCCTTGCCTTGAAGCAGCTGGTGGGGGAGGTGCAGGAGTGTGCGGCTGATCTCGCTGCTGTGATGCGCACTGAGCCAGAGGTGTGTGCAGGGCGTGTCACCTGGCGCCGAAGAGGAAATTCTCAGCCGCCCTAGGGGAGGGTCCCGAGAGACTTCTTGGTCATCACTGGGGCTGAGGCTTAACGGACGGATCTGGATGACTAGACAGAGAGGAGAGGGCACCCCAGGAAAAGCAACTTCAGGCAACTACAGAGAGTTCAATGGGACGGGAGCCCCCGGGCTAAGGATAGTGGGAAGCACAGCTGATTCTTGTGATTCAAGGTAGTTATGTTCTACGAATGTGCTTCAAATCCTGAACTAGCAATCACTGAGCTATTTCTCTTGGGGAAAGCATGGGTTGGGTTCTGTGAACCTCTGGTTACAACATTTTTATCAGCTGAAACACTATTTGTGTTACATAGGTTTGTTTACCAACAAACCTGTAGAACACGCAGGTCTCGTCAGCACTGAGAACCTGCCCTTCCACATAACCCTTTTCCTGTACAGCACTCAGAGGGTGTTTTCACAACTCTCCCGCAGCCTCCTGATCTGCAGAACCCGCCTCGCCTGCAGGTTTAACCTTTTTTCACATTGTATCGCCTTCTGGAACATGGGAGCCAGTCAGCGCTAGCTGAGAAGGGCTTAACATTGTCCTGACTGTAAACTTCTTTGGCTTTTAGACTCACAACAGTGTTGCTACCATGCTTTTTGGGGAAAAAAAAAATCATTTATTGTCAGTCTTTGCATTTCTATAAAGGAATACCTAGGCTGGGTAATTTATAAAGAAAAGTTTATTTGGCTGTTGGTTCCGCAGGCTGTACAGGAAGCATGGTGCCAGCATCTGCTTCTGCTAGAGGGTTCAGACTGCTTCCGCTCATGGCAGAAGGCGCAGGGGAGCCGGCGAGTCACATGGCGAGAGAGGAAGCAAGAAAGAGAGGAAGAGATGCCAGGCTCTTTTTAACAATCAGTTCTCATGGAAACTCAGAAGACCGAGAACTCATTCATTACCGCAAGGATGACTCCAAGCCATTCGTGAGGGACCAGACTCCGTGACCCAAACGCCGCCCACCAGGCCCCGTCTCCCACGCTGGGGGTCACATTTCAACATGAGATTTGAATGGGACAGACATCCACACTGTATCAGACATCATCTCACGAATCCACAAATTCAGCTGCTTTTCTTTCTTTTCTGTAGTTTCACAACCTACTATAGAAGCACTTTCCAGAGGGGCCTGCAGAAGTGAATTTCCTCTTCCATGGCCTCGATGTACCTGGCTGTTGATTCAGTAACACTGAACTCACTGCCAACAGCACTGCAACTCATGCTGAAGGCAGCTCATCCAGCTCACGCTGAAGGCAGCTCATCCAGCACAGGTATTGTCTCCACAGGTACATCGCAGCCTCCTGCACTCAGAGACAGTAGACAGCACTTCAGCGCCGTGCCTGGGAGCATTTTAAACAGCAGAATCACCAAAAAAGTACAGAAATGCAAAAGCATGGCCCTGTATAGACAGCAGGAAGGACCACTTGTTTACAGTGTGAGAGGCAGATGGGTCACCTGGCTTCGCCTCAGCTGGGCACAGGTGCCTTGCACTACTCAGATATTTTCCCTGCTCTGTACAAGCCTGCGAATCACTGTGAAGCCACAAGTATTGATTTGGTTTACAAATACGTTTTAGTGAAGAGGTGAATTTGCAAGTACGGAATCCAGAAATAATGAGATTGGACTGTAAGGCTGCAGACGAAGATGGAGAGGCTGCTGCCAAGTGAAGGGCCGGCTCTTGTCCCAGAAGCTGTGGACTGCCACTGGAGTGTTTTAAGCAAGGGAGTGGCTTGATCTGTGTTGCAGGAACAGCACCTTTTCTCAGCTTAAAGTGTGGCTTGAAGAGAGGAAGATGGGAGACTGGTTGGGCGATGGATGTATCCAGGCGAGGATGAGGGTGGGTGAACCGAGCCAGGGGTAGAGGTCCTCGGAGGAGCGGATCTGAGAGCTATGTGAGTCTCGGGTCCTGGCAACGAGGCGGCGGTGAGTGGTGAGGGGGAGGCATTGAGGACAGCACCTGGGTCCCTGGCTGGGGCACATGCTGGGGTGTAGGGCAGTGGTCAAGGGCCCTAGCCTTGGAGTCAGACACCCCGGATTTTAAATCCAGTCTCCACCACTGGAGGGCTGTGTGGCTTAGACGTGCTCCTCCACTTCCCTAAGCCTATTTGTTTTATTTCTAGTATAAAGATTCTGTGTGGCAGGAAGAACACACCCCCTGGAGTTATTCTGAGATTGAAATGAGTGCTGGTGCTTTTCACCTGAACAAGGAAAACAGGGAGAGAAGCAGTATGTGGGGTGGGAGGGACAAGGAGAGGAGTCTGTCTGGGCGTGGGGAGTTGGACCTGCCGTGGACACCCACGGACAAATATCCTGAGGCCGTCTGATGTTTCCTGGGGCTGCGGGGGTGGGGGGAGTGGGAAGCTGAGGTGGAGACACAGACTCGGGCAATGCCAGCAGGTAGGAGGCTGCTACCGCCATGAAGAGCAGGCAGTGCCAGGATCAGAGGCCGGGGTAAAGCCTGCGGAATTCCCACATTTCGGAAGAGGTAGGGAAGGAGGACTAGGAAGAGCAGCAGGATGAGGAAGAGGAGGAAAAGCAGGAGGGTGTGGAGGGACGGGAGGCGGGGAGGAGGAGTTCCAGGAGGGAGGGGCCGGGGTGACCGTTCTGAAAGCATGGACTGGAAGCCGCAGCGGATTTGGGCTGCAAGGAACCCGGGAGATCTTTCAGTCTAATCTTTTAGTCTCCATCCCCGTCCAGATGAAGACAGCGAGATTCAAAAGTAAAGTCAGTTGTACTGTGACTTCACAGCAGGATACCCTAACTCCTAATTCATAATAAAACTACAGACATCCTCAGTTCAAAATTCTTCCTGTTCAGTCACACTGGACTTTCTCCCAATGTGACAAAATTATTGAGATTTTACTGACTTACTGAACAGCTGTGGTCTTTGCCATGTACTAAGATGCTGTGTAGTCAAACTGCGCCTCTGAAATCTATTTTTATTGTACATTTAACAAATTTTGCTGTAAACAATAAGTTTAAAAACAATAGTCATAACTCATTAAACTGTATCTTTTAATTTTAATATATGTTATTATACCTCAATGAAGCTCAGTTTTAAAAAACAGTGAACAAAAAGTTGAGCTATTAAAACTAAAAGGTAATTATTTGCTAATTTGTATACCGAGATCCAAGAAATAGAAATATAGGAATATTTGGAACTTGCTCCTTCTTACAGCCTTGAGGGAACCGCTTATCCCTTATTACGTCTTGGCTTCCCTCAATGAAGCCAGAAAATATTATCTTGCAAGACTGCTCATAGTTAATTAATATGTATGAAATTATTGAATCTAAATATTAAGTACTTGATGATATTGTATGGTAAATATTATCTAACTGCATGTATAAATACTAGCATTTTTACAGCCTAGTTGTAATCACAAAGTATAGCCCATTTAAAATGTGCACAAATATATGCATATATATTTTTTCCCATGAAAGTAGGAAAAGAAAGTCGAAATTATGCAAGAACAAAGTAGGAAAATATGCCTTTCATATAAGTTTGTTTCCATTGATCAATATAATTTTTAAAATGTGATGATTCTGTTTTCACTTAATTGGTTATGTCATTTGCACTCTACCTACCTGAGATATTAATAAAATTGCACATGATGTAAATAGCAGGAAACAAAAAGAACTGCTGGCCTTATTCATAGTTAATAAAGAGAACCAGATGATGAAATTGTCTGAAAATAAGACATTTTGTTTATTCAAAAGTTACTTCTGCTCCAGGGATCCAAGTAATAGAGCTTTGTATTTTTGGAGGAAATGATGCCATAAATCAAGGTATCACAACCTCAGCACTGCTGAGGTTTGGGGCAGCTGGATAACTCTGTTGTGGGGGCTGTCTTGTGGGCCGTGGGATGTTTAGCAGCATCCCTGGCCTCTGCCCACTAGATGCCAGTAGCACCCCCTCCCTCATTTGTCACAACCAATTGTCCCCAGGGGGCAAAACTGCCCCCAGTAGAGAAACACTCCTATAAGTAGCATGTTGATGCTGGAGTGGGTGTACTTTTACATGTACTGGGGACAGGCCCATAGGTTTGGCAGTAAGTCCTGGGATTCCAAATTGGCCTTTCCCACAGCTGGGCTGATGCGACAGCTTTCAGCTGCTTGGGCCTCCAGGCAGAAAGTGGAAGTGCAATAGGGGCTGTTTGCATGCTGCCTTGGCAGAGTTGGGGTGACAGGCACATCTCATGTGTTCACAGACACTGCCAGGCCCTCTCAGAGCTCATGACTTGCCTCCCCTTTCCCTGCAGTTAGGGAACCTTTTGTCTTGCCCTCATTTCTCCAAAATAACCCAAAAGGTTTCCTTTATCTTTAACTCTGTTATAAACATGTTGACATTTCGCCAAACAAAAACCTGGTGAAACATATTCTGAATTTTCTTCTTTCCTACATAAAAACTTAAAAACAACAGGCTGAAGGAAAGAATGTGTAGAGAAGATACAGGAAGTGGCGTCCTAAAGCTTGGGGAGACCTTAGAGCTGAGCGGCTCTCGGCCACGCGGCATACGGTCCCAGTGCTCAGTCACCATGTGTCCTGCCTGGCTCCCATGTTGGATGGCACAGACAGAACAGCGCCATCATTACAGGAAGTTCCACCAGATGGCGCTGTCTCCAGGGACATCTAGGGCACAGGCCTTACTTTATAGGGGAGTAACGACGTCCGAGAGAGATTTATTTATGTTCACCCTGCTGAAGAGAAACGACGAGCTCAGGACAGAACCAAGACTGGGAACCAGCCCAGTTAACCCCACGCTGTGCTCTCTCCTGCACACAACTGCCTTTGGCAGGTCCACACCTGGAATGCCACATGGGGTTTTGGCCATTGTAGCCTAAGAATGAGGGTCAGATAGGTAATTAAGAGAATAGACCAACTCTAAATAAAAATTTAATCCAGTTCAGTAACCATGTCTCGCATACTTGCCATGTACCAGAACTTGGTCTGGTTATGAAGTTGAAAACAAACAAACAAAAACCGACGAGATCCCTGTCCTAGTAGGGCACACAGACTGGGAGGCACTCACTTTTAAACCCTCATAGCCATCCATTGCAAAGATAAAGACAAGCCCAGGGCCCAGCCTAGAGTGGGGAAGGTGGGGAAGGCATGCTTGCTAGAGGAGATAGCATCCCTGTAAAGAAGGCAAGAAAGGAGCTGGGATGGAGGGAGCTGCAGAGCCCAGGACACAGGGGAGCAGATGGGAGGGTGGCCTGATGATTCCCCTGACTGTGGCTTTGTTCCATTCACCAGGCTCTGCCCGGCCACCCCATGTAGAGGTCCCTCCTCAAGGCAGCATGTTCAGGGCACCATCCGCACACAGGTTCCCTTCCCATCTTGTGGCCCGCTTCTCATCCTCCACACCCGCCTTGCTCAGTGATGCCGTGCTCCACGTAGGCTTATGCTTCTGGGGCCTGAGAACCAGCCTCCACTCTTCTCTCTCACACTCTATATCTAACCTGTTGGCACACTCTATTCCTTTTTTTTCTATAAGTTCTAGAAACTGCTTCATCCATCCCCACGACTATCTTTGTCCCAGCTCCCATCATCTTTTTCTCTCTTTCCCTCTCCTTTTTACTTTTTTTTTTTTAAGAGATAGGATCTTGCTCTGTTGTCCAGGCTGGAGTGCAGTGGTGTGATCATAGCTCACTGCAGCCTTGAACTCCTGGGCTCAAGAAATCCTCCCACTTCAGCCTCCTGACTAGCTGGGACTACAGGCATGCTCCACCATGCCCAGCTATTTTTTAAATTTGTTGTAGAGGTGGGGTCTGTGTTGGTCTGACTGATTTTTGAACTCCTGGCCTCAAATAATCCTACTCCCTTGGCCTCCCAAAGCACAGACTACAGAATGAGCTATGATGCTTGGTCTTCTTTTTACATTAAAAAAAATTGAGATATAATTCACTGCCATAATATTCATCCTTTTAAAGCATACAATTCAGTAGTTTTTAGTGTTTTCACAAAGTTGTGCAACCATCACCACTATCTTATTCTAGAACATTCCATCACCCCAAAATAAGTCCCACATCCATGAGCAGCCACTCATCTCCCCTTCCCCTCTCCCTGGCAACCACAAATCTCCTTTGTGTCTCTATAGGTGTCTCTGTTCTGAACATTTCATATAAATGGAATCCAACAATATGTGGTCTTTTGTAACTATCTTCTTTCACTCAGCATAATGTTTTCAAGTTTGTTGAAAGGTTTCCATGTTGCAGCACACATCAATATCATTTTATTCCTTTTCATGGCCGGACAATATTCTTTTGTATGGCCATAGTGCTTTTGTTTATCCATTCATGGGTGAGTAACAGTATGCTTTTGTTTGCCCATGGACATCAGGGTTGTGTCCACTTTGGGGGGATTATGAATAGTGTGGCTATGTACATTCCTGTCTTAATCCATTTGGGCTGCTATAAGAAAATACCACAGCTGGGTGGCTTACAAACCTTTCTCACCCTTTTGGAGGCTGCAAGTTCAAGCAAAGGTACCAGCAGATTTGGTGTGTGCTCAGGGCCTGTTTCCTGGTCCATGATGGCACCTTCTCACTGTGTCCTCACATGGCAGAAAGGACCAATGAACCCTCTGGGTCCTCTTTGATAAGGCAGTAATCCCATTCATGAGGGCTCCATTCTTATGACCCAATCACCTCACGAAGGCCCTGCCTGCAAATACCATCACCTTGGGGGTGAGGATTTCAACATAGGAATTTGGGGGAGACACACACTTTCAGCCTATAGCAATTCTTGCTCAAGTGTTTGTGTGAACTTATGGCTTCACTTCTCTTGGATGCGCCTTCAACTCTTCGTAAGATTGGTGAGTACATTGTTCAGTTTTTCCTGCCTCCAGACTTATCCTCTCAACCCATTCTCCAACCTTTTAGTCAAATTTATTTATTCATTCATTCATTCATTCATTCATTCATTCATTTATTGAGACAGAGTCTCACTCTGTCTCCCAGGCTGGAGTGCAGTGGTGTGATCTCGGCTCACTGCAACCTCTGCCTTCCGGGTCAAGCGATTCTCCTGTCTCAGCCTCCTGACTAGCTGGGACTATAGGCGTGCACCATCACGCCCGGCTAATTTTTGTATTTTTAGTAGAGACAGGGTTTCCCCATGTTGGCCAGGCTGAACTCCTGAACTCAAGTGATTCGCCTGCCTCGACCTCCCAAAGTGCTGGGATTATAGGCGTGAGCCACTGCACCCAGCCTAGTCTAGTTTTTTTAAACATGTAAATCTTTTAAATGTGTAAATTGTATCATGCTGAACCCTGTATGTAAAATCTTTCCATAATTTTCCATTGCACTGAGAAAAAAAATGCCAAAGCTTCATCTGGCCTTCCTCTTCAACCCCATCTCTGGGGGAGGGGAGTCGGAGATGGGGCTAGGAACACCCCTCTGTTTGCCCCAGCTCGCTTTAGAGTACAGTGGGGCTACAGTCCTCTGCAGCATAAACACTGTTGCCACTTGCCTCTCTCCTGTGCCCAGCCCCCCACCAGCCCAGGGCACTTAAGCAACCTGAAAGGGAAAGGCTGTGGTGCCACCAGTCCTCTTGTCTCCAGGCCCCTCTTGAAAACTCCACAGCCCAAGGCCCCTGAAAGTTAGAGCTGAGAGGGGCTTGGGGAGCACCCAGCCTGGCTGGCTTTCCAGCTGTGCCCTGGGCAGCTCTGTATTGCGGGGGACGTGTCAGAGCTGGGAACCAGGGAGTGGTGCTGAGTCTCAGGGCTCTGTGGGTGTGTTTTCTGGCAGTTTTGTTTGAACAGAATTCTTATCAGCAGAAAGAAAAAGTGATCTGAGCCAGTGTGGTGGCTCACGCCTGTAAACCCAGCACTTTGGGAGGCCAAGTCTGTGGATCACCTGAGGTCAGGAGTTCGAGACCAGCCTGGCCAACATGGGGAAACTCCGTCTCTACTAAACGTACAAAAATTAGGCCAGTCATGATGGCTTACGTCTGTAATCTCAGCCCTCTGGGAGGTCAAGATGGACAGATCACCTGAGGTCAGGAGTTCAAGACTCGCCTGGCCAATATGGTGAAACCCTGACTCTATCAGAAATTATAAAAAATTAGTTGGGTGTGGTGGTGAGCGCCTGTAATCCCAACTGCTCAAGAGGCTGAGGCAAGAGAATCACTTAAACCCAGGAGGTGGAGGTTGCAGGGAACCAAGATTGTGCCACTGCACTCCAGCCTGGGCAACAGAGTGAGACTCCGTCTCAAAATAATAATAATAATTAAATAAATAAAAATACAAATACAAAAATTAGCCAGGCGTGGTGGTGGGCACCTGTAATCCCAGCTACTGGGAGGCCGAGGCAGGAGAATCGCTTGAACCCAGGAGGTGGAGGTTGCAGTGAGCCCAGATAGCACCACTGCACTCCAGCCTGGGTGACAGAGTGGGACTCAGTCTCAATAAATAAATAAATAAATAAAATAAAATAAAAAGAAAAGGGGATCTGAAAACAGATTAATTTAATCCGGCCTTCTTCATTTTACAGAGGAAGAAACCCAGGCTAAGGCAAACGCAGCCCCTTCTTCTCCAGACCAGAAGCCAGGAGTTGCTGTCCACTCTCCGGGCTACCCATGGACGCAGGGCAGTGGCTCTGCCTTCCCCAGGAAGCCTATGGAGTCACCAGAGCAGGGTCAGTGCTCTAGGACACCAGGGCACAGAATGAATGCAGGAGAGAAAACCAGACACGGGCATTCAGCCAAAGGTGGAAACAGCAGAGTCGCCTGCTCCGGCGGGGCAGAGACCAGGAAAGTGACTCTCCAGAGACTCGGGAAGCGCTGCCTCCAGAAACGCCGTCCCAGACCGCCGAGAGCAAAACCTCAGAGGAGACCTCACGTGACCAGGCTTTAAAGAAAGTTTGGGGGGAGGGGTCCCAGAAATCAACGAAGGGAGGAAGGAAAGAAAGGCGCTGGGTGGGAGCCTCAGGAGAGGCTCCGGGAGGCGGGAGGCTGAGCTGTCCCCCTTCCTCCTCGCTCCCTCCCTCCGGACCCACCCCGGGAGCAGCAGCTGTCGGGATCCAGCTGCAATTTTTCAAACCAATTAAGGAGAAGTGCCTCGGTCGCAGAAGGGAGCGCTGTGGGCCTCTCCTGAGTCAGCAGGCACAGACCAGGACCTTTGGGGACGCGATCTGAGGGCTCCAATTGATCCCCTTTAAGGAAGAAATCACAAGTAGCAGCAGCTACTCTTTCGACTTTAAACTACTGAAGGGGCTGCCTGTTTTTTGAGAGAGGTTCTCCACGGAGCGCGCGGGTTCCCGGCTGCCTTAACTATCTGCAGGCCGGCAGGTTTCTCTCTTCATTCCCAGTGTCTCCTGCACAGGTCTCCTGTCCTGCATTCAGCAACAAGCCTCCTCGAAGTTGCATTGGGTGTGACCTCGCCATCCAAAACAAAGAGGCCGAGAGTCTGCGGCTGAGAAAACTCACAAAGACTTTGTGCACGGTCTGAAACGGCCAATCCTCAGTTACAACTGAGTGGAAACAAAGCCGGGGAATAAAGCAGAGACCCAGAGCCAAACCACCCTCTTCGGTTATTCTGCCACCCTTGTAGGCCAAACCGCTCAATGTCCCCCAGCTTGTTTGGCATTGTGTAGATGTTTCTTCAGAAAAAAAAAGCCCGATGTACCTGATTTACCTCCGAGACTGAGATCAGAATAGGAAGCTCCTGGCTTCTAACCCCGCCCTTGGGGAAGAAGGTGAAGCCAGGATTGCTGTCCTTAGATCCCACACCCACCTTTTCTATCTTCCAAAACTTGAAAGCAGGAGTGCTTCTGTTCTGCTATAAAAATTGGGTGGCAGCAAAATCCTCAGTGACTGTTGTTTATGAAAACACAAGTCTCAGTGCAATGTTATTCATATAAACATGGAACCCCAATAGGGCCCATCCTTGCCACCTTCCAAAAAATAATAGCCTGACATAAAGAAAGACTGAAAGCAGTCCAAACCTTTATGTAGTCCTTTGAGGGAATGCTAAGAAGGAACATTTGTTCTTAAGACACAGCAAAACATCTATTAAAAATTATGCCTCTTGATCTCCCCTTTCCCCCACACTCCCTGACCACCAGCATGGCAGCCTCCTGAAGACCCTGCCTCCGGCACCCTTGACTGTGTAAGATCCAGCCCGCAAGGCCCCTCCCTCTCTTCTCTCTCCTTCACTCTCCATTCTCTGCCTCTCTCACTCTCTCTCTCTCTCTCTCTCCTCTCTCTCTCTCTCTTTATAGAGACAGGGTCTCCCTCTGTCACTCAGGCTGGAGTGCAGTGGCACAATCATGGTTCACTGCATCCTCAAACTCCTGGGCTCAAGTGATCCTCCCACCTCAGCCTCCTGAGTAGCTGGGACTCCAGGCATGCATTACTCACCCTGCTAATCTTTTAATTTTTGTAGAGACAGGAGTCTTGCTGTGTTGCCCAGGCTGGTCTCAAACTCCTGAGCTCAAGCAATCCTCCCACCTCGGCCTCCCAGAGTGCTGGGATTGCAGGTACGAGCCATCACACCTGGCCTCTGCCTATCTCTTTATTCTGTCATCCATTTAACCTTTCTGGATGCTATAATTTTCTTTTTTAAAAAAATTTCCTAGCACCTGGGTTCTGCACAAATTGCATCCCAGAAACCAGGAATTGATCTAGCAAGAAAGTTGGAGGTGACCAGAGGAGCAGGGAGGAGGAAAGCTGTTCAAAGGTAAATACAGACAGTTTTTTGTCCCTCCCTTGTTTGATCTTTGTGGGGGTCTGCCCAAGCGGAACATGTTTATTGCACCTCCCTGTGAAGCTTTTCCTCAGCCCCATGCCCACCTTCACCTTTTCTCCTTCTGGCAGATCAGGAACCCCAGAACCTGGGAGCGAAGACCCTGGCTTCAGGCCTTCCTCCCTCGCTCCTCCAGAGCCTTCGTGAGTAGCAGGCTGAGGGCGCTCACTGCGCTGTTTCCTTCAAAGGGGCCTTTGGCCGCTACATGGCCTGTGCTGCCAATCAGAGCCAGCATGGGACAGCTCGCCCCACGTCTGAGAAGGCTGGAGGTGTCTCTGGATTGGCACCACCCATATTTAGGGCTTGTGAGAAATCAAGGGAAAGTGGCTAAAAGGTTGAAGCAATCCCATTTGTCACCCACCCAACCACACCGAAAGTCAATCGGGGCATGGAGTCTACAGGCTGCACCCCAGCCTGGCTCTGGACGCAGAGGGAGCTGTCAGGGCTGGGGTGTGTGGACCTCATTGGCAGCGTCTGTGAACTTGATGCTTTCACATGCATCCTGCAAGCACATGCCTGACACGCCTTGGTCCGGACATTTCAGGCCACCGTGTTGAGTAGAGGGAGGATGTGTTTTGGAGCCGTTCACGTTTCCGGCCCCACATGGAGTCAATGTGGGGCGTCCACCTCGGGCCATGGCTCCCACAAAGGTGCTGTTCTGGACCTAGTCTCATGTTGTTGCTGTCTGTATTCATCCCTGACTGTAATATGAGATCCCATCATTGGAGACCCATGGTACGATGTCTAAGGAAAAAGGAAAAAGAACAAGCAGCATTTCCTTCTGGCCCCTCTTAAAACCCCAGAGTGGGTCATGCAGTTAATTTAGGAGTGCAGAGCACCCAGCAGTGTGCCCAGACTTCATTGAGCACTGCTGCCTATGAACTCAACAGGGGCCTGTAGCCTAGAAAATTAGTGCAAGGCCACAGTAGCCTGGCTAGATGCTGACCCCACCCTAGCAAGTTTGCTTGGGACACTCCGGAAAAGAAGACCACTGTCTACAGGCAGGGCCACTACACTCGCAACCACCAGAGTTTATCCAGTAAACACTGAAGGATAAAAAGGGTTGGAGACAGGAGACAGAAAAATTTTTTGTTTCCCACCTAGAGATATAAGGAATTCTGAACAATTTTGCCATGCTGCCCATGGTGGCTCAGTAATCCCAACACTTTGGGAGGCCAAGGCGGGCTGATCGCTGGAGCACAGGAGTTAGAGACCAGCCGGGGCAACATGGCAAAACCCTGTCTCTACCCAAAATACAAAAATTAGTACAAAAGTCAGCAGGGTGTAGTGGCGCATGCCTGTAGTCCCAGCTACTTGGAAGACTGAGCCTAAGAGGTGGTTGCAGTGAGCTGAGATGGTACCACTGCACTCCAGCCTGGGCAACAGAGCCAGACCCCATTTTAAAAATAAATAAATAAATAAATGATTTTGCCCAGATAGACAATGAAAAAGGACTGATACTTCAGGCAAGGGGTCTAAGTGCATTGTTACACATGGTTAGACAGGGGATGTCTAAATGTACTGTTGGGTCTAAATAGAGGGAGAGGCTGCGATTACTCTTTAAGTGCAAACCCCAATCTGTGGGATGTGGAGTGGGAGTCTTTGAAGCCCAAGGAGGAAAAACCAACCTAGATATGGGGGAAAAATAAGAGGTAAATAAATAAATTACATGTCTATAATATTTTCAAATTTTAAAATGTATATATGTTTACATATACAAAGGTCCATAATTTAACCCAATTGGAAATTCAAAAATTTCAAATTCATAGACTTAATCAATGCAGAAGCTCAAATTATACTTTGAGATGCCACTAAGTTTAAACACCGTACCCCCTATAATCTTAGGAAAGTAAATATAAAATAGAAGAAAAATAGGTGTGGCTCACTTTAACTATACTCTTGCCTAAATGTCTCATAGTCATCGTAGCTGGCCATTGCCCTAAAATATCTGATATTGGGAATAAATGTGCTAACACAATGAATAATACATTTAAAGAATCAAATTTTTGGTATTTACAAATTGGCTTGATTAAAATGGGATCCCAGTGGTTGGGCACAGTAGCTCACACTTGTAATCAATTACCTAACACTCTGGGAGGCTGAGGCAGGCAGATCGCCTGAGGTCAGGAGTTCAAGACCAGTTTGGCCAACATGGCGAAACTCCATCTCTACTAAAAACACAAAAAATAGCCAGGAGTCATGGTGGCTGCCTGTATTATAATCCCAGCAACTTGGGAGGCTGAGGCAGGAGAATCGCTTGAACCTGAGAGGCAGAGGTTGCAGTGAGCCGAGATCACACCACTGCACTCCAGCCTGGACAACAGATGGATACTCCCTCTCAAAAAATAAATAAATAAAATAAAATAAAATAAAATGGGATCCCACAGATTCACAATTAAAATAGTTAATATAGCCTTATGTAAGTTAAAACAGGGCTTTCAAGGATTAAAAACTTATGTAGCATGGGCTAATCTAAAAGAAAGGAAATCAATATGGAAGCATCTCTGCACTCCACGTCTAGTGCAGTACCGCAATCATCAAATTCTGGCCAGTGCAGTGGCTCACATCTGTAATCCCAGCACTTTGGGAGGCTGGAGCAGGCAGATCACTGAGGCCAGGAGTTTGAGACCAGCCCCTGCCAACATGGCAAAATATTGTCTCTCACCGAAACAGGCACATCTGGGCATGGGTGACACACGCCTGTAGTCCTAGCTAATCAGGAGGGTGAGGCAGGAGAATTGCTTAAACATGGGAGGCAGAGGTTGCAGTGAGCCGAGATCATACCCATCAACAGATGAACGAAGAAAGAAAGCGTGACACACACACACACACACACACACACACACCAGAATATTATACAGCCATAGAAAGGAATGAAATCTTGTCATTTGCAGTAATGTAATTTGGATGGAGCTGGAGGCTGTTATCCCAAGTGAAATAACTCAGAAACAGAAAATCAAATACTACATGTTCTCAATCACGTGGAACTGAAGAAAGTGGATCTCATGAAGATATACTCTATCCAGCAGTTACCAGAGGCCAGGAGGGCTCGTGGGAAGCAGGGACGGGTGAAAAGAGGTTAACGGGTACAAAAATACAAGTAGCTAGACACAGTGGCTCACACCTTTAATCTCAGCACTTTGGGAGGCCAAGGTGGGTGGATCACTTGAGTTCAGGAGTTTGAGACCAGTCTGGGCAACATAGCAAGACCCTATCTCTACAAAAAATACAAAATTTAAAAATATATTTAAGAAATTAATGCTGACAGAACAATTAGATAGCCATGTATAAAAAGAAAATCTTGAAACATATCCTAAACTGCCCACAAAAATCAATTTCAGAAGGAATGTAGCTTTAAATGTAAATATTAAAAAATAAAATAAATTATTTTTATAACTTTGAGTAGGGAAATATTTTTAAAACAGATCACAAAAACCAATAGCTGTAAAGGAAAAGATTGATAAATTAGGCCACATTCAAATTAATAATTTTTATTTATCAAAAGACACCATCAAGAAAGTGAAGAGGCAAGTTTTAGTGTGGGAGAAAATATATACACACATAATTGACAAAGGGATCACATCTAGAATGTGCAGAGAACTCCTATAAATAATAAGAAAAAGACAATAGAAACACAGTAGGCGCAGAATAGATAATTTACAAAAAAAAAACACCAAATGTGTTCAATTTCCTTAATAATCATGTAAATACAAATTAAAATCAATGAGATATCACCACACATCCTCCAGAACAGCTAAAATAGAAGAGACTGATGGGGATTTCTGGCAAGATATCTGAATAGGAACAGCTCCGGTCTGCAACTCCCAGCAAGATCAACGAAGAAGATGGGCTATTTCTGCATTTCCACCTGAGGAACCTGGTTCATCTCACTGGGACTGGTTGGACCGTGGGTGTAGCCCACAGAGGGTGAGCCAAAGCAGCGCGAGGTGATGCCTCACCTGGGAAGTGCAAGGGGTCGGGGGATTTCCCTTTCCTAGCCAATGGAAGCCGAGAGACTGTACCAGGAGGAACAGTACACTACCACCCAGATACTGTGCTTTTCCCACAGTCTGCAACTGGCAGACCAGGAGATTCCCTCTGGTGCCTGACTTGGTGGGTCCAACACCCATGGAGCCCAGCAAGCTGAGATCAACTGGCTTGAAATTCTCACTGCTAGTGCAGCAGTCTGAGATCAATCTGGGATGCTGAAGCTTGGAGCAGGGAGGGGCATCCACCATTGCTGAGGCTTGAGTAGGCAGTTTTATGCTCACAGTGTACACAAAGCCTCCAGGAAGTTTGAACTGGGTGGAGCCCACCACACACTTAGCAAGGCAATGGCCTCTCTAGATTCCATGTCTGTGAGCAGGACATCTCTGAACAAAAGGCAGCAGCCCCAGTCAGGGACTTATAGATAAAACCCCCATCTCAATGGGACAGGAGCACCAGGGTGGCAGCCAGGAGCAACAGCTGGCAGACTTAAACGACCCTGCCTGGCAGCTCTTAAGAGAGAAGTGGTTCTCCCAGCACAGTGTTCAAGCTCTGATACCAGACAGACGGCCTTCCTCAAGGCAAGCGTCCCTGACCTCTCATTATGTTTCACTGCAAGCATATCCCAGCCACACACCTCATACAGGAGAGTTCTGGCTGGCATGTGGCAAGTGACCCTCTGGGATGAAGCTTCCAGATGAAGGATCAGGCAGCAATCTTTCCTGTTCTGCAGCCTCTGCTGGTGATACCCAGGCAAACAGGATCTGGAGTGGATCCAGCAAACTCCAACAGACCTGCAGCTGAGAGGCCTGACTGTTAGAAGGAAAACTAACAAACAGAAAAGAATAGCATCAACATTAACAAAAAAGGACATCCACACAAAAACCCCATCCGTAGGTCACCAACATCAAAGACCAAAAGTAGATAAAACCAAAAAGATGGGGAGAAACAAGCACAGAAAGGCTGAAAATTCCAAAAAGCAGAATGCCTCTCTTCCTCCAAAGTATCACAATTCCTCGCCAGCAAGGGAACAAAACTGGAGGAAGAATGAGTTTGAAGAATTGACAGAAGTAGGCTTCAGAAGGTCGGTAATAACAGACTCCTCTGATCTAAATGGGCATGTTCTAATCCATTGCAAGGAAGTTAATAACCTTGAAGAAAGATTAGATGAATTGCTAACTAGAATAAGCAGTGTAGAGAAGACTATAAATGACCTGATGGAACTGAAAAACACAGCACAAGAACTTCGTGAAGCATACACAAGCTTCAATAGCTGAATTGATCACATGGAAGAAAGGATATCAGTGATTGAATATCGACTTAATGAAATAAAGCAAGAAGACAAGATCAGAGAAAAAAAGAGTGAGAAGAAACCAACAAAGCCTCCAAGAAATATGGGATCCCAGTGGTTGGGCACAGTAGCTCACACTTGTAATCCTAACACTTTGGGAGGCTGAGGCAGGCAGATCACCTGAGGTCAGGAGTTCAAGACCAGCTTGGCCAACATGGCGGAGAATCGCTTGAACCCGAGAGGCAGAGGTTGCAGTGAGCCGAGATCACACCACTGCACTCCAGCCTGGACAACAGATGGAGACTCCCTCTCAATAAATAAATAAATAAATAAATAATAAAAATAATAAAATGGAATCTCACAGATTCACAATTAAAATAGTTAATATAGCCTTATGTAAGTTAAAACAGGGCTTTCAAGGATTAAAACTTATGTAGTATACACCTAAAAGAAAGGAAATCAATATATGGAAGAGATTCAACCTAATGCCTAGTGCTGCACTCTTCATAATCATCAAAATTTGGCCAGGTGCAGTGGCTCACATCTGTAATCCCAGCTTCCAGAGATGACACTTTTAAGTCCAGAGCATGAAGGCCCTGAATCACCTCAACACTGTGAAACTATTGGAGGTGCTGGAAACCTGGGAACACTCTTCCTGGTCATGGCTGCTGCTAGTGAAGGAGAAGGTCAAGGCCCACTTACTGGGCCATGACCACATGAAGAGAAAGAAACTAGAGACAAACTCTACCCGATGGGATCCACTGGGCAGTACTGCCACAAGAACAGGAGTGTTCACAGAGACTTAAAGCCAGAGAACCTACTTTTGGATGTTGACCTGAACATCAAGGTTGCAGATGTTGGCTTCAACAATGAGTTCACCTTAGGAAACAAGCTAGATACCTTCTGTGTCAGTACCCCTTATGCCGTCCTGGAACTCTTCCTGGATCAAAAGTAGCATAGCTCTGTGGTAGATGGGGGCAGCCTGGAAGTTATTCTCTACCCCATGGTCATCAGGTCCCTGCCTTTGAATGGGATAAACTTTGGGAGCTGCAGGAGCAGGCACTGAGCAGAACATATCATATTTATTTTTGCATGTTCATGGAGTGTGAGAACTTGCTTTGAAACATAGTAAACATTGTTACATACATTAAAACATGTAAACTATATCAAAATAGCACATTGTGTCCCATAATGTATACTATTAATATTTGTCAGTTAAAATTAAAATTTTAAAAAGACACTATCAACTAAGTAAAAAGGCAACCCACAGAATGGAGAAAATATTTGCAAATGATATATCTGATAAGGGATAACGGAGTTTGTTGTTAACATTCTGGATATTAATCCCTTCATAATAAGCTTCCCAAGGCCGTGGGAGCCTACTCTTGCAAAAGAAAAACCCGCTGAAATCTCATAATCCCTTCATAATAAGAAATTAATATACAGAATGTACAGAGAATTCCTAACATTCAACAACAACAACAACAACAACAAAAAGATTTAAAAATGGGCAAGGACTTGAATAGAACTTTCTCTAAAGAAGATTTACAAATGGCCAATAAGCATGTGAAAAGATGCTCAGCATCACTAATATTAGGAAATGCAAATCAATACTACAATCAGATACCACCTCACATCTATTAGGATGGCAGCTATCAAAAAACCAGATGTTGGTGAGGATGTGAAGTTGGAACCCTTGAGCACTGTTAATGGGTATGTAAAATGGTGCAGTCACTATGGAAAACAGCATGAAAGATTGTTCAAAAAATTAAAAATAGAATTACCATATGATCCAGCAATTCCACTTCTAGGTATACACCTGATACGGTTTGGCCATGTCCCCACCCAAATCTCATCCTGAATTGTAGTTTCCATAATCCCCACATGTCATGGGAAGGACCTGGTGGGAAGTAATTGAATCATGGGAGCAGTTTATCCCATACTATTCTCATGATAGTAAGTTCTCATGAGATCTGATGGTTTTATAAGGGGCTTCCCCTTCGTTTGGCCCTTATTCTTTTCCTTCCTGCTGCCATATGAAGAAAGATGTGTTTGCTTCCCCTTCTTTCATCATTGTAAGTTTCCTGAGGCCTCCCCAGCCATGCTGAACTATGGGTAGATTAAACGTCTTTTCTTTATAAATTACCCAGTCTCAGGTATGTTTTTATTAGCAGTGTGAGAACAAAGTAATACAGTAAATTATTATTGGGTCGTGAGTTGCTGCTGTAAGATTCCTGAAATGTGGAAGCAACTTTGGAACTTTTGGTAGTGAGTTGCTGCTGTAAAGATACTTGAAATGTGGAAGCAACTTTGAACTGCGTAACAGGCAGAGGTTGGAACAGTTTGGAAAGCTCAGTAGTCAGGAAGATGTGGGAAAGTTGGGCACTTCTTAGAGACTCATTGAATAGCTTTGATGGACACACTTATAGTGATATGGACAATGAAGTCTCTGCTGAGGTGGTCTCAGATGGAGATGAGGAACTTGTTGGAAACTAGGGTAAAGGTCATGCTTAGTATGCTTTAGCAACGATACTGGTGGCATTTTCCCCTGCCATAGAGATCTGTGGAACTTTGAACTTGAGAGAGATGACTTATTGTATTTGGCGGAAGAAATTTCTAAAAGGCAAAGCATTCAAGAGGAAGCAGAGTGGCCAGGCGCAGTGGCTCAAGCCTGTAATCCCAGCACTTTGGGAGGCCAAGATGGGTGGATCACGAGGTCAGGAGATCGAGACCATCCTGGCTAACATGGTGAAACCCCATCTCTACTAAAAAATACAAAAAAACTAGCCAGGCGAAGTGGTGGGTGCCTGTAGTCCCAGCTACTCAGGAGGCTGAGGCAGGAGAATGACATAAATCCGGGAGGCAGAGCTTGCAGTGAGCTGAGATCCAGCCACTGCATTCCAGCCCAGGCAATAGAGCGAGACTCCGTCTCAAAAAAAAAAAAAAAAAAAGGAAGCAGAGCATAAACATTTGGAAAATTTGCAGCCTGATGATGATAGAAAAGAAACCCCCCATTTTCTGGGGAGAAATTCAAGCCAGCTGCAAAATTTGCATAAGTAACAAGGAGCCAAATGTTAACTGCCAAGACAATGGGGAAAATGTCTCCAGGGCATGTCAGTCACCTTCACAGAAGCCCCTCCTATCACAGCCTTGGAGACCTAGGAGGGAAAAATGGTTTCCTGAGCCAGGTCCAGGGCTCCCCTGCTGTGTGCAGCCTGAGGACTTCGTGCCCTGTGTCCCAACTGCTTTAGCCTGGCTAAAAAGGGCCAAGGTACAGTTAGGGCCATTGCTTCAGAGGTGGGCTCCCATAGCCTTAGGCAACTCCAGCCCTGTGGCTTTGCAGGGTGCAAGCCCCAAGACATGGCAGTTTCCACATGGCGTTGGTCCTATGGGTGCACAGAAGACAAGAATTGAGGTTTGGGAACCTCCACCTAGATTTCAGAGGATGTATGGAAACACTTGGATGTCCAGGCAGAAGTCTGCTGCAGGGGTGGAGCCCTCATGGAGAACCTTTGCTAGGGCAGTGTGGAAGGGAAATATGGGGTCAGAGCCCCCACCACAGAGGCCCCACTGGCCCACTGCCTAGAGGAGCTGTGAGAAGGGGGCCACCATCCTCCAGACCCCAGAACGGTAGCTCCACCAACAGCTTGCTCCATGTGCCTGGAAAAGCCACAGACACTCAACGCTAGCCCATGAAAGCGGTCAGAAGGGGGACTGTACTCTGCAAAGCCACAGAGGCAGAGCTGCCCAAGGCCATGGGAGCTCACCTCTTGCATCAGTCTGACCTGGATATGAGACATGGAGTCAAAGGAGATCATTTTGGAACTTTAGGGTTTAATGACTGCCCTATTGGATTTTGAACTTGCATGGGGCCTATAGCCCCTTTGTTTTGGCCAATTTCTCCCACTTGAAAGGGGTGTATTCACCCAATGCCTATATCCCATTTATATTTAAGAAGTAACTAACTGGCTTTTGAGTTTACAGGAGCATAGGCAGAAGATACTTGCCTTGTCTCAGATGAGACTTTGGACTTGGGCTTTTGAGTTAATGCTGAAATGAGTTAAGACTTTGGGGGACTGTTGGAAGGACAGGATTCTGTTTTGAAATGTGAGGACATGAGATTTGGGAGAGGCTAGCAGTGAAATTATATAGTTTGGCTGTGTCCCCACCCAAATCTCATCTTGAATTGTAGTTCCCATAATCCCCACATGTCATTGAAGGGACCTCAAGGGAGATAATTGAATCATGGGAGTGGTTTCCCCATGCTATTCTTGTGCTAGTAAGTTCTCACTAGATGTGATGGTTTTGTAAGGGGTGTCCCCCTTTCCTTAGCTCTCATTCTTCTCCTTCCTGCTGCCATGTGAAGTAGGATGTGTTTGCTTCCCTTTCTGCCATGATTATAAGTTTCCTGAGGCCTCCCCAGCCATACTGAACTGTGAGTCAATCAAACCTCTTTCATTTATAAATTACTTAGTCTCCAGTATGTCTTTCTTTTATTTTTTAATCTTTTTATATTATTATGCTTTAAGTTATGGGGTACATGTGCAGAACTTGCAGGTTTGTTATATAGGTATACACATGCCATGGTGGTTTGCTGCACCCATCAACCTGTCATCTACATTCGGTATTTCTCCTAATGCTATTCTTCCCCTAGCCCCCGACCCCCTGACAGGCCCCATTGTGTGATGTTCCCCTCTCTGTGTCCATGTGTTCTCATTGTTCAACTCTCACTTATGAGTGAGAACATGTGGTGTTTGGATTTATCTTCTTGTCTTACTTTGCTAAGAATGATGGTTTCCAGTTTCATCCAAGTCCCTGCAAAGGACACGAACTCATCCTTTTTATGGCTGCATAGTATTCCATGGTGTATATGTGTCACATTTTCTTATCTAGTCTATCATTAATGGTCATTTGGGTTGGTTCCAAGTCTTTACTATTGCGAACTGTGCCACAATAAACATACGTGTGCATGTGTCTTTATAGTAGAATGATTTATAATCTTTTGGGTATATACCCAGTAATGGGACTGCTGCGTCAAATGGTATTTCTGCTTCTAGATCCTTGAGGAATCACCACACTGTCTTCCACAATGGTCGAACTAATTTACACTCCCACCAATGGTATAAAACTGTTCCTGTTTCTCCACATCCTCTCCAGCATCTGTTCTTTCCTGACTTTTTAATGATCGCCATTCTAACTGATGTGAGATGGCATCTCATTGTGGTTTTGATTTGCATTTCTCTAATAAGCAGTGATGATGAGCTTTTTTTCATATGTTTGCTGGCTGAATAAATGTCTTCTTTTGAGAATTGTTTGTTCACATCCTTTGCACACTTTTTGATGGAGTTTGTTTTGTTCTTGTAAATTTGTTTAAGTTCTTTGTACATTCTCGATATTAGTCCTTTGTCAGATGGACAGATTATAAAAATTGTCTCCCATTCTGTAGGTTGCCTGTTCACTCTGATGATAGTTTTTTGGCTGTGCAGAAGCTCTTTAATTTAGTTAGATCCCATTTGTCAATTTTGGCTTTAGTTGGTATTGCTTTTGGTGCTTTAGTCATGAAGTCTTTTCCCATTACTATGTTCTGAACAGTATTGTCCTGAATGGTATTTTTCTAGGGTTTTTATGGTTTCAGGTCTTACATTTAAGTCTTTAATCTACCATGAGTCAATTCTTGTATAAGGTGTAAGGAAGGGATTCAGTTTCAGCTTTCCACTGATGGCTAGCCAGTTTTCTCAACACCATTTATTAAATAGGGAATCCTTTCTCCATTGCTTGTTTTTGTCAGGTTTGTCAAAGATCAGATGGTTGTAGATGTGTGCTGTTATTTCTGAAGCCTCTGTTCTGTTCTGTTGGTCTATAGATGTCTTTTGGTACCAGCACCATGCTGTTTTGATTACTGCAGCCTTGTGGTACAGTTTGAAGTCAGGTAACGTGATGCCTCCAGCTTTGTTTTTTTGGCTTAGGATTGTCTTGGCAATGCGCGCTCTTTTTTGGTTCCATATGAACTTTAAAGTAGTTTTTTTCCAATTCTGTGAAGAAAGTCAATGGTAGCTTGATGGGGATAGCACTGAATCTTTAAATTACTTTGGGCAATATGGCCATTTTCATGATATTGATTCTTCCTATCCATGAGCATGGAATGTTATTCCATTTATTTGTGTCCTCTCTTATTTCCTTGAGCAGTGATTTGTAATTCTCCTTGAAGAGGTCCTTCACATCCCTTGTAAGTTGGATTATTATTCTCTTTGTAGCAATTGTGAATGGCAGTTCACTCATGATTTGGCTCTCTGTTGTATAGCAATCCTTGTGATTTTTGCACATTGATTTTGTATTCTGAGACTTTGCTGAAGTTGCTTATCAGCTTAATGAGATTTTGGGCTGAGATGATGGGGTTTTGTACATGTACATCCAGTATGTACAAATTATATTTAGTCCATTCTCACACTTTAATTAGCAGTGTGAGAATGGACTAAATATAATACCCAAAAGAACTGAAGGCAGACACTTCAAGAGATATTTGCACACCCATGTGTATAGCAGTATTACTTACAATAGCCAAAATGTAGAAGCAACCCAGGTGACCACTGATGAGTGAATGGATAAACAAAATGCGGTACATCTATACAACGGAATGTTAGCCTTAAAAAACAAGAAAATTTGCAATGTGCTGTAACATGTATGAACCTTGAGGACATAAAATAAGCCGGTCACAAAAAGAGAAATATATAATTCTACATATGAGGTACGAAGAGGGGGGATGAGAGTGATTGTTTAATGGATAAAGTTCCAGTTCGAAAAGATGAAAACCATTCTGAAGATGGATAGTTGGGATGATTGTACAACATTGTGAATGCATTTGATGTCACAGAACTGTACACTCAAAAATGGCTAAGATGGTAAATTTTATGTATATGTATATTTTACCACATTTTGAAAATATGAAAAAAAAGGAAAAAACTACCAAAACCCAAAACCTGATTCTCATCCCCAGTGAGATAAGCTACTTTAGAGGAAATCATGAGGAACCTATGGATGAACATGGTTGATGAAGAGGAACTGAAACCTTCCATTGAGCCACTTCCTGACTACAAGGACTTCCGCCTCGTGCACTGGGCAGAATTAGTGGCAGATCATATGTTGTGAGCTTGTGCTATTCACTGCCCTTGGCTCAGGCCTCTGGGCAGCTACTGTGTGCCTGCATGGTGCTAGAGCTAGATGAGTAAAATGGAATACTTGTCCTTGCAAAACAAACACACCTGTGCAGTCTGAAAGTCATTCACAAGGATTTATTCAGCACCTTTCTATGCCTAGCAACAAGCAAGTAATAAGGCAGCATTTCTCTGCTTTTCTTTGTTGAATGGTGGAGATAAGTACAGAGGGGGGCATTTAATTTAGTCTGAGGAGGGAAGTTAGGTTCCTATAGGAAGTGATGACTGAATAGCTGGATGGTGAAGTTAGCTAGCCAGGGAAGGAAGAGGACAGGCTTTCAGAGACCTAGCACCAAGAAAGATAGTAGAAAGTGCATTTCAGCAGTGAGTACAGGGCTGAGCAGGTGGTAAAAACAGCACTTCTTTTACCTGGAAAAATAGGGCAGAAGACATGAGTTTCAGGCTGTTGGGGACCAACAGAGGCAACAGACATGCTTTATTCACCTTACTGGGTTGCCTGAAATGCAGACAATGATTAAGATTTCAGATGCATAAACATGATGCTTTGCAGAAGACATTCTGAATGACACAAGGTATTTGCCACTTGATATATAGGTCCCAGGGTAAAATTGGTTCAGAAAATGCAAATGTCCATTGGGAATCTGAAAAGGGGAAAGTCCATAGGTTTCCAGAAAGCTTGGGCAGCTTTTCACCTGTGTACCTGGAAAAACTGGGTGCACCTTGGGAAATGCCTTACCAGTAGCAAGGATGCTCCCTGGCTGGTCTAACTGGTCTGGATCTTCCTGAAGGCCCACTGCTCTTCTGAGGGATGAACACAAGCTAGAAGCAGCTGGAGGGAGGGACTGCAGATGTGTTAATGATGACAGGCCAAAAACAGAGTGAAAGAAGCTGTCCACCCCTGCTGACTTCTCATCTGTTCTGTGCTGGGGACTGAGCTCTTCAACTCCCCAAGTGCTGGCTTTCTGCTGTGGCTGAAAAACATCTGCTCTTTTCTTCTCTCACTTCTTTGCATTTTTCTGATCTCTTAAGGTGGCACAGAGACTCACATGAACAGTGAAATAATAGCTATTTTTTCAGCTTGAATATTGGTTGGGAGAAAGAAATTCCTGACAGGGATAGGGGAGGTTGATGGGGAAATAATTTCATGTTTTGGTTCTTTGACACTTAAGAAAATTGTGTTTTCTAATAACTATGGTTTTGAAAGTCAACACAAGTTCACTTTCTTTTCTTAGTGAGAGTCAACACAAGACAGCTTTATTTTTTTTAATTTAAAATTACTTCAGAGCTATCTCTCATCTATACTAGAAATGTCAGTGTTATTAGTGAGGGCTGGTCATTCAGAGAGGATCGGACTTACTGTCAGACATGTTAGGAAAAAAGGCAATGGATTTCTCCGGATTCTGAATAGTCTCTGCTCACCCATAGAAGGTTACTCTCCTGAAGTCACTATGTACCTTCCAGGTGTTAATTTCAGTGAGTATTTGGTTTGTGTTTTTCATGATGCTTGTAGACTTCTAAAATCCTATGGGTAAAAGAAATCTTTACAGATGATGGCAGATGGTGCATTGGGCTTGATGTGTTCTTGCACTGCTTGTAGAAGTAGACTTTAGGGTGAGTCTAGAAAGGCGGGTAGGACCTGGGCATGAGCAGACGAGAGGAAACAGTATGAGCAGAGGGTGAGGGTGGTCTGTGGGATGTGTTGGGGGATGTTCCTGTGTTTATTTTTCTCTCTTGTGATAATTGAATGTGGCTCTGTGCCTTGTAAAAGACAGGGTTAGAACGATGCAGGGATGAAGAAGTGAGGGTGTTCAGACAGGGACACATGTAGCTAGCAAGATTTTGCACTCAGTTTTTTTCTGTCTACTTCATTCCCATTTGGTTGGGGTCTTTCGTGTTTAGCTCATACCGTAGAGTCATTTTTCATCCATACAGAAATCTATCATGTAACTGCTTGACTTTTGAAAGGTTATGTTGTTTCTAAAATCAAATCTGGTTAAATGTGGGACCCTCCAGCTACCATCCCCTCCTCCCTCCCTCCCACATCCCTCTCATACATTGACTGTCCTTAGGAAGTGAAGTAGCTTTTCCCAGAATCCTTAGCCAGGACTAGCTCGATGCCTGCTCAGCTGCTTTCACACGTGTTGTGACGCACACAAAAATGGAGCTACGAACCTTTATGTGTGGAGGAACACAAATGTCTTGCATTATTTTCAATTAGCTCTTGGTGCTGAAGTCTTGTGGGGTTTTTTGTCTCCCATATGTAAGGTAGAAAAAAATCTGAGAAATTCATTAGTTTATAAAGTGTCATTTAAAGGAGGAAGGAAATTCAGATCTCTGTGAACTTGAGCAAGTGAAACTTCACATAACTATTTCTGGCTTGCAGTTTGAGGCAGGAGGGGAACCGTCTTGATTTTGGGCAGGAACTTCTGAGGAAGTATAATGTGTTAACAAGGCAAGAAAGTCTCAAAATAACTACTTTCTTCTCTCTTTCTCTAGAGAGTGGGCCAATGACCTCCCATCCAGGTTTTCTCCTTTACTTCCCCCTCGTTGCAGATGATGTCACAAGGCTCTGCTGACACCGTCTGCGATCTTCAGAGCTGTGCAGGACTCACTCTAGTGCCTATTCTTCTAAGACAATCTCCTAAGCTTCTGTCCTCTCAAACTGTCCCCACACAGAGGGGACAGAGACCTCATTGAGGGTGGGACTTCAGAGCTTTTTCCAGAGCCAGATTAGTTGATAGAGCCACTGGAGAGTTCTAGAAATTTCCTTAATTGAACATTTCATGGCAGTTTGTTTGTTTGTTTGCCTGTCCTCTAGGCTAAGGTGCAACCTTTTTGGCACTTTTTCCTTTAATATGACTATCACAGTGCCTGATACATAATAGTACTCAATGAATAGACTTTTACCTCTTTTCCCTGCAAGGGAGGTACAAAAAAATAACTACAGGGAAACTTTATAAGAAAGAGAGACAATTATGTATGGCTGAAGTGAGGATCAGAAATGTTTTGTAGATGAGACTGATTTGAGCCAAGAATTAAAGGACAGGTTCATTCACCAGATACTATAAACACCTGGTGTATTTTAGGTTCTGCTATGGAATGAGAAATAATGGTGACCAAAAACAAACACAAAGGTTTACAATCTGATGAGGCAGATGAATGCTCACCAAATAATCACATAAATAAATATAAATTTACATGGGAAACAACATAAATGTCCAACAGGAAAATGGTGAAATACATTGTGACATGTTCTTTTATCTTAATGCTATATTGCCATTGAAATGGTTTCAAATAATCATAAAGTGATTGCAATAACACTGGTATTTTAAAAATTGGATATCAAAGTACAGAATCTAATCTCTACTTTATGAAAATAAATGCATGTTTGTCTATGATAGGGAAGCTGGTTATAGACACAGTGAACAGTGGTTTTCCCTGGTGATGAATTAGGAAGTGTAGAGCATGTTCTCATTAATGACGAATGTTTTGCCAGGAGGCAAGTGGATTTGTTTTTCCACTGTTTGAATTTACAGTTAGATGCTTTCCATGCTTTAAATGAGGATTTAAAGCTTTAGCAGGGATTCTTTCTCTCTCTTTGGGTTGTTTCCATTTTGTTCTGATGAGCAGGAGGAAGGTGAAGGTCACCACGCACTTACTGAGTGGGTTGTGTGGCTCTGGCAATAGTTTATCTGGTTGTGGGTTTCGTCTGCTTTTTTTTTTTTTTTTTTTTTTTTTTTTTGAGACAGGGCTTCACTCTGTCACCCAGGCTGGAGTGTAGTGGCATGATCAGAGCTCACTGCAACCTCAACCTCCCACCAAGTGGTTGAGACTCAAGTGGTCCTCCCACCTCAGTCTCCCAAGTAGCTGGAACAACAGGTGTCTGCCCCATGCCCAGCTAATTGTTTTGTATTTTTCAGTAGAGATGGGGTTTTGCCATGTTGCCCAGGCTGGCCTCGAACTCCTGGGCTCAAGCAATCTGTCCGCCTCGACCTCCCAAAGTGCTGGGATTACAAGCATGAGCCACCATGCCCAGCCCTGTCTGCTATTTTTGAAGGCAAAAACTTGTACCCAAGGAGAAAGTTCTAAGAAATGCTTCCAGTGATGATAAGAGTTTGAGTTTCAAGTGAGTGTTCCTGGGCATCTGATTAAACTCCTATGTCAGTAACAAAAACCTGCATTGTTCTGGATTAGTTGCACCATTTCACAGTGATAGCTCCCATCTTCCACATTTCCCTTGGAAGCCACTGGAATATTATTCCTTTTAACAGCTGTTTAAAAGTCATTTCTGTGCCTTTTTTTTTTTTTTAAGTAGCTGGGCATTTTTGAGCCTAAAGTCAAAAGTATTTATTATGAAGGTTCTGATGATATACCCATAAGAATAGAATAGGGCATATAACTTGTTATACAATGTAAAAATTCTAAAAGGTTTTTTCCTCTGATCTGCAAAATTTTCTCTTTCAAGATAGTTTGTCATTCTATGCTCTATAATGTATTTATTTTAAAGACCCACCGTGTTGTTTAAGGTGAGAGAGCCCTGTTGGACTGAAGATAATGGTTCACACAGCCTGTCTTTTATGCTGTCTTGGACTTACCTTCCTTTGCATAATAGAGATACCAAGGGTAGGCCTTTTGAAGGTGGGGATGTTTTTACATTATGATGTGACAGATGCTGAAAAACCTCTTACTGCTTTCATTACATCCAAAATGGGTGAAATGCAGCTGTCTTCCAGAATCTTACCAGGGTTCCTGCCACCACCTGAGAGGACAGAGTGGACTGACCCAGTAGGGAAAGGATTCATCCCCACTGGGCCAGACGGAAGAGCTGGAGGGAAGCTGGCTTCGCCAAGGACTTTCCGCAGCTCACTCTGGTTCTGCAGTGACAGCAGCTCCTATAGCAAGGGCTGTACAGTTATTCAGAAGAGTAAGGATAATGCACATGCATTTTATAAGCTTGAAGCTGGTTGACAATTTACTTTAGGGATTTATTCTTTTTACCAATTAATTTATAACCTAGTCCATTTTGTCTTTCCTTACCTGCCAATCACTGCCCTTTTTAGGGATTGTGGTGGGGAAGAGGCTGTAATTTTCTACCAAAGTGTTGGTTACAATTCCATCCTACTATTTTGGGAAAATGTGGATCCTCCCACCTCTCAACCACCACTCCTTTCCTTTCTCAGTTCTTGCTCTGCTTCTTGCAAGTTTTTTGAATATGTCAATGAAGATGCAGTGGAGCCATTTTGTGAGATGAGTTTCCATTGACCAACATAGGAAGCAACAAACGCTGCAAGCACAGGGAGACTATGAAATGTGGACCGTGTTTGAGTAAACCTGGCTGTTTACTGCCACAACCTGATGAAATAAATGGTGGACTCAAGACTTTACGGGCTTGGCTGGCAGCCCCTAAGTCTCAGTCGCCTTCTAGGAAGAAGTACGTGGGGAGAAAGAGTCACATGGCTCTCCACCAAGAACAGATCCCATCCCTCTTCTGTCTCATCCCTGCCTCCTGAGATTGTTATTCCATCGCTGCCACAGGATGAAGTTTGTTAGCAAGCTCTGGCAAACATCTGGTTCCTTGTACTTCCTATATACCCCACAGCTGCAGATCTCAAGAAACTTGAGCATTTATCGAAGATGGCTTTCAGTGTTAAATTGTTCCTTTTTGGTGTTGTTTAGTTTTTTAGTTAAGAAGAATGAGTGATCGTTGCTTGGCTACTCCACAGATGCAAGGCAGAGCAGCTCCTTCTGGATCCCTCACTGCCTTGTAAGCTGGGAGCTCTGGTGGGTGCTTTTCAAATCTACTTTCTTTTTCTGAGTCAAAGAGGAGAGGAACTGCTGACATCCTGTGAGCCAGAGCACCTAAAGCAACTCCATTTCCAGCTTGAATAGTGCAGGTAAGGAAATTGCCAGAGCCACGCATCACTAATTTTGCTCCCTGGTGCTAAGTGCACCTAGCGGGCATGCTGAGTACTGCCCCCTCCTGCTATCCAGTGGTGGCAGGGACTGGCATGGTCCCCAGTACTTTGGCTGCCTCGGCTGCCTGTCTGTTCAGGGGCCGATTTCAGCTGTGTGCAGCCTCCAAGCTTCAAGCACAAAGGATCACTCAGTCGTTGAAGAGCAGCAGCCACAAGCACCTCTGGTAGTTTATTGTAGGGCCCAGTAATCTTCCTACAGCTCAAGCGGCAGGCTCCTAAACAAGTATCCGGTAGAACTACTTGCATACATTACCAAGCTAGCCATGAAAAAATGTACTCATTTTAAAACATGCCAGAATTTACGCTTTTTGGTGAAAATATTAAATGATTACTTTTATTAATTATTAAGTACCATAAGGAAGGATGAAACATAAATGATCAAATATTTGCAATATGCAATACATATGACGGATAAATTAGTAAGAAAACAGTCAACACGGTAGTAGTAAAATGTCAAGAATAGGCAGTGAACAAAAAATGAAGTACCAAAGTTTAATAAAAAGATTTTAAGCATCACTAATATTATAAATAAATATGAAAGCATGCTTTTCTAGCATCCTAGCATCATATTGGCAGAGATGGAAAAAACTCACAACACACTATGTCAGGAAGGAACTGGGAAAAGTGCCTTCTCATATACAATTGGTGGGAGCACTCACAGGGACATTTTTGTAAAGCTGTTGGGAAATAGATTATGATGGTTTGGAATATGCACACTCTTTTTCTGACATAAGAACTTCTTATTTCTTAACTCATCCTAAGATAAGCGGACAAATCCCAAAGGAGACTGGCTCAGGATGGCTGAGTGCAGTGTTATTTATTTCCCGTGCCATCAGTGGAGCCTGCTCTGCCTCCTGTTCTCTCTGGTGTGTAGCTCACTGGATTCAGAGCTTATGCGCAGCCCCAGGGCAAACCCAGGGTACCCGGCTAGTGACTGAAAGGACATTTCTTCTGTTCTGGGTGGAACAGTCACAGATTCTAGAGCAGGGGCCCTGACACTTGGTGAGCAGCATCCACTTTGCCTTTCCCTGAAGCAAATCATTAACGTCCAGCACACGGCAGTTGTGTCAGCTCTGCAGATGGAGCCTGGCCCATCTGGCTGCTGTCCCCAGGGCTCAGTGTCCCTGCTCTGAGATCCACCAGCAAGTCCTTAGCCAGGACAGATCTGGTCTCCTGCCCTGACTGGCACCAGCTAGGACTAGAGACTGAGTGGCCTGGGGCTCAGAGAAGCAGCCAGGCTCCCCCTTTCCTCCCTCCTTTGTTAAAACTTCAAGTTCCCGCCGGGCACAGTGGCTCAGGCCTGTAATCCCAGCACTTTGGGAGGCTGAGGCAGGCGGATGACAACATCAGGAGATCGAGACCATCCTGGCCAACACGGTGAAACCCCGTCTCTACTAAAAATACAAAAAAAATTAGCCAGGCGTGGTGGTGCGTGCCTGCAATCCCAGCTACTCAGGAGGCTGAGGCAGGAGAATCGCTTAAACCAGGGATTCAGAGGTTGCAGTGAGCCGAGATCGCACCACAGCACCCCAGCCTGGCAACAGAGTGAGATTCCATCTCAAAAAAAAAAAAAAAAAAAAAGGGTTCGAGTTCCAGGGGCAGCAGCCTTTTCCCTCTACCCCTCTTCAAACACGTTCTGGAGTCTGCTGTGTTGTGCTGCATGGCGTCTCCATGTGCAAGTGTCATCACATGGACAGAGTGGGGAATGGGGATCATAGGATAGTTGTGCTGTGGAGTTTTTTTCCCTAGAGGCAACGTTTTGAATTAGAAACCTATTTACATAACTTAGTATCAAATTACATGTCAACCTCTCATAACTAACTCTAAATACTCTTCCATGAATTCCAACTAATTAGCGCAGCTAACCACTACTGCAGCCCAACCCAGCATTAAGGGCATAAGTTACATAAAATACTGAATAGATTTGTAAAGTCATCATCATGATAATGGTAAATCAGCTTAGGCCGCTCACAAATGCAGCTGGCAATAGCTGCTTCCAGCCCTGATTCCTTATGCTGGAGGGATAGCTCAGTCGACAAATTCCAGGGAGACTGTACCTTTATAAGAGTTGGCGGAGTTAACCCCTACTCCCCACCTGCCCCAAAAAACACAAAGAAGGAAAAGAACCTAATGTTCATTTACGGTCTTTCATTCAATAGGCACTGTGCTGAGGCGGGCAGTTATTATTCCACATGTATTCTGTCATTCAGTAAGAAATTTACGTGGTTGTTGGTTGATGAAGAGAAGAACACATAGAAAATGCCACGTTGTAGATTTGAGGGTTATCTAAGATTGCCCTTAGCATTTGCAGTGTTTGGCCTGCATGACTGCCTGCCGCAGCTGAGTCTACCTTTCCCTCCTTTCTTACCCTATATCCTGGAGTGACGAGACCACGGCCTGCCTCACTTGAGAATAGAAAGTATGGGGAGATAAGATGGCAGGTAGTCCTATGAGGCAGGACTAGCTTGCAGCTCCCACTCAGACAGAACAGCAAGTGGAGACTCACATCATGAACTTTTGCTCCAAGAACTACCACAGGAACAAACCAGGAAAACCGAAAGAATTCACAGACTCTACGAAGGAACTGTGAGTCTGTTTGCTTTCTTAGGCTCATGGTCTGGGGCGAGTTCTCAGTGGCCTTTGAACCACACCCCCATCCCCAACAGCAGCCGTAGCAAGCCCCGCCCACAGGGAGGCTGAGCTCAGAAACATCTATCCCTGCCCCCACCTGGTGGTCTTTCTTTACCCACCTTGGTTTGCTGAAGACAAAGGATATAACCTCTTGGGAGGGCTATGGCCCTGCCCACAACCCAAGAAACCTGAATACTTCACCAGGCATCCCTAGGACAAGTTTGCAACCTCCCTATAGTACCGCAGCTGATGCACTCTTGAATGCACCACTTCTTGGCTGGAGATCAACCAACACAAAACCAGTGCAGTAAACAAACACACAACCAAGAATCCTCACAGAGTCCATTTACCCCACTGCTACCTCCACTGCAACAGGTGCTGGTACCCACGGCTGAAAGCCCTGAAAACAGATCACATCAGAGGACTCTTTGCAGACACTCCGCAGTACCGGCCCAGAGCCCACTGGGTGGTTAGATCCAGAAGAACAAAAACAATCATTGCAGTTTGGCTCTCAGGAAGCCCCATTCCTAGGGGAAGGAGGAGAACACCAGATCAAGGGAGTACCCTATGGAATGAAAGAATCTGAACAGCAACCTTGAGTCCCAGATCTTCCCTCTGACACAGTTTACCTAAATGAGAAGGAACCAGAAGAACAATTCTGGAAATAAAACAAGGTTCTTTAACACCCCCAAAGATCAAGCCAGTTCACCAGCAATGGATCCAAACCAGGACGAAATTTCTGAATTGCCAGAAAAGAATTCAGAAGGTCCATTATTAAGCGAATCAAGGAGGCACCAGAGAAATGTGAAGTCCATCTTAAGTCAAAAACATGATACTGGATATGAAAGGAAAAATCTTCAATGAAATAGAGAGCATAAATAAAGAAAAATCACGATTTTTAGAAATCAAGGATACACTTAGAGAAATGCAAAATGCATTGGAAAGCCTCAGCAACAGAATCAAGCAGAAGAAAGAACTTTAGAGCTCAAAGACAAGGCTTTTAATTTAACCTAATCCATCAAAGACAAAGAAAAAAGAATAAAAAAAAAAAAATGAACACAGCCTCAAAGAAGTTTGGGACTATGTTAAATGTCCCAACCTATAAATAATTGGTGTTCCTGGGGAAGAAGAGAAATCTAAAAGTTTGGAAAACTTATTTGAGGGAATAATCGAGGAAAACTTCCCCAGCCTTGCTAGACATCTGGACATCCAAATACAAGAAGCTAAAAGAACACCTGGGAAATTCATCACAAAAAGATCATCGCCTAGACACATAGTCATCAGGTCATGAAAAGTCAAGACAAAAGAAATAATCTTAAGCGCCATGAGGCAAAAGTACCAGGTAACCTATAAGGGAAAACCTATCAGATTAACAGCAGATTTCTCAGCAGGAACCTCACAAGTTAGAAGGGATTGGTGTTCCATTTTTAGCATCCTTAAACAAAACAATTGCCAGCTAAGAATTTTGTATCCAGTGAAACTAAGTGTCAAAAATGAAGGAAAGATACAGTTTTTTTCCAGACAAACAAATGCTGAGAGAATTTGCCACTACCAAGCCAGCACTATAAGAACTGTTAAAAAGAGCTCTAAGTCTTGAAACAAATCCTCAAAATACACCAAAACAGAACATCCTTAAAGCACAAATCTCACGGGACCTATGTAACAATAACACAATGAAAAGAAACACAAGGTATTCAGGTAACAAATAGCACAATGGATGGAATACTACCCAGCATTTCAATACTAATTGAATGTAAATGGCCTAAATGCTCCATTAAAAGATACAGAACGGCAGAATGGATAAGAATTCACCAACCAAGTTTCCGTTGTCTTCAGGAGACTCACCTAACACATAAGGACTCACATAAAGTTAAGGTAAAGGGGTGGGAAAAGATATTCCATCCAAATGGGCACCAAAAGTGAGCAGGAGTAGCTCACTCAGGCTGGAGTGCACTTGCACAATCTCGGCTCACTGCAACATCCTGGGTTCAAGCGATTCCCCTGCCTCAGCCTCCCGAGTAGCTGGGAATAAAGGCATGCACCACCATGCCTGGCTAATTTTTTGTATTTAGTAGAGATCGGGTTTCACCATGTTGGCCAGGATGGTCTCAATCTCCTGACCTCATGATCTGCCCACCTTGGCCTCCCAAAATGCTGGGATTACAGGCTTGAGTCACCACACCCAGCTAGGAGTAGCTATTCTTACATCAGACAAAACAAGTTTTTAAAGCAACAGCAGTTAAAAAAGACAAAGAGAAACATTATATAATGATAAAATGATAAAAGGACTAGTTGAACAGGAAAATATTACAATCCTAAGTACATATATACCTAACACTGAAGCGCCCAAATTTATAAAACAATTACTAATAGACCTAAGAAATGAGATAGATGGCAACACAATAATAGTAGAGGACTTTAATACTCTGCTGACAGCACTAGACAGGTCATAAAGACAGAAAGTCAACAAAGAAACAATGGACTTAAACTATACCCTACAACAAATGGACTTAACATATTTACAGAACATTCTTCCCAACAACTGCAGAATATACATTCTATTCATCAGTGCATGGAACATTCTTTAAGGGAGACCATATGATAGGCCACAAAACAAGTCTCAGTAAATTTATGAAAATCAAAATTATATCAACTACTATCTCAGACCATAGTAGAATAAAGTGGGAAATCAACTCTAAAGAAATCCTCAAAACTATGCAAATACGTGGAAGTAAAACAACCTGTTCCTGAATGACCATTGATGAACTCAAGAGAGAAATTTAAAAATTCTTCAAACTGAATGATAATAATGACACAATCTATCAAAATCTCTAGGATACAGCAAAAGCAGTGCTAAGAGGAAAGTTCACAGCCTGACATCGAAACGTCTGAAAGAGCACAGACACACAATCTAAGGTCGCACTTCACAGAACTGGAAAAACAAAAACAAGAACCATTCAAACCCAAACCCAGCAAAAGAAAGGAAATAATGAAAATCAGAGCAGATCTAAATGAAATTGAAAGAAAAAAATACAAAAGATGACAAATGAAACAAAAAGCTGGTTCTCTGAAAATATAAATAAAATTGATAGATGATTAGCAAAATTAACCAAGAAAAGAAGAGGGAAGATCTAAATAAGCTCAATGAGAAACAAAACAGGAGATATCACAACTGAAATCACAGAAATACCAAAGATTAGCTACTATGAACACACTTACACACAAAAACTAGAAAACCTAGAGGAGATGAATAAATTCCTGGAAATATGCAACTCTTCTAGATGAAACCAGGAAGATATAGAAACTCTGAACAGACCAGTAACAAGCAGTGAGATTGAAATGGTAATTAAATAATTGCCAACAAAAAAGAGTCCAGGGTCAGACAGAATGACAGCTGAATTCTATCAGACATTCAATTCAAAGAAGAATTGGTACCAATCCTGTTGACAATATTCCAAAACACAGAGAAAGAGGGAATCCTCCCTAAATCATTCCATGAAGCCAGTGTCATCCTAATGCCCAAACCAGAGAAGGACATAACAAAACAAGAAAATGACAGACCACTATCCTTGGTGAACATACACGCAAAAATCCTCAAAAAAATACTAGCAAACTTAATCCAACAGCATATCAAAAAGATAATCTACCATGATTAAGTGCGTTTCATACCAGGAATGCAGGGATAGTTTAACATACAAAAGTCAATAAATGTGATACACCACATAAACAGAATTAAAACCAAAAAATTACATGATCATCTCAATAAATGCAGAAAAAGTATTTGACAAAATCCGGCATCCCTTTATGAATAAAACCATCAGCAAAATTGGCATGGAAGGGATATAAAGCCATCTATGACAAACCCACAGCCAACATTACTCTGAATGGGGAAAAATTGAAAGCATTCCTCCTAAGAACTGAAACAAGGATGCCCACTTTCACCACCACAAGGATGCCCACTTTTCACCACTTCAGCATAGTACTGGAAGTCCTAGCCAGAGCAATCAGAAAAGAGAAAGGAATAAGGGATATTCAAATCAGTAAAGAGGCATTCAAGTTGTCGCTGTTTGCTGTTGATATGAATGTACACATAGAAAACCCTAAAAACTCCTCCCAAAATCTCCTAGAAGTGGTAAGTGAATTCTGTAAAGTTTCAGGATACAAAATTAATGTACACAAATCAGTAGCTCTGCTATACACCAACAGCGATTAAGCTGAGAATCTAACCAATAACTCAATCCCTTTTACAACAGCTGCAAAATAAAATAAAATAAAATATAATATAAAATACATAGGAGTATACCTAACCAAGGAAATCCCCTACAAGTAAAACTACAAAACACTGCTGAAAGAAATAACACATGACACAATTAAATGGAAACACATCCCATGCTTATGGATGGGCAGAATCAATATTGTGAAAATTACCATACTGCTGAAAGAATCTACAAATTCAATGCAATTCCCATCAAAATACCACCATCATTCTTCACAGAACTAGAAAAAGCAATCCTAAAATTCACATGGAACCAAAAAAGAGTCCACATAGCTAAAGCAAGACTAGGCAAGAAGATTGAATCTGGAGGCATCACCTTACCCGATTTCAAGCTATACTATAAGGCAATAGTCACCAAAACAGCATGGTACTGGTATAAAAACAGGCACATAGACCAATGGAATAAAATAGAGAACCCAGAAATAAAGCCAAATACTTACAGCTAACTGATCTTCGATAAAGCAAAACAAGAACATAAAATGGGGAAAGGACACCCTATTTAACAATTGGTGGTAGGACAATTGGCTAGCCACGTGTAGGAGAATGAAACTGGATCCTCATCTCCCACCTTATATAAAAATTAACTCAAGATGAATCAAAAACTTAAAACTAAGACCTGAAACCGTAAAAATTTTAGAAAACAACATTGGAAAAACTCTTCTAGACACTGGCTTAGGCAAAGACTTCATGACCAAGAACCCAAAAGTATATACAACAAAAACAAAGATAGATAGATGGAAATTAATTAAACGAAAAAGCTTCTGCATAGCAATGGAAACAATTAGCAGAGTAAACTGACAACACACAGAGGCAGAGAAAAATCTTTGCAATCTAGACAAAGGACTAATACCCAGAATCTACAATGAACTCAAACAAATCAGCAAGAAAAAAAACCAAACAATTCCATGAAAAAGTGGGCTAAGGACATGAATAGACAATTCTCAAAAGTAGATATACAAATGGCCAACAAGCATGCAGAAAAATGCTCAACATCACTATTTACCAGGGAAATGCAAATCAAAACCACAATGTGACACCACATTACTCCCGCAAGAATGGCCATAGTCAAAAAATAATAGATGTTGGTGTCAATGTGGTGAAAAAGGAACACTTTTACACTGTTGGTGGGAATGTAAACTAGTACAGCCACTAAGAAAAGCAGTGTGGAGAATCCTTAAAGAACTAAAAGACCTCTACTGTTTGATCCAGTAATCCCACTGCTAGGTATCTATCTAGAGGAAAAGAAGTCATTACACAAACAAGATAGTTGCACATGCATGTTTACAGCAGCACAATTTGCAATTGCAAAAATATGGAACGAACCCAAATGCCCATCGATCAAGAAGTGGATAAAGATACTGTGAATACTACTCAGCCATAAAAAGGAATGCATTAATGGCGTTCACAGCAACCTGGATGAGATGGAAGTGAAGTAACTCTAAGCAATTCTAAGTGAAGTAACTCAGGAATGGAAAACCAAACATCATATGTTGTCATTGATACGTGGGAGCTAAGCTATGAGGATACAAAGGTTGGGGGAAGGGTGGGAGGGGGGCAAGGGATAAAAGACTACAAATAGGGTGCAGTGTATACTGCTCAGGTGATGGGTGCACCAAAGTCTCACAAATCACCACTAAATAACTTACTCATGTGACCAAACACTACCTGTACCCCAATAACCTATTGAAAAAGAAAAGAATATATAAAATAAATTAACAAAAACTATCACAATATAAAAAATGAAAATCTAAAATCAATAATCTAAGTTTCCACCTTAGGAATCTAGGAAAGATAGGCAAATTAAATGCAAATAAGAAGAAAAAAATAATAAAAAGTGAAGCAGAAATCAAGGAAATTGAAAATAATAGACGAAATCGCTAAAACCAAAAGCTGATTCTTTAAAAAGATCAATAAAATTGATAAACCACTAGCCAGACTAAATAAGAAATAAAAACAGAGAGAGAGAAGATACAATATTAATATCAGAAACAAATGAAGAGAGAATGCCAGCAAGATGGCTGACTAGAAGCCCCTAGTGCTCCTCTTCCCCACAAAGACCACAACAATGTATAAAGAACTATATTTTGATGAAAATAACTAAAGGAGAGTGCTGGAGTACATCAGAGGAGTAGCAAAAGTCCTGTAGAGCACAGAAACCAAGGATGGCCACATAGAGAAGGGAAAGAAACACCTCACGTTTGCTGCCACATTCTCTAGTCAGGATCAGCTTGAATAAAGGGGGACTTCTCCCACTGGGGAAGGGGTATGCAGGAGGACCCAAGAAGCCCTTAATACCACGTTGGCCTCCTACAGTCCTCACAATGGGGATTCCTATATCCTCAGAGGTATTAAGCCCAGTTGAAGGAGCTGCCTGGAGTCCACACAGCTGTATTCTTCCCACTGAAAGAGCCCCATTATGCCCTGTCCACTACGGCCCATGCTATTACCGCACTGTGCCATCCTGGAACTGGAACCCCTGCTGGAGTCTGGCCTGCTCTAGGAAGTGAGTGGCTCCACAGCACCCTTTCATCCCTGAGGCTTTATTGCCAGTACACCACCCACATCTACTGACCCACCATCACTGAGCCAAGCTGCTGCTACACCCTATTTTGTGGGACCAGCTGACACGGAGCCACTCCGTATACCCCTACTAGTCACTACTGAACCTTGTCCCTCAGGACCTGAGTTGACTTAGTGCCCTGTCTCCCAGAAAAATGGTGTCTTGGCTATACAGAGCATTCATAATCCCTGGGGCTGTTGTTGTAGTGGTGCCCTGCCTCCCATGGAAATGGTGCCTTGGCCATCCAAAGCAGTAATGGCCCCAGAGCCTGAATTGAAGAGGAACCCTACTTCATGGGGAATCGATGCCTTACCTGAGCTGAGCATCCAGGGCTCCCAGGGTTGAGCTGATGTGGCACTTCATGTCCTAGGGAAACAAAGCATTGGCTGAGGTGAGATCCCGGTATTCCAAACCAAACAACTGTAACACCCTGTTTCTTTAAAACCGAGCTAGCTCTCCAGAGTATGAGCCGCCAAAACACACTGTCTGGGGAGCTGAGTCATCACTGTACTTTCTGCCCTCTGAAGTTCCAGTCACAGCTGTGCTTCACCATTTCTGGGTCCTTCCTGCCACGACATCTGGCCTCAGAGAGCTTGGGATACTGTTGTGCCCTACCACGGCCAGATTTAGAGTCACTACTTCATGGTGCTTCATCCTCCAGGGTGTAAGTTGCCACTGTGCCCTACTGGGCTCTGGGTCCCAAACTGCAGCTGTGCCCTGTACCTGAGGGCCCAAAACCCGTTCCCTAGGGCCAGCCCAGTGCTATGCTCTGTCTCCCAGGGTCAGAGTCACAACTAAAACCCATCCCTGTGGACCCAAGCTGTTGGGGTGTCCTTCAGAGTCACATGCTTTGGCTTTGTGGGCAATCTGCATCTACCTATGCCCCTGAAAGTGAACCTATGCCCCAAGTCCCAGGGACCACAGAAGGCTTTCAAGACTCTAAGCCCAGGACCCTGGCTCCACACTACTCTGATCACTTGCACCCTGAAACCCAGTGTCACTGTGGCTGCTTATAAACAATATCAGACCCATTGCCAAGGGGAGTTTCCTGAGCTATGACTCCCCATTGTAAAGAAAATGAGAACAGGAAGACTCCCAAGTCCCTTGTCACTAAACAATATAACATCACGAGCTGCTGCTGCCACTGCCACAAACTCCTGTAGCTTAGGCCAATGAGGCACTCGCAGTCATTGATGTTGATCACAGCTGAAACGGTTGTAGGAAGGCTATTTCACTGGGTCCACTTGAATTCAGAGCCACCAAACCCTTTCCAACTGGTACTACCCTGACACATCTGCAAGTAAACTCTCTCTATAAAAGCCATTCTGTAAAGTTTGAATGAGGTCATTGTTCCACCAGGTGTTCAGACATCGATACAAGGACACAGAAGTAAGAACAAAACAAAACAATGAAACATGTTACCACGAAAGGAATACAATAGTTCTCCCGTAACTGGCCCTAAAGACAAGGAGATTTATGAAATGCTCAAAAAGAAATTCAAAATAATGATCTTAAGGAAACTCAATGAGATATAATAGAACACAGATAGACAATTCAACAAAATCAAGAAAACAATTCATGATCTGAATGAGAAATTCAACAAGGAGATAAATATAAAAAAGAACTAAATAGAAATCCTGACACTGAATAATCAGATGCATAAAACAAAAAATACAACAGAGAGCTTCAACAGCAGACTAGATCAAGCAGAAGAATCTGTTAAATTGAAGATAGATCTTTTGAATCTACTCCTTCAGAGGTAAAAAAGAAAAAAAAAACAGAGAGAGAGAGAGAGAAAGAAAAAGAAAAAAAAAACTAAAAAGAGTGAAGAAGGCCTATGGGACTCAAGGGAAACCATTAAGCAAACAAACAATCACACTATGAGAGTTTCAGAAGAAGAAAAGATACAGTAAAGGACATGAAGCTTATTTAATGAAATAATCACTGAAAACTTCCCAAGTCTTGGAAAAGATATGGACATCCAGATCCACGAAGCTAAAGGTTCCCACACAGGTTTAACCCAGAAAGGCACTCATTGAGGCATATTGTAGTCAAACTATCAAAAGTCAGAGACAAATAGGGAATTGTAAAAGCAGCAAGAGAAAAGCAATATGCCACATATAAAGGAATTATTGTTAGACTGTCCATGGACTTAACAGAAACTTTGCAGCTCAAGAAAGAATGAGATGATATATTCAAAGTGCTGAAATAAGAAAACTGTCAGCCAATAATATAATACCCAATGAAAGTGTCCTTCAGAAATGAAGGAGAAACAGTCTTTACCAGACAAGCAAAAGATGGGGGGATTCATCACCACTAGACCTGCCTTACAAGAAATTAAGAAGGTTCTTCAAGTGGGAAAAAAAGGATACTAATTACTAACAAGAAAACGTAAGAAGGTAAAAAATATACTGTGGTAAAGGTAAATATATAGTGAAATTCAGAACACTCCAATACCATAATGGTGGCTTATAACTCATTTATATGTCTAGAATGAAAGATAAAAGTCAAAATTGACAAAAATAACCATAAGTACAATAAGTTAAGGTAAATACAACGTTAAAGAGATGTAAATTATACATTGAAACTATAAATTGTGAGGTGCAGGGTAAAAGTCTAGTGTTTTTGTATGCAACTGAAGTTGTTATCAGTATTAAATAATCTATTATAAGGTGTTGTATGTAAGCCTCATGGTAGCCACTAAACGAAACACTATAGCAGATATATAAATGATAAAGAGAAAGGAATAAAAACTTAGCACTACAGAGAATAACCAAATCACAGAGGTAGACAAGTGAAAAGAAACAAGGGATGTACAAAACAACTAGAAAACAACTTATAAAATTGCAATAGTAAATCCTTACCCATCAATAATTACTTTGAATGCAAGTGAATTAAATTATCCAATGAAAGACACAGAGTGGCTGAATAGATAAAAATAAGATCCAACTATATGCTGGCTACAAGAGACTCTATTAGCTTTAAGGACACATAAGTTGAAAGTGAAGAGATGGAAGAAGACATTCCATGCAAATGGTAACCAAAACAGAGCAGGAGTAGCTATACTGACATCAGATAAAATAGACCTCAAGTCAAAAACTCTCATGAAAGACAAAGAAGGTCATTATTTAATAATAAAGAACTCAATTCATCAAGGGGACATAACAATTTTAAGTATATATGCAACCAATATCAGAGTATCTATATGTATAAAGCAAATACTAGTGAACAAGAAGAGAGAAATAGCAAAACAATAATAGTAGGGGACTTCAGTAACCCACTTTCAACAATGGGCAGACCAACCAGATACAATATTACTAAGGAGATGTGTCCGGAGTTGGTTCCTGCTGGTGGGTTCATGGTCTTGCTGACTTCAAGAATGGAGCCACGGATTCTCGTAGTGTTACAGCTCTTAAAGATGGCATGGACCCAAAGAGTGAGCAGTAGCAAGGTTTATTGTGAAAAGCAAAAAGACAAAGCTTCCACAGCATGGAAGGGGACCTGAGCAGGTTGCCACTGCTGGCTGCGGTGGCCAGCTTTTATTCCCTTATTGTCCCTTCCCATGTTCCATTTCTGTCCTATCGGATTGCCCTTTTTTCTATCCTCCCTGTGACTGGCTTTTAGAATCCTGCTGATTGGTGCGTTTTACAGAGCGCTGATTGGTGCATTTTACAATCCTCTTGTAAGGCAGAAAAGTTCCCAAAGTCTCCACTCAACCCAGGAAGTCCAGCTGGCCTCAACTCTCAATCCCCCCTCTAAACAGGACACCTCCACTGCTGTTGGGAACTGGGCAATGACCGCTCTAGCTACTTCCTGCTGGATGGGGCAAAGAAGGGGCCCTGCAGTTGTAGCATCCCCCAGAGGGGAACTCTCTAGGCCAAAGGGCCAGTGGGTTGGTCCAGGGGTCCTCAGTAGAAGTTGTGAGTTGAGCTCATTTGGGGATCCATTTGTAAGACCATCTGTAGCTTTACGGCCTCGATACTGGAAGAGACAAATTTGACAAGGAGGTTAAAAATATAGGTCCCGAAGGCGAGTAATAGCAAGATATCTGTCATGGGACCTAGAAAGGGGAGAAGCCATGTCGCCCAACTCCAGAGGTTGGTATAAGAGTTTGAAAGGCTTTGTCTGATTTCAGAAGCCTTTTCCTGTAAACACTGGGTGGCGTCACATACTATCCCTGACTGGTTAGTGTAAAAACAACACTCTTCCCCTAAGAAGGTTCAAAGTCCTCCTTTCTCAACAGTGAGGAGGTCTAGGCCTAGTGGTTTTGGAGAGTCACTGCTGCCGAAGCATCTATTTGGGATTGTAGAGTAAGTATAGATTTTGTTATGTCTTGCAAACTGTCTGAGGAATCCTTTGAGAGTGTATGGTAGTACGATAATGAAGTAGATAAAGAAGTAGATAAATCTGATAGGACGGAAATGGAACATGGGAGGGGACAATAAGGGAATAAAAGCTGGCCACCCTAGCCAGCAGTATATCCAGAAGTAGGATAATGAAGTGGCTATTCTGGTTGCTGTAGCAGTGGCCATTCCTAATCCTAAAAGTAGGGGTGTTAGTTGTACGGCTCTGCCCCGAGGGACTTGAGCTTTGAGGGGGCACTGATAGGGTCTCATTTCCTGGGGCAATGTCAATGTAGGGACTTAGGAAGACTAAGGTGCAGGTGCCTGTCCAGTTAATGGGGAGACAGATATAGGCTGAAGTTTCACATAAGAAGAATATGCTTTGGCTGGGTAGACAGAATTGGTTCTGTATGTTAAAAAGGTGTGAGAGTTTGTTTTTTTCATTTTCCCATACTCCTAGAGTACTAGCCAAGGTAGTTCCAGTGAGCAGCTGGAAAGGGGTATTGGGACCAAATGAGTGGCTCCCTGTGTTCTATTTTCCCACTGGAGGAAAAAAAAACATTTTATGTCTACTAGGAACCATTCAAGAGAGTAATTGAAAGAGGGGATGAGAAGGCATTCATTAATGGTGGGGGCGCTGCTGCAGGGGGTCCAGGGGTGAATGATCATGCAGGAAGTATGTTTGCCATTACAAAACCCAGACTACTTGTTAAGCAGGGAGGAGGTGAAGATTTTGGGGGGCCCTGAGAAGCGGACAAGCCATCTGAATGGAACTGTTTGGGTGACTTGGAAGTTACTATGATCATTTGGGGCTTGAAGTTGTAGGGTGTAATTACACTGATAGGATAGTAGGTGCCCCAGGGGCAGGCCTGATAACAGGTTGCATTGGATGCATAAAGAGGCTTGGAAAGTTAAGATGGTATTCGTGGTTACAGGGCCGTGTATGGGCTTTTCATTGCTCATGTAATAGGTGAGGTTGGAAATGTGAGAGCGTAAAAGCTGGATTGTGCATCCTGTTAGGGTATTTTTGGTCCTATCAGAGATGGAGAAGTTGGCTAATGATTGCATACTTAGAAGTTGGAAAGGGTCTTTTCCTTCATAACAGGGGTGGTAGGTTAAGTTAGTAAAGACCCAGTTTTTGCAGGAATGGGAGTGACAACGTAAGCAGTGGCTGATAGAGGGATATAAAGCCGACAGTCATTTGCCAGGGAAGGATTGGACTGGTTTAACAGAGAGTGGGTTGAGAGTCTTGTAGAGGTAATTAGGAGCTAGAGAAGGGGAGGGGCGACTATGTGGGGTAGCCCAAGAAGCAGGAGGGATAGATAGGCAAAGAGTAAGTGGGAAGGAAAAGAGGGTGCCCTGGAAGATAAGATCGTTTGATCCAGTCTGAGTTAAAGGCGGGAGTAATTGCTGTCCAAAGGAAGGATGATGGATAAAAGGTTGATGTGATTAGGATTTTCATCCCAGCAGGAGCTACAGTATACAGTCCTACTGCAAAGAGTATGGTTAATATACTGCTCAATAATGTGATGAAACAGTAAAAGGATTCCATTAAAGGGGCAAAGAGAGGTGTTAAAGATTATGTAGGGTTTCACTTATCTTTTTTAAGTAGGAAGGGGTTTTTCCTCAGGATCAGCTGTAGGAGCCTTTTTAGTCTGGGATGTTTCCTTCTGAAATAGGAGATGCAAGTCCTCCAATGGTTCACAGGTGTATCAAGGCTGGTCTGGCTGATCTTGGGACTCCTGAGCTGACAGTCCGCAGGTTCTTCAGGGGGTGTCCAAAGTTTAACTTGGGTGTGATAAGTCCAAGATTCCACTCCTGCTGTCTAAACTACAGTGGAGGTAGAGAGGATTAGAGTATGGTCCTTCCCACAGGGAATCCATAGAGGGGAGGGACTTGACCAACAATAGATCTCCCAGTTGGAACAACTCTGTTTCCTTGTCTCTGTAACATCTTTCGGGTAGATTTTTTTTTTTTTTTTTTTTTTTTTTGAGGCGGAGTCTCGCTCTGTCGCCCAGGCTGGAGTGCAGTGGCCGGATCTCGGCTCACTGCAAGCTCCGCCTCCCGGGTTCCCGCTATTCTCCTGCCTCAGCCTCCCGAGTAGCTGGGACTACAGGCGCCGCCACCTCGCCCGGCTAATTTTTTGTGTTTTTAGTAGAGACGGGGTTTCACTCTGTTAGCCAGGATGGTCTCGATCTCCTGAACTCGTGATCCGCCCGTCTCGGCCTCCCAAAGTGCTGGGATTACAGGCTTGAGCCACCGCGCCCGGCCCTCGGGTAGATTTTTAAGCTTTTGTTGATATTTTGCCAAGGAAGTTATATCCTTGACCAAGTTGGCTGTTTCCTGATCAAGTAAGAGGTCATTTGTGAGAAAAGGTCGTCCATACAGCATTTCATATGGACTGAGCCCCATTTTGTGAGGAAAATTTCAGATTCTCAACAAGGCCATGGGCAAGAGGGTAGGCCATGGGAGATGAGCTTCTTGTATTAGTTTCCTTAAGTGCCTCTTGAGTGTTTCATTTGCCTTCTCGACCTTCCCTGAGGATTGTGGCCTCCAGGAGCAGTGAAGGTCATATTGTATCCCTAGCGCCCTGGAAATTCCCTGAGTTACTGGCTTTAAAAGCCAGACCATTTTCCCTTTGTAAGCTTTGGGGAAGCCCAAATCTAGGAATTATTTCATGAATTAGGACTTTAACCACTTCCTGAGCCTTCTCTATCTTGCAGGGGAAAGCTTCTATCCAATTTGTAAAGGTATCAACACAGACCAACAAGTATTGAAATCCCCTTGACTTAGGTATATGGTGACGTCTAATTGCCAGTCCTCTCCAGGATAGTGCCCTATTCTTTTTTTCCCCCAGAGGGGCCTTACAATGGACCAGGGGATTATTCCTTTGGCACACCTCACAGGCTTTGACTACTTGTTGGATGGTCCGGAGGAGATTTGGCCCTGTAAATAGGGATTTGGCCATTTGATGATTGTTCTCAATACCCATATGAAAAGTTTGGTGGAGGTTCTTAAGTATTTTCCACTGGCTGGCTTCGGGTATCAGTACCATTCCCTCTTCTGTCGTTAACCACCCCAAGGGGAGAAAACTGTGCCCCCATGAAAGTCCCCATTCTGTTTTGGTTGAGGAATACTGGGGCTTAATCTCTTGGAGACAGTTGCTCCATACCAAGGGTTCTTCTGTAGGTATTTCTAATGGGAGGTTCCACCTTGCAGCAATTTTGGCCTCAGCATCTGCCCAATGGTTTCCTTCTGCCTTTTCTCCTTCACCTTTTTGATGGCTTCGGCATTGTAAGACTGCCACCTCCTTGGGTTTCTGCACTGTGTGCAATAACTCCATGATTTCTCTGTGGTATTTAATGGGGGTTCCCCCAGAGGTTAGGAACTCCCTTTCTTTCCATATTACTGCATGGGCATGCAGGATTAGATAAGCATACTTGCTATCTGTATACACATTTATTCTTTTTTCCTTTCCCAGTTCTAAGGCTCAGGTAAGCAGCAGTAGTACTGCTAACTGTGTGCTAGTCCCTGGGGGAAGAGGCTTCTTTCAAGTACAGTTACATCACTAACTATGGCATAACCTGCCCTTCACATGCCATTCTCCACAAATGAACTTCCATCGGTATATATAGGTTAAGGTCAGGATTAGTTAAGGGGACTTCAAAGAGATCCTCTCAGGTGGCATAAGTCTGAGCTACAATTTGTTGGCAGTCACGCTCGATTGGTTCCCCATCCTCTGGGAGAAAAGTAGCAGGGTTGAGGGATGCACACATGCATATTTGAAGCATCGGTCCCTCAAGGAGTAGTGCCTGGCATCTAAGCAGGCAGTTGTCTGATAGCTATAAATTTCCTTTGGCACCTAGTATGCCATTTACATCATGAGTAGTCCAGATGAGTAATACAATTCTTTCCTTGTATTATTTTGATAGCCTCTGATACTAAGATGGCCACTGCCACAACTACCCATAAACAGTGAGGCCAGCCTTTTGCTACTACATCAATTTCCTTACTTAGGTATGCCACTGGTTGTGGGGTTGTCCCACGAGCCTGAATAAGGACTCCAAGAGCTATTCCTGCTGTCTCTGTGATGTATAAAGAGAAGTTTTGTCCTGTGGGAAGGCTTAAGGCTGGAGCTTGTATTAGGGCCTGCTTTAAGGTTTTGAAAGATGTTTCTCCCTCTGGTTCCCATTCTACTAGATGAGTATTTGCCCTCTGGGTCTCCTTGATTAGAGTATAGAGGGACCTGGCCCATCTCACTATATCCGGGGAGATCCATAGTCAGCAAAAACTGGTGATCCCAAGGAACCCCCACAACTGTTTTCATGTCTTAGGGTGAGGACAAGCCAGTATAGGCTGTATTTGTTCTTTGCTGAGGGTCATGGTTCCTCTGGCTAAGATTAGGCCTAGATATTTGGCTTGTAGGCAGAGCAGGGCCTTCGATTTAGACACCTTGTACCCTTGATTAGCTAGAAAATTCAAGAGATTTAGAGTAGCCTGCTGGCATGAAGCTTCCGAACTGGTAGCCAAAAGTAAATCGTCCACATATGGAAGCGCCAGAGTGTCTGGACCTGAGAGGTGGCCTAGATCTTGGGCCAGTGCCTGACCAAACAGATGAGGGCTATCCCTAAACCCTTGAGGCAAGACCATCCATGTAAGTTGGGATGTGTGGTCTGTGAGATCCTCAAAGGCAAAGAGAAACTGGGAGTCAGAGTGCAGGGGAATGCAGAAGAAGGCATCCTTGAGGTCCAGAACAGTGAACCATTCTGCTTCCTCTGGTATTTAAGAGAGCAGGGTATAGGGGTTAGGTACAACTGGGTATAGAGGAATTACTGCCTCATTGATGAGTCTAAGATCTTGCACTAGTCTCCACTGACCATTTGGTTTTTGTACCCTAGAATTGGGGTGTGGCAGGGACTGCTGCATTTTCTTACTAAGCCTTATAACCTTTAAATGTCTAACAATATCCCGTAATCCTTTATGAGCTTCAGGCCTTAAGGGATATTGCCTTTGATAAGGAAAAGTGGTGAGGTCTTTTAGCCTGATTTGGATTGGGCAGGCAGTTTTTGCCCTTCTGAATTGTCCTTCTAATGCCCAGACTTCAGGGTTGATTCTCTCCTCAAGTAAGTGACAACAAATGGTTAACTTGTTCCCCATATTCATATAGATAATAGCTCCAGCTTTGGTAAATACATCCCTCCCTAATAAGGGTTTGGGACTTTCAGGCATAACAAGAAGGGCATGTGAAAACAGCAAAGTCTCCCAGTTACAACTGAGGAGGTGGGAGAAATACCTGGTTACAGGCTGTCCCAGGATTCCTCGGATGGTAACAGACCTTGGGGACAGCCATCCAGTGCAGGAGATTAACACTGAGAAAGCCACGCCAGTGTTCGGGAATAAGTCAATTTCCTGGCCCTCAATGGTTAAACTTACCTGGGGCTCAGTGAGAGTGATGACATGAGCTGGCGCTTGCCCGGGGCACCTACAGTCCTGTTGTTGGATCATCTGGTTGTGGGCTTCTGGCCCAGAGAACCTTTGTCCTCTGGGGCAGTGTGCTTTCCAGTGATTGCCTTAGCATAGTGGACATGGGTGAGGGGGAGACTTGTTTCTCATTGGACAATCTTTTTTAAAGTGTTCTTGCAAACCACACTGATAACAAGCCCTACCGGGTGATTGGCCTGCTCCATTTTCTGTCCTCTCTGAACCACCAAGGTTTGTCTGTCTGAGGGCCATGACTAAGGCTGCAGCCTTTCTCTTATCTCACTTTTCCTTCTCAGCCTGTTCCTCTTGTTCCCTATTATAGAACACCAAGGTTGCCAGGTTTAATAATGCTTCCAAATTTTGTTCAGGGCCCAGGGCTAGCTTTTGAAGCTTTCTCCTGATATCTGTGGCTGATTGGGTAATAAACTTATCTTTTAGGATCAACTGACCCTCGAGGGAGTCTGGTGACAGGGGAGTATATTTTCTTAATGCCTCCTGTAGCTACTTAAGGAAGGTGGTAGGATTTTCTTCCTTTCCCTGAGTATGGGAGACATCATTGAATAATTCATGGGCTTTTTCCTAATTCTCCTTAGTCCTTCTAGAACACAGGTCAGCAGAAGTTTACAACTCCAGTCCCCATGATCTGAGTCTAGGTCCCAGTGGGGATCCATACTGGGGACGGCCTGCTGACTGGTAGGGAATTTGTCCCTTTCTTTGGCTGTCATTCTACCATTTACTTGACTAAGATACCAAGTATCTCCAAACTCTCAGGCTACAGCTAAAGCCGCATTCTTTTCATTAAAGGCCAGGATTTGATCCAACAATAAGCATGACATCTCTCCAAGTGAGGTCGAAGGTTTGCCCTAGACCCTGTAAGACACCTATATACCTATCAGGATCATCTGAAAACTTCCACAAGGTTTTGTCTACCTTGACACGCTTTAAATCAGTGAGGGAGAAGGGGACATGTACCTGGGTTGGGCCAAATTCCCCTCCCCCTACAGCTTGAAGGGAACAAAACCGATAGCCTGGGGGGTTTTGTGGTCCCTTGAAGATTTCTCTGCTTGTTTCCTTCTGGGTGGGGGAGATTAGAGGAGGCTCATGATTAATTTATAAAAGGGAGCTTTAGGGAGGCTAGGATATGGGGGTAAGCTGAGAGGTCCTCCTGTGGAATGTGGATTGCAAGATTTGCATAGTTGTGGATTATCCTTCAATGAAAAGAAAGGTTGGACATAAGGTATTTCACTCCGTTTGCCTCCCCTCCTACAGAAAAGTTCAAGCTGCAGGATATTATTGTAATTATACTTCCCTCAGGTGGCCATTTTTCCCCATCAGAGAGAGAATCTTGGGGGCCAGGCTGTAATGCAGAAAAAAATAAGCTGCTTCTTTCTCAGGGTTTGTGGGTCAAATTGCTCCCAATGGCTTAGGATGCATTTCAAGGGTGAGCTTATTGATGCCTGAGTGTTTCCCATCTAAAGCAGAAAAAAAACTGCCCAAGGTTTTGGTCTGTTTATCAGCGCCCACCGCTCCACCTCTGCCCAAGAACCCACCAGGGTCCCTGACCCTGCTGTTCGGAATAGTTGTGCTTACCAAAGCAGCCGCGAAAACACGTGATTTCCTCCTAGACCACGAAGAGGACTGAGGAGGGTTGGATTTAGTGGCCCTTACTAACGCATTCTCGAAAACCTGCACCCTTGCCTTTCCTCTTAGACCACAAAGAGGACTGAGAAAGGTCAGATTTAGTGGCCCTTACCAACACATTCTTGAAAACCTGTTAGTTAGAGTCCTAATTGTTTTCTCCTGTTGGTATTGGGAGCTGACTTTTGTCATATAAAGATCATATGCCTCAAAATGGAGTGAAGGGCCATACCTTGAGGAAGGGAAGGGATCTCCAGGGTTGGGAGAGTGATGCCTTTTGTCCTCACTTCTCATCATATGAATAGGAAGGACATCCCCCCCAATTTTGGAGTCTATAATTTCTGAGGCTCCCTATATCCTAGCTTTGGGAATAGCCTTCATTAGGCCTACTAGTCTGAGGAAGGATCCTAAAATTCCAGATAGTCCACCCCACCAACGGGCCTTTGGGCAAAAGTTATGTTCCCCAGGGCACCTATTTCCCATTGAAGAATTTGGCTCTTTCTGGTTGGTGAGTCCAGGTGCCTAAAGAAGGGAACAGAGTCGGAAATTTATATTAGAAATCATCCTTATAAGAGAAACTAGAAGAGCACCAGGGACACGAAGTGGTTTTTAGAAGCAGGATTAGCCTCAGAGAAGAGAGGCAGGAGGTAATTTGTCTGACAGGCATTAGGACCCAGAAGACAAGGGTCAGGATAGATAGGATAGATGGGCGAGTCTCGCTTGAGCGACATAACTTTGAGAGCTCCACTCAAGTCTGCAGGGTCATCCAGCGTTTTGTCAGGACCCTGGAGCTGAATGGCTTTCCTTTCTGTTGACCCTTGGCTCAGCCCAGAAGTGCAGGAAAAGCGAAAGCTGGTTCCAGGCAAACCAACGCTCCCAACTCCGAAAAGTTTGGGGGTTGTTAGAGAGCCCTTTCCCAGAAAGACTGACACCTGTGTCTTTAGTCTGGCAGTCACTTTTAACTGGCTGACAGGTGCCTGCTGTTTAGCCCCCGAATTCTAGGGAAAAATAGGACAGAAAAGCAAGTGAAAGGGGTCCAGTGGTACTCACCGCGTGGCAATATCCTCGACGAGTCCCCAAGATGTGTCCAGAGTTGGTTCCTGCCGGTGGGTTCATGGTCTCGCTGACTTCAAGAATGGAGCCGTGGAACTTCGCAGTGAGTGTTACAGTTCTTAAAGGTGGAACGGACCCAAAGAATGAGCAGTAGCAAGGTTTATCGTGAAGAGCGAAAAGACACAGCTTCCACAGTGTGGAAGGGTACCCAAGCGGGTTGCCGCTGCTGCTGAAGTGGCCAGCTCTTATTTCCTTATTGTCCTCTTCCGTGTTCCACTTCTGTCCTATCAGAGTACCCTTTTTTCAATCCTCCCCATGATTGGCTACTTTTAGAATCCTGCTGATTGGTGCGTTTTATAGAGTGCTGATTGGTGTGTTATACAGAACGCTGATTGGTGTGGTTTACAATCCTCTTGTAAGACAGGAAAATTCCCCAAGTCCCTACTCAACCCACGAGGTCCAGTTGGCCTCACCTCTCAGAAATACTGAAATTGAACTACACTTTATACAAAATGGACCTAACATTATATATATATAATTTTTTATCCAACTGCAGCAGAATATACATTCTTCTATTAGTGCATAAGAAATATCTCCAGGATAGACCATACATTAGGCCACAAAACAAGTCTTAACAAATTTAAGAAGATAAAAATGATATCAAGTATTGTGTCTGACCACAATGGTATAAAACTAAAAATTAAAACAAGAGGAATTTTGGAAAAGTCATAAATATGTAGAAATTAAACAACATGCTCCTGAACAATCAAAGTGTCAAAAAAGAAATCAAAATGGAAATGTAAAAATATCTTGACACAGGCCAGGTGCTATGGCTCATGCTTGTAATCCCACCACTTTGGGAGGCTGAGGCAGGAGGAACACTTGAGGTCAGGAGTTTGAGACCAGCCTGGCGAATATGGCGAAACCTCGTCTCTACTAAAAATACAAAAATTAGCTGGGCATCCTGGCGCATGCCTGTAATCCCAACTACTCAGGAGACTGAGCAGGAGAATCGCTTGAACCTGGGAGGCAGAGTTTGCAGTGAGCCAAGATCGCACCACTGCACTCCAGCCTAAGCAACAGAGTGAGACTCTGTCTCAATTAAAAAAAAATCTTGACACAATGATAGAAACACAACATACCAAAACCTACAGGATTCAGCAAAAGCAGTTTTGAGAAGGAATTTTATAACAATAAGTGCTTACATTAAAAAAGAAGAAAGATCCCAAACAGTGTAACATTATGTCTCAAGGAACTAGAAAAAGAACTAATCCCAAAGTTAGCAGAAGAAAGGAAATAAGATCAGAACAAAAATAAATCAAATAGACTACAGAAAAATCATGGAAAAAAGTCAATAAAAGTTGTTTTTTAAAAATAAATAAATAAATAAAATCAACAAACCTTTAGCTACACTGAGGGAAAAAAGAGAGAAGACTCAAATATGTAAAATCAAATATGAAAATGGAGACATTACAATAGATGTCTGAGGAATAAGAAGGATCACCAGGCACAGTGGCTCCCGCCTGTAATCCCAGCACTTTGGGAGGCCGAGGCAGGCAGATTACTTGAGCTCAGGTGTCAAGACCCAGCCTGGGTCACATGGTGAAACCCTATCACTACAATAAATACAAAAATAAGCTAGGTGTGGTGGCACATGCCTGTAGTCCCAGGTACTCAGGAGGCTGAGGCAGCAGGATCACTTAAGCTGGGAGGTCAAGGCTGCAGTGAGCTGTCATCACGCCACTGCACTTTAGCCTGGGTGACAGAGCAAGACCCTGTCTCAAAAATAAAAATAAAAAAGAAAGAAAAGAAAAGAAATAAAAAGCATCATAAGGGATTGCTGTGAACAATTATATGCCAGTAAATTTGATAATCTAGAGGAAACTAATAAATTCCTAGAAAAAGACAACTTACCAAGGTTGAATCAGAAGAAATGGAAAGCCTGAAAAGAAAATACCAAACAAGAATGAGGTAATAATTTAAGGTCTCCCAAAAAAGAAAAGCCTGGGACCAGATAGCTTCACAGCTGAATTCTACCAAACCTTCAAAAAAGAATTAATGACAATACTTCTTGGCCGGGCACAGTGGCTCACACCTGTAATCCCAACACTTTGAGAAGCCAAGGTGGGTGGATCACTTGAGGTCAGGAGTTCAAGACCAATCTGGCCAACATGGTGAATCCTCGTCTCTACTAAAAATACAAAAATTAGCTGGGTGTGGTGGTGCACACCTGTAATCCCAGCTACTCGAGAGGCTGAGGCAAGAGAATCACTTGATCCCAGGAGGCTGAGGTTGCAGTGAGCCAAGATCTTGCCACTGCACTCCAGTCTGGGTGACAGAGTGAGATTCCATCTCAAAACAAAACAAAACAAAACAAAAACAAAAACAAAAATAAACAAAAAACTTCTTAAATTTGTCAAAAAAATAAAGCTAGAGGGAATACTTCCTAAAACATTTTACAAAGCCAGCATCACTTTGATACCTAAGCCAGACAAAGACACCACAAGGAAAGGAAACTATAAGTCAACGTCTCTGATGGGCTTTGATACAAAAATCCTCAATAAAATATTAGCCAACCAAGTTCAATGACACATCAGAAAGATCATATACTATGACCAAGTGTGATTCACCCCTGGCATTCAAAACTGGTTTGCACACGCAAATCAATGTGATGCACCACATGAACATACTGAAAGGCAAAAACTATGTGATTATCTCAATCAATACAGAAAAAGCATTTGACGAAGTTCAACAATCATTCTCAATAAAAACTCTCAGCAGTTTAGGTAAAGAGGGAAAGTTTAACATAAGCCATTTATTTAAAAACCAACTGCTAACATCACAATCAATGGGGAGAAACTGAAAGTTTTTCATTTACGATCTGGTACAAGGCAAGGATACTCACTCTACTCACTTCTATTCAATAGAGTACTAGAAATACTATCAAGAGTAATCATGTAAGAAAAAGAAATAAAATACATCCAAATCACATTGAAGTAAAATTATCTATTTGCAAATGACATAATCATATATGTGGAAAACCCCAAAGACTCCTTCGAAAAAACCTGTTAAAACTAATAAATGAATTCAGTAAAGTTGCAGGATACAAAACTAACATACAAAACCTAGAGAGTGACCTAGCTGAAAAATAAATCAAGAAAACAATCCCATTTACGATAGCATAAAAAATACCTAGGAATAAATTTAACAAGGAGGTGAAAGATCAATACACTGAAAATTATAAAACATTGATGAAAGAAACTGAAGAAGACACAAATAAATGGAAAGCTATTCCATGCTCATTGATAGAGAGAATCAACATTGTTAAAATGTCCATACAACATTGCGAAGATTTAGTACAATCCCTATCAAAATCCCAATGGCATTCTTCACAGAGATAGACAAAACAATTCTAAAATTCAAATGGAACCACAAAAGATCCCAAATAGCAAGGCAATTTGGTGAAAGAACAGAAAAACAGATCAATGGAACAGAATAGAAAGCTCTGAAACAGGCCTACACGAATAGAGTCAACTGATCTTTGACAAAGAAACAAAGGCAATTCAATGGAGAAAGGATAGTTTTTCCAACAAATGGTGCTGGCCCAACCAAACATCCCCATGCCTAAAAACAACAACAACAATAAAACCAACAACAACAAAACACAGAAAAGAAAAAAACGAATCTAGACAGACGTCTTTCAGAAAAATTAATTCAAAATGGATCTCAGACCTAAATAAAAAATGCAAAACTATCAAACTCCTAAAATGTAACATAGGAAATAATATATATGACCTTATGTTTGGCAATGACTTCTTAGTACAACACCAGAAAGAAAGAAATTGATAAGCTTGACTGCATTAAAATTTTGCCTTTGTGAAAGACACCATTAAGAGAATGAACAGACAAGCCACAGAGTGGGAGAAAAATATTTGCAAATGACACAGCACCAAAGAAAATATACAGATGACAGATAACCATATTAAAAAGTGCCCAACATCATATGGTATTAGGGAACTGCAAATTAAAACAATGAGATACCACTACACACCTAGTTAGAATGGCTAAAATATAAAACTGGTATGGGGTAGGGTTACATGGGAATTCTGTGTACTTTCTACTCAATATTTCTGTAAACCTAAAATTGCCCTAAAAAAATAAAGTTTATTAATAAAAAAACAAGATGACCATCAAGACTAGAATGGACAACTTGCAGTATGGTCCTATCATTAAATACTACATAATAATTAAATGAACAGACTCAGATGCTAAATGTGATCCCCTTGGTGGTAACCACCCCTCCACCCTGCAAAAAAGATAACTATACATACCAACAAAAAAGAGAAGGAAATTAAAATTTTCACCACAAAAAAAGTCAGCTAAATACAAAAGAAGACAGGAATGCGGGAAACGTGGGACATAATGCTCTCAGGCATATATTAAAAGTAATAGCAAAAGGCTGGGCACAATGCTCATGCCTGCAGTCCCAGCACTTTGGGAGGTTGAGGAGGGTGGATCACCTGAGGTCAGAGGTTCGAGACCAGGCTGGCCACCATGGGAAAACCCCATCTCTACTAAAAATACAAAAACTAGCCTGGCGGCTGGACACAGTGGCTCACGCCTGTAATCCTAAAGCTTTGGGAGGCCGTGGCAGGTGGATCACTGGGTCAAGAGATAGAGACCATCCTTGCCAACATGGTGAAACCCCGTCTCTACTGAAAATACAAAAATTAGCTGGGCGTAGTGGCGCACACCTGTAGTCCCAGCTACTTGGGAGGCTGAGGCAGGAGAATCGCTTGAACCCGGGAGGTGGAGGTTGTGGTGAGCCGAGATGGGGCCACTGCACTACAGCCTGGGTGACAGAGAGTGAGACCCTGTGTTGGGGAAAGAAAAAAAAAAAAGATAGCTGTCATACATAGTATCTTCCCTGACCACAACAGGACAAAGTTAGAAATCAATAATAGAAGGAAAATTTAAAAATTGAGCAATACATTCTTAAACAACCACAGGTCAAAGAAGAAATCAAGGGAAATTAGAAGGTACTAGAGACCAGTGAAAATGAAAACAGCATACTAAAACTTCTGAGACACTTCGAAAGCAATCCTAAGGGGGAAATTTATAGCTATATTACATTAAAAAGGAAGAAAGATTTCAAATCAACACCCTAACTTTACAACTTAAGAAATGAGAACAAGAACTACATCCAAAGTTAGTAGAAGGAGGAAATAGTAAAGATTAGAGCAGAGATAAATAATGGAGAATAGAAAAACACAAGAAAATCAACAAATCCAAAAGTCAGTTCTTCAAGAAGACTAACAAAATTGACAAACCTTTAGTTTGACTAAGAAAAAGGACAGAAGAAGCAAGTTACTAAAATCAAAATTAAAGTGGGGACATGACTATCAATTCTAGAGAAATAAAAAGGGTTACAAGACTGCACTATGAACAACTGTATGCCAACAAACTGGACAACCTAGATAAAATGGGCAAATTCCTAGAGACACAAAATATTGAATTGCAAAGAAATACAAAATCTGAATAGATCCATAATTAAGGGGACTGAACGGGTAATCAAAAACCTCCTGACCAAAAACAAACAGCCCTGAACCTGTTGGCTTCACTGGTGAATTCTACCAAACCTTTAATGGAGAACACCAATCTTCTTCAAACTCTTTTTAAAAATTGAAGAGAGGCCGGGCGCGGTGGCTCACGCCTGTAATCCCAGCACTTTGGGAGGCCGAGGCGGGCGGATCACAAGGTCAGGAGATCGAGACCACGGTGAAACCCTGTCTCTACTAAAAACACAAAAAATTAGCCGGGCGCGGTGGCGGGCGCCTGTAGTCCCAGCTACTCAGGAGGCTGAGGCAGGAGAATGGCATGAACCCGGGAGGCGGAGCTTGCAGTGAGCCGAGATCGCGCCACTGCACTCCAGCCTGGGCGGCAGAGCGAGACTCCGTCTCAAAAAAAAAAAAAAAATTGAAGAGAACACTTCCAAACCCAAGTGATGAGGCCAGCCAGCATCATGCTGACACAAAAATCCTAACTCAATATCTGAGAATAACAGCAGAATTTTTTTTTTAAAGTGGAATACCTTCACTTACGGTGTCATCAGACGGATATTAAAATTCCAAGGTATCTATTCATGTTCTCTCAGGTGACCACCCAGATATTTGTATTTTTGCCTCAGTTTGGTAAATGGCATGGTTTTGAGTTTTTATAATACAATTTTTTTTTTCCCAGCAAAGTCCTTCCCCAACAATGATGCTCACCAAGGCCATGGCACCTGCCACACTCTTCTGCACATAAAATGCCCTCAATACCCATGGAACTGAGTTGAACCAGGAACAAAACAAGCAGCAGAAGTTGGTTTGTACAAAGATGGTAAGTAGGTACCACAGATAAGACTGAAAGCCTACAATTCAGCAGCAAACATTTTACATTTATTTGAGAAATTATTTGCAACTAGTTCATCAAAAGATGCTGGTTTAAAGCAGTGGCTTTTCAGCCTTGACCACACAATATAACCACATAGAGAGCTTTAAATGACACCGTTGCCTGGGTCCCACTCCAGGGAATCCAACTTAATAGGTCTGTTGTAACTTAGGTTTTGGGAATTTTAAAAGCTCCCCAGGTGATTTTAATGTGCAGCCATGGATATGGACCACTGGTTCAGAGTGAGGGATGCATTAGCTGTGTGTGATTTCCATGTGTGCCCCATGGCAGTTCCTCAGTTTGGGGTCTTGGAAAGAGCTTTGCCCTGTGAAAATCAAAGGACTGCTTCAATACACAGTCAGCTGTTTGTCTAAATTGCAGCAGGTGGAAATGTCTTCTCAGCAGATCTATCTTTATGTTGCCTGCTTTTCAGAGTAAGAGGTTGTTTCAGGCACCGTTTGATTTAGCTTGCTTTGAAAATCATAAATAGCCTACAAATACTAAAAATGGACGCAAAGAATTTGCAAACATATGGAGTGCACTATATGTGTTTTCAAATTTCCCCTATAATTAGAAATAAAAAATATATTGCTGGAGCCTTGATTTCTAAACTCAGCCCTCAGCTGTTTCCCTAAGTTATTTTAAGTTCTTCCAAGACAGTTCAGCTTTCTCTGGAGGGAATTATACCCAATGGGTATAAGTGAAGAGCCCTAGATGGGCATTTACAGAAGTGTCACTCTCCAGAATCTTGAAGGAATAGGGGAGATGTATGAGTACTGTGGTCTATAGAGGTGTCTGGGCTTTGGAGTCAAGTACAGTTGATACTACTGAGTTACAACCTAGTCACTTAGTAACTTCAAGGTTTTGAATTTGATTTGGAACAATTAGGTAAACCTCATCTGCAAGAAAAGGCATAATGATACTGATTGAAAAAATAAGAACAATTCTTCATACTTCCCTATCTATGACCTTTGCAATGAGATTTTATAGCTGCTCCCATAAACAGAATTTGTTTCCCCAAGTCTTGTATCTGGGCTGGCCTTATTTACTCTGGCCAGCAGAATGCAGAGAGTATGACAGTGTGCCAGTTTCAGGGTTAGGCTCAAAAGATCTTGAATGCTTCTGCTTTTTCTTTCAGAATGCTTTCATCTCCATGAGAACAAGCCCATGTTAGCCCGCTGGAGGAAGAGATACTATAAGCAGGAGAACCAAGGTACCCCAGTTGACAGCCAGCTCACCCCCTGAAGCAGAGCAAAACACACACACACCACACACACCACACACATGGAGCTGAGCTGAGACCAGAAGAATGGCCTAGCTGAGCCCAGCCTAAATTGCTAACCAGCTCAATTATAAGCTAATTAAGTTTTGGGATGGTTTGTTACGCAGCAATAGCTAACTCATACACACACCCATTGCGGATGGGACTCAATGACATGTTGATTACAAGTTACTGGTAAACAGCAGGCTGCCTCTACATTCTGATTTCCTTTTCCCCCTATTAAAGTTGGATCTCTTGGGTTGTACAGAAATGCATATAGATATGTGTGTATGCGACTGGTGCTTCAACTCACACATTTCCCCACTCCAAAGAGGAAACAGACAATCACAGCCTGGCACTCAGGCCCCAAGGCCAAACTGCAAAATAAGAAATTTGCTTTCCCAGATGCAGTGGCTCGTGCCTCTACTCCCAGCACTTTTGGAGGCTGAGGTGGATGATCACCTGAGTCCAGGAGTTCAAGACCAGCCTGGGAAACATAGAGAGACCCAATCTCTACAAAAAATACAAAAATTAGCTGGGTGTGGTGGCACACACCTGTAGTCCCAGATACTCAGGAGGCTAAGGTGGGAAGATCACTTGAACCTGGGAAACAGGGGTCGCAGTGAACTGAGACTGCACTCCATCCTGAGTGATAGAGTGAGACCCCATCTCCAAAACAGTAACAACAGTGACAGTTTGTTTTTAGTCTATTCCTCCCATATCTAAGGTCTGCAGGTCAAAGCTGTGAATAGATCAGAAGGCATGAGATTTCCCTCTCCTGGGACCCCATCGTCCTTTGATCACTTCCATTTTTCACATATTCTCTTCTTCCAATGTGATTAGGGAATGAGGCCAAGATTAAATTTGAAGCTCTCAGAGACCACAAGATTTTTCTTTCCAAGGTTTACCAGCACTTTAGTTTCTAACATCACAAATACTAACTGCAACCCAGTGTGGTGACTCACGCCTGTAATCCCAGCACTCTGGGAGGCCAAAGTGGGTGGACTGCCTTCTCTAGTTTGAGAAGCATGTAGTAACATACTTGATTTTGCCCTGAATCGGTAACGTACCGCATGCTGGGAGCCGCAGTCTCTTAACCGCTCCAAGCCCGTGACAGAAAAACTAAATGGAAAAATGACTTAGGAGAATTATCACTATAACCCCCAGAAACACCACATTGTTAAAAGCGGTTCTGAAGGTTATTGAAAAGGGAAATCAATAGTAGTTTCAAAGGAGTCCTATTCTAAGGCAAAAATTGTGCTTTACCGTCCCGCACAAACCTCCCTGATGTTTTGGGAAGGGCGGAGGCAAACCTTTAGTCCTGTTGGCCTGTGTTAATAATGGCCAAGAGGTCCCCAGTGGGTAACAGAGTCCTGTGAAGCAAACAGTGTGAGAAGTCAGAAAAGCAGCTGGGTGTGGACCCCCCAAAGCAGCTTAGGGGGTTACTTAACTGTGCGGCTACATTTCTTGACCACACACTAAAGGAACTGGGCCTTTCCATGCGATGTTTTCCTTTCATAACGGTGGCAGGAAGCGGTCCCTCTGAAGGGCCTGACCGAGGTATGTGCCGGCGCCAGGCCGGGGTCCAAGGGGCGCTCCGAGGCGGGGCCCATAGAGGGTTTAGGGCAATTCCGAGGGATGGCGAGGACGGAGGAAAGGTGGCGTTGAAAAGGCAAGAGCCAGGTTCCCAGCGACTGGATATTTCCACTTGAGGCAGTGAATTTACATTTTCAGACATCCACCAGGGAGCTGCCTGCTGCGTGGGGTGTAAGAACGTCTCAGCCGCCCGGCGCCGCCAGCCCTACTCCACCGCCACCAGGGGCGCACAGCAGCGGGTACGCGGCCGGAGGGAAGGGGCGGGGCGGGGCGGGGCGGGGGGAAGGGGCGGGGCCTGCCCTGCCAGCGAAGGCCGGGAGGACCAGGAACCCAGGAGCGCATGGCCACGCTGCGCCGGCTTCGGGAGGCGCCGCGGCACTTACTGGTTTGCGAGAAATCCAACTTCGGCAACCACAAGTCGCGCCACCGGCATCTTGTGCAGACGCACTACTATAACTACAGGGTGAGTCCGGTTGTCCTCGGCTTTTTGGGGCGTACTCAATCCCTGCGTGCGAGAGAGGTTTAGGGAGAGTGCTAGGCTTCGCGGGGCGGGGCCGCCGGCGGTGCGCGGAGGGGCGGGGGCCCTCGCCTGGCTTGCTGGAAGTTGTAGTCTCTTAACTACTGTAGGCCAGTGGTTTGCAGGGCTGCAGGACTACAACTCCCAGGATAGGCAGGGCGTGGGGGCGGCACCCAGTCTGGAGGGAGCTGTGTCAGGGGCGTTCTGGCTGCTCACTCGGGTCAACCCGCCTAACTGGGAGGGGGTCCAGGGAGGGATTGGAGGTTTAGGGCCGGGACCGGAGAGTTACGACGGTGTGACGGCTGCGATGTGTAGCTGCCGGGCAGCCACGTGCACCTCGCTTTTTCCCCAAATCAGGGCGGGTCTCGCGCCTCGTCCCCACCACCGCCTCTCTCCCCAGCTTGGATCTGTCTCCCACCTGCACCACCCGCACACCTGTGGATTTCTCCGGAGCATTCTGCCTAGGCTCGGCCCGGGAAGCTACCTGATTTTCTAAATTGGTTGTGGGAACTAATGTGATATCTAGAAACTTCAAGAAACCAACCTTATAATGGGGGATTAAACATTTTACACTTTAAATGGATCAGCTTAATAACTCAGGTTTGACTGAGCAGTGTCTCAGAGATTTAAGTGGTGACCTGATCAGTCAGGACAGGCTAGTGTTTGAGCCTTGGGACAGTGATGACTTTTACAGTGTGGCAACATTTGAAGCCTGTCCTGTTTTTAACACCTATTTTGGATGGAAAGCTCATCACAGCAGCCAGGGATGTATACCTTAACTCGCCTGTTGAACTTTTCTGTCTCGAAATTGGAAACATACAGGAGCACCATTGCTTGCACACAGCTTCTTAGTAATTGGATATCCATAAATTAATTCCTTATGCCCCGACAGACAGTTCATTTCCGTCCAGGATAACACCAGGGTAAACAAATCAAGGGATATTCAATTATACTATATTTCCTTGAAAATGGTGAAAGGAATAGGACATAAAATATACAGTATTGCTAATTTGCAAAAGATAAAATGCAAGCAAGAGTTTTCCATTAAAAGTATTCTATTCAGTTCCCTTCCTGTACTGTACGTTTGAATGCAGAAATGAAGAGTAGTCAGATTTCTCTTTGCCTGAGATAGGTAAGTTAACGTAAGAGTTTTGTTGCCTGTGTTTTTATGTTCCAGTGAAACTCGTGGAGAAATAACAACTTTCATGATCTTATTTCATTCCTAAAACCCTGGGTGTTCATCTTCATGGAAGTAAGACCTTGTTTGTATTACACATTCCAATAGGTTTCATTTCTCCTTCCTGAATGTGGGATACTATCGGAAGAACTGAAAAATCTGGTCATGCAAACTGGACCCTATTACTTTGTGAAGAATTTACCTCTTCATGAATTAATTACACCCGAATTCATCAGTACCTTTATAAAGAAAGGTAAGAAAAACCTGAAATGGCTTTAAACAAGGCAAGATGAGGAAGTGTAGGTAGACCACATCACAATGCTGGGGCTGTTATTTTGTTTTGAACAGGGCCTGTGGGATAGTCTGTGTGGTCAGGTGCACACATGCACTACCCCCCGCCCCCCGTTCTCATCCTGTTCTTTCTTGTGCCCTCTTTAGGTGGTGGTTTCTGATTGCAATTGCCCACAAGTGTTGGATGGGGACGTTGTAACATGAGGGTATCCGTCCCCTTAAAATGAGGATTGATGGAGAGGAGAGACTTGCAGTCTGTGTTGAGACGCACTGCTTTCGAGGAAGTGGCTGCAGAGACCCTGTGCTGTGAGCAGCCCCACAGCAGCTGCCTCACAGGGTTGGTCTCCAGCTGCAGCCACAGCTACTGTTCACAGAGCAGAGTGCTCGTTGGGGTCCAGTGTCCTCTGCTTAGATTTTGTAGCCATAACCCCTCTCTGCGCACCCCATTTCCACCCACATCTGCTGGGTTGGACTGGTTTGTTTCAGTTGTTTCCTGGGAGCCGTTTGTTTGAAACTATTTCAGAGGGTATTTAGGGATTCCACCCACATACGTGAGTCACCTGTACAGTGGCCACATGCTTATCTTGTGGTAGCCCCCACATGTGTCCTCTCCAGTGAAGATACAAAGAATTCTAGTTACCAGTAGCTCCTCTCATTCTGACACTGCTGGGGCTACTTACGAGCTGGGCGTCTTGTCAGGTCTCATCACCATTATTCCTTTCATCTATTTTGAGGTCTGACACCACTCTGTCAATTACATGGACACTGGCTGTAGCAGGCACTATTCAATATCTTACCAAATTTAACCCTTGCAACAATGTTATAAAGCAGGCCTATGATCCTCATTTAACAGGTGAGGAAACTGAGGCTTGGAGAGGTTGAGTAGCTTTTGAATCTTAACCCGGAACTCTGCCTCTAAGATGTGTATGTTTATCTAGAATTCTACTTTGTACCCCTCTCCATGCATCCCCAAAGGTCACATTCCATTCTGAGTCAATTTTTTGCTTGATGATAGTACACTTGCACAAATAGGCCCTTGGTCGGGGAGTGAACTAGCTGGAGCTTGGTCTTCTGCATGCTCCAGCTTACCTTTGGCAGATGTTTGGTTTACTGAATGGACTGGAGCAGTGGTAGAAACTGACCTTTAATTACCTGGAAGACAGGTTATCTTGTGAAAATAATCCACTAACATCTTGCAGGTGTAATTTCTTCTTTTAAATTTTTCCTCTGGACTTTCTCTTACAGGTTCTTGCTATGCACTAACATACAATACAAATATTGATGAAGATAATACAGTCGCCCTGCTACCAAATGGTAACGCTTATTTTTTCATCTTTCTTTAATTGTTAAAAAAAAAAATGCCTACTGTAAAAAAAAAAAAAAAAAAAAAAGCCAGGCACGGTGGCTCACGCCTATAATCCCTGCACTTTGGGATGCCAAAGCAGATGGATCACCTGAGGTCAGGAGTTCAAGACCTGCTTGGCCAACATGGTGAAACCCTGCCTCTACTAAAAATACAAAAATTAGCCAGCGTGGTGGCGCACGCCTGTAGTCCCAGCTTGGGAGGCTGAGGCAGGATAATCACTTGAACCCAGGAGGCGGAGGGTGCAGTGAGCCAAGATCGTGCCACTGCACTCCAGCCTGGGTGACAGAGTGAGACTCTGTCTAAAAAAAAAAAAAGAAGATATTCAAAAGAATGAGTATACCATGACTTATTTATTTCATCTTTAGTAGAAATTCAGATTATTTCTAATTTCATTATTATGAATAATATCCTTGGATGTATAATGTATAAATAATATCTGTGTTATAAGACATGTATACATATAAATATTCTTGTGATATAAATAAGATCCTTGTATGCAGTTTGGTACATCAATATCTAACTGCTCAATTTGCTTTGCTTTCTTTTAGTCAGACAGCATAAGTTCTATTTTTGGTATCTCTTACGCAAGTTATTATTTGATTTGTAGGGAAATTAATTTTGTCACTGGATAAAGACACTTATGAAGAAACTGGACTTCAGGGTCATCCATCTCAGTTTTCTGGTAGAAAAATTATGAAATTTAGTAAGTATCATGTGTGCTCCATCTGTTTCTAAGAAGTCTGTAATCTTCTTGTGGCAATTTAAATTTAAATGTTTGAATTGCCTCTAATCTCTTCGTTCAGAAAAATGTGGCTTTTTAAAAAAATCTACCAAACTTCTGACTTAAGCTTCATAGAGGATAGGATGATGCTTTTAAGTTCATTTCTTTTCAGCTGTAGATGCATTTGATAAAGATCGCAGACTTGGACTGGTCAATTAAATATATATGTTTTGGGTTAAACATTCAAAGTAATTTGGGAAGCCTAGGCAGGCGGATCATGAGGGCAAGAGATTGAGACCATCCTGGCCAACATGGAGAAACCCTGTCTCTGCTAAAAATACAAAAATTAGCCGGGCGTCGTGGCGGGCGCCTGTACTCCCAGCTACTCGGGAGGCTGAGGCAGGAGAATCACTTGAACCCAGGAGGAGGAGGTTGCAGTGAGCCAAGATCACAATCACTGCACTTCAGCCTGGTGACAGAGTGAGACTCCATCTCAAAAAAAAAAAAAATTCGAAGTACTGAACCCAAGATAGGAGTCTGCTTATTATAATGAAGAATTTCCTTTGGCTTCCCCAGGTCTTTATGATTACTAGTAGAAATTCACCCATGAGTGAAGAGATCTTTTGCTGACAGTGTCTGGCTCGAACATCAATAACTAAGGCTGCTACATCCATTAGTAGATTAAACCTGACCTCTCAAGGTCCTCTGCCCTTGGTCTTTGACCTAGGAAATATATAAATTTAAAATGTCTGTTTCTGTTAGCTCTCAAGGTTAGAAGTGCCCACCAAAGGGATCTTTTTTATTTGGCAAACCAAAGGGAGTGGAAGAAGAATAAAATAATTTTACTATCCATAAAATTTCCCAAAATTCTGGTTTTTAAAAATACAACACTTTTTCCATAGTATAAGCTGTATGTATATGAATGAAATATATATTCTTTTTTTCATTTTTAAAGTTGTTTCCATTGATTTGATGGAATTATCCTTAAACTTGGATTCTAAGAAGTATGAAAGAATATCTTGGTCCTTCAAAGAAAAGAAACCATTGAAATTTGATTTTCTTTTGGCTTGGCATAATACAGGTATGAAGAAACAATTATGTAATGATACAGTGATTTTGAAATTAATTGTTAATTAAAGAGGAGTAATGGAGGATTGAATGGTGATTCACTCTTATAGTCAAGGAATATTGTATATGTATATAAAAATAGTATTAAGGAAATTAGCCCTTCTGACATCTCTGCAAACCATTGTTCAGGATTGTCTAGGCATGCAGGCCTTTCTGCCTGAGTCTTTTTGGGTTATACATAAATCCAGAGATCTTGAGAGTGGCTTTAGAGCAGCTAAATTTTATCTATTTCTCCCCTTTCCTCTCTCCAGCTTACCTTGAACAGTCTTGACTATAATATTTTTATAGTTATATACACAATCTGCTTATTTATTATCACAGGGCACTAACTCAGACCTACCATTAAATGTCAGATTAATTTGTAATAACTTTTAATTGGTTAGGACACTAAATTTAGTTCGAAGTTTGCTATTCACCACACAGTGTCATCTGCCGAAAACGGCCATGTATGTTGCTGCTTTCAGAAGTGTATCTTTGGCCAAGATCATAATGGATCAAGTCATCAGGAATTAGGGTGTAGTACTCTCTTTTGGAGGATAGGAAGCATGGTGGTCTGTTTTAGAAATAGACCCATCTGTCTGCTCCTCGTGGGAGGTGTCTGGTCACTGGGTGCTCCAAGTTGCTCCCGTGAGCCCTAGGTCTGGCCTTGGGTGCCTCTCCTATGGTAGATAGAAAAGAGAGCAGAAAGGCTTATTGAAGTTTCCGTTGCATAAAGTCTTCTATGCGGATCATCCAGACATTGGGCTCCGAATAGCTCCCTGTTCCTAAAGCTCCTGCTTTAAGGATTTGTCAGGAACTGTGAAAGGTCTGAGATTTCCTCATACTTGCAGGCTAACAAGATAGCCTGCCACGTTCTCAGGGATGCTGGCAGAAGACACACGAGCCCTGGGTCAGAGACACAGGACTTAATCCTCAGAGGAATAGCTGTAGCCAGAATATATCAGGGTTCTCCAGAGAGAAAGGACCACTGGATGGATGGATGGATGGATGGATGGATGGATGGATGGATGGATGGATGGATGATGGATGGATGGATGGATGATGATGGATGATGGATGGATGGATGGGTGGGTGGGTAGGGTGGATGGATGGATGGATTGGATGGATGGATGGATGGATGGATGGATGGATGGATGGATGGATGGGATGGATAGATTAGGGAATTGATCACACAACTGCGGAGGCTGAGGAGTTCCGTGACAGGCTGTCTGCAAGTGGGAGACCCAGGGATGCTGGTAGCGTGGCTCAGTCCAAATATGAAGGCCTGAGAATCAGGAAAGAAGATGGTGTAATTCTCAGTCCAAGGCCGAAGCCTGACAACCTGTGAATCTGCTGGTGCAAGCCCCAGAGTCCAAAGGCTAGAGAACCTAAAGTTCTGCTATCCAAGGGCAGGGGAAGAAGGGAGTCCCAGCTGCAAGGGACAGCGCATTCACTTTTCCTCTGCCTTTTTGTTCTGTCTGACGCCCCAGCCGGGTAGATGGTGCGCCCACAGTGAGGGCAGATCTTCCCACTCAGTCTTCCCACTCACATGCCAGTCTCCCCCAGAAACACCCTCACAGACACACCTAGAAATAATGCTTTACCAGCCATCTAGATAACCCTTCATCCAGTCAGGTTGACACCTAAAATTAACCATCACACCGAATATCACCGTTTGCACCAGTTCACCAAGTCCCATTTGCCAGAGTGACACCAAGCAATGCTGGCACATGCAGTAGGTTGCATTACAGGAGGGGAACCTGGAGTTTAAGAACTCCAGTCCTTTGTAAGGGGCAGTAAGCCTGCTGATCTCTGCCTGGAGAGAGGGAGGGTGACATTACTTCTATTATACTGGACAGTAAACAAGCCTGCCCTTTGCTGTGGAGGGAGTACTATCTCTGTCTTCCAAGGCCATTGGCTACACAAACATCCCTGAAAAGATACACTGGATTTTACTGGGTTTTCAGAGTCAAGTTTGGATGAGGTTCCATCACCATTCAGTTTCTCTTATTTTTCTTTAATAGAGATTGTGCAGATAAGCTGCTTCTCTCTGGAGTTCACTAATGTTATTCATACATCAGGAATGCTTTTGGTTTTAAGTGTGAAGTTGAAATTTTTTTATTAGCACACACGGTGAAACTAGTTTGGGTCTGATCAGAAACTATTGTGCTTTTCCAGGAAAAGTGTGAAAAAAGATGAACATTTACAGAACTTGGGCAAAAGGAGCTGAAAGCAGCTTTAAATGATTTTAATTTGAATGCAGCGCTGCACAGCTTCCATCTTACTTAATCTTGCCACTCAAATGGGAATGGATGGGTTCCGGGATTCACTAAACTTGCTTACGATGGTCAAATGGATTCAAATGGCTTTGTGTGGTGTGTTTTTAAGGTTCGGAAGAATCAACAATGATGTCATATTTTTCCAAGTACCAAATTCAGGAGCATCAGCCAAAAGTAGCGCTGAGTACAGTGAGAGATCTCCAGTGCCCGGTGCTGCAGAGCAGTGAGCTCGACGGAGCGCCGGAGGTGTCCTGCCAGGCTCTGGAGCTCTTCGACTGGCTTGGCGCCGTCTTCAGTAATGTCGGCCTGTGGGTATCTGGACTCCCTGTGTCTTCTAGGGCTCTGGCCTGCTGCTTGTTTTTAATAGGAGTTTAATACTTTGGAAGGGATCATGTGATGGATATCAATGTGTTATCTCTCTCTTTTTTTTTTGGTGACAGAAATAATGAGCCTAATAATTTCATATCAACCTATTGCTGTCCTCAGCCAAGCACGGTGGTGGCAAAAGCTTATTTGTGTACAATCACTGGCTTCATACTTCCAGAGAAGATCTGTCTCCTATTGGAACATCTCTGGTGAGAACTCTTTGCCTTTTATATCGCTCATCGTTGCTGTATAGAACAGTATGTAAAATAGTGCAGATTTTTCATTTTGGGAGGTAGTATATAAATAAAATGTACATTGAAAGGAAACTCAAATCCCCTATTGCAAAGACTGTACATTGAGTATAATCCTATTTAGTAAGCATATCTTCTCAATCTTCCCTTTTAAAATGTCAGATTTAAGTCTTGAAGGTTTTCCTTTTTAAGCCCAACATCCCTTTTCACATTTATTGGTTTAGTACTTTGATTTTCTTCAACCGGAAGGCTGGATATTAAAACTCTGGTGAATTATCCTGCAACGTTTCAGTTAACTGAGACTCTGAGAACAGTACTCTTAATAGGAGGGAAACTATCCTTAAACGCCTGTGGGGTTTTTTGTTTTGGATTCTTTTCCTCTTAAAGACCTCCCAGAATGAGGGGAGGAACAGCTGAGGTTTGTTTTGTGTGTTGTATATTAGTTAACCCTTATGGAATTCACAGTGTGACATCAGGAATTTATCACACACTTGTTGATTTTCATAAATTAAAGCTAAGATCTAAGCTTTATTAGAGTATCAGAAATACTACTTATCCTGAATAAATTTTTTAAAAATCAGACATTCCTAACTCTCCCTGTTTAACAATTACCTTTTTTTCAGTCACTACTTTGATGAACTGAAGTTAGCTCCATGGGTTACATTGTCCGTTCAAGGCTTTGCAGACAGCCCTGTTTCTTGGGGAAAAAATGAACATGGTTTTTGGAAAGGAGGAGAACATTTATATAACTTTGTGATTTTTAATAATCAAGACTATTGGCTTCAGATGGCTGTTGGGGCGAATGATCACTGTCCACCATAAAAATTACAAAATTAAAAATCATGTTTGCCTACGTTTATGCTTGCTTTCAGATTTCTTTTTTTTTTTTTTAATTTATTTATTATTATTATACTTTAAGTTGTAGGGTACATGTGCATAATGTGCAGGTTTGTCACATATGTATACTTGTGCCATGTTGGTGTGCTGCACCCATCAACTCGTCATTTACATCAGGTATAACTCCCAATGCAATCCCTCCCCCCTCCCCCCTCCCCATGATAGGCCCCGGTGTGTGATGTTCCTCTTCCTGAGTCCAAGTGATCTCATTGTTCAGTTCCCACCTATGAGTGAGAACATGCGGTGTTTGGTTTTCTGTTCTTGTGATAGTTTGCTAAGAATGATGGTTTCCAGCTGCATCCATGTCCCTACAAAGGACACAAACTCATCCTTTTTTATGGCTGCATAGTATTCCATGGTGTATATGTGCCACATTTTCTTAATCCAATCTGTCACTGATGGACATTTGGGTTGATTCCAAGTCTTTGCTATTGTGAATAGTGCTGCAATAAACATACGTGTGCATGTGTCTTTATAGCAGCATAATTTATAATCCTTTGGGTATATACCCAGTAATGGGATGGCTGGGTCATATGGTACTTCTAGTTCTAGATCCTTGAGGAATCGCCATACTGTTTTCCATAATGGTTGAACTAGTTTACAATCCCACCAACAGTGTAAAAATGTTCCTATTTCTCCACATCCTCTCCAGCACCTGTTGTTTCCTGACTTTTTAATGATTGCCATTCTAACTGGTGTGAGATGGTATCTCATTGTGGTTTTGATTTGCATTTCTCTGATGGCCAATGATAAAAATCCTAGAGGAAAACCTAGGTAGTACCATTCAGGACATAGGCATGGGCAAAGACTTCATGTCTAAAACACCAAAAGCAACAGCAACAAAAGCCAAAATTGACAAATGGGATCTAATTAAACTAAAGAGCTTCTGCACAGCAAAAGAAACTACCATCAGAGTGAACAGGCAACCTACAGAATGGGAGAAAATTTTTGCAATCTACTCATCTGACAAAGGGCTAATATCCAGAACCTACAAAGAACTCAAACAAATTTACAAGAAAAAAACAAACAACCCCATCAAAAAGTGGGCAAAGGATATGAACAGACATTTCTCAAAAGAAGACATTCATACAGCCAACAGACACATGAAAAAATGCTTTCAGATTTCTTAATGGTAAAAGGTCTGTGTGCCACTCAGGCTTGTGTGATTGTGACGTTTCTCAGATCAGCTAGCATCCTGCGCTGCACCTGGGACCCATCTGTGATGGTGGCAGGGCCTGCTGTCCAATGAATAGCTCACAGTTGATTTCTCTCTGTCAACATAAGCACAAGGTCGTGGTTACTACGTGGTAGACTGGGCCAGGATGTCCAAGGACCAGGGGGTATTGGTCCCCATCTCACCCCATTGGGTGAGATATATTTTGCTCATTACAACTTTTTCAGATAATAAAAAGAAATCTCATCCTTACCAGGGCCAGTCCCTGTTGTAAGTGCTGTTTATATGTTACCATGTTAGATTCTCACACCAACCCTTTGAGGAAGCTGAGGCACAGTGTGTAAATACGCTACCGAAGTTACAGTGCTAGTGGACCTGAGACTTCATCTCAGGCCAGCCTAGTTCCTAAGTGTGTTCTCACGCTAATGCCTAGGGATCAGTGGATACTGTCAATTGTTACAGAACAGGTTGAAAGAATTTTATTTCCAGCAGTAAGGCTGATAAGGACCAGTTGAAAACAACTAAAACTTTAGAATACATATGAAGAAATATTTTTTTAATGTAAAAAATAAGAGCTGCAAAATAAGAGTTCTCAAAGGCAAAAAGAATTGTGTGTGTGTGTGTGTGTCAATGGAAGCAGAAACCCAAAGAAGTAAGTGACGTACTGATGCCACTTTTCAGCCTTAGTGCATCTGCCAAATGTCAAATTGAATTTTTCTTCTCATAGCCTGGGGTGGGAAGGGGCTGCAGAACCGCACACAAAGCTCAGGGCCTGCCCAAGGGAGGAAAACTAAGAGGAGACCTCATAAAGTGAGACCCCAAAAGGATAGATGTAATGTAGAGGTGAACTAGGAATAAATCCATCTGCTTCACCCATCGCCCCAACCCCTGGGAACAGCAAGGAAGATTTCTGTCCTGGGGGGGAAAACATCTTACTTGAGAGCCTATATACAACCACAGGCAGTTTTTAGGGTGGTTTGTTTGCTCAACCTGGGTAGTCTTAAAAAATCTCAAGCTGGAAATTTCCAGTGATAACAGGATCTTAGTGCCTTACAGGAACTGGCAGAAGCAAAACAGATTGTCTTTGGAGAAATTCAGAGAGTTTCAAGGAATAAAAGTTCATAGAAAAAAATCACAAACGTAAAATAGGCAAGAACCGGCAGAAACAAGGGGCAGAAGAAGGCCGCTAAGTCTTAGAAAGACTTAAGATGTTAAGTTAGCAAGCACATCCACAAAGTGTGCTTTATACTTACAGAAATAAGGGGGGTTAAATGGCATGAGCATAAAAACAATGAAGCAGATTGTAAAAAGTGCCAAACCAATCTAGGAATGAAAAATATAATTGAAATTGCAAGTTCCACTGGTTGGTTTAACAGCAGACTAGATGCCATTGAAAATAGAATAATGGATATGAAGAAATTAAGATCTTTTCAAATTTGCAAAAGCTGAAAGACTGTCATCCATAGGTCTGCACTACAAGAAAAGTTAAAGGATGTCCTTTGGGCATAAGGAAAATGCCTGCCTTCTGAAGGAAATGAAGAACACTGAAAATAGTAAGAACATGGGTAAATGTAGGATTTATTATTTAAACCTCTTTAAAAGACAGTTGTTTAAATGAAAGTCATAGTGTGGGATTTATATGTGTAAAAGTAGAATGGATGACCACAATAGCTTAAAGACCAGGAGAGGAGAATCATTGCTATTGTAAAGTTCTTATGCACAAAGTGACATGCTACCATTTGAAGATAGAGTGCGATAAGTTACAGATGTGTGCTAAAGCAGCTGCTAAAATGACGTACCAAAAAATCATACCTATTAAACTATCAAAAGATAAAATGGAATTATTTTTAAAACTTGATTCATCAAAAAGACAGAAAAAGAGGTAAAAGGGAATAAAGACCAGATAGGATGAATAGAAGACAAATAGCAAGATGACAGACTCAACCTAACTGTATCAAAAATCACATTAAATGTGAATAGTGTAAACACCCCAATTATAAGGCATAGATTTTCAGACTGGATTGAAAACACATGACCCAATTATATTCTGTCTACAAGAAATGTACTTTAAATAGAAAGATACAAATACTTAAAGGATGGGAAAAAAGGTATGCTAACACTAGTTACATGAAAATTGAAGTGGCTATATTAATCAAAATAGAGCAAAAAGTAATTCCCAGCATATTAGTCCATTCTCATACTGCCATAAAGAAATATCTGAGAGTGGGTAGCTTATAAACAAAAGAGGTTTAATTGGCTCATATTTCTTTTTTTCCTTTGAGATAGAACCTCCCTCTGTTGCCCAGGATGAACTGCAGTGACACAATCTCGGCTCACTGCAACCTCCACCTCCTGGGTTCAGGTGATTCTGCTGCCTCAGCCTCTTGAGTAGCTGGGATTACAGACATGCACCACCACGCCCGGCTAGTTTTTTTGTTTGTTTGTTCAATTTTTTTTTTTTTAGTAGAGACAGGGTTTCACCATATTGGCCAGGCTGGTCTCGAACTCCTGACCTTGTGATCCGCCCACCTCAGCATCCCAAAGTGCTGGGATGACAAGCATGGGCCGCCGTACCCGGCCTAATTGGCTCACATTTCTGCAGGCTGTGCAGGAAGCACAGTGGGCATCCACTTAACTTCTGGGGAGGCCTCAGGAAAACTCAGTCATGGCGGAAAGTGAAAGAGAAACATGGCCATAGAAGGAGGGAGGGGTCAGGGAAGTACCACACACTTTTAAACAACCAGATCTTGTCAGAATTCTATCATGAGAAGAGCACTAAATGGGGGAATCCACTCCCATGATCCAGTCACCTCCCACCAGGCCCCACCTCCAACACTGGGGATTACAATTTGACATGAGATTTAGGCAGGGACACAGACCCAAGCCATATCACCCAGGATCATAGGAAGTTATTTCATACTTATAACACACACCTCATAACAAAGCTTCAAAACACATGAAGCAAGAACAAGTAGAACTTCAAGGAGACATAGATCAATCCACTATTATCAGACGTTAATATCCAACCCTCAATAATTGACAGAACAAGTAGGCAGGAAATCAACAAGAATAAAGTAGACTTCAACAATTCTATCAATCTACTTGACCCGACTGATATTTTTAGAACATTGTATCTTACAACAGCAGAAAATTTTTCTTGAGAAAATTGAGAAACAACTCAATTTTGTTTCTGAGAAATAACTTGAGAAAAATTTTTAGTTGTTTGAGTTAAAATAATAGTATCGGATTTATAATATATGTAAAAGGAAAAGTTTTTGTAAAAAGGAATGTAAAATGTAGAAGGATTAAGTTTTTCTCAAGTACATATGGAACGTTTATAGAGATGGACTACATTATAGACCATTTTAAAAGTCTCAAATTCAAAAGATTTGTCACATGAAGTATATTGTCTGGCCACAGTGGAATTAAATTAGAAATCAATAGCAGAAACTGGAAAAGAGAAAAACCCAAAGTAAGCAGAAGGAAAGGAATAATAAAGGTCAAAGTGGGACTTAATGAAATTTTGTAAATAGAGAAAAAGTAATCAAAATTTGGGGAGTTTGGAGGGAAATATTTTTAAATTGAGAAATCTCCAGCCAGGTAGATATATCAGGGAAAAAAGAAACAAGACATAAGTTACCAATATAAGGAATGAGGCAGGTGACATCACTGAAGAGCCTACAGATAGAAAAGGATAGTGAGGAAATATTAGGAACACCTTTATGGCAATAAATTCAACATGGATTAAATTGACACATCCTTTGAAAGGCACAAATTACCAAAGCTCACCCAAGAAGAAATAGATTACCTGAATAGCCCTATGTCTCTTCAAGAAGTTGAAATTACAGTTTAAAAACCTGTAACGAAAATCTATGGCCATGTGTGACTCGCACCTGTATTCCCAGCATGTTGGGAAGTTGAGGTGGGAGGATCATTTGAAGCCAGGAGTTCAAGGACAACATAGCGAGATTCTGAAGAAAAAAGAAAAAAACTAAAAAACTTAAAAAATTAGCCAGGCATGGTAGCACATGCCTGTAGTACTAGCTACTTGAGAGGCTGAGGCAGGATGATTGTTTGAGCCTAGGAACTGAAGGCTGCAGTGATCTATGATCACACTGCTGCACTCCAGCCTCGCTGACAAATCAAGGCCCTGACTCAAGAAAGGGAGAGAAGGAGAGAGAGAGAGGAAGAAATACTTTCCACCTCATTATCTGAGGCCAGAATTATCCTAGTATCAAAATTATCCTAGGACCCTGGTCAAACAACATGCTACGAAGGAAAGAAAACTACAGACCAACATTTCTCATGAACATAGGGTAAAATTCTAAGCCAATTTATCAAATTGAATCCTACAAGATAAGAAACAGGTAACAGCATGATCAAGAGGGAATATCCAAGGAGTGTAGGGTTGACTTAACATTTGAAAAATCAATCAATGTAATTCATCATATAAACAAACTCAAAAAGAATAATTGTATAATCAATCAATACAGAAAGGCATTTGACAAAATCCAGCTTTTGCAAAATTCCATTGCAAAATTCAATGGACGTACAAATGAGCTACTAGAACAAATAAGTGAGTCTGTCAAGGTTGCAGGATAAAAAGTAGTGTACAAAAATCAGTTGTGTATGGTAGCAATGAAAAATTAATAATTGAAATAAAAAATCAACATTCGCAATCGCATAAACAATACTACCTTTGCAATCGCAGAAATACCTGGGATAAGTCTGACCAAAAAAATGAGAAAAATACCGTATACTGAAAACTACAAAATATTACTATGATAAAGAAGACCTAAGTAGATGATATACCTTGTTCATGGGTTACAAGACTCAATATTGTTAAGATGTCGTGTCATACTCCCAAAATATAGATTCAATGTAGATTTAATATAATCTCAATCAAAATCCCAGCAGCCTATTTGTGCGTGCATGCGTGTGTGTGTGTGTGTATGTGTGTTTGTGTAAATTGACAAGCTGATTCTAAAATATTTGTAGAACTTCAAAGGACCTAGAGTAGCCAAACAACTCCACAAAAGAAGAACCAAGTTTGAGGACTAATATTACCATATTTTAAGGAGTTATTCTGAAGCTACAGTAATCAAGACAGTGTGGTATTGACATGAAGGATATACCAATAGATCAATGATACAGGAATTGTATCCAGAATATAAAGTACTTTCAAAACTCAGCAATAAGAAAACAAACAATCCAAATGGAAAATGAAGGAAAGACATCAACAGACATTTTACCAAAGAGTATATTTAGACAGCAAATAAATGAATGAAAAGATGTTCTAACATCATTAACCATTAGGAAAAAGGCAAATTAAAATCATGATATCACTAACTTCTACTAGAATGGTTAAAAGATAGCGATAACATGGAATTCTGACAAGTATGCTGAGAAACTTCATCTCTCATATATTGCCGGTGGTAATGTATAATTTCACAACAATTTGGAAAAATATTTCCCAGTTTACTTATAAAAGTAAACATGAAATTATTGTATGACACAGTATTTTCACTCTTGGGCATTTATCCTGGGGAAATGAACTTATGGTCACACAAAAACCCATACTCAAATGTTCATGGCAGCTTTATGTGTAATGAAAAAAACCCAGGAAAAAAACAAATGTCCTTCAGTGTGTGAACTTGTGATCCGTGAAATACTGCTTAACAATAAAAAGGAGCAAGTTATTAACACACCCAATAACTTGGAAGGATCTCAAGGGAATTATACACAGTGGAAAAAAACCCAGACCGAAAAGGCACTGTTGTATGGTTCCATTTATATAACATCCTTGACATGAAAAAATTGTAGGAATGGAGACCAGACTAGTGGTTGCCTGAGATTAGGGATGTTGGGGGTACGGAGGGGTCGGTGTGGCTGTAACAGGGCAATAAAAAGGATCATCGTGGTGATGGAACTCTTCTATATCTTGACTGTGATTGTCAGTACATGGACCTACACATGAAATAAAACTGCACAGAACACACCCCACCGCTGCCCCCAACACACACACTACAAGTAAAACTAAGGAAATCTGAATCAGGTCTGTGGATTGTACCAACGTCAATTTCCTAGTTTTGACAATGTGCTACAGTTATATTAGATGTTACCACTGGAGGTATCAAATGTTACACAGGACCTTTCTGTATGATATCCGCCACTTCCTCTGAATCTATAATGGTTTCAAAAGGTAAACACAAATTTGGGAAAGAGAAAAGGGGATAGGAGGAGGGAGGCCCATACAGGTCTATGTGAATTGTCCTGACTCAAACTTCCTTGCAGAATGGATGATTCCTGTGGATTTATTACAGTATTCGAATAAATAAATGGTCATGCATGGGAACAGTGATGAAAATGGGTCAAAATCAATGCAAAATCACAGTGGTTACTCCAACCCTGTGCACTGAGCCTGGAGGAAGTCTACAGGGGGTGGAGGGGAATGAGGGTGGGGTGGATGTCTCCAGTAGACAGTTAGTCCTGGATTTCCGGAGGATGAAAAGCAACTGAGAGCATAGGAACAAGCAAAACAAAGAAGGCAGGTAGTGCTCAGAACATAAGGCCGCAGCATGCACTGCCTTTTGCACCGTAGGTAAGGCTGGTCTCTCCCTGAAAAAGGCAGGCAGCCAGGGTGACCCCAAGGACGGTGAGGCGGGGCGCAGGGCTGGGCTCTGTGGCAGCCTGTTCTGGTGCCCAGCCTCTGCTGGGAAGGAGCTGTGGGCCAGCCTGTGGGGAGGAATGCCTAGACTGGTTGAAGAGGGCTGTGGTGGGTCAGGATGTGGAGGGCACTCGTGGTGGGCTTCCAAAAACCTAGGATTGGTCCCCAGGACTCTCCCTCCATGTCTCCTTCATGCCCCCAACCCCAGCCATTGGCCATCCCCTGCTCTAGCTGGGGCAGCCTCCTTCAGTAGTGTTGATGGCAAAATTTTGGATCTTATTTTTAGCAAAACTACTCTGTATATGACTTGTTTAGCATCACACTACCTGCCAAGTGGATATCTCCTCTGGGACAAGTTGCTGTCTTTGCCCATCTGTTATGGACTGAATGTTTCTGTCCCCTGAAAATTCATATGCTGAGGCCCTAACCCCAGTGTGATGGTCTTAGCAGGCGGGGCCTTTGGGAGGTGGTTGGGCTTAGATGAGGTCTTCAGGGTGGAGCCCCCACAGTGGGATTAGTGTCCTCACAGGAAGAGGATGAGACCACCGCTCTCTTGGGCATGTGAGGGTACAGCAAGGACACAGCCATGGAAAGGCCAGGAAGGGAGCCCTCACCAGGACCCCAGTCATGCTGGCACCCAGCTCCAGGGACTTCCCAGCCTCCAGAACTATGAGAAATCGGTTTCTCTTGTTTAAGGCATGCAGTCTACGGTATTTGGTTATGGCAGGCTGAGCTAAGCCCCCATCTCTAGCAGTCACATTCAGTGACTATCCCTATCATGTTCAGAGTGATATCCCTCCAGGGGCATCTACTGCCTCCCCTCTCCACTAACCACTCAGCCACACCCATCCTTACTGCCAAGAGGTTTTTTTTTCCCCCCCCTTTCTTCATTAAAACTTTTTTAGAGGCTAGGCATGGTGGCCCACCCCTGCAATCCTAGCACTTTGGGAGGCTGAGGCAGGTGGATTGCTTGAACTCAGGAGTTCAAGATCAGCCTAGCCAACACGGCAAGACCCTATTTCTACAAAAAAATACACAAATTAGCTGGATATGGTGGTGCATGCCTGTAGTCCCAGCTACTCAGGAGGTTGAGGTGGGAGGATCACCTGAGCCTGGCAGATTGAGGCTGCAGTGAGCTGAGATCACACCACTGCACTCTGGCCTGGGTGACAGAGCAAGACCCTATCTCAAAAAAAAAAAGACTTTTTAAAAGAATAGTTTTAGATTTATGGGAAAAAAGCAGTACAGAGAGTGCCTATGTACTTCCCCCAACACACACACATACACACACACACAATTTCTCCTAATATTAACATCTTTCATTAGTATGATACATTTGTTACAGTTAGTGAACCAATATTGATACATGTTGTTATTACCTAGGGTCCAGACTATATTCAGACACCCTTAGTTTTCCCCTGAGTCCTTTTCCTGTCCCAGGTCCCTCCAGGACCTCACGTTCCATTGAGTCCTCCTGGCTGTGAGTGTCTGAGACTCTCCTGGTTTGGGGTGGTCTTGACAGTTCTTCAGGGTGCTACTTGGGGAAATTGTGGAATGCCCCCTTGTTGCAATTTGTCTGATATTTTTTTCTTGAGATTAGATAGGCGCTTTGGAGTTTAGAGAGGAAGACCACAGAGGTAGAATGCCATTGTCATCACGTTATTTCAAGGGCACATAGTCTCAATGTGATTTAGGGCTGTTGCTGTTGACCTTGATCAGCTGGCCGAGGTGGTGATTGTCAGGCATCTCCACTGTGAAGTTACTCTCCTCTGGTCCCCTTTCCATTCTGTCCTCTTTGGAAGGAAGTCACTATGTGCAGTCCACCATTAAGGAGTGGAGAATTCTGCTCCCCTCCTTTAGGGTGGAATAGATACATAAAGCATTTCAAATTCTGCAGGGGAGATCTCTTCTCCCCCACTCATTAATGTATTCAACCATTGATTTCTATCAGTGTGGACTCATGGGTCTTTCGGCTTTGTTAAAATCCAATTCTAATACTGCTTTCTGTATTTTGTAGCTCAAACTGTTCCAGCTCTGGCCACTGGAAGCTCTTTCAGTTGGCTCCTGTGCCCCTTCAACATAAAACCATCAATGGGATGTGTGTGTTTTTACTGTTATGCTGAGCACTTCCTTACTTCCTGGCACCACAAGATGCTCCAGGCGCACCTCACATTTCCTGCATCAGTCCTAGAATCAACCATTTCTCTCAGGAATGTTGGTTCCTTTTTTTTGAGAATGGCACTAGACACTAAGCTCTGGGTGCTGGGTGTGCTCACCGATACTGAGGTCAGCCAGGTGTCTCTAATACACTGTTGTCAGGTTATGTTCTGACCTACACTCTCCACTCCATCAATCTACTCTTGCATTTTCCAGTTCTTAATTGGCATTCCCATATCTATGTCTTCCTCACCTCCAACCCCAGACCATCACATCCCCAGGGGGTTGTCACCTCCTGCAGGATTCCCCAGCAGAAGTTGCCTTTCTCTTCTCTGGAGTACTCCGCACACTGAGGACACAGCTTGCTTGTTTGGTCTTGGAGTTTCTCTGCCCTATCTTCAGGCCCCTCCTTGGCTCTAAGCCTTGAGGGCAGGTCAGCGTCTCCAACCACTGACTCTCCTGAAGTTTCTAGCTCTGTAACTCATCCATCCAGGACTGCTTAGACCTTGACAATATATCACCATCCTGAGGAGTCCTGTCACAAAGGACTGAGAAAGCTTCCAGCTGCTGGGTTCTTCCTCCCTCAACCTGATGGAACCAGCCCAGCAGGAAGCCAGGAAGGGGTGTTGTTTCCGTGTTACTCTTATTATCTGTAAGAATGCACACCAACGGAGAGGAAGTGATATAATAAGGAACTTAGGAGGTGTCAGTTGAAGCTGGAAATAAGATTAATTGCTGTTAAGTCTCTTTAGTCATCCCATGTTGACTCATGTTTTCAAACTAACTATATCTACCAGTTAATACCATGTTAGACTATCTTCCATTTTAAAGAAAATACTGGCCGGGTACAGTGGCTCACGTCTGTAATCCCAGCACTTTGGGAGGCCGAGGTGGGCGGATCACAAGGTCAGGAGATCAAGACCATCCTGGCTAACATGGTGAAACTCCGTCTCTACTAAAAATACAAAAAATTAGTCGGGTGTGGTGGCGGGCGCCTGTAGTCCCAGCTACTGGGGAGGCTGAGGCAGGAGAATGGCGTGAACCTGGGAGGTGGAGGTTGCAGTGAGCAGAGATCACGCCACTGTACTCCAGCCTGGGTGACAGAGCAAGACTCCGTCTTAAAAAACAGAAACAAAAAAAAAAAAAAAAAAAAAAGAGAGAGAGAAGACAAATATAAAAGAGGGGTTTTAAAAGACTGAGTTGAGGAATTTATATAAATAGGGGAAAAAAAAAAACTTGTAAATCTTCAAGGAACGAGTGTCAAGAGGTTTCTGTGGGGAAAAAGACTCTACAAAGTTACCTAGGCAGCTCTCTTAGGTTTGGAGCAAGGGAGCAGTAACACAGCAAAAAACTACACCAGAAGCCCTCCTTTTAAGGAGCTAAGATTGTGCTGAATTCTCAGTGTAACCTGCTGGATCATGGGGAGTAGAGTGTCTATGCAAGCATATTCCTCAGAATACAGGTTATGGAAAATAGTTTCTCCTCTGAGTGAACGTTATTCAATATTCGCTTTAGCGAAGAGGTCAAATTAAACTAGTTAGTTGGCAGCCAGCAAGATCCACCCAATTCCAAGGAAATGACTGAGGCCAAAGAGGATGCTTTTCATCTCTTATAATTGGAGAAATAATGGTCTCGTTTTCCTGTGGCCAACATTGGGGTTGGCCCCAATGGCATGTTGCCCCCAAACCCAGGTGGCATTTTCACCACAAGGCTCCTTCGTGAATTACTTGGGTCCATTGTAACGTGCACTGAGCACCTGGCTTATACTCCATCCAGTTCCTGTGGGGGCTGTGAGGACAGGAGGAAGGGATGAACCCACTCCTCCCTTTGAGGAGAAGACTTTTAAGGGGACTTCCGTCCCTATCTTGACCTCATCAGTTCTTGGCTCAAGCTGATGTGCTAGACGGTTATGCCCAAAGAGCTGCATGAACACGCGGGAAGAGGCAGAGCCTTGGGACCCTTGCCCGGGGAGGAAAGCCACCGGGAACTTTCTGGTCTTGGAGCTCCCCCCACCTCACCTTTCTCCCATTCCCAGGCCCCAGTGTACCTGTTTAGAAAGGCATTGCTCAACAGCACACTGGCTAGAGCTTCACAAGGGCCATTTTCCCCTAGTGGTGATGGAAACTTTTCTCAGAAGAATGCTTGACTTTACAGAAGCAACAGTTTTCTTAGATAAAACTCCATACCCAGTGATGGAGTATCAGCTCCCACATTGTGCCTATGGTGACTTTCCTTGTTTTAGGACAGGGAGAGTCATGGAAAGGTGGCTGGACTTGGGGTAGGGCTGCCTTTTTTCTTTCTCTTTTAATATCCATGGATGGGGGTTGGAGGAGAGGCATCAGGGGCAAGCTGGGCGGGAAGGAACTGCAGAAGCACACTGTAGTCACCTGAGCACCATCGGCAGGGAAAGCTCCGTGAGAAAGGTGAGAGCGTCAGATGGTTCAGGGACTGGAAACCCAGGCCATTCCTCAATTAGCATCTGTGAGCTCTGTCTGAGGAGAAAATATACACAGAAAAAAATGTATATTTGGCCGAGCTCAGTGGTTCATGCCTGTAATTCCAGCACTTTGGGAGACCGAGGCAGGAGGATCATGAGGTCAGGAGATGGAGACCATCCTGACCAATGTGGTGAAACCCCTTCTCTACTAAAAGATACAAAAATTAGCTGGGCGTGTTGGTGTGTGCCTGTAGTCCCAGCTACTTGGGAGGCTGAGGCAAGAGAATCACTTGAACCAGGGAGTCAGAGGTTGCAGTGAGCCAAGATCTCACCACTGCACTCCCGCCTGGCGACAGAGCAAGACTCTGTCAAAAAAAAAAAAAAAAAAAGGTATATTCTTACAGACTTTGTCTTTCTCAACTAGTGAGGTAAGTTGGAGGCCTTCCTTTCATTTAGGAGGTGCTCACATCTGGCACACTGTGCATCTTAGTGCCTCTTGGTTCTTAGACCACGCAGCACCCAGGGAAGATTGGGAGGTGTGAGAATGGGGGGCAGTTTCTTGGATCTATAAGCAGCCAGATTTGTCATGTTTCTTTTAGGCCTCTAACAGGCCTCCATCTCTTTGTTCCCGAGGGAAAGTCGTAGGCATATAATGCCTTCTGAACTTCTAAAATGTGTCACTTTTTCTCAGCTGGTAAACTTTGCCCCTATTTCATTTTAAAGTTCTCAGAATAAAAGTACAGCTGGTATATTTGACTTCATAATAATAGCTGACATTTCTGAGCACTTCCTGTGTGTTCAAGCAGGTTGAGCATCTGATATACCCTCCATCAGTTCATGCCCCCTACAGCCCCTCAAGGCAGGTTTTGCTCACACAGGAAAATAGAACATACCGGTCCAAAACGCAAAGGATTGTAGATTGCGCTGAGGATGATGAAGAAGCTGATGCAGCAGAGCTCCATGCTGACCCTCTGTCTGCCAAAAGGCAGGACATAGATTGACAAAAAGAAAAGGTATCCTGCCCTGTCCCTTGCTTTGCCAGGGAGAACAAAGGTTGCCACCCAAGACAGCTGTGGACCTCCAGTGGCCTGGAGATGGAACCAGAGACGTTTACACTAACAAGCTTTACTTACTAACCTGCATCAGCCATGGCTTGCCTTCCCTCGAGTTGCTGCCCACAGAGACCCACAGTTCTTCTGCTTTATCCTGCTGCTTCTCCAAACTGTATTGTTCTTTGTTGAAGATGCTAGATAAGCCAGCGTTCTAAACCCCTGCTCCGAGTGACCTCTCACTGAGATTTCTCCACATGGTGTGCACTGTGCGTGTTCATCAACTGGCCTATCTTCCTCTTGTTAATCTGTTTTTTTTCCACAGGGGTCTGCCCTAACTGTGAACTTATGAGAGTTAAGGACAAATTCTATTTCCTCCCCGATACTCACATTTTACAATTAAATTTAGAGAAATTAAGTAACCTTCCCAAGGCCACTTGGCTAAGTAAGCAGTCAAACCAAAATTACTAATTAAATTTGATTCCACAGTTGGATTTTTTTTCTTTTTCTTGTTTTGAGACAGGATCTCACTCTGTTTCTCAGGCTAGAGTGCAGTGGCACGATCACAGCTCACTGGAGCCTCAACCTCCTGAGATCAAGCTCAAGGCTGGAGTGCAGAGGTGTGAACACAGCTCACTGGAGCCTCAACCTCCTGAGATCAGGCTCAAGGCTGGAGTACAGCGGTGTGAACACAGCTCACTGGAGCCTCAACCTCCTGAGATCAAGCTCAAGGCTGGAGTGCAGAGGTGTGAACACAGCTCACTGGAGCCTCAACCTCCTGAGATCAAGCTCAAGGCTGGAGTGCAGAGGTGTGAACACAGCTCACTGGAGCCTCAACCTCCTGAGATCAGGCTCAAGGCTGGAGTGCAGTGGTGTGAACACAGCTCACTGGAGCCTCAACCTCCTGAGATCAAGCTCAAGGCTGGAGTGCAGTGGTGTGAACACAGCTCACTGGAGCCTCAACCTCCTGAGATCAAGCTCAAGGCTGGAGTGCAGCAGTGTGAACACAGCTCACTGGAGTCTCAACCTCCTGAGATCAAGCTCAAGGCTGGAGTGCAGTGGTGTGAACACAGCTCACTGTAACCTCAAACTCCTAGCCTCAAACAGCCCTCCCGCCCCAGCTTTCTGAAGAGCTGGGACTACAGGCATGCACCACCATGCCAAGCTAATTTGTATAGTTATTTCTGTAGTGACAGGGTCTCACTATGCTGCCCAGGCTGGAATACATGTATTTATTCAAAAAGGAAGAAAATTCTCAAACTGCCTTTGCAAAAATCATAATAACAGAGAAAATTATGACCGTGAAAGATATCAGATCTAACTGACCCCATCTTGCTTCTAACCTCTAAACTGTTCTTCCTTCCTGGGTGTAGGCCAAACTAGCTTTGGGAAGGAATTTAACCTCTAAACTGTTCTTCCTTCCTGGGTGTAGGCCAAACTAGCTTTGGGAAGGAATTTAGTGTATAGTTAATATAATAGCCTTTCCTAAAAGGCTAAACTGTTCTTGTAAAACAAAGGAAAGCCACCAGCCACCAAGGCAAGATGAGAGGGGCTAGAATTCTAAATATTACCAGCCATTATTCCAGAGGTCATAAGATTTGCAACTTCCCCAATTACTCTTAAAGGTAACATCATTACTGTGAACCTGAGATTGAACTTTTGAGGTATCTTTTCAGGATTTTGCATTTCTAACATCCAGATGGCCCTACCTGGACTTGCCAGTAAGTTCTGTGGCCCCCACCCAGGAACAGACCCAGCAGAAGAGAACAGCTTCAACTCCCTGTGATTTCATCCCTGAGCCAGCCAGTCAGCACTCCCAATTCGCTGGCCCCCTGTCCACCAAATTATTCTTTAAAACTCTGATCCCTGAGTTTTGGGGGAGACTGATAAAACTCTGGTCTCCTGCACAGCCAGCTCTGTGTGAATTACTCTTTCTCTATTGTAATTCCCCTGTCTTGATAAATTGGCTCTGTCTAGGCAGGAGGCAAGGTGAACCCCTTGGGTGGTTACAATTCTGACATGCTGCAACATGGATGAACCAAAGACATATGCTAAGTGAGGTAAGCCAGTCACAAAAGGAACAGTATTATATGATTTCACTTATAGAATCAGCAAATTCATAGATACAGAAAGTAGACTAGGCCAGGCATGGTGGCTCATGTCTGTAATCCCAGCATTTTGGGAGACCAACGGGGATGGATCACTTGAGGTCAGCAGTTCAAGACCAGCCTGGCCAACATGGTGAAACCCTGTATCCACTAAAAATACAAAAATTAGCTGGGTGTTGTGGCAGGCACCTGTAATCCCAGCTACTCGGGAGGCTGAGGCAGGTGAATTGCTTGAAACTGGGAGGCAGAGTTTGCAGTCAGCCAAGATTGTGCCACTGCACTCCAGCCTTGGTGAGAGAGCAAGATTCCATCTTAAAAAAAAAAAAAAAGAAAGAAAGAAAGAAAAGAAAGAACAGAGCCAGGTATGGTGGTGTGCTCCAGTAGTCCCAGCTACTTGCAAGGGTAAAGTGGGAGTGTAACTACCTAAGGGGTTATAATATCATGTCATCTACAGAGACAACTTAACTTCTTCCTTTCCAATGTGGATGCCCTTTATTTCTTTTTCTTGCCTAACTGCTCTAACAAGGACTTCCAGTACCATGTTGAATAGAAGTAGTGAAAATGGGCATTCTTGTCTTGTTCCTGATCTTAGAGGGAAAGCTTTCAACTTTTCCCTGTTGAATATGATGTTGACTTTGGCCTTATCATGTATGGCCTTCATTGTGCTGAGGTGGATTCCTTTTTTACCTAATTTGTTAAGAGTTTTTATGAAGAAAGCACAGTGAATTTTGTCAGGTGTCTTTTCTGCAAATATTGAGATGATCATATGGTTTTTGTCTCTCATTCTGTAAATGTGATATATCACATCAATTGATTTGAATATGTTGAGCCATCCTTGCATTCCAAGGATAAATCCCACTTGATCATGATGAATGGTTCCTTTACTCTGCTGTTGAATTCTAGTTGCTAGTATTTTTGGGGGGTATATAAACTATTAATTAACAGACAAGGCCCCAGACTTATTTCTTCTTGGACATACCTATGGTATGGACCTGATGGCCAATGGTCTTGGTGTGCTGACCTTGGACACAAAAGTCCCAGAATTGGTGCAGCCCTTTATTGACCCAAATCTTCTTTAGTTTCTCCAGACCATTGGCCAGGTCCTGGCTATATTTTCCATCATGTACATCCTCCTGTCTATTCAAGAACCAGTCTGGGATCTTGTACTGGCATGGATTCTGCATAATGGTGATGACATGTTCCACCACATCCTCAGTGAGCTTTCCTGACCTTTTGGTGAGGTCAGTATCTGCTTTCCTCAATGCCACATGAGCATATCTTCGACCCACACCCTTAATGGCAGTGATGGCAAAGGCTATTTTCTGTCACCCCTTGAATACTCACAAAATGTGCTGGAACCTCTCAAGGATCACTGAACACATGGTGGCAGCATGAGCAGCAGTCTGTAGGACTCTAGTGTAAGAGTAGCTTGCTAGAATTGTGTTGAGGACTTTTGCATCTATGTTCATTAGGGATATTGGCCTTTAATTTTCTTTTCTTGTAGTGTCCTTGGCTGCTCTGCTATAGGAGTAATGCTAGTCTCATAAAACAAAAGGTTTTATCTTTTTTCCCAAAAAAATTCCTTTTCTGATAAAGTGTCATTGCCTTTTTGCCCCAAGTCTGGCTCCATCAATGAAATAATAAACTCTGAAGTTGATGTCACTACAATGCTCCCAGGCACTTTAGGATATTTGACATTTTATTTAGGAGACAGTTTCATTTTTCTACTGTGCGATTACAAAGAAATCATTTTCCATGCAGCATACTTGCTCTCAATCGAAACACTCGGATGTGATTTCAAAGCCTTGACACAGACCTGGTGGGCTGTGGATTTCCAGGACGGGCTGACTCTGGACACTGTAGCCCCCTGGGCCTCCCAGATATGTGTGTGTGTGTGTGTGTGTGTGTGTGTGTGTGTGTGTGTGTGTGTATGTGTGTGTGTGAGAGAGAGAGAGAGAATGAGAGAGAGAGAGAGACTGAGCAGTGACTGTCAGCCCTGATTCTAGATGCCGGGTGGCAGCCCCCAGATCCTAAAGGGAGGATCTGCTGATCCCAGAATTCACCCAAGCTGGAGAAGCTTAGCTTTTGGATGCTGTGCAGTCTTCTTGCACTTTTCTTCTGTACGCTGTGTAGATCCACATGTGATCTCTAAGGACTGAATTCTGAGGGATGCCAGCAGTTCAAGGAGATTAAAGTATCAACAGTTTACCATGTGCCAGAGAGTGCTAAGCAACTGTGTGAGTTTCCTCGTTTAGTTCTCCCAAGGACCCCATGAGGTAGGGACTCCAGTGCTCTCTCTTTTTAGCAAGCCTGTGCATTGAGCTTCTCTTTGGTTTTCAATTCCCACAACCATAGTTTTAAGTCAAGACTTCCTCACTGGAACAACAGGCATAGAAGCGCTTGTGTCCCCTGACTCCTGGATATTGCTTTGAGGAGTCTGACCCAGCATCTGATGTGCTTGGCTGTGCCGAGACAGAAACCTTTAACTGTGGACATAGCAGAGGCTGGTCTCTAGGCTGGACACCATGCAGGTGACACTCAAATGACTGAGTAAATAAAGGGGATTCTGGGGATATGTATTCCTGGCAATAAATGACACAGAAAGAGTCACTGTAGGAAAACATGACTCCCGCCAGACTGCACAAAGGGTGGAAAGAGGGAAAGAGAAAGGTATGTGCTTGATTCTCCCTGAGAATTGGAACAAGACAAAAATGCCCACTTTCACAACTTCTACTCAACTTGGTACTGGAAGTCCTACCCAGAGTCAGACAAGAGAAATAAATAAAGGTCATTCAAATTGGAAAAGAGGAAGTCAAACTGCCACTGCTTCCTGATGACGTGATCGTATACCTAGAATGCCCTAAAGACTCTTCCAAAAAACTCCTAGATCTGATAAATGAATTCAGTAAAGTTTCAGGATACAAAATTAATGTACACAAAGCAGTAGCTGTGCTATACACCAACAATGACCAAGCTGAGAATCAATCAAGAACTCAATCCCTTTTACAACAGCTGTAAAAAATTAAAATAATAATAATAAAATACTTAGGAAAATACTTAACCAAGGAGGTGAAAGAGCTTTACTAGGAAAACTACAAGGCACTGCTGAAAGAAATCATAGATGACACAATCAGATGGAAACACATCCCATGCTCATGGATGGGTAGAATCAATATTGTAAAAATGACCATACTGCTCAAAGCAATTATAGATTCAATGCAATTCCCATCAAAATACCATCATCATTCTTCACAGAACTAGAAAAAAAAAATCCTAAAATTAATATGGAACCAAAAAAATGTACACATAGCCAAAGCAACACTAAGCAAAAGGAAGAAAGCCAGAGGGATCACATTACCTGACTTCAAATTATACTACAAGACTATAGTCACCAAAACAGCATGGTACTGGAATAGAAATAAGCAGATAAACCAATGGAACAAAATAGAGAACACAGAAATAAAGCCAAATACTTACAGTCAACTGATCTTTGACAAAGCATACAAAAACATAAAGTGGAGAAAGGATATTCTATTCAATAAATGGTGCTGAGAAAACTGGCAAGCCACATGTAGAAGAATGAAACAGGATCCTCATCTCTCACCTTATACAAAAATCAACTCAAGATGGATCAAACACTTAGAATCTAAGACCTGAAGACATACAAATTCTAGAAGATCATATTGGAAAGACTCTTCTACACATTGGATTCAGAAAAGAATTCATGACTAAAAACCCAAAAACAAATGCAACGAAAACAAAAATAAATAAATGGCACCTAATTAAACTGAAAGGCTTCTGCACAGCAAAAGAAATAATCAGCAGAGTAAACAGACAACCCACAGAGTGGGGAGAAAATGTTCTCAAATTATGCCTCTGTCAAAGGATAAATATCCAGAATCTACAAGGAACTCAGACAAATCAGCAAAAATAACAATAATAATAATAATCCCATCAAAAAGTGGGCAAAGGGCGTGAACAGACAATTCTCAAAAGAAGATACACAAATAGCGAACAGATGAAAAAACGCTCAACGTCACTAATGATCAGGGAAATGCAAATTAAAACCACAATGTGATACCACCTTACTCTGCAAGAATGGCCATAATTAAAAAATTAAAAAAACAATAGATGTCGGCATGGATTTGGTGAAAAGGGAACACTTTTACACTGCTGGTGAAAATGTAAACTGGTACAACCACCATGGAAAACAGGGTGGAGATTCCTTAAAGAAGTAGAAGTAGAGCTACCATTCAATCCAGCAATCGCACTCCTGGGTGTCTACCCAAAGGAAAAGAAGTCATTATACGAAAAAGACACTTGCACACACATGTTTATAGCAGCACAATTCACAACTGCAAAAATACAGAACCAACCTAAATGCCCATCAACCAATGAGTGAATAAAGAAAATGTGGTATATTTACAACATGGAATACTACTCAGACATAAAACTAAGTGAAATAAAAGCCTTTGCAGCAACTTGGATGGAATTGGAGGTTATTATTCTAAGTGAACTAACTCAGGAATGGAAAGCCAAATATCGTATGTTCTCACTTACAAGTGGGAACTAAACCATGTGGATGAAAAGGCCTAAGAATGATGTAATAGACTCCAGGGGGAGTTCAAGGGTAGAAGGGGGATGAGGGATAAAAGACCACATATTGTGTTCAGTGTACACTCGTGGGTGATGGGTGCACCAAAATCTCAGAAATCACCACTAAAGAACTTATCCATGTAACCAAAAACCACTGGTTCCCCAAGAAACTATTGAAATAAAGTAAAACTTTTATTTTTATTTTTAGAAAAAGAAAGGTGCGTGCTAGGAGGAAGGCACCAGATTAAAGGCGTGTGAAGGAGCTGGCAGGCTGGGCTCGGAGGGGGAATGGAGCCTCCAGCTCTCAGCAGGGCAACAGTGGAACCACCTGGATGGCGGGACAGAGAGGAGCTCACAGCTCGTCCTGGACCCCATCCCCAAAAGAAAATGTCCCACCTGCTCCTTCCAAGATGCAGGGGGCCTTTGTGCACAGGGCTTTGTGGGCTCTGTAGAAGTAAAAGTATCGAGTTTTTGCACCTCCCTGGAAATTCTCTCACAACTGCCACTGTATGCCCCGGTGTCAGCCGTCACCAGCCAGGATGGAGACTCATGCCCCAGGCCAGGTCCCAGACAAGTTTGTGGCTAAAGGAATTTCACATTTCTTTAGTCTGTCTCTCTATCTAAAGTAAAGGGAAGAAGGGAGGCCCTTTGAAATATCTAGAAATATCTGAGCTAAATGTATGGGTAAAAATTCCTTTCACAAAGTGCTATTTTTCAAAAGGAAACAGGGTGTCTATTTTCACCAAGATGGGTGTTTCACAGCACTTTGGGATGTTCATAACACTTTCTTGCTTTCATTTAGCCCAAGAGGCTGAAAAAGAGACAGAACTGAATGAATTTGCCTTGCTTATTCTTCCCTGAAAGATGGCAGACAGCAAGTTGCTGCTTGGCATAAACCCAAGACCTGTGTGATTAAATAATATATAACCATGGGGAGCCAGCAGGCACATGAATTGGTTTTCTAACAAGTGCACTTTCGGCCAAGAGGGTTAGCTGAGGTGCCTGCTCCCTCTCTGGAGCCACACCAGCAGCCTCGGGGCTTTCAAATACAGCCACTGTCTGCCCCAGGCATATTCAAGACAGGGAAAAAAAATGCACATTTAAAGGAGTCCAAATCTTATGTAAAAACAAGTCCACAGGTCCAACTGGAATGGTCCTTCCAAAGAGGGAGAACATCAATTTAAATATTTGATTTGTATCCAAATCCATTTCATCAAAGTCCTGGCACCCAGAACAGTCTGCCGACCCATCTGAGAAAGAACACAGACATTTCTGGTGTGCCTGAAAAGTAGCCTCAGCTCCCCTCAGGCCGCTGGAGCCAACAGCCAGAACTGGCTCTGAGTTTGGGGCATCAGGTTACCCAGTCCCAGTATTACACAGGCAAGTCCGGCTGAAACCGGAGCTGCCCCAACCCTTGCTTCACGCTGGCTTTGGGGCTTGAGCTTCCTCAGTCACAGCCAAACAGGGCCTGAGGCTGGGAGCTGGTGGGCTGGGAGCTGGGGACCCCTTGGTTCTAGCTTCCCTGTGCTTTCTGCCGCTCTCTCTGGATCCTTCAGCGGCAGATTTTCGAATGGTCCGGCCAAAGCCCAAGACAGCCACCGAAAAATTGGCTGCAGTTTGCAAAGCCATTCCATTTTGCAACTGCTGTTTTCATTCAGAATTTTCTGGAATTCCAATCCTCTCCCACCGCCCTCCATTGTAAGTTTTTTTAAGTCTTCACACTTAGAAGGTACTTGGGCCTCTGAGGTGAGGACATGGGAAGGACTCAGATCTGCCTCCCCACTTTGGAAGGACACCCGAGACACAAAGGGACCCAAGGGAGGGCAAGGTGGAGCGCCCCAGCTGCTTCTGGGAAAAGACCAGGCCATAGACATGGGAGAGCAGGGAGCACCCCAAATCACAGCACTGCTCGACACGGCTGTTCACCTGGAGAGCAACATGCCAGTCGTGAAAAAGCAGAGCACGAGAAAAAGCCAAGTCATCATGCAGACAAGTCTCCCTCCCTACCACGCCTGGCGCACAGTGGATGCCCAATAAGTGTCAGTTCAGTCGAATTGCTTGTTGACGAGATTGCCTCACTGAGTACCAACTTCCTCTCTTTTTGTCCATTGGAAAGGTCAAGTTACGTGTACTTCATGGACTGTTCCGAGCAACTCTTCTGACACTTTCTAAAAAACAGCTTTGCTGATCAAGACCATTAGGGATATTTTGTCCCAAATATTCAAAAATGCATGTCAGGGGGGAAAACTAACTCCATAGAAATCTTTCTTTAAAACAAATTTATTTATATTTATTTATTTATTTATTTATTTGAGATAGAGTCTTGCTCTGTCACCCAGGCTGGAGTGCAGTGGTGTGATCTCAGCTCACTGCAACCTCCACCTCCCGGGTTCAAGCAATTCTCCTACCTCAGCCTCCGAGTAGCTGGGATTACAGGTGTGCGCCACCACATCCAGCTAATTTTTGTATTTTTAGTAGAGAAGAGGTTTTACCATGTTGCCCAGGCTGGTCTTGAACTCCTGACCTCAAGTGATCCATCCACCTCGGCCTCCCAAAGTGCTGGGATTACAAGGGTGAGCCACCGCACCTGGCCTAACAATTTATTTATTTAAATTGTGGTAAAATACAACGGAAAATTTACCATCTTAACCATATTTTTTTTTATTTTTTTGAGACAGAGTCTTCCTCTGTCTCCCAGGCCGAGGTGCAGTGGTGCGATCTCGGCTCAAGCAATCCTCCCACCTCAGTTTCCTGAATAACTGGGACTGCAGGTGCACGCCACCATGCCCAAAAATGTTTTGTGTTTTTAGTAGAGATGGGGTTTCAGCATGTTGCCCAAGCTGGCTTGAACTCCTAGGCTCAAGCAATCCACCCACCTTGGCCTCCTGCAGTGTACCATCTTAACCATTTTTAAGTGTGCATTTCACCAGTGTTAAGTGCTTTCACATTGCTGTGCAACCATCACCACCATCCATCTCCAGCTCCTTTCCATCGTCCCAAACTGAAATTCTGTCCCATTAAACACTCATTTCTTACTCTTCCTCTCCCTGTTCCCTGGCAACCCCCATTTGTGTCTGCGAAATTCACTACTCTAGGAACCTCACATAAGTGGAAAAAATTGTTTTTTAATTTAGAAAATATCTTGTGGCTAAGGAGACAATTATCAGCTAAATCCACAGATTTGACATTTCTGTTCCATGAAGCCACAGTGACACAACCTCTGGTGTTCCAGGGTGACCAGTTCTTCCTTTGGTCACCGTTCCTGAGGGAGTGAGAGCCAGGATGCCTCAGGGTTTGACACAGTCTCTGGGCAGGCTCCATGCTCTCCTGGAGGTTTAACTCAGTGTGCGTGATGTGGGGCAACCTGGACCCCAGGCAGACATGCATGCTCGGCCAGTGGCTCTGTGACCCCACCTTTCATCCCTTCCCTCCCTCAGTCCACGCTTCCCTCAGCCTGTGCCCTGCTCAAGTCCCTCCTGAGCCTGGAGACTCCTTCTCCATCCAGCTCCTGCCCACAGTCAGCCCCTGGGCTACCCCATGTCGCCCCCTCTCTCCAGGCCTGCAGCCGGCCCCTTTCCTCTCCCCTTGTTCTTATCAAGCACATCAATGACTTCCCAATGCCAAGTCCAGCAGGCCTATTATAGGCTGAGCTGTGTACCCTCAAAATTCGCTGTTGAAGTACTAACCTCCAGCGTCTCAGAATGTGACTATATTTGGAGATAGGCTCCTTACAGCGGTGATGAAGTTAGGGCGAGGCCATCAGAGTAGCCCCTAATCCAGTAGAACTGGTGTCCTCATAAGAAGAGGAAATTTGGACATAGACAACACTCAGAGCAAGGAGTGAGCGTGTGAGGACACGGCAGGAAGGTGGCCGTCTGGAGCCAACAGAGAGGCTTCGAGAGGAACCAGCCCTGCCCACCCTTTGCTCGCGGACTCCCAGCCTCCAGAACTGTGAGAGAGAAGGTGTCTGTTGGTGAAGCCCCCAGTCTGTGATACTTTGTTATGGCAGCACACAAACAAACAAATACTAAGCTCCTTCTGGTCCTGGTCCTCCTTGTCTTCCCCTCTCCCTGTGCTTGCCCCCGGGTGCTGGTGCTCTGAGGCGACCCCTCCTCTCTGTGCCTGGCATTCCTCTCTCACAGTCCCAGCATCACACACGCCCTCCCCGAGCCTCAGCTGGGTGTGCTGACCGCTTGCCAGACATTCGCTTAAGACTGCTTCACAGGCAAATCCAAGTCGGCCAGGTCAAAACAGAATGCGTGGCCCTCTTCCGCCACACCCAATTTCTTCTTGTTTCCGGTGTCACGGACTCCTCGTCCCTTCAACCCTAACCGATCAAACACCGCGTCCTGATGATTTTACTTCAAAGGCATTTAACAAAATCCCCTCAGTGATTCCCTGTCACAGGATGAGATTCTAGCTCATCCATCTGGTATAGAAGGCCCCCCTCCAGCACCCCCACCACTCCCCACCACTCCGTACCCCACACCCCGGCTCCTGGAGGGTTACGCTGTCTCACGTTCTTGGATTGTGCCTGGTCTGAAACACATTCTCCCTTTTTTTTTTTTTTTTTTTTTTAACCATAGCCTCTCTCAAACGTTTATCTTCTAAGACCCAGCTCGGGCATGACCTCCTCCAAGAAGGCACCCCTGAATTCCCGGGCTGGGTTGAGTGCCCCTTCTTGATGGGTGCCCTCATCATCGTCATCACCAGGGTCTTGCCATCATTGTTACAGTTATACAGCAAAATCATGTACTGAGCCATGGTCGTGTTGGGCACAGGTTTAATCTCATTTTACCCTTACAACAGCCCTGTGGAGAGGTACTATGCTATCCTCAGTTCACTGCTGAGGAGACTAAGGCGCAGAGAGGTTCAGCCACTTGTCCAGGGTCATAGTCTATTACAGCATTATTCATCACCTTTGTATCAAGACCCCATCTTCTAATCTCCTCCTCCTTTGTATCGCCTGCGATGGTCTGAATGGATGTGGTCCCCCCGAAACTCGTGTGTTGAAACCTAATGGTCAATGTGATAGTATTAGGAGGTGGGGCCTTTGAAAGGTGAATAGGTCATGAGGGTGGACCCCTCATGAATGGGATTAACGCCCTTATAAAAGAGGCTCCAGGGAGCTCCTTTGCCCCTTCACCATGCGAGGACACGGTGAGAAGGCACCATCTGTGGTAGAGAATGTGGGGCCTCGGCAGGCACCACATCCACCAGCGCCTTGATTGCGCACGTTCAGCCACCAGAGTGTGTGTGTGAATAGCACATTTCTGTTGTTGATAAGCCACTCCATTCATGGTATTCTGTTGTAGCAACCCAAACAGACTAAGACACTGCCCTTGAGAACAGGAGCCACATCGAATTTATTTTTGGATCCCCAAGGCTCAGCGTAAGTAACATGATAAGGAGTTGTTGCCATGAAGAACTGAACAGAATAGAATGGAACCTCTCACAGGCCACCTGGTCTGGCAAAGGCAAGACACCAGCTTCCCGGCTTCAGCTCCTGCCCTATGCCCAGGACTGGCCTTAGGTAAGAGTCGGTCCGCACGGAATCAGTTCTGTAAGAAAGGCACCTGCCTACATGTGAACATCTTCCCTGTCTGCTCCACCAAGGTACACTTCTCTTTAAGGGAGAGAATACCCTCATTCCATCAGTCAAAGTGAAGATTCAAAAGAAAATATGGCTGGTCCCCGCCTTTCTCTGCTTGGCATTTTGCAATTTTATCCATTGGCCAATTTGTTGGTTTGAAGACCTACCCTTCCCTTTATCAATCAATTCCAGAATCAGTAATGCTTTATTCTTTTATAAACAAAGAATGCATGCATTGTTGAGATGTACATATCATTACATGGAAATCAGTCTGCTGAGAACTATTCTGCTTTTGATTATTTCATATGGGGCAAAAAGAGCAAGTGAGGATGCCAATGAGAAGAGGTTTTTGTCTTTGTTTTTGAAGTGCAGTCTCACTCTGTCGCCCAGGCTGGAGTGCAGTGGCATGATCTCGGCTCACTGCAACCTCCACCTCCAAAGTTCAAGCAATCTTTCTGCCTCAGCCTCCTGAGTAGTTGGGATTACAAGTGTTCTCCACCACACCCGGTTAGTTTTTGTATTTTTAGTAGAGATGGGATTCTGCCATGTTGGCCAGACTGGTCTCAAACTCCTGACCTCAAGCGTTCCACCCGCCTCAGCCTCCCATAGTGCTGGGATTACAGGCATGAGCCACAGGGCCCAGCCAGGAGTGTTTGCTTTAAATACAATATAATGCTTCGGCCTGGGTGTAGTGGCTCATGCCTGTAATCCCAGCACTTTGGTAGGTTGAAGCAGGCAGATCATTTGAACTCAGAAGTTTGAGATCAGTCTGGGCAACATGGTGAAACTCTATCTCTACAAAAAATACAAAAATTCGCCAGGCATGGTGGTGCGTACCTTTAGTCCCAGCTACTCAGGAGGCTGAGGCACGAGGATCATTTGAACCTGGGAGGCAGAGGTTGCAGTGAGCCGAGATGGCGCCACCGCACTATAGCCTGAGCAGCAGAGAGACACCCTGCCAATCACCCAATCAATCAACCAATTAAGCTTCAATCAGTAGGAGCTTTTAAAAATCAACTGAAGCCCGGGCACAGTGGCTCATGCCTGTAATCCCAGCACTTTGGGAGGCTGAGGTGGGCGGATCATGAGGTCAGGAGATCAAGACCATCCTGGCCAACATGGTGAAACTTCGTCTCTACTAAAAATACAAAAATTAGCTGGGTGTCGTGGAGCATGCTATAATCCCAGCTACTCGGGAGGCTGAGGCAGGAGAATCCAGGAGGCGGAGGTTGCAGTGTGCCTAGATCATGCCACTGCACTCCAGCCTGGGTGACGGAGTGAGACTCTGTCTCAAAAATATATATATATGTGTGTGTGTGTGTGTGTGTGTGTGTGTGTGTGTGTGTGTTATATATATACAGAAAAGCTACTGACCCTGAGTACAGCTTGATGAATTGTCACAAAGTAGGCACACCTGGGACACCCAAATCAAGAAAGAATATTACCAGAGCCACCCTCCCCACAAGCACCATTCCCCAAAGCACTAAGCAGCTCACTGACACTGGTTCTTAATACCATAGTTGGTTTGGCCTGGGTTTTAACCTTGTCTAATGTAATCATGCGGTATGAATTCCTCTGTATCTGGCTTCTTTTGTTCAACACATTGATGAGATTCATCAGCTGGGTTTAGCAGTTGCTAATCCACTTTCATTACTATAAGAATTCATTTATAAGTTTATTAAAATGTATTTAGGCATTCTCCTGGGTTTTTTTAAAATTAACTTATTATTGTTATTTGTTTTAGTGACAGGGGCTTGCTCTGTCACCCAGCTGGAGTGCAGTGTTGAATCATAACTCACTACAGCCTCTGACTCCTGGGCTCAAGTGATTCTCCTGCCTCAGCTTCCTAAGCAGCTAGGACCACAGGTGTGCACAACCACGCCCAGCTAATTTTCAAAATTCTTTGTAGAGATGGGGGTCTTACTATGTTGCCCAGACTGGTCTCGAACGCCTGGGCTCAAATGATTGGCCTCCCCAAGTGCTGGGATTACAGGCGTGAGCCACAGCGCCTGACCAGCCATTCTCCTGTTGACGGACATGTACACATCACTGGTGAACACGTTTTCACGTTTCTTTTGGGTCTATGCCTAGGAGTGGCATTTCTGGGCAGTGGAGTATGCTGGTGTTAGTAGATACTGCCGAAGAGTTTTCCCAAGTGGTTGTGCTATTTTACATTCTCACCAACCATCTGTGTATGAGAATTTTGGTTACCTCACATTTCTCCCAGCACTTGGTATTAACAATCCCTATAGTTTCAGCCATTCTGGTAGGTGAGTATTTGTTTCTCACTGTGGTTTTAATTGGTTGATGCCTTATGAGGTTGAGCATTTTTAATTTTCTTCTTGGCCAAATGCATCATTTTTTTCTTTCTTCCTTCCCTTCCTTATTCTTCCTTCTTTTATTGTTTCTTTCTTTTGTGAAGCAGCTGTTAATTTCTTTTTCTTTTTACAATTAATTAAATTATTTTATTATTTTTAACTCTGGTTTTATATCTACTCAGCCATCTGAGTAGCTCGGATTGCAGGCATGAGCCCCTGTACCCAGCTTCCATTTTTACCAGTGTGCAGTTCAGTGGCATTAGGTATATTCATGTTGATGTGCCACCATTACTGCCATCCATTTCCAGCTGTTTATTTCTTTGGCTCTTGTTTTTTTTTTTTTTTTCTATTAAGTCATCAATCTTTTCTTACTAGGTTGTAGGAATTCTTTATATATTCCAGATATGGGTCTTTTGGCTACTGTATATTCCTTTTTACTTTCTTACTGATGAAAAGAAATTCTTAATTTTACTATCATCTAATGTAACGATCTTTTTCTTTTGGGTTAGTGATTTTTGTGTCTTGTTGAATAAATATTTATGTATCTCTTACAGAGCTTTTAAAATCTACATCTGCCTACTAAGCTCTACTCTTCTGAGTTTTGTTTTTTCCATAACCCCAATAAATCTCTTGTGTAAGCCCTTCAGTGTCCTGATGCCTACACTGTGCTAGGAAATGAACCAGGCGCCATCACAGATGTTCTCTCCTATTTTGTGGGGAAATTATCTTCATCATGATTTGCCCAAGCCAGAACACCATATGTACACTGGAAAATTTCCATGGCTCCCCAACATCTGGAACCCTTCCTGCATCGGAGGGGGATCGGATTGATGCAGGAGTGGGGTCAGGGGAGTGCCCATTCCCAGCCCCACCTGCATCCCACAGGTGCGGGACTTGGAGAACGGAGGTGTGGTGTCTTTGAGCAGAGCCAGGCCAGGGCAGTGGTTCTGCAAACAGACTGAGGACATAGATGAGTCTGTTTGCATTGCCATGGGCTGCAGGGGTGGCAGAAGGTGGGAGAGAAGCCAGTAAAGGAGAGATCCAGATGAAGAAGAGCAGAGCACCAGGAGCAAAGCCCTAAGGAAGGAAAGAGAGAGAAGGACCTGGTTTAGCAGCTCAGCACCGCAGGGATGAGAGAGAGGTTGCAGGGATTGGCTCCAACACCCACCGCCCCCGCCGGCGCCCCGTCTCTGGTTTTTGTTGTTTTGGCGTCGGGACTGGCTAAGAGTCCCAGATTGTACAGAGCCTGACCAGGAAAGGTAATGAGGGCCCTGCAAAGCTTGGAGAGGGGAAGTCAGGGCTGTCCTGTGGGCAGAGGTTCCAGGGCACGTGAGCCAAGTTGGGGTTGTGGTTAGGGCCAGGCCTCCCAGAAGGGGCCCAGGCCAGTCTTCCCTGTCCTCCTTCCTCCCATCTCTCTCTGAATTGAGAATTTTAAACAATCAGTGAAAGGCCCACCCTCCAAAAAGAAAATATTTGCCTGCTGGGCTCAGAAACGGTTTTAGAAGCGGTTTGCAAATCTTTGTATTGTGGCAGAAAGCAGATCAGTGGTTGCCTGGGGTGGGGCAGAGTGGGAGGGGCAGAAGGGAGGGATTGCAGAGAAGCACAGGAAAATACTTAGGGGGGATGGACGTGTTCACTGTATGGTGATGGTTTCATGGGTATATACGTCCGTCAAAACTTGTCAGATTCTACACTTTGAACACAGTGTTATCGTATGTCAATTGCCCCTCAGGGAAGCTGTTAACATCCCCCCAGCACACACGCATGCGCTCGCACACATACACCCCACGTGCGCACCTACACACACACCCCTACAGGCACACACGTGCGAGCTCTGGCACAGTCTGCAGGGCAGTGGTTCAGGTTACACTTTAATTGCACAGTGCGCACCTCTCCGCAAACCTCCCTGCTTGCAGGAGCCATGGATCTTTTGCGTCCTTGTCACAAGACAGACAAACCAACACTCAGACGGCCTGACTCTGTGGCTGCAGTGTGACTGTGATACCTCTTAAAGTTCAATATTCCAGGATCCGGGAAGGCCTGAGCTGAGGAGAGAACTGCCAGGTGCACGGAGCAGGGCAGACTCCTGAATCTGCATCTATCTCATCCCCACGACCCTTCAACCCCAACGATCACTGAGCTTGTGGCTTGAACTTCACAATCTGCAGGGCTCACCCCAGGATCCCTGTCCTCACAGGCAATGGGAATGTCTTTTTTCCTTCTTCAGGGGAAATTTAAAAACGGAGAATGAAGGGTTTGGGGGTTAACACACCAAGGGAATGAACCATATCTGGGGCCCCCAGGACAGAGCTGAGGATTGTGGTTCTAATGATCACCACACACCTCTAGAGAACAAGAATTACAGGGAATTTTCTTCTCTCCAAACAGTGTGTTTATGTAATAGTTTCTCACTGCAGGAGGCTTTAAAGCTCCAAAGAATATTTCTAGTGATACAGAAAAATAAAAAACAGTGGTGACTGTCACACTCACAGATTGCTACCAGCAGACATTTACAACAAGGCATAAATATCAACAGATTATCTTTCCTTTTACCAAACGACGGTAGCCGACTACTGACCTGTGCAGCCTTTTGCGGGAGGCCCGCTGGCCCTGGACCATTGACTCTGCCTCTCACGGGCTCTCTGCTGATCAATCGTTCTTGCTGGCGGCCAGCCGAGGTCTTCGGTGGGAATCGGGGCTGCTGGGGTGCGATGGGTCCCCACACTAGGAACACACCTCATCAGCACAGGGCTCTCACCATCTCTGAGCACCAGCTCCAGAGGAAAAAGAGAGAGGAGCAGTAAAGCTGAGCCCCAAAGCAAAATGTTGGAAAGGCTCCCGCTCCCCACTCTTAGAAACACCTGGCGATGGACCCTGAGTGACCGAGGGCCTGGGGAGGAAATTGTTTGCTTCATAGTAAAATCTAAAAAGCTCTTGTGATACGTGGGTGAACGCCTCTAAAACACGGAACATCCAGCCAGCAAGCCGGAGGCCTCCCTCAGGTGAACTGAGATCTTTTTACGGGGGGGTGGACATGGTCTCGCTCTGTCGCCCAGGCTGAAGTGCAGTGGTGTGATCACAGTTCACTGCAGCCTTGACCTCCCAAACGCAAGCAATCTACCCACCTCAGCCTCCTGAGTAGCTGGAACTACAGGTATGCACCACCACGTCTGGCTAATCTATTTTTATTTTTTATTTTTGGCAGAGATGGGGGTCTTACTATGTTGCCCAGACTGGTCTTGAACTCTTGGCCTCAAGTGATCCTCCTGGCCTTGGCTTCCCAAAGTGCTGGGACTACAGGCATGAGCCACCATGCCTGGCCCAGATCTTTAAATAGGAAGAAGGGAAACAGAGCTGATGTTCATATCTCCGAGGGCATCAGTTTCCAAATACTCAGGCAAAACCCCTTGGGGAAACTTGAGACAGGGACAAGAAGCAGCTATCTATAGTTATGTTTTGTAAGAATTAGTCATGTAAACATATTTGTAACAATTAAAACATTTCCCCAATTGATTTGAAAAGTAAAAGTTTCTCATAATCACACCCACTAGAGGTAATTAGTGATGATCAAACCGAAAGTTGGGTGTCTTTTCTGTGCTGACATAACTGTCCCTCATCATGGAAATCGCCAAGAAGCTGCTGCTGGGGATAATGAGTGTCAGGCACCAAGCTTGAATCAGGAGTGATGGCACATATTCCAAATGAACTGCATTCCTGAGTTTAAGACAGTGAGTAGCCAAAGTTTATATACCAAGATTTTGTCTAAAAACTTACCTAATTTTATTTCACCCAGGAGCTCAACAGTGACAGCCTGGCTAGCGAGAATACCTGTAAGAACAGACATATGACAAGTCTACAAATTGCTTCTAAAATTCAAGGGGCAAGAAACATCACATTTACTTATTGTCACAGAAAGAGAAAGCCCAAGAGCTCATGACACACCATTACCCTGGGGTCTATAGAGCCCAAAGGATGAAAAAGGAGAGAATGCTGTTCTTGGATGTGGCTTAGTTGCTATGAAATCTCTGTTCCAGCCCTTACTAGGGGGTTGACCTTACGTAAATTATATAACCTCTTTTGGTCTCAGAATTTTCATTTGAAAAATAGGGCTGATTGTAACTCTCATCTAAGACAGTAATAAATATTCATCATCATCATTGCTACATGTTCTCTTAAAGAGTTGCACAGTGTGAGCATAAGATCGTTTGTACATCCAATCCCACATAAAGGGACATTTAAATGCAGAGAATAGACTATTTTAGCAAGCGGTTACAGGAGGTGAAGATGAAAATTTTGTCTGAGACCCCATCTATATCAATGTCTATGTTTGTATTTATATCTCTATCTCTCTCTCTCTATCAATCTATCTATCTCTATATCTATCTGTATATTTATCAAAAGTGAGCTGTGAGAATTACCACCGTGGTTGTATTAGTTGTCCATTGTTGAACAGCAAATTACCCCCAAACTCACTTTCTGGAATGAAAATCCAGATGTAGCTTGGCTGGATCCTCTGTCTAGAGGTCTCTCCAGGGCTGCGGTTAAAGGGTGAACCGGGCTGGACTGGGAAAGGATTCTCTCCCAAGCCCGCTCCTGTGGGCACTGGTAGGACCGAGAGGCTTGTGGGTTGTTACACCGAGTGCCTCAGTTCCTCACTGGATGTTGGTGGGAGGTCGTCCTCTGTCCCTTGGCTCATGGGCCTCTCCTCAGGGCACCTCCCAGCACGGCAGCTGGACTCTCCCATAGTAAGACAGCCAGAGGAGGCAAAAAGAGAACATGTGTGCACCAGCCGCAAGTCACAGTCTTTTACAGCCAGATTTCAGAAGTGACTGTTTTGCCATGTTCTGTTTGTTAGAAGCAAGTCAGCAGGTCTAGCCCCACATCATACACGGATGTGAAGAGCAGGAGGTTGGGATCACTGGGAGCCAGTTTAGAAGCTGCTGACCACACTTCCTTCTCCTTCTCCTTCTCCTTCTCCTCCTCCTCTTCTTCCTCCTCCTCCTCTTTCTCCTTCTCCTTCTTTCTCCTTCTCCTCCTCTTCCTCCTCCTCTTTCTCTTTCTTCTCCTCCTCCTTCTCTTCCTCCTCCTCCTCCTTCTCCCTTTTTTTTTCTTCTTCTTTTTCTTCTTCTTCTCTGAGGATAAGTAACGAGGCGCACACAAATTCGGAACTATATATCTTTCAATAGAACTTAGTCTGCTGTCATTATGAAAAACTTTTTCCTCCCATGCTTTCTGCTTTAATAGATATTTCGATACTAGCATAGCTACACCAGTTTTTGTTTGGTTATTGTTTGCACAGTATATATTTTCTACCTTTTTACTTTCAACTTTTCAGTTTCTGATATGTTTTCTTGTCAACAGCATATATGGATATCCAGGTCAATATATTTTCAATGCAGCCTGAAAATTGTGGCTTTCACACAAGACTTTAGTCTATTTTTATTTAATGTATTTGTTAATATTTTGAGATAAAATATGACATATTTGCTCTGTGTTATTTGTCCTGCCAGTCTATGCTCCTTTTTCACATGTTTCTTGCATATTTAGGATCAGGTAAGTATTTTTCCATAGTCTCCTTATGTTAGTTTAGAGGATTATATATATAATATACACACATATTCAAAAAATTGAGATATAATTGAAACAACATAAAAAATTAACCATTTAAAAGCATACAATTCCATTTTTAAAGGATATTTACAAGGTTGTGTGAACATTACCATCATTTAATTCCAGAACATTTTCATACCCCCCAAGTAAAAACCTGTACCTGCCACTCCCCACTCCAACTGCCCCGTGTCACCCCCAGTCCTTGGCAACCACGAATCTATTTTCTGTTTCTATGGATTTACCGATCCTTGGCATTTTATATAAATGGAATCATACAATATGTGGCCTTTTGCGTCTGGCTTCTTTCACTTAGCATAATGGTTTCAAGGTTCAACCACACTGTAGCATGTATCAATACTTCATTCCTTAATCTTTATTACCAAATAACATTCCATTGGATATGCCAATTCATTGTTTATCCCTTCTTCAGTTGGTGAATATTTGGTGGCTATTATGAATAATGCTGGTATGAACATTCACAGAGAAGTATTTGAGCACCTATCTTTAATTCTCTTGGATATATACTAGACGTGGAATTGCAAGGCTATAAGATTTCCTCAAGAAGTTTAACATCATCCTTATGCCAGTTTGAGGAAATATCAAGCAGTTTTCTACTGTGGCTGTACCAATTTACATTTTCATCAGCAAATGTGGGAGGATTTCAATTTTTCACATTTTCATCAACATTTGTTATTGTTATTATAATTGAACTTACTAGTTTAGTTTTTGGTATTTTCCTCTTATAGTGGGATAAAGTGGTATCTTATTGTAGTTTGATTTGCATTTCCATAGTGGCTATGACATTAAGCATCTTTTCATTTTCTTTTTTTTTTTTTTTGTGACAGAGTCTTGCTCTGTCACCCAGGCTGGAGGGCAGTGGTGCAATTGCAGTTCACTGCAAACTCTGCCTGCTGGGCTCAAGCGATTCTCCCACCTCAGCCTCCTGAGTAGCTGGGATTACAGGTGCATGCCACCACACCCAGCTAATTTTTGTAGTTTTTGTAGAGACAGAGATTTGCCACGTTGTCCAGGCTGGTCTTGTATTCCTGGCCTCAAGCAATCCTCCCACCTTGGCCTCCTAAAGAGCTGGGATTACATATTTGAGCCACTGTGCCCGGCCCGAACATCTTTTCATGTGGTTATTGGCCATTTATATATCTTTGGAGAAATGTCTATTAAGATCCTTTGCCCATTTAAAAACTTGGGTTGCCTTTTTATTGCCGAGTATGTTTTTTGCTTTAATAGATATTTTGATATTAGTATAGCTACACAAGCTTTTGTTTGGTTATTATTTGCACAGTATATATTTTCTACCTTTTTACTTTCAACTTTTCAGTTTCAGATGTGTAGTTTTTTATTTGTCAACAGCATATATGTACATTTAGGTCAATACATTTTGAGTACAGCCTGAAAATATTTGTCTTTCACAGAAGAATTTAGTCCATTTTTGTTGAACGTATCTATTAATATTTTGAGCTAAAATATACCATATCTAATGAAAATTGTTGCCTAATCCAAGATCATGAAGTTGTACACCTATGCTTTCTTCTAAGAATTTTATGCTTACATTTAGGTTTTTGATCCACTTTAGTTTTTGTATATGGTATGAGATAAATGTCCAATTTCATTCTTTTGCATGTGGATATCTAGTTGTTCTAGCATCATTTGTGGAAAAGACTATTCTTTCTGCATTGAATGATCTTGGCACTGTTGTTGAAAATCAGTTGACTATAGATGTATGGGTTTATTTCTGGACTTTCAATTCTGTTTCATTGATCTCTACATCTATCTTCTTTTTTTTTTTTTTTTTTTGAGACAGAGTCTCGCTCTGTCGCCCAGGCTGGAGTGCAGTGGCGCAATCTTGGCTCACTGCAAGCTCCGCCTCCTGGGTTCACGCCATTCTCCTGCCTCAGTCTCCTGTGTAGCTGGGACTACAGGCGCCTGCTACCACGCCCAGCTAATTTTTTGTATTTTTAGTAGAGACGGAGTTTCAGCGTGTTAGCTAGGATGGTCTCGATCTCCTGACCTCATGATCCGCCCATCTCAGCCTCCCAAAGTGCTGGGATTACAGGCGTGAGCCACCGCGCCCGGCCGATCTCTGTATCTATCTTTATGCTAGTACCACATTATCTCGATTTTCCTGTGGCTTTGTAGTAAGTTTTGAAACCAGAAAGAGCAACTTTGCTCTTCACTTTCAAGTTTGTTTACGCTATTCTGGGCCCCTTCCATTTCCATATGAATTTTAAGACCAGCTTGTTCACTTCTGCTAAAACAGCAACTAGAATTTGATAGGGACTTCAATGAATCTGTAAATTTAGTTTTACCAGTTTAAAAATGTTAAGTCTTCCAATTCGTATTTTCATTTTCTGTCTTCTTTAATTTCTTCCAGCAATGTTTTGTAGTTTTTAGTGCATAAGGCTTGCACTTCATTTTTTTTGTTTTTTGAGAAGGTGTTTCGCTCTGTCCCCCAGGCTGGAGTGCAGTGGTACAATCTTGGCTCACTGCAACCTCCACCTCCTGGGTTCAAGCGATTCTCCTGTCTCAGCCTCCCAAGTACCTGGGATTACAGGCATGTGGCATTACGCCAGCTAATTTTTGTTATTTTTTAGTAGAGATGGGGTTTCACCATGTTGCCCAGGCTGGTCTTGAACTCCTGACCTCAGGGTAATCTGCTCACCTGGGCCTCCCAAACTGCTGGGATGACAGGCGTGAGCCACCATGCCTGGCCAACTTGTACTTTTTGGTTAATTTATTCCTAAATATTTTATACTGTTTTGATTATAAAAGGAATTTTCTTAATTTCATTTTCAAATGATTTATTGTTAGTGTTTATAAATAGAACTAATTTTTGTAAACTAATCTTATACCCTGCAACCTTACTGAACTTACTAGTTTTAATAATTTCTTGTGGCTTCTTTAGCATTTTCTATATATAAAATCATGTTATCTGCAAATAGTTTTACCTTTTCCTCAACAAATCTGGATGCATTTTACTTCTGTTTCTTGTCTAATTGCTCTGACTAGAACTTTCAGTACAATGTTGAATCAAAGTGGCAATAGCAAACAGTTTTGCCTTGTTACTGATTTTAAGGTAAAAGCTTTTCATCTCTCCATTAAGTATAATGTTAGCTGTGGGTTTTTGATAGATACCTTTTATGAGGTTGAGGAAATTTTTCTATTCCTAGTTTATTGTGTGTTTTCATTGTGATGGCTGTTGGATTTAGTCAAACACTTTTCTTAAATTGAGATATATAGTTTTCTCTTTTATTAATATGGTATATTGTGTTCATTGATTTTTGTTGATTTAGGTTGAGCCAACGTTGCATTCCTGGGATAAATCCTACTTGGTAATGGTGTACATATAAGTTTTATATGTTGTCAGATTATTTCATTGAGAATATCTGCATTTGTATTAATAAAAAACGTTAACATAAATATATAATCTACATGGTCTATAGTTTTCTTGTGATGGCTTTGTCTGGTTTTGGTAATAGGGCAACACTAGCCTTACAGAGGTAAGGAAGCATTCGCTCCTCTTACTTTTTGGAAGAGTTTGTGTTCCTTTTTAAACATTTGACAGAATTTATGAGTGAAGCCGTGTAGTGCTGGGCTTTTCTTCGCAGAAAGTTCTTTGACAGCAGATTCAACCTTTTAGTCTATTTTAGTTTTTTCTTTCTTCTTGAGTCAATTTCAATAGTTTGTGTCTTTCTAGGAATTTGTCGATTTCATTTAGCTAATCTAATTTGTTGGGATACGATTACTCATAGTATTCTCTTACAGTTCTTTTTATTTCTGTAAGGTTGGTAGTAGTGTCTCCCTTTTCATTTCTGTTTTGGTGATTTGAATATTCTCTTATTTCATTGGTCAGTCAAACTAAAATTTGTTAATTTTGTTGATCTTTTCCAAGAAATGACTTTAGGTTTCATAGATTTTTTCTACTGTTTTTCTATACTTCATTTTACATATTCCTGCTCTAATCTTCATTTCTTTCCTTGTACTTGCTATGGATTTAGTTTGCTGTTCTTTATTTCTAGTTTCTTAAGGTAGAAGATTAGGTTATTGATTTAGCATCTACTTTTCTCATATAGATGTTTTATTATATAATTCATTACATAAATTTTGTTATGTTGTGTCTTCATCTTCATTCATCTCAAAATATTTTCTAATTTCTCTTGTGGTTTCCTTCTTTGACACATTTGTTATTTAGGAATGTTGTTTAATTTCCACATATTTTTGAATTCTCCACATTTCTTTGTTACTGATATCTCATTGCATTCCATTGAGGCTGGAGGACATACTTTGTATGATTTTAATAATTTAAAAATTTTAAGACTTGTTTGTTTTATTGCATAACCTATGATGTATCCTGGAGAATGTCCCAGGTGCACTTGAGAAGAATATGTACTCTGCTGTTGTTGGATGAAGGGTTGTATAGGTGTGTTAGGTCTAGATGGTTTAAAATGTTGTTCAAGTCTTCTATTTCCTTGTTGATTCTCTGTCTAGTTGTCCTATGAAGTGTGTTCCATATAGGTGATATAAATAGATATGTATATAATTTGCCCAGTTTTAGCATATAAAATTTAAGAAAATAAGAATTAATGTTAAATACATTAGATCTTAGCTTTTATTCTAATGCCTGTATGAAACCATTTATTAGCCATTTAACTACTTACGACTCTAAGGTCATAAAACAGATTTTAAACTTTGAAATGCTAGTCTTTTATCCTGCCAAAAAAGTAAATTTTAAACCTGGGTTGAAATCATTCAATGTCATTTTCACCAAAGCAGACATTCGTTTGCTTCTTCAGACACGCTGTCAGAATGTTCCCTGGGGAAGAGGGAGAGGATTCCTGTGATATAGTCAGCCTTTCCCCTGTTGCCAAATAGTGAAGGTATTTATTTAAATGCTAGTTAGTATTGAGAAAGCTCGGTGGGCTGGTCCAGCTCTTACAGAGGCGGAAAGCTTGTAGACCATCAGAATTATCTGGTAAGTTTAGCCTTGACTTGAAAATAACCCTAAATCCAGAGCCACCGAGCAGGCTGGAACCACCCGTTCTGCCATGTTGCCCCACCACTCTCACTTGCAGAGAATTACAGGCCTATGGGATGCCAGGATGGGCTGGACACTGCAGGCCATTGGTCCCCTCCTCGCCTCCCCACTCAAGGGAAGAGTGTATAGAGCAGTGGAGTGTAGACCTCTCTTCCCAGGTGCAAGGTCACCAAAAGGCTGTGTGATGCTGGGCAGGTTGCCTGACTCTTCTGGGCCTCGGTTTCTTCACATGTAAAGTTAAACTGGTGCATGAAACATCAGCGATCTCCTCTTCTCCCTAGTTCTGGGCTGTACTCCAGGGTCTCATGTTCCCAGAGAAGTGCTTTCACCTGCCCGAGTCTCTCCTTTCCTCTAGAGGGCAGGACTCCCTGGCATGTCCTGGAGTCCATTTGAAAAGCTTCAGCTTGGAAACAGCTTCTCACACTTGGTGGGGCACAGACCTGGGGCTATTGTGTCAGAAAAGTCTCAGAAAGCTGTCTGCACGCTAGGACAGGAAGGCCGTGAGCCGGGGAAAGTTGGTTACAGAAGAGGTCAGTACAGAGAGGCCACCAGATGGCTCAGTGAGTAGATCTGGGAAAAGCAGAGACTGAGTTTCCCTAGGGCAATGACAGAACCCTGTCCCCAGGGTTTTTCCCTCTTAAGCTGTGTGTCACTATTTGGCAGGTGCCAATTCTCTTGCAACACACAGAAAATATATTTTCTTCTTTTAGAATATTTATAAATATTTATATTTATCTCTAGGGGAGAGAACTTGATTTTCTTCTTTTGGAGAAGCTGTAACGCTTGTTCATACTCGTGTAACGAGTATGAACGAGTCTGATGGTCTACAAGTATGAACGAGTATGTTCATACTAGTGTAATGAGTAAGTAGTGTACAAGTGGGTTGGAGCCTCTGATGGGGCCCAACAAGAGAGGGAGTTGGCCATGAGGCTGGCCCTAGCCCCCTACACACCTGCCGTGCCCAGAGACTGGGGGCACCCCTCACTCCCTCTTGACCAAATACGGGGCGAGAGAATGGGAGCAGTCCCAGTCTGAGGCCATCTGCAGTCCCGTTTACGTAGTTGACACGCCTTTCCCTCCAAGACTGTCAGAGTGCTGGGCTCTTCTCATTTCTGTAGCTGTCACTAGTTTTGCTGGGGACATCACAAACGAAATCAGCCTGCCTAAAGACTTTGAGAGCTCTCATTTTATAGAGTGATGCTAGGACAGGAAGGCCATGAGCTACAGGAGAGGTACAGAGACGCCACCAGATGGGCTCAGTGAGTGGATCTGGGAAGAGCGTATTAACGTGTATTACATTAATATTCTCTGCAAAATAATCTCAAAAAACTGAAGGAGCAAATGGACAAGTGTCTTGAAGCGAGCCTGGTCTACACTGCAGTGTAAGTGCCACCGTCACTGTCACCCTCATGGTTGAGGAAGCAAGGCCGCCTGTGTGTTGTGCCTGTCTCTGGATCTCAGAGGTAACAGGCTCCCGACGTTGGCTTTGAGGGGCTGAGCAGTCTTAAGCTGAGGAGCTAGGAAGCTCTAGAGAAGAGAACTTGATATATATACAAGATAGTATTTTTTCATGCATATCCTGAAGTTTCTTTTTTTTTTTTTTTTTTGAGACGGGGTCTCGCTCTGTCACCCAGGCTGGAGTGCAGTGGCCGGATCTCAGCTCACTGCAAGCTCCGCCTCCTGGGTTCACGCCATTCTCCTGCCTCAGCCTCCCGAGTAGCTGGGACTACAGGCGCCCGCCACCTCACCCGGCTAGTTTTTTTGTATTTTTTAGTAGAGACGGGGTTTCACCGGGTTCGCCAGGATGGTCTCGATCTCCTGACCTTGTGATCCGCCCGTCTCGGCCTCCCAAAGTGCTGGGATTACAGGCTTGAGCCACTGCGCCCGGCCTATCCTGAAGTTTTTTAAAGCATAGTTTTTTTTTTTTAAACCTAAGATTCCATCAACATTCTTTTTCAATAAATGTGTATTCCACTGTGGTGGTGGTGCACAATTATTTAACCAAAACCCTACTGATGAACATGAATGTAGTTTCCAATACTTCACTGTCAGGAACAATCCTGAGATGAACTTAACTGCATACATATCTTTATTGTCATATTTCCTACCTTTCCTACTACTCGTTCCTTAAGATGAATCCTTATAGATGGAGTTGCTGGGTCCGGGTTTTTTATATTTGAGAGTTACTGTCAAATTCTCCTCGAAAGTTGGACCGAGACTTGCACGCATCTGAGCAGTCACATTTCCCTTCCTCCTCACCCACACGGGGCACAAAACAGAAGAACTTCACTGCTGTCGCCAGTGCTACTTCTAGTTGGGCTCAGTTCTTGTGAAAGAAGTTGAAAGGTGGAAGATTTGCTTCAGAAAAAGGGGAGGTGGCTCACAAGGCCCAGAGGATGCAAAGTCTCGGAAGATGGAGATTTCACTTGGTTCCCTATTTGTAAATTCTACAACAGACATCTTAGTGTCTTTGTCAGAATATGTGCTTTGCCACATCGACCTTGGATAAAAGCTTGGTGCTACTCCTGATCAAATTACCTACACGACCTTGGGCATGTGTTTAATTCTTCAGGTTCCTCATCTGCAAAACAGGAGTGAAAATAGCCACATGACAGGTTTGGGTAGAGGAGGGGTAAGTTACAACTCTATGTAAGAGAAAATGTAACACTGAATGAAGTCAGTCACAGAAGCTTTTTTGTGATATAAAGGTTAAAAATATGTAGAACTAAAAGTAATTTATTTTAGGAATAAGTTCTTAGAAAAAGTGGATGATGGACACAAATTCAGGAAATGGTCACCTGGGTGAAGGTGACCAGGCAGGATATTGGTCAAATTGTAGGTCCTGCCCAGGTGATAGTCATGCAGGGTTTCATTCCATTAAACTGTACAGATGCTTTACACACATATGTATATTTCACACACACACAAAGAGAGAAAACATCCCAGGAGAAACCTCACAAGAATCAGAGAAACATTTCAAATGTGTTAAGAAATATTAGTTTTATTTAACCAGTTTTCACAGCTGAATATTTATTCTATAAAAACTTTACAGATTGTACAGTTTATATATAGTTCAAACTACGGAACAAAAAGGTAGGTCCCACAGATGCAAAAATACTGTACTAATCAATCCAAGATAAAGGCAGATTTACACACTGTACAGCTCTCCACGTGGCCGGGGAGGTGGTCAGTTCTAAGTATAAACTTCAAAACTGTACAAAAATAAGAATTTGATTTTATTTCGCTCTTCATACATTCAATATGATTGCAAGCTCAGAAGCCTAATAATAGGCATCTGGAGTCTGGAGTCAGTACCCACTCCTGGAAGGAGAGCACGTGTCTATCCACACAGGGCACTCGTGGACACCACACTGAGCTCAGTATACTGTATAGACATAAAAGCAGAGACCAAGAACATTAAATGGTGAATATAAGGTAGTTCTTTTTTGTTTTGAAAGGAGTTTTTGCATTTAATAGTGTGCCAAAAGAATTTTAACTTATTAAATAAAATATATTCTAAGTGAACCTAAAAATTACACTTTATAAACATAAAAATATTTTATTTTGGTGTAATACATCAATCATATCTGCAAATAGAAAACCAAAACTGTCTATAAAGTAGTACTTCTCACCCAGCAACAAGAAGCACTTATGTAGTTATTTTTCAGAAGGGTCAGAAAAACTATTTAAAACCCACTAAAGACTAACTTATAACTTAGTCATACTTAAGCTATTCAGTGATTCACTAATACTGCAAAACAAGCTTTTCTTCTAGAGACAGTGGTTTCTTCATGTTAACTGGGTAAGAACTGGACATATTCAAAAAAGAAGCGGAAACCAACTGATATCTCAGCCTGAATCCTAAGCATATGTCTGGTTTGAGGGTAAGCTTCTCAGTGGATTTCTCATCAGAAATATTTATCCTAGAAGCTGAGTCTTTTGATTTAGAGTTTCCCGAATCTGAGGTATCTGTACCTTCTTAGAGAAAAAGCCAACGCCTCAGATCACGGTGTCTCTATGTGGGGCAGGGCAGGTGAGGCTGGCTAATACCCCTGTAGATTCTGTGTTCTAGAAGGAAGAAATGAGGAAAACAAACATTATTCCAGACTTTTCTGTCATCCAAAACCAATAAAACACAATTCTGTTTTTTATACAGTACTAGGCAAAGAAAACAAAAATTAGAGCTTCTAAGAGCAGTCTAGTGCCCATCTTTATACTTTTACACTTGCGTGTATCTACGTATAAAATAATGATGTTTGGACAAAGAAGCTTTGTAGTTATTTATTTTAAGGTTACAGTACTTTAAAACTCCTTGATAATAAATAGCGTGGATGTTCCCAGTCCTGCTTCCAAGCGTAAGCTACGGGTGAGCTTGTTTCAGGCTGTGAGAATGGATCAGGGCAACTGGAGCCAGTGATGTTCTGCTCAGCCCGATCCCGGTGTCACCAGTGGGCAGCCCGACACTCAAAACTCATCGATCTTCCTCTGCAAGTACTTTAACATGGAGTCCATCCCCTGGGCCGAGCCCCAGATTTTCTTCAGCACCTCACACTCCCTCTCGTTGGCCTGCTCCAGCTCCATCTTCATGTTGCAGCGCACAAGGGCTTTGGATTCCTCAAGCACCTGCACCGGAAAACAAGAGCTAGTTAGCAGGGTGCATGCTGGCAGACACGGGTCCCTTGTGCCTCCACATTTATGGAGGCAATCATCCAATTCCAACAATCACCTGTTCAAAAGGTTACCAGACGTTTTCTCACAATATGTCAGGCCTAATAAGATGTATAAAGCACATTTCACACTAGGCACTGGGTACATTCTTAACTTCAAAATGGCTCATTTCAAAGGAGAGCTGGGCTGTTGGGATCCAGCCTGCGCTGCATACTGCCGCACACTGGCGTGGACCCCCGAACTGGACGTCTGCTCTGCTGATGCCCAGAAAGCTCTGAGGATGCCTGTTGAGGGAATTTTTCTAAACAAAATGTAATTTTCATAATTAGGGTTGCTTGTCTGCCTGGGACAGTTTAGATGGGAGTCGTGTCAGTTAATATTAAACATTTCGTATCTTATAATTAGCCAAATGCAATTTTGTTAGAAGCACATTTAAGAAAACAATTTGTATTTTTTTTTTGACACAGGGTCTTGCTTTGTTGCCCAGGCTGGAGAGCAGTGGCGTGATCTCCGCTCACTGCAACCTCCACCTCCCGGGTTCAAGCGATTCTCCTGCCTCAGCCTCTCGAGTACTTGGAATTACAGGCACGCAACACCAAGCCTGGCCAACTTTTGGATTTTTAGTACAGATGAGGTGTTGCCACATTGGCCAGGCTGGTCTCCAACTCCTGACCTCAAGTGATCTGCCCACTTTGGCCTCCCAAAGTGCTGGGATTTCAGGCGTGAGCCACTGTGCCTGGCCTATTCAGCACATTTATGAAACAAAAGTTTAGGAGGCTGGGCACAATGGCTCATGCCTGTAATCCCAGCACTTTGGGAGGCTGAGGTGGGTGGATCAACTTGAGGTCAGGAGTTCGAGACCAGCCTAGCCAACATGGTGAGACTCCGTCTTCAATGAAAATATAAAATAACCCAGGTGTGGTGGCGCAAGCCTGTAGTCCCAGCTACTAGGGAGGCTGAGGCACCAGCATCACTTGAACCCGGGAGGTTGAGGCTGCAGTGAGCCGAGATTACACCACTGCACTCAAGCCTGAGCGACAGAGCAAGACTCCATCTCACAAACAACAACAACAACAACAACAAAAACAACTTCAGCCCACTGAGGGAAAGCGGGGAGAAGCTAATAATGTGGCTGAAAGGCTCTGGACCCAGGAAAGAGTTAGGTCCATGTTAGTTGGTGATTTTCACAGGACATTAGGTAACTTGCTGACATTTCAGACTGAAGTCCATTTCTGTGGCTCCTGGGTATTTGCAAAGGGAGGGCAAGGTGTGCATGGGGGCAGTGGTGGCAGCAGTAGCTTCTGGCAGGACTTCACGGGAAGGTGCTCTGCTGAGGACAAATGTGAAGGACTTAGGAATAATTGCAAATGTGTGAGCTCTCTGAGGGAAAAGGTTCTATGTTTTAAAAAGCTACATGTGTAACAGAAGCAAGTAGACATACAACTGGATTGCACGAGGCAAGCTCCTTAATGCGAACCATCACTTCCTGAGTGAACGTCCCGGGCCAAAACACCTGGGAGACCAGGCCCTTGCCACACGCCTCCTGCGCCGTCAGCTTCCGCCCACTGAGCAGCATCTCGTTTGCCTGCAAGGAAGATGAGTGGATGTAATATGAATTGCGGTGGGAGGTGGGCGAGGAAGACTCATCCCTTAAAATCCACACCAAAGAGAGACGTTCACAAACACTGCCCCGCGGGGAAAATGCGGCACATCCTTCAGTGGCACTGGGAACACACCCTGTGCAAGGTGCTGTCCACTGGGCAGGTGGAAAAGTAATATATCGGGCTGATTTTTTTCTTAAAAAGGAACACAAAAAAGTCATCTTACAACCTACTACAGAATTACAGGGACTCAGTAAAGAAATCTAAAATAGAAAAGGTCTTTTTGCCATTCATTTAAAAAGTTACTGGTATAACTTCCTCTTCTCCATCTGCCTTCCTCCCCCTAATGCCGGCCCTTCCCATGTGGGAGCTCTTTCAACACACAAAACAATTCTGGGACAATCAGCATATGCAAAGTTAGGCAATTTATAATTTTAAGGATTTGAACCAGGCATAGAACTCCTACCAAACGTTTTTCTTTATCTGGGAGGCCAATGGTGACTTGTTTTTAATATACACAAAAAATACTCTAATGGCAGTGACTGTTTCTGCTACAGTGTACCTTGGAGGCTGCCTTGCATCGCTTGGATATGAAAAGACAGAACTATCCAGGGCTTGAATGTGTCAGAAAATTACCATAATCTGCTTGAGAGGGGCTGGCTATAGTTATCTCACATGGCTCAATGGAGAAAGCTAACATTAGTTTTTCTTTAAAAAATATGAAATTAATTTTAACCTCGTCCTGGATTCTAGATCACTTTATTTTTTAATACATGACACTTAACTAGATCACTTTTAAGGTTTCAGCACAACATGTATGGATTTTACATCACTCACATGACAGGCTCACAGGTGCCAGGATGAGGCGGGAAGGGGCGCATACATGTCTGATAAAGAAACTGCACACTGGTCTGACGGGACAGTTTTTGGTCTGCTGTTTATCTTGCCTGGTTAACCTTCCTAACAACTCTGATGGTCACAAAGCCTTGACTATGAGCTGCTGGGCCTCTGGTAAAACACAATTTCGGTCAGTGGCTTCCATTTCCAAAAGAGGCAAAATCACTAAAGAGAGAAAAGGCCCTGAAGTTGCTTAGACAGTGTAAGACTGCCTAGTCACCTACTGTCAATGTCTTGATGCCGTCTACTGCATGTGCAACCCACAGCGTGGAGAACACACAGGCAGAGGTGGCAAAGCAAACACGCGGCTGACCCACTGCCCCTCCCATGCAGGCAGAGGCTGGGAAACAGGGCTGGGGACAGGCTCCTCCCAAGGGTTTGCAAGGTTCTTAATGATCACCTAAACTGGAGTCTGTCATTGGAGCTACAGCTTGGACAAAGGCATGAGTTTCTGAAGAGTCTGGAGAAGTTCTAGGAAGCCCTGAACTGAACAGCTTCTTCTCAGTGAAAAGACGGTCCATAAACAATGGATTTAGAAATGTGACCTGACCTCACTGTTCGTGGTTCTGACAGTTCTTCTAACGGCACAGACCCCGACGCAGCAGGAAAGGGCGCGGGGCTCCTGGCGTGCAGACCCTAACGCAGCAGGAAAGGGCGCGGGGCTCCCGGCGTGCAGACCCTGACGCAGCAGGAAAGGGCGCGGGGCTCCCGGCGTGCTGCCGCCACAGGAAGCGCTCTGTGCTGTCGGGGTTTTCCTTTCATAGACTGTGTTTCTTTCACTCTCAGCATAGAGTGAGGACACTACAGCCAAATGCCTGAAGTTAAGCATGAAGTATGTTCTCAGGACCAGCTTAGCAGAGCCTTAACTTGGGCAGCGGAGGCAAGTGACCCCGCCAGGCCTGGTGCCTGGCTGTATCTATCACGAGGGGCAGGTGTCCTCAGGTTTCCTCTCCAGCCCTTCCTGCAGGGCCCTGGCTGTCTGTCCCAGTTAGTTCTTCCAACTTTATTTCCTGCTACCTGGAGGTCAATTTACAGCCCCACTACTGTTCTCTTCCCTGTGTGTCTCCCTTTCATCCTCCTTTCTTGACTCTCCTGGGCCTGACGCCAGCCAAGAACAGCCCTCCTCTCTGCTCAGCACGCACTCACTGCAGCCGGTCTTCCTCCCCGGCCCCGCAGGCTCCGCGCCTGCTCATCCCTGGAGATCCTCTCCCTACCCCTACCTTTGGTGTTCTCCGCTCCAGGCGGTTGGATGTGCAGGACAACCAAGGGCATCTCTCAATTTACTCAAGAGCAAAAATGACAGGGCCGACGCTAGGTCGCTAATGCTTTCTCCTTAAACATGGCCAGTGAGTTGGTCTGAACAAGTCACCCAAGAAAACAACAACAGATCTCCCTCGGTAACATCTGTATCACAGGATTAAATCTACTCAGTCTCCCTCGGTAAGATTTGTATCACAGGATTAAATCTACTCAGTCTCCCTCGGTAAGATTTGTATCACAGGATTAAATCTACTCAGTCTCCCTCGGTAAGATTTGTATCACAGGATTAAATCTACTCAGTCTCCTCGGTAAGATTTGTATCACAGGATTAAATGCCAGTCCCTCGATGATTTGCATCCTGGGATTAAATCTACTCAAGTCTCCACCGGTAGATTTGTATCTGGGATTAATCTACTCCAGTCTCCCTCATTAAGATCTGTATCTAGAATTAAATCTACTCAATCTCCTCGGTAAGATTTGTATCACAGGATTAAATCTACTCAGGTCTCCCTTGGTAATATTTGTATCACAGAGTTAAATCTACTCAGTCTCCCTCGGTAACATTTTGTATCACAGGATTAAATCTACTCAGTCTCCCTCGGTAACATTTGTATCACAGAGTTAAATCTACTCCAATCTCCCTAGGTAACATTTTGTATCACAGGATTAAATCTACTCAATCTCCTGGTAAGATTTGTATCATAAGTTTAATCTACTCAATCCTTAGTGAATTTGCATTAGAGTTAAATCTGCTCAATTTCGCGTGAGCATGTTAATATATTTTATTTTCAGTTCACAAAATGAAGTTTTGGCTTTCCTGCACAAGATAACAGATTCCTGAGCCGGTCAGTGGGAACCTGACCAGCTAGCACGATGATCTGAGATGGCTGAGTGCACAGGGACTCCCTGTAGACAACCTACATCACCCCATGATGTGGTCAATGTTGTCCAATTATTTTAAAAAAAGCTATTGTGTAACCATCCAGAGAAATGGGAAATGCCAGACGAAGGTTAAATAGAGATGTCTTGTTAGTTCAGCCAGAGTACAGTAGGAGGGGTGGCGAGGAAACTGGCCCAGTATGAGCACAGGGGATCCAGGAATCTCCAGCCTTATGGGGACGGCTGTGGCAGAGGTTTTACCACCTGCTCCCTCAGGCCAGTCTGTGAAGTCCCTAAGAGGCGGCTCTCAAGGTGCGAGCTACTTGCTGGGCATTCTCCAGCTTCACACCTCAGCAAGCCCCTGAGAGGTGCAAGCTGTCCACGTGGAAGCCTGTGGGCGTCGGACTGTGCCATCCTCTGTGCATTCCATGAATGTCTACTGGGCACCAGGAAGGCTGAACTAGAAGAGACTCCTCGGCGGATGTACACAGCCGCGCCTACAGCTGAGGGCCTGCAGCAGACAGTGTGAGAAAGCAGAGGCCACACAGCCTCCACGATTTGCATGTTCCTTTTATCTTGATAATGTGATTCCTTTAGTGTATCCTCCTGGCAGAGCTCTGCACACGCAAAGTGGGGAAAACCACACTCGTCCCAGTCTTAACTCAGGCTGCTGAAAGCTGAAATGCACCGAAGGCTCATGAAAGGAACGGCATCATTTACATAGTCACTTCCAACAAGATTGTCACAACACAAGTCATATGAGCAGCGTTTATTCACTTTCTGTGGACAGGCTTCGTCAGATACTCTCTCAGAAAGTGCGGAATTCACGCTGAGTGAAATGTGGGCTCTTCGCCCTTGAGTTAGAGCAGGGTTTCTGCCCCTGGACACTAGGGACATTCCGGGCTGGCCTGCTGTTTGGTGTGGGGGCTGTCCTGTGTGCCACATGCAGGGTGCTGAGCAGGGTTGTCCCATGTGCCATGGAGGGTGCTGAGCAGTACCCCAGCCTCTGCTAATGGCCATCTCATGTGTGACAACCAAGTTGTCTCCAGACATTGCTCCCCAGATGTGTCCCCTGGGGTGAGGTCGGAGGGTGAAAACGGCCCAGTTGAAAACAGCAGCTCAAGAGGCACCAGTACATTGCAAGGGGAAGCGAGAAGTAAAGATCTGTCAGGGCTTGTAGAGTGGGGAGAAACAGGCTGACCAGAGGGCAGGCATCCGTTCTGTAATGACTTCAAGCCTCACGGCCCTTTCTGGGCATGGTGAGCTCTGAGACTGCTACCCCCAGCAGCGTTCAGCCCCCGGCTCCACGACCAAAATGTGTCTGAACATCAAGCTGGTTTAGTATCTGCACCGACACCACACATCTACGTAGATCATACACTGGGAGGGGTCAGAACCCCAGATCTCAACCTCCTTTGGATAAATAACTCAAAATGAGCTTCACGGGATGTTCCGCAGGATGAGGATTCTTTCTTGCTGGGACAGGGTAACTGGCAGGACACAGCGTGGTTTACAGTCATCACCATGATGAACTCATTTTCCTGATCATGACTCTTTACCATGGGAGTCCAGTGGTGTCCGGTGCGTGCAGCACGGTGTAAAGGACAAAGCAAACGACTCGGATAAGCCACCCACGGCCCCACACCAGCAAGCTGCCTGCTGTGGGAAATGCTGTCAGCAGGCAACAGAGAGCTCAGGGCCTCCCCCATGGACCGCTCTTCCCAGGGCCGCCGACCCCACGGCCAACCGCAGTGGGGCACCCGGAACCACCGTGAGGCCACATGGTTCCAGAGCTCCCTGTCAGTCAGCTCTGCCCAATCCTGCTTCCTTTCTGCCCTTCCACGGACGCTGACACCTAATCTACCAGACCCTGCTTCCCAAATCCATCTTAGCTTCCAGAGAAACCATCTTGTGACGGGGGGACTGGACAAACCGAGGGCGAGGAGGATTCAGAAACTGCACAGCTCCCCATCTGGCAATGAGGACCACCCCTAACAGGCCAGGTGGAGAAGCCACAGTTCTCGGCACAGGGGGCCGTCCGCGTGCTAACACTCTTACAGCTGAGGGACAGGGACTGCCTGTCACCATGGGTGCAAGCAGAGGGGCAGCCAGTAGCAAGAGGCAGAGAGGGCTGAGACTTGGCCCTAGCCCCTGGACTTGTCAACAAGAGTGGTCAAGCTCTACCCAGATTAATCAGCCACTGGAGGAAGGTTTGTCAGCTTGCGAGGGGTGGGGAGGTACCCTAGAACTTGCGATGGGTGCTTTTGGGTGAATGCCCCCAACTTCGAACTCCAGCTTCCTCTGAACCCCTGAGCCTACGGACATGGCCCACCCATCCCTATCAGAACATGCAAGCCCACCTTGCTAGAAGGTAAGGCAAACATCTCTCAGCAAGGCAACACTGGCCCCCCAAAACCTGCCCCATCCCCTCTGCTGGCATCAGGCCTGTAACTCGCCTCTTCCCTGAAAGGGGCTGCACAGCCCAGCCAAGGGTGCAGATGGGAGCTGTAAGAAGACACGAGGGTCTGGTTTCTCAGGGAGCCCGACCTGGAGCCCAACCACAAGTAGGACAGGAGAGTTCACTGATGTAGGACCAACTCCTGGGATACTGATTTACCCCTGGTAGGTTCCCAGGAGATGATCTGACCCGGCTGTTGGGATGGCTACTGGAAGCATGAGGGAGGTGGGGACCCTGCTGAGTGAGGTTGAAAGGCCAGGGCTGAGTAGGGAGGGGTGGGACAAGATGCATATGGAGGCCGGGTGCGGTGGCTCACGCCTGTAATCCCAGCACCTTGGGAGGTCGAGGTGGGTGGATCACAAGGTCAGGAGATTGAGACCACGGTGAAACCTCGTCTCTACTAAAAATACAAAAAATTAGCCGAGGGTTGTGGCGGGCACCTGTAGTCCCAGCTACTCGGGAGGCTGAGACAGAAGAACAGCGTGAACCCGGGAGGCGGAGCTTGCAGTGAGCCAAGATTGCGCCACTGTACTCCAGCCTGGGGGACAGAGTGAGACTCCGTCTCAAAAAAAAAAAGATGCATATGGAGCCTGTGGTCAGTGCCAGAGGGAGGGCAGCACAGCCAGTGGGGCCATCCACAGCACAGAAGGGCAAGCCTGGAGTGCTGCCTGGGACTGGGAGAGGCAGAGCGCCTGATCACGGGACCCCACATGACCACACGTGGGAAGTGGCCGGCACGAGCTGAGTTCCATCAGCCCCACAGGTGCAAGGTCAGGCAGGGCCCGCAGCGGATGCACAGCTGGGCTTGGCAAGCTCCAGAGGGCATCGGCCGGCAGCCTAGACCCCTGCATCACCCCCAAACCCTTGCGTACCCGCGCCCTGCCTCAGCTCATACCTACAGCCACGGGAGGACTCCCTATGACCCAGTGTGGCCTGTGGGTGGGTCGGCAAGCCAAAAAGGGGACAGCAACTTCACCAGAGCCTCATCCAGCAGGCCTGGAAAAGAACGTGGTGAGGAAAATGCCCCCAGTGGCAGATGCGCCTGCTCACCCCCTGGTGAGGAGGAAAAGTGGATCAAGGTTAGAGTAACACCAGCCCCCAGCAGGGGTGGGTGTCCTGGACAGAGGCGTGTGGTGGGTGGAGGAATGGGAAGTGTGCAGGCTGCTGTCTCACATTGTCCACCTGAGAGCATCCACTATGGAGTGGGCACTGAACAGCTCTGAGAGATGGCTGGTGGCCGCTGGCCACCCAGGGCTGGCAAGAGCGGCTTCAACAGCACAGTCTCCGATTTATCAAAGGTTGATGCAGCCACTGCTGCTACTGAGCATCCAGCCTTCCAGCAGGAGATACCAATGTGAGCGGCCCCTCAAGGCACCATTCCCAGGGAGGCCCGCCTGTGGGCGCTGGGCAGCAGGCTGACGGCTCCAACAGGTGTGGGCGCACCCTCTGGGTCTGGGTCTGCCTGTCCCACCTGCAGATCCTCAGGCAGCACCACTCTCTGTGGCTATGGAGGGTCTAGTACACCAGCATGGGGTGCCTCAGGGTGCTGTGTGTGACCAGAACACCATCCTCACAGCAAATACCATGTCGGGGGCAGGACCCCAGAGTCCTGTGGCTAAGTCACATATGGCACCTGCCGCAGCCGCCAGCCTGGTACGGCCCTGGCCTGGCCTGAGAGGTGCCAGTTTGGAGGTGGCTCCATGATGGTGGGCAGCATCTTCTGATTTGTAGCACACACAGTACAAAGACCTTTACATGGAAGGACACGCGGCCTGGGAAATGGGATGGAGGCCGGTGCCGCTTGTTCCTCCCCTGACCCACTATAGCACGGAAGTGGACAAGTGCAGCGACTCTGAGCCGGACACAGTGAGCAGGCCACAGATCCCTCGGGGTGTTTTAGCATCAGGGCAGCTGCTGAGGCCAGCAGAGGTGGGAGCCGCGGGTGAGGGGAACTAGCCTGGGGAGTGAGAAGGTGAGGAGCAGGGCAGCTCTGAGAACAGTGCGGCACTGGGGGCCACGGTCTGGCCTACCCATCTTCCTCCTCCTCTCTTGCATTCCTTAATTTTAAATGTTCTAGTTTTTGAGAACGTTTAGATGCAGGAAAAATGACAAAAGTAGTACAGAGTTCCCATAAACCTTCACGCAGCTCTCCCTGGGTTAAAACGTCACATAACATCTTATGATGACCAAAGCCGCTGACAATGTGCTATTCACTCAACTACAAACACGATGTGAATTTCACCAGCCTTCCCACTCTTGTCCTTTCGCCGGCCCAGGAGCCCATCCAGGGTCCCTGATGTTCTGAGCTGTCATGTCCCCTTGGTCTCCTCCAGTCTGAGAGGTTTCTCAGTCTTTCCACGTCTTCTCTGACCTTGGCGTTTTGGAGGAGCGCTGTGCGGCGTCTGCAGACTGCCCCACAGTCCGGGCCTGACGTTCCTCATGATGAATGTCATGATGCAGCGCTGAGCTGCTGCACCTTCAGGAGGAATCCCACGCAGCGACGAAGGCTGCGTTCCCCTCAGCGCTTCACGTTGGCTTTTGTCTCATTTCTGTGAACTCTGACCACTCAGGAAGGTGGTACCCGCCAGGTTTCTCTACTGTAAAGTTACCATTTTTCCCACTACAAATAATGAGAGGATCCAAACATCCTTTTTCTCATCACGCTTTTACCCACTGATTACAACATCCAGGTTTAACATTTCAGGTTCCGGCCTGCAAGTTATTGCTGCCTAATCTTCTTCCTCCAAGTTTCTCCCAGAAAGAAAGCCCCTTGGAACCTGAAGGAGCTGACCCCCAAAAGGTGCATGAATGATCTGAATGGCACTGGGGTGAACACGGAACTGTGCTGCCATGATCCCTCCTGGGGAGGCCTGGCTGCCTGGCTGCGGGTGCTGCTGTTGGCAGACGGCCATAGGGTGCCTTTAGGGACGCCCTCAGCTGCAGGGAGCCACCTCGTCCGGGGCACAATGCTTCCCGCGCATCCCACACCCAAGGATGATGGACACAGTATCACTTTGACCTCGTCCTCTGACCGGTCCTGCTTCCTCCCCATCCCTTCCACAGGTACTGACTACCTGCCAATTCTCCATGTGCCAAACTCATCTCAGTGTCTGCTTCTGGAGAACCTGACCTGTGACACCACCTCCTGCCCTATTTCAAGGACTAGGGAATGAGATGTGAATAACTGCTTGATAAATCACAAGCTACAATACAAACACAAACTACTATAATGAACGGATTAAACAGCTGAAGAAATAAAAACACACAATTATATGGAAGACAACCCTCTAATCCTGTGTAACTTTGCTCCCTCTTAAAATTGCCTTCTCTTTTCATATCCTTTGCCCACTTTTTGATGGGGTTGTTTGTTTTTTTCTTGTAAATTTGTTGGAGTTCTTTGTAGGTTCTGGATATTAGCCCTTTGTCAGATGAGTAGATTGCAAAAATTTTCTCCCATTCAACCCAAATGTCCATCAGTGACAGATTGGATTAAGAAAATGTGGCACATATACACCATGGAATACTATGCAGCCATAAAAAAGGATGAGTTTGCGTCCTTTGTAGGGACATGGATGCAGCTGGAAACCATCATTCTTAGCAAACTATCACAAGAACAGAAAACCAAACACCGCATGTTCTCACTCATAGGTGGGAACTGAACAACGAGATCACTTGGACTCAGGAAGGGGAACATCACACACCGGGGCCTATCATGGGGGGGGGGGGGGGGGGAGGGATTGCATTGGGAGTTATACCTGATGTAAATGACGAGTTGATGGGTGCAGCAGACTAACATGGCACAAGTATACATATGTAACAAATCTGCATGTTATGCACATGTACCCTACAACTTAAAGTATAATAATAATAAATAAATTAAAAAAAAAAAAAAAAAAAATTGCCTTCTCTTAAAAGTGCAGCTTTTAAGTTATTAGGTGAAGAACTTTTCGATTGCAAATTGTTGGTTGGGTTACAGACTGGATATTTACCAACAGTAGATATCAGTGTGAATTATGCAAAGTGGTAGGGTAGGCTCCTCAATGAATGAAGTCCTTTTCTAGGGAATGATGCAAAAAGGGTCAACAACGTCTATGAACCCAAATCTGAACTACAAGATGAAAAGTCCCCACAGAATGACACACTGTACAGCTTTAGAAAAGCAATAACCAAACCAGATTTCTTCAGGAAGCTTTCTAGAATGATTTTTTTTTTAAAGGTACTCACAGATGCTCCTCCCATTATCTTGGGAAACATAACGGTAGAACAGCCATCTGGACTCTGTCCGAACGTAGTATAGGGTGTCTGAAACCAAGCCTTTTCATTAGCCCAAACCACATCGCAAAGAGGCAATATGGATGCTCCTAGCCCGATGGCTGGGCCATTGACCGCTACAATGATGGGCTTCTTAAACTGAATGAAAGTATTCACGAAGTTTCTAAAATGAAAAATAAATGGGGAATTACTCAAAACATTGCATATTTGAGCAAAGGAAAATCTATTATGGAATTCAGTTTACCAAGATGTAAACGCTGCGGAAATCATGAAGACCTGAGATTTGTTTAAGGCCTTCCCCAGCAGTTGCGGACCCTAGACTTATTTACTACGTGTTGTAAAGGTTTGGTGACAGCCCGCAGCCCACGCATGTGGTGGCTGTCGCTACAGGACCTACGTGAAGGCCACAGGGTAACACGCAGCCATGAGCTGCGTTGGCCTTTGCAGGTGGCTCTCGAGCTCTATGAACAACACAGCTTGCTCCCCAACCCATCCTCCCTCGAAGACACACTGGGCCTCCCTCGGAGCCCAGTACATATTCTGGGCTTTATAAGACCAATCAAGAAGCTGTCACAGAGGAAATCTGCCAAGGCATACTCAGACTGCCTGCTGTTAGGTGGATAGCAGTGGATTAGGGGTCACAAAAACCCTGGGATCTGGGTCTGGCCTTGGCTCCTGATTTCACACAGCTCACTGATTATTTGGCAATAACTGCTATTTCCTGAATTTACGTGCGAGTGGACTGAACAGTCTGGGGGACACGGAGACAAGTCTCACAGGCTGGCTCAAGACAGGAGACCCGCAAACAAGAAGAGCAAGCAGCACAGGGCCCAGGCCTTACCCACATCCTGCTCCACTGCGGGCTGGAGGGGACGGCTGCAGCAGGAGTTCGGAGGACAGGGGGTCAGGCGTGGAGCCACCTTTGAGCAGGACGGAGGTTTAATAAATCAAGCTAATGCTATTTTGGGATTTGCTTTAGATCAGGCTGGAAAAGTAGGCTGCTTTTCAATGTAGGGTAGCTTGGTGTCATAGCACTTTGGGAATGTGCATTTTCTTCCCCCGAATACTAGAAGCTGATTTTATGCTCAGAGGTTGTTTCTTCTTATGATTTCACACAGTAGACAAAAGAATAAACACAAGATAATCCCTTTAGTGCAGGCTGAGTTCTAGATCAGAAGTGCACCTTTAGTGTAGGCTGAGTTCTAGATCAGAAGTGCAGAGTAAGGACAGCTTTTCACTTGCTGGATTCTAAACCTGACTCCCATCTTTAATACTGAAAATAACAATCTAGATGCTCTCTACAGTTCAGCCATTTAAAACCAGAGCAATCTGTTCAGATCTTCTCTGAAAATCATGACTCAGCATCTGAGATAGCTCCCCGCTCAACTCCCCGAGATACTGATGGATGACTCATATTTTTTGGAGGGGGCAGGTTGGGGAAGTGAGGAGGGTGTGTGTGTGTGTGAACAGGAGGGTGAGGAATTGCAGTTTAGCGGCTGGACCTCAGTCGAGCCCCCAAGGTTTGTGGGATCTTTGCACTGAGCAAGAATTAACTCATTCAAATGAATGAGTTGCACCAAGTCTTTCTAAATGAGAGAGCCTGAGACACTGTTAGAAAGATCACACTAGGGTTTACTGATACAGAATATCAGACAACCTTTTAAGCAGACTCTTGAAATAAGCCCAGAAGAACTACATGAAGCTATTTCAGTTGTGTTGTCTTTTGAGGATTTGCGGTCAATGACACAAGATGGAATTACATTTCCTAGGCCCAGTGACTGATGACTCATGAAAAGGTAAAACTGCTGAACTGTCTCCATGATAAGGAGCAGCTGTTTCCAAAATCTGAGTAGCTCCACTTTCCCCTGCCTCATGGAACAGAAGGCAAACGGGTATAGCCGCTGCCCAGGCTGACATCTGGAAACCACGGATGGGGCGATAAATTAACATAAAAGGGATGATAAAAATCAAGGTAATAAGAAGATAATTCTATAGAGAAACAGCAAAAGGAATTATTTCATATATCCTTGCCCCCCTTGCCCATATATTTGTATAAAAAAATCTGCTTCTAAAATATTAATAGATATTGATAAGTCAAAACTTAGGTTTTAATAGGCTGAAGGCTTTTTTTGGGAACTGAAATTTTATTTTTGCTTTTGCCTGGAATGGTGACTTCCCCTGCAGCTGGTGGCTCTTTCTGGGCGGAGTATGAACAAACCAGCATGCTCTGGGGCAAAGACCCCCTTCCCTTTTGAGGGAATGGGAACTGGCCATTCTGAATCCTGAGCCCGGAGATGCCAGCAATGGATGTGGTACACACAGAGACTTGTTTCGTTTTAAAAGAGAAAACCTTTACAGAAATGCTTTCTCTGCCTAGTAGAACTTCCCAGGACCATCAAGGCTTAACCAAGGGAGCTGCAAATCAAGGCAGAAGGCACCAGAGGCGAGGCAGGGGCTGCCTTCAGGCCTGGGACGGTCCTCTCCCGAGTAGCCCCTGCTTCTGTGGGCTTCAACCAAGTGTGTTTTAAACTTAAAATAAAAATGTATGAACACTCAAATGTGTGCCACGCAATGTATTGAATTTAAATTTGTTTCTCTGGAATTGAATTCAAGGCTGTTGTTGGATATGGCAGGGAAGGAGGTTGATATTTGCCATATAATTAGTCTAAAAAGACTTTATAATTAAACAAAACTCTTCCTTTAAAGGACATTTACTAATTTGGAGACAACAAACAGTTGGAAAATCACATAAGATGTAGGGACTGTCAAGGGAATGTCTGGGGAGAAGGAGGCAGCAGGGACCTGAGGTTGGGCAGCCAGTGTGCTGCTTTTCCATGGCTGAGGTCTCCCTCATTTGAACGGCACCTTCATTTGAAGGATCGAATGGGGTACAGGTCAGGGTCATGGGGCATGTTTACTGGCTCCCTTTGTTCTCTCCCAAATCCTCTTGCCCCTGGGGCACTGCCTGGGCAGGCCCCCCGGTCTCCCTCTGTGGGAGGAAGAAGAAACCTCGCTTCTGGGGAGAGAAGTCTCCTGGTCCTTGACACCCCGTGGCAGCTACTGGTTCTGGCAGACGTCAGAAGCCTAATGCTATCAATGAACTTGAAATAATTTTGTTTTAATCACCAATGCGCAGAATATTTTTGTGGCAATTACTCTGCAAACTGCAAACCACCAATCCTCGTAACGAAGTTAGCTACTTTAGACACCTGGTGACCTAATACGAAACCTCATCTTCCTGTTTCCCGCTTTTCCTTTGGAAACTTGCTACAATGAAGTCCTTTGCCTCCAAGTTTTAAGGAACATGAGACAAGACACCAGAGAAATGAAAAATATACACAGGAAGAGCTTTTATCCATATAAAAATTAATTTAAATGCAAATAAGAAGAGGAAAGGTTAAGTGACTTTGGTGTAACTAATTATTTTTCTGATCTTGCCAGAGTATATTAAGGAAAATCCACATTGACAAAAATATAGTCACATGAAGAAGAAACAAGTCGGTTTTCCTAAAGTAGGACTTGGCTCTTCACAAGAATATCAATCCAGCTTTTTGTTGGGAGTAGGGAGAGTGGAGTGAGCAGGGAACTGATGAAAATGAACTATTAAAGTGACATAAAGTTCAACAAAGGAGATCTCCACTTAAACCTGACTTGATCTAGCTTTCCTCTGCTTTTACTAATCCCAGCGCCACAAGTCCACAGCCTCTGTCCAAGGGAATTCAGCGCTGGAGGGAGGAGTGAGCTGCACCCGGCGAGGCACCAGCAGGGCTCACGAGTGGAGCCAGGGAAAAGTCTACACGGGAAAACGGAGCCAGGACCCAGAAGCCACTGGCTGACACATCTGATTTTCTTATTACCGCAGAGCTACCAAATAGCACAGTATTATGTGTATATTGAGCAGGACATTATGGAGAACATACAAAGTGACCATATGAGGCATGGTGGTTTGTATTTTAAAAATAAAAGCTAAGTTCATGGAATTCACCCTGAATAGATAATAATGAAGCTGTCTTAGAGGTGCTGAGAGTCAGCCAAGGATTTATGATACTGATCAAGCAGTTTAATCTTAAACTGAAGAACAAGATGGTCCCACCTAGTGTACCACAGGGATTAAATCCCCTGGGAGATCAGAAACAATACTTAATAAGATTGTTAATAAAATTTCAAACTACTTCTGAATAAAAAAACACACATATGATAGCCTATAAAAGGCAACCTTCAAAAGATTTAGGGACAACGTCTTAAACACATGTGTACATCATATGAGAAAATACAGTAATTCTGAAAATGATTAAATATGTTACGAAAGACCAAGGCAGTCCCCTTCAACCCAGAGGTGTGGGTTCCAGGACTCCTGTGACGGGCTGTCTGGGCAGTGCCCATCAGAGTCATCTTGGCTGTCCGGCAAAGAAAGACGTCCCTGCCTACCCCAGACTCACCAAAACAGAAAAAACAGCCCCCGCCACCCACCACACCAATCCTGCTGTGCAAGCTCTAGAAGGGTTTAGGTGCTAGAAAGCCCAGTGCCCCACGGGCAGTGCTCAGCTGGAGCCTAGTAACTGCCAAAAGTAGTTCAACTTCAGCCCTCCAGAAATCTGGGATTTTGGAAAAGATCAAATTTATTTTATTGCCATTTTGCAAGTCTATGTTTTCTTTCATTTGTCATCCTCTGTAAGTTAAAAAGGCAAGCACAAAGGGCTTATGGGGGCCACCTGGGGATATGTCATTTTAGGGAGGTGGGTAGAGAAGCATAGCCAACTTTCTGGTTGATGACTAGGTTTCATCCATTTCAAATAAAATTCACCTCTGAAAAATCAGACACTTCTAATTATACATAGAGTGATTAGCATGATAAATGAGGGGAGATGCTGTTAGCAGAATTAAATGGTTTTAGAGAAAGTTTTTTGCACTGTTATCACATAGCAGAGGAAAAATCCAACAACCAAGGAAACAGAAACATCTCAGTCATATTGTCACATGAAAAAAATAAGTTGCAAAGCAACAACAGAACTAAATTGATATTATTTGTGTGTATATATGAAACAAATATTTGAAAATGCTTAGATCAAGACATCTATTTTACATCATGGTGACCACAGTTAATATATTTTATACTTGAAAATTGCAGAGAGTAGATTTTAAGTGTTCTCATCACACACACAAAATGGTAAGTAAGTGAGGTAATACGTATGTTAATTAGCTTGATTTAATCATTCTGCAATGTATTTGTGTTTCAGTACATCATGTTGTACGCTATAAGTATATACAATTTTTACTTGTGAATTTAAAAATAAATCTAATAAATTAAACTGAACATGAGAACAAAATGTTCAGAAAAAGGTTGGGGAAGACACACCAATGAATGCTGGATACCTTGAGGGGAGGGAAGGAGGAGGACTTCTGCTTTTTATTCCCTACTATCTGGTTCTCTGTCCAGCTGCAATTTAGGATGAACCAGAACAAGAATGTGTGCTACTTGTATTTAAAAACAAAACAAAACAAAACAAAAAACAAAACAAAAAGGGCTCCATGTGACGTTGCGGAAGTATCTCATCAGAAAGCCTAGACAATTTACTTCGGAGTCAAGCAAATGCTAAGTTATTATTTGGAAGAGATCTTTATTTAAGGATTGAAGACAGAACATATTCATGGCACAAATAATAGGAACTCTTGTCTATACACGATCATATACTCTAATCATTAGAACATTCCCTGAACACTTGCTGGGTTTAAACCAACCTTGAAATCAGTTATTTGCCCAAGGCAAGTAGTAATTTATGGCAAGCCCATAGAAAAGACAGATGATTTAATTGATTTGGCTGCTCGTGTCTCTCCGTGGAAGAAGAAGAAGATTTTATTCTCGAGGCTTGGTCAGGTCAGGCCCATTCTATCGGGATTTGTACACCAAAAACAAAGCACCCAACCAGCGTTTAAAAAACATCATTTTTACATACCTGATCGCTTCTGCCATTTTAGTGCTTTCTCTTTTCCTGTCATCTGTCAGACGTCGTATAAAATAAATAAAGTCAAGTCCACAACAGAAGACGCTGCCGACCGCGCTGAGCAGTACAAGCTTGCTGTCGTCGGCAGCGGCCGTGCTCAGAGCGCTCTGGACTTCTCTCATCACCTGAAAGTCACCAGAAGTTAAAGTGGCAAAGAATATTTTGGGTGTGAAATCCTAAAAGCATTTTTTTGTTTTAGACAGTCTCATTCTGTTGCTCAGGCTGGCGTGCAATGGTTTAATCAAGGCTCACTGCATCTCGAACTCCTGGGCTCAAACAATCCTCCCGCCTCAGCCTCCTGAGTAGCTGGGACTACAGGCTTGGGCCATCATGCCTGGCTAATTTGTCAACCTTTTTGTAGAGATGGAGTTTTGCTATGTTGTCTAGGGTGGTCTTGAACTCCTGGGCTCAAGGGATCCTCCTGCCTTGGCCTCCCAAAGTGCTGGGATTACACGCATCAGCCATCACGCTCGGCCTGAAAGCATTTTATTACTGGATAATCTGCATCTATGAAAAATGCATCATAGCCTGATATGGTTACTGATATCTACCATGATTTTAATTAATTTGCAAACGTCTCTTTTTCTGTAACCAGAGATTGAGATGCTGGGGATGGAGTAAAATATAACTACATAACTAGAGTATAATTAAAAAGACATGGGAATCTACATTATCTTAGTATTTCGACAGCCATTGCGGCTCTTAGATAAGGCAAGTTGCTTATTATATCACTGGGCATTTCTCCAGTTTGGACAGCAGGTGGCACATTCAAACCAGTTGAAAGAAACTCGTTCAGTTCTACTGTTTCGGTTTTGTTTTGTTTTAAAAACTACCCTATTACACTTGGGACAGAAAATAGTTTGCTGCGTAAGTGCATTAAGTCCAAGTACGTTAGCACAGACAGGTAATTTTAGGGCATAAAATCATTTTAAATGATCTCTGTGAAGCATTTAAAAATAACCAATGAAGGGACTCTGCAGTCTAAAAGTGTACCACGGACCAACTTTGAACTGGTTTGTTATGTGACCCCGGGCAAACACACAGACTTTCTGTAGTTAGGTTTTCTTGTCTGGACAAAACTCAACCTAGCTACTCATAAACTACTAGGACTTCACATTTCGGAAAGGTATAGGTTAGGTTCAAATACTGCCAATTCTAGAAACTTCACAAAATTCATGTTCTAACCTTTCCCACAACCAGTTCTAGAAAACTTCCTTACGAGGCACTACTAGCAATGAGCATGCGTGGAAAGCCCCGCTGTGTGTTCTGCTACAGCCGCTGAGCAGGATCTGGGGACTGGAAAGACGGTAAATATTCTGAAGGGACTGGGACCCCCGGGGCACTTACATTCTGTCTGAACAAAGAACCCTTTAAGAATCTGATGAAACCTAAAGCAAGGCGCGTGCACACACATTTTCCACGAGCCTTCATGGAGCCCTGTGCCCGCTAGATGAAGAGCTTCCAGGCAGGAGGTGGACCAGAGGCAGGGAGCCCTGGGTGGACCCACACCCAGGAGAATGGGGATGGACACGCAGCACACTCCAAGCATCCTGAATTCACGGCCATCAGAGGTGTGACACGGAGCAAAGCCCGCAACGTCTCCTCTGCTCCCTCCCTTCTGGTGGGCATCAGGAGATGGCCCAAGGAGAAGGTTTAGAAAGAGCACAGGAAGAGCCAATTCCGCCAAGCAGGCCCGGAAATCAGGCAGGGAGAAGCGCGAAGCCCATGCCAGCCCAAGAGTGCCTCTCACCTCTGGATTCAGTGAGTTATTCTCTGAGGACTTTGTGGATAACAAGATGTGGGTGAAGCCATCCTGCTTCCTGACCACAATATCTCTGTATCTGTAGGCACTTTCTGTTTGCCTCACGCTGAAACGCAATCGTTTGTCAAAAGGCTGGTCTCTTCTGTCGTCAATAAATTTCCTTTTGCTGGCCGTCACTCCTGTAACAGATGTCTGTATGCTGGTTGTCCCATTGGCTGTTAATGCATCCATGAACGGAGATGTACCTGCCGAGAGTTTGAAATCACAGTAGTCTGTGACGTCCCACCACCAGCTCACTCCCAAGTGTCATCTTTGAACTGGATAAAAATGTTCATTACACACTTAGGATTTAATGTATTCGTATAAGAACATTAAAACTTCGAACCTTTAGAAAGCCAAAGTCTACTTTTAAAGCCACTTTTTCTGTTTCAATGTCTGACAAGAAAATCACTCTTTTGTTTCCCCTTGCCTAAAAAACACAGATGGAGACGTACTCATTGAAAGGAGGCTACACAGTTAAGAGATTTTTTTAAAGGACAGAATCAAGAGAGAATGGATCTCGTGGAGAGTGTCTGTTCCAGGTTTGAGCAGCTGAAAGAAAAAAGGAAAATGATTCAGGAAAATACCTTATTATTAGAGCCAAGGCCATCTAGTCGAAAGTTCTTTTTCCGAAGGCAAGATGAACTGGACAGACACACGGATGTAGCCGGCCTTCTCTCTGGGTCACAGAGCCGTGTGGCAGCTGCCACTTCAGACCACCGCCCCTGTGGGACACTCAGGAGTTGTTTCTAGCTGCCCTGGGAGGGGACTATCGGAAAGTCCATCTACTTGTCCCTGTTCCATCCTTTTTCAAACAGCCCTGTTAAGCAGCTGAAGATAGCTCTCCTCTCTCCCACCACACAAAGCATCCTGCCAGCGTTCCCTCATACGTCACAGCTGAACAGCAGCAAGCGTGTTTTGCCAGCGTCTTGAGATGGGGTCTTGCTATGTTGCTCAGGCTGGTCTCAAACTCCTGGCCTCAAGTGATCCTCCTACCTTGGCCTCTCAAGCAGCTGAGATGTACAGGCACGAACCACTGCGCCTCGCTAAGAATGCAAATAATTATCCTATCTACATGAATTGTCCAGACATGATCTAATGTGGTGATGAATGCACAGAATGGATGGGGAAAAAAGGATAGAAATGTAAGAAAACCAGATCGGGCTTTACTAGTAACATCAGCAACGGGAGAAGTTCCCTGAGCATGGAGCATGAAGAATTATGAATCAGAAATATTTCCTCCAAAGTGAAAGAGAATAAGCCAAAGCCACCAGAAAACTCAAGAATGGACATTTCAGAGGAGCCAAATAACCTCCCTGGCAAAACAAGCTAGCTTTCATTCAACTGCTGGAAATACTACTTTAATTGCTAGAGGTTTTCTTTTTTTAAATTAAATGTTTTGAAAAATTTAAAGAGGTTATAATACATATATATGGTTCAAGAACCTAAAAATATAAAAGATATTAGAGTGAAAGCCCCTCACAACCTGATCCTATTTGCACAGGACCCCCTGCCCTCTCAGACACTGGACACTGGGGCTGCTTTCTCAGGGGCCCCACCAGAGCACCTCCATGGATATACAAGAAGGTATCAGGGCAGACTTCTCCATCACCCTAGCTTTTAAAAGCACACATGGCAGCACACTAGACACAGGGTTTTGCTATATCTTATACATTGTTGCCTTGCTTGTACTTATACAAGAAATATACATTGCTACATCTCATGGTTATTCCTTTGACAATATCTTAGAATGGCTTCTCTATCAGAAAAAAGCTTCCTGTTCTTTCCAAACGCTGCGTGGCAGGCGAGGCCCACGGTAGGGATGCACTGTAATTCCTTTTCCAGTCCACACTGGAATACGCACTACTATTCAGGGACTTGTCAATATGACCAACGACACAGTGACCTCTGTCACCCAACGCTGTCAAATCTCTCAAGTTTCCAGAGGACTTGTAGCCTGGAGTGGTTCTAACTGAAGACCTCTGGGTCAGATGTTACCCGTCAGCTGAGTCCTTCCAAGGAACTCAGGAAAGACTTTTCTTTTAACCTCCATCCTCTTCCCTACCAGATCCTTCTCTCATCTTCGTTTAAAAATGTTTGGCAATCTTGTCTCCCCTCAGGAACCCTCTCTAATCTGTTCCTCTCCTCCGTGCCATCCTCCAGTCTCAGTCCCATTACAGCCTCACCCGTCTGCACTTGCTGTCTTCATCTCTCCCTCTGTCCCTCTGTCCATCATTCTTCAACCCATTCAACTGGGACGCAGAGTCCACATGGCCAGGAACCTTCTGAGTCTACAGAAATGGATGCTGGATGGCTCTGAACCTGTGAATCTGGAGGAGTGGGAAAGGGGCTTCCACAGGGCAGCCTGGAGTTGCTGAGGGAGAAGGCGAGGGAGAAACGCTTGCTCCTCCAGGGTGAGTATCCAGGGGGAGATGTGCATGGCCCGAAGTGCACATCTAGATCAGGGGAGGGAAGTCAGGGCTGGAGAGAGGTACTTGGGGTTGGTGCCAAAAATGGCTAAACTGACAGTATGAGCTCCCAGGGGAAGATTGACACAGAGAGTGAGCCTGCTGAAGCCAGCTGGGAAGTGCTGGGGAGGAGCACAGGCAGAGCCAGGAGGCAGCAGGGAAGCAGGAATAACTGGCAATCACTGGCTTCCTCAAAGGAAGGAGAGCAGGCCACAGCAGTGAGGATGTGTCTGCAGGGGCGTGTGCTGCAGAGGTAGAGGAGAATGCAGAAGAGGTAACGTAGGGGGAAATGAGAGGCCACTCGTAAGCGTGGGCAATGCTTCACTATGGCGTGAAGAGTGGAAGCCAGACCACAGGACACAATGAAAGACAACTAAAAATCAACCAATAAAAACACACATGAGCACAGCAGTTGTTGTTAAAAGGGCAGGTGAGAAGACATTGCCACTTAGGTGACAGCCGACAGCAACGATTTCCCTGCCTAAAGAGAGATCACACCAGGAACAATGCTGTGCGGAAGCAGGCAGAGGCTACGTGACACAGTGCTGGCATGTTGAGACAGGAGACAGATGTGGAGACTTTGGGCATTCTCAGAAGGGGGTTCCTTCAGACTACACATGCCAGCAGCTGCTAATGCCAAGTGAGAGCTCCGTGGGTCTTTAAGAGCTCCTCAATCTGAGCTGGATTTTTAATTGCTGCTGTATCCAAGCACAAAAAGCAGCATCCTGGCAACACAGGGAAGGCCTGGTGCCATGGCCCAAATGCCTGTGCCCCCCCAATTCCCGCGGTGAAATCCTCACCCACAAGGCAATGGTCTGAGGAGGTGGGGCCTGTGGGGGGTGATTAGGTCATGGGGGTGGGTCCCTCATGAATGGGATGAGTACCCTTAAAATGAGGGCAAATACCCCCTGGCCCTTCTGCCATGTGACGATGCAGCAAAAACATGCTATCTGTGAACCAGGAAGTGAGCCCTCAGCAGATCCTCAACCTGATCTTAGGGTTCTCTCCAGAATTACGAGGACAATTAACACAATAATTCTGTTGTGTATTTACAAGCCACCCAGTTTATGGTATTTTGTTATGGCAGCCCAAATGGCTAAGACACCTGCCTCCCACCAGGACAAAGCTGGCTGGCTTCAGGTCCGCCCTCCCCACCTCTGAACTGCTCTTGCTTTCACTGTGTCTTTCCTTTCTCTATGTAAAAGTCACATATTCCTTAAACTCTCCCAGCAGTTTTCCTGGTGGCTTCCTTCCACCGAAGCAACATTTCTAGGCTATGGAGTCTATGCAGCCTTTATATGTGAGTCTCAGAAAAAGCTCAGCATTTTCTTTGAGGCGATAGTGCCTATGGAACTATCCGTGGTTCTGCTAACTTAAAAATGGATTCATTTTGGCTCATGCTGATCATGACTACTCGACTTGGCCTTCAGCCTCCTGTGTTAAAACTGTGTTGGCTCCTAGTGCCAGTGAGGTCCCTGCTCATTTCAGACTCTGTGATCTTGCTGGAGCTTCAGCGACCACACCCCATCCCAATGTAATTCCTGGCACTCCCTGTTACTCATCTGAGTAGGGCATGTGACACTGAATTTTGCACTATTTAGGTAGAGAAGTATTCACAGCACGATCAAGTCCTGGAGTCCCAGACTGCCAGCACTGACTAGGATGACTAGGACCCTGGTCATCACATGTGCCCCCCACTCAAGACAATCGAGCCACAGTGTTCTCACATCACCCAGGGTTCTCACGCCACCCAGGGCTGTACCCATCTCAGGACCTTTACACATGCTCTTCCCTCTGCCTAGAACATCTATGACCTGGAATTCAAATGGCCAGTTTCTTCTGCTTATCTGGACGGCAGCTCAAATTTCAGTGTCTCAGACAAGCCTTCTCGGACCTCCCATCCTAATGCCGGTCCCTCCCATCAGCACTTCATATCACCCTGGTTTGTTTTCTTCAAAGCACCCCTGAAAGCTATTTCTTTCTCATTGTATTTTTATTTATAGTATCATCTATGTACTCCACTAAGCTGTGTGTAAGAGCAGGGTCCTCACCTGTCTCATCCACCCATCCCCAGTGCACACAACACTCAGTACATATTTACTCAGTAAACTCATGGAAGGGGCCTTCAAGTCCCTTTAGTCCACATCCCTCAATTTAGAGACGAGTAGCTTAAGTGACTGGCCAAGTGTCACACAGCTCATTACCTCAACCCAAGCCAGGGATGGTAAGCTCTACACTTCAGAGCAGAATTAGCTGCTCATGACTAAACAAATGGTAAACACTGAGATTCAGAAAAAACCCACCCCCCACCCTGAACTGTGGAAATTAGTGTGACTCCCCTGGAACGACGACTCTCATGGAAACACAGGAGTACAAGTTGCCCCAGTGAACTGAGAGTTCCTTAAGGATTTGGATTCAGAGAGTACCAAGGCTTTCCTAGGATTTATTAACATAAAATTCGACTAGGAAAGAAATCTATTTTAGTATCTCTTGCAGTAATTGATTTTCTTTTAATATGTTCAAGAACAAAAAGGATACCCTCAAATACACATGGTGAATCTGTTAAGTATCACTGCTTTAAAAAGTGCAAGTCTCTAACAATGACTTGTGACACCCACTTCCCACCTAAAGAGAACAGCGTCTGTACTTCTTCACCTGCCACTGATAACTAGGAAACTATTGAATAAATACACATAACAACTGCAGCTGCCACACTGCAGGTGCAGGGAGGGGAACCCAGACACAGCTGGCAAAAACGCTGTCTTAGAACAGATGACTTGGGGGAGGCCCAGGAGGCTGTAATTTGTGAGGCATGATACGGAAAAGGAGGGAGCTACACAGACAGAAAGTTCCAGAGAGCCTAGGGATCCCTTTGAGTCTTTGCTGAACCAATCTGAGCATGCACAGGGAGAAATTCCACAAGGCTGGGCAGTGAACAACTTTTGAGGAAAGAACAATTACCAGAAACCTATAAAATGAATAATCTCAAGTTTGCCTAGGGACGGAGGTCCTCATCAGCCAGAGCAGAGACCTCATCAAATACATGAGGCATTCAGTAGAGAGACCCCAGAACAGGCACATATCAGCAGTGGAAATAATCTAGCTCTAGAATACAGAATACTTAAAACTGCACTAACAAAGCTTCAAAATAAGCTGTGAAAGGATCAAACTGATATGCAACTAACAATTTACTGCCAGAACAAATCTAACACTTTAAAAAAGCATACAACAAAATCCAGCACCCCAAAATGTAAATCACAATGTTCAGTAATCAACCAAAAGTTACTAGACAAGAAAAGAAGTGGGAAAATAGGACCAGTAACTAAATCAGTTAATAAAGACAAAAAATGAGAGATGATGGTATTACCAGAAAAGAACATCTTCAAAACTGTTATAATCTCAATGTGCATAAGGATTTAAAGAAAAACATGAACATAATGCAGAAATGAAAGATTAGAAATAAAAATTTCATTGAATGTGTTTAACCAATTAGATACTAAAAAGATCAGAGAACTTGAAGGCACAGCAATAGGCTGTGTCCAAAATGCAGTATGACAGGAGAATAAACAAAAAATAATGAGCCATAGTGCTCTGTAGGACAATGTTAAGTAATCTAGTATATGTGTAATTTGAGTCTCAGAGAAGGGATGTGTGTGTGGGTGTGTGTGTGTAAGTGAAATATTTGCAGAAATAATAGTGGAAAGTTTTCCGTATTTGATATAAACCAGAAGCTGACAGATCCAAGAAGCTTAAAAAATACTAATTATGATAAATACACACAAACCCCAAACTAAGGCCTATCATAATCTGTTGACAACGTGAGAACAAAAAGGTTAGACAGAATAACAGAACTCAATACTGAGATTCAGAAAGTATACAAGACAGAAGAAAATGGAATGGCACCTTTGAAGTATATCAAGAAAAAAAAAAGTCAACCTATATACCCAGCACACAGGCAGCAGAAATGTCCTTCAAAAACAGAGGAGAAACAAACACATTTCTAGATAAAAGCTGAGAGAGTTTGTTACCAGCAGGCCTGCACTGTAAGGAATGTTAAAAAAATGTTCTTCAGGCAGAAGGAAAATAATACCAGACAGAAAGAAGCCTGAATATATACAAAGGAATAAAGAGTATCAGACCAGTAAATATATGGGTAAAAATGACCTGCACCGACTGCATACTAAGTGTCATTAACTAACTGTAGACAGTAGTCACTATTTGGCCTCATCACCGAAACAACGTCTCCCCTGCTTTCATACCAACCTAACAAAAATGAATGAAAACCACTTTGCACATACTACAAAAATATATTAAAGTAGCTTCAAAAAATGACTATTCTTTGGAAAAATATAAATTCTCAAGACTGATCTTTGATGTAGCACAAAGAAAAAGAAAAAAAAACAAGGAAAGAGAAAAAATCATTAACGAATTACCTCTTAAAACAGTTTATAGGCTACATAGGTTAAGCAACAGCTGTGTAGTAACAAATAGCCTCAGAGCACAGAGAAAAGAAAGAAAATTCACCCAATCTGTTTTGCAAAGATAACCCCGACTAGACACAAATGCCACAGAGCAAAATCACATACCAATTTTACCCATTACTCATGAAAGCACAATCTGACTGTACTAATGGTTAATGGTTTATGCAAAGGGCATTTTAAGATGTTGTGAGATAGCTTAGTTCAAGGACAAGAATTGCAAAAATATACTCAACAACATTTCTAGATTCTGGGAACTATTTAGAAAATAAACATACATTAAAAAGAAAACACCCATAATTCCTAACTAAAATTAGGAATAAGTAACTTCAAAATTAAAAACAAAATGGAATAAACAAGTAGAAACATCAAGTTGTACTAAGAAACATAAAAAGACCCTCCCCCCCACAACCACACACACACAAAAGGTGGGGGCTGGGAATGCCATGATTCTGGAGAACACCAAATACTGTAAAGCTATTTCTCTTTCCGAATTTGAATTCTAGTAGACTTCTGATTAAAACTTCGGTGGTTAAGATTTAGCAGGACAGCAAGACAAGCTAACATTTTTTTGAAAACAATAATGAGGGAAATATGCCTAACTAGTTGTATATTATCAATCTACACGAAGAGCACAGTTCTAGCACAGGGGAAAATGATGAGCTAGAATTAGTCTAAGAATAGCTTCTATGATGAGGATACATGCATCACGAATCAATAAGCTGGTATAAACCATTCAATAAATAGCAAAAGTCTTGTTTAATAAAAAGCATAACAGAACATGTGAAGTTTCTAGATGGAGAAGAACTTAAACAGGAAAAGGGTTAAAAAATTTGAGTACATAAAAATTGAAAATTTCACAGATGAAAAGCTAGTATTTTTATCATTAAAGCACTAATAACTGCAAAGCATAAAACAGACCTAAAAACACACACAAGGCTGGGCGTGGTGGCTCACTCCTGTAATCAATCCCACCACTTTGGGAGGCCAAGGCAGGTGGATCACTTCAGGTCAGGAGTTTGAGACTAGGCTGGTCAACATGGTGAAACCGTTTCTACTAAAAATGCAAAAACTAGTCGGGTGTGGTGGCGCATGCCTGTAGTCCCAGCTACTCGGGAGGCTGAGGCAGCAGTGAGCCAAGATCACACCACTGCACTCCAGCTTGGGTGACAAAGTGAGGCTCCGTCTCAAAAGACACACACACACACACACGATGTGTACAGCTAATTCGAATGATGGAATGAAAACACTAAAACATAAAAAATTGATCTGATTTAAAAAAAAGACACATTCTTTCTACCATCAGATTAGAAAACTTTAAAATATGGCAATCTAGGGCTAGCGAAGGGCACATATACATAAATCGGTACATTCCTAGAAAGCAATTGTGTAAGATGTGGCCATCAACCCCTGCCCTTGTAATTCTACTTTTAGAATTTTACTCCTAAAACAGAAAGTATATGAGGATATGTTTTTACACACAAAAGGTATTCAAACAGCTTTACTTTTGAAATGGAAAAATTGCCAAAAGCACTAAACTTTGTGCCTAGCAGTAAGGAAATAGTAAAATCAGTGATGGCACGCATGTACCTGACTTAGTATTATATAGCTATTATGTTTGTGAAGATTTTTAAAAATACAGGTCAATAAGTGCATCACAGCAGCTATCATTTATATCATACCTTACACATGCTGAGCTCCGAAGCATAAAATCTGATTCAAATCCCTGCAGCAGCGCACCTGAAACGTGTGTGGGACCTGCAGATCTGATTCCCACGCTCGTGTCCTTCCACTGCCCATCCCCAAAGTCATACATGAAAAAAATAAAAATGAAAGATAACAAAAGGGGTATGTGGACAGATAGATATCAACAATGTTTCCATGTGAGTTTATTAGGAATGTAAATTATAGAAATGTTAATAATGGCTCTTTCTTGATGAGAGAGACACAGAATAAATCTTACCTTCTCGCTATTTTGTAAGTTTTTGCAATATATTACTGACAGAATCAAGACAGCACTTGAAACTATGCTATAGGATAAAAAATCCAGACACAAGTGTCTGGGATATTATTCTTCACTAGGTAAAGATTAACAGATATTTCTCCAATCATATTTTAGTTTAGAATTGTCTAATCAAGAGTTAGCAAGTTTTAATATGTTTTCAAAGCAGAAGGGTCTCAACTGCAAAAAGAGTTCAAAAACTGCTTTTAACTATCTTGGATATTAATGACCACTGTTGTCTTTGGTCTGAAGTCAAAAAGCAAGGACTACAGCATCTACAGAATTAACAGCTCTCCCTTTATGGAGTTTAATATTTCAAAACATTGTATTTACATATATTGAAAGTAATCCTATTTACCTATACAAACCTTACAATTTTATTCAGATTATATAATCTGCAAATTTTCTTTAAGAACAAATTTTCATATGAACATGGAAGTAAATGTAGGCTTTAAACATCAATACTTCTTTTCTTCATAATGTGTTAAATAAGTCCTTCACAAATAATTGTGAAAGTGTCTTTGCTCAACTCCTTCAATTCCAATTCCCCATCCATAGGGGTCTCCGAGTTATAAAGGCCAGTCTCATTCTAGTAGACTTCCAATAAAAACCTCAGTGGTTAGGATTTAGCAGGGAGACGGGCTAAGGAATTTTTGAAAAGAAGAATGAGTGAAATATACCTAACTAGTTGTATGTTATAAAAAGCGTATAGTTCCAGTACGGGGAAAATGATGAGCTAGAATTAGTCTAAGGATAGCTCCTGTGATGAGGATAGATGCATCACAAATCTATATAAGCTGGTATAAATCATTCAATGTATAGTTCACTATATGTGCTCATTCTTAGCCATCTCTAAGAAAGACACTGATACACCATCAGGACTGAAATCAGGTTTTGTTGTAAAAACAAGTGACACATTAGGAACAATCTGAGTATACTGCGAATTTCACACATTTATGCACAATTGTCTAAGGCAGTGAATGCACAACCGCACCCAGCTGAAACTGGCTAGGCAGGAATATACAAAACACACACAGAACACACTCAAACAGCTGCCCACCCACATCAGGTATTACAACTTTCTGTATGATTTCAGATTGCAGTCCTTCTATTGCTTGACAGTAACCACACGCTGAAACCCTTCCAATGCCCACTTCCACAGGCCAATTTCTGCTGTCCTTTTTCAAGATAAAGTATCATATTTATTGTAGTACTTGCTTTTCTTAACTATTTGACACTTGAAATTGTGCCACTGTTTCTATGAGGCTAACGTGCCCATGACAAAGTTTCTGTGGGCTGTGCCTCTCATCTCATTTCCCCCATAAGCCCTGTAGCTTTTATTGCATGATTTTCCAGTGTGGTGATTTTTAGGAACACATATATCACAATACAGCAGAACTCATTGTAAGTTTTCTTTCTACTGCTCAGTATCAAAGTCATTCATTTTTTGGTTGACTCAAGAAAAAATTTATTCACAGCCATGTTTTAGACGTGGCCCTAAAAATAAAACCATCTAACTTAATGATATGCTTCAAGATGCCATGCAAACCAACCAGCAAGAGCTCAATGGGGAGCGAGGATGGAAATGCTTACTACCAAACACCACATTCACAGAAGGCTTTAAACTCACTTTAAAAGCAAAAGAAAAACCTGAGAACGGAGGAGGTGTAAAAGGCATTTTAGTCCATGAAACATACAAATAATTCCTTGAAACTGCTAAATAACTTCAGAATGCTAGAAATATAAGGAAGGACAGGTGAACGGCCAACCACAAAATGAGAACATTAACTACCTGAGACTCCACAGGCTTAGGGAGCGTTCTGAAAATCAACAGAGAAGAACACAAGCTACGGTTCCTGCGATTAAAATGATTCTGTTTTACAGCTAACTTTTCATGGAGAATCAACCCCAAAAAATTAAGTGCCGAAAGAAACGAGGGGACTTTAAAAAGAAAAATAACTATTTTGAGATAAAAGTACCAACTAACGTGATGATGTATCTTTAAATCAACTCTAATTATATTTTCCTAAAACTAAATAAGACTAGCCTGATTAAACCACAGAACTGTGAACCTAGAGACACATAATAATGTTGTATTAGATGCGGCAAGTGCAACGTGCTGCATGACAGCAGGGGTTCTCACCCTGACTCTGCAATGGGATTGCCAGGGGACTTTTAAAAAATGCTCCTTGGAGAAAGGGGAACTCTTTATTAACCACCGTTGGTAGGAGTGTAAACTAGTACACTCATTACGGAAAAGAGGATGCAGGTTTCTCCAAAAATAAATCTGTCATATGATCCAGCAATCCCTTGACTAGATATTTATCCGAAGAAAATGAAATCAGCATGTCAAAGAGACCTCCGCACTCCCACGTTTGCTGCAGCAGTATTCGCGATAGCCGAGATATCAAACCAACCTAAATGCCCATCAACACACAGATGGATAAAGAAAATGCTGGTACATACACACAATGGAGTATTATTCAGCCTTAAAAGAAGAGTGAAATCCTGTCATGTGGGGCAACATGGGTGAGCCTGGAGGACACCATGCTAAGTGAAATAAGACAGGCACAGCAAGACAAATACTGCATGATCTCACTCATATGCGGAAGCTAAAAATGTCGACCTCACAGGGAGTACAACAGTGGTTACTAGAGGCTGGGAAGGAGGGGGTGGGGGGAGAAGAGCCAGAGGTCAGTTAACAGATATAAAATTAAAGCTAGACTGGAGGAGTAAGTTCTGAGTGTTCTATGGCACTGCAGGGTGACGATAATTAGCAACAATTTATTGTATATTTTCAAATAGCCAGAAGAGCAGATTTTAAATGTTACCAAAATAAAGAAATGATAAATGTCTGAAGTGATGGATTTGATCACTACGTATTGCACATATATATCAAATTATATTGTACGTAATTGTAAAGTGTACATAAGTGTTGAGTAAAAATAATAAAAAATAAAAGGGGTTAAAAAACACTTCCTGGGCCACATTTGCAGGCACCCGAGGGCTCTGGGTGGAGCTCAGGCCAGCACTGTGATCAGACGCACCCCGAGGGCTCTGGGTGGAGCTCAGGCCCGCGTCAGGCGCGCGAGAATGGGTGGGCTCAGGCCCGCACTGTGATCAGACGCACCCCGAGGCTGGAGACCCGCTCCAGGTCGGTGTGTCTGCTGTTCGTTGATGATGCTGCGTATCAGAGGCCCCAAACAGGATATTCAGGGTAACCCAAAGGAAATGGCTCAGGTCAGAACACTGAGATTACAGCAGCAGTAACAGCTCCCGTCAATCAGAGGAGGGATTGTTCAAGTCCAGGTAATTAACACAGATAAGGAACATGATAAAAGGGGAGGCAGGCGGCTCAGGATCTGGAAACCCGCAGGGAGCCCTGAAGTGCGTACTAGTGGGCACCATCAGGATTACTCCGTGTTCCTCGTTAAAACTGCACCCAAGGAAACGCACTCAACACAGTGAAGTGGTCTCCAGTGTAGACACACTGTAACTGCTCGTTCTTGTATTTACACTTTTTTAACAATATCATTCAGGAAGATAAAAATGTTCACATATTAATCATCTTTCTTCAGGACTAATTGCCCACACATTGATAACTCTTTCCAACTTTGTTTTATTCCTCACTGAAAGCAAGAGGGGGAATTCCAGTGAACAATCATACTGGATTTCAGAGCAAGGTGATCACAGGAGGTCAGAGACACAGATACCGAGGCAACGGGTCGGCAACCAACATCTGCGGACCCATCACTGCTGGCCGGGCAGTACCAGGTGTCTCACCCAATCCCCACACCATAATCCCCTGAAGATGAAAACTTCAGGTCCAGGATGCCTAACCACCTCGCCTGCCCAAGGTCACTGAGCAGGTGGGGGGGTGCCACGCTCATACCAAATTCAGGCCCATGAGGCTGCACAAATGTGGTCTCCATCACACCCAGCTGCCTGCCACCACATAGACAGTAATGGCACCTACACATGAAAAACAAACTAGCAGAAGAAGAATGGTGGAAAAATGAGTGATTACTGACAAGAAACGGCTCCACGAAGGTCAGGAATATTCCCAGGGAACGCTGGCGAAGCCTTTACGGAGCTGAGATTTAAACTGACTCCCAAGTGCTTTGCATGCCTTTGGTGCTCAATATGTATTTTTTGAATGCAATTGGTTAAAAAAAAAAAAGAATATGGCACGCCGAGGTACCTAAATATGCAGTATATCTGGCCACCTCCATTTCTAGGCCATCAGCAAAGAAACGGAGGTGGCCAGATATACTGCATATTTAGGGGATGATGCAGGTTTACCATGAAAAACCAGGATAGAAACAAACAGACTGCAGCCAGCCTTTGAAGGGTTAAATGCCAAGCTAAAAAGCACATGGACACAAAGCTGGAGGCACTGGAAAGCGCATAGCTCGCCCACCTGCGAGGAGTAACAAAAAGCTGAACCTAGGAAGGGGGCGCTGGGAAACATCCTCCACGGCTCAGAAAATGTGTTCCGAGCCAGCTTAAGGGGAAAAAATAAAACAAAAAAAAAATCAAGAGCTGTTGTAACTCCCAATGTGTCTTCTTGTTTATCAAATGTTAAGGGCTTCAAACCAGAGTCCTCGTTACTGCTGGCATCAACCTAGGGTAAGGGCAAGTGGACTGGTTTTCACGAATGGGGAGAAGGCCGGTGCTGGGCCACCATGCGGTGAGCCTCAGTTACTTGCGCAGAGAGAGAAAACGAGGCTTAGTCACTAGTATTCTGCGTCCTGCAGAGGGAAAATGTGGGAAGTGACACACTAGGCACCAATGTTGGTGCTTCCTGCCCTGTGCTTAAAACACACCCATTTCTGTCCTATTGATCTATCTACCCACCTACCCTGAAGCTGAAACTGACCTTCCCTTCTTGCCATGTCTACAGCTGGGTTGAAGACCACCATTTTCCAGAGGAATGGCTCAGGGATGTATCATGCTGGTGCAATTAGTAAGAAACCATACACACACACACACACACACGCACACAATTTAAAACTGAACAAATTCGACTGGGCGCAGTAGCCAATGCCTGTAATTCCAGCACTTTAGGAGGCCGAGGTGGGTGGATCACTTGAGGTCAGGAGTTTGAGACCAGCCTGGCCAACATGGTGAAACCCTGTCTCTACTAACTTTACAAAAATTAGCTGGGCATGGTGGCACGTGACTATAATTCCACCTCCAGAGGCTGAGGCATGACAATCACTTGAACCCGGGAGGCGGAGGTTGCAGTGAGCCGAGATCACACCACTGTACTTCAGCCTGGGTGACAGAGTGAGAGTCCATCTCAATCAATCAATCAATCAATCAACCTGAACAAATTTGATTAATGAGCTCTGCCATTTCACTTTAACCACTCCTGCTTTTATCCCTCCTACTGCTTAAAGCTGCTGGGGCATTGGTGTTCCAGGAAAGGCGCCCTCCACGGTTTGCATGACCCACCCGAGGCTTGGCAGCAGAGCCCCGTCTCACTGGGGACACCTAAGGACTTTGTCTTTAGATAATTATAGTCCAGTGGTGCCATAATGTATATTGTATACGTATATTTTTCACAAGTCCTACATATTAGCAAATGGAATCTAGAGCATTTTTATTGTGACACAATGCACACAGCATACAATTTACCATTTTTAAGTGTGGAGTTTGATGGCATTAAGCACATTCACACTATTGCGCAACCATCGCCACCACGCATCTCCAGAACCTTCTGTCTCCCCAGACTCCAATTAAATGCCAGCTGCCCACTCCCACCCCCCAAGCCCTGGTAAACCACCACTCTAGTTTACTCTAGGTACCTCTTATAAGGGGAACTGTTTAGTTATTGATCCTTTTTAGACGGTCTTATGTCACTGAGCACGGGTTTCATCCATATTGCAGCACGTGTGAGAAACTCCCTCCTTTCCAAGGCTGATGCGTATTCCATTCTGTGGACAGGCCACATTGTGTTTATTTACTCAGCTGACGGCAGACACCTGGGTTGCTTCCGCCTTTTAGCTATTAACGACGCTAACAGGGGGGTACAAAGATTTCTTCGCCATCCCGCTTTCAATTCTTTGGGTATATACCTACAAACAGAACTGCTGCATCATGTGGTTATTTTCATTTTCTGAAGTTGTATTTAATATTTTCCTAAATTATCCAGAATGTGTTTAATTAGTAATTATAATAAAACTCTTGGAAAAGATTAAAATCATGGACTTTGATTACTTCCATTTCCTTGTTTAATGTCTTCACTTTCGTTCTCCTGGGATGGAGAAGCAGGGATACAAGGAGGTAAAATCCTTTACAGGTTGGAGAGAGGTAAGTAACTCTAACCTGAAAACTCGAAATTCAAAATGCTCCAAAAGCTGAAACTTTTCACCAACGCTAACACTCAATGGAAATGCTCATCATGGATTTCTGATTTGAGATGCTCAACTGGTAAGCATAATGCAAATATTCCAAAATCTGAAACATGTGAAATCTGAAACACTTCTGGTCCCAAGAATTTCAGACGGGGTTATTTAACCTGTATTATCAATGGTAAATTGTGCGAGAATCTCTAGCCAATTTTGAGGCTATCTTAGCTTAGAGACAACACCTTCATAAACTGTTACTTCTTTTTTGATGGCCTGGAACTGCTGTATGCCAGCCAGCCTTGCAGTTTTAATGTACACACACAGGCCACACATGTATCCAAGCGTAGGATCCAGGTCTCACCAAGCTTGTGCCTCTGGTTCCGTGCAGGAGCCTCACTCTTAAAGACACTTCACTTTGCTGAATGACTTTCTGACAGTAGGATAATGAAAAGAACTTGAATTTGTTTTGTTCTGGTCCTCTGGAACAAAACACTCTAATTAGCAATATCACCATAAACTATGCAAAACTATACAGTGAGTGCAGGTTTCAGCTGGAGACAATCAAGTATCCTTGCCCACATCTGAAGGTTCTGTGGTATAAAGGCCCATACTTATGGATTACTATGTGTAGAAGAATCCTGTGTCAATTTTAATCTTCATTTTGAGTTGTGCTGAGCTCCTCCGATAGCATTAATCCCTAAGGGGATTTGGATTTCTAAATCAGAAAAGCAGCAAAGTCTCTAGTAACCCAAAGGAAATCTAAGTGCTCATCCTTACTCAGTTCTTCAAAACATACACGGAGATAAAGCAGTTTCAAAGTGATCCCTACAACTAGCATTTTAGAATCAAAATTAAAAACACTGAGGCAAGTGAAATCCTTAAAAGTGAACTCTTATTATTTGAAGAAGTTAATAGAAAACTTTATTCAAGCGTGGTCAATCTTTAATTACAGATGCAAATTCAAGTTATTTAGTTTTACTCCTGACAAACTAAAACAAAAAAATCAGAAATTACTAAGCAATATTAATCCTATCATTCTAACTAAGCGTATCAGGATAAATTCCTGAAGTAAATTAAACAAGACAGGTGGTACTTTAAATTTAGTTATTTCCTTATTAATTGCTTTGAAAATAAATCAAACATTGGAGAGAAAAAAGTAACAATCTGTATGTTACAATGTCACCTTAAAGTGCCAAAAAAAGGGGGGGTGGGGGGGGAACAGAACATCACCCAACTTTTCTTTTTAGTGCAGAGAATAAAGAAGAATTAACAGCAACAACAACAATTAAAAAGGGCAAATGAAAATATAAAAATAACCATAGCTACCTACAAGGTATCATTCTCCAGCAGTGAGATCCTTTTATTGATCCCATCTTCAAAAATTATATTTCCTGCAGAAATGAGTCTACTTTGACATGGGATTGAATAATCGATACTTTTCTTCATGCTGATCCTGACTCTCAGAACCAACTGGCTTTTTGCAATTGTTGTTTTCATAAGACAACTGATCAATTACAATCTAATTTCTCTATTTCATTAACAGTGTGTGGCCATTAATTTCAAAACCTAGACATTAAAGGAAGATACTATCTTGGGTAGATACAAGAAGAGTAGCTACAAGCAAACTTCTACTCCAAAGAAAATTAGCTTACAACCTATTGTTACTGCATCTAATGTGTTCTGAGCTAAAACGTTCAAGTGCTAATTTTCCATCCCTAGTTCACCTCACAGAAGGTAACACTTCAAACATCTCGTTTGGAAGTATATCTATAATTACTCAGAGTAAGGAGGGGTTCAAGGTGTTTGCTGATATTCATGTCTACTTCAGCCTTCTACCTGCAATGCCAACAGCAATAGCCTAAGAATGAAAACTTGTCATCTATACTTTTAATCCTTTCTCAGTGCTGCCATTTCTATCAATTTCTCAGTATTCAAACAGCAGAATACAGCACAGGACAATTAACTTCTGACTTCTGACCCCCACTTCATCTCTAAATGAGAGATTAGAAAAACAGTTTAAACTTGAGTAACATTTACATTAATTTTAACTGCGTCTCAACTTCTATCATAATGACTCTCTATGCTTAGTTACAATGTATTAGTATTAGCAGATGTTATAGACCTCCCTTAAAACTACAAAGGCAAAGACTACAAAGTGTAACAACTAAACCCCAACAAGAAGCTAGTGGTGGAACCACCACACAAAAACAGTCAGTCTTGTGGTTAGCTCCTAAAAGCAAGCCACATACTTAGTTCTGGTGTTTCTAGAGGCTAGAGCAAGCCATGGAAACGCCATTAAAATGAATATTCTAAGACAAAAACAAACCTATGACTTCAGAAGACAATCTGGTACTTCTAAGATCTAAGATAAATTGCTCCATGAGGTTCTTTAAAAGAAACAAGTCAATACACACACAGACACTCAACCACCCCGAAACCATAAGGAAGGAATAATAAACATGAAAGAAACGACTCGATAAGATAGGGCAGGTTACAAACTCAGCAGAATCCCCAAAGTACGGAAAAGCAGCTGTCTTCCTGGCGTTGCCCCTGTACGTAAAGCTATTTCTTCCTCTCTAAAGACAAATCTTACTTGGAACCTCAAAAACAAAACGGATCAAAGCTGAGGTTCTCTGGGGGGCGGGGTGCTCTGGACTCCCCCTCAGCCTCAGGGCCCACCTGTCAGAGGTGGAGGTGTGGTAGTGGGCCGTGCATGTGGCCAGGCCTCCATGTGGGGGGCCTGCCCAGCATGGGGGTGGGGGGATCACTACACACTACACCTCCTTGGAATTAGGAAGCATCGTAAGAAAATGGAAATATGTGATTTTATTTTAGAGAGAAACAGGCTGCTGAGAGAATGGAGAGATGCCTCTGTCCTCACAGGCTCAGCTGCTTGCCTGGAATGAACCACTCAGATAAAGGTGAATGGTCAGCATCACTGAAAGGGGGGAGGCAGGCCAGGGGGACAGAAACTGCATCCCCCACCCACACACATCTGGTCACCCTTCCAGGTGTCATTCTGTTGGCCTTTCAATTACTTTTCAGACCATGTGAACAGGGTCTTCACTTACCTCACAGTGAACTTTTCAAAACCTGTTCTCAGTGGTTGTGACATTCACTCAGTCTTTATCTTTAGTTCTCTTCAGTCAAGAGTTTCTCATCTCATGAGTTCTTTGAGGAAATTCATCCACAAGTACATAGATTTGATATAAAGACTATCTTTGAAATTTAAAAAATTTGGTATGTAGTATCATCTTCTAAGAGAAGGCTAGAGCTATGCAGTTTGTAAAAAAGATGGCCACTCCAAACCTGAAGGTTTCAAAGCAATCATGTTAATCATTCTGTAGACTAAAAAGCATCGGAGACAAGTCTCAATCAATTTAAATCATGGCCCATGACATAGCCTCAGGAGATGCTGAGAACGCGTGCTAAGGTGGCTGGGTTACAGCTTGGCTTTATGCATTTTAGGAATACAGAAGTTACAGGCAAAGACATAAATCAATACATGTAAGGTATACATCGGTCTGGCCTAGGAAGGCAGGATGGGGTGGCGGGCCGCGGAGGCTTCCAGGTCACAGGTGGATCCAAAGATCTCCTAATTGGCAACTGGTTTCAAGAGGAAGCTATCTGAAGAGTTGAATCCAGCATAAAGAAATGCTTGAGTTCAGATACGGAGGTGTGGAAGCCAAGGTTCCTGTCATGGAAGCCAAGGTTTTTGTCATACAGATGAAGTCTCCAGGTAGCAGGCTTCCTATATAGGGTGACTGTTTCTTATCAGACCTGAAAAGGTGTCAGCCTTTCTGGAAAAGACCTGGTAAGGGAAGGAGATTCTCCAAGGGAAATGAACATTTCCCCCACAAGAGAGCTTTACAGGGGCATTTCAGAATATGTCAAGTTGTATTTTGGGATAACATGCTTTGGCTTCCTTCAGGGTGCCTATTCCCTGTCATGTGATGCTCTACCTGAGTCAGGTTGGAAATTGGTATCTGGTTGCTACAGAGTCTGTTCTGTCAGTATTAGGATCTCGCTTTTAATGTTAATGCTAGTCAGCTGTGTCTGCCCCCATCCCTCACATTATGGCCTGAACTAGTTATGTAGGTTTCTTTAGGGTCCCCTTGGACAAGAGGCAGTAAAATTCTAAGGTGGGGGGGGGGGGTGGAAGGCTATTTTTGGTTTACAATTCTAATATCAAAACACATAAGTTTATCAAACATCCAAAACAACCCTAACATCAGGGCCAAGCAAAATGTGTTCATTGGCTAGAGAGCACAGTGGCAAAATGTGTTTTGGAAGATAGTTAGATAACTTGCATCAAAAATATTAAACTAAACAAAACAAACCTTCGAGAAATCCGAATCTAGGAATTTATTCATCATCATGGATTTCCACTGGGATGTAATCGAAAGGATGCTCTTTGCAGTGTGACTAAACAGTGGGGCGTTTGCTGTAATTAAAGTAGACTGTGGTTATGCCTAATGACACAGAGCTAAACATGATCTATGAGGTTGGGCCAACCCCAGCACACAAGACAGAGATGTGTGTTCTCACATGCAAACCACAGGCAGGGCACAGTGAATAAAGGCAAGGATATGCGCCTGACCTCCTAGGCTCAGAAGCCGGCTCTGTCCGGGACTCGCCCACTCATCCATGCCTACTCTCCCAGCTGGAGGACAGTCTACTCTTCACCCTGTTTCCACAACTGTGAACACTGTGGTACCGTGCCAGGCTGTTACCGCTGTACTGAACACCTCTATGCGTGGGCATGCCTATGTAATAGAAGTGTTGCAGGCCATGAGGCTGGGCTGTAAAGGCCAGTCCCCTGCAGCTCTGGCTCATCATGGATAATGCCATGCGTGGACCCCCATGTCAGAACCTACCCCAGTCACAAACCCATTCTACAAACCCTGAGTTCTATGCTAACAAAAGTCAAATGAAAACTAGCTTAATAGCTCAGAATGAAGAATAGGCCCGTGCACAGCTAAAACATTGGTTAGAGCAGGATAAACTATCAATTACAACTTTTCTTGAACTTGTAGGAGGGCTGAGGTTGCAAAGCAGCCACACAGCCTGCAATCTGAGGAAACACAAGCCACTCCAAGGAAAGCTGGGGCCATGTGGACTGTGTCTCAAGTGCTGGAGAACACAAGAGACAGATAATAGTAAGAAACACTCAGCTGAGCTTCTAAAGAACTGCAAGAGGCGGTGTGTGGACAGGCACCACAGTGCAGCGGTTCACTGATGAGAAAGTCGGGAGGCGAAGCAGATCAGAGACAACCTCCCTTAGTGATTCAGGCACAGAGCAGGGGACCTGCCACCCCTATGAGAAAAGCAAGGAGCCCCCAGTCTCCTGCCCTGCCCTCTCTCTGGCCTCTGGGGGGGAGGGCAGCAAACCCTGTTGATCTACCAGTGCCAAAGGAAGGAGAGTGTGGAAAAGAAAACAAACAAAAAAAGAACTCTTTCACTCTTTGAGCAAAAGAAAAAAACCATGAAACACTTCACCCCCACAGCTGAGACACACAGGGCCTAAGACAGAGCAACCAAAGATTACCCTGTTCCCAGCCTCCACTGCAGCCCTATCCCAGCTTAGCAAGAACTGAGTAAAAACCAACAACAGTCCCCCCCCGCCCCCCCGGAGAGGAGAAGACCAGAGAGAGCAGTCAGTCCTCTACGACTCGGGCATACAGGGACAGCCAGAAGCGGACGGTAAACCACAAGCACAGAAAAACCTTCCGGCAACCCCAGGTTTCCACCCTCGGGGAAAGGGTGCCATTTTTTTTAATATCATAAAATGTTTAAAAGCCATCAAAAAAACCAAAACATGTCCTGTTCATACAGATAAAAGACTGCAGTGAAAATATGGAAGAGGGATTTGGGCTATTTTCAGGATGGTTAGAGGTGAGTGCTCTGGTTTTTGGTAGTAAATTACATTTCCCAAGGTGAGAACGTTAGGAGGAGACAGGTAAGAACTTGGGTGGCCAACAGGCTAGACCCAGGCTCGGCCAACAAGGGCTCCTGGCCAAATCTGGGCTGCTTCCTGTTTTTGTGAATAAAGTTTTGTAAGCCACGTTCATTTGTTTACCTGTTGTCTTTGGCGGCTTTCAGGCTACAACAGTGGAGTTAAGTAGTAGTAGAGACCATCTGGCTTCAAACTCTAAAATATTTACCAACTGGTTCTTTAAAGAGAAAGCACGCTGATCCCTAGACTAGACGGGCCTCTTTTGTCCAGTATAACCCTCCTAGTAAGGAAGTAGAGTTCCCTGGAAGGCCGGAAGAAGATAGCTGTTTAGCGACCGGAAATATTTTAAAGCCAAGGGCTGTTGTTTCTAAATCTAAAATTGTTTGCCAGTCATGCTACCAGGCTTTCTGTTCCCTGCTTAAATATGGAAGTATCAGCTTTTCCCCAATCCCATAATCACTTTTTAAACAGCTTTAAAACACTACAGGCCACCATTCTCCATGCTTTTAGCTTTGGTGATTCTATTGCCACTGCCACACACTTTCTGCTTTTTAACAGAGCCCCTAAATGTATCAGGGCCTCACACTGTGGAGAGGGGAGAAGCTCAGGTTAGCAAACTACCAATGTAATGCTTTAAAAGATGGCAATTAAAACCACCTCTGAAATAAAAAAAAATTTTAATAATAAGGAAGAGTGTTAATAAAATTACCCTCATTCAAGAGATTTTCATTCCTTCGCTCAAATTTTGAGCACTGGGAAGAAAATTCTGAAGACACAATAAGGTCTCTGCCAAGTTAGCTTTGATCCCGGGGAAACAAACTTTGAAGAGTTTAGTAGCGTTTGGTAATGCTGGACTACATGTGCAAGCCACCATCATTAACAGTCTGGCCTGGACTCAGAGAAAGGCTCAGGACTTCTGCTAGTCCCCCTCCCCTGCAAGTCACTCTCCTCGGAGCAGTCAGCAGTTGCTATGGTTTGAACATTTATCCCTTCCAAAATGCATCCTGAAATGTAACCCCCAGTGTGGCAGTATTGAGACGAGGGGCCTTTAAGAGGCAGCTGGGTCATGGGGGCTCTGCCCTCATGAATGGGTTATCACGGGAGGGCGACCAACTGGTGGCTTCATAAAAAGAGGGGGAGAGTGAGCAGAGCTGGCACATGAGCACGCTCTGCCCCCCTCACCATGTGATGCCTGGGAACTCGGCAGAGTCCTCACCAGCAAAGAGGCTCCACCAGAGGGAGCCCCTCGATCCTGGACTCCTCAGCATCTACAACTTGAAGGAAGAAAAATTCCTTTTCTTTATAAATTACGTAGTTTCAGATATTCTCTCATAAACGTCTGAAAATGGACTGAGAGAGCAATCAAACGTCAAACGTCAATCAGTGCACGTTATGTCTCCACTTCAATCCCTTCACCATCTGAAAAAAACCCAACCTTCTTGCCCCAGCCACAAAGCCCTACGACATTCCACCCCTGCCGATCGGTAACTGTAACTGCGCCTTGGTACCTGCCTTGATGAACAGGGTGCTACTCCTCTCCGAAGGAGCCACTGCAGGGAACAGTGACCCTCCAGGCCACATGCAGATGACGATGAGCTGGGGTTGTCTACAGAAATGAGAAGCGGCCGTGTTATCCTATTGCTCCCAGGAAGAAAGGGTCAGATCAAATTCATCAAAACCAACGTCAACATTTTTCCTAATGGTCAGGAAAAAAAAAAAATTCCCAACTTGCAAACAGGTGAAAGGACCACGTATCATTTCAACATTATGCCGGGGCACTGTGAGCCACTCCCACCCAGGATCATCTCGTTCTTTATGGCCATGTACTTTCATCTGACTGTTTAGCGCTGATTAGAGCATTTTATAGCTTCCTATGGATGTTAATTTTAGAAAACTGACAGTGATATAAATCAATAGCATTGCTTAGAGGTTTAAATGACACCTGTTCAGGAGAAAAGACAACAGCAAAGGTTAGTATGGCTGCCCTGCAGGCCGTTAAAGTCTCTCTCTCTGCAACTATCCCCCCACTGTTTCAGAGCCTACACACGCTCTCCTGCATTTTCTTGGACTCCACTCTACTATCTTTTTGATTCCTTCGCTGAGTTAAATGAATACTTCACATGAATGGATTCTGTATTTGTAAGTTATGTTTTTACTTACTGGAAGTTGAAATTTGAAAGTGGATGTCCTGTAACCCCTACAGGTTTAAAACTAACCTAGGAAGTTATTTAAAGTTAAGCAATTTTGAAAATTATAGATTCTTTTCTAGTATTTTGTTTAAAGCTAAGGGACAGGGGTTAGAAACACCACGCTCTATGACATGAACTCTGAGGCTCTTAGCTATCCCTAGAACCAATACCAAAATTGGATTGTGCCTCTGGCTACAAACCAAGGACCCCCTTTAGGAAACAGTACCACGAATACCACATCAATTGTGAAGAAAGTGGTGCGGACACATTTTGTTCACTAAACCAGGTAAAACTTTCCTAATGAACTAGGGCAAAATTTTCTTTCAAGTCTCATGACCGTGCACAGTTATACTTTCACTGAGCAACTACTGTGTGCATTTATGTGTGAGGGCACTGTGTATCTGACTCGTCAGCACTCTCTTATCACATGCCACCAGACAGCTTAAAGCCAAATCTGTGGCCCACTTGCAGTCACCAAAGCCACGGCATGCATACCCTGAAATGGACTAACCATATCCCTGGCTTTAATATGTTTTCTTTTCGGTTTGTCTTGACATCTTTGCTTGGATAAAAAAACAAAACACTATATCCCTGTATTTCCAAACTGCCAACTGCCTTAAAAATCCTTTTTCAGGTGAGGTCTAGAGGTGTATAAATCATCAGAAACACTCCACTACCCACTTCATGCCTTCTATCCAAACCATGGCTTCCAACATTGCTGCTTTATAAAAACCCGACGAATCCTTCCAGGCCCACGGAGACCCCTTTTCCCTCTTCATAGTTTCTGCAGACCTCAACCAGACATGCTCGCTCCTTGAACCTCTGAACACAGGCTCTTTAAGTTGCTCAGCTGAGAGCACTTACCCGCTGCCTTACGTTACAGCCTTTTGTGCACCTGGCCTCTCCGCAGCCCAGCAAGCACTGGCTCTCAGAGGACAAATCACATGGTCCCATGGGGCTCACCCAGTGGACCTCATGACACGGCACACAGCATGCAGTGTGCTTAATAAACTGGACAGAAGGAACAGAGCACAAAGTATGAAGGGAGTTAAAGGCAGAGCACTCATTCGTTAATGAGTGCCTCTTCTGGCCATAACCATAATAAAACCATAGAATAACTTAATCTGGCCACGAGACAAAGATACAAAAATCAGAATCACCGTTTAACAAACCTGAGCAGGCGAGCACTGCTTGATGCTGTTCCAGGTGCTAATGCTGTGAGATTGAGTAAATAAACATATGCTTAGGTAAAGAAACCAGCACATTAAGCATGCAACTAGAACTGCGGCTAAATGCTACGTTTTAGATGGAGGCGGAAGATCGGGGAGCCTTCTCCCAGGAAGTGCCATCCGTGCTGAGGCCACAAGGATAAGGAGTCAACCAGACCAAAAAAAAAAAAGTATGTGTGCATATGTATATATACGACTACATGTGCAAAACCAGGAGGAAGGAAATTGGCCAATTCCAGAAAGTGAAGGGAGCCTAGTGTATTGGAAGCAGAGTAAGCAATGAAGGGTCAGCCCCAAAGGGTCCTGTAGGCCACAGTAAGAAGTACGAATTTGACCAGGCGCAGTGGCTCACGCCTGTAATCCCAGCACTTTGAGAGGCCAGAACGGGCAGATCACGAGATCAGGAGATCGAGACCATCCTGGCTAACACGGTAAAACCCCGTCTCTACTAAAAATACAAAAAAATTAGCCGAGTGTGGTGGCGGGCGCCTGTCCCAGCTACTCTGGGGGCTAAGGCAGGACAATGGCGTGAACCTGGGACGCGGAGCTTGCAGCGAGCTGAGATGGCACCACTGCACTCCAGCCTGGGCGACGGAGGGAGACTCCGTCAAAAAAAAAAAAAAGGTATGAATTTTGTCTCAGGTACACCAGAAAGTGAAGACACACCCTTAAACAGGGCAGTAATGTATGACTTACATCTATAAAAAATCCTCCTGGTGTGTGAGGCATGGATTGGAAAAAGGCAATAAAGACAGATGTCAACTGCTTGGACAAGGTGGTGGCAATGGTGAGAGGCAGAGCAGACAGAAAGGATGCAGGAGAGGGGACGGCATGGCTTTCGGCTGGAGCTACTGAGTAGCTGGAGGTAGCACTTACTGACACCGGACAGCCTGGACACAGCAGCCCCTCCCTAACTCGTCACATGGAGGGCGTCAGTAATTACCCTGGTGTTTACAATACGTTTAATACAGGGCTTAGTCATGACATGAGAAATGTATCTTCTCTCCAATATACTTGCTTCTCCTTTCTTTCTGGATGAGTTCCTTTAAAAGACTGCTCTCATTCTCAAAGAGCAACAAAACCAAAGGTGTCAGGTGAAATACAGAGAACACCATCTTATGGCCTAGGGCCCCTCAAGGCACGGTGTGTCTATGACTGTGACCACTTGCTCACGCATACTTTGTACACTTCTGCACACGAGCATGGAAACTTTTAAATCCCATATATAGTCTAAGCATAGAACCTTTTGTGGCTTAACCAGGTAAGCAGAACACAGCAAAGAATGGAGTCTCAAGAGACAGGCAGAATGTGACCACGGGCAGGAGAGGTGACCTCCAGTTAGTAAGCACCAGGATAGTGATTAAGGGGCACAGCATTTCCACCTGTGGATGTAAGAAGCTGCAGGGCGGAGGACGCATAGCAGGTCAGGATGTCAAAGGACTGCCTGTGGGCTACTGGTTGTCCTGGATCAGAATTTAAAGTTCCATTTCTACAGGATGGAGGGGAGAAAATGGGGAGAGATGTAAGTTTAGAGGTCAGGCATGATTTCGTAAGTAGTATTTAAAAGTAGAAGCATTTATGCTTAAAAAAACAGACCCTGGAAGCTTGGAGAGCCAAGGATATACGCTGCCTCGGGGCACGGGGGCAGGGTGGTTCTGCGGAGGTATTTTCACTAAGTAGCTAGCTTAATCTGCAAAGCTAAAGGCTAAGCAAACTACAGTGAAATCAGATACTTCCTTAAGCAAATTTCTAAAACAAACACCTAGCTTCAGTCCAGATCAGTCTTTCTCAAACTAGGGTCCAAGGTCATACCACCTATCCATCTATGAAACACCAAAGCCTAAATCCTGTGCTCGCACCCTCTGATCATCTATAAGGCCTGGATGGCCTGCCCAGTCCCAGACCCTTTCCCATGAGGTTAACCAGGTGCTGCCAAGGATCACCCATTGCTATGGTTCTGAATGGCTCCCAGGACAATCAATGAGGGACCATGCCCATCTCTGCAAGGGAATGCCTGGGTACTTACAAAGCAGCGAGGGCTGAGAAACAAGAACTTGTAATGCAGTGTTCCTCTAACTAGGACGCTAGAATTTTCCATGTGTTTGGCATTTCAGGGGTCCACACTAAGTACATTGAGAAATGACAGCCCATGAGCCCCCTGACAGCAAGGAGCGGCTTTTATGTGTCTCCTTCCTTATGGGCACCAAGTGGGGTGGTAGAGAACACGGAGCTCAAGAGGGGCCAAACTGTGGAACTAATGGTTTCCTGTAACAGAGACGTTTAGGACGTGCTGAAGAGCAAAGGATCAAGGGAGAGCATCTAACTGAACACATCATGTTCGAGATGAAGGCAAAAACTACTCAAAATCTGAGACAGGAAGCTGACCTCACCATAACAGAAACCTAAAAGCCACAATGTGTCAAGTTTTATAAATACGGCTACAAAAACTATCAAGTAATTTTAAAATCCAGTTTTGCGATCAGTTTTAAGCATCTAAGACTACTTAAAAATTGTTTTAGAAGCTGGACATGGTGGCTCACGCCTATTACAGGCACTTGGGAGGCTGATGCTGAAAGATCACTTGAGCTCAGGAGTTCAAGACCAGCCTGGGCAAAACCTCATCTTTTGTAGAGATGGCGAAACCCCATCTCTACAAACAAGTACAAAAATTAGTGGGGTGTGGTGATGCACGCCTGCAGTCCTGGCTACTTGGAAAGCTGAGGTGGATCACCTGAGCCTGGGAGGAGGAACTTGCAGTGAGCCGAGATGGCACCAGCCACTGCACTCCAGCCTGGGCGACATGGAACCAGACCCTGTCTCAGGAAAAAAAAAAACAAAAACAACCCAAAAACCCACAAAAAAACTACTTGACAGTCAGCTTTTCTTCCAATCCTTCCATAAATCATGGAAATACAGGCCAGAACTGCAGCGATGTGGTCTGTTTTCCCCCATCTCCCCTTTCTGTAGGAGGACAACCTGGTAACCCACTGGCCCTACAGTGATCCTAGCTCTTGGGGTGCATCCCTGACTCACTTGAGCTTGCAGTAGCAGCAGTTTCTAATGTTAAACAGTAACGTGCAACTCTGAAGACTGTGGTGAGGTGCCACCCCAGGCTGTCACAGCATTACACAGACTATATAATCAAGAAAACCCAGTGTGGAACTGCTTATTACATGCATATGAGAAAAATCCCTTGTGAAAACTGGGAAATGCACAGATTAGACTGCACAACATACATTCCTAAATGGCGAATTTCTGTAAACAGTGATTAATATAACACCATAAATTAGTTTAGGCCACTTATTGAGAACATATTAACAGAAAAAAATGAAATGTGGAAGACTTTGCAAGTAGAAATTTTACTAGGGCAACCTCCTTCTCCCCAAATAAAACTAAACCAAACCAAAACTCAGAGTGAGACTATTTTTACACCACTCTTCCTCTTGGTTTGTTGTTATAAAGCTGTGACAATTTTGATAGCTGCCATAGTTTTAGAACTTTTGTCCCATCAGATAAGGTTTATCTGAAAAACCAAAGCACAGAAGTTAAATTTATGCTCACTTTCCCTTTGAAGTCCATAATAAAAGAGTGGTTCAAATCAAAGAAATGAGAAGCAACCGACACACTCTGTATGCAATGTCATGCCTTCCAAGGCCGGTCCGGGCTGTGTGGTCCTCCTCTTTTTCTCCTGTGGCCTTCACACTTGTACTGTCACGAGGCAGACACAAAGAGGCAGCCGCACGCACAGAGAATGCTCAGGAGCTGGCAATCCAGCAATTAAACAGCATGATCTTCTGCACTCACCTAGCTGATAACGCTCACGTTATGCTTTCATGGATTCCTACAAAATTCTTACGTTACTTCAAACAGCTACCAAACTTTGCTGAAAGTGTCATGCAGGAAAATGCTACAATTACAATGTGAACATGGAATACGAAATTTAAAACTACATTAGCAAGATGAAAAATAATCTCCGTCCCGTTTTCCATTCAATAAAAGTCGTATCACCCGACCATGGGAGAGGCAGAGTTTCTCTTACCAGATAAAATGTACAACCCTCTCACCATTACCAACGTAGTAATTAAAGCTGCAGACACTCCTCCTTACAGACCACGTCATGTTACTATTTGATTTTACAATTTTACTAGGAGGAAGTTTCTTCTTCCAAGGCTTAAATCACTGTAGAAACAATTCCCACAACAATTACTGTTGACAGTAGAGAGGCCCTATGATACGAAATTACTCATTTGGTGGAATGTATGGTTATGTGGGTGAGGGATCCCCTAAAAGTCCTGACTTGATCCCTATGCAATCTATGCATGTTACAAATGTGCACTTGTACCCCATACACTTATACAAATAAAAAATAATAAATATAATAAAGGGGAAGGCCAGGCGTGGTGGCTCACGCCTGTAATCCCAGCACTTTGGGAGGCCGAGGCGGGCGGATCACAAGGTCAGGAGAACGAGACCATCCTGGCTAAAGATGGTGAAACCCTGTCTCTACTAAAAAATACAAAAAAATTAGCCAGGCATGGTTGCGGGCGCCTGTATTCCCAGCTACTTGGGAGGCTGAGGAAGGAGAATGGTGTGAACCCGGGAACCAGAGCTTGCAGTGAGCCGAGACTGTGCCACTGCACTCCAGCCTGGGCGATGGAGCAAGACTCCATTTCAAAAAAAAAATTACAAAATAAAAAATAAAAATAAGTAAAATAAAAAGGGGGAACAAATAAAACTAAAACAATGAAAAAGAAGAGGTCCTATGAAAATGGAGGCAAAGACTTGACACAAGAGGCGTGTGGCATACAGAAAACCAGTGCTGTGGGCAGGTGGCTCCCAGCCACCAAACGTGGCCCGTCGGCTCTGATCCAGGCCGAGTCAGTGGCTTCACTGGTGTAATTCTCAAACATGAATTTTATGACTGACTTCCCCTTTCATTACTTCAAACTCAGCAGTCCATCCCCTCCCACTGACTGCTTCTAAACATTCCCTCACTGCAACTGTGAAATTAAGCATGCCACATCAGAAAAGGCGCTGAAATGTGGCCTGCCTTTGTCACAGAATACATTTCTCACTATCAGCTGAGCAGCTGAGGAGACAGTTCAGGTCTGTCTCGTGGGAGAAGAGGCAGGCACCCACAGGCACATCAAGTCTGAAGGCTCAGGTCAACCCCGATAAGTTGGTTGACAGAGTGTCAAAAAAATGAACACAGTCCTTTAGACCAACGAGAATTCCTGAGTGGGTTTAACATTCCTATTCAGTCTGGAGAGGGTTGAAGAGAACAGCCAGCCATGCGCAAACTCACTTGAGTCAGCATCCTAGTCGTGTAAACCCAGGTTCAGTAAGACGGACACACAGTCACTGTGACAGCCATGCTACTACTGGGCTGGCTTCATTTATCCAACGTGGACTTCTCTGACTTCAGTAGTTCAGATCACGCTGGGGGTAGATAGAGCACTGGGGTGTCTGGGGCAGTAGTCACCTTCCTAATGCTATCTCTGAGATCAGCAGCTCACATAGAGACGGCCGATCACACAGGCACCGCAGAGGTCTGCTAGTGATTGAACGTCTCCATTTCAGGGCACGGACTCTGTGACAATTATTTCTCAGCTGAAGTTGGGGTGGGGAAGAGGGGGATACTGTGCACACTGTAGTCTAAGCAGCTAACGTGGGTCCTCAGTACAGCGTGCAGCTGTACGATGAGGCCCAAAGCCATTTCCAGCTTTTCTCCTGGAAACACACTCCTCCTCCTTGCTGCACAGACATAAATAAGAACTTAAACTGCAGACAGAAATTAGAGATGACTATGACTGAGGTAACTGGGCTGAAAGTGTATTTGAGAACCTAGTATGTTCCCATTAAAAAAGTTCTTTTTAAGCAAAAACAAGTCTTAAATAATAAAGTAGGGAGGACAGACCAGATGTTATCATAAATAAACCTGATTGTAAAATGTCATCTTCCCAAAAGCAGGGCAGGGAGGGGCGCGGTGAATGGAAGAATTGAGCATCAAATCCACTTGCTTGGAAGAGCAAATACATCGTCCAGAAAATAACCTGGAGTAACAAATACTTTGGAGGTAAGATTTTAAATATTTTCTTAATATTTCCTATTAAGAATGCCTTGGCAGATGCCATTTACGATCCCAGACTGAGAGCCAATTACATCAGGTCCGTATCACTGGAGGAGATGGGTATTCCCTATATCGGGGTAATTACTTTTTAAATAGAGACAGTTTATCCCATTCGGTGTCATCACTCCATGAGAAGCAGGGCTGTACAAGGATCAGTTTATTATAATCTCCTTAACGATCGTCTGGCATCTGCTCTTGCCTTAGGGAATGCTGCCCACAACCGCAGGGCTGAACTTTCAACACTGCGAGGGGCCCGGCCTCTGGTCTGCAGACAGCGTGGCATAGCTCTGTCAACCACAATGCTTTTCAGACGGACCCTATCATCAGAAACGAGGGCTCTTTCTTGAACGTCCATTCTGTCAGGCTCTGAGCTCCTGGAAGTCAGGGGCTCTACGCTGTCAAGCTCCAGTCCCACCTGCCTGCCGTGTGGTACGTGTTTAACACACATATGAAGCGGCACAGAGCTTCCAGAAACTCTCCCAGGCAGAGGGCTGATGGGTGTATGGCATGGGACACAGAATGAATCTGAAACTAAAAGCAAGCTTTAAAAAGATACCTCAAAACCTGAGGAAAATCTGTTTCAGGAACTCAGAAGCCACGAAGATACTTAGGAGCCAGCAACTGTGTGGACACCAAGTCATATGAATCGAGTACAGCAGACTCCAGCTGCAGGGGCCAGGCACCCAAAGTGGGAGAGGCGAGGTGTGCGTCGTGTGGTTAGGTGGCGGGTTCTTTTATCATTTCACTTGTTGTTGAAGTTGAATGAATCCTTTAAGTAGATTTTGCTCAGATAAAACAATATAATTTTCAATAAAATGCTAATTATCCAAAGACATTTAAGATGAACCATCAAAGAAGAAAATGCTTTCATCCACTCCACAGTTTAGTGGCCGCCTACCATGTGGCAGGTAGTAGAAAAACTAGGACGAAATGTCTTGGTTCTCACTCTCAAGAAGTTCCCTTGAGCACTGGGATGCAGCTGTGAAGAGGAATGTATTAACTTCACTTAAAAGGACATGTGCACGTACAGCAGGGACACGGCGCAGGGGCACAGGTGTGCTGACTCTTCCGATTTGGAGGAGGTCCCCGAAGTGCTTAGGGCAGCAGGAGTGCAGGGGTGCCTCTTGGTGCCTTGGTAATCTGTCCCGACTACCCTGACAAACCACTTCTTTTTACTCTTCTTTTTAAAAGACAAACACTGATAATGGAAGCAGAAGTGATAAAAATTCCTCCAACAACTCACTCATGCACATGCAAATGTTAATTAAGCCCCTAATGTGTGTAAACAACTGGACTAGGCAATGTAGGAGATTCTTAACACCATTAAAATACCTGCGCAACATTTTCCATGTTGCCGTTTAAAGTTTAAGTGAATTTGTCCATCTACTCTGGATCTTGCCCTGGATATTTTTTAAAATCCGATTTTATTTTTTCAGAGTCTTCTAGGGAATTGGCTCCCATCCATCCAATCTAAGTACACAAGCCACTTTAGTTAAGCCTTCTCCACCCAAGGCAAACAGCCTCTGAGAACTGGACTCCCTGGCACCTTCCTTCAAGGGGATCCTCATAAATAGTCCGTCTGTGTGATTAATGTGACTGACGTGAAAAAGGTGTGTTATCAAATTAGAAAGGAGATAAATGCAGTGCCTAGCCCCCCAAAAATAGGACTAGAAAAGGAGGAAGAACACCTATTCAAAAAGACAAAGTGCAGAACTGGGCACAGCTCAGTCTCCTGGTGAGCAGCATCTTGGGCACAGCTGTATTGGGAGGATGACTGTGTATTGTTTCAGAGGACCACCCAAATGCTGGAACATGACATTAATTCCAAGTATGATTGCCCAGGCCTGCTCAGTACATACTGCCTTTTTTTTTTTTTGAGACAGAGTTTCACTCTTTTTGCCTAGACTGGAGTGCAATGGCGCGATCTTGGCTCACCGCAACCTCTGCCTCTCAAGTTCAAGCGATTCTCCTGCCTCAGCCTCCCGAGTAGCTGGGTTTATAGGCACGTGCCACCACACCTGGCTAATTGTGTTTTTTTTTTTTTTTTTTTTTTTTTTTAAGTAGAGACAGGGTTTTTCCATGTTGGTTAGGTTGGTCTCAAACTCCCAACTTCAGATGATCTGTTCACCTTGGGCTCCCAAAGTGCTGGGATTACAGGTGTGAGCCACTGTGCCCGGCCCCTAATGCCATTTCTATTGTTATTAGCCCTGGCTTTCCCTTGGGGTATCCTCTCACCCCCTTTCTTCTAGGTTACAGAGTTTAGATGAAGTTGACCTCACCCCTTGAAACTTAGGAGGAAGAGAAGCCCCTTTTCTGTCTGGTCAGCTGAGAGGTCAGGGTGGCAACCCAGAGCTGCGGGGGCACCTTGCTTCCATGTGGGAAGGACTGGCCTGACTGAAGCAAGTGGAGGCTGGGAGTGGAATGGGGGTATGAGAATGATGGTAACTTCAGGCCACAGATCCAGCTGTGCCTGGATTTCGGTTCCACAAGCCAACAGATGGCATTTCATTTGCTTGTATGTTTAAGCCACTGTGGTTCAGTTTCACCCACTTGAGACAGAAGCCAAAGTCTTGAGTAATATTGTGTACTTAATAAAATCAATTACGCTTATAAAAAACTCACTTGTCATTAGTGTGACACAGTACAAAGAACTAAATGGAAGTCAGGAGTAGGTTCTAACGTGGAGTCTACTTTCCTGCCAATTCTGCTAGTGACTTTGATCAAATCACTCTTTCACAAGCGGCCTCTTCTGTAAAACAAGGATTCTCTGAAAGAGGAAGATGAATGCTGGAGGAACTTAAGACAGAACAAAGGCACCAGAATAGCAGGCTCGGAAGAGGCTAGAAGGCCTGTACCCTGTGTATATATAACTGCTCTCAACCTTAAGGTACAGCATGCCATTGGAGGAATATTCCAGAAGGCCAGTACCTGGCTGCAGCAAAAACAATGCTAACGGGAATACAGGAGACAAGGGGGATTTGTAACAGGGCTCAATTCCTAGTAGCACATGCAGCAACAAGAGCAAATTTAATCTGAAAATGTGATTTTCCCCCCTTTGTCCTTGTATCAGTTAAAGTTCGAAAGGATCAAGAACTATAGTTAGAAATATTCCTTTTACATCATCTGACCTAAGAAATCTACATTTCGTTTAAATTGTACGTCATGTAAGTCCAAAGTAATCAAATACACTTAGGTATATTCAAACTGAACAGGAACCATAAAATCAATGCAAATTATTTAGAGGTTTTCTATTCCCTTAAGGCAGGGTCTAGATGGTCCTATCTCACCCCATGAGTGGGGTAGGGAGGACCGTGAATCATGGACCTCTTTTTAGGCACTCCCTTTAGCAGCATGAACACCACAGCTCAAACATGCAGAGAAGATCAGTGTAGTACCTGGGCAAGGACAGGTACATTCATGAAGTGGTCACATTTTGGAAGTTAAACCACCCAAAAGAAAAACAGGCAAGATATATACATATATATATGTATGTATATGAAATTAACAGAAGAATGATTGCAAATAGTCAATTGACCTGCAAAAACAGTTTTCCTTTTTTAAAATTAAAACAATGTGATAGCATTTTCTCATCTGCCAGACGCTGAAAAGGAGATTAAAATGTTGGTTAAGAATGGGCAAATATGTACTCACAATCGTTTCAGCTTTTTTAGAGAGCAATTTGGCAACATCTATTAAAATCTTAAATCAATTACAGCCCTTGTGTTTTATCATTTACAATAGCAAGTTGCCAACTAACTCAAATAGTATAAAATGTACCCTCAAATAGGAAAAAAATATATATGCATATGTATATGCGTGTATAAATATATACTTATATGGGGGAGAAAAGAGGAGGAAAGTAAATGAGGCAAAATGTAAACAAGTGGTGAATCTGGGTAAGGGATACTATATGGGTATTTCTTGTACTGGTCTTGCAACTTTCTAAGTTTGAAATCCTGTTTACATAAAGTTTAAAACATAAAAAGAAAGAATTTGAGTCTTAAAATAGAAAGTTCTCCAAGACATGATGTTAAATAAAAAGAGCAAATGCTAAGAACAAATTATGTAGTATGATCTCATATAAAAGAGTATAAATTCATAGAACAAGATAGAAATGACACACATCAAACTACTGATGTTCTCTGGGGAATCCAGTACTCAGAGGTGGCAGGTAAGAGTGAACTCTTACATTTTGCTCAAAGTACTACTAAATTACTTGTGCAAAAATGTATGACATTTATATATTCTTTTTAGAACAGGATGTGTGTGAACATTTCTGGAGCTGTGACATCAATAAACTTCATTTGCAGGGAAAAAAACTCTCAAAGTCTGCAGCAGGGATTCTCACAGTGAGAAGGAAAACACTCCCTGAGAAACCCTGGTTCCCTATCCAGAGTGAGGGGGTCACTGGACTCCACACAGCTCACACTTGACTCTTCCCCTGAGGACGTGACTGTTAAAGAGCTGGCAGGGTTCATTCCCTAAACTTCTGATGGGAATCAGAACATGCGATTCTAAAATATGCCACTTTTGAATAGGATTATTTTGAACTAAAGGCAACTGAGAAGCAACAGATGCAGAACGAACTCTCTGCCCTCCCCATTTCTGCCTAAAAGCGCTTAAATTCCTATCTGTAAAGGTATTCCCACTTTCCTGTACCAGGAAAAGGAAAACAACTCATTACCAGAGAGATGAAACTGGGCCAAGACTGCATCAGCAGACCTTACTAAAACAGCCTTTGTCTTCCATTAGTTTCCCTGTATATCTACCTCCCTACATTTTACCACCTGCAAGAAGCCTAGAAACTCCACTTTCTTTTGTCTAGGAACTTCTCCACAATTTATCATCCTTTGTTAAAATGGTATATAAGCTCTCAAGCCTAACCACTTCTTTGGGGTTTCCTCTTTTGTGTGGAGACCCCTTGGGCACAGAAAATTTAAAACACCAATTAAATGTATATGCCCTTTCCTCCTGTTAGTATGTCTTTTGCCACTATAATTCACAGGCCCCAGCCACAAACCTAAGAGGATAGAGGGAACACTCTCCTTCCTCCTACACTTTTTTGGCTAGCTGAACTTGTTATATTTAATTCATATTTTACGTAAAACAGGAGGTGATTACAAAAGGGGAGCTGATGCTTCATGGAAAACTACATTGAATGATTTGGAAAGGCTCTAGACTAAAAACTACTGTCAAAACTAGGTGTGAGAAAATGAGAAAAATCAAAAAGGCTAGGACTGTACTCAGATTTATAAGTACACCTGCGTTTTGCTCTGCTTTGAAGAAATCCGAACTGGTGACAGTAAGTGGTACGTTATGAGCATGCTTGTCACAAGAGAGGACTCCAAGCAATGAATCCATAACTCAAAAGGCCTTGGCTCGTCCAACAAGCGGCAAATGCAAGCACTTCCTTGGAAAGGGCCTTGGTTCAACATCAATGATTGGAAAATAATGCACATTTATAAAGTTTTAAAATAAAATCATTATGGTGCGCATATTTTTAAAGATTCCTGGGAGTAAGCAGACTGGCTCCAGCTGGAAAAGAGCATCGTCTCTAGGGGCTCTGTGCCTGAAACTCTGCACTAGAATTCTTAAGCACATGCAGGTTTGAGGACCCCTGTGCTTACTCTGAGGAACTGAGGAACCCACCTGCTGCTGGGCATCACATCATTCTGCCTGAGGATGCCTATTAAATGCTCAGAAAGGAGGGAGGCTGTGCATCTGCTTGTCTCAAAGGACTACTCCTCTCTCATTTGATTTTTAGCTCTGGACCCTTTCCCTGTGTAAGTGGGTTTGCTCTTGAAAAGAATAAGCAAGATAACACATGTGGAAGCCTCTAGCATGGACCCACTATATAGGACATATCAATCATCTGTCGGGTTTCAAACTGCAATCTTTCTTGATCAATCCCTCACACGTACTTCTAATTTGCTGTAACTTGACTTCAAATGTCTTCTCTTTTCAAGTGGAGGTTTTCTGCTGTGGCTCCAGGGAATAGCTGCTACCTTTGGGCACTGGTCTGCTAACTTTTTGGTTTTTTTTTTTTTGAAACAGGGTCTTGCTCTGTGGAACGGGCTGGAGTGCAGTGGTGCCACCATAGCTCACTGGAGCCTTGAGTTATTGGGCTCAAGCAATCCTCCCACCTCAGCCTCTTAAGCAGTTGGGACTACAGGCAGCATGTAGTCACAATGCCTGGATAATTTTTTTTTTAAACACATTTTTAAAACCTACGAAAATATTTTTCATTTTTATAAAGATGGGGTCTTACTATGCTGCCCAGGTTGGTCTCGAACTCCTTGCCTCAAGCTATCCTCCAGCTTCAGCTTCCCAAAGTGCTGGGATTATAGGTGTGAGCCATCACACCTGGCCCGGTCTCCTGATTTCTTAACCTTCCCTGGGGTTAAGTTCTAATTTCTAAGATTAAATCAAAAAGGCCCTATAAAGCCCTGGGGTCTCTTTCTAGAGGACAGCTGTGCCTCTTACACTTCCCTGATAATCACGGAGGAAAGGGAGACGGATCATCTACTCACGTTCTTACTGAGAGGAAACCACACTCCAGCTCCTCAGAAGCAGCCAGGTTTTCCTGAACACTTTCTCTCAGGAGCTTATTTGGTTGAAATGTTCATGAAATGCAACGTGTGCTAAGGTATTAATATTTCCTCAGTCATTTTCCTACTAGGTCTGTCGGCTTCAATATGAAGTCCAAAAGCCAACCCTATGTCACAACACTGATAAGGTTTACACCTATTTAAGTTTGCTACTAGCATTTTCTGAAATTTCATACTTACGGAATGATGATGAATTACATGTTTGAATTCATGAAAGAGCAAAGTCATGATAATCCAGTTTTTAAAAGCAATTACTTCTTTTGTAGGATTAATTCATTAGGGAATTAAAGGAGCAAGAAATCACCATTAACATGGATAGACAGAAAGAGGACAGCAAGCTGTACCACCTAAATTTTAGAATTTCTCACATTTCTGAGTGAAATAATATATTCATCATTTAAACCTTTGTGTCATACTTAAGATAATTAAAAAGCAAACACATATATGGTTGTTCTATAAAAGTAAGTGTGTGTGTGTGAAAATACTCCAGATACATTCCTTCTTTGGGTTCACAGATATTCAAGTATCTGTGGTTTTTGGTGGCAAAAATATCCCCTCGGCACACAGGACCAGTGTTTTGCATAGGGGATGGTTCGTTCCCAATGACTCCGCCAGTATCTACTTCAATTAGTTCTAGAAAAACAAATCCGTTTCCTTACGTAGCTCTAAAATTAATCTGGAAAGTAAAAGCAAACAACTGCTTAAAAAGTGTCTGAGTGTGGACCAACAGCCTAACAGAGCTTCAGCGTGGCTTCTCATTCAGGAAGCATGTGCCGGAGGGCGAACGAGGGCTTTCTGAAACGTCTGTGTTTCTGGCATTTCTCCCCTCCTGCTCTCCTTCCCTCCTCTCTGAGCCAGAGATCCAGGCCACAAATGACTCCTTACAACCCTTGTCTTCCACGCGCACCCATTCTACTGGAATCTTCCCATCCACAACTACTTGCAGAGCACTGACTACACGGCAGGTGCCATTCTGGGCACAGTTTGATTTAGTCTGGAAAAACAAAATGCTTTCTTGGAGCTTACGTTCCAGCAGAGAGTATAACAAAGCTCTTCCCTGTGCAGGGACCAGGGCAGCGACAGCACCGACCCTCCCGAATCCGCAGGAGGCCCGCTGTCAGGGGTTCCACCAGCTTTGCAGTTGCTTTCCCTCCAGAAAGACCTCCTCCTCGTTAATCTGCAAGCCTGATTTAGATCAAGGCCACAGGGGATGTCATTCACCACTGTCCTAAAAATGTTCCCTAACGGCTTCTATTTTCCTCTAACTAGAGACTATATTCTCAGTAGTATACAGGGCTCAGGGCTGATCTGACCAGCGCCCAGGCAGAAGTGAGAGAGGGGTAGAGATCATAGCCTCGGAGAAAAATGATGGTGAGGGCCTTGGAAAAATACTGTCATTCCCACTCCAACCTCCCAACTCCACAGAACAAGGTAAAATAATTTAAGATTCTATGCTTACACGTCCCTTTTGGTTTAACCAATGCCACACGTGTGGATGCTTTTTAGAAAGGAAGTCACTAAATCCTCATTTAAATGGAAGCTATTACCTTCCTTATATAAGAAATATAAAGGAATGAAAGGTTTTTGCTGCCAATTGTTTCACATGTGGTGAAAGTGGAATGTGGATCTGCCGAGGGCTGCAGTTCATTTGGAAAGAACTCACACACGAGGGGGAACCAGCAAGACCGCACTGGAGGTGGTGACCAACCAAAACAGGACGTGCGGGTTAACGACTACGGCTCTTAACCCTGTTGGCGCAAAGTTTTGAAAATCAAGGGTTCCCACAACAAAAAATGTACACACACACACACACTCTCTCTCTATATATATATATACACACACACACACACACACACACAAACACACACACACACACACTACTTTTGTGGACAAAAAAGGTGGCCCACAGATCTACAGCCTCCTAAGAGCAGAGATCAGGTGTAGCCAAGTAGGTCAGATGCAGTGGCTCATGCCTGTAATCCAGCATTTTGAGAGGCCGAGGCAGGTGGATCACTTGAGGCCAGGAGTTTGAGACCAGTCTGGCCAACATAGTGAAACCCGTCTCGACTAAAAATACAAAAATTAGCCAGGATTGGTGGTGGAAGTAAATGAATGCATAGCCCCATTCATTCATAGTAATGGATGGTTAGCTGTGTTCCAATAAAACTTTATGTATGAACACAGAAATCTTAATTTCTTATGTTTTCACGTTAGTAAATATTCCTCTTGATTTTTTTTTTCAAACATTAGGAAATGTAAAATCCATTCTGAGCCTTCAGGCCATACAAAACCAGGAGCGGGGCAGGGCCAAGCCCACGGGCTATACATCGTCAGTCCTTTTTGGCAGCACTGCAGTCCAGGACCGTGCCTGGCCCCTAAGTTATCAATGAAGACGGAGGTGCTTATCTGTCCAGGAGGCAACAAGCAATGCTGGGAAGAGCGCCAGTGAGGCGCGAAGGTACACGCTCCAGCTCCCCTTCTGGCTTCGGTTCTCTCCAGGAGCATCACCTTCTCTCTGGACTCAACTTCCCTAACTTCAAAACAGAGCGTGCTATTAAGTGAGTCCTTTCTACCTCTGAACTTCACTGATTCCTCACACACAACTAAGTAAGAGAAAACTGTCCCCATGAGGTCAGCAACATAGGAAGTCAAACCTGCAAACAAGTTCACAAGCTCCAACGGAGCTCGAAAAGGCACCGTTTGGGTCAAGTGTGTATCTGAAAAACACTGGCAAGATGGCACCTTCCTGTCAAAGGGAAACCCCAGATTTCAGTTCATATTCCACTTCTTTGCTACACAAGGGCCTGGACCAAGGAGAAAATCTGCTGAATGCACCACAGCAGGATGGTTAGAATGTCTTAGTGAACACGTCTCTTTAGAGGAAAGCAGCTCCCCAAACAAACCAACACCATTGTATTTTGTTTGCTATTATTCTACTGAGCTTGGGCTGGGGGAGACAAACACAGGTAAAGGGACAATTTTTTTTTTTTTTTGGGGGGAGACGGAGAATCACTCTGTCACCCTGGCTGGAGTGCAAAGGCACCATCTCAGCTTACTGCAACCTCTGCTTTCTGGGTTCAAGCAATTCTCGTGCCTCACCCTCCTGAGTAGCTGGGATTACAGGTGCACGCCACCACACCTGGCTAATTTTTGTATTTTTAGTAGAGACAGGTTTTCACCATGTTGGCCAGGCTGGTCTCGAACTCCTGACCTCAAGCGATCTGCCCTCCTCGGCCTCCCAAAGTGTTGACACTACAGGCGTGAGCAATCCGCGCCCGGCTAAAGAGGCAATTTTAAGACTACAACTCAGAAAGGAGAGAGAGGAGAGGGCCAGGTGGTGGGGGGCCCCTGAGCAGATGGAGAAGACGGGACAACGTGCGGCCCTGGTGCTGACAGAGAGAGGGAGCCAGAGGGCAGGGGAGGGCCGGGTCGCAGACACACAGGGCACACCTGCTACTGAAGGCAATGGGGTGGAGGTACCAGTGGACACCACTCTCGTCCAAGAATGACTGAAAAGGGACGGGAGCTGTCAGGAAGCAGGAAGCAGGAAGCAGGAAGCCCTATTAGAAAGCTCCAGCAGGTGAGAAGTCATGAGGACTTGTAAGAGAAAACTGTGGCCAGCACAGCATGGCAAGTGAGGAGAAGGAAGCCACCTGTGTGAACTCCCAGTTGTGCTGTCCCGGGAGATGGACAGGTCACGGCACAACCAAGGCAGCTGCAGAACTCAGGAGCAGGGCTGGGTGTGAGAGTAAAACAGAGGACACCAACGGTGCCAGGCAGACTGGGCTCTGACAGGGGGAGCAATGGCACCTGCACTGCCGATCACAACAGAGAAACGAGCCCGGCTCCCAAAGGTCCTAACGGGTTAGCAGTGCCCCCACTGAAAGGCATTCCTGGGTATTCAAACGGATGAGCAAAATAAGAACCAGCACTTCTATATCAACGCTGGCCACACTTAGAAGAAAACGCTTAACATGAGACAAGACTCAGCACTTAAGAGGTGAAGAAAGGTATACAGCTTCAGAAACTTGCTGTAAAAACTTACTCCCCTAATAACCTAGTTAGAGGGAGATACTGTTTAAAGCAAGTCAGTGTGGTAGCACAGTCTGTGGATGGCGAATTACACAGAGACAACTAGTGCCGAATTAAGAGAAATACCAAAGGCTTCAAGCGAAGAAAGGAGACGCTGGCAAAATCTCTGCAAGTCTCTAGCAGATGCCGCGAGAATCCCCGGACGCTCCATAGCTCGAGGCCTGATCTCTAGAGAAGGACCCACGCCCTCTGGGATCACCACGGAGCGGGAGGCAGCTCCCTAGACACTCACCTTTCCCGTTAACAGCTAAGCCTGTGGCCATGGCTGCAGTCACAGGGCCGGGCACCTGAGGCACTAGTGGATGTATCCTGGGCCTGCTCCCCATCCTGGCCCTCTCGGCACCGGGGCCCAATAAAGCTCCGACAGGCTTTTCTGCTGCCACTTCGGGTGCCACTGTGTCCTCCTGACCCTGCTCGATGGGGTCCAGTTTCTCGGGGCTCTCGCTCTGAAAGCCATCCACTGCGGTCCTGCTCTTAATGGGGCTCTTAGGCACGAGGATCTTGATACCTGACTTCGCTAGGTCCATGTTCTTCCGGCTGGAGAGAGATGGAGCTGTGTTCTTCCTGAACTTCTGGCTGGCAGCAAACAGCTGGCTGTTTTTGGATTCGTGGTCTTTCCCAATCACGAGTGCCTTAGGAGAGGTCTTAGAAAAGTTGCTGTTGGTGGATCTGGAGATTTGTTTCCTAGCATTGTTGGGAGAGGTCCTGTTTGTTCTGGTCAATGTGCTCTCCTTCTGCTTCTCTGTGTGGCGTCTGTTGAAGTCGTGGATGTATTCCTCACAGTTCACAAGGTGCTGCTCCGGCTCCCAAGTGTCGTCCTCGCTGTCATAGCCTTTCCACCGAACCAAATACTCCGTCTTCCCTTTTTTATTTTTCCTTTTGTCAACAATCCTTTCAACCTGTTTATAAAAGGAAAAAAATAGTTTTTAAAAAATCAAAATGTGGGGGTAAAAGTCCAAGTTTAACTAGGAAACATCAAAAATAGCAAAAACCACAAAAGATTATAAAAATGATCTCTTCTCCAACCCCAATAAAACAGTAATAGGCCATTTCGAGTGTGAGCAATTTCCCGAAAGTCAGTCAAACAAGACACAACATTTTTATGCTGAGAACGTGTGGATATGCATTAGGTGACTTATGGTTCTTGTGACTGAAACGGGCTCTCTGTTATTTCTGTGTGGAAGCCTGACCAGCGAGTTGGTTTCCATACTCATGGCTGGAGCAGCTCGAGGCATCTGCAGCTGTGCCTGGTAATCCCAGGGTACTAGCAGCAGACACCCAAACAACAGCCTGGAGTGGCGACGGCAACGAGCTACAAGGGGCTGAGAACCTTCTGCGGTGTGACACTGCCGTCAAAGACACATATGATCTGTATCATTCAGAAGCACTCAATTAAAACTAAAAAGGTCAACAGAGAACATCACACTTGATTGTAACAAAACAGTCTAGAGTGATCGGATTATTATTTTCAAATCTTGGTTTTAATTAATTTTACACTAACATCTTTCAATGGAGGTGCTGTTAATCGTTGAAATGGATGACCAATACATTCTGGATCAAATTTATCAATTCACACAACCCTGCCTTGTAAGTATGTTTTATGACTGTGACAAATTCTACTACCTTAACATCCGAAGTGTAAATGGAAGCGAGATCTTCCGCAGCTCACATGAACAGGAATTATCTGACATAGTGCCTCCATACGTTACTGGATAAATACCTAGAATCTGTTGTTACATCTGCAGTTAATATAAAAGCATCAGCCTGCATCCTGGGGGCAGTACGTGACTCTGTATCTTGTGGGCAGAGGCCTACAGTCACGGAGTGGCTCTTTAATTAAGAATGCAAAGGTCTGAGCCTATCAATTATTAAGAATATCAGTACATTTCTGGCAGTTAGAGGTAGGTCGGACTACACAATGGCATGCCTGGTTCTCTAACATCCCCAAATACTTGAGCCTAATGAGTAGAAGTGCAGATGATCGTAGAGAACAGGAGAATACTCCAATCCCCATCATTTCATCTACTCTCGAAGAAACAAAAAACTCTCCAGTTTATCTACCTGAGATACAGAAAATTGAAGCTGTTAACTACTGAACAGCCCTAAAATTAAAGATATATTACTGCTTCCGAGCAAAAAGGATTAGGAACAGAAAGATCTTAGCTCATCACAGGGCCAATTTCACGTCTGACAGATCTCCACAGACTCAGTAATTAATGTCAGGTCAGCAAGTGCGAGGCCACGCAGGCCACATCAGAGCAGGGAAAGCTTTTGAAAGTCATGTTTCCCCTGCTCTTTCACTTGTGAATAGTTGTGTATGAGGGTGTATTTCAATGTAAGTAAAAGACATGTTTCTGGAAAAGTCCATATAATGACATTTTTGCAGAAATAGTTTAAGAGTTTTAAATGAAAAGGGGCAAAAAGATTATGTCTTGTAGGAAAGCTATGTTTAATGCTCCCCCCTCCTCCTGCCCAATTTCCGCTCCAGAAGCGGGCAGTATACTAAACCAGAGTACGCCTGTTTGCTTTCCTCCGTTTCCTTAGAGCCGAGGCAGGAGTCTGGTGGAGCACAGTGCACTTCTTTCCCCTCCCTCTTTAACCATGTACCACTGGTCCCCCCAGGGCCAGCATCCCTGGGGACCTACAGCTGCCAGGCCCCAAGCAGATCCTGCCCCTCCCTCCCCAGGAAATTGAGCAAAGAGGAAGAGCAACAGTAGCCTCCACAGCTAAGGGTAGGTGTGTGCTCCGTGTTTAGGCATACTCACTGGCCAGACTGAGTATACATAACGAAGTCATAGTGGACATATTAGACCAGGAGTTGGCAAACTTTACGTAAAGTGCCAAAGAGTAAATGTCTTAGGCTTATGCGTCATCTGGTCTCCCAATCACTTAACCCTGTTCCTGTAGCAAGGAAGTAGCCAGGCACAATATGTAATGAACGAAATGGCATTAAAGACAAAAACAAAAACCCCTCTACCTATGGACACTAAAATTTGAATTTTATAACTGTCGCACATCATGAAATATTATTATTCTTTTGATGTTTTTCAGCTAGTAAAAAAAAAATGTGGACCAGGCGCGGTGGCTCAAGCCTGTAATCCCAGCACTTTGGGAGGCTGAGGCGGGCAGATCACGAGGTCAGGAGTTCAAGACCAGCCTGGACAACATGGTGAAACCCCGTCTCTACCAAAAATACACAAAATTAGCTGGGCAAGGGGTGCACACCTGTAGTCCCAGCTACTAGGGAGGCTGAGGCAGGAGAATCACTTGAACCGGGAGGTGGAGGTTGTGGTGAGCCAAGATCGAGCTTCAGCACTCCAGCCTGGGGAACAGAGCGAGACTCAGTCTCAAAAAAAAAAAAAAAAAGAAAAAAGAAAAAGAAAAAAGGTATGAAAACCATCTTTTGAGTTAACCGGCAGGCAGCCATAGCTTGCGATCTCAGCATCAGACTGTGAAGGAGCAATAACACACCCGGGCAGGCAAACTGCTCCATTAATTCCTGCGATGGAAACATTATACAAGTCTGACAAGAAGGAAACTCTTCACCCAGCAACAGCAGAGTATACATTCTTCTCAAGCACACACAGGACACTCGCCAGCACAGACCATATGCTAAGTCTTAAGATAAGCTCAGTACATTTAAAAGGATTGCAATCATGCAAATTCTATCTGCAAATGGGGATGATACTGAAAATAACAAAGAAGTTGGGAAAATTCATAAATATGCAGAAATTAACCCATGCTAAATAATCAACGGGCCACCTCCCCCCAAAATGTCTTAAGAGAAGTTAGAAACTTTGAGATAATGAAAACAACACAACATACCAAAACTTGTGGAATTCAGCAAAAGCAGTGATGGGAGGGAAATTTCTCCCAGTGAACACCCACACTAAAAAGAAGACCTCAAATCAGCAACCTGAACCTGTATCTTAGGACACTGGCAAAAAAGGAAACTAAACCCAAGGCAAGCAGAAGAAAAGAAACAGAATTTAGAACTTAATAAACTGAAAAGCAATATTTTAAAAGCAACAAAATCAAAAGTTTCTTTAAAAAAAAATTAACAAAATAGACAAACTTTTAGTTATTCTGATTAAGAAAAACAGAACATCCACATTTCTAACACCAGGAATTAAAGAGGGAACATTACTACAAACCATATAGAAATAAAAAATAATTAAAATACTATGAACAACTATATATGCCAATAATTTTAACTCAGATGAAATAAACAAATTCCTAGAAAGATACAAACTAGTCAAACTGAATTAAGAACATCTAAATAGACCTATATAAGACTGATCATCAAAACCTCCCTTAAAGAAAAGCATAGGATTACATAGCTTCACTGGTGAATTCTATCAAAATTTTAAATAATTAGTACCAGTTCTTCCTAAACTCTTCCAATAATTGGAAGAGAAAACAATTTACCGCACTTTCTACCAGGCCACTATTTACCCAATACCAAAACAAAAGACATCACAAGAAAGCTATAAGCCTATACCTCTTTTAAGAATATAGACACAAAAAATCCTCAACGAAACATCCACAAATTGAATTCTGCGATATATAAATATGACCATGACCAAGAAGGATTTATTCCAAAAATGCAAGGCTAGTTTAATATGTGAAAGTCAATTAATGTTCACATGACACATCAATAGAATAAAGGGGGAAAAAAATCACATATTGTTTCAATAGGTGCAGAAAAAACACTTGAGAAAATTCAACACCTCTTCATGATTAAAAAAAAAAAGAAGTCAATAAACTAGAGGGAACTTCCTCAACTTATAAAGGGAATCTATGAAAAACACACAAATAACATCACGCTCAATACTGTAAGACTAAAAGCTTCCCCGTAAGATCAGAAAAACACGATGTTTGTTCTTGCTGCTTCTATGCAACATTGTACTGGAGTTCTAGCTAGCTCTGGCTGAGTGATTAGACAAGAAATACAAAGATATCCGAATTGGAAAGGAAGAAGTACAATTATTGCTATTTGCATATGACATACTCTTCTATATAGAAAAGTTTAAGGAGTCCATTAAAAACTATTAGAACAAAGAAGTTCACCAAGATTGCAAGATACGAATCAACATACAAAATCAATTTTTAAAATGGAATAACTGCATTTTATTTCTATACAGTAGCAATGATCAAACTGAGTATGAAATTAAGAAAGTCTCAGTTATAATATCATCAAAAAGAAAAATTCTTCGCCAGGCGCGGTGGCTCAAGCCTGTAATCCCAGCACTTTGGGAGGCCGAGACAGGCGGATCATGAGGTCAGGAGATCGAGACCATCCTGGCTAACATGGTGAAACCCTGTCTCTATTAAAAAATACAAAAAACTAGCCAGGCGCGGTGGCGGGCGCCTGTAGTCCCAGCTACTCGGGAGGCTGAAGCAGGAGAATGGCGTAAACCCGGGAGGCGGAGCTTGCAGTGAGCTGAGATCCGGCCACTGCACTCCAGCCTGGGCAACAGAGCGAGACTCTGTCTCAAAAATAAAATAAAATAAAATAAAATTCTTAAAAGAATATAGCGGTGTAATTTGTTGTGACTTTAGGCAGTGATTTCTTGGATACGGCACCAGAAGCGATGGTAACAAAAGAAAAAAAGTGGATTACACTAGACATCAAAATTAAAAACTTTTGTGTTTCAAAGGATACCACCAGGAAAGTGAGAGAACAACCTAGAGAATGGGAGGAAAAAAATTTTTTTGATAAGGGACTTATATCAAACATACAAAGTTTTACAGCTCAGCAATAAAAAGACAACCCAGTTTAACAATGGCAAAGGATCTGAATAGGCATTTCTCTGAAAAAGATACACAAAGGACCAGTAAAGCATATGAAAAGATGCCCAACATCATTAGCCATCGGGGAAATGCATATCACAACCACAGTGAGGTACACTTCACAGCCGGTAGGATGGCTGTAATAAAAATGATAGGCCAGGCGCGGTGGCTCACACCTGTAATCCCAGCACTTTGGGAGGCCGAGGCGGGCGGATCATGAGGTCAGGAGATCGAGACCATCCTGGCAAACACGGTGAAACCCCGTCCCTACTAAAAATACAAAAAAAAAAAAATTAGCCGGCGTGGTGGCGGGCGCCTGTAGTCCCAGCTTCTCGGGAGGCTGAGGCAGAAGAATGCCATGAACCCGGGAGGCGGCGGAGCTTGCAGTTGAGTGGAGATCATGCCACTGCACTCCAGCCTGGGCCACAGAACGAGATTCCGTCTCAAAAAAATACAAATAAATAAATAAATAAATAAATACATAAATAAATAAAAAGGGTAAGTCCTGGTGAGGGTGGAAAGGAATGGGAACTGTCATGTACTACTTGTGGTAATGTAAAATGGTAAATAACAAAATGTGGCATATCTATACCACAGAATATTATTCAGCCACAAAAAGGAATGAAGTACTGATACATGCTACAACATGGATGGACTTTAAAAACATTACACTATGTAAAAGAAGCCAGTCACATACATGATGCCATTTATAAAAAATAACCAGAATGGGTGTAATGCACTCTCCCCTTCCCTAGATACTAGCATTGCTGCTCTCCTTCCACCAGGACACTTACAGAGACAGAAAACAGATTAGTGGCTGCTTAGGGCTGGGGGGAATGTAATAGGGTAAATAGGGAGATGATAGCTAACGGATACTAGATTTCTTTTTGAGATGATAAAAATGTTCTCAACTCAACTGTGGTGATGGATACAAAACTGTATATACCAACAGCCACTGATCTATAATTTAAATGGGTAAACTGGTACGTGAGTTAATTTCAAAAAAGCAGTTTAAAGAAAGGAGGAAGTGAAATAAAGACACTTTCAGATGAGTAAGAGCTAAAAGAACTTTTTGCAAGAGACCTGTCAGGAAACTTAAAGGGTCTGAGATTTCACGTGCTTGCAAACTACCAAGCTATAACTTGTTTTTGACATTTTCATGGATGCTGGCAGAAGACATGAGTCCTCATCAGATAAACAGTCTAACAGTCTCCCCTTATCAGTGGGGGATATACTCCAAGACCCCCTGCCGACTCCTGAAACCTCGGATAAAACCCGATAAAACCCAGTCCTATACGCACTCTGATCCATCTGATAACTGAACCAGCTACTAAGTAACTAATGAGGTGGTAGCATCTACAGCATGGAGAGGCCGAACAAAGGAAAATTCATGTCCTGGGCAAGACACGTCGGGACAACATAAAATTTCATCACCCTACTCAGAAGGGTACACAAGTTAAAATAATGAATTGGCTGGGCGCAGTGGCTCACGTCTGTAATCCCAGCACTTTGGGAAGCTGAGGTGGCAGCACTGCTAGAACCTAGGAGTTTGAGGCCAGCCTGGGCAACACAGCAAGACCCTATCTCTACAAAATATAAAAAAATGAGCTGGGCATAGTGCAGTACACCTATAGTCCCAGCTACTTGGGAGGCTGAGGTAGGAGGATTACTTGAGCCAAGGAGGTCTAGGCTACAGTGAGCTGTGATCACACCACTGCACTCCAGCCTGGGTGACAGAGTGGGACCCTGTCTCAAAGAAAAAAAAATTATAAGTAGTTTCTAAAATTTTTCATTTAACATTTTTGGGCCATGGTTGAATACAGGTAACTGAAACCGTGGAAAGTGAAAGCTTAAAGGGTAAACGGGGACTACCGCTCTTCCTACTCACAGCAGTAGCAGCCGTCAGTCTATTAGCACTACTTGGGCAGTACAAAGCCCGCAATTCCTACAGGGCAGTACAAAGACAGTCAGGTAAAAACTGCTGAAACAGTAGGTTACATTATAAGAAAGGATCCCTGAGCTTGGGGATCCCAAATGTTTATAATGGGCATGACTGCCCACCCGCATCACGCAGTAAACAAACTTACCCTACAGCCTGGAGACGCTATCTATCTCCAAGGCTAACTGCTTACACCAACACTACTGAAAAGACAGTCCACAACAAACGCACTCACTCTCTTTTCCAGAGACATACAGAAACGCAATAGATCCCTGGAGAACTCTCTCCCAACAAGACTCACTCCTTACATTTACACTGTCTCGGATTCCAGCAAATTTCCCTCTGAATATCCACTCCATTAGCCACTCTGATCAATCTAATATAGGCCGGAACCAAATCCACTCAATTTGTCTCACACATTTAATAAAAGCTGCTATCAACAAGACTCCAAGCATCTTGATGAGCCAAACTAAAATCCTGACCTTAACCATGCTTCCCAGCATCCTGGACCCAGCCTGCTAAAGCAATACCATAAAACATCAGGGTCCACCTTAGCAAGCCATGTGGCTTTCTCCAGAAGCTTCTGAATGGACATTTCCTTTTGCTTGGGGCCACTGACACGGATAATACAGGATGTGTTAGCAATTGCATGAACTCTGTCTTGGCCCAAAGGAGGAAATGTACAGCAATCCTATCATCCATTAATGGATGCTTCCAGATGCTTTTATGGATCACTTCAGAGAACGTCACAGACATATTTCCTACTACCATGTCTACGGCTCTCACAGTGGGGTAAGCTACCTGTAGGATGCACACACACGGTGAGTCAATGATCCCTCTGGGGAGCTGCCCCAGATACTCAAGGGGAGCTTCATTTTGGAGAGTTCGCCGCTGTTCTATGAGGGCTACGGGATCTAATTAATGGAGTTTTTTTCTTTACATACTCAAGGTTCTCTGATGATCACTGCTAAGGTGCAAGTCACCATGATTCTAGGAGGAAGATATGCTCTTCACACAGGGAGAGTGCAGTCTCAGTGTTGCACTGGTCCTGAAAAGTCTGCTTACAATGACCAGGGCTTACAACTACCAGCAAGCCCTGCATCATAGGGGCACAGGCTGACAGTGCCTTCAACATAGCTTTCTAGATGGCCACAGCTCTTAAAAGTCTACAGTTCAGTTCAATCGTTGAGTCTTGCCCTTGTTTTTGGAGGAACTGCCTGACAGCGGTCAGTCCAATCTATCCTGTTTGCCTGCTCCATCAGTCAGGTGGCACTCATCTGTGCCATGGCCATGAGTATGAGTGGGCAGACAGCCAGAGGTGCTAGCAGGTGTTCTGTGTGGCAGGTGCAGGAGCTGGCACCATCCTCTGCTGCTTCTGACAGAATTCTCAGCATGGGTCAAAGGAATGTACCAAATCGTCATCAGAGTGGTCTGGCAAGGAGGAATGGCAGATCCAAAAGCTTCACTTAGGTCCCTTGCAAAAATCTGGGAGAACCACACCAGGGCTTTTTCATCCCTGAGGAAGGCTCTAGGGGTGGTTCTGAATGACATGGATCATTAATGTTCCCTGTCCCAGAACTTCCCAAGGTGTAATGCACTCCCCATTTCCCTAGGTACTAGCATTGTTGCTCTCCTTCCACCAGGACAAAATTGGTGTTTCCTATTTTGGGAGCTATTTTCACCTGTTTACCAATGATACCCTACTCATATCCAGCCCTTCTGTAAGCAAAGGCCAGATGCAAAAGGGACAAAGGCAATTTTAGGTCGCTTTCACAGATTGATTATGTCCTCCATGTTGACCAATGTGGGCCCCACAGTCATGGTAACATCTCACGGGTTATCATGTGGCTTTAATAAGGGCCAGGGGAGAATTTCCCAGAGCAGTGGAGCGGACGGCAAGAATTTAAGTCAACTTGTTTGGGTTAAATTTCTCACTCTCCAGTGGGTCATCGTCATTAGCACTGGAGCCCTCATCTGGGGCAGGAAGAGCTGGAATACTAGTCAATGTCTTATTAGACATTAACATTTTCCCACAGGTGTTTGTCTATGTCAGGGTAATCTCCCTGAGAGGGTTACACATCCCTAAAGCAGCCAGGATTCACTGCAAAAATCACTGAGCCTTTTACTGCCATCTCCCAGCGCATCTGAGGTTGGCAGGACCAGTGCTGGAAGAGCCAACCATGGGACAACCTAGCTGTCAGCCTCCTGCCTTAACAAGTCCCACCCTTTCTTCTCCCAAAAGAACCAGCCAGCATTGAGTTCAAACACTTTGCCTGCTTTCCACCCCTGGTGGTTATCAATTTCTCTCCTTTAACTTTCGAAAAGGGTCAGAACCATCTGCCCACCAAAGGGTGAAGATGTCCTCCCACCCAGAGAAGAGTTAGCAATAACCAGGGCATTGTTTGGGCAGCTGTGTTTAAAACCTATCTCCCCAATCTCCCCTCATTAGCAGGCACAAAGTGGAGGACCATTTATCACTAGGATGACAATTTGGTCACCACGTCAGCTAAAATTCCCATGGATTTTCCTCAAATCTCACCAACTGATCCATGAGACTCCCATCCTCCTCTTTGAGAAAAACCACAAGGAAGACAGAAGCTAACAAGTGAGCTTGCCGCAGTCTCAAGAAAGCTCACGAAAGGCAAGAGACTCTTGAGTCATGGATCAAAGTGAACCAGGAGCAAGCGCAGTAAGCCAGGGTACCAGCATGTTCCTGCTCCTCAGTTCCCAGAGGATGACACCTCTGTGTGCAATGGACGATGTCACAGCAGCAGAACCCTGAGCTTAAAAAGGCAAACTTTCATGATGGATAGTGAGCGTGCCTGCTGCAGCCTCTGGCAGGAGAAATGACTTCTGTCTTCTCTATGAATGTCCGTGAAAGGGTAGTCTAGAAGAAACGCAGCCAGTGCACTGCTCGCAAAAGGTGCAGAAATGCAGGAGACCTATGGAGAATCGTCTCCCAACAATTTCTATCATGAGAAAACTAACGAAAATTATTTGAGCTGAAGCAAAATGGTACTACCAGATGGAACCTGAGATACACAGCAAGAATGAGAACCGGAAATTGTAAATAAATATAAATAGTCGTTTTTTGTTTCTCTTAATTTTGTAAGACAGTGTAATAATGCTTCATGCAAAATCCCAAAAACACTATTGTGAGGCTTATCGCATGTAGACAGAAAATACATAACGATAGCATAAACAAGAAAACTCAATGGAATGATACCGGTACAAGATTCTTCTGTTTTACATAAGGTGGTACAACAGATTTTTATCATGCATTTCAGAAGCATCTGATACCTTTATTTAAACCATGAAATGCCAGGTCTTTCCCCCAGAATTTCTGAGGCCCAGGATGCAGCCTGGTAATTCATGTTTCAAATAAGTTCCCATTCGATGCTGAGCCTGAGTGATTACTCAGAAGCACTACTCTACAACAAGCACTTTAAAAAAAGGCAAAAACAGAAATCATAATAATATAAACAAGTATAACTAAAAGCCAGTAGAGAATTATAATGAAATGTCAAATTTCAATAATGTTATTACCCAAAGAAAGCAGAAAAGAGGAACAGAGGAACAAAAAACAAAAAAAGAGAACTAGAAAAAAAAAAAACACTAGACCTAAATCAAACCCTATCAACAATTACACTAAATGTAAGTGGACTGAGTGCACCACTGAAAGGGCAGAAATCATCAAAATGGATTAAAAAAAACACACACACACACAAGCCAAGTACATGCTATCTACAAAGGATGCCACACAAATAAAAAGACACAGATAAGTCAGAAATAAAAGAATGGTAAAAGAAAATGCTATGTAAATAACAATTTAAAAGATGGTGTTTCAAGAGAACGAGAAGACAAACCACAAACTGAGAGAAAATATTTGCAAAGGACTTATCTGACAAACGGCTGTTACCAAAACAAAGATATCTTAAAACTCAAAAAGTGAAACTGATTTAAAAATGGGCAAATCACATCTCACCAAAGATGATGTACAGATGGCAAATAAATGTATGAAAAGATGCGCCACATAATAGGTCACTAGGGAAATGCAATTAATACAACACTGAGATACCACTACACAGCTATTAGAATGGCCAAAATCCAGAACACGACAACAGCAAATGCTGACGAGGATGTGGAGCAACAGAAATGCTCGCTCCCTGTTGGATGGAAAGCAAAATAGCACAGCCACTTTGGACAACAGTTTGGCAGCTGCTTACAAAATGAAACATACTCTTATCATATGATTCAGCAATCATGTTCCCTAGTATTTACCCGAGAGAGATGAATGAAAACTTACGAAAACTTTCCACACAAATATTTATATAGCAGCTTTATTCATAATAGCCAAAACCTGTGACGCCATCAACATGTCATTCAGTATGTAACTGGATAGATAAGTACATTGTGGTACATCCAGACAATAAAATGCTATTCTGCACCAAAAAGAAATGAGCTATCAAGCCACAAAAGGACACAGAGGAACCTTAAACATATTGCCAGGTAAAAGACACTCATCTGAAAAGGCTACATACCATATGATTTAAACTATAGAACATATTGTAAAAGGCAAAACTATGGAGACAGTAGAAAGCTCCGTGGTTGCTAAGAGAGGGTAGGAGGAAACATAAAGGCAGAGGATTTCTAGGGCAGTGAGACTACTCTGCATGATACTACAATGGCAGATCCATGTTGATACATTTGTCTAACCCATAGAATGCATAGCACCAAGAGTGAATCCTGATGTAAACTAAGGACTTGGGGTGATGATGTGCCAATGTAGATGCATCAAGTGTAACAGCTGTATCACTCTGGTGGGGAATGCTGATAATGAGGGAAGCTATGTGTGTGTAGGGACACGGGAGGGAGTATAGGGAAATCTATTTTTCAGCCTAATTTTGCTGAGAATTTGAAACTACTCTTTTTTTTAAAAAAAAAAAGCTCTATTAAAACCACAAGGTTGGGCACGGTGGCTTACACCACTTACAGTGTTGCTGTAATCCCAGCACTTTGGGAGGCTGAGGCGAGCAGATCATCTGAGGTCAGGAATTCAAGAGCAGCCTGGCCAACACGGTGAAACCCCGTCTCTATTAAAAATACAAAAAATTAGCTGGGCGTGGTGGCAGGCTCCTATAATCCCAGCTACATGGGAGGCTGAGGCAGGGGAATAGCTTGAACCTGGGAGGCCAAGGTTGCAATGAGCCAAGATGGTGCCATTGCACTCCAGCCTGGGTAACAAGAGCGAAACTCTGTCTCAAACAAAACAGAACAAAACAAAACAAAACAACCACAAAAAAGAAATGGAAATATTATAATTACTCTTAGATGAGACTCATGACACTAAATTTATTTTTTCTTAATGCTGGTGTTTACCGAAGTAAACTCTAAGAAAGCATTATGAGACATAAACAAGGACATTTCTTCATTATAAGCTCGATTCATTAAGATTCTATAACAACCCTAAATGTGTATTCACTTAGTACAACAGCTTCAAAATATACAAAAGAAAACTGACAGAACTTAAGGGAGAAAGTAATCTACAAACTCAGTTGAAAACTTTAACATCCCTCTTTTAGTAACTGATATATAATTCACTAAAGACTTCAGCAGCACTCTTATTCACATTAAACTAAGTGATATTTACAAAATGTTATATCCAACTGTCGAATATATATTCTTAAATCACTTGAAATATTCACAATGACAGACCACTTGGTAAGCCATAAAACAAGTCTCAATAAAAATTTTAAAAGAGTGAATGAATATCTTACAGGTTATGTTCTCTGACTGCAGGGGAGTTAGACAGCAACAACAATATCATATCTAGAAATAAATAAGCTATTAGTAAATTTTTCTAAATAAACCATGAGTCAAAGAAGAAACCACACAAAAAATATTAGAAAATATTGTGGGATCCAGCTAAGGCAATGTTTACAGGGAATTGGGTGCCTTTAAATGTTTACCCTAGAAAAAAATAATTATCTAAGTTTCTACTTGAAAAACTAGAAAAATAAACTGTACCCAAACCACTAGAAACAAGGAAATAATTAGGAACAGAAATAAATTAGAAGAGCAATAAAAAATAACATTAAAAAGCCAAAAGAATGCTTCTCTGGAATATTATTTAAATTGATACAGCCCTAAGTCACAACAGTCTGGAAATAAAACACACACGACCAATATCGAAATATAACGGAATAACACTACAGAGCCTACAGACATTAAAACGACAAAATATTACGAAAAACATTATACCAATAAATTCACCATCTTAAAAGCAGACACGTTTCTTGATAAATACAACTTACCAAAACCGATACCAAGATGAAACAAAATTATGAATATATACACATATGGCTATTTTACACATATAAAATTATATATAATACACAGTAACATATTAATCTATAATATATTAAAATGTTACACATACACAAATTTCTCCCAAACCTCTACACACACACACACCCCCCAAACCGCAGATGGCTTCGCTGGTGAATTCTATCAAACATTTGAGGGAAAAAAATACCAATTTTATAGAAATCATTTCAGAAAACGAGAGACTATTTCCTACTTCGCTTTATGAAGCCAACATAATCTTAAAAAAAGAGGTAAATAAAAACAGTAAATGATGGACCAATATCCCTCAAGAATAGATACAAAAATCCATATCAAAGTATTAACAATCTGACCTCAAAGATATAAACAATTAAAATGTCATGATTAAATGTGGCTTATCCCAGAAATGTAAGGTTTACAAAATCAATATAATCCCTCATACTATAAGAATAAAAGAGAAAAGCTGTATTTCAATAGATGCAATAAAATACTGCTGAGAAATTAAAAGCCTAAATGAATGTAAAGACAGTCCATGTTTACAAATTAAAAGAGCAAATATTAATATAAAATTTCCCCCAAATGCATCTATAGATACAACACATTCCCAAAAATAATCCCAGCAGGCTTTTATGTAGAAACCAACAAGATGATTTTAACATTTAGAAGGAAAGGCAGCAAACTTGAAAGGCAATCCAAAGCGGCAGCAAACTTGAAAGGCAATCCAAAGCAATCTTGAAAAAGAAGTACTAAGTAGGGCTCATACAACCTATTTCAGGACATAACATCATAAAGCAACAGATTTTAAGGAAAAACAGTACCTGTGTAAGTATCTACAAAGACATCAACGAAACAAGAGAGCACGAGAAATAGACTTTATGATTCTAAATTACCCAACTGATTTTTGATTATGAAGATCCCCAAGAAATCTATTTGACCAAGTCTTTTTGAAAATGTAGCTGGGATACTGGATATCCATATGTTACAAAGTGAACCACAAACTACGATATACACAGAAGTTCATTCAAGATATATTACAGGCCTAAGAATAAAAGCTGAAGCGATGACGTTTTTAGAGCAAACCAACATCATTCTTGTGACTTTGGGGAAGGCAAAAGTTCCTCAGGTCACAAAAAACCACTAACTAGGAAAGAAAGAAAATTTATTTTAAAAAAGACTGCATTAAAAAAATTTTAAACTTCTCATCAAAAACACAAGGCTGATGGGAACAGACTGTGAGGACAGAATAAATTTTTTTTTTAAATGGTGAAAGATGTAAGAACAAGCCATAGATGGGGAGATATCTATGAAACACCCACTCTCAGTACCAACTTCTGTCTTGGTCTACTTGGGCCACTGTAACAAAATACCTTAGACTGGGTAATTCATAAACAACAGAAATTTACTGCGCACAGTTCTGGAGGCTGGGAAGTCCAAGGTCAAGGTGCCCGCAGATTTGGTGTCTGGCAAGGGCCCATTCCTCATAGATGGCACCTTACATGTGTCCTCACATGGGGGAAGGGACAAAGAAGCTCTCTTGGGCTTCTTTATTAAGGGCACAGATCCCATGGCCGCGTCCTCATGGCCTAACCTCCTCCCAGTACCATGATGGCACTGTGTTAATCCCCAAGTGTCAAGATATGAATTTTGGCAGGACACAAACATTCAGATCACAGCATTCCAGCTCTGGTCCCGCAAAATTCATGTCATTCCCACAAAATTCATGTCATTGCCACGTGCAAAATATATTCATTTCGTCCCAATAGCCCCTAGTCCCTAAGACCTATAAAAAGTTTCTAGAATAATGAAAAGACCAAGTATAATTAAAATGTGGACAAAAGATTTGAACATATGCTCCCTAAAATAAGCATATGAATGTGTAGTGAGCACATTAAAAAGTGATGAATATTTTACTTGTCAATCAAAAGTTTATTTGAAGTGATGAATATCACACCGTTCATGAGGGAAATGTAAATTAGAAGCACAATAAGTTACAACTACATGCCCATTACAATGGCTAAAATGAAAAAATCACTGAGGTAAGCAACTAGGACATTCATACATTGTTGGTATAGGATTTAAAAGTAGGACAGCCACTTTGGCAAAAGGTGTGACAGCGCTTTATAAAACTCAATACATACCTACCCTGTGACCCAGCAATCCTCAACCTAATTACCCCAAAGGAATGAAAACACATGTCAGCAAAAAGACTTGTACAAAAATATTTATAGGAGCTCTGTTCATAATGGCTCCAAACTAGAAACAGCCCACGTTTTCATCAACAGGTGACTGACCAAACTACGGTATAAATTCTCAAAAAATACTTTGTAATATGATCCCATTTAAAAGAAAATTCTAGAACAAAAACTACTGCATAAGCAACAACAACAAACAACAAGGGTGGGAGGCAAACTGACTGGGAAGGAACATGAATGAACTTTCTGGGGAGACTGACAGCTTTCCAGCTTGATAAGCTTTTAGGTTACCCAGGTATATGCATTTATTTAGCTCAGCAACTGGTCGCAGTATTTAAGATCAGCACATTGCATTGTTAGGAAATTTTACATCAAAAGAAAAAAGCTGGCCGGGCGCAGTGGCTCACGCCAGTAGTCCTAGCACTTTGGGAGGCCAAGGCAAGCAGATCACAAGATCAGGAGATGGAGACCATCCTGGCTAACACAGCGAAACCCCGTCTCTATTAAAAATACAAAAAATTAGCCGGGCGTGATGGCGGGCGCCTGTAGTCCCAGCTACTTGGGAGGCTGAGGCAGGAGAATGGCGTGAACCCAGGAGGCGGAGCATGCAGTGAGCCAAGATCGCGTCACTGCACTCCAGCCTGGGCGACAGAGCGAGACTGCATCTCCAAAAAAAAAAAAAAAAAGACATTCTTTTTAGTGGGTTATAAACATTCACTGAATAATTTTTTCAACTTAGTTGTATGTTTAAAATTTTCATAATTAAAAAATGTGAGGAAAAAAGGAAAAAAATCAGTATTCTCAATTTAAAAATTCTCAGAAAATAAAGAAATACACAACCAACCAACTAGAAAAAGCAAATTCAGTAAAGTCACAGATATGTCAAATTTTTTAAAATCAAAAGAATGTTTATATAGTAGTTGTAAACTGAAAGTGAGATTTTAAAATTTCCATTTACAATATAATAAAAAGCCAAAACATTAGAAATATATTTAACAAAAATGACAAAACATGGCTGAGACAAATTAAAGAGCACCTATAAATCGGGAGACATGCCATATTTATAAGTTGGCAAATAAAAAATTGTCCATTTTTCCCAAACTGATACCCAGATCCAATACAATCCCAATCACAAGTCCCAAAGGCTTTGTCATGGAAATTGACAAGTTTCCATGAAACTCTAACATTGACACAGCAAAGCACCAAACCTAGAATAGCAAAAACAATCTCATGAGAGAAGAGCAAAGTTCTTCAGGTCTCACCATATCTTAATTCAAGACTTACCACAGTGGCAGAAATGATAAAGAAAACCATCAGTGCTGCTAGGATGCAGGACAACAGGGACTCTCATGTGATGCCTGTCAGAGTCACGAGCGGCACAACTCCCTAAAATACACACCTCCCTCAGCAATTCCACTCCTAGGTATTTTACCCAAAAGAAATTCCTGTGTTTGTCCCCAGAAAGACCCATGCAAGAATGTTCATCGCCACTTGAGTCAGAAGAGCCAGAAACGGAATCAGCCCAGGCACCCATCGAGAGCAAAGTAGATGAACATGCTGGGTATGTTCACACAACGAAACACCGCTCACCATCCCACGACAACATGGACGAATCCAAACGTCACCACGCTCAGCAAATGAAAAGAGACACAAACAAGTACATACTATATGACTGTATTTATATAAAATCCTAGAAGTGGCAAACCTTCCTGTGGAAAGGGAAATTAGAACAGTGCTCGTCCATGGTGGCGGGACGATGGGAGCCCAAAGAAATTGTCAGGTGGTGAAAATGTTCTGCACCTCTAGGGAGATGGTAGTTCCACAGGTGTACACAGTTGTCAAGCTCGCCAACTGTATACTTAAGATCTGTGTACATACTGTATGTAACCCGTATTTCATTTAACGCACCTCGCAGAAAGGAAGTTAGGCAGCGCTTAGTCTGGGATCAGTCTTGGAACGGAGAAGTGCTTCTGGCCAGCAGCACCTAACACGCAGTTGGGCTTTCAGAGACCGCGGGCTGCTCACAGGCAGAGCTTCCCATGAGGAGCACAGAGCAACCGTTCCTGCCGTGCACACAGTGAGGAAGGCCTCGCCAACCCTAACGCCAGCGCTCAACAGAAACACTGAATAACGTGCACATGTACACACAAAAAAGAAACGCTATAAAATAAAACTGACACGCTGTAAATAAGAGGCTACGACTTGTTAATAAAAAGCTCTTTCAAATCAGCAAGGCCAACACAAAGAATACCCACCAAATTCTGAGTCAGCAATTCATGGAAAAAACAAATACAAATGGCCAATAAATATGAGTAACATTTAACCTCACCAAAGTGACCCATTTTCTGCCTGTAAGGCCTACAGAAGTGTGAAGAAACACCTTTAACTGTCAAGAGGATGAGTGGGAAGAATTTCAGAGGGCACCTGAACGATGAGCACCGAAAAGTTTTAAAACGATCTTCCTCTACGGTTTGGGAATGCAGCTAAGGAATGAACCCAAGGAAATAACTGAATGAGGGCTCAAAAGACGCACACATGTGTACCCACGTACAGATAGGCAGAAGACGGGGACGAGAATGAACAAACGGGTGGCAGGAGGTGAAATCTGTGCAGCTGTGGCAAATGTGACGGTGTGCCCTGTGAGATGCTCCTACTTTGAGGTTTCAAACCAGGCTCTCAGAGCCTATTCACGATAAAACACGTCACCACAGGAATGCTAAACTTCCCTCGTAATTTCTTCAATAATGACAGAATTGTGTATTATCACATCCATTTATTCCTCAAGCAGGTGGGCAGAATTAAGATACAGAAATCTCCGACAGTCATGTTTTCCAAAGTGTTAAATGTAAGTTAATGTTCTAACCAAATACAAAGGAGAAATGCTATGATTTAAGTTATTAACGTGTGGATTTCTATCCATCCCATTAAAATATGCACAGAACAGTATCATCATTATCCCCGTCTTTCCTTCCCATAAGGACACCAAATACTACAGCGAAGAAATCTCTCTCGGTATATACCTACGAAGGCAGAAGAACAGCATATTGTTATTCTCTTCCTCCCCAATACGAGATTGGGAATTCTATGTGCATAAAAATTAAATACACCCCTTTTGCTAAAAGTCATAGTACTCATTATCATACCTATCCACTTCTTTTCTTACATGGCCTCCCCAAATAAATACTGATTTAAATATTTAAGAGGTTAAGCCATTTATTCATGCTAAGAAGTGGGCAGTGGAAAAAAAAAGGTTAAGCCATGGAGAAATTATACCGGCACGTCCTATTTCTAGTGTTTTGTTCTAACAAGTGTAGAATGGTGTCTGGTACAAATATAACCACTTGCTTCTTTGTGTACTTGACAAATTACAAATTGAATCATATCTATAGATGTGTATTGTATAAACAGAACTTCTCCCACACAGCTGCTACAACTGAGAAGGAAAAACTATAAAAACATATTCACAACAACTGTATTATTCTTCAGATACCTCAAAAGATAATAAAGCATTTGTTATTTCTCATTGACAACACAAACCAAAAATGTTAAAACAGAAAGCTTGAAGAAACCATAAAGAAATTCCTGTTTTGAATCGGAATCACTGTTACTATGCTTTACTGTCTGTCTTTATTAAATGGATAGAGACAAAGATGAACTGTTCAGGAACTAAAAATAGATAAACTAGGATTTCTGAGGTTAAGAATTTTCTATCTGGTTCTATCTTCATAATAAAACGGCAAAGTTAGAAACTACAGTGTTATAGGCAAGCCTCTACATATCTCAAATTATAAAAACTTTGCGGCTGGGCGTAGTGGCTCACGCCTGTAATCCTAGCATGTTGGGAGGCCAAGGCGTGTGGATCACCTGAGGTCAAGAGTTCGAGACCAGTCTGACCAACATGGTGCAACCCTGTGTCTACTAAATACAAAAAAATTAGCTGGGCATGGTGGCGCACACCTGTAGTCCCAGCTACTTGGGAGGGTGAGGCAAGAGAATCCTTGAACCTGGGAGGCGGAGGTTGCAGTGAGCTGAGACTGTGCCACTGCACTCTAGCCGGGGCAACAAGAGTGAAAACTATCTCAAAAACAAAAATCTCTGCCAACATGTTTGCTTTTAAACCTAATGTATCACCAAAAAAAAAAAAAAAAAAAAAAAAGCCAAATCAAAACACCAAGACATGCCTAAATTAAATAGGTATGGAATTCACCTGGCACATAGAAAGCTCTTGGTGTAAAGGTATGACAGGTTTCACAGCTGCAATGTGATGATCGCTCCCAGAGAGGGTACCTTAGTGTTGAAAAACTAAGCCCTCTGCTAACGAGTATTTCCACCAGAGGAATAAAACCCACTCCAGGGTGAAATGCAGCAACGCTGTTCCACAGCCCCCAAGACTACTCAAACCACACGCTGATATACTTGCGCACACATACTCAGACCAATGACAGACAGATAATGCATTTAGGAACCAGAATACAACAGCTCTGGTCAGAAACCCAAATTGCAACTCCTGCACAGAGATCCTGGGGGATGTTATGGAGGCAGGACCTCTTCCAACCTCACAATGCAGGCTCCTAACAGCAAAACTGTCACAATGCCAATGCGGAACATTAGGGGTCAGTGGGAACTGAGGTTCCTTCAGCCGTAACTGGGAACTTAGCTTCCTTCAGCCGTAACATGAATATCAGAAGAGGAGTGTCAGACAGACCGGGGGTACTGAGCAGTTTTTGTGAGAAAGCACCCCTTTGTATTTCTTCTAAAGCTCATCTAGGGGAGACTATTTAGGGTGGAGAGGACACGACCAAATGTAAGTTTTACACAAAATCCTAACCCACTAGAGTGAATCACAGATGCACAGTCAATATTTGCAGGCTTCAGGTTTGACACTAGCTTGAAGGTCTGCCACGTGAGAGGCTGAGATGCTGAGACCCTTCAGTGTGTTGGAGCCTCCTAACAGATGGATCCCAGAGTCTGGTTTCGCTAACTGCAATCTTACATCATAGCAATATTTATTGAACCCCTATGTCTTGCTTTTGCTGAGGATATAGTACAGGTTGAACAATCATAATCTGAAAATCCAAAATCCAAAATCCAAAATGCTCCAAAATCCAAAACTTTTTGGGGTAGCCTTGAAGCCTGCCTAAATTCTGAATGCACTTCCAGTCCACACTAAAATCCAACAGCAGAGAGTGGAAGCTTTATGGGCTCAAGATGTTTGTCCACAATCCCTGACCAAAACATGGCTCACACATAAACTATGCAGACACAAGACTGACTCCTAGAAAGTCAGGCTAAAAGCAAGCGGGACAGGGGGTGACTGAAAAGAAAAAATCAGTGTTCATTCAATGTAGAGAGGACAAGATACCTCAGCTTACACCCAGGCAAGTGACTTAAAACACAAATACACACACACTCCGAAAACAACAACAAAACTCAAAAAGAGTAAAATCCTGAAAACAAAATACCAGGAAAAGCATGAGTCATACGCAAATTAGAATAGTCATTGGAAACTAAGTTTGCCTAGAATTTGGGTTTAGTAGAAAAGGATTTCACATAAACTATTTTAATGATGTTTGAAAGATTTTTAAAACCATGTTTACTGAACTAAAGGAAAATATGATGACAACGACTCAAATAGAAAATGCCAACAAATAAAAAGCATCTATCAAAATAAAAAAATAATTCTAGAGTTTAAAAATCCAATGATAGACTCAACAGTAGATGTGAAATGGCAGAAGAAAGAATCAGTGAACATCTGAGAGATCAACAGAACTTCTCCGAAAGACAGAGAGAAACAAAGATGTAAGAAAAACAGCCTCAGAGAGCGGGGAAACAGCAACAGTGCAGACATACATGTAATGGGAATACCCTAAGGAGAGGAGAGGGGAGAGAGAAGGAACAGAAAAAGCATTTTAAGAAATAATGGCTGAAAATATTCCAAATAAAATGAAAGGCAATTACTTATAGGTCCAAGAAGCTCCGCAAAGCCCAAATAATATAAACACAAAGAGATTCTTAGGCATATACTAAACTGGTGGAAGATAAAGACAAAAATCTTAAAACCAGCAAGAAAAACAATAATTCATAATTTATACAGCAACAAAAATATATACAAATATAATGGCTGACTTTTCATCAGAAATGATGGAGGTTAGAAAGCAGGAGAATGAATGACATACTCAAAGCACCAAAGCGAAAATAATCAAGAATTCGATATTTAGCAAAACTATCCTCCAAAAATGAAGACAAGGCTAGGCACAGTGGCACGCACCTGTAGTCCAAGCTACTTGGGAAGCTGAGGTAGGAGGATCACTTGAACCCATGAGTTCGAAGTTGCAGTGAGCTATGATCACACCACTGCACTCCAGCCTGTGCAATAGATCAAGACTCCATCTCATATCAATAAATGAAGGAATAAATTTTTAAAAGAAAAAAAAGAAAGCAAAATAAAGGTATTCCCAAATAAATGAAAATTTCTTGCCAACAGAGCTGCCTGACAGAAAGCATGAAGTCCTATAGGCTGAAAGGACTCCAAAAAGTAATGCAAAACCTTGGGAAGAAGGGTAAAGCACTAGAAATGGGAAATATGTGAGTACATACAGAAGACTACTTGAATATTCTTTCTTCTCTTGATTTCTTTAAATGACATAACATTGTATAAAGCATTAATTACAATATTACGCACATTTAACACACTCTGTATAATAAATATGAATAAATTACCAAAAAGGAGGGGGGAGGAGATGGAAAGATATGAAGCAAAGCTGATATACTGACTAGAATTAGGGTAGTATTAATCCCAAGTGGGCTGTGATAAATTAAAATGCATATTATAATCCCTAGAGCAATCAATAAGAAAATAATTCAAAGATTAAGTTTTAAAATTCAGAGAATATGGTACAGGCCAAAAAACAAAACAAACACATTTAACTAAGAGGCAGCAGGAAAGGATAAACTGACAACAGATAAACAGAAAAATAGCAAATTGACAAGCTAAAACCAACCATATCAATAACTACATTAAATATGAAACAACTAAATACTCCTAACTAAATGCAGAAATTACTAGATCAAGGCCAGGCACAGTGGCTCACGTCTGTAATCTCAACACCTTGGGAGACCAAGGTGAGTGGATCACCTGAGGTCAGGAGTTTGAGACCAGCCTGGTCAACACAGTGAAACTCTGTCTCTACTAAAAATACAAAAAATAGCTGGGCGTGGTGGTGGACGCGGGCAGTCCCAGTACTTGGGAGGCTGACGCAGGAGAATTTCTTGAACCCAGGAGGCGGAGGCTGCAGTGAGCCGAGATTGCACCACTGTACGCCAGCCTGGGTGACAGAGCAGGACTCTGTCTCAAAAAAAAAAAAAAATATCAGATCAGATTTTTTAAAGCAGCCATATGCTGTCCACAAGAGACACATTTTAGATTCTAAGACAAAAACTGGTAAAAAGTAAAAGGAGAGGAAAAAATATGACATGAAAACAATAATCATAAGAAGTGACTGTATGAGTATCAAACAAGACTTTTAGCCAATAAATATTACTACAGACAAAGAGAAACATTTCATAATGGTAAAAAGAGTCAGTATCTCAAGCAAGATGTAATAACTATGAATGTGTGTGTGTATGTATGATCCTCAAAATACATGAAGCAAAAACTGACAGAAATGAAAGAATACACAATTCTACATTTATAGTTGGATACTTCAATATCCCACTATCAGTAACTGATAGACCAAAACAGAAAGTCAGCAAAGATATACAAGACTTGAACACTGTCAACTGACCCACTCTGAAATTTACAGTCCGTCCAGCAACGGAATACACATTCCTTTCAAGTGCACTCAGAACATTTACTACAGAAGACCAGAATGTCGGCCATAAAATAGGTCTCAGTAATTTTAAAAAGATTTAAGACATATAAAAAGATCCTTATCTGGACACATAATAGTCAAACTATCAAAAACTAAAGAGAAAATTTTGTTTAATGGCCATAATGGAATTAAATTAGAAATCAACAATTTTGGAAACTCTCCAAAATTTAAAAATTAAAAAAAACACGCTTCTTAAAAAAAAACCATCAGTCAAAAAAGAAAATATAGGGAAAATTAGAAAGTATTTAGAATTGAATGAAAATGAAAGCAACACATGAAAATTTTTGAAATGTAGCCAATGTAGTGCTTACAGAAAATTGTAGTTTTAAACACTTACGTCATAAAAGAAGTAAAAGAACCAATAATCTAATCTTCCTATTGAAGAAATAAGAAACAGAAGGGCAAATTCAGCCCGAAGGAAGCAGGAGAGAGGAAACAATAAAGATTCAAGTATAAATCAATTCAGCAGCAGCAACAATAAAACAGAAAAATACATCAAACCAAAAAATAAGTTATTTGAAAGCTTCAACAGAATTCAGCTCTTCACTAGACTGACCTTCCACCCAAAAAAAGAGAGATGACACAAATAACCCATATCAGAAATGAAAGAGGAGACATCACTACCTACACCTGGTAGAAAGGAAGGAAACACGATATACTCTGAATAACTCTGTGTCAACAAATCAGGCAATTTAGATGAAATGCAAAAATTGCTAGGAAACAGTAAGTTACCAAAACTGACTCCAGAAGAAAAGGAAATCAGCAAAATCTTTTTTACCAAAAAACAAAAAACAAAAACACCCCACAACAACCTACATAACAATATTCCTCAAAAACAAATTCAGCAACATATAAATAGGATTGTGCACCATGACCAAGCAGAGTTTATCCCAGGAATTCAGAGTTGGTTTCACATCAGAAAGTCAATTAATGTAATGGATTACAGGACAAAAACCACATAATCATCTCAATAGTCGCTGACAAAGCATTTAATAAAATCCAACACCCCTTCATGACCAAAACTCTCAACAAATTAGAACTAAAAGGGAACATTCTCCACTTGATAAGGAAATCTACAAAAACCCTACAGCTAACACATACTTAATGTGAAAGACTGAAGATGTTTCCCCAAAGATCCCAGGAAAGAAGTAAGGATGATCTTCTCAGCACTCCTATTGTCCATTGTACTGCAATTCTTGCTAAAGAAAAAGACAAAATCCAGATTGATTGGAAAAAAGTAAAACCGTCCTTATTCACAGACGGTATGATCCAATATGCAGGAAGAAATTATAAATTTTTTTTGAAAAACTTTGAAAATAAATGAGTTTAGCAAGGCTTGGATTTGCTTTAACATACTCCAGAAACAACAAACAAAACATTAGAAATGAAAAGTGGGTCATATCTACAGTTACAAGTATTTTAAAACAAACAAAAAAGGATATCTATGAGAAATTATTGATGAAACACTAATGGCAAAATATTCTAATTGTTAATGCTAGGTGACTGATGATGAGTTCACAAGAATTTGTTATACTTATCTGTGACAGAAATTTGAAGCTTTTCATGATAGCTTGAAAATAAAACCAAACTAGAGGATCAATTTAGTTCCTTTTTTTCCTTCTCTCTGGAAATAATGGTGTAAAATTTTGAGAATCCATTCCCTTGACTGTTTGGTAGAACACATCCGTGAACTCTCTGGGCCTAGTATGGGGGTAGAGGGCAAAATGAGACGGTATAGATTATTAACTAATTCATTTCTTGAATGGTCTCCTACTCTTCTTTAGTCAATCTGGTTGGGTATTTCTAGAAAACTGCTTATATTCTAAGTATTAAATAGTAAGTCCTCTGTCTTTGACAGGTTCTTGGAAACTGTGACTTCAAGCAAAATTATTTATAACACAACCATTTTTCCCCTCATCAACATTATAATAAAATGACACTGAAGGAAATGATCTTATTCAAGGACTCGCCATTGTCTTTTCACTTAAAGAAGCAGTTTCCAAGAACTTACTGATGACGTTAAGTGAGGACTTACTATAATATCTCATACTTGCTGGCATGCAGTTGTTTGTAGTCTTTTAAAAATACTTGTTGTTCCTGTAGATGTGACCTTCTTTTCATTCCTAATGTTTTAATCTTCTTTCTTGTACTTGATAAACTGTCACTTTAAAAAAATAAATAAAAATAAATAAAAATAAAAATAATAAATAAATAAATACTTTTGCACTTGTATCCTCTCAACTGTATCCGTGTTTTGGAATTATTTTCTGTTCTTCTCTGTAACATTCTTAAAGAAAACAAAGAAAAACATCTCTTTTCCTTTAACTTTATTCACTCTTCTTTCTGATTTTTAATTTGGGTACTTGACCGACTCCAAAATTTTGACAACCACTCTTAATTCCAGTTTGTTTTCTTCATTGGCCCACATGTTATATTGAATTCAAATTTCCAAAATGCATAAAATTAGAAATTCAGTTTCTAATCTAACAATTGTGATCAGATAACATAGTATGATATAAATGTGTTTTTTGTTGATACTAACTGCTTTCTGGTCTAGTGTGTAAAGAAATTTGAATGTCTTGTATTTTAAAAGAATTTATCTCCTTATTAAAGGTAAGGTTCTTTATGTCCACTTAAACAAAACTGTAGCAGTTCAAATTTTCTGATCTTTGTAATTTCTCATCAATCTACTAGTTACTTACAGAGAAGTCATTCAACAACTGACACTGACTATAGATCTAAAATTATGTTGCCTTTGCCTTAACTATTTTGAAACTATGCTACCAAAAGTAAACAAGTTTAAAATCACTTTATCTTCATGGAGAACTATTTGTTTTATCAATGTACAATGACCACCTTCATCTTCTTTCCTCCTTAAAATTATGTTTTATCCAATCTGATCATCTCTGATCTTTACCTGAAATTTAATCCTTTTTTAGCTATTGGGATTACAAACATATTTTATCTGTATTTATTTTGACCATTTCATTCTATACACTTTGTGAGAAACAAATGCTTGTTACTTGGTGCTGCAAGAAAATAGCACTTGAACATAAATTTCCTTTTCTCAGGAAGGCAATTTTTACTTCTATAGAAGGGTGTGACTCACAGATGGAGCAATGGCGAGAGCACACCTGGACAAGGAAGGGGAATGGGTTCTTATTCCTGATGCAGGTAGCCCTTACTACTGTGTCATTCTCCTGTTGGCTAGGGTTGGACTGCACAGTCTAAGCTAATCCCAACTGGCTATTTTAAAGACAGAAGGGGTATGAGCCGGAGTGGTGGGATGAGTAGTTCGGCGGGAAGGGCAGTTACAGAACAGGTGACCCAGGATGATTCAGGTCAGAGCCGGTGACCAGGGGTGACTCAAGATGGAGCAGGTGACCAGGAGTAACTCAGGGCAGAGCAAGTGACCAGGGGTGACTCAAGACAGAACAGGTGACCAGGGGTGACTCAGGATGGAGCAGGTGATCAGAGGAACAGATGTGAACTACTGACTAGAACTGGCAGCAAAGTTGTTTACTGAAACTAGAGGCAAGGGGGCAAAGAGAACCAGGAAGTTAAACTTTAAATTGGAGAATCAAAGAATAAGAAAGCTGAACATACTGACATACTGATTCTTTGAAGAGAAACTTGGAGTTCACTCTAACACTCTTGCTTTTTCTATAGTTCTTTGGCTCTTTCTTCCTATAATTTGTAATTTTCAGTTGTTATCCTTACAGCTTTAGCATGTGTATTAGTTCATTTTCACGTTGCTGCTAAAGACATACCCAAAACTGAGAACAAAAAGAGGTTTAATTGGATTTACAATTCCACATGGCTAGGGAGGCCTCAGAATCATGGTGGGAGGTGAAAGGCACTTCTTACATGGTGACAGCAACAGAAAAATGAGGGAGAAGCAAAAGCAGAAACCCCTGATAAACCCATCAGATCTCGTGAGACTTACTCACTGTCACAAGACAGCATGAGAAAAACTGGCCCCCACGATTCAATTACCCCCTCGCCCTGGGTCCCTCCCCCAACACGTGGGAATTCTGGGAGGTATAAGCCAAGCTGAGGTTTGGGTGGGGACACAGCCAAACCATATGAGCATGCTTCTTTATTAAAATCTAAAATTATTTCCTTCCCTCCCAAATAATAAAAGGACAGGATAAAATATTACTCCTGATCACCTATCTTCTTGTTGCTACAAATTTTAGTCGATAAAATGTTCCCCAATTTTGTCAAAATTAGTATTACTGTTTTGTACAACTAATACAACTACTGTGATTTAGATATACCTGCCATCTCCCACTTCCTTGCTCACCAATCATCTAAACGCCTTTCTGAGCTCAATTTCTTTCTTTTTGAAGAATATCCTTTCGTGATCTTTTTAGCATGAGTCCCACAGTGGTAAAAATGTCAGATGTTCAAATGTTTGAAAGTGTCCATTTCATTTTGCTTCTTGAATCATATTTTACATTAGTAAAGTATTCTAGGTTGGCAGTTATGTTCTCAGCTCCATCTTCATATTCTATGATTATCGTGGAAATCCACAGTCAGTGTCACTGCAGGCCCTCAGGCGATCCCTCTTTCTCCCTCTGCGCCTTCAACATCTTCTACTTTACCTTTGAGGGTCTGTACTTTCTAATAATATGGGTCTGAATTCAATTTGCTAGGGTTTTAGCATGTTTCAACTTGAGGATTTTATCAGGGCCTCTCTTGTCTACCGAGAAACTAATTTTACTTAAATTGGACTTTCTTGTGCTTGAGACAAGGTCTTGGGTCCCAAATGAGTAAAGGATACGGGATACAGGTTTATTCCAATGCAGGCATTAAAAACTCAGCCAATTTGAAATCAGCTTTTTATTAAATATGTCTTGGCTTCTGCATGGAATATGTCTTACATGCTTGTAAAAATCTGCAAAAGGATATTTATTTTCTTGATTAAATATGTTCATAGAACAAAATGGCTTTCTAGGAGCAACTCTTCATAATCTCACACTCATGGGAAATACCATTTTGCAACAGGAACCAGCTGCATTAAAGCCAGGATCTCTTAGAGAAGAATGCCACCAAATGCAAATGTCAATACCTAGTTACCTGTTAATTCCTTTGGAAGGATCATTCTTTTTGAGTGTAAAGTACCCTTTTTTTAACTCCAAAAGAACAAGACATTATGTGACTCGATTTTTTCTATTTTTGCTATGAAAAGCAAGGCAAATAAGGGGAAGAGATAGTCTTTTTAAAAATAATTATTTCAGATTCAGGGACTACAGGTACAAGTGTGTTACAGTGGTATAATATATAAAGCTGGGGTCTGGGCTTCTAGTGAACCCATTACTCAAACAGTGAACACAGTACCCAACAAGCAGTTTTTTCAACCTTTGATCCCCTCCCTCCCTCCGTTTTGGAGTCCCCAGTGTTTACCACTCCTATCTTTGCATCCATGCGTATCCACTGTTTAGTTCCCACTTATATGTGAAAACGTGGTATTTGATTTTCTGTCTCTGCATTAATTCACTTCGGATAATGGCCTTCAGCTGCATCATGTTGCTGCAAAGAACATGATTTCATTCTTTTTTATGGGGGTGTAGTATTCCATGGTGTACATGTACCACATCTTCTTTATTCAGTACACTGTTGATCGGCACTGAAGTAGATTCCATGATTTTGCTATTGTGAACAGTGCTGCAATAAACATACATGTGCAGGTGTCTTTCTGACAGAATGATTTCTTTTTTATTTAGGTAGATACCCAGTAGAGGGAATGCTGGGTCAAATGACAGTTCTAATTTTAGTTCTTTGAGAAAGGGAAGAGACATTCTTAACAAAGTGAACCACCTAGAAAATTACTGCCATAGAGTTTCTCTTTGAAGCTACAAAACAGGAGATAGTCTAGGAATTACAAACTAAGAATAAGCAAATTAAATAACTGTTCTAAAGTATTTTATGTGAAAAGTTTGTAGACCTAGCACACTAACAGCTATAGTGGGCATTCACATTAACTTAACAGCCCCCAAAGGTAGGGAGCTTTGAGATCATTGTTTATTAGATCATGTTTACAGCTCTTTCAGAGGTTGTTACTTTTAAGGAATACTCTTTTAATAAATATCACAATATTTATTATTTACAATGGGTTTTATGTTTATATGGCTCAGGTAAAAATTACTCTCCACAAAAGAAAGAAGTTGTAGGGTGAGCTGTCACCAGGCAGAGCTGATGGCTACATCATGGGCTTAAAGCCTACTTTATAGGCTTAAGCCATGGTCAGAATTAACTCATCCCACCCCCTCAAAAAAGAACAAAAATACCTCCGGTGAAACAGCAGCACTTTCCTCTCTCTCTTTCAAACAAATGTTTCTTTCAGAGCTAAAACCTACAGACTATGCCAGGGGATCAGGGGGGATTACAGGAAAGGAGGGGACTTGTTACTTTTCATTCTAGGGTGTTTTGTTTACTTACGTAGGATGTTGAAACAGCAACAGAGCCTGGCACACACAGAGACCTGCACGATGCCCTCAGGAGCAAGACATCCAGGAGCCTGACCGTTCTTTTTGTTTCTGGTTTCTGGGGAGTGGGGGTTGGGGAGGAGGCAGGGTGCCTTTACTTCCTGTTTATGACCAATCCATAAAAATGACTATGTGATTGAATGAGCAACGTACGCTTTGTATTGGATGCTGGGTTTTCGGGAGATGGTCATGGGTCTTTATAACTTAACCAGATCCATGCACATCATAACCAAGGTGCTTGGAGAAGCCAAAGTGCATAAGGACAAGCAACAAGCAGAGAGTCACTCTGTACCCAGCACATGTAAAGAGACAGATACGGTACTGCACAATGGCAACAAACTGGACTCATGCGACAGCGTGCAAGGGCATCAAGAAGCACAGCTTTTAAAATCTACTCTCTTTAAGGAGCAATCCCATAAAGTTAAGATATCTCCAACATATAAAAATATTGTGGCAGCTCTACTCATGAAAACATATCCTTAGACATCACATTAGACATGGATTATGTCTTAGGATTCGGGTTTCCATTTCCCGTCCTACAAGTCTCTTCCCCCTACTTCTTGAGAAAAGGCAGACCATGATGGCCCTCAAAAAACATCTGACGCAGGGAAGTGGAGCTCAAACATGGCCAAGGACAGCATCTCCAGCTCCATTATCTGGGTGACCACAAAAGCCACTTAGGGGCAGGTGCCACTCCAACGTCCAAGAAGAAGTCCTGGGGCCACCTCCCCAGCCACCAGTCTGGCTCTGAGACAACTTATGCCCACAGCTAATGACCCCATTTGCACCTTAGTGCCTTTCAGGCCTGGGTGCACATCCAAGAGAATGGTAACCTAAGCATCACTGTATACGCCATAAATACACATAATCAGAAAGGACACAGATAGGCTTCCCTAATATTTTGCTCATAGCATCACATTTTTCATTGACATTTATGTTTTAACTGTTCTATATTTTTATATCCTCTGCATTAAATAAGTAACTGCTGTTAATGAACTAATCTCACTTTCTATACTGTTTAGATGATTGGTGTGATGGTTAATACTGTCAACTTGATTGGATTGAAGGATACAAAGTATTAATCTTGGGTGTGTCTGGGTGGGTGTTGCCAAAAGAGATTAACATTTGAGTCAGTGGGCTGGGGAAGGCAGATCTACCCTTAATCTGGTGGGCACCATCTAATCAGTTGCCTGTGAATATAAAGCAGGCAGAAAAACATGAAAAGGAGAGACAGACCTAGCCTCCCAGTCTACATCTTTCTCCATGCTGGATGTTTCCTACCCTCGAACACTGGACTCCAAGTCCTTCAGTATGGGGACTCAGAATGGCTCTTCTTGGCTTCTTGCTTCTCAGCTTGCAGACTGGCTATTGTGGGACCTTGTGATTGGGTAAGTTAATACTTAATAAACTCCTATATATATTATTTATATTATATATTATATATAATAATGCATAATATGATACATAATATATGCAAAATATATTATACATTATATATATCTGTGTGTGTGTGTATATATATATCCTATTAGTTCTGTCCCTCTAAGAGAACCCTAATACAATTGCTAACAAGCTCCCCAACTGGAGACCCACCTCCCATATGTTAGCACCTGCATGCTACACTATCAGGAGCTTCACCATAGTAGTTGGGAGGATGGGGAGGGAAGGAAGGAGGGAGTGAGGGGAATATGGATGGCAAGAACCGGCGGTAACAATCATATCCATTACACAAATGTAACGAAACGTTAACACTAAAGTCACAGTTCAAAAGTTTTTCTTTTGCTGGAAGTATAAACTTGTTCTTCAGATCCTCATGAACTGTGTTTGTGCTGACAAAAGTCATCCCACCAGTCTAGCCCCGAGGCCGTCACTCAGAGCTGTCTGCCTGCAGCCAGGAGAGGTGGTGCCAGCAAACAGATGCCCTTACCCACCAAACACCTAAGTTAGCAAGCACTCTGTAAATGGGGTATCTAAAGACAGAATTATCTCCTAAGTAAGGCAGAGTCCCTAAAACGCAAGTGTGCAGAACTAGCACTCATCAAAATAATCTACTTATCTAAAGACAGAATCCACAGTAAAAATTCCCTTTCATGGGACGGTCAAAAGCAAGGCTGCCACCCTTAAATTGGGCTTTCCTTACAGAGGGAGTGTGGTCATGCTCTGGAGACCACCGTTGGCTCTGCCAGGGGACCGTGGCCAGGACATAACTCCATCTGCTTCTTCGTCTGTGATGCAAGGGCAACCGACTCAGGACTGAGGAGGTCTAAGCAAGGCACCCAGGGCAGCTGAACCACCTACACAAAGGCAAGTAATCCGCAGTGACCAGTACTGGAAAAGAAAGTCTACAAGTAGAAGCACACAGCTCACAGAATCACAGAATCGAGCTCACACTAGAAAGAAAATGTCGCTGTCTGCTGTAATCCAAGGATAGGTTTGTTCCACAGAACATGTCTCTGCTGTGCGACTCACTGAACATATCACAAAACAGAAAGCATGAAGGAAAGCTTAGTAAGAGAACTGCCAGTCACCAAACCAACAATGTAACCTTCCCATGAAAAAGGCTTAAAGAAATAACAAATCAGTAAAATGTGTACAAATGATTCCAGCTCTAGGACTACTCTAAAAGCACGTATACTCTCACAAGCCCATTAGTCAGGAACAAGCCCAGAATGAGCAGAGACCCCTGCAGGTAGCTGACATTTAACCTGGGTAACATTTGCCCAGTTTTTATGTGGCAACCACTGTTTTAAGATCTTTACCTCTGTTAACTCATTTAATTCCTGCAAAACCCGGTGAGAGATATCATTTCTGTCCTCCCCTTTTTCCAGAGGAGGAACTGGGGCACAGAGGTTAAGTTACTCTGTCAAGAGAGCAGTAACTGGAAGAGCTGGATTCAAACTCACACAGTCTAACAGTCTCATTCAAGTCTACACTCTCCACCTTCAAGTTGACAGCCTTAAATTGCAGGTCTGTACATAAACATTGCAAGATTTGCAATATATCCTTGAATTTAAAACAAAACAAAAGGCAGGTCACAGGAAAGCATGAATACGCATGCCAACCAAGAGAGATTGCCCAGACAGGCTGGCCAGGGTGGCGCTCAATCCCGTGGTTTGGGCTGTGTGGTGCTGGGCAGGTTCCTTAAGCTCCGTGAGCTCTGGTTTGCTCATCCAGGAGGCTGGATGGCTGGACAACAGTAGTGCTGACCCTCAGAGGGCTGCTGTGACAAGTAGTGGAAGTGTTTGGGTGTGAAACATTTTAGTGCCTGACACCTGCCAGGACTGTACTTATGTTCACCATTATTACATGTCAGTAAGGTAACAACCTAGAAGAATAATCAAAACAAACGGTGGTTTAGTACTGAGTCTTAGATTTTTCCCTGAGTTTCCCTTCCTCTTTACTGCTTGAATTTTCCTAGGAAAATATGTAGTTTTTAAAATACAACCAAAAAAAAATCTATTTAAAGCCTCACTTTGGACAAGAAGTATATTTTAAGATAAAAGGAAATGAAAGAAAGTGGATGAATATGGCTCCTAGTTGAACTTCTTGCATTCAGAAATAAGCACAATTTTGAAGGGCAAGGAAAATAAGCAATGGAGGCAGAGCCTTGAGCTGGCGCAAAACAGAAGCTTCAGTCAATGGGACAAGATGGGGGTGCGGGGTGGGGGGCGGGTAGAAAAACCTTTAGGCTGAAAGGATACACTCCGACTTGGCAAATCTGCTATTTAAATCACTATTTCAGCAAAGAGGTGGTTTTTCTTCTAAACAGGCATAATGAGAATGAGCAACAGCTGACTTAATTTCTTTAGCAAGGGTTGAAGGAGCACAGCAATCATCGGATAATTCCCTGTAAAGTTAAATGGAAGACTTGGGTCACGTCTTAATTCAACAGAGCTTTCTGAGAAGCACAGGGCGAGAAACAACATTCTGTCCAATGACAGACTGTATTGAAACTTACAGAAGGGATTCATAAACAGGTGGCTGTGAGCACAGGTCCTGCCCTGGAGACTTGCCCATTAGGAGACTTTTAGAAAGCACCCACACACAGCGAACCAGCAACAAACAGTCTCCAACAATCCACCTGTTCTGAAGGGACTTCGAAGGCCTACAAAGCTACAAAGACCTTAAGCTTGCTAAAGGGCGAGTTATCAGCAAAAGGCAGAGTCTAGTAAGAGTCCCTTAGACTTATTTCTCAAGAATTTCAGCATATTTTACCCCACACAGGGAAGTCCTCCCTAGAGTAACATTTGCAACTGCTCTTAAATTTGATGTTTACTCTCGTGTATATAAAAACGCAGTTTTTATGTAAAACTTTTCACCAGAAATTGGGTAATTCTGAAATACTTTTGGGAAGGATGTCTGAATGCAAAACTTTTTTTTTAAGTTCTGGTGATGTTTGGTGGTGATGGTTGATTATCAGTGTGAATGCATTTAATGCCAGCGAACTGTACACAGAAAATGGTTAAAATGGCAAACTCTGTCACATACATTTTACCAATTAAAAAACCCAATTTTTACAATGAAAAAAGCCTGTTTTTCTGATTGTAAAAGGCCACTAACTATAACACTGAACCACAAATGACCACTGAAAAATGGAGGAAAGTTGCCTTTCTCTTAAGTTGACTTCTCTCACCTCTATGGACTTCCCCTGGCTGGCTGAGAAAGGAACTGCCAGGAATTCAGGCCCACATTAAAAATCCTATGAGACAGCCATGGACAAAAATATCCTGACTATATTTGTCAGGTTAGGCTAGCGTTTCTCTCTCAAATTAATGAGGAAATGTGCAAAAATTGTTAATTAATGATTCTATTATCTTCTTGACTTTTCCAATGCGTTGTAAAAGGCTTCATAAAGTTCTACCTGCCCCAAGCTGAGCTCCTGAAGTTCCCCCAGGGCCCCAAGCTACTCCATCTCAGTCTTTCCCAACAGAGTTCCAGCTGGGGCCATCCTGGGCTCTCTTCTTTCTTTCCCACCCAGGTTCAGTCTTTGCAGAATTCACGCATTTCTCGCTTTTCCTGTTGCCATCACCCAGGCCCACATCACCACTGTTCTGGCCCCAACGGTCCTTAACAGCGTCCTCATAGCTGTTCCCCTGCTTCTACCCTGACGCCCTCAGGCTGCCTGGCACAACCGAAAGGTCCCATGGACATGTGTGGGCTGCCCCTCTGACCCTCGCCGCCTTCCCTCCTTTCCAGACATGACTGGGCTCTGTCTCATTCAGGGCCTGCGCATTTCCATGGCCTCTGCCTACAAAGTCCTGTCCCCAATCGTCTATCCAGCCGACCTCTTCACTTCACTCAGGCCTTTACTCAAAGGTCGCTTTCTCAGTGACACTAACACCCCAGTGATCCAACCTAAAATTTCAAACCTTATCCCAACTCTTCATACCCCACTCTCTGCTTTACTTTTTCTCCTTATCATTTATCACAGTCTGACACATTTTATGATCTCATTTGATGCCCCTCTCCTCTCCTAGAAGGCTGGAACTTTTGTTTGTTTTATTCACTGCTATACCCTGGTGTTTTTAGGTACCTGTGCTGTGACCACAAAGGAGGCACATGTGCTGAGCATGTGAGATCTCTATAATCTATATGAATCATGTGGGCCAGATCTTAACACTTTTAATGTGTCAAAAGTTAAATTGTAATTTTTTTTTCCCTAACTGCCTGGGGTATGCATTTAGCCAGACTCAACCTTGGCAACAAATGGACAGTGAGCATAAAAACGATGTCCGAGCATGAGACGCCCAGTACTGAGCTTGGCCGTGACAAGGCAAGGGTTCTAAAGCCTACCCACTCAGCACACTGAGAGCTACATTCTTCTAACTGCAGGTGGAGACCCTTTAGTGTGTCATAAAATCATTTCATTAAACAGCCTTTCATAAAACGAGCCAGAACAGGAGTGTGTTGACCATAGTTAGGTCAGTATTCTATGAAGCTTTTCAACTTATATGCTTATGTGTAGATTGTGATGTAAACTACATTTTCAACTGTGGGCTACGGTCAAGAAAACTTTTTGAGATAAAAGATCCACAAATAACTTTCAGATGAATTTGTGATTTCCCTGGTCCTTCCACCAAACAGAAAAAAAAACCACAAAAGTGTGTGAAAAATCGTGGGTGCATGTTTGCAACTTTCTAGGTTGAGGATCTATGCCTTCTTAGCACCTTCCAGAAGGGACCCTGGGCTTAAATAGGTTAAACACGGCTGATAAAAATCAGCTGGGTGGTGGCATGCGCCTATAATCCTGGCTACTCCAGAGGATGAGGTTGGGGGGGTCCCTCGAGCCCAGGAGTTCGAGGTTGCAGTGAGCTGTGATCATGACACTCTGATCACAACACTGCACTCCAGCCTGGGCAACAGAGCAAGTACTCATCTCTAAAAAAATTAAAATTTTGAACTGTTTGATGGGAGGATATTAATAGAGAAAAGGATCAATTATCTTTCACTTTACTTGAAAGGGTTAAATACTAGGCTTTCACACATGCACACGTATGTTTATTGCGGCACTATTCACAATAGCAAAGACTTGGAACCAACCCAAATGCCCATCAATGATAGACTGGATTAAGAAAATGTGGCACACATACACCATGGAATACTATGCAACCATAAAAAAAAAGGATGAGTTCATGTCCTTTGTAGGGACATGGATGAAGCTGGAAACCATCATTCTCAGCAAACTATCGCAAGGACAGAAAACCAAACACTGCTGTTCCCACTCACAGGTGGGAATTGAACAATGAGATCACTTGGACACAGGAAGGGGAACATCACACACCAGGGCCTGTTGTGGGGTGAGGGGAGCGGGGAGGTTTAGCATTAGGAGATATACCTAATGTAAATGACGAGTTAATGGGTGCAGCACACCAACAGGGCACACGGATACATACGTAACAAACCTGCACATTGTGCACATGTACTATAGAACTTAAAGTACAATAAAAAAAAAAAAGAAAAAAAAATACTGGGCTTTCATTGGTTCTCTTTTTAGAATCCATTGCAGATCTATTAATTTATATAAAGCATCCTCCAATCTATCTATATAGTCAATCTAAAATCCGAAGCATATTATCCAGGAAATAATTATTTCTCTCATTTTATCCTAAAGCAACCTTGTCTAGACATAGACTATTTCTAGAATTCCAACACTTGATAAGGAAGCTCATATTGACTCTATTCATATATTTCATAATTACAACCGGATTGAGTTGAATTCCAACCTTAGCCCTGACTCCCAACATGAGTCTTGGCTGACAATTATCAGGGGCCGCCTCAGACTTCTTCCTTTAATCTTACCTAACTCTTTACACTTCTAAGGCAAGTGGCCAAAAGAGGACAGGCCAAACCTAAATCGGTGTGTGGTGCCTCATGTACACTCCTGGGGTGGCTGGTTTTTGTTTCAACGTCACCCCGGGGGATGACAGACTCCGGGAACCCAGCCTTGCTTGTGCTGCCACTGATGTGAGACAACTTACCTGCTAGGTTTGTGTGCCCTCAATGGGACATGATTCCCCCCACGCCTTGGAACCTTGTTTCTCCTCATGCAGTGTCATGAGGTTATTTTATTCCAGGTGGCGTAGCATTTTGCCATTTGAAAACACCTGTTATAGTAGAAGACTTGGCGTCTATCCACTCTCTAGACACCACTAGTAGGAACACACACAGAGCTCCCAGGTGACCAAGCGCCTCCACCACTTCACCAACAAAAATGACTCTGCGGGGTGCACAGTCTGCGGGGTGCACAGTCCTTTGTGCTGGGGAGAACCCTCAAGTGCAAACTCGGTCATCTGATGGGGTAAATACATGACTAGTATGAAACTGCGTAACATGAACAGGGTGATATGAACTGGGGATGCTGAGTTTTCTGGAAACTGGGATGAGGAAACATCTTAAAGAGGATCTAAGCCATGCCTGAAAGATGGCATCACTTAGATTACATAAGAACCTAAGCGACAATTCCAGTGAGGAGAGCCAGACATCGGTGTGCTCACACAGGTCTCGAGGGTTAACAATATCTTATCTGCTGACTGAAAGAACTAGCCTACGAAGATGACTCAGGTCCTTGCCCTGCTGGAGGAGGCCGTGTGTGCACAGTGAACCACAACCCCGGGGACATATGTGCAAAGTCCACACACTTCAAGGGGGCTCACCAGGAGTAGGAGCGCACCTCTGCACAGAGATTCAGGACAACACCTTCAGAGAAGCCCATCTGTGCTGAATTCCAGGAAAACAAAATTTTACAAAGTGGGAGGAGGATCCCAAGAAGAAGAAACAAGGTGTGCAAAGGCACAGAAGCACACGAGGCCGGCTAAGAGGTGCCTGCCATGCTGTTCTGCACACGTAGTTGTGCTGTGTCGTGGCAGGAGAAGCTGGGGCAGGTGTGGAGACAGGTGTGAGGAGCCAGTGTGCCACACGAATGGCAGCGGGCTCTATTCTGTATGCAAAGGTGACAGCTGCCTGGTGTTTTGTTTTGTTTTGTTTTGTTTTCCTTTTTAAAAGATCTTCCTGACAAGAATGTGGATACTGGAAGAAGAAAGGCAGGAGACAGAGACTCGATGCAATAATCTAAAAGAAAAACCAGCACCTGAAGCAACATAGCAATGAAGCTGAGAACAGATTCAACAGATACTTTAAGAGCTATCCTTGGTACTAAAAATGGGAGAGGAAGGGAGGAGGAGCGGAATGAGGAGGAGGAGGAGGAAGAGAAGGAAGAGGTCTGCCAAAACTGACAGTGATGAGGAACAACAGTTTGGAGGTTCCGCAGTTGGAAGTCCTGGATTCAGATGCAGGCTCTGCCATCTAGCAGCTTAGCTTTGGATAAGTTATGTTACCCTTTCTTAAGCACTCTGAACTTTGAAGTCCTCATTTTACTGGGAAAAATAAGAATACCTACCCTCGCGGATGTTATGAGGACTGAATGTGGTAATTCTTTTAAAGCACAAACCAGTACCTGACATATGCATGTGCTCTGTAACGGCTACGGAATTACTGTCATCAACTACATGGGGAAGCATAAGGTGAGCCTTGGCCACCTTACTGTGTCAAAAAGCAGGAAAAGACTAATGAGGGAGTATGGGCAGACGTCAAAAAGAACAAAGGAGCCAGGCATGGTGACTCATGCCTAAAATCCCAGCACTTTGGGAGGCCCAGGAGGAGGATCACTTAAGGCCAGGAGTTCAAGACCAGCCTGGGCAACAAAGCAAGACCTCTTCTCTACAAAGAATTAAAATATTAGCTCGGCGTGGTGGCATGTGCCTATGGTCTGGCTACTCAAATGACTGAGGCAGGAGGATTACTTGTACCCAGGAGCCTGAGGCTGCAGTGAGCTGTGATTAAGCCACTGCACTCTAGCCTGGGTGACAGAGACAGACCCTGTCTCAAGAAAAAGAAAAAAAGTACAAAGAAACCCACGAGAAAGGGTTCCCATTGGCTAAAAATTATACAGTTCAAACAAAAATAATGTATTTGAATCATCAAATAAAAATCATAAACCCACAATGATACGCACACAAAAATGTTAAATCTTCACTTATAATCAATGATTTTACACGAAATGTAAACTTGGTTTAAATCTAAAGTGGCTAAAAAAATAAAAAATAAAAGAATTGGCCCTGCCTTTTTGGGAAGAATCATCATTTGCCTCAGTTGGTGACAGCTCTTCCTTGCAAAATAGTTCCACCTAGTAACCACAGAAGGAACGACAGGACTAGAAAATCTTCCGATTTTAACATCCACTGAAGATTCAGCAAGGATCATCAGTAGATGCTAAATCCACGTGTTGAAACATTAACGGGAAATGAGATTTCTGCCTGGTGCCTAGATGTCACCCAACAGGTTATCTGCTAAGAGCAAAGGGGAAGCCATCGCTTTGCAGAAAAGCAAGGAAGAGAAATAAATTACACAGACCACCAAGAAGCAACTGGCCTGGTTACTTCAAAAAGTCACTATAAAAATAAATAAATAAAAGTAGGGGACTGACATAGAAAAGGTTGTAAAATGTCACACTGTTCTTGGTTAGTATCATTATCACCCTCACTTATTTGAACCTCAACTGGGGGCTGGTAGATTCAGCACTCCTCAGCCCTGGACCAATCCCCAAATTTGACTGTTCAGTTTCTCAGGTTTAAACATGAAGAATGACAGCCACGTGCATCTTCTGACATGAGGCTGACAAAGCCTGAATGAACAAATGCACAGCCATGATCAGGGATTGTTGCGTTAAGACTTTTTACCAAGGGGCTGGCGGATGCAATGCGCCTGCGATGCAGTGAAGAATTAAACGGTGGTTCCTTTCCAGCCAGGTCCTCGTGCCCACCTGAAAATCCCCTCACAAACGGCCGAGCAAATAGCCTGTTTCTACTCCCGAAAGATCTTTAAACAGAGAGAGCCCCCAGACTCCAGCTTCCTACACCCACAAGAGAGGAGCTGTCCCAGATGTCGCCTGCCACAATGAAGACGTCAAAAGCTCACCCCTAACCTATAGGGAGAGTTAAACATTTCCCAGCCCAGAAGCTCTCCAATATGGTGAAGTACTCATGATTCTTTTATGACAATCCTTCAGCTCTGTATGATAGATAATAATAATCAAGTACCTAGTATATCTACACACCAGGCACTAGGTTAAGTCTTTATCATCAGTTAACTCATTTGATTCTCACCACCCTGCTGTTATGTCCATTTTACAGATGGGAAAACTAAAGGTAACTTTGGCCCAGGTTACAGAACTAGCACAGAGCTACTACTTTCTCCTAAATAAGACATCCACGTCCTCTGGCTCTGAGAGGGAATGAGTAGGCCAATCTGTAGTAATTATGCCCACCCAAGTAAGCTCCCAAATCTTGCAGGCAGTAAGATTAAATCAAAATCCCAGTCAGTCAAGAGCCACAGACTCTAGTGCTCAGTTTTAATTAGTCACTGCCATGTGCCTCGGTGCCATTGTATTTCCCCTGGAAATCAAAAACTTTTTTGAAATGAGCAGTACTCCTGGATTTTCTGCTTGTTAGTTAAGAACTCTGTACTGGCTAATGTAAATTATACATTTTTTCAAATTTTTTAACTCTTGAAAATTTTTGTTAAGTATCCAAATTATATGGATCCCTCCATTCTACTCGCCCAAATGGAGAAAGATTTACCTTATTCACCAGTCAGCATTTCATCAACTTAGATAAATTCTAGCGTGTGGCTTTCACAAGCTAACTATATGCTTTCAATTACCAAATGGCATATTTCATTTCTACTTCTTGATCTACACTGTCATCACGAAATGTATTACATCCAAAGTTCTTCTGAACCATCATAAACTTTAGGGCTATCCAGTAGCATTCTTACAAGGAAAAGAACTCTATGAATACTTTTAAAATTAAGAAACTTATAGAATAAACAAAATTACTAGTTTAAATAGTCCCAAGAGTAAGTAATAGGAAAATAAAACCACCATGAGTTCCCTACCACAAGCTCTATTGAAACTATAAACTTTTTTTGCTAAAACATCAACTTTTCTAGTTAATTGACAAAAGGTCACCAAACTGAACATTTAAAGATAAAATACACAGCAATAGTGAAAGGTATAAGGCACTACATCTCTTCAATCATAGCTCAACTAGAACGAGAACAGAGTTTTGTCTATCTAAAATCTAGCAATATCACTCGCGCCTAGAAGACACTCAACAAGTATTTGCTGAATTAATCAGGGAACGAATTGTGATACTGGCAATTAGCGTGAAGCATTATTGTGAAGATTCAATAAGCAAATACAGTTATCCTGTGTGCACTTACAAGGCCCTTGTTACTACTACTAATATTCCTCTTACCCACAAAACTCTACAAAGTAGGCTGAACATGTATTATTTTTGCCAACCCAGTAATGAGAAAACAGGTTCCAGAGTTAAATGAAGTCACCCAGCCCAGCTAATCCACTCTAGTTAGTGGTAGGGCTGGAACTGCCCCCCTCCCTCCCCTCCCTTTCCCCCCGATTCTATCCCCTTCCTTGCCTCCTGTTTTATCCTGAGCACTTCACACCATCTCACCATCAAACACACTGCGTTTTATTTCCGTGTTTGTGGTCTACACATGAGCTTCATGAAGGCAGAAGTTCATTAGTATTGTTTCCCCGCTATGTCCCTTGAACTTTCAAGTGCCTGGCACTTAACAGGTGCAAAATAAGAATTTCCTGACATGCTGAAATTTGGAAGGAAGCGATTTTTTTTTCCTGGCATGACCAGTTTGGGGGACACTTGATCTTAAAAATAAAAAATAAACTGAATGGACACTATTCTTCAAACAGTCAAGTTTTTGTGCAAAAGCAGTGGAGAAAGAAAATAAGAGCACTTATTTTAACACCTTCCCCCAAATAACTCAGTAACATAAAAAAGACTTAAGATGGTTAATCTTTGAAAAGAACATAGTACATGAATTATCACGCTGCTCAGCAGTGACCTTAGTGTCTGTAGTCTCCTGTTCATAATTCTGTTCACCCCAAAAAGCACATGCACTTGTCAGATCATCATTAAGGTATGTTTTCACAAAGACTCATTTTGCCAAAAGTCAGTACTATCTGTTTTCATAATTGGCTTTTCATTCCACATTTTTAACAGGCTCCAACACCATTATGAAGCCCCCTTCAATATGTTTTTCCTCATCCCAGTTTGCCTAAAATGTTGCTTTATACATGTTGGTTTTAAGAAACACTCATTCCTGCCTTTAGGAATTTAAAAGAGAAACGATGGACTAAGGCAAAAAAGAGTTTCATCTAGATGTCCCTAAATAATCAGAATACTCTTAAGACAGACCACTCTTCTAAGCTAAATATGATTAAACCTAAAATTTGATCAAGAAAAAAGTATCGGCTCTACAAGAACAGGTGAAGGACAACTAGGGCCTAATATATTACATTACTTATCTTTTTAATCTTTGCTGCTATGCAAAGAAGAATGTTTAGAAAAAAATGACTCAAGTATTATTAACAAAGTAAACAAGATAAGCTTCGAATATCCTATAAATACAATGACTTTCTGCCCTTGTCTCTATAACCTTCACTAAAGAAAGGCCAAACTGGCCAGCAGGTGTCCCACCAGGCTTCACAGAGAAGCCTCCAGGCAACCGAGTGCAACTGCGTCTTCTATACAATTGAGGCCCACGACCCTCAATCCTTAGCATGTCCTGAAAACCAAATAAAGACTAAGATGCAAGTCATCGGGCAGCTATAAATAGCCACACAACTAAAAATACACTGTGCTAATACTCCCTAGGAAGAATTCCTCTCCTGACCAAAATATTTGCCTTTTCATGGAATTGAACTTTCGGATCGGCTGTGATGCAGTGCAGACTCTCTCCTATCTTGAAGACCTTCATTGTTGTTTTTCTACATAAGAAGCTGTACACTGTTCTCACGTGCCTGGTCACTGTTGCATTTGTCAAACGAACATTTTCAACACTGTAACAGGAGGCATATATCTGGCTTAAGGTACTGGCAATTGTTTCCAAATTGATTATCTAGGAAAGGATATCATAGGTAATTCTGACAACTTTTTAAAAGTCTTTACAAAACTCTCCAATTTCTATAAAAGTTTGCCATTGGAAAAAAAGCACCAAGAATCAGTCTGCCATACTGGAGTTATGTTACCATGAGTTCACTCATTCAACAAATATTGTCAGACACTACTATTTATCAGACACTGTTCAAGAGCTTAATACAATAAGCAACCATGCCCAAAAATACCCTGCCTTACATTGCTCACATTTTTCTTGAAAAGCCTACCTAATTTCACAGAATCATATGTAACTATGGTTAAATTTTACTAAACTTCAATATTTATAAGCAAAAGCACAAGCAAGTAATATTTTCCCATTTCAACACTGGTCATTAATCGCCAGCAGTTCTTAATTTCAATTACGGGACATGTGAAAGCAACGGCAAAAACCCCCAGGGAAGTTTTCGCAGGTCTTTTTTCTAACCAGCCTTACGGCAATTCCAACATGCAGGATCAGCTACAGACCTCCTGCCAGTTGTTCCTGACTCTACATCCCCAAAGCGCAGGCGGCTTCCAGCACCTTTCAGCTTTCGTTTGTTGAGCCCTACCCTGGCGGTAGGGAGACACAGTTGCTATTTTAATTCAAAATACAGCAGAAGTTGTAAATGTTTAGGAGGCATTTTTGCCCGTTCTAAAGTTCAATTTTTAAAGTATGAAATTTAAAATTACCACACTGATTGATCCTGGAGAAAACTGAAGTTTTACAGGCAGAACTTGATAGATAAAATGAAGTGACTACACAAATCCTACTTTAATTCATTGAACTTTCAGTTCATGACAAGAGAAACAATGGAAAGATTGTTAACCCTGAATCTTATACCATCACTCAACAGTAACCACAAGTTTCAGGCATCAGGTTAAGAATACAGATGATCTGAGACCTAGACCCTGCTATCACACAAGATGCTCAGCTACAGAGAAATGGAATCAAAGAGCAATAAATTTAATTTCAACAGAAAGATGTACAACAGCAGCTCCTTAGCTGTGGGAAAAATGTGGGGAAAAAGATAGATTCACTAAACAGGACATTGCGGACCTACAACAGCTGGATGGACCATGAGACAGGGACGGGGGGGGTGGGGGGGAGGCAGCAGGTGACGAAGTAATGAGATGGACAGAGACTCAACTTCGATGCACCAGGGCTTTCCCAAGACTTACTGAATACCAATCTCTAGGAGGGAACCAGAAATCTGCAACTACCCTCACACACTGATGATTTTGGTGCACGCAATAGTTACAGGGCCATTAGTGGCATTCCTGGGTGGTCCATGCTGGGTTTTCAGCAGCAGACAGACATGACCATAACTGGGTCTCAATAGTTCACATAGAGGGCTGTGTAAATGTAGTGTGCAGAATAAGAATGGGGATATCACAGATCTAAGTGGATCTAAGACTACTGCAGAAACCTAATAGGTGGCTACTTTGCTGACCAAAATGGGAAAAGGAAAGAGTAGAACTATTCAAGTTACAGAAAAGCTTAATTTTATGGATTTAAACAGGACAACCATATGTCTTGGTTTGCCTAAAATAGTCTTGGCTTACAACTGCTGTCTCAGTGTCCAATCTGGTTTTGTCTTTGTATTTTTCATTTTTAATTAAATATTATGATTCATTATTGCATTAAGCCAGTTTGAGTTTAATAACCTCTTTTTTGTATGTCTTGCTTCTGTCACCATCTCATCTAGCAGCATGCAAGACACATACACAGTGAATAGAATTCACACTTCAATGTGTTGTTAACTCTGAAAGTCAACCAGGAATAAACCACCTATTTTCTGGGCCCTTTCCACGTCCAAGGTAACTAATAGCTCCCTCTACAGCACACTGATGGAAGAAAGAATGCTGGCATCACATGGGAAGCAATCACATAGAATATTAGTCTGACAGCTCGTACTATAATGATTCTGTCATGTACAATGTAAATTCACAACTATTTTATTGTTTTGTTTGTATTCTACAAGCCATTCTAGGAGCAATGAACTAAAAAATAAAAATGCAGATTTAATAAGTACTACATTTCCGTTTCTCAAGAAAGTTAATAGTAAATAGTAATTTGCACATCTCTCCACATTTGCCATCCACCCTGGGGGTTGGGGTCCTATCAGTGGGTGCATGAAAACCAGAAGACATCTGAAAAAATATCCACATCCACCTTTTTTTTTTATTATTAAGAAGGCAGTACCCAAAGACAACTGATTCTTAGATGCAATCACAGAATTTGCATTTATAAAACTGTAGTATTCACATTTCTTTCTAAAGCATGACTTTTCATTTAGATCAAATGACTATTCTAAAATAATTATGCCAATTTTTCCCCTTAAAGTTCTCCTGAACATAAAAAAGACACATAACAGCAGTTAAATATTGGCTCTTTCAGCTTGCAAGAACTTTACAGGCAATTAGATCGTGCCAGCTTTCAAATAGGAGACCAGTTCCATTAGTAGTTCTATTTTTTACATCCAACTCGTGGAACAAGGGTCAACAAATTGGTCTGTGGGCAGAATCTGCTCTGTCACCTGTTTTGGCATGGCCTGCAAGGTAAGAATGGTTTTTACAGTTTTCAGTGGTTGGAAGAAGATCGAAAGTTGAATGCTTTGTGATACATGAAAAGTATATAAAATTCACAATTCAGTCTCCATAAATAAAGTTTTACTGGTATATAGCCACACTTATTTGTTTGCATACTGTCTATAGCTACTTTAAGGCTACCAAGGCAGACGTGAGTTGCAATAAATAGCTTTGGCCCAGAAAGCACAAAATATTTACTGTCTGACCCCTTACAGAAAAGGTTTGCTGAATCCTGCCTTAAAAGGTTAAACACTACGGTTAATAATACCGTAAAAGCTCAATGAGGAACATTATTTGTTACTGTGATGTTAGTACAAACACAGGTTTTCACATACACAATAACGAAGAACAAATTAAAGTTAAAAATACTTCGTCATGGCAGTATCCATTCTCTTTGGCACTCAACTTATTTAGTCTTCAAAAACTACTTTGAAAACCAATCCAGGCATCGCAAAATGACCTGGAACCCTTTTTTTTTGGGCGGGGGGGTGGTGGTGGTGGTGAGACCTCTAAGATTGGGTTACATTTTGTTCAAAATCAGCTGGAAATTTTGATCAAAACTTTCAACAAATAGAACTGTTTTTTGAAAAGTCAGCTTTTGAACCTCTTGGCAAACTGCAATTGTTGAAATCAAAGCTTGCAAGTAAGCATACAGTGAAATTAACCTCTAAAAAAATCAAGTGACAGACAAAAATGGAATATATAGAGCAATGTACAGTAATTTTGAAATTCAGTAAGTGCACTTTGGAATATCTCAAATGGTGGAAAGAATAATTTCATATCGCTTCTAATTTAATTGGATAAAGACAAAATGTTACAGCATCTAAATTTAGCAAAAGATTCAAAAGAATGAAAAAGGTAATTTATTTGACAACTTTTTTGTCTTGCAAAATTATTTGTTGAATATAGGTATTCTAAATACAGGTTTAGAAAGATAGTTCTTATGAAAATATTTGAGCTATAATACTTCATATCTCATTAAAAAAACAACAAAATATCCTCCCTTTAGCACTAGTTGCCCTGAACTCATAAGCTAGCTACCTTAGCACCAATAAACTTTTTCAACAATAAAATGATGGCTTACAGAAGAATAAAATCCATATGTCAATAATCTCAAATGTATTAACTGAAAATGCAACTTTTAAGAAGTGTGGACTTTCATGAGAAGCTCAGAAACAAACCCATGTTGGGGGAAAAACATTCTTGAGCGTCACAAGGAAAATGGCGGACAGGAAGACAGGACTAGCCTGCAGCTCCCGCTCACGGACAGAGCAGCGGGCGGAAACTCACCTCGTGAACTTTTGCTCCAAGAACTACTGCAGGAACATACCAGGAAAGCCAAGACAATCCACAGAGCCTTTGAAGGAAGCGGATTGCTGCTGCAGGCCCCAAGGGACAGCTGAAAAACTCCAAAGACAAAGCACATAATCTCTTGGGAGCTCTAGGGCCCCCGCACACCACCCAGTCCTCCCTATACCACCACAGCTGATGCTCTCTTGACAGCGCCACCTATTGGCTGGAGGCCAACCAACACAAAACTAGCACAATGAACAAAACCACAATTAAGCACCCTCACAGAGCCCATGTCACTCACCTCCCACCACGAGAGCAGGTGCTGGTATCTACAGCTAAGAGACCTGAAGATGGTTCACATCGCAGAACTCTGCAGACACTCCCCAGTACCAACCCAGAGCCCGGTATCTCTGCAGGGTGACTAGATCCGGAAGAGAAAAAACAATCACTGCAGTTTGGCTCTCAGAAAGCCACATCCCTAGGGGAAGGGAGAGAGTACCACATCAAGGGAGCACCTCATGGGACAAAAGAATATGAATAGCAGCCTTTGGGCCCCAGATCTTCCCTGGGACACAGTATACCCAAATGAGAAAGAACCAGAAAAACAATTCTGGGTCATAAGACAAAACAAGGTTCTTTAACGACCCCAAAAGATCACACTACCTCAACAGCAATGGATTCAAAACAAGAAGAAATCTCTGAATTGCCACAAAAAGAATTCAGAAGGTTGATTATTAAGCTAATCAAGGAGGCACCAGAGAATGGTAAAGTCCAATTTAATAAAATCATAAAAATGATACAAGATAGGAAGGACAAAATCTTCAGTGAAATAGCATAAATAAAAAATAATCACAACTTCTGAAAATGAAAAACACACTTAGAGAAATGCAAAATACACTCAAAAGTCTAAGCAATATAATCAAACAAGTAGAAGAAAGAACTTCAGAGCTCAAAGACAAGACTTTCAAATTAACCCAATCCAACAAAGACAAAAAAAGAATTAAAAACAAAAAGAAAAAGCCTCTGAGAAGTTTGGGATTATGTTAAATGGCCAATCCTACAAATAACTGGTGTTACTGAGGAAGAAGAGAAACCTGAAAGTTTGAAAAACATATTGAGGGAATAATTGAGGAAAACTTCCCTGGCCTTGCTAGAGATCTAGACATCCAAATATGAGAAGCTCAAAGAACACCTGGGAAATTTATTGCAAAAAGATCATCACTTAGGCACACAGTCATCACATTATCTAAAGACGAAGGAAAGAATCTTAAGAGCTGTGAGGCAAAAGTACCAGGTAACCTATCAAGAAAAACCTAACAGATTAACAGCAGATTTCTCAGCAGAAACACTACAAGCTAGAAGGGACTGGGGGGAGCCTCTCCTTAGCCTCCTTAAACAAAACGATTATCAGCCAAGAATTTTATATCCAGCAAAACTAAACTCCATAAATGAAGAAAATATACCATCTTTTTAAGACAAATAATGAGATAATTTGCCAATACCAAGCCAGCACTATAATAACTGCTAAAAGGAGATATAAATTTTGAAACAAATCCTCGAAATACACCAAAATATAACCTCCTTAAAGCAGTAACTATATAACAATAACATAATGAAAAAACCCACAAGGTTTTTCATATTAATTTTCATGTTGTGTATTCATAGCACAATGAATAGAATAGTACCTCACATCTCAACGCTAACTGAATGTAAATGGCTCCACTGGAAAGATAACTGAATGGCAGAATGGAAAAGAATTCACCAAGTATCTGCTGTCAAGAGGCTCACCTAACACATAAGGACTCACATAAACTTAAGGTAAAGGGGTGAAACAGATATTCCATGCAAGAGGACACAAAAAGCAAGCAGGAGTAGCTATTCTTTTATCAGAAAAAAAAAATGTTAAAGCAACAGTAGTTTAAAAAGACAAAGAGGGGCATTATATAATGATAAAAGGACTAGTCCAACAGAAAAATATCACAATCCTAAATATATATGCACCTAACACCAGAGCTCCTAAACATATAAAACACTAGACCTAAGAAATGAGATAGACAGTGACACAATAATAGTGGGGGACTTTAATAGTCCACTGACAGCACTAGACAGGTCATCAAGACAGAAAGTCAACAAAGAAACAATGGACTTAAACTATAACTTAAAACAAAAGGACTTAACAGATATTTATAGAACATTTTATCCAGCAACTGCAGAATATGCATTCTATTCATCAGCACATGTAACATTCTCCAAGATAGGCCACATGATAGGCCACAAAACAAGTTTCAGTAAATTTAAGAAAATCAAAACTATGTCAGGTACTCTTTCAGACCACAGTGGAATAAAATTGGAAATCAACTCCAAAAAGTAACCCTCAAAACCATGCAAAAACATAAAAATTAAATAACCTGCTCCTGCATGATCACTCGGTCAACAATGAAATCAAGATGGAAATTTTAAAATTCTTTGAATTGAACGACAATAGTGACACAACCTAGCAAAACTTCTGGGATACAACCAAAGGCAGTGCTAAGGGGTAAGTTCAAATGCTTAAATGCCTACATTGAAAAGTCTTAAAGAGAACAAATACACAATCTAAGGTCACATCTCAAGGAACTGTAAAAATAAGAACAAACCAAACCCAGACCCAGCAGAAGAAATAACAAAGATCAAAGCAGAACTAAATGAAACTCAAACAAAAAATAAATACAAAAGATAAATGAAACAAAAAGCTGGTTCTTTAAAAAGATAAATACAATTAGTGAGATTAACCAAGACAAGGAGAAGATCCAATAAGCTCAGTCAGAACTGACACAAGAGATACCCCAACTGATACCACAGAAATACAAAAGATTATTCAAGTCAACTGTGAACACCTTTATACACATAAACTAGAAAACCTAGAGGAGATGGATACATTCCTGAAAATATAAAACCCAGCTAGATTAAACCAGGAAGAAACAGAAACTCTGAACAGACGAGTAACAAACAGTGACACTGAAATGGTAATTTAAAAATTGGCAACAAAAAAAAGTCCAGGACCAGGTGGATTCACAGTTAATTTTATCAGACATTCAAGGAAAAATTGGTACCAATCCTATTGACACTATTCCGCAAGATAGAGAAAGAGGGAATCCTTCCTAAATCATTCTAAGAAGCTAGTATCACTCTAATGCCAAAACCAGGAAAAGACATAACAACAACAACAACAAAGAACCAACAAAAAACATAACAAAACAAAAAAATCCCTGATTAATATAAATGCAAAAATCCTTAACAAAATACTAGCAAACTGAATCCAACAACACATCAAAAAGATAACCCACCATGATCAACTGGGTTTCATACCAGGATGCAGGGATAGTTTAAAATACCCAAGTCAATGTTAAGTCACCATATAAACACAATTAAAAATTTAAAAATCACATGATCATCTCAATAGATGCAGAAAAAACATTTGACAAAATCCAGCATCCCTTTACAATTAAAACCCTCAGCAAAATCAGTATAGAAGGGACATAACTTAATGTAATAAAAGGCATCTATGACATACCCAAAGCCAACATAATTCTGAATGGGGAAAAGTTGAAAGCATTCCCCTGAGAACTGGAACAAGACAAGGATGCCCACTCTCATCATTTCTATTCAACATATTGGAAGTCATAGCCGAAGCAATCAAACAAGAGAAAGAAATAAAGGCCATCCAAATCAGTAGACAGGAAGTCAAACTGTCACCGTTTGCTGATGACATGATCATATACCAAGAAACCCCTAAAGATTCTTCCAAAAAGCTCCTAGAACTGATAAATTCAGCAAAGTTTCAGGATACAAAATTAATGTACACAAATCAGTAGCTCTGCTATACACCAAAACAACCAAGCTGAGAATCAAATCAAGAACTCAACCCCTTTACAAATAGTTGCAAAAAAAAAAAAAAAAATGCTTAGGAATGTACCTAAGGAGGTGAGAGACCTCTACAAGAAAAACTACAAAACACTGCTGAGAGAAATCACAGATGACACAATCAAATGGAAACACATCCCATGCTCATGGATAGGTAGAATCAATATTTTGAAAATTACCATACTGTCAAAAACAATGTACAAATTCAATGCAATTCCCATCAAAACACCACCATCATTCTTCAAAGAACTAGAAAAAAATATCCCAAAATTCATATGGAACCAAAAAAGAGCCCACATAGCCAAAGCAAGACTAAGCAAAAAGAACAAATCTGGAGGCATCACATTACCCAACTTCAAACTATACTATAAGGCCATAGTCACCAAAACAGCATGGTACTGGTATAAAAATAGGCACATAGACCAATGGAACAGAATAAAGAACCCAGAAATAAAGTCAAATACTTACAGCCAACTGATCTTCAACAAAGCAAACAAAAACAAAGTGGGGAAAGGACACCTTATTTAACAAATGGTGCTGGGCTAATTGGCAAGCCACGTGCAGGAGAATGAAACTGGATCAACTCAAGATGGACCAAACACTTAATTAAATCTAAGACCGAAACCATAAAAATTCTAGAAGATAACATCAGAAAAACCCTTTGAGACACTGGCTTAGGCAAAGACTTCATGACCAAGAACCAAAAAGCATATGCAACAAAAACAAAGAAAAATAGATGGGACTTAATTCAACTAAAAAGCTTCTGCACAGCAAAATAAACAATCAGCAGAGTAAACAGACAACCCACAGAGAGGGAGAAAATCTTCACAATCTATACATCTCACAAAGAACTAACATCCAGAATCTACAAAGAACTCAGACAAATCAGCAAGAAAAAAACAATCACATCAGAAAGTGGACCTAAGGACATGAACAGACAATTCTCAAAAGAAGATACACAAATGGACAACAAACAGATGAAAAAATGCTCAACATCACTAATGATCAGGGAAATACAAATCAAAACCACAATACGGTACCACCTCACTCCTGCAAGATGGTCATAATCAAAAAATCAAAAAAAAATAGATGTTGGTGTGGATGTGGTAAAAAGGAAACACACTGCTGGCAGGAAAGTAAACTAATACAGCTGCTATGGAAAACAGTGTGAATGTTCCTTAAAGAACTAAAAGTGGCTCACGCCTGTAATCCCAACACTTTGGGAGGCCGAGGCAGGTGGATCAGGAGGCCAGGAGTTCAAGACCAGCCTGGCCAACATGGCGAAACCCCGTCTCTACCAAAAATACAAAAATTAGCAGGGTATGGTGGCGGGCACCTGTAATCCCAGCTACTCGGGAGGCTGAAGCAAAAAATTGCTTGAACCTGGGAGGCAGAAGTTGCAGTGAGCCGAGATCGCACCACTGCACCCCAGCCTGGGCGACAGAGGGAGACTCTGTCTCAAAAAAAAAGAACTAAAACTACCATTTGATCCAGCAATCCCACTACTGGGTATCTTCCCAGAGGAAAAGAAGTCATTATATGAAAAAGACAGTAGCACACACGTTTATATTTGCAATTGCAAAAACATGGAGCCAGCCAAGTACCTACCAGTCAACAAATGATTGAAGAAACTGTGGTGTATATATACCATGGAATACTCTCAGCCATAAAAAGAAATGAAATAATGGCATTTGCAGCAACCTGGATGGAACGGGAGATCATTACTCTAAGTGAAGCAACTCAGGAGTAGAAAACCAAACACCGTAAGTTCTCACTCATAAGTGGCAGCTAAGCTATGAAGATGCAAAGGCCTAAAAATAATACAATGGACTTTGAGGCTTGGGAGAAAGGGTGGGAGGGGGGTGAGGGATAAAAGACTACACATTGGGTACAGTGTACACTGCTCGGGTGATGGGTGCACTAAAATCTCAGAAATCACCACTAAGGAACTTATTCATATAACCAAACACCACCTGTTCCCCAAAAATCTATTAAAATAAAAAAATAAATAAAAAGACATAGCAAAAAAAGTTTAAAGAGTCACAAGGCATCACAATAGACACATGATAAAAATGTATCAAGGATATTTACAGCCTGGTGTGATAGCTCACAAGTGTAATCTCAGCACTTCTGAAGGAGGAGGAAAGCAGATCGCTTGAGCCCAGGAGTTCCAGACAAGCCTGGGCAACATGGCAAAACCCCATCTCTATTAAAAAACAAAACAAAACAAAAAAAATTAGCCGGGTTTGTTGGTGCACGCCTGTAGTCCTAGATACTGGAGAGGCTGAGGTATTGGGATCACCTGAGCTTGGGAGGTGGCGGCTGCAGTGAGCCATGTGCAGGCCATTGCACTCCAGGTTGGACGACAGACAGAGCAAGACTCTGTCTTAAACCAAGGGAAAAAAAAAGAGGCCAGGCACGGTGGCTCACGCACCTGTAAGCCCAGCACTTTGGGAGGCCGAGGTGGGCGGATCACGAGGTCAGGAGTTCTAGAGCAGCCTGACCAACATGGTGAAACCTCGTCTCCACTAAAAATACAAAAATTAGCCAGGCGTGGTAACACTCGCCTGTAATCCTAGCAACTCAGGAGGCTGAGGCAGGAGAATCACTTGAACCCAGGAGGTAGAGGTTGCAGTGAGCCAAGATCGTGCCACTGCACTCCAGCCTGGGTGACAGAGCAAGACTCTGTCTCCACAAACAACAACAACAACAACAACAACAACAACAGAGTATTTACTAATTTTTGTAATGTACAGGTGATCCATTTATTTTAATCCACTGACGTTTACTTCAGAATCTTTTGAAAAATTTTTTGAATAAAACTATTTTATGTCTATAAATACAACACATGATAAATTATATTGTCACTCAAGTTATAACACTGTGAGGAATATACACAGAGGCAAATTAGTAAAATAAAACAAATTGCCAATTCATATCCCTGAACATGTAACACCCACTGACTCAGGTCTGTGCCTCTAACAATGATTGGCCTATCTTATCTGGATTCTCATTCATTCAGCAAGAGAGTGTCTGCTATGTACAAGGCACTGTACAAGATACTGGGGATATACAGGTGAACAAGGTGAACACCACTGCTGCCCTCATTCTCATGAGAGAGACTTCCACCCAGCAGAGGTGGGAGCAGACACACATACCCACCCCCACACCCATCACTCCATTCCAGGGCGCTCACATAGGTCAAATTCTATTTTGTTCCATCAAAGTTCTGTATCCCCAATTGTCTACCTTGTCTACCCCCAATTGTAGACCTTGTCTACAAGTGACAGGACCATCTCTATCAAGGTGCCAGAATCAGAAATGTACTCACTCCCCTTCCTTGCATTCAGTCTCAGCATTTTCTTTCAGCCACATTAGAGACCAGCACACCAAGGCCTGAAACAGCCCCCAAATTCAATACAAACAGTTCTTTTCTGCCTCCTTTCCTTTGCATTTTTCCTTGTTGCATGGTGGTGAGCATAGAAATTAGGCTGTAATTATTTTCTCCATTGCTAACAGATTTTAAAAATATTTTAATGAGCCATCTTTTACAGGACTTTAGAAGGACAAAGTACTTACTGCAAAAACAGGAGAGGGGAGAGGCTGGTGAGAGCCATGCTCCCAAATGGACGCACAATGGCAAGTGGTATCACTGGAAGGAAAGTCGAAGTCTCAATTCCCAGAACTCATAAGGGAAAGGTAAAAAATGAAAAGTAAACTGAAGCAAACAGAAAACGTATCACACTGGTTTAAAACCCCAACTCCTCTAGGGGCTGGAATTCTGAAAGCACATGTATAAAATAAATAATTAAAACTCACTTTTTGGTTCTATGCAACTTTTTTCTACTTTATGTAGTTTTGGGTAGCATTTGTGGCTGACTTAGAAACCTAAGCCTTATGAATAACACTAATTTCAAAGTTTCCAGATCAAGCACCAATTTAAAAATAACAAAAAGCTTCAGAACACAAACTATTCCTGAGTTGTGGAGTGCCTGCCAATAAATGTGGCTGTGACCATATTACACAATGGGGTAGACTGATCTAGAATATAGCAGGGGGCTGGGCAAGGAAAACTATCAATTCCAGCCAAGATCTGTACTTATGGCAGAAGATAGTTTCCCAAAGCATGATGTACAACCTCCTAGTGGTCCACAAGATGACTTCTAGATGGCATAAGAATGAATATTTAGATGTATTAACACTGTTTATTATATAATTAGAAGAACCATAAGCCAGCGCCAATTGTTTAATCGGGTAGTGCGGTGATAAGCCCTGTGACACAGACTCACAGTTATGTAGGGATGGTGCTTACGCACACCTTCAACACTGAAAATTGTCAGTGACTTTCCACCACAACCATTCAGATGTACAGACAGGGGCAGACTTGGTAGAGTAGGAAGTTCTGACTTCTCATACGGAAACGTTTCCAAAAAACAGCAATTATTGTTACAACCAACATTATCAGGACTCTGGAAATAAGTCAAAGATTGGCAGCAGACAAGTGAACACTGAATCAAGAAGCTACCAACTTCAAAATTACAGGTTTGCATTCCCAGTGGGAAAGTCCCTGGTTCCTGGTTTTAGAGGGAGCACAGCCAAACTTATTCACAAATTATTGTGTAGGGATATTCTAACCTGACGGAAGGCTATCTAGAAGACCATGGCATGACACCTGAACTTGGGTCCTTAAGCCAGAAAAGTGGGGAAATGGTTCATAAACTAACACCCACAAACACCTGGGCTAAATGATCAAGTTGAGATATACAAACAAGTCCACAGGCCCCCAAAAAAAGCTGCAGGAGAGTTTCTTTGGAAGATCAGGACATTCTAAAGCATGTGGGTGTAAGGGGAAAGACAGAAACCATGCACATGCCCACGGCAAGATACACGCTCAGATAGCAAGATACACAGCAAGATACACAAACCATGCCCACGGCAAGATACACGCTCAGAAAGACCTGAGAAGTTTCTCGGCTTTCACCTCAGGCTGATCACCTGGCTCACTGCAAACCTGGAGTCACAAAGTTAAATGCAAAAACTCGGAGAAGTGCTCTGTTTTGTTTTGTTTGCTTAACTCCAAGGCTTCCAAAGAAATCTCTGCCAAAACACAGTGGGACACAATCTGAGGAACAAAGGCTTCAGTGACCACAAACAATAAGGAATACAGTCTCTACAGAAATAGTGTGGAAATGTCACTAAACAGACAACTCTAGCCTTCAACAACAACAACAAAATCCCAGCAACACAAGGAAGAAAATCTGATTTCCAGAATTACACAATATCAAATGTGCAGTTTTCAACAATAACAACAAAAACCCCACAAAGCATATAAAGAAACAGGGAAGTACAATTCATTCAAAAGAATAAAATAATTGACAGAAATCAGCCAGAAGGAAACCCAGGCAGACTGTCTTAAATAAGCTCAAAAAGCTAAAGAAAGATATGAAGAACTGAAGGAAATCAGAAGAACAATTTATAAACAAAATAAAGAAACAAATTTTATAAAGGAACCAAGCAAACATTCTGGAGCTGAAACATACATAATTGAAATAAAAAAAATTCACTAGAGCGGTTCAAAAACAGTTTTTAATAAACAGAAAAAAATGAATCAATGAACTTGAAGATAGCACAATTAAGATTATTGAATCTGAAAAGCAGAAAGTAAAGAAAATAAAGAAAAATGAATAGAGCCTAGGAGGCTAGTAGGACACCATCATGCATACCAACAAATAAATTATGGAAGACTTGGTAGAAAAGAAAGGGACAAAGCGATTATCTAAATAAATAATGGACAAAGCTTCCTAAATCTGAAGACAGACATGATTTACTTATCCAAAAGTCAATGAATTCCAAACAGCATAAACTCAAAAAGATCCACACTGAGACACATCATAATCAAACTATTGGAAGTAAAAGACAAAAAGAAAATCCTAAAAGCAGCAGGAGGTGACTTGACAAGTACAAGGTATCCTCAATAAGATTAACAGCTGACTTCTCAACAGCAACCATGGAAGGCAGAAGACATAGTTAAAATGCTGAAGCCAGGCATGGTGGTGTGCACCTGGAGTCCCAGCTACTTCGGAGGCTGAAGCAGGAGATCACTTGAGCCTACGAATTTGAGGCTTACAGTGAGCTATATCATGGCACTGCACTCCAGCCTGGGCAACAAAGCAAGACTCAATCTCTTAAAAAAAAAAAAAAAAAAAAAAAGGCTGAAAGGAAAAAAAAAACCCTGTTAAACAAAAGTCCTATATCCAGCAAACTAACTGTCAAAATTGAGGGAGAAAGTAAGACATTCTCAGATAAATAAAAGCTGAGGAAGTTCATTACCACTAGACTTGCCCTGAAAGAAATGCTTCAAGTGAAAGCATGCTAAACAGTAACTCAAAGTTGAAAAAGAAAGAAATCTCTCAGGTAATGGTAAATGCATGAGCAAATATAAAAGCTAGTAGTACTGTATTTAGGGATTGTGAATGTACTTTTTCTTTCACACATGACTTAAGAGAAATACACAGGCTGGGTGTGATGGCTCATGCCTGTAGTTCCCACACTTTGGGAGGCCGAGGTGGGTGGATCACTTGACTCGCTGGTCAGGAGTTTGAGATCAGCCTAGTTAACATGGTGAAACCCCGTCTCTACTAAAAATACAAAAATTAGGTAGGTGTGGTGGCACATGCCTGTAATCCTAGCTACTCAGAAGGCTGAGGCAGGAGATCACTTGAGCCTGGGAAGCAGAGGTTTCAGTGAGCCGAGATCACGCCACTGCACTCCAGCCTGGGTGACAGAGTGAGACTCTGTCTCAAAGAAGAAAAAAAAGGACAAATGCATGAAAAATAATTATCAATCCACGTTACTGGGCACACAATGCATAAAATATGTACTTTGTAAGAACATAAAGGGAGCAGATGGAGCTGTATAGACAGACATTTGTATGCTATGGAAGCTGATATTGATTTAAACAACATTATTATCAATAATGGATGTTACATATAATTCCCATGATAACCGCAAAGAAAATATCAAAAAGCTATATATTCAAAAGGAAATGAGAAGGGAATCCAAACAATCCATTATTAAAAAGAAAAAAGATCAAGTAATCACATAAGGTGGTAATCAAGGCAATGAGGAACAAAAGTATAAGGCAGAAAACAAACAACAACATGGAAGAAGTGCTTGTCAGTAGTAACTTTAAATGTAAATTAAACTTTTCTGGCAGAAGGCAGAGATTGGCAGAATGGATATAAAAACATTATATAACTATATGTTCTCTACTAGAAACTCAAGATTCAAAAACAAAAAGATTGAAAGGGAAATGATTAAAAAATATATTAAATGTAAATAGTAAGCAAGAGAGAGCTGGAGGTGGCTACACTAATATCAGAGAAAATGGATTTTAAGTCAAAAACTGTAACAAGACACAAAGGATGGCAATATAAAAGCCAGTTCAACAAGAAAATATAACAATTATAAACATATAAGCACCAAACAACAGGGCTCCAAAATACATGAAGCAAATATTGACAAAGCTGAAGGGGAAAAGATAGCTTTACAATAATAGTTGGAGAATTCAATACACTGCACTTTCAGTATAGGACAGTATATCTGGAAGATCAATCAGGAAACAGAGGACTTACACAACACTATAAACCAACTAGACCTAACACTTCACCAGACAGCAGAATATACCTTCTTAAGTGCACAGGAATCATTTTCCAGAACAGACCACATGTCAGACCTCATAACAAGTCTCACATTCTAAGAAATTGAAATCTTACAAAGTTATCTTGTGGAATGAAGCTAGAAATTAACACCAAAAGAAAAATGGGAAAATTCACAAATATGTGGAAATTAAAACAACACCCTCCTTCAGCAACCAGGGGTCAAAAAAGAAATCACAAGGGAAAGTAGAAGACACTTAGGGACACATGAAAAGAAAATCACAACACAGAAAAAGTATGCAATGCAGTGAAGGCAGTGCTCAGAGGAAAGCTTACAGATGTAAAGGTTACATTAAAAAAGAAAAAAAGATCTCATATCAGCAGCCTGACTTTACACCTTAAGAAGCTAGAAAAAGAAGAACAAAGTAAACCCAAAGGTACTAGAAGGATGAAAATAATGAAGATTACAGTGAAGATAAATAGAGAATAGAAGAAAAGAAAAATCAATGAAATTAAGAGTTGGTTATTTGAAAAACTCAATAAAAATTGAGAAACCATGAGCTGAACTGACAGAGGGGGGAAAAAAAGAAAAGACACAAATAACTAAAATTAGAAATAAAGGTGAGGGCCACTGAGTTAGTGGATACTAAACCACCTGCTCATAAGGTAAATATACACACACATATCTCACATACATTATAATCCTACAAATAACTGATCCTAGCCGATTCTATTTTACAGAATGGAGAAATGAAACTCAAAAATGTTAAGTGACTTGCCTGAGACCATCTCACTAACAGGTGCCAGAGTTGAGATTTAAACCACTTCAAGTGGCTCTGAGGCCACAGATTTTGGTACTACACTGCACTACCCACTATCACTTACACCCTATGGTGGTCTCACAGCTCAAACAAGGCAGTGTGTTGTTACGGGCAATCTCAGCTAAGAAGGTGTGTGTCAGGTGACTCTCACTTTTTTTTTTTTTTTTTTTTTTTTTGCCATTCTAAGTGTATGTACAAATGACCATGAAACCATTGCATTATTAATTCTCAGGTTACAAATAAATTTTACAAATAGGCAAATATGAAATCCATGAATAATGAGGATTGCCTGTTAGAGCAAACCAAATCTAACAGAATTCTAAAAGGATTATAACCAAAAGGGATTTATCCCAGGAATGCAAGGGTGGTTTAATATGAGAAAATTAATCAATATATTGCATTAGAAAAATCAAAGAAAGGAAAACCACAGGATCATCTCAATCAATGCAGAAAAGGCACTGATAAAATCTAACTCATGATTAAAACATTCAACACACTGGGAATAGAAGAGAACTTCCTCAACATGATAAGGACATTTACGAAAAACTCACAGCTAATACACTCAAGTGTGATAGACTGAAGCTTTCAGCAACAAGATAAGGACGACTGCTTTCACCACTGCTGTTCAACATGGTACTGGAAGTTATAGTCTGAGTAATTAGACAAAAAACAAAAGGCATCCAAATCGGAAAGAAGTAAAACTATCACTATTCATTCACACTTCTATATATAGGACATAATCCTATATATAGAAAATCCCAAAGAATCCACAGGAATGTTACTAGAGCTAATAAATTCAGCAAAGTTGCAGGATAACACATAAAAATCAGAGTGTTTCTACATACTAGCAATGTATACTAACCAAAAGTGATCTACAGGTTCATGCAATCCCTATCAAAATTCCAACAGCTGGCCGAGCATGGTGGCTCACGCCTGAAATCCCAGCACTTTGGGAGACCGAGGCTGGTGGATCACCTGAGGTCAGGAGTTCGAGAACAGCCTGACCAACATGGTGAAACCCTGTCTCTAATAAAAATGCAAAAATTAGCTGGGTGTGGTGGCAGGCGCCTGTAATCCCAGCTACTCAGGAAGCTGAAGCACAAAAATCACTTGAACCCAGGAGGCGGAGGTTGCACTGAGCCGAGGTCATGCCACTGCACTCCAGCCTGGGCAACAGAGTGAGACTTTGTTTAAAAAAAAAAAAAAAAAAAATTCCAACAGTCTTTTTTGCAGAACCAGAAAGGCTTGTAGTCAAATTCATATGGATTTGCAAAAGGTCCCAGAAAGTCAAAACAATCTTGAAAATGAAAAAGTTGGATATGTCACCCAAAAGATGAACAGAAAAAAGAAAAAAAAAAAAATAGGTAAACTGAACTTTAACCAATTAAAAACTTGTGTGTTTCAAAGGACATTATCAAGCAAGTGAAAAGACAACATAAAAATATTTGCAAATCATATCTGCTAAGGGCTTAATAACCAGAATATACAAAGAACTCAACAAAACTCAACAACGACAACCCAATGAAAAATGGGCAAAGGACTAGACATTTCTCCAAAGAAGATATACAAATAGCTAATAAGCACATCAAGTGATGCTCATGGTACTCATTAGGAAAACACAAATGAAAATCACAATGAAATACTACTTTAAATCTATGAGGACGACTGTTCTTTTAAAAATGGAAAATAAGTGCTGACGAGTGCTGCTGGTGGAAATGTAAAATGGTGTGGCCACTGTGTAAAATAGTTTGGCAGCTCCTCAAAAAGTTAAACATCAAATTACCATATGACCCAACAATGATCCACCATGTGACCCACAGGACCCACTCCTAGACATATATACCAAATACCTGAAAACAGGGACTCAATTATATACTTGAGTATCAAGGTACATTGCAGCATTATTCACAGTAGTCAAAATACGGAAACAACCCATGTGTCCACTAAGATGAATGGATACATAAAATGTGGTGTGTCTATGTAAGAGAATTATTCAGTCATAAACAGGAATAAAGTTCTGACACATGCTGAAATACGGATGAACCTTGAAAAACTATGCTAAGTGAAGGAAGCCAGACGCAAAAAGGACACATACTGTAAGATCTCCCGTATATCAAACATCTAGAATAGGCAAATTCATTGAGGCAGAAAGTAGAATAGAGATGTCCAGGGACTGGGGGAAGAGAATGGGGAGTTTTTACATAATAGTTACAGAGCTTCTGTTTGAGGGAATTAAAAAGTTTCGGAGAGACAAAATACAAATACAAATATAACATTGTGATTAATGTCATGGAATTGTACACTTAAAATTGTTATAATGGCAAATGTTATGTTACATATATTTTTACCAGTTACAAAGTTTCTGTTTGGGGGAATTTAAAAGTTTTGGAGATACAAATACAGCATTGTGATTAACGTCAGGAAATTGTACACTTAAAATGGTTATAATGGCAAATGTTAGGTTACATATATATTTTATCACAAGAGAAAAGGACTGCAGATAGTATGGAAAGCATGCATGAATGCCAATCCAGATTTCTGAACAATGACTTTCCAGGTGTATCTATGCACTCTTACCAGTGACAGACCAAAAGTCACCCCAGAAGCCAGCAATATTTTAGTAAGTATGTTATGTATAAGCACACATAATTCGGAAAAGGAATTGGGACCCTTCTCTGAATATTTGTTCTTTGTGTTGAACCCATCATGGATGAGATCAATTAGGTAATTAAAAAGAGTCTTAAAGGTAAATGTCGTCACGGAAATATACTAAATTACCACAATGTTTTTGCTAAAATGCTAAAATAAGCTTATCTACTCCTTGTTTATACATGGAAGCAAACTCAAAATGTTAAAATTTGTTAAGAAAAGCTGCTGAATCCTGCACTTTTCCCCTCTGCTTTCTTTAGAGATAGATGGTGTCGACTTCTTACTACAATGCACAGCCATGTCCACGTCAGAGCATAGAAGGAATTGGGCAGGCTTCAGGAATCAGTGTATTCTGCTAAGGTATTTGTTCATTTAAAGCACCTGAATTTATCCTTACAAGGTGGTCCTGGGCATGCAAGAAGAGAGAAACTCCCTTGTGAGCACAGAAGCGGAGCTGTGGGGTCACATTTGAATAACAAAATTCAGGACGTTTTTGTTGTTGTCTACATAACTGAGACAAATATTAATCTGAAAACTCACTGAAAATATTTTGCACATTATGAAGAGAGCCAAAAACACATGAAATAGGGTTTCATTTTCCATACTAGATGGCAGCAATGAGTGGCAAAGGGCCCTCTTATCTCACTGTCTGGATTCTACCCACACACTATGACACATTCAGATAGATTCCAGAGAATGGCTTCTGGTGGCTCCTGGAGACCCAAGTCGCTTTCATTGCCGGTATTAGAAACTCTTGGTATTCAACCAAAATAAAGAAAATGGTAAAACAGCTTTTGTACTTTACAACTGTACACAAGTGAATTAGCTCTCAGGCTGGTTATTCCAAAACTATTGACAGATGAATGATAGCATTGATTATCCCCCCAGATTAACTCTGTAGCTTCGTTAATGCTTTTTATATCTCTATTTAAGCTGAATGATATTCCATTTATGGCGATAATAATATTTACTTTTAAAAGAAAAGGTTGTTAAGAAGCTGATTTGGCCAGGCACAGTGGCTCACATCTATAATCCCAACACTTTGGGAGGCTGAGGTGGGTGAATCACCTGAGCCCAGGAGTTCAAGACCACCCTGGGTGACATAGTGAGATGCCCCCCGCCAACCCTATCTCTACAGAAGAAAAAAAGAAAGAAAAAAATGAGCCAGCCATTGTGGTGTGCAGCTGTAGTCCTAGCTACTCAGCTACCCAGGAAGCTGAGCTGGGAGGATCGTTTGAGCCTGGGAGGTCAAGGTTGTAGTGAGCCATTTACATCACTGCACTCCAGCCTGGGTGACAGAGCAAGACCCTCTCTCGAAAAAATAGATAAATAAAAAGCTGATTTATTTAAAGACAAAAAGTAACCATGTGGCTGGTACATACGTTATTGCAACAACCACCAAGAACAACTAAAATCTGGAAAATTATTATATGGCTACAATTACCTCAAACAATGTAGGTGCGTATTTTAATCTATGTACTCTGAAAGGAGCATGCTTTAAATTTGGTAAGCCACAAATATTAGGAACACATGGAAACTCAAGGATTGCTCCCCCTCCCCCGCGACACAGAGTCTTGCTCTATAGCTTGGGCTGGAGTACAGTGGTGTGATCTCAGTACACTGCAACCTCCGCCTCCCGGGTTGTTCAAGTGATTCTCATGCCTCAGCCCCTTGAATAGCTGGGATTACAGGTGCATGCCACCATGCCCAACTAATTTTTGTATTATTAGTAGAGATGGGGTTTCACCATGTTGACCAGGATGATCTCAAACTCCTGACCTCGTGATCTGCCAGCCTCGGCCTCCCAAAGTGCTGGGATTACAGGTGTAAGCCACTACACTGGGCCACAAGGAATGCTTTTATATAAAGAATTCCCATATGACCCACTGGGCGTGGGGTGGCTGAGGCAGGAGAATCACTTGAACCCAGGAGGTAGAGGTTGCAGTAAGCCGAGATCATACCACTGCACTCCAGCCTGGGAGACAGAGTGAGACTCCAACTCAAAAAATACGTAAATACATATATCCCACATGACCATGATAATCACCTCTCCTCTGATGTACATTTTGTTTTGCTTTTTTCTTGACAGAGCTGTTGTCTTAAGATTTACATTTTGTATACCTCAACTTGCACTTGGACCATAAAGGCACTAGAACCACAAAGATGAAAAGGCAAGAAAGAAATGAATAATGATAAAGGTAAAATGAGATTCTACATGACATCATTAATAAGATGAATACAATCAAAAGCCAGGTTAGAAAAGTTAAAGATGGCTCCCACTGCTATTAATACTGAAACCTATTCTGGGCCAAGAACTGAGTAAGATGTAAGACAGTTCTGGCGGGCCAGGAGCGGTGGCTCAAGCCTGTAATCCCAGCACTTTGGGAGGCTGAGACGGGCGGATCACGAGGTCAGGAGATCGAGACCATCCTAACATGGGCTAACACGCTGAAACCCCGTCTGCACTAAAAAATACAAAAAGCTAGCCGGGCGAGGTGGCGGGCGCCTGTAGTCCCAGCTATTCGGGAGGCTGAGGCTGAAGAATGGCATAAACCCGGGAGGCGGAGCTTGCAGTGAGCCACTGCACTCCAGCCTGGGCGACAGAGCGAGACTCCGTCTCCAAAAAAAAAAAAAAAAAAAGATGTAAGACAGTTCTGGTTGTGGATGTCACATTCCGGATGTGAGGCGAGGCCTGTGGATGTTTTACAGATTTCAAGATGTCTCATGATTCCCGTGTTTCCGCACACTGCAGGCTGCCGCTCTGCCTTACTGTCCACTATATTTCCATTTTCACAGGCGTTTTGCAGGACTGTTTCCATACCTGCAATTAAGTTATCTCAGTCATCTTGTGGGCATCACTTCCAATCACTTCCCAGCACACTCACAAGGGAACTGGTTTAATTTGGTCCTATTTTTCTTCATATAGCTCCTCAAAGTTTTCCTGTCTATGTAGCCTCTTCTTAAATACAATCTGGTGGGGGAGAACATAACATCCACTAGTGAGAGGGCTGTGGTGAAGATCAAAGTCCCTCGATTCCCTCACTGGGATGCCTCCTGAAGGTCCAAGAGCCAAACCTCAGGACCCCAAAAGGCCTGATGCTGCCAGAGAGCGAGAGAGGAAAACAGCAGAATCCAACCCTCAGAGGAACCCATCTCTTTACCATGGTACAGGCTGGGTTCAGAATGTTGAACCTGATATGTAAAACTTGCTGTGAGGAGGGAGAAAAGCCCAGCTTTACAGCCAGACACCAGGGAAACTGTCTTTAACATCTTTTGTCTCACCACAGGGTAAATCGGGTACTTTTCACAGTCACTTTCAAGTCACAGAGGTGTGTTCAGAGCCCTGAAATAACCGGGAAATGCTACAACTGCTGAAAAACCACACTTCAAAATCGACCTGTTGGGTGCATTTATGCACTTTTAGAGAAAATCTAGATCTCTGTGCTGGCATGTGTGGCTCTAAGAGCTCTCTGTGCATCTGTGTGGCCACAGGATGAATCACCAGAGGGCACACAGAGGGAGATGGATTAGGAATCAGCCTGCATTCCCCACCACTGGCCTAGGACGGCCCCTCTCCTCGTTTCCCTGCCTACTCAGCCTTCCGTAATGACTCCTGTCCTGCTGAAGTCATGACCAGACCTTCCGCTCCACCACCACCATCTGGTCCATTCCCATAATACAGGGTTTCTCCACATCAGCACTGCTGGCATTTGGGGCCAGATAACTCTTGGTTGTGGAGTCATCCCTACGCACGGCAGGATGTTCAGCAGAATCCCTGGCCTCTACCCACAAGATGCCAGGAGCACAGCCCCTCACCCGACCTGGCCACGACCATCACAAAATGTCTCCAGACATTGCCAAATGTCCCTTGGGGCAGAATCTGATCTACCTCCCCCTCTGAAAACCACTGTCATAAACACCTGATATCAGATTATGAGATCAGAGGAGAAATAAGCAGAGATCAAGGAAGAAGGCATCACGAGTAACCTCTCTGACCTGAAGTTCTTAACTACAAAACTGCAGATACCTGAGCCTCAAGATGTTGTCATGATGAGACCTGTAAAACAATGAGCTGGACCCCAAACACTGCAAGTTCCCAACACGTGAAGGTTGACAACAGACCGGAAAGAAAAAGGGCAGAAGTCACCACTATCTGGTAGACATGTCAAATTTTTAAGTCTGGGCAAACCCCTTAGCCACCTGTCCAATGAGGGACTGGGAACATCTTAACAAAGGAAGCTTGAGAACCAATGACTGACACGCATAAGTAGTAATTCCTTACTTCTACGAATTCAGTACAAATAAAGTATCCCCAAGTCTCAACATACAAGTGAGATTTTAATGATTTATAATAAAAGCATTAAATCCAATGCACATAAGTAACATCCCTATTCACAAAAAATGAAAAACTGTTGAAGAGCTACACAGAGAGAGAGAGAGAGAGAACCTAAAAAGAAAAAGAGCCAGGTAGCGTTTCCATTATCAAGGTATAAAAACAGTTGGATTTATGGACAATACTCAGACTCGCAGTGCTCCTCTCTGTGGGGTACAGGGAAGCACTCTCAATTCACAAGGACCTACAGAGAGGAGAGCAGGGACACCGCACCTGCATTAACTTTCACAACAGACCTGTGGTCTTAAAGGCTGGAGGGGATCGATCCCTGGAAAAAGAAAAAGTAACTGAAAAATTAAGCCCTTGTGCCTCTGTCTTCAGTCACCTGGTAATACAGTTACACTCAAGTTAACATGATTTTTATATCCACAGTTTAAATGCTAAGCAATTGTGATCAGAGTCAGCTTTCACACCTTACCCATTTAGCGTCTTTACTATGACACAACTGTGCCTCCCTCCTGAAGAAGGAAAATTAATTCGGTGAGAAAAATGCCCAGACAAAGCATGATAAGCATAACATGAGTAGGAAAACAAGGGACCCGCAAGAGAAATGTCCGTTTGCTCATAGAAGACAATCAAATTGTGTCCCAAAAGTCAATAAACTCTATGCATCTAATGAATACATCTCCAACCTCAGACTCACATTGAAGAAATTCATAACACCTCCACGGTCCATATAATCAACAAAGGGCAAAGACTGCCGACTAATTCAGCTGTCCACTGTACATACATCACACAGCGTTAACACAGGGGGGTATCAAACATGCCTTCAAAAGGCTTAGAAAATCTCCCTTTCATAGAAACAAACAGTCTTTCTTAGAAAGGTTTAACAATATCGACACCATTTATACTGCCCACACTCCCTTTCTTGGTGTTTTCTGTTTTATTTATTTTATTTTATTTTTTGAGACAGGGGCTCACTCTATTACCCAGGCTAGAATGCAGTGGCACAATCTCCACTCACTGCAGCCTCAACCACCAGGCTCAAGTGATCCTCCCATTTCAGCCTCCCGAGTAGCTAGGACTACAGGTGTGTGCCACCGTGCCCAGCTAATTTTTGGATTTTTTGTAGAGATGGGGTTTTGCCATGTTGCCCAGGCTGGTCTTGAACCCTGGACTCCAGCAATCTGCCCACCTCAGCCTCCCAAAGTGCTGGGATTACAGGCGTAAGCCACTGTGCCTGGCCTCTTTTCCATATTACATGTAAATAGTTAGCTACTATCTTAACCATTTAAAGGCTGACAAAATATAACTTTAGTTGTAGCCATAAAACGAGAATTACCAATGAATGCCTAAACGTTTTAAAATCTTTTCAGATGGTATTTCGAAGTTTCTTTAGAGGATGTTTTGTCCCAAGCAATGAGATTACAAACTCATCTAATTCGGACGCAGCAACCAGCCCAAAACAAACCCTGGGACACACAGAAGTTTGAACTTTGATAGTCATGGTGAGTCATAAATAATACAAAAATGTTGGCTGATTGATTATGAGATTTAGGCCCTCAAGACACAACACTGGGCAAAATAAAGCCCAGATATGTAAATTACAGATTTAAAAGTTTAAGATGATAAAAATACTAACTTTACAATTACAGATTTAAAAGTTTAAGACGATAAAAATATTAACTTTACACTAACAAAATTTTCCAAATCACTTAGCTTCTAGTGAGCTAAGAAATGCAAATTGAAAGATAACCCTTTTCTATCAAATGAGCTAAGTTTTGAACGCACTGTCTGGCGGTGGCTGGTAAGGGAACGGCTCAGGTGGTTACTCAGGCACTGCCGCTGGGAGTGAGGAGCTGGCTCCGACAAAAGCCATGGCTTCTGATCCAGGAATTTCACGGTTGGTTTTTTTTTTTTTTTTTTTTTTTTTTTTCCAAATCCTCTCTTAAAAAGGAAAGGGTGATTGAAGAGTCGGGTCACAGTATTACTTGTAACTGTGGACCTGTAATTAAAGGCCTGAAGGAAAGAGCGCACCATTCAACGCATGAGCATTAGAAAGGCTCTGGCTGAACTGAGCTGGCTCCTGGGCCTCTTTTGGAGAATCCATACCTCACAGGTGACACACTCTGTCACACACACCACGACTGCGAAAGAAAGGGATCCCCAAAAAATACAAAGCCTGTAGGAGTAACCAGATTTTAAAACAATACAACAGGCAAGATACAACATATTTATTAGTTGTATTTCTAAAAGCATTGTGATGATATCAGGAAATGCTCATGACTTATAAAAAGCAGGACACAAATACTGTTAACTGTGTTCAATGTGGGTATACGAGAATTGCAGGTCCCTTGAGGGGCAAGGCTGGAACCTCAGGCCACCTCAAATCTATACTAGACACAATTTTATACTGTCTCAGCTAAAACACATAGTTGTCAGCTTATTATCATTTCCCCATTACAGTCATGCAACCAGACCAATTTTTTGCTCACTATGAAATCAAAATATAGGCTGGGCATGGTGGCTCATGCCTGTAATCCCAGCACTTTGGGAGGCTGAGACAGAGGGATCACTTGAGCTCAGGAGTTCAAGACCACCCTGGGCAACAGGGAAAAACCCCGTCTCTACTAAAAATACAAAAATTAGCTAGGCATGGTGATAGTCCCAGCAACTCAGGAGGCTGAGGTGGAAGGATTGCCTGAGCCTGGGAGGCAGAGGTTGCAGTGAGCCGAGACTATCCAGCCTTGGTGACAGAGTGAGATTCCATTAGAAAGAGAGGAAGGAAGGAAGGAAGGAAGGGAGGGAGGGAGGGAGGGAGGGAGGAAGGAAGGGAAAGAAAGAGAGAGAAAGAAGGAAAGAAGGAAAGAGAAAGAAAGAAAGAAAGAGAAAGAAAGAAAGGAAAGAAAGAAAGAAAGAAAGAAAGAAAGAAAGAAAGAAAGAAAGAAAGAAAAAGAAATCAAAGTATAAATGCTTCTTCTGTAACAATATCTGCAAAGTACTTACAACAATACTCAGCAGATGGGAAATATAAATCTTGGTAGTATTAGTTTCTTGGGGCTATTTGTATTTTTGACTTTGTAAAATGCAATCCCTTTACTACTTACAAAATCCAAAATAAAACTCTTAAAGTCAACCTACATACACAAAAATAATCAAGAGAATTTTGACCAAAAAAAAAAAACAGGGAGGAGAGAGACGTGCATGCTTGATGCTCAGTGCGCCCTCTACAGCCGGGGTAATGACAGCTCTGTAACTGCTGCTGAATACGAAGCTGAATAGAAACTTCGGAAATATATAGAAATTTAGTGCATGCCAACTGGTAGCATTTTTAAAACATGAAATTCAATAAACTACTGGGGCAACTGGTTATTTCATGTGGAAAAATTTTAAAGTTCAATCTCTATGTTCCCAAACACAAACAATATCCTCCAATAGGGTAACGTGAAAAAAAAAAAAAAAACTATAAAAATACTCAAAGAAAATGTATGAGTGTGTTTACAATGTTGATAAAGAAAAGGACTTTTTAACCAAGACACACAAGCCAGCTGTCATAAAGAAAGAGTTGACAATAAAAACATTCTGTAGAGCAAAAAACTATTTATTTTTAAAAGCCAAAAGAGGCAGCAAATTAGAAGAAAATGCTTACACGGGACTACAGCATGTAATATGGAAAGTGCCAACTGCCTGATATGGAAGAACATTAAATAAGCACACCTTGGACAAGGGAAAAAACAACAAAAAGTTAAAAAACAAACCAAAAAAAAAGGTGAAATCTCACTATTAAAACAATCACATGCCAATTTCTGTCGATTAGATTAGCAAAAATTAAAGATTGATAATAACCAGTATTGCTACACATGCAGGAAGAAAGGCACTCAATCTGCGAGTATGAACAAATACACTGGAAGGCAATCTGGTTATACACAGATTTTTTAAATGTGTGTTCTTTCTGACCTAGTAAGTCTATTGGAAAAAACTGTATACAACCTAAAAATCAACAGAGATATGGCTAAATGACAGTATTCCATACTAAGGAATAAAACTATGAGGCTCCTAGGTGGAGAAGGTTGATATGTGGTAATTGACTACATAGTGATACACAAAATATTCTTAAATTCCGAACTTAAAAGCCATATAGCTCTATTTATATAAACTTCTGGTGCAAATTTAAAAATCTACGTATGTGATATATGATATATACATAAACATGCATATATACACATACATACATATGCAGGCATATTCTGGAAGGTTAGGGTGGAGGGAGAGTGAGAACACAGACATATCCTATTTCCATCAGTAAGTATTTGTTATTACTAGTATATAAGCATAAGTATGTACTATTAGAGCTCAAGTTCCTACTGGCAGCTTTAAAACTCTGACTCTGGGACTGAAGAGAACGCAAACTAATGGTTACAAACCAGGAAAAATGAGAATATTTCTGAATAAGAGATCTGTTACCAAGGGACTGGCAGACCCTACAACACTGCCCCTCAATCTGGCAGGCTCTCTTCATCCTCTCCCTCTTCTTTGAATGGATTCCATCAAAACCCTAAAACAAGCTGACATGAATCCCACATGGCACATCCGTAGGATCTATTCTCAATCCTAAATTTGGGCCGGGTGTGGTGGCGCACACCTGTAATTCCAGCACTTTAGGAGGCTGAGGCAAGCGGATCATTTGAGGCAAGGAGATTGAGAGCAGCTGGGCCAACATGGTAAAACGCTGTCTCTACTAAAAATACAAAAATTAGCCGGGCGTGGTAGCCGGCTGTAATCTCAGCTACTCAGGAGGCTGGGGCACCAGAATTGCTTGAACCTTGGAGGTGGAGGCTGCAGTGAGCCAAGATTGCACCACTGCACTCCAGCCTCGGCAAGGAACAAGACCCTGTCTCCAAAACAACAATGACAACAAAATACTAATTGTCTGTGAACTCTACTTTTCTAATATTAAGTCTTCACAGTGAATTGAAGCAGAACTTCCTCTCATCATAAGTTAAAATCCTTTGACCTCTCAGGTTAACTCTGCATATGCTCCATGAACAGTAAAATCTCTGTTCAGTTTCACTTTCTAATAGGTTCAAGTCAATTACTTAAAGGTTGTTTTTCCCCTCTCATGATTTCAACTCTAAAATAATTAACTACTATAAAAATAGCTGCTTACACAAAGTTTAAAAAATTTACTTCAACATTTTAAGAAAATGTTTTATTGCCAAAAGTTTGCTAAAAATAATTTTAACTCAATGTGGAAATGAAAATAATGGGAATGCTACCTATCCAGATGCACCAAAAGTTCACTGTTATTAGAAATAAAAAATATTTGGCCGGGTGCAGTGGCTCATCCAGTAATCCCAACACTTTGAGAGGCCAAGGTAGGTAGATCACTTGAGTTCAAGCTGGAGTTCAAGACCAACCTGGGCAATATGGTGAAACCTTGTTTCTACAAAAAAAAAAAAAAAGGTAGCCAGGCATGTGGCACACTTCTGCAGTTCCAGCTGGGAGGCTGAGGTGGCAGGATCATTGGAGCCTGGGAGGCTGTGGCTGCAGTGAGCCATAATCGCACCACATCAACTTCCAGCCTGGGCTACAGAGCAAGATACTGTCTCAAAAAAAACCCAGAAAAACAAAAAAACAAATTGCACCAATAATTCTGTTTACAAGTCTGAGATAGAAACTTGAGGCAAATTCCACCAAAACATCAAGAAACAAGTAATTAGATTCTAATAATCAGATAAAATAAAACCAGAACAGCATGTGCACATATACACACACATGCACAAACAGATCCATCAATCTCACAGCAGATATTTACACATCCTAAACACATAATTTAGCAAAATGCATCCATCAGTGGCAGAAGAATAAATGATAACCCAGTAGAGTAAGTCCCTGAAATAACAGGGTAATTCAGTCTTAGAAAATCTGTCACTACCATCATTAGATACAGGAGAAAACCTAAGAATATCAGCGGATGCTGCGAAAGCACACCACCAAATTAAAACCCACTCATGATCTTAAAAAGTAACAAAGACCTCTTCGCCAGCAAATCTGGATAGAGTATCTACAACAAGACATTTCTGGGAACGTTCATACTTCAATGGTGAAACACTAGAAGCACTCCAGGCGGCGAAGATGACGACGGCAGTGTTCTCTACCATGTTACTACTCAAAACGGTCCTGGAAGTTCCCAGGCTACACTAGATGAGAAAATGAAACGGATGCATAAACACAAGGAAAAAGAAGTACGAACTATAATTAATTCGAAGGTAGAAGACTGCCGACTCCAAAATCCTAGAGCTCTAACTGACCATTAAAACAGTGTCCAGCAAAGGAACAAGATAAACATATGAAAACTCAGTGATTTTCCCATACAATGACAATCAATTAGAAATCAGTCTTTTTGAAAACCCTATTCATAATAGCTAGAAAAACAACCTAAGAATAAATCTAAAAGAAAACAGACAAAACGACAATACATAACACACACATACAAATGCATATATACCTGGCTGGGCGCGGTGGCTCACGCCTGTAATCCCAGCACTTTGGGAGGCTGAGACGGGCGGATCACAAGGTCAGGAGATCGAGATCATCCTGGCTAACACGGTGAAACCCCGTCTCTACTAAAAATACAAAAAATTAGCCGGGCGTGGTGGCGGGCACCTGTAGTCCCAGCTACTCGGGAGGCTGAGGCAGGAGAATGGCGTGAGCTCGGGAGGTGGAGCTTGCAGTGAGCTGAGTTCTCGCCACTGCACTCCAGCCTGGGCAACAGAGCAAGATTCCTTCTCAAAAAAAAAAAAAAAAAAAAAAAAAAAAGCATAAATACCTATACATTCAGCTATAAAACTTCACTCAAGGACAGAAAAAGACAAGTAAATTGGGAGAAATACCATGTTCAGAGATGAGTATCAGAAGGCTCAACACTTCACATACCTAGTCTCCACCCAAATTAATCTAGAAATTCAATACAATCTTCAGCCATAAAAAACAAAAGCAAAAAACAAACTTGAAACAAACAAAAAACCCCTACCAGAATTTTTCACAGAACTTGACAGGCTGATTTCAAACTTCCTATAGAAGAATGTACAATTTATTTAAAAGCCAATATAATTTTGAAGAATTACAGCAAAGGGGAGGGATAGGCAACTTGATATGAAAACATTACAATGCTATGGTCATTAAAACAATGTTACAAAGAATAAGGACTACGTAAATTGATCACTGAAACAAAGTAAGAGTCAAATTGATACAACCAGTTTGGAGGGCAATTTAGCAGGATCTGTAAGTTAAAAATGTTCACACTCTTCTATTCAGCTTCTTTCCCGGCACATGCACACAAGACATGCCCTGGAGTGAGTTCACAGCCGCACCGGATGTCTCGAAAAAACAAAAGCTGCAGACAACCTTCATGTCCTTCAGTGGGGAAATGACTAATCATTTAACACTGCACAAGTAAAGTTAGGAAGCAACTAAGAAAAGAATGAGACAGGTCTGCACACACCGCACACAGTGACCTTTAGAAGTATTTAGGGCATCTTGTTAATGGAAAAAGTTACAGTATTACACCGTTTGTGTACATTCCAAACACACTGGCGGTACTTTCTATGTTCACTATAGAAAACATGTATACAGAAGCCGGGCGCGGTGGCTCACGCCTGTAATCCCAGCACTTTGGGAGGCCGAGGCAGGCGGATCACAAGGTCAGAAGATCGAGACCATCCTGGCTAACACGGTGAAACCCCGTCTCTACTAAAAAATACAAAAAAATTAGCCGGGCGTGGTGGCGGCGCCTGTAGTCCCAGCTACTTGGGAGGCTGAGGCAGGAGAATGGCGGGAACCCGGGAGGCGGAGCTTGCAGTGAGCTGAGATCCGGCCACTGCACTCCAGCCTGGGCGACAGAGCGAGACTCCGTCTCAAAAAAAAACAAAAACAAAAACAAACAAACGAAAACATGTATACAGAACCATGTCCCTACAAATCACCAAAGATCTTGTTAAGATGTAGATTCCCATTCAACTGGATTGGGGTGGTGCCCAAGAGTCTGCATTTCCAACCAACTCCGGCAAGCTTGCTGCTGCTGCTGCTCCATGGACCACCCTGCAGACAGCTAAGGCACAGATGATGATGTGGAAGGTTCCAGGGGAGGCCAACACTAAGAGCTGCTGAATGGGGAAGAGGGTGGAAGACAACAGACAAGTGAGATGGCCGGCAGGAGTCTTTATAATGTTCCAGACCAGCCTGCGTAACAGTGAGACCCCTCTCTAAACTAAATTAATTTAATATTTTTTAAAGAAAAGAGAGGCCAGGGGTGGTGGCTCATGCCTGTAATCCCAGAGCTTTGGGAAGGCAGGGCAGGAAGATCCCTTGAGGCCAAGAGTTTGAGGCTGCAGTGAGCTGTAACGGCACCACTGCATTACGGCCTGGATGACAGAGACCCTGTCTAAAAAAAAAAAAAGAAGAAGAATGTCGTTCAGTACTTGTGTAATTAAAAGTTGGTTTTAAACAAACCCATACAGACTACTTTTGAGTTTCTCCTTACTAAATTCTAGGAGCCTCATGATGTTAAGTACACAGAGGGGCCAACTAGTGTTACCAGCTCCTCTCCTCAAACAAGAATCCGTAGCTGGCCAGAAGAGAGCAGGAGTCGAGGGAAAATAATCAAGAAGCTAGCAGTGACAGCCTATTACTACTGAAGAGGTACTTTAAAAAATGCTATTTTAAGTCAGGTGCTCTGTTTTTATTTAAAATAGTTTCAGTCTAGAGAGCTTATAAAAAATAAACAACTGCTAGTTCTATCTTTAGTATTATCTATGCAACATGGTTCAGGAAGTTTTCACATGGTCTACTATGCTTTATTTTTACTTCATACTCTTGCTAATTAATGCTTCCAGAGGAAACCCTTCTTAACTACTAAAGAATTAATGAGCATGCAAAATGTCCCCTCTATAACGCCAACTATCAAAAACTTCTGTCAGGCCTGAAACTGCAGCTTCATCAGCTCCCAGGAAACAGACCTCTGTACGGCTGATCTGACACAAGATGATACGCACTGGCCAGCTCCTTCTCTATTACTGAAGGAATTGCCTGCAATAACTGAACAGATACAAATGGCCACTTGCTATGGTCTGAATATTTGTGTCCCTCAAAATTTCATATGTTGAAACCCAATCCCTAGTATAATGGTACTAGAAGGTTAGACTTTTGAGAAGTAACTAGGTCACAAGGCTCTGCCCTCATGAATGGGATTGGTACCCTGATAACGGAGACCTGGCTAGTCCCTTCCACCATGTGAGGACACTGTGAGAAGGTCAGAGAGCAGCCCTCGCCAGGCACCAATCTGCTGGGTACCCTGTTGGACTTCTGGGCCCCCAGGACTGTGAGCATACATTAACATTATTTGTAAGCCTCCCAGTTTATAGCATTTTGTTACAGCTATCCAAATGGACTATGACACTACGCAAGTCAAAACTGAGATGTGTAGATTTTATTATATACTAAAACAAAAAAGATTTTGGTGGAAATGGATTCATGAAATACGTTAAAATAGGAGGCCAAGTCTCAGGTCCAACAGTGAGTCATCCCATACAGTCACAATAACTGATAAAATCTGAAAGAAACTCTGACATAGTTAACTGGTCCTAGACACATAATCACAAGCAGGCATTAAAGTTGAGGAGCAACAACTTTTAAAAGCAGCACCCTCTGAGAAGGCAGAACATAATCTCTTTCTTTAACTCATGCTAGTTGAGAAATCATTTGGGAACTGATGCCTGAACTGAAATCTTGCTAAGTAGGAGTTAGGAAGTACAATGCAAACAACAAACAGCAAAGGGTAACCCATCACGCACTTAGAGAACTATGTGTTACGTCATTATCCGTAGGCAAGGGCGAGTCATTAAGGCAAAAATAAACACACACACACACACACACACCCCCCATGATCAAAGCTGAAAGCCAACTGGGAGAAAGTATGAGCAATAAATATCACCAAGGACTAATACAATACCCCTGTCATACAAAGTACTCTTACAAATGGGTAATCCCACATCCAAGAAACCATCCTGAAGGCAGGCCTCCAGCAGTATAAAACTACACATTCACAAGTTGATTCACTGCAACACCATTTATAATACAAACACTGGAAACATTCTAAATGCCATACATAGGCAAGTGGTTGAATAAACTATGGTACATCCACACAAAGGAGCGGCTATTTTTTAAAATGAAGATGATCTTTAAGAGCTGATGTGGAGTGATTTCGAAGACATATTGATAAGTGAAAAAAGTCAAGTGCAGAAGAGTATCTTATACCATGCTACTTGCTCTTTTTTTTTAAGAAAGATAATGCAAGAAAATACATATGTATCTGTTGATTTGCACAAAATATACATGAAAGACAAACTAGAAACTAAAGAGATTGGTCACCCACAGGGGATGGGCAGAAAAGGAGTGGAGGGCATACAGAATGGGAATGGGAAAGCTGGAACAAGGAGGCTTTTCTGAGTGTATACCCCGGTGCACAGCTCCCACATTTGGGAGCCACAGCAAAGTTTCACACATCCAAAATACACAATGACAATCAACCAGGATGCGTGTATGGGGAACAAAAAATGGAATCCAAACAGTAACAAATAAATCTAACTGAATTATAATGCATAAAATAACCACATTGAAGGAGGTGAAAAGAAAAAGCAATCTTGGAAAACGGTATTTTAAAAGACTAGGACACCATGAAGCTAAAGACAAAAAGAGCTGTACACAAAATCTGTATTCTTGGAGTTTAAGAGTCAGCAAACCATGTCCATAAAGGGCCAGACAGTAAAGCTTTTCAGCTTTGGAGGTCATATGGTCTCCCTCGCAACCATGAATGATATATAAACAAATAGGCAGGCTGTGTTCCAATAAAACTTTATTTACAAAAACACCAAGTGGGTCAGATTTGACCCACTTCACTGGCACGTGTTCTAGTTAATAAAGCTGTTTCTCACAGGAATCTGGGTTAGCAAATCTGAAACCACTTTGATGTTGTAGTAGAGCTGAGCAAATGAGTAAATGTATTACAGACAGTGTGGAGTATGGGTTTCTCACTGCTGGAGAAAGGAGTTAAAAATTAAGGAAAAGAAGGTTAGAATGAACGCTATGGTGTTAAACTGGAAATAGAACTCGTCAATATGAACTCGTTTTTAACTACATATGCAGAGAGATCCACACATAGATGTGCAGGTTTGTGTGGGCTAAGATGCAGGCATGCACTTCCATTTGTCCTCCTAGAGGTTCGAGGGCAAAGGCAACAAGCGCACCTCGCCCCACATCTGCATTTCCAAATGCCATTCTCCAATAAAACGGAACAGTGCTCCTTCAAGTGCCTGACTCCAGAGCTGGAGCAAAGAAAATACAAGATGCAACCTGAGTGTCCTGTGGTAGCTGAAAACAACAAAGTGCCGAAAGAAACTGGGAAAACATGATAAAAGGACATAGGACCCAAACTGCAGGAGCTTCCAATGACCAAAGCTACAACAATCTGAGTAACAGAATAAGAATACTGGATTATAATACGTAAAGTAAAAAATAAAAAAGAAATCTAAGTGCATAAAGACATAAATGAGCCTGGCACAGTGGCTCATCCCTGTAATCCCAGCATTTTAGGAGGTGGAGGCAAGTGGATCACTTGACCCCAAGGAGTTCAAGACCAGCCTGGGCAACATAGCAAGACCCTATCTCTACAAAAGAAAATTAAAAATTAGCCAGGTGTGGTGGTACATGCCCATAGTCCCAGCTACTCAGGAGCCTGAAGGCAGGGGGACTGCTTGAGCCCAGGAGGTAGCGGCTGCAGTGAGCCACCTTCACACCACTGCACTCCAGCCTAGATGACAGTGCAAAACCCTATCTCCAAAAATAAAAAATGAAAAAAGACATGAATGAATGATATACAGAGAAGGACCGGCTTCTCCTTACAAAACAACTCCAATTAGCAAATGTGGAGGAAACAAAAGAACTGACAATCACCATTAGGTAAGCACCACAAAACTGCTGCAGGCAGATTCGTCAGTGGAATGAATGCTAAAGATGGGTAAAAGTTCAAGGAGAAATACCCTATTTTCACAGTCTCAAACTTACCGTCCCCAAGATATGTATTAATTACAAAGTGAAAAACAGTTACTTTATGGTGGAAAAACTTGGCAGACATCTCCGTAACCAAGTAATCAAAGTTAATATCACACTAATCAGACAACATCATATACTCCTCCCTCCATCATACACCCCATCTATAAGAGACCCACTGAAATGTATGGGCTGAGCTGCATCCCCTAAAATTCCTATATTGAAGCCCTAACCATTATAACCTCAGAATGTGACTGCATTTGCAGACAAGAGCCTTTAGTGAGGTGACTGAGTTAACATGAGATCTAGAGGGTGAGCCCTAATCTAATATGACTGGCGTCCTCATACGAAGAAATCTGGACACACAGAGACACCGGGGAATGCACGCACAGAGGAAAGGGCATGTGAGGACACGGCGGAGAGATGCCATCCACAAGCCTCTGAGGGAAGAAAGCCCTCGGGAGAAACCCATCCTGCCCGCACCTTGATCTTGGATGCAGCCTCAGAAACAGCAAGGGAACAAATGTCTGTTGCCTGAGCCACTTGGTTTGTGTATTTGATTACGGCTGCCCAAGGAGACTAACACAGAAGGACACAGCATTGCATCTATGGAATTCTTGCCAAAAATGTGCTCACCTGACAGAAAACTTGAATTTAGGAACATTTTACAAAATAACTTAAAGGCACTCTTCCAAAGTGTCCAGATCATCGAAGGGAAGACTGAGGAACTGTCACAGAAGGAAGGAGCCTAAAGAGACAGGACTCTGAATGCAATGCTGGGTCCTAAAACAGAAAAAAAGCACTCATGGGAAAACGTGAAGTGTGAACACAGCCTGGATAGCTCGTCCCGAAGACTTTCCCTGTTTTGGTAACTGTGCTACAATATTACGGAAGATGTTAACACTCAGGAAGTTGGAGGAGTGGTATTTGAGAATGCTGTATCATTTTTACAACTTTTCTGTAAAACTCTAAAACTACTGCAAAATAAAAAGTTGAAACACTTTCTGTTTGAGAGCCATGAAGATCCTCTGGTAGGGGGATGCCAGAATGAATTTCATGTTTTGGAAAGACGGCTCTGGGAGCAGCGTGGAGGTGGTGTCAAGACGCTGCCTCTCAGATGCAGACCTCGCCCTGCCCTGCTCTGAGATCCTGGGTGATGCTTGATGCCAGGCTTTGCCAACAGAGGGTGCTGGAGGGACTGCAAGGATTTCTTTTCTTCTCCAGCATGTGGTTTTCCAGGTGGCACAGCCAGTGGGTCGGCATGCAGGGCCCCTCCTGCTGACCTCAGAGGACTTTGTGGATGGCCACTCTGTCCAGCGCTGGCAGGTCTTGCGTCCCTGCGGCATGTACACCCGCTCCCTGCAGGTCGAATCTCAGCAGTAGACAGGCTGTGCTGCTCTCAGCTCCTTCCTCACACTCCTGCACCAGTGACTGCTGCAGCTGCCCCTCTGTACACATCTTCTTTCAGCCCCTCGTGATGGTGAGTTTTACATGTCAGTTTGACTGCTGAAGGGATGCTCAGATGGGTAGCTGGTAAAACATTATTTCTGGGTGTGTCTGTGGGGGTGTTTCAGGAAGACACTGGCATTTGAATCCGTGAACTCAGGAAAGGAGATCCGCCCTCTTAAGCCTCTTAGGCATCCTCCAATCCACTTAGAGGCTGGAGAGAACAAAGAGGTAGACAGAGGAAGGGCAAATCCCCTTTCTCTCTTCATGAGCCAGAATCCATCTCTCTTGCCCTCACACATCGCTGCTCCTGATTCCCGGGCCTTCAGTCTCCCACTGGGACTTTACACCATTGGTTCCCCTGGCTCTCAGGGCTTGGAGTTTGGGCTGGAACTACACCACCACTTTCCAGGGCCTCCAGCTTGCAGAAAGCAGATCACGGACCTTCTAGGCCTCCATCATTGCATAAACAAATCCTATAATCCCTATAATAAACCTGGTTCTATGTATCTATAGAGATAGATATGGGTTCTGTTTCTCTGGAGGATCCTAAGTACCCCTCCAACAATTCCATGAAATTTCCGCCATTCAAATTACCAGTGTGGCTCTGAGCCCTGATGGCACCTTGTCTGATTCAAGTCCTAACATTTCTTTCTACTTTAATCAAGCATATGCTCTTTTTTTTTCCCCTATGGGTAGCAGAATAGATTTTTATTACTAAGTTACTTAGATTACACGAGTTACCACGTTTGGTTCTGAAAGTTTTTAAAAGTAAAGCAAAACCTACTCTTAAGTTTAGAGTAAAAAGCGAATTCACTGACTGATGAGCATACACTAGTTTTCAGTGTTTTGAGACCAATGGTTTATATACATTATTCCCATTCAAAAGTACCTTCTAGTCTGTTTTCTGGGTTTTCGTTTTTGGGAGGTTTTTTGGTCTAATTTAGAAATCCGATTCAAGTCTTTATTCTAGCTAACACCGTTAACCAGGCAGCTACTGTGAACAATTTCTCCCTCTATCTTTTCTCATATTTAAAATAAGTGTAACCTGGAACACACAGAAAAAAGTATAGAAATGGGATAGATGCATGCACTACATGGGCCAATAGTTCTGTAAAATTTTCCACGTTTGTGTTTTAAGTGATGGACTAAAAAAACTTTCCAGTTATTAAGTCTTAATTACTCTCCTTGAATGTTAATTTGCCATTAAAAGACATTTTTTCAAATAACCTAAAATTTCCACCGCTGGCCATGAGTAGGAGAATGGACCAAGACGGACATGCAGACATTGTTCCTTTTAGCAGCAGTCTGTATGATAGTCAAGTCTGAAAAACAGTGCCAGGGTCTAGAAACTGCAGAGCTGAGGGCCGTTCGGCATTTACAGCAGTGGGGTGAGAGTGGTGAGCAAAACAAGCCTCCGAGGCCATCGTTTCCTACTGATGGGGAGGAAGAGCGGGACCCGGGGCGTCAGAGGAACAAGCTCTCTCTGGTTCCCAGGCTGTTGGCCTGGAGATGCAGTCGTAAGACAAAGGTCTTTATTTTGAGATCTGAACTGTACTTCTATTTCAACACTTAACCAAAGACTCATTCTCTTCTCGGCTCTAAAAGTGGTGACTAATGCCTGCCTTGCAGTGATGTGGGGAGCCTAGAAGCTAGGTTCTTAGGCAGGGCTCCGCACTTCAACATGACTGAATAATGGCCTTCTCTTGGTCTCAGGCCCACCATTCTCGTGGGTGAAACTGGAAGTGGGCTGACTGGGCGAGGCCACTGCTTATGATGTTCCTCCTGTAAAACACGGGAGTGGCCTCAGCTCTCCCGGATCTCATAACACAAGTGTTACATTTTTCCTCTTACTTCTGTCCACACTGGTTAGTCTGTAAATAACTGACAGCCCGCATTTCATAAAATTACGGACCTTGACTGGTTTCTTAAAATAGTAAACTCTTAAAACATGCACAGCAAAGTATTTTAAAAATCAAAAAGATTCAGGAGAGCAAAAAAAAGCATGCTAGGCCATGAGACACATAAGCTGTTTAAAAAAAAAAAAGTTTTAAAAAACGTAATTTATACCACCAATATAAGGACAAAGGTACCCCCAAAATTCCTCCTAGTACAAAAAACACACATCCACACAAAGAGTTGGATAAAATATCTTTTAACTATGTTTAAAAATACATCATTTACAAGCTAGAATGAAGAGAAGTCATCAGGAAAATAACGATGAAAACTAAAAAAAAAAAAAAAAATCAAGGAAAGTAAGCCAAGTCTGAAGCCAGGTGATATCCCAAGGCCACGCGCTGATGCTGGAGAGGGATGCAGAGCCACAGTGACGGGGCTGTGAGGTCAGAGCCCACGCAGACAGGCAAGGTCACCGGCTACACTCAAGTGAAAGGGCGACCAGGGAACAGAGCCCACAGGAAACCTGCCTATCGTCTGTCGATCCTGTTATAGGAGAAAGTTGGTGAGAGAATCCTAAAAGAATTCTCACCCATGCCCCAGGCTTCAAAGCAGGATAAAATCTGCTTCACTTCAAGGCAGATGGAGGAGAATGGGGACAGCAGAGGAGGTGCAGAAATTGCCCAATCCCTCAAATCTTGAGATAATAGCCAAGAGGAAACTAAGTAAGCCACAAAATATGACTGATAAATGGGCAAAAGCTGCAGGACCAGGTGGATGAGGATCTGTGCGGAGGAAGCAGAGGGTAGCAACAGGGTGCCTGAGGGATGGGAGCAGAAGAACCGCAACACTGTCAACAGGCACTCACAGGAAAATTCAGGGAGCCAGCTGAGAACAGCAGCCAAAACCAGAAGAGTCTTTGCATGCTTCCACCTACAGGTGGACACAAGTGATCACAGTCAGGTCTGAAGAGATCGCAGCCGTCTAAGGCTGAAGAGCTCTTGAAACTAGCCAGCCAAAGCGCCCTTCTACTAAGAAAACCTCCTGGGAACAGAAAAGCAATGGAGCAGGAAAGGGACAGTGTGGGGTGGAGGGATGCAACATAAAGAGAAGGTCTGGCCCAGATGGAAGGGGAAGGAGAGGGATGGGAGGACAGCCCTTGAGCTCAAAAGGTACCAAGCCACATTTTCAAGCACCTAGTGAGATGCCGGAAGAGAGAACACTGTGGCCTCTGAACACCTCTCCCGCCCACCCTCCCTGCACAAGTGCACACAGCCTAATTTCATATAAAAAGAAGAACAGAAAAAGGCTGGTGGCTGACTCTCATACAAACTTATCTCAAGGGAAAAAAAAGAAAAAAATCAACTCGATAATGACCCTAAAAGCAATGAAAGCACAACAGAAAGACATGCTCATGAAACAGACAAGCTATACTCACCCTAATATTTCAAAACTAAAAATATCAACTTTCTGTAATGGCAGGAAGGGTGAAGAGGTCAAGCAAATACTCACAGAAAACATTTATAACAACTGATTTTTTTTTTTTTTTTGAGGTAGGGTCTGGCTCTGTTGCCCAGGCCGGAATACAGTGGTGCAATCACAGCTCATTGCAACCTCAACCTCCTGGGCTCAGGAGATCCTTCCACCTCAGCCTCCCAAGTAGCTGGGACGACAGGCATGCGCCACCACACTCAGCTAATTTTTTTTTTTTAATTTTTAGTAGAGATGGGGTCTCACTATGTTGCCCAGGCTTGTCTCGAACTCCTGGCCTCAGGTGAGACTCATGTCTCGTCCTCCCAAAGTGCTGGGATTACAGGTGTGTACCACCATGCCAAGCTAATTAGTGATTTTTTTGTTCAGTGATCTAAAGGTAGTATTTGCAGAAGTCAGGAAGAGAGTTAAATCTCAAAAACTATAACTAGAAGGGTTAAGAATTGTGAGTCTGTGGCATCTTGGCTCAAGGCACTGCCCAACCCCCACGGCTACTGCTGCAAAACGTGGGGCAAAAAAAGCCAGTTTCTCACCAGCTAAAGGTGCCAGATATCAGAATCTGGAATTGGGGAAGCAGCTAGAAATTTAAAGCACCCTGACAGCACTAGAATATAGGGGTGACACTCAAATTCAGAGCATAAGATGCTGAAATCCCTAGCTGACAGCTGAACTACATACTACATATGTGCGGAGGAAACCACAAGCAGCATGGTGAAAAAGCAGTCAGAAACCAGAAAGCAATATTTTTTAAGAAGAGTAGCATGGAGCCAAATCTGTGAATATGATGCTCTTTCCCAACTGTGCTCTGCTAGGGTGGCATAAAGCTTGAAATGTCAGAGTACAGAGCTCAAAGCTGGTGGAGTGCTAGAAACTAGGGGAATCCCCAGAAGAAACAAAACCACAGAGAAAAGTCTATCTCTACTCAGATCCTTAGCCAACTTCCAAATTTTGCAGACACAGGGGAGACTCACAGCGTGCCAGACTGAAACCACCACCAGCGCAAAGACATAAGAACAGAGCAGAGGTACAAGCCGTTGCGTATCACAGGAAAAAAAAAGTGTGCAGTTTGACCAAGCAGTTTATTAACTGTCTGCTACAATAAAAACACAATAATCCTCAGAAGGACACAGAGTTCAGAGTCACGACAGCATATGTCCAACTTTCAGCCAGACAAGAAAAAAATAGGAAATGTTGACCCTACGCAGGTAAAATGATAGCTAATAGAAACTGATTCCAAGTGAGCCCAAATGCTGGATTTAACAGACTTCAAACATTTATCATAAATATTTCAAAAAGTCTGAAAAACGTGCTCAAAGAATTGAAAGAAAATATGATATCAATGAGTGAACAGATATGGCAATCTCAAGGGAGAAAAATGAAACTAGAAAAATTAAAATTCTAGATCTGAACAAAACATTTACTGAAATAAACGCATTAGACTGGCTAAGCAACGGACTGATGCTCGGTTCTGCCATCTGCAATGAACCTGAATATAGAATAATCTGAAGAACATAAAGAGAAAGCAATGAATGAAAAACAAGTAGAATTCCTAAAAATGTGACAACAGGAAGCAGTACATTAATTGGAATCTCGAGAGAGGAAAGGAGGAAGAGACATCTGAAGACACAACAACTGAAATATCCCCCAAAAGCTCAATAAACCTCAAACAGAATAACACAAATAAAAACTTCTTAGTCACACCTTAGTCAAATGGCAAAAAGCCAAAGACAAATAAAATCCTGAAAGCCAGTCGGAGAAAATGACATGTCATAAACAGGAAAACAATGGCAACAATAATGATAAGAACAAAGACTTCTCCTTAGAAACTTTTAAGTCTGAAGACACTGGGACCACATATTCAAATTACTGAAGAAGGAAAAGGAAGAAAACCAGTCAACCAAAAATTCTAGTATTCAGAAGAAGTATCCTTTAAAAATGAAGGTAAAATAAGGGCATTTTCAAACAAACTATTTGTCACTGGTAGATCTATAACAAGAAATGCTAAAGAAAGATCTCTAGTCCAAATGGAAACTACTACACTAGATGACAACTTGGAGCTACTAGAAGAAATGAACACAGCCAGAAATTGTAATTATGTGGATATATGTAATATCTTACTTTTCTATGAAATATGACAGTATAAAGCAAAAAATACAACACTACTGAACAAAGTATATAAATGCAATACCTGTGACAATAATACTAAGGATAAGTAGGGAAACTGGAAATACATCACTGAAAAAATTCTATGTCTTATCCAAAGTGATTCAATATTAAAGAAAAAGCTAAGATGCAGATAGCTAGAAAACCAACAGAAGAATTAAAATGAATAAGAAATTTTGGTTAACACAAAATCAACAAAAGAGGAGGAACAAAAAAGCAAATAAAATCCCTTCCCTAAGAAAAGCAAAAAACGATAGACCTAATATAACCATATTAATAATTACTTTAAATGTAAATGGATTAATTTCAATTAAAAAGCAGAGACTATCAGATTATTTTTAAAAAGCAAGAACTGACTATATTCTGGTTTCTAAAGAAGAATTTTAAATATAAAGACAGAAACAAACTAAAAGTAATAGGCTGGAAAAAGATATACCAAAGCTAGAATGGACACATTAATGTAAAATAAAGTAGACTTGGAAAAGTATTACTAGAAACAAAAAAAGACATTTCATAGTGATTTTAAAAGGAAGATCTAACAATATTATAAATGGATACATCCATCTAATGACAGAGCTTCCAAATATGTGAAACAAAAACAGAAATAAACAACCAAGGCACAATCACAGTTGGACATTCTAACACACTTCTCAGTAACAAAACTGAACCAAAAAACAATAAAACAGGGACGAGAGATCTTGGTCGGGTGCAATGGCTCATGCTCTGTAACCCCAGCACTTTGGGAGCCGAGCGAGGCAGGCAGATCGCCTAGCTCAGGAGTTCAAGATCAGTCTAGGCATATTATGAAAACCTACCTCTGCAAAAATTAGCTGGGTGTGGTGGCACACACCTATAGTCCCAGCTACTTGGGAGGCTGAGGTGAGAGGATCATCTGAGCCTCTGAAGTCGAGGCTATGGTGAGCCATGATCATGCCACTGCACTGCAGCCCGGGTGAGTGAGACCTTGCTTAAAAAACAAAAAAAAACTGAGATGGGAGACCTATGTGACTATACCAGCTGAATTTAGCTGGTATTTATGAAAAGCTCCATCAGTAACCAAAGAATTATATAATCTTTTCAAATCCACATAGAACGTTTACCAAGATAGACCATATACTGGGCCATAAAACAATTCTGAATAGATTCCAAAAAACTGAAATCCTATAGGAAATGTGCTTTGACTGCAATGGAATTCAAAATCAACAATAAAACATTCAGAAAAATCTCAAATATCTAAAATGTAATCAAATTCTAAACCCATGGGCCAAAGAAGAAATCACAAAGCAAATCAGAAAATATTTTGAACTGGATTAAAATGAAAGCATATCAAATTCTGATACGCTGAAACACAGCTACAAGAAAATGTAATTTCAATTAATTCCAATTAAAAAGCAGAGACTATCAGATTATTTTAAAATAATATTTTATTATTTTAAGCACTATGTGCTCATATAAGACAATAAAGCAATGGCCTAAACTTCCACCTTAAGAAACTAAAACAGAAAAAGCAAACTAAACTGAAAGTAAAGGTAAATAATAATAAAGAGCAGAAACAAGTATCTGCTAATGAATGCAACACTTCAGACGAAGTGAATTCCTTTAAAGATACAACTTACACAAAAACTGACCCAAGGACAAATGTTAAATCTACTTAGCTTATGTTTAATTAAAGGCTGTGAATTCATAATCTAAACACTTATCACAAAGAAAATCTTAGTCCCCAATAGTTTCACGGATAAATTTTAGTATATATTCATGAAAGAATCCAAACCAGTACAACACATTCAACTTGAGAAACAGAGAACGTGCTTCGTAACTCCTTTTATGGGGCCAGCATTAACTGTGACATGAAATAAGAAAATTATAGACCAACATACCTTATGAAGATAGACACAATTCCTCAAGGCGTTGACATTTATTAAAACATACGTTAACATCCTCAGATCAATTTATACTGAGATCAAAAGTATATCATATCTACTCTTAAACACACTGTAATAAAACTACAGAACTACCAAAGGTAAGAAATCTTAAACTATGAGAAACTCAGATAACTTAGAAATGGAGGACAGGGGACTTTTCATCAGCTCTAAGACAGATAAAAATGGTAAACCAATAAACTTATCTCCAGCTAAACTGTCATTACTAGTGACAACAGTGCAATTATCTTTAGACAAATGAATACCAAGAACTTATCCCCAAATCCCCACTAAAATAATTAATAAAAGATGTCTGGCAAGGCATGGTGGCTCACACATGTAATCCTAGCACTTGGGAGGTCAAGACAGGCAGATTGCTGGAGCCCAGGAGTTCAAGACCAGCCAAGGAAACATGATGAAACTCCATCTCTACAAAAATTACAAAAATTAGCCAGGTATAGTGGCACACACTTATAGTCCTAGCTACCTAGGAGGCTGAAGTGGGAGGATTATCTGAGTCCAGGAAGTCAAGGCTGCAATGAGCTGTGACTGTGCCACTGCATTCCGGCCTGGACAACAGAATGAAATCCTATCTCCAAAAAAAGGGGGAAAAAAAAAAGGATGTATCATACTCAAACAAAAACAAAAACACAGAAAATATATGTTCACACTAAAACTTCTACGTGAATGCTCATATTCATAATAGACAAAAAGCAGAAACAACTCAAATGTCCCACCAACTGATCAATAGATAAACAAGTCACAGTGTATCCACAAAATGGGGTATTAATCATCCGCAAAAAGGAATGAGTTACTGATACATTCTGCAACATAAACCTGGGAAACATTCTGCTAAGTGAAAGTAGTCAGACACAAAATGTATGTTCCCATTTATATGAAATGTACAGGATAAACAAACTCATAGACACAAAAAGTGGATTCATGGTTGCCAGGGGTGTAGAGTGAGATGGGAATTGACAGCTAATGGGCATGGAGTTTCTTTCCAAGAGGATAAAAACGTTCTAGTATTACATAGTGGTGGTAGCTGTACAACTCTGTGAACACACTAAAAACCAGTGAACTATATACTTTAAAAGGAGAAATTCTATGGTATGTGAATTATATCTCAAAAAAAAAAAAAAAAGGAAAATAAAAGATGTAATTCAGGAAGAAAAAACAGCCCACATAGAAGAGAAGGAATAAAGAAAACAATAAGCTCTCAAATGTAATGTTGGGAAATTTAAGTAACCTGTGATTTTTAAAAGTATTATTGATGTGTTTTCTTTTTTTTTTTTTTTCCCTTGAGATGGAGTCTCGCTCTGTCGCCCAGGCTGGAGTGCAGTGACCGGATCTCAGCTCACTGCAAGCTCCGCCTCCCGGGTTCACGCCATTCTCCTGCCTCAGCCTCCCAAGTAGCTGGGACTACAGGCGCTGCCACCTCACCCAGCTAGTTTTTTGTAATTTTTAGTAGAGACGGGGTTTCACCGTGTTAGCCAGGATGGTCTCAATCTCCTGACCTCGTGATCCACCAGTCTCGGCCTCCCAAAGTGCTGGGATTACAGGCTCGAGCCACCACGCCCGGCCTATTGATGTGTGTTCTAAAACTAAAATTAATCTAGTGGAGGGTGAGATTATAGATTAGAACGAAGAGTTAATCAGTGAATTTCCTTATTGTGTCTTCAAGAAAGATAGATATAAACTAATATACATACTCCATTTTTGGTACACTGAAAAGAATTAAAAATTCTAGATACACATAAAATAGGAGAAAGAATACATTCAAAAGGTAAAGAATGCCAATGTCCTTGTCACATTCCAGGAGAAATTATTGAAAAATTTATTCAAAAGAACAGATAAGCAGAATTCAAAGAAACTAATAGCAACCACAAGGTCAGACACAGAATCTGTATAGTTCAACACAGCAAATAGCAAGTCCATGTAGAAAAATCTCTCATACGAACTAGGTACTAAAAATAATACTAATAGTAAACCAAGAAGAATGAGAAACAGCAAACACTAAGAATTCCAACCATTATAGTGATAACAAAATTAAACACATTAAACTGATAAAAGATACCACATTGAAGGGTTAAAATCTAGTTATATGGTGCTTTCAAGACAGAGTTCTAAACAAAACCAAACTTTTTTAAATAAAAAGGGAAGGAAAAAGATTCGACTAGTAAATACTATCCAAAATTAGTTATTACAGCAACACAAACAAATTTTAAGGGAAAAATTCATTAAGTGATGAGCACTACACCTTAATACAATAAATGATCATGAATTTGTATGTATCTAAAGCCTAGGCTCAAAATATACAAAATATTTATTGACAAACCTATAATCTTAGGAAACCAACTCATCTGTGCCAGTTAATTAAAAGATCGGGCCAGAAAAAAATGAAGGGTATAGTAAATACTTGAGAAAAATACATTTGATATATATGTATATATATATGAACCCTGAACAAATATTTAAATCTAATCCCAATAGAAAATCTTTTACAAAATCACAAGAAAAAAACTTTTCACTTTAGAAATGTAAATGTTCTCAAATCAAACAAAAATCATTTTTCGGTTTTCATTTTTTATACTTTTTGGCCTTTTAGACCTATGAATAAATATCCTAGTCAAAAAATAAGTAGGCCAGGCACAGTGGCTCATGCCTGTAATCCCAGTACTTTGCAGGGCCGAGGCAGGTGGATCACATGAGGTCAGGAGTTCCAGACAAGCCTGGCCAACATGGTGAAACCCTGTCTCTACTAAAAATATAAAAATTAGCCAGGCGTGGTGGTGCTTGCCTGTAGTCCCAGTTACTCGGGAAGCTGAGGCAGGAGAATCACTTGAACCTGGAAGGCAGAGGTTGCAGTGAGCTGAGATCATGCCACTGAACTGCACTCCAACCTGGGCAACAGAGCAAGACTCCATTTAAAAAAAAAAAAAAGTGAATGTATTTTAAATAAATTTCAGAAACAAACAAAATCTAAAAGTGAAAAAAATGAAATCAAGCTTACAAGATGCAGCAAAAGCTACCTTTAGAGGATAACGTTCATTGAAGAACAATACGAGCTAAATGTTCAATTCAATGAGCTAGAAAAAGAACCAAATAACCTAAAGGCAGAAGGAAATAAAGAACCAGAAATAATTAAAGACAAGGATGGGACAGAAAGAACCAAGACAAAAACTCATTCTTTAAAAAAAAAAAAAAAAAATCAAAGAAAAGAAATACCTCTAAGAGAAAAGGTACAAAAAAAATGAGGCAATCTGAATCATAGATCCAGCAGAGATGTTTAAGTATCCTAAGAATCTTCTAATACAAAAGATATTAAGCCATAATTGATTCAAGAAATAGTACTCATAAATCAGTAAGATCAAACTCTCGATGGATAAACAAATAGTTCACCTTCCATCCAAAAAGGCAGCAGAGGCTGAGATGATTTTTTAGGCGAGTAAAACGCAAACCGGAAAAAAAACAGAATACCCCAAAATTCTAAAAACTGAGAATAGAAAAAAAATATTAAGTTGTGTCTTTCTCTTTCATGTGACTAATTATAACAATGATTAGGAAAAAAACTATAGCAATATACACAAAATGACACATGTGACTAAGCAGGGTCACATTTATCCCAGAAATGTAAGGATGGCTCAACATCAGAAAATAAAAATAAGGGTAAAACAACAATCTGCAATAAATGCAGAAACATATTCAATGATCATGATTTAAAACTCTTCACAAGCTAGCAATAAAACTTTAACCAAAAAAAAAATTTTTTAAGAGCATCTAACAAATATTCACAGCTTTTATTTAGCAATAACATTTTACAGATCCACTCTTTTGGAATCAGAAATAAAACAAAAATGCTTGTTGTTACAACTTACATTCAACACTGTACTTGATGGTCCTAGCCAATTCAGTAAAATAAATAACAGGTACTGTAGGAGTTTGAAAAGAAAAAATATGTAACTATCCCTATTTGCACAAGATACAATTGTCTACATATAAATCTAAAAGAAACTACAGTTTTTCAAATACCAAGACAGTTTAACAAGTCTGCTAGATATAAGATCAGATATACATAAACAGCCTTTCTATGTACTGGCATTAACCAATTGCTTTTCCATTAACGAGAACAACAACAACAACAACAAACTCTAGTTTCTAGGAATAAATCAAGAAACGTTGTGCAAAACTTTCAAAAAGTTCCTAACAAAACATTCCTGAAAGAGAGGGGATACGAGTACGGGACATGCACCCCATGCTCTTCGATGCAATCCCTTCTGGCCATCTCAGGAAATGGTTCCAGCCCCTGTCCCTGCACTCTCTCTCTCTCCTGGCCCCCCCCTTCCCGAGCTCCTTCCCATCACGCAACTACCATCACTCCTCTGTCTTCAAGCAAACAAACCCGGGAGCCTGCCCAGCACTCCCAGTTCTCTTTCCATGAAACCCTTCCCAGGAGTCGCCCATAATCACCACCTCCAAATCCTCTCTTCCCATTCTTTCATGAGCCCATGCCAGACTCCAGTCTCCATACTCCACCAAAAGAGGTGCTGCCAAGTGGCCTCCACGCTGCCAAATCTAACAGCCAATTCTCAGTCCTCAGTAGCACCAAACATGGTGGGGCTCACTCTGTCCTTGAGGTTTTCTTCCAGCGCACCACTATCTCTTGGTTCTCCTCCTCCTCTGGCCACATCTCTTCTCAGTCTCCTTTACTGTGTCTCTATCTCCCCCCAAGCTCTACGTGATGACGGCTACAGAGCCCCCAGGATTCAGACTTCACATCTCTTCTCTACTTATGCTTACCTCCTGGATGATTAAATGCACTCATGGCTCTAAGAACCAAGGATATTACATGGATAACTCCTAAAATTCTCTCCTGCCCTAAACTGTAATCCTGTGTAGTTCACAGCTGCCCAGAACCTCCCGCTGGATGTCTAAAAGGAATCTCAAACTTGACACATCTAAAATCCAACTCCTAAATACCCACCCCCACCAGCCCTGCCTGGCAATAAAGTCAAAGCTGCGCCCTACACATTAACCCTCATCTCAGTAAATGGCAAGCCCATTCTAGTTACTCAACCCTAAAAACTCCAGGTCCCTTCCATTCCTTCTGATTCCCTGACATACGATATTCAATCCATGGGTAAATCCTGCTCAGCAATACCTTCAAAATATCCCCGAAATGCAATCAACCCCTCACCACCTCCCAATGCCACCACCTGCATTTCAAACCACCACCCTCTTTTGCCTGGATTATTCTGCCAGCCTCCTAGTTGGTCTACTGGTTTCCTTTTTAGTCTCCCTCCAATTGCCCGGATAGCATCTGGCATAAACTTTAAAATAATTTAATGTTATTACATCATTCCTTCATGGCTTCCCATCTTACTACAAATAAAATTCAAAGTACTTCTTAGCACATCTATGAAGTCCTACAAGTACCCCCAACCTCATCCACCGTTCTCTCCCTTGGTTTCCAGAGACATTGGCCTCCTGTCGGCCTCACTCCAACCCTAGTCCCAAATGTCACCCTATCAATGAAGCTCTCTCTGATTGCTTCACCTAAAAATACCACCACCCCCACCAGCCACTAGCACTCCGATTCTCACTAGACTGTTGCCACCACTAGAATAAAAGCGACTTGAAGGTGGGCGGGCAGTGGCTTGAGGGGTCATGCCCGCTGCTATATGTCCAGTGCCACAGATTACTCCATGAATGTGATGCAGTACCAACCCCAGTCCAACAGGGTTTCTCACGTAATCAACATGATGATTCCAGGGTGTAGGTGGAAGAGCACACCACCAAGAGGAGAGAAATTTGGCAGAAAAGAAGAACACAATGAAGATATTTGGAAGGATGAGTTTCCAAGACTTACGTAAAGCCATGCTAATCAAGCCAGCGTGGTATGATTCAGGAAAGACACATACCAATTCAACGGAAGAAACTGCCCCACGCATGGATGGAAACATCTATGACAGAGGTAGCAAATAACGGGGAGAGATTATTTAATAAACAATGACTATGGATTATCCACGTTTCAAAAATAAGTTGGACCCTAAGCTCAGGCTACACACTAAAAACAAACTATAGGTAGGTGAAAGTTCATACTGTAGAAAGCAAAATATTTAGATGAAAACACAGCAGACAATGATCTTGGGGTAGGAAGGATTTCTTAAACAAAAAACGAAATGAGAGAAGCCAGGCGCGGTGGCTGTAATCCCAGCACTTTGGGAGGCCAAGGTGGGTAGATCACTTGAAGACAGGAGTTCGAGACCAGCCTGGCCAACACGGTGAAACCCTGTCTCTACTAAAAATACAAAAATTAGTCGGGCGTGGTAGCATGTGCCTGTAGTCCCAGCTACTTTACTCGGGAAGCTGAGTCAGGAGAATTGCTTGAACAGGGAGGTGAAGGTTACAGTGAGCCAAGATCGCGCCACTGCACTCCAGCCTGGGCAAGAGAGAGACTCCGTCTCAAGAAAAAAAAAAAACCACACACACACACAAATTGAAAGAAAAATTTGACTACATTAAAATGCCAGATTTCATTTGGCAAGTGAAATATAACTATATTATTGATTTTAAAAATGTTTTAAAAGGACAAAGCCATATATCAGAAGATATTTCCAATATATATAGTAGCGAAGATTAGAATCTATTACATACCAAGATCTCCAACAAATCAACAAGGAAAAGGCAAAATAAAAGTGATTCAATGATGTACAATGTTTTCATATAAAATTCTACAATTCCTGGCCAGGTGCGGTGGCTCATGTCTGTAATCCCAGCACTTTGGGAGGCCGAGGCGGGCAGATCACAAGGTCAGGAGATCGAGACCTTCCTGGTTAACACGGTGAAACCCCATCTCTACTAAAAATACAAAAAATTAGCCGGGTGTGGGGACGGGCGCCTGTAGTCCCAGCTACTCCGGAGGCTGAGGCAGGAGAATGGCGTGAACCCGGGAGGCGGAGCTTGCAATAAGCTGAGATCACGCCACTGCATTCTGACCTGGGCGACAAAGAGAGACTCCACCTCAAAAAAAAAAAAAAGAAAAAAAAGAAAAAAAAATTTATACAGTTCCTTCCTATTACCTTATATTTGTCTTCTGCTAAATATCATGTATACCATTCTATGTTTATGAAATAACTGTTACCTGTGTGCATCCACTCTTCTATCTATATTTATGCAGAGCTTTCTAGAATGATGGTCTTCTGTGGTTCGTAGCTGTTAGACCATGGATGCAGGGGATGGGATTTTTTTTCTTTCTTTCTTTGACGTTTCTTTGCTTAGTAAACACGCACAGGGCCCTGACATTATGTATATCCCACACTAAAGTAATGAGACCACGTAAACGCTAGAAATTCAGAGAGCCTGCCTGCCAAGTGGATGTCAGCTAGGTCAAGCCAAGATGTCAGAGGCCAAACTCTCAGTTCAAAGCAGCTGTTGACAACAGAATATCCTCAGAACTTTCTTCTCTTTTAGGACTGCCCTCTGACACAGTGTTTTGAATATGCTCTATGGTGCCAAATCTTCACACCCTAATTGAGAAACAGATTTTGACGTGAACTAAAGTATTTCCATACTAGACGTCTAGAGAGCGAGGTTGATGATACATTGTAAATCAAAAGTGATTTCTCACACACAAAATGAAAGGTCTTCGTTGAAAAAATTCATCATTAGGGCCCCGCCTTGTTCCCTCCACCTCACTGATTCTCAAACGTCCTGATTTCCGCATCTCTCTGAGCCTATGGAATCGGTTATACAATGAACAGCGCTATTGATGACAAAGATCATATGATGCTTTCTCGATTCTTAGGAATGTTAATGCTGGCCACGGTATATGAGTCTTCACGTGGTTTTGGAAAGCTTCCTCCCTTAATGTATTCTCCAAAGACGTTACGCTTTGTTCTGTTTCTCTAAGAAACACTAATAACAGATGTTAAATCATCACTTTGTACCCATCTTTGGGGACTAAATACTCAAATTCTCTTCCAAAGTGAGCACTTGCTGATGTGTGTTGGACCAAATTTTCAGTTAGCCTACTTGGACAAATCAAATCTCTGATATTTTCTGTTTTTATCAGTGTTTTGTGCTTCATTACAGACATGTGCTTAACTTGAAATCATTAATGACAGTCAAAAATTGCTATCCATGATGATGCATTAAATCCATTCTTCCTGCAAATTTGCTTAACCTCGTACAAAGCTTATTAATTTTCTATCCTATCATTAGTCACTCATTTTTGGGTTCATACAAAAGATTTCCAAGGTGCTGTACACAGGAAACCTACTGGCTGCCTTTGAAATTACAGGTAATTAGCTGAGCCTTCCTATTCTACTTCTATAAGCTACATTAGAAAATGTCATTGCTTTAGTCATGCCTGCTCTATGTTCTGCTTAATGATCCCACGTATGATGACCAGGGGAAAAGGCAGATGAGGAACTCAAATGTCCGCCTACATTCCAAAAGAGCTTCAGAAATTATCCTAACTCAAGTCCTCATACCAAGAAAAATGAGGATTTTGCTGTTGTTGTTGTTGTTAAGGTCATTAGTATGTGTCTTGGAGAAAAATAACATCTAACGCTCTCAAGTAAACCCAAAACCATAGCAGTAACACCTCCTGAACTCTGACAAGCTTTTCTATAGCACGCAAAAGGTCACTTACACATCATATTAAGTCCCACTGTTAACTGCTCACTAAAAGTTTGTTAAGTAAAAAGCTGTCTTCATATTTAAAAGGTTTCACTAGTATTATATTATTTATAAACTCAAGGCTTTCAAATACCACCACCCTTAACAAACACAGGATGTTTACTGAAAGAGTAAATAGCTTCTTGCTAATACAGCATATACCCAAAAGAGATAACTGAGGAGAACAGCAAATCCTCGTATATGCTTGTTGCTTTTTCTTATCATTATCAACATCCACACACCACCAGTCTAGCAAAACCCTGACGGGATGATGTCCTCAATGATGTCCGGCAGGAGAGAAAACCCATTCTCCAGCAAGGACGAACCACCCACAGGGAAGGGGAGCACACAGGCGTAAAGGGCAGTTTCGTGTCATCTGAAAGGCGATTTGTTTTAGAAAAACAGGAGGATTTTATTGTTCACCTCATGTCTTTCATTAAGAACAGGAAACTGCACTTCTCTGAATGGTTCAACTCCACATTACTCCATGGAGTGCTGAGGGGGCCCTACCCAGGGGCAGGTGAGAGGAGTAACACCCAGAGTAGGTGGGAAAGAGCCAGACAGGGCCAAAGACATGAGAGCGAGGGAAACAGAGCAAAGCGATTTGGAAAGAACGCTGAATCCAGAGTTCAGGTACTGATTCTACAACCATTTTTAGTGGCAAGTGCTTCTGATGACATGGCCCCTCAAATGCTCACAGCTCCTCAATGACTGTACTGGGTAGTAGGCATTTAAGTTTGAATCACTGGAGTTCCTGCCCACTGGGATTGGGGTAGATGCCTAGGACAGGGAGGCTGCCAGGGCCAGGGAACTAGAAATAAAGCTGGTCCAGCAAGACAGATGTGGTGAGGAGGGCCCACTGTGCCCAGAGATGCCACTAGAAGACAGACATGCAACTGAAAACCAGGAGCAGTCGGGCACGGCATATCACGTCTGTAATCTCAGCGCTTCAGCAGGCTGAAGAGCAGGCTTCTTGAGCCCAGGAGTTTGAGACCAGCCTGGCCAACATGGCGAAACCCCATATCTACTAAAAATACAAAAATTAGCCAGGCATGGTGGCGCACACCCATGGTCCCAGGTACTCAGGAGGCTGAAGTGGGCAGATCACCTGAGACCAGGAGACGGAGGCTGCAGTGAGTGGAGATCATGACCCTGCACTCCAGCCTGGGCAACAGAGCAAGACCCTGTCTCAAAAACAAACAAAAAACACGAAAACCAGGAACTTCTGCATGTAGCAGTATGGCTCGGCTATCCCTGGCACACAATGTAAAGCCAGGAGGAGCAGCACCTGGCCCACCATATAGCTACAAGACAGGGAGGGCTCTAGCTCACACAGCTTCACCTTGAGGGACAGGGCCAAAGGAGGCTGGCCCACCTGGCACAATGGAGGAAGCAGCAACATCCTTCATCCCAGGACAGCAGAGCAAAGCCAGCGGGGGTCCCAACAGGTGGGGTGGGAAGGGGGCTGGCTGTTTCGCAGGCAGACCACAAATTCCAGAGAAACACAGGTCACTCTAGATACGAATTCCCCACTTCTGCTGCTGAATGGTGGTGGGGAAGCACAGAAAGGATGGGAATTTCCATCCTACTTACAGTTCCCACGCCAGTGACCCAGGAGAGTGAGGGTTCAGGAATATGGTGGGGGAAGGGTGGTGTTACAATATTCTGGGAGTTCCTGATCCACCTTCAGGACCTAGGGCACACTGACTTCCTTATTTGCCCCAAAGGTTCCTTTTCAAACTCTAAGGGAAGCACTTTTCTTCAGAGAGAGACCTGCTCCACTACTGAAAAGCCCTTTTTTTTTTCTTGACAGAGTCTCTCTGTCACTGAGGCTGGAGTGCAGTGAGGCGATCTCAGCACACTGCTAACTCCGCCTCCCAGGTTCAAGCGATGCTCCTGCCTCAGCCTCCCGAGTAGTTGCGACTACAGGCACTACCACGCTTGGTTAACTTTTTGTTATTTTTAGTAGAAAGGGGATTTTACCATGTTGGCCAGGCTGGTCTTGAACTCCTGGCCTCAACTGATCCTCCTGCCTTGGCCTCCCACAGTTCTAGGATTACAGGCGTCAGCCACTACACCTAGCCTGAAAGACTTCTTCAACAGTTCGCCAAACCCCAAGTCATGTCCGTTGCCCACTACAGAGCTGAGCTACTGGAGACCCAAACGAAGGACCCTGAGCTTTCCTTTCAGTGGAATGATGACTATAAGACTTGAATTTCGGCCAGGCGCGGTGGCTCAGGGTGGTAATCCCAGCACTTTGTGAGGCCAAGGTGGGCAGATCAGTTGAGGTCAGGAGTTCGAGACCAGCTCCCTGGCCAACGTGGTGAAACCTCATCTCTACTAAAAATACAAAAATTAGCTAGGCGTGGTGGTACACGCCTGTAGTACCAGCTACTCAGGAGGCTGAGGCAGGAGAATTACTTGAACCGGGAGGCAGAGGTTGCAGTGAGCCGAGATCGTGACATTGCACTCCAGCCTGGGCGACAGAGCGAGACTCTGTCTCAAAACAAAAAAACAAAAAAAAAAACTTGAATTTCAGAGCAGCTTGTCCCCAGCCCCACCTTCATGTCTTTGGTCTCTCCCAGCTACCTTTCTGTCAAAGGTGAGGGGGCACTGTTGCCATGAAGCTGCCCAGCTCAGGACCACGATTTCTTTTCTGTTGACTTTCATCAGGTTCCCGGGCAAGCTGAATGTGTCTGGTCTCAGCACTGAACTTCTTCTGCCAAGGCACACGCATGCGCTTCCACAGGACCTCATTTCCAGGATCTTTTCAACATCCTCTCTACAGTCACTGCAGCCTCTTCATTTTTAAGCAGCCCTAATCTAGAGCTACTTAGGAAGGACTGAGGAGTGCACATTTAGATACGTATCTAGCAACTGAATCAAGACTTTTTCAAAAAGCTCATTTATGAGCAAAAACCAGTGGTGCTGCAGGACGGCGTGCCAAATGATTCTGGGGGAACTTTTCCTCATCTCGGCGCACTCTGAAGAAAGGGCACAACAAATCAGTCTAGCGAGCACCTCCCCTCAAACACACACCTACTTCTTTGCATCCCTAAAGGTGCTAATAAAATAATCACTCGCCTCTGGCTTTAAGTTCCAAAGCTCATCTGCATATGAAAGAGAAGTTAGAGGACTAAGAACCCCAGAAGCTTGTCCTGCTGGGAGAGTTGGCTACACCCTAGCTCACAGGCCTGAGGTGTAAGACGGTTGAAAACTTCCCTCTGGACCGTGCAGACGAAAAGCCAGGTAACACAAACACCAGTGGGCAGCCATTCTTCTGCTTCCAAGGCCAGAGCTCTGCAGAGCCACAGCAAGTGCAGAAGCCAGGGTCAAGAATCAGGACAGGAGGAACGAAGCCTCAACTCGAGGGACCTGGCAGATGGCTGAAAATCAGGTTAGAGGGACACAGCTGGACATGCAGGCAATAAAACTCAGGAAAGGGGGAGGAGAAAAAGGGTGGAAACTCCCTGGAAGACACGGAGTTTTCCAAGGGTACTCTGGTCTAGCCCACAGACAGCGAGCAGTTACGAAGCAGATTGCTCCTCATTCCAACAGGGACCCTACAAATGCTCCCACAGCCAGCTCAAGGCAACAGCACCATCACTTTTTTTAAAGTACAGAGAATAAACAGGGAGACTCGAGACAAAAACTACGAGTACACCTTCCCTTGAATCCCTAGCAATAAGACGACTGCAGACAGAAAACAAGTAGTTTTTAATCTTTATTGGTGGAAAACAAATAGTAAAACAAGTTTTTAAAATCTTTTTTGAACTACTTAATTCAAATCTTATTTACATTTCACCAAATGAGCTAATGCCTCCTTCACCCAGCATCACTATGGAAGATAGCACAGTCCGTCTCTGCTTCTGGAGCCGGAGGACACACACACAGCAAGAGACCAAGGGCACACAAGGCCACTGATCCACAGCTCAGCTTCCTGAAACATCATCCTGAATCAAGGATCCATGCACAAGAGTTCCTTGGTAAATATGTCTAAAATATTTCATATTGAATCCCAAAAATGGTATGGACTACATGGTTAACATCACAAAACAAGTAAGGTAACTTGAGATTTCAAACAACAGGTCAGGCTTGCAAAAGCCATTTCTTCCCCATTCCCAACTCCAGCTCCTTAGGAGAATACCTGCTGACTCCCCTGCGGTTAGGAGGACTTGGGTGGAAACGACCCTAAAATTTGCATTTAAGTTTACCGTAAAAGTAGACTTCCTTTTTTTCACTTACACTTACATAGCAACACTTTTTAAAAACCCTTCTTGAGGGAGGCTGAGGCAGGCAGATCACAAGGTCAGGAGATCGAGACCATCCTGGCTAACATGGTGAAACCTCGTCTCTACTAAAAAAAATACAAAAACTTAGCCGGGCATGGTTGCAGGAGCCTGTAGTCCCAGCTACATGAGAGGCTGAGGCAGGAGAATGGCATGAACCTGGGAGGCGGAGCTTGCAGTGAGCGTAGATCGCGCCACTGCACCTCCAGCCTGGGCAACAGAGCAAGACTCCGTCTCAAAAAGAAAAAAAAAAAAAACCCTTCTTGATAGCTCTTCATGACATACACCTTTTCTTTCATAAGCGTGCCCTTCACTTGCTCTAAGAGGTGCAGGACTGGCCCCACAGAGACTGTTACCCCAAGACTTGGAGTGTCATCACCGGCTACCCTCTTCAGCGAACTTCATGAGCAAACTTATTAACATCAACTCACCGGCCTCTGGCGGAGCCTTTTCCTTTACCAAATAACCTGTTTCTAACATGCTAAAGACGCCAGTTAAGTCTGAGTACATCATGCCTAAAGCAAATGTCAACAGTCTCCAAGAGAGACCCAGAGCTGTCGTCCAGTGTGCACGGGGTGGTGGATCTTTTTGCAAACGAAGATGACTGTGTTTGTCCTGGTTCTCAGATACGTTAAAGAGCTGGGATGTCCACATTAGTTACATGCTATTAATAAAATAAGAGAAGCTTCTGTGTGCGACTATGTGACGCCCCGAATTCCTCAACAGTAAACTACTAATGAAAAATGGGTACAGATGAAAAATGGATACATTTTAACCAAAGAACATTCATGATGTGCAGTCAACATTGTTGGGTTTTATCAACGAACACTAGGAAACTACCAACATAGAAAACGTCACATAGCAGAGGGCCTAATACAAATGAGACAAAAGGTAAATAAAACAAAAGACATTCTCGAAATATATTGAAGCTGACTTCTCCGCAAAAAAGAAAGTATACTATACAGTCACACATTGCTTAACTACAGTGATACGTTCTGAGAAATGCGTTGTTAGGCAATTTCACTGTTGTGCGAACCTCACCGAGTGAACTTACACAAACCTCAATGTTGTAGCCTACTACACACCTAGGCTGTATGGTAAAGCCTATTGCTCCCAGGTTACAAACCTGTACAGATGTTACTGCACTGTACTGCAGGCAATGGTAACACAACAGTAAGGACTTGTGTATTAGTCCATTCTCACACTGTTAATAAAGACAAAACCAAGACCGGGTAACTTATAAAGGAAATAAGTTTAATTAACTCAGTTCCACATGGCTTTGGGGGGTGGCTCACAATCATGGAGACAGGTGAATGAGGAGCAAGGTCACATCTTACATGGTGGCAGGCAAGAGAGTTTGTGCAGGGGAACTTCTCTTTATCAAACCATGAGATCTCATGAGACTTACTATCAGGAGAACAGCACGGGAAAGACCCACTCCACGATTCAGCTACCTCCCACAGGGTCCCTCCCATGATACGTGGGAATTATGGGAGCTACAGTTCAAAATGAGATTTGAGGACACAGCCAAACCATATCAACTTGTATATCTAAACATAGAAAAGGTACAGTAAAAATGTGGTATTATAATCTTATGGGACCACCATCGTAAGACCAAAGTATCATTATGTGGTACAAGATTATACATCAAGGCAGACAGAACAAAGATGTTGAACATTTTGCTTCAGAAGCAACTGTGTTATAACTATTATAATCCATTTCCATAAACAGTCGCCTTGAAATCTACTGTTTTGCATTTTCAGTATCATTAGGTAAATCTCAAGTGTTGGTTCAAATCCTCAATCCCTGCTCATGCCACAAATTCCAAATCAAGCAGATTTCTTCAGATTCTGGCAATAAAAGCAAACATTACTCCAAAGGGCCCTCTCATTACAAATTAACTAGATCTTTAATAAAATATAACTCTCATTAAGAGTGATACTACATAGCACTTGTAGGAAACAAGCAAAACACTCCAACTGCCTCAGTAACTACCCCCAACCCAAAATGATGACTAAATCATAAAAATGGAAAAACACCAAAGACTTAAAAAATGAATTGCAGATTAGGTAAAAACTCACCAGAATATTTCAAAGCAAAAAAACATAATTACTGAAAATTAAAACTCAATGGTTGAATAAAATGGCAGATTAAACACAGCTCATTAGTAAACTATAGTTTAGATCCAAGGAAATACCTAAAATGCAGCACATAAAAAGAAAATAAAACACAAACAAGCAGATGGAAATGAAAGGGTAAAAGACAAGGAAGAGAGAATGAAATGATCCAATAGATGTCTACTTGGAATTTCAGACGAGTACAGAGAAGCAGTATTTGAAGACAAATTGGCCAAATTCATTTTCGAACTGATGAGGCACAAATTCAAAAAGCAGCACAACATATACCCACCTAAAAAAAAAAAAAAATCACACAAAATACACTGTTGTATTAAACAAGAGGAAACCAAAGTCAAAGAGATGATCTCAAGAACAACCAGAGACAGAAGACAGATCTCCTAGAAAGTGTCTACACCTATGCTGACAACAGTCTCAGCCAGGTACAGAGGCTCTCCCCTGTAATCCAAGCGCTCTGGGAGGCTGAGGCAGGTGAATCACTTGATGTCAGGAGTTCGAGACCAGCCTGGCCAACATGGTGAAACCCCATCTCTACTAAAAACACAAAAATCAGCCAGGCATGGCGGTGCACGCCTATAATCCCAGCTACTTGAAAGGCTGAGGCAGGAGAATCACTTGAACCAGGGACGCAGAGGCTGCAGTAAGCCCAGATCATGCCACTGCACTCCAGCCTGGGCGACAACAGTGAAACGCCATCTCAAAAAAAAAAAGTCTCAAGAATAGCGCAAAGGCAAGGCAGAAGACAATGGAGCACCATCTTCAGAATGAGAGGAAAGAAATGAACCAATTAACCAGTTTTATCTGAAATACTATTCTCTTTCAAAAATGATGGCAAAATAAAGACATGTCCAGATAATTAAAAAAAAAAAAAAAAAAAAAAACCTAGAAACTTTTCCATCCATAGACCTTCACTAAAGAAATCTCTAAAGGATACACTTAAGAAAAAAAAGAAAATCCCAGAAGGAAGTTCTGAGATATAAAATGGATGATCTGATTGAAGAAACTGGTGAAGAAACTACTAAAGTCATAGGTGAATCTAAAGAAAGGCTGTACAAAATAATAATATTCTATTTGATGAGGGTTTTTTCATGGGCAATAAGAAAGCAGTAGCATGTGAGTTCAGGAATGCACCAGGGTTCAAGGATTGTAAAATCTTCACATTGTCAGAAGTGCCATTAAATATTGACTATCTTTAGACTTCATGTATGCATAGTTGCAAAATTAGTCACTTAAAGACTAGAAACAGTATACGACTTCTAAACCCAATCAGTGAGGTTTTAATATGGTTTTACTGCAGGTTGTGGCAGAGGACAGTTCGACAAAAATAATGTCAAAGTGGTCCATGGAGGGCAGCCACAGATAAGTCTTAGTTCAAAGGTCTCAATGCTGTTTTTAATACTTGCTTTGGGTCCTATATCCATCTGAGAATCAGATGAAAGCTCTTGATTCTCTCCCCCCTGAAATATGCTCATATGTACTTGTACAAATTTTCATAAAATTCTAGTTGAGGTTATAACTGGATTTAAAGTCATATCTAGACTTGTAATAGGCCCTCCCCAGACTTCCTGGAGAACATGAACCCCAAAACCATGCCCAGCTTAAAAGGCTGAAGAGAATTAAGTTTGTGTGGGAAACAGTGAAATTCTCCATTCTAGAGTTGAAACCATGTAAGGAGATGAGGAACAAAATGTAAAAGGAACAGCAAGAGGCATGATGCTTAGGGGAGGAGGAACCTGGAGGTAAGCAAGGAGTCAGGAATGGAGACTCATTCCTGTAATTCACTCTTCCATTAAAGTAACTCAACAATTATGCAACGATTGCAATATTTTGAGCTGTGGAAAATAATGACCAGAAAATGAATCTGAGCTTTAAAGCACTCCATTCTAGTGGACAAACACGCCAGGCAATCAAGACAGAAAACAGAAATTACAACACCTTTAGCTAACTACTTGATGCTTGTAATATTCCCTTCCTGGAATTACTCAGCTAACAACTAGCAGTGGGTCAAGGAGCCTGCAGAAAGCAACAGTATGGTCCACTTAGAGCTCCTCTTCTGCCAGGCAGATCCCCAATCCACCCCCACCCACCTCCACGCATAGCCTAAGGGTCTGAAACACAGAAGGGCGTATCCAGAGGCTCCTAAATCCACCGGCATTCCAAAAAGAAGCTTCTCGGAACATAAGATTCCGGTCTCCATCCAAACACTGAACATTATAATCTCGTGGTTTGGGTTCAAGAATCTGAATTGAAAAAAGACCCCAGGCTGGTCCTGTTCCACCTAGGAGTGCTCACAATATAAAAACTATCACTCCTTATTTACAAAAGAATTCATTTCAGACCTGGCTTTGTGAATCACAGTTATCCAAAACTGTGAACCAGAACAATGCGAAGAAAGTGTTGCCTACATACCATGAAAATATTCTCCGTGGTTAAAATCATTACAGAGCAGGAGGGAAAAGTCTATGATTCTTAGATATCACAGCAAGAATGAAAACACACTATTCTGGTACACAGGAATTGAAAGTAGCTCAAAGGAAGAGCACATGGGAGGTCTCCACACTGTTGCTGGGGCAAATGAATAAATAATATTCTCAGCAACTCACAGGAAAAAGAGCATTTAAGATAGGCTATTTATTTTCAAAACACACACGCACGTTTGACCTCACTGCCTCACTATCAACTCCGGAAGTCAAATGAACTCTTTTGCTTTCCTAATTTTGGTGATCCCAATCTTTTCAGACAGCGACACCACATACAACATATGCTGACTTAGCTTGGCCAACATCCATAAAAGGTGTCCTGGTCTCTGCAACTTCCATTTGAACTACAGATTGAGACTTTATTCATAACTGCTTTCAGTCAACATAAGTAAAAGCCTTGTGGTGCACAGGAGAGAGCAGGAATCTTATCCCAAAGTAGGAAGAAAGATTCCAAGGACCTACCTTCCCCTGCAAATCCTGATCATCCCTTCAAACTAACCAACTTTAAAACAATTTTCTACACACCAGATACGAGTTCGTTCTTAAAAGCTTACTTCCATTTTTGAAAATGAAAATATAAATATTCTCTCAGAAGGTCAAGACTAATCATTGAGAACTTACTGAAATTTAAATTAACTATTACAGGAGTTCTCAAGGGAATAATCCACATCTACTGAGGAAAAAAGGAATTATTAACACATACAAATAAAGAGAATGCTTATTCCATTTTACTACAGCACACGTTCCTTATTCAGTCCCACATGAACAAAGTCTTATGGTGGTTACCTGACTGCCAGATAAATTAAGGTCCTCTTGACCTCACAGCTTTCTCTGGTGATATAATCAATTTATAGAATATTTTCAAATTCTAAATCTTTAAGACGGGAAAACAGGTTTGGTTTCATGGTTGGAGAGCTGGGTGCTTTTTTTCCTCTTTAAAAATGGAAAATGTTTTTTAGTACTGCTTTTACATACTAATGCCATTTAAGCCTCAATTATTTAGTTATCATCCTCCCTATTTTACTGATGAGAAAGTTTAGGATAGATAGTTAAGACAAGTACAAGACAAGTTACTTAACAAGCTTCTAAGAACAAGGGAAGGCCAGGTGCAGTGATTCATGCCTGTAATCCCAGCACTTTGGGAGGCCAAGGTGGGCAGATAACTTGAGGCCAGGAGTTTGAGACCAGCCTGGCCCACATAGTTAAACCTTGTCTCTACTAAAAATACAAAACATTAGCTGGGGAGCGGGGGAGGGTGCACGTCTGTAATCACAGCTACTTGGGAGGCTGAGGCATGAGAATAGCTTGAACCCGGGAGGCAAAGTTGTAGTGAGTGGATATCAAACCGCTGCACATCAGCCTGGGAGATAGAGCAAGACTCTGTCTCCAGAAAAAAAGAAAGAAAGAAAGAAAGAAAGAGACAGAGGAAGGGAGGGAGGGAGGAAAGCAGGGAAGAATACCACCCAGATCTTCTAGCTCTAAGTCTAGAGCTGGGATGAAAGTTAGAAATACTGTCTAACGTCCACATATCCCCAACCCTTGAGTAAACGCAGGTTCCTAAACAGACTATGACAGTTGATCACCTACAGCAGCGTTTAACAAACAACGTACAGGGCAAAGCCAGCCCACTGCCTATTTTTGTGGAACCTACAAGTTAGGAATCATTTTTACATTTTTAAGTGATTGGGAAAAAAAAAACAAATGTGTATTTCATGACACATAAAAATGATATAAAATATACTAAATGAATTTTACTATCCATAAGCAGTTTGAGACACCGCGCACATTCATACAGGAGTCTACGACTGCTTTTGCACTACATGAAGTGAGCTGAGTGGTTGCAACAAAGACCATAACATAACCCACAAGTCTAAAATATGTATCATCTGGCCCTTTACATTAGAAGAGTGATGTAAAGGATGTTTGTCTTTTTGTGAAAACTATGAAGTTCTAACCCATGCCGCATCAAAAATTTGTTTTTCTTCAATCTGAGCTGCTGGAAAAGTAGGGAGTAAATCTATTCTATCTTTCAACTAACAGTAACTCTTCAAATTTTGCAAGACTCATGCTCTACCCATCTTTTCCAGGATCTGTTCCTTTATTTTTTGTCCACAAAGTCTAGTTTCAATACCCATTTAAACATTTAATAAAGACCTATTACTACATACCAGGTTCCATGCTAAGTATTGGAGACATTTCTTTTAGGCGAGAAAACCAAGGCTCAGCAGTTGGGTAACTTACCCAAGTTCCCAAAGTTACTGCAGACCTGCCCTCCTACCAGAGCATGTGAGTTCAAAGAAGCAAGACCTCGCATTTCCTCCTGTCAATACATCCTTCTAGATTCGTGGAGCTTGAGGCCAAATATAAAACTTCTATTTCAGTTTAGGCAGAAACGGACAAACCAAGGCAACTAACATCCCTTGACTTGGCCACAAAAAGTATCTTAGTGTCTTTCCCAGCCTTCTCAGACGATCGTGTTCATTTACAATTGCGTATCACTTCTGCCCTACAAATAATACCGCCTTTATGAAAACAATACAACTATACCTTTAGAAACAAAACCACGTTTCAGGGAGGCATTTTAAGCCAGTTACAATACAATCATCATCACTTACTGGGTGCTTGCCATGGGAATTTTAGGGTGGGCTTTACTTATGTTCTCATTTAAACTTCATAGCTCTGTAAGGGAAACACTGATCCCAATTTCACAGATGAGGAAACTGAGCTTTCAAGACTAATTTACCCAAGCTGACAGAGTTGGAAGTCACTAACTGGGTTGTCTGACTCCAAATCTAGGCTCTCAACTGCTATGCAAAACTTTCAATGTCAACTTTCAACGGTAACATAGTCACAGTGTTCAACGGTAACACAGTCACAGTGTTCAACGGTAACACAGTCACAGTGGTGCCTACAAGTAAAGGAAAAGTTATAAATTTTGCCTTGAGAGATACTGACCACTACATATTTACTACACATACTTAAATTTATCACCTGTACTATACTTCTATAATATCTTTTTCCAAAACTAAAATAAACCCCAGAATCGGAAGTTCAATTGTGCAGGTGTATCATTTCTTTGCAATATACTTACTTCCTCCCCAATAGACACTCCTTGAAAGCATGAACCATTCTCATACCTCAATATTTCCCTGTGAAACCTCCACATGGCAAGCATTCAATAAACGTTCAATGAACACAGACTTAGTACAAAATGTTACTCATTAATGACTTCTGTTAAGAATAAAAACCTGAATATACAGAATAAACACAGAAGGAACTAACCTTAGTTCATAATGTCCTGGTGTGAAATGTGCTGTCTTCAGAATGATTCTTATACACATAGGATACAACTTACGTATAAGCTACTACTCTCATCCACTGATGGAACTGATTATGTAATTATACTCACAAAAGCAAATGCCAAGCGTGAACGCTCATGACTAAACAACCAAAGAATGATCTAATGTAGAAACTAAAATCCCCCATACCCTCATGCTATGTACTTCCCCCCTGTACAGACTTCACCTGGAAGACCTCAACCTCAAACATCCCAGCCTCTATTTCTGTGTCTTCCAGACAGACACCACTTTCCTTCCTAGAAGGAGAGCTCCTTGAGAACAGGGAGATTTTTCTTCTTTTACATCCTCAAATGACCTCAAACAGTATCCTGAATACAGTGGGGCACAGCTAATGTGTAAAAGGGCTGAAAAGAATGGAACATTTCCAGTACCAGCTAAGGTATACTGACCACATACAATGTAAGGAGAAGCAACAACCTTACCCTTAATTCTACAGAAGGCAGCTTCCTCCTGAGAACTTTTGCAAACACTTGCTCTTAAAAAGCACCAAAAAAGTTGCCAGAAGACTAATATCGCAGACAACAAAGCTCTACTCTATGCCAACAGCAATAATACGCCCATAAGAGAAGACAACCGAAAGGATCCCTGGGGCCACAGGGCTCTATTTGTTATAGATGTTTCCTTTAGTCCCTCAACACCTGGGTCCCTAAACGCATCATAAAGGTGACTCTAGAGAGTCCTCCCAAGTTTTAAGTCTCTCAGGAACTTATTTATAAATACATGTGAAACCAGACAATCATTTACCCAGAAGAACAGAAAGCCTTCCAAACTTCTGTACTCCCAGGAAGTCTACTTTGAAATACGTCAAAAGAAGTTACATGGAGACATACAAAACATGTCTTAACGATCCAAATTGGTAACTCTCAAACTGGAAGCTGGTTTAAATCCATCGACCATAACTTACAGTTCTGGCTATGCCCTTCTCATTTGCAACGCTGCGGCGCAAATGAATGACGGTGTATCAGCGTTAAATTTAAATTTCCTGGCTCTGGCCACAACGCTAACCTAATTAAAGCATGTGGTCAACGTTTAGCATTTTCGGTGCGAGATTTTGCATCGCTTTGGCGAACAGCAAAGTCGAAAGCGTTTGCACTGGTCTTCTCCCAGCCACCCCCCGACCGGGGGCAAAACCCTCTCGCAAATGCTTTATTAAATGGTCAAGAACCCCCCCCCCACCCCACCCCCGCACCGCCCACGGTCCCCGCCGAGCGGCAACGGGGGCTCCACTTCCATGACCCACGCCAAAAGCACTTTGAGCTCAGTCTGAGCAAGTGACTTGTGTCAGCACCACTTCCCCACGGCCGGGACCCTCCCCCCCCCCCTACGCCCGGCAACTTCAGGACCCCCCGGCCGGGGCCCCTCGGAGCGAAGGCTCGGGCTCCCTTCACACACATTTCCCGTCCAGCAAACTGCGGCCGCGGCGGGGGAGGGGACGCGGCGGGCGCGGGCGGCGAGCGGGGCCGTCGGGCGGCACGGCCGGGCCGGGAGGGGCGGCGGGCGGGGGGCGGCCCGAGGCCGGGGGGAGGGGAGGTACCTCGTACAGCTCCTCGGAAGCCATGGTGGGCGGCGGAGTTGCGGGCGGGAGGGGCAGGGTCGGGGCGGGCGCCGGCGCCGGGCGGCCGACACTTTGTTTCAGTTGGGTCCTGCGTGGCCTGCGCTTCCTGCTCCCGCGGCCGGCCGGGCGCTGGGCACGGACGAGCCTCTCGCACTCCGCGGCCAGTGCGGGCCGGCGGCGCGGCGGGGTTGTGCGCAGGAGCAGCTGCGCAACGCGCCCTGGGCGCCCCGCGCTCACTCCCCGGCGGGCCGGCTCGGGCTCGGGCTCATCGCGCCCCGCCGCGGGGCCGGGCGGGCTGGGGCGGGCGCGGCGGCGTGCGGGCGGCGCGGCCGGATCGCGGCTCCCCTCTCCGGTGTAGTGCAGAAAGCTTCCTACTTGCGACCAAAAAACCTGCCCCGGCTACTGAGCATGCCCAGTGCGGCCGCCCGGCCCGGCGGAGCCGCGCTCCCGCGCTCCGGGTTTTCGGGCCGCCCGCGCGGGAGGGGCGGGGCGGCGGCGGGGCGGGGCAGCCGAGGGGAGCAGTGGGCTCCACTCGGGGCCGAGGCGGGCGGCCGGCGGGGCCGGGAGCGAGCCGGCAGGAAGGGGAGGAGCGGGGCCGCGGGGGCGGGGCCGCGAACGCGGGGGCGGGGTGGTGGGCGGGGCTCCGACTTCCCCAGTCCCGCTCGCGGGGTCGGCTTGGCCCGCGGCACCGCCCCCCGGCCCTACTCGACGTGGGCGCTCGCGGCCTGGCCCGGGGCAGGCGGGGCCCGGACCTCGAAGTTCGAGGCGCAGGGTGGTCGTGCACACCGGGACGGGCAGCGACGGACCCGAGATGAGGCAGGGAACCGTGCGAGCGAGCCGGACCGCGTCTGGAGCCCACCGCCCCGACGGCGGTCTACCGCGCGCCTCCCTCCAGGAGGAGCCCAAAGAGGCGGCCTCCGTGCGCCCGCCCGTCCGGGGCCGGGCCAGCCCGCAGAGGGCCGGCGGCGTGGCCAGGTGGAGCACCCACCCTACCCCGTGCCCGCCCCGCCGGCCGCCGCCAAGACCCGGAGCCCGGGCCGCGCGCCCCGCGGGGTGGCCCGGCGCGCTCCGGCTGGCACGCTGGCTCGGCGGCAGGCCGGGGGTGGGAGCCGGGCGCGGCGGAGGGCGGCGCGAGGGCGCGGCTGCCTCCGCTCTGCCCGCAGCTCCCCCCACGCCAGGCCTCCGGGTTCCTCTTGGAGCGTCCGCCTCCTCCGAAGCTCAGCGGGGAGGGGACGGAGTCTGGATTCCCGGGAGGTCCGGGTTCTAATCGAACGAGGCTGTCAATGGTAGTTCCTTTCGCGGAACGGTATGGACTACACGACAGGCCCTCGCTCAGAACAGCGAGGGCTGGCTCGCGCTCCACTTCCCAGGGAAGATCTACTGCCAGGGCACACCTGCCGGGCCCTGGACGTGCCCCATCGGTGGCGAAAGAAGGGGCTTCCTGGCCCAACTCCCCCAGACAGCCGGCAACTCCGAACCCTCTGGCCGTGTATGCGGAACTTCCCCACGGGGCACTGCGGAGGCATTAGTTCACCTTCTCCCCCAGGCCCTGCATGGGGAAGCCCTCGCCAGTTCCTCCATGTCTCCCCGGGCATCCTTCGGGCCGCCTCACTCCTCCGTGCTCCATCTCGCTCCAGTTCCTAACCTACCTTGGAGCCACCAGGCTCTTCCCACCAGTTTTCTTCCTAAAGCCCTATTTGTTTGTGCCCCCCAACAGCGTTTCAACAACCACGGGGCGTTTTACAGACCCCGCGGTTTCCTGCCCTCCCCACGCCCAGGAACAAGCACCACGCCGACCCTTAAGTGACTGCGAGTCGAATCGCCGTTCCCCTTAAGCAGTGCTTCTACCTGCGGTCCCCACCTTTTGAAACAAACTCCCAGCTTAGGCATCACCTTAAAAGGATAGCCTTGCTGACTTCCAGGGCCAAATAGGTAACTCCCTCTTCAAGCGCTGCCTAAGCGCTCACGCGTGCTCACTGCAGCACTCATCTCTGTATTTTAATGTTTGTCTACTCTTCACCCCACCCCATCTCCAAACGATGACTTTCAATCAGACTTCATCTTCAAATTTGACGCTGGCCCCTAGCACCATTCTCTGTATAGGAAATAAGGTGTTATTTAATAAATGGAATTTCAGTGTCCACAAGAAAGCCCAATACTCACACATGCAATTCCCATTATGAAATGCTTGCACAAGAATCGCAAATTAAAGTCACCACTTCATCTACTGGTCAAGGCTTCTCAAGTTCTGCCTCTGTCCCTGATGGCCCAGCCAATTCCCTCTCCCTGCTCCAAACAGCGCCTCTTTCCTCTCACTTAGCATTTCCATTATTTGCTGCATTTCATTGTTGCCTTCTCTCTAGGTATACCGATTCAACAAAAGTTGCAAGTTCCTTGAAGGCAAGGAGTAGGACTTTATACATTTGAGAAATCCCGAAGCATTGAACGCACACTTCGGCAAGCGCTCAAGTACTGGCAGGTGACAGTTAAAAATCCCTCAAGCAAAATAAACTATAAAGAAGAAAGAGCTCCTCAATAGGAAATAAACAGATACATCTAACATATAAGCCTATTATGCAATGATGGACCAATACAAATACAAGCACTTCTCCCCATGACCATTACCCTAATTTTGCCCCCTTCAGAACATCCACAAGCTCAGGCATTCAGGAGGAGCTCCACCATGTGCTTAATGGTATTGTGGTCTCCAAGGAGTCTCCAAAACTGCCATTGTTGCCCAGGAAAGGAAAAGAAAGGAACGTAGACATCCACAACAAACATATTCAGATACTGAGCTAGTAAGGTGATTTTCCCCATTGTGGAAACAAAAAGGGGAAGAATTATAGCCTCGAAAAGGTAACTCAAAAATGTCAATTTACATAGACCTTTGTCAATTTACGTAGCTTTTCAATCTTGACAATCTGGAATGTTACGCTGCTATCCTTAGTCTACGACATTAAGAGTAACCACCGGTAGCCTCTATAACAAAGCAGGAGTGAGCCATACTCCTAAGTTCCAACTACCTCTCCACTCTGACCGTTGGCTTCCACTGGCGAAGATGGGTATCCACCTAGCGACTGAGAAGTTGAGCAAGTTCTCAGTTGTCCACTTTGTTCCTTTCATCTGCCCTCCATTTAAAACTCAGATTTATGGAATGCTATTTTGCATATATATACACACACACACACACATATATATTTTAACCTCATTCGTTCCATTTGTCTTACTTTTAAGCAAACTTTGCTTTCCTCCGTCACTTTTTTACATAAACATTTTATCAGCACTCATAGTAGAAGTAAACATGCCCAAGATTATTTAATGACTTGGAATTTCCACCTTTTATGAAACAGTAAAGTTCTGTAGTTTCCATGACCACGTGTGTGGGTGCTATTAAAGTATTTTCTCAGTGGCTTGAGAATAAAAGTGAAATCACATCCCCTAAGCACATCGAGAAGATTGCACCAAAAATACATACAGCACAATAGTATGTACTAGTAAGACATATGACTCTTAAAAGATTCGAGAAGTAGCCAAAAAGAGAGACGATGTGCACACATGATTAAAATACATGTCTACCAGCAATAAAAGATTCTTACCTGACCTGCTCCCGTTGTTGTAGGCCAACATAATTAAATTCGCTCTTCCTCAAATCCAAACAATTGATCATTGATGGCAAGTACTACCCACGGTAAGACTCTTCAGATCAAGAATCACAGCCTTTTCCCATCTCAGGAGAACAATGACTAAAACTTTAAGTTTGAGATCCTCCTCTTTTCCCAATTACCAGCCAAACCAGGCACGTCTTCCTTTCTCCCAACAATCTGCATTTCATCTACATTTGAATCCCAAGGCATCCAAGAGGAGATGGGGGATGGGACAGAATAAAACAAAAGAAGCCAAAATCTGGCTACTACTACTCTCAGAGCCAAATGCATTTTGTGGTTGGGTAGCTGTGAAAAGCTGCTGACAATGATTCCCTTCAACAGTTTTGTACCCCCAAAGCATATTCTATCCTGGTTACCTCCTCCATAACCCAAAATTTAGTTGTGATTTTTATGAAAATGCGACCTAAGTTTGTTTGTTTTAAACCCACAGTGGCTAAAGGGAAATTAAGTGATATTCTTGTCATAGAGTGCCTACTCCAGAAAACAATGGAACTTCCATCTCAATCACCCACTCAAAAGAAAGAACATTTTAAACCTGAGACGCAAAAGAGGGAAGCATACAAAACCAGTTATAAGAGTAATTCAGATGCTAGAGGCTTTGTCTGAACTGGGAGCCAACCAGTTCTTCCTTCCCTGAAAGCTTAGAGTGGATACCAGTACCCTTTTCTGTTCAACCAATAACAGCTGATTTCCTTTTTTCAGTCACTGTTTCCTTTCCTGCCCAAAGAGTCAGTTTCCCCATTTGGAGGGGCAGCCTCTCTCTGCCTCCCTCCATGTTGGTCCCAGGTAGGTACCATTTCTCTCTTTCCTATGGAAGCCAGTAGCCAGCTGCCACGCTGCTGCTCCTTGGCCAGATACCACTATTTGTTTCATCTCTTTGCCCTCGTGATGTCAATCTGAGACCTCTTAACATTTGATTTCCCCAATTTCATCTTAGGCTATGATACCATCACTGGCCGGAGTTCATCAATCTACAATTAAGGATCATTTGCTTTTTCAACTAGATTTAGTGTTTAAGTACGGTTCCTCTTTCTATTTAGCTAACGGTGTTCTACCAAGAGAATCTTTGTAATATGTACTTGTTGAACTTTTTTTGATTAAAGTAATGACCAAGAGCAAGGAAGTTTTTCATTGATAATTTTATACATTGCCCCATTTCTGGAAAGCAAAAAGACCAAAAATCATAAAGAGGAAATAGGCACAGGTATTCCCGTAATTTTGGTTGACTTTATGCCAAGGCAGTAACTAACTCATTTTGGATGCCTGGAAAAAAATAGCAAGTACTGTATAACTTTCCCTTGAATTACTGTGATGATTAATTGCATTTGTCTCTCAAGTCAGACCATCCTAGTATCCTCTTTACCTTTCCATTTCTAGACAGAGAGAGAAAGAGAGAGAGAGAACAACTAGGCAAGAGATGAGTGTGGACATTTTGACAGGTAAGGAAAATAGAAACACAAGACCCACCAAAAGTGGGGGAACCCAGAATTATCCCAGGAGCAGGTGGATGTTGAATCTAAAGCAAAGTGTAAATGAGTTTGAAGACGGGGGCCAGACCAGCACTTGGAGGCACTCAGTGGGGCTTGACTTTTTTTCAATCACTAGTATTGTCTAGTGTAGAAGTTCTCAAAGTTGCTACTAGTCTCCAGACTAGTAGCAACGGCATCAACTTGGGACTTGTTCAAAGTGCAAATTCTCAGCTGGAGGTGGTGGCTCACACCTGTAATCCCAGCACTTTAGGAAGCCAAGGCAGGTGGATCTCCTGAGCTCAGGAGTTCAAGACCAGCCTGGCCAACATGGCAAAACCCCATCTCTACCAAAACTACAAAAATTAGCCAGGTGTGGTGGCATGTGCCTATAATCCCAGCCACTCGGGAGGCTGAGGCAAGAGGATTGCTTGAACCCGGGAGGCAGAGGTTGCAAGGAGCCGAGATTGCACCACTGCACTCCAGCCTGGGTGACAGAACAAGATTCCGTCTAAAAAAGAAAAAGAAAAAGAAAAAAGTGCAAATTATCTTACCCTCTCACCTACTGGAACTAAAAACAGTATTAGAGAGCATCCATCACTTTACTAGGAATGACCATTGCGTAGTAAAATTTTGTTTCCATCATATATATACACAAATATTTAGGCATGTAAATATATGCTTATATATGCACACACATATATATTATTGTGTACTAAGTCATAATGTAAAATGTATTTCTTACATTTTGAGCTAGGGCAAAAAGTTTGAAAGCCAATGTTTTGAAACCAGGTAACAAACCCTTGCAAAGGTGGATTGTTAATTACATATGAATGGTATTGTTGTAGTGCACAGCAATTTTCTTTTTTTTTTTTTTTGAGACGGAGTCTTGCTCTGTAGCCCAGGCTGGAGTGCAGTGGCCGGATCTCAGCTCACTACAAGCTCCGCCTCCCGGGTTCACGCCATTCTCCGGCCTCAGCCTCCCAAGTAGCTGGGACTACAGGCGCCCGCCACCTCGCCCGGCTATTTTTTGTATTTCTTAGTAGAGACGGGGTTTCACCGTGTTAGCTAGGATGGTCTCGATCTCCTGACCTCGTGATCCGCCCATCTCGGCCTCCCAAAGTGCTGGGATTACAGGCTTGAGCCACCGCGCCCGGCCAGCAATTTTCTTAAATGATTGAATGATTCCTTTTTTGTAGTACATATTACTTCTCCATAACTACTACAGAAGTGTTCAGATCAGGTTCCTTTCTGAATTACACATGTCCCAGAGTGATATATTTTGAACGAATCAGAATAGCATGCATTTTAGGCCTTATCTTTCCACAGAATGTGGAAGATTTTCCAAAGAATATCCCTAACAGACTAAACAAAATGAATGTGAAGTTTAATTTGGTCAACAGCAACATTAAAAAAATAAATAAACACAAACAAGAAGCACTTACCCTGTTCCAGAAACTGTTCTAAGCACTTTACAAATATTAAGCTATTTAATTCAGCACGCACCTAATAAAAATCATAGCTAACATTTACAAAGAACCATAATAAGTAAGCACATTCGTCCACAAAGCGCCTTCAGGAGTAGGCATTATTATTGACCCCGTTCCTAGTAAGTGGGGAAGCTAAACTTCATTTTCAGGTCCAGGTAACTCTAGGGTCTAAGTTTTGAATCATTAAGTTATAGTCACTCAATAAATACTTATTGACCATTTATTGTATGCCAGGCAGTTTGCTAATCAATGTATATGCAATCATCCCTGCTCCCAGGTAGCTGGCAATCTATTAGGATAGATACACATTAAGTTGTCAGGAAAAAAAAAAAAAAAATGCCGGCAGGGCGCGGTGGCTCACTCCTGTAATCCCAGCACTTTGGGAGGCAGAGGCGGGCGGATCACGAGGTCAAGAGATCTAGACCATCCTGGCTAACAGGGTGAAACCCCGTCTCTACTAAAAATACAAAAAATTAGCCAGGCGTGGTGGCAGATGCCTGTAGTCCCAGCTACTCGGGAGGCTGAGGCAGGAGAACGGCGTGAACCTGGGAGGCGGAGCTTGCAGTGAGCCGAGATCGGGCCACTGCACTACAGCCTGGGCGACAGAGCGAGACTCCATCTCAAAACAAACAAACAAACAAACAAAAAACAACAAATCTTCAGATTATGACCATCGGTGACAGACTGGATTAAGAAAATGTGGCACATATACACCATGGAATACTATGCAGCCATAAAAAAGGATGAGTTTGTGTCCTTTGTAGGGACATGGATGCAGCTGGAAACCATCATTCTTAGCAAACTATCACAAGAACAGAAAACCAAACACCGCATGTTCTCACTCACAGGTGGGAACTGAACAATGAGATCACTTGGACTCGGGAAGGGGAACATCACACACCGGGGCCTATCATGGGGAGGGGGGAGGGGGAAGGGATTGCATTGGGAGTTATACCTGATGTAAATGACGAGTTGAGGGGTGCTGACGAGTTGATGGGTGCAGCACACCAACATGGCACAAGTATACATATGTAACAAACCTGCACGTTATGCACATGTACCCTAGAACTTAAAGTATAATAATAATAATAAATAAATAAATTAAAAAAAAAATCTTAACTATCAATCAAAGAAAATGGCAGGAAGCTGTTGAGCCCAGGCCACCTAGAGATGAGTCTGGTTTGCTGCTTCCCCAGAGACAGTGCCCAGCACCCCGTGGGCACACTGGCCATGCTTGGGTACCAGCAAAGCAGAATCAATCATTAAGAAATTATGTTCAAATAATTTGATATTTTAAAATGAAGTAGCCATCATGGGAGATAACAACATTTTGACTTTTATGTAATTGCTTTACAGTTGAGCATTTTAAAAAATGAAATACTAGATATGCAAAAAGGCATAAAGAAAAATACAACAAGGCCTAGGTACCCACTCCCCAGCAAAATATGATTTCCATATTCAGACCAATACTTGGCAGACTTTTGAATAATTTATGAGAAGTAGGAGGTATACCATGTTCTATTCACTATTTAGAGCTTATTTAATTGTTGATGTTTTTCATACAGATTTTAACAGATTTAGATTTACAGAAAAATTGCAAATATACTACAGAGAGTTCCCATACCCAGTTTTCCCCGTTACATTTTGTCAGGTACACATGGCACAATTAATAAACCAATATTGATACAGTATTATTAACTAAAATATATGCTTTATTCAGATTTCCCTAATTTTTACCTAATTTTCTTTTTTTCTGCCCTGGGATCCCATCCGTGGTACCGCATTACCTCTATTAATAGTTCTCCTGTCTCCTTACGCTTCTCTTGGCTATGGCAGTGTCTTAGGTTTTTCTTGGTTTTGATGACCTTGACAGTTTTGAAGAGTACATTTTGTGAAATGTTTGCAGAATGTCCTCAACTGGAATTTGTCTGATATTTGTCTCATGATATGATTAGACTGGGCTTTTGTGTTTGGGGGAGGAAGACCACAGAGGTAAAATGCCATTCTCATCACATTGTATCAAGGATACCTACTATCAACATGACTTCACTGTTGATGTTGACCTTGATCACCTAGCAAATACAGTGCTTGTCAGATTTCTGCACTGAACACTGACTGTTCTCCACTACCAGCCCCTGCCCCTTTCCATACTGTAGTGTTTGGAAGGGAGTCACTCTGAGCAGCCCACATTTAAGAAATGAGGATTATGTTTCCCCTCCTTGAGGGCAGAGTGTCTACAAAAAGTGTCTGGAATTCTTCTGCATAGGAGATTTCTCTCTTCTCCCCCACTTATCAATGTATTCATCTTTTTTATACCAATTGAGACTCATGGATTATAATCCATAATGCGTTATTTATTTCCTTGATTCTCTACTCTGGCCACCGGGAGCTCTTTCAGTTGACTTCTGTGTGCCTTTGACATACTCTAATCATAAGAGAGTGTATATTTTGAGCACTTCCTTACTTTCTGGCATTGTAAGATGCTGCAGGCTCATCTTGTATATTTTCTGCTCCAGTCCTAGAATCAACCATTTCTCCAAGGAGCCTTGGTTCCTCTTTGTTGAAAAATCACATTGGAAAGCAAGTTGTGGATCCTAGATGTGCTCATTGTGACTGGGGCTATTCCCTACTTGTGATTAGGTTGTCCCTGAACTGGTGAGCTAAAATCTAAAGGATGGATTTAGGTGAAGAGGACAGTGGAAATGGTCCCAGGCTGAGGAAAGGGTTTTTTCCAAAGGTCGAGATGTGGAAGGTACATGACACCTTTGAGACTCTGAAAATGCTGGTGAAGCTGGAATGCAGATAACAGGAAGGAATACATGGGATGGGATGGAGAGGCAGGCAAATCTGGTAGTTCATGACCAGGTCCTGGGTCTCTTCACCAATAATCTGATCTGTATTTTCTAAAAATTTGGCTCTATGAAGAGAAAGTAGTTGGAGCAGGGTGGTTAGGGAATTATTGCAATATTGCGTTAAATTTGATGTTTTTAAAATTTTGTTTAGAAATCAAATCATTTAAAAATAAAGTTTTGGTGGCCCTACTTTGCTGATGCCAACTGTGTATGCAGCGTGCCTATAAAGTGAGGGACACTGCACTTAGGACCTCCAACATGACATTGAGTAAAGTGGATATCAGGTCTTGATTTTTATTACAGAGGGAAAGCTTTTACCATTAGGGATGATATTTGCTGAAGGAATTTTATAGGCCTATTTAATTAGATTAAGGCAGTTCCTTTCCATCCTAGTTTCCCTCTCCTCCCTTCCCCTCCCCTTCCCTCTCCTCTCCTCCCCAGGGTGTCTTACTCTGTCACCCACGCTGGAGTGCAGTGGCATGATCTCAGCTCCCTGCAACCTCCACCTCCTGGGTTCAAATGATTCTCCCACCTCAGCCTCCCAAGTAGCTGGGATTATAGGCGCACACCACCACGCCCAGCTAATTTTTGTATTTTTGGTAGTGACGGGGTTTCACGATGTTGGCCAGGCTGGTCTTGAACTCCTGAGCTCATGATCCACCTGCCTCAGCCTCCCAAAGTGCTGGGGTTACAGGTGTGAGCCACTGAGCTCAGTCTCCATCCTAGTTTTCTAAAAGTTTTTTTTTAATCATGAATGAATATTGAATTTTGTCATCTACTGAAATGATCAAATGATTTTATTCCTTCATTTTGTAAATGTGTTGACTTATATTTATTATTTTTAATTTTAAACCAATTTTCTGTTTCTGGAATAAACCAAATAAAGTTTTGATGCATTATCCTTTTCATAAATTGCTAAATGTGGTGTGCTAATAATATGTTTAGGATTTTGAATCTATGTTCATGAGGAAGGTTCACCTGAAATTTTTCTTTCCTGTCAATTTTTTCTTTTTTTGTTTTTTTTTTGACAGGGTCTCACTTTGTCACCCAGGCTAGAGTACAGTGGCAAGATCTTGGTGTACTGCAGCCTCCACCTTCTGGGCTCAAGTGATCTTCCCACATCAGTTCCCCCCAAGTAGCTGAGACTACAGATGCACACCACCATGCCCAGCTAACCTTTTTTTTCGTAGAGACAGGGTTTCACAGTGTTGCCCAGGCTGGTCTCAAGCTCCTGAACTCAAGCAATCCACTGACCTCAGCCTCCCAAAAGCTAGGATTACAGGTGTGAGCCACTGTACCCGGCCTCTTGTCAGATTTTAATATCAAGGTTATACAGATCTTATAAAAGAAGTTGTCATGTACTTCCTCTTTTCCAATCTTCAGTTTGTGTATGAATGCCATTATTTCTTCTTTTCATACCTGTATGCATTTGCTTGTAAAGCCACCTGGGTCTGCAGCATTCTTTTTTTTTTTTTTTTTTTGAGACAGAGTCTCGCTCTGTCGCCCAGGCTGGAGTGCAGTGGCCGGATCTCAGCTCACTGCAAGCTCCGCCTCCCAGGTTCACGCCATTCTCCTGCCTCAGCCTCCGGAGTAGCTGGGACTACAGGCGCCCGCCACCTCGCCCGGCTAGTTTTTTTTTTTTGTATCTTTTAGTAGAGACGGGGTTTCACCGTGTTAGCCAGGATGGTGTCGATCTCCTGACCTCGTGATCCACCCGTCTCAGCCTCCCAAAGTGCTGGGATTACAGGCTTGAGCCACCGCGCCCGGCAGGTCTGCAGCATTCTTATTGGAAGACTTTAAATTATAGATTCAAATTCTTTAATAAAGAAATATTCAGGTCCGGGTGCCGTGGCTCACACCTGTAATCCCAGAACGTTGGAAGGCTGAGGCAGGTAGATCACCTGAGGTTGGGAGATCGAGACCATCTTTTAGTAGAGACGGTGAAACCCTGTCTCTACTAAAAAGACAAAAAGTTAGCTGGGCGTGGGGGCACATGCCTGTTATCCCAGTTACTTGGGAGGCAGAGGCAGGAGAATTGCTTGAACCCAGGAGGCAGAGGTTGCAGTGAACCAAGATTGTGCCATTGCTCTCCAGCCTGGGCAACAAGAGAGAAATTCCATCTCAAAAGAAAAAAACAAAACAGAAAAGGAATATTCAGGATTTCTATTTCTTTGTGTCAGTTTGTCCATTTCATCTAAATTTGCAAATTTAATAACATAAAATTGTTCATAAAATTTTAGTATTTGCAGGATCTGTAATAATATTCCCATCTTAATTATTGAAAATATGTATCGCCGGGTGCAGTGGCTCACGCCTGTAATCCCAGCACTTTGGAGGCCGAGGTGGGCGGACCACGAGGTCAGGAGATCGAGATCATCCTGGCTAACACAGTGAAACCCATCTCTACTAAAAATGCAAAAAATCAGCCGGGCGTGGCGGGGGGCGCCTGTAGTCCCAGCTACTTGAGAGGCTGAGGCAAGAGAATGGCGTGAATCTGGGAGGCGGAGCTTGCAGTGAGCCGAGATCACGCCACTACACTCTAGCCTGGGCGACAGAGCGAGACTCCATCTCAAAAAAAAAACAAAAAACAAAAACAAAAAGAAAAAGAAAATATGTATCATTTCTCTCCTTTTTCTTTATCAGTCCTGCCATGGGTATATTAATTTATTAGTCTTCTGAAAATACCAATTTTGAGCTTTTTTGATTCTTTGTATATACCATACAAAGAATGGTACTCTATTTAGTTATGCTTCCATAATTATTATTTCCTTTGTTTTATTTGTTATTCATTTTTTAATTTCTTAAGATGACTTTGTTCAACAGGCATGGTGTCTCATGCCTGTAATCCCAGCACTTTGGAAGGCCAAGGTGGGTGGATCACCCGAGGTCAGGTGTTCGAGACCAGCCTGGCCAAAATGGCAAAACCCCATCTGTGCTAAAAATACAAAAATTAGCCAGGCGTGGTGGCACGCACCCATAGTCCCAGCTACATGGAAGGCCGAGGGAGCAGAATCGCTTGAACCTGGGAGGCAGAGGTTGCAGAGAGCTGATGACTTTGTTCATTGATCTTCAGTCTTCAAATGTATGAATTAAAACCTATAAATTCCCCTGCATCCCATGAGTCTTAATAGTTTGTATTTTTATTATTGTTTAGTTGAAAATACGTTCTAATTTCCATTGTGGTTTCTTCTTTGAGCCATATGTTATTAGAATGATATCTCTAAATTTCAAAATATAAGGATTTTCTAGTTATTTTTATTTCTGCCTTTTTTTTTCTTTTTTTTTTTAGACGAAGTCTCCCTCTGTCGCTGTGGTCTCGGCTCACTGCAACCTCTGCCTCCCGGGTTCAAGTGATTCTTGTGCCTCAGCCTCCCTAGTAGCTGAGATTACAAGCGCCCACCACCAAGCCTGCCTGATTTTTGTACTTTAGTAGAGACAGGTTTCACCATGTTGGCCAGGCTGGTTTCAAACCCCTGACCTCAGTTGATCCACCTGCCTTGGCCTCCCAAAGTGCTGGGATTACAGGCATAAGCCACCACGCCTGGCCTATTTCTGGTTAATAACATTGTGGTGAAAGAATATAATCTGTAGAATTTCAATCCTTTAAAATTTGTTAAGACTTACGTCACAAAATTGCTCAAGTTTTGTAAATATGTGGTCCTTCAAAAGACTATGTATTTTTTAGTTGTTATGCACGTGTTTTCTCTCTATTATATATATGTGTGTTCAATTTTGCTGTATTTTACTGTTTATGTTGTTCAAATATTCTATTTGTTACTGGGACAGGTGCATTAAAATATCCCAACATGATTATGAATTTGTCTAAGCCTTTCTGTATAGTTTTTGCTTTGCGTATTTTTAAGCTATGTTTCTAGGTACATACAAGTTTAAAATTGTTATATCTATCTGGTAAAGGAAGCATTTTGTCGTTGCAAAGACACCAATAATGCTTTTTACATTGTCTACTTTGATATTAAGATACCTACAACTGGCTAGGTGTGGTGGTTCACACCTGTAATCCCAGCACTTTGGGAGGCCAAGGTGGGCAGATCACGAGGTCAGGAGTTCAAGACCAGCCTGACCAACATGGTGATACCCTGTCTCTACTAAAAATGCAAAAATTAGCCGGGCCTGGAGGTGTGCGCCTGTAATCCCAGCTACTCAGAGACTGAGGCAGGAGAATCGCTTGAACCCAGGAAGCAAAGGCTGCAGTGAGCCAAGATCATGCCATTGCACTCCATCCTGGGTGACAGCAAGACTTCATCTCAAAATAAAAAAAAACCCTACAACCAAATTTGTTTTGTGTTTGTATGATAGCTAAATCTTTCTCCAAATGTGTTTTTTTAACTTTCTGGATTCTTAAGTTTTACATGTCTCTTACAATTTACAATTTTATTTTTTAATCCAGTTTGATAATCTTTGTCTTTTAATTGGGGCATTTAGTCCATTTACCTTTAAAGTAATTACTGGTATGTGTAATTTTGATTCTACCTATGATTCTAGGTATGGTTCTATATTTTCTATTTATCCTACTTGTTCTGTTTCTTTTTCTTTCCTTCATTGGTTTGTACCAGACTGATTGAGAACTTTACAATAATTTTTTCTTTTTTGGGTTTGGGGGTTGGACTCTCACTCTGTTGCCCAGGCTGGAGTGCAGTGGCACGATCTTGGCTCACTGCAACCTCTGCCTCCCAGGTTCAAGTGATTCCCCTGCCTCAGTCTCCTGAGTAGCTGAAACTATAGGCACATGCCACCATGCCCAGCTAATTTTTGTATTGTTAGTAGAGACATGGTTTCACCATGTTGGCCGGGCTGATCTCCAGCTCCTGATCTCAAGTGATCCCCCCACCTCGGCCTCCCAAAGTGCTGGGACTACAGGTGTGAGCCATCTGGCCCTACAAGAAATTATTCTATTATTTTTCTCCTTATTACCTGGAAAGCCATATATTCCTTTAAAATATATACAGTAATAACCCTAAATATTGTGTCTTTTTCTTTACTAAATGTAATACCCATACTCTTATTTTTTTTTCCTGGACAACACAAGAAACTTAGAACACTTTAGACCGTTTATTCCATGTCCTACTGAACCATGTTCCAACACCACTAATTCTATGTTCCATCCTTATTGTTGCTTTATATTTTCATTCTTTATTTTAATTGCTAAAAATTATTATAATTATTGGCTTATGCAGTCAATATTTATTTATTGACCCACATGTTTAACTCATTATTTTATCCTATGGTTTTTTGTTTTGTTTTGTTTTGTTTTTACTGTATCTCCAAGGCTGGACATTTTCCTTCTGCCATAAAAACATCTAATATTTGCTTTAGTTTGTCTAAAAAGTTATTTATTTTACCTTTCTATGGAAGGCTATGTCAGCTGGTATAGAATTTCAGTGGTAATTTTCTTTCTTTCTCTCAGTGCTTTTCATATATTTTATAGTCTCCTACTTTCAATTGTTTCCATTGAGAAATCTGCTATATTTTTGCTCCTTTGAAGGTAATGTATCTTTCTTCTCTTGCTATTTTTACAATTTTCTCTTTGTCTTTGGTTTTCAGCAGTTTTACTATGATGTGTCTAGGTATTAGTTTGTGTATTTATCCTGCTTGGGTTTCCTAGGATTTATAGAGTCTTCAAATTGATTTATTTTACCAGTTTGCAAGATTTTGTCAGCCATTATCTCTTATTATTGCTGCTACCTCAGTCTCTTCTTCCCTTCTGGGTTTCCAATGAACGTACATATGTTAGAACTTTTCACTATAGTACTATGTGTCTTATTATCATTTCTGAGTTTTCTATTATTTTGTTTTTCTACTACATTCTGGGTACTTTCTCCTGATCTATCTTTTGGTTTACAAATTCTTGCTTCAATTGTGTCTCATCTGCTCTTGAACCTTTTTTTTTAATTTGTGTACCTTTTAATCTGGACTATCCTTTTGATTTGTTATTGAGTTTTTGTTGTTGTTGTTCTTGGTTGAGATTTTAATCTTGTTGGATTTTTTAAAATCTCTTTGACCTGAATAATATCATTAGTTTGAAGTCAGTGTGCAAACTCTAACACCTGTAGCCTCTGTAAGTCTGTTTCTATTGTCTGCTGTGTCTATTGATATTAGTTCATGTTATTTCACTCCTTGTGTGTCTGATTATTTTTTATTATGTGCCAGATATTAGATTTACAAGATGTAGAAATATCTGAGGTCTGAGATGAATGTTAGCTTTCTCCAGAGAGGATATGTTTGTTCCTGCCACCTGCCTAAGCGCTCAAACACTAAAATGTCACCTGAAACCAATTTCATGGCTTGAAAGAATTAAAAGCTAAGCTGTAGCCTCTAAGAGTGCTTACTTCTGAATTACGCTTTTCCCTAAGGTCCTTCAGAGTTTTAATCCAGTGTGAAAAGAGTTCATCCACCAGGGCTCCCATGCCTTGATGGAAACTGAGCACCAACCCCTGTCACCTTAGATCTTTGTGGCTTTCAAAATCGTAACTCAACCTGTTGTTCTCTCAGCCTTCTGGTCTTGCTCACAGGGAAAAACATACAGAAACTCTGGGCTCACCTCCATGGGTCTCCAAGCTTCCCCACCCTAGCTCAGTGTTTTTAAACATCTTATTAGTTCTCTAGTGCTTCGAATCGGATTCTTAACATGTTTTTCCCCCAGCTTTCTTAGTTGTCCTTAGCAGGAAACTCAATCATACTTTTTTAATCTGTCATTACTGGAAATCTGATTTAACCTTTACAACAATTCTATAAAACAGATATTATTTCCATCTTACAGAGAGGAAATAGGTTGAGAATAATGAAAGAATGGGACCAATACAAATACAGTTTATTTTGTTAATTAGAGTAGGTGGTCTTTGGGTACTTGAATACTACCACATACATAGTCATCTTTAACAACCCTGGGGAAAGTAAGTCGTGCACTTTGGGAGACTGAGGCAGGCAGATCACGAGGTCAAGAGTTCAAGACGAGCCTGGCCAACATGGTGAAACCTTGTCTCTACTAAAAACACAAAAATTAGCTGGGCATGGGGGCGAGCGCCTGTAATCCCAGCTACTCAGGAGGCTGAGGCAGGAAAACAGCTTGAACCCTGGAGGTGGAGGTTCCAGTGAGCCGAGATTGTGCCATTGCACTCCAGCCTGGATGACAGAGCAAGACTCAGTCTAGGGGGAAAAAAATCATGGGGAAAGTCACTCTCACCAAAAATATTTCTGCAGTTGACCCTCTCATGGTACCTTATATGCCTACATTAAATTATCCCTCAAGATACAGCTTTGAAAGGATATATTTAAAGATCTGTTTAACACATATGTAACTGGAGAGTGCTCAGTCTTGGTCTTTATCTGCCACGGAGCGCTTATCTCAATTGGTTCTCAGGTTGTAGAAATAGTTTTTATGAAGCGTGTACAATAGTTGGGAGCAAAAAACAATTTTGCCACAGTTACTTTGAACATTTCTATAAAAGAGAGTCTTAGAGTAATATTATAACATAGTTGGAAATATAGTCAGAAGAGTGGGCTGGATCCTGGAGTTACATAACACTTTACATCAAATTGAGAACAGGCTAAATTTCCATTACAAGGAATAGGACAAGGATAATAGACTTTATCTACGGGGGTTGGGATGGGGCTGGGAGTTGGGTTGGTTGAGAGAGAATCCCAGAAAAAAATATGAAGTGAAGGCTCACTGATTTATCTGTTTTTGTTTGTTTGTTTTCTGGAAGTTACTCTTATCTTTGACAGTTCTATCTACATTAAGCCCATATTTCTTCCTTTCTACTGCAAATTTTTTAACCAAGTATTTTCCTTTCTTGTCAGGCTTCTTCTTGGTCCTTTTATGCCAATTTCCTCATAGCGTAGGTCCAGATTTCTCACTCTGAAGAGCTCTATTTCACATAGACCTTCTTCTAGGCAAGAAATTCATGGTTTCTCCTCTGCTTTGGGAAGGCTTCCTCATCTTTCTCTATTCATTACCAACTCCACAAATATTCCTCTAAATGAGGTGAACTCTTTTCTGACCAATCCATGATGAACCAGAGTCTTTAGCATTCAGCACAAAGCCCATCAACACTACACAGTCCTCTGAAAGCAGCACAAACATTTGTTTATTCTTGGGCATGCTTTCTACTTGGGTCATCTTTTTTTTTTTTTTTTTGTATTGCCGTGCTATTCCTTGGGTATGTTTGAATGCATAACTACTCTTTGCTTTCGAGGGGGAGCTCCAATGGGAGTCTTAAACAACAGTGCTTCGACCCTCTGAGCTCCCAGGATACAGGGAGTCAGCAACAATGATGAGGTCAAAATGCAGTCCACTTTGGACTGGAGCATTCCTACTAGAAATATTTGTGGAGCACTGAGCTGACGGATGTTCTTTCCAAAGTATAAGAGAATGTGACTGTAACCTGCTGAGGTCAGTTGTGGAGATAAAGGATTGTTTCAACCCTGATGGACTAGCCTTAGCAGAAAAAAACAACAGACTTGCTTTTGAGAATAGGGATAAAATAAAACTAATCTCTTCAAGGAAAGTTATTGTGAAAGTCCTATAATTTCTTTTCTTTTCTTTTCTTTTTTTTTTTTTGAGATAGAGTTTCTCTCTTGTTGCCCAGGCTGGAATGCAATGGTGCAATCTCAGCTCACTGCAACCTCTGCCTCCCGGGTTCAAGTGATTCTCCTGCCTCAGCCTCCCGAGTAGCTGGGATTACAGGCGCGCATCACCATGCCCAGCTAATTTTTTGTATTTTTAGTAGAGACAGGGTTTCACCATGGCCAGGCTGGTCTTGAACTCCCACCCACCTTGGCCTCCCAGAGTGCTGGGATTACAGGCGTGAGCCACTGTGCCTGGCCAAGTCCTACAATTTCTAAAATGAGATCTTTTAATTTAAGCACTAAGTTCTACAAAGTTGCTAAAAATCAAAAGTTGGAAACAATTTTAATGTCTCATGTATAATTAGGACTAAGCAAATTATGGTATATTTATATAATAAAATATTATGTGGGCCTTAAAATTGACATTTTACATGATTCTAAATAAGATGGAAAGTGAATATGTTTTAATATTAAGGTAAAGAACCTGAACAAAATGCACAAAGTCTCTTTGGAAAGATACACGTATGAAAACTTTTAACAACTGTATTCATTTTGGTTAGGAAGAAAACTGGGTGATTGAGGTAGACAGATCAGAAAAAGCCTCTTCACTCTATATCTGTTTGTTCTTTCCAAGCTTTAAAATACGAAAATATATTACATATTTTTAAGAAATTAAAATAAATATGTAAAATGAAGAATCAGGAAATATGTAGTATAATTTCAACTGTACAAAAATATACATTGAAAGATATGTAGCAGGAACTATGTTAAAGTGTCAATTGTGATTTTTCTCTAGAATTATAGGGTTTTTATTCCTTCCTCTTATATTTTCAGAATCTTCAGGTACACAAAGTTTGGGTTTTTTTTTGAGACAGAGTCTCTCTCTGTTGCCCAGGCTGGAGTGCAGTGGCATGATCTCGGCTCACTGCAACCTCTGCCTCCCGGGTTCAAGTGATTCTCGTGCCTCAGCCTCCCAAGTAGCTGGGTGTACAGGTGTGTGTCACACTACTCTCGGCTAATTTCTTTTGTATTTTTAGTAGAGATGGGTTTTGTCACTTTGGCCAGGCTGGTCTCAAACTCCTGACTTCAAGTAATCCACCCGTCTCTGCCTCCCAAAATGCTGGGATTACAGGTGTGAGCCACCGTGCTGGCCACAAAGATAAAGATATATATATATATACATACATATATATATATATACACTTTATATTTTTATATATATATATATATATATATATTTTTTTTTTTTTTAGACATGAGTCTTGTTCTATCCCCCAGGCTGGAATGCAGTGGCGTGATCTCGACTCACTGCAACCTCCACCTCCTGGGTCCAAGTGATTCTCCTCCTTCAGCCTCCCGTTTAGCTGGGACTACAGGTGTGAGCCACTACACCCTGCTATTTCTGTATTTTTAGTAGAGACAGGATTTCACCGTATTGGCCAGGCTGGTCTCAAACTCCTGACCTCAAGTGATCCATCTGCCTCAGCCTCCCAAAGAGCTGGGATTACAGGTGTGAGCTATTGTACCAGGCCACAAAGATTTTTTTTTTTTTTTAATAATTTTTTTTTTTTTTTTTTTTTTTTGAGATGGAGTCTCACTCTGTCGCCCAGGCTGGAGTGCAGTGGCCAGATCTCAGCTCACTGCAAGCTCTGCCTCCCAGGTTTACACCATTCTCCTGCCTCAGCCTCCCGAGTAGCCGGGACTACAGGCGCCCGTCACCTCGCCTGGCTAGTTTTTTGTATTTTTTAGTAGAGACGGGGTTTCACCATGTTAGCCAGGATGGTCTTGATCTCCTGACCTCATGATCCGCCCGTCTCAGCCTCCCAAAGTGCAGGGATTACAGGCTTGAGCCACCGCGCCCGGCCCACAAAGATATTTTTAATAAAAGTCAATTTTGTTTGAAAATAAGTAGAAAAAAATGAAATTTAAAAATGTAGGAAACTTGTTTTAAAAAAAATTTTTACAGATGTATACTTTATCATCCAGTTTCTTTCATTTAGTGATAAAGCCATCTTTTGGGAGGATTTTAATAAGTTTATTTACTTATTTTTATTTGACATGATGTTTCACTATGTTGCCCAGGCTGGTCTACAACTCCTGGGCTCAAATAATCCTCCTGCCTCGGCCTCCCACAGTGCTGGGATTGCAGGCATGAACCACCACACCTGGCCTAATAAAATTATTTTCAGCAAATAAAATTTACACAATGTCTTTTCTTCAAAAGTTATATGAAAAATAAATTCTTCTTTTCATTTGTAGAAAAGACAGCTTTTCACTTAAATAATGAGGTATATTCTGCATTGAGAGTTAATAGAGTTGAATTCTCATATTGGGTCTGCAGTAGTAAGTTACATGATCTCGGACAAATAATTTAACTTCTGTAAGTCAAATAATTCTCAACTCTAAAACAAAGAGCTTGGGCTAGATTAGGGTTTCCAAGCATTTGAGGTAATACGGATCTGTAACATTTTCAAAGCTATTGTGGAAATCAACATCAGTTTGCTAACTTGGATTTGTTAAGGAAAGCCGTGATAGAAATAACAAAAACCACAGCTACTGTCCTTTACCATCTATCATCACCATTGTTTTATTTATTTTTATTTTTTTATTTTTGAGACGGAGTCTCGCTCTGTCGCCCAGGCTGGAGTGCAGTGGCCGGATCTCAGCTCACTGCAAGCTCCGCCTCCCGGGTTTACGCCATTCTCCCGCCTCAGCCTCCGGAGTAGCTGGGACTACAGGCGCCGCCACCATGCCCGGCTAGTTTTTTTGTATTTCTTAGTAGAGACGGAGTTTTACCGTGTTAGCCAGGATGGCATCACCATTGTTTTATAAAGCAAAGAAATGTTAACCCACACAAAAAGTAGGAGGGTCGTAATTGCAAAATACAGAATAACCCTAAAAATTGCATTATTTAGTTTAACAAAAAAACTCATTATAATAATGTTTTTCTCATTTCCTTGCAGACCTGTGGTTGGGAATCATTGGTTTAGATGAGAACTATTTCAACACTAAAGTTATATTTCTAAATACAGAAATATTGAACAAACTTTTAAAAAATAGTTGGAGTTTATATTCTGTATATTTATTCATGTCAATCAGTTATGGGTACAATGGTGATTCACACCAATCACTTATGCTCACACAAGACTTAAAAAGACAGTGATACGCTTCAGTTATCAAATAACCACAATAGTTTTTCTTTTCAGTACACACGGATGGCAGGGAGTAGCCTAAATTCTCTCGTAATAAGCTATGAACATCACAATAAGCTATAAGGTGACAAAAGTAACCCATATTATTAAAAAATTTGAACTTGACTGAATTCACACAGCTGATTGGATTGGAATTAATATATTCTTAATTTCAAAACCCATGTTCTTTTTATTTGCCCTGTTGCCTCTATCAAAGTAATTTGCTTTCTTTGAATACTACATTGTTTGTAGAATGATTTACATGTAAACACATTTCAAACATCTGAGAGATGTAGAAGATGGATGTAATTAATTTTGCCCTCTAGGAATTTAAAATCTGACCAAAGAGGCAAGATACACACACACACACACACACACACACACACACACACACGGTAATTTTAATTACTACAATTACTACACAGGGCAACATATGCTTCTGCTGAATGAGTAACACAAATAATAAATACAGTAGGTAAACTTTAGAGGCAAGTAAAAACCACAGAGCCAACTCAGAGACTTGAGTTGGACATTTTAAGGGAAAAAGGTGGGAGGATATTTATTTTGAGAGGGAAGACTGAGTGAGAAAAGTTTAGAAGGCAGAAAGTAAAATGCCTATTTCAAGCAGTGTGAAGAGAGCAAAAGAGTGGAGCGAATTTTATCAGCTATTGGAAAAGTAGGTTGGAGTCGAATTGTGGAAAGCCTAGACTGTCAGGGCAATGACCTTAAGACACTGTATCAGCTGAAGGCTTCTGGTCAACTGGAGGACAGGGCAACTGCTGCCTTCTGAAAGGTTGTTCAGTGGCCATTCAGGGAAGGACAATGTGCAAGGAGCTAAAAGCAGAAAGAGAGGACAGAGATTTACTGGAGACCTTAATGGGTAAGTGTGTGAACTAGAGGAAGGAAGAAAGGAAAGTTACAAAGAGGCAATATTACAGAACTTACAGATAGATTTGATAGGAGTAGTAATAAGGAGGAGGGAAAAACCTTCACAGTTTCAAGTTGCCATATGAAGGAGAATTATGGTACCATAGGCAAAAAATAGGCATACGAGAAGAAAGTTACAGAGAAAATAAAAACAATCTAATTTTAGATATAATTTTTGGGAGACCACTTAACATGACACTTGAGTTCAAGTTTTGCAGTATACTTGCTGTGAGACCAGGCAAGTCTCTTTCTTTACCTCTCTTATTTCCAATTTCCTAATAGGTAAAATGAAGGTGGTAAAACTCACCTATAAAATGGTTTGGAGGATTAAATGAGATTTGTTTTTAAAGTGGCTCTTGTGGTATGTAGTATACAATTGATTAAAGAATTTTCTTGTTATTGCTAAGCTTTTTAATGCCACTAACATAAAATTAACAGTAATGATTAACAGTTGACATAATGAATTTGAGGTGACAGTGGAAGTATCCAGTGGGTAATCTAAGAAGTTGGAACTCAAGTGATATTCAGGTCCCAGAGCCATCTGTTAAGAATGATAGTTGATACTTTAAGAAGGATTGGTTGTCCTAGGTAAGCGTGAAGGAAGAAGTGCTGAATTTGGGGAATCACACAATTGGGAGGTGTGAAGAGGAAGAAATGTTTAACAAGACAAAGGTGGTCGGGTGTGGTGGTTCACACCTGTAATCCCAGCACTTTGGGAGGCTGAGGCAGGTGGATCACCTGAGGTCAGGAGTTCAAGACCAGCCTAGCCAACATGGTGAAACCCCATCTCAACTAAAAATACAAAAAAATTAGGTGGGCATGGTGGCAGGCACCTGTAGTCCCAGCTACTTTGGGAGGTTGAGGCAGGAGAATAGTTTGAACTTGGGAGGCAGAGGTTACAGTGAGCCGAGATTGCGCCATTGCACTCCAGCCTGAGTGACAAGAGCAAAATTCTGTCTCAACAAAACAAAACAAAACAACAACAAACAGGACAAAGGCTTAATCAGAGAGAGAACTAAAAGAAAGAGGATATAATATTCCGGAATTCAAGACAGGGGTCATTTCAAGAAAGTAAGCAAACACATTTCCAAATGTTTCAAAAAGGCATATACCATTGTATTACATTTCAGAGTGATTTCAGGAATTTAGAATGATTTTCAAGACCATACATATTAGTAAATGTTTTAATTTATAGAATGTCATTCAAGAGTACATATTTATGACCTTCAAGGATGGATTTCCTTGGAAATTATAGTAATCAAATATTAATTTAACAAATAGGAAGGGTCTGTAATAGGCACATTAAAGTACCAATCAGAGCAGTGCTAGAATATAAAGATAATCTAATGGCATTGTAATATGCAAATAAGAATAAAAGCTGCTGGGAAATAGCTCTTTAATATCCAGATACTCCTTCTTACAATTTATACTCATTTGTTTAATATACTCAGAAAGCAAAGAGTAAACTTCAACCACTCTTTGTCCAAATTGTCACAAAACCCAAATAACTGAGATTTTACTGTTTTGCTTGTTGGTGAGTCCAAGAACTATGTGTCAAAGATCAAGTACCTATTTACCCCTCAATGTCTGTTCATAAATTTAAGAGATCTTATAAGGCTAAATGTGTCTTCTGAAATGAAAATCTGCCAACCACATGGACTTGAAAATGTGATTGGTTTGCATTCATGACTTAACATATGCCTCTGAAAAATCATAGCTGACTGTCATCTCCAAGGTCCAGCTGCTGGAAATAGTTGGCTTAAAGACTGATTCAAGGCTTCACTGGAAAATGATGTCAGGGACTCAATTCAATTGAAATTTATGAAGTAATCACAACTGATTTTTTTTTTTTTTTCTTAAGAGACAGGGTCTCGCTCTATTGCCCAGACTGTAGTTTGCAGTGAGGCAATCATAGCTCACCGCAGCTTCAAACTCCTGGGCTCAAATGATCCTCCCACCTCAGCCTCCCAAGTAGCTAGGGACAGTTAATTATAAAAAACAAGTCGACTTACAAAAGGTAGGCAACTACATAGATAAAACAAGTTGCCAAAGGGAAAAAAGGGATAAGAACATTAAAGCCAAGATTGTTACAGAACAATGTAATCCATTTGATAAATAAATTTGACCCCAAGTTTCCTAGTGGCCAGAGCAAAGAGGGAGGAGGCTGATGCTTTCACCATAAGATTAAAAAGTTGTTCAGTAGAAGCCAAGTTTCTCCTGAAGCTGCAGCCCCATGGAAATTTATCCTGTGAGTCCTCATAAAGAGTAATCTGGCAATCTATCAGATCGGGCTCTCCATAAAATCCTTGTGTTGAATATAATAATGCATTTCTTAGAGTTGGGTCTGATATCCTTCATGTAAGCACAGTTCAGTCAAGTTAGTACTACCAGGAGGCAAATACCCGGGATCCAAATACACAGTGCCCTGACAATCAGGTTTGATCCATAGGTAAATTTTAGGATATCCAGCAGAGTGGAGAATTTGCATAACCTTCAGGCGATTCTTCACAAACATTACTTCTCGAAAATCAGTATTTTGCTAAGGGATTGAACAGCAGGGAGTTCAAAGTTGTATTCTCTAGTGATAGCCCAGAGTGCAGGCATTCTGTATTATTACACATCTTTAGCACTGACAGCCCAAAAGGAAGAACCAAGTTTCCTTAGTGAAACTACCTAATACATTTCAGCATGCAGGTGGGTGAGCACTGCTAAGGGAGCTCCTGTGTTGTTACACTTGACTCCTTTGAGTCTATTTTTACAGCTTAAAATAATAAAGATCATTAAAAATACACAAATTAGGCCAGGCACAGTGGCTAACGCTTGCAATCCCAGCACTTTTGGAGGCAGAGGCGGGCAGATTGCTAACATAGCAAAACCCCGTCTCTACCAGAAATATAAAAAAAATTAGCCGGGCATGGTGATGCACACCTGTGGTCCCAGCTACTCAGGAGGCTGAGGAGGGAGGATTGCTTGAGCCCAGGAGGTTGAGGCTGCAGTGAGCCAAGATCACACTGCTGCACTCCAGCCTGGCTGACAGAGTGAGATGCTGTCTTAAAAAAGAAAAAAATTGTATCTATCTACCTACCTACCTACCTATCTACACACACACATTATTTTGGTTTGCAGACATGAAAGAGTTTTCAATTGCAAGCTCCCAGGGTGTCTAATTTGGTCCTCACCGCCATGTGATGAGGCAGGATCTGTAAGATCCTCATTTCGTAGACAATCACCAAAAAAGGAGGGGTGGGCTTTAAAATATCTTTGAGGGCTAATATTCCATGATTTTCACTAGGAACTACTTTGCCTCTTTGGCCTTTCGGGATAACAGAGATGATTGTTTTAGTGCTCACCTGTTCTATCTGAACTATAAAATCCTAGGAGGCAGGGTAATCGTTTGTGTTAGGAGGGCCCCAGGAGGGTGCTTAGTCAATATTATCCTGATTTCGACCCCATCTGTGCACCTAAATCTTCCCCATTCTAATTCTTCTTTCCTGAAGTTATGATGAAAGCCTGTTAAAGTACAAGTTCAGAAATGTAAATTTTTTAAGTTGTCAAGCCAGTAGGCGAAAGAAACCATGACTGAATGACTTACAGCTTTAAAGAGTTATAAAAGACCTTTATTTGGAGGCACTCACAACCCCCTCATCGCCCTTCACAGCATTCATCTTGGGAAGGAAGGGAACGGCTGCCCAGAAGCTGCAGCGGATCTCTATCCTTGCAATGACCAGCCCTGAGGATGGTAATGGGGCATTCGCGGAATTCTCAGGAGCACCCACCTGGGATGTGCTGCGAACATGAACGTGGGCAACAGTCTGCTAGGAAGATCCGCCGTCCCTGTGCTAATTGCCCCAGACTCATTATTCTTGCTTCATTGTACAGGGGATTGATTCATCAGGTCACATGTGCAGCAACACATGTTGGAGATGGGAGAAGCTATTTAATGCCTGCAAAAATAGAGATGCAATGCAGGCCGGCATGCAGCTGTGGCCTTGCCCAGTACTACCAAATTCATGCCGGGCCCAGAGCCAGCAAAACAGTCGCAGGAAAGACACCCCCATAGCATGTTAATATTCCTTCAACTTGGGAAAGATAAAGCCTTTTGTTCAGTATTTATGAGGACGGAAAGTCAAGATTTCCTTGAATAGTTTGCATTTCTAAGTATGGTTTCTTGTTCTATCACTTTTTTCTTCTCCTGGGAGAAGTTTTAAAAATGAAATGGATTGATTACAGTTAAAAACTGGTTCGTGCCAAAATGGAGCAGCTTATCACGTGCTTTTGAGTCTTTGTCCATCGTTACCCCTGAATGGGGAGTGCATTATGGGAAACTAGGGTGTTCATCCTATTCTTACCGTTTTCTTTGTAAACAACAGCCGTCTTCATTATTATCATTAAAGTTCTAGACACTTAAATGGCTTAAAAGCAAAAGGAAGCATACTATCAATACATTTTACAAAGGAGAAGAAGAGCAAAGTAGGAAAGGTATATTTAAATGCTTAAATACATTTCATGCTTCTGAAAGAATGAAGGTTGTACAGACCAATACTTCTTGAACTTTAATGTGCCTGCAAACCATCTGGGCACCTCACTGAAAGGTAAAATTTGACTCCATAGGTCGGGGGTGAGGCCTGAAAATCCGCATTTCTAACGGATTCCCAAGTGCTGCTGATGCTGCGACTCCAGAGACCACAGTGTGTATAGCGAGTGTATAAACCTACCCTATAATTACCAACATTTCCACCATTTAAAGATAAACTCTAGGCTACTCTCATTAAACCATTAAAAAGAGTATTTTGGCCGGGCACGGTGGCTCATGCCTGTAATCTCAGTACTTTGGGAGGCCAAGGTGAGCGGATCACGAAGTCAGGAGATCAAGACCATCCTGGCTAACCCAGTGAAACCCCGTCTCTACTGAAAAATATACAAAAAATGAGCCGGGCATGGTGGTGGGCGCCTGTGGTCCCAGCTACTATGGAGGCTGAGGCAGGAGAACGGTGTGAACCCAGGAGGTGGAGCTTGCAGTGAGTTGATATCCCGCCACTACACTCCAACCTGGGCGACAGAGCGAGACTCCGTCTCAAAAAAAGAAAGAAAGAAAAGAAAAGAGTATTTTGCTCAAAACCAAGTATCTGAAATTTAAACCTCTAGAAAGACACGTGTGATTTTTTTTTTAAATGAGATAACAAACTCCTGTCTATATACTTACAGTATGTACAGAATCTTTTTTTTCTAGACTTTATCATTCGTACACACGTCGCCAACTTATTTTTCATACATCACACATATTAATTTGATTGTTGCTGTTGTGCAGTGGCACAATCCTAGCTCACTACAGCCTTGAACTCCTAGGCTCCAGCAGTCCTCTGGCTCCAGCCTCCTGAGTAGCTGAGACCACCTACATGTGCCACCACGCCCAGCTAATTAAAAACCATTTTATGGCCAGGAGCAGTGGCTCATGCTTATAATCCCAGCACTTTGGGAGGCTGACATGGATGGATCACCTGAGGTCAGGAGTTTGAGACCAGCCTGGCCAACATGGTGAAACCCCATCTCTTCTAAAAATACAAAAATTAGCCAGGTGTGATGGTGCATACCTGTAGTCCCAGCTACGTGGGTGGCTGAGGCAGGAGAATCTCTTGAACCTGGGAGGTGGAGGTTGCAGTGAGCCAAGATCATGCCATTGAACTCCAGCCTGGGCAACAGAGCAAGACTCCATCTCAAAAAAATAATAATAACGAATAAAATGAAATAAAATAAAATAAAATAAAGTAAAATAAATGTTTTGTAAGGACAGAGTCTTGCTCTATTGCCCAGACTTGTCTTAAACTCCTGGCCTCAAGCAGTCTTCCAGCCTCAGCCTCCCAAAGTGCTGGGATTACAGGGATGACCCACCATGCTTGGCCTTTATAGTTATTAATTTTAAGACTAAGTAGCTCTTACCTAAGTAGGAATGGAGAGAGATGTGCTCCAAATTATGGGCACAGCACAGGCAAAGTTCAAGAAACCTCCTCAGTACATGGGAAACCTGCCCTCTCCTCTGAACTCCCGACTTGGACCATACAGCCCTGTTTGTTCCCATTGGATTGGTGTATTAATAACGCCCTCTTTGACTCTTGAAGGGGACCCAGTTTAGAAAACAACTTAGATCGCTCTACTTACAGCTTATCTGCAAGAATAGTCATCTGGCGCTTAACACACTGTTTTCCTGTATTGCTAATCATTTCTGCTTATATCCATGTCTTAGGTTTCCGATGAGATTATAACTTATTCAAAAACATCTCATTTATTAATTAGATCATTTACCAAGATTTCCTTAAAACAACCTGGGATCATTGTCCCATATGCAGAAGCAAGTTAGATCAAATACCTCTTAAAGTCAGAAAACATTTAAACAGTCTATTGAATAACTATCTGAATAGTGGTGGCAGCCCTAAATAGAACACATTTATCCATCCACCCTTCCATTCATCCATCCATCCATCACATATCCATCCATCCATCCATCCATCCATCCATCCATCCATCCATCCATCATCCATCCATCCAACAAAACCCTATTGAAAACTACTTTTGTGCCAGGCTCTGGGCTAGGTGCTAGAAGTACAAAAACCAGTTCTTGCCTCCCAGGCCTATTGCTTAGTCCTTCACAATGAAATGTTTATTAACTTACTTTAAAAAACAGACTTTTTTCCCCCCAGTTTTTGAGAAGGTCATTTGTTTGGGAAAATGGGAGTAGAAAACAATTACCTGTTGGAATAAACACTATTCTAGAAATACACAGACTGTGACTTTGGCTCAGGCTCCAAGATGATCTAACAGTGTGTCTACAGGGGAGTAACTTCCATCCTCTTTGTGAAACGAAGGAGCTTGGTGATTGCTAAGATCCCTTACAGTCTCACTGTTCTATTATAGGAGGTAAGATGTTTTCTTCTCTGCTGCTAAAGACTTCTAGGAAGAGCAGAATTTTAGGAAAGCTTTGAATAGCAGAGGGAATAATTTCATAGAAGCCTTTAGAGACGAGTAATTATAAGCTAAGATATTTCTTGGCTTTTTGCACATTTTCCTTTTTTACCTCTCCCTCTTCCATCTTTAGTTTTATAGTTTGCCAAGATTTCTTTTCTTTATATTTTCTTTTACTAAAATTTGTTTTATTTGTGTGTGTGTCTTTGCCATCAGTCTCTCCATCCAACCATGTAAGTCTTCCTATGCTGGTCCCCATACCTCCCACGCTCCTACCCCTACCCCCATGTCCATTCATCCTCTTGGCTTCCCGAACTTCCCTGGAATCTCCCAATGCCATCATACTCCTGTTGTGCTCCTACTCCAAGTCTTGCCATCACTTTCTGTTTTTCTTCCCTTGGAATTCTCTTTCTCAAGCTCCCCCAGTTAGACATTTGCCACATAGCCTGTGTTATTAGTATGTATTCTTCATGTTTTTTTCCAGGTGAAAAATGATGCTTTTTACCTAGAAAAAAACGCTGTGTTTCCCAGGCTGGTCTTAAACTCCTGGCCTCAAGCAGTCTTCCAGCTTTGGCCTCCCAAAGTGCATGAGCCACTGTGGCCCAGCCTTTATAGTTATTAATTTTAAGAAGACTAAGTAGATGTTACCTAATTAGGAATGAAGAGAGATGTGCTTCAAATCACGGGCACAGCACATGCAAAGGTCAAGAAGCAAGAGGTCAACGTAGCAATAAGAATCTCGTATTTCCTGGAAAACCTGCCAGTGTGACTTGGTGTGTCGAGACGCTCCCCGACATGCCCTGTGAATGGTATATATCTCTGCAGATTCATTCACCCAGCAGATATTTATTAAACACCTACTATCTACAGCATTGTGTTAAGGCACAGGGACAGGCAGTACAAAGATGGAGAAGGTACGACATTTCTCTTCTTGTAACTTACAACATAGAAGGAAAGACAGACTTGAAAACAGAAGAATTGTGGTGCAGTGTGACACATGCCATACTGCCATGGGAACATGGTGAAGAAGTCCCTAATGATTCCTGTGGGAAAGCTTCCCTGGGGTACTGGCATTTGACTACACAGTTGTTTCTTCTTTGCCACCCACTGGCAGATGTTTCTGACTCGAGGGCCTTGCACTGGTGAGAAACAGTTCTAGTTCTCTCTTGTCTGTGTCCTGTGCTAAAGTAGCCACAATTGCAGTTGTCCATTACAAAGATAAATAAATGCACTAAGTGCTGGTACAGGCTCTCTAAGGTAAAAAGGATCAGGACCTGGGAAGCAATTTATACCTGTTCATGAAAAGCAAAGGAAATATTCAACTTTTGGAAAATACACGGTTGGGGAAATGAGAGTTCTAGTGGCAGGAGTGGGACATGAGGGCCAGGTCGCCTCAGTAATAATCACCTATCACAAATACATAAATAAATAAAAGAAAGGAAAAGCTCCGAGCTCTTCTATGAATTCAAATCCTATTGATTCTCTTCTATTAAAATTCAGAAATGTTTTGGGTAATAATACATTAATGTCTATTAATTTTTTTTTTTTGAGATGAAGTCCTGCTCTGTCACCCAGGCTGGGGTGCAGTGGTGCAATCTCTGCTCACTGCAACCTCTGACTCCCAGGTACAAGCAATTCTCCTGCCTCAATCTCATAAGTAGCTGGGATTACAGGTGCCCGCCACCACTCCCGGCTAATTTTTGGATTTTCAGTAGAGACAGGGTTTCACCATGTTGGCCAGGTTGGTCTTGAACTTGAACTCTTGACCTCATGATCCGCCCACCTCGACCTCCCAAAGTGCTGGGATTATAGACGCAAGCCACTTTGCCTGACCAATGCCGATGAATTTTTAACATTAAATCATTCACCAGAGTAGCTAGGAGAGACCCTGAGAGAAAGGGACACAGAACTAATTTAGGATGGGGATTGGGGCAACTGAGCATGGAGCAAGACCCCCAAGAGTAGACGGGATGAGGGGCCGGCACAGCGAGAAGACCTGGCCAGTGTGTCCTATGTGGGGTGTAGGGCAGGAGGCCAACAGTCCTCTTCCGGGAAGATCTCATCCTTCCCCTGGCTCCCATTAGTCTATGCCAGTGACTTCACAGCTTCTTCTCCAGGCCAGATCTGTTCTGTGAATTCTGGATTCCTGTGAGCTCTATTTGATTTGAACCTGTTTCCAAACCTGCTTCTCTCCTCCCAGTTTTTTTGGACCCACTCACCAACCTAATTGTCTGAGCTAGGTACCTGGATGTTGCACCTGACCCAGCCTCCCCTCTCACCCACCAGGCTTAAGCACACATCAAGCTCTGGTCTCTCTACCTCCTCAGCAGCATTGCAGTCTCTCCATTACTGTCCATTCCTGTTGTTGTGCCCTAGGTCTGGCTCTCACCATTTCAGCACTCCATTACCTTGATAGACTCATTGATTTCCTTCATTGCAGTCATCTTTCAAACCATTCTCTACCCTGCAGCTAGACTAAACCTTTTTTTTTTTTTTTTTTTTGAGACAGAGTCTGCTCTGTCACCCAGGCTGGAGTGCAGTGGTGTGATCTTGGCTCATTGCAACCTCCACCTCCTGGGTTCAAGTGATTCTCCTGTCTCAGCCTCCCGAGTAGCTGGGATTACAGGTGTGCACCACCACGCCTGGCTAGTTTTTGTACTTTTAGTAGAGACAGGGTTTCACCATGTTGGTCAGACTGGTCTAGAGCTCCTGACCTCGCGATCCGCCCGCTTCAGCCTCCTAAAGTGCTGGGATTACAGGGGTGAGCCACCATGCCCAGCCAGCTAGAATGAACCTTCTAAAGCACGAATTGGAGGTCCCATTTGTATCTAACATTTATCTTGCTAGGATGAAGTCCATACTGGTGAGTGCAGCATGCCGGGCATCTTCAGGCTGATTCCTGTCACATCCCTACCCATGGTTCTCACATTCTGGTTACCACCAACATTTCCCTGAACATATGTTTCTCTTGCTCTGGGCTTTTGCACTGTTGTCTCCACTACTGGGATTGCCCCCCCTGCTTGCCCACACTTGGCCAGTTTCTATTTATCCTCCCAGGCCTCAGCTTGGGCATCATCAAAAGGATTTCTACCCTCATTTCCCCATGAGACCAGCTGCCTCTCATTGCAGGCACAACACCTGAGCTTAACCGACAGCACTGGACGCCCTGTTCTACAAGTGCGGAGCTGGCTTTGACCCTGGTGACGCTTCTACTCCTCAGTGTTTTACCTGACCAGTGTGGGCACTCAGTGTTATTTAACTTCTTTTTTTGTTTGTTTAATTTTAGTAGAGATGGGGTTTCACTATGTTGGCCAGGCTGGTCTTGAACTCCTGACCTCAAGTGATCTGCCCACCTTAGCCTCCCAAAGTGCTGAGATTACAGGCGTGAGCCACCGAACCCGGCCAACACTAGGTGTTTGATGAAAGAAAGGAGAGAGGGAAAGAGGGGGGTTTTCTAAGAGAGGAATAAGAGGTCTTCAAATCATACTTGGTCTATTTTCTCATTTTCCTAACTGCCAACCTCTTCCTGTCCCCGTTTTTATTCATAGAGACCATGACATGTGGCTTATAAATACAAATTAGTAAAGTATGGCTGGGGTAGACCAGGCGAGGTGGCTCAGGCCTGTCATCCCAGCACTTTGGGAGGCTGAGCCTGGAGGATTGCTTGAGGCCAGTAATTCAAGACTAGCCTGAGCAATATAGTGAGACCTCTTCTACAACAAATAAAATTAGCCAGGTATAGTGGCACCTGCCTGTAGTCCTAGCTACTTGGGAGGCTGAGGCAGGAGGATTGCTTGAGCCTAGGAGTTGGAGACTGAGGCAGCAGTGAGCTATAATCATGCCACTGCACTCCAGCCTGGGCAACAGAGCTAGGGGCCTGTCTCTAAAAAGAAAAGAAATATATGTCTGAGATGTCTTCTCTCATAATTACGCCAGACTGATTACACAGGTGATGAATGATTGGCTAGTGTTGAATAGTTAACACAGTTGAGAGTCATTCCTTTGGGGGAAAAAAAAAAAACAAAAAAACAATAAGCTCAAATCTACTTTACAAACAATTTATCATAGAGGTTAAGAGATTAGCATTGCTCTCTGAGAGACCTGAGTTCAAGTCTTGGCTCTGCCATCTGCTATGACCTTGGAAAACTTAACCTCTTTTAGCCTCGGTTTCCTTATCTGTAAAATGAAGATCATAGTAGTATCTACCTCATAAGGTTTTCAGAGATTAGTAAAGGTGTGTAAAGAATTTAGTACACTGCCTGGCACATAGTGACAAGAAATATTGGTTCTTTTAGTAATCGGTGGCAGTAAGACTCTGGACTTCTCTTTGATGTCAACATGCATTTTTCTTTCTCTTTGTCTCATAATTTGACAATTTTTTTTTTTTTTTTTGAGACAGGGTCTTGCTCTGTTGTTTAGGCTGAAGTTCAGTGGGTTCAATCATAGCCCACTGCAGCCTTGAACTCCTGGGCTCAAGCAATCCTCCTGCCTCAGCCTGCTGAGTAGCTAGGACTACAGGCATGCAGCACCACACACCTGGCTATTTTTAAAATTTTTTGTAGAGACAGGGTTTTACCATGCTGTCTAGGCTGGCCTTAAACTCCTGGCCTCAAGCAATCCTCCCACCTCAGCCTCCCAGAGTGCTGGGATTGCAGTGTGAGACTTCGTGCCTGAGCTATTTAGCAATTTTATAGTCAGATTCTGGACTGATGGGCCCCCACGATGGCTTCCCTCCATGCTGTCCTTCCCAACTCCCATCTGACCTTTGTCCTGCTCAGTAGTGATTCGGCTCCCCACCCCTCCCTCACCAGCCTCTGCAGACTTCTGGGTCAGGAATTAGTCGACATTATCATAAAATCTTTGGATTTCTCCTTATGAGAAACAACATCTTTTTTTTCCTTTTTCTTTTTTTTAATTATACTTTAAGTTCTAGGGTACATGTGTACAACATGCAGGTTCGTAACATAGTTATACATGTGCCCTGTTGGTTTGTTGCACTCATCAACTTGTCGTTTACATTGTGTATTTCTTCTAATGCTATCCCTCTCCCCAGCCCCCCACCCCCTGACAAGCCCTGTTGTGTCATGTTCCCTGCCCTGTGTCCGTGTGTTCTCATTGTTCAACTCCCACCTATGAGTGAGAACATGCAGTGTTTGGTTTTCTGTCCTTGTGATAGTTTGTTGAAAATGATGGTTTCCAGCTTCATCCATGTCCCTGCAAAGAACATGAACTCATCATTTTTTATGGTTGCATAGTATTCCATGGTGTATATGTGCCACATTTTCTTTTTTATTATTATTAATTTTTTATTATACTTTAAGTTCTAGGGTACATGTGCACACCGTTCAGGTTTGTTACATGTGTATACATGTGCTATGTTGGTGCGCTGTACCCATTAACTCATCATTTACCTTAGGTATATCTCCTAATGCTATCCCTCCCCACTTCCCCCACCCCATGATAGACCTCGGTGTGTGATGTTCCCCTTCCTATAGTTTGCTGAGAATGATGGTATCCCCTTGCGATAGTTTGCTGAGAATGATGGTTTCCAGCTGCATCCATGTCCCTACAAAGGACATTAACTCATCCTTTTTTATGGCTGCATAGTATTCCATGGTGTATATGTGCCACATTTTCTTAATCCAGTCTATCATTGATGGACATTTGGGTTGGTTCCAAGCTTGCTATTGTGAATAGTGCCACAATAAACATATGTGTGCATGTGTCTTTATAGCAGCATGATTTATACTCCTTGGGATGGCTGGGTCAAATGGTATTTCTAGTTTTAGATCCTTGAGGAATTGTCATACTGTCTTCCACAATGGCTGAACTAGTTTACAGTCCCACCAATAGTGCAAAAGTGTTCCTATTTCTCCACATCCTCTCCAGCACCTTTTTTAATGATTGCCATTCTAACTGGTGTGAGATGGTATCTTATTGTGGTTTTGATTTGCATTTCTCTGATGGCCAGTTATGATGAGCATTTTTTCATGTGTCTGTTGGCTGCATAAATGTCTTCTTTTGAGAAGTGTCTGTTCATATCCTTTGCCCAATTTTTGATGGGGTTGTTTGTTTTTTTTCTTGTAAATTTGTTTGAGTTCTTTGTAGATTCTGGATATTAGCCCTTTGTCAGATGATTGCAAAAATTTTCTCCCATTCTGTAGGTTGTCTGTTCACTCTGATGGTAGTTTCTTTTGCTGTGCAGAAGCTCTTTAATTTAATTAAATTTCATTTGTCAATTTTGGCTTTTGTTGCCATTGCTTTTGGTGTTTTAGACATGAAGTCCTTGCCCATACCTATGTCCTGAATGGTATTGCCAAGGTTTTCTTCTAGGGTTTTTATGGTTTTAGGTCTAACATGTAAGTCTTTAATCCATCTTGAATTAATTTTTGTATAAGGTGTAAGGAAGGGATCCAGTTTCAGCTTTCTATATATGGCTAGCCAGTTTTCCCAGCACCATTTATTAAATAGGGAATCCTTTCCCCATTTCTTGTTTTTGTCAGGTTTGTCAAAGATCAGATGGTTGTAGATGTGTGATATTATTTCTGAGGGCTCTGTTCTGTTCCATTGATCTATATCTCTGTTTTGGTACCAGTACCATGCTGTTTTGGTTACTGTAGCCTTGTAGTATAGTTTGAAGTCAGGTAGTGTGATGCCTCCAGCTTTGTTCTTTTGGCCTAGGATTTTCTTGGCAATGTGGGCTCTTTTTTGGTCCCATATGAACTTTAAAGCAGTTTTTTTTCCAATTCTGTGAAGAAAGTCATTGGTAGCTTGATGGGGATGGCATTGAATCTATAAATTACCTTGGGCAGTATGAGAAACAACATCTTAAATTCTGTTCCAACTTGAGAAAAGTCTCACAAGCTATATAGGAAAAGAAGCTATTATCACACTCACCTGTAGGTTTTTTATCTAAGTCATATACACTCAGGTACAAGTCATTAGTAGGAACTATTATAATTATTACTAGGAACAGTTATAATTAATCAGCAAATGTGTGTTTCTTATCATACTACACATCTGACAAGCCACATCTGTGGGGTTACCACCTTGTATTATGTTTCAACACCTAGTATTTTGCATTTTCCTGTTTTATGCAACTAAACCTTATCCTAATCAACATAAAATTCAACACCCACGAGTTGGATGATATATATAATAAAATCCAATTGTGTCATTGGGTTAGTGGAGAAGATCAGATATGGAGCAATGATGAGCAGATATTATCAGCTGGAAAATTAGTGACCCTTGTTATGCTGTAGCAAAACATTTGATAAAAATTGTCATTTCCTGAATAATATAAAGCAAGCAACATGCAAACCAAAGATGTAGCTGGGGGAAAGGGTAAGAAGTATAAAATTTTGGTTTGTATTGATTGCATCTTGTGGCTTTTAGCTAGAAACTGTGATAAAGATATAAACTCATCTGGAGCTATTCTGCCTGCCAACAGAGATGGAAGGAAACATGGCTTTGTAAAGATTAGACTCTGCCTGTAATCTAAACTCGGCTGTGAGTCCTGTAACTGGGAGTCTTGTAGGATGAAAAATACAACTTCTAATGAGTGCAAGCCCATCCAGCCTTGGCAGGAGATAAGGCTGTGGCCCCAGGCACTTTCTGAGCATCTTCTTAGGTTCATTGCCAAACAATGGAAACAAGCCCAGACACAAAAATTGCATTAAGGGTGTTCCCATCTCACCCAACTTCTTTCTTCTTTCAAATGGTCTCAAGGCAGCCAGGCCAATTGGAGAGGGAAAGATTGGGCAGAGCATAAAGAGCTCTAAATAAAAGATCAGAGCCTTCGGGCATGAGAAGTGTTTCTGGACACAGTGTTAGGCTGTAGTAACCCACACTCAGAATTGACTCGAAGCAAAGATATTGGATGGAAACTTACTATGTTTGGACAGAAACCTCAAGCTTGGCCTGCAAAAACTTCCGATTAGTCAACTCTGAAAAGAATTTCTGGGAACCTGCACCTGCACCAGCAAGAAGTTCGCTGTGGAAACCATGCTGCTTCAAGATGATCCTATCTCCAGTGCCCAGGGATCTCAGATATAGCCATGGAGGAAAACGGACAAGGAAGAACCCCCGAGAAGGCAAAGCCAGAGACCATGCAGGCAATGGACAAGAGAGTTCCTCCAAGGCAGCAGTTCAATCAAGGAATGACCTTCTCTGCCAGCAAAGGAAGTCCTTGCCATTCCTATCCAGCAGGATTTGATCATTGCTATGGACAAATACCTGCAATATTTCTCTTTCCTCCTTTTTTTTTTTTTGAGCCAGGGTCTTTGTCAACTAGGCTGGAACTGCAGTGGTGCAATCTTGGCTCACTGCAACCTCTGCCTCCTGGGCTTAAGTGACCCTCCCAGCTCAGTCTCCCAGGTAGCTGGGATTACAGGCGCATGCCACCACAACTGGCTAATTAAAAACATCTTTTTTGTTTTTTATTTTCTGTAGAGACGGGGTTTCACTATGTTGCCCAAGCTGGTCTTGAATTCCTGGGCTCAAGTGATCTGAGTAATCCCAGAGTGTTGGGGTTACAGGCATGAGCCACCACGTCTAGCCTTTCCCCACTTTTCTTTTTTTTTTTTTTTTTGAGACGGAGTCTTGCTCTGTCACCCAGGCTGGAGTGCAGTGGCCGGATCTCAGCTCACTGCAAGCTCCGCCTCCCGGGTTTACGTCATCCTCCCGCCTCAGCCTCCCTAGTAGCTGGGACTACAGGCGCCCGCCACCTCGCCCGGCTAGTTTTTTGTATTTTTTAGTAGAGACGGGGTTTCACCGTGTTAGCCAGGATGGTCTCGATCTCCTGACCTCATGATCCGCCCGTCTCGGCCTCCCAAAGTGCTGGGATTACAGGCTTGAGCCACCGCGCCCGGCTCCCCACTTTTCTAATGTGAGTTTTTCTGTGTGTCTGCTTATTCTGCTCCTATGCCAGCAATTATATTGCATGTACATGCAGATAACCTTTTTTGCTTTGCAAATTACCAGACCATGAGGAGGCACATGCAGACATGATAGAGCACATCACCTAGAGATCCTGGACTTTGAGATGCGCTAACTGGATGGGAAATGCCTGGGTCTACACAGGGGCAGAAGAGTATTCATGAGTGAAACTCCTTCATGAGTATTCATGAGTGAAACCCCGTCTCTACAAAAAATAAAAAACAAAAAAAATTTTTTTAATTAGCCAGGTGTGGTGGCGTGTGCCTGTAGTCCCAGCTACTTGGGAGACTGAGGTGGGAGGGTCATTTAAGCCCAGGAGGCAGAGGTTGCAGTGAGCCAAGATTGCACCACTGCATGCCAGAGGAGCAGTCTACGGCATCAACTACTAGCTGCCTTCCAAAACCCATCCTTTGCTTCTCCTTTAGCAAAGAAATCCTGATTTTTACCCAGGCACATTGCTGCCCAGCTAGAAATCTGTATTTCCCTGCCTCCTTGACCATTAGGTATGGTCAGGTAATTAAATTCTGGCCAATGAGATAAAAGTAGTTGGGTTGCAAGGAACTGCCTGGAAGGGCTCTTAAAAGAGTAGAGGCATGCCCTTCCCTCCTCCTTCCTGCTGATTTGAACTTAGAAACAGGGATGTGCTGGTGGAGCTTCAGCCGGCGTCTGGAACTATGAGGATGAGGGGCACAGAGAATGCTATGGAGCATGATGATGCCATGGAGCTACCAAAGCAGCTCTGGACTGCTTATCTCTAGACTTCTTTTAACTGAGAGAGAAATGAAATTTAATCTTGTATAAGCCTTTGTCTTTTGCAGTTTTCTGCTATGAAGCTGAACGTAACCATGATTGGTAGACTCTCCATGCATGACGTGGCCAATTGAACTTTAAGACTATGGAGAAGGTGATTTAATGATGTGGGTTTGACATCTGGTCCATGGATCCGTTGAACTATTTCCTGGGAGGCTGGAAAGAAATACCTGTGTTGTGCTTCCTTTAGCTTTAGAAATAGCCAGGGTTAGACTGAATTAGAATGCAAGCCTGATTAATTTTCATGATTGAAAAAAAAAATTCCATAATATCTTGCCCAATTAAAATGATTATAGAGGCCAGGTGCGGTGGCTCACACGGATGATCCCAGCACTTTGGGAGGCTGAGGCAGGTGGCTCACTGGAGGTCAGGAGTTAGAGACCAGCCTGGCCAACATGGTGAAACCCTGTTTCTACTAAAAATACAAAAATCAGCCGGGCATGGTGGTGCATGCCCGTAATCCCAGCTACTAGGGAGGCTGAGGGAGGAGAATCGCTTGAACCTGGGAGGCGGAGGTTGCAGCAAGCCGAGATCGCACCACTGTACTCCAACCTAGGTGACAGAGCAAGACTCCATCTAAAAAAAAAAAAAAGATTATAGAGTATATGCCCTTTCCAACAGATGCCATTCTGCCTGCTGTGGATATGGAGAAGAGAAACCAGAGGCCATGGTTTTGGCAGAAGCAGCTCTATCACCCACACTCTCTGGTCTAGTCAGTTTCCAATATTAGAAAGAAAGATTAGAAAGAAGATGTGGCTTCACTTGTCTGATAATTTATAAAAAGGACTCATCAGAAAAAATAGTGAAATTTAGGACATTAGATTCAATGCAACGGTTATTTATGTTATTTTCTATGAGCTTACATTAGATTTCTCAACCTCGGCACTATTGACATTTGGACCAGATGATTCTTTGTGATGGGGGTTGCCTGGGAGTCACAGGATGGTCAGCAGCTTCCCTGGCTTCGACACTCTACATTCTAGTAGCAATGCCCTCTGCCCCAGCTGTGACAACTAAAATGCCTCCAGACATTGCCAAGTGTCCCCTGGCAGTGAAAATTGTCCCCAGGTTGAGAAGCGCTGGCTTAACATGAGGCTCAAGGCTCGTACCATGTTGTTGTGTGATACACAGAGCCTGCTGTTAGCACATGTGTGGAATGAGGAGAAGCCACCAGTTGGTGTAGTTGGGACATAGGACCCAAGTACATTTTAGCACCTGTTCTTGATAGATAACTTCAAGAATAGCTATAATTTAGTAAGTACATAATAAAAGTCAGACACTCTGCTTCATAATTTCACATGTACTGCTTTTTTTGGAAAAGTTTTTTTAAAGTATAGAAAAGTACAATAACACTTCTCCTGTTTCCTTCCCAATTTCCTTTCCGTCAGAAATTTAGTGTGTATCAATCACCTTTTTCTTTTCTTTTCTTTTCTTTTTTTTTTTTGAAACAGAGTTTCACTCTTGTTGCCCAGGCTGGAGTGCAATGGTGTGATTTCTGTTCACCACAACCTCTCCCTCGTGGGTTCTAGCGATTCTCCTGTCTCAGCCTCCCAAGTAGCTGGGATTACAGGCATGTGCCAGCACACCCGGCTAATTTTGTGTTTTTAGTAGAGATGCGGTTTCTCCATATTGTCAGGCTGGTCTCGAACTCCCGACCTCAGGTGATCCGCCTGCCTTGTCCTTTCAAAATGCTGGGATTACAGGCGTGAGCCACTGTGCCAGGCCACAACACTATTTTCAATAATTCCTCAATGTTGCTACGTATAAACTGGTTCCTTTGTTTTACTGCGCATATTGTTCCATTGTAGTTTATTTATCCATTCTTCTACACACAGACATTTGAGCTAGTTCCAGCTAATCTCTACTATAAAGCAATGCTGCAGTAAACATCTTTATTTGTCTCTTTGCACACATGTACAAGTGTTTCTTCAGAAGCAGAATTGGGTCAGAGGTTGTACTCATTTTCTACTTTGCTGGATAATGCCAAATTGTTCTCCAAAGTGATTGAATCAGTTTGCATTCCCCCTAATAGTGCATGAGAATCTTTGGTTTCCCATGATCCTCTCTAACACTTGGTTTTATCAAAATTCTAAAGTTTTTCTAATCGTATGGGAGAGTGAAATGATTTGTGGGAGTGAAATGTGGATTTATTTGCATTTACATGTTTGTGGTAAAGCTGTACAACTTTTCCTGCATTTGTTTTATTTTTATTTTTACTTATTATTACTTTTTTGAGACAGAGTCTTACTCGGTCACCCACGCTGGAGTGCAGTGGTGCAATCTTGGCTCACTGCAACCTCTGCCTCCCAGGTTCAAATGATTCTTGTGCCTCAGCCTCCCTAGTAGTTGGGATTACAGGTGTGCACCACCATGCCTGGCTAATTTATTGTATTTTTAGTAGAGGTGGGGTTCACCATGTTGGCCAGGCTGGTCTCCAACTCCTGGACTCAAGTGATCCATTTGCCTCAGCCTCCCAAAGTGCAGGGAGCCATAGAGCCCAGGCTGTATTTGTTGACTATATCTGTTTCTTCTGTGAATTATCATAGGTATCATTTACTCATTTTTTATTGTATTTTCTTTAAAGTTGATTTAAAATAATTGTAGCATGTTTTGTATATTAATGCTTTGTTTTTCTTGTTGTAAACACTTTCCTTTAGGCTTTTGTCTTCTTAAATTTTTTCTAAGATGTCTGTTATTGTGTTGACGTTTTCAACTTTCATGTAATTCAATTTATGTTTTCAAACATTTGTCCATTTGGGGTCTTATTTAAGAAACCATTTCCAGCTGGGTGCAATGGCTCACACCTATAATCCCAGCACTTTGGGATGCCACGGCAGGCGGATCATAAGGTCAAGAGATCGAGACCATCGTGGCCAACATGGAGAAACCCTCTCTCTACAAAAAATACAAAAATTAGCCAGGCATGGTGGTGTGTGCCTGCAGTCCCACCTACTTGGGAGGCTGAGGCACCTGGCTATTTTTTTTTTTTTTAAGACGGAGTTTTGCTGTTGTTGCCCAGGTTGGAATACAACATGATCTCGGCTCACTGCAACCTCTACCTCCCAGTTTCAGGGGATCCTCCTGCCTCAACCTCCTGAGTATCTGGGATTACAGGCATGCACCACCATGCTAATTTTGAATTTTCAGTAGAGACAGGGTTTCACCATGTTGGCCAGGCTGGTCTCAAACTCCTGACCTCAGGTGATTCACCCGCCTTGGCCTCCCAAAATGCTGCGATTACAGGCGTGAGCCACTGCGCCCAGCCCCTTTTGTTTAATTTTTGTTCCAAATTTGTCTTAAGTTTTTTATTTTTGGTCTGTGACATTGTTGTGTTTTGCATCTTTGTGTGTGTGTGTGTGTAATCAAATCTATCAATTTCCCCTATCATTCCTTTTATTACTTTTATACTTAGAAAGCTTCTACTTGCCTCAAATCAGTTAAAGTCATGTATGGTTTCCTTCAGAAAAACTTTCACAGTTGTCTTTACAACTTGTTTTTCATCATATAAACAAGATGTTTATTATTATTTTTAAAGACAGTACAAAGGAGTTTCACATGAAAAGAAATTCCCTTCTTTTCCTCTCAATTTCCATCTCTACTCCCCAGAGGTCATCACTGTTAGCAGTTTCTTGGGTATCAATTCCAGAATATTTCGTGAACATCAAGCATAAACAGGAGTCACAGTAACAGACCATTTAGGGAACTCGTTCTGTCATTTCAGAGCTGCTTGTCCCAAAGCTCAGTAGGATTGGCTTTAACATCTCTCCACTCCTAGGGGAGTTGCTAGGTGATTCTGCAAACCTCACCAAGAGGCCACCAAACCGGCCCTGCAGCCATGTCCCCTGCACCCTCCTGACCTATATAAGCAGAGGCCAGGAAGGCTGTGGGAGGATTCCCTCCAGCAGGCAGTACTCAGTCTAGGGCATGGGTTCTTTATCCGTCCTTAGCACGTTGTGAACATGAAAGGGAAAACTATTCCATCCTTATTTTCACTATCCTCTAGCTGAAATGTTGCACCTCCCCCAATTATGAATGTAGGCAACAAACTACAGTAGTACTAGCAACAACCGTAACTTAGTCTCTAGTAGAAAGCACACGTGTTTTCATATTACATACAGCTGTTGCATATATAGCAAAATACCTTTGTACTCATCACTAGTTAGAAATCACTGTTAGACCCTGTCATATCATGTTTTAATAAAACATCATCTAAGTGAAAGAAGTCAGAAGCAGAAGGACAACCACTACATCATTTCACTTACTTGAAGAATGTAAAATAGTCAAACGCACAGAAGCGCAGAGTGGAATGATGGTTGCCAGGGGCTAGGGGAGCCGGAAACAGGAGGTGTTGGTCAAAGGGTACAATATTTCCCTTATACAAGATGAATGAGTTCTAAAGAGCTACTGGAGAGCATGCTGCCTGTAGTTAACAGAACTTGCATACATTTACCAGGAGGGTAGATCTTAACTGTTAAGTGCTCTCATCCCCGCCCCTCTCTCTATCACGTGCACACATGCACGTAAATACAGAGGGCAGGGGGAACCTTTTGGAGATGATGGATATGTTTATAACATAGATTGTGGTGATAGTTTCATGGGGGTGCACTTACACATTAAATATGTACAACTTCTTTTTTTTGAGATGGAGTTTCACTCTTGTGGCCCATGCTGGAGTGCAATGGAGCGATCTCAGCTCGCTGCAACCTCTACCTCCCAGGTTCAAGTGATTTTCCCGCCTCAGCCTCCCGAGTAGCTGGGATTACAGGCATACGCCACCACGCCCCCAGCTAATTTTGTATGTTTAGTAGAGATGGGGTTTCTCCATGTTGGTCAGGCTGGTCTCAAACTCCAGACCTCAGGTGATCCACCCGCCTCGGCCTCTCAAAGTGCTGGGATTACAGACGTGAGCCACCGTGCCCGGCCAAAAACATCATTCTAAGGAGTCCACAGCTTCACCATACCTCCAAACGGACCCAAGCACAGGAAAGATGTAAAGGGACAGTGTGGTGTGGGGCGATTCTCCTACGGGCTCTTCCTTGCCAGATGAAGGACTCCAAGCTTGCCACTGGGAGAAACCAAGACCCACCTGTAAATGGGAGGCTGCTGTGCCCCACTTTGCTCACTGCTCGCAGAGATGCTGGGGTCTGAAGGCCCATCGTGGTGCTGACACTGGCACAGAATAATGAGGAAGTTTCTGAGAGAGGCGGACCCGTCCTCTTTCCCATCCCCATCTTCCCTCCATCCCCATCCCCCAACTTCCCACCCCTGTGACCTCCCCTTCCCCCTCACTGAATTAGGAGTCTGACTGAACATAGAAACTGGTCTCTCCTTTTCATCTAGAGAATTCTGAATGCAAAAGTCTTGCTGGAGCAGCCCGTCCCAGCGGGATGAAGAGAAAGCGGACAGAGAGAGCAGCAACACTCTCCATTTGGAATGTGGAGTGGAAGGATGTGCTGTGGGCCAAGTGAATGCAGCAGACAGTGACTCAGGCCGTCTGACCTGTGCCCCGCCCAAGGTGGCTGGCTGGTGCGGAGACCCCTGCCTCACATCCCCCAGGCTGTGATGGGGGTGGCTGGGCAGGAGCCTAGGAGTGGGACTCTGAGATGACCCAGTATGCATCAGACAACAGTGCCCTGGAGAGACCCTCAAAGGTCTCTTGAGCCCACACAAGGGGACCCTCCCAGAGAGAGCTTGACTATCAGGACAGCTGCATGACTTACATAAAAGCACCTTTCCCCTAGTCCTTTCCCGTCCCTTCCCCACAACGCCAGAGGAGTCAGAAACAGCAGAGAGAGGACTGGGCGTGGTGGCTCATGCCTATAATCCCAGCACTTTGGGAGGCTGAGACAGATGGATCACCTGAGGCCAGGAGTTCGAGACCAGTCTGGCCAACATGGTGAAACCCCATCTCTACTAAAAATACAAAAATTAGCCGTCACCTGTAATCCCAGCTACTTGGGTAGCTGAGGCAGGAGAATGGCTTGAACCCAGGAGGTGGAGGTTGCAGTGAGATGAGATTGTGCCATTGCACTCCAACCTGGGCAACAGAGTGAGACTCTGTTTCAAGAAAAAAAAAAGAAAGAAAGAAAGAAAGAAAGAAAGAAAGAAAGAAAGAAAGAGAGAAAGGAAGGAAGGAAGGAAAAAAAGAAACTGCAGAGAAAGAGAGGAGAAGACTAGTAAAATGCAGAAGGAGCAAACAGCCCACCTTCCAAAACAGGGGCTGTGAGCCTGGCCTTAGGTGGAGGGGAAAAGCCTTTAAATGAATATAAAATTAATCTTTGCCTTCACTTACTGAACTTTTCATACCTGAGATGGAGTCTTAATGAACAGAATGAAGTTTTTCTTAAAACTGAGTGATTAAAAGGCTGTCTATTCAGCCCAAGGAGTAAGGAAGGGGACAAAAATTTGGAGATTTGGAGCCAGAGGTTGAAAAAAGTATTTCATGGTGTGCACTAAACAATTTACACTGGTCTTCTGTAATATTTATCCATTTGTTCTCTATCTTTTTAAAAACACATGACCACTGACTTTTTTTTTTTTTTTTTTTTTTTTACTTTATCTGAGTCACATTCATTTTTATGGTTTCATTTTTTTAAAAACATGAAACTTTTAAATCTAACTGGAAATGATTTTGCCATGCTGTGGGGGAACAGGGACATGGCTTTTACCCTGAAGTTAGGATTGCACTGTGGCCAGGAAAGCCCTGGATTGTCACTGCCTGCCTACCTGGGAGGTTTCAGTGAAGAGTCATTGACATTCCTCTTGCAACTTGCAGGGCTCTGCTTGATCGTCATCAGGCAGGCTACTGCTCAGGCCCTGGGGAAGGAGAGGAAAGCAGAGCAGCTGAGTCACCGGGAGGGAGACACTCATGTGTACAGGGAATCTGTACCCAGAGCTGCGAGGGAACGCGCTTCCTGGCTCTGGGCCACACAGGCTGAACAGCAGTGGGAGGCTGACTGCCTTAGGTGGTTGAAGCAGAATGCTAAGGAATAGGATGGATTTGCTGACGTTTCTTGGAGGATCGGAAGTAGCTTTCGCTGTTTCTCTCTCTCACTCTGCAGCGCTGCAGGGACTCCTCACCGCCTCTGTCATCCCTGTTCAGCCAAATACTCCATCTAATCCTCCTATCTCTGCCTGTCTTCCAGGCCTCTATCTTTTCTTTCATTTTCCTTTTCAATCTTAAATCTTTTTTCCTCCCTTTCATTTGCTTATCTATTGCTGTCTCCTCATTTTTTACCATTACCTTTTTTCCCCCTCAAAATTGAAGGGATACTGAGAATTTTTTTCCCTACTTTTTTTTTTTTTTAAAAAAAAAAAAAAAAAAACAAGATCTGTCTCTGTTGCCCAGGCTGGAGTGCAGTGATGCAACCACAGCTCATTTGCAGCTTCTAACTCCCAGGCTTGAGAAATCCTCCCCCCTCAGCCTCCTGAGTAGTTATGACTATAGGCACTCACTACGACGCCGAGTGAATTTTTTATTTTTTAATGTTTTTGTAGAGATGGGGTCTTGCTCTCTTGCTCAGGCTGGTCTTGAATTTCTTGCTTAAAGTGATCCTCCAGCCTCTACCTCCCAATGTGCTGGGATTACAGGCATGAGCCACAGTGCCCAACCATTTCTTCCAATTAAATTAAATTAACTAATTAATTTAGAGACAGGGTCTGGCTCTGTTGCCCAGGCTGGGGTGCAGTGGCACAATCATAGCTCACTACATTTGCAATCTCTGGGGCTCAAGCAAACCGCCCGCCTCAGCCTCCTGGGTAGCTGGAACTACAAGCATGCGTCATCATGCTTAGCTAATTTTTGTATTTTTTGTAGAGACAGGATCTTGCTATGTTGCCCAGGCCAGTCCCAAACTCCTTGGCTCAAGTGATCCTCCTGTCTCAGCCTCCCATCCCAGAGTGCTGGGATTACGGGGATGGACCACCATGTCCAGCCATTTCTTCCAATTTTAAATCAACTCTACATATTACTTTTAAATTATCACATATTTAAAATTTGTATCGTGGACTATTTCATTCATACAAGACAATATATTATAAAATAAAATGACCTCATGTAATCGACGCCCAAAAGAAAGAAAACATTACCATCTTCCCCTTCCACAGATTACTAGTCCCTTGAATTTTCTTGCATATTAATTTTTTTCCAGGAAGCTTTTTTTTTTTTTTTTGAGACAGAGTATTGCTCTGTCACCCAGGCTGGGGTGCAGTGGTGCGATGTTGGCTCACTGCAACCTCTGCCTCTGGGATTCAAGTGATTCTCCTGCCCCAGTTTCCTGAGTAGCTGGGATTACAGGTGCATGCCACCACACCTGGCTAATTATTGTATTTTTAATAGAGACGGGGTTTCACTATGTTGACCAGGCTCTGGTCTCGAACTCCTGACCTCAAGTGATCTTCCTACCTCCGCCTCCCAAAGTGCTGGGATTACAGGCATGAGCCACCGCGCCTGGCCAGGAGGCAACATTTCAAGAAATGTTTCATGGATCCACAATGGAAGGATGAGAGACAGAGGGAGCCAGAGGCACCTGACATAGACCCTGGAATTCTTACCATTTGAATTAGATCACGACAGCCCCTTTAAAAGGCATGCTTGTTATTTAGGTAGTTTAATACACTAGCACCCTTTAATACTGTAAGAAGGATTTATGTCTTAACTACTCATAAAGATGAAAATAGGTTGGGAGATCCATGATTTATGTGAACACTTCATGTGAAAAAGACCTGGAGGCTTCAGTTAGCTACAAGATTTATATAAGCTGAAGGCGTTAAGTGGTTTTGAAAAAGACAAATACAATCGTGTAGTGTATTACCAGAAGTGTAATGTTCCGGACACAGGAGATGCCAGCAATGGAGTAGTCACACTAGTCAGAACAGCACAGTCAATGCTGAGCATCGTGACAGAATGAGCAAAGGAATACCTGTACTTGTTCCAAGCCCAGCCGTTGAAAACACGCAAAGAAGAAGCAAACAACAGTGTTACCGGTAATCTCATCACTCCAAACAACCACGTTTAGCTTTTTTTGGAAATATTTTTCCAGCATATTTGCCAAATAGGTGCTAACAATTAAGAGGGACAGCAAGGTGGAATGTGTGCAGAGGAAAGCCACCAGAATGGCGTGGGGAGTGAGGCATTGAACTGCAACTGCATGTTCAGGCGAGGGAGGGAGGCCAACTCTTCTGTGTTGTTTCAGAGAATACTGTTGGAATCACAGAGAAAGGGAGGACCCTGCAAGGCGATGCTGAAAGAGGTATGTTCTCTCTTTCTTCCTTTTTTTTTTTTTTTGAGATGGAGTTTCACTCTTGCTGCCTAGGCTGGAGTGCAATGGTGCAATCTCGGCTCACTGCAACCTCCGCCTCCTGGGTTCAAGCGATTCTTCTGCCTCAGCCTCCCAAGTAGCTTTGATTACAGGCATGCACCACCATGCCTGGCTAATTTTGTATTTTTAGTAGAGATGGGGTTTCACCATGTTGGTCAGGCTGGTCTCGAACTCCTGACCTTGTGATCTGCCCGCCTCAACTTCCCAAAGTGCTGGGATTACAGGCATGAGCCACCGTGCCCGGCCAATCTTCACATTTCCTTGACTCTTCACTCTGCCTCTGTAGGAGAACTCAGCTTAGTTCACGAACAAGGCTTTAAAATGGACTTGCTGAGCAGGAAGACATTTGGTGCCAGAACTGGAACCGTTACGCTTTGTCTCCAAAGAATTTCCTTCCCTCACTTGGAAGCATGTAAATGACATTACCTAATTATAGAATCTCAGAAAAACACAGAATTAAGTCTCCATGGTCGCTTCTGTAGTTTACCTCCAGCAAAGGTTTGTAATCTCAGGCTGGTTTCGCTGTGCCACCAAGAACCCACCTTTATCATTTTACAGACTGAAAGTGGTTGGAGATACTTGTTCTGGTAATATTTCCAGTAAACCCTCATCAGAAAAATACATTTATTGTAAGAAAATTGCCTGATGCTTTCAGAATAGAAAAGCTTTTGAGTTTTTGGATATTTCAAGGTACTGTACTACTGTCTCTATCTTTTTTTTTTTTTTTTTACAGAGTCTTACTTTATGGCCCAGGCTGGAGTGCAGTAGCATGATCGTGGCTCATTGCAACCCCTGCTTCCCAGGCTCAAGTGATTCTCTCACCTCAGCCTCCTGAGTAGCTGGGACCACATACATGCACCACCATGCACAGCTAATTTTTGTATTTTTTGTAGAGATAGGATTTCACCCTGTTGCCCATACAGGTCTCAAACTCCTGACCTCAAGTGATCCACCTGCCTTGGCCTCCCAAAGTGCTGGGATTACAGGCATGAGTCACCATGCCCAGCCTCTACCTTTTAATCCTAATCAAAATGTGATTTGGTAATTTTTTTTTTAGATGATGGATTTCTAATTACTTAAGGAATGGGCCTTCTGTATGTGAACATGTGAGGATGTCTCAGATCCATGCCTGGGTGTGATGAATATTCTCTTCTCTAAAGCAATGTATATCCTGGCAGTAATCCCATTTGGTCTGGGCTTTAGATGTGCCAGGGGTCTGAGAAGGTATCAAGGTCTAGAAATGTGGATGTGGGCTTTGCATGCTCAGTATAACTTGTTGATTCTAGTGTGTGTATATGGACACAAAATAAAGTTTCAGGGAAAGTAGATTGGAAAAAGGCTTGAAAAAAGCCTGAGAAAAACAGGCTGTAGGACCTCTTTAGGATCTTGCTGCATGCCAGCACAAGGGATAGTCTGTTTGGGGGAATTTCAGGGGTGGAAAAAAAGATGCTACAGAGCGGGGTTTGTGTGTTTGGAGAAGAGGGAATTTTATCCCACTCTGTTGTTGACCTGCTCACTATGTGTTGTAATTGATGAGTTTCTGTGCCTGACTACCACACTGGGCTGAGTAGGCAGAGAGTAGATATGAAATAAGGGTTAGGTTGAATTGGTTTGACCCTAAGAGGGAGACTGGGACCTGGGAGGAAAGATCTTTGGGAAGATGTGTGCTGAGACTGGGCTTGGGAAGTAGAACCGAGACCAGACTGAAACCTGGGTACACCCTGGTGTGTACTAAATTAGTGGAATGGCATGGAACTGTGCAAATAGTTAAAGCTGGATTGTAGAGAAATCATTGTTCCACTTCAAATGGCCAACTGACCTTGAGAACTGGAGAGGGCACAATATGGCAAAGTGCACAGAAGGCTCTGAGCCCACGACATCGCTTTGAAGGATGATACTTTCCTATCTCTTTACAACCAAAAGCAGAAAGCTACCCTGGCCACTGAAGCCCTCCGCCCAGGGGCTCACTGGAATTTCTTGACAAGTCTCCAGTAAAATGGACTTCCTTTCCCTTTAATAAGCAAGAGTCCAAGATTCCTCGTCAGGTGTGCAGGGGAATCAGTCCTTTCTGGAGACCTCTGAAGAGTTTCATTAACTGGTTTCTCAGTGCCTGGCTTTCATCATCTTTTCCACTTTTCAGTTCAGCCACTAGTGTTCAGGACCTGGAAGCAATAATTGGAAATGTTCTAGAAGCAAGCGGGATGGAAGAGGAAGTCTGTGCAAGGATGGGGGAGTGAAGAGGAGGACGTGGAGGCTGAAGAGCCACATGCAGCAGGGAAGCCCACACGGGGGACAGGGGCTTGGGAATGCCTCGGCACAGGCAGTGGCCTTAGGGGTGAGCCCGAGGCAAAGTCCACCTAAGCATCCAGCCAATTGGCTCAGACGTGGACCAGCCTGCTGCTAATCACCCACAAACAAGCTTAATTTTGCTGGGTGTGACCAGAGATAAAAGAAGTAACAGTCGCAGTCATTTCATGGGAGCGGAGTGATAACACTCTGAAGAGAAACTGTTTAGTTGAAGAAAGAACCCTTAAAAAGAAAAAAAAGGGAAAAAAAAAAAGCAAATTCTGAAGCATGGGTTAACTATCAAACGTGTACTTGCAGGTCGTCTCGGTTGTAAACCCCCTAACCAACAAATGGCTTCTGTCAAAAGCAAGGAGCTTGCTGCAATAACCCTGGAGGAGAGGCAGTCACAGCCTTTAAATGTGGAAAAGGTTGGTAACCCAGGAGAAAGAGCCAGCAAGACTGAAACCAACCAGTCCTAAACCACAGACAGAAAAAAGTCAACATACCGTTTGTCACCATGTCACCACCAGCCTTGCTAAAGAGCACTCATTGAGTGCATGAGCCCCCAGGTGGCAGCTGAAATCCTCAGCAAACACGACGCTGTATTTTATCACGCTGGCATCCCACCCTAGAGGGCAGCTGGAAGCGGTTTGTCAGGGAAAATTCAAGAAAGAGAATCCACATCTACCCAGGGCTTCTGCTAAACACAGTATCAGATGGAGGCACTTGAGAAATTTAATTTCATTTGGTGGAGGGAGCGGGTGAGTGGGAGGCAGGGGATAATGACTGAACAGAGAGAGGGAGGAGAAATGAAAGCTTTGAGTAAATAGTCAATACTTGGCTGGACTTGTGTGAAGAGAGATGACTTGGTAGTTTTCCTCCTTGTTCTGTCCTAACTCATACTCCTAACAACAGATGGGCTTGAGTCTGTGGAAGGCTGTGTTGCAAATCCACCCCATGTATGGACAAGAAGCTTTTTTTTTTATGGTGTTTGAGAGGAGTTCTTAAGTTTCCTTTCCATAAATCCATGAGGTTCCTACGCTTCTTCCTCACCTGAATGTATGACATTTTTGGACAAACTGTCATTACTTAGTGATTTAGATTACATCGAAGAGGTTGAAAGGAGGAAACCCACACTTCTCTGGAAACCCTTGGTTCAATGGAATATCCTATTCCTTTCACCTCATTCCTGGTATTGGCAAATAGCTACTTTGTGTCAAGGAAGTAGAGAGACATTTGGAGTTTCTAGGAGGGTTTGGGGAAAATATATTTATAAAGTTACTAAAATGTAACATTACTAAACAAAGTGACTAAAACTATGTATTTAAATGTATAAATGCACTTTGGGTAAGGTAGAAAGTTTGAGGGTGGGGAGACTAATTTTAGAGGCTACTTTGTGTTAGGTATTTTTTTGGAAATTGTATTACTTAATCCTTACAACAATCAAGGAGTTACCCATTATTTCCCATTATTACCCATCCCACAAGAGAGGGATGGAGTCTCAGACTAACTTGTCTTCCAAAAATCATAAGCACCCTTCACAGGGAGACTTGTCTTTCCATGAGACATTAGCTGCTATGATGCTATCATTGTGTGAGGAATTTCTGAAGTTCAATGCTAACAGAATGAAATCTAATTTTGTGATACATTTATTCGTTTACTTTTATTTTTATTTATTTATTTTTTTGAGACAGGTCTCACTCCGTCACCTAGGCTGTACTGGAATGCAGTGGTGCCATCTCAGCTCACTGTAACTTCTGTCTCCTGGGCTCAAGCAATCCTCTGACCTCAACCTCCCAAATAAGTGGGAACACAGGTGTGTGCCAGCACGTCCGGCTGATTTTTTTTTTTTGGAGACGGAGTCTCGCCCTGTCCCCTAGGCTGGAGTGCAATGCTGCGATCTTGGCTCACCGCAATCTCTGTCTCCCTGGTTCAAGCGATTCTCCTGCCTCAGTCTCCTGAGTAGCTGGGATTACAGGCACCCGCCACTACGCTCAGCTAATTTTTGTATTTTTAGTAGAGACAGGGTCTCGCCATGTTGATCAGGCTGGTCTGGAACTCCTGACTTTGTGATTCGCGGCCTCCCAAAGTGCTGGGATTACAGGTGAGAGCCACCGCGCTGGCCTAATTGTTTTGTATTTTTTGTAGAGACAAATGTTGCCCAGGCTGGTCTTGAACTCCTGAGTTCAAGTGATCTGCCCACCTGTGTACTCCAAAGTGCTGGGAATACAGGCATGAGCCACCATGCCAGGCTCATTTATTAGAATTTTAACCTCTAAACCTTGGACTAATGGTGATGGAAAGAATAAGACTTGGGAACCATTTTGGAGCTCACATTCCTGATGATTTCCTGTGATGTTCGTCCTGTAAATTTCAGTCACCCTTAGCAAGTCAGGAGTTGTAGACAACAGAGTAAATGCAGTGAAACGCTGCTTGGTAATTTGCTCTTTTGTTTTTGGCTTTGACGAAAATAGACACATTTTGGAAAAGCACAGAGATGCTCACCTTTGATAAGAGCAGGTTACTTCAGGGTAAGATGTTGGCCACAGTACTGCAGGGTAAACCCAACAAGGTAAGCCCTGAGATGCTGCACGAAAGACACCCTCACATTTGAAATTATAAAGGGCAGGGGGACAGGCTGGGCATGGTGGCTCACGCCTATAATCCCATCACTTTGGGAGGCCGAGGCAGGTGGATTACATGAGGTCAGCAGTTTGAGACCAGCCTGGCCAACATATAATGAAACCCCGTCTCTACTAAAACAACAACAACAACAACACACACACACACAAAGATTAGCTGGGTATGGTGGCGCATGCCTGTGGTCCCAGCTACTTGGGAAGCTGAGGCAAGAGAATCGCTTGAACCCAGGAGGGTCAAGGTTGCAGGGAGCCAAGATCACGCCACTGCACTCCAGAGCCTGGGTGACAGAGCAAGACTCACTCTCTCACACACACGCACACACAAAAAATGAGGGGAGAGATGCAGGACTCAAACTGGCGTAGATACGTAAGATGACTAAAATAATTTCACATATACGTAAATCTCTGTTTTTGACCCCCGGGGCTCATTCATTCCAACCAAAAGCAGACCAGGTCAGGAGCCACAAGGAATGAATAACTTGATTTTGATTTAATTCTGCAAGGACCGGTTAGACCTAAACACTCAGTTTTTGGCACTAGTGAGTTGTCTCAGTATGTGCCTAAAATAACGTCTTGATGTTTCCCTTAGATTTTTAAGTTGCCAAGAGCAGGGGCCAGGCTTATGTGTTCTCTGGGTGCCCCCGGACTCACTCGGCCCTGCTCCGTGGCTTGGGGTGCTGACAGACGAGGACTCCATCAACAAGCCCCCTTCCTCCGCCTTGCGGTCAGATTCACCCAGTGGGAGGCACCAGTGCTAGTCTGTAGGGTGAAGCAGGGGAGGGCTTGCCTCTTGCTGGGTTGTGGTGAGTTCAGGTTGGACAGCCTCCTCTGCCCTTTCAGGTGCTGGTGGCCCCCACTCTTGCTAGCCCAGGATGCTTCTCTATTCATTGTTTTCCCTAACTATGCCCACACCTGTGTAAATAGACTCTTTGTGACACTCTCCTCAAATCGCCCAGTTTGGCTGTAGTGTCCGTCTCCTGTCTGGACCCTGACTGATTGCCGCTCAGCACAGTACAGTCATCCTTGGTATCTGTTGGGGATTGTTCTAGGACCCTAGCAATACCAGAATCCACAGATGCTCAAGTCCCTGATATAACGGCATAGTCAATGCATATAACTGCATCCTCCTGTGTACTTTAAATCATCTCTAGGTTACTTAAATAATACCTACTGCAGTGTAAATGCTATGTAAATAGTTGTTATACTATATGATTTTTAAATTTGTATTTTTATTGTTGTATTGTTATTTTTACTGCTGTTTTATCCCCAAATATTTTAGATCCATGGCTGATTGTATCCATGGATGTGGAACCTGTGGGTATGAAGGGCTGCCTGTACTTTATATACAGTAGGCATTCAATAAAGGCTGTTTAATTCGATTAAAGGGAGTGGTCTGATGATTCTGATATTTTCATTCTAAGATTGCTTCTGCTAGGGTAACCAGTTGCCTCAGTTTGGTCTGTGGGGTGTTCCCAGGACTGTGGGCTTTTTTAAATTTATTTTTTGAGACAAAGTCTCACTCTATCACCCAGGCTGCAGTACAGTGGCACAATCTTGACTCACTTCAACTTCTGCCTCCTGGGTTCAAGCAATTGTCATGCCTCAGCCTCCCGAGTAGCTGGGATTACGGGCATGTGCCCCCACATCCAGCTAATTTTCGTATTTTTAGTAGCGACGGGGTTTCACCATGTTGGTCAGGCTGGTCTTGAACTCCTGGCCTCAAGTCATCTGCCTGCCATGGCCTGCCAAAGTGCTGGGATTACAGGCATGAACCACTGTGCCTGGCTATGAACTGTGGACTTTAAAAACAGTTTTAGTTTTAAAACTGTAATAGTTCTAGATTAACCAGGATGGGTTGGTCACTGTGGCACGTACTCTTTTTAAAAATCTTTACTTGGTATTTGAAGAACATTTTCTGTCGCTCAGGCTGGACTGCAGTGGTGTGATCTCGGCTCACTGCAAGCTCCGCCTCCCGGGTTCATGCCATTCTCCTGCCTCAGCCTCCCCAGTAGCTGGGACTACAGGCACCTGCCACCATGCCTGGCTAATTTTTTGTACGGCGTTTCACTGTGTTAGCCAGGATGGTCTCAGCCTCCTGACCTCGTGATCTGCCTGCCTTGGCCTCCCAAAGTGCTAGGATTACAGGCGTGAGCCACTGCAACCAGCCTGAAGAACATTTTCTTATCTTTCAAAATATTTCTATGATCATATTTTTGTTAGTTGTTTAAATTTTTTCTTTGGCCGGGCACAGTGGCTCACACCTGTAATCCCGGCACTTTGGGAGGCTGAGGTGGGCAGATCACCTAAGGCTGGGAGTTTGAGACCAGCCTTACAAACATGGAGAAACCCTTTCTCTACTAAAAATACAAAATTAGCTGGGCGTGGTGGCGCACGCCTGTAATCCCAGCTACTAAGGAGGCTGAGGCAGGAGAATCGCTTGAATCTGGGAGGCAGAGTTGCAATGAGCCGAGATTGTGCCATTGCACTCCAGCCTGGACAACAAGAGCAAAACTCCGTCTCAATAAATAAATAAATAAATAAATAAACAAATAAATAAATAAACAAATAAATAAATAATTTCTTTATGTTTTTTTGAAACAGGGTCTTGCCAAGTAGCTGAGGCTGGTCTCAAACTCTTTACCTTAAGCCATTCTCCCATGTTGGCCTCCCAAAGTGTTTTTAAATTTTTTTGTTGAGATGGGGTCCTGCTATGTTGCCCAGGCTGGTTGAACTATCCTCAAGTGATCCTCCCCCCTTGGCCTCCCAAAGTACTGGGATTAAAGGTGTAAGCTACTGTGCCTGGCCTCTAAAGTTGTTTATTAAAAAATAATATTTCTCTGGTCGGGAGCAGTGGCTCATGCCTGTAATCCCAGCACTTTGGGAGGCTGAGGCAGGTGGATCAAAAGATCAGGAGTTCGAGACCAGCCTGACTAACATGATGAAATCCTCTCTCTGCTAAAAATACAAAAATTAGCCAGGCGTGGTGGCACATGCCTGTATTCCCAGCTACTCAGAAGGCTGAATGCAGGAGAATGGCATGAATCCGGTGACAGAGCTTGCAGTGAGCCGAAATCAGGCCACTGCACTTCAGCCTGGGCGACAGAGCAAGACTCCATCTCAAAAAAAAAAAAACCCAAAAACCAAAACCAAACCAAAACAAAAAACACCAAAAAATCAAAAACAAAACCAGAAATTCTTATTTATGATAAAATCTGTGTCGAAACTCTTCAGGTAAATTGCTGTGAAGTGGACAGAGCACATGTTGCCATTTTGTGTCTGTTTGAATTATTTCACTCTCCTTCAGGTAAACTGCTGTGAAGCAGACAGAGCACATGTTGCCATTTTGTGTCTGTTTGAATCATTTCACTATCCGGGGAACTCACCCAAGGAAGAGTGAGACAGCTAGCAGTGACGTGTAAGGGTTTCTTAGGAAGTTCTGGGCCAGGCATGGTGGCTTATGCCTGTAACCCCAGCACTTTTGGAGGCTGAGGTGGGTGGATTACTTGAGGCCAGGAGTGGATACCAGCCTGGCCAACAGGGCGAAACCATCTCTGCTAAAAATACAAAAATTATCCAAGGGTGGTGGTGCACACCTGTAATCCCAGCTACTAGGGAGGCTGAGGCATGAGAATTGCTTGAATCCTGGGAAGCAGAGGTTGCAGTGAGCTGAGATTGCGCCACTGCACTCCAGCCTGGGTGACAGCGCAAGACTCTGTCTTAAAAACAAAAATGAAAAAACAACGCCCCTCTCCCCCACAAAAAAGTGCCCACTTTGGCAGCACACATGTTAAAATTGGAAAGATACAGAGAAGATTAGCAAAATATAGTCAATTTAAAAAATAAAAAAGGAAACTCTCAATGAAGAGAATGACAATGTGCATCATAATGAAAAATAAGGTTGTTTGAATATGGTTCCTAGTTGAAAAAATGCTGTTAGGCATTTAAAAGAATAGTTTATTGTTTCCCTATCCTTCCTGAATATGGTTATCCTGAGAAATAAAAAAGATATTGACATATTATGAAAAGCATACTTTATTAGTCTGTGTTCCTAACTCTATTTATTGGTATTTTTTTAGCTTCTCAGTTGGGCAGAGGCAAATCAATTGGAAAGGAAAAGCAGCAATCCCAAACCAAGCTAACATTTTGAGAAAAAATCTTAACTTACGCTGTGGTAATAGTTGGAATGGAGTTCATTTTTACTAGAAATATGTTTATTAAATGATAATATTAACAGCTATCATACTGCTTTAGTGAATAGGCTACTTAGAAGGAAATTTAATTGGGTTTAAAATCTACCATGATGCTAATGCTTTTCAATTCAAGATATTATTTTCTAGCAGGAGAGATGACTGTTCACTCCAGGAAGCCAGAATTTCCAATGTGTATCCCTTTACTCTTGCCATTTAATACAAATTTTCTTGGTCTACTTCTGCTCCCCAAATCATTGTTTCCTTCTAGGAGTTGGACAAGTTATTTAAAACAAATTAGTAATATTGGTTGTGGTTAAGTTAGAATTTAATAACTCATTTCAGGCATCTTAGGATGGCTCCCTTTGGTAGCGTCTTTACATTTTCTATGGATGAAGTAAATGTTATTCGTAGAAATGGCTGTTAATATGATTTTCCAAATATAAGACCCTATAAAGAATGTATTAAAGACATTGACCCGAGCATCTTACATTTAATTCACTTCAACAAACATTTATTTCATGCCAACTAGGTGTAAGTGGATAATAGAAAATCAGATTTCGCAACGGAAATACACTAATCCAAACATCAAACTATTGGAAAGAAAGATCAATTGTCGCTCATTCTGGTTAAGTTTTAAGAATTTTTCAAGACCACATTCCCCGTTTTGCTTTGTAGCCTTGTGAAATTTGTAAGAATTTTTTCCACTCCTCTGCCTTCCAAAATTTGTAAGATTTTGACTCCATGTTTGCAGGTTTTTTTCCTTCAGAGGAATGTGAGGACATGAAATAAGATCCCAGATTTTCCCAGGAAACTCTCTAGCTTCCATGGCTTTGCCCACATATGCACCTTGCAAGGTTAGTTGGTGAGGTTTGTGATTAATAATGCAGTAAAGATTAATTGACTTAGTAATTATTGGGTCACAATGTTGATTTGCTAGAAGCATTGAAATGAACTACAGAGAGAGATACAGAGACCGAAGGAGTGTGATTTAGTTGTACACAGTGGGGATAATTTGGTCCAAAGCTGAGCTTTCTTTGGAGGCACAGATAAGTTTTTTCTGTGTAATGGCCATAGAAAGTATTTTGGGGAAAGTGGCAAGAGATCTTGGAAATGCAAATTCTGGTGACTGTTTCAATGAAGAGATTGTGCTCATTAAAGATCAAGAAGATCTCTCATTACAGATGGGCAGAGTATCTGATTTTCATTCAAAATGACTCACCCGGGGTGCGAATGGTCGACTTTGAAGTCAAGTCTATCAGCCAAGGATCAACCCCCATAATTGTTCTCCTGTCTTTGTTGTCTTCATTATAGCTTCATTCCTTGGCTCTGGAAGTCATTTTAATCTTCATGAAAATGAGTCATAATTTTAAAAGCTATCCAAAGTTAATATTCTGTTGATTAGCTAATAGGCAGCTAGTAGGCAGCTTAACCTTGCAGGAATGGGGGTCAAGACAAGTGTAGAGCTGGGAAAGAGGTACCACATGATGAGTGGGAAGTACTTAGAGGGAAGGGAAGGTGAGGCCACACTTTAAATGACTCGATGTTAAATTTATCTAAGGACGGTATGTATTAATACCATTAACCACATCTTTCGACCTAGTAATCCTACTTCTATAAATGGATAGCAAGGAGAGACACCCAGATACCTGCACAAGAGTATACATATGAAGATGTTTATTATCACAGTATTATCTAAAAGTGAACCAGCCAGGTGCGGTGGCTCACGCCTGTAATCTCAGCACTTTGGGAGGCCGAGGTGGGTGGATCAACTGAGGTCAGGAGTTTGAGACCAGCCTGGCCAACATGGCGAAACCCCATCTCTACTAAAAATACAAAAAATTAGCTGGGTGTGGTGGTGCATGCCTGTAGTCCTAGCTACTGGGAAGGCTGAGGCAGGAGAATCGTTTGAACCCAGGAGGTGGAGGTTGCAGTGAGCTGAGATTGCTACACTGTACTCCAGCCTGGACAACAAGTGCAAAACTCTGTCTCCGAGAAAAAAAAAAAAAAAAAAAAAAAGGCGGGGGGCGGGGGCGCGGAGTGGGAAATAACCTGAATGTCTATCGAGAAATTGGAATACCCAGCAGGAACCTAAAACGATAATATACGTGTATATGTCAAAAAGCCACGATATAGAATTTAGTGAAAAAGAAAATAATACCAAAATTACAACATCATCCAATTTTTGTTTTTAAAAAAATTGCAAATAGAATCAACACGCAAATATTAATTTGCCTTAGTTGCATTAATCAAATAGAAAAGTTTGGTACTATAAATGAATTTACCTCTGGGTAGTGGGAATATGGATTAAAAAAAGCTTTTCTATACTTTTAAGATTAAGGAAATTATGAGGTTCGGGCATGGTGGTTCACACCTGTAATCCTAGCACTTTGGAACGCTGAGGTGAGTTAATCACTTGAGGTCAGAAGTTCGAGACCAGTTTGGCCAACATGGTGAAACCCCGTGTCTACTTATAATACAAAAACTTAGCTGGGCGTCATGGCACATGCTGTAGTCCCAGCTACTTGGGAGTCTGAGACGGGAGAATCATTTGAACCCAGGAGGCAGAGGTTGCAGTGAGCTGAGATCATGCCACCGCATTCCAGCTTGGGTGACAAAAACCAACCAAACAAACAAATGAAAGGGAAAAAACCACCACCACCACCACCACCAAAAAACTGGACATTCTTAAAAATGAGAAAAAATGAAATAATAAATTATTTCCTGGTCTATGGCCTAATACGTAATCTATTATTACAAATGTCTTAGGTATACTCAAAAAGAATGTCTGGGACCTGGTGCAGCGGCTCACACCTATAATCCTAGCACTTTGGAAGGCTGAGGCAGGAGGATTGCTTGAGAGCAGGAGACCAGCCTGGGCAATATAGTGAGACACCATCTCTACGAAACATAAAAAAATCAGTCAGGTGTGGTGGCATGTGCCTATAGTCACAGCTATTTGGGAGGCTGAGGCAGGAGGATCCCTTGAGCCCAGGGGGTCGAGGCTCTTGTGAGCCGTCTGAGCCACTGCACTTCAGCCTATGTGATAGAGTGAGACCCTGCCTCAAAAAAAGGAAAAAGAAAAAAAAAAAATTAACAGGGTGACATCTGTGAAGACAATGTAAAAAATAAGAAAAAACAAAACAAAGCAACAAAAACAAAAATCTAACAAAACCACAAAAAGCTCTTTCCTTTTAATTTTATTACTATTATTATTTTTAAGTCACGGTCTTTGTTCTGTTGCCCAAGCTTGAGTGCAATGACCTGATCATAGCTCACTGTAGCTTCAAACTCCTGGGCTCAAGTGATGCTTCTGCCTCCCACTTCAGCCTCCTGAGTGTCTGGGACTACAGGCATATACTACTGTGTCCAGCTAATTTTTATTTTATTTTTTTTAGAGATGGAGCCTCACAATGTTGGCCAGGCTGTTGCTGAACTCCTGGGCTCAAGCGACCCCATCACTTCAGCCTCCCAAAGGCCTTTAGCCACAGTGCCTGACCCTCTTTTCTTTTAAAAACTGAATGCAATTTCGCCTAAGCAGAAGTCCCTTATGGTGGATCCTGGATGAGCCAGCTTCAGCAGAACATGTGTTCAGTTAAAAGCCTCAGCTGCACCAGGCTCTGGAAGCTGTAGGAGTGAAAGTATCTCAGTAGCCAGAACACAAATTAGGGAACTGAGGACAATCTCTTTCTCAAACTCCCTGGCTGAAGTGATCCTCCTGCCTCAGCCTCCTAAAGCACTGGAATCTCAGGTGTGAGCCCCCCACCGCTCCAGCCATGACAACCTCTTCCGAAAGACTCTGGACCCCTTATATCCTACCCACCCTTTTCTTCCTGATTTCGGTCCCAGGTTCCCACTGCCTGCTCATGCTTCCCTTGAATGCCCCAATGACTTCAAACTCATAATTCCCAGAACTGACCTGAACCTCCACCAAGTCTTTCCCTATAAGATGGAATCTTTCGCTCATTTGATTTTTCCATAGCTCTGTGTCCCTCTCTGGGGTGCCTATTTCATGCTACCTGTTGGTATCGGTTTGAGCTCCTGTCTTATTCCACTTGCAGAATGAAAGCTCCTTGTCAGTGTCTTTGTCTTGCTCATTGCTAAACACCCTGAAGCACCTCACTCCATGCTTTTTGTGCACCCAATACCATACACAGTAAATAAATGAAAGAACAGATGACTTCTTCAGGTTGCTAGCTCTCATGGTATCTAGACTTGCCTGTTATTTCTTAGCAATGTAGAAAACCACGTTTACATCCTACCTGGCCCTGTCAAGAATTCAGGCAGCCCTTCATGAAGATGAGGGAAAAAAAAAAATTGCTACCTTCTCTGATACTTGTAAACACAGAGTGTAGGATGTGCTATCAACTGACTTGGAGGAAGTGGAAAATTAAAGGAAGCCAATGATGTCTCAGGTCATTAAAAGTCATTAAAGAAAGCAATAGGAAACACAAAAGAAACCACTGCAATAAAATGGAAGCTCTGGCTACAAAAAATTAATTTAGGGAAGCCAAATGGGAGAAGATTTAAAGAGAATGAAAAAAGAGAGCCTGCGAGAGAGAAGGCGTTGTCCGAACAGCTAGGGTATTATGACTGTGGAATACCAGAAAGCTTATGTTGAACAATTTCTGACTACATATTGGTAAAATCATTATTTTTAAATAACAGGGGTCTAAGAATTCTGCCTACTACATCCGAACTAATTTGATTCCTGCAAGTTCTTACCATTGTTTCTCTTCAGAAATAACTTTCGGGTAAGGCCCTCGTATTGCCAGTTCTTCTTCTTGCTTTTTCTCCAGGCTGGCCTGTGGCCTGCCTGAAATCCCATAAAATCATTCTGGGGGCTCTGTGTTCTCTGATTACCACCTGCAATTACAAACCCAACAAGGGGAATTTACTACAGTACATGGGAAAAACCCAAGGCTCACAGCATTTAATGACTTTGCCCAGGTCTACATTGAATTTGAGAGTGAGCCAGCATTTTGTGCTTGTGCAGAGGAAGCAATAAATATCAGTAAGGAGTGCATCAGAAGCATCAAAAGCATTTTAAATAACACATTTAAAATGATAAGGAATAAAAAGCAATGTTTAAAGTTGTCAAACTTGTTCTTCTTCAACACAATGTATGTCAATATCTTGGTTACTGCAATTTATAATGATGCATTACAATACGTGAAAGAGTGAGTTAGCCAAGTGACCTGATATTTATCATGAGGTTGGAAGGCTAGCAATTGCAGTCACGAAAATGTGTCTGCATTACACCTTAAGAACCACCCTCTTTCCTTTTCTCAGCTTTTCTAGTAAACTGGTGGACACAAAGATGACAAGGAGGCGCTTCTTGTCCTCACGTTGTGTCCACAATTGGTGGGTTCATTGGTCTCACTGACTTCAAGAATGAAGCCGTGGGCCCTCGCGGTGAGTGTTACAGTTCTTAAAGATGGTGTGTCTGGGGCTTGTTCCTTCAGACGTTCAGATGTGTCTGGAGCTTCTTTCTTCTGGTGGGTTCCTGGTCTCGCCGTCAGGAGTGAAACTGCAGACCTTCGTGGTGAGTGTTACAGCTCTTACAGACAGTGCGTCTGAAGTTGTTCATTCTTCCCAGTGGGTTCGTGGTCTCACTGGCTTCAGTAGTGAAGCTGTAGAACTTCACCCTGAGTGTTATAGCTCATAAAGGCAACGTGGACCCAAAGAGCGACAGAACAAAACTCCCATAGTGTGGAAACAGACCCACGTGGGTTGTGCTGGAAGACTCGGGCAGCCTGCTTTTATTCCCTTATCCGGCCCCACCCACATCCTGCTGATTGGTCCACTTTACAGAGAGCTGATTGGTACGTTTTGACAGAGTGCTGATTGGTGCGTTTACAATCCTTGAGCTAGAGACAGGGTCACAGAGTGCCAGTCCTCCAAGTCCCCACTAGATTAGCTAGATACAGAGTGTATTCACAAACCCTGAGCTAGACACAGAGTGCTGATTGGTGTATTTACAAACCCTGAGCTAGACACAGAGTGCTGATTGGTGTATTTACAAACCCTGAGCTAGACACAGAGTGCTGACTGATGTATTTACAAACCCTGATCTAGACACAGAGTGCTGACTGATGTATTCACAAACCCTGAGCTAGACACAGGGTCACAGAGTGCTAGTCCTCCAAGTCTCCACTAGGTTAGCTAGATACAGAGTACCAATTGGTGTATTCACAAACCTTGAGCTAGACACACAGTGCTGATTGGTCCACATACGAGCCTCCGGCTAGATATACAAGTTCTCCAAGTCCCCATCCAGTTCAGGAGCGCAGCTGGCTTCACCCAGTGGATCCTGCCCTAGGGCTGCAGGCGGAGCTGCCAGCCAGTTCCCAGCGGCGCCTGCACTTCTCAGCCCTTGGGCTGTCGACGGCACCCGGCGCAACTGAGCAGGAGGCGGCGCCCCTCGGGGAGGCTCAGGCCTCGCGGGAGCTCACCGCAGGGGGAGGAGCTTATACATGGCGGGCTGCAGGTCCCGAGCCGTGCCCCGCGGGGAGGTAGCTAAGGCCCGGCCAGAATTTGAGTGCAGGGGGGCCCAGCGCAATCTCCGCAGCTGCTGGCCCGGGTGCTAAGCCCCTCACTGCCTTGGGCCTGCAGCCGCTCCGTGTGCTGGGCCCGCCAAGACCGCGCCCGCGCCTGCCCGAACTCACACCGGCCCGCGAGCCCAGCCCGGGTTCCCGCCCACGCCTCTCTCTCCACACCTCCCGGCAAGCAGAGGAAGGTGGCTCTGGCCTCAGCCAGCCCAGAGAGGGGCTTCCAGCGTGCCGTGGAGGGCTGAAGGGCTCCTCAAGTGCCGCCAGAGTGGACACCGAGGCCGAGGAGGCGCCCAGAGCGAGGGCTGTGCTAGCACGTTGTCACCTCTCAATGTGGTCTACAGTCTAGTAGGAAGACATAAGCGACGTCTTATACAAAAGGTCTGAAAGCGAGGAAGAAGTAACCAAATGCTTCAACGGAGACAAGGAAGTGATTCATTCTCAGGTAGGGAGGGTGAGAGCAAAGGCACAGAGGGGTGAGAAAGCACGATATATTTTCAGAGTGGCGAGTGGTTGGGCATGCCTATGCAGAGGGTTTATGGAAATATGCCATTGGAGATGGTGCTGGAGAGTCTATACCTTTTGGACTTTGTTTTGGAAAAATAAAAACAGGTCATTTCCTTTGCCTTTTAAGACACAAAAGTGAAAAACTCACTTATAAATTTAAAACTATTTTAACTCATATCATATACAGCTGAGTGGAACCCTCACTCAGGTGGCGCATCAAGATTGCTGCTGTCAGCACGGGCAACTGGGGTAACTGAGGTCTCTAAACCAGCCAGAACACTCACGGATTCTGTAGTCAGTCCTCAAGTTTGCTGGGGAGCATGTGGTGTGACCCTAAAGGGAGAGCTTCATCCTCTAACTTATCCACGCATCCACACTCGGCTCCATATGAATGGCAGCTGGTCGTCTACCTGACAATTTAACTTGGGATCAACTGTGCTCTTTCTGGAAGCTGCCTTTAAGGCAGGGAATGTTCAGGGTAGCTGAAATCTGCAGAAGCTGGCAGCCCAGGAGCATGGTGCTTCAATCTAGGGCTGGCCAGCAGCAGTGCTGTGACGGGGGCCCAGGTGATCTTTGGTGTCCTGAACTATGATTATGTGTTTTCGTTGAGAGCTTATTATATACCAGGCATTGCACTGAGCATTGTACATGGGTTCTGAGATTTAATCTTCACAACAGTTCTGTGAGCAATAATCTAGAATCGTTCTTATTTGGATGAGACACTGCAGTTCATACAGGTTAACGTCTAAGTAATAAGTGGTGCAGCTGGGCCTGGAGCCCAGGTGCTCTGATGTTGTCTCTTATCTTCCTTACTCTGTCAAAACCTGACTTCAGTAATGGTGTTAGAGAGACATATTAATGCCAGGTGTAAATACCCACCGAGAGACAGTGTGGTGAAGGGATCGGGGACATGGACTGTGAAGTCAGTCTATCGAACACACGTGGGTTTGATCCTGGCCCCATGCCTCCCCTGTGTGGATGAATAAATGACCTCACTCTCCACCCCTCTGTGTTCGCATCTGTAAGGTGCTGGTAACAGCCACACGTCCCCTAAGCATGAGATGAAATGACATCCACAAAACTCCCGGCACACGGCATCCTTTCACTGTTAGATGTGATTGTTATCCACAAGGAGTTATGTGAGAATGTTCCTCCAATGGGATATCTGTGATTTACCTATTAAATATAAGCCAAAATAAATGAATCTAGGCCAGGTGTGGTGACTCGCACCTCTAATCTTAGTACTTTTGGGAGGCTGAGGCAGGCGGATCACTGGAGATCTGGAGTTTGAGACCAGCCTGGCCAAAATGGTGAAACTTAGTTTCTACTAAAAATACAAAAATTAGCAGGGTGTGGTGGCCCACGCCTGTGATCCCAGCTACTCAGGAGGCTGAGGCAGGAGAATTCCTTGAACTCAGGAGGTAGAGGGTGCAGTGAGTTGAGATTGTGTCATTGCACTCCAGCCTGGGCAACAGAGCGAGATTCTGTCTCAAAAAAAAAAAAAAAACAACAAAAAAAAAACTAAATGATAGAAGTTTTAAGACTCTGTATTCAGTTTTTAATTAAGTCATACTGAAATGTCTGCTTGATTGTATGAAATTCAAATAATACAGATAAGAGTTGAGTGGTCTTTAGTTAGCCCATGTAATTTGACTTCTCATTAGTTTCATGGGGGAGCTCTGACAAATAGCAGAGTGGCCTTCTCTTGGCATCTGGAAATTTCCTACGTAGCCTTTAGCCTGTAGCCTGTAGCCTGCAGCCTGCATCTTGGGGCCTTTTGTCTAGCCTATGGCTCCAGGATCCTCCTCCCGCCACTCCTGTTGACAGCAGGTGGCTAGGAATCACAGGTGCAAGGAAGGAGATGTCGGGTAGGGCAGAGAAGTGCCATATCCAGGGAGGCAGGTTCCAGCTCTGCTCTGACCCAACTGGCTGTGTGATTGGAGCCCTCACCTAATGATTGTGAAATGAGGATTTGTAACTACAGAATTGTTGGGCTATTTTCAGAGAGTCGTTTTGCTCAACCCCCTCATGTTACAGATGTGGGAATGGTGAGCCACATCCACAGTGCCCAGGCCCACATATTTGGTACATACTTGGTAAATGGAAGAGTGGAGGCTGGAAAGAACCCTTTCCTGCTAGTTCTCCTGGCTTGAACATCTGTAGCACGTGAGTCGTGAATGCTTTGCTTTGCTCTCTCATCCAGTTTCTCATAAATGGGAGCCATTTAAAGCTCTGAAATTATCTCATTCTAACAGTCTGAATTTCCTCTTGGGGACTAGCAGAGTGGTTCCAGGTGTGAATAGGGGTATACACGATAGTGAAGATGCCAGTGTGGAAAGACACAGGGCATGAGAGTACTCACCATCTGCAGCTGTCCCCAGTCACAAGTGTCCTTCGGCTTGTGCCCGGGTGGGAGGTGGCCGTCCCCAGCCATGGCTGCTGTGGGCTGCTAATCAAAGCCTTAACTGCTGCAGATGGGAACAGCGGCCACCTGTGTGGGCCCGGCCCCTGCTGTCTTTCTCACTCCCCTGGCCACTGTCACCCTTTCTACCTTTAGTTGGGGACCTTGGCAACAGCCTTGCCCAGGAAGAAATCCAGGGGGAATTCCTGGTGTCTCTGCACCTCATGGGGATGGAAATCACTTTAACATCTGCCAGTGACTTGGGATTATAGAGTCATTATTGCTGGAGTGCAGAATTCTAATTCTCTCATGAACATGTGCTCCTAGCCTGAATTCCAGGGCCCCCGTTAGCCTCTCTACCCAAGAGGTGCTCTTTCCTGCCTGTCCTGGCTTCACATTGGTTTATAGAGGTTGCTTTTCCTCCAAACTGGTGGAAGCTTCTGCTTCTACTTAACTGTTATATATTTTTTTCTTTTCTTTCATTTTTGTTTCTTTGAGACAGAGTCTTGCTCTGTCAGCCAGGCTGGAGTGCAGTGGCATGGTCACGGCTCACTGCAGCCTTGACCTGCTGGGCTCAAGCTATCCTCCCACCTCAGCCTCCCAAGTAGCTGGATCTACAGGTGCATACCACCATACCTTGCTAATTTTTATATTTTTTGTAGAGACAGGGTCTTGCCATGTTGGCCAGCCTGGTCTCAAACTCCTGGCCTCATGTGATCTGCCCACCCCAGCCTTCCGAAGTGTTGGGATTACGGGCATGAGCCACTGTGCCCAGCCTGCTTTTTTCTTTTATACTCCCCTGGTGGCCTGCCCTCCTGTAGCCTCAGCTGAAGCCTCTTCCTGGCCAATTTAGAGCCATGGTTCCTCTGTTTAACCCAGAAGACAAACTCAACCTTTGGTGTGTATGTCAGCAATAATTCCAGAAAGGTCCCCACCCCCCTCCCTCACAAAGAATGACTCTTCAGGGAAGGACTTTCAGAAAAAAACCGCAGCAGCTGAATTGCCCTGAGGGCTGAGGTTCTGTGCTGGTCTCTGGGCTCTGCCACCAAATACGGCAGCTGAGTGACCTATCACTGAGAAAAATACAGTTCTTAAGGCTGAGAGAGAAAGGTGAGGGTAAAGGGCCTTCTGTCGCTCCTGAGGGGGAATCAGTGGAGAGAATGAGAAAAACAGATGGCTGTGAATAAGCAACCAGAGAAGAGCCTTGAGGTTGCTAGATTTGGGTCAAGATGTGTGACTTCCCATAAGTCACTTAACTTTCTTGTTTCTTCATTTACTCTGTGGCAGGAGAGGGTTAGGTTAAAGGGCCTCCTCTGGAAAAAGCATTCAATTAGCAAACCATCTCTCCACAGGGTAAGAGGCCAGGGTTGTGGCCACAGAATCTTAGCCATGGTCGCTGTTCTCAGGGAATTTGTGATCTTAGAGAGACAAGTGCGTGGACTGGTGGTGGGGATAAGTCCATTGTGTTAGATTTTGTGCCAACTCGAAGGTCTTATTTCTTTTTTTTGTAGTATATATTTAAAGTGTGCAGCGTGATGTTTTGCAATACATATCCATAGTGAAATGAATACTACAGTCAAGCAAATTAACATATCCATCTCCTGACAGTTACCTTTGTGTGTGTGTGTGTGTGTGTGTGTGTGGTGAGAACACCTGATATCTACACTCCTCGCCAATTTCCAGCATTCAATACAGTGTTATTAGCTATGGTCATCATGCTTATTTCAACACAGGGATTTAGAAAGGGATGATAGCAGAGGTCTGGGAAACTTTGAGGAGGAGGGAATGGCTTGGAAGGATGGTTAGAGTGTGAGTAGGGGAGGGCAGAAGGGAAATATCCAGGTGCAAGGAGCAGGGAATAAAGATGGGAGCACAGTGTGTCTGTGGGACCTGGAGGAGCCTAGGAGCAGAGGCACCTGTTGGAAGAAGTAGCTGAATAGATTGGATGGGCCTGTGAAACGTGCCCTGAAAGCCACTGGGTTCCTCCCTCCTTTCTCCCTCCCTCCCTGTTTTAGTGGTTTAGAGATAAAACTGGTCAAATTAAAAGGGACCAAAAAAGTGGTGGTTCTCAATCCTGGTGGCACATGAGAAAATTAAGGATGTTGGACTCCTTCTCCAGAAATTCTCATGTAATTGGTCTGGGAAGGGGATCTAAATGTAGTTTCTTTCCTTCCTTCTTCTTTCCTTTCCTCCCGCCCTCCCTCCTTCCTCCCTCCCTCCCTCCCTTCCTTTCTTCCTCCCTTCCTCCTTTCTTTCCTTTCATCCTTCCTTCCATCCTTCCTCTCTCTCTCTTTCTGCAGAGCAGCAATCAAAATGGAAAAGAAATGAACATAAAGAGATGTGCTTTTGTTTTGTTTTTTGAGATGGAGCCTCGCTCTGTGGCCCAGGCTGGAGTGCAATGGCGTGATCTCGGGTCACTGCAACCTCCACCTCCCAGGTTCAAGCGATTCTCCTGCCTCAGCCTCCTGAGTAGCTGGGATTATAAGCGCATGTCACCACGCCCAGCTAATTTTTTGTGTTTTTAGTAGAGACAGGGTTTCACTATGTTGGCCAGGCTGGTCTTGAACTCCTGAACACAGGCGATCTGCCCACCTCGGCCTCCCAAAGTGCTGGGATTAAGACATGAGCCACTGCGCCCCGGCCAAAGAGATGTTTTAAAGGGAAAAAATGCTAGCTATCTTGACTAATGAAACGTAACTGGGTTAAAGAAGAGATTCTATTCATTTCTTTAAAATATTGGTTGAGCACTTACCATATGCCTCCCACTGAGTCAAGCTAAGGAAAATTCAGAGGTTAAGACCCTTGTCCTGTCTTCAAGGAGTTTATATATAATAGGTGACAAAGAAAATAACCACAATATGAGAATAATATGAAAGCTGGCTTAAGAGTAATTTTTTAAAAAGGTGTGAAGATACAGAGAATAGAGAGGCAGAGGTTCCCTCTTGAGGAGAGAGTGAAGGACACTCTACAGAGGTACCACTTAGCTGCAGTTTGAAGCCTGGGGAGGTTTTTGGCGGGGGAGGTGGGGAAGGGACCCTCACATGAGAGGCATCACTAGGTGTAAGAGAAGCCATAAAAATGGGTGCGTCTGGGTGCGTGGCTCACGCCGGTAATCCCAGCACTTTGGGAAGCCAAGGCAGGAGGATCACAAGGTCAGGAGTTCAAGACCAGCTTGACCAACATGATGAAACCCTGTCTCCTACTAAAAATACAAAAATTAGCTGAGCATGGGGTGGTGAGTGCCTTTAATCCCAGCTACTTGGGAGACTGAGGCAGGAGAATTGCTTGAACCCGGGAGGCGGAGGTTGCAGTGAGCCAAGATTGTGCCACTGCACTCCAGCCTAGGCAATAGAGTGAGACCCTGTCCAAACAAACAAACAGAATGATTGGGTGCAATGAACAGCAGAATTAGTGCATAGTGACAAACAGCCTTATCCCGAAGAAGCGTGAGGTATATGGAAGGGTTGGTGGAGAAGGTGGATTAGTGCCAGAAAAGGTTAGAAAGATGGGTTTATTTTTAAAACTGTTAATTAAAAAAAAGTTAACAATATTTGATTCTTTTTTTTTTTTTTAAGACGGGGTCCCACTCTGTCACCCAGGCTGGAGTGCAGTGGCGTGATCTTGGCTCACTGCAACCTGTGCCTCCTGGGTTCAAGTGATTCTTTCTGTCTCAGCCTCCCAAGCAGCTGGGACTACAGGCACATGCCACGAAGCCCGGCTAATTCTTGTATTTTTAGTAGAGATGGGATTTTGCCATGTTGGCCGGGCTAGTCTTGAACTCCTGATCTCAGGTGATCCACCCATCTTGGCCTCCCAAAGTGCTGCTATTACAGGTGTGAGCCACCGTGCCCAGCCTATTTCTTGACCTTAGTGGTGGTTATATGGGTGTCTATAAGTATTGCTTTAAATATGTAGATAAGATTTATAAACTTTCTTCGTGTGAATTATATTTCACGGTTTAAAAATGTTTAAGGAACAGTATAAAATCAAAATAATCATCATAAACATATAACACCTTACAATACAATCTTGACTATATCAGATGCATAGAAAAAGTACAAATATTAACAGTTGCAGTTGGAAACGTTCATTCATGGATATGAAAGGGCAAAAATACAATTAAAAATACATGTCCTGGTGTCGTGGCTCACAGCTGTAATCCCAGCACTTTGGGAGGACAAGGTGGGCAGATCACTTGAGACCAGGAGTTTGAGACCAGCCTGGACAACATGGTGGAAACCCATCTTTACTAAAAATACAAAAATCAGTCAGGCATGGTGGCACAAACCTGTAGTCCCAGGTACTTGGGAGGCTGAGGCATGAGAATTCCTTGAACACTGGAGGTGTAGGTTGCAGTGAGTCAAGATCATGCCTGGGTGACAGAGCAAGACTGTGTCTCAAATAAATATATATGTGTACACAACATAAACAGAAAACATTATTTTTGATTATACCTAAAACATTTGCAGTTAATAGATCACATATTAGGCCACAAAGGAAGCTTCAGCAAATTCCAAAGAATCAATCCCATTCTGACAATGTTTTCCAACTGCAATGTCATCACAGAATTAATATTTTTAAAAAGATGGCTAAAATAAAGTCGTGCTTATTTAGAGATTAGATAGCATACTATTAAATAACATTTGGACTGAAAAAAAAAATAGAACTGAATAAAATACTACATGATTGAATTTGTATACATCTAAAGCAGTACTTAAAGGCAAATTTATAGTCTTAAATATACTAATGAACAAAAAAGTTAAAAACAAATGAGGTTTCATAATAAGATATTACCTCACACCCACTAGGATGACTACTATAAAAAAAAACAAGAAAATAAGTGTTTTGAGGATCAGCTTAACTTTTAAATTAGGTATTATTCGCTGCATATGATAAAATGCACACATTTTAGACGTCTGATTTTTTAAGGTCTTGAATGCCCAGGTAAGGGATTGGGATGGCTGGAGGTCATACAGTACAGTAAAAAGTTTAACAGACAGCCGGGTGCCATGGCTCACACCTCTAATCCCAGCACTTTGGGAGGCCGAAGAGGGCAGATCACGAGGTCAAGAGATCAAGACCATCCTGGCCAACGTGGTGAAACCCAGTCTCTATTAAAAATACAAAAAATTAGCGTGGTGGCGCATGCCTGTAGTCCCAGCTACTCAGGAGACTGAGGCAGGAGAATCGCTCAAACCCAGGAGGTGGAGATTGCAGTGAGTGCAGTGAGCCGAGATTGCATACCACTGCACTCCACACTGGCAACAGAGTGAGACTCTGTCTCAATTAAAAAAAAAAAAACAAACAAAAAACAGATTTGGCATTGAATTACAGTTTAGTCATTTGCTCACTATGTCATCTTGGACAAATGACTTGAGTCTCAGGGCCTTATTTCCTCATCTCCCATGATGACAGGAATACACCCCTGGGGAATGTGGAAAGGATCAAATAAAGTATTGTATGCAATGTATACCTCTTTCTTGGATATTTGACTTCATGGAATGCATCTTTTCCTTAAGAAAACCTGATTGAGGCCCTTGTTATAGAAAACACCTGGCAGTTGGTGCCTCTGTTTTATCTTCCAACTCCAGTCTTCATCCTGAACTCTGTAACCAAGTTAGTCTCTGTTCAGCATTGCTTTCACCATTCTGTTCCTTCCACAAAAGCTTTTGGCGAGTCCCCATTAGCCTGAGGTGAAAATCTGAATGCCTTAGATTAGAGTTCAAGGCCTTCTGAAGTCTGTCTTTGATCTGCTTTGCCACTGTCTGCTCCTCTATATTTGTAGTTTTATTTTATTTATTTATTTTAAAACAGTGTCTCACTGTCACCCAGGCTGGAGTGCAGTGGCGCCATCTCGACTCACTGCAGTCTCTGCCTCCAGGGTTCAAGCGGTTCCTGTGCCTCAGCCTCCAGAGTAGCTGAAATTATAGGTGTACACCACCACACCTGGCTAATTTTTGTAATTTTTTTTAGTAGAGGCGGGGTTTTACCATGTTGGCCATGCTGGTCTCGAACTCCTGACCTCAGCCCGCCTTGGCGTCCCAAAGTGCTGGGATTATAGGTGTGAGCCACCACACCCGGCCTAATTATAGTTTTAAAACTCTTAAATTCTCTATAAATTCTGATGTGGCAAAAAACAAACAAATGAAAAGGAAAAAAAAAAAAAAAAAAACCAGACCCAAACTCTTAAAGTTACAGAACCCAGAGCTCTTTGTTCAAATGGAATCTTTTGTTCAAAAACATTGCAGCTCCATCCATCAGGCATATGAGAGTGAAGCTTTTGGTTGAAGCCAGGATGGGGGTCCCGGACTGACTTCCTCTCCCCTCCCATTTCCTCCTTTCCATTCCTACCTGCTTAGTTCCCTGAGATGAGTCTCCAGGATGTTGTTTGAAACCCATTGCCTTCCGGGAATGTCCTTAGATAGGAATAGGTCCTCTCTCCTCAAGGAACAAGGAGGTCACTGAACTCTGTGTGTGTTACCCTCCACTGGGCCTCTCGCCTGACCCTCCTGTGGTTGTTTGCTCATCAGTCAGGGACCCCGCCTCATAAAAGGCCCCCTCTGTGATGTAATGTTAACACGCTTAGCTACGCCTCTGGCATGAGTACAACAGCAGTTTTAATCATATGCCTGTTTGTAGCAGCCTTCAAGCAGCCAAGGGTATCGTAACAAATCACAGCCCAGTGAAAACAGTTTAACAGGGGACTGTCTGATGTGGTATAAGCATTCCCTTGGTCTGATTTCACCTAGAAAATGTTGTGTCGGAGAGCAGTGGTTTGCAAACCTGCAGATGGGGCCTTGGAACTTACGCTTGCAGATAATCCCCTGAGTTCAGAACCAGTGGCATGGGCACTAGAAAACAGCTAAGGAGAATGGACATTTTGAGTTGCGTGCAGTGGGGATGGTACACTCAGGGATGAGAATATGTGCTGTACTTCATATGGATATTTTTTCATATGAAGGAACAGAAGAGTGGAAAGTGCAGAAGAAGCAGTTTTTCAGGGGGTTGTCTTGCTTTCAGTTTTGAGCAGGTGGAGTTTAAAATACCCATGGGCCAATGAAGTGCAGATTTCTTTTTTTTTTTTTTTGAGACGGAGTCTCGCTCTGTCACCCAGGCTGGAGTGCTGTGGCCGGATCTCAGCTCACTGCGAGCTCTGAAACCTCCCGGGTTTAAGCCATTCTCCTGCCTCAGCCTCCCGAGTAGCTGGGACTACAGGCGCTCGCCACCTCGCCCGGCTCGTTTTTTGTATTTCTTAATAGAGACGGGGTTTCACCATGTTCGCCAGGATGGTCTCGATCTCCTGACCTCGTGATCCACCCGTCTCGGCCTCCCAAAGTGCTGGGATTACAGGCTTGAGCCACCGCGCCCGGCCACAATGAAGTGCAGATTTCTAGCAGGTAGTTGGAAATTTGAGTCTGGGACTCGAGTGAAGTGAGCGGTGAGCTGATAATACAGAATCGTCTGTATGGAGGAGAGAGGTGAAGGTGTAAAAAGTGTGAGTTTTTTAAGGAAAAGAGGAGAGCCTTGTGAAGTACTTATGTTTAGTTTCCAGAGGAAGAGAGTAGAGTAAAGGAGGTGGGAGATGTGGCCAGAAAGGAATAACAGAAGTTCACCTGCCAACTCACAGGGAGGGAAGAGCTTCTGGGAGGAGGAGGTGGGTGGGTGGCCAATGGGGTGTGATATGGTTAGGCTTTGTGTTCCTACCCATATCCCCTCTCCCCTCCTCTCCCCTCCTCTCCCCTCCCCTGCCCTCCCCTGCCCTCCCCTGCCCTCCCCTCCCCTCCCCTGCTCTCCCCTGCCCTCCCCTGCCCTCCCCTCCCCTCCCCTGCCCTCCCCTCTCCTCTCCTCTTTCTTCTTTCTTTCTTGATGGAGTCTCATGCTATTGCCTAAGCTGGAGTGCACTGGTGCGATCTCTGCTCACTGCAACCTCCGCCTCCCAGGTTCAAGAGATTCTCCTGCCTCAGCATCGCGAGTAGCTGGGATTACAGGCACCTGCCACCATGCCTGGCTAACTTTTATATTTTCAGTACAGATGGGGTTTTGCCATGTTGGCCAGGCTGGTCTTGAACTCCTGAACCTCAGGTGATCCACCCACCTTGGCCTTCCAAAGTGCTGGGATTACAGGCATGAGCCACTGTGCCTGGCGAAATCTCATTTTGAATTGTAATCCTGAGATGTCAAGGGAGGGAAGTGACTGAATGATGGGGGTGGTTTCCCCCGTGCTGTTCTTGTGATAATGAGTGAATTCTCACGAGATCTGATGGTTTTATAAATGGTAGTTTTTCTTGTGCTCTCATACAGTCCCTCTCTCCTACCACCGTGTAAGATGAGGCTGCTCCCCCTTCTGCCATGACTGTAAGTTTCCTGAGGCTTCCCAAGACATGTGGAATTTAAATCTCTTTTCTTTATAAATTATCCAGTCTTGGGCAATTCTTTATAGCAGTGTGAAAACGGACTAATACAGGGTGGCTGTTATTAACTACAGTTCCTGGGGGATAAAAGGTGAGAAGCTGTCAGGACTTTGGACTTCAGGTTTACCTTGCAGTATGTATGATGGGGATGGGTGGTTTTCACGGGCTGGAGAGCTGAGTGGGAAGTGAGAAGTCTCCTTTCACTTCCTGGGACTTCATGGAGATCATTTCAATCTGATAAGTCTCCTGACCACCTTCTTACTCTTGCTTTATACAGAAAATATTATTTTTAAGAAGTCTGGCTGGGCATGGTGGCTCACACCTGTAATCCCAGCACTTTGGGAGGCTGAAGCGGGTGGATCACTTGAGGTCAGGAGTCTGAGACCAGCCTGGCCAACATGGCAAAACCCCATCTCTGCTAAAAACACAAAAATTAGCTAGGTGTGGTGGCGCACACCTGTAATCCCATTTACTCTGGAGGCTGAAGCATGAGAATCGCTTGAACCCAGGAGGCTGAGATTGCAGTGAGCCAAGATTGTGCCACTGCACTCCAGTTTGGGCAACAGAGCGAGACTTTTTTTTTTTTTTGGGGGGGGGGTGAAAGAACACACTTTATTGGGAAGCAGACTGCTGCACAGTGACCAACAGAAGAAGGCCACCCAATGGGCACTTACACATTGTACTCCAAAAGACACAGGATGTTTTGCAAATAAAAATCAATGGGAACAGGGATTCCTCTGGGCAACTCCCCCAGCCTCATCCCTTTCAGGGATTCATAAATCTCCCATCCATTTTCCTGATGGCAGCTGTGGTTCACTAGAGAGACAGCCCTTTAGGGGTGCCTTCCTGTTTCTTATAAAAAACATTTTCTTTAGATTTTTGAAATCTTCATTTGTTACTTTCATTCTAGTTCTCTTAAGGCCATGAGATCAGCTTCCGTGCAGATTGCCTTGATGTCAGCACCAGAGAGGTCATCTTTAGCCACGATCAAGTCGTCCAGGGTTACATCATCGGCCAGCATCATCCTGCTGGGTGAATCTGAAGGATGCGCTTCTTAGTCTTTTCATCAGGCAGGGGGAACTCAATCTTCCTGCTAACGCGGCCTGGTCTGATAAGTGCTGGATCCAAAGTTTCTATTCGGTTTGTGGCCACGGTATCTTTCACATTTCCCCTAGAATCAAATCCATCCAACATGTTCAACAGTTCCAACATTGTTTGCTGAATTTCTCTCTCACCACCAGAATTTGAGTCATATCTTTCTGTCCCAATGGCGCCAGTTTCATCAATAAGCACAATGGACGGTTCATGTTCTTCAGGAACTTGAAACAATTCCTGTACAAGTTTGGGCCCATCACCTAGGTACTTCTGAATAAGTTCAGAGCCAACCACTCTGAAGAAAGTGGCTGAGGTTTGGTTTGCTACTGCTTTGGCTAACAAGGTTTTACCCGTGCCAGGTGGACCATAGAGAATGACCCCCTTAGGAGGCTTTATACCCGTCTCTTCATGATATTCAGCATGGGTGAAAGGAAGCTCCAGAGATTCCTTAATTTCTGGAATTTGATTGTCCAACCCCCCAGTATCGGCATAGGTCTCCTGGGGGACCTTTTCCACCTTCATCACTGTGACCAGGGGATGCGTGTCATCCATCAGCACCCCACTCACAGCATGCACCTTGTGGTTGAGCAGGACTGAGCAGCCAGTTTCCAGCAGATCCTTATCTACAAATGAAAGAATGCTGACGTAGTGTTCTGAGCCCACAGATGTAGACACGATGGCGTGATTGTCATTGATGATCTCTTCCAAGGTTCCTATTGACATCGGGGTTCTCCTCAGATCATCCACTTTTGATCTTTCCTCCTCTTGCTTTTCTTCTAATGGTTTCATTTATTCCTGATTTCTAATGAATTCTTCCTCCATGAAAAGATAGTCTTTAATTTTCTCTAACTTCAGTAATTTTAACCAGCACTGAGTGTGAGGTGTCACCAGTGGCAGTTTGCTGGCAACATCTGGTCCCTTTGTTTTCTTCTTCTTTTTCCCCACTCTAGTTGGTACAGGGTGTTGATATTTCTTTTTCTTGTCCTTGTCATCCTTCTTGCCACCTCCAGGACGGTGACCACCACTCTGACTTTGACCCATCTTGCCTTGGCCACTTGAACTCAAGACTCTTAAAAAAAAAAAAAAGAAAGAAAGAAATCCAATTACTCTGCAAAGACTGATTAAGCCCAGAATCACTGATTATTATGATTAAAGTTGAGACCCTTCAAAGGTGAGGTTTAACTTTCTTTGGTGTAGAAGAAATGTTTCAAGTAATTGAGTTTCAGAACCTGTCATTGCTAAACCCCTGTGAGGGGGCTTCGATTTTGAACCTTTTAAAAACTATTTTCAGAGGGCCATCTTTTTTGGTGTATTCTTGCTAGTGAGAGAGGGACAGTCTCCAGGAAGCTCAGAATCTCTCAGTTGTCCAAACAACCTAGCAAAGCTTCCGACAGTGGATTCAGAGTGAAATGGTTCTGTCACAGGAATGTGAGATAGGTCTGTTTTCAGTGTCATTTTCTAACTATTGATAACTTGGTTTTTTTTTTTGCTTGCTTTTTTTTTTTTTTTTTTTTTTTGAGACAGAGTCTCATTCTGTCGCCCAGGCTGGAATGCAGTGGCACGATCTCAGCTCACTCCAAGCTCTGCCTCCTGGGTTTAAGCGATTCTCCTGCCTCAATCTCCCAAGTAGCTGGGACTACAGGCGTGCACCATCACACTCAGTTGATTTTTTTTTGTATTTTTGATAGAGGTGGGGTTTTACCATGTTGGCCAGGCTGGTCTTGAACTGCTGACCTCAGGTGATCTGCCCGCCTTGGCGTCCCAAATTGCTGGGATTACAGGTGTGAGCCACCACGCCCAGCTGCTTTCTTTAGTTCATACATGTATCTATACTCAGAACCCTCGTTCTGGCTCTGTTGCTCAGGCTGGAGTGCAGTGGCGCCATCTTGGCTCACTGCAGCCTCTGCCTCCTGGGCTTAAGTGATCCTCCCACCTGAGCTTCCAGAGTAGCTGGGAGTAGGAGTACAGGCATGCACCATCGCACAGAGCTAATTTTTTTTTTTGTATTTTTTGTAGAGGCGGGATTTCACCATGTTGCCCACGCTGGTCTCAAACTTTTGAGCTCAAGCAATCCACCCACCTTGGCCTCCCAAAGTGCTGGGATTACAGGTGTGAGCCACTGTGCCTGGCCATATTTAACAATTTTTTTTACATTTCGCTACATATTTGCTTCATATGAAAACATTACATATATGCATGTATATACTATTTTTTCTAAACATTTAAAAGTTACATACATAAAAAAACTTCACCTTTAAATACTTTAGCATATATCTCTCAAAATGATATTCTCCTGCATAACTATATAACAATATAACACCTAACTCAACTAAATAATTATGCTCCAGTGTATAAGATTTCCTCACATTAGGCCGGGTGTGGTGACTCACGCCTGTAATCCCAGCACTTTGGGAGGTTGAGGCAGTTGGATCACAAGGTCAGGAGTTCAAGACTAGCCTGGTCAATATAGTGAAACCCTGTCTGTACTAAAAATACAAAAATTAGCCAGGCGTGGTGGTGCGCGCCTGTAGTCCCAGCTACTTGGGAGGCTGAGGCGGAAGAACGCTTGAACCCAGGAGGCAGAAGTTGCAGTGAGCCAAGATCGCGCCACTGCACTCTAGCCTGGGCGACAGAGCGAGACTCCCTCTCAAAAAAAAAGATTTCCCCAGTTGTCCCCAAAGTATTTTATATATCTGGTTTGTTCAAAACAAGATCTAATCAAGAGCATTCCTCTTTTTCTAGAACAATCATTCCTTCCCTTCCCCTCCTCCCAAGTATGTCGACTTGATGAAGAGAGATTGGGCTACTTAAGAATGTCCACATTCTGGATTTGTCTGATGGGTTTTCCATAGTATCACTTGTCTTGTTCCTCTGTCTCCTGTGTTCTGTATCTGGAAGTTACAATAAACTAAAGGCTTACTTAGATTGAAACTAAACCTGTTTGGTGAGAAACATCATGGGGATGCTGTGCACTTCATACTGTGCCACATAAGGAGGCACATACTGACCAGTGTCCTACTATTAGTGATGTTATGATCATTGGTTTAAGGTGCTGACAGCCAGCTATCTCCATTGTAAAGTTACATTTTCACCTTTGAGACTGGGGAGTAATCTGTGGGATAATTCTTAGCTATTGTGGGAAAAACTAGTTCACCATCATCAACTTGTGTTTAAGGCTTTTTAGCATCCATTGATTATTTTTGCTTGGATCAATTATGAGAAAACAATTACTGGTGATTTTCTACAAAAATTAGCCGGGCATGGTGGCAGGCACCTGTAATCCCAGCAACTGGGAGGCTGAGGCACGAGAATTACTTGAACCCGGGAGGTTGCAGTGAGCTGAGATCGTGCCACTGCACTCAAGCCTGGGTAACAGAGCAAGATTCTATCTCAAGAAAAAAAAAAGGAATTCTAATTTTACAATTCCTTCTGTATTTGTTAGCTAGCATTTGCCTGTAAATGCTAGATAAATTGTTATTTCCTTCCCTTTAATTGCAATTTTCAGAGCCAGAAGTTGAGATAATAGTCACTCTCTTGTCATATGGGCTCATGGATTTAAAAAATATATTCAATGTGTTTTATTCAATTACAGTCATTGTAGTTTTTTATATGAAATTGTCTAAAATGCATCCAGTGGAAGCGTCTTTGAGCTTGCTTCTGGGTCCTTTTAACATGTCCCTCTAATTTTTGAACGTTTTCTTAGTGTCTGCCACAAGATGGCCCAGATTCATGTTCTGCATTCCTTAACCCACACCTGGGTTAGCCATTTCTTCAAGGAGTTCTGCGTCCTTTCAGTGGAAAAATGGTATTTAGTTACCAAAACTTGTGCTTTGTGTGTGCTCATGGCTGCTGAGTTTTCACAGGCCCTTTCAGTGGGCAGAGAGAGGAAATATATAGCTGAAAGATTATGAGTTTGTATCGATATTTCCAAATGTAACAATTCAACATTGCATTGTTTTATTTAACACCTTTGATTTTCTCCCTATATCTCTTTTCTCTCTATACTGTTATTTTAGTTCCTAATATTACCATAATTAGTTGTTTGCATTCTCTTTCTCTCTCTCTCTCACTCTCTCAGAGAGAGAGAAAATTATCACTGAAAGAGAGGGAAATAGAGACTGCTTCAAAATAACATACTAATATTTTTACTAGCAATAGAACTGCTAAATGAAATTTAAGATTGGTCTGCAGCAGTATGCCACCAAGCATGCATAAAATACTAACTTCAAAGTCCCTAGAAGGAGCTCTTTCCTTTGGATGGTTATTTACAATATTACTAGTTTTATTTAGTTTAGTTTGTTTTCAATTCCAGGATTTGCTTCATTTTTTTTCCCATAGGGTTTAAGTTTATTATTTGAGTATGTAAAAATCTTCACATGGTTTAAAAATTAAAACTATATGAAGACATATACTTAGAGAAGCTTGTCTCTAATCTCTTCTTTTCAATTCTGCCACTCTCCTGTAAGTAAGCGTTTTCTGCTTGTTTGTTTTTATCTTTTATTTAAAAAAACTGTTCCTTGCAGAGCAGGGCTAACTCATAGGTCATGTGTCCAGAGTTGACTAGGTAATCATTTTTGTCGGTTTCTAATGTATTCTTTTAGCATTTCTTTTTATAAATAAAGGCCATTTATATGTGTATATTACTATTATATTATGCTATTATATTATTTAATAGCATTATATTATATATTTTTTCTTTTTTTAAAAAAAAAGCTGTTAATCTCATTATTATTCACCATGAATTTTTCACTGAACACACACTGAGGATCACACCACATCAATGGATAGAATTTTTTCATATACTTTACGATTGTACCCTACTTCACTATGTTGAATGTACCATTGTTCCAAATTTATAAATATTTATGTTATTTCCAATCTCTTGTTATTTCAAATAGTGTTGCAATAATAACCTCATACTTTAGTCATTTCATTTATGTGTGGGTATAGCTTTAGGACAGAATTGAAATTATGTGGTTGGTTGTGTTAACACTTTCATTTTTTTCTTGCCTTCTCATTATTTTTCTTTAACATGGTAAATTATATTTAAATTAAATATAATTTAAATTATCAAATAAATTATATGTACAGAAGAGTATATGATATACCTGCAAACTTGAATGAATACCAGCCCACATTCACAGCTTTGGAATGACACACCACCAGTACCCTTGAAGCCTCCTGTATAACCCTTTCTGGTAACACCCCTGCCTCTTCCTGCCACAAGTAATGATTTTCCTGAAGTCTGTGTCAAATGCTTCCTGTATTTTATTTACATTTATTTATATACACCAATGTACCTCCAAATACATATGTACCAATGTACCTCCAAATACATATACACCAATGTACCTCCAAATACATATACACCAATGTACCCCCAAATACATATGCACCAATGCACCCCCAAATACATTGCACCGATGCACCCCCACATACATATGCACCGATGCACCCCCACATACATATGCACCGATGCACCCCCAAATACATATGCACCGATGTACCCCCAAATACATATGCACCGATGCACCCTCAAATACATATGCACCGATGTAATCTCAAATAGATATGTAATCGATGTAGTTCTCAAATATATGCACCGGGATAAAATTTCAAATACATATGCACCGATGTACCCCCAAATACATATGCACCGATGTACCCCCAAATACATATGCACCGATGTACCCCAAATACATAGGCACCGATGTACCTCCAAATACATAGCACCCGATGTACCTCCAACTATCTATCTATCTATCTATCTGTCTATCTATCTATCTAGCTATCTATCTGGTACATATATATGTTTATGCCTCCAAATAATATATTGTTTAGTGTTAAACTTATATACATCAAATCATACTGTGTATAGCCTGTTACGAGTTATTTTCACTCAACATTATTTTTGCAATTTATCCACAGATAAGTTATTCATTTTCATATTTGTGTAGTATTCTCTTGATTATATTACCACTTACTTGTCCATGCTACTCTTGATAGATATTGTGTTGTCTCCAGTTTTTCATTACAAACAGTGCTGCGATAAGTATCCTTGTATGTATTTGTGGTTTACATATCCAAGAGTTTCTTTAGGGTCTATACCTAGGAAAACAATTGTTGGGCTGCATAGTATATACAAGTACAACTTTGCTGGTGTATTGATTCAGGTAGAGGACAAACAGCAGAATGCACCCTCATTCATTAAAGTAGAAAGGGATTTATGATAGATGATTGATCGTTTATAGAATTGTTGGGAGGATTAAAGAAATAGACTCAAGATTGAACTTCTAGTGATAATTCCCGAGGCCACACCAAAGCCACACTGAGCCACCAAGAAAGCTGCCACTTTTCCCTTCAATGGGAAGCTGTGTTTTGAATTGGAAAGCTGCCAATACAATCTGACTCCAAAGCCACAGTGCCTTGGGCACAGTTAGGGGCCACTTCAGCTAAATCAAGAAGCCACTGTCAGACCTGCTGGCTCCAGAACCAAACACAGCTCTGAAATCACCTTCTAAAATTGGGAAACCACCATTTTAATCCCTGCCAGTAAAACGAATACCCTCAGCCCTGCCTCTCTCTCTTCACTTAACTCAGTTCAAGTCTCACTGAGAGCATTGGATGGGTCAAACTTCAATCGTATATGGAACCCTAGCTATAAGGGTGTCTTGCAAGTGGAGTTTTTAGTTTTCTGCCCTTTGAAATATAGGAAGGCACCCTAGGAGAAGTTGGAATAAAAGTTGAGCAAACCAGTGAATAGTATCTGGTGCATGAAGTAATGCTAATTTCTAATGTGGTTGAGCCAGCTCCTGCCAGGAATGTATGAGAGTATCTGTGGTTCTAAACTTTCGGCAATGCTTGATTTTGTTGGGCTTCTGTTTTTGAAAATCTATTTTATTGTCATTCTAATTTGCGGTTCCCTGATCAATACTGAGGTTGAGTATGTCTTTGTAGATATCTTGGCCATTCATATTTGCTTTTCACAGATATGCCTGTTTAAGCCTTCTGTACATTTCATTTTTTTCTTTCTTATTCTGTAGCATACTCTTCATATTCTGTACAATGATTCATAGTTATAACACGAGTGTCTTCTCAGATTGAGGCTTATCTTTTTACCCTCCTAATGGTGATTTTACTCAATAGCATTCTTTTTATTAGTCAGTTTTATTAATTTTTTTCTTCATGGTTTGTATTTTTCTTGCTTGATTAAAAATCTTTCCCTACTCACAGGTCATTAGAATATTCTTTTGTATTTTCTCTAAATGTTTTAAAGTTTTGCTTTTCCTGTTTTGGTTCCTGATACACCTGAAATTGATTTTTATGTATGGTATGGGACAGAAATCCGTTTTCACTTTTTTTTTTTTCCTATATGGATAGCCCCTCTGATCTGCAATACTAGATCTATCATATATCATTGTTTTAAATGTGGATCACTTCCTGGGTTCTCTTTTTGTTCCGTTGGTCTGTTTTTCATCCTCATGCTAATAACACACAATCTAGTTACTTATAATATGTCATTTCTGGCAGAACACTTTCCCTTGTCTCAGCTTTTGGTCATTGGCTCTTCTTTATACATTTTAGAATGTTTGCCAAGTTCTATGAAATATCTTACTGGTATTTTTGTTAGAATTACATTGAATCGGCCGGGCACAGTGGCTCACGCCTGTAATCCCAACACTTTGGGAGGCCGAGGCAGGTGGATCACCTGAGGTCAGGAGTTCGAGACAAGCCTGCCCAACATGGGGAAACCCTGCCTCTACCAAAAATATGAAAAAAAATTAGCCAGACAGGGTGGTGGGCACTGTAATCCCAGCTACTTGGGAGGCTGAGGCAGGAGAATCGCTTGAACCTGAGAGGTGGAGGTTGCAGTCAGCCAAGATTGTGCCATTGCACTCCAGCCTGGGCAACAAGAGCAAAACTCCATCTCAAAAAAACAAAACAAAACAAAACAAAAAACAAAAAACAAAAAAAAAAAGAATTACATGGAATCCATATGAAAGTTTAGGGGAGAACTGATTGATCTTTAAGATATTGAATTTTCCCATCCATGGAAAAAGTGATGCTGTTCTCTTTATTTAGGTCCTATTTAAGACCTTTCACTAAAGTTTTATAACTTTCTGCCAAAAGGTCTTGTGTCTCTTTCACTAGACTTATTCTTTGGTACCTTATTTTGTTGTTGCTACTGTAAATAATATATTTTAAAATTGTATTTTGCACCTGTTTTTTGGCTGGTGTTTAGAAATGCAGTTGATGCACTTGTTGATTTTATGCCTGGGAAACTTACTAAACTCTTTCATTACTTCTAATAATGTATATGATATGCTTTGTCTGTGTCCCCACCCAAATCTCATCTTGAATTATAGTCCCATAATCCCCACACGTCATGAGAGGGGGCAGGTAGAGATAACTGCATCACGGAGGTGGTTCCCCCCATCCTGCTCTCGTGATAGTACATAAGTTCTCATGAGATCAGATGGTTTTATAAGGGGCTTCCCCCTTTGCTCGGCTTTCATTCTTCTACCTGCTGCCATGTGAAGAAGGACGTGTTGGCTTCCCCTTTCACTATGATCGTAAGTTTCCTGAGGCCTCCCTAGCCACGCTGAACTGTGAGTCAATTAAACCTCTTTATAAATTACCCAGTCTTGGGTATGTCTTTATTAGCAGCAGGAGAATGGACTAAGTATAGATAACTGGAAGTTTTCTGTGTAGAACATAATACCTGCATATAATGACAGATAATTTTTGAATCTGTATTATTTTCCTTATCTTTGCTTGTATTCTTATTTTTGCTCAGGTTAGAATTCCAATGCAGCACTGAGTAGAACTGAGGATTGTGTAACATCTTATTATGCCTGATTTTTAAAAGTATGTGTTAGTATTTCACAATTGAAAAACTCTTTTTTTGCTCATTACTTTGAAGATACGCTTATCATGTTAAGAACATTCCTTTTTGTTTCTAGTGTGTAAGTGATTTTATTTTTTTACTTTTTGTCTGAAAAAACAACTGAATGTTGTTTTGAATTTTATCACATGCTTACTCATCTCAAGATCACAACATAGGCCAGGCGCAGTGGCTCAGCCTGTAATCCCAGCACTTTAGGAGGCCAAGGCGGGCGGATCATGAAGTCAGGAAATTGAGACCATCTTGGCTAACACTGTGAAACCCCATCTCTACTAAAAATACAAAAAATTAGCCGGGCGTGATGGTGGGCGCCTATAGTCCCTGCTACCTGGGAGGCTGAGGCAGGAGAATGGTGAACTCAAGGAGGTTGCAGTGAGCCAAGATTGTATCACTGTACTCCAGCCTGGGTGACCGAGTGAGGCTCCGTCTCAAAAAAAAGATCACAACATAATTTTTCTCCAACTAATAAGCTAAATTACATTAATGTATTCTTTTTTTGAGACGAGTCTCGCCTGTCAGCTTCAGGCTGGAGTGCAGTGGCCGGATCTCAGCTCAATGTAAGCTCATTCCCGGTTCACGCCATTCTCCTGCCTCAGCGCCTCTCCCGAGTAGCTGGGACTACAGGCCGCACTGCCTCGCTAATTTTTTGTGTTTTAGTAGAGACGGGTTTCTGCATAGCCAGGATGGTTCCCATCTCCTGACTTTGTGATCCCGCCTGCCTCTGCCTCCCAAAGTGCTGGGATTACAGGCTTGAGCCACCGCGCCCGGCCCATTAATGTATATTCTAATGATCTAAATTTCATTCCTGGAATAAACCCAACTTGGTCATTTTTTAAAAATTTTAATTGTTGGATTCAGTTTGCTAATATTTTGTTCAGGATTCTTGCATTTATGTTCATGAAGGAGATTGACCTTCAATTTTTCTTTCCAATATTGACCTTGTTTACATTTTTTTATACCAAGCTTGCAATTGCTCACAAAACGAGTCTGCATAGTGTTCCTTCTTTTTCTATTCTCTAAAGAGTTAGTGTGTGTGGTGAGAACACTGAAGGTCTACGCATTTAGCAAATTTTAAGTATACAAAGCAGTATTGTGAACAGTAGTCACCAGGCTATATATTAGATCTCCAGAACTTATTCATCTTGCATAACTGAAAATTTGTACTCCTTGACCAACATCTCCGCGTCTCCCCTCCCCTCAGCCACTGGTAACCACCATTCCACTGTTTCTTTTCTTTTCTTACTCTGTCATCCAGGCTGGAGTGCAGTAGTGCGATCTTGGCTCACTGTAACCTCCGCCTCCTGGGTTCAAGTGATTCTCCTGCCTCAGCCTCCTGAGTATCTGGAATTACAGGCATGTGCCAACACACCCGGCTAATTTTTGTATTTTTGGTAGTGATGGGGTTTCACCATATTGGTCAGGCTGGTCTTGAACTCCTGACCTCAAGATCTGCCCGCCTCAGCCTCTCAAAGTGCTGGGATTACAGGCGTGAGCCACTGTGCCTGGCCCCCTTATTAATTTTTAATTTTTTTTTTAGAAGGAGTTTCGTTCTTGTTGCCCAGGCTGGAGTGCAATGGCACAATCTCAGCTCACTGCAACCTCCACCTCCTGGGTTCAAGTGATTCTCCTGCCTCAGCCTCCCAAGTAGCTGGGATTACAGGCATGCACCACTGTGTCCAACAAGTTTTGTATTTTTTTTTTTTTTTTTTTTTTTTCAGTAGAGGCCGGGTTTCTCCATGTTGGTCAGGCTGGTCTCAAACTCCCCACCTCAGGTGATTAGCCCACCTCGGCGTCCCAGAGTGCTGGGATTACAGGCATGAGCCACTGAGCCCAGACTCCCTTTTTAATTTTTTTAAAGCAACCTCCATACTGTTTTCCATAATGGCTTTATCGATTTACCTTCCCACCAAAATGTACAAGCGTTCCCTTTTCTCTGCATCTTCACCAACACTTCTTATTGCTTGCCTTTTTGATAATGTCCTAACAGAACTGAAGTGATATCTTACTGCAGTTTTGATTTGCATTTCCCTGATGGTTGGTGATGCCAAGCACCTTTTCATATACCTGTTGCTTATTTGTCTGTCTTTGGATTATTGGGCTTTTGAAGATGTTAGAGGCAACCAGGTTAATGGAGAGATCAGTACTTGGGGTCTGAGACATGTTGGAGCTCTTGTCTTTGTTATTTAGTGCGAAGAACTTTTGGGCTGGTAACTTACGTATTTGGGACTCAGTTTCCTCCTAAGTTAAATGGAAGTAGTAGTACACACTGTCTCCGCCTTTCAGAGCTGTGTACTGTGAGCATCAAACGGAATACTTTTATGTGACAGTGCAGAATAAATCCTCTTAAGAAACAGAACCACCTCTCCTAAAGCTGACCTTCGGGAAAATATTGTCCTGTGGATTGTCTTCAAAACAGATTCTCGCCGGTATTTTAAATTAGAGCAGGGAGTAGAAATGTTCCTGGAGACTACCTCTGCTTATAAGGTTGGGGTCAGGAGCACTGACAATGTACTTCCAGAAGAGATGATGTGGGCAGTTTGTGAAGTTAAATTCATAGCCTTTCCAGGTATTTTAGAATGTTAGATCTGGAGATCTTACAGATCATCTGGTCCATGATGAACTTCAGTCTTGAAGGTGTTTAACTCATATCTAGAGAATTATTATCTTAATTTTACATTGCACATTAATTTTGCATACATGTTTTAACTTATTAAAAAATACATTCTCATGGTAATGGTATAGAGATATTTAAAATGGTATGAAAGACGTAAGTGAAAAGTCCAGGGCCAGGCATAGTGGCTCACGCCTGTAATCTCAGCACTTTGGGAAGCTGAGGCAGGCAGATCGCTTGAGGTCAGGAGTTCGAGACCAGCCTGGCCAACATGGTGAAACCTCATAGCTCTACTAAAAATATGAAAATTAGCCAGATGTGGGCAGATGCTTGTAATCTCAGCTACTTGGAAGACTGAGGCAGGAGAATTGCTTGAACCTGGGAGGCAGAGTTTGCCGTGAGCTGAGATCGTGCCACTGCACTCCAGACTGGGTGACAGAGAGAGACCAAAACAAAACAAAACAAAAAAGCCCAAGCCTTCCTTTTTCTTCAGCCACCTCAGCCTGTTTTTCTCCTTAGAGATACAACTTTTTAAACTTTCTCTTTTGGTTCTTCTGGTAGTTACTGCCACATTCGAAATGATGTGATTTTACCTCTGTTCCTTGATTTATGATTTTTAGACAGTATCTGTTGTCTCCCCATTACAACAGTGATTAATTTATGTTTCTTTCTTTTCCTCCTCTTTAGTTTCTGCTTGTCACATTTTATTTTTAGTTCCTCTCTTGGCTACCACTGTAGCTTTAAGTAGTATTTTTGGACTTTCACATCCTGACCTATTGGTTAGAGTTTCCCTTGAATTCTCACTCTGTAAAATGAGAAAATTGGTTCTCCTGCATTTCCCTTCACTGTTCCAGCTCCATCTGTCTCTTGGCTGCTGTCATCATTTCAACATCTAGGTTTACAACACATATTGTTTTCTATAACCATATGTGTCCTTTATGCTTTGCCTACAGGTTGATTCTAAAAACTGAAAGCCAATATCCATAGTTTATAATAAGATTATATAAATGTTTGTTCAATGAAGAACCACGTAATGTGATTGTATAACTAGAGAAGGAAATGAGATGCTATGCTTACAAACTCAGGTACTTAAGAGAGGAGAACTCTCAAAAATAAAGAGTGATTTTTAGGAGACAGGAAGAAGGACAGCATAATTTTAACTATTTACCTTTATTATTATTATTTTTTACAGGCTGAGTTGAACTCCTGGGCTCAAGTGATCTTCCTATCTCTGCCTCCTGAGTAGCTGGGACTAAAGATACGTGCCAGCTTACTTTTATTATTTTATACATCCATGTTATAACTAACATTATTAACTTTTAAGTGATAAAATTTCTTGCAGGAAATCAATTTTCTTTATGAATACACTTAGTTTAGAGCTTGCTGAATTTTCTAATTTTTCTAGGTTCTAATTTGGATCTATTTTTTTCCAGCTGTTGCACAGCTATCACCCTAGGGTATCTTTTCACTCTCTCCTGGGTTAACACTACTGTGTCTGTCACTTTCTTGCACTCCTTTGTTCTTTTGCTGGGGTGCACACTTGAGTAATGCTCTCAGAGAAGATCACTATGTGGTAAATATCAGAGTCTTTGCTTATACATTAATATCTAGGTTTTATTCTAATTATTGATTGATAGCTCAGGAAGACATAACCTTTTATGTTTAAAATAAAATTTCTCCCAAACTTAAAGGCAATACTTTATTGTCCTATGGCATCAAGCATTGCTGATTAAAAATCTAATGCCAACATGATTTTGGTTCCTTTGTAGGCAACTTAATCTTTCTGGAAACTTTATATTTGGCATTCTAAAACGTTATGATGATAGCTCCAGGGTTGTGTATGTGTGTGCTGTTGTTGTTGTCGTTGTTTTGTTTTTGAGACAGAGTCTCATGTTGTCTCCCAGGCTGGAGTGCAGTGAGTGGCATGATCTCGGCTCACTGCAGCCTCTGCCCCCCGGGATCAAATGATTCTCCTGCCTCAGCCTCCTGAGTAGCTGAGATTACAGGCTGGGATTACAGCTGCCACTGCACCTGGCTAATTTTTGTATTTTTAGTAGAGGTGGGATTTCACCATCTTGGCCAGGCTGGTCTTGAACTCCTGACCTCGTGATCCACCCGCCTTAGCCTCCCAAAGTGCTGGAATTACAGGTGTGAGCCACCACCCCCGGCCATGTGTGTGCATTTTAACTTACCCTTTTCATGACTTAGTGATTCCTGGAGATTCACATCTTTCCTTTGTTCTGGAAAAATGCGATAATTTTCTTCTCGCATGTTGTCTGTTCTCTTTTACTTGAACACAAGTGGATATTAGGATTTTTGAATTGATCTTTTTAAGTCTCTTAACTTTTTAAGTGATTTTTTCTAAATCTTTGCATTTTAAATTTATAATCTGAGAGATCAGTGTTTTGCTTCTAGCTCTTTTATTGAATTTTTAATTTGTCAATTATATTTTTAAAACTCAAGTTATTTTGTATCTGCTTTTTTGGTGAGCATCTTGTGTTTCTTTTCTTTCTTGATGAGTAAACTATAATGACTCTGAGGTAGTTGAGAAAGTTTTGAAGCTCTCTTCTGTCTGCATTATCTGTTTCCTCTAGGGTCTTTTGTTTTTGTTTATTTTATTCTGTCAGTCTGTTTTTTCCTCTAATTAATTACTAATTGATTGATTATAAATAATATTCATTTAGTTCTAATTCTGAGCCAGACCCTGAGCAAGACAGACAGAGTCTCTACCCTCATGGAGCTTGCATCACAGGGCAGAAGTCACAATTACCACGTATGTAAACGGACACACAGGAATTCCAATTTGTAGTAAGTGCCAGGAAGGAAATAAGCAGGGTGATGTGAGAGTGAGTGATGGGGAGGCCTCTTTCAGAATGGGGTGTGTGAGCTGACATCTGGAAGACAAGGGGCAGCCAGCAAGGTGACCACAGCCAGGGAGCATCTGGAGGGGAAAAGGGGTCAGATATGGTGCACCTCTAGGTAGGCTCTGGGGTAAGGAGCTTGCCTTTGATTTAAGTGCACTAGGAAGCCATAGGAGCATATTAAGAGGGATGCGATGCAATGGAATACGATTCAGCCATAAAAAAGAATGAAATCATGTATTCTGCTGCAACCATATATTCTGCTGTGGATGGAACTGGAGGCCATTTTCTTAAGTGAAACAAGTCAGACACAGAGACAAATACCACATGTTTTCACTTATAAGTGGGAGCTAAATAATGTGTAGACATGGACACAGAGTGTGGAATGATGACCATGGACACTTGGAAGGGAAAGGGGGTGGGAGGGAGGTGAATGATGGGAGATTACTTAATGTGTGCAGTGTACGTTATTTGGGTGATGCATACCCTAAAAACCCTGACTTCGCCACTACACAATCTGTGTATGTGGCAAAATTACTCCTGTACCCTATACATTTATACAAATAAAAAAGAGTGAAAAGAAGGGGGAGGGATGGTCTGATCTGGCCTGTGTTTCTAATGATCCACTCTCGCTGCTGAGTGGAGAATGACCCGAGACAGGCAAGAATAGCGGCGGGAGGATCACGAGGAGTCTGCTGTGGCTAGCTAAGCTCAGAGAAGGGTAGGGTGGCTGGGTATGCTGGGGAAATGGGAAGGGAGCATCACCAGCAGAACATGGTGTCAGAAAGCCAGGACAGAAAGTGTTCCGTGAAGGAGAGAGTCATTCGATAAGCCAGTGCTGCTGAAAGGTCATGGAAGCCTAGGACAGAGCAGTGGGCACCCTGCTTGGCAAGTGAAGGTTGCTGGTGACTTGATAGTCTCGGGGGAGGGCTGAAGAGAACCTCAGATGGTGGGAAGCGTTCACCCAGCTTTTGGACATAGTAACTGCACAGTAAGTTACTGCAGTGGTGTATTTGTGGCTTTCCGTTGGCTATGGTTTGGGTCTGTGTCTGCGCCCAGATCTCATGTGGAATTGTAATCCCCAATGTTGGTGGAGGGGCTTGGTGGCAGGTGATTGTTTCCTGCACAGGTGTTCTCATGATAGTGAGTGAGTTCTCATGAGATCTGGTTGTTTAAAAGTGTGTAGCACCTCCTCTTTCTCTTGCTGTTCCTCTTGTTCCTGCCAAGTAAGACGTGCTAGCTTCCCCTTTGCCTTCCACCATGATTATTTCCTGAGGCTTCCCCGGCCAGGCTTCCTGTAAAGCCAATGGTGAGCCAATTAAATCTTTTTTCTTTATAAATGACTCTGTCTTGGCCAGGCATGGTGGGTCATGCCTGTAATCCGAACACTTTGGGAGGCTGAGGCAGGTGGAGTGCTTGAGCTCAGGAGTTCTAGACCAGCCTGGCTAACATGGTGAAACCTCCTCTCTACTAAAAATACAAAAACTAGCCCGGCGTGGTGGCAGGCACCTGTAGTCGCAGCTACTTGAGAGACTGAGGTGGGAGGATGATGCCTTGAGCCTGGCAGGCGGAGGTTGCAGTGAGCCGAGATTGTGCTACCGCACTCCAGCATGGGCAACAGAGCAAGACGCTGTCTCAGAAAAGAAAAATAAAGTAAAAAACACCCAGTCTCAGGTAGTTCTTTTTTTTTTTTTTTTTTTTGAGATGGAGTATCGCTCTGTGGCCCAGGTTGGAGTGCAGTGGCACGATCTCTGCTCACTGCAGCCTCTGCCTCTGGGTTCAAGTGATTCTCCTGCCTCAGCCTCCTGAATAGCTGGGACTACAGCCATGCACCACTACACCCGGCTAATTTTTGTATTTTTGGTAGAGACAGGGTTTCACCATGTCGACCAGGCTGGTCTCAAACTCCTGAACTCAGGTAATCCACCCACCTTGGCCTCCCAAAGTGCTGGGATTATAGGTGTGAGCCACTGTGCCTGGTCTCAGGTAGTTCTTTATGTGAGAATGGACTAATACACCGTTGGTAGCTTGGAAATGGAAATTCCTTGAATAGTTGCTCCCAACCCCAAACACTTTGTAGTACCATCCTAATTTCTTCCAAAGCCCTCCTGTTTTGTGTACATTTCCCCCTTTTCTTATGATTCCATCAGAAAATATCTTATGTGAGGAAGAAATGGTTTAAAGATTTCTATTTACTTTCATGTTATTTCTGATTATCTACTAGAGAGCATAGCTTTTTTTTTTTTGAGGCAGAGTCTCATTCACTGTTGCCCAGGCTGGAGTGCAGTGGTGCCATCTCGGCTCACTGCAACCTCTGCCTCCCAGGTTCAAGAGATTCTTCTGCCTGAGCCTCTCGAGTAGCTGGGACTACAGGTATGTACTACCATGCCCGGCTAATTTTTTTTTTTTTCCAATAGAGATGGGGGTTTCCCCATGTTGACCAGACTGGTCTCAAACTCATGACCTCAAGTGATCCGCCCGCCTCGGCCTCTCAAAGTGGGATGTTCAGTATAGACACAATGTTTTTCCAGCTATTTTCAATTGGAAATAATCTGATTGAAATCAGATTATCCAAATCGGTTGGTTGAATCCACAGATGTGGAATCCACGGATACAGAGGGCCACCTGTACTCGGTGGTCAAGAACACAATTGAAGTCTTCTCCATTCTCTTCATCCAGTTAAGTTCTAATTTTGGTTGGCTCATTTTTCAGTGTTTATTGCTTGCTGAGTCACGCAGTACACAACCATTACCTTTCCTTCCTGTTGCACTTTTTTATTTTCCATAGAGTTAATAATTGTCTTCCAGTTGTATTTGCTTATTTTTCTGTATACTTGTAACTAATTCAATGCCAGCTCTTTCAATTGGGCATACCTCTCAGTATGTTTAATTTCATTTTCTTGAAGAAATCTCTTCTGGATCTTCTGATCTGCTCCAGACTGCCCGGGTTGCCCACACAGCAGTGACTCATCTGCCATCTTGAGTTCTGCCTCCACCCATTATCTGAGTAATTTCTTCACCTCTTTCCCTGCAGGTCTGAAAAGGTCCTTACCATATCATCTCGTTTCTTTGATAGTTTGGCTGAGTATTAAATTCTAGGTTTTAAAACATTTGACTTCAGGAATTTAGAAGGTTTGCTCCACTATATTCTGCCTTGTTACATGAGACCTGTGTTGTTCTCTCTCTCTCGAAGTTTGTAGAATCTTTCTCTGTCCCTAGTGTTCCTATATATCACAAGGATGCACTTTGTCGTGGGTTTATTTTATCTTCTGGGACTTGGTGGGCTCCTTTTAATCTAGAAACTTACTGTCTTTCAATTCTGGGAGATTTTTCTTGAATAATTTTGCTGATGATTTCTTTATTTTCTCTTTTTGAAACTCCTGGACAATTCTCTAATTTTTTTATTTTTTTCTTGTCTATTTTCTATCTCTTTTTCTGTTTACCCTTCTCTCTGGGAAATTTTCCCAACCTAGTCTTCTGTTGTAAGCTACCTTATTTTAAATTCCAGGATTATTTAAATGTTCTTTCATATTTTTAAAAAATGAATACATTGTATTCCATTATCTCTCTCAAGATATTAATAATGGTTTGGCGGCTGTTTTCTCTGTTTTTACCTCCTTTTTCGAGTTTGCTTTGGTCTCTGGTTTTCAGATTACCGTATTTTATTGACTCTGAGAACCTTTGATGCTGATGCTCTTAATCCTAGGAGAAAGTGTCCACGATATTATTTTGCATGGCTGTATCATGGCTACCTCCTGACTGACCACAATTTTGTAATACCATTGATTTGTAAGGCGGATTTCAGAGATGTTCATTCGGACACATGCATCTTAAGATCAATGAAACAGGGTAAATGCTTCTCAAGTTATCTTGGGATTCTTGCCTGCTCTGTTTATAGTTTAAGAGTGGTGCACCAAAAATCTGTTTGTAGTGTGCTCTGCATGGTGCTGGTGGTAGTAGGTGAGTGGAGGGCTTTTCTGACAGTGGAATTAATTGTAAGATGATTCAGTTAGGCTGTTTTTGTTGTTGTTGTTGTTGTTGTTGTTGTTTTTTGAGACATAGTCTCACACTGTCTCTCAGGCTGGAGTGCAATGATGTGATATCGGCCCACTGCAACCTCCACCTCCCGGGTTCAAATGATTCTCCTGCCTTAGTCTCCCGAGTAGCTGGGATTACAGGTGCCTGCCACCATGCCCAGCTAATTTTTGTATTTTTAGTAGAGATGGGGTTTCACCATCTTGGCCAGGCTGGTCTCGAACTCCTGACCTCGTGATCCATTTCCCACCCCCCCCCCCAGCCTCCCAAAGTGTTGGGATTACAGGCATCAGCCATCGCGCCCAGCCTGTTTTTTAAAGAAACGTGGTCTTGATATGTTGCCCAGGCTGAAGTGCAGTGGCATGATCATGGCTTACTGCTACCTCGAACTCCTGGACTCAAATGATCCTCCCACTTTAGCATCCCGAGTAGCTAGGACTACAGGTGTGCACTGCTACACCTGGCTGATTTAAACATTTTTTGTAGGGACGGGGTCTCACTACGTTGTCCTGGCTGGTTGTGAACTGGCCTCGAGTGATCCTCTTGCCTTGACCTTTCAGTATGTGGAGATTACAGGTGTAAGCCAGTGTGTTGGGCCCAGCTTGACAGTTTTGTTAAGAAACGCTCTGATGATGACTTTCTCATGAACTTGTTGGATTCCCAAGAGAAGAGTTTTTGAATCTTCTGCCTGGAGGATTTAAGCTTGGCGGTCAGCCTTCTGAGTGTCACGATGGGGAAGGAAGGCTGGGACTCAGATGCTCAGCGTGCAGCTTTGACTTAGTCCTTTTCTTCCATGCGGTGCTCCTGCCCTTATCTCTGCCTGGTGTTCGCCAGCCCAAAGAGGCTTGGCTTTACCTCTCCGGAGGGAAAAAGCCTCCAGGCTCCTGCCTTTGTGGAGCTGGGAAAGAAAGCTAGCGGGGTCACCTGCTTCTCAAACAGGCTTTTCAGTCAAACCTTCTGTTTTCTGCCCCATCTTTTTCTCTGCTTCCAAAGGAGCTGGGTGTTGCTGCCTCTTGAGCCTTTGAAGTTCAGAATGTTAAAGATTCAGGTTGTGTCTTAGCTTTACCTATGGTTGGTTCAGGTTTTGCTTAAGTTAGTTACTTCTCCTTCATTTTCTAGCTTTCAAAATGTTTTTCTTTCCCTTTTTTTTTTTTTGGCTGGGCATAGTGGCTCACACCTGTAATCTCAGTACTTTGGGAGGCCAAGGCCAGTGGATCAGTTGAGGTCAGGAGTTCGAGACCAGCCTGGCCAACATGGTGAAACCCCGTCTCTACTAAAAATACAAAAATTAGCCGGGCGTGGTGGTGCACACCTATAATCCCAGCTGCCCGGGAGGCTGACACAGGAGAATTGCCTGAACCTGGGAGGCAGAGGTTGCAGTGAGCTGAGACCGTGCCATTGTACTCTAGCCTGGGCAACAGAGTGAGATTCTGTCTCAAAAAAATAAAAAAAGGTTTTTTCTGCCCTCCCCCCTCCCGTCCCCCCATTCTCTTTGCTAAAAATCACATTACAGAGAGGGGAACATCACACACCGGGGCCTGTTGGGGGGTGGGGTCTACAGGAGGGATAGCATTAGGAGAAATACCTAATGTAGGAGACGGGTTGATGGGTGCAGCAAACCACCATGGCACGTGTATACCTGTGTAACAAAATTGCATGTTCTGCACGTGTCCCCAAACTTAAAGTATAATAAATTTAAAAAAAAGGAGAAAAAAATCACATTACTGTTATTTTAGTTCAGTTTTGGGAAAAAATAAAGGTAAATATCAGTGTTCAATCTGTCATCTTTACCTGAAGATCCTCATTTATTTTTTAGTAAGTTCAAGACTGGGTATGGTGGCTCATGCCTATAATCCCAGCACTTTGAGAGGCTAAAGCAGGTGGATTGCTTGAGTCCAGGAGTTCAAGACCAGCCTGGTCAACATGGCAAAACCCTGCCTCTACAAAAAATACAAAAAATTAGCTGAGCATGGTGGCTTGTGCTTGTGGTCCCAGCTACTAGGGAGGCTGAGTTGGGAGGATTGCCTGAGCTAGGGAGGCAGAGGTTGCATTGAGCTGTGATTGTGCCAGTGCACTCCAGCGTGGGTAACAGAGCAAGATATTGTCCTAAATAAATAAATTAATTAATTTTCAATTTAGAACACCTGGAAAACAATAACAAGTACAAAGGAAAAAAATAACCAGTTATCAGAGATTACCACAGTTAACATCTTTGCATATAACTCAAAATGCTTCTTTGTGATAAATTCTTAGTTTTGGAAATGGTGAGTAAATTAGCAGGCACATCTTAAAGGCTTTTTTTTTTTTTTTTTTTTTTGAGACAGAGTCTAGCTCTGTCGCCCAGGCTGGAGTGCAGTGGCGCGATCTCCGCTCGCTGCAAGCTCCGCCTCCCAGGTTCACACCACTCTCCTGCCTCAGCCTCCCAAGTAGCTGGGACTACAGGCGCCCGCCACTACGCCTGGCTAATTTTTTAAAAAATATTTTTAGTAGAGACCGGGTTTCACCTGTGTAGCCAGGATGGTCTGGATCTCCTGACCTCGTGATCCACCCGCCTCGGCCTCCCAAAGTGCTGGGATTACAGGCGTGAGTCCCCGCGCCCGGCCAAGGCTTTTTAAAAAAATAATTATTTTAATTTTATAGGGATGGGATCTTGCTATGTTGCCCAGGCTAGTCTCAAATTCCTGGGCTTAAATGATCCTCCCACCTTGGCCTCCCAAAATGCTAGAATTACAGGCATGAGCTACCATGCCTGGCCCTCTTTAAAGTTTTTTGACATGTGTTGCCAAGTAGACCCAGAAAAGAGTTATTCCCATGTACAATCCTACCAGCATTGGAGAACACCTATCTTTATAGAAAATATCATCAACCGTGATTGGTATTCTTTTTGTCATGCGTGTCCGTGTGAAGAGACCATCAAACAGGCTTTGTGTGAGCAATAAAGCTTTTTAATCACCTGGGTGCAGCCGGGCTGAGTCCAAAAAGAGAGACAGCAAGGAAGATAGGGGTGGGGCCGTTTTATAGGGTTTGGGTGGGTAGTGGAAAATTACAGTCAAAGGGGGGTTTTTTTCTTGCGGGCAGGGGACGGGGGTCACAGGGTGCTCAGTGGGGGAGCTTCTGAGCCAGGAGAAGGAATTTCACAAGGTTAATAGATCAGTTAAGGTGGGACAGGAACAAATCTCAATGGTGGAATGTCATCAGTAAAGGCAGGAATCGGCCATTTTCACTTCTTTTGTGATTCTTCAGTTGCTTCAGGCCATCTGGATATATATGGGCAGGCTTGGGCTCAGAGGCCTGACACTTTTCAAGCTTTTTCTGACCATGTAGACAACAAAGATGTCTTCTTTGAATTTGCTTTGCTTAAATCCTAGTGACCTTCGGTCCTATTAAACATATAGTCCTATAAAATCTGATATGTATTGTCGATTTGTTTCTTCTTTTATGAATTACCTTTTTCATTTCTTTTGCCTATTTTCAATTAGTGCTTTTATCTTATTGATTCATAATAATTCTGTGTATTATAAAGGCTATTGATTCAATACTTCAAAAGTATTTTTTCATTTGCCTTTCAATTTTTTAAGGTTCTTAAATATTTTGTGCTGTCAAGCAATTGATCCTTCCTTTTCTATCTGTATCTTTGTTATCCTATGCTTATCCCAAGACCATGTTTACCTACACTGATGGACTTCTAGTTCTTATATATGGTTTAATGTGGTGTGAAAGAAAGCCCTACCTTTTTTTTTTCTTATGTTATTTACTTATTATCTTCGCAATATTTATTAAAAATACATCTTCCACATTGATTTGAAATGCAACTTTATTTGGATCTGTTTTGGAGCAAAGCCTTCCAGTGCTCCACCCTCTCCCTTAATGCTAGGTGAGTTCATCTTTCTTTCTGGGTCTCTGCTTCTTGCTGTGTAAGTGATGTTAGGGAACTGCATTATTCTTGCTGTTGCTAAGCTCTGCAGCCACATATGCTCTTATTAATTTGACCAACATGTATGGGTCCTCTGCAGTGCCTGTGTTTGTACTAAGCACTGGGAATACAAACAACGAGGCAAGCCCCCTGCGGTAGCCACTGTAGGAACAACGACACATTCGTCTGGGAGTGATTCCTCTGTCCTAGGATGGGTCTCTTTCATGGAGGATTACAGAATGTTCTGGAAGACATTGTGCAAAATGTGAATGCTGGTTGTTTCTGAGGGTGTGATTTCAGTTGAATTTTGATCTCTGCTTTATTCCTTTCTGTATTGCTTATACTTTTGGCAAGCATACACATTTTTTTTTTTTTTTAGCATGATTGTTTTGTTTTTAACAGACCCCAGTTTCACAGAATCGGTTTAGTTGTAATCCTTGGTTCATAACACTCTCTGGGGTTCCACATTATCTTTAGAAAAGGAAAACCACGAGAAGCAATCTGCAGAGGTTAGAGAGGATTCCAGGAGTGACCAGAGGGCGTTCCTGAGGTGAGACACATCAGAGAGCCGGGGCAGTCAGGCACCCTTGCTGCTGTGAGGTGCCTGTGTGAGGGTGCAAGGTACAGCTGCCTGAAACAATGTGGCCTTTGGGGAACTGTGAGGAATTCAACTTGCCAGAAGCTGAGGTTATAAACAGGAGTGACTGCGTGTTACCTGGTGTACACACAGAACACTAAAAATGAATAATTTCAAGACTGAAAATTTGCACATCTGAGGATCTCATAGACCCAATTAAGCCCATCCTTTGGGGCATTTTCTCACAAATGGAGATTAGATATTCTTTGTATTAAAAAGTGTAACTGTGTATTAGTACAACAGAAATAAAGACTCTCTAAGCTGAAGAATCCCTACGTGAAAGAAAAATTATAAATACATGCACCTATACACAAATTATTAACACAATGAGAGCTTTTACAAAAATTGCCTGTTGTCCAGCATTATCAATTTCTTTCTCTCTGCCACATTCCCCCGGAGGGCATGCTGACATGTCCTTGGCTCTGCCTTGATCTCTCTGCCTGTCTAGATGCCACCTGATTTCTCTGCTCTCCCTCCCAGAGAGAGGGAGTCTTGCTGTCTGTTTGCTTTTCCACATTTCCTTCTTTCCTGAGGCTTCTTCAGTCAGGCTTTCAGCTGAAACTGTCTTCACAGTGAAGACCTCCAACCTGCCAAGTCCCATGATCCATCTGCTAGCCTCTTTATTGAGTCTTTCAGTGACATTTGGTATGACTGACCCCTCCTTCCTTTTGGAAGCATTTTTTTTGGAGCTTTCATTTCATTCCATTCCATTCTATTTCATCCCATTCCATTCCATGCCATCCCATCCCATCCCATCCCATGCCATTTCATGGTGTCCCATTCTTCTCGTTGTCCTGCTACCTCACCAGCTGCTCCTGGTCAGTATCTCCCCTCAATGTCTGTCCTCTGAATGTTGGAATATTCCAAAACCCCACTCTACATCCCCTTCTCTTTTCCCCATTTTTTCCCTATGTGATCCTACCTGCACTCTCAGCTTTCATGACCATCTTTCTATTGAAGACTTCTGATAGCCTAATTTCCTCCTGGATCTCCAGATTCCTAAATCCATCTGCCTGCTTGACATCACTTAGAGGTGTATCAAGCATCTCAGGCTTGTGTCGCCAACACAGAACTCTTGTTTCTCTGTCTCCTCATGGCTGCTTCTCCATCTTTTCTGTCTCAGTAAATGGCACCATCATCTACCCACACTGTGGGACCTCAAACACAGAAATCGTCCTTCATGCTTTTCTTCCTTTTGCTCCTTACAAAATGCAAGGAGCAAGTCCTGGGAGATTTATTTCGAAAATGTATTCCAAACCTGACCGCTTCTCCCCATTTATACCACTCGAGTCCTACTCTAAGCCATTGTCCTCTCTTAGTGGGGCTACTCTAAAAGTCTCCTAACTGGTCCTATTGCTTTTCCTTTTATCCCTTCCAATCATTTCTCTGAAAAGTAGAGTGGACAGTGATCATTTTGAAATGTTAATCTAAATCTAAAGGCTTCACATTACCACTAGAGTGAATCCAAACTCCTTCTGAAGCCCCATGAAACTCAGACACTGCCTACCTCACTGTATTAGTCCTTTGTCATACTTTCATAAAGAAATACCTGAGACTCAGTAATTTATAAAGAAACGAGGTTTAATTGACTCACGGTTCCGCAGGCTGTAAGGGAGCGTGGTGGCATCAGCTTCTGGGGAGCCCTCAGGGAACTTACAGTCACGCAGAAAGTGAAGGAGGAGCAAGGCATCTCACATCGCAGGAACAGGAGCATGCATGGGGGAGAGAGGGAGGTACCCCACGCTTTTAAACAACCAGATCTCACTATCATGAGAACAGCAGCACCAAGGGAGAGATCCGTCCTCATGATCTAATCACCTCCCATCAGGCCCCTCCTCCAACACTGGGGATTACAATTCAACATGAGATTTGGGTGGGAACACAGATCCAAACCGTATCACTCACTGGTCGCATTTTGTACACTTCTTCATTTTCTGCCGCTCAAACACAACAAACTTCCATCCGTCCTTGACCCTTGGTGTTTGCTGTTCCCTCTGCCTAAAATGCTTTTCCCTAGACCTTTGTGTCACTGGCTCCTTATCATTCAGGCTGGTTACCATGTCCTTGAAAAGGCCTCCCTAGAGTCACTTACATCCTCTGCATTGCACAGTGTGTTAAAAAATTCTCGGAATAGAATTTATTCCTAGTGGATATTTCCGTTACTCTTCACGTGTGTTTTCCTGATCAGAACAAAAGCTCTGAGAGAGCAAAAGCCGTGTCTGACTTGCTTAGGCCTCTATCTTTGACACCTAGAACGGTGCCTGCACTCAATAAATGTGTGTTGAATGAGAGTATGTTATCTTGTTATACCTTTGTTAACAGCCCTGCGATGGAGATAGTCTTATCCTCAGTTTGTAGGTGGGAAAACAACAGCAAAGAGGCTAATAGTTTGCCCAAGGTCAAACAGCTCTGAAGAGTGTAAGTTTTGAGCTTTTGATTTTAATCTCCCACAATACTGACTTCAGAATCCATTCCCCTGGACTCAAGAATTATTTTATAAGATGGGGAGGAACCCCTAAATATCTATAAGCAGATGAGTTAACTTTTTATACCTGCTGGAAACTAGGGTTACTAAAGGTGTTAAAAACATTTTTATCAGCAGAGAAGATCAGGTTTAAACAAAGTTATTTCTTCTCTCCTTTTTTAAACTTATAATGAACACATGGTGCTATTTCTGTTAGAACCTGTAGCTTGAGCACAGATCCTAGTCTGCAGCGTGCAGAGCTCTAGGAGGGAAGTCTGACAGGATTGTTCCATGTTGCCCTGGCTTGTCACCTAAAGTCCCAGACTCTCAGGTGGCTGCCCCTAACTTCTCCATGACACATGCACGAATGAATTTGCTCACACAGGGCCTGCTAAGCTTTTCAGAACAGGGAAGTGTTTATTTGAACATGTAAATTACCAGGTGTGTCTTTCCTCCTCATCCTTTAGAGCCCAAGCTCTTCAGGGAGTGCGTTCTAAGTATGTCACGAGATCCCTGAAGCTTGTGGCCCCCATAGAGTTGTCAAGGTCTGCAGTGAGCTTTGCTGGCTCTTCTGGCCAGGTATGCGATCTGATCTCTTGGGCTTACCTGGAAGGCGGCCTGAGAAAGGGTGGCTTTTCTGATGAGGAGCTGATCTGGAGAGAAGCTGATGTCAGGACCATGCCTGAGACACCTGCTCCGCCAATGCTCTATGTCCCCCCAACCCCCGGTTCTGCCTAGGGAATGGCAGGTAGGGTGGAGGTAGGCGGGAAGGGCCATTGCAGCTGAGAAGGCCAAAGACAACAAACCTTTTGTTTCTGCACTGTGATTCTCTGTGAGGTCAGCACTCCTTTGAGTATCAGCCACCAACGGGAAAGAGACATTTTTTGAGAGAGCTGAGGACAATGTAAGATGGATGGATGGACTGTATATTAGATGTCAGTTTTATTGGTGGGGCAATGGTGTTATGGCTATTTTGTTGTTGTTTTTGAGACAGAGCCTTGCTCTGTTGCCCAGTCTGGAGGGCAACGGCACCATCTGGGCTCACCGCAACGTCTGCCTCCCGGGTTCAGGCAATTCTCCTGCCTCAGCCTCCCGAGTAGCTGGGATTACAGGTGCCCGCCACCATGCCTGGCTAATTTGTGTGTACTTAGTAGAGATGGGGTTTCACCATGTTGGCCAGGCTGGTCTCAAACTCCTGACCTCAAGTGATCTGCCCACCTTGGCCTCCCAAAATGCTGAGATTTCAGGTGCAGGCCACTGCACCCAGCTGTTATGGCTATTTTTAAAAAGCCCTGTCTGTTACAGATACATACCAAAGTATTCACAGGTGAAATGATGTGATGGCTGAGATCTGCTTTAAGCTCCGGAAGAAATTGTGTGTGTATCTCTGTGGAGGAGGGTCAATAAAACAAGTAAGGTAGAAAGTTGATGGTTGTTGAAACTGAATGATGGATGCAGGAGGATTCTTCATACTAGTCTCTGCTTCTTAATAAGCTTCAAATGTCCTCAATAAAAGGGCTTTTATAAACCATCATTATTATTTATGGGTTCTGCCTGGTGTTGGGTTTATAAACTGCCTGTTTTAGTTGCCTTGTAGAACTTAGTGCTGCCGTGGGTATTAAGGGGTTTACACGGAGGGAGTGTCAGCCAAGATCCTAAAGGTTGTGTACTCTTCAGTACAGTGCTTATAATTAAGGGCTTAAAAATAGCCAGGTGTCGTGGCTCACGCCTGTAATCCCAGCACTCTGGGAGGCTGAGGCAGGTGGATCATCTGAGGTCAGGAGTTCGAGACCAGCCTGGACAGTGTAGTGAAACCCTGTCTCTACTAAAAATACAAAAAATTTTGTGACTGTGCTGGTGGGTGCCTGTAATCCCAGCTACTCAGGAGGCTGAGGCAGGAGTATCGCTTGAACCTGGGAGGCCGAGGTTGCAGTGAGCCAAGATCACATCATTGCACTCCAGCCTGGGTGACAGAGCGAGACTCTGTCTCAAACAACAACAACAACAACAACAACAACAACAACAACATAATTTACTGATCACAAGTTTCCCACGTAGGTAGATGGTATGGGCTATACTGATTGAGCTGTCTATTCGAGTAAAGTTTCAACTCTTTGGTGCAAACCTTTCTAAAAACATAGCCCTCTTTTTGTCATGATAAACAGATCCTATTTACCCTAACTGAAACTTTGTTGAACAGTTTATGGAACTACCCAGACTCAGGAGGTCATGGCATAGGCCTTGGTCTGTACTGCGGATGAGAGCTGTAGGGGCTCAGGGAGGTGTACGTCTAGGAGGTGCCAAAGCTAAATGCTTAGCATGCAGCTGGCGCTCAATGAGAGCATCGTGACTGCTTTACCTGAGGAGTGCCCTAATCAGAATTACACTTCAAGACTGCTTTTTCTTCTACAAGAAAGAAGTTGGCAATGGCTTCAAGGTATAGGCAGGATAGAAGCTCACAGGTTTTCCTTGGCCCGGGAAGAATCGCTAATGGAATCTCCCTTACAAGAATGGCCTAGTCAGGGCACATTATGCCAGGGGCTTTGAGTGGCTTAAACAGCTGTTTTGTCTCTGGAGTGGGGGTCTCCAGGCAGGAAAAGGACAATTGGTTTTCAGCTCTAGGAGATGGGCCTGGCTCCCTCTCATCTCTGGGGGCTGCTGGGTACTTGAGAGGGAAGCTTATAGGGTTCTCAGCCTCGGCACTATTGACATTTGAGGCCAGATCCTTTTTGTGGTGGGACTGTCCTGTGCATTGTAGGATGCTCATTAGCATCCCTGGCCTCCACCCGCTAGATACCAGGAACAACCTCTGCCCAGCTGTGGCAACCAAAAGCGTCTCCAGCCATTGTCAAATATCTTTTGGGGAGCAAAATCACGCCTAATTGAGGGGCACTATATTCACAGAGAGGCCCACCTCCAGACCTGCCAAGGCCTGAAACCAGCGTGAAGCAGCAGGTCCCCTTTCCCCAACAAACCCAAGAACCACCCTCCTCAGTTTCAGGCCCCACGTAGGGGAAGCAGAGGCCTCAGTTTTTGCATTAACTCCCTCCTAGACTTGCTGAAACAACGTCTGCCTGAGTGGGCCATGTGTTACCCTCGACCAGGGTGGGGCCTCCCGGGGCCACACCTGGGAGCCCCACACGTTCCCTGCTGCTGCACATGCCTCCATGCTGTGTCTGTCACCCGGTGGTGATGAAGCTTTGACTCTGTCTGCCAAGGTGAAGAGCAGACAGTGCCTTGAGATAGGTGAACCCAGCTGGACTCTCCAGTCCTAACTCGCAGCATGTTTCAGCACTGGAGAATACCTGGTTGTATTAATCCAGTTTCACACTACTGTAAAGATACTACCTGAGACTGGGTAGTTTATAAAGGAAAGAAGCTTAATTTAGTCACAGTTCCGCATGGCTTGGGAGGCCTCAGGAAACTTACAATTATGGCACAAGTCTAAGGAGAAGCAAGTACCTTCTTCACAGGGTGACAGGAGAGAGAGAGAGCAAGAGAGGCAGTGCCAAACACTTTTAAACCATCAGATCTCATGAGAACTCACACACTATCATGAGAACAGCATGAGAGAAACCACCCCCGTGATATAATCACCTCCCACCAGGTCCCTCCCTCAACAAGCAGGGATTGCAATTTGGATTACAATCCAAGATGAGATTAGTTCCACACAGAGTCCAAACCATATCACTGGTGTCAGAGCCTTGAGGCCTTGGTAGGAAGGACTGGCCATGTGAAGGCTTGCACTGTGCATTGTGGGGACAGGAGGCCATTATTGGCATCCAGAATTAGGCCGAAAGATGCCCCAATTACAAATACATATTTGATTGCTCAACCAACTCATTATCAATTTGTATGGGCCCTAGGAGATATATTACAAATTGTGCCAGCCTGGATAACAAAGTGAGACCCTGTCTCTACAAAAAATTTAAAAACAAATTAGCTGGGCATGGTGGCATGCACCCAGTTTCTTGGGAGGCTGAGGTAAGAGGATCACTTGAGCCCAAGAGGTTAAGGCTACAGTGAGGCAGTAAAGCTATGATTGTGCCACGGCACTCCAGCCTGGATGGCAGAGCGAGACCCTATCTCTTTTTAAGAAAAACAACAAAAAAATTGGGGTTGTATTTTTAAAGCCAGAAATAATAAAATACGAACGTTAGCTTCCTTGTCTGTGATTGGACTCTTCTTAAGGTAAAATGTAGATGCTGGGAAACGCCAGTGAACTAGTGATTCCTGTTAGTCAGGTTTGGTTGATAGCAGATTTACTTTGTTTTTCTCCGGCAAGAATCAGACTTCCAAACAATTTGTTTCCTTGGGTTCTAGCTGGAAGTGCCTGGAGCCTGCAGACAGCGTCTCTCCACCCCAGCTACTGGTGCAACCTGTCTAGCAGGGTGTGACATGGCTGTTGTCGTCACTGCCTTGCGCTCTGCCTTACCAGTCCCAGTGAGTACAGTGAATCGGTACCTCCTCCATTCCTGTCTTCCCTCTTCCCGCGTGCCCACTCAGCTGAGGTCACTTCTGCACAAACGTGCCGTGTGTATTTTCTTATGACATGCATGGAAGGTTACCCACGGGCTACCTGGACTAGCCTGCTGGACCAGGCTGTGAAGGCTGAATTAAGCTTCATAGCGCAGACTGAGTGGAGTCAAGGATTCGGGTCATCATTACCCCGTAAAGCCCGGAAACAAGATCAGAGGAACTGGCTCATCTCGGGGGTGCTGGGTCACGTGGTGGTTCTAAAGCATTTCCACAAACTCTTTGGCACTTCTCCGTCAAAAGGTGAATTCTAATCTCATCCCTTTGAATGTGGGCCAGCGCTAGTGCCTCCCGTCGAACAACAGAATGTGGCAGAGTGACGGTGCATGACTTCTGAAAGCCAGGCCATGCGAGGCGGCACGGTTTCCACCTGGCTCTGTGTGTCCCGCTTACTTGCCATGTGTCTCTGCATATCTGTCTATCTCCCCCTTGCTCCGGCTTCCAGCTGCCATGGACAGGCCTGCATGGGTGTTCCAGGTAAGGCCCTGGGTAAGGCCCTGCTGGGGCCAGCGCCACCACCTTCCAGGTGAGTGCACCTGTTTGCAGGTGTTTTCAGTCCCAGCCTTCCAGCCGCTCCAGCGGACGTCCAGTGGAGTAGGGATGAGCTGTTCTTGCTGAGATCTGTCCAGATTTCAGATTTGGGAGCAATACCAATGTCATTGTTGTTTTTCATTTTTGAATATGTTTAGAGACAGGGCCTTGCTCTGCCCCCAGGCTGGAGTGCAGTGGTATGATTATAGCTCACTGCAGCTTCTAACTCCTGGGCTCAAGTGATTCTCTCGCCTCAGTCTCCTGAGTAGCTGGGACTACAGCCAGGCGTCACCACGCCCACATAATTTTTAAATTTCTTGTAGAGGTGAGGTCTTGATATGTTGCTCAGGTTGGTCTCCAGCTCTCAACCTCAAGGGTCCTCCTGCCTCAATCTCCCAAAATGCTGGATTAAGGCGTGAGCCACCGCTCCACACCACCATTGTTGTTTTAAGGTCTTCGTTTTGGGATAGTTGGCCATGTAGCAACAGATAACTGGAATAGATCACAATAACATCAAAAAAAATGAACAGCTACCCTTAACTGAGCCTTTACTGTGTACTCAGACCCTGCACTAAGCATTTTATACAGATCATCACATTTTATCCTTGTGGCAGCTCTGTATCATAAGGTATGTCATTAACCCCGTCTTTGAAACAAGGCCCAGAGAGATTGAGTAACTTGAGGGGTCAGTCACCTCAGGGTGGCTGATGAGTAGCTGGAGTCCAGGTTCAAACCCAGAGCCTGTGTTCTACGCGATACAGAGTGACCAGCTGTGCGTGTTGGTGGAGCGGTTCATAGGTGTCCTGGGGCTGCTGACTGAGAGGCTGCAGAAGGTGTCCCCGTGTAACTGCTTCAAGCTGCCTGGTGGTATCCGCTGCCTTTTAGCTTGGTGGTATCCGCTGCCTTTTAGCTTGGTGGTATCCGCTGCCTTTTAGGTGACAGCAGCTCAGCCTCACTTGCCGGATCCTGCCCTGCCCAGATGCTCTGGCTGCTCTCCGAGCAGCTCCCTCAACCTTTGGTCTGCACAGCGGTGCTTCTCAAAGCGAGGCCCTGTGCCACCTCCATCAGAATCCCCTGGGCAGCTGGCTAAAAATGCAGATTCCACTATCCCTCACCAGACTTACTGAAAGAGCATCTCCAGAGATGGGACCGTGGAAGCAGCATTTATTACAAGCTCCGGTGGGATTCTCGTGCCTAAGGAATCTTTAGACTCATGGCTTGGGACAAATACAAATGCCAAGGAGATGCAGAGGGGAAGCAGGGGAGCCTCAGGCTCCTCCTCCACCCCCCCCCCACCTTCTCCTCCCCATCCATCACTTTTAGAGAGGTGACTACAGAGGCTGAAAACTGTAGCCAACTCCCTATGTGTCAATGAATGACAGATTTTGCTCCTCTTTTTATAAGGGGCAGAAGCAACACAATTTGGGAGAGCTCTTTTTCAAGCTTTTCTGAGGTGCTGGTGGATATGCAAAGTCATTCCCATGAAACTTCATGAGATAAGAGCTTCCAATATACTGGAATTTTTTTGTTCTTGATTCTGACATCTTTGTCAACTCCGCCTGACATTATGTGGCCTTCAAGACAAGGGGAAAATAACCTTAACACTACCTTATCCCACTGAATTTCTGCAGAACAATTGCCACAGCTGAGAATCAAGATGACAGTGCTCCCTAAGTACAGTATTTTACAATGAAAAGCCTTTGATGGCCACGGACACTCCTAATGGTTTCCCAGAGGGAGACACTGAGGGGGACAACACTGCCAGATGCGATTCCTTTGGTCCTGATGGCATGGGAGGAAACCATATGCATAACCTCTACTCTGCAACACTCTTTTATCATGGTGTGTCCATAGCATCTTTCTCTTTGTAATTCAAGCCATTAGTACAGAGGGATTTAGCATCTGCGGCTGTGGGGACACTCTTGGCAGCTTGCCAGAGATGCAAAGAAGCCACACACACAGCCCCTCAGTTACTGCACTGCCGGTGCTGCAGATGGGAAAGGGGTATGACGGTGGGAAGATGGCCCCTGTCCGGAAGCTGTTTGCAATCTACTGGGAGGGATAAGGGGTGTCCACACAAACACGGACAATGCAAGGGTGCTATGGGAAAAAGCCATGCATCTGCGGTAAACAGAGGGCCCTAGGATCTCAGAGGAATGGACGTGAGAGTTGATGGGTCCTCAGGGAGGCTCGATGGAGGGCAGGTCTTGGGTAGCCTTTGAAGGGCAGGTAGACTTTGGTCGTCCGGGGTGGACCGGAGGGAGGTGCCCCACGGCCTGTAAAGGATGGTTCTCACTCTCAGTGCTGACTCTGCACTCACTGCATCCTGAGAATCACGCCTCCTGCAAGTCTGCACTCTGGGGCCTGTTTCGGCTCACCCTTGTGTGAGCCTGTGGGAGCCACAGGTTTCTGGGGAAGAGTTAGAGACACATTGGAATTTGCATCTTCCTTCCTGGGAGAGTTGTTGTGATGGCCTTGGTTGTGGGTTGGGGAGGGTGGAAGCCAGCCTCACACGCACCCCCCAGGAGGAGGCTGGCTGGGGATCACTTTGTGGGGTCCTTGCAGCTGTTGGATAGACTAGAGGCCACATGGCAGATTCTTCTGACAAGGGTCATAGATTCCAAAGTGACCACAATTGGTGACCAAAATGGAACCATCTTTTGATTTGTGTCCCTTTGGAGATGGGGACCATGCTGGGCATTTCTCTTCTTTGGGAAGTTTTTGTGTTCTGCTGCTGACACTGTGCAAAGGCCAGGTATGGAGAGAGAGGTATGCCCTCTTGTTGAGAATATCATTGTAACCAAGAAATGTTCCATGAGTGTGTGGAAGCTAGACCCTGGGCTTCAGAGAACAAAGGAACACTTACTTAGTTCCACAACAGACCCACCCTTGTTTTGGCATCTTCCCTGCATCTTTATAGTGAAGGCACGACCTGTGTGGTGGGGACTGAGCCCCAGCAAATCGCATCACAACAGCCAGATCATTGGCACCTTTCAGAACTGATGGAGCAGGTGCAAGAGGAACTCCTCCACAGTGGAAACTTTGTCACTTGGGGTGACCACTGCAAGACCTTGGCCTCTGGGAAGCATCACTGATTAGGCACTAAGTCCTTTGCTGAGTTTACCCTGGGACCATGCGTCCCAGGGCTGCTGCCTGCCAATGACCTGTCTAGGAGAGCTGGGATTCCTTTGTCAGCTACCTTGGGCTCAAGGACTCCCCAGTGGTTTTGCCAAAGCTCTCTTAGACTGCACGGTGGTTTAGGGTATTTCCACTGAACCTCCCTTCTGTCCTTCCCTCTGGGTCAGACTTGCACTGTGGTCTGATGACACCCTAGCCTTCCTTTGTTCCCTTATTATATCCCTCAATTCAGGCATTTCCTTTCTTAAAATCCTTGCGTGTTTAATTCCATCCTGGATACGGAGGAGCTGAACTAGCATAACTTGCTGTTTCATCTTGCAAAACAGAAGAGGGTTTGAGAGGGTCCAGTCAGGCAGCACTGGTGATGGAATACCTCAAGCAACAATTTGAAAGTGACCAAAGGGTACACATGGGTAGCACCAGGCCTCCTGCCAGCCCTATTCAGGAGGACCCTTATGTTGGCTGCTGGGGTATTTCTAACGCTCTGGGGACAACTGAGCAGGGCTTGGACAACATGGAGAAGCTGAAGGTTGTCTAGGGCTAGTGTGAAGGGCCAGATGCCTGTTCCTGTAGTGCATTGTTGAACCTATAGGCACTGGCCCCAGTGGGCAAGAGGCCACTCCACCTTGCTGGCCAGCAGTGACACGGGGTTTACCTACTGGGATTTCTGACCTCATAAGCCTGCTGTGAAGAGGCACAGGGAAGCCTATGGGAAGAGGTGAAGGGATGGCTGAGTCATCAACCATTCTTTCCTCCATTCTCCTTCCTTCTTGTTTCTTTCTCTTTCCTTCTTCCTCAGCTCGGTTTTCTCTCTCTTTTCTTCCTTCCTTCTTTCCCATCATGCAAATCTCAAAGTCAGACGAGACAGAAAACTTGCTCCTATATTTTCCTTATTAAAATCACATGAGTGGGCTGGTGGTCAAAGGTTGACCTTCTGAGCTCCTGTCCCTGAGGTTTCTAGGGGACATTTCTGTGATGCAGCAGGTTAAGGGAGGACTGGCTTCCCGTTGGCATTGGGTAGATGGGGGAATTTCCACTGTGAGCGCTAAAATATGCTGAGATCTAGTTTACACCACGTGGACTGGAAAGTCATGTGAATTGCAAGAGACAAATAGTTCTGATGCTTTTGTGTTGCCTTGGGTGAATACCAAGTGGTTTCTACATTAAAAAAAAAAAATGCCTGGGAGAATTGGGCCAATTACTTGCTATAGATGGAGGGAAAAGTCCTTTTTGCTAATTTGAGACTATTAAAGTACAATCTGGGCACTGAGTTTCAAATTCACTGCCAACAAAATATAGGTCTTATACCCTCATCCTATTTTCCTATCACCTAACTTTGTCTTGGCCATCAAAGAGCGTGATTGCTTCAGCTCCGGAGCTCCCAAGATTGATGCTGTGCCCTGCACACTGGTATATTTTAATATAGCAGCTCTAAGCTGGAGCACAGGTACAGATGCAAGAAGGGTTAGCAGAGAGAATGTTTTATGTTCTTTGGCACAAGTTGAAGTTACCAAATCTCTGCAGGAAGAGATTGGGGTGCGAGGAAATACTTGGAGCAAGAAGAGGTAAAACAAAACAAAACAAAAACCCAGGGAATTTAATGTAGAGTTCTACTAATATTTAATACTTCTCATTTTTCTCCACTTTTTCATCAGACACTTTTTTAATCAATCGGAGGATTCCTTTCCTTTTCTCACTCCGCTCTTTTTTTCAATTCTACCCTCAGAAATCGTTGCCTCCTGCAATGGTGACTTCTTTTAGTAACTGTCCCATCCTTTACAAAGTCACTCATTCTTAAGCTTTGCCATTAGTCATTGACATAGAAAATTTTGGGAGAAGAGGTGGAGAAAACCAGATTGCTCAGCTGGTTATATATCTGTGCTGTTTTTCTTCCCCTGGCAAGGGGGTGAGGAGTTCCCAGCTGATTTAAAGTGTGGTGGTGTCACTGTCAAAGTATATTTTCATTGTAAGAAAAACATGAGAAGCAGAGCAGAGAAGGCTTGCTACAGCGTGGGCATGGTTGTCCGCATGGCCCCCTCAGGAAGGCGTTGTCCAGGCTGGACATCAACATGCTCCCAGGGCTGAGTGCAGTCCTCTCAATAAGGGAACAAACCCACCTTCGGCGGAAAGTCCGGCAGCTCCTCGGGATGCTGCGTGGCACCTTTCTGGGGTGTTGAGTCTGGAGCCACTGCCTGGGTTGGCATGCAGGTTCACCACATCCTCGCTGTGTGACATCGGGTAAATGATTTAACCTCTCAGAGCCTCAGTTTCCACATCTGTAAAATGGGAATCATAGTACCAGAGAACTACAGCAAGGATTTAGTGGGTGAATACATGTAACACTGCCTCACAGTAAGTGTCAACTATTACTATGATGGTTACTATTTCTAAAGGAAGAAGTGTGGCCTTCTAGGCCGGGGAGCCTTGGTGGAGGTGGGCATCAGAATGGGCCAAGTTGGAGAGCCAGAATCATCTGCACAAGCTCTTCTGGAGAAAATAACTTGCAAATCCAGTCTTTAATGACTCACTTTTTTTTTCAGGGTCTCGCTGTGTCGCCCAGGCTGGAGTGTGGTGGCACGATCTCAGCTCACTGCAACCTCCACCTCTTGTGTTCAAAAGATTCTCATGCCTCAGCCTCCTGAGTAGCTAGGATTATAGGCATGTGCCACCACACCCAGCTAGTTTTTTTGTATTTTTAGTAGAGATAGTGTTTTAACATGTCGGCCAGGCTGGTCTCAAACTCCTGGCCTCAAGTGATCCAGCTGCCTCGGCCTCCCAAAGTGCTGGGATTACAGGTGTGAGCCACCACACCTGGCCCAATGACTCGTTTTATGAGTGTCATCTACGGGCAGAAGATACTTCATAAACGTGCTCGAATTCTCATAACAACCCCGGGTGGAGGATGTGGTCAACCCCATATCACAGATGAAGAAACTGGGGCTCAGGCTGCAAAGAGCCTTGCCCCCCAGGCAGTGGAGGGGTGGGAATTGGACTCAGAATTGGCACACTATCTCTTGCCACAGCTCCTAAGTCAGGACTAGCCAGTGCAGTCACTTGGAGGCGCTTAGAGTAACTCAACTCTGGTCATATACAATTTTGCACGGGCAAAAATAATCGAAGGTTACACAATGTCTTTACTTGGAAAGAGCCTTAAATGTGTTATACATAGTACATGTAAGAATTAATTCACCAGCAAATGAAGTGTGCCTTCTGGAACCCAAGGCAGCCCTTAAGAGCCTATAACCAAACCATGCAAGAAGCTGGGGTGGTTAAATAGTGGATGGATTAGGGTGGTGAAGATGCAATATTCTAAGAGATCGAAATTGACATCCCACTTGTGCTGGAAATGAATAGACTTGCCATGGGATCGAGAAGGAGAGTCCCTGGGAGTTTAGCATCTCTTCTCTGGTTTCTGGGCAGCTGCTCAGCTGTCACGGCCACTCTTGTGGTTCTCTCTCTATCTCCTCCCTCCTCTCTTCCTAGGTCTTCCCCTCCCACCTCAATGACCATGTGATTCCTCAGGCTAGATTTCTCTACATGCAGTGTGAGGGCGTCTGTGTGCGGGTGTGTACACGTGTGGTTGTGTGTGTGTGTAAGGGGAGAGGCTCTGATAGTCCTCCCAACAGGGCTGGAAGCAGGACGCGAGTGTCCATAAAAAGCACACAGACGCCAGATGGCACATGTCCTTTGCATTTGATCAAAATGCCACATGCAGTGTCTTCTTGCCCTATTTCATATTCTTATAGTGAAATTGAGCCATTTGAATGTAAATTTAGGGAGGAAACAATCCTATGTTTGGTGCATTTATCTAATACAGAGGTGGGCACAGAGCTGCATTTCTGATGAGCGGGTTCCCTGACTCTCTCTGCAGCTTTCTCCCCTTCTCATTCTAGGCAAGATTTTCATAAAGCCTGGGGCCATAGCTGCACCTGGACTTCGCAATAGCATCGGCCCCAAAGTGTCCTGTTTCTATCATGGACTTCGGAGTTAGGTTTCTCTCATGTACAACCAGAGGAGACCTGTCCAGTACAATATGAAATAGTGGGGAGACACTAATATTTTAAAATTTCATGGGCAACCTTTGTATAGTACATCATAGTTTGTAAATAATGACACTGAACATTTCTAAGGTGCTTACTATGTGCCAGGCACTGTTATGAGTCCATTACACAGAACAACCAAAGATGGGTTCTGTGATTATCCCCATTTTACAGAAACAAAACTGACAGCCAATGGACTGGGCGTGGTGGCTCACGCCTGTAATCCCAGCACTTTGGGAGGCCGAGGCGGGCGGATCAGGAGGTCAGGAGATTGAGACCATCCTGGCTAACACAGTGAAACCCTATCTCTACTAAAAATACAAAAAAAAAAAAAAAAAAAAAAATTAGCCAGGCATGGTGGCAGGCACCTGTAGTCCCAGCTACTTGGGAAACTGAGGTGGGAGAATGGCGTGAACCCGGGAGGCGGAGCTTGCGGTGAGCTGAGTTATCGCACCACTGTGGCCCAGCCTGGGCGACAGAGCGAGACTCTGTCTCAAAAAAAAAAAAAGAAAAAAACAAAGAAAGACAACTGACAGCCAATGAAGTTAAGGAAATTGACTAAGTTTCTACAGCTAACAAGAGACAGAGTCAAAATTCGAATCTAAATGAACTGGCTCTGAGCCCTGACTGCTCAGCTATGCTGCCTCTTTTACTCAGAGTGAGGACGGTTGTCGTGTCCTTTGCAAAATGCTGGAGGCTTGACCAAGTAATGACATTCACCCAAGGTCATGCAGCCAGAGAGTGATGGAACCAAGATCCAAGGCAGATCTTTGGATTCCGAAGTCCTGCCTTTATGTCACATTCCATTGCCTCCCTTGGAAAGGGTAATATGCCTCCTGCAGCTGTGGAGAGAGACAGCTGTGGGCATGTCCACGTGGAAGGTTGGGCTTGGACCTCAGGTGCCTGGTGGTGCAGTAGAGAGAAGCTTCTGGGAGTGATTCGTGAGCAAGAGAGAGCAAGTTAGGCCCAGAAAGCAGGGAGCTGGCAAGCTGTGACAATGTCTAGGGACAGAGCTCGATGGGGAGCAAGTGACTCAGCACATGTGAGATTGGGGGAGAAAGGAAGATTGTGGGCAGGAAGGCTCCTGAAGGATTGCTGGAGTGGCGGGCACAGGCAGTCAGAGGGCAGCCACTGGACACGGGGCATCTTGGTTAAAGGGTGACAAAGAAGGTTTCAGAAAGCAGGAGTGGCAGAGAACTGAAAATGTAAGGTAGCAAGAAAATGCAGTCATCTGGGTCTTTTCCATGTGAGCTAACCCAAGTCGCCTGACATCCCAGGACTCAGTCTGCCCCTCTGTGAAATGGAGAAGTTGTGTAAGGCCTCTCTCCCCTTCACATTAGACCTCAATTCCCATGCCTGTCCACTGGGCCTGCTCAGATACAGCTCTGTGGTTTTGTCTTGAGCCTGACTCATGGGCCCTCTCCATTGCTTATTAATGCTTTCCTTAAAAAAAAAAAAAAAAGAAAGAAAAATCAACAATGGTGTTGCTCCTCTGTTAAATTAACAGCTCCAGGAAAGAGTCTCGCCTGCCCAAAGGCAAACTTGCATGGCCAGCGTTGGTGGTCTCTGCTCTCATCTGGCTACTTCATCATTGGGACAAGTATAAAGATTTAATTTCCAGGCCTTCAACATCCAGAAACTTCTGTGCTGGTAGCTACTAGCGACCCTCTAGGGAAATCTTACCAAACTGATTACAAGCTTTACAAACTTTATTTTAAATTGGAAACATATATTTCCCTATGTACAGATGAGTGGCTTTGCATCTGAGTGGCTAACAGCCGCCCACTTGATATTCTGGTCATATTGGTGACTCTGAATTGCATCCTATTGGTGCCTCTCAAAGTGTTTTAAGTTTACTGAATACCCAGGACTTTAGAATGAGTCCTGGTGAGTTCCTGGCACTGTTTATTGTTAAACTTTATTTCCCCCTTTTTTTGGGGGGTAGGTTAATCTCAGTTCTAAATTACAAAGATTCTGCCAAGGGAGAGGGAAGGCTAAATATTTCTTGTAGGTATATCCTGCTTCTCAGCATGTTTGAAAGTGTAAGTGGGGTGCCCTGGTCCACTTGTGGAATGATTTGCTGGAAAGGGAAAGTGCAGCTTTTCTGATGAGGGGACACCGAGTCTCACTTTTCTAGGTCTGTCGGAAGAGAGGAGGAGGATGGGGTGGAGAGATTGGGAGTGCCAACAAGGCCTCTCAGGTGAACGTTCACTTGCTTCACTAACTCATATCAGTTAGTTAGGGCTGCCACAACAAACACCACAGACTGGGGGGCTTCCTTTATTTCTTCATCATTCTGGAGACTAGAAGTTCAAGATCAAGGTACTGTAGGCAGGGTTGGTTTCTTCTGAGGCCTCTCTCCTTGGCTTAGATGGCATCTTTCCCCTGTGTTTTCACATGGTCTTTCCTCTGTGTGTGTCTGTTTCCTCCCTTTCCTATAAGGAGACCAGTCAGATTGGATCAGAGTCCATTCTAATGACCTTGTTTTAATTTACATAAAGACTCTCTTTCCAAATGTGAGGTACTGGGTGTGAGGACTTCAACATATGAATTTTTGCTGGGGCAGAGTCCAGCCCATAACAACCTTCTACCCATTAGAAATTCAGTGGGGCTAAGGCACTCTTGGAGGGCACCTGTCATTCATGCCAGGGCAGCGGCCCTCAACCTTTTTGGCACCAGGGAACAGTTTTGTGGAAGACAATTTTTCCAAGGACCAGTGGGGGGGATGATGGGGGAGATGGTTTCGGGATGAAACTGTTCCACGCCAGATCACCAGGCATTAGTTAGATTCTCATAAGAAGGATGCGACCTAGATCCCTTGCATGCACAGTTCACAGTAGGGTTTGTGCTCCTCTGAGAATCTAATGCTGCTGCTGATCTGATAGGAGGTGGAGCTCAGGCAGGGGTAATGCTTGCTCTCCCACCACTCACCACCTAGTGTGCAGCCCAGCTCCTAATGGGCAGTGGACAGGTAGAGGTCTATGGCCCAGGGGTTGGGGACCCCTGTGCTAGGGTGTGAATTCCTCAGTTACTTCTTCTCCCAAGCACCTAGCTGAGATCAGCCACAGGAACTTTAGTATTTTTGGAGAGTAGACTTTGGAGAAGGATATTCTTAGGAAGGGCACCATAACTGGGAATTTGGGAGAGCAGAGGAGAAGCGGTCCGGGTTTGACTGAGCTGAGAAGCTGGTATTAGAGTAAGTGGAGGTTGGGGCAGAAAGAAAGAAGAGACGACACCATGCCTAGAATAAGGCTATCAGAACCTTAGGCTGTTACAACCAGAAGGGGTCATTGGAGATCATTCTCCCTGCAGCATTCCTGGGTTGGAAGTCTTCTCTTCACGGGGCATGGAGAAGACTAATTTCTACAATCTCCATTCACTACACACCACCCGGCGACTGGAGCTGTCCACAATACTGGATATGGGGAGGACAGGTCAGGAAGGTACATGTGTGGAGGGAAGTGTGTTTAAATGGTGGCTAATATAGGAGATATCTACTATTTGTTATCTGTTCATCACTTTCTCTTCCTTTCTTCTGGCAGCGTACCCTATTTCTTTGACACCAGAAGTGCGTATGTGACCCAGGATGGGTAAATTATTTCACTGTTGTGACCACCGTCACTGTTCGGAGAGGTACACTCACAGCGAGCCAAGCTGAGCTAACTTGCGTTTTCCTGCCATTTTGAAACTGGAGCTGGGAGGAAAGCTCTTCCTCTCTGGTTGGAGAGCTGCTAAAGATGTGAATCAGAGCTGCTCCCAGGAATCCACCCCAGGGAGAAAGTGGATTGGCTGGGTGAAGTCCACACAGAAAGAGAAACTGAGGCCAGAGCACAGTGGGTGAGCCCTGATGGGATCTGATCCCCAGCATGGTGGTCTGTGTGGCTGCCGCCTCTTCTGCTTGCCCTTCTCTTGCTTTGGTCCCATGAACCAATGAATCCCTCTTTCGCTTGGATTTCTGTCACTTGGATTTCTGCAACCAGAAGAGTCCTGACTAATTCAGGTAGAGCTTGAGTTGCACTAAATCTTGTGAAGAATATAAGGAGAACGAAAATGGTTGGAAAGCTGTGTTGTGAGCAGGAAGAATGAGAAAAGAAATCGGTCCATGACCCAGAGAAAATGGCACAGTGCCATCTGATGATTAAGAAATATCAAAACACCTTAAATTATCTTTGGTCATTAGTTTCTGAACAAGAATCTTCTTCAGATTTGAGAGGAGCAAATAAACTTGGCTAAAAGGAACTCGACATCCAAGATGAACGAGAAAACAGTAAGAAAAGACCAGCAGCATTTGAACAAGCTTATTTGAGCCCTGCTGAGTCATCCCAGTGGAGTGGACACCTTTCCATGTAATTTGGAGACAAGTTGTACTTTTGTAGGAATCGTGACAAGGAGGTGACATGCTGTAGAAGTGGCATGAGGGTTGGAGCAATTGTGGAAAGGTGTGGGGGATCCAGGGTGGAGGTCTTAGACCCTCTGGGGGAATATCACACCTTGATGTTTGCAAGGTGTTCCACAGGCTCGTTGATGACCAGCTTGTGGTTGAACCTCCCGTCTCAGACAACTAGAAATGGAGAAGCAGCAGCATTGCTCAGTGGGTGGGGAGTAGTGAGAGAGGGTGACAAGGGAATGAATTTTGTTTTGGCCAGGTTGTGTTCGAGGTGCTTGCAGACCATCTGTGTGGAGCTGTTCACATGGCAAATCAAACATTTTGATCAAGAGCTCAGAAGAGAGGTCAGGGCTGGTGAGGCAGTTCTGGAGGTGGTGAGCAGAAAGGGAGAAGGCAGATGGTAAATGAGGCCCCCCGGGGATTCCACACAGAGAAAAAGAGAAGAGCAGGTGCAAAGCCAGAACCTTGGGACAGCTTATATTTGAGGTGGAAGAGAGGAGTGTGTGTGGGGTGGCAGGCTGGTAGGGAGTGTGGGGAGAGAAAGAAAGAGAGAAAGAGAAGCGGGGGTGTTCAGAGACAAGGACTGGGGGTGGTAAAAGGGAAGACAACCTCCAAAAAAGGAGGCAGTGAGAAACGCTATAGGATGGTGCCACTAATAAGAAAGATGATCCTTGGTTCTAGATGAGGAGGTCACTGGTGAGCTTTGAAAAATCTGTTTCAATTAACAGTGATATAAAAGTTGAGTAGAAAGAGGGAGTGGATGATGAAAAATGCCTCCTCCTTTCCTTCCTCTCACAGTCACTGTCTTTCCTCACTTCTCATCTCTTATCCACCCTTCAGTAGTCTTTCAACAGGGGTCCTGCTGTGGCTTTCTTCCTGCGTCCACACCAGCTTCCACGCTGTCCCTGGGCTTCCCTTCCCAAAGCACAGCCTAAGGAAGAACATTCACCTCCAGTCCTGGCATTTTACTTAGAGAAATGCTGACTTCAGAGTTCATGCGAGTGAATCCTGACATCTCAGCAGCCTAGCATCCTACGACTTTCTCACTCAGGAAAAGCCCCTTGGGAAGTGGGGCTGTGTGGGAGGCGGTGGTGTGCTCCCTGGCACACAATCAACCAAGGATGACGTTGGTGGAGGTTCTGTTGTCTCCATGGTGTGCTCCAAGCTTGCCATGGGTGTTGCCATCCAAACTAGCAGAGAGAGAGTGTGTCCAGGCAGAAAGCCCTGGATGGAGGCCCAGTCACGGCCTGAGGAGGTGGGATGCAGGCCAGGCCTGGAAGTGGTGCACATTACATCACTTCTACTACCTTCTGTTGGCCAGCATTGAGTCACATGGTCAGACTTAACTGCGGGAGAAGCTGGGGGAATGCAGTCCAGCTGAGTCACGCGAGGAAAGGAAAATGTAGCCAGGCTCTGGTAGTCATGACCTTCCAGGCCTTGCAAACTCGAACCCAGTCCATTTTTCCAGTTCCATCTTCTTGGAGTTTGACCTGACTCCAAGGCACAAGAGAGCATAACTTAACTGTTCTTTAAACATGCTATGTACATTCACATTTCCCCCTCCATCAAGAATATCCCTTTTTTGAGACAGGGTCTCACTCTGTCGCCCAGGCGGGAGTGCAGTGGTGCAATCTCAGCTCACGGTAGCCTCTACCTCCTGGGCTCAAGCAATCCTCCGACCTTAGCCTCCCAAATAGTTGGGGCTATAGGCATGAGCCACTGTACCTGGCCTAAGAATATTCCTCCTCCCAATACCTACTGACTTGTTGAAATTTCACTCATGCTATAAGCTAACCAGGGGCATGCCACTGGTTTTTACAGAGCCGTCCTCCGAGTTGCAGTGATTTCCTTCCTTTAGTAATTTGTTAGCTTCAGACCCTGTCACTCCTTGCCTCCTGCTGGTATTGTGGTTACAACAGTTACGCACGTTCCCGTGGCCTTCTGTAGGCATTGACTGCGTACTCATTCAGGGCATGGTTAAGTTATAGTTATCTTGCTCACTCTAAAATTATGCTAACTATAGGACCTACAGTCCCAAATCAGGGCATGTGGTCTGAGACGCCTTCCTGTACATGCACCAGGATCAAGTGGGTAAAAGGCTGGATACCGGCAGTCTTCAGAAATATCTTGGAATAGGATCCTGAAGATGCAGTAGGATCCCAATGTTTATTGTTGGTCTGGAATAGGATCCTGAAGATGCAGTAGGATCCCAATGTTTATTGTTGGTCTGGAACGGAACTGAATTACTGTTATCACTGAGTAATATACAAAGCACGAGAAACTTGCAGGGACTTTTCAAACCATACCTAAGCTGGCTTGAGACATTTCCCAGGGCACTGGTTTACCCGGCTGATTCCTAAGACCCCAAGACTGACTCAGCCACACTGACATGCCCAGACATTTCACTGAAAATGTACAAAAATCAAATACAGCCGAAACACGATGTTTCATGCTTGGCGTTTCGTGCTTGTGCGTGACCCTTTGAATTCGGCACGTCTGGGTTCTGAGATGATTTGAAGACGAGCAGTTTTATCTATAGGGTCTATTATGGTTCGTTCAACAACTGGAAGCTTGTTTACAGCTCGGTGGCTGAGGGCCTGGGAACTGTCTGTGAATTATTTTGTCAACAAGTCAGCCAGGGATGGCTGGCTTTGAGTCTGCTTTTTGCTTATATTTGACCCTCAATTATGAGATGTTAATACAAGTAAGGCATTATTTAATAAAAAAAAATGTTTGCAGGCATCTGTTCCATTCATGGCTGAGATTTTATTGGCATTCATTGGAGTTGAAGCAAGAAGGAACAAATGAATTGGTTGAGCTGGGGCTTGGCCTCTGAGGGGAGGGGTATGGTGTAGCAGTGTCCTGGGTGGTGCTGTCTGGTGGGACGGAAGATCACTCCCTAGCCTGTCACCACATAGTCCTCCTCCCTGAGCTGTGTGACAGGGAATGTGGTTAAAGGATGAATGAGTCATGTGGAACAGCCACGTGGCTGGTCCTCCTTCCCCAGATCCCCAGAGCCTACGGGGAGCTCAGTAGGTATCTGTTAAAGGACGCTCCATCCAGCCCAATCCCCCAGTTTTTTCTTTTCCCACATTCCTGTTAAAATAGCAGATGTTCCAAGACGCACCTCTGCGTGCCTGTGCCTACTCCGGTTCCTCTGTCGGGAGTACGTCCTCCAGCCCCCAACCATCTGACCCAGCTGGAATCCAGAACAGTCTTCAGTCCTCGCCAGTAACACTTCATGCTGCTTCATGTTGACCTCACCCATTTATTTGTTTGTTTGTTTATTTATTTATGTATTGACCAAGTCTGCGCAATCTTGGCTTACTGCAACCTCTGCCTCCCAGGCTCAAGCCATCCTTCCACCTCAGCCCCCACCCTGAGCAGTTGGGACTATAGACGTGTACTACACCACCTGGCTGATTTTTATATTTTTTGTAGAGATGGGGTTTCACCACATTGCCCAGGCTGGCTTCAAACTCCTGAGCTCAAGCAATCCTCCTGCCTCAGCCTCCCAAAGTGCTGGGATTACAGGCGTGAGTTGCTGCGTCCAGTCTGGCCTCAACCAGTTATGAACTCAAAGTTCTGGGTTCATCTTTAAAAAAATTTTTTTGGTAGAGACGGGATCTCTCTGTTTCCCAGCCTGGAGTGCAGTGGTACGATCATGGCTCACCGTAGCCTCAAACTCTTGGGCTCAAGTGATCCTCCCATCTCAGCCTCCCCAGTAAGTGGGACTACAGGCATGAGCCACCATGCTCAGCTAAGTTTTAAATTTTTTTTTCTTTTAAAGATGGGGTCTAGCTATTTTGCCCAGGCTGGTCTCAAATTCCTGCTTCAGCCTCCCAGCGGGGAATACAGGTACCTACCACCATGTACAGCTGGGTTCATCTTTAGTACCTGTAGCTGCTGCTGCTGCTGCTTTCTAGACACCAGGCCTGGAGCTTCACCTCTCTCAAGGCAGACTGCCTAACTGAGGGCTTCCCTGACCTAGGCTGCAAAATGGGAAGAGTAGTAGCCCCTGCCTCCTGGGACTGCTGGGGGGCTATGCAGGTAAACCACGGAAGAGCACATGCTCAGGGCCTGCGTGTTGCTGGGAGCCGGCTCAGGATTCCTGGGAAGAGGCAGCTCACTTTGTGCATAAATAGGCAGTGAGAGAGGCGGGGGACGCCTGCAAAGCTCAGAGCCCAGGTACGTTGGGAATGGGCCACGGAGTCATGTGTCATGGTTGGTGGGACCCAGAGCTGCTGCTGGTTCTCTCCTGATAGCTGATGGCCACGGTGATGGGGGGCAAAGTCCAAATGGCTTGTCTGGGCAGAAGTCCCTGTGGGGGCCCATCCTGGGCCAGAGGAGGTGCTGCTCATCCTCATAGAGAAGAGCTTTCCTGCAAAGAGAGCTGTCCACAGATGGACCGCAGAGCTCCCTGGCCAGAAAATGGGAGGAAAGTCAAGTCTCCAAGGGTCAGGCCCCGGGAGCACAGTCACCGTCTCCTGGCTCATCCCCAGCGCTGCTGGAAGGATTGTACTGTACACTGAAGAATAAATATTGTTGCATGCAGGGATTATTTTTACTGGTGGACGTCATGGCCCTCCTCCCCCTTTAAGAACAAGTGTCGGGTGTGGGGTGGGAGCAGATCAGATCCTGCCTGTTGGTGACAACAGCAGAGACGGGGCTGTGGGAGGAAGGGAGGACAGGACCGGCCGAGGGGGCTGGCAGCTGGCCCCCCAATCCCTGCTGCGGGGGCTTCCCAGTGAAGTTTCTTGCCTCCTCAGCCCTCTTGTGCCCTCCCGGGGTCTTGCTGCTTTTCAGCCATCTCTGACCTGAGTAAAGGTGGGGTGTGCCCCAGGGGTGGGAGGGGGCTGCTGGGCTGAGGACTGCACACAGGGTGGACCTTTGTATTGTGGGGCGGGGTCGGTACAAGGTGGCCCTTGCATGGAAACAATAAAGGCCGCCAGAAGGGAGTTGACAGGGGCCTCCCATGAGAGCCCATGCCTCTGAAGAGCTATTTATAAATCGGGCACAGCACGTTCAGCTTCCTGGGACTTCCCTTCCTCCAGGGCACGGTGGGACCAGTGCTCCTGCCCACCGGGGCTGGGGTTGCCAGGCTCCTTGTCTGGCAATGGGAGCTGCATGGTCTCAAAAATGGACTCAAATGCCACAGTTAACTGTGGCTGGCATTTATTTTATGTCAGAATACGGGGGCAAGGTGGTGGGCAGGGTGGAAGTGGAGTTTGCTTTTTTCCCCCATTTGCTGGGGACATTATTTTGAACAAAAGTATGTTCAGAGGGTTGAGAGAGAACATCAAGTAAAGCTGTTTTATTGACAGTGAAATCATAGCTATTGAGGTTAACTCAGGCTGTTCATAAAAGCAGCCCTGAAATAAGTGGCTTATGAAAACAAGCTGCAAAAAGAAACAAATGCGAGAGAATTCTGCAGTGACCTTACAGGAAGAAATACGGTGGGCTGGGTGGCGCCCCGGACTGCAGGTGACAAGCTCTGGGCTTAGTCCCAGCAATCTCTCTTACTGGCTATGTCACCTTGGGCCAGTCACTTAACCACGAGGCCTCCCTTTTTCCATCTGTAAGTTTGCTTAATCATCACTGCACTGCCAGCCTCACTGAGGTGCTGTAAGTCTAACTTGGTAAACAATATTAAAATATGGGTTTTGCCCCAGCACTGTGGCTCATGCCTGTAATCCCGACACTTTCGAAGCAGGAGGATGGCTTGAATCCAGGAGGTTGAGACCAGCTTGGGCAACATAGCAAGACCCTGTCTCTAAAACAAACAAACAAAAACAACAACAACAAAAAGAAAAAGGTAGGTTTTATGAAAATCCACTGCCTTTCTTGCTGGCTATGTGCACCATCTCTGTTCTACTTTTTGTAAATTGGCGTCTTGCTTCTCCTGCGTCATGCCTGTCTATGATGCTGTTTCTCTTTCTCTCCAAACAGCCATTTGCTCTTGTCTCATGACTGACTCTGGGGTGGTGGTGGGGAGACTGGCTTCCTTAAGAGAAGCATGTCAGAATTTCTCTGCCCCTCTCTCTGTCTGTCTCTCTCCCTTTCTCTCTGTCCCCACTCTCTTCTCATTCTCTCTGTGGTTTGAAGGATCAAATTCAACAGAAACTCCATCCTTCCAGTTGCTCCAGCCCAAAGCCCTGGATCCCCCAGGACTCCTCCTTTCTCACCCCAGTTCAATCCATGAGTCAATCCTGCAGACTCCATCTTTCAGGTTTGCCCAGAATCCAACCCCTCCACCTCCACATCACCACCTCATCCGAACCACCATCATTTCCTGCCCAGATTGCTGCAATAGCCTCCTGAAGGGTCTGGGTCCACCCTCGCCCCTTCAGTGTGTTTTCAACGTAATAGCAGGGTGATCCTGCAAAAATGTAAGCCAGAGCCTGCCACTCCTGTGCTGTGCTCTCTTGAGTCGCAGTCGAGGTCTGGCCCCTCATTTCCTACTCTCCTTCCTGTTGCCTGTCCTCTCCCAGTCACACGGTCCTCTGTCTCACCCCTGCACACGCCAGTGGTGTTCCCACCTCAGGGCCTTCGCACTTCCTGCTCCCTCTGACTGTGCTGTTCTTCCTCCAGTCAAACATGGGTCTCTCTCTCTCACCTCCGTCAGGTCTTCCTGAAACGTGAGGCCCACCCTGACCATCCTACTTAGAATGGCATGACCCACTTCCCCTGGGTCTTTCTTGTTTTGGTTTTCTCCATAACAGTTACCACCATCTATCATACTGTATCTTTTCCTTACTTACTGTGTGTCCCTCCCGTACCCACCCTAGAACGTAAGTTTTTGGTCACATTCTCTTATTATATATTATGTACACTTTATGTATAATAACACCCCCCATTTCATTCATAATATTACTTATTGTGACTTCTGTCTTCTTGTCTTGACAAATCTTGAAAAGTTTATTGTTAGTTTTAGTGAAGAACCAGCTCTTAGCCTTTTGGTTCTTCTCCATTGTATTTCTGTTTTCTACGTTGTTGATTTTGGCTCCTGTTTTTATGTTCTGACTTCTAATGTCTTTGAGTTTGTTGGTTCCCTCTCACTTCTTAAGAATAACACTTAGCTCAATAATTTTGGGATTTTATTTCATTCTAATATAAGTAATTATCTATTAATTTCCCTCAAAGTACATGTTGGCTGCATCCCAGCAATTTTGATATGTGGTATTTTTATTGTCAATTTTAGATATATTAATTTTTTTTATTATATTTCCCCTTTAACCGATGTATTGTTTAGCAGTACTGCTAAATATGTAGCCATTTTAAATTTATAGTTTAAACTTCTAATTTAATTTGATTGTGGTCAGAGTTCCTAGTCTGCTTCATATCTAAGTTCAAAATATGTTGAGACTTTCTTTATGGCTTAGTACATGATCAAATGTTTGCATATATTCCATGTGTTATTGAGAAAAACGTGTATTCTCTAATACTTAAAGGAACTCAATATATCCATGAGATGTTAGTTGAATGGGTCATAACTTGAAATTGAGTGGTTCATATTTTTAACATCCTTGCTGATTTTTTGTCTTCTTGATCTATCACTAACTGAGAAAGCCATGCTAAATTCACTTAGTTCCAAAAAAATTTACCTAATATACTTGAGGCTATTTTATTTTGTGCATTTATGTTTAAAGTTGTTGTCTTTTTTTTTTTTTTTAAGACAGTCTCATTCTGCCTCCCAGGTGGCATGAACTTGGCTCACTGCAACCTCTGTCTCCCAGGTTCAAGTGATTCTCTTACCTCAACCTCCTGAGTAACTGGGACTACAGGTGTGCACCACCACGCCTGGCTAATTTTTGTACTTTTTAGTAGAGACAGGGTTTTGCCATGTTGACCAGGCTGGTCTCGAACTCCTGACCTCAAGTGATCTGCCCATCTTGGCCTCCCAAAGTGGTGGGATTACAGGCGTAAGCCACCATGCCTGGCTTCTTCTCTTCTTGATGAATTAAACTTTTACTACTTTGTAGTAATCTTCTGGATCTCTAATAATCTTTCTTGTCTAGGAGCCTGGCTCATATGATACTAACATGCTACATAGCTTTCTTTTTGTTCACATTTGCCTACCATGTATGTCATTTTCCATCCTTTTGCTTTCAACCTTTGTATGTCCTTATGCTTAATGAGTGTCTCTTATAAATAGCACATACCTGGATTTAAAAAATTCAATTTGTTAATCACGTGAGTGGTGAATTCCTTCCAAATACATTTGTTTTAATTATTGAGATATTAGACCTGTTTTTACCTTCTTTATCTCAAGTTTTCTTTTTTTAATCATTTTTTGCTTTTGAAAAAAATGAGTATTAATATCCCTCCCTATAAGACAAGGACTTTAGTTTAGCCATCCTTCTTACCCCGGCCTCTTTTGAAGAAGACCGTTGTCTTGTTGATTTCGCCTCTGAGCTTGTTTTCCCGAGAGAGTCCTGTGCTGGCTTTTCCTCCAGCTCCACACCAGAGAGTTCCCAGGAGCTCAGGGAGGAGGGGGTGAATGCTGAGCCCTCAGGGGGTGCTGAGCTCCCTACTCTGAAAAACAACTCCTAAAATCAGGCCCTGAATTTTGCCCTCTGGAGAGAAGCAGAATTAGAGACATAGATGCTCTTAGAATATAATTCCCTAGCCCTGGGGTTTGGAGGAGAAGGAGTGAGAAAGCTGCAGCTTTAAAATTTCAACTTACGTATATTTTCAGCTCCTCACCCAGATTGAGCTTCTGCAAGGTCTGATTTTATTCCTGAGGACACGTGAACCAGAGGCTTGAGATCAGGAGCAGAACCCCGAGGATTCCTTTCCCATGTTATCGTCTGTAGCTGCTCTTGCTCTAAGCCCAAGCATCCTCCTGCAGACACGTATGTCCATAAAAGCACCCCCTTTCACTCTTGGGTTCCTTAAAATGTCTCAGTGCACATCTTCTAAGTTCCCGGGTTACCTTTGGGAAAGGGCCTGTGCTGAAGATTGACAGCCCCTTGAAAGAAATCGTGGAAGTCCCTTTGTGTGGAGTGCTCTCTTTTTGCTGCCATCCTACATTCCAGCCACACTGGCCTCCCTGAGGAGTTCCAGCTGCACCTTGGAGCTTCGGGCTGCCTTCAGCTGATCCACTTGTTTTTCTTTCCTTAGTCTTTCCTTTATTCTGCAAAACCGCATTCCACTCAACTCATGACTTACCCTGCAGAGCTTTTCCCGAATCATAGCAACTCTTGATCCAATGCGGTCCATCTTGACCCAGATTTCTGCTCTGTAGAAACCAGGGACAAAGGTAGAGGGGAGGAGAGAGGCGATGATGAACGTGGTCATGGCGTTTGACAGCCCCTCCCCACCTCCCCCATAGCATCTATTTCCATTCTGCCGCTCCAGGACAGTCTTATTCACCGCACTCTGTTTCAGGGGAAGAACCATTTCCTTCAAAACCCTGATTTAAGAGCCTTCAGAGTCAGGGACACAGGGCACCGTGGAAGGCAAGCATGATATTTGGGCTCAAAATAGGAGTTATAAGTGAACGTTTGAAAGAATGATGAGGAGACCCAGCCTGCTTCCCTTGCTCTCTGCCTGGAACACCGGAAACGGATGTTCTTTCTACGCATGGGGATGGAAAATTCATCCTTGGAGCGGCTGTAAATTCCCAGAGAAAACACCTTCAGACATTGATATTTTCCCAAAGGAAAAATCAACTTTCTGCTGCTTTATCATTTTCTGAAGGCAACCACTCAACACGTTCTACCCATGCTTACAGGACGGCCAATTTTAAGGCCCCCATATGAGTTAAATACGGACAAACGGCTAAGGTGATCACCATGCATCCGAGGAGACAACTTTCAACATGAGAGACTGAAAGTGGCGTTATCTCTAGAAGGGACACACCTTGCAGGGATTGGTGGAAAAAGAATTGAATTACAATAGTGTCTTTAGAGAAGAGGAACAATTTGAGAACAAGAAAAAACTTTGAAATTACAGATACGAAAGCTGAAACAAAGCCTTCAGAAAGAGTTGGAAGACAAAGGCACTCCCCTAGAACGAAAAGACAGAAAGATAGACAACTATTAGATAAGATGAGAAAGTGTGTTTTCTGGAGTCCCAACATCTTTCTGGAGTTCTAGGAAAAGTGAATAGAGAAAACAGATGGAAAACATTTTAAATAAAACATGCATGAAAACTTCCTAGAAAAGGACTTAATTTTCCAGTTTGAATGGGCTTATTATAAGAACCTGATTTAGTGACTAAAAAACTTTCAGAGGAATGAAAATAAATCACAAAGAATCAGGAACTAAGATCACATCAGATTTTTCAGTAACAATGCTGAATTAATTTAAAAAATAGAATATTTCTAAAAACCAGAAAAATTATTTCAATATCTGTAGAGCTTCTCATTTGATTGTAATGAGGGACATGCAAAATGTGTAAGGGCAAACTCTTACCTCCTGGGCATAAGGACTGTTGTCCCAAACTGCTTCCTAAATTTTAAAAATCAGTTTTATTGGGATAGGATTTATGTATGCTAAAATTCACTAATTTCTATTTTACAAGTCTACTGTTTGATGAGTTTTCTCTCTCTCTTTTTTTTTTTTTTTTTTAAATTTGAGACGGAGTCTCGCTCTGTTGCCCAGGCTGGAGTGAAGTGGCACAATCTCGGCTCACTGTAACCTCCTGAGAAGCTGGGAGTACAGGCACACGCCACCACACCTGGCTAATTTTTGTATTTTTAATGGAGATGGGGTTTTGCCATGTTGGCCAGGCTAATCTCGAATTCCTGACCTCAGGTGTTCTACCCACCTTGACCTCCCAAAGTTCTGGGATTACAGCCCTGAGCCACCGGGCCTGGTCTTTTTTCTCTTTTTTTGAAATAAATAAAAAAAAAATTCTGGCTAGGTGCAGTGGCTCAAGCCTGGAATCCCTAGCACTTTGGGAGGCTGAGGCGGGTGGATTGCTTGAGCTCAGGAGTTTGAGACCAGCCTGGGCAACATGGCAAAACCCAGTTTCTACCCAAAATACAAAAAAATTAGCCCAGGATGGTGACATGTGCGTATGGTCCAGGTACTCAGGAGTCTGAGGTGGGAAGATCACTTGAGTCTGGGAGCTGGAGGCTGCAGTGAGCTGAGATCATGCCAATGTACTCCAACTTGGGTGAAAGAGTGAGACCCCATCTAAAACAATTTAAAAAAAAAAAATTTGAATCTTAAAAATAAAATTTAATTCTATTTTGTTAAATTTAATTTAGTGTTGCCCAGGCTGGTCTCAAACTCCTAGGCTCAGGTGATCCATCTGCCTCAGCTTCCCAGTGTTGGGATTATAGGCATGAGCAACTGTGCCCAGTCTATTTGATGAGTTTTGACTAGTGGTTCTCAACCAGAAGTGATTTCACGCCTCCAGGAGATATTTGGTAATGTCTGGAGACAATTTTGCTGGTCACAACTTGGGAGGGGGTGTGAGTGTGATCCTTGTCTTGGGTAGAGGCCAGGGCCACTGCTAAACATCCTGCAGTGCACAGTAAAGTCCTGCAACAAAGAACTATCCTGCCCAGAATGTCAGCAGTGCCAAGGCTGAGAATCCCTAGTTTTGAAAATATACAGTCATGGAACCACCACTACAATTATGATACAGAACGCTACCATCACCGGAGAAAATTTCTTGGACTCCTTTTCAAGGGGATTAATTATCCTTTCATTTACTTCCTGGGCCCTGGCAACCACTGATCTGCTTTCTACCACTATAGTTTTGCTTTTTCTAGAAGTTAATATAAATAGAATCATATAAATAAATCGGCCCTCTGTATCCATGAGTTCTAAATCTATGGATTCAGCTTACCATGGATCAAAAATATTTGGGCAAAAAAATTGTGTCCATACTGAACATGTATAGACTTATTTTTTCTTGCCATTATTCCCTAAACAATATAGTACAACTTTTTCGTGTACACTGTACTAGGTATTACATGTAATCTAGAGATGATTTAAAGTATATGGGAGGACGTGTGTAAATACTATGCCATTTTATATCAGGGACTTGAGCATCAGAGGATTTTGGTATGCAAGTTGGGTCCCAGATCCATTCCCTACGGACTACATGACTGTAGTCTTTTGAGTGTGACCTCTTTTATTCAGCATCATGTTTTTGAGATTCATCCATGTTGGTGTATATACCAGCCATGCATTCTTTTTTATTGCTATATATTGTTCTACTCTATGACTGTATCATTGTTTATCTATTCATCTATTGAAGGAAATTTGGGTGGGTTCTTTCCAGTTTGGGGCAATTAATGATAAAGTGGCTATGAACATTTGTGACTATGACTTTATGTGAACATATATTTTCATTTCCTTTAAATAAATGTATAGGAATGGAATTGTTAGGTCATATAGTAAATATAATATTAACTTTATGAGAAACTGCGAAGCTTTTCTCCAAAATGATGGTACCATTTTACATGCATATCAAAATATATGAGAGTTCCAGTTGCTCCATCTCTTACCAACATTTGGGACTATCAGTTTTTAAAAATTTTAGCTAATTTAATGCATATGTCGTGATATCTCATTGTATTTTTAAATTACTGTTTTGAATAATTTGTTGAATATCTTTTCATTTGCTTGTAAACCTTTGTATATCTTCTTTTTTGAAGTGTTTATTCAAGTCTTTACCCCATTAAAAAAAAAATGTGTTGTTTATATTGTTGAATCATAACAGTTGTTACATATTCTGGATACAAATTTTTTCTCAAATGTACATTTTCAAATATTTTCTCCCATTCTGTGACTTGCCTTTTTTTTGGTAAACATTGTCTTCAGAAGAATAGTGGTTTTAATTTTGATAAAGTTCCATGTATTAGTATTTTCTTTTATGGTTAGTGGTGGTTATGTTCTGTATATGAGATATTTGTTACATTGAGATTGGATGTGTTTTCTCCTGGATGTTTTGTAGTGTTATCTTTTACATTTAAGTCTATGGGTTAACATTTGTGTATGGTTTGAGGTAAGGGTCATAGGATATCTGATTGTTCCGGCACAATTTATTTGAATATACTATCTTTGAGCCATTGGCTTACCTTGTCACTTCGGTTGAAAATTAATTGAGCATGTACATGTGAGTTAACTTCTAGACTCCCTAATCAGTTTTTTACATCCACGTGTCTGTCTGTATACCAATAGCTCATTACCTTGATTATTGTAGCAGTTTAGTAAGATTTAAAATCAGGTAGTGTTAAATCCTCAAACTTTTTTCTTTTCCAAAATTGGACTATTCTAGGTGCTTTAAATTTTCATATAAATTTTAGAATCAGTTTGTCGGTTTCTACAAAAAATATTCCTTTGTTGAATCTAAAGATCGATTTGGAAACAACTGACATTTTATAACTATTGGGTCTTCTTATTCATGAATTTTTTTATTTCTCCATTTATTTAAGTCTTTTTATTTCTCTCTGCTATGTTTCATGCTTTTCAGCATACACATCTTGATTATATTTTGTTAAGCTTATCACTAGGTATTTCAGGTATTTATGTGTGTATGTTGTAAATGTGAAGTTAAAATTTTTTTATTTTCCAATTGTTTGGAAATACTTTTGATATTTAAATATTAACTGTATCTTGCAACTTTGCTAAGACTTCTTATTTGTTTTAGTAATTCTAGTAGCTTTTTCATATTTCTCTGAGGATTTTCTATATAGACAATCATGTCTACAAATAAATAGTTTTTCTTCTTTTCCAATTTGGATGACTTTACTTGCACTGGCTATGCCTTCTAGTACGATGTTGAATAGGAGTAGTTGAGAGTGACTATCCTTGCTCTGTTCCTCATCTCGGGGGAAATGTTCTGTCTTTCACCATTAAGTGTGATGTTAACTGTAGGGTTTTCGTAGATTAAAAAAAAAAATCAGATTGAGAAAGTTCATTTTTGCTGAGAGTTTTTATCATGAATGAGTGTTAAATTTTGCCAGATGCTTTTTCTGCATCTATTGAGATGATTGTAGGGTTCTACTTTTTTGTTTTATTAATATGATGAATTACATTGATTAATTTTCAAATGTTAAACTAATCTTAAATCCCTGAGATAAATCCCACTTGATCATGATATATTATCCTTTAAAAATATTGTTTGATTTGTTTTGCTCATATTTTGTTAAGAATTTTTGCCTTTATGTTCATGAAGAATATTAGCTATAGTTTTACTTTCTTTTAATGTCTTTGTTTTTAGTACCAGGGTGATACTGGACTCATAAAATGGATGGGAAATGTTCCTTGATTCCTATTTTATAAAAATTTTTGTATAGGATTGGTATTATTTCTTCCTTAAATATTTGTTAGAATTCGTAAGAGAAGCCATCAAGACCTGCATTTATAATTGTGAGAAGATTTTAAATTACAATTGAATTTCTTTAATAGATATAAAGCCTTATCATGTTTCCTGTTTCTTCTTGTGCCAGTTTTGGTAATCTGTGTCTTTTGAGCAATGTGACCACTTATGTAATTTTTCAAATTTATTGGCATATACGTGTTTATACTCTTCCCTATCATTCTTTTAATATTTGTAGGATCTGTGATGATGTTCCCTCTTTCATTCCTGATTTTGGTAATTTGTGTCTTCTTGCTCAGTCTAGAGTCTTAGTGATTTTATTAATCTTCTCAAAGAGTCAGCGTTTGATTTCATTGGTTATCTCTATTGTTTGCCGTTTTTGATTTCTTTTTACAAAAGAGGAAATAGTAGTGATAGTTTACCCTTTGTCTCAGTGGTGAACAATATTAGATAACCATAACAATGTTAATACTGACTCAAGAACACACGACTAATAATTATTATGTAACCCCATTTTGGAGTATGAGTGAAAGTGGAGGAAGAGAAGTAGTTTATGAGACCAATATCCTTATCTTTCTAATAGGAAGTCAATAATACACTAAAATAGATTAATCAACAAGTTGCAGAATAAACATATTTTTGAAATGTGAAAGTAAATACTGGAAGAAAGAGAGGAAGGAAAGGAAAATGGTAGTATTCAGCAAGAAAATTGGGGAGTTAGGTCAGAGACTTTTTTTTGTATTGAGCATTTGACTTAAAATATGTGAATGTTATGTTGATAAAATAAAAATTAATCTAACACTTCAGTATCAGAATAGGAAAAAGTATGGCAGGAAAACAAGGTTGGAGGGGCTGGTGCCCTTGTTGCTGGTGTCCTGGGTAAAGGAAGAAACACAGCCAGTGAGCCTGGGAGAGGGTACAGACATGATCTCGGGGAATATGCCCTGACTTCGAGTAGTGCTGAAAGCTGCCTTTTATTTTCAGTTAGTTAAAAAAAATCCTGCATTTGTTTTATTCTGATGGAATTATTATAAATGTGAAGTTATAAAGCCTGTTGTAATTGAACTAGGAATTGCCACATAAATATATCCTTAACACCATATTAAATAATTCTTTACAGTTTAGAAGGAGATTTCATATACATTGCTTTCTTTAAACCTCACTTTCGCTCCGTGAGCCCAGTGTTATTACAGACAGCATCTTCACTTTGTAGCTGTGTTTCAGCTAAAAGATCTGCTCAAGGTCACACTGGTGGTAAGTACCCGGGGGTGGACTCCAAACTCATCACTTTCACTAAGAACTCCATAATATACATAGTTGAATCAGAAAACAATTTTCAACATGTTGATTTATTTATCTGCTTGTTTTCATAACTATAACCTGATTACTTGAACAGTTGGTAGCAGGATAGAACATATATTGATGTTGCTTTGAATAGATTTGAATATCTGTGCAGCAATTATTTGCTGCATGACCTTGGGAACATTATTTAATTTATCTGAGCCTCTTTTTCTCCACCTGAAAAAGGATATTACTACCTTTCTCATAAGGTTGTTCTTCAGAGTTAACATAAGTAAAATGCTTATGACAGTACCTAGAAGTTAGTGTGGACTCAATAATTGCTTAATATTAGATCATTTTTGTTAACTATACAAATAGCTAAGATTATTTAATAATTCATGCCTGCTATCTTTTGTATGAGAACAGCAGTACTGACTCACTATCAAAATGATGATATTGAGTTTGTCTGGTGAAATGCTCAGTTAAAAAAATGACACATTCATATGTGAACATCAAAGTTAAACTGAAATTACTTTAAAAATTAATTTACTTTTGAAGATCACCTTCCCAGTAATGTGAGTCACTAAGAATCAGAGTACATAGATGCAAATCCTGCTTTTGTAAGATAGCATATATGCAGAGAAAAATGTGGATAAGTACATCTCAAACAGTTAACAGTGGTTATCTCTAAGGCTTGGGATCATGGTAGGGGTGCATTGATCTAATGTATTTATTGTTTTTAGTGCTTTTTTTTAAAAAAAATAGAAAGCATATTCTACTTTTATTATCTGAAAAAATAGGATTTTAAAAATGATTGTGTAAAAAATAAGCCTTACTGAAATCACAGCCTTATCAGAAACGTTTGACATGACTTGCCCCACACTGGCTTCTAGTGAAATGCTCTGAGATCTCCCTGAGGATTGACATCCCACTGACAGGTTTCTAATTCTAGGATTTCCAAAGGCACCAATGAACCATTTGTACCATCGAATTTGCATCTGGTTCCCATGTAGGAGGTGTGTTCTGTGGGGCTCCCTGGGCTTGGTAGGCAAAACATTTTAGGAATAGAGAAAATTTGTAGGCTTTAAAGAAGAGATTTCACTGCTGGTCTTTCCAGCTACGACCTATGACCGTCTATGGACATTACTGTAGTCAAAGCCATTTTAATTAAACATATTTATAAGCAGAATTAAAAAGGGACTGTGGCTGTTATCTCACGCCCCAAGATGACATTCAGGCTTTGCTTTCTTTCAGTTATTCCTAAAGTTATTTCTAAAACCAATGCTGCACTCAGTTTTAGTCTCTCTCTCCCCTTCCTGCCCATCCGGGGTCTAGCCAAAGCTCCCTTCCTCAACGACAGCTCCATCTCTCCAGGTTTTCCCTCTGCCCGGTGTTCCCGGGAGCGGGAGGGGGTGGGGAGCGGCGGCTTTGGCGTCAACAGCAGCACGAGCTGCGGTTTCCTGCCTCGCTTCGGTTCCAAGGGTGCCCGGCTGGCTGCCCAGCGTCCGGCAGTGTCCAGGGCCTTCAGACCTCACCTTTCTAAGGTCCTAAAGATGTCTCTGGAGAATGAGGGGCATTGTCTCTACCAAGGAGGACACTTTGAAAGTGCTGGTCCCGGCTGGAGGCGCCCTGGGTTACTGACTGGTACCTGTGAGTGTAAATGAAAGCCATAGAGCCGATTCCTCATACCCTCAGCAAATGAAACCTGCCCGTGGGATGCCCTTTGGCTTTTATTTCACGAGCTATCAGAAGCTGGCTGCCGCCCTGGTGGCAAGTGTGAGCTCACTGGCACGTAATGTCTGGGCAGCAGCTTATGACATCTGTATGGTTTTAACTCGCAACCTTTGCACTCACTTGAATAACAAACTTGAAAAGAAATGACTCCGGGGAAGAATCCCCCCAATTTTTGTTTTGTTTTGTTGTTGTTGGTTTGTTTTTATTCTTTGAGACGGAGCCTCACTCTGTTGCCCAGGCTGGAGTGCAGTGGCGTGATCTCGGCTCACTGTAACCTCCGCCTCCTGGGTTCAAGTGATTCTCCTTCCTCAGCCTCCCAAGTAGCTGGGAATACAGGCGCCCGCTATCATGCCCAGCTAATTTTTGTATATTTTTAGTAGAGATGGGGTTTTGTCATGTTGGCCAGGCTGGTCTTGAACTCCTGACCTCAGGTGATCCGCCTATCTAGGCTTCCCAAAGTGCTGGGATTATAGAGCCAAGAACCCCCTTTCAAAGGAATTGAGAACATTTAAAAAAGATGTCATAGGTCGTGTTCTGAAGAAATGGAACCTTGTGAGATTATTGATGACAGATTCTGAGGAATTAGCTGAGCTTTCTGACGGGTCATCAGAAATGTGGGCAGGAGACAAAGGCTGTTCCAAAGTCTTCAAGGCCAAGGTCAGAGCAAAACTCGTGCATGTGTTGGGTATTTGGCCCCGTTCAAAGTTGCTTTGGCTGGGCGTGGTGGCTCACGCCTGTAATCCCAGCACTTTGGGAGACCGAGGTGGGCGGATCACGAGGTCAGGAGCTCGAGACCAGCCTGGCCAACATGGTGAAACTGTCTTTACTAAAAATACGAAAATTAGCTGGGCATGGTGGCGGGCGCCTGTAATCCCAGTTATTTGTGAGGTTGAGGCAGGAGAATTGCTTGAACTCAGGAGGCGGAGGTTGCAGTGAACTGAGATTGTGCCATTGCACTCCAGTCTGGGCAAGAGCAAGATTCTGTCTCAAAAAAAAATCAACTTTCCCCAACAACAACAAAAAAGCAAAGTTGCTTTGAATACAGTCCTCTATATACAAGGACTCCTATGGGCATCTTCTGTGATGAGATAGGATGTGGCTCAGGCTTTAATTTTTTAACAAAACTGTAACTTGGATATTTTCTTCCTCTGAATACCTAGAACTTATGGGTTCCTTCCTAACAAGCCAGAGTCCTTATTTTCCGACAGGGGTATAAAATCTGGTTATTAAGAGCATATCAGGCCAGGTGCAGTGGCTGACACCTGTAATTCCAGTACTTTGGGAGGCCGAGGCAGGAGGATCGCTTGAGCCCAAGAGTTTGAGACCAGCTTGGGCAACATAGTGAGACACCATCTCTACCAAAAAAAGAGAAAAAATTAGCCAGACATGGTGGCAGGAGCCTGTGGTCCCAGCTACTCAGGAGGCTGAGGTGGGAGGATCACTTGGAGACTGGGAGGTCAAGGCTGCAGTGAGCTGTGATCATGCCACTGCACTACAGCCTGGGCGACACAGCAAGATCCTGTCTCAAAAAAAAAAAAAAATAGTATGAAGAAGAAAAAGAGCATATTATTTGAAGTCATACAATCTAGAGTCAGATGATCAGTTCTGCTACATATCATTGACAATATTTAGCATGTCTGTTCCTTGGTCTTCCCACTTGTAAGTTGTGTATAAGAATAGTGCCTACCCATAGGGTGGTTGTGAAGAGAATAGTGAAATAGGGTGTGTCAGGCACTCCAGATCTTACCTTGTGGGAGCAGGTAGGACAAGGGAGGCACCGCAGAAGCAGGCTTTGTTTTTAGTTTGCTTCTTGTTAGTGATGGTAAATGTTCGACTCCTGCCAAAGTCCATTAAGAACAATGGTCTCTGAAAGTAATGATGATGGCTCACAACTGTAATCCTAGCACTTTGGGAGGCCAAGGTGGGCAGATCACAAGGTCAGGAGTTCGAGAACAGCCTGGCCAACATAGTGAAACCCGGTCTGTACTAAAAATACAAACATTAGCTGGGAGTGGTGACGTGCGCCTGTAGTCCCAACTACTCGGGAGGCTGAGGCAAGAGAACTGCTCGAACCGAGGAGGCGGAGGTTGCAGTAAGCCGAGATTATGCCACTGAACTCCAGCCTGGGTGACAGAGTGAGACTCCGTCTCAAAAAGAAAAAAAAAAGTAATGAGGATAACAACAATCAACTAATGTTTACTGGTTACCTACTATGTGCATGACCTTACTCATTTGAGTCTCACCACAAGCCTAGGCGAAGAAGCCCAAAGCACGTGCCATCCACCATTCCCTAGTCTAGTCCCTATGCTTGCTCTGATGAGATGAGCATAAGGCTGGCTGTGGAGAAAGTTTTTTCCCAGACCATAAGGTACCCTTATGTCCTCAACCTTTATTGAGGGTTGGTGTGAGAAACAGCCATGTGACAAACATCTCTGAAGGTGTTCTTTATATCTTATTGACTATGGTGCATTTCATTGTCTAGTGGCTTAAAAAAAAAACCGTATGTCATAAATTCCTTTTCGAGTTAAAGGTTGTTTCACCTGATGGTTTCTTGTGCTTCCTTTTATTAGACAGACGTCTTGGTCTAAGGCCTAGAGATTTTGATTCAGTGCGTTTGAGTAGTGTCAGATGAGCAGACTTTGAAAATGCTCCCTCCCTTTGAGTCTGAGGCACAGCCAGGGCTGGGAACCCCTCCTGTGGCTTTTGGTCAGCTCCCCCTGTGGTCCCTGATTGTGATCACGGAGCTGAGATTTGTACTCCTTTTGCCTAGGTTTTCTGACAGGAGTTTTGCACCCTTTTCATGTCCTGTCTCTTGCTCTTTTACTTCCCTTCCCTTAATATTTTTAGAGTTCACATATCATTTATTGTAAAATGTCTTGTCTGCTTTCAGCATAAAAACAAATGACTGAAAGAATGGGTGTCACTCTCCGCCTAAAGTTTCCAACAGGATTTTCCTTAAAACACCTCCTTATTCTTTGTGTCACTCTTTCACCTGCTTTGCTGTTTTTAATTAATTGCTTGACAAAATAAACATTTATTTACTTTTAAAACACACTAATGTATTCTGAAGGGAAACTGGCTCCCTCTCAAATGTCTGGAGGCATCATAATTGTGAAGAGAGACTGTTCCAGGAGAAGAGGTTCAACCTTGAGATAATGACAGGGTTGTCTGGAGAGGACCATAATGAGTTGAAAGGAAGGTGCTGGAATAAATGCAGACACAGAGGTGGTTGATGCAATGTAGAGATTGTCTCATCTCATGGCCCTCCCACCCCATTCCATTGATGTCAGTTTAGTTACATCCCTTGCTTGCGGTATGTCAACATGCAGCAATTATTTTGTTTTTGTTAACAGTGATAGGACTTTAGTGCAATGAACTTGGCCTACATCCCTGAATGCTGCATTTACAACCAGCTTTCCTTGCTTGACATCAGACTTCATCGAGTAAAAAGAGGCAATTCCAAAGGTTATTGCAAGATTACAGCATAACAGGTCTGGACAAAGGCACCAAAGGCACTGTTGAATGTGGGAAGATGACTGGGACCTGGAGGAAGCGACGCTGGCTTCAATGGGGCACTGTAGAGTAACACAGTAATGCACATGTGACCAGGTGCAGGTGTTTGCTTGATCCTGTCTTCTACATGAGAAAAAGAACTTTTAAAAAGTCATTGAGTGTGAAAAAGACTTCAGGACCATCAGATTATTAAAATTATTGTACTGATGGAATGGTTTTTAAATTAAATTTTGACTAATGTTGACAAACCTCTATATTGCTTCATCTGCAGCTGATCAGCGTAAGTGACTTACAACTAAGTTAACCAGCCCTTTCCATTCTGGTGGTTGATCTTAATCCAACTGTTTATTAATAATTCAAGTGCCCCTCTCTCTGTTTTCTGATGGAATTGGTTGTTTATACTTTTCAAGTGCCTGCTCCAGGTTAACTTTCTTTCTTTATTTTTTCTTTTGAGATAGAGTCTCGCTCTGTAGCCCAGGCTGGAGTGCAGTGGCATGATCTTGGCACACTGCAACCTCCGCCTCCTGGGTTCAAGCGATTCTCCTGTCTCAGCCTCCTGAGTAACTGGGATTACAGGCGCCTGCCACAACGCCCGGCTGATTTTTTGTATTTTTAATAGAGACGAGGTTTCACCGGGTTAGCCAGGATCCGGGTAGACTTTCACACTAGATGCTGTCACTGCCTTTTAGAAATTTACCGCTGAACTGGGATGATACACCACATAGGAAAAAGTCATTAGCAATACAAAGCAGTGTAAGTTAGCAGTGCTAGTAGGTGGTAGAAACCCAAGTTGCCAGGAATTGAGAAGCAGGCATGACCACATGGGTTGGGGAGAGGAGGGAGTGATTCTCTAGAGATGGGACCTAGTCTGTGGGAAAGCCAAATCCTTGTATACTATACGAACCTTCCTCTCCAGCCACAGTGGCTGTGCATCTGTGGAATTTTCCTTTCCCTCTTACCACCACACCTTTGCCAGTATCATTTCTTCCACCTAGAATGTCTAACCTTTTTGTTCGCTTAACACAATTCTCCCCAAGTTTCCAAACCCAGGTTGTGGAGGTCCTTGACTGTGTGGCTTGGAAATGTGCACTTTCTGTTGTTGGAAATCACTACCTACTATTGAATGAGATTGTGAAATGATTAACATGAACCCTAGCTGGGTTATAGGAAGAGAATTTTTTCCAGACATGCAATGCGATGGGCCTGTGCCTCCTGTTTACTCATTTGTTGCCACACCAGCCCGGTAATGTGCTGATAGATACGAAGGAACACATCTCACACATCAGCATGAAAACCCAACCATCAGCTTATGAACTACAAAAGGATTATCATTTATTGTTTTTCCCTTGGACATCTGAGAAGGGGCTAAAGAGTTCACAGCCAAACCTGGTTTTATTGTGCTTTGCTTTATTGCACTTTGCAGATAGTACGTTTCTTACAGATTGAAGTTTTGTGGCAACCCTGTGTGGGGCAAGTCTATCAGCATGATTTTTCCAACAGCCTTTGCTCACTTTGTGTCTCTGTGTCATAGTCTGGCAATTCTCGCAGCATTTCAAACTTTTCCATCGTTATAATATCTGTTCTGGTGATCTGTGGTGTTACCATTATAATTGTTTTGGGGTGCCACGAACTATGCCCGTATAAGATGATGAATGTAATTCACAAATGCTGTGTGTGTTCTGACCCCTCATCAGCCTGCTGTTCTCCCACCACTGTCCCTTTTCTTGGGCCTTCCTATTCCCTGAAATACAATGATGTTGAAATTAGGCCAATTAATAACCCTACAGTGGCCTCTAAGTGTTCAAATGAAAGGAAGAGTTTCATATCTCTTACTTTAAATCAAAAGGTAGAAATGATTAAGCTGAGATAGCAGAAAGCTAGGCTCTTGTGCCTGAGAGTTAGCCAAGTTGTGAATGCAAAAAGTTCTTGAAGGAAATTAAAAGTGCTACTCTAGTGAACACACAGATGATAAGAAAGCAGAACAGCCTTATCGCTGATATGGAGAAAGTTCTAGTGGTCTGGATAGAAAATCAAACCTGTCATGACATTTCTCTGGGCCAAAGCCTGATCCAGGGCAAGGCCCTAACTCTCTTCAATTCTCTGAAGACCAAGAGAGGTAAGGAAGCTGCAGAAGAAAAGTTTGAAGCAACAGAGGTTGGTTCATGAGGTCTAAGGAAAGAAGCCATCTTCATAACTTAAGTGCAAGGTGAAGCAGCAAATGCTAATGGATAAACTGCAGTAAGTTATCCAGCAGATTTAACTAAAAGTGATGAAGGTGGCTACATTAAATAGAAGATTTTCAATGTAGAAGAAACAGACATGTATTGGAAGAAGACATCAACTAAGACTTTTACACTACAGAGGAGAAGTCAATGCCTGGCTTCAAAGCTTCAAGGACAGGCTGCCTCTCCTGTTAGGGGATGATGCAACTGATGACCTTAAGTTGAAGAAAATGTTTATTTACTATTCTGAAAACCCTAGGACCCTTAAGAAGTGCTCTATAATAAAGCAACAAAGCCCGGATAAATAAATCCTCATCTGTTTACAGCATGATTTATTGGATATTTTAAGCCCAGTGTTGAGACCCACTGCTAAAAAATTCCTTTCAAAATATTACTGCTCATTGACAATGCACCTGGTCACCTAAGAGCTCCTGGAGATGTACAAGGAGAATAATGTTTTCATGCCTGCGAACACAATATCCATTCTGCAGCCCATAGATTAAGGAGTATTTTCAACTTTCAAGTCTTATTATTTAAGAAATACATTTCATAAGGCTACAGGTGCCATAGATGTGTCACTGGTTCCACTGATGGATGTGGGCAAAGTAAACTGAAAACCTTCTGTGAAGGATTCACCATTCTAGAAGCCATTAAGAACATTCGTGATCCATGAGAGGAGGTAAAGATCTCAACATTAACAGGAGTTTGAAAGAAGTTGATTTCACCCTTCATGGATGACTTTGAGGGGTTTGAGACTTCAGTGGAGGAAGTAACTTCAGATGGGGTGGAAATAGCAAGAGAACAAAAATTAGAAGTGGAGTCTAAGATGTGACTGAATTGCTGCAATCTCATGATAAACGCTTAACAGCTGAGGTGTTGCTTTTATGAATGACCAGAAAAAGTGGTTTCTTGAGGTAGAATCTATGTCTGGTGAAGATGCTATGAACACTGTTGAAATAACAACACAGGATTTAGAATGTTACATCAACTTAGTTGAGAAAGCAGTGGCAGAGTTTGAGAGGGTTGACTCCAATTTTGAAAGAAGTCCTACTGTGGGTGAAATGCTATCAAATAGCATCTCATGCTACAAAGACATCTTTCATGAAAGGAAGAGTCAACCAACGTGGCAAACTTCATTGCTATCTTATTTTGAGAAATTGCCACAGCCTTCCCACCTTTCAGCAACCACAGCCCTGATTACTCAGCTGCCATCAACATTGAGGCAAGACCTTCTGCTGACAAAAAAATCACAACTGGCTGAAGGTCCAGATCATTAGCATTTTTTAGCAATAAAATATTTTTAAATTAAGGTATGTACATTGCTTTTTTAGACATAATGCTATTGCGCACACATAATAGAAAATAGTATAGTGTAAACATAGATTTTTTATGCACTAGAAAACCAAAACATTTCTGTGACTGACTTTATTGTGATATTTGCTTAATTGTAGTGGTCTGGAACTGAACCCACAACATCTCTGAGGTATACCCGTATTTATTTATTGGCCCCTTATCTGAGGAGGGGGCTAAAGAAAAGATAATCATAGTGTTAAATTAAGTTTAGCCTAGAGTGGTTTCCTTATATATTTTAAATTCTGCCTAAAGGTTTCTCCGTACATAGTGAACTGTAACCTAACCGGATGCATAAACAGACTGTAACCTGCTCTGATGTCAGTAACCAAGTTTCAACCAATCAGAGGTGACCAACGATTCAAATCATCCTCAAATAAGGCAAACGTGGAACTGCAACCCATCTGGCTGTGTCTGTACCTACTTCTATTTTCTGTACATCACTTTCCTTTTTCTATCCATGAATCTTCTTGGACTGCGCTGCAGGGCTGGAGTCCCTCTGAGCCTACTTTGGTTCGGAAGGCTGCCGGATTTGTGAATTGTTCTTTGCTCAATTAAACTCTGTTAAATTTAATTTGTCTAAGATTTTTCTTTTAACAGTTGCCAGTGGCAGAAAATCAAAAGATCTCTTTAGACTCTAGATCCCAGAAATACCATCTGGGGATAGTTTTGGTTGGCACAACTTGGGGAGTGCTACTAGCATCTACTGGTGGAGACCAGAGATGCTGCTAAACATCCTACAATTCACAGGACAGGACTTCATAACAAAGAATTGTCTGGCCCAAAATGTGAATAGTGTTGAGGTTGAGAAACCTTGCACTAGAGGAACTTAGAAGTTACTGACTGACACCCAGTTAAGAGAAAGTTGCTTGGAAAAATTCGTCTCAGAGGAAAGGAAAACAAAATAGTAAATCTGTTTAAGTTGCAACATTTCTACCATAAAATGAAGTTAAAGGAAGAGTTCAGCTCATTTGTTAAAATGTCCCATTGCCAACCCTTTCTTTCCCACCTGGCTGTTTATTCAGTGGGAGGCTGACGTTTCTGACTTTGACTAGGCTTGTAGCAATGCCAAACAAATGACTTCAGGAAAAGCGTACTCCTGAATCACTGAATCACTCCTGAATCACTGCCGAGCAGTATCATCATCACTTTAATTTGTTTAGTTTCTCCTTGGTCAGGAGCACCCAGCTTCCCAGGTGTGAGCAGGTTAGGCAATTCTTCCTAGTTCCCATTTCTTTCTGGAGGAAATGTGGTATGCACAGGCAGGGCTGGGGAGGGGAAGGAGCACATGATGGAATCCTTAGGGGATGGTGGAACCTTCCGCTGGGATCTTCCCTTCAGAGGGTGTGATCTTGGCTGAGGGGAGGCTATTGATGAAACTTAACTGTTGTTTTACACATTTATAATACATTTATTTTGGGAGATCAGGGTTCCAAGGTTATTTTAACATTGTTTTGATGATTAATGTATAGAATTTACATGTTTTAATAGTACAAATGATTTGAATGCTGATGTGTTTTATTGGTGGGCCTAATTTTTTATCCATGCAAAATAATTAATTTTATCCATGAAAAATTATTAATATCAAGGATTTATTGCATGTCAGTTTTGTACAGACATGCTGCTATGTACAGTGTCATGGGGACTGACAGTCTGGTGGGAGAGACAGCCGAATAAAAGGATAATGACAATACTGTGTGCTAAGTGCTATGATGTGACAATTATAGGGCACTCTGGGAGCATGGTTAAAAGAGGTCCCTTCAGCTGAGACCTGAGACTTGCAGGTTAATAGGAGTTAGCTATATAGAGTATAGCGAGGAGAGGGGCCAGGTTGGGAGATGGTATTCCCTGAACAGCAGTAAACATGTTCAAAAGTTCACAGGTTAGGAAAAAAGCATGAAGAGTTCAGGGAATTTATTTATTTATTTATTTATTTATTTATTTATTTATTTTGAGATGGAGTCTTGCCCTGTCTCCCAGACTGGAGTGCAGTGACATGATCTTGGCTCACTGTAGCCTCCGCCTCCTGGGTTCAAATGATTCTCATGCCTCAGTTTCCCAAGTAGCTGGGATTACAGACATGCACCACCATGCCTGGTTAATTTTCATAATTTTAGTAGAGAAGGGGTTTCACCATGTTGGCCAGGCTGGTCTCGAAGTCCTGGCCTTATGTGATCTGCCCACCTCAGCCTCCCAAAGTGCTGGGCTTACAGGCATGAGCCACGAGCCACTGTGCCTGGCTGAGTTCAGTGGATTTTAAGAGCTATTTTGAAGATATAGACTCAGGATTCAGGTGCATATGCAGTGGAAACTTTATTCATTGGACTGATCGATATGGATCACATGTGGAACAAGGAGAGAACAGGCCCCAAGAGGGACACAAACAAGAGATGGGCAAAAGAAGAGGAGCCAAGGTGGACAAAAATTGGCAAGAGAAACTGAAAAGACAAGCCACAGGTGACCAAAATAATTGCAACTCCAATATGCGAAGAACTTTGACAAATCAATAAAGAAAGAGTGAACAACCCAGTGGAAAAATCGACAGAGGAAATGAAGAAACATTTCATAAACAAACGAAAAGATTCTCTACCTTGTTGGTAATCTGGGAAAGGTTAGTTAAAGCCACAAAAGAGATATTACTTTGTACCCATGAGATTAGCAAGGTAAGAATTCTGACCATACCAAATATTGGTAAGAATGTGGAGTAACTCTGATATGCTGCCGGTGGGAGTGTAAATTAGCGCAACCACTTTGTAAAAGAATTGGGATTAAGAGGAAATACAGAGATGCATATATGCCACATGTTCACGGGAGCCAGGTTGCTTGTGGCAGTATCAAGTATAATATCAAAAAACTGGAAATAATAAAAATATTAATTGTTGGTAGAATAAATAATATATTTTTGTCTATTCATAAAGTGGGATACTATAGAGCAGTGAAAATTAACAAACTATAATTCTATGCGTGCTGTGGGCTGAATTGTGTCTCCCCAGCATTCCTCTGTTGAAGTCCTAACCCTCAGGACCTCAGGACTATATTTGGAGGTGGGTTCTTTAAAGAGGTGATTGAGTTAAAGTGAGATCTTTAGGGTGGCCCCTAATCCGACCTGACTGGTGTCCTTATAAGAAGGGGAGATGAGGACACAGACTCACACAGAGAGGGAGGAGCATGTGGGGACACAGGGAGAAGACGCCATCTGCAAGCCAAGGACAGAGGCCCCAGGAGAAACTGACCCTGCCCACACCTGGATCTCGAACTTCAGCCTCCAGAACTGTGAGAAAATAAATTTCTGTTGTTTAAGCCCCTAGTCTGTGGTACTTTGTTATGGCAGCTGCAGCAAACTAATACAGTGTGCCAAAATGAATGGATCTCAGAAGTATAATGTCTTGTGAAACTTCAAGTCACAGAACACTCACAGTGTGATTCCATTTAGGGAAGATTAAAGAAAAAAAAAAAGACACATAGTTTAGGGACACACACACACACACACATTTAACAAAGCTTTACTTTCTTACACTCCTTTCAAAAGAAAGGAGCTTACTTAAAAAGCTTACTTCCGCTTCTCTTGAGTGTGGGCCGAACTTCATGACTCACTTCCAATGAAAAGAACAGAGCCCGTGATAGTGTGTGACTTCTGAGATGAGTCATGAAAGGCAGAGTGGCCTTCTCCTTGCTCTCTCTCAGATCATTTGCTCTGGAGGAACCCAGGTGCCATATTCTGAGAGTGCTCAAACAGCCCCTTGGAGAGGTCCCTGTTGCTACAGCAGCGCCTCTCATTGGACGCACCCTTCTGCAATGCACTCTTGCCAGAGGCCCACGAAGTTTTGCAGCTAATCGGATTCAAGCGACTGCTGGTAACTAATAGAATGCAGTTGAATCCACAGAACTTCATTGCTGACATCCGAAGCGACGTCAAAAAACGTCTAGCAGCTTCTGCCCTGGAACTCTTGTTCCCCAGACACTGCCTCTTGGAACCCAACATCCACGATGTGAAAAGCCCAACTCACATGCAAGACCACATGTAAGTCAACCCAGCTTCAAGAAGCTTCCGGATGGTTCCAGCCTCCAGTCATCAAGCCACCCCTGTCTTTGAGTTTTTCCAGCTGAGGCTTCACACACCATGGAACAGAAACAAGCTGTTCCCATTGCCCCATCCAAACGCCTGACACACAGAAGCTGTGGGCATAGTGAAAATGGCTGCTGGTCAATGCCACTGTGTTGGGATAGTTTGACAGGCAGCTGTAGAAAACTGCAGCAGTAATCATCACATCCTCTCTTGGCGTCCTTTTTGTCTATGTCCACCCTTTCCATTCTCCTGCCCAAAGTTTTTAAGGATCACCTTCTGGTAAGTCCCTTTTGTACTAATTTGTGTCTGCTTCAGGGGAACCTTAGCTGAGACATCCCTGAACCCTGTCTGGCCTGGAAGTTGGGGTGGGGAAAGGAGCGATGAGGATTTTGAAGGAAAAGCATAGATACATCCATGGCTGAGGAAATGTGACCTAGAAAACAAACAACTGGGTGTGTCCTTGGCTCTGCCGAAGCAGCCCCGGGACATGGGAGTACCGGGGTAAATATAGTCAGGAAGGCTTGGCAGGTGGGAGTAGCTGGCAGGTGGGCCATGTGGCCTGCCCTTCAGAATGCCAGGGAAATTGGTTAAGGGGAAGAGCTGACTTAATTTTTTCAGGAAAGATGAACAAACAGAGGACGAGGAAGAAAGAGAAGGCAAGGCAAGGTGACAGGCCAAAGCTCTTGAGGCTGCTTTCAGACCAGCATTTCATCTGGGAGAACTGCTGATTCATTGAGTTCTTCAGCCTCCGCGGCTCTTCGTTTGGGGAGCTGCTGCCCCAGGAGGCAGGCCTGCTGGACCTGGACCAGGCCAGAGGCGGGGCCTGTGCCAGCGCACTCTACCAGCATTGCAGAGACACTGCAGGGTGAAGGGGAGACTCAGGGAAAAAAGGTGGAAGAGCTTGCTTATAAAAGATCCATCCTTGGGATTTGAGGGTAACACAGACATGTGTGTAAAAAATTCATACAAATTTATATTCTCAAAAGAACACATAGTAAAAAACAAATGTGCATCCGCAACTCAACTCCCAGACCTCCATTTGCCCACTGCAGAAGCAACAGCTGTTTCAATTTCCTATGCATCTTCCAGAGATACTCTGTGCATATAGAAGCTTATGTGGATATACAGTCATGACCTCCCGATACATTTTCCACACATTTGACAGCATACCATAACCTGTCATGAGCTGGAGCTGGCCGTATCCACTTACAGGAGCCAACTGTGACATTTTCAGGAATGTTGTGAGCTGGTTGTTAACATAGCGATTATTAAACATTAAGTTATGTGACCTTATAATTAATTAGATTAAAAGCAAATAGTCAAAACTCATGGCTTCCTAATGATTTTTCTACATCTCCACATTATCTATGTGTTCTTGAGGTTACTCACATCCATTGACGGAATGGAAATACCATACGATGATGTGCTGCTCTTGTTTCTTCTCAATTCTGCATTTAGTGAGGACTTGTCGGTGGCTTCAAATTGGTCATGGTGGGAGTATTGACACTTTGGAAATCAGCAAACATTACAAATCAGATCTTGTTCTATGGGGTCTGCAAAATTTTTCTGTAAAAGGCCAGATAGTAAATATTTTAGGCTTTGTGGGCCTCACAGTCTCTGTTGCAACCATTCAACCCTGTTGTTTTAGGGCAAAGGCAGTTGTAGATAACTCATGAACATGGCTGTGTGCCAGGTTTTATTTGCAAAGCCAGATAGCAGGCTGGATTTGGCTCAAGGGCCATGGTTTGCTGACTCTTGGTCTAGACTTAAGAAAGTGATGGAGAAAATAATGATAAGAAGAATTAACATCAGTGTTACGTCTGAGTTACATTGTGATGAGCACAAAAACTTCAGGAAATATTCTTCCAGTATTCAAAAACTATCATCTGATTCAGCAAAGAAGTTGCTCGTGTCATTGACAGACAAGTGAAGTTCCAGCATACATATTTGTTGTCTCACTTCCATTTTAATTATGAATAAAAATGAAATATCAACCAACATTCATGTTTGAACCACACACATTTGTCAGTGATAAGAGCAACTTCTCTGCTGATCAAATTGTAATCAAGCTTATTCAGAATATTATTTCAGGACACAATCATGAATGATAAAATTATTAAAAACTTGACATTGGAATTTTTAAGAAATAGCAAGTCACATTGACATTATAGAATGGAATTTACAATAAAGAGTATATTTTATTTGCAAATTGTGTACTATACTTTTTATTAGTAAACTTTGTAATTAGGTACACATCTGTACACTTACAGTGTTTTTATATTATTAAACATTTAACACCACAGCATTGTACATAACTGTTCAGAACTTTGCTTTTGTTCACTTCATGTATTTTGAATAATCTTTTGTACATATATATCTGCCTCATTCTTTTCAGCAACTATATATTTTTAAACAACTTCTAGCATTTTAGAGTCCCTATTTGTTTAAATAGTCTCTTAAAGATAGATATCTAGGCTGTGTGTCAACCTTTCTCCATTAGAAGCAATGGTACAGCAAACAGCCTTTTATACCTCCCACTACACACATATACAAATATATCTGTAGCATAAATTCTTGGAAGCAAAATTGTTGGGCTAAAGAGCACAAGTATTTGCAATTGTGATAGATCCTGACAAATCGCTTTTCAAAGACGTTGGACCAATCTATACTCATATCAAGGATGCAAGAGAGTGCCCATTTCTGTATACCTTTGTCAACATGGCATATTATTACACTTTTTTTTTTTTTTTAAAGAGACAGGATCTCAATGTATTTCCCAGGCTGGAGTGCAGTGGCATGATTATAACCTACTGCAGCCTCAACTCCTGGGCTCAGGCAATCCTCCCACCTCAGCCTCCCAGAGTGCTAGGGCTATAGGCATGTGTCAACATGCCCAACTAATTTTTTAAAGTTTTTGTAGAGATAGGGTCTCAACATATTACCCAGGCTGGTCTTGAACTCCTGGCTTCTAGCTATCCTTCACGTTACCTGTAATCCCAGTACTTTGGGATTACAGGCATGAGCCACTGTGCCTGGCCTTATTATACTTTTTGATTTTGCAAAGTCAATGGATGAAGATGGTATCTTACTAAAGTTTAACTTGCATTTCATTTTTATTTTTTATTATTATAATCTTTTGTGTGTCTTTCTGTCACCCAGGCTGGAGTGCAATGTCATGGTCTCAGCTCACTGTAACCTCTGCTTCCTGGGTTCAAGCATTTCTGTCTCAGTCTCCCAAGTAACTGGGACTACAGGCGTATGCCACCATGCCTGGCTAATTTTTGTATTTTTAGTAGAGACGGGGTTTCGCCATATGGACCAGGCTGGTCTTGAACTCCTGACCTCAGGTGATCCACCCACCTTGGCCTCCCAAAGTGCTGGGATTACAGGTGTGAGCCACTGCAGTGGGCTCATTTTTATTTTGATTTTTTCCCCTATCCACTAGACAACCAGGGAGAGCTTACATTCCATTTGTTTTGAGGGAGAATGAACACTTTTCCTGTGTTTAATACCACTTGTGTTATCAGCCTTGTCAGCTGTTTATAGTTCATTTTTTATTGTGCTTTCCTACTAATATGCAAGATTTCTGTATGTTCCCCAATAGAATATAAACTCCATGAGGCAGGGAATTCTAATTGTTCTGAAGTCTCAAATGCTTGGAATGGTGCCTGGCACATAACAGTCGCTCATTAAATATTTGTTAATAATTAATTATTATGGGATTTAGCCCCTTGTCTATTGTGTATGTTGCCTTATTATCTCCCAGTTTGTCACTCGTCTTTTACTTTGTGGCATTTTTTGTCCTTTCAGGTATTTTTAATTTTTAGATCGGCAAATTTAAAATTTTTTCTCTATGGCTTTTGTACCTTTATGTCTTATTTGGAAAGGTTCTTTTCTTCCTCTCTCTCTCTTTTCCTTCCTTCCTTCCTTCCTTCCTTCCTTCCCTCCTTCCTTCCTTCCTTCCTTCCTTCCTTCCTCCCTCCTCCCTCCCTCCCTCCCCTCCCTTCCCTTCCTTCCACTCTTTCCTTCCTTCCTTCCTTCCTTCCTTCCTTCCCTCTTTTCTTTCCTTCCTTCCTTCCTTCCTTCCTTCCTTCCTTCCTTCCTTCCTTCCTTCCTTCCTTCCTCCCTCTTTCTTTCTTTCTCTTTCTTTCTTTCTTTCTTTCCTTCCTTCCTTCCTTCCTTCCTTCCTTCCTTCCTTCCTTTCTTTCCTTCTTTCCTTCCTTCCTTCTTTCTTTCTTTTCTTTCTTTCTTCTTCTTTCTTTCTTTCTTTCTTTCTTTCCTTCTTTCTTTCTTTCTTTCTTTTTCTTTCTTTCTTTCTTTCATATTTCATTTTCATTCACATTCATTCATTCATTCATTCATTCATTCATTCCTTCCTTTCTTTCTTTCTTTCTTTCTTTTCTTTCTTTCTTTCTTTCTTTCTTTCTTTCTTTCTTTCTTTCTTTCTTTTCTTTCTTTTCCTTCCTTCCTTCCCTCTTTCCCTCTTCCTCTCTTTCCCTCTTTCTTTCTTTCTCTCTCTCCCTTCCTTCCTTCCTCCCTCCCTCCCTCTCTCTCTCTCTCCTTCCTTCCTTCCTTCCTTCCTTCCCTCTCACTCTGTCTCCCAGGTTGGAGTGCAATGGCGTGATCTCAGCTCACTGCAACCTCCACCTCCCAGGGTCCGGCCATTCTCCTGCCTCAGCCTCCCAAGTAGCTGGGACTACAGGCGCCTGCCACCATTTTTGTATTTTTAGTAGACACGGGATTTTGCCATGTTGGCCAGGCTGGTCTTGAAATCCCGACCTCAGGTGATCCGCCTACCTCAGCCTCCCAAAGTGCTGGGATTACAGACGTGAGCCACCGTGTGAAAAGTATTCATTTCTAGAAAAAAAGAAAAATTCTCTGTTGTGACCTCCTAGGAATTTATAGTTTGATTATTTTTATATTTAAATCTTTGAAACATCTGGAAATTCTGTTAGATAAGTGATAAAGTGGCATCAGATATTATTTTTCCATTTGGCTGCCCAGTTGTTCTGAGATACTCATTGAAATATCTCATTCCCCTAGGGACTTAAATTCCACTTGATCATACGTTGAATTCCCATATGTGGGTGGTCTATTTCTAGTCTCTCTATTGCTCTGTCTGTGTATTCATATGCCAGCACCAAGCTGTTTTCATTATTAATGCCTACTCTCTTACATGTTGTTTACAGCATGTGAGTGAGCAAACTCATGTAAGTATCAGTGTGGTTAACCCGTCTTTGGCTTTAGGCCTACACGTAAAATACATCTGAAGTACTTTCGCAGGCATTCATCTCACTTGAGTTTTATGGTACCTCTGAGGAGCAGGTGGTAGAAGTTGCCCCCTTTTGCATATGAAGAAGTTGAAGCTCAGAGAGGTTGGGGGACTTCTGCCCATGATTGTTCACTTAATAGTTTATGGAATGGGTACTAAACAAGCTCTTATTCTTTCTTGTAATAAAATGTTGATTCATAGCAAAATGCTTTAATAAACAACTAAGATAAAAATTACTCCAAATCCTGTAACCTAATCAGATGACTGATTTATTTCCATATATATTCCTTGTTCTTACGTATTGACTCCCAGGCTGTCTTCTTCAGCTCTTATGAAGAAGCTCAGGTGAGTTAATGTCAGAGAGCTTTGAAAAATAGGCTAGGCACAGTGGTTCACACTTGCAAAACCAGCACTTTGGGAGGCTGAGGTGGGCGGAATCACTTAAGGCCAGGAGTTTGAGACCAGCCTGGCCAACATGGCAAAACTCCATCTCTACTAAAAATACAAAAATCAGCCAGACGTGCTGTTGCATGCCTGTAATCCCAGCTATCCCAGCTACTTGGTAGGCTGAGGCATGAGAATCTCTTGAACCCAGGAGGCAGAGGTTGCAGTGAGCCAAGATTGCGCCACTGCACTCCATGCACTCCAGCCTGGGCGACAGAGTGAGACTCTGTCTCAAAAAATAAATAAATAAATAAATAATAATAGTAATGACCTGCGTGTTGAGATATTGGTAGCACATCTCTTAGCAAATAGTATTAGCTCCATGAGTGATAGCCATTATTTATATTTGTTGTATTCTTATTTCTTTGATAAAGAACATGAGCTGTGAAATAAAACAGACTTGAGTTCCAGTCTCTACTAGCTGGGTGACATTGGACAAGTTGCTTTACCTTTCTGAGCCTTGGATCCCTCATATGTAAAGTGGGCCTTGTCATAAAACCCTCAGGGTTTTGTGATATTTAAATGAGATAATGAATGAAGCCTGCCTCAGCATAGTGTCTGGTACATGGTAAACTCTTAATAAATATTAGTGATTTCTCATTGATTATTTTCTTCTGAGAATCCTAAACTTATTTCCTCATAAATGGGGGACTGTCCCATGTTTTTTTTTTTTTTTTTCTTCAAGAAAACCAGGTATGGTTAGTTCTTCAGCTATACCGTATTCACTGATATATTCTCGTGTACCTAATGACTGTCTGCTGCTTTATCTGAAAAAACAGAAATAAAAATTGACACAGGCTGCTTACTTTAATTTAGATTCCATTTATTCTTGCTAAGTCCCACTGGATCTGTTGGCATTATTTGCTAAGAAAGGGTTTGTGAAATAAATTAATAGTGTAAACAAGACTCGGGCAGAGTGCTGAAAATAATTAAGGGAACTATTTCTAAGCAAGCTTAAATACTTCAGCAGCACCTTCTACATACAGACAATGTATCTGAGATCTCTGCACCACTCATCTCCATTCTTGAACTAGTAATTACAGTGAACTCTGCAGCACTCTCTCTCTGCACTCAGTGTGAGTCTGAAGGCAAGTCCAGCCCTGTCCATCTCCATTCCCTGTGTGCCCCGTATGGCAAATCTGCTCATGGCTGGTGCTCAGAACATGTGGAAATAACAAATATGTCCGAAGAACTCTTGCTTAGAGACACTTGGTTATTCTAGATCAAGTGATTGATTTATCTTTGACAGCTGGCTGGACATTCCCAAATGGTCTGTGATCCCCTCAAATTCAGTTATGTGCATCGTTTTCATTTATAAAATTAGCTCCTCACCCCAGTTTCCCTTTTTTTTTTCTTCTCCTGGCATCATCATTTTTCCAGGCTAAAAACTTGGAGTTGGCCATATGTGTTGGCTCACACCTGTAATCCCTGAGGCTGTGAGCCTTGGGAGGCCGAGGCTGGAGTATGGCTTGAGCCCAGGAGTCTGAGACCAGCCTGGGCAACAGGGCGAAACCCCATCTCTACAAAAAATACAAAAATTAGCCAAGTGTGGTGGTGTGTGCCTGTAGTCCCAGCTACTTGGGAAGCTGTAGAAAGTAAAAAGTTTCCTCTTCAAAGTTTCCCTTCTTGTTAAAGAATAAATCAGGAATGTTAGAAATAATAGTTTCTTTTAAAGACTAACTTCCTTCAAGCCTCCTTGCTTTGTGCTAATAACTCTTTGTTAAGACCTATCCTATGTAGCTGCTAGATATAAGGGAATAAGTACATTCTCTGTCCTTGTACTTTAACCAAGATATTTGTGCTGGACATGCTCACAGGCACGTTCCAACTCGCAGCCTATGCCCCTTCCTTATTTGGAAATACTATTACTTTTCTAAGTCCTCTCACAAGCAACTTCCTCTTTTCCTTTGTTCTCTATTGCCTTAAACTATTTAGGAAAGTTTTAAATTATTAGCCTGTTGGCTTTCATTTAGATTGTGCAGTCTGGCTCCAGCCAATGGAGACAGGACACAGTAACAGGGACAAACTGCATAAGGGATAAAAATTGCTTCCCTCCTTTGTTCAGGTGTGCTCTTGCCATTGTTCCATCTGCAAGGAGCACCCTTTCTGCAGAAAGTAAAATTGCCTTGCTGAGAAAACTTTTTGTCTAAATGCTGATTTTTCCTTGCAGTACCAAGGAACAACCATTCTGTTTCTAAATAAACATTTTACTTAGAGGCTAAATTAGGAGGATTGCCGGAGCCTGGGAGTTCAAGGCTTTGGTGAGTCATGGTCATGTCACTGCACGGCAGCCTGTGCGACAGAAGGAGACCCTGTCTCCAAAACAAAACCCAAACAAAACAGAACCTTGGAGTCCTGTTTGCTTTCCTCTTCCCCTTCCTCCTACAAGCCAGCCAGTCCACTGTGCTACCTTCCAAACATCTGTTGTCTCTGTCACCCCCACTCATTGGATGACATCCTTTGGTCTAGGCTCCATCACCTCACGCTTGGTGCTGAAATGATCTCACTGTCTTCAGCAAAGACCCCTTCTAATTCTACATTATTTTTATATCAGATGGTTATACATTACGTTTCCTTTCTTTGGAAATTAAAAGGTGAGCAGTCCCCAAAGAAATGTGTAAGAAAAAAGGGTGTTAGTTTCCTCTCAATTCCCCTCCAATTCCACTTCCTTAAAGGTAATCAGTGTTCACACTTTCATGTGTATTTTTACGTATTCTCCTCCATGCTTATGTATAGTTTTTTAAAAATGGGTCCTATAGTGCATGTGATCCAATGGAGAAAGGACAGTTCTTTCAAGAAATGGAACTGGAACAACTGGATACCACATAGGAAAAATAAACCTCTATCCTTATCTCGCATTATACACAAAAATTAAAATGAAATTGATCACAGACTTAAAGGTAAAACTGGGCAAAGATTTTTTAGAACACAAAAAGCACCAGTTATAAAATAATTAAAAAGTTGGGCCTTATCATCAAAGTTGAAAACTCCTCTTTGGAAAAGCACCATTAAGAAAATGAAAATGTAGGCTGGGCGTGGTGGCTGATGCCTGAAATATGAGTGGTTTGGGAGGCCGAGGCAGGCAGATCGTTTGAAGCTAGGAGTTTGAGACCAACCTGGCCAACATGACAAAACCCTGTCTCTACCGAAAATACAAAAATTAGCTGGGCTTGGGGGCACATGCCTGTAATCCCAGCTACTCCAGTAGCTGAGGCATGGGAATCACTTGAATAGCAGAGGCAGCTTGCAGTGAGCTGAGATTGTGCCATTGCACTCCAGCCTGGAAGACAGAGTGAGATTCTGTCTTATTACAAAGAAAAAATGAAAATGCAAACCTCTGACTTTAAGAAAATATTTTGCAATACATATATCTAAAAACTTGGCTCAAGAATATATAAAGAACTCTTGCCAGGCATAGCGGCTGATACCTATAATCCTATCACTTTGGGAGGCTGAGGCGGGCAGATCACCTGAGGTGAGGAGTTGAGATCAGCCTGGCTAATGGGTGAAACCCCGTCTCTACTAAATATACAAAAAATTAGCCAGGTGTGGTGGTAGGTGCCTGTAATCCCAGCTACTCAGGAGGCTGAGGCGGAAGAATCGCTTGAACCTGGGGGATGGAGGTTGCAGTGAGCCGAGATTGTGCCACTGCACTCCAGCCTGGGTGACAGAGTGAGACTCCATCTAAAAAAAAAAAAAAATTAAAAATAAAAAAAAGAACTCTTACAATTCAACAGTAAGAAGACAATCAATCTAATTTAAAAATAGGTAAAAGAGTCAGACAGTTCACAAAAGATATTCAAAGCTATAAATGTGAATATAAATTGCTGATAAGTACAAATAGATGCTCAGCATTAGTTTTCATGTCAATGCAAATTAAAGTCACAATGAGATACCACTATACATCTAATTAAATGGTTAAAATGTAAAAGACTGACAATACCAAGTGTTGACAAAGATGTAGAGCAACTGGAAATCTCATGCATTGCTGGTAGGAGAATTGTTTGACATTTCCTTATACAGTTAGACACACACTTAGCATGTGACCCAGGAATTTCTCTCACAGTTACCCAAGAAAAATAAAAAAACATGTTTGCACAAAGACATGTACACACATGTTAACATCAGCTTTATATAACAGGTAAAAACTGAAAACAACACAAAGGGCATACACTATATGATTCCATTTATATCAGATCCTAAATTAGGCAAAATTAATCTATAGGGACAGAGAGCAATTCAGTGATTTCCTAGGACTGGTAGGGAGATTAACTGCAAAGAGGTACAGAGGAAAAATTTTGGGTTATGGAAATGTTTGGAATCTTAACTGTGGTGGTGGTAAATTGATGTATGTATTAGTTAAAACTCATTGAATGGTATGCTTAATGGACGTATTTTATTGTATGACAATCATAACTTAAAATCTGTGTGTATGTGTGTTACAAGAACCTGCTGTTTATGTGATTTTACTTTTTTTGCTCAACAGTATATCATGGCTGGGTGCAGTGGCTCATGCCTCTAATCCCAGCACTTTGGGAGGCCAAGGTGGAAGGATGGCTTGAGCCCAGGAGTTCCAGTAGCCTGGGCAACATAATGAGACCTTGTCTCTCAAACAAAAACCAAAAAACCCAAAGCCAAGAACAGCTAATATATCATGGACATCGCTCTGGGTAACACAGAGAGACCTCGCCCCTTCTTTTTAATAGTTGCATACTATTTCATAGTATGGATACATTCTTTTTGATGGATATTTAGAATTTTCCCTTTTTCTTAATACAAAAGGCACACACTATATGATTCCATTTATTATTTATTCCATTATTATTATTGCAGTACACAAAATGTACTGCAATAAGCACCTTTGTATGTATGTTCTTATATGCTAGGGTTTTTATTTCTGAAAGTGTGGATTTTTCAAAGGTTGCATTGCTGGTTCAAGCGGGTATGGGCATTTAACATTTTAACAGATGTTGTAAAATCCTGCCCTTTTCTTTTGATATTTATATTTTATCTTCAGTAAATGAACTGTTCATTTCTTTTGACAAATTTTCTGCAGGGTATTCTTTTGAAAAATTCATTTTTTTCTATCAACATCTCAGCAGAGCTCTTTGTGTATTGCCTATTTGGTTATTAGAAAATTATTTTTGTAGCCTTCTCACCCATCTTTTTATTTAAGGGACACAATGTGGTCATTGAACGAATCTCTCTGAAATAATTCCTAAGGCTTAGCACTCTTTAAAAGCAAAGCCTCACTGGAAATTTAAAAACTGTTAAGAATTATCAGATGAGCTGGGAGTGGAGGCTGAGGTGGGGGGATCACTGGAGGCTGGCCAGGAGTTCAGGGTACAGGGAGCTGTGATTGTATCAACTGCACTCCAGCCTGGCCCACAGAGCAAGATCCTATCTCAAAAAAAAAAAAAAAAGTGAACAGGAAACAAGTCTTCACTTTTTGAGTTTACATAAATTTCTAAAAATTGAGATGTGCCTTTACCTAAAAATAAAAATATTCAAAGAAGGTTATAAGAATTACACTATATTCAATAGTATAGTTGCTTAAATGTGGTATATTGGTTCCTTTTAGAATTAAAAAACTAAGAGGGCATTGCCACATGGCACCAATGCTAGATCAATGTCACTCCAATTTGACTGGGAAAACGTATTCATTCATAATGGAATAAAGTTTCAATATTTCACACTGCATATTTCTTATGCCTCCACAGCTCCAAAATCTAGTTGATCTTTTTCCACTTTTGAGTTGGAGGATTGACAGGCCCCTAAAACTTTATTAATGGGAGCAATTTTTTTCACAAAATGTACTCCAACCCTTTAGAGAATCTGGCAGTTTCTAGAATTGGTCATCCATAAAAATCCCAATGGGATGTAGATGCGTCCTAAGACTGGAAGAAAGAAGTGCTGGAATGCAGACTGTTTTGTGCATTGAATTAGCCTAGGATTATGAGATTTGATCCTTTCACCATGAAGAGAGGCTAGGTCTTTCTTTCTTCTTTACCGTATGCCCAGGAAGCTTCAGGTCCTGGTGCACATGGAAGCTGGGCCTTTTGTATTGCCTCATAAATGACCCTCCTTCCTTCCCGACCCCATGAAAAAGGTGGTGCTTCCCCTACCTGCCCAGCCTGCTGTGTGAGACTTGAGTGTGGCCACCTCAGTTTTCCTTCCCCATGTGGGTAAGACCAACCCAGCACCCTGCCTCCATTCTGGGTGACAGGTCACAGCTAAGAAACCACAGGGGACAACCTCCAGTCCACTTTGTACACTGTTCCAGACCTGTCTTTCTAAAACTTTCTCTTAAACTACTTCCCTTCCAGACTGTTAGCAAGCTTCCCACCATCTTCTGCATAAAGAACAAACACACATCAGGGAGATTTATAAGCTGGTCCCTAGACTGGCATCCACCCTGCCCCACAGACCGGGCAGCCCTCCCTGCCTCTGACAGCCATTCTCCTCCGCCCAAGTCTGCTCACCAGCCTCCTGCCAAGAGAGGCCTCTACTCCTCAACACTTCACCCTTGTCTCCCTGCCCTTTGTGCCCTAGATCAGGGTGTGCTTGTGCAAAGACATCCCCCATCCTTCTAGGTCTATGCTGATCTCTCTTGCACCTGATCTTCCTGAGGATCTGTGTTAGTGTTTATCAAGGCTTTACATGATGTGTTATCTTTTGGAATTGCCTCTTGTGAGCATTTGTTTCTTCTCTCTGCATTAGCATGTGGTGTGCGCTCAGTGGCCATGTCAGATGTTCCTCCTTCTCCCCTCCTTGTCCTGAACGCCTGCAGGTAGCTCCACAATGGCCCGTTTCATCAAATTATATGCCCATATTTGTAAGCAAGAACACTGCATTCCTTCATAAAAACGTAGTAATTCAGATTAAGTAATTCAGACTTGCTTGCTCCCAGTTGTTCTGAATTCTTGTATTCAATTATTCAGCATTTTTGAGATCTTACTAGTTGCAAGGTACTGTGCTATGTGTGGTGGTGGTGGGACCTAATGGCAAGCAAAAAACAAAACAAAGAAAACCCCAAAAACAAACCATCAACCCCCCCCACCCCAGAACACAGTGCCTGGTTTCTTGTGGGTAAATGTCTCGTGGCCTCAGAGAACCACACCAGAAGTGCAGGCTTGGCTAGAGTGGGAGATGCCACGTGATTTTGTGAGAGCCTCAGAGAAGAAATTGCCCCATTTGGGAGGGTGGTGGAAGGCTTCCCTTAGGAGGCAGTCATTGCCCTGTGGACTGAAGGAAGCTAGGAGTTAACCAGCAAAGGTGGGAATGGAGAAGGAAGGAGAGGATTCCAGCCAGAGGGATGGTGCTGGAAGAAGGAGGCCACAGTCAGAGAAGGGGAGGAGGTTCCAGAGATGGATGGGGATGGGTGGGGTTGCATAGTGGGTGAGGCCAGACCTGTAAGGTTTTGTAGCTCATGTGAAAAGCACTGGATGCCAATGGATGATTTTTTTTTTTTTTTTGAGATGGAGTCTTGCTCTGTTGCCCAGGCTGGAGTGCAGTGGTGTGATCTCAGCTCACTGAAACCTCTGCCTCCTGGGTTCAAGTGATTCTCCTGCCTCAGCCACCCTAGTAGCTGGGACTACAGGTGCACGCCACTCTGCCTGGCTAATTTTTGTACCCTTGGTAGAGACGGGGTTTCACCATGTTGGCCAGGCGGGTCTCAGACTCCTGATTGCAGGTGATCTGCCCGCCTAGGCCTCCCAAAGTGCTGGGATTATAGGTATGAGCCACCGTGCCTGGCTGCCAATGGATGATTTTAATGGGGGGACTGGAACACCCTTTTGGCACTGGGAAAAGACCACCCTGGCGTTGTATCAAGAATGGAAGGGAGGGCACGGGGTGAAGGCAAGGAACCCAGTTAGGAGGCTACTGCAACGGTCCAGATGAGAGATCATAGATGCTCACGTTAGGATGGCAGAAAGATGAAGAGAAGAAGCTTCGGGATTAACAATTAGCAGGGCATAGTACTGAGTTGGATCTAGAGGTGAGGGAGAGAGGAGTGTATACAGGTGCTGAGGTTTCTGAGGAGCAATAGCGGGGTGGATGGTGGTGGCATTCACTGGTGTGTAATGCTCACTAATAGAGGTCCAGACCTGGGAGGACATGAGCATGACTTTGGTTTTGGACATGTCGGCTTGAAGAGCTTTTGTGATGTCTGCAGCAAAAGATGCTGATACTCTACCACAGCTGTTCTCCCCTTATTCTTTTAATGAGAAGTCCTCCTGAATTTAACTGGACATATGCCTGTTCAGTTAGAGACATTTCCTAACCTTCCTTGCATTTAGATGTGTCTATGCAATTGGCTTCTGGCCAGTGGGATGTGAGTGGAGGTGTGGATGTGTGCAGCTTCCGGGTCACATCCTTGGCAGGAAATAACTTATGGCGTCTCCCCTACCCCCGCCCCCCTGCCTCTTCCCCTTCCTGCTGGCTGGGATGCAAATGTGGCAATAGACATTGTCATGGTCTTCTTGAATCCAGAGCTAGGAACCTTGTATTGAGGATGGCAGAACCCCTCCCTCAGCTTGGGCCTGCCTATTGCTGGACTGTGATGTGAGAGGGAAATGCACTTCTACCTTTCTTAAGGCATTGTATTTTTGGGTCTCTTTGTACCTCAACCCATACAGTATCCAAGGGGAGATGTCAGGAAGGCATTTGTGTGTGTGGACCTGGAGCTCAGAGAAGAAATCCACACAGGTGATATGAATTTGAGAACTCTTGACCTGTAGGAATCATGAAAGCCATGACTGTGGATGAGATTGTCTAGAGGGAGAGATTACAGAAAGAGGAGAAGAGTGGTCTGGGATAGAGCCCTGAAGAATTCATACATTCAAAGGCTGGGCTTGGGGAAGACAAGTGATCAAAGAAAACTGAAAAGGCTCAGCTAAAGCAATGTATGGAAACCCAGGACAGAGCAGGCTCACGGAGTCCACGAGCAAAGAGTGCTTTAAGAAGGAGGGAGCAGTGAGCAGTGCTGGACTTAACCAGTGTCCTTTAGTGAGCTTTCACTGTACGTTGGCCAGCTTGGCCAATGATAGATGGAGTGTTCTTGTCCAACCAAGGGCTCGTTTGCTAATGGGGGTTATTACTGGCTAATGCAACTTTTTGCTAAACTATTGGCTAAAAACTGTGCACATCTCTGGCAAGAACATGGGGAGATCTAATTATTATTTCTCAATCCAATTTTCATGATACATTATCCAGAAACACTAAAAGTTGTCAAACTCAGCATGATGCTTCATATGAAACCCGAAACAACTCTAAGTTTTTTTTTTGTATCATTTCTCTAGGTTCTAAAAATTCATTTTTTTGAAAATTCAAACTTTTAAAATTGTGGTTAAAAAAAATCATATAAAATTTACCATCTTAACCATGTTTTTGTGTTTGGTGTACTCACATAGTTGTGAAACAGATCTCCAGAACTTTCAGTCCTATAAAACTGTAACTATTCCCATTAAACAACTCATCATCGCCCTTCTTCTCAGCCCCTAACATTCCCTAGGCTCCTTTCTGTCTCCAAGAATTTGACTGCTCTAGGAATGCTATATAGCTGGAATCATTTATATTTGTTCTTTTGGGCCTGGCTTATTTCACTGAGCATAATGTCCCCAAGATTCATCCTTTTGTAGCACGTGACGGGATTTCCTTTTTTTAAGGTTGAATATCCTTCCATTGTATGTACATATGTAGGGTAAACATACCTGAAAGCAATAATTCAAGCATACCCTGAGAATGACTGTGTGGCAGATGCCCCTGAATGTGTGTTCTGAACTAGGGAATCTGGGTGTGGCCAACCTGGAGATTTGTTCTTTGTCTGTGAGGGACATCTGAGCCCCCTACCCATCCCGTGGAACTTGGGCCATATAGAGGGTTGAGGTCCTAAGTTTTGGGTTAGCTGAAGGTTGCCAGGTAGAAGTCATTAAGAGAAGGGTATTCAGTGAAAATGCTGTGTAAACTGCATGCTGTTTGCAAGGGGTTTTCCTGTAGATATGGGGCCCAGCCTGCTGCCACTGGACTGTTTCTGTATGTAAGGGGGTTCTCCCGTCCAGCCCGCCGCCACTGTATGGAAACTACAGATCTCGTTTGCTGGCTCCAGGTCTATTCTTCGGCCTCTTGACCCTGGTGGCTTCCCTACTGAGGTTAATAGGGGTTCGGCACAACAACGTGCCACATTTTGTTTCTACAAATTAATTTTAAAAGAATTCGCCTTCCAAACTCTTATTCCTCTGTTTAAGTTTCTTTTGGCCTTGTCTACCTAGAAAGCAATACAAAAGAGATGGCAAATTGGCTGTCAACTTTCCTCCTTCTTTTTTTTTTTTTTACAGGACGACTTTCATTCCATAAAATAGAATAGGTGCTCTCACTACCGACTTTCTTCCAGAAAACTGACCCACTAAGCAGTCACTGGCAAACTTTTCCTGCAAAGGGCCAGATAGTCTGTATTTTTGATCTTATGTCCATACCGCCCCTCTAACTACTCAACGACTCACCTTCAGCAAGGCTACCTGTCTCTTGCATTTTTGTAGCTATTTATGTATCTGTTCACTGCGTGTCTTCCCTGTTAGACTGCATATTTTGAAGGCAGAGGCTGTCCCTGCCCACTCTCAAGGAATTCCTAGCACCCGGCACCTCACCAAACACGTAGTGAAGACTTCACATGTGACTTACTTCCTCGTGCATCATGTAATTGATGGGTACCTATAACGAAGGGAATATGGCATCTGTTGACTGACTGGCTGACTTTGTCTTAAGTTGAGGGAGTGTCCCTGCAGTGTCAAGCAATCTGGGAAAGACATATTTTCACACGTATTTGTGTAGAGGACAATGTCCGATTGTATAAAAATTGGTATGTCATTTGAATCTGTGATGTTTTATACAATAAGAGTTTCTCAACCAAATGTCTTCTAACCCCTTCTAACTGTCAGGGGTTTGGCTGTCAATGCGCAGGAATTAAAATAAGAATTTATGACAGTTTAATAGCACTTTGAGGGAAAAGGGCAGAAGCATTCTCAGGATAATGTAAGAGTTAATGGCTCTGTATTAACATGAAAAGAAATGTTTTCTCCTTCTTCTTTCTGTTCCTAGTGACTTCAGAGCTCTCACATATGATGTGTGTTGCTCATTATACCGAGGGCCCTGGCCAGTGGGCAAGTGGGCCGCCCTGTCCTCTCGGCTGTGCTCTCCCCTCTGGGTGCTCCAGCGTGGGCTGCATCTACTGAAGGGGCACCTTTTTCTGGTTCATACACAGACATTTTTTTGAGGCGGAGGGGATGGAGTCTCGCTCTGTCGCCAGGCTGAGCAAGTGGCGTGGTCTTGGCTTACTGCAACCTCCACCTCCCAGGTTCAAGCGATTCTCCTGCCTCAGCCTCCCAAGTAGCTGGGACTATGGGTGCCCACCACCACACCCAGCTAATTTTTGTATTTTTAGTAGAGACGGGGTTTCACCATGTTGGCCAGGATGGTCTTGATCTCTTGACCTGATGATCCACCCGTTTCGGCCTCCCAAAGTGCTGGGATTACAGGTGTGAGCCACCGCACCCAGACCATACATGGACTTCTTAAGGGCTTGCTGTGCTGGCTGACTCCTGTGTCATTTGACTTTTGTAGAAGTTTTCTTCTGGTGTGTACAACAGTCTTCTGCCTTGTCTTTCTGTTTCTGAGTTTTCCCCCAAATAATCCCTTCCCCAACTACTGCTAGATGAACCTCATCATTCCCATGTTCAGAAAATGTCAGTGGATGCCCAACACATGCACAGGGAACTACAGATTTCCTAGCCCGGACTCCAGGCCTCCTCCTCTGGCCCCGTCTCACTTGTCCTGCATTGGCTGCCTCTACCTCCCACCAAACACACTATACTCACTCCACCTGAGCTGGACACTGCTGGCCTCCCAGCTTCATGCGGCTAGTGATCAGTCACAATGGGGAACATTTATTGACTCCTACGTGGGTGCCAGGCACGGTGCCATGAGCTTTGCATACCCTAGCTCATGGACTCCTCACAACTCTATGAGAGAGGTCCTACAAAGCAACATCCTTCCAACCCTAAAGAGCATTGCATGCTGTCTCCTCTACTAAAAACAACCCTACAAAGCAGATTCTACAAAACCATGTCTGATGCATCTCTTCATTCTATTTCTCTTACCTTTTACACATGGATTCACTGATCTGTCTCAAGGACTCTGTGTGGTAGATATTATTCTTCTCATTTTTCAGCAGAAAACACCAAGGCTCAGAGACATTAAATTGCTTTCCCCAAGATCACATAGTAAATTAAGACAGAGCTGATTCTCAAGCCTCTTTGTTGGTTTGATAGCAAAAGTTGTGCTCTTAAAAGACCGGTGGTTCTTAAATGGAATCACCCAAAAGAATCACCACTCATTGTGACCTACTTTAAAATGGGCACCAACTGCAGAGATTCTGCCTCAGTAGTCCTGAGGCGGGGCCTGGGAGCATGCATTTTCAAGTTCAGGTGGTTCTGCTGCAGGTGTGTTTGGAACACTGTATTAGACTACCCTGTTTCAAGTGATGACTTTTCAAATTTCCTTTTGTGGATGTGGTCAGTACATTCAGCTGCTTTGGGATCATGATTATTTGACCAGATCATGAGTATAGAATATGATGCTGCCTTTTTTTCTTCTTTATAAATCATCATTCTTTTAATTTTACTTTCTTGCCTTGTTTTTAAAATTTATTTATTTATTTATGTACTTATTTATTTTTTGAGGCAGGGTCTTGTTCTGTCACCCAGGCTGGAGTGCAGTGGCGTGATCATAGCTCACTGCAGCCTCGACCTCCCAAGCTCAAGCCATTCTCTTATCTCAGCCTCCTGAGCAGCTGGGACCACAGGCGTGCACCACCACACCTGGCTATTTTATATTCCCCAGGTTGGTTTCAAACTCCTGGGCTCAAACAATCTTCCCGCCTCGGCCTCCCAAAGTGCTGGGATTACAGGCATGAGCCACTACGCCTGGTCTTAAAATTTATTTATTTTTAATTGACAATTTAAAAAATGAAGTATATTACAATGTATTCCTTAATTTTGTGATATGGTCTCACCCATATGTATACTTTATGAAATGATTGAATCAAGCTAATTAACATATTCATCACCTCACATAATTATATATATTTTTTCCTGTGGTGAGAACATTTAAAATCTACTCTCTTAGCAATTTTCAAATACACAATATATTGTTACTAATTATAGTCACCATGCTGTCCAATAGATCTCCAGACCTCATATCTCCTGTGTAACTGAAAATTTGTACCCTTTGGCCAGCGTCTCCTCATTTCTCCACTCTCTGCTTCTATGAGTTTGATCTTTTTTGATTCCAAATATAAGTGAGATCACATGGTATTTGTCTTCCTGTGCCTGGCTTACTTCACTGAGCATAATGTCCTCCAGGTTCATCCATGTTGTCACAAATGAGATGCTTCCTTTTTATTTGTTGTGGTGAGAGGAAATGCATCCATTTCATCCCAAGGAGGCCCTGAAATCTTTCAACTTGGTGTTAAGCAGCAGAGCACAGGTCTACCTCACACCATCTGAAATAGCAATCTGCTTTCCTGGAAGGACCGTGCTTCCTGCTTTGATTCTGGAGGTCAACTTGAAATAATTCTCTGAAAGAGTGTTGAAAGCATTGGTTATTCACTTGGATCCTACAGCTTGGCCAGTGATAGATCTACAAAGGCCGTGAAAAGCCTAGATTGATCCTGATTTCCCGGACAGGTTTAACTGAGTGTGGTAACAGTCAGTGGTGGTTCGGCTGCACCTAAAGCCTGAATGGTGCTTCTGCTGAGTGTCAGAGTCACAGACCCAGGCTACAGTTCTTGAGAGAAGGAGGTTTGTGTTGAGTCTAGAATCAATAGATTATGAATCTATACTTGGGAGGTTTGGCAAGGTGCCATTTTAGGACCAGACCTAAGGCATTAATTGAGGGAAAAGGCCTTGCCTATGTTATGATCAACCACAGAGCATCAAGCCAAGGATGATATTCTTCCATTTTAAGCTCTAATGGAGTTTACTCTGCTAGGTTTCAGACCTGCTTGGTACCTAGGACCCCCTTTTTTCCTTCCAGTTTCTCCCTATTTGAATGGGACTATTTGCTTCACTGTGGGACAGGAATAACATAGATATTTCCATTCTGAAAACAGATAACTTGTCTGGTTTCGCAGATTTACAGATGGAAAGAAATTTTGCCCAAGGATGAATCATACCTCAGGTCTCACCCATATCTGATTTATAGAATATTTGGGTAAGATTTTGGACCTAGAGTTGATGCTGGAATGGTTTAAGACCTTTGAGGATATAGGGAACAGGTGAAATATATTTTGCCCATGAGAAGAATGTGCATTTCAGCGGGGTGGTGTGGGGAGCTGTTAATTGTGTCCCCTAAGTTCATGTGTTAAAGTCCTAATCCTCAATACCTCAGAATGTGACCTTATTTGGAAATAAGGTTATTGCAAATGGAATTAGTTGAGATGAGGTCATACTGGAGTTGGTGGGGTGGGGGGTGGGGACACTAATCTAATTTGACTGGTATCCTTATAAAAGGAGGAAATGTGGACACAGACATGCACACAGGGAGAACTCCATGAGAAGATGAAGACAGATTGCAGGGATGTGTCTACAAGCTGAGGAACACCAGAGGTTGCCAGCAAGCAGGGGAGAGGCATGGAATGGATTCTCCTTCAACAGCCCTGCTTACACCTGATCTCAGAAGTCCAGCCTCCAGAACTGTGAGAAAATGCGTTTGTGTTGTATAAGCCATCCGTTTGTGGTGCTTTGTTATGGCAGCTTTAGCAGACTAATACAGATTCAGCAGGATTTCAAGCTTCGTGGAAATAAAACTTCTCTGATGACTGTCTTCATCCCTAAGTTAATCAGCCCTACGTAAATCCCTCCAGTTTTTAAAAAAGTTTTTAAATTAAATTATTATTATTATTTTTTGAGGCAGGTCTCGCTCTGTCGCTCAAGCTGGAGTACATGATGCAATCGTGGTTCATTGCAGCCTCAACCTCCTGGGCTCAAAGTGATCCTCCCACCTCAGCCTCTCAAGTAGCTGGGACCCTATATAGACATGCACATTACCACGCTCAGCTAATTTTTAAATTCCTTGTAGAGATGCTACCCAGGCCGATCTCCAATTCCTGGGCTCAAGCAATCCTCCTGCCTTGGCCTCCCGAAGGGCTGGAATTACAGGTGTGAGCCACTACCTCTGCAATCTTTCCATTTTAAGAAAATTCTAAAATACGGGGGAAAATATCACAGAATTAGAGTTTAATTACCAAAATGTCAGTGAGGGTTGGTGTCTCCACACAGTCTCTCTCTGAAGCCACAGAATGGACAACCACAGCTTAGAACCCACCTACACGACTGGGCCTTAGGGTTAAGCATTACTGGATATCTGTTGTGACCCATAGTAGATTCTCTTAAAAATAAAAATAAAAAGCCCTTGGATGTAGTGAATTTCTGAGTGTTCTCTAAGCTCCACTTAGGACGTTCCCTTGTGAACTTTGCCAAGATATTTTTGGCTTATTCTCCATTTTGGTCACATCAGGAGTCAGGAAAGCAAGTCCGCAGTTTCCTGGTCCCCAGTGGCTGGGGCAGCTTTCAACCTGTTCACCATTTGCTTCTGTGAAGATAGCGGGGCAGAGAGCTGGAGGTGTCTTATGTAAAAGATGTGAGGTTTGTGTCCTGGGCTGCCACTTAAGAGGGTTTTGTTGTGGTAAGAGCTGAGCATAATAATTTTCTTTTTGATGAAAAGGGAGGCCAGGCGTGGTGGCTCACGCCTGTAATCCCAGCACTTTGGGAGGCCAAGGCAGGTGGATCACCTGAAGTCAGGTGTTTGAGACCAGCCTGGCCAACATGGTGAAACCCTGTCTCTACTAAAAATACAAAAATTAGCTGGGCATGGTGGTGGGCGCCTGTAATCCCAGCTACGTGGGAGCCTGAGGCAGGAGTGTCGCTTGAACCCAGGTCGTGGATGTTGCAATGAGCTGAGATTGTGCCACTGCACTCCAGCCTGGGCGACCAGAGTGAAATTTCATCTCAGAAAAAAAGAAAAAAGAAAAGAGATATTTCTGAAGGTGAAGCACATGGAGAAACAATGTGTCCAGACCAGCTGTGGACGCCATCCCAAATTCTTGCAAATATTAAAGAAGGCGTGTTAAATGTAGTTCAGCAACTATGAAGTTGGTGCCAGGATCCTTGACCTGGGAAATATGGGCATGGAGACACACCAGACTCATCTGAACAGGTTGCTGAATCTGATTAGGAAGGAATGCGTCCCTGATTGTACAATGCCTGGAACTCCCTGCAGTGTCACCCAGGATACTACCATTAGCTTGCTTTTGTCTCAGTGAAGACCATACTGTCAGGTGTTCTACAGCTTTGGATGTGAGAGAATGTATAAAATATGGGGCTCTTGGGGATGGATGATGCTAAAGCCCCGAAGGAAAAATTACCTGCTGGAGCTCGGTGTTTAATTCTCCATCCAGCTCCTTCCAAGCCAGAATCCTTAGTTACCACGATGCAGAGCCCAGCAAGCCCTTGCCAACAGGGAGAGCATGCCGTTGTTTGCTTTTTGAAGCTTATGACTACCTTGCCTGCTGACTTGCCTACATCACCAGGGTTGGCGGTGAGAGGTGAAGCCAGCTAGACTTCCTGGGTCTAGTTGGGACTCGGAGAACTTTTTTGTCTTGCAAGAGGATTGTAAAACGCACCAATCAGCACTCTGTAGCTAGTAAGGGGATTGTAAAATGCACTAATCAGCGCTCTGTAGCTAGCAAGAAAATTGTAAAATTTACCAATTAGCACTCCGTAAAACGCACCAATCAGTACTCTGTAAAAGGAACCAATCAGCACTCTGTAAAAAGCACCAATCAACAGGATCCTAAAAGTAGACAATTGCAGGGAGGATTGAAAAAAGGGCATTCTGATAGGACAGAGGCAGAACATGGGAGGGGACAAATAAGGGAATACAAGCTGGCCACCCCCCCCCCCAGCCAGCAGGGGCAACCCACTCAGGTCCTTTTCCACAGTGTGGAAGCTTTGTTCTTTCCTCTTCACAATAAATTTGCTGCTGCTCACTCTTTGGGTCCATGCCACTTTTAAGAGCTGTAACACTCACCACCAAGGTCCGTGGCTCCATTCTTGAAGTCAGCGAGACCACGAACTTACCGCAGGAACCAACTCCTGACACATCTGGTGTGACTAACTTGTTGAGCTGGAGTGGACTGTTTTTCCTTGGTAGGAAAGGGTTTAAGACTTCCCTATCCAGAGAAGGCAGAGAGATGTCTAGCAGGGAGTCATTTAGCTGTATAGGGGTGGTCTTCTATTATAGGGAGAGGGAGTTTGATATGTGGGAAGGGCTTCAGGTGTTAAATGCTCTCAGGAGTTGGGGATGCCTAATGAACTGGATTAGTAGATGAGAAAGAAAGGAGAGGGGCACTTCATCTTTCATAGTGCAATCAGGAAACAAGTTCCTCAAGGTGGTTTCAACAGAGAGAAATGAATGCAGGGAATTGGTTGCCCAGGAGGAGCTGAGAAGGCACACAGTGGATGGTGAGGCAGATTGGAGATGGATAAGGCAGGAAGCCTGAACCAGCTGTGGCCTCAGAGGTGGGATTAGCCAGAGACCAGAAGCTGGGGCACCAGGTGGAAACAGGAACCAAACCAGGGTTGCTGAGTGGGAGCTGGAACCGTGGAGGAGGGCACTGTCTGATGGGAGATGGAGCATACTGTCCGAGATGCTGCTAGAGGTAAGAGGAAGAAATACCCTCGCAGGTCCCCATTTCCAGCACCTTTTGCTTGCACAAATTGCTGGAAAGCCATTTGTCAAGGAAACCAAGAAGGGAAAAGGAGACAAAGGGCGCAGATGGAGCTGAGAGCTGACTAGCAGGTGACTGGCATGACCCTGATGAATGAGGTATTGTGTTGGGTGCCTTTAAGGGACTTCTGTTAGTGTGGCCATGATGTCATTGGAGATCAGAAATGTGCATTTAGCTGTTTAAGGTCACATGAGGGCAGCGCCACATGTGAATGTGGGTTCTCTGGCTTAGGTTCTCTAATACCATGGTGAGTACCATTTGCCCTTCTGGGGAAGAAGCAAACAACTGCTGACACTCTTTGTGGGCAAGGGCTCGCCAGGCTGTGCCTCGTGGTCACAAAGGATGCTGGCTGGGAAGGAGCAGGATGGGATGCTTGGGCAGAAGAGGGGTGCAGCTGAGGAGTTGTGCAGGTGAGTCTTGCAGGTGGGTGGTGGTTTAGTACTCCCGCCTGAGCTTCATGGGCCCTCTAGCCTAGCTGAGGTCAGGTCGAGTCCCCAGCACCCTGTGATGAAAGGAGGGCCTGCTCACTATGGTAACATTTCTTTCCTTGGCAACTGTCTGAGCCTTTTGCTCTGGATTAAAGATAAAAAGACACCTCTTTGTGGGAGGGGGCCCCATAGACAGGCCAGGGCTGGGAGAACAATGGGAAGGCTGGAGGTGATGTCTGCCCAGCAGGTATTCCACTGGGTTCCCAGCAGCAACATTTTAGGAGCAGCCATGTGAAAAACGAGAAAGTGGGTTTTGGCCACGGTTTGGGTCATGGAGGGAGAAAGTGAGGGAAACCTCCAGGTCGTGCCAAGATTTCAAAGCAGGAGCGACAGCTCTTTGGCCCAAGTGCAGGCACAGCCCTTGTTGCAATGCTGTCTGCCAGGCAGCGGCTACATTCTGGGAAGACAAAGGCCATGTCAACCCCCAAATCCTTTGAGCTCATCTCTTTTTGCCTCACGGTTGGATCTCCCCCATGAGCAACACTTTCTGGAGATTTGGAGTGGATTTCGTGTTGCAACAGTGTTTTCTAGTTGGCTGCCTAATTTAAGGGGTGAGTCTGCAGAATGTACAGGGAGGATTTGAATTCAGATGATAAGGCCGCATGGATTGCAATGATGACAGATTTATGCACAGCGTCGCAGGAAGGTCTCCAAGGCACTGAAAATGTTTCTGCAGGTCACCGCAGACCCTTTGTATGAGACATAATCTATGAAAGTTTTGAGTTCTCCGAGTTTTCTCTAGAGTAATGATTCTGAAATACTGTTGCTAAGGGTCAAAGCTCCTTTTCCCAGCCCTTTTCTTTCTCCTCTCATTTTCTGTTGGTTCCTTCTGAAAGGAAGGAGAAGCATTTTCTCACTGAAGCAACATCTAAGTTACAATGCCTCATGCTCACCGTTGCTCCAGGGCCCCAGGGTGCTTTGCAGATACGCAGTCCTGTTTAAATGAGTGCTCCAGTGGTCGATAGGAAATGCTGCTTCAAAGATGTTAACCTGGATGCATAGAACATTTTCTTAAAATAAGTGTTGACTATTGGAAAAAAGAGACAATTAGAAATGGTACCTTGACTCTATGCTTCTAACTATTGCAGTCTGCTGTATTCTGGTAGTTTCCTGATACGAAGGACATTAAGCAGTGTGTGTGTGTGTGCGTGCATGTGTGTGTGTGTTTTAAATCTAGGATTGAATACAGACCATCTATTTTGGGTCTGAATGACCCAGTCTGGCAGTGGGTGATCTCATTCCATTGAACAATTTGGTCCAAAAAGCATTTCATTAATTACACTCAGCACAACAACGTGCCCAGGAATCTGCTTCTGTGCTTGGAGAATAATCTCACTTTATAAACAACCCACTTTATTTAGCACAGGCCTTCAAGAAAACATCAGACACTGACGTGATGAATTGCTCTCTTGGGAGCAGCGGTGGGTGAGACAGGGGAGGAGGATGCGAAGTGAGAACTTGGTCCGCTCACTGGAAGACAGCAGCACACAGATCTGCTTGCACCCTGTACCTCATTGTCTAGGATAACAGGATTCCACAGCCTTGCCCTGATAGAAGCAACTCGGTACTTAATGGGTTGATGGTCCACAGTTCTTCCAAGGAAAACCCATGTTTGCTTGCTGCAGCCACGTGGACGACAGGCAGGCTCACCACAGCGCCTGCAGGCCCTTCCTGGTCTCTCAACTTCACTGCTTCCACAAGTGTTTAGCAGATGCCTGCTCCTTGTATTAGGTGCTGGGGATACACTGGGAGAAGATTCTTGTTCTTAAGGAACTTCTGATCCTACGACAAGCCAGTGACTGGGGAGAAGTGGTAGAATGTGGAGGATTCACAGTGTGGACTCACCGCGTGAGCACACAGAGGAGGGACACTCACTGTGGGGCCGGGAGTGGAGGCTGGTGCTTAGTCATCAGCATTCATTCTCTGGAACTCTGTTGACCCCTGCTTCTATCTTTGCACATAGTAAGTTCTAATTTAACCATGAATTTGGGAAAAACCATGATCATAAGAGTTTCTTTCTCTGTCTTCCTTTCTCATCTCTTCCTCCTTTCTCTCTCTGTAGGAACAGCGGTCTTTTCAAAGTTAGCTCACAGGATTGGGACCAAGCCTGAGATTCCAAACAGTGTTGGAGAGGGTGGAGTGTGGAGAAGCACCTGAGTCTGATAGTGAAGTTAGAGACAGGGACCCCGAGGCCCGGCGTGATTGGAAGCAGGGCACAAAGACGGTGTAGAGCAGAGGCTGGCCGGAGGGTGAGGAGTCTGGAGGTCAGGAGGCCTGCAGAGGAGAGAAGAACAGAAACAGGGTCGGGAAGTGCCCCGCCCCCGCCACCCCCTCCTCCGCAAACAGGACGTGCCGGACACCAAGGCAGCCTCCTGGCCGGACCCGCACGCCTGTCACACACTCGCCTCCCAGCAGGAGTGACTGGACCCCGGAGCTCACCTGAGGCCTGCAGGTAGGAGCTGGGGAAGGATGAAGTCGGGGTGAGGAGTTCGCGGAAGCACCAGCAGGCCTGGACTCTTCTTGGCGCTGTTTCGTGGTTTATTTCCCGGCTCTAAACAAGGACGTCCTGCAAACGTCTGATGCATTTGGTTTTGCGGTGACTTCTTAGAGAGCTCAGAACTTCAAGGAAGAACATTTCCTCAGGATGCTGAGGCGTGGACTGGCTTTCATCTCCATTTTCTTCAGCTGATTTCCTTCAGTGTTGTTTTTCTCTTTTGGAAAAAAAGGACATGTTGTTTGTTCGGTCACATGGACTTGTGGTTAGTCACCCGTGGAAGGAGGCCACCCCTCGAGACTCTGGCAAGAGCAGGGGAAATTCCTTTCAACACCAGCCCCGAGGAATTCTCATGATCCTGGTTCCCATTTTGGTCAAATTAAAGATGAAAGGACTCGATCCAGCACTGAGGAGGACTGTAATTTCGATTCTGAGGGAGACACAGCTAGATGAAAAACCAGGCTAACCTTTTATCTGGTATGAGAGTGGGGAGGCACATCCTGTTACAAATTGAGCATCCATTGTGTGAGGAATTCCTGCTTCAGGCGCCATCTCAGAAATCAAAGCCTTGCAGGTGAGGAGAAACGACCGCCTGGCGGCAAGTTTGTGTGTTTATTTTCCCACCGAAGTCTTAGATAACTTTACTGGGTGTCTGCCTTCTTTTCGGCTTTGTGTTTTCATTATTTTAGAAATGTCATTAGGAAGAGGCACTTTCCTCGAGAAAGTTTCCAGTTGGTAAAAACAGGACAAGCTGTTTTGGACAGTCAGGAACCTTTGCATTTGAAGAGTTCTCTTCCATACCCCTTACTCCCAGCACCTCTGATACAGGTAGTTCTATGAACTTTAACACTTCTTAAAAATTTTAAATTGTGGTAATGTATACATAACATAAAATTTAACATCATATCCAATTCTTTTATTTATTTTTTAAAGGATTTATTTATTGATTTGAGACAGGGTCTTGCTTTGTTACCCAGATTGGAGTGCAGTGGTGTGATCACAGCTCACTGCAGCCTCAAACTCCTGTGCTCAAGCAATCTTCTCACTTCAGCCTCCTGAGTAGCTGGGGCTACAGGCTCACGTCCCCACACTGGCTAATTTTTAAAATTTTTTGTAAAGATGGTATCTCACTATGTTGCCCAGTCTGGTTTCAAACTCCTGGCCTCAAGCAGTTCTCCTTCCTTGGTCTCTGAAAGTGCAGGGATTATAGGCATGAGCCCCCTGTGCCTAACCTCTGGAAGTCTTTTCATCCTCCCAAACTGAAACTCTGTACACATTAAATCCTAACTCCCCACTTCCCTCGCACCGCTCTGCAGTCCCTGGCATCCTCTTTCTACTCTCAGCCTCTATGAGTGTGGCTAATCTAGGTACCTTATATAGGTGGAATCTGCAATACTTGTCATTTTGTGAGTGGCTTATTTCACTTAGCATAACGTCCTCATAGATTCTTTGACTTTGTCTTTAAAATACGATTTCCTCTTACCATCCAAGGGCTAACTTGTTTAAACTTTGGAAAGGTCATCAATAAAATTTAAAAGTATTTCCTAAGCCTGGAAATTGTAAAGAGAAGTATGTATCTGTGAAACACCATATTGCTTGCAGCAGAGCAGAACATCTCAGAGGTGAAAAACCAAGTGGACCCACGCCTCCCCTGGTGAAGAACAGGCTCGTGTTAAGTGGCGCCAGCTGGGAACGTCCTGTACAGTAGGGCGCTGAGCCCTCAGGCCCGCAGCCAGGGGCAGGGGATGCTCTGCAGATGTGGCCTGCTCAGGGCCGGTGCCGGTGGTCACGCTGCTCTCCTGGGGCTGTGGCGACAGCTGTCTGTGGAGTGGGGCTGGCAGCAGCCCTGGAGGGAGACATCTGCCCGGGCTGTCACCGGAGTGAAAGAACAGGAGGCAGCTGCGCAGAGGCAGCGGCAAGGGCAGGAGCAGAGGACACAGAAAAAACACCCTCGATCTCCTTGTGTGCTTTCCCCCAAAGCACAGACCCCAGTTTGGTCATCGTGCCTCCCCAAAGTGAGGGAACACCACAGAGGCTGTTCCTCCTCTCCGTGTTCAGACCTGGCAGTCTGTTCTTGGACAGAGAAGGCTCATGCCAAGGCAGCTGCGCGGCAGTGTCACACGAAGGCTGGAACAAGGGGGGCTGGGCCGGGACACCAGACCGCTCATCTCACAGACACGGCCTTTAAAAGCTCCTTGAGGGTTTTTTTTTTTATGTCTCAGTAGCAATGCAAATAATCTCTAAGAACCGTGACACCGTCTTTTTCAAAGACATGTAATTTGCGGCTGTCAGTGACACGGATTTCCCACCCGAAAGAGCCAATGTGTTTTCTCGCTGTTTATCAAATCTTTTCTACTCTGATGACGAATGGAAAATACAATGGTGATTTGTTACTGTTTTGGCATTGTTTGCTATCAGAAATGACACTGGACCAAAAGGGTAATAAGTTACGGTTGCATTCAAAATTTATTCTCTCCTGCGGGAGTATACGCACCCACATATCAATAGGAGTTGATGACTATAATGTGTGTAGCCTTTATAAATTATCTATGTAATAATTTTCACTCTGAAAAAGCATGTTCCCATCCATCAGTTAATTTTGGCATCACAAGAATGTTTATGATGTTGTTTCGGTTGAAAAGAACGAGACTTAAAGGAGAAGTGGCTTGTCTAAGGCCCTATGGGAAGTCAATTGGGGCTAAAATATAGGTCTCCTGAGTCTTGAACCAGGGCTCTTTCTGCTAAACTAGACTTGAGAAGAACGTGTGAGAACCACAGGAAGCATGGCGAGAGATGTGCTTCTTTCTCCTACTGACTTCTTCCCAGCCCTAGCCCAGACAATCCTGAAATGTTAGAGTAGCGATTGCCTGAGAACCAAGGGGACTATTTGGCTGAGCTGTTTAAAATTGCCATTTTTAAAAGATTAAAACAGTCAAATATCAACAATTTTAAATGTTTCAAATGAATTGCTCTCCCCAGATTTATGTAAGGTTATATTTCCCATGTAGCGTCAAATTGGTCTTTTTATTGGTTAATTTGGCTGGTTGCTTTGCTTTCAATTTTGCTGCCCCTCGGTCTGAAACAGCCAGTGACCTCAGATCATTGTTTTAGTGGCTTCTGTAACCAAATCGAGCCAATTATAGAGGCAGCTGGCCAAACCATGCAGTTAACCCCAAACAAGGCAATCAGGGTCATGTAAATATGACTCACAAATGACCAGCCTACAAGAATTTTCAACAGGTCTAACCTGCTCTTGGTTACTGCACATTTTGCCTGAAAAAACAATTAGATCATATTCTTTTTCTGTTCATCTGGCATACGTTTGTATGAGTTCTGGTGAGTGGGAGATTTCCAAGGCTGTTACGGGGGATCATTAGAAAATCAGGAGGGATCTTGGCCAAATGTCAAGAATGAAGGAAGGAGCAGCGAGTCAAGCTGCCAAGGAAACACACATTAGAGTCATTCGTTCTCGCCGCTCGGCGGAAGCTGGTAACTCGCTCCACTGGCCAGGCCTCCCACCATCTGGAGTGGAGTCCGGGTGCTCCTACCAGGGATGAATGAGCTCCAAGTGCAGGCAGCCTGGCATAAGGGCTGCGGCCACCAATGCTGGAAGATAGAGCCTCCTGCTTCCTGCAGACAGCAGAGCAATGAGGATGGCGCTTTGTGCATTTTCTGGTTACAAGGTGCTATTGTGAATCAGCTGATATTTTGGTGCTGCTGATTGGGAGGAGCAGTGTTTCTTAGGTGTTTCTCTGTGTCCCTGTTTCTGGCCGCGCGGGCTTCATTTTCACTTTGTGTTCCGAGTGGGAAGAGTTTACAAAAGGGCAGGGCAGAAGAACAGTGGTTCCCACAGAAAGATTACAGATGCATGGGCTAAAGTTAGAAAGACAGAAAGGGGCAGCTGCCCACGATCCCAGCAGGAACATGTCAGACCATGCTGGAGGGAAGCAAAGTCAATGGAGAATGACTTGGTGCAGTGGGAAGTCAGCTCTGTGGACCAAAATCCTTCAGCAACCCTGATGTGTAACATTTGCCGATTTCTGTGGTGTGACAATAATCCCAGTGTGGCCAATTTCAGATTGCCAATAGCTTAACAACTGACTTGCAGAATTTCTTGGTGTTTGATACTATTCTCTTTAGAGCCTGTATGAGTTGTCTCCAAAGAGGCACTGAGTCAGTGGCTTAAAAATGGAAATCAGGCAAAGGTATAAGCAAAGTTAAAGTGCAAGGATATTGGGGTGAGAAGCAAGTGTCTCGGGGTGGACCCATCCCCTGCCCTATTTCGTTTGCCTCCCTTTTTTTAAGTTCTCCAAGGAGCAGCACTCCCTTGACAAATCACTGCACAAGCATCCCAGTCCCAGGTGACCTAACCCACTCAGGCCCCACCTCTGAAGTACCTAGAGCTGGTGGTCTTCCTACAGACCCCCTCATACACTTGCGTGGCATCAGCAATGTGGCATCAGCAATGCATGCTGCACGTGCAGTGCAGAGGTCTCCTGTTCCAGCAGGCAGGCGGAGCACCGGGAGCAGTCTGCTTGTCTCCTGGAGGGAGCTGTTAAGGAGCTGTCACTTTGCTGGAGCATGCATTGGTCTCAGATTCCTCTCCTAGCGGTCTCCGTGCATCATTTAAAATAGCCAATTGCAAGAGTAGGAATTCAGTTCAATTGTGGGGAAGGTAGAACCCAGCTTTTAGGTACTGTGGGTGTATAATTCTATAGGACGGGCTTATTCAGAAATAAAGTCATATGACTCTGAGTGAAGAATTGAGTAATAATAAATTTTTCTTCCAGTTATGCAACCATTAGTGCTGTGTTTGTGTGTTGGCCAACACGCTTTTTAAGCTAGGCCTCAGTTTTCTGAGTGCAAAAATGAGTGGCAGAAATGAACTGAGGTCTGAGGCTTCTGTCTGTCCTGGCATGCTGTGGTTCTGGGATGCCAGTGGTGCCAGGGCACCATTTCCCCACACTGTTCCATGAAGTCTTCAATCCCTTTATACATTTGATTGTTGGTTTTTGTTCTCCTGGGACATCTAGTGCTCCACTGAACATCACTATTTAGCTGTGCCACAAATAAGGTATTTTTTGGCTCCACACACTTGGAGGGCACTCTGGGTTAAACTAGCACTTTACTGTGAGTCTTCCTTAGAATCTCTGATAGTCTAGGGTACATTGTGTATGTCTGTTTCCAAAAGGGAAACTTAATGCTCATGGATTCCCAAATGTTGTAACTTCACATCATCTTGTTTTTTAAAAAATATTGTATTAGTCTCCTAGTGCCACAAATTGGGTGACTCAAAACAACAGAAATTTATTTTTTCACGGTTTTGGAGGCTGGAAGTCTGAAATCGAGGTGTTGACGGGGCCATGCTGTCCGCAGGTTCTAGGGAGAGGGTCTGCTCCATGCCCTTGCCTTTACTTCTGCTGTTGCCAACAATCCGTGGGGTTCTGTGGTGCATCAACGTCACTCCAGCCTCTGCCTTCACCATCACATGTGCTCTGCCTGCGTGCCTCTGTGCCTCTTCTTCTCTCTTATAAAACCACCAATCCTATTAGATCAAGGTCCAACCAAATCCAGTATGACCTCACCTTACCTTCATTACATCTGCAAACACCCTATTGGCAAATATGGTCACCATCACAGGTGCCAGGGGTTGGGATGTCACCATATGTTTTGGGAGAACACAGATTCAGCTTTTAACGTTTCCTAAAAGTGGGACTCCAATGAACAGGGTTTGGGAAATGCTGTCCCCAAAATTGAAAATTTATTAATAATTAGGATTCACTAACCAGATACATGATAAAACCTTTAGGCCAGGGGTTCTGAACCTGATATCAAGGGGTTCATGGTCTTGAATGAGAAAAAAATTATATCTTTATTTGTACTAATTGCTAAGTGAAATTTAGCATTTCTTTCATGTATGAGCAGAGGCAACAAACCTCAGTGATATCAGTAGTACCTGTGAATTTGTTACCAAGAGAAATCGCAGATATTTTCCTCTCACACTGTAGTTGTTGCAGATATCTTGGGATGTCATTTATTCTCATTACCATTTCAAAATCATAGTGGTTATTAGAGTTGCCAGTAGACCTTATTTAATGTGTTAATGAGGAAACAAATGTAATAATGTAAGTATTTTAATAGCTGTATTTCCTTTTAATCATTTGTGTTTTGTTTATTGAAAACACTATTCTGGCCTGGTGTGGTGGCTCGTGCCTGTAATCCCAGCACTTTGGGTGGTCAAGGCAAGAGGATCACTTGAGCCTAGGAGTTCGAGACCAACCTAGACTGTATAGTGAGATCCCGTCTCTACTAAAAATACCAAAATTAGCCAGATGTGGTAGTGTGCACTTGTAGTCCCAGCTACTTGGAAGGCTGAGGTGGGAAAATCACTTGAGCCTGGGAGGCAGAGGTTGCAGTGAGCCATGATTGCACCACTGCACTCAAGCCTGGGTGACAGAGCAACACCCTGTCAAGAAAAAGAGAAAGAGAGAAAAAGAAAGAAAGAGAAAGAAAGAGAAAAGAAGGAAAGAAGGAAAGAGAGAGAAGAAAGAGAAGAGAGAGAGAGAAAGAAAGAGAAAGAGAAAGAAAGAAAGAAAAAAGAAAGAAAGAAAAGAAAAAGAAAAGAAAAGAAAAGAAGAGATCATAAGCTTTACCAGCCAGCCAAAGGGGTCATGGCCTAAAAATGTTAACAGTCTCTGTCCCCAGTTATGGCTCTCATAGCCCAAACAGGCCGGCTTCCCACAGAGGGTTTAACCAAGAGATACACAATAGCAGAATCTTTCCATTTTTACAAGTAAAATATAACTGATAAATCAGTCAAATGTGGGTATCAAAATATTTTATTTGTAAATAAAATATCAAAATAGGACAAAATATAAAAATAAAATGCACATAGGCACAACAAAATGTCCTGCACAATAATCTTCAATTGTTTTCACTGTATTCTTTTTAAATAGGTCACATTACCAAGGAAAGATTTGTCTAAATATTGAGTTAATTTGGAAACTCTCGATATGCCTTGGAGTATCTGAATCATTTACCAGGAAACACGTTTTGGTGCGTGTATGTGTTCAAACATATCAAATAGTTGAACATATTCTGTTCCTGTAAGGAATAGACCTGGGTTTGCCCAGGATGGAGGGGTTTCCTGAGACATGGGACTTTCCCTGCAAGAACTGGGAAGTCCTGGGCAAATGGGGAACAGCTGGGTCAATTTCTCAACTTCATGTATGAACATGGTTGTGCTGCAGCCAGAGTTTTGGTAGAAACCACCATGACTCATAGTCCCCCAGAGAAGATCTCAGGAGCACTTTGGCCTTGTGAAGGCCACATTCCAGGCAGCTCTGCCTCTGCACCGTCACAGAACCAGGCACCTCACGTAGTCTTCTGAGCCTGTTTCCTCATCTGTGAAACACGGAGACGGCAGTGGGTGCCCTGCCCCTCCCAGGGCTCCTGGAGGATTCCAGTGAGATAAGTGTTGTGAAAGCACTTTGTAAACTGTGCGCGTGCTGCAGAAATGCAAAGCACAGAACAATTCTTTAATCTCAAGTGGCAGCAGCAAAATGGGTGTGCATCCATGGCACACTTTTGTATTACAAGAAGGATGTTAGCCCGTCCCTTTAGTCTTTTCTTTCAGGGATGCTCAAACCCCAGGTCCCCTATCATTAAAAGCCCAGCAAGGCTGTGGGGAAGTAGGCCTGGGGTGTCCCTGGGCTTTTGTCTGTCACCTCCTTCCCCTCAAGGTGTCCCAGCGCCCTCATCCTTCCTCCTCTCCAGCCAGACTCTCCTCTTGTATCCCACCCAGAGCCTGCAAGCATGATCTGTCCTTCAAAACATGCCCACTGTATGCAGTTCCTACTGGACAGGAGTCCTCGCTGTCAGCTGCATGTTAGAGCCACCTGGGGAAGCTTTCACTGTCCCCATGCTGGAACTTCCACTGATGATTGCATCAGAATCTCTGGGGAAGGGCCTCAGACACCCCAGGTATTATACTGTATAACTTGGATTGAAAATACAACTTGAGTGTTGCCTGGAGGTTAACTAGAAAAAGGACTCCCCATTCTTCTGTTAGCCAGCGATGTTGTTATCCCACCCACAGAGCCCTTTGCTTGAATCCAGGCAACCTAGAAGGCTCCTGAAGTCTTCTCAAAGAAGTGTTTCTTGCAGGTCTCCAGTGCACCTCACCCTGGACTCCACCGACCCTCATTACGTTCCCGGGGATGACGTTAACCTCATCTTCAGTTGAGAAAGCTGAGACTCAGCAAGGTTCCTTTTAACTAGGGAGGGGCAGGGCAGTGGTTTGAAATGAAGCCAGGCACACCTCCTTCCCCAGAGCATCCAGCGCCTTGCTGATGGAAAGGCCGCCCCTGCTGAGAAATGTACCTGTGCCTGGGCCCCGCAGGTCACACTGGAGTCCTCACCTCCATTTCCGCATTCTGGTGCATTTGGAAGAGGATTTCTAGAGGTAGGAGAGGACGTGTAACTTCCCCCACCTCCTTCGCATCTTCTCACAGTTGCAGCCTTCTCTGCTTTGCACATTCACAGGGAGGAGATTGGGCAGCACTCCCATGGGTGACACACAGCCCTCAGCCTGCAGGAGCATGCACACCCCAACAGCACTCGTTCCGCAGCTGCAGCCTGCGCCTTCCTCACCCCAGGCCCCTCATCTAGGCTGTTACAGGGGAACTGGAATCCACCCGGCTCAGGGCTCAGGCACTTCTGCAAGAGGCTGTTGCCCTAGGGTAAGGCTCTGACATTCCAAATCTTAGGCATTCAGTATTTTGGTGGGATTTGAAAGTCCTTACAGAAGGCACCCTCCTATTGTGCCCCAATGAGTCTTCCCAAATCCCAGTTTCTTGCAGGTCCCCAGTGTACCTCACCCTGGGCTCCACTGACCCTCGTGATGTTCCCGGGGGTGACGCTGGCCTCATCTTCTGTTGAGAAAACTGAGGCTCAGCAAGGTTCCTTGAAGAGCCACTCCTTTCCCAAACCCATGGCATCCAGATTGGTAGAGAGGAAATCAAACTGTTGCTGTTTGCTGAGGATATAATTGTTTACTTAGAAACCCTAAAGATTCCTCAGCTCCTAGAACGGATAAAAGATTCGAAAAGCAAAAGTTTCTGGATACAAAATTAATATTACACAAATCAGTAGCTCTCCCTGTTGACCAATAGCAACCAAGCTGAGAATCAAATCAAAGTCCTGTGTTGAAGTGTTTAGAATCCATGATGATTTGTCCATTTGCCTGTTGTCTGTCATGATCCCTTGTAGAATGCCATAATAGAGCATGATAATAGAGTCCCCTGAGGCCTGGAGTCTTAACTGCATGCTCTCGGGCCCAGTGCACACCCGTGTTCTTGTCAATGAAATGATGAGTCTCATCTTTTCCTCACATATTTCTACAGGACTGAGGTTGGGATCAAAAAATTGATTTTTGTACAACAAAGCCCGTCTGACAATGTGTGAGATCATTTCATTACTGTCACTGGGAAAAACAATTTTGTATTGGTCTGCTTTCCAATATGGCAACTCACCGAGAGTAAGACATATAAGGAATGCTTCAGTTTCTAAGGGACAAGTTTGGAGAGAGAATTCCTGCCCATAGAGGTCATGTGGTTGAGGTTGAATGCTGTGGTGGGAAGCTCCTGGTATCCTGAGGACAACCTCAGAGTTTTGGGAATTTGGAGAAGGCAGTCAAAGTGGGGAGGAAATAAAATTCAAAGGGAAAAGAAAGATAACTCACTTGTTTTGCATTTTGTCAACAGCTCCCTCACTTGTTTTGCATTTTGTCAACAGACAGGCAATGAAGAAATGGCAAGCCTTCCAGAAGCTACTCTGTGTGTGTGTGTGTGTGTGTGTGTGTGTGTGTGTGTGTGTGTGTATGTTTCGGACTTAGCAGGAGAGGATGGGCCATTGACAAGAATAACATAGACCAGCAGGCAGGGCAGACATCATAGGAGACGCCCTGAAGGACAGTAAGGAAGCAGGCTTGTGTGCAGCTGGGCCTGGCCTCCCTGGTGTGAACTGGCTGGCTGGCACCAGGCAAGGTAGGCTGGGCCTAGGGTGAGGTGGCTCTTAAGGCCATTAGAGCATCTGTCAGGCCCAGCACCCAGGGCTTGTGCAGTGGGGCAGGCCCTACCCTTGCAACCGTGAGGGTGAACTCAATCCAGGGCACTTCCTTCTTAGGGGGCCACATGTCCGTTGGGACTTCAGGGATTTGAGCACCTGCTTTTTGTGGCATATCTTCTGTGGTCGTGTGGACACAGTATTGGCTGTGGCCCAGGCTCTGCCCTAGTTCTCTTCCCGACAGACTGTGTGGCCGTGGGCAAGTCGCATCACTTCTCTGAGCCACCACATCCTCTTTGATAAGACGATGAGGTTGGCCTAGATGACCTCTAGAATCCCTTCTGACTTGCTGTCGGATTGCTGTAGGATCCAAGACTCATTTCTGAGGCAATATTGAGAGGAGATATGGCCTATATAGCTGGATCCTGTGAGACGGGGGCTTACAAACATTCTGACGCTGTACAATCTTCACATTAAAGGCAAATACTGGAGTATGGCATTTCTCAAAAAAAAAAAAAAAAAACACATTAACATTACCATATGATCCAGCAATTCTACTTCCTAATATATACACAGAGGAATTGGAAGCAAAGTGTCAAACAGGTATTTGTACACGCATGTTCATAGCAGCATTACTCACAGTAACCAAAAGGCGGAAGCAAACCGAGGATCCACCAACAGAGGAATGGATTAAAAAAAGTGACATATCCACACAAAGGAATGTGATTCAGCCTTAAAAAGGAAGAGCATTCTGATACATGCTACAACATGGATGAACCTGGAGGACAATATGTTAAGTGAAATAAGCCAGATACAAAAGGTCAAATACTGTATGATTCCACTTACATCAGTAATCACATTCCCAGAGACACGAAGTAGAATGGTGGCTGCCAGGGACTGGGGCACTGGGTAATAGGAAGTTATTGCTTCATGGATGCAGAGTTTCACCTTGGGAAGATGAAAAATGTTCTAAAAATGGTGATGGAGGTTTCACAACAATGTGAATGTATTTAATGTCACTGAAATTTACACTTAAAAATGGTTAAAATTTTATGGTATGTATATTTACCACAGTACAAAAAGCATGGCCAGGTGTGGTAGCTCGCGCCTGTAATCCCAACACTTTGGGAGGCCTAGGCGGGCAGATCCCTTGAGGTCAGTAGTTTGAGATCAGCCTGGCCAACATGGTGAAACCCCATCTCTACTGAAAATACAAAAATTAGCTGGGTGTGGTAGTACATGCCTGTAATCCCAGCTACTCAGGAGGCTGAGGCAAGAGAATCACTGGAACCCGGGAGGTGGAGGTACAGTGAGCCGAGATCATGCCACTGCACTCCAGCCTGGGTGACAGAGCGGGACTGTCTCAAACAACAACAACAACAAAAAACCCCAAACCAACCAACCAACCAACCAACAAAAAACCCAAAACAAAAAACAAACCAAAAAGCAAATACTAGGATGTTTATGTATCTTAACATTTTAAATTTAGTATAAGAAATAATGGTAAATATAATTTGTGCTGGCATATAGCCCTCTTGTTTGATATGAGTGAAACTAATCATTGAATAATTAATTAAAAAATTAAAGTGGGAAATTACTAAAATGATGCTTCTGTACTATATTTATTCACCAATCATCAGATTCTTTCTTCGTACTTAGGTTTGCTGAGAAGAATTCAGCATGGTCTTTCTTACATAAACCACACTCAAAGTACATCATTTACAAATTCCAGTTTCAGAGTCTTTAACATAAAATTTGTTAGAAATCTTATAGATCTTAAAGACACTTATGAAGAACAATGAATGCAGATTCCTTCTAGGTTTCCTGACCCTTCCCCAAACCCAATTCTTTCATAATTGCATTGCCTCACCTAATTCCATATCTGTATTGAATCTGTATCTATATCACTATCAGTCTATATAAGTGTTTAAACAACTCAGCTTTATAAAGTTTTCCCAAAGCATTTAAGTTATTATGGAAATGACAGTAACATTCACAACCTGCTTAAACGGGCTTGGGGACAAACACAGTTCTCAGTTTGTAAGCACAGACTCAATTAGAGGAACAGATGTGTACAGCACACTGTAAAATGCGTGGAAAGACAAGCATCAGGTGGGCGAAGACAGTTGCAACACGTAAACTGACAAATGACTAGGATTTCAGATATACATAAAGAACTTTACTAAATTAATAAGGAAAAGAAATAACCCAATAAGAAAAGGGGCTTGTTGGACAAGCACAAAACCAAAGAGGAAATTCAGATGACCAACAAACATGAAAAAGCGGCTTAAATTTATTAGTAATCAGGAAAATGCAAACTAAAACTACAATGAGATAGCATTACATAGGAGACAGGAAAGAACTGAAAATTCTGAAAATACTAATTGTCAGCAAGGATTTAGAGCCACAGAAACTCTAGCAAAAGTTGTGAACTATGAATGCCGTTTTGGAAAGTAGTTGCCCTATCTATGAGATTGAATATCCACACACTCAGAGATGGATAAATTCCTGGAAAGAGACAACCCTCCTAGCTAAAATCAGAAAGAATTAGATACCTTGAACAGACCAATAACAGGCAACGAGATTGAAATGGTAATTAAAAATCTACCAACAAGAAAAAGTCCAGGACCAGACAGATTCACAGCAGAATAAGTCCAGGACCAGATAATTCACAGCAGAATTCTATTAGACATTCAAAGAAGAATTGGTACCAATCCTACTGACACTATTTCACAAAATTGAGAAAGAGGGAACCCTCCCTAAATCATTTTATGAAGCTAGTATCACCCAGATACCAAAATCAGTAAAGAACATAACCAAAAAAGAAAACTACAGACCAATATCCCTATATGCAAAAATTCTTATCAAAATACTAGCTAACTGAATCCAACAACATATCAGAAAGATAATCCGCCACAATCAAGTGGGTTTTATACCAGGGATGCAGGGATGGTTTAACATATGTAAGTCAATAAGTGTGATACACTACATAAACAGAATTAAAAACAAAAATCACATGATTATCTCAATAGATGCAGAGAAAGCATTTGACAAAATCCAGCATCCCTTTATGTTTAAAACTCTCAACAAAATTGGCATACAAGGGTCATGCCTCAATGTGATAAAAGCCATCTATGACAAACCCACAGCCAACATAATACTGAATGGGGAAAAGTTGAAAGCATTTCCTCTGAGAACTGGAACAATACAAAGTTGACACCTCTCACCACTCCTCTTCAACATAGTACCGGGAAGTCCTAGCCAGAGCAATCAGACATAAAGAGAAAAGTAAAAGGGCATCAGATTGGTAAGAGGAAATCAAGCTGTTGCTGTTTGCTGCAGAAGGATATGGTGTTGTTTACTTAGAAAACCCTAAAGATTCCTCCAGAAAGCTCCTAGAACGGATAAAAGAATTCAGCAAAGTTTCTGGATACAAAATTAATGTACACAAATCAGTAGCTCTCCTATTGACGAACAGCAACCAAGCTGAGAATCAAATCAAGAACTCAACCCCCTTAACAATAGCTGCAAAAAAAAAAAAAAGACTTAGGTATATACCTAACCAAGGAGGCAAAAGATCTCCACAAAGAAAACTACAAAACACTGCTGAAAGAAATCATACATGACATAAACAAATGGAAACCCATCCCATGCTAATGGATGGGTAGAATCAATATTGTGAAAATGACCATAATGCCAAAAGCAATCTACAAATTCAATGCAATTCCCATCAAAATACCACCATCATTCTTCACAGAATTAGAAAAAACAATTCTAAAATTCATATGGAACCAATAAAAAGCTTACATAGCCAAAGCAAGACTAAGCAAAAGAACAAATCTGGAGACATCACATTACCTGATTTCAAACTATACTATAAGGCCATAGTCACCAAAACAGCATAGTACTGGTATAAAAATAGGCACACAGACCAATGGAACAGAATAGAGAACCCAGAAATAAACCCAAATACTTACAGCCAACTAATCTTTGACTAAGCAAACAAAAATATAAAGTGGTTGAGGACACCCTTTACAACAAATGATGCTGGGATAATTGGTTAGCCACATGTGGGAGAAGGAAACTGGATCCTCTTCTCTTACCTTATAAAAAAATCAACTGAAGATGAATTAAAGACTTAAATCTAAGACCTGAAACTATAAAAATTCTAGATGATAACATTGGAAAAACTGTTTTAGACTTTGGCTTAGGCAAGGATTTCATGACGAGGCACCCAAAAGCAAATGCAATAAAAACAAAGATAAATCGCTCTGTCTTATTTAAACTAAAGAGCTTTTGCATAACAAAAGGAATGAACAGTCAGCAGAGTAAACAGACAACCCACAGAGTGGGAGAAAAATCTTCACGATCTGTACATCTGACAAAGGACTAATATCCAGAATCAACAATGAACTCAAACAAATCAGCAAGAAAAATACAAACACTCCTATCAAAAAGTGGGCTACGGACATGAATAGACAATTCTCAAAAGAAGATATACAAATGCCAACAAAAATGTGAAAAAATGCTCAACAACCCTAATTATCAGGGAAGTGCAAATCAAAACCACAATGTGATACCACCTTACTCCTGTAAGAACGGCCATAATTTTAAAAAAATGAAAAAATAGGCTGGGCACGGTGGTTCATGCCTGTAATCCCAGCACTTTGGGAGACCAAGGCAGGCAGATTGCCTGAGCTCAGGAGTTCAAGACCAGCCTGGGCAACACGGTGAAACTGTCTCTACTAAAATACAGAAAAAGAAAGTAGCTGGGCATGACGGTGTGCGCCTGTAGTCCCAGCTACTCGGGAGGCTGAGGCAGGAGAATTGCTCAAACCCAGGAGGCAGAGGTTGCAGTGAGCCAAGATCATGCCACTGCACTCTAGCCTGGGTGACAGAGCAAGACTTTGTCTCAAAATCAATCAATAAATAAATATATAATAAAAAATAAAAAAATAGTAGATGTTGGCATGGATGCAGAGAACAGGGAACACTTCTCCACTGTTCGTGGGAATGTAAAGTAGTACAACTACTATGGAAAACAGTGTGGAGATTCTTTAAAGAACTAAAAGTATAACTACCATTTGATCCAGCAATCCCATTACCCGGTATCTACCCAGAGGAAAGTAAGTCATGATGTGAAAAAGATACTTGCACATGCAGGTTTATAGCAGCACAATTCACAATTGCAAAAACGTGGAGCCAACCCAAATGCCCATCAATCAAAGAGTGGATAAAGAAACTGTGATATATATATATTTTATATATATGTGTGTGTATATATATGTAGTGTGTATATATATGTGTGTGTGTATATATATATGTATACTACACAGCCATAAAATCATAAAATGGAATAAATTAATGGCATTTTCAGTGACCCAGATGAGATTGGAGACAATTATTCTAAGTAAAGTAACTCAGGAATGGAAAACCAAACATCACATGTTCTCACTCATAAGTGGGAGCTAAACTATGGGGATGCAAAGGCATAAGAATGACACAATGGGCTTTGGGGACTCAGGGGGAAAGGGTGGGAAGGGGGTGATGGATAAAAGACTACAAATAGAGTGCAGTCTATATTGCTCGGGTGGTGGGTGCAACCAAAATCTCACAAATCACCACTGAAGAACTGACTCATGTAACCAAACACCACCTGTTCCTCAATAACCTATGGAAATAAAAAAATTTAAAAAATCCCCCACATACTCTATGGCCCAGCAATTCCACTCTTAGGTGCATACCTAGAGAACCTTAGGCAAATGTACAGCAAGGTCTGCAATGTACAAGAATACTCATGGCAGCCTGACTCACCTCAGCTGCATTGGGAAGCAATCCAAATATTCATCACCTATGGAATGGACATGTAAATTGTCCCATGGCCAAACAATACGATACTGCAAAACAATGAAAATGGACACACCACTACACAAGCAACGTGAGAGATTCTTAAGAACAGAAGCAAGACAAAGACTACAATGTGATCACATTTATATAAAGTTAAAAAGCAGGTAAAATGAATCTCTGGTACATATCACTTGGTGATGTAGACCTAGGGGGTTACCTCTTAGGAGTAGGGGAACAAGGGGGCTTCTGGGTATTAGCAATGAATCCTCAAGAGGAGTTACAGAGTCTGCTTTCTGATTACTCATTAAGTGCTATGTATGTGGCATTGCTCATGTAAGTGTATGTAGATTTTGATGCAATAATTTATGCAAAAAATGGGGAAATCAGTATGCAGGTGTGCTGGTGAGTGGCTTCCTTGCTGTCTGGGTTCATAAGCATCATGGAATGTTTTCTGAAGGGAACAGAGAACGGTGGTTAATCTGGTAACATAATCAAAGTGGAGCTGGGGTGGAATAGAAAAGGGGGTGTCTGAAAAAACACGATAAAAAGGAAATACTGATTTATTAAGGTTAAGAATAGAGGCTCTGAGGAGCTAGAATAACAGTTTTCCTTTTCATTTTACATTGTTTATTACCTAAACCACAGTGTGACAAATCAAATGCATTTTCCTCTTCTGGGTGACATTGAGTTCTTTCTCTGGCCTAGTCTTTGTATTTGGGAGAAAATGAGCATTTTCTAGGTATTTTATAATTTGGATAAAGGCAGGGAAGGGAATTGGATTCGGACTTAATCTTATCACAATATTCAAAGCACAATAAGGGGAGGTAATCTCACAGAATGTTCAAAGCCTGCCTGTACTTCCAAAAAGGTCCCCTGGAACCTCCACAAGCTCCCAGAGAAAGCTGGGCGTTTTGCAAGGGAGTTTGGAAACCCTGCTATAGTACTCGAGGATCCAGCAGTGGGGTCTTAGTGGGGAAAAGGGCTGCTGATCCTCTTGTAGGAAAGCCAGGTGGCTGTAGGGGTGGGTGGGATAGTGGGGCTGAGGGTCTCTTTGGTCCTGGGCAGATGAGGAGTCTGCCCAAGCAGAGAATGTCAGAGACTGAAAGCTGCACTGTAGCTCATGGACAGACATTAAAGAGGGCAGCCAGAAGAGAACAGGAAAGTTTTATTACCACCCCAAATAGCAGAGCTTGAACAACTTCTTTGATAGTAAAACAAAGGGATAGAGATGTCCCCTTGGGCCCTTCCCACTCTGTTAGTCTAAGGATTTGTGAAGGGAATGAAGGGTTGGGTATGCTACTTTCGTGTGAAGTCAGTGAGGCTGAAGGAGAAGCACCATCTCCAGAGCAAATGGACTTGTGCCCCAGAGCCAGGCCCTGGGGTGGCACCTGGGAGTCTGCATTTCTCGCAACTCCCTGTGTCACTGATGTTACTGACCTGGAGATCACAACTGAAACCACCTTTGCAAAATTATGACAGTAAGAGATATCTGACATAGTTGACTCCATCTTGCTTCTGATCTCCAAGCTGTCCTTGGCCATTCCTGGGCATAGAACAAGCTAACTTTGGGAGGAATTTAGTTTATAGTTATAATAGTCCTGTCTTAAAACTAACCCCCTCCTTGCTCAGGGACTGCCTTTGTAAGACTAATGAAAGGCCAGAAGAATAGGATTACGAGAGGGGCCTCAACTCTGCAAAATGTAGGCATAGTTTCTGTAATCCCTTACTGCTCAGAAGTTATATGACCAGAGGTTACAGATAGGTATCATTTCTATAATCTCTTATGGCTCAGGAGTCATGTGGCTAGAGGTCACAAGATTTGTGACTTTCTCAATTATAGATAACATCACTATTGCAGAAGCTAAGTTTTTTTTTCCTTTTTTTTTTTTTTGAGATATTGTTCAGACTGACCCCACCCAGACTCATGATTCGTGACTCAACTGTTCCTGTGGCCCCACCCAGAGGTGGACTCAGTGCATGAGGACTGTTTTCCACACTCATGATTTTTTCCCCCAACCAATCAGCAGCACTCGTTCCCTAGCCTCCTGCCCACCAAATTGTCCATTAAAACCCTAACCTCCCAGCGTTTGGGAAGACAGGTTTGAGTGATAACTCCAGTTCTCCTACATGGCCAGCCTCACATCACTAAACTCTCTCTACTGCAATGCCACAGCCATTTTGTCTGTGCAGCAGGCAGAAAGAACTGTGGACAACTACACACCGAGCAGCAAGGAACTGGTGCCCCTGACTCTTATTCACAGGCGACCAGCCCTGGTGTTGTCTACAGTGTTTGCATAGAATCCACACTGCCCCCTCCATCGCCCATCCCAAGTTTTCTCAGAATAGAAGAAAAGGATAGAGGCGAATCCCACGTCCTTGCTTGAGTCCTGGGGATTCCTGATAAAGTTCCCCAGGAAGAGAAATGGTCAGTTTCCTTTATGTAACCCATTTATCCATTTGTTTGTTCATTCACTCACTTGCTTATTTAATGAATGTATATAGAGCAGGGGCCAGCAAACTACAGCCCGTAGGCCAAAGACCACAGCCTTGTTCATTTGTTAACATATCCTCTGTGGCTGCTTTTGCATCACAATGTCAGAGACCTCTGGCCTGAAAACCTGAAATATTTACCATCTGGTCAAGAGCATCAGGTACTATGCTAGTCACACATAGAGATATGTTAATATATTAATAATTATAGTATCTTTCCCCAAATTTACAATCTCATAGGGAAAATGTCACACACATGATCTCTTGCTTCAGCATGGCCATTGCCATCATCATCATCAGCAGCAGCAGCATCAATATCATCATCAACATCATTGTCATTATCATCAACAGCAACTGCAGCATCAACATCATCATATCCAAATAGTTAACATTTCTTAATCCTGTCTCTGGGCTGGGAACTGTTTGAAGGGATTTGCATACATTAACTCATTTAATCCTTATGACAACTTTTGAGGTAGAAACTACTATCTCTCTTTTTCCCCACAAATGAAGAAACTGAGGCACAGATGTTAAGTATTGTTCCTAAGGTTGCCTGGCTAGTGAATAATACTATATGACAGACACTGAGCTAAACCCATGTAATCCTCACAACATATATGAATTATTACTATGCTTATTTTACAGGTGAAGAAATGGATGCTCAGAAAAGTGAAGTGACTTGCCCATGTTCTGCAAGGTAGGAAATAGTGGAGGCAAGATTCACATACAGGGCTTCAGGCTCTTCCGTTTAACTATGCCAACTGCAGTCAGATCTTTGCCTTCACTTTTGTCTAATAACTTAACTTTCTTAAAACTCTAGCCGAGCTCTGCCATCTCTCATAGCTGCTAACTCAAGGATCTGATGGAGAGGAGAGGAACTGGTCTCCCTCCACTCCCTTCCCCCAGTGCCAAGGACAACCCTCTTTCATGTGATCTGTGCCAGTATGTGTTTGTTGAATTAAATTCTTGTGAGCATCCAAATGGAGCTCAAAGAGCTTTGGGGATTCAGAGAAATGAGACCTTCTGAGGGATTATTTTGGCCAGGGCAATGGGGATAGATTTCATGAATAACCCAGGGGTGGGGATGAAGTTGGATTTGAGAGAGCAGGTTGCAAAGGCACAAGGCAGCAAGGATGAGGTGTATTTGGAGAATGGGGAGATGCTGGTTTGGCTGGGTCTGTGGACAACTAGAGGGGAGGAGTTATACTGAGGTAGAATTGAGGAGGTCCCTCCTACTGCTATGAACAGGGACAGTGGATTTCATCTCATAGGTGATTAAGAAGGCAAATGATGTTGAAATAGAGGCATGCCTGGGTTAAAGACCGGCCTGGTGGCAGAGCATAGGCTGGACTGAGCAAATGATTGGCTGGAGCCAGGGGAATGAGTTAGGGGCTAGTACAGGAGGTCTAGGCAGGCGGTGAAAAGGATCAGACACACAGAGTTGGGAGGGAAGATAGAAAGCAAGAAGCAAGTGATGCTCCAAGAAAGAAAAAGCAGGTGTTGGCTATAGAGTGAGTTGAGGGCTGCAGGTGGGGACAGAGATGACCTAGGTTTTCAAGATCCAGTGACGAGGAGAATGAATGGAAAAACAGCTGGTGTGTGGGGCAGATAATGAGCTGTTTCCCATTTGCTGGGTTGAGGTGCTGGTGGGACGTGGGTGGAAACATCTGCAGCTCCCTGGAAATTTGGAGAGAGATTGGGGCTAGTGCAACAGATTCAGGAGACAAGGGCTAGAAGGGAGCCCTGGACGTGGATTGTCCCCAGAGGGAAGAGTGTGGAGTGGGAAACAGAGAAGATGGGATTGGGCAAAGGTCCATGCTTAGGAAGAAGGAAAAACAAGATGTCATGAGCCAGAATCAAAGGATCATAGACAATTTTGTCAGTCTGTAGATGAAGAAATCTGGTTTTCAGCTCTGTCCATTCAGCCCTACAGTTCCCACAGCCAAGCCATGTTTAGCTTCACCTTTATGACTGGGCCAGTCCTATGTTTTATGAGGACACCCATCTTCCTGGTTTTAAGTGACTCCAGGAAGTTAACTGGCTTGTTGAGTAGGCCTCTGTCACACATGTTCTCTTTGTTGCTAGAACCTGTAATGGCAGGGGTAAAAGCATTGTGAACATGAATGCCTGTGCGTCTGCATGAGAAAGGATAATAAATAATCCCTACAGAGTTCTTTGTATATGTCAGTTACTCTGCTAGGCGTTTTGTAAGCATTATCTCATTTAATCTCTACTCCACTTGATCAGGTGTTATCATATTCCCATTTAACAGAAAGGAAATGGATACCCAGAGTGGGTAAATCTCAAAGCTAGTGGGTGACAGAGGGCTGGAGTCCAGGCAAGCTAACCCCAAAGCTCTAGCCTTTTTTTTTTTTTTTTTAATATTTATTTATTTTGATCGAGATGGGGTCTCGCTATGTTGACCAGGCTGGTCTCGAACTCCTAACCTCAAGCAATTCTCCCATCTTGGCCTCCCAAAGTGTTGGGATTACAGGCAGAAGCCACTGAGCCTGACCCCAAAGCCCTAGCTTTTAACTGCTACGTTATCCTGAGAAAGAAAAGAAACAGGAATGAGAATGGGATGTAAGAGAGATGAGGGTGAGATAACTTTCAAAAAGGTTAGTTGAAAGTGGTAATTACCAAAGATACCTTGAACTGAGAGTGGGAGAGGTCTCCAAGTCCATAAAGCCAGTAGAAGGTCTTTATCCCCTAGAGATAAAGGAGGGCTTAGGGTCTCCTGGGACTGCTGATGCTTTGTGCCAATCTCCCCACTAAGGATATGCAGGAGCCATCTCTGGGAAGACATCCAAGGGACTTGAGAAGTCACTCCATCCAAAAGAAATTGTGAATCTGAAGGTAGCAGGGTGGGAGACAGCTTCCCCACCTCCCACGGGTGAACTGGCCTCCTGGGGTGGGCTAATATAGATTGATGAGAGGGAAAAGTCTATTCCAAAGCATTACCAGGAAGCCTAAGCCATTTGGGATCAGAAGGGCAGGGAGAGAGGCAACCTTAGAAATGACAGGCCAGCTCTACCTCCCAATTTTATTTTTACAAAGATTAGTGTCATGGGGAAACACTTATCGGTATGGAAGGATGTTTTGTTATTGCCCATTGGAGATTCTCTAATGACTCCTGCAGCACTCTCATTTTGTGAATCTGAGATAAGAAGAGTAAGAGTGGGTGTGCACATGTGTTTGTGCACATATGTGCCTATGTGTAGACACAGGGTGAAGTCAGCACATCCTCCAGGGCCTGGTAGAATAATGGAGATAGTATGGAACCAACTGGGAAGCTCTAGAAGCTCGTGGAGAACAAAGAGAGTGCAGATGGCTGTGCTATGTGTGCATATTTTTAGGAAGGGCAGAGTGACAGAATTCATGTGTCATGGTTTGGAATCCCTTCTCACCTGAACAGGTCTTTGCCTTCAGTGATGTGTATTTTCTTCGCCCTTTAGTTGGAGCAGTGCAGGCACCTGCCAGTTGACACAAGGACTCTGTAGAGAACTGAGAAATGCTTGTGTATGGCACCCAGTCAATGGGTGTCACTGGCTGAACTCCCTCCCTTGTTGTACACCAGACTCTGGGGACTAGAGGAGTTGACAAGACACAGCATGTGAAGAATTTAGCTCACACTGGACACATAAACCACAGTAAGTGATAGCTCTGAATCCTTGTGGCTGAGACAGGGCTAGAATCTGAGACCCAGGCCACCTCCCAGGCCAGCATGCACCCACTGTGCCACTGCTTTTGTTCTCTGGGGTCCCTGTGTCTTGCGGTCCAGCTTCCACTGGACACTGCACCTCTGAAGGAAGACAGATAACAAGTCTGATCACAGGTGTGTGACTGATGGGCTGGGGGTCCTGAGTTGGGTCCTGAGCCTTCATGTGCTCGCACATGGCATTGTTTGCAGCTCAGACCTGGGGGTAATAACTGCAGCAAAGTGGTGCCTTTTCTAGAAAGTCAGCAAGTTAGGGGTCCCTGGAATATCCATGGTGCTCCTCCCTGGTGGGGAACCAGCTCCTGACCTGGGGGTGGGGGCTGGGTGAGGGGGCAGTGTGGGAGGAACGCTGTGAAGGCTGCGGGACACAGGCCTGGTCACATCCTGTAGGTGGCCGGACAACACGGGGACACTCATGCACTGTAGTGCACCTCTTGTAGCCTCCTGTTTTTCCCCACAAAGCAGCAGTGACAAATATCTGCAGTGTGGCTGTGAAGAGGCAGGCAGCAGGTGCACAGTGCCTAGAGCTCTGAGGGCTGGGTGAGGGCTGAGTGGGGATGTGTGGTCTCTTGCCACCCCCAAATGTGGGTTGGGAGTACTTGGACATGGATTCCTCTTGTGACAATACGGAATGTAGGATGATGCATTCGTGGGGCCTAGAAGTTCTTGCGTGACCCTGCTTTGGGCTCATTATGAGTGTTAGGTGCATGGAAATCGGAGTTCTTTGCAGGCTTTGTGGATGAGAAAAAACTCAGCAGAGAAGGCAGGACAGGACCTGGGCCTTGCAGGACAGATGGGTGTGCCCATGGGGAGAGGAACCACAGCGGGAGAAGGATGGTTGAGCAAATGCTCTGAGGATGGAATGTGTTGCCTTTTCAGTGTTTGATGAGGAAACTAGCCAAGTGCAAAGAGTTCACCCACACAAATGGGGAGAAGTTCCCAGTGCCATCATTCCTTCTTATCATGATGATGATGATGATCATCATCATCATCACATTTCGTTGAAATGATTTATGGGTGTCTCCATCTGCCCAACCAGGCTGTGAGCTCTTGAGAGCAGAGACTGGAAGGTAGCAGGGAGGGAGATGGCTCCCTTCAGTCTCCGAAGGTAGCAGGGAGGGAGATGGCTTGCTTCTGACCTGGGTCTCCAGGGCCCAGCACCTAGCAGGTGCTCCATATAGATGTATTTGAATGAATGAGTGAATGAGAGAGTGGGTGAATCTGTTGAGAAAGGCAGATTATGACCAGATTGTGGAAGGTCTCGTGTAGGGACTGGGGACCCATTGAAATGTTTGAGTGGGAAAATACCTCTCAAGGGGATGCTCTGGGGAAGAGTAACCTGAGAGCCATGTGCAGGGTGGACTGAGGGTAGAGAGAGCAGACAGGATGGAGGACCATGAGGAGGCAACCGGGTGAGGTTCTCAACTCATCTCTGAGATGATGGGAAAGAAAGCACAGCCAGGACAGGAGTTAAACACGCACTCAGCAAACACTTTCGTATCATGGCCTTTTCCAATGGTTTCTACCATGCTTAAGATTCTACATCCTTTTTTCCCCCTCTGGTACAATAATAGTAAAAGTCAGAAAAGAGTCTAAATAATTGAGAAGACATAGAAAAAGCTGCAACGTGCCACAGTTTTGTCCACCTGACTTGGCTGTGAAAAGGGCTGGAAGGTGAGCCCAAGAATGGATGGGGACAGGGAACATGGCAGGCACTGGATCTGAGAGGGAGAGAGGGCTGGACAGCGGGCAGCGCTGATGGCCTCAGCCCAGAGCTACTGTGTTCTTTTTCAGAAAAGGTGGAATTCTTGACTTTACTGTTATAAAGTGAGGGGTAGAGGAGGAGAAAGGATTAATAACTGTTTGTTTTCTGCCAAGTTAAAAACCTAAGTTCTTGCAATGATTTTATACACAATGTTCTAAAGATTTTATAAATTCCTCTCTAGGGACAAGCCTCCAGAGAGAATATGTCCCAAGGGAATGTCCCTGCAAGAACAGAGCCAGAGGGAGCAGTTGGAAGTTTCCTCAGAAATGCAAACCACCCTCTGTAGATTAAAGGCCTTCGCGTTGGCTTCTGTTTTGCCCTGTTGAAACTTGCCATGTTCAGAGAACCACAGTCAGTTAAGATCAACCTTCAAGGACATCCATAGATAACAGAAGCCCAAAATGTCCAGTTACAATGTCAGAAAGGGAGACAGAACAAATGGGAAGAGCACAGTGTGATTGTCTAACCCTGGAACCTCCCCATTTTTAGTTTTTACTATACTTTGTTTCTGGTCATGATCAGTAGAAAACCTTGCAGACAGAATGGGCCTGTACACCTGCTCGTCTTCAGTGTTACAAGGTAGGTAGGTTGAGTTCTCTCTTCAGCCAGGTTTGGGACAGAAGAACCCAGGGGAGTAAGAGGTGGGACAGCCACAGAAAGGAGAGGAAAGCTACAAAGGTCCTGGGGCCTTTGTCAGAGAAGGAAAGGGAGAATCTCCTAATTAGAGGCGGTGATGGTTAATTTTATGTGTCAGTATGTCTGGGCCATGGCCCAGGAATGTGGTCAAGCATTATTCTGGATGTTTCTGTGAGAGTGTTTTGGATGAGATTAACATTTAAATCAGTTTGAGTAAAGCCGACTTTGAGTAAAGCAGATCGCCCTCCACAGTCTGGGTGGGCCTCATGCAATCAGTTGAAGGCCTGAATAGGACAAAAGACTGACTTTCCCCAAGCAAGAGGAAATTCTGCCAGCAGACAGCTTTTGGACTCAAATTGAGGCATTGGCTCTTTCCTGGGTTCTCAGCCTGATGACCTTTGCAACTGAACTGCAGCATTGGCTCTCCTGGGTCTCCAACCTACAGGCCACCTGGCAGATTTTGGGTTAGCCAGCCTCTATAATTGTGTGAGCCACTGCTTTAAAAGAAACCTCCCCTTATACCCTCTCTGTATATCTACATCCTACTGGTTCTGTTTCTTTGGAGAACCCGGACTAGTTTAGAGGCTTAGTTAACAGCAGCTCCACGGATTTCTAGTACCTCCATTCTTGGGACTGCACCCAGGAAGGAGGAGGAACCAGCTGGAGCAGACAGACCTTTCAGAGTTAGTGCCCCTTGGCGAAGCCACTGCTTCACTCCTGCTTGCCTTTGGTTATGTGTGCTATTAGCAAAACTTGGTTGGGCTCAAGCCATAGACAATTCCAAGCATGCTAAAACTTTGGAGCGAGGCATTTGCTACATTTACAGGGGGATGTTTGAATGTTATTTAGAGAAAGCAGAGCATGATAATTACTTGCCAAGTAGGATTCCCTTGACTCAACATTAAAAAACAGATATGAAACAGAAAGCACAGCATTAGAACAACATTTCTCTTCAATAATGAACTTTGAAGTAGATGGTTAACCCTCAAGTATTCTAATTTATCTTCATATTCTGGCCCAACAAAATTTCAGCCAATTAGCATTCCTGACTTGGTGTAATACAATGCATAGCTTTATGGTTTTGACCATGCTTGTTGAATGGAGTGATTGTCTTGACCATTCAGATTGAGCAGGGACCATGACTAGACAAATCAAGTAGATAGCATAGAGAGTAGATAGCATAAAGATTCAGTGGAAAAAATAAAGCACATATCTTTCTGGCTGGAAGTCATTTCTGAGAAACAGAGAAGTGTGTCCTTCTGCTCCAAGATTCATTTCCAAATTGGTAACTATGAACCCCAGAAGGCTGCCAGTCATGATGACACCCAAGGCCGCCAGGCGGCCAAGAAGTGAGCTGGACCTCAGCAAATAGAAGAGGCACTGAAGGAGCAGTCTTGGCTCCAACTCTTTTAGTGCTGAAATAAAATTTTGTGCTAATTGGTTAGTCTTGAATCCTGACATTTGGGGTGAGGGTCAGGGGTATTGGGAGAAGAAGAGGGGAGAAGGAGGGAGACATTTCTAGCCAATTCCAGACATTCTTACTGCAGTAACAGCATTAAAACACTGACCAAATGCTTGAACTGAAAATGAAACATTAGACAGTGAGATTTTAGTGGGAGGAAAGTGGACTTCATATGACATACACCATGTTCTTAATAAACTACTTGCTAAACTCCTAAAATGCCATGTTCTCTTCCCATTCTAGGTCTTGCCCCATCTTTGCTGGAGACTACCTATTCATTAACCTAACTTCTCCTTGATCATTAGGTCTTTATGCAGAACCACTTCTAGAAGCCTTTCTCGTTCTTCCTGTGTGCTGCCACAGCCCCGCCACCTGGTAGAATAACTGCCTCCTAGACTGTGTGCTCCTTGAAGGCAGGGATGTGATTTGCACACAGTTATATCTACCGTGCCTTGAACAGGACATATAAGTGGCCTCCTTCCCACTCCCTAAAGTTTTGACCTTGTCCCAGAGCCCAGTGGATCTGATTCAATCCCAAAGCAGGGACGCTCTAGGGCCCTACCTATTCTTATCTAGCTGATCCCATTTTTGGACCTGCTTTGACACAGAAACCCACTTTCTGCATTTATTCCTTATAATATAGTCCCTGCTTGCTACCCCAGCTCTTCCAGAAAATGGATTTCCTTTCTTAAATTTCAATTTCTCTTGGTTGTACCAAATACCTGCAAGTAGGTTTCCCCATTTCTGATAAAGGAGGCTGGTTGGTTCTATTAGAACTTGTGCCCATCATCAGTTTTTCCAGCTTGTCTTAGATACGATCCTAGACCCTGAGCATTGGCTGTGCCATCAACAAATGGGCATTTCAGGCTGTTTCAGACCTAACTTTAAGTACATGTCCTTTAATAACTGATGCTGTCTTTTTGTTTGTTTGTTTGTTTTTGTTAATGTTGTTTTGTTTTGTTTTTTAGATTCAAAGTCTTGCTATGTTGCCCAGGCTGATCTCCTGGACTCAAGCAATCCCCCTGCCTTGGCCTCACAAAGTGCTGGAATTACAGGCATGATCTGCGATGCCTGGCTCTGTGTATTCTAATACTAGTCTCTCACTTGGCCCTGAGGGACCTCTTGGACACCATTCCTGGGCTCTCTGGATCTGTCTGTCCCTCCTGGCAGTTCCCAGATGTCAGGGATTGGCTGTGGGTACAATCTCATAAGCGTAAGGATAAACAGTAATGTGTCTTGGAAACATGCTCAAAGACCTAGATTTTCTATGTTTGGAGATTTAAAACTTTTTTTCTGCAAATTGCAAAACAAAGACCAGCTGTACTCTCCCAAGAAAAAGCCCAATTATACTCATGCCAGGTGGAGTCCTACTTTTGTAATGAAATGTAGGGTCTTGTCATGGGTCCAGTATGGTCCCCCAAAGAAGTCCACACCATAATGCCTGGAACTTGGGAACATGTTACCTTACATGGCCAAAGGGAGTTTGCAGATGTAAGTGGGTTACTGACCTTAAGATAGAGAGACTCTCCAGGTGAACTCAATTCAATCATCTGAGCTCTTAAAAGCAGGGAACTCTCTCTGGGTGGACTCAGAGAGATGCAGCAGAAAGGAAGTCAAGGAGATTCAACGTGCAGTTCTGAGAAGGGATTCAGTGTGCCGTTGCTGGCTCTGAGAAGTAGGAGCCTTGTGCAAGGATTCAGGAAAGGTCCCGAGGAACTGAGGATGGTTCTCAACTGACAAGCACAAGCAACTGAATTCGGCCAGGCATCTGGGTGAGCTTGGAAGCAGATTCTTCTCCAGAGCCCCCACTAAGGATTGTGGTTCTGCTGATAGCTCGATTTCAGCCCACGAGACTCGAAAGAGGACCCAGCCTGAGTGTGGTGGTTCCCACTTGTAACCCCAGCACTTTGAGAGGCTGAGGTGGGAGGATCACTTGAGCCCAGGAGTTTGAGAGCAGCTTGGGGAATATAGTGAGATCCTATCTCTACAAAAACAAACAAACAAAAAACCAGAAACTGTTCAACAGGTTCACCTTGCCTGCTGCCTAGACAAAGCTGATTTATCAAGACAGGAGAATTGCAATAGAGTAATTCACGCAGAGCCGGCTGTGCAGGTGACCGGAGTTTTATGATTACTTAAATCAGCCTCCTCGCGCATTCAGGGATCAAAGTTTTTAAGGATAATTTGGTGGGTGGGGGCCAGTGAGTCGGGAGCGCTGATTAGTAAAGTCAGAGATGAAATAATAGGGGGTTGAAGCTGTCCTCTTACGCTGAGTCAATTCCTTGGTGGGAACCACAAGATCCGATGAGCCAGTTTATCAATCTGAGTGGTGCCAGCGGATCCATCAAGTACAGGGTCTGCAAAATATCTCAAGCACAGATCTTAGTTTTTACAATAGTGATGTTATCCCCAGGAGCAATTTGGGGAGGGTCAGAATCTTGTAGCCTCCAGTTACATGACTCTTAAGCCATAATTTCTAATCTTGTGGCTAATTTGTTAGTCCTACAAAGTCAGCCTAGTCCCCAGGCAAGAAGAAGGTTTGTTTTGGGAAAGGGCTGTTTTAAACTATAAACTACAAACTAAGTTCCTCCCAAAGTTACTTTGGCCTACACCCAGGAATGAACAAGGACAGCTTGGAGGTTAGAAGCAAGATGGAGTTGGTTAGGTCAGATCTATTTCACTGTCTCAGTTATAATTTTGCAAAGGTGGTTTCACAGCAAGCTATGATCGTGCCACTACAGTCCAGCCTGGATGACAGAGCAAGCAAGACCCTATCTCGAAACAAATAAAATAAAAACAAAAGTAAAAAGAAGACCCAGTTGAACCACACTGTACCCAGATTTCTGAGCTACAGAACTGTGAAATAATACACTGGTGTTGTTTTAAGCACTGAATTTGTGGGGATTTGTTCTGGCACCAATAGAAAATGAATGGAGGCCATTATGGAGGTCAGATGGGACCTTGATGGGAAGATCTCCCATTGCCTCTTGCCATCTAAGATCCTTGGGCTGCAAAGCATCTCTACTGCTCTTTGCCGATTGCACAGTTAATGAAGAAAAAACCCCCTGAGCCAAGAACACTGGGATTTTCATCTCCATCTCACAACAGCTTTCTTCCTGGGCAGGAGCTTCCCTCAGTCCCACATATTTGGAGTTCCACAGCCTTCCCTGGGAGCCAGAATGTGGTCATTTCCTTGCCCAGCCCAGTACAGCCAAGCTCTAAGGAAGCTGTTATCAAAACAGGAACATTCGTTTCATGTGTCCAGTACTTCTGGCTGCAAAGTGGAAAGAGACTTACTCCCGCAGCAAAAGCAAAGCATCAAATAAAACATTTCTGTGAAAGACCTGGCAAGCAGGCACGTCAGTTCTCTGAAGACATCCTCTTGTTCAGCAAAGTGAAATAGTCTATAGAAATAGGACTGGAACAAAGGGCCCTGGTGGTTTTGTCCTGGATTCCCTATGAATGGTCAGCTTCCTTGAGCAGAGTTCAGTGCAAATGAGGCCAAGGCTAGGGATTGGCTCTGGAGGCAGGTCAATGAGCTCCAGTCTATTTTGTGGAGAAAGACTCCCTCTAATTCAAAATGCCTTGACCACCTAATATTTTCCAGGTCCTGTGCTAGGGGCTGGGAGGACAGAGAGAAAGAGTCAGATCCTCCCACAAAAATCCACGAGATGTTGGGGAGCCGAACTTGTAAACAGCCATCACCAACGCAAAGAAGGATGCACTGATGCTATCTAGAGACGCACAGGAAATGGTTCATGGGCATAGAGGTAGGAGATATGGCTTCTGCTTGCATATTCCCAACGAAGTGTCACAGGAGAGAGAGTAGTTGAGCCAGACTTTGATTGAGAGTCAGGGATAAAAAATTGTTGATGACATGTATTTGGTGCTTTACATTTCATAATTTCACTTCAATGGAATTTTGGTAGGCAGAGCATAGTCGAGGTGTTTTAATGTAGAAAACTGTAGGAGTAGGTATACATGGGCATAAAGATGTAAAAGTTCATGATATATCCAGCAACTAGGCGTTCTCACTGATACTGGGTATTGTTGCTTCTACTTCTCAGTGGACACGGAATCTATCCAGGAATGTTCCTGATTTATATCAGATAGATTTACATCAGGAACATACCTAGATAGATTTATATCAGGAACATACCTACGTAGATTCCCATACCTATTTATATAGATTCGAATCTATGATTTTACACTTATGTCTTCAATTCTGAACAGCACCTCAGGGTTTAGTTTAGTTTTCTCACTTTCCATATACATATATGTATTTTTTGAGATGGAGTCTCGCTCTGTTGTCCAGGCAACAAACGTGCAATGGCGCATCTCGGCTCACTGCAACTTCCACTTCCCCAGTTCAAGCAATTCTCCTGCCTCAGCCTCCTGAGTAGCTGGGATTATAGGCGCCCGCCACCACGCCTGGTTAATTTTTGTATTTTGAGTAGAGACGGGGTTTCACCATGTTGGACAGGCTGGTCTTGAATTCCTGATCTCAGGTGATTCACCTGCCTTGGCCTCCCAAAGTCCTGGGATTACAGGTGTGAGCCACCGTGCCTGGCCTCACTTTCCATATTTGTAACTCACTTCTCCACAGTGTTCCTGGAGAATAAAGTGCACTGAGATAGAGAAGACAGATGTGAAGGATGGTTTAGGATCTGTCAGGGAGGTCCCTGAGTGCCATGATAAGATAAAAGACTCTGTCTCTCAGGTTTGGCTGAGTTATTCAAGGTTTCTGAGAAGAGAGTGATAAGATTCAATCAGAAGAGTAAAGTTAACAGACATTTAAATAGAATCAAATACAGTTTTTAGGTAGAAAGGGAAGGCCTGGGGACATTTGTTGCAGAGTGGTAAAAATGATCTTGGACTGAGTTCAACTTGGTTGCTAGATAGATCCGTACTGCGATGCCCCTGTGTGATAAGCTCAGCATATTCCTTCACATTCTGGAATGCTTTTTACTTGGAATCTGAAAGTCTCCGTGGAGGTGCTCAAGAGGTTACACTGTGCTTGTTTACCCATCATCCATGTCGCAACAAGGACCCATCATTACCCAAGAGGGAGGTTTCTACGTAAGGATTTTATACATGGATAACCTGTGAGGTCACAACGAGGCTGGAGTTCATCGTCAGAGGACACTGGAATCCTCCTTCAATGATTATGTGTAAGTCAGGATGTCTTTTGTGGCAAATAATTGAAAACCCAATATGACAAGCTTAAACAACAAGGAATTTTAATCACTCCTGTGGCTGACAGTCCAGAGGAATCAGGACGGGCTCGATCCAGTGGCCCCAGATCTTTCCCTGTGATCCTCTTGGCTCTGCTTTCTTCTCACACTGGCAGCGGATGATCACATGATTTTTTGGGTCTAATCTCAATGCCTGGCATTATCCAGAGGAGGAAAAATGTTTCTTTCAGAAAGTCTTCAGAGAAGGAAAAAAGACTGTTTTGGAAGTTTTCAGTAATAGTAATAGTCTCCTCGTATCTTAAGAACATTTCTTTCCATTTGTTCTATTTTCTTTCTATTTTTTGGGAAACGATCTCAAATTTAGAGAAAAGCCTCAAGAACAGTACAAAAAAGTTATTTCTCTGAATTATTGGAGGGTAATTTGCTGACATGAAATTCTGTGCACCAGGATAATTTAGTGTATATTTCCTGTGGAACAAAGACATTCTCCTACAAAGCCGAAATTCTAAATCACAGACACCATTGAAGTTTTTTTTTTTTTCTTTGAGATGAAGTCTCACTGTGTCACCCAGGCTGGAGTGCAATGGTGCAATCTCAGCTCACTGCAACTTCCACCTCCTGGGTGCGAGTGATTCTCCTGCCTCAGCCTCCCTAGTAGCTGGGATTACAGGCATATGCCACCATGTCCGGCTAATTTTTGTATTTTTAGTAGAGCTGAGGTTTCACCATGTTGGCCAGGCTGGTCTCAAACTCCTGACCTCATGTGATTCACCTGCCCCAGCCTCCGAAAGTGCTGGGATTACAGGCGTAAGCCATTGCACCCGGCCTTCCATTCCAGTTTTGCCACTTGTCCTGATTATGTCCTTGTAAAGGATGTCCGACTTTCATGACCTTGATATTTTAAAAGACTATTTTATTGAAGGTCCCTTGGTTTGGGTTTATCTGATGTTTCCTTATGATTGGATTCAAGTTTTGCATCTATGGCAGGAATATCACAAAAAGTAATGTGGTGTTTGTTTCGTTGCATTGTGTCACCTGGCGCGTGATTTTGATTTGTTTCATCGTGGGAGATGTTAGTTTTGACCACTTAATTAAAGCAGTATCTGCCAGGCTTCTCCACTGTAGTTAACTTACATTTCCTTTGTAATTATTAAGTTGTAGGAAGGTACTTTGAGACACTGTGAATATATACCTTCTTATCAAACATTTAATATCTTAATTTATCTATATATTTATATTAGTATGGACTCATGAATTCCTAATTCATTTAATGGGTTATGATCTCTAACTACTGTTATTTATTTTGATATTGAGATTCTCCTTTATTTGACTGTCGGAACCCCTTTAATCTGGACTCTGTGTCCTTTTGAAATGTCTCCTAATTCTTTGGGCACTTCTTACTTCCTGGTAGAATAAGATGTTCCAGACTCATTTTGCCCTTTCCTTGCTCAAATCATGGAACCAGCCTTTTTTTTTTTTTTTTTTTTTTTTTTGGTAAGTAGTCCTAGCTCCATTTAGTGGAGAAAGATATTTAGAAGCCAAAATTTGGATGCTAAGTATTTTCATTGCTACTGGGTTGTCATTGCTTCTAGAGTCTCTCAGTGAACAGGGCTAGGGACTCTACGCTGTTATATATGCCTGCATTTACATCTATGTCTATTTCTACATTGATCAATCTACAAATTGAAATCCATGACTTCACACCAATGTCTCCAATTCCAACACAACACTACAGGGTCAAACTAGTTTCTCTCTTTCCATGTTTGTGATTCACTACTCCAAGAGTGACAAACTTGGCTATCATAATTCTCATCCTATTTGTTCATCTGACTAATCCCTAATGTGTAATCAATTTCCCATTGCTGTAGTCTTCCCTCCCAACATCCTGTCTTTCCTTGATAGTAGCATCCTCTTGTTTCTTATCAGCTTTCACAGCCATGTCTGAACCAGTCACTGAAAGAGGGATACAAAAACCTTTATTTAGACCAATGGCTCAAAGCTGCCTCTGGAGCTGGGGTGGGGTCATCTTTCATTGGGATACGTGGGCTATGTCTAGGAGAGGTAGATATCTAAAAAAATTTCAAAGTTCTCTTAGAAAAAAAGAAGGGAGAATGGATATTGAATTAGCAGTAACAGTGCCCACTAAAGAGCTGTACAAACACATTCCTGTTATTGAAAGCAAGCAGCTCTCATCCCAACAAGCATGTCAAACTGAAGGCAGACCTCTTGCATCATCTTTCTAATGATGGGAAGCACAACTCCTTGGTGCTAGAGCCAAGGAACAATGTCTGACTGCCGAGAAAAGAACCAATAATGTAAACAGCCTCCATGAACAGCAAACTATTCAGACAAGAATTCTGGAGCAGAGCCCAGGGCTTAAGTCATGGCAGAATAAATATATTCTGAAATCACAGCCCAGCTTTTCCCTATCTCAACCCCCTCCCTGTTCCCTTCCCCATACAATTATTTGGATTAAATGTATGTGAATTCAAAATGTTAAAGACATTGACAAATTTCTCTATGGAAATGTTGCAAAAAGTTCCACTTTCACCAAAGCGTTGATGAATGCAGGCTCCTCCATACCTGGGCCACATGGGCCAACATGATGTATTAGTATTACCAGACTTATGCATTTTTCCATTCTGAAAATTGGCACTCGTTGTTGTTTGGATTTGCATTTCTTTAATCATAAATAAAGTAAAACATGTTTTCATGTGGTTAAAACATCGTTTTTGACCAGGTGCAGTGACTTATGCCTGTAATCCCAACATTTTAAAAGGCTGAGGTGGGAGGATCGCTTGAGGACAGGAGTTCAAACCAGCCTGGGCAACATAGTGAGACCCCATTTCTGTAAAAAATAAACAAAATTAGCTGGGCCTGGTGGTGCGTGCTTGTGGTCCCAGCTACTCAGGGGATAGTGAGCTGGGATGGGAGGACAGCTTGAGGTTGGGAGGCCAAGGCTGCAGTAAGCCGAGATCATGCCACTGCACTCCAGCTTGGGTGACAGAGTGAGACCCTGTCTCAAAAAAAAAAAAAGAATCATTTTTATGTTTTCTGTGAAAGACTATTTATATACTCTGGCTACTTCATTGAATGAATGATTTTTTTTCTTACTGATTTGTAAGAGCTCTTTGTATATTGAGAAAATTACAATATGATTTTGTGATATGAATTGCAAATATTTCACCTACTTTGTTTTTAGAATAGTTTTTTCTGGTTAACATTTTTTGCCTTTTATGTTGTAACATGTATTAATCTTTTGCTTAAGGCCTTATGACCTGAAGAATTAAATTCTGTATAAAGCATGTTACTGCTAAGCCCTGCCCCTCCCCGTCCTCATCCATCCCAAGCAGTCTGGTTTCTACCCCAAGATCTTAGCCCTTGCTCTGTCAGGATGGACACTCAACTGAGGCCTTTCGCGATGTTCCTTTGTCATAAACTGAGAGCCCATGGTATTCTAGATGCTGTTCTAGGTGCTGAGGATACAAAGATTCAGGTGAAGAAGACCCAGCCTGTGCCTCCCAGGAGCTCAGAGTCGGGTTGTGTGAACAAATACGTTGAATAAAGTCTATGATAAAAGTCTGTACAGGGTAGAATGGAGCCAAAAACAAAACAAAGTCAAGAAAGTTTTTACAAGGTGGTGACCCTTGATTTGAGTCTTGCAAGTGGCACAGGTTTTCGCCAGGTACATCGAGAATGAGTGGAGAAGGGCATTCCAGGGAGAAGAAGCATCTGGGGTCCAGGTGTGGCTGCTGCAGAGGGAGGGCACATCTGCCAGGTAAGAGGGTCCAGATCACAGAATCCTGAGATTGGGCTTTGCTCTGAGGGCGATTGAAGGGTTTTAAGAAGAGAGAGGTAATCGGGTTTGTAATACAACACTGCTCTTGACAGCAGGGTGGAACGATGGGGGAGGAATGGCAGACTTAGAGACTCAAAGACCAGATACGAAACCACAGTTCATGTGACACTTGCAGAAGTCCAGGACCTAATGGTGAGTAATAGGAGGGTGGAGAGCAGAGGATGAGTGTGAAGGAGGAAGACTAGCTAAGGTTAGGTGTATTAGAAGGAAGTGGTTTGCACGTTGGAGGGAAGGAGGTGGGGGAGTGGGGAGTGATATGGAAGGCAGGATCGAGGAGGACTCTGAGTCTCTTTGGCTGTGGAAGATGCTGCCGACACTGAGGAGGGAACGCAGGGCAAGGTGATTTAGTTTTGGGCTTACGGTGTTTGAGTAGTCAGTGGGACATCCCAGTAGAGACAACTCGTAGGCGGCTGGGAATAAACAGCTAGGGGTCTGGAGAGAGCCTAGGCTGGAGATGCAGATTCGAATTAGTCATCAGTGATGGGGAGGCCCTGACAGTGGATGGGATGGCCAAGTAGTGGTGTAAAGTCCTGCTTCTTAAGTGTGTATTTTAATATAATATAATATAATATAATATAATATAATATAATATAATTTATTTAAGGACAGAGTCTCGCTCTGTTGCCCAGGCTGGAGTGCAGTAGCATGATCATGGCTCACTGCAGGCTCAACCTCCCCAGACTCAGGTGATCCTCCCACCTCAGCCTCCCAAGTAGCTGGACTACAGGCACACACCACCACACCTAGCGAATTTCTGTATTTTTTTTTTTGTAGAGACAGGGATTCACCATGTTGCCCAGGCTTGTCTCGAAATCCTGGGCTCAAGCAATCTGACTGCCTTGGCCTCCCAAAGTACTGGGATTACAGGCATGAGCCACTGTGCTTGGCTTTATGTGTATGTTTTAATTTAACAAATATTTACATAGCACCTGCTATAGACCAGGTACTTTATGCATACTTGTTCATTTAAAACAAACAACTTTTAGGAAAATACTATTATTATCCTCATTTTGCAGATGAGAGAGCTGAGGCTCAGAGAGGTTCACCAATCTGCCCAAGGTCTTGCAGGTCAAAGTGGCAGAGACGAGGCTTGAACCTAGGTTCTCTGGTCACAATACTCAAGCCCTCTCCCACCACACTGTGCTATGCTGCTACTTTATACAGCACATTGATTGTCAAGGAAGTGTACAGGAGTGAGAATAACTACAACTTATTTTATCCTGGGACCCAGGGATCTTTGTATAAAGACTCTACTCCCTGCCCTTACATGGAGACATCTGTGAGTTGAGGAGGAGCCTTGATTTATGGGTGGAGGGACCACGCTACCTGTATCTCTTCTCTATGGATGCAGGGCGTTGAATGACAGCGAGCAGCTGACAGGGAGGGCCACTGGTCCCTCTCACTGCTTGCCAGTTTCAGTTAATTTCCATCTACTTTTTCTACGCCTCCCCACAATGATTCTTGGTTTTATGTTTCACCAGGATCCAGATGGTGTTGTAAGTTCATTATTCCCACCATAAATCTTCAAAAAAATCACATATCAGTGATAGAGAACATATAAAGAGAAGACAACAGATCATAGAAACATTAAAAAACAGGACAAAATTTGCACGGATCAGAAGTGTAACAGAAGCACAACTCAGGGGGATGTGCTGTCACAGGACTTTTGGATTTAGGTTCTAAAACAGGCACAGTGGATGAGAGTTTATATGCTGCAAAGTCATGAGCACTAAATGCACTTCACATGGGGCAGGGGTCCTGGGCTAGGCTCATTACATGCACCTAGGCAATGGGATTGGACTCTCCCTGCAAAGGAGACTGAAAAAAGTTACTGCTGGCTGCATATTCTGTTTCAGGGCCTCTGGCTTATACAACTACCCAGGAGGGCTGGAGAGAGGAGATCCAGCCATGTATCTAGGACTTGAGCTAAGCTGCCTGCTGCATCAAAGGCAAAATCTGAGGTATCTCACTCACCACAACATGGAATTCCTAAGCCATCATTGTAAGATTTGGTTCAAGACAGGAAGATCTGAGAGAGGGGCAGGTGGAGGTGACCAGCAAACTGCTAGGCAGGGTGGGGTAAGTGGAGAAAGAGAGAGGAGAGGAAGAAACAGAGGAGAGAGGTGAGAGGAGGGAGGGGGAGAGAAAGAGAGAGAGAGAAGTCGGCTGGGGGTGGTGGGGAGAATTTCCACTCAATAGGAGCCTATAAACTAAAACTTTTTGTTTGTTTGTTTGTTTGTTTGTTTTTTTGAGATGGAGTTGCTCAGGCTGGAGTGCAGTGGTGCAATCTGTGCTCACTGCAACCTCTGCCTCCCAGGTTCAAGCGATTCTCCTGCCTCAGCCTCCCGAGTAGTTGGGACTACAGGTGGATGGCACCATGCCTGACTAATTTTTATATTTTTTAGTAGAGATGGGGTTTCACCATCTTGGCCAGGCTGGTCTCAAACTCCTGACCTCAGGTGATCTGTCCACCTTGGCCTTAGTGACTCTTCAGAGGACAGCTGTTCGCCTGCCTAGGGCTGCTACATTATCAAAAATAGCTGCTATTGTGTTGAGCCATTACTTCTTTGGATGGTCAAAGATATCAAGGAAAGAAAACTTATCTAAAAGATGAATAGGAAGTAATTTTAAAAAGGCAGAAATAAAATATCACTAGGTGAATATGGAAAAGAATTAACTTGAAATCCTAGAAATAAGAACAATGATAAATGAAATCTAAAAATTCAATAGATCAAATTGAATGGAAACTTTAGACCAAACACAATTGAAGAAAAAATTGATGAACTGGAAATATCACCAGAAAGTACTACAGAGTGAAAATGAAACAAAAAATATGAAAGAGAAGTGAAGAGTCACAGAAGGGAGTTCAAAAAGCTCTAATAATCATATAATAAGAGTTCCAGAAAAAGTCAATAATTGATTCAATGGTGGATTGTCATATTTGAAGATACAGATAATCCTTGACTTATGATATTTTGATTTATGAATTTTTTACATTATGATGGGGTAAAAGCAATATGCTCCTTAATTTACAATGGGGTTATATCTCAATAAATCCATCCTGAAACTTTACTGGGACATAACCCCACTGCAAGTTGAAGAGCATTTGTATATTGATGAGAATTTTTAAGAGTTGAAGAAAGCTACTGGCTCTTAGGTTAAAAGTATACACTGAATCAGTAAAAATAAATCCACACATAAATGTCTTGTGCATACACAACACCAGTGTAATAAAACATTGGATATCAAGAATAAGGATAAAATATTAAAGGGTACTGGAAAAAAACAGTAAACCTATACAAGATGATAATTAGTATTATTATCATTATCAAAATGATAATTAGACATTTTAACAATGATAGATTTGAGGAGACAATGAAGTAGTATCTTCAAAGTGCTGATGGAAAACATGGACAACCTGAAATTTTGTACCCAGCAAAACTATTATTTACAAATTAAGACAAAATAAATAAATTATCAGACAAAGATTAAATTAGTTTACCAACTACAGATTCTCACAGAAAGAACTAATAGACATGAATTTCCATGAGATGAAAAGTGAACCAAGAGAGAAAGTACAGGATCTAAGAAGCAATGATGTACACAAATAAAATACTTGGTAACGTACATTTTACAAAGATAATCAATGAGGAAGAAAGTCTACTTTTTGTGTGTACATTAAAAAAGAAATGTTCAACATCTAGACAGCATTCACAAGGAACAGGATGTTCAGTGAGTAGTTGAAACATGCTGAGATTCTTGTCTTGTTTGAGAGGAGAATAAAGACTCTGAATAAATTTAACTTTCTTATAAATATTTATGGTTAATTATGATTGCTAAAAATCAAGGAGTAAAACTTAAAGAACAGACCACAATATATCCTTCCAAAGCAGCAAAAGTTAAGGAATAAAGAAAACTTTATCAAAGTTTGAGAAGTTAGGAAAGGAAAAAAGAAGAAGAAAAAGGAAAAACCAAAGCCAAAACCACAGGAATAAGATGGTAGAAATGTCCCCAAATAGCTCAGTAGTTAAAATAAATGTAAATTGTTGGAGGCTTTTTATTTCTTCTTTTTTTTCAAGCTACAGTCCTCAATAGATGCAGATGAAGGCCTTTTAAAAGACATAGATGTTCACATTTTATTTTTATTTGTATTTATTTATTTATTGAGACAGGGTCTTGCTGTGTCACCCAGGTGAGAGTACAGTGACACGATCTCACTGCAGCCTCACCTTCCTAGGCTTTTTTTTTTTTTTTGAGACGGAGTCTCCCTCTGTGGCCCAGGCTGGAGTGCAGTGGCCGGATCTCAGCTCACTGCAAGCTCCGCCTCCTGGGTTCACACCATTCTCCTGCCTCAGCCTCCCGAGTAGTTGGGACCACAGGCGCCGCCACCTTGCCCGGCTAGTTTTTTTTTTTTTTGTATTTTTTAGTAGAGACGGGGTTTCACCGTGTTAGCCAGGATGGTCTCGATCTCCTGACCTCGTGATCCGCCCGTCTCGGCCTCCCAAAGTGCTGGGATTACAGGCGTGAGCCACCGCGCCCGGCCCCAACTTCCTAGGCTTAAGCAATCCTTCCACCTCAGCCTCCCAAGTAGCTGGGACCACAGGTGAATGCCACCATGCTTGGCTAACTTTCTGTGTTTTTTGTAGAGATCAGGTTTCGCCATGTTGCCCAGACTGATCTTGAACTCCTGGGCTCAAGTGATCCTCCTGCCTCGGCCTCCCAAAGTGCTGGGATTACAGTTGTGAGCCACTGTGCCTGGCCTAGATTTGAGTTTTAAAACTGAAATTCAGCTTCGTGCTATTTATAGGAGACATAGTTAAGACGAAATGACACAGAATAGCTAAAAATTAAATGAAAAAAAGCTAAATCAGACAAACACTAATAAAAAGAAAACTGACATAGCAAATTTAATAGCAGACCAAATAAATTTTAGGTCAAAAATTTATAAATAGGGATAAAGGAGAACATTTATGGCTGGGCGCGGTGGCTCATGTCTGTAATCCCAGCACTTTGGGAGGCTCAGGCCGGCAGATCACTTGAGGTCAGGAGTTCAAGACCAGCCTGGCCAACATGGTGAAAACCCTTCTCTATAAAAAATACAAAAATTAGCTGGGCATGGTGTTGTGCACCTGTAGTCCCGGCTACTCAGGAGGCTGAGGCAGGAGCATGACTTGAACCTGGGAGGTGGAAGCTGCAGTGAGCTGAGATCACGCCACTGTACTCCAGCCTGGGCGATAGAGAAGACTCCATCTCAAAAAAAAAGAAAAAAAAAAAAAGAACATTTACAATAGGAAAAGAACAATCCTGCAAGAAGTAACAGATTTGTATGTTCTTAGGATAACCTCAATATTTATAAAGCAAAACCAATAGAATTACAAGGAATATTTATAAGGAAATAGGTTAAGCTGGTAAAAAAAAAAAAAAGATACAAAGGATTTCAACAGCATAATTAAAAAGTTGGTCAAATTAGATAAATGGAGAACTCTGCACCTAACAAAGTGATTATGCATTATTTTCAAGCACACTTTGAATACTTACAAAATTGACCCTCTTGATAAAACAATCATATCTTCTGACTATAATGCAGTTAAATTAGAAATCCACAGTTAAAAAAAGAGTATATGACATGAGAGAAATCTATGTATCTGAAAACTATAAAACCAATTCCCCAAAATCGTTTTTGGGTTAAAGAGGAAATCATAATAGAAATTGGCAAGGGAACACTTGTGGCTTTTGACATATATTATATACATATTAACTTGTTACCTTGCTAAAAAGTAGCAGCTTATTTTATTACCTTGACTTACGGTTGAACAGTTCCTTTTGTATTTTCCTGTTACCTCTCTACCGCCTCTCTAATTGTCAAGATTTTTGCTTTTATTTTGCTCAAAAAATATTTCTCAGAAACCCTCTTTACTTTTATAGCTTTTGTATTTTTATCCTTGTTCTTTATCCTCAATACCTTCTGCTTTTACATTGTAAACTTACCGTCTCCATAGTTTTTGGCTTTCAATGCTACTTTTGTATTTTTAACTTTTAAATCTCATAGACATCTAATCTTTTCTTTTACATATCTATTATTATCTCATTATTCCAAACTCTTTGAAAATAATAATTATATTTAAATATTTTAGTCCTTTCAAAACTTTTTCTTCTCTAACCTTTCAAAAATCTTCTCCAAATTTCCTACCTTGTGGATATTATTTTACCCAAGTGTTTTTGTTCTGTTAGCCCCCTTTTTTCTTAATGTCTAATGAGCACCATCTTTGGAAGCATGGCCTCAAGATGGTGCATGGAGGGGACTGACACTTACAGGCAGGGGAGCTTCAGGTCTGCTGGCTCTCTCCTCCCTCCTTGTCACCCCTCAACCTCTGGGCTGCCCTTTGGGCTCATGACAATGTATCTCAGAGCCCAAGGGGGTTGGGCTTCCCTTCTGGGGGACTCTGGAAGCTCCTGGGTTAACTACTCTCAGGGCTCTGGTTTTCTCCATGCAGATAAAGTACTTGATTTCCTGGAACAATTTTTCTTTCTCAGTCTGAGGGCTCTGATCTATACATAACCTTTGTACTTGGGCCACCTACACGAACCACATGCCATGAGGCTGGAGGGAATGGAAGGAGACCAGGCGGTTATGACTGCAGACCTTGGCCTGACCCCAGGAAGCACCGGGGTTGGTTTTATTCCCTGGGCATCACAGCACTGTTTTCCAGGCTGGGCTTCTGTACCACTTGCTGTTAGACCATATTTTCAAATGGACCCACCTTCCTTTCCAGTGGGAATATGAACATTTTTTCTCTTGATGCATGATTCTCCTTAGCTTCCTCCCCTGTTATGGAGTTCAAAAAGAATGTGGCTAGGGCAAAGGATTTTCTGCTTTCGGGGTCAAACATCAGGCTTGCTGCAAGTCTGCCAGGCAGAACGGCTTTCTTCATGTGGCAAGACCTAAAGTGGGCAGTCAGGTCCACCTGGGGACAAGGGGGCCAGACTCACCTGTCACTGGAGGCTGGGAAGGATTTTCAATGCACAGGAAGGTTCTTTGCCTCTCATCCATCTCACAAAAAAGGAAGAAGACACACTTCTGGAGAGGTTAGAATCCTTGAAAGAACACACGCTGCATGTACTGACAACGCCCTTATCCTCACGCAACTGCCCCCATCATAACTTCCCTTTGCTTTTCTACATCCTGCCACTCAATGCTCAAGAAAGAGTTCTCTTGGGTGCTTGGGGTTTTCAAAGGGAGGGCCCTGACATTTTGGTCTTTATAAAAAAATACATCATTGAGGGAGACCTCAATTTTAAAACCTGCCTCTTCCCATTTTCAAGGAGGTTTATATTACTTGTTCCTCTGGTTATCAAGGAAAATAATTGAAAAGAGAGTAAGTGCACTCTGACGTCTGTCACTTTTAGGCCATGCAGATGACAGGAATATCTTTTTTTCCAGTTTTGATTTGGCTTCCTGGCAAGCTTCCTGTTTTTCTTAACATATACATTCTTTAAGTCAATATGCATTCTGTCAGCTCATACATAGGATCTCTGGTGATCTTTTAAGTGTCTATTCAATCTGCATATCCCAAGGCAGAATTAATCATCCCAAAGTGGGTCCCTGGTAATCTGAAAGTCAAGATTGGCTCATTTATTCACTTAACAAGTGTCTATTATGTTTCCACTATGAGCCATATCGGAATGCTGTTAGAAAATGGGTGAATTGCATTCCTATGAGCCATTCTTTCCGAGGCAAATGTAATAGCCTAATGAAAAATTTCTCTCCATACTTACTTAATGGACAGCTAATGTATTCTGCACCTTCTCCAGGGCCCAGAGCTTCATTGTCTTCTATGCGGGGACCCATCCCAGTTAGACTCCTTTATAGGGTTGCTTTCACCACTCTTCATAGAATACGACAGCCAGCAAAATGCCTTGCGGTGGGCACTGAACACATATTTGTCAAATAAATGTGCATTCCTCACTAAAAAGGCTTCGCTTTCTAAAGATTGTATTCAGTACTTTCCACAGCTTCCCTCTCGCATTATGGGTGACATTTTCAAAGTGCAACGCCAAGTCAGAGACTCCACTTTCTTAGGCATACGGGAAGGATGGGAAGGTGCCTGTTGTGTGACCCTAGCAATTGTTGGGGGTGGAAAAAGAAGAAGGAGAGACTGTGTTCACCTTACTAGAGGATGGGGAGACCAGAAGTAATTCACCAGGACAGCAGAAATGGTGGAGTTTAGCATGGTGGTGGTGGCTGCCTTGTACACTACTGAGAAATGATCCCACAAACCACCTTTGGGATGAGTGGGGAAGTCTTCAGTTCCCTGCATGAGAGAGACACTCTTGCCCAGCCAGCTTCCTCCAGGTGACGTGGAATGCCAGGTTTGGGATTTTCATATGCTGCTTCTGCCAGCTCAGCCGAGTCCTCCCTAAGAACAGGGCATCTAAGGCACACCCACTCCCCAACCCTGCCAAATGTCTGCTCTTGAAATAATCTGTTTGCAATTTCATTCCACATTTCTCCTGATTTTCCCTCCTCTTCCCTAACTTCTCCTCTCTGAACACTGTGACATAGAGCAAAGTGGGTCTCAAGAAATGGTCTAATCCTACTATGCTCCAGAAACAGTGGTGTGCTGGTAGATGTTTAACAACCAGATCTCCAGGAGAAAAAAAGCTCTGATTTGTAGTGTTTGTTGATTTCCATGGTGCAAATGCTGCCACCATGGCTGATTTCAACCTACCACCCTCCGTCACTGCACACAGAGTTGGGAAGAGATGCACACAGTTGACTCTGGAAGGCCAGTGTCAGCTGACTGCAGCGCAGCACTGTGACCTCCATTTGAAGAGGCCCCACGAGGCAGTCTTTAAGCTGGACACTGGAGGTGCTAGCGGAGCCAGTCACAGCTGCAGATTCGGTTTTCTGGAAGCAGGTCCTGAGATGGAGTTTGGGGAGGAAGTAGCACTGGGCTGAGGGAGAAGCCAAACTGTGACCCCGTCCTCTAAGGGCCTCGAAGCTAACCTTTGTGCTCCTTCAGTCTCAGGACATGGGCTCCTCTGGGAGAGGTGCAGCTGAGGCAGACGCTGTAGGAGCTGGCAAGAGGAGGCTGCCTAATGACCACATGCCCCACGCCTGGACAAGAAGTCCTGCTTCAAAGAGAGAGCTGGGTGGCACTTCACACTGTCAGCCATGTCCAGATACACCCAAGTCGGGGTGTGGAGCCCCTGTCGGAGCTTTCAGCGTAGTCCTGACCACCTGTACCTGTCGTTCGTCACCTGTAGCCTTGCTCCTCACCTGGTCCCTGCCTGTCCAAGTGCCCAGCTTTGCTTGCAGTTTCCAAGTCTCTAGCTCATCCTACTCACCGCTGAAGGTCCTGGCAGGCTCTCTCCTGAATCCCACCCCGGTTAGACTCCACTTTGTTTGCCCAGGCTGGACATTTCTGCCTGCATCCTCGGGGCATCTGACCTCAGTGCTTGGGCCTTGCTCCTTGGTGCTGACAGCTTGTGGTGAGACCACCCTGCTGGGCAGACAGGCTGGGATGCCTGGGCATAGGGCTCACTCCCCAGGGCCCCCGCTGGCTCTGGGTTGGACGCTGGCTCCAGGCAGGATGCACGGTCTGCTTTGTGCGCAGGTGGGGTGGACAAAGGTGGCAACCGCACCTCCTCAAACCAGACTGAGGAGAATGAGTGGAGCTGGTCTACCGTGGGAGGCGGAAGTGACCTCACAGCTCCTGCAGGCTCCTCTCTTCATGTACTTACAAGGACACTACAACGCAGAGTAAATATGCAGCTGGTTAGGAGCAGAGCTGGGAATAGAGCCCCGCCCAGAGCCCTTTTTATACATCCTTCTCCATGACTGAATTACAGTCCTTTCTTTTCCCCTTCCTCAAGACAGTTTTGTGTTTAGAAACGGCCTCATTGGCAGATTTTCTATTCTCCTTGGTTAGCTAATCGGAACACTCAGCCCCATTCTGGCAGGTGGCCTCTCTGTTTGAGGAATTATCTTGCCTGCCAACTGGGTGCTGGATTTACATGCTAGCTGGGCCGCAGGGAAATCAGCTGGAATAGCTATCGGGCTCATTCATCTCAGGCTTGTCAGCCTCCAGGCCAGATGTGCCTGGTGTGGGTGCTTTCTGCCCTCACAGGGCTTGTCCTGGGACCTCAGCCCCAGCCTCCAGGGAAGCAGACCCTCAGGGCCTTGCTGATGAGCTTCAACACTGGCCCAAGGCTCCCGTGGCTCTTATTTCCACTTTATCCTCTGTGAGTGCATTTTTTTTTTTTTTTTTTTTTTTGAGACGGAGTCTTGTTCTTTCACCAGGCTGGAGTGCTGTGGTGCGATCTTGGCTCACTGCAACCTCTGCCTCCCGGCTTCAAGTGATTCCCCTGCCTCAGCCTTCCAAGTAGCTGGGACTACAGGCATGCACCATCACGCCCGGCTAATTTTTTGTATTTTAGTAGAGACGGGGTTTCACCATGTTGGCCAGGATGGTCTCGATCTCCTGACCTCGTGATCCACCCGCCTCGGCCTCCTAAAGTGCTGGGATTACAGGCATTGAGCCACCGCGTCTGGTTGTGCATTCTTTTTTATTATTATATAAAAAAAATTTCTGGTGTGACAGAGTCTCACTCTGTCGCCCAGGCTGGAGTGCAGTGGTGCAATCATGGCTCACTGGCCTCAAGTGATCCTCCCAACTCAGCCTGGCCTCAAGTGATCCTCCCAACTCAGCCTCTGAAGTAGCTGGGACTACAGCTGTGCAGCACCATGCTTGGCTAATTTTTTTATTTTGTAGAGACAGGGTCTTGCCATGTTGTGCAGACTGGTCTTGAACTCCTGCCTCAGCCTCCCAAAGTGCTGGGATTCCAAGTGTGGGCCACCATGCCTGGCCATTGCACTCTGTTAGCAAATATTGTATCTAAAAGAATGGTGTCATCCTGTTCTACTCTTTTAACGTGATCCTTTAGCATACATTTAGTTATTTACTTTTCAAAACTTTCTAGCTTTTATCTGTAATTGTTAGTTTCCTTCTGTTTTCTGTTATTTCAGAGTACCTTTGTTACCTTTATAATTTATTCTCTCTGCTAATTTTAGTCATATTATTGAACTGATTTCCCCCGTAAATGCTGAGCCAGAGGTCTAGGCTCCATGGTGGATGGGGTGGAGACGTATCAGCTGCGGGGGCAGTTTCTGTCCTAAGCAAGGAGCTGGGGAGAGCCTGGGCTTCACTCAGCTGTAGGATACCCCTTTCTGGCCCTCTTTCATGGAATTCTCTTTCTCTCCTTGGGTGAATATTTTGATTCAAAGACAGCTAGCACGGAAGAGTAGGCAAAGCTCCTGTAACCTACCCAGAGTGGGTATAAAATAGCTACATACCAAAATTAGGGCACGGAAGGGAGGTGGTGTGTGCTGTCAAATTAGAAGCACTGTGGAAACAAGGAAGGCCAGGGGAAAGCTAGAAAGGTGTTTTATTGCAGGGGACGTAACCAAACAGGAAGTTGCTTTCTTCCCACCAAAATGAGGGGGTCATATATTTCCCCTCCTGCTGCAAAATCAGAGACCAGATCAGAGCTTCAGGCTCACAGCCACAAAGCCAAGAGCATGAATAGAGAGGGAAGCCATTTCCCAGCTGACGAGCAGCTGTTGCCTGAACACTGAGGAGCCGGCGGCTGGAGGGAAGGAAAAGCATTGTGCATTTCAACAGCATGTGGGGGCTTGCTTTACCCAGAGTCTAGAATTGTAGCTGATGGAAATGCTGCACTGACAAACAGAGCTTTGAAGACTGGCAGACAATGGGATGAAGGATTCTTTGTGACTGGTATTAAAAAATCCAAAGAAGCATGAGACAGACGGAAAGGATCGATGTATCCAAGCCAAACGAAGAGACGTTGACCGCAGCCAGGTCCATTTTCCTAGTGAGGAGGAATTGACAGTAACAGAACTCCGTTGTGCAGAAAGTGTAGCTCCATATGTGAAGAATTTTGCTCAGTTAACTCTTTACTCAACTGTACATGCACAGGTTCAGTCGTGCTTAGTGAATTCTTTGGCCAAAGAACCTGTATTAATTTGCTACGGTTGTCATGACAAAGTACCACAGACGGGTACTTGAACAACAGAGATTTATTTTCTCACAGTGCTGGAGGCTGGAAGTCTGAGATCGAGCAGAAGGCAGGGCTGGTTTCTCCTGAGGCCTCTGTCCTTGGGTTGTAGGGGCCATCTTCTCCCTGTGTTTTCACTGGTCTTCCCTCTGTGTGCATCTGTGTCCTCATCTCCTCTTCCTGAAAGGACACCAGTCGTATTGGATCCGGGCACGTTTTAATGACTTCATTGTAATTTAACTACCTCTTTGAAGACCCTGTCTGCAAATACAGTCACATTCTGGGAAGCTGGAGGTTAGTTAGGACTTCAGTCTATGAATTTGAAGGGACACAATTCGGCCCCGTTTCAGATCCCTTCCTGGTATTGTTGAGGATGGACGTCTGGTCAGGCTATGCCCAGGCAACAATTTCTGCCACGATCCTGGAGTGCAGGCTGTGCACAGCAGATAGACAATGCCCCCTTAAAGAATACTACCTTATTAAGGCTTACTCCTTTAGGAACTAACTGCATGAAGCTGGACACACCAATGGACACAAGGCCCAAATTCCTCAAATTTGGAAAGTGGTCCTGTCTTAGTGATAGCACGATAGGACGACGGTTCTTAGGCTTCCCACTACCCAGTCCCTCAGTGAGGACATACGTGGTCCAAAATGCATTGTCTCCATTCTCTGACCTCAAATCCATATTCTATGTGAACGTTTGTCGCATTTAACTATGCAATTCTTTGCTCAGAGGCTGGATTTTCCATGCCCAGGGCTGACGTCTGCGAGTGTAGTGGAGCACCTAGGCATAACTGGATGATGAAAACGAAGTGGCAGGTCTTGCTAGATGGAGCTCCGACATCCATTCTCTGCTCACCAGCTAGCAGAGCCCTAATTTTATTTGGGTTTAGGAATATGTCCAGCTTAAAAAGCTGTACGTCTCATCCTCGCATTCCAGGTAAGAATGATGATGCAATACAGTTCTGGCCAATGAGGTAGGAACAGGGATGAGGAGGTGGGCTTCCAGGTTTCAGGAAAGTTTATAGAGAGCTCAGGCAGTCCGTTCCATTTGCTTGTTGCCCTTTCTCCTTATTCCTGTCTAGAACAGGGATGTGATGGCTGGAGTACCAGCAGCCACCTTGTAAGCATGGACGTGAAGATGTTAGAGTGGTGATCTAGACAGAAGCTGGGTTCCTCATGACCTTGGGGAACTGCCACACCAGCTCTGGCCTGCCCTCCTTTGAATTCTCTTCACATGAGGGGGAAAAAACAAGCCCTCAGGGCCACTGGCCTCTCCAATGGCTCAGCCTAGAGAACAGTTGTGATGGCCCTTCCTGGCATAGGTCACCCAGTGGCTCTGTGAACCCCTGTTTTATTTAAGCCACTATTTGGGGTTTCTATTACCCACCACCAAACCTTATTATTTAACTGATGCAGGTGGGTTGCAATTATTAGAATCATTCTATTATTCTCCCTAGATACAGGTACAGGACCTTCTGAAAATCTCCGTGAAAGCCTCCTTTAGATATAAGCTCCCCCTCTACCCATCAGAAAAGCAGATGAGAGGACTTGGGTACACCTGGATTCACATATGCTCTCATCATTTATCAGGTGTGTGACTTTGGACAAAATTTTTCAGCTCTCTGAGCCTTGCTCTCTTGTGTGCCATTATATAGCATTGTTGGGCTGATTTAGTGAAAGAATGTATGTAAAGCACCCGGCTTGGACCCTTACACCCTTGTACACAGTGCTTGGCACATGGCCCTCCTGCTCTTAGGACATTACTTATCCCTGCAGAGGAAGACTCAAGTCCAGGTGTCCAGCTTACTCTTTCCACAGATGCAAGTCTTCCTGGATCTCTCGCTGGCTGCCTGTAGGACATTTCTGGTTAGCTCTCCTGTTGGCCTCTTCAAGCCTGGTCCCCAACCACCCTCTCTCTGATGATGCCACTGTCTGTCCTATCTCTCGTTCTCATGCCTATTGGCTTCACTCACCGTACCATGCCACAGTACACCACGCTATGCCATGCCATGTCACCCCTGCTTCTAGTGGTTTCCAAAGCACTTCGGAAGGGGAATCATCCAGGAGATGTGAAGTTGTGTAGAGATGCAGTTGAAGCCAGCACCCTCGGGGCCAAGAGAACATGCTGATGCAATGCTTGGGGCTGCCTTTCTACCCTTTGACTGCGGAAACCCTCCAGAGTGGCTCAGGAGTGCACTTTGATGTAGGGTCTGGCCCAGGGGGAGCTCATTGGCCAAGGCAGGGAGGGGCAGGAAGGTCTGCAGGCAGTGAGGACTGGGCTCTGGGTGGGCTGCAGCAGACACTCAAGTCAAATTTAGAAACCAACTGTCATGTGTCCACCAGGCCAAGTAGGAAAGGATTTTTCCACACCTGAGTCTGGAAAGTGCGGGCTTCAGTGCCTTTCTCCAGTTGCATGAAGCAGAACTTTCCCTAAGTTCTGGGGCAGCGGCAGCCCAGGGCAGGCAGAGAGAGACGCTCGCCCCTCATTCAGTGAACCACAGCTCACCTCGTAGAAAGGAACTCCACAGCAAACAGGAACCCTGTCTTCAGAACTTCCTGATATACAACAAAGGGAGGACGACGGGACAGGCTTCCGGGGGTCCCGGCAACAGGCTGGCGCGTGAAGGCACTTATCATGCGCCTTCACCATGTCACAGCTGGTGCAGGGAGCCCCAGGGAAAAGCAGGGGCACTCCTTCCTGGAATGGAGCGGCAGCTCCCGCTGGGCCCTCTCGCCACGCCCCCTCGTTCTACTCTGGACCTAACTGGAGCGTTTCTCTGTGCGTGGTTTCCTTCCTAGAGCTGCTAGCAAAGCATTCCAGAAGTGCACTCGCAAAACTGTGTGTGTGGTGGGGTTGTGCATGAGTGTGAGTGCACGAGAGTGTGAATGTGCGTGTGAACATGAGTGTGCGTGAGAGCATGAGTGTGAGAGTGGAAGTGAGCGTGTGTGAGCATGTGAATGTGATGGATGAGTGCAAATGTGAGTGTGAGTACGAGCATGTGTGAGTGTGAGTGTGAATATATGTGTGATTGTGCATCCTCTTATTTCTGGCTCTGCTGACCCTCTTGGCCTCTTCCTTCTGTGTGGTGCCATTATCCATGGGCTTCATTTCATCTCTGGTGACGGAGTCCCTCTGTTGGCATCTACAGGTGAATTTTGGGCTGGAGGTGTTTTCCCAATCCCAGCAGTGCTGAGACCTGCAGAGTTCTGGGCAGGTGTGGTGGTCTGTCCAGCCATGCTGTTGTGGCAGCCCTTTGGACTCTGGCGCCTGCTCCCAATGGTCTTCTTCAGGGTCCCCATGATCACCCAGTTTCCAAGGCCAATGAGCTTAGTCATAACTTGTCTCCACCCCTGCTGCGGCAACCTTCACTTGTGATCTCTTCATCAGCTTATCTCTTGAATGAAGATGTTGCCAAAGCATTTGTCCTCATTTTTCTGTCTTTACACTAGTGCTCCTCAAGCTTTTACAAACCCATGCCTCTAATAAAAAATAAAGCAAATATGGATTTAAAAATATATTGGAACAATGGCTGTGGTATCAAACTATATGCATTCCCTGCCCCCCGATCTCTGGCCTGCAAAACATTGTACTGTGTCGTCTGAGGGGTGTGTACTCATTTTCTTCTTCTGTGCTGTGCTACATTTCCAGAATCACTGCTCAGAACTCTCAGACAGGGAAATCTTACTTGGAGATAATGGATGTCGTAAGCCTAAGTTCAGAATAAAGTAAACCAGGGTTCACATATGCCTCCATCATTTGTCAGCTGTATGATCTAGGACAAAGTACTCCAGCTCTCTGAGCCTCACTTTCTCGAGTGTGCTGTCATGCAGGTTGTTAAGAGGTTTTAGTGAGAGATGTATGTGAAGCACCTGGACCCTTGTACACAGTGTTCAGCACATCACATGTCCCTCCAGAGGAAGACTCAAGTCCACACGTCCAGGGCTTGCTCTTCCCTGGAATGCATTTCTTTCTGTATCTATCTTTGGCTGCTTCAGGACATTTCTGGTTAGCTCTCCTGTTGGTCCTTTTAGTTCAGTCCCCAACCATGCTCTCGAAGCCACAGTCCATCCTATCTCTGGTTCTCCTGTCTATCAGCTCCACTTACCATACTATGCCATGCCATGGACGATGTCACGCCATAGTACGCCACACCACATCAGACCACACGACCCTAGACTACATTATGCCATGCCAGAGCATGCCACACCATGCCACACTAGACTATACCATACCACACCCTGCCACGCCATACCATGCCATGCCATGCCACAGCATAGCTGGTGCAGACAATTGTCCCAGACTCAGCCCTGTTCATTCTTGGGACTCTGACTCTGTTTTCCAGTGTCCATCCTGGCCTCTGTCCCCTTTGGTTGGGTTAACCTATTTGAACTCCATTCTTGGCTTCTAACATAAATGTCCCAGCTCTTCTCCCTCTTTGGAGTTTGGAATTCCCCCCAGTATTCAGGGAAGACACCCCTCCTCAATCCCTGGCTTGTAGAACCTGGGATCATCTTCTGCAGAATGGAGAGATAATCCCTGTTCACCTCTCCATTATTTCTACCTGGGAGAACCACACTTTTTGTAGGAAACAAAAATTTCCCTTCATGTTAATATCTAACTATATGCTAATATAAAACTTTAATATTTAAACTGAATATGTTAGAGTTCAGTGTTTAATTTTAAAAACCTAATGAGTTATTACCTTGACTTTAGTAATGAGGGTTATATTTATAGCTATATACCTACATCTATGTATTTATACACAGGTATACACATATACATTTTTAAGAATCAGGGAATCAATTTCTCTCTCTATAGAATGCTTGTTTGCTTGTTTCCTTCATGTAATAATTATTTTCTCAAAAAACAAAAGCCAACAACAACAGAAAAGTATGATCTACAAGAAAGTTGACCTTTCGGTCACCATCTTGTCATGATTTATGTGTCTAGTTTTCTTCTTCCTCTTAGTACCTATAGCATCTTGACACACACACACACAGTGTCCTTGACTGAATACACTTTGTAAGGAAAACCTTACAAGTTGATGGTGCCTCACAGTTTCTTCCTGACCACTGCAGACCCAGGAGGAGTTGGGGAGTTACTATGATGGTGAAACTGTTTAGCTACTGCACTTGCTATTCCTTTTTCCAAGTATTTATCCAATGATGTCAACTGTGAAGTGGGCAAGCATCACAGTAGACCAAATACAATAAGATGATTCATATACAAATAGAGGTTAAGTGTGTATATAGGTGTGTATTTTTATTATTTGATGTGAACCCAGCATTTTATGTGTGCTTTACTATAGTGGCAACTAGCATTTACTAAGAACAAGGGTCCAAGAGGCTGTTTGCTGGCATAATTCCCAGGAAGAGGTTCTGGGAGGGACCGTGTTCAGAAACAGCACTGCATGTGACTATTTTCCACGTTACCTTTTCTTGAAATCTTCAGAGTCATCTGCAACTCCTCTCTCCCCTTTTCATTCATCCTTTTTTTTTTAGTGAGAAGTTCAAAGTTGGTCGGGAAGAGATGTGCCATGGAGAAAGTCAATAATCCCTCTTGAGGGAGGTTTTGCAGAAGAGGGATTGTTGAGCTGAATCTTGAAGGGTGATGGAGAGTGTGATGGTTAATACTGAGTGTCAACTTGATTAGACTGAAGGATGCAAAATATTGTTCCTGGGTGTGTCTGTGAGGGTGTTGCCAAAAGAGATGAACATTTGAGCCAGTGGACTGGGAAAGACAGACCAACTCTTAATCTGGGTGGACACCATCTAATCAGCTGCCAGCATGGCCAGAATAAAAAGCAGACAGAAGAATGTGAAAAGACTAGACAGGCCTAGCCTCCCAGCCTACATCTTTCTCCCATGCTGGACACTTCCTGCCTTCAAACATTGGACTCCAAGTTCTTCAGCTTTGGGACTCAGATTGGCTTCCTTGCTCCTCAGCTTGCAGATGGCCTATCATGGGACCTTGTGATCGTGTGAATTAATACTCCTTAATAAACTCCCCTTTATATATACATCTATCCTATTAGTTCTGTCCCTCTAGAGAACTTGGACTAACACAGAGAGCTTGGCAAACTGGGTAGGCATAGTGTGAAGAAGGTCTTCCTCATTTACAATGCAAATAGTAATTAAAGATACCCTTCCTCTTTTTTTTTCTTGGAGTCGCTTCTTGGATTTGCTCTATTTCTTCCTTATCCATGACTGCCCTAGTTCAGGCAGGAGGGTCATTCCTTAACCTTGGGCTACAGCCTGCGTACTCACTTCCCTGACCCTTGGTGCATCCTGTACCTCCCTCAGCATCTCACACAGTCTCTTGTGTCTCACAGTGTTTACCAGATAAAGTATAGGCTAAATAAGTCATCATGAAATGCTGTCCCCCTGTTTCTCTCTGTGGTCTATGATGTACAGGATGATATCTATGCTCTGTATTTCTGGCATTCAGTGTCTTCTACCTTCTTACCCTAACCTGTGTTTCCCATTACTTTTTTGAACCAGCTCTCCATCCCTGCCAAACAGGTCTGCTTACTGTCTCTTCAATTCACACAGAAAGGTGTGACCTTTGTTCATATACTTCTGATTTCTCTGGAACTATCCTGATCCTTTTTGGATTTTGTTTTTTCATAAGGTTTTGGGGTCATTAATTTTTTCTTTTCTTTTTTTTTTTTTTTTGAGTCTCTGTTGCCTAGGCTGGAGTACAATGTCACAATCTGGGCTCACTGATACCTCTGCCTCCCAGGTTCAAGTGATTCTCCTGCCTCAGCCTCCCCAGTAGCTTGGATTACAGGTGCCAGTCACCATGCCTGGCTTTTTTAAATTTATTTTTATTTTTAGTATAGACGGGGTTTCACCATGTTGGCCAAGCTGGTCTAGAAATCCTGACCTCAAGTGATCCGCCTGCCTTGGCCTCCCAAAGTGTTGGGATTACAGGCGTGAGTCACTGCGCCCAGCCCATTAATATTTTTAAATTGACAGATAAATAATTGTATATATTTATTGTGTGCAACATGTTGTTTTGAAGTATGTGTATATTGTGACATGGCTAAATGGAGCTAACTAATGTATGCATTACCTCACCTACTTATGCTTTTTGTGGTGAGATGTAACTTGATCTTAAACGACCTTCAAGACTCAGCTCAAGGTCTCTCACCTCCACAGACCTGAAACCTAGTTTTCTTTCTTTCATTTCTAATCTTCTGGTTTCTCCAAATGGCTTCCTTTCTTAAACTCCTAATTTGTGTTATTTGTGAATTCACTTTGCAATTCATCATTTCTGTCTTGTAAGTAGATTTTATGTTTGCCTTGTCATGGCGTGAACATATTTCAATGTGTATTAGTATAATAGAAAGTTTGTAAGCTCCCTGAGAGCAACAATTTTGTACTTATTTGTATGCCCTAGACCAGTGTTATTCATGCTGCTGTGCAGATCAGTGTCGATCAGCACGCAAGATCTGAAATGAGAACACAGCAAGAGAGAATAAGAGTTGAGTAATGCTCCTAGTGACAGGACATTGGCATGGCATCCAAGCATGTGTCATGGGTTTTCTTTTATTAAACAGGGAATGGACCAGATTGAGTGCTGCTGAATTCTTGTGGTGAGTCCTATCTGGTGCAGACTGCATACAAGTCACTCATAGTAGGGCCACACATCACACCGCATGGATTGGGAAAGATAGCAGCTGCACCTTCACCTTAGACAGTTTGTCCAGCAGCACCTGTAGAGTGGAACCCTGCATGCTGCACGTGCTCCCAAGGTGCTAGTGGATTGATAAACACTATAGATATGGACATGTTAATAGCTGTGTTTTTCTTTTCTATCCCTCTATAAAAATCAGAAGTATTAATCTAGTTGCAATGCAAATTCAATTCATGTTAGGTATGCAACCCAGATGTTACCTGGGCTACCCTGACCCTTAAGAACAAAATAGGCCTGGCTTATGGTTCTCCAATTATGGAGAATCAGAGGTCTTCCTCGAGATTTTTTTTTTCAGATGGAGTCTTGCTCTATTGCCCAGGCTTGAGTGCAGTGGCATGATCTTGGCTCACTGCAACCTCTGCCTTCTGGGTTCAAGTGATTCTCCCTGTCTCAGCTTCCCTAGAAGCTGGGATTATGGCACCCACCACCATGCCCAGCTAATTTTTGTAGAGATAGATAGGGTTTCACCATGTTGGCCAGGTTGGTCTCGAACTCTTGACCTCAGGTGATCCGCCTGCCTTGGCCTCCCAAAGTGCTGGAATTACAGGTGTAAGCTACCTTACCCGACTCTTCCTCGAGATTTATGGAAGGCTTTGGTATGGGTTTTCCTGCCCATGTCTTCTCCGGCTCACAGGGGACCTTACTTCTACATCGCACCATGTCATGCTCCCCATTGCCTTGACCCAGATGGGGAGTTCAGCCATTTCATTCATTTTCACAACTCCCCTTGCTCTGAGGTAGGGGGAAAAAAAAAAAAAAAACAAACCTCACTAAAGCTTTTGTGTGGATAACAGACTTTACCGAAGTTTGGGGGAGACAGACCAAGTTTTGTTCCACAGAAGTATCATATTAAAAAACTCATCAGTCAAGCTTTTCACCACTTCTCATGCTTCCGGATGCTATTCAAGGGTCGAACTTCCTGGCCCTTCCCTTGTGCCCTCATCTTGGTCTCCTGTGGCTGACATAATCCATTCCTCCACCCGTTCCTGAGTCAGGCCCTCGACGAATGCTTTAATTTCCTCCTCAGGATGCTAGTGCAGCCATCGTCACTCATTGCCTAGATAATGAAATCTGAGGCTGTATTAGTCAATCTGAAACTCTTAAAATCATTCTGACATTCTTTCCACATTTTGGCAATGTGCGCCGACTGTTCATGGGACTGTGGTCCTCTAAGAAAGCATCAATCCACACCTCACACTCCTTTCTGCTTCTGGGAGCGAATGCTGCCAGTGCAGTGATACATGGAAGTGAGATGCAAGCATGATTGGCTCCATTTACCACCCAGAGCCCCCTTCCCCATCCCATTACATTCCTATATAAGAATGGGGTAGAGTGATTTTCCTCCATTATACATATGAAAATCACCTGTCTTAAATGACTGCGGACTCAACTGCTCCTTTCCAAGGTGGGAATTCTCTTTGTCGCTCACTCACTGGTGGTTAACATCCATGGGCTCGTGGAGAAAGAGAGAGACAGTCCGTGGTGGCTTCATGTGCAGTGTAGTCTGAAGCTTTTTGACTCTGGAGGTCACTCTGTCTTGCTATGTTCTGTGCTTTGACAGTGAAACTGGGTCAATGAAAATTAGACTCACTGGGGCCTTCCCTTATTCTCTGGGGGCTGCTTTTCCTGCCTATTATCCATCACATTGATTTCTTGTTGCGAGACTCGTCTCTGTTATGTTTTCAGTAGCTAAGAGCCAGTGATGCTGCCAATTGTGGCATTGTCAGAGAATCCAGGGAGCCCAGTTGTGATCTAACAATAGAAGAAAAACCCGTATGACACCAGGTGATGTCATGAGAGGTGGATGAAGGCCATGCTTGTGTCCCTAGAACTGAAAGTCTCAAGATGGGTGATCACCCTCTTGGAGCCAGAGGTCGTCGATCCTGCCAATCCTTCCCTCCCAGAGGAGAGGTGGGGTGTGGAACCGTGGTGGCAGCCATTTCCCAGGAATGGAGTGGCAGAGGGAGCCGAGGGGCATCAGCAATTTGCCTCACCTTAGAGTGAGTCTAAGCCGAGAAGAAAGAGGGAGGAGGAATGGGGAAAATGGTTACCTGTCACCAGGACTGCCATTTACCAGCAACCAGGGTGAGGAGTTCACTTCCCTCTCTCAGAATAGGCTCTAAGCCCTATCCCCTACCTGGCATTTGCATTTTAAAAATCCTCAGCAGCTTCTTGGGAGTAGGTGGCTGGCACTTTGTGCCCAGAGTCTGAGAGAAGAGGAATATGTGAGCCAATTTCTGTGGTTTTGTTCTTGCGTTTTGTCTCATGTGACGAAGGCAGAGTTGGCGCAGCCAAGCTGGAGTACGCTGAGGAGTTTGGAGGAGGTGATTTTTGAGCTGGTGTTCAAGCTGGAATAGAAGTTTGTCAGGCAGATACAAGAGAGGTGAGCAACCCTGGGCAGTGGGTACCACACATACAGACTGACCGACTGACCCTAATCTCTCTCCAGCCCAAGTGCAAGTGGGGAAGAACATTCCTTGCTGAGATTTTTGCAGAAGGAAGCAGGAATCACAGTGGCTGAGGTAAACTGAGCCAGGGTTGAGTCTTGAAGTGACTGTTTGGGATGCCTTCACTGCTGCCTTCCAGCTTTGGAGGGCCAAGATGACCTTTTGGGGACTAGGAACGGGCTTAACTGACTGGCCTACCACCACCTGCACGGTTTCCATACTTGTACTGGTCCTCAGGGCATTGCCTAAAAAGGATTCCGGGCTGCACTGTTGTGTTCATTGACTTTGCAGGAATACATGCATGCAGTTGCCAAAATCCATGACTGGCAGGATACATTTGCGTTTTTTATGGACAAGTGCATCTTTCAGTCCCTGCAACTGAGGTGAGCCACATGTCACCCTGAGCCACTGTGCTTTGTGTTCAAAGCTCATTCATTCCTCCTCCCACTTCCTGCGGATCCCTGCCTTACCTCTGACTGTCCCTAGAGGTGGCTGCTTGTTATCTGTGACAGCCCAGGAAGAGGCAGGAGGAGAGGCAAAGCTTGAGAGGAGCTGGGAAGGAGGAGAGGAGGGAAACCTCTGTAAACCCACCCTTATGCACCTTACAGTCCGTGGGGGTCTACCAACAAAGCTCCGTCCCCAGCTCTGCCTCTGTCCCAGAACAGTCCCTCTGAGTGGGAGCAGCAGAATCTTTCTAAACCTCCTCAGGCATTATTATGTGGATCTGAGTAAAGCACCACCCTCTGAACCCACAGCAGAGCTATGCCATGACTCTGGCCTGTTAAGGAAAATTCTATAAACTGGCTCTCTCTTGAGTCACCAGTATCATTCATTCACAAGATAGTTTGGGGGCCCCTCCAGTGGTAAAGGCCCTGCAAAATCCTGGGGATAACATGAATAAGATGCTTTTGAGGGTCTTACAGTTTGGGGGAGGGTGAAGGCAGTGTAATTATTTCATTCTCTCAAAGAGCTCTGTGGCGTAGACTCTACTATTCATATTTGACAGGTGAGTAGCATGAGGCTTTGCAAGGTTGATGCACCCAAGACCACCCAGCTGATAGGTAAGAGATCCAGAATTCAAACTCAGATCTTTCTGACCTGTAGTTCAAAGAGGTAGGTGAAAGAGATATTTACCTTCTTTGTCTCATGTGACAAAGTCTGAGTTGGTGCAGCCAAGCTGGAGTAGGCTGAGGAGTTTGGAGGAGGTGATTTTTGAGCTGGTGTTCAAGCTGGAATAGAAGTTTGTCATGCAGATACAAGAGAGATGGGCACCCCAGCCGGTGGGTACCACCCATGCAGAGGTGGGAAAACCAGTTGCAAGGTCTAACTAGGGCTGCCAAAGTCCTGCCTGGTAGGCATGTGGGGTAACGAAAGGGCCTGGCACACCATTCTAAGAACAGGTACTTTCCTGAGGGTGTTGAGGAGGCACAGAAGACGTTAATGCAGGGGCTGATTAGAATGGTGTCTTTCAAAGACTCCCTGCAGATGGCACCTTGGCCAGGATCCACAGGAGACCCTTGCGTGCTTGAGAAGAAGTGCTGTCCAGTTAGGTGGAGCCCTAGGTGAGTGGAGCCAGGAAATGCCCCAGGTAAGTGAGGCCAGGAACCCTAGGTAGATGCAGCCCCACATGGTGGAGCCCCAGACAAGTGGAGTGGTGGTGAAGGCTAGTGTGGGTGGAGTCCCACATGGTGGAGGGAGCCCCAGGTGGGTGGAGCCTCAAGTGGGTGGAGCCCCAGGTGGTGGAGTCGCACGTGCTGGAGTCCCACGTGCTGGGGCCCCACGTGCTGGAGTTCCACGTGCTGGAGCCCCAGATGGTGGAACCAGCCTGAGCACATGGCCTCTCCCTCTGCACTTTATGAAATCAGGAGAACCAAGCTGATTGTCCTTTGAGAAAGGCCACATTCACGCTTCCTGGCTGGGTCAATGCGGCTCTTCTGGATGGCTTTTCCTCCCTGGATAGACTTTCCTGCTTGTTTGCCCTCACAGAATGTGGGGCGTACCTAGCCTTGAGTACGGGTTCAAGGGTCACCCGGGTTTGTCTTTTTTGAAGTTCTTGCGCTGAGGTTCCACGCGGCTCTAGAGCGTCTCCGTGTTTCTAGGGCGGCTGGGTCGGGTCCCTGTGAACTTCAAGGCAGAATTTCTGGACTGCACAAGGCTGAGCTTTCTCCTGCAGCCGTGCCGCGTCTTGGTCCCCTTGGGCCTTCCCGAGTTCTCTGCTTCAGTGGCAGCTGGTTTGTCCTGGTTTTGTTAAGAGGCGAGGAGAGTGGGGTTCCTTGGTGCGTTTCAGGCGGTGCTCTGGGGACCCCGCAAGCCCCAGTGCGCCCTGGGAACCACTGGCCGGGCCGGCACAGCCAGGCGTCTGTTCTCGTCTTACTGTGCGCCTCTCTGGGGGATCCCAGAGCGGCCATCTCAGTTATTGTCTGGCAACGTTTTCCATAATGCTGCGCCCAAATCTAAGCCACGTTAATATTATGACAAATAAAAAGATACAGATTTCCAGCAGAAGTCCACATGGGGCACTAATGCAAACATGTCAGTTTACAGCCTCAAAGTTAAAGCATGGATGTCTTTGGGTGACGGAACAGGGGAGAATGAGAATCCGAATGGCAGGCCCAACTAGAGAATTGATATGAGAGTAAATGTAGCTCTATTTCCCGGCGCCAGCGGCCCTTCCGCCCGCCCTTCCTTCCTTCCTTTCTTCCTTCCTTCCTTCCTCCCTCCCTCCCTCCCTTCCGTCCTCCCTCCCTCTCTCCCTCCCTCCCTGTTTGCCTCCCTCCCTCTCTCCCTCCCTCCCTTCTTCTCTCCCTCCCTCCCTCCCTTCTTCTCTCCCTCTCTCCTTCTCACCCTCACCCTGAATTATCAGGTTGGGGAGAGCCTTGGGTGACTGGGGTTTTAATGAATAAGAGGGAATGACTGGAAATTAGCATACCATTGACTTGCATGCAAATAGGTACTTCTGAAGTGATTGCGAAATTTATTTTCTTAAACATTTTAAACCCTCTCTTACACTCTGATTTTTGACAGTAAATTCTGGCTTACAGCAATAAAAATGTGGCAGTTTTTTGCACCCCTTTTTGGTGACACTTGTGAAGGAAAAATTTGAACCTCACCTAGGCTCAGTGTTCTTTAATAAAAAATTGAGAAGACTGATTTAACTTAAAAATATTTTTACAGTATTTTTGCTTCAGATCACATAAATAATACATATATAGTATGGAAATGTGGAAAATAAAGAAAAATAGAAAAATGAATCTAAAATCACCTGTATTATAACTCTCCCTCTCTTTACATGTGTACGTGTATATAATTTTTTAGTAAAAATGTATTTTGAACTGATTGTTCTATAATCTGCTTTTTTAACATTAGCAATATGCTGAGAACTTTTTCTCAGGCTACTAAATATTCTGAGACAATTTTTTAAAATTAATTGTATATAGGTAGTGTAATACTTTATTTTACTATGCCCCACTTTTATACATTTGTTTCCAATTATTTGATATTATAAATAGCTATTCACCCTTATACATACACATCGTAGACATCTATGATTGTTTCTAAGTGGGAAAGGCCAAAAAGCGGAATTGTTGTGTCAGAGGGCCCAGAAGGCATATACAGACACAGTATAAGGCTCTTCATACATATTCTCACACAATCCTCCAGAAAGATCACACCAAGGTCCACTGCTGCCAGCCTTGCGTGTCTTTACAAAATGGAAACTTTATACCTATTAAATTCAAACTGCTGATTCCTCCCTACCCCTAACTCCTGACAACTAGTATTCTACTTTCTGTCTCTATGAATTTACCTGTTGTAGGTAGCTCATATAAGTGGAATCATACAATATTTGTCCTTTTGTATCTGGCTTATTTCACTTAGCATAAGGTACTCATGGTTCATCCATATTGTAGCATGTGTCAGAATTTCCTTCCTTTTTAAGGCTGAATTATATTCCATTTATGGGCATACATCATTTTGCTAACCCATTCATCTGTTGATAGACACGTGGTTTTCTTCTATGTTTTAGCTGTTGGGAATAATGCTGCCATAAATTTGGGTGTACTATTTCTCTGAGACCCTGTTTTCAGTTATTTTGGGGGTATACTCAAGTAGAATTACTGGATCATATGGTAATTCTATTATTATTATTATTTTTTTTAGGACCTGCAATACTATTTCCCACAGTGGCGGCGCTGTTTTACATTGCCACCAACAGTGCACAAGAGTCCTAACTCCTCTGCATCCTTGCCAACACTTATTTTCTGTTTTTTGATAGTAGCCATCCTGATGGGTGTAAGGTGGTATCTCACTGTAAATTTGATTTTCATTTCCCTGATGATGAGTGATGCTGAGCATCTTTTTTATGCTTCTTGGTCATTTGTCTGTCTTCTTTGGAGTAATGCCTATTCAAGTCCTTTGCCCATTTTGAATCCAGGTGTTTGGGTTTTTTTTTGGTGTTGATTCAGAGGGCCATTTTTAGAGGCTCCCATAATTCCCGTTCTCTAATCCTCCACTCCCATCTCTTCCCTAGGGTCTGGCAAGCTGGCCGTCTTACCCCCATGAAACATTTATGTCAAATTTCAGCAAAGTAGGAATATGACTTGCAATAGGTCACTTCCATCATTCACATACTGGGCCCCACATAAGAAGAGCTGTGCACTGTCAAACATACTAAGATGGGAGCTTCCAGAGTAGATAAATTAGGAGGTGAACACTTAGATTACCGAAAAAATCTGGCCTTGCTAGATGATGATTTTCAGGAAGAACAGCTACAGATCAAGCATTTTAAAATCAAAGTCATTATCTACAGCTGATCTGCCCAAACTTTAATCTGGTTTCTAATATTAGATAGCAAGTCACCAAAAGCATACATTTTGTGGAATTTTAATCTGGAAGGGCTCACCAGGTAACTCCATCACTCAGAGCCAATCATTCTTCAGGCTCTCTGTTAAAATTCTTTTAAGTGGGAGATGAGTATTACTTAAAGTTTTCTCCATTTTAAAATGACTGTGCATTCTGAAGGCATAGAATGTCTATATTCTGATGTTTAGACATATAACTTTTTTTTTCCTAGGCAAAAACTGTACTTGAAAGCTATAAATACTGTGAGCAGAGGTGCTTTTGTTGAAGCAAGGCTGAGGGAGCCTGTGTGCTGGCCCTGGGTTTCCTTTCCCCTTCCCTCCAAGTCCACACAGCTCAGGCAGCAGCCCTGGAGATTCTGGAGCACAACTTGAAGACCACGGGGGAGAGAGGGTGATGGGGAAATTTAGTGAGTCTGGATACTGCTTCAAGGCAAGCAGAAAGCCCACATGGCTGGGCTTAGACTGGGTTTCGGGAAGAGAGGTTAGCCTGGAAGAGGAGAGGAGAGGCTGTTACTCTGAGGCATAGAGCAAATGGAGTCCAGAGACAGTGTCATGGGCCAGGATTTGGAAACCAAAAGAAGGAGTAAGGAGGAAGAACCAATTCTGAGGCAAAGGCCCTGCCATGGTGCCCAGGCGGTTCTGAGCAAGCAGGCTCAGGGCGGGGTGCTGGATGAACCCATAGGGGCCAAGCACCAGGGAGCAGGATGTGTGTACAAGACGCCCCCAGACACAGCTGTGGCAGTGGACAGAGTTTTTTGGCACCTGCTGGTTCTGAAAGTCCATGTGTGGCCACTATACCTTGTGCAGGGCCATCATGCACAGTTGGGCAGGTTGTGCACGACACAATGTCTCCCAGCCAAGGGATCTGGGTTGGAGCGAAATTCAGTTGCCAAGCCCTCCCCCGGGAGCAGAGCTGCATCTGCCAGGAGGAAGGGGCGTCCTTTGTAATTGACACAAAAGTACTTCATGAGTTTGCAGCGGCCCTGAGTGCAGGCAGTTATTTGCTGGCTAGCGTTCTGGAATTCTAGTCCTCTGCTCAAAGGATCTCAACCAGCTCAGATGTTGGCTGTCAGTTCTATGGCTCTTAAGCGGCACTGTAACACAGCTGCACTATCGTTACTTGTCTTTATCTCATTATTCATTCATTTATTTCAATGAATATTTATTTAGTTCTTACTATGTGCCAAGCACTGTTCTACATGTTTGGGTCACATCAGAGAAGGAAGTAGACTAGGGGACAGTTAAGACAATAAACAATACACATAAGAAATAAATTTTCTAGTATGTTGGAAGGTGATAAGTGTTAGGGAATAACGAGAAAGGAGTAAGCAGATCAGGAGTTCTAGAGTGGGGGAGTGGGTTGCAGTATTAAAGAGAAATGTCAGGGGAAAGCCTCATTGATAAGGTACAATCTGAGCAAAGACTTGAAGGAGCTTGGAGAGCCTAGAAACAGCATTTTTGGTGGGGTCCTGGTTCCTCTGTATTGGAAATTGGTGTTTAGAAACAAGGTCAGGCACTGACTGTGCTCATTGCTTCCTTACTTGTGTGTCTTTTAAGCAGGACAGATCTTGCAATTATACATATCTGTGCTCCCCCATGCAAATACAAACATCAATATTTATTTAAAAACTGAGTTTTATAATGATACTTCTGACTGCGGTTCACACCCCCGGAGTTTTTTTCTAACTGTCCTCTTTCCTTATTTCTAATATCTTTTTCTAACACTGAGGGACTTAATAAAAGGAAAATGTCACGATTTGTTTGTTCAACCCTGGTATGCATATAAAGCAGTGTCAGAATCGCTAACCTATGCCATTGTGAGAAACTAATTTATTAATTAAAACACAGCATTTGTGCAGTTCTTTTTGCCTTCGGTTTCACAATATATACTCAAAATGATGTTTCCCAAAGTAACTCTTTCCCACTCCCTTCAGTGTGTTGCTTTTATTCATTTATAATGTAGTTAAATTCATTTATTACAATCTGTATTCCATTTTGGGTTTCTCCTGCTCCCGTATTATGGTTGATTTCTTTTAAGTTTACACTCAGTAAAAATCACTCTTTGTGGTGTACAGTTTTATGGGTTTTGACAAATGGATAGAGTCGCATATCCACCCTGCATCATGACTTAGAATGGTTCCGCCACTCACAAAATCCACTTCTGTTGCCCGCTTTGTAGTTAAAGCTACCCTCTCCCCATGCCCGGTGCCTGGAGACCTCTGATTTGTTTTCCATCCGTATCGTTTTGCCTTCTCCAGATGGTCATATTAATGGAATACAGTAATATAACACACAACCTTTGGTTCTGGCTTCTTTCACTTAGCAAAATTCATTTACAATTCATCTGTTGTGCTGTGTGTATTAGTAGTTTCTTCCTTTTTATTTGTGAGTGGTATTCCATTCAATGGATTGACCACAGCTTCCTAAATCATTCATTGGTAGAAAGACGTGTGGGTTGTTTCCAGTTTTTGACGCTTATAAATAAAGCTGCTATAAAAAATGCACACAGGTTTTTGTGAACGTGTGTTTTCATTTCTCAAGGGTAAATGCCTAGCAGCGGGACGGCCAGATCTTGTGTTAAGTATATATTTACCTTTATTAGATGCCGCCAAACTACTTTCTAGAGTGGCTTTACCATTTTCCGTTTCTATCAACGATATGTGAGAGATCTGTTTTATATCCTCATCAGTACTTGGTACTGCTTATATTTTAATCATTTTAATAAGAGTGTAATATTTCATTGAGTTTCTTTTTGAGATGGGATGGTGTTATGTTGCCTAGGCTTCCTGGGCTCAGGTGACCCTCCTGCCTCCTGCCTCCTGCCTCGGCCACTCCAGCACATGCCACTATGCCGGCTTTCATTGAGTTTTAAATCTGCCTGTCCCTAATGACTACTGATGTTGGACATTTCTTCAAATGCTTATTTGCCACTTTCTTTGGTGAAGTGCTCTTTAGATCTTGGCCTTTTTCACATAGGGTTGTTTTATCTTATTATTTTTGAGCTAAAAGAGTTTGTTGTTTATGTAGAATTCAAGTCATTTGTCAGATACATGGTGTGTAAACATTTTCACCCAGTCTGTAGCTTGTCTTTTCATTTTATTGATGGTGCTTTATGAAGAGCAAAAGCTTTTAATTTTCATAGAGTCAGTTTATTAATGTTTAATTTATGGATGGTGTTTTGGGTATCATGTCTAAAATCTATTTGCCTAACTTAAGATCATAAAGATTTACTACTATGTTTTCTTTTAGGATTTGTAGTTCTAGCCTTTATATTTCTGTCTATGATACATTTTGAGTTAATTTTTGTGTATGAGTTGTGAGACAAGGGGCTAAGTTCATGAGTGTGAGTGTGTGTGGTTGTGTGTGAGATATGAATATTCAGTTGTCAGAGAAGCATGAGAAAACAATGGAAACGGGAAGCATGAAAAACTTTGAAAAAACTATACTTTTCCCATTGCTGAATCACCTTGACAACATGGTAAAAAAAAAAAATGGACTATAAATGTACAGGTTTATTTATGTACTATATTCTGTATCTCTGCACCCACACTACCCTGTCCTGATTATTGAAGTTCTACAGTTAGTTTTCAAATCAATCAGGTGTAAATACCCTGACTTTTTTCTTGTTTCCTTTGGAAATTGTTTTGGGTGTTCTGGGCCCTTTACACTTCTATATGAATTTTAAGATTAGTCTGTCAATTTTTATTTAAAAAAGCCAGCTGCATTTTTTATAATTGATAAATGAAAGTTATATGTATTTATTGTGTACAATATGATGTTTTGAAATATGTGTACATTGTGGAATAACTCAATTGAGCTAATTAATATATGCATTACCTCATATGCTTATCTTTTTGTGGTGAGGACACTTAAAATCTACTCTCAGCAATTTTTAAGAATATAATACATTGGTATATACTGTAATCAGGATGTTGCACAGTAGATCTCTTGCACTTATTCTTTCTATTATCTAATTGAAATTTTTTACCCTTTGACCAGCATCTTTTCTCCTCACCCCCCAGCCCCTGGTAACCACTATTCTACTCTCTATTCTATGAATTCAACTTTTTAAGATTCCATATATGAGTGAGATAATGCAGTATTTGTCTTTCTGTGCCTGGCTTATTTCACTTAACATAATGTCCTCCAGGTTCATCCATGTTGTTGTAACTGACACTCTTTCCTCTTTTTTAAGGCCGAGTAATATTCCACTGTGTATATATACCACATTTTCTTTATCTGTTTATCTGTTGATGGAAACTCAGGTTGATTTCATATCTTGGCTATTGTGAATAATGCCACAATAAACATTTGAGGGCAGACAGCTCTTCAATACACATATCTCATTTCCTTTGGACATATATCCAGTAGTGGGATTGCTGGATCATATAGTAGTTTTAGATTTAATTTTGGGGGAAATAGCCATATCGTTCTCCATAATGACTGTAGTAATTTATATTCCCAACAATAGTGTGAAAAGATTCCCATTTCTCCACATCCTCACCAACACTTATCTTTCATCTTTTTGATAATAGTCATTCTAACAGGTGTGAGGTCTCATTGTGGACTTAGTTTGCATTTCTCTGATGATCAGTCCTAGTGAACATTTTTTCATATACTTTTTGGCCATTTGTATGTCGGTTGTCTTTTCACTCTTGGTTGTTTCCTTTGTTGTGCAGGATATTTTTTAGTTTGCTGTAATCCCATTTGTCTATTTTTGCTTTTGTTGCTTGTGCTATTGGCCTAATTTCTTTCTTTGCATGTGAATATTCAGTTTTCCAATATGATTTATTGAAGAAATTGTTCTTTCCTCATTGCGTGTTCTTGACACTTTGTCAAAAATCAATTAACTAAATGCATGAATTTATTTCTGGGCTCTTTATCTTGTTCCATTGGTTTGTGCCTGTTTTTATGCCAATACTATGATGTTTTGATTACTATAGCTTTGTAGTATATTTTAAAGTTGTATGATATGATGCCTCCAGAATTATTATTATTATTTTTTTCTCAAGGTTGTTTTGGCCATTCTGGGTCTTCTGTGGCTCCAAATTTTAGGATTGTTTTTACTATTTCTGTCAAAAATGTCAATGGAATTTTGATAGGGTTTGCATTGAATCTATAGATTAGTTTGAGTAGTATAAATATTTTAACAATATTAATTATTCCAAACCATCAGCATGGGATATCATGTCATTTACTTGTGTCTTCTTCAATTTCTTTCATCAGTGTCTTACAGTTTTCACTGTAGAGGTCTTTCACCTTTCCAGTTAAATTTATTCGTAAGTATTTTTTTGGTAACTATTGTAAATGACATTGTTTTCTTGATTTCTTTTTCAAATAGTTCACCGTTAGTGCATAGAAATGTTAGTGATTTTTGTATGTTGATTGTGTATCTTGCAACTTTATCCAGCTGTGGTTTTGACAGAGATTCCATTGGATCTCTACCTCAACTTAGAGAGTATTGCTATCTTAATAATATTGAGTCGTCCAGCCCAATATATGAAATGTCTCTTCATTTATTTTCATGTTCCTTAATTTCTCTTAGCAGTGTTTAATCTTTCAGCTTACACTTCTTTGTTAATATACTCGCTAAATATTTTATCCTTCTTGATGCTGTTGTAAATGGCATTGTTTTCTTAATCTCATAGGCTGCAATCTTGCTAAACTTTTAGTCACTTTTGCTGTTACTGTAACAGAATACCACAGACTAGATAACTTATAAACAATAGAAGTTTATTTGGCTTATGGATTCTGGAGGATGGGAAGTCTGAGATCAAGGGGACGCATCTAGTGAGGACCTTGTTGCTGTGTCATCCCATGGTGGAAAGTGGAAGTGAACAAGAGCATGTGCAAAAGAACAAGAGGATGCTGAACTCACTTTTGTAATAAACCTAGTTTTGAGATAACCAATCTACTCCCATGATAATGACATCAATCCATTCATGAGGGCAGAGCCCTCTTATTAGGCTCTAACTCCCAACACTGTTGCATTGGGGGTTCAGTTTCCAATACATGAACTTTGGGGGACACATTCAAACCATAGCAACTTGTTTTTCAGTTCCAATTGGCTTTTATTATTTTTGCAGATTCATTAAGATTTTACACATACAGGATCATGTCATATGTGAATGAAGTTTTACTTTTCCTTTCTAATCTGCATGCCTTTGAATTATTTTTGCCTTATTGCACTGACTAGAACCTACAGCAAAATGTGGAATAGAAGAGGTGAGACAACTTTTTTCCTGTTCTAGATCTTATGGGGATAGCATTCAGTCTTTCCTCATTAAGTATTATGTTAGCTGTAGGACTTTCCCACAGATGCATTTATAAGATTGAGGAAATTCTCGGCCGGGTGCAGTGGCTCACGCCTGTAATCCCAGCACTTTGGGAGGCCAAGTCGGGTGGATCACCTGAGGTCAGGAGTTCAAGACCAGCCTGGGCAACAGGGTGAAAACCCGTCTCTACTAAAAATACAAAAATTAGCCAGGCGCAGGGGTGCACAGCTATAATCCCAGCCAATTGAGGAGTTGAGGCAGGAGAATCACTTGAGCCTGGGACCGGGAGGCAGAGGTTGCAGTGGGCCAAGATTTCTCCACTGCACTCCAGCCTGGGTGACAGAGAGAGACTCAATCAAAAACAAAAAACAAACAAAAAAAAAGATTGAGGAAATTCTCATCTATCCCTATTAAGAGTTTTTATTATGAGTGGGAGTTGGACTTCATCAAATGCCTTATCTGTGTCTATTGGTAAATTAATCTTATTTTGTCCTTTATTCTACTATCATAATGTATCATATCAATTTTTGGATATTAAATCAACTGTGCATTTGTGGGTTAAATCTCATTTGGCCATGGTGTATACTCCTTTTCAGATGTTGGTAGATTTGGTCTGGTAATATTTTGTTAAGAATTTTTCTACTTCTTGAATCAGTTTTGGTATTTGGAGTGGTTCCAGGAATTTGTCCATTTCATCTAAATTGTCTAACTTGTTGGCAAAAGTTATACATTTTATTTCCTTATAAGCATTTACATTTGTGTAGGGTCAGTTGTGATGCTTCCGCTTTCATTCCTGATAGTGGCCATTTAGGTCTTCTTTCATTTTTTCTTGCTCAGTCTAGCTAATATTTTTTAGTTGATTATTTTAGTTTACTGTTGACTTTTTTCTTTTTTAGATTAAGGTATAATTCACATACTATGCAATTTTTCTTTTAAACTATACAATTCAGTGGTTTTAAGTATATTCACAAAGTTGTGCAACCATTACAACTATCTAATTACAGAACATTTTCATCACCCCCCCCACACACACACACACACATATCAAAACAATTCTGTATTTATTAGCAGTTACTGTCCACTTCGCCTTCTCCTAACCCCTGGCAATCACTAAGCTACTTTCTGTCTCTATATAATTTACCTATTCTGGACATTTAATATTAATGAAATCATACAATATGTGGCCTTTTGTTTCTGGCTTATTTCACTTAGCATAATACATTCAAGGTTTACTCATTTTGTAGCATGTATCAGTGTCTCGTTCTTTCTGTGGATAAATAATATTCTATTTTATGTCTGTATCATTTTGTTTATTCATTCATATCTTAATGGACATTTGGGTTGCTTTCACCTTTCAGTTATTATAAATAATGGTACTATGAACGTTCACATACAAGTTCTTGTGTGGGCATATTTTTAATTGTTTTGGGTGTATACCTAGAATTGCTGGGTCATATGGTAACTGTGTTTCACTTTTTGAGGAACTACTAAACTGTTTTCCAAAGAGGCTCTACCATGTTACATTCCCATCAGCTATGTATGGGGATTCTTGTTTCTCCACATTATCTTCAACATTTGTTATTGTCTGTTTTTTTGATCATAGCCGTCCTAGTGGGTGTGAAGTGATATCCCATTGTGCTTTTGGGTTGTATTTTCCTAATGACCAGTGATGTTAAACATCTTTTCATATGTTTATTAGCCATATATATATATATGTGTATATATATATATTTTTAAAGAAATGTAGATCCCAACCTTTTGCCCCTTTTAAAATTGGCTTATTTATCTTACCTTTTTATTGTTGAGTTTTAAGTCTGTATGTTTGTTTGTATGTGTTTTTATGTATCTGGATATGGTTTCTTATCAGATATATGATTTGTAAACTAATATTCTGTGGGTTGTGTCTTCACTTTCTTAGTAGTGTCCTTTGCAACACACAAGCTTTTCATTTTGATGAAGTCCAACTTATCTATTTTTTTTTAGTTGCTTATGCTTTTGGTGTCATAAGATTTATTCCTATGCATTATTCTGAAAGTTTTACAGTTTTAGGTTTTACATTTAGATCTTTAATCTTTTTTGAGTTAATTTGTTGCATATGGTGTGAGGTAGGGTTACAACTTCATTATTGTGCATGTGGGTACCCATTTGTCCAATTACCATTTGTTGAAAAGACAATTATTTCCTCATTGAATGTTTTTGGTGCCCTTGTTGAAAATAAATTGACCACAAATATGACTGTTTATTTTGGGGTTCTGAATTTTATTCCATTGATTTATATGTCTATTTTTATGCCAGTACCAGAGTCATGATTACTGTAGTTTAACTTTTGAAATCTAGAAGTATGTCATCATAGCTTTTATTTCTTTGTGGCTCTTCTGAATCCCTTGTATTCCCATATGAATTTTTTGATCAGCCTCAACCAAAAAAAAAACCTTGGGATTTTGACATAGATTTCTTTGAATCTGCAGATCAATCTGTGGAGTCTTGCCATTTTAACAACATTAAATCTTCCAATCCATGAACATGGGATATATTTCTATTTGTGTCTTCTCTAATTTTATTCTTCAGTGGTGTTTTGTAGTTTGCAGTATGCAAGTCTTACAGTTTTTTTTTGTTGTTAATTTATTTCTAAGTTTATTGTGTTTGATGCATTTTAAGTCAAATTATTTTCTTAATTTTATTTCAGATTATTTGTTGCTAGTGCAGAGAAATACACTTGATTTTTGTATACTGATCTTTTGTCCTGCAACTTTTCTAAAATTTGTTATATGTATATGTATGTGTGTGTGTGTGTGTGTGTGTGTGTGTGTGTGGAGTTATTAGGATTTTCTATACAAAAAAATCATGTTATCTGGGAACAGAGAGAGTTTCACTTCTTTTTTTCAATGTTAATGCGTTTTATTTTGTTATCTTCCCTAACTGCCCTGGCTAGAACCTCCAGTAAAATGTTGCATAGAAGTGGTAAGAGCAGACATCTTTCTTTTGTTCCTGGTCTTAGAATGAAAGATTTTGACCTTCTACCATTAAGAATGGTGTTAGCCTTGGGATTTCTGTAGATGTCTTTGATCAGGTAGAGAAATTTACCTTCTAGTCTTAGTTTGTTGCACAGTTTTTTTTTTTAATGAAAATATTTTGGATTTTGTCTTTTGTTGCATCTCTTGAAAAGATTACATGGTGTTTGTTTTTCATTTCTTAAATATGGTTTGGGCTGGGCATGGTGCTCACGCCTGTAATCCTAGCACTTTGGGAGGCTGAGGCAGGCAGATTGCTTGAACTCAGGAATTTAAGACCAGTCTGGGGGACATGGTGAGAACCTGTCTCTACCAAAAATAGAGAAATTAGTTAGGTGTGGTAGCACACGCTTGTAGTCTCATCTACTTGAGGGGCTGAGGCAGGAGGATGGCCTGTACCTGGGAGGTTGAGGGTGGAGTGAGCAGAGATTGTGCTGCTGCATTCCAGCCTGGGTGACAGAGGAAGACTCCATCTAAAAATAAATACACAAATAAATAGCAAATAAATAATTTGTCCATGAATTGATTTTATATGTGACTAATCTTGTATTCCTGGGATAACTATCACTTGGTTATGATATGTAATCCTTTATATGTTACTGTATTCAGTTTGTTAGTTTTTTATTGAGAAGTTTTATATCTATATTTATAAGAAGTATTGATATGTAGTTTTTTATTCCTTGTAATGTCTTTATCTAGTTTTGGCATCCAGGTAATACTGGCCTAATGAAATGAATTAAGAAGTGTTCCTGTCTCTTTTACTGTTTTTACAAGAGTTTCTGAACGATTGGTGTAAATTGTTTCTGAAATTTTAAGTAGAATTCAGCAGTGAAACCATCTGGTCTTGAGCTTTAGTTGTGGGAAATTTTTTGATTACCGCTCAATCTCTTTATTAATTATGGGTTTATTCAGGTTTTCTACTTGTTGAGTCCGTTTTGGAACTTTGCGTTTTTCTTGGAATTTTCTTATTTTACATATGTTATCTACTATTGTATAATTGCTTATATTATTCTCTTAAATTATTTTTATTTCTGTAAAGTTGATAGCAATGTTCTCTCTTTTGAATTACTAAAGTCACTGCTAAATGAATTATGAAATCATTCCTGATTTTAGTAATTGAGTCTTCTTTATTTGTTGGTCAGTTTAATGTAAATATTTGTCAGTTTTGTTGATCTTTTCAAAAAACCAACCTTTGGTGTCCTTGATTCTCTTTACATTTCTCTATTTTTATTTAATTATTGTTTTATTAATCAAGGTTCTAATCTTTAATATTTTCTTCCTTCTGTTTGCTTTTCTTTTTTCTCTTTCTAGTTTCTTAAGGTATTCATTTGAGATCCTTCCTCTTCAATGTAAGCTTTTACAGCTATAAATTTCCCTCTGCATGCTGTTTCACTGCATTCTATAAGTGTTGGTGTGTTGTTTTTGTTGTTCATCTCAAAGTGTTTTCTAATTTCTCTTGTGATTCTTCTTAGACTCATTAGTTGTTTAGGACTGTATTATTTAGTTTCCACTATTTGTAATTTTTCTAGATTTTCTTTAGTTATTTCTAAATTTCATTCCATTATGTTCAGAGAATATACTTTAAATGATTTCAATCCTTTTGTATTGTTATTATACTTTATGTTCTAGGGTACATGTGCACAACGTGCAGGTTTGTTAAATTTATTGAGACTTGTTTTGTAGACTAGCATATTATCTAGCCTGGAGAATGCTCTACATGCACTTGAGAATAATTCGTATTTTACTGTTGTGGAGTTTTCTGAGTAAAGTTTCCAACTATTAATTTTAAACTGTATATTTTTTCCTTCAATTCTGTCAGTTTTTAACCTTGTGTATTTTTAGGTTCTGTTGTAATGTGTACATGTTTATGATTGTTATCTCTTCATAAATGGATTGACCCCTTTATTGGTATAAAGTGTCTTTTGTTGTCTATAAAATTTTTGTCTTCAAGTCCATTTTGTGTAATACTAGTATAAGCACTCCATCTCTTCTTTTTTGTTATTGTTTGCATGGTATGTATTTTCCTATCATTTGACCTTCAACCTATTTGTTTCTTTGAATCTAAAGCATGTATTTTTTTAAAAAATTAAAATAAAAAAAATTTTTAATATACAATTGGGGTCTTGTCCGTGCTGGTCTCAAACGCCCAGCATCAAGTGATCCTCCTGACTCAGCCTCTCAAATAATAAGATTACATGTATGAGCCACAGTGCCTGGTCTTAAAGTATATCTCTCTGTCTTGTTTGAATGTCTCATTTTAAATTTCTAGTACTGTAAATATCATTGTAAATCAAAGCCCTTTTTGTTCCCAGATGAAAAGCCTTGAGAACTACTGATGTGGTTATTTACAAATATATTCACAGCGTATTTTTGTTTTGTTTTGTTCTTGTTTTGTTTTTTGAGATAGAGTCTCACTCACTCTGTTATCCAGGCTGGAGTGCAGTAATCTTGGCTCACTGCAACATCTACCTCCTGGGTTCTAGTGATTCTCCTGCTTCAGCTCCTGAGTAGCTGGGATTCCAGGCATGCACCACAATGCCTGGCTAATTTTTTTTTTTTTTTTTTTTTTGTATTTTTATTTGGGATGGGGTTTTGCCATGTTGGCCAGGCTGGTCTCTAACTCCTGATCTCAAGTGATCTGCCCACCTTGGTCTCCCAAACTGCTAGGATTACATGTGTGAGTCACTGCGCCTGGCCTGCTTTTTTTTTTTCCTAGCTTTTGGGGTGTGAGTAGTTTTTAGTTACATGGATGAATTGTGCAGTGGTGAAGTCTGAGATTTTAGTGAACCCATCACCCAAGCAGTGTACATTGTAACCAACATGTAGTTGTTTTTATCCTTTGTCCTTTTCCCAACCTCCCCTTTTTTAGTCTCCATACTTCATTATATCATTCTGTATGTCTTTGCATACTCATAGTTTAGCTTCCACTTATAAGTAAGAACATACAGTATTTGGTTTCCCATCCCTGAGTTACATCACTCAGAATAATGGTCACCAGCCTCATCCAAGCTGCTGTAAAATACATTATTTTGTTCTTTTTTATGGCTGACTAGTATTCCATGGTGTATATATACCATGTTTTCTTTATCTACTCATTGGTTGATGGATACTTAGGTTGGTTTCATATCTTTGCAGTTGTAAATTGTGCTACAATAAACATACATGTAAAGATGCCTTTTTCATATAATGACTTCTTTTCCTTTAGGTAGATACCCAATCATGGGATTGCTGGATTGAATGGTAGATCTACTTTTAGTTCTTTAAGAAATCACCATACTGTTTTCCATACAGGTTGTACTAATTTACATTCCCACCAGCAGTGTATAAGCATTCCCTTTTCACCACATCCATGCCAACATCTATTGTTTTTTGACTTTTTAATAATGACTATTCCTGCAGGGGTAAAGTGGTATATTATTGTGGTTTTAATTTGCATTTATATGTTGGTTGGCCATTTGTATATCTTTTTTTTGAGAAATGTGGGTTCATACCATTTGCCCACTTTTTGATGGGATTTTTTTGTTCTTGTTGAATTGTTTGAGTTCCTTGTAGATTCTGGATATTAGTCATTTTTCAGATGCATAGTTTGCAAATATTTTCTCCCATTTGGTGTGCTGTTTGTTTACTCCGATGATTTTTTTTTTTTTTTTTTTTTTTGCTGTACAGAAGTTTTTAAATTTAATTAGGTCTCATGTATTTATTTTTGTTTTAGTTGAATTTGCTTTTGGGGTCTTAGTCATAAATTCTTTGCCTAGGCCAATGTCCAGAAGAATTTTTCCTGGGTTATCCTCTATAATTTTTATGATTTCAGGTCTTAGATTTAAGTTAAAGTGTGTCCCTTTAGACAACATATGGTTGGATGATTTTTTAGAAATACCTACTGTTAGTCTCTGCCTTTTGATTGGAGTATTTAAAACATCTGCATTTCATGTAATTGCTGATTAGATATGATTTATATCTGCCATTTTTTCATTTGTTTGCTCTACGTCTTACGTCATTTTTATTTCTCTATGCCTTTGTTATTGCCTTCTTTTGTGTTAAACAGATATTTTCTTGTCTACTATTTTAACTCTCTTTGTCATTTACTTTCCTATATATTTTATGAGTTATTTTCTTAATGGTTGCCTAAGGGGTCACAATTAACATCTTGATTTATAAAAATCTATTTTGGATTAACATACATTTAAGTTCAATAGTGTAAAAAGCTTTATTCCTATGTAGTTCCATTCCCTCTTACCTCTTTCATCTTGTTATTGTTCCACGATTACTTCTTTATTCATTGCATACCCATCAACACAGACTTGTAATTATCACTGAAGTTTGAGTCCCCATCTCATATTTAATGGGAGATTAACATTTATTAATACAATTACTTACACTGTAATACAGGAATTAGGTCCCTTTGCCAGAATATAAAATTGTGCATTTCCTTACTATTTCTGGGTTCTAACTTGATACTTCCTTAAAATTGTAAATTATATAGTACTCAGCTAAATTATCTCTTCATAAATTCCTATAAAACCTGCCAAAACACAAAGGAGAAAATACTTTTAATTAAAAAAAGACACTTGAATGTCACACAACACAAGAAACAGTGCTATCCCAGCACTTTGGCAGGCCGAGACGGGCGGATCACGAGGTCAGGAGATCGAGACCATCCTGGCTAACACGGTGAAACCCCGTCTCTATTAAAAATACAAAAAAAACACAAAAAACTAGCCGGGCGAGGTGGCGGGCGCCTGTAGTTCCAGCAACTCGGGAGGCTGAGGCAGGAGAATGGCGTAAACCCGGGAGGCGGAGCTTGCAGTGAGCTGAGATCCGGCCACTGCCTCCAGCCTGGGCAACAGAGCGAGACTCCGTCTCAAAAAAAAAAAAAAAAGAAAAAGAAAAAGAAACAGTGCTTAGAGATACGTTATTGTTTTCAGAAGAAAATGGTCAATAAACTGCTTAGCTGAAGACAAAAGACTACTCTTCCCCATGATCACAGTGCCAAAAAAGTAAAATGTCAATTGTTTTTTAAATAAGATGAGAGAAGAAAAGTGTTACAAACAAAAAATATATTTTTGCTATCTTTTGTGTTTAAATCAATGTAGTTACCTTTACCAGTGCTCTTTATTTCTTTATGTAGATTAAGATTACTGTCTGGTGTCCTTTCATTTCAGCCTGAAGGACAAATTTCTTGTTGAACAGGTCAGCTGGTGATTCGTTTACTCAGTTTTTGTTTATCTGGCAATATCTTAATTTCTCCAAAATTTTGAAGAAGAGTTTTTCTGGATATAGAATTTTTAGTTGAAAGCCTTATTTTTTCTTTAGCACTTTGAATATGTCATCCCACTGATTTCCAACTTCCATGGTTTCTAATGAGGAGTTAAGTATTAATTTCATAGAGGATGCCTTGAACATGATTATTCTAGTCATTTCTCTTTGGCTGTTCAAAATTTTTCTTTTGTCTTAGTCTTTCAGAGATTTGCTTATTATGCATGGTGGTATTGTAAAGTATATATTTGATCTTCATCCCTGCTCCTGGCATAAAACTCCTAAAATCCTTGGAACTTCCAAAGTGCTATATTTTTTGCATGCTAATGTTGACTAATAAGAAAAGACATAGGCATAATTAGAGGATTAGAACTTTCAGACTCACACTCTAACCTCTGAGTGATGGAGAGAGGCTGAGAATCAAATTGATCTCAATGGTTTAATCAATCATGCCTATGTAATGAAGCCTCCGTAAAAAACCAAGAGACCTGAGTTTGGAGAGTTTCTGGGTAGCTAAACATGTGGAGGTTTCTTGTCTACTACAGAGTGGTGTGCCTGGGCAGGGCCTGGAAGTTTCATGCCCCTTCTCTTATGCCTTTTTCTATGCATTTCTTCATCTGTATCCTTTGTAATAGTCTTTATAATACATCAGCAAACATAAGTGTTTCCCAGAATTCTGTGAGCTGCTCTAGCAAATTAATCAAGCCCAAAGAGTTGGCTGCAGGAACTCCAACTTGAAGCTAGTCAGTCAGAAGTCCTGGAGTCCTGGGCTTGTGACTGGTGTCTAAAGGTGAGGACATGTCAAGGACTGAGCCCCAAACCTGTGGAATATGACATAATCTCCAAGTAGGTTATGTCAGAATTGAACTAAAGGACATCCAGCTGGTGTCTACTGCAGAATGGATTGCTTGCTGCTGGTGGGGAGAAATCTTTATATATTTTGGAGTCACAGAAGTCTTCTGTGTTGACTGTTGTGTTGTGGTATGAGAACAGAGGAAACATGTTTTGAGTTTTTCCAAACATTTGTCTAGGTGTGGATCTCTTTGAATTTATGGTACTTTGTGATGACCTTTTGCATGAGTGCTAATGTTTTTCATCAGATTTGTGGAGTTTTCAGCCATTAATTCTTCAAATACTCTTTCTGACCCTTTATCTTTTTCCTTGCTCTTTTGGACTCCCAGTGAGCATATGCTGGTATGCTTGATGGTGTCTGACAAGTATCTGAGGCTCTGTTCATTTTTCTTTTTGTTTCTCAGAGTAGCTGATCTCAATTGACTTATTTTCAAGTACTCTGATTCTTTCTTCTGCCTGCTTAGATCTGCTGTTGAGTCCCTCTAGGGAATTTTTCATTTCAGCAATTGAACTGTTAAACTCCAGAGTTTTTATTTGCTTCTTTTTAATAACGTCCATCTCTTCATTGTTTTTCTGTATTTGGTGAGGCATTGTTTTCAAACATTCCTTTAGCTCTTTAGACATGGCTTCCTTTAGTTATTTGTTCATATATATAAGTAAACATATATAGATATGTATGTTTACTACACACACTGAACATGTTTCTCTTTTGCAATTTATTCTACATAGAGTTTAACTTTCAGCACTTGAGGGAGGTAAGATCACATGGTACTGGGCAATCACATTTTCAAAGGGAAATTACTCTTTTTCTTTAAAAGTACTTTTAAAAATGTGTGAAAATACAAACGAGCCTGCTAAATTACAATGCATATTTTAGAATGAGAAATATGTTTTTTCTTCCTTCAAAGTGCCATGTAGGAAATGACATCTTGTAACCTTGAGCCACTTTGTCTAAAATCCAATATAAAAGGACTGTTAAGGAATGAAAAGTTCACACAACTCCTTGGATAAGTTAAAGTTGGCTACATGCAACACAGGCTACATAACATTTAAGACTTGGTAGCTTTCTGAAATTTGAGTCCCAATCTCATATTTAATGGAAATTAACATTTATAAGTTGCATTCACATACACTGTAATACAGGAATTATATCCCTTTGCCAGAGATGAAATTGTACATTTCCTTGCTATTTTTGGGTTCCGACTTGATAATTTCTTAAGATTGTAAATTATATAGTACTCAGCTAACACATTTCTTCATAAATAGCTATAAAACCTGCCAAGACACAAAGGGGGAAAAAAAAAGACATTTTGACCATTACACAGCACAAAAACAATGCTTAGAGACATGAGACGTGTTATTGTCTCCAGAAGAAAATGGTCAATAAACGACTTAGCTGAAGACGAAAGACTACCCTTACCCAGGGTCACAGTGCACCAAAAGCAAAATGTCAAACAACAGTACCTCAAAGCAAAATAAAGGCCAGAATGAAGCCAGCTCACTTGTAATTTGCTAAAGAAAGAGAGTCACCATTTAGGTCAAATGTACTGGGAACATTTGCTAGCTCAGAATGGTATATTGGTAGAATTTGCTAAAAATTCAACCAAGCATGCCAAAGACATTTGCCAACAAAAGCTCAATTTTCTGGAACCATTTCTAGTATCAGAAAATTTGTAAACTGTGCCACATCTTCATGGGATGAGCTATACTTTTCCACAAGTACATCAAAGAGGGTCTAGAGTTTTTTAGCCTGGTGATGTGTTGTGGTTCTCCTTTGTGATTGAAGAATTCCCCAAAACATTTTACAAATAGAGTAAAGTGCTTTGGGATACTGCCTAGCAGCTCTATGATGTAGGCTATACATCTTCATCTCTTGAATAGTCTTCTCAGAATGCAGTATTTGAACATATTTTAAAATAGCTGATTTAAAGTCTTTGTTTATTTTAGTAATTCCAACATCTATGCTTCCTTAAAAACAGTTTCTGTTGCCTACTTTTCTTCTGTATATGAACCATACTTTTTTATTTATGTCTTGTAATTTTTTTGAAAACTGGATATTTTAAATAATACAATATAGTAACTCTGGAAATCATATTCTTCTTTCTCCCCAGCACTTGATGTTGGTGTTGTTTTGTTGGTGGTGTAATAGTTGTTTTTGCTGTTTGTTTAATAAATCCTCCAAACAAATTCTGTAAATCCTGTATTCTTTGTCATGTCTAGGAATGTATCCATTTTTCTCTAGGTTTTCCAATTTATTGGCATATAGTTTCTCATAGTCGCCATAGTTTGGATTTCTATGGTATCACTTGTAATGTCTCCTTTCTCCTTACTGATTTAATTTATCTGAGTCTTCTTTTTTTTCCTTCATTAGTCTGGCTAAAGGTTTGTCAATTTTGTTTATCTTTTTAAAAAAACAACTTTCTGTTTTACTGATCTTTCATATTGTTTTCTTCATTTCAAATTCATTTATTTCTGCTCTGATCTTTATGTTTTCTTCGACTAAGTTTGGGTTTAATTTGCTTTTCCTTTTCTTGTTCTTTAGGATGCATCATCAGGTTATTTATTTGAAGGTTTTCTTCTCTTTTGATGTAGGCATTTATAGCTACAATCTTTCCTTTTAGTACTACTTTCTCTGTATCCTGTAGATATTGACATGTTGTGTTTTCATTATTATTTGTTTCAAAAAAATTTTCAATTTCCTTTTCAATTTCTTCATTGACCTGCTGGTCATTCAGGAACACATTCTTGAACTTCCATGTGTTTGTATAGTTTCCAAAATTCCTGTTGTTGATTAGTGAAGGTGATTTTCTCTGGTGGTATGATTTAATTTCTTGCTTTTTGTGTGTATCCATTGTATGGTTTTTGATTTGAAGTTATCCTGAGGGTAGCAAATACTATTAATAACTCATTTTAAACTGATGACAACTTCACAATGATTGCATAAACAAACAAATATGCAAAAAGAAAACTAAGAAAATTCTACACTAACTTCATCCTTCTGCTTTTTAACTTCTTGTTGTGTCTCTTTATATCTTATTGTACTGTCTATGTCTTGAAAAGTTGCAGTTATTATTTTTGATTGGTTCGTCATTGTTTTTCTACTTAAGAGTAGCTTACACACCACAATTACAGTGTTACAGTGTTCTGCGCTTACTATTACCAGTGAGTTTTGTACCTTCAGATGATGTCTTCTTGCTCATTAGCACTCTTTTCTTTTAGATTGAATAACTTCCTTGAGCATTTCTTATAGGACAGGTCTGGTGTTTATGAAAACCCTGAGCTTTTGTTTATCTGGGAAGGTCTTTATTTCTCCTTCAAGTTTGAAGGATATTTTCCCTAGATATACTATTCTAGGGTAAAAGTTTTTTTTCCTTAAGTCCTTTAAATATGTCATGCCACTGTCTCCTGGCCTGTAAGCTTTCCTCTGAAAAGTCTGCTGCGGAATGTATTGGAGCTCCATTGTATGTAATTTGTTTCTTTTCTCTTGGTGCTTTTAGGATCCTTTATCCTTGACCTTTGAGAGTTTGATTATTAGATCCTGTGGAATAGTCTTCTTTGGTTTAAATCTGCTTGGTGTTCTATAACCTTCTTGTACTTGAATGTTGATATTTTTCTCTAGGTTTGGGAAGTTCTCTGATATTACCCCTTTGGATAAAATTTCTGCCCCTATCTCTTTCTCTACCCCCTCTTTAAGGTCAGTAATTTAGATTTTCCCTTTGGAGGTTATTTTCTAGATCTTGTAGGTGTGCTTCATTATTTTTTATTCTTTTTTATTTGTCTCTGCTGACTGTATATTTTCTAATAGCTTGTCTTCAAGTTTCCTAATTCTTTTTTCTGCTCCATCAGTTCTGCTTATTAGGTGACTCTGATGTATTCTTTAGTATGTCAGTTGCATTTTTCAACTCTAGAATTTCTGCTTGATTCTTTTTAATCATTTAAATTCCCTGGTTAACTTTATCTGCTAGAACTCTGAATTCCTTCTCCGTGTTATCTTGAATTTCTTTGAGTTTCCTCCACACAGCTATTTTGAATTCTCTGTCTGAAAGATCACATGTCTGTGTTTCTCCAGGATTGGTTCCTGGTACCTTGTTTAGTTCATTTCATGAGGTCATGTTTTCCTGGATTATCTTGATGCTTGTAGATAGATGTTCATTGGTGTCTGGGCCTTGAAGAGTTAGGTATTTATTGTAGTCTTTGGAGTCTGGGCTTTTTTTGTGCCCATCCTTCTTGACAAGGCTTCCCAGATATTCGAAGAGACGTGGACCCCAAGCCCAATAATGCTGTGGTTCTTTCAGGTTCATGGAGGTACCAACTTGGTGCTCTTGGATAAGATCTGGAAGAATTCTCTGGATTACCCGGCGAGGACTCTTGTTCTTCTCCCCTTCTTTCACCCAGACAAATAAAGTCTCTCTTTCTCTGTGCTGAGCTGCCTGGAACTGGAGGTTTGGTGATGGAAGCACTCCTGTGGCCACCACTACTGAGTCAGACCTGAAGCCAGCACAGCACTGGGTCTTTCCAAAGGCTTGCTCTTACCACTACCTGGCTACCACCTATGTTCACTCAAGGCCTTAAGGCTTTACAATCAGCAACTGGTGAAGCCAGTGGAGTTTGTGTCCTTCCCTTCAGGGCAGCAAGTACCCTCAGGTCCTGGGCAGGTCTAGAGATGCTGTGTAGGAGCCAGAAGTCCTTCCCATTCTTCCCTCACCTTTCCACAGGCAGATGATCAGCTGTTTTTCTAGCATACATGCTCCCAGATTATCTCAAGCCTTTGGTTGATTTCCAGAGCTTCAAAAAAGTTAATTTTGACACTTTTTGCACAGTGTTCTCATAGTTTTTATGAAGGGGAGGGTTTTTCGAGGTCCTTACTCCTCCATTTGCATTTAATTCACCTCTGTTGACTTTTTAACTACATTTTATAATAATTTCCATAGTAGTTACTCTAGTGATTAAAATATGCATCTCAACTTGTTAGTATCCTATTTCAGACTAATGTTGACTTAATTCTAGTCAAATGTAGAAACTTTGCTTCAATTTAAATCCACCACCTTTTCTTTTCTTTGTGCTTTTATTGGCATATATATACATAGAATGACCACGGTGGATCCTTAAGCAATATAGGAGTTGAGGGTGCCCACCCCCTGCACAGTTGAAAAAATAAGTTTTGATTCTCCCCAAACTTAATTACTAATAGCCTACTGCTGACCAGAAGCTTTCAGATAACATGAACAGTTGCTTAACACATATTTTGTGTAGGTATTATAGACTGTATTCTTATAATAAAGTAAGCCAGAAAAAAAAGGAAAATGTTCTTAAGAAAATTATAAGGAGGAGAGGCCTTGTGTGGTGGCTCACGCCTATAATCCCAGCACTTTGGGAGGCCAGGGCGAGTGGATCACCTGAGGTCAGGAGTTTGAGACCAACCTGACCGACAAGGTGAAAACCTGCCTCTATTAAAAATACAAAAATTAGCTGGGCGTGGTGGTGCACACCTGTAGTCCCAGCTACTTGGGAGGCTGGGGCAGGAGAATTGCTTGAACCCGGGAGGCGGAGGTTGCAGGGAGCCAAGATGGCACCATTGCACTCCAGCCTGGGCAACAGAGTAGGACTCCATCTCAAAAAAAAAAAAAGAAAGAAAGAAAGAAAATTATAAGGAAGAGAAACTGTATTTCCTATTCATTAAGCGGAAGTAGACCATCATAAAAGTCTTTATCCTTGTCATCTTCACATTGAGTAGGCTGAGGAGGAAGAAGAGGAGGGGTTGGTTTTACTGTCTCAGGGGTGGCGGCCGCAGAAGAAAATTCACGTATAAGTGGACTTGTGCAGTTTACACCTGTGTTGTTCATGGGCCAGCTGTACATATGTGTAAACATAGAATGATACGTATTTACATCATATATGCATAGATGTGTAATATCTATGTGTGATTTAAACCCATCAATAGTCAGCAGTAATGTTACTGTTTTTCATTACCTGATAAAACTACCTGGCCAGGCTGATAGGGTTTTGGAGCTATTCCCAGGAATAAGTCCAAAGACTCTTACTCTTCCTTCCCCAAAGTTCTAGCAACTTTTCATTACTAAATACCTCTGCTGTTGTTTACCTTTGGTAAATTTCCAGAGCTAGAAAATTATTGTTTTTTAATAATTTTGTCCAGTTTTATACTTGCTTTTTTAGAGAGAGAATTTGCTGACTTCTTTACTCTGTGATAGTCAGATGTCCCACCTCCTACATTAAATTGGTTTTATGTATGGAGTAGAAGTGAGTTTCTTTCTTTCTTTTTCCATGTGGATATCCAGTTAACTTAACATCATTTATTGAAAAGATGATCTTTTCCCCATGACTCCTGTTTTCAAACCTTACTTCTGCAAATTTGCCAATAACTGTCAAAATTTATCTTTGTGGTATATTCATGTTCAAGAGAGTATAACTGGATTTTCAACCTATCTTCTCATAGTTGATTGAGGAATATTTTTACTAATTTTAATTTCAAAATTTTCTTTCACACATAAAGCAACAAATATGCAAATAGTTACAGAAATTCTTTAAAAATATCTTGTAACTAATAAATACATTTTAATAAAGCTGAACATCCTGCAAGAGGTATAATTTAGACAGCTATCAGTTGTACCACTGATGTAATACTGCATTTTCTTAATTTAGTCTGAAGTTTTAAAACAATTCATTATTTTAAAAAGAATCAATTTCAAAGATATCAACCAAATTTTCTAAAATATTTTATATATTGACAAAAATTTACATTCAGCAAATACGAAAACCTCAGTTTTCATTCTTTTCCTCTTACTGTTTTAAACATTTAAACACTGATCTAAATTTCCAAGTGATCTCATAGAAAGACAAAATTTAAATAATTTAAGTTCTGTTTCTTTGTCTTACAATCACCATATTATCGTTGTTTATTTTAAATCTACTGTTTAAACACAGGAATTTGTAATACCACAGGAAATATAAATAGCAATTTTGAATGGTTACAAATGTAACCACCACCACCAGCAAGATACAGAACAGACCCGTTGATCCCCTGTCCTTTTTGTTGGTAAGACTTTCCTCCCACCTCTGTCCTGCCAATCTCTGATCTGTCTTCTGTTCCTATAATTTTGCTTTCTCCAGAACGTCATATAAATGGGCTCATACAGCCTGTAGCCCTTTAAGTCTGGCTTCATTAGAGCACATTTGAGTTTATCTATTTTGTGTGTGTGCCACTAGTTCATTCCTCTATATTGCTCAGTAATATTCCACTGAAGGTGTTAAATTTTCCTAAAGCTACCTCCTTATAAGTTCAACCTAGAGGTTTTTCTGTACATAGTGAAGTGTAAGCTATCTGGATGTATAAACAGCTTGCAACTTACTCGTGTAACACGCAGCCAAGTGACAGCCAATCCTAGCAGCCGTACTTCAACCACTCACAGGCGGCCGACTGCTTGAACAGTGTTCAAATAAGGCAGACTGCGGGCAGTAACCAGTTCAGCTGTTGCTGCACCTCACTTCCATTTTCTGTAATTCACTTTCCTTTTACTGGCCGTAAATCCTCTCCAACCACGCGGCAGTGCCAGAGCTTCTCTGAAGCGACTCTGGTTCTGTGGGCTGCTCAGTTTATGAATTGTTCTTTGCTCAACTAAACTCTGTTAAATGTAATCTGTCTAGGTTTTCTTTTAACAAGGGCAGGTACCCTAGTGTGTTTATCCGCTCTCCACTTGAGAGACATGTAGGCTGTTTCCAATTTGGGCAGTTATGAATAAAGCCACTAAAACATTGTATGTGTTGGTTTTTGGGTGACTTTAAGTTTTTAATTTCAGTTGGGCAGTTGTACAAAATGTCAGATTTCTTCCTAAGTACTTGATAACTTTTGATGAAGTAAATGGTATCTAACTTTTTTTTCATATTTAAACTATTTGTTGCCTGGATAGAGAAATAAAATTGAGTTTTGTATAGTGACAATCTATCTAGAAAACTTGCTAAATTTAGGCTGGGTGTGGTGGCTCATGCCTGTCATCCCAGCACTTTGAGGGGCCAAGGCTGGCAGACTGCTTGAACTCAGGAGTTCTAGACCAGTCTGGGCAACACAGGGAGACATTATAATCTCATGAGACCACTGTAGGAAATGCAGTCCATTGTTGGCTAAAATGTGACTATGTGGCACATGACTGTATTTAATTCTAATAGTTTAACAAGGATTTATTTGGAATTTTTATGTGCACAAATAATTGCTGCAAATTCCATTTTTCTATTAAGGAAGTTCCGTTCCATTTTTAATTTGCTAAAAATAATTTTAACTGACATGAAGAGTATTGCGTTCCCCGTGCAAGCACTGCTCAGAAGTCTCAGTGTAGACATGGAGAAGGAGAATAGTTGGATTGGTCGAGATTGGGGTGTTTGGGGTGGCTGTTACAGAAGCACAACAGAGCAAGGTAGTTTAGGATACTAGTGAAGGGGCGGCTGAAGCGATGAGGCATGGAGTCGAAACGGGGCAGGGAGACAGAAAGCACGAGAGGGAAAAGAGGACAGGCTGGATGGATATGCGCAAAGGAGAGAGTCACTGAATCAGACGACCCAAGGATGTTGAAAAGCAGGTACGGCTGGAGTGAAGGAACGAAACGGAAAGAATGGTCAGGGACAAAACGATGGTCTTCAACTCTGGTTGCATATTGAAAACACCTGGGGGTCTTAGAAATTAACTGATGCCTGGGCCCCAGTTGGGGTCAATTAAGTTAGGCTTTTGCAGGGTTCGGGGGAAGGTGTGCCAGGGACTGGAATTTGGTGACCCATGGTTCTGGTGTGGAGTCAGGCTGGAGACCCTGCCCTGGGCGGTCTACAGTGGTGATTTCAGCAGGGCAGTATGAAAATGCAGGGTGCATGGAGAGCACAGCAGACAGCTGAGGTGGAACGGAGCCAAGAAATGATCTGGAAACAACCATGACTGTGGGGGATGGCACTGACTGAGGCGTCCTGCTGTAGGTGGGGGTGGGAGAAAGAGCGGCCTTCCACCGAGGGAGCTGAGGGAAGTGGGGTCTCAGAGGGATCGAGGATCACCTTATGGTCAGGAGGTGTGGGAAACAGTCAGAAAACAGCAGCCAGTTTGGTGGGTTTGATTTTCTAAACTCATGTAGACGCCTACAACTGTGTAACCGATCACGCGTCCCTTTAGGTGCTGGGGCTGGAGACAGCTTGCAGCTAAATTTGGGGCCCACCTCTGCGAAGTACAGAGACCTTCATGGGTTTCCTGCACTCATTTTCCTCCTGTCCTCTTCTACCATTATTTTCCATTGGCCTGGAATTCATTACTTATTTTCAAAATGTATTTTATCTGGGATTATATGTATCTTCCTAAGTTGCCCGAAACATGTGTTTGGTACAGGGTAGATTATAAATACAGTCACATAAAAGAATTCTTAACATTACAAAGTGATTCATTATAACCTTCTCTCCAATGACTAGTTTTCCCCAGTGCACTGATGATATTATTCTGTTTATATGCCACTTTCCCAAAACACATTTATTATGTGAGAGAAATGTATTTTTTATTTGATCTTATTTTTGTTATGTAAGTAACAGAAAATTTTAAGGTAAGGAAAAAGAAATAAAATTTTATATAACCTCCTTATGTTAAATGGAACAATCTAATGTTAGATAACTTAGAACAACTTGCTTCCCTTTCATTTCTGGTGAGTACATTTGGTGAGTTTTATGTTTACTGTATCAAACTGACAAAGAAGTATGTACAAGCTGACCTCAAACAACAGAGATGACTCTTTTGGCACCTGGTTTTTAGCACAGTTGTATGTAGAGTCGTCGGGTAGATGATAGAAAAATTTAGTAGCTTTGGGGAGTTTTGTTTTGATGTTGATTGAGGACTGAGTAAAGATTCAATGCCTGACAACATGTGGCTTGTAGATTAATAGCTCTGATTGTTGCATGTATCAGATTAAATGATCAGCAAATCTGAGCGTCTCTTCTGGTGGGTAAGAGCCTGAGCTCTGGACTTTGTAGTTACCTAATCTTTTTAAGCTTCTGTTTTATCACTTGTGAAATGGGAACAGCAATAGCATCTACCTCATAGAGATAGGGTGAGAATTAAGTAAGTCAATGAATTTAGAGCATTAAGCATTGTGCATGGCACGTATTGAAAACTGTTTATAGATGTTAATTTGAAAAAAATTCAAAGGCTTTCTCAATTTTGTTCTCTACAGGGTGTTATTTTACTTGTTGCAATGCATCTGCATGTATCTCTCTTAAAATCCAATTTTTTTTAAACTCTAAATTCTGAGATACATGTGCACAACGTGCAGGTTTGTTGCACAGGTATACATGTGCTATGGTGGTTTGCTGCACCTGTCACCCCATCATCTAGGTTTTAAGCCCCACATGCATTAGATATTTGTCCTAATGGTTTCCCTCCCCTTGCCCCCCATCCCCCAACAGGCCCCAGTATGTGATGTTTCCCTCCTTGTGTCCATGTGTTCTCATTGTTCAACTCCCACTTAGGAGTAAGAACATGTGGTGTTTGGCTTTCCGTTCCTGCATTAGTTTGCTGAGAATGATGGCTTCCAGCTTCATCCATGTCCCTGCAAAAGACATGAGCTCATTCTTTTTTATGGCTGCGTGGTATTCCATTGTGTATATGTGCCACATTTTCTTTTTCTTTTTCTTTTTTTTTTTTTTTTGAGGCAGAGTCTTGCTCTGTCTCCCAGGCTGGAGTGCAGTGACGCAATCTCGGCTCACTGCAAGCTCCGCCTCCCGGGTTCCCGCTATTCTCCTGCCTCAGCCTCCTGAGTAGCTGGGACTACAGGCGCCCGCCATCGCGCCCGGCTAATTTTTTTTGTATTTTTATTAGAGACGGGGTTTCACCGTGGTCTCGATCTCCTGACCTTGTGATCCGCCCGCCTCGGCCTCCCAAAGTGCTGGGATTACAGGCGTGAGCCACTGCGCCCGGCTACATTTTCTTTATCCAATCTCTCATTGATGGGCATTTGGGTTGTTTCCAAGTTTAAAAGACTAATTTCTTAAGGCTAGAGAGTCTCTCTGTTATGTTCCACAATGCCAAGTTCAGAAGACTCTTCAGCCGGTGAGTTTGGTTCTCTAGATCTGTCTTAACACCTGTCACTGGCATGTTTGAGCCAACATGCGTAAAGAAATTTACTAGGAAACTACCTGGAATGTGGAATTTAGCCTCTGATTCCATAGACCCATCTGCCTTCAAATGTTTGTCAGTTGCCTTTTCAGGTTCTCTGTTGCCTTTTTAGTTCATCAGGTTGTTTAGTACTTTCATGATGCCTAGAGGATATGAGTATTTTGGATGTAAATAGTTATTTCAAAGCCAGTTTTTTTTTTCCCCCTCAGTTTAATTTTAGTTGTGTAGTACTTGGAGAAGCAGAGTATTTCTGCATAATTTCTCCAGGTGTACTTTTTCTTGCTCTTTTCAACATTTCTGGGAATTGATGGTGTCTGGCTGGTCAAGATGTGAGGTTTTTAAAATTTGTTTCTCCCCCTCCTTCGTAATTTCCACTGGGAAATTTTCTAATTTTCAGGACCTGAGGGGCTTATGTTTTGCTTTGCTTCAGCAGCAAATGTAATCACCAAATCCCCAAGGAGAAACATGAGGAACTGAGCAAAAATTCTGAGTGGTCTCTAAGTTAAGGATATGATGATCAGGTCTGTGAATATGCAACATTCATACTTACACAACCACATGTCTGCAACTTTGGACTTTGACCTGTCTTAGTACTCATCACTCCAGACTAGCTGGGAAAACCCTATTTATAAGGAACGAAGCAGCTGGTTCCTGCAGAACTTGTCCTCAGGCTTAGGACTGAAGGCAGGCATGGTGAGGTGGGGCAGGGGCAAATCTGACTAATGAAGAACACAACTTCTGAAACCCTGTCTTGTTGTTCAAAAATAGGTACGGAAATGTGGGGGATGTTCTTTCTAAGAGAAAACCTACATCATTAAGAAAGCCAGATCGGCCGGGCGCGGTGGCTCAAGCCTGTAATCCCAGCACCTGGGGAGACCGAGGCAGGCACATCACGAGGTCAGGAGATCGAGACCATCCTGGCTAACACAGTGAAACCCCGTCTCTATTAACAAATACAAAAAACTAGCCAGGCGAGGTGGCGGGCGCCTGTAGTCCCGGGTACTCGGGAGGCTGAGGCAGGAGAATGGCGTGAACCCGGGAGGCGGAGCTTGCAGTGAGCTGAGATCGTGCTACTGCACTCCAGCCTGGGCGACAGAGCAAGACTCTGTCTCAAGAAAAAAAAAAAAAAAAGCCAGATCAAGCATTGGAATCTTTCCTCTCCATTTCCCTGGCTCTTCAGTCACCTTTAATGACACTTTACATCACAGAATTTAATGTGAATTCTGGATCCTAGCAAAATATTTTGACTTGGGGTTTTATTCATGGCATCGTTTTGCTGCTAACTGTGGTCTCTCATTAGTCTTTTAAGAATCATATCTCATGCTGTTGGTTTTATTAAGAGACTTCACAGCTCACTGAATTTTTTCATGCTATCTTTTCTAACCTATTTTTTAAATTGAAAAAGTGATACATGCATATAGTCTAAAAAATTGTTAGAATAACAATTCTAACTTCTGATTTCCAATCCTCCAAGCTACCTCCTTAGAGTTAGCCCTTCCTATCAGTTTGCTTTGTGTCTTCCTGCAATTTTTCCCCCATCTAGGAACATATATATGGATATTCATTCTATGCATACTGATTTGTATCATGCATTTTTCTGGTTTTTGTTTCTTTCTATATCAGCTCATGGATCTCCACCTCATTCTTTTTCAAAGCTGTTAGGCTTGTCTTTTACATTCTAATTTAATTTTAAGAAGAATAAGAAACCTATTTTTCATTTTTGCCTCCTGCTCTGACCAGCCACAGACTGCCACACCTGGGACGGGCCTAGTGTGATCTAATTACAGTGACCCTGGGAACATTTCCCAGTTACACAATATTTTTTCCTTCCTGGCATTCCTGAGGCCCATAATTCCCTAATTAACCTGCATCCCTTTGGTTTTTTGCTTTGCCCATCTGCTCAGATGCAAATATTCCCGGGAATCTTGTGTGTGTTTTTCCACCAGTTTTAGTGCTGCTGAATTTCTCAGCTCCTTTTCAGGGAATGCAGTTAGCTGAGACAGGAAAATGACCAAGCTGAAGGCTCTGGACACTGGGGGTGAGGGTGGGAGGAGGGAAGAAAGGAGAGACTGGGGCCCCTCCTCAGCTTGCTCCCCATTTTCCCCCATAGTTGAGTCTCCTTTCCCTGAGTTCCATCATGGCATGTGATACCATGCAAGGAAGCTGGGTGGTGTATGGAAGCTTTCTCGTGAATGTTTTGTTCGTTGCAGAGTCTATACACTTAGGGGAGTCCCAGCAGAGGCATATGGGATATACATTCCAGGCTGAGGAAGAGTTCCTTTCTATCTGGGAAAACACCGAGCAGCATCACAGCAAACATGATGATTCTGTTGACAGAAAAATGAGCAAATACACGGCAACTTGTATACAGTTGTATACCCGCAAAGTAGGGTTAGTTTTTTTTTTTTTTTTTTTTTTGTATGTTTATGCCACCATTTATTGAGCACTTACTGTGTGTTGGGCATTGGGTGGAACAGCTCTGCATACTTATTTTTGTATGTATGAATTTTATTTTAAGCTTTATAATAGCCCTATGAGGTAGATAATATTGTCCTCATTTTACTGATTAAAACAAAACAAAACAAAACAAAAACTAAGGCTCAGAATTTTAAAGTGTACAAGGTAGTAAAAAACACAGTTGGGATTTGAACCTGTCTCTAGATGAAGCCCTCCTGTTCTAAGTCACTCCCTGGACCCACTGAGGTTGACGGGGTATCTGGCCTGGGAGATGTCCCTGCGGGAAGGTGCTGCTGGCAGACAGAGGAGCAGAACACCTCTGGAAAGCTGGCTGCCTTGCTGGGCAAGAGAGCAGCCTGAATGCACCCAGCCAAAATGCACACACAGGTGGGCGGAACAGAGACCGAGGTGGCCCGAGAATTACCAACAGCAGAAGGAAGGAAGGAGAGTTGGGAGTGGCTGAATTTGCAAGTGTGGAGATGGCGATGATGGCTGCTGACATTGTTGAGTTGAGTCACGGGTGAAGCACTGATCTGAGAACGTGATGTGCTTTAACTCATTAATCCTTGTCCTAATTATAGAGTAGGCACTAGTTTTATCCCCATTTTGCAGACAGGAAACTGAGAGATAGAGAGTTTACACAGCTTGCTCCAGAGCATACAGCAGGATTTGAAAACAGGCATGAGTGTGTCCTCCTACCTCCCACCCCCATACCCAGGTTCTGCTGCCCCCCCGTACCACTTGTTTGCACTCCATATATATATATATATATATTTTTTTTTTTTACATCTTGGTAAAATCTCTTACGGTGATTTTCAAGGCAAATCCAAATGGCTCATTCTCCCTGGAGTCTTGTCCAATCCTTGTTTTCCACTGCTTCTGGCTCCTGAGTCCTTAATCATTACTTTCTAGCTGTCGCCATAGCACTTGGCTCATGTACTGTTGATGCATTTAGGACATTGTATTTAAATTGCTAGATTTCAAGAGTCTTGAGGTTGAAGAAGGCACATTTCATCCACCCCTAGTGCCTGGGACAGCACTGGTGACAATGGTAGATGCTCCCCATGTGTTTCCTGAATGGCACGTAGATTGGATCCCACTCTGTTGAGTTCTTGGGTTCCCCCATGGCACTGCAGAGAAGTGGAGCATCTAGGAAGTCACCGCAGCGGGCTCGTGGGGTGCTAGACCCTCATTCATTGACGTTTGGAACCCAGCAGCAGCTCTGGGGCCCGTGCAGCACCTGTGGTGACAGGGCTCCTTGCTGCTGCTTGGAGTAGGTGTTCTTTATTACAGAGATTTCACTCTTCTTGCAAGCAGGTGTCTCTCCATTCTTCTATTTCTGTCTGCTTTTATACCATGGATGGTTGACGCTGCTTATCTTAGGCTCTAGAAGGGAGGATCTGACCCCCCATGGCTGGTTTCGATGCAGTGTCCAGTGCCGGTCTTGGGCAGAGGTCTCACACCAAGCACCCTCTGAACCCCTGGCCTTTGTATATGGCCTGGGTACCAGGTCCTGCAGGTACTGAGGCTGATCTTGGTAGAATCTGGAATTTCTCAGGATGTTTATACATGGATAGAAATAATATGATTTCTGCTTTGTTAATGTCCGGTTTATTAATCTTCAAACAACCAACATTCATCTAAATATTCAGACACTAGTTACACAACAATTACATAAAAAAGAACTTAGGAATTTAACGAATTTGATTCCTCCCAAATTTAAATATTGATTGCAAATTTAATTTATATGGACACGAATCTAGTCTTATCAGATACTCTTGGTTGTTTTAAATGAGTTAAGAAAGTGCTAAAACACATAAGCAGCATTTCAAAGATTGCCAAGCTATTTTAATTGGTACCTGATTCTCAAAAGGGCACCAATGTGCTAACAGGGGTTTACGTTTGTGACTCCGTTGTCTGTATTTTCATTCCTCTATTGTATTCTTGCCATTATCTTTACCATTATTGCTTCTCTGCTCAGCAAACCTAACCAGGGCTGCTAACAATTCAGTTCCATTGTGTGAATGAGAAACAGCAGTACTTTCTCAAGTAAGAAAAAAAAAGGACTGTATTATTTACTTCTTGTTCGTAATAATGACAACAGCCATTCTAAATGAATTATACAAATCAAATTCCTAAACATAAAATGACAGTTCAAGTTTTAAATCGTGATAATTAGAAACTTTTGAGTTAAATCCTTTGTTATAAAATAGTTACGTGTACCGCGGTCCTGAAAACCACTTTCTGAGGGACACTTTTAATATTTACTAGTTCCGGTGTTTGGTTTTCTGCAGAAATAGTTGCCATATTTGTCTTTCTTATGACACTGTAGACCTTAAGTACTTTTTTTTTTTTTTTTTTTTTTGAGATGGAGTCTCCCTCTGTGGCCCAGGCTGGAGTGCAGTGGAGCGATCTCGGCTCACTGCAAGCTCCACCTCCCGGGTTCACGCCATTCTCCTGCCTCAGCCTCCAAGTAGCTGGGACTACAGGCGCCTACCACCGTGCCCGGCTAATTTTTTGAAGTTTTTAGTAGAGACAGGGTTTCACCGTGTTAGCCAGGATGGTCTTGATCTCCTGACCTCATGATCTGCCCGCCTCGGCCTCTCAAAGTGCTGGGATTACAGGCGTGAGCCACTGCAGCCCACCGACCTTAAGTACTTTTAAAATAAATTTTAATGTTGAGTAGTTTAGTATTAATGACAGGTTTTGGCAAAATTAAATAGACCGTGATAGTTACAACATCTTATAAATGTATCCAGGTGACTACTGCTGGAAATAAATTTCAGTACTTCAAAAGGAGTAATACTAAAGGATTTTGGTTCTGACACTACATCGAAGTTCCACTGATGTCTTATTCCTCACCATAGTCATCAGTCAATCTTAATGGCAGAATTTAGTGTCCTTGTTGTGTTCATTTTCATTGTCATTCTTCAAATTATACACATTATTTAAAATACTGAAAAAGCCGTAGTATTCTTTTGGTTTTACAAGCTTGTTTTTTTCTTAGGTATGATATTTTATTTGTAATATAAAATAAACTGATTTTTAATCCTTTGGCTTTGAAATTTCAAACACAAAGAGCAGTTAGAGGAATACTACAACGAACATCAAAATCTTTTCACCCAGATGCACCAATTGTTAGTATCTTGCCGAATGCGCTCCCTGACACATTTTTTTTTTTTGCTGTTGGGACATTTGTAAGTTGCAGTTGCCACGAGGCTGCCTGCACATATTTCTGCCTGTGTATCAACATGCTTCTCCGTGTCCTCAGTGCCCTTGTCACACCTACCAAACTCGCTATTTCAGTGTAATCTAACCTTCAGTCCGTATTCAAAATTTCCCAGTTGTCTCTCAAATTATTCTCTATGGCTCACCCCTCCATTTCAGTCACATTGCCTTCATAGCGTTCGGTTATGATGTTTCTTCCATTTCCTTTGACTAGAACAGTTCCCTTGCCTTTGTTGTTGCTATTCCTGACACTGACGTTTTCGACAAGGCAGGCCAGTTGTTTTGCAGAATGTGCCACAGTCTGAATTTCTCTGATGGTTTCCTCATGATTAGATCCAGGTAAAGCATTTGGCAAGAATATGGCAAGAATCCCTCTGAGGCGATGCTGCACACTCCTGCTGTCACACCAGGAGGCTCACAGGGGCCGTTTTCTTGGTGATGCTCAGTTTGATCAAAAAAATGAGTTGGAAGGCCTGTTTGAATCACAGATAGGCAGATTATGAGATTTTCCATGGAAATGAGTCGCTTTCCCTTTCTAGAATTTTAGACATTGGAGAAGTCAAATGCATCCATGTCAAGAGACTTCAAGTGTCTTCATAAATGGAAGTAGAGGAGTAGTCATGGGGTATCCAGGGAAAGGGCGTTCCTGGCAGGGGGACGCAAGTGCTTAGGTCCTGAGGTAGCATTATGGTTGGTGTACTAGGAAGGCAGCAGGGAGGCCAGGGCTGAAGATTCACCAAAGAGGAAGCACCAGGCAGATTCTGATGGCCTCGAAATCCTCTGTGAGAACCTTGCTTCCCGGCTAAGCGTGGTGAGAAGCCATGGAAAGGGTCTGAGCAGGAGAGTGATGTGATTTGGCTTCCATTTTTTTTTTCTTGTCACTTAGAATTTCTTTTCTTATTGAAAGTGATCCTTCACACCAGCCGGAATGGATTTTTGTCATACATTGATTCCTCTTGTGCATACATAAAAAGGAACACACTAAGTGAAAGCAATTGCTTAAGGTCTTTCTAAGGCAGTGAAATCACATCACAACCGTCACCCGGCTGACTGTGACCTAAGGACCATCCTGACCAGGAATGTTAAAATGTGAAAAGATACGAGGGTCACCTCCTGCGTACCCGCACCTTGCTTCAGACATGTAATTCCCAGTACTGTCAAAGCCCCTGGTGTGACTCCCTCCTTCCAGCCTGTGGTCGTGCGTGCTCCTGACTTCTGTGTTCATCATGGCCTTGTGTTTGAGCTGCGTGGGCCGTTTTCTTTTTCTTTTTCTTTTTCTTTCTTTCTTTTTTTTTTTTTTGAGACAGAGTCTCACTCGGTCATCAAGGCTGGAGCGCAGTGGCGCAATCTCAGCTCATTGCAACTTCCGCCTCCCGGGTTCAAGCAGTTCTCCTGCCTCAGCCTCCTGAGTAGCTGGGATTACAGGCGCCCGCCACCGCGTGTGCGGGCCGTTTTTCTTCTGCGCCTGGCCTTTTGACTCAGAAGTGTCTGCGGTCTCCTGGCTCCGGCAGTCTCCTCAGCAGTCTCCTGGCTCCTGTGTGTTGCTGCTATGCGCCTTCCCTTTGCACCAAGTCCCCTTGTGTGCACATCCCACACTTCATCTGTTCTCCTGTTCAGGGACATTTGGCTGCTTCCGGGATTTGCTGCTGCAAACTTCTTTGCTATGAACGTTCTCCCACACGCGTGAGTGTTTCTCCAGTGCCCAGACCTCTGGAATCACTAAGTCCACACGACAGACTTTCCAACGCTGTTTGCCAACAAAATCAGATGCTTCCCTCCTCCCGCCCCTGAACACCCCGGGAGGGAAAACCTGAATCGTGTCCTGCTGTCGATGGCTTGTCTGTCTGTGCTCAGTGGCTCTGGGGTAGGGGGAGAAAAAGAGGGAGAAGAGGAGATGGCAGTGTCAGGAGATGCTTCCCAGGCTGTAGCCTTGGGGAGCCCAAGCTGAGATCAGCCCAGGAAAGGCTGCCCCTCATGCTGCTTCTGCAGAGCACGGGTGTGAGGGTGGTCCCCTGACTGGAGACCAAGGAACAGGCTGCAGTACAGTGACATCATGGAATCCACTGAGCGACCACTGCTGGGCTGTGAGACATGGAATCCTGGGTTGAGCCTGTGGCAGGAGAGCTGGACTGGCTTCCCAGGAACCTGTCCAGGAACTGCAGCTTCCTGCTGTGGCTCCAGCTTCATGGAGTTCCAAGGTTACAGCCACCCTGGTCTCCAACATCCCTGTAGCAGCATCCCTGGCCCCTGGCTACCCTCCACTCTCTCCAGGAGGGCTCCACAGTGTTGTTCTCCATGGCCTACCCCCTTGGTGGGACCACTGACTGCCGTGAGGAGGGCTGGCTTTGAAGTCCCTCGGGAAGAGCTGACCGCTCTGAGTCTGTCACTTGTAGAGCTGGACTGGCCATGTCAGCGCCCCTCGATTTGGAAGACATCCCAGACTCTTCAGCTGTTGGTGGTTTGGTGAAGAGAGGAACCGAGTCTGCACCTGTGGGCTGCTCCAGGCTGCTTCTTGGCCTCTGTCTCCCCAGGAACAGCTGGCCGAGGAGCAGCTGGAGGGTGGTTTCAAGGTGACTGTGCTCTCCTTCCTGGAAGCTCCGCCCTCCTCTCCTCTTTCCTTCTGGGTGGGGCCCTCTCTGGCTTCCACCTCCTTTGCTCCTGTCGCCTTCACTGAGCAAGGATGAGCCAAGGCTCCAGCTTCTCAGCTTTCCCACCGTCAGTGGCCCCAAATAGACCTGCTGGTCCTCTCTCCTCCCGTGATGGCCATGCTGGCGCTGCCCTCTCTCTGAAGACCTGCTGGCTGCCCCTCCCACACAATCCCTGAGTTGGCCTCTTCTGGGTGGCAGTTCCTGTTCTTGCTGCATTTACCTGGCCTGGGCCTGCAGCCTTGGGTGCTGTGTGCCCACTGCACCTGCCATGCCCACAGCCCCTGCTGTGGCCCCTTTGGCAAGCCCTGCAAACTTGGTGGCTGCAGAGGCTCCTGTGCATTGGGTGGATACAGTGGACATTCCATGAGCAGAGTATATGTGTGGGGTGCAGGCTGGATTCTCCCTCCCCTGCATCCAGCAGGTGCGATCAGAAGTGGCCTCAGACACCTCACAGATCATGCAGAGTGTCCTCGTGCTGACTGGATCCCGTGCCTTTCTCTGGAGCTCTGTGGCTGCTGGTCTCTTCCTGCCTTCTGCAATTCAGCTGTGCCCACTGTGTCCCCGGCTGGGTGCTTTGGGTCCTGCTGCACTGACGCTTGGAGTCTCAGGAGATAAAATGAAGCTTTCCTAGTATGGAAAGAGGTCTTCCTAGATGCCTGGAAAGGGATGTGGCCAGTGGCAAGCTTCAAGTGTAGCTGCTGTTTCTCTCAGCCATGGACAGAGCCTGACAGACTTCAAGGGGAGGGGCCTCCAGCCACCGCTGGGCCTCATGCTGCATGCAGCTCACAGCCTGTGGCTGACCAGGCCAGCAGTGAGTGACAGCAGTGGAACGCTGGGGCGGGTCATGCAATGCCCGCAGTCTCCATTGAATCACAGTGCGCTCATCAGCCCCTTCTCCTCTTTTACTGATCCGGATGAAGTCAGATATTGCTGTGTATATTCACCAACATACTGAAGTCTCCGCAGCTTGGTGCCACTGCAGGTCCCTGTAGAGGTGCTGAGCATGCCTGTTGCACAGGCACTGGGGGCTGTGGGATGCAGCAGCCTCCATCCACTGCTCATGTTATCTATTTTTCTTTTCTTTTCTTTTTTATGAGATGGAGTCTCGCTCTTGTTGCCCAGGCTGGAGTGCAGTGGTGCCATCTTGGCTCACTGCAACCTCCTGCTCCCAAGTTCACGTGATTCTCCTGCCTCAGCCTCCTGAGTAGCTGGGATTACAGGTGCCCACACCACGCCCAGCCAACTTTTGTACTTTTAGTAGAGATGGGGTTTCGCCATGTTGGCCAGACTGGTCTCGAACTCTTAACCTCGGGTGATCCGCCCACCTCGGCCTCCCAAAGTGTTGGGATTGCAGATGTCAGCCACTGCGCCTGGCCTCTGTTTTTCTTTTTTAAAGACAGCTCTGCCTCTGGAACTTGATCCACTCAAAGGGCTCCCCAAACCACGGTCTCACCAAGGGGAAACACTGCAGCTGCCTGTCTTTCTTGGGCCTTCTCGGTGGCCTCAACATTCCCTCCTGCTGGGCCACATGCATCCTCTACTGCCCTCTCTGATTGCTCACCATTACATGCACATTTGTCCTTGTCCTCTATAGCTAGCTGGCCGCTCAGGACAGGGTGACTATCCTCACCCCCCAAATTTGCCATAATCTCCGAAGAAGGCAAGCTAACCCTACTGGGGGAACAAAGAGGAACCCCATTTACATTTTAATTGTGTTGTTCCAGCTGCTTGTCTTAATCTGTTTTGTGCTGCTGTAACAGAATAGCACAGACTGGGTAATTTATAATGAACAGAAATTTATTGGGTCATGGTTCTGTAAGCTGGGAAGTCCAAGATCAGGGACCTACATCTGGCAAGGCCTTTTTGCTGCATCATCCCATGGCAGAAGGGCTGAGAGAGAGAGCTCAAGAGAGAGAGCTCAACAGAGAGCCAAATTAGTCTTTTTATAAGAAACCCAGTATCACAATAATGAACCCACTCTTGTGGTAACAGCATTAATCCATTTACCAGGGCAGAACTCTCGTGGTTTCATCAATGGCTACTTTGGGATTAAGTTTACAGCACTTATTTTTGGGAGACACATGCAAACCATAGCACTGCTATGTGGGAAATTGACTCTAGGAAACAAAGTGGAAGAGAGATTACCTAGAAAGCTACTGCACAAGTCCAGGCAAGAGACAATGGCAGCTTGGCAAAGGGAATGCAATGGAGGGTGACTGTGGTTAAGTTGCTAGTATTTTGAATGAGATCAAAGTGTATTTGCTGTGGACTGTGTAGGGGCAGGATACAAAGTCAAAGATGACTCCAAGGTTTTGGCCTCAGTCTTTGGGTGAATGATGGTGCTGTTTACTGAGACGTGGTGAATTGGTGAGGGTACAGATTTGAGACAAGAGGGCCTAAGAGTTCAGCTTTGAACAACTTTAGTCTGAGATGCCTATTAGACATTTAAGATGAGATTTACTCAGGTTCAGCCCAGGCCATCTGGAGCTCAGGGGAGAAAGTGACGTGGAGATATAAATTTAGGGTCTAGAGTGCGTAAATGGTATTTGAAGCCATGGGAAGCAATAAAACCCATGTCTTATGTCCAATTCCTTATTGTTTCCAGTAAGAAACAGGAAGTGAGTGCCATGAAGGAAAAAGACCAGTTGGGTGACTGTAGGCAGAGAAGAGACTTAAGGATGATCCCAGGCATGCAATGTTGAGAGGGGTAAGGTGATACTGAAAATTGCCCATCAGATTTGGCAATGTGAAGGTCTTTACGACTTGATGAGACTAACATTAGCCTGGTTGATGTGAGCTAGTGTATGTGGCGGGGACAGGGACGGATGTGAGAATGCTTCATTATATAACATTTTGAAGGAATTTTGCTGTAAACAGAAGCTGAGAAATGGATTGATAGTTGGAGAGAAAAGTGGGATGGAGAGATTTTAAAATACTTTTATAAATTTAATTTAACTTTATTTTAAACACTTTTACTGAGGTATGTTTTACAAACCACAAAATTTAGCTACTTTAAGTGTGCAATTCAATGATTTTTCATAAATGTACTGGTTTATGGTGCAGACATCACCATGAGTCAGTTTTAGAATATTTCCATCACCCCAACACAGTCCTTTTTGCCCATTTGGAGTTAATCCAGTTCCCACCTCCAACCCTAGGCAAATGCTAGTATACGTCTTGCCTCTATAGATTCAACTCCCATGAGAATGTCTTACAAATGAAATCATACAATATATTGTCTTCTGTGTCAGGCTTCTTTTGCTTAACATGGGGTTCATTCATGTTGTAGCAAGTATCAGTATCTTGTTCTTTTTTATTGCTGAATAATTGATATAATTTGGGTTTGTGTCCTCCCACCCAAATCTTATCTCCATGTAATCCCAATATGTGGTGGGAGGTGATTGGAACATGAGGGCAGTTTCCGCCATGCTGTTCTCATGATAGTGAGGGAATTCTCAGGAGGTCTGATGATGTAAAACTGGGAGTTTCCCCTGTGTGCTCTCTCTCTCCTGCTGCCTTTTGATAAAGGTGCTTGCCTCTCCTCCTTTTGCCATGATTGTAAGTTTCCTGAGGCCTCCCCAGCCATGTGGAACTGTGAGTCAATTAAACCTCTTTTATTTATAAATTACCCAGTTTCAGGTCGTATCTTTACAGCTGTGTGAGAACGAACTAATACAGAGAACTGGTGCCGGAAGTGGGGCATTGCTATAAAGATACCTGAAAATGTGGAAGCAACTTTGGAACTGGGTAACGGACAGAGGCTGGAACAGTTTGGAGGGCTCAAAAGAAGACAGGAAGATGTGCAAATGTTTGGAACTTCCTAGAGACTTGTTGAATGGTTTTGACCAAAATGCTGATAGTGATATGGACAATGAAGTCCAGGCTGAGGTGGTCTCAGATGGAGATGAGGAACTTATTGGGAAATGGAGTAAAGGTCACTCATACTATGCTTTAGCAAAGAGACTGGTGACATTTTGCTCCTGCCCTAGAGATCTGTGGAATTTTGAACTTGAGAGGGATGATGTAGGGTATCTGGCAGAAAAAATTTCTAAGCAGCAAAGCATTCAAAAGGTGACCTGGCTTTTCCTGAAAATGTACAGTTATATGCATTCACAAAGAGATGATTTGAAATTGAAACCTATGTTTAAAAGGAAAGCAGAGCATAAAAGTTTGGAAAATTTGCAGCTTGACCATGAAGTAGGAAAAAAAAAAAAAAAAACATTTTCTGGGGAGAAATGCCAGCTGGCTGCAAAAATTTTCATAAGTGAAAAGGAGCCGGATGTTAATGGCCAAGACAGTGCAGAAAATGTCCCCAGGGCATGTCAGAGATCTTTGAGGCAGTCCCTCCCATCATAGGCCAGGAGGTCTAGGCGGGAAAAATGGTTTCCTGGGCCAGGCCAAGGGCCCTGCTGCTTTGTGCAGCCTTGGGACTTGGTACCCTGAGTACCAGCCACTCTAGCTCCAGCTGAGGCTGAAAGGGGCAAAAGTACGGCTTGGGCTGTTGCTTCAGAGGGTGCAAGCCTCAAGCCTTGTTTGGCCTGTGGGTGTGCAGAAGATAAGAGTTGAACTTTGGGCGCCTCTGCCTAGATTTCAGAGGATGTGTGGAAATGTCTGGATGTTCAGACAGAAGTCTGATGCAGGGGCAGAGCCCTCATGGAGAACCTCTACTAGGGCAATGTAGGGGGGAAATGTAGGGTTGAAACTTTCACACAAAGTTCCCGCTGGGGCACTGCCTGGTGGAGCTCTGAGAAGGCCACCATCCTCCAAACCCCAGAATGGTATATCCACTGTGCACCTGGAAAAGCCACAGGCACTCAACACCAGCCCATGAAAGCAGCTGCAAGGGCTGTACCCTGCATAGCCTTGGGGGTGCAGCTGCCAAGGACTGTGGGAGCACACCGCTTGCATCAGCATGCCCTGGATGTGAGACATGAAGTCAAAGGAGATTTTGGAGTTTTAAGACTTAATGATTGCTTGGCTGAGTTTCAGACTTGCATAGGGCCTGTGACCATTTTGTTTTGACCCATTTCCCCCATTTGGCAAAGGAGCGTTTACCCAATGCCTGTACCACCATCGTATCTTGGAACTAACTAACTTGTTTTTTATTTTACAAGCTCATAGGTGGAAGGGACTTTGTCTCAGAAGAGACTTTAGACTGTGGTCTTTTGAATTAATGCTGGAATGAGTTAAGACTTTGGGGGACTGTTGGGGAGGCACGATTGGTTTTGAAATGTAAAAAGGATATGGGGTTTACGAGGCCCCAGGGGTGGAATTATATGGTTTGGCTCTGTGTCCCCACCCAAATCTCATCTCCAATTGTAATGCCCACATGTGGAAGGAGGGACCTGGTGGGAGGTGATTGGATCATTGTGGCAGTTTCCCCCATGCTGTACTAATCATAGTGAGGGAGTTCTCATGAGATCTGATGCTTTAAAAGTGGCAGTTTCCCCTGCACACTCACTCTCTCCTGCTGCCTTGTGATAAAGGTGCTTGCTTCTCCTTCTCCTATGATTGTAAGTTTCCTGAAGCCTCCCTAGCCATGCAGAACTGTGAGTCAATTAAACTTCTTTTATTTATAAATTACCCAGTCTCAAGTAGTATCTTTATAGCAGTGTAAAAATGGACTAATACAATAATATTGAATTGTAAGGCTATGCCACATTTTGTTTATTTATTCATCAGTTGATGGGCATCTGGATTGTAGAAGATTATTTAAGATGGGGATTATATTGCCCTGCTGGGTCTGCTATAAGATAGTTCCACAGACTGGGGGGCTTAAACAACAGATGTGTATTTTTGCTTACAGTTCTGGAGGCTGGAAGTCCAAGATCAGGGTGCTAGCATGGTTGTGTTTTGGTGAGAACCCTCTTCTGTGGAAGAGGAGAGAGAGACAGAGACAGAGAGAGAGAGAATGCTCTGGTATCTCTTACTCTTCTTATAATGGCACGAGTCTCACCCTTATGATCTCATTTAACCTTAATTATTTCCTTAAAAGCCCTATTTCTAAATACAGTCGCATTGACACTTTGGGGATTAGGGCTTCAACACAGGAATTTTGGGGGGACCCAATTCAGTCCATAACAGGGATACTATATCATATTTGTGTGTTGAATGAGAATGATCTAGCACCGAGTTTCTCACCCTCAGCATTATTGGCATTTTGGAACAAATAATTCCTTGTGGTGGGGGCTGTCAGGTGCATCCTGAGATGTTTAGCAGCTTCCCTGACATCTACTCATTGGATCCCAGTAGCACAACTCAGCAATGACAACCAAAAATGTTCCTACCCATTGTCAAATGTTTCTTTGGGAGTGGGGAGGCAAAATTGCTTTTGGTTGAGAACCACTGATGGAATAGAAAGGAAATTAATGATGCAAGAGAGAGAAAGAGCAGATAATTGCAAGCACAAAGTCTTTGAACAGACAGCAGGAGAGGGAATTCAGTGTAGTGACTGGCCCTAGATGGGAGCAGAGAATTCATCCACTGGGACAGAAGGAAGGACACAAAAACAGAGGTGATGGATGTGCTGATAGGAGCATGTGCTTTCTTCTTACACTTGTATTTCTCAGTGAAATTAGTCATCTGTGGAGGGGACAGCACCGCAAACTGTGTACATGGCTACCAGAGAACAAACCATGTTTTACTGAAGGCCTTCCCTGAGAAAAAGGGAATTGTTATTTCTTTGGGAGCTAATACTGACCACATTCCTCCTTCTTTGAATGCTTAGCACATTTGTTTAACCCACTTATTATAGTTCAACACATATTAGAGTTCTTAATGTATGTGCCCTGCCAGATTGCAAGTTGCTCGAAGATGAGAACTGTCTTGTGCATATCTGCATCTCTCACAACAAATAGCTCAGTCTACAGTAGGTACTCAATAAATGTTGAATTGAAATGCATTTCCATTGAAATTACAGGATCTTTACTTTCTAACAAATTTGTCTCATAAAACTAGCAACTCTTTTAGGACAGATTGGTGGACATAGAATTTGATACCTATTGCTATAATTTGGGAAAAGCTTTCCATTTCTTTCCCCAATAATAATCCATCAGTAATAAAATTGGGTAACATAAATTAGTACTTCTCAAACTTCAATCTCCAAATGAATAAGTTGCTGGTGCTCTTAAAATGCAGATTCTGACTCAGCAGGTGTGGAGTGAGGCCTGAGAGTCTGCATTTCTGAAAAGCTACCAGATAATGCTGATGCTCATGGTCCTGGACCACAATTAGCTTAACAAAGTTCATAAAAGATTGGGCTGCATAAGTGATTGGAAGAGGTTAATCACAGAGCCACCATCACTGAAGGTGGGAGGGAGCTCTCAGGAAGGTAATGATAGGAGAGACAGCGTGCCTCACAAACACCACAGGACTTCATTAAACTTTGATGAGGACAACAGGAATCAGTCTCTTGCTATGGGTTTAGAATTCAAAATGGCCTTGGTAGCTGAGGGTTGGGGAGAGAAACCAACAAAAGCAAAGTTCAGAAAACACAAGCAAAGGGCATTGTGTTTGCAGAGGAAAAATCCAACCTTAAAAGGTCTGTCATGGGCAATGACAGGGTAGACGCGTGTGGGGCTGAAAAACTCTAAAAAAATCACGTGGACCCTGGGTTGGTCATGAGTTAATAATACAGTGCTCTGATTTGGAAATCAAGTACGAAAGTAGAATACACAATTAGAAACTGAAGTAATATCCATTATATTCAGCACTGCCCAGAAACTTGCTAGAATTCTGCAACTAGTTTTGAGTTATATGAACCCAGAAAGATGCAGAGAACTCAAAGAAGGTTCAGGTGAGAGCCTCAAGAATTGTTAAAAGGTTGAGAAATAAAATTTACTGTTTAGAAGAGAAGGCTGCATGATGATCAAATTAGTAGTATTTTGTCTACAAAGGGGTGTGTTTCTCAGCGAAGCACTGAGCAGTTCTTTCATATTTCTTCTAAGGATCTGCTCAGATGCGATGTCTTTACTCCAAATGTGATTTGGGTTGGATATGAAAAAGGCTCTAATACAGAGGGTTTTTCAGTGTTGGAATGTGCTACCAAGCGAAGTTCATGAATATGTTTCCTGCTAGAGGGCTTCTTCTATTCGATGGGGATTGTTAAGTGGAGCCTAACTGGAAAACAGAGAGATGGCCTGGCTCAAATCATGAGTGCTGTCCCCTGAGGACCAAGGCGATCAATAAAGGGTTGGTTGCTTTCCTTCTCAAGGTCCCTGAAGGCTCCAGTGCCGAGGGATCACTCAGGGGTGTCATAACCAAGAGCTTCTGAGCATCCTGGACACATCAAGTGAGTCAAGGACAATGGGGCATGTGTGATAGACTCTGGGTAGGATTCCAGGTGATTGACGTCTTCACTTTCTGGTGTGGTCCTCAGAGCTGGCCAACAACACCACACCAGTAAAGTGGAGTCTTACCTAAATGCACAGCTGGCCTGGAAACTGAGGTCAAATAAAAGTCCCGTGGTGGGATTTACATGGGGGGAGCAGTGATTCATACTCATATGAAGATCTAGCAGGTTATACACATGGGTGACATACTGAGTTATGTGAAAAACGGGGTATGGTGGGGACTACAGAGCTCATTCAAAGGGCAGAGCAGCTGCTCAGATGCAGCCACATTACTGCCATTTGAGAATGAGGACCTCACATCATCAGATCTCTTGAGCTTTCAAGGAAAGCCAGAAATCTGGGCTTTTAGTGCATATCTCCAAATTCTAAAATAAATCTGCAAGTGCCCATTGATGGATGAATGGATAAGCAAAATGTGGTCTATCCACACAATGGAATATTATGCAACTCTGCAACTCTGTGAGCCATAGAACCATGAGGACCCTATGCTCAGCAGAATAAACCAGTCCCAAATGATTTAATACTGTGTTATTACACTTAAAAGAGGCATAAAAATCGTAGAGACAGGAAGGGTTGCTAAGGGTTGGAGAGAGGGGAAATGGGGAGTTATTGTTTAATGGGTAGAGGGTATCAGTTTTGCAAGATGGAAATTTCTGGAGATAGATAATGATGATGAGTGCACAACAATATGAATGTCCTTAATACTACTGAACACTTAAAAATGGTTAAGATGGTAAATTCATTGTTATGTGTATTTTACAACAATTAAAAAACTAGAAAATAGAACGTTAGGATCCAGGAATCCCATTTCTGGATATATATCCAAAGAAATTGAAATCCAGATCTCAAAAAAGATATCTTACTTCCATGTTCATTGCGGCATTATTCACAATAGCCGAGGTATGGAAACAACCTAAATGTCCATTGGTGGGTGAACGGATAAAGAAAGTGTGATGCATGCAATTATCCCCCAAATCCGAGGGGAATTTGTTACAAGAGCCCCAAGACACCAAAATCCACAGATGCTCAAGTCTTTGATATAAAATGGTGTAGTGTTTGCATATGACCTATGCACATTGTCTTGTCTACTTTTAGTAATCTCTAGATTATTTATAATAACTAATATAATGTAAATGTTATGTAAATAGATGTTATATTGCATTGCTTTAAAATGTGCATTATTTTTTGTTGCTTTTCCCCCAATACTCTCAATCCATGGTTGATTGAATCTGCAGATGTGGAACCTATGGACATGGAGGGCCAACTGCACATATAATGAAATATTATTTGGCCATAAAAAGGAAGGAAATCTTGCCATTTATGACAGCGTGGATGTACCTGGAGGACATTATGCTAAGTGAAATAAGCTAGACACAGGAAACCAAATACTGCCTCATCTCACTTCTGTGTGAAACCTAAACTAGTTAAACACATAGAGGCAGAGAATAGAATGGTAGTTGCCAGGGGCTGGAAGGAGGGGAAATGGGGAAGTATTGGGCAAAGAGTGCAATTTGTGTGAAGTTTCAGTGTGCAAAATAAGTAAATTCTAGAGACCTCCTGTACGATATAGGGCATATGATTAGCAACACTACATTGTGTTTTAAAAATTTTGCTAAGAAGGTGGATTAAGGAAAACAAAGAAAACCAAAAAACCCAAAGGCAGCAGGAGGACACTTTTGGAGATAGTGGAAAAGTTTATGGCATTAATATTGGTAGTGATGATGGTTACGTGGGTGTATGATTATCTCCAAACACATCGAGTTGTGTACATTAAATATCTATAGCTTCTTGTAGGTTAATTATGTCTCCATAAAGCAGTTTAAAAAAATGGGTAAAATATTTTGGTAAACATGCCAATTCTGAATAGGCCCAGGCTGCCCAACACCACAGAAACCAAGCAGACCCAGCCACACTCTGGATTTGGTCTCCAGGTTATGAGGCTGAGCTCCAGGATAACCTAAGAACTGATCTGCAACTGGTGGGCAAGAACCAAGGGGGAGTTCAAGCCCTCAGAGATGGTGCCAGCCACAGTATCGAGATCTTGCCCTGCAGCCCAGGGCCCAAATTACAAAAGCTTCTACTGTGTGACTTTTATTATGTAGTTGAGTTACAGAAAACAGATGCTTCACTGAATTAACTGGATAGCTGCATCTGCATAGACATGTCGCCCAGGATACTCCTGAGATGTCACTCACCTGCCCACTCCTACATAAATGATACACAAAAAAGTCAACAATCAAAGAAACCAAGTTCCTGAATGTCAACATTCACTTCTGCTTGGAGTTGACTCCTTTCATGGAGACATATACCAGGCTATTTTTGAAGACCTTCCCACACACACACACCTGCCACCTCCCCCCTCCACAATCCCTGGCATGAGAAGCTCCACCTTGCTAAGAGCAGACATTCTGAAAGGCTGAAGCCAGGAACCTTAAAGGAAACATTCTGCCAAGTCCACCACGTAGGATCAATGGAGACGGTGGTGTTGTGGTTGTTGACTTACCAGCTCTGGGTGTAGAGCGCTTTGGGGAAGAGGAAGAAAGAAGAGCTGATCCTGCCTTCTTGGGGCTTTAGCACATAATGGTGATATATTGTTTTTCTACAAGTTGCCATTAAATAATGATGAGATTTTACCAACAGTCACTTACTGAGGCTATGCTGTGCCCGGCAGTGTGCTGGGTGCAGGGTCTTCCTGATTCCTGTTCTTGAATTATTTGCTCTGTGAGGAGAGCTGGACAAATAATACAATGATTTCTGTTCTGTTGGATTCTTTAACTCAGTTGGAGTTCACAGCAATGGAACAGTTGACGTATTTTGGTTTTGTTTGTTTTTCTTTTCTTTTTTTTATTTTTCTTTTTTTTTAAATTTTTTATTATACTTTAAGTTCTAGGGTACATGTGCATAACGTGCAGGTTTGTTACATATGTATACTTGTGCCATGTTGGCATGCTGCACCCATCATCTCGTCAGCACCCATCAACTCGTCATTTACATCAGGTATAACTCCCAATGCAATCCCTCCCCCCTCCCCCCTCCCCATGATAGGCCCCGGTGTATGATGTTCCCCTTCCCGAGTCCAAGTGATCTCATTGTTCAGTTCCCACCTATGAGTGAGAACATGCGGTGTTTGGTTTTCTGTTCTTGCGATAGTTTGCTGAGAATGATGGTTTCTAGCTGCATCCATGTCCCTACAAAGGACACAAACTCATCCTTTTTTATGGCTGCATAGTATTCCATGGTGTATATGTGCCACATTTTCTTAATCTAGTCTGTCACTGATGGACATTTGGGTTGATTCCAAGTCTTTGCTATTGTGAATAGTGCCGCAATAAACATACGTGTGCATGTGTCTTTATAGCAGCATGATTTATAATCCTTTGGGTATATACCCAGTAATGGGATGGCTGGGTCATATGGTACTTTTAGTTCTAGATCCTTGAGGAATCACCATACTCTTTTCCATAATGGTTGAACTAGTTTACAATCCCACCAACAGTGTAAAAGTGTTCCTATTTCTCCACATCCTCTCCAGCACCTGTTGTTTCCTGACTTTTTAATGATCGCCATTCTAACTGGTGTGAGATGGTATCTCATTGTGGTTTTGATTTGCATTTCTCTGATGGCCAGTGATGATGAGCATTTTTTCATGTGTCTGTTGGCTGTATGAATGTCTTCTTTTGAGAACTGTCTGTTCATATCCTTTGCCCACTTTTCAATGGGGTTGTTTGTTTTTTTCTTGTAAATTTGTTTGAGTTCTTTGTAGGTTCTGGATATTAGCCCTTTGTCAGATGAGTAGATTGCAAAAATTTTCTCCCATTCTGTAGGTTGCCTGTTTACTCTGACGGTAGTTTCTTTTGCTGCGCAGAAGCTCTTTAGTTTAATTAGATCCCATTTGTCAATTTTGGCTTTTGTTGCCGTTGCTTTTGGTGTTTTAGACATGAAGTCCTTGCCCATGCCTATGTCCTGAATGGTATTGCCTAGGTTTTCTTCTAGGGTTTTAATGGTATTAGGTCTAACATTTAAGTCTCTAATCCATCTTGAATTAATTTTCGTATAAGGAGTAAGGAAAGGATCCAGTTTCAGCTTTCTGCTGATGGCTAGCCAATTTTCCCAGCACCATTTATTAAATAGGGAATCCTTTCCCCATTTCTTGTTTTTCTCAGGTTTGTCAAAGATCAGATAGCTGTAGACGTGTGGTATTATTTCTGAGGGCTCTGTTCTGTTCCATTGGTCTATATCTCTGTTTTGGTACCAGTACCATGCTGTTTTGGTTACTGTAGCCTTGTGGTATAGTTTGAAGTCAGGTAGCGTGATGCCTCCAGCTTTGTTCTTTTGACTTAGGATTGTCTTGGCAATGTGGGCTCTTTTTTGATTCCATATGAACTTTAAAGCAGTTTTTTCCAATTCTGTGAAGAAACTCGTTGGTAGCTTGATGGGGATGGCATTGAATCTATAAATTACCTTGGGCAGTATGGCTATTTTCACTATATTGATTCTTCCTATCCATGATCATGGTATGTTCTTCCATTTGTTAGACTTTAAACCATCAAAGATCAAAAGAGACAAAGAAGGCCATTACATAATGGTAAAGGGATCAATTCAACAGGAAGAGCTAACTATCCTAAATATATATGCACCCAATACAGGAGCACCCAGATTCATAAAGCAAGTCCTTAAAGACTTACAAAGAGACTTAGACTCCCATACAATAATAATGGGAGACTTCAACACCCCACTGTCAACATTAGACAGATCAACGAGACAGAAAGTTAACAAGGATATCCAGGAATTGAACTCATCTCTGCAGCAAGCAGACCTAATAGACATCTACAGAACTCTCCACCCCAAATCAACAGAATACACATTCTACTCAGCACCACATCACACTTATTCCAAAATTGACCACATAATTGGAAGTAAAGCACTCCTCAGCAAATGTACAAGAACAGAAATTATAACAAACTGTCTCTCAGACCACAGTGCAATCAAACTAGAACTCAGGACTAAGAAACTCAATCAAAACCGCTCAACTACATGGAAACTGAATAACCTGCTCCTGAATGACTACTTGGTACATAACGAAATGAAGGCAGAAATAAAGATGTTCTTTGAAACCAATGAGAACAAAGATACGACATACCAGAATCTCTGGGACACATTTAAAGCAATGTGTAGAGGGAAATTTATAGCACTAAATGCCCACAAGAGAAAGCTGGAAAGATCTAAAATTGACACTCTAACATCACAATTAAAAGAACTACAGAAGCAAGAGCAAACACATTCAAAAGCTAGCAGGAGGCAATAAATAACTAAGATCAGAGCAGAGCTGAAGGAGATAGAGACACAAAAAACCCTCCAAAAGATCAATGAATCCAGGAGTTGGTTTTTTGAAAAGATCAACAAAATTGATAGACTGCTAGCAAGACTAATAAAGAAGAAAAGAGAGAAGAATCAAATAGATGCAATAAAAAATGATAAAGGGGATATCACCACTGACCCCACAGAAATACAAACTACCATCAGAGAATACTATAAACACCTCTATGCAAATAAACTAGAAAATCTAGAAGAAATGGATAATTTCCTGGACACTTACACTCTTCCAAGACTAAAACAGGAAGAAGCTGAATTCCTGAATAGACCAATAGCAGGCTCTGAAATTGAGGCAATAATTAATAGCCTACCAACCAAAAAAAGTCCAGGACCAGATGGATTCACAGCTGAATTCTACCAGAGGTACAAGGAGGAGCTGGTACCATTCCTTCTGAAACTATTCCAATCAACAGAAAAAGAGGGAATCCTCCCTAACTCATTTTATGAGGCCAACATCATCCTGATACCAAAGCCTGGCAGAGACACAACAAAAAAAGAGAATTTTAGACCAATATCCCTGATGAACATTGATGCAAAAATCCTCAATAAAATACTGGCAAACCGGATCCAGCAGCACATCAAAAAGCTTATCCACCATGATCAAGTGGGCTTCATCCCTGGGATGCAAGGCTGGTTCAATATACGCAAATCAATAAACGTAATCCAGCATATAAACAGAACCAAAGACAAAAACCACATGATTATCTCAATAGATGCAGAAAAGGCCTTTGACAAAATTCAACAGCCCTTCATGCTAAAAACTCTCAATAAATTCGGTATTGATGGAATGTATCTCAAAATAATAAGAGCTATTTATGACAAACCCACAGCCAATATGATACTGAATGGGCAAAAACTGGAAAAATTCCCTTTGAAAACTGGCACAAGACAGGGATGCCCTCTCTCACCACTCCTATTCAACATAGTGTTGGAAGTTCTGGCTAGGGCAATCAGGCGAGAAAGAAATAAAGGGTATTCGGTTAGGAAAAGAAGAAGTCAAATTGTCCTTGTTTGCAGATGACATGATTGTATATTTAGAAAACCCCATTGTCTCAGCCCAAAATCTCCTTAAGCTGATAAGAAACTTCAGGAAAGTCTCAGTATACAAAATTAATGTGCAAAAGTCACAAGCATTCTTATACACCAGTAACAAACAGAGAGCCAAATCATGAATGAACTTCCATTCACAATTGCTTCAAAGAGAATGAAATACCTAGGAATCCAACTTACTAGGGATGTAAAAGACCTCTTCAAGGAGAACTACAAACCACTGCTCAGTGTTTGTTTTTCTTTTCTATGTATTTTATGAGATCAAAATGAGACAAGATGGAATGTCTCTGTTCTTTTTGCTACTAGGAAAAAAATTTGTTTTATTTCTGTTTTTAGTAGAAATAATTGTAAATTCTGAACTGCACAGAGAGCCCTCACACATAACAGGTTCAGGAATAATTCTAGGAGAGTCACATGGTTTTCCTTGGCCTGGAGGGAAAAAAAAAAAATCTGCTTACTTGAGTGTTGGATTGTTGCTCAAATGGATAGATCAGTGGAAAGCCTTTTGTGGGAGAAATTGTTCCATACAATTTTAAAATGATATCTTTATTCATTAAATACTTTAATGTCTAGACATTGAGCTGGATATTCTAAGGACATGAAGGTCCTTGTCCTCACAAGTTTAGAGTAAAAATAATAACTACTATTTTGTTGAGGACTTACCCTGTGCCAGACTCTGTACACATAATTTTGTTCAATCTTCCCAGTAACACTTTTGAAATAATCAATATTATCCATTTCATAAAATGGATGAAACTTGAGACCTTAAGAGCATGTTAAGAATGTATTCAAGGTCACATAACTAGCAAATGGCCGGGCAGGGATATTTTTGCCATTGAAGTTTATAATTTAACCATTGCTCTATCCTGTCTCCTTTAGATTTAATATGAGAAATGAGATTTACACACAAGTGAAAACAGAGTATTGTTGATTGATCCTATCTGAAGTAACCTGTTGCTGTCAGAGCCACATTTTCCGAATGTCTTTACTGTTGGTAGGTGTTTATCCTCTGAAAATGAACTTGACTTCTGGAAACAGCCAACATCCTTGGCATCAAGCCTGGCAGACATGGTGGTCACTGCCACTTCCATTCTAAAATGTGGCGAGACTGAAGTATTACCACTGACTTGAAAACACTTCCAAGTGAACCATTTAGAAATGTTTTATTTTGTTAAAAACAACTTTATTGAGATATAATTTACACACTATTCAATTCACTTATTTAAAGTATACAATTCAATGATTGTTGTATAATCACAGCACTGTACAACTGTCACCACAATCAATTTAAGACAGTTTTTGGAACCCCCCAAAGAAACCCTATGCCTTTTAGCCATCACTCCTCAGTCCCCCATCTCGTCCCAAGCCCTTGGCAGCCACTCATCCACTTTCTGTCTCTATTGATTTGTTTTCTGCATGTTTCATATGAATGGAATTATTTAATATGTGGTTCTTTGCGACTAGCTTCTGTTTTGTTTTGTGTCTTTGTTTTTAACCACTTTATTGAGATATGATTGACACACAAAAACTGTAGAAATGTAGTGTATACAACCCAATGTGTTTGAGGCTATATGTGCACCTGTGAAACCATCATCACAAGCAATGCCATAGTCTTATCCATCACCTCCTAACGTTTCCTCCTGCCACCTTTGTTTTTTTGTTCATGTTGTCTTGTTTTCCTTTTGTGCTAAGGGCACTTATTGATCTACCCTCTTAGTAAATTTTTAAGTATAGAGTGTTTTAATCATATGCCCTATGTTGCACACTAGATCTATAGAACTTACATATCTTTCATGACTGAAGTCTTGCACCCTTTGTGGAAGAAAGTGTTGACTTTCTGAAAACAGATGTTGCAGATGCCTGTTCTGGCCAGTGATGATTCTCTCATTTTGTCCCAGCTTCTTTGCATCCCTGGAGGAATGAATGACCTCCCCATGTGCTGGGGCCAGAGTTGTGGTTGATAACAGCATATTGCTGATTGACCACCCAGTGACACACTGCCGTCTCCTACATGTCAGAGTCACTGCTCCTCTTTCCCCTTTGTCCTTCTGGATTGGGATGTCAGGCTCTGGCCTGGGCTTCAGGACTTCCAGGATGGCATGTGGCTCTCACAGAGAGTCTCCTCCAGCTCCCGTTCACCTTGGCTGGGGCTCTGGGCTCCTTCCAGATCTTTCAGATGCTCTAGGTCATGCCGATTGTAGCCTTACCTTGCACCCCACCAGACAGAAACAACTACCCAAGAGGCAAACCAGGCTTGAAGGATTTTGCTTCAAGAACCTTCCACACAAATATGTTTCATTTGGGATTTCAAAGCATCTATCTACCTTCTGTCTTTCGTCTGTGTCAAAGGCTCTTCGTCTGTGGTCCACATGGCCTCAGACAAGTCATTTAACCACCCAGTGACAAGGTCTTTGTTTCCTCACCTTTAAAATAGTGGTGGTAGGGTGATGAATGGGACCCACTTCATTCAGCTGTTATTTGAAACAGCACAGACTTGGCTGTATGACTTGGCATGAATCCACCCACTTTCTATGAGTTTGGGGTGGGTAACTTCTCTGAGCCTCAGTTTCCCCATCTGTACCGTGGAAGCATTGCTTCGTATGCTATCGTTTTGTTGTGAGGATTAAAGAAAAGAACATATGCATGGAGGTTAAGTCAGACTATGAAATACAGAAAATGCTCAATATTAATTAATATAATCTTACTGTGTACTCTTGAAAGTTTATAAGTTTATGAATAACTTTGGAGGGATGCAGCCCATGAATTTTCTGAAATTATTTGCAAATATTTGTGTGTCTATCATGTGCACCTTTCTAGGACAAGTTTCCAAAATACTCATCTGATTCTCAAAAAGTCTACGTTGGCCTGGCACAGTGGCTCATACCTGTAATCCCAGCATTTTGGGAGGCCGAGGTGAGAGGATTGCTTGAGCCCAGGAGTTCAAGAACAGCCTGGGCAACATAGTGAGACTCCATCTTTACAAAAAATTTACAAATTAGCTAAGTGTGGTGGTACGTGCCCGTAGTCCCAGCTACTCAGGAGGCTGAGGTGGGAGCATTGCTTAAGCCCAGGAGGTTGACACTGCAATGAGCCGAGATCACACCACTTCACTCCAGCCAAGGTGACATAGTGAGCCCTATCTCAACAAGAACAAAAAGCCCATCTCCCTGTTTCCCACAGTTGAGAACCTAGATGCTTAGACATGAGGACCTCATGAACACAAGACACAAGCTCCAGAAAGGAGTTGCAGATCTGCTCTGTTCATGCTCTATTTCCTGTGTTTGAACTTGAAACCTTGAGATTAAGTCTCTTCTCAGCTCACAGCCAGCGCCCCACCCTAGGCCTTTTCTTCATGTTATTTGTGTGCAGGTTATGTATTGTGGCCAGCTGCCTTCCTGTCTGAACTGTAAGCTCCTTGAAGGCCAGGGCTTAATTTTTCGTGTGTCCCCAATAATGGGAGGCTAAGCATACATCTGTGAATCAGGCAAGCGCTCTGCAAATACTCGTGAAATAACCAGACGTCGGGCTTCCTTAGAGCAGTGTACTGAGGAACCTCCAGGAACCGTCACTCTGCAACCCAAGTTGGGAGAAGAATTGAGGGATAATCTGAAATACGCAGACTCAGATCCCAGTTTGGGTTGAACTCATTTCCATCTTCTGGTGGTACAAGTTTCCTTTCTCCAGTGTGATTGCTTGTACAGGTTGGGACGAGTTGGTAAAACCGGAAATAACAACTTTGCTCGCAAATGCATTGGCTAGCCTCACTGAGACAATTTTGATGGAAAGAGAAAGGGCAAATTAGGTAATACGTGTTCTGCATTGTAAAATAAAACTGCTGTCAGGCTAAAAGAAATCTTTTGCTTGTCTTGCCCAAGAGACTCAGGGAAAATTGGTGGCATTTTTGGCCTGAAATCTGGGCTGTTGCCATAATATTCTGATTGACTTGGGAAAATGGTTTTTTTGGAACATAGAAATCTAGTTATAGAGACAAGAACTTTCTTACATTCTGTAGAAGTACTGGGAGTAGATTAAAAAAAGAATAAGTTCTACCAAGTTTGGTAGATTCGGAATAGGCATTACCGCTGGGTGCGGTGGCTCACGTCTGTAATCCCAGCACTTTGGGAGGCCGAAGTGGGTGGATCGTGACATCAGGAGTTCGAGACCAACCTGACCAACATGGTGAAACCCCATCTCTACTAAAAATACAAAAATTAGCCGGGTGCAGTGGCATGCACCTGTAGTCCCAGCTACTCCGGAGGCTGAGGCAGGATAATCGCTTGAACCCAGGAGGCAGAGGTTGCAGTGAGCCAAGATGGCAGCACCGCACTCCAGCCTGGGCGACAGAGTGAGACTCTGCACCTGGTGTGAGCCACTGCACCCAGCCTGTATCTTGAAATTTTCACTTAACCATTCACATAAGCATTTTTCTTAATGAGGTAGTCTTTGTAACCACCATAATTAGTAGTCATATAACATTTTATTGAGTGTATGTACCATAATTTACTTAGATATTCTCATCCTGATGAATCTTTAGATTGTTTCCCTGGTGTGCTATTATAGTGAATGCCACAGAGAACATCTTAGTGGAGGAAGGTTTTCTGCAGCTTGAATCATTCTCCTAGGCTTGGTTCCCAGAAGGAAAATCAGAGCCCTGGATCAGCGGGTATGGAGGCGTGGATGCTTTTGGTGTGCCTTTCCCCACTGTTCTTCAAAAGGCCTGTACTGGTTTACACTGGCAGCTGCAGAATACAAAGGTTCCAGGGTTCACAGCAGAGTTTTTATTTACATGGTAATATAGAAGTGGACTGCCTGGAGTGATCTTCTTATGGCCTATTGCCCCTAGGACTGCTCTGTGGACAGATAGAAGGAGGCAGGTCTACTTCCTGGGTCACCAAATGCTCTGGAATCATAACCTCACCTTCTGTCCTCTAAGACAGATTATCCTTGCTCAGGGTCCAGCACATTCTTTTTTTTTTTTTTTTTTTTTTTTTTTTGAGACAGAGTCTCATTCCGTTGCCAGGCTGAAGTGCAGTGGTGTGATCTTGGCTCACTGCAACTTCTGCCTCCTGGGTTCAAGCGATCCTTTAGCCTCAGCCTCCCAAGTAGCTGGGATTACAAGCAGAAACCACCATGCCCAGTTAATTTTTGCATTTTTAGTAGAGACGGGGTTTCACCATGTTGGCCAGGATGGTCTTGATCTTGTGATCCTCCCACTTTGGCCTCCCAAAGTGATGGGTTTACAGGTGTGAGCCACTGCACCGGACCCAGAGTTAGGGCATTCTAAAGCCCAAAACCAGAGAAGGCGGAGGAAATTAGCAGGTGGAATCTACAGTTCAGGTTGCAGTGAGACTCTTGAGTCAGGCCTTACTCATCGCTTTCTCTTGCTTGGCATTGTTGCCGTGGAGTGAGAAAGTCAAGTTGCTGTTTTGCATTAGATCTCAGTCTTCCCAGGAGCACTTTGGTGAGCAGCCAAGGCAATCAATATTTATTGTTCTGCCAATCACGTTCATAGATTCAGGATTGCATCCCCAGCACCTAGAAGACGGCCCAGAGAGAGTGGGCACTCAGTATCTACTTGTTGAGTGCAAGAATGACCGAGTAGCAGAATAGGGGCAAGAAAGGCCTTATTTCATATGAGGCATATTGCAGGCAATGCTATTTCCTGACCAAATGTAGACTTCGCTCTTCTTCTTTATTGACAGAACTTCCCTTTTATGTGGGGTTGCAATGTACCTGATGAATCAGCTCATTTCCCCAGCCTTTTGCATCTAGGGGCAGCCATGCGACACAGTTTGGGTCCATAAGATGTGCAAGTCCAGCCTCAGAGTTTCTGGGGAAGCGGATTTTCTTCTTTCCTGCTTTCCCCCATTGCTTTTTGTGTGCGTGAGGTAGAGCAACCGTCTTACCACCAAAAGATGACAAACCTGGGGATGAAAGTCACAGACTGAGGATGGGGCCGAGCAAAGAAAGGAGGAGTGAGATGCTGAGGCCATCCTGGGGCTGCTGCATCAGTCCAGGACACTGTAGATTTCAGAAAAATTAAACTTTTCTTGGATAAGCCACTGTGATTGGGTTTTCTGTTGTGCACAGCTGCACGCCATCCTTTCTGATCCAAGGAACTTGAGGCCCAGGAAGTTTCATTTGTCCAAGCTCATGATGATCGTATGGGCCAGAAATAAGACCAGACCTAGGTCTACATACTTAAGCCAGCCCTTTGATTTCCCCAAACACCCCTTGTCACTATGACCAATTTTAAATGGGAAGAGCCCTCAAAAATACTTTGAGAGTATGTGCATTTTCAAGTATTTTGGGAAGAGACTTGGTAAATACCGTCTTCTGACCTGTTGGGAAAAAAGGATTCCATGAGAATACTTATGCACACAAGGGTTTCTTTCACCTTCATAGTATAGGCTCTAGTCTAGATGCGAGCAACCTGGAGGGATATTTACTTAGCAGGAGAGAAGATAAAAATATTAGGAGGTTTTTTTTTTTTTTTTTGTAGATTGTCATCAGCTTTGTTAACCCTGTCCTCATATTTCGTAGAAAATTAAACACTGAATCTGAAAAATTGGATTTGGCATTTAATATTTAAAAACTCTGACATGGCCTTCCATTTTTTTTTTGTTGTTTTATTTTTAGGAAAGTCTAGAAAAGGCTGCAGATACAACTGTCAGTGTGTATTTTCTTGATTTTCTCTCACTGTGTTAAAATATGACCCCTTTGGCAACATTTCTCAAAGAACTGTCTTCTAATGACATTTGAAAACCATCTACCCTGTTCACGCAGTTTTGTTCCTGGTTAAATCGTCCTCTACTTTATGGAAGTGACTCATAAAAGAGACTCAGATAAACGAGAGAATGAGGGTGAAGCTCATGTGATGTCTCACTGGCTGAGATGAACCAGCAAAGAAGTATTTTCATAAATCAACCGGAGTGTTTTCCTTTGTAAGCCAGAGAGGAAAGTGCTCCTGAGAGGTTTGTACCTGGTGCATTTGTCAGCAACAGGTAATTTCCCAGAGGTGGAATGAGCAAAACCACGCTTTCAGTCCATTATTTAAGCGTCATCCTACATTTTAGAAAACAATGTAATGAATGAATAAGACCTATTTGATAGCACAATTGTGTGACTATAGTCAATAATAAGTGTATATTTTTAAATAGCCTAAAGAGTATTGTATTGTTTGTAACTCAAAGGATAAATACTTGAGAAGATGGAGGCCCCATTCTCCACGATGTGCTTATTTCACCCTGCATGCCTGTATCAAAAGGTCTCATGTACCCCATAAATATATATACCTAGTATATACCCACAAAAAATTTAAAAATAATTTTAAAAATTAAAAAAAAGAGGCCGAGCACGGTGGCTCACGCCTGTAATCCCAGCACTTTGGGAGGCCAGGGTGGATGGATCATGAGGTCAGAAGATTGAGACCATCCTGGCTAACACAGTGAAACCCCATCTCTACTAAAAATACAAAAAATTAGCCAGGCGTGGTGGTGGGCACCTGTAGTCCTAGCTACTCAGGAGGCTGAGGCAGGAGAATGGCATGAACCCAGGAGGCGGCGCTTGCAGTGAGCCAAGATCACGCCACTGCAGTCCAACCTGGGCAACAGAGCAAGACTCTGTTTCAAAAAAATAAATAAATAAATAAATAAAATAAAAAAGAATGGGCCAGGCATGGTGGCTCATGCCTGTAATCCCAGCACTCTGGGAGGCCGAGGCTAGTGGGTCATGAGGTCAAGAGAGCAAGACCATCCTGGTCAACATGGTGAAACCCCGTCTCTACTAAAAATACAAAAATTAGCCAGGCATGGTGGTGCGCACCTGTAGTCCCAGCTACTTGGGAGGCTAAGGCAGGAGAATTGCTTGAACCCGGGAGGCAGAGGTAGCAGTGAGCTGAGATTGCACCACTGCACTCCAGCCTGGCAACAGAGCGAGACTCCATTAAAAAAAAAAAACGAATGCATTAAAAAACAGAAAATAACCTAAGGACAATGCATGTCAGTGCCATGCCCACTGCGTTTAACTGCTACGCACCAGCCAGTTTCCATGGGGCATGTTTTCATGGTTGCTGCACTCACTCTCATTGTTCCCTTCAGATGTGAATACATGTAATAAAATGTCAGATGACTTCGTCCAGCTGACGTGCTGACTCTGACCCAGCTCTGCCCTTCTCTTCATGTTCTCCACTGGCCATAAGTCCGAAGACATACGGATGCCGTGGGATCCTGAATAGCTCTTGTGCCTTAGTCCTGCACCACATCTCAGAAGCCATGCCAATGACACAGCTGTGTCTGGAGGGGATGCTGTGCCTGCTGCCACCACTTGCCCTCAGCCCAGGGGTGGAGTCAACACTGAGGATGACAAAGGGACAGATGGAAATTCCTCCATGACGCCATCACATTGCATCTGGAGCTCGCCTTGTTTCTGGATTCCTGGTTACAGGGACAATAACAGTTCTTCTGGTTAAACTGGTTGAATCAGATGTTTATAAATGGCAGTCAAAAGTATGGACACGTCTAGGAAGTGCTGAAACCCTTGTAGCAACCCAGCCAATCATCTGTGATGTCATCTTGTCTGGCAGCCTGTTAAGCCGTATCCATCTCTTATAGCTTGAAAAGTGACAACTGCTGGTGGCTACCAGATTTAGCAAGAAAGCATAGAGGATGTCCAGTGAAATCTGAATTTCAGATAAACAGTAAACAATTTTTACAGCATTACTATGTCCCACATATTGCATGGGACACACTGATAGGAAAATACCACTCCTCGTTTATCTGAAATTTAATTTAACTGGGCATCCCATATTTTATCTGACAACCCAACTATAAGCCCCTGGGGAGACTTGAGGTGTCTGTGAGGGTGCATGGGTTCTGCCCATCCTGGGGTCCTGAAAATGTATTTGTGTAGGACTCATTTGAAATTAAAGACCATTCTCTGGGGGAACCACTTCCCTAGTAAGTGAAAGAGAACCACAGGGTTCTTCCCTAGTGGGCAGGGTAAGTCTTCTATTTTTATTGATTGATTGATTGATTGAGACAGTGTCTCACCCTGTCTCCCAGGCTGGAGTACAGTGGTGCCATCACAGTTCACTGCAACCTCAACCTGCTGTGCTCAAATGATCCTCCCACCTTGGCCTCCTGAGTGGCTGGGACTACAGGTACATGCCACCACACCCAGCTAATTTTTGTATTTTTTGACACAGTTTCACTATGTTGCCCAGGCTGGTCTCGAACTCTGGACTCAACCAAACCTTCTGTGTCAGCCTCCCAAAGTGCTAGAATTACAGGTATGAGCCTCAGGGCCCAGCTATTTTCTTTTCCCCTCTTCTTTGCACCTTGGCCTGTGGTCGGAGCACAACCTATCCTTTTTCTTTCTTCTTCCCTTTCTTCATGACCCACCCCCATCTCAGACTCCAGGGTATGCTGGGCTGTGGCTGCCTGACAGGTGAACCTTGTCCTCTGGGAGTGTCTGTTCTTTCTCATTAGCAGGGATGCTTCTCTCTCTGGTCCTGGAAAGCAGTGGGCAAAGAAAGCCTTTCAGGCAGCAGGTAGGGATTGATTGCCCCAGAAGCCCTTGGTTTCTGGCATATGCTCCAGGATTCTGGCATCTAGTTCTACTGACCCTCTTGGCTCAGGAGCTGATTGGATGCCCAGGACCTGCCTTAGGGTGTCACCAAAGAGGGACTTGTCCCCTCTCCACATCCCACCTTTAATGGAAATGAAACAAATTTCTTTTCCCCTTAGCTGAGATAAGACTGGGCTCTTAAGCAGCAGCCTTTCTTATTTAGGAAACAGGAAGATCAAAGCAAACACAGTAGTCCAAACATATAAATGGCTGTGTTTGCAGAGGCCACTTTCTGGTCCTAACCTTCTCTGTCATAGAGCAGATGCAAAGAATCCAGTCTTGAAGCTTTCCCGTCCTTTCAACCTCTCTGGACAAGATAAGCAACTGAGATAGACATGAGTGGTGCTGCCTGAGGCTGGCTGTGACTTTCACGTGCTCCCAACACCTGTTCCCACCTGCTACAGCACATCTCACTGCACCACCACCCTCGGGGACCCACTGGCTTCCCTCTCTGACCTGCTCACTCTCCCCTCCTATGCCTTCTTCCCCCTCCCAGGAGTCCCCATTGCTCCTCTTCCATTTCCCTCTGTTCGACTGTCCCTTCAGTGGAGACCTGAGTCGTCCCCAGGGGGTCCAGGGCTGCCTGCAGCTCATGTAGCCTTGGAGGCAGCCTCCGCCTTTCCCTGGATGTGTCTGCATCCTGCAGCTTCCTGTGACAGCCAGTAAGGGATCCTTCCTCCCTTCTGTTTCTCTCCAGCCTCACTGTCCTTTACCCCAGATACTAGGCACCCATTTGTGTTTGCTGAGAAGTCTCTGGCCTTTGGTTCCTGCAAAGATAAAGATCTCAAGCCCAGATATCATTATCTTCAAAGAGCAGCAGTGACGTATGGCTTTATTTGGTTGCTAAACCATGTCAGGCGCACTTCCCTGGGGTTATAATAGTAGAAAGAAGAGAAAGAGAAACCAGTTTGTCAACAAAGACAAGCTGGGAGATTTTCCAGAGTTCCAGTTCTCATTCGACGGCCTTTTATTGAACTTTTACATATGTGACCTAACTTATTCCTTCTACAACTTTTTAAAAGGATGACAAAAGGGGAATATTCACGTGTCATTACTCCCCACCCAACTCTGTCTTCATCATGGGGCCACCACCCACCACCCTTATGTCTTTGTGATGGGCTTGAGTGGGCCCCTCTAAAATTTGCATCTTGAAGCCCTAACCCCCAGTATCTCAGAATGTGGCTGTACTTGGAGACAGGGCCTTTAAACAGGTCCATTAGGGTGGGCCCTAATCCAATCTGACTGTGTCCTCACCTCATGAGAAAAGGACATCCAGACACACAGAGACACCAAGGATGCTCAGGTGGAGAAGGGAGGTCATGCAGGGACACAGGCAGAAGATGCCATATGCAAGCCAAGGAAAGCGGCCGCAGGAGACCCCAACACTGCTGACATCTGGATCTTGGACTCCCAGCCTCCAGAGCTGTGAGGAAATAAATTTCTATCATTTACGTCCCCCAGTCAATGGTACTTTGTTAAAGTAGCCCTAGCAAACTAATCCTGTTTTTAAAATCTCTCATCAAGGTTATAGTCTTTCTGGTGTTGGGTATGGTGGGTTCCTCTTCAAAGAAGAGTCAGCTTGTTCAGCTTCCTCGTTCTCTGTTCTCTATTTTCAAAGAGTAACTTCCTCGTTCTTTATGCCTCCTTGCCCCTAATTATGGTAAACAATCTTCCCGTCAGTCCTAATCTATAACTCACATCTATTCCCTCGATTACCTGCTCTGCAACTATCCTTCCTGCCTTTACTATGCCCTAAAACTGTAAGGCACAGCCTCTCCCTTCCCACGTAGTTAGCCCTGTTCAATTTTAAACAGTAGCCAATCAGGTCTTAGCTTAGATTGTGTGGTCCAACTCTAGCCAATGAGGAAAGGACACAGCTACAGAAGCTGCTGCATTAGGGATAAAAACTCCTGCCCCACCCCACTCGATGTGCCCTTGTGATCGTGTCTGGCACAAGCTGCACCCTTCTGCAGAAGTAAATTTGCGTTGCTGAGAAAAAAAAATTCTGTTTGAATACTATTTCTTTTGTGGCACTGAAAACTTGTTTCAAACGCTGGCCTGCTATGAGGCTCCTGATGGTGGGTTGGTTGTGAGGGAAATTGAGAGGGGGCTGGGGTGACCAAGGGCAGCATTCCATTTGGGGCCATGCTCTCCTACCCTAGAACCCTTGCCCTCCTTTCAGATCCCCCATCTCAGTCATCTCTGCCATACCCTAATCGCAGAAAGGACTCATGGGAAGGAGGGAATGGAGACTCTAGAAGACACCCAAGGGCTGTCCTCTGACCAGTGTCCCAGTGATGTGAGGTCTGACTTCCGAAATCTTATGAAGACTTTGCTTTTGATTGTTTTTAAAAAATCCTCATAGAAAATGGAAAAAACAAGGAAAATGGGAGAAATGAGGGGAAAACTCTAATCCAATAGTGGTAATATTGCCTACTATTTGTGAAATGCATTAGAGGTTACTGTTAGAAATAAATTTTCAGTGCTTCAAAAGAAATAGCACTCAAACATAAATTTAATTTTCTCAGCAAGGCAATTTTTAATTCCATAGAAGGGTGCAACTCATGGATGAAGCAATGGGGAGAGCACACCTGAACAAGGGAGGGGAAGGGGTTTTTATTCCTGATGCAGGTAGCCCCTACTGCTGTGTTGTTCCCCTATTGGCTAGGATTGTACTTCACAGTCTAAGCTAATTCCGAATGACTGTTTTAAAGAGAGCAGGGGTATGAGTTGGAGTGGCAGGATGAGTAGTTTGGCAGGAAGGATGGTTACAGAACAGGGACTCAGGATGGCTCAGGTCAGAGCAGGTGACCAGGGGTGACTCAGGATGGAGCAGGTGACCAGGAGTAACTCAAGACGGAGCAGGTGATAGTGGCTGGGGTGGTTGTTTACTGAAACTAGGGGCAAGGAGATGAAGAGAACAAGGAAGTTAAACTTTAAAATGAAGAACAAAGAACAGGGGAGCTGAACATACTGATACATCGGTTCCTTGGAGGGGATCTCAGAACTCATTGTACTTAACAATTTACAGGCTAAAACCTTTGAAGAGGAATTTATTATATCCTACATTACAAATCAGTTAATATCGATGGTCCTTATTGGGCCTGTCTGGTGGATGGAGTAGGTATTATTATATCCATTTCACAGATGAGAACCGTGAAGGTGGACTTCTTGCCCAAAGTCATTCAAAGAATAAAATGTGGAGACAGAACATAAATTGTGGTCCTGGAGCTGCACAATGTTCATGCTCTCCATTTTTTTCCTGGAGCCTCTTCCTTGATGAAAACACTGAAATTCTTCTTTCACCGCTTGGTGGAGGTGGGCTGAGGTCCCCACAGGTGTGTGGCACAAGGAACCCACCCTCTTTCCCCTCTACTCCTTGGCCTTCCCCTCCTCTCCGTGAAGGACTGTGCTGTGATTTTGGCAGGTAGAAAGCAATAACACCCACTTTGACAGCCCACAAGACCTCTCCGCTGCAAAGCCAAACAGAAAGTCAAAGCCGGCTGTGTTTCTACCACCTCCGGGGTGCCTCCATTTAAAATTAAAGCTCAGCATGTTGTCTTTTAAAAATTCACAATTTATCATAAAGGGAGAAGAAAAGCTCTTGCCCTAGCGATTAAGTTTTCAGAAGGATCACCTTTTAGCCAGGCTGTAAAACTGTGGATGCTGGAAGGCTGGAGTATTTAAAGAATGTGAGCTGAAGTTGTTTTTCTTGAGTCTTTTTTTTCATTTGCACGGTGCTAAGACATTTGTCATGAGAGAGACATTTCAGAGCTCTCAGGTCAACTGCAATAAACTGGTAAACAACAGCCTGCCATTGAAGTGCAGATTTTTCTGTCTATGCTTAAGGGTTATTTGCACTGCCTGTCACCATCCCTGCTTCTTGTTGCTCTGGGCTTTCTGCTCTTCAGCTATGGCAGAAAAAATAGCTAGGTTGGGGTTTGGAAACTGGTCTGGCCTTGACTCTGAATTGTTGGCTCCCAGGGTCCTGACTGCCCAGGAAGCCTCTCCCTGAGACATGTGGAGCTAATGACTTCAAATATGGATTTAGAAGCCTCCGGGAGCAGCAGGGGGGTATTATTTGGTCTCTAAAACTACTTCTTGGTTAACTGCTAGTTCCAGCCCTTCCGGGCCACATTTCCCGTAGGAAAACACACAGAACCCCTGTCTTCTTCATGGACATGCTCCTCCCAGCACTGAGTGTCTTTGCAAATCAGCACTTTCTAAGGGTTTTTGGAAAATCTGTGAAGGCTCACGCTATGGCCAAAATAAATCAAATAGGGTGAATGTTCACTTTTTGGAGTCTTCTCTCCATTAGTTTGGGATGATAATTTAGGCTGGGGCGAGTTAGAAGCAAAAGGGGCAGCATCTAAGGTGGTCCCCATGATCCCCCCTCCTGATATTTTCACCTGAGTATGATCCCCACCTCTTGAGTGTGTGTTGGGGGCTCCCTGTGACTTGCTTCTAACTGATGGAATATGGCAAGGGTGATGACTGCATGGCTGCATTACGTGACATATGTAAGACTGTCATCCTAGCAGATCGCTCTGACTCTTGTGCTGGATTTGAGGAGGCAAGCTGCCACATGGTAGAGTGCCTATGGAGAGGGCCATGTGGCAGGGAACCGAGGGCAGCCTCCAGCTGGCAGCCAGCAAGACATTGGAAGCTCTTAGTCCTACAGCTGCAGTGAAAGACAGTCTTCCAACAACCCGAGTGAGCTTGGAAGTAGCTGCTTCTCTCATTGAGCCTCCAGATGAGAACACAGCCTGACCATCACCTTGATTGCAGCCTGCGAGACCCTGCAGCAGGGGTCTCAGTCTGTACCCAGACTTTTGATTCCCAGAAACTGGGAGACAATACATGTGTGTTGTTCAAAACTGCTAAATTTGTAGTAATTTGTTAATTTGTTATGTAGCAATCGATAATAAATACAAGGGGCATGCAGAATAAATTAGTAAAGAAAACCACGTCACAGGAGTGCTCTGCAGCTACCAAATACGGCAAACTGTGTAAGCCTCTTTGAAAGCACCATTTGCAACTAAGAATAGGCAACTATTTTGACTTCTTAGCCATCCTTTTAAGAAGATGTGGAAGAAATGCTTCAAAAAAAAAAAAAAAAGGGGAAAAGCAGTGGATTTGTCACTTCCTGCATGTGTGCTCTTGTAGAAAAAGCAATCCCAACAAAGTTTTAGCAAGTGCTGAGACCACAGTTATGGGAGTGAGCTGGCCACTGATGCACACGGGAGGCCACTGTGGCTGGAGCAGAATGGACCAGGACAAGGAATGAGAGCAGGTCAGGGAGGCGAAAGAGGCGTGAGGAGTTAAATAGACCTTTGCAGTCACTATGAAGACTTTGTCTTTTGCTGGGTGGGCTGGGAGACTGTTCAAGGGTCTGAGGAGTGCTTGGGAGAATGATCTAACCCAACAGACTCTAGAACTACTTGTGCTCTCATCCTCATCTGTGAGTTGTTTCAGAGAAGGCAGATGCCTGGGTGGCAGAGACTTTGATTCATTTCTGGATCTCTCATGCTACCTAGCACAATGTCTGATGTATTAGCTGCCTAGTAAGTGTTTGTTAAATTGAACAGACTGTGCAAACCGTCCATTAGTGCTGTGAGATTTTTGGCATTCTGAAGAACTGAAGCCCCAAACAGTCTCACATTGTTTAACTGGCATTGCAGCTATTGATATAACCAATGAAAGAAAAGGTAAAGCTATGTTGATAAGTAGGACATTCCTGGGTTTTTAATCCTTCCCCAAAGTTCATGAAAAAGAAAACCAGTGGGCAGATTTTACCCCAGGTGGGTGACAGGCACCCCTTCCTCTGTTAATGATGCTAAGGAAGATGGGATGGAATAAGACCTTTTTGCTTCTCCTGGTGTGTGTTGGGGGGTATCCCCTCCTGCAGGGACCTCATGTGGCTTAGCCTATAGCTCCTGCTGCTTAAACTATGGCTAGTCTATTCATCAAGTCAAGCTTTTTTTTTTTTTCAGACAGAGTCTCACTCTGTTGCCCTGGCTGGAGTACACTGGCACGATCTCAGCTCACTGCAACCTCCACCTCCTGGGTTCAAGTGATTCTCATACCTCAGCCTCCTGAGTAGCTGGAATTACAGGGACACACCACCACGCCTGGCTAATTTTTCTATTTTTAGTAGAGACAGGGTTTCACCACGTTGGCCAGGCTGGTATCGAACTCCTGACCTCAGGTGATCCACCGCCTTGGCCTCCGAAAGTGCTGAGATTACAGACATGAGAATCAAGTTAAACTTGAGGCTCCTGCTCTGTTGTTATCTGAATGCTTTGCTTCTTCCTCAGAAGAGTGAGGATCCAAGAGAAACTCGGAGAACCAATAATTCTGTTGAATGGTATGGACAGTTGGTTAGCTAAGATATGTGTGATGGTGAATTTTATGGGTCACCTTGGCCAGATCATGGTATCCAGATATCTGATCAAACAACAGTCTCCATGTTGCTGTGAAGGTATTCGTTAGATCTGAATAACCTTTAAATCAGTAGACTTTGAGTAAAGCAGATGACCCTCCATAATGTGAGCCTCACCCAACCCGAAAGCCTCAGAGAGGGAAGAACTTCTGCTTCCAGACTCTGCCTTGGGACGGGGTTCAAGACTGCAATGTCAACTCCTGGTGAATTTCCCAGTCGGCCAGCCTGTACTGTGGGTTACACACTTGCCAGCCCTTCCAATCTTGTGGGATAATTCCTTAGAATTTTCTATCTCTTTCTCACTCTCTGTCTGTACACATGTGTATGTGTGCATTATGCACATACATATATGTGCATATATGTACAAATATATGGGCAATGTGTGCATATATGTATACATATGCACATATATGTGTGCACATATGTACACATATATCTATATGTACATGTATAATACACATCCTATTTGTTCTGTTTCTCTGGAGAACCCTGACCAATACAGTGTGAACATTCAGAGAGACTAGAAGTCTGTCTACTTTTCCCCTTCTCTGAAGCCTGGCCCAGCTGGGTCTCTTTTACCTTCTCGGGCCCCCTTCCCTGTGCTCCCCTGATCTAGAGGATCAGGGAGCCTGAGCCCGACACAAAGAGCTCGGCCGCCCTCCAAATGGTAGCCCATGAGGCTTGTGTCAATCACTGAGTGGCACTGAAGTCCAAGGTGCTGGGGGGGTAACTGCCCATGGAAAAAAACCACGTTCTTTTTCTAAGAGCACAGGAATGGCGTTTCTCTTCATGCATCAACACGGGTTAGCCTATTTTGCATGCTAGAAGATGATGCATCTTCTCACGTAGACTTTGCAGAGAAGCCAGTGCTTATAAAGCAAAGACTCAACTCTGATGGTTTTAATTAGTGCACAGCACAAAGCTCAGAATAGACGGGGAGCCACTGCCCAAATGTCCATCCAATTAGCGGCCTGGGGAGTCATCTTTCTTCTGGATTATAATAGGACATCACGTGTGTGTGTGTGTGTGTGTGTGTGTGTGTGTGTGTCTGTGTCTGTGTATGTCTATGCGTGTCTGTGTGGTGGGGGCGCGGGATAGCAGAGGAGAGAGAGACAGGATCACATGCTACAGTGGGGAGGGGTGGACAGGGACGGTGGAGGATGGGAGGAGCCACTTGTTCCCGTCACTGTGACTCACTCAGAGGCTCCCTCCCTTCTGTTCCTTTCACCCGTAAACCAGCCAGGGAAAGACCTCGAGGGCAAGGGTGCAGATGTTCTGGGAAAATGATCTGAGGGGGTAACCGGAGCTTCCTTCCTTCCTTCCTTCCTTCCTCAGTGCTTTCTCACTCTCAAATCTTAGCTCTTTCAAGTGAGCTTTTCAGCACAGCCCTGGGACCCCAGCAGCTGTTTCCTCTGCTTTCAGAACTAGGTGGGCCCCATTTCCGTCGAGCCAAATGCGCTGTCCCTTGTCACTGCAAAAGATGGCAGAGGCTGCACAGGGCAGCAGGAGCCAGAGGCCTGTGTTCTAGTCCCCCAGCTCTCTGGCCTCCCATGACCCGGAGGTCTGCGCCGGCGCTCACGTGGAACCTGCGTGGCGATCTCCCCGCGTGAAGGACCGCAGTAGCCTCTCACTCCTCCACCACCTGGCATGTCTCACAGGTGCCCAGTACAGCAATGGTGCCTGCGGTTTCCCAGGAGTCCCTGGCGTCTTCCAGCAGCATCCCCAGCTGTCTGGATGCCTGGTACCTGGTCTTCTCCCGCCTCCTTGCTCCGGCGTGGGCTGCTCTGACCTGTGTGCCGACGGGAGAAGAGCTTTGTCCCCGACAGGAACTGGACACAGTGCAAAGCATGGCTGCCTGGGGAGTTTCATTTCTTACACAAAGTTGAATTAAAAGGTTGAATTTAACAAACCATCTCTTGGTTACAACCCCTTTCCTTGAGGCTTAAACCCCTGGATCCTGGATGCCTCTGCGTGCCTGCCCTTTGGGTTGGGCACCCAGGGTCTTGGGTCTTCCCAGAGCTGGACGGTTCCTCATGGGCAGGACGCTTCATTTCCAGGGGGTGTCAGCTCTGGAGCTGGGTCCTTAGGGATATCTTGATTTGTGGTGTTACCAGGGCTCTACAGGACCTATGTTCTGCTGAACAGGGGGAAAGGACCGCAGAGCAGATACTGACCCTCGAGGCCATGGCTTTTGCATCTAGCAGAGGTGCAAGGGAGATGATCAACTGATCAGTCCTCAGACCTTAAATTGGCCATAGGCTGTCAGCGGTAGCTCTAGCTCCTTGGCAGAAGCATGCTTTAAGCACACGGGAGTGTAAATATATTTGCATGTGCATCAAGAGAGTCTAGCCTGGTCCTCTTCTAGTATTTATGTGATGAGTAAGTGAATGAGTAGAAATGATTAATGAATGAGGCTCTTATTTGTTTCTCGGTCTTAGCTTTCCTTGATTTCTTTAAGTACCTGTTATCTCCATCAGTTTCTCGTCCAAGTGAACTACCTTTTTTTCTCTTCCTCCTCCTCCTCCTTCTTCTTCTTTATTTTTTTGGAACTCAAACAGATTTTCTTTTCTGAGGATAATCATTGTACAGTCCTTAATTTGGAAACCATTGTCTTACCTCCGAGAAGAATCCTGTCATCAGAATCTTGGGGTATATAACATGAGGTTCCAATAATCTCATGTTAAGAATAAAATGTTCTCTTTCCCCCTTTCCACTCCATGTTCCTCTCCACATTTGAGAAGCTGAATTATGCTTGTTATATGAAGAAAATGGGAGGAGCACAGGAGTGGTTATCAGCATGAGAAACGAGGAGAGAGAAAGAATTGGTGTTTATCAGCATGTCCGTGGTGTAAGATAAGTGTCCAGTTTCATTCTTTTGCATGTGAATATCCAGTTTTCTCAGCACTGTTTATTGAGGAGACTATCCTTTCCCCATTGTGTGTTCTTGGCACTTCTTCCTCATATAAGACCACCCTCTCATCTGGACGGAAATATCTTACAATCAGCAGTACTGCTGTAGTGCATTCAGCAGCTCACTCTTGCACAGACACGCAGAGGTGTGGGTGGGGAGAGCACAAGGCTAAAGCCATTGAGGAGGCAGAGAGCCTGACTTGGTTCACTGACACTGGGAGTGTGCGTGCGCACGTGGGTGTGCACTGTGTGTCTCTAGGACTTGCTTGTTGACATCCAACCTGCCTGCTGCTTCTCTGTGAGATAGGTTGGGTTGCCTGATTATCAGCTGTATTATTAAGGGGTATTTGAATAAATTTCATGCAAATTCCAAGCATTTCTCAACATGGTCTGGATCCATGAATTCCCAGGACTGTAAGTGAAGCAGAGACAGTGAGGTGGTGAGGCACTGACCTGAGTGAACAGAGGGCAGGGCTGGAGAAAACACATGGGCTGGGAAAAGCTGCACTTAAGGCAAACTGGGTATGTGCAAAGGAGCACCTCTCTGTGCACTGACTGCACGTAGGGCTCTCTCCTGCATGGGCTATCTCCCGTAAGACAGGGGCCTGACTCCAAGAGGAAGACTGCCTTCCCTTCTTCCCTGTCCCTTATGGTCATCTATAAAATGGCAATGTGCATTTCCTTCCTGATGGGAGGGGATTCAAGTCTCTGAGCACTCCTGAATTCAACGTGGGGAGACACCTATAAAAGTCTTTTATTTTATGTATCCTTATTTTTATTATGTAATCAATTTTCCTTATATCTGCCTTTATCTCCCTATATTACAGGCCTAAGACAAAGCTTACATCTCTTCCTATCTCCCTTCTGTCAATCACTATTCCATTCCATGTCCTACTTCCTGCAGGCCCCAGTTCTCTGACTGTCAAAGTCCTTAACCAAGCCAGTGGTAGACACAGCATAGGGCCTTATGAGTTATCCTCAGGCTGCAGAGCACAGAGGGAAAGGGCCCGCTCCAGAGCCAGCATCTTGGAAGAAGCTAAATCAAATGCTGAACACGCTGCCCTTGTAGAGGGGCTAAGTAGAGAGAGAGATTGCAGGGATGAGCTGACAAGACAGAAACCACGGAAACCAGATGAGAGAGAGAGATTTCAAAGCAGAGGCCTGGGAATGAAATCTAAGAAACTCTCCATGTCAAGAAAATATGTCTAACAGTTGAGTATCATGAATGAGCTAGTCAGAGAAGATCATCCCTGCTGCACGCCCAGGGGATTACCCATCCAGGGAAAACAAGCACCTGACCGGGGGAAATGCAACATGCCTGTTATGAACTGAATGTTTACATTCTCCCCAAATTCATACTTTGAAGCCCTAATCCTTAATGTGGTGGTGTTTGGAGATGAGGTGTTTGGGAAGTAATTAAGGTTAAATGAGGTTGTGAGGGTGGGACCATAACCGGGTAGGGCTGTGCTCTTATAAGAAGATGAAGAAGTGCCAAGAGCACACTGCAGCTAAAGGACATCTCCAATAAATGGTGCCGAGAAAAACTGAATATTCACATGAAAAAGAATAAAATTGGACCTGTATTTTACACCATGCATGAAAATCAACTCAAAATGAGTTAAAGACTTATATGTGAAACTATAAAAATCATAGAAGAAACCATAGGGAAAGCTCTTTGACAATGGCCTTAGCAATGATTTTTTTGATATCACATGAAAAGAAGAGTCAACAAAAGCAAAAGAAAACAAATATGACTCTATCGAACTAGAAAAACCTTATGAACATCAAAGGAAACCATCCACAAAATGAAAATGCATCCTGTGGACCAGGAGAAAATATTTCTGAACCCTATATCCAATAAGGGGTTAATATCCAAAATATATAAGGAACTCATACATCTCAATGGCAAAAACAACAACAACAACAAAAACCAATTAGAAAATGGACAACATGGCTGGGTGCGGTGGCTGACGCCTGTAATCCCAGCACTTTAGGAGATCAAGGTGGGAGAATCGCTTGAGCCTAGGAGTTCAAGAACATCCTGGGCAACATGGCAAAACCCTGTCACTACAAAACATAGAAAATTAGCCAGGCATGATGGCACTTGCCTGTAGTCCTCTGTGGAGCTGTCCCTTCAAGCACAGGTCAGTGTCAGGTGAAAGGAACTGATCTGAGGAGCTGCTAGTTTGGGGGCTCAGGGTGAAGCTACAGAAAAATTGGACCTCATGTTGACTCATGCATGCCCTCCTCAACCTTTAGCCCTCTTCCTGAGCCATGGCAGGCTCTCGCTCCATTTCCAGGACCTGTGAACCAACAGAACTGCAGAATCAGGAATTCAGAGGGCTTCATTCGCAGCCCCCTGGCCATTTTTAGGAGCCTGTCACTGAGTGCAGTGAGCAGATGGTCAACATTCCTGCCTATTTCTCAGGGAGGTGATATTTCAGTGCTACCCGCAGGTGACCGAGGTGACCCCAGGCTGCGTGTGGGTGCCTGGCTGCTGATCCGTTTAGTGAGAATCATGGGCTTCCTGTCACAAGGACTGTGCTGCTGTCAGTCTCTCTAACACCCAAAGTCATCATTGTAAAGGAAGAAATCACACATCAAGAAAGAGCGCATAAACAGTTTGAGAAGACCATCTGTGCCATCCTGGCTGCCTAGGAGGCTTAATGCAGTGTTTATTGAAACAAACATCTGCTGGACATAACCTTTCCTTGACAGACAAAGGGGCAGGGGAGAGGGAAGGCAAAGCGTAGGAATAACTCCATTATCTCAGCTCTAATGGAGGAAAATATGTACAGGAGGAAAGGTCAACTTGTTGAAAGAAGCAGCTTTCAATATTAGTTTTCTTCTTTGCTCTTTTCCTAATATTTGACTTTTATTGTTGACTTAAAACCTTTTTTTCCCACAAGAACTTTGCAGCATACGTTTCTAAATCATAGCTAGTTAATAAAATTTCTACCTTATCAAGCATTGAAAATGCCATTTCAAAAATCTAGCTAAGTGGTATGCACAGTATATGCACGTATTTATTTTATTTGCCATATTCAGTGAATGATGATGTATCAGGCACTTTAGATGCATTATTTTTTTTAAGCCTCCAAATACCACATGAGCTGGTGCTTTTCTTATCTCTATTTTACATATGAGAGAACACAGGGACACAGGAATAGAGTAACTCGTCCAAGGTAGTTGGTGGGCACTTAGATAAGAAAGACAGACTGTACTCAGTACCTTACCTGCCCTGGCTCTGAAGGAGTATATGTATGACCTACCTCATTCCTGCTGCTGCCTCCTTTTGTGTGACTTACAGTACTGGGATCCCTGAACTGCCTATTGGAGGTGGAGCTCTATGCCTTTTCTCATTCTCTGTTTTCTACTTCCCCCTATCCCTTTTTTCTCTCCTTTCTGATTGCAACATAAAAACTTACTTGTAAGTATCTACTAGTCAATCACTCCTAAAATGTCAGAAATTATTAACAGCTGAACACAATTTGGCCCCAGTCATCACGAGTTCCCAGTTCCACGAGAGGGATGGACAGGGTAGCAGATAATGACCACAGAGTTTGATGAATGCTCTAAGAGAAGCATGCACAAGAACTATGGAAAGCTATGGGGGCACAGGGCAGAACCCAGTGGGAGGCAGCAAATAATAGTTTAAGAGATTATCGTAAAGCAGAATCAGGAAGAGTCCAGGTTTTTCAGGAATTACGGACTAAACCGTGTCCCTCCAAAATTTATATGTTGAAGCCCTTACCAGTGTGATGATTTGGAAATGAGACCTTCTGGTGGTAAATAGAGTTCGATAAAGTCAGGAGGTAGGTCTTTATTATATTAGTGGCTTTATAAGAAGAGAAACAGTAAGAGATCCTCTCTCTCCACCATGTAGGACACAATCGGTAAGTGGCTGTCTGCAAGTCGGGAAGGGAACCCTCACCAGAAGCTGGCCTCACCAAGGCCAGCACCTTGATTTGGACTTCCAGCCTGAAGAACTGTGAGAAATACACCACCATGCTTGGCTAACTTTTTAAAAAATTTTATGGAGATAAGATATTGCTGTGTCACCCAGGTTGGTCTCAAACTCCTAGCCTCAAGGGGTCCTCTTGCCTTGGTCTTGTAAAGTGCTGGGATTACAGGTGTGAGTCACTGTGCCTGGCCAGTTTCCATTGAAAATCCTCCCTTTGGCTCTTTTAGAGAATGGACAGAAGCGGGCACAAGTGGGTGCCCAGTCAGAACCTGGGCTCCCAAACTTGGCTGCAGATTGAAACCCGTTGGAGCGTGTAAGATAATACTGATGTCTCATTTTCCCCTGTTCTCAGGGATTCTCATTTAATTGTTCTGGGTGTGGCCTGCAATTTATAAAAGCTTCTCAAGTGATTCTAATGGCCAGCAGTTTGTGTATCATTGAATCCAGAAGGTTAAAGATGTGATCCCGTAGCAATCTGATGGTGCTGTGCACTAATGCTGTGACCATGAGACGCTAAGTCATGAACAGATATGTGAGATACATTTTAAAGGTAGAAATAGCAGCTTTAGAGACACTTTGGCCATGAGTGTCAGAGAAGCAGGAGGTACTAAAGATTACTCAGAAGTGAGGGCTGAGCTACAGATAGACATTTGGGGGGCATCAATATTTGGGTTGGTATTTAAAGCCTAAAGAATAGAAGCAATCACATGGAAGAGAAAATTTAGAGGGAAGAAGGTGGCAGGGATGGAGCCCTGAGGGCTGGTAGTGGAGGATTTGCCTGCATAAGAGACTGAGAAAGAGAGGCCAGGAGGCAGAGGGCATCACAGAGGGAAAGCAGTGTGCGATCCTCAGTGATGGAGGCAAGCCTGGAGAAGTGTGAAGTATAGAGTCAGAGGTGAGGAGAAAGGGTTAAGAGGTGGGTGAAGGTTGTTGGCCTCTTTAGGTATGAGTAGGGCCAGAAACCAGAACAGAGTATGATCAAGGATGCATGGAAGCTGGAAGAAGTGGGGGCTATGTGTGTAGAAAATTATTTCAACAAGTCAGGCCATAAAAAGGAACAAGGAGATGAAGCGGTGGCTGAAGGGGGATGCAGAATTGGGGGAGGGTCTTATAGGTTGGGAGGTGCCAAAGTGGGGCTGTGTTCTGATGAAAATGTGCCAGCAGCTGAGAGAGAGACAGATGAGAGAGAGAATCATCCTTGTCATCAGCATGATCATCACCAGGGAAGGAAAGTCCCTGTAACAGTGAAACAGCAGAAGAACTAACATAACTAGCTCCATTTTTTTTAGGAGCCTTTTCCCATCCCTGCACTTAGGCTAGGGTAATTTCAGAGCTCCGAGATGATCTGCAAAACAGCAATCACGTAGTTTTTAAAACTAATTCTAGGATTAAAGGAGAAGTATACAAACAACTATGTTTTGTTAAAGATTTATTAGAGCGTTGTGACCTGACCGAAGACAAAGAAGTTCCCAACTTCTTCAGACCTTTGCTGGTGCACAGTTGTCTACAGTCATCGGTTACCTCTTGATCCCAAGGCCCTCCTGTTCCTCCTGCCCTTAACATTTAAAGAAAGCCTGGAATTTGTACTGAGTTGAGACAGTATTTTGGGACACTAACCCACCATCTTCTCAGTTTGCTGATTCCCCAATAAACATGATTTTCCTCCCAACTGTTGTCTCTCAACTTTTGGTTTTCAACCTGGGTTTGGTGACATCCTTATGAAGACCTGGCCCTGAGCCATAGCAGGGACTGACCGTTGCTAGGAGAAGCAATGCCCCCTCCTTTTTGTTAGGAAGAAGAAATAAGAAAGGGACAGGCCGGGAGAGCTTTGTAAATTAGTTACAAAACTGCCTTCGGAAAATTATGACTGAGACAGTGAAAGAGATCTGAGGTAACCGACTCCATCTTTGTTCTAAACTTTAAGTTGTCCTTGTTCCTTCCTTGACGTAGGCTGAACTAACTTTGGGAGGAACTTAGTTTATAGTTTAAAATAAGGATGATAACAGCCCTCTTCCAAAACAAACCTCTTTCTTGCCTGGTGACTAGACTGCCTTTGTAGGACTGAAAAATGAGCCACAAGATTATAAATTATGGTTTAGGTGTTATGTGTCTGGAGACTTTACAAGAGTCTGACCCTCCCTCAACTGCTCCTAAGATCAGTGCTTGAGATATTTTGCAGACCCTGTACTTGATGGATCAACTTGCACCACCCATGTTGATAAACTGGCTCATCTGATCTTGTGACCCCCCACTCAGGAACTGACTCAGCACAAGAGGACAGTTTCAGCTTCCCCTGATTTTATGTCTGACCTGACCAATCAGCACTCCTCGCTTCACTGGCTTACCCCCACCCACTAAGTCATCTGTAAAAGCTCTGATCCCTGAATGCTCTGGGAGACTGATTTGAGTAATAATAAAACTCCGGTCTCCTGCACAGCCAGCTGTGTGAATCACTCTTTCTCTATTGCAATTCGCCTGTCTTGAGAAATAGGCTCTGTCCAGGCAGCGGACAAGGTGAACTCATTGGGCGGTTAGAGTTATGGGGAAATGAGAATGCTGAACTGATAGATTTCATTTTCTCAAGTAAGTATAATTAAGCAGTCAGGAGCCTCAAGTGAAGGGCCAGGCAGGGGTTGAGGATGAGGAGGAGAGGTGGGAGGTTTGAGGAGTTTAGAGAGGGTGTGAGGTTGCCATTGAGGAGAGAAGAAGAACATACTTATTAGAGGGTGTTGTGAGTTAGGGGCAGTGTTGTGTCTCCATTGGAGGGTGACAATGATCCATTTATAGTGACTACTAAGGTGTGTCTTTTGTTTCCATTGCCAAGGCTTAGAGGCACAGGTGCAGGCACAGAGAAAGAAGATGGTGGGCTTCATCCTGGCCTGAGGATTTGCAGGTCTTTAGTGATTTCACAAGAGCAGTCTTAAAAAAGAGGGAGGGAAGAGGCTGAATTGTGGGTGGAGATGTCAACAGGAGGTGTGGGGACCTGGAGGTGGGCTGCTCCATCTCCCTTGGAAAGAACGTAGCTGACAGCCTCCAACTACTACACCTTTGATTCCTTCATGAACCCTTAACGACAGCCTGCTCTCCAAGCCTGCTCCCAGCCAACGACTGTGGGTATTGATGTAATGATAGGGGTACTGGATTTACTTTGGATTTTTAAAATAATATTTGTATTAATTTCCCATTGCTATGTGAAAAATAATTACTATAAACATAGTAACTTAAAACAACACACACTTCTTATTTCACAGTGTCCATTGCTCAGGAGTCTAGGCACACTTGACTGAGGTCTCACAAAGCTGCAATCAAGGGAATGACTGGTGCTGGGGTCTCATCTGAGGCTCAGGGTCCTCTTCCAAGCACAGGTGGTTGTTGGCAGAATTCAGTTCCGTGCAGCTGTAGAGCTCACAGCAACTTGCTTCTTCAAGGCCAGCAGGAGAAGAGTCTCTTATCTCTGGACCAGCTTCAAAAGGCCCACCAGAATAAACTCCCTTTTGATTAAAGTCAACTGATTAGAGACTTCATTACAAAATGTCCTCAACCTTGCCAGACAACACAGTCTAATCACTAGAGTGACACGTGTCATGTTCAAGACCACCCAAAACTCAAGGGGAATGACACAGGCATGCTCACCAGGAGACTGCCAGGCTTGGCCGTACTGGAATCCCGCCTCCCATGGCACTCATACCTGGGGAAGTGAAATAAAGTACTTCTTTTTCCTTTCTGATTGCAAAAGGAACATGAATTCATGGGGTAGTATCTAGAATCTGTAGAGATGTACAAAGAAAGAAATTAAAATCCACTCATAATATCACACTCCTCCCCTTAAATGTAAATACCATTATAATTCTGATTTATTTCTTTTTATATAATGGGATCATCATTTAGAATTTTTTTTAAAAAACATTTGCCATTAGATTAAATGTGCTTTGAGAAGAATATGCATATGACTCCCAGCACTGCATTGTGTGAATATACAGCGGTTTGATTTATTTACTTTCTCTTTTATACTTTGCTTCCATTTTTAGCTACCGCAGATAATGTTGATGAATTTACTCCAGCACATTTAAGTGCTTGTTCAGAGCTCGCTATTCACTCAAAGCTTTGGGGGCAAAGACACTTAAAGTGATAGGGTCAGATGACAATAACAAAAATCAATCATGAAAAGCATCCCCAACCTGAACATGTGAAAAATCAGTTTTTATTTGAACACAATTTTTCGCACAAGTATTTATCGAGGAAAGTGAGATACCCCTACAGGGCTCTGGCTTAGGGCTTCTTGAGAATGGAGATGTCATTCGTCTCAGATTACCCAGACTCACACTACCACGGCCTGGTGCAAGGGCTTGGTTATGCCATCAGTATAGTTTCACAACAGCTCCTGGAACAAAAGGTCCAGGAAAGGGATGAGAAAAAGTGAAGTTGCACCAGAAACGGGCAGGAAGGCAGAGTTGGAGGATGGGGGAAAGAGGGTTCATGATGGAAGAGAAAAGGAAAAATTCCCTTTGCTGAGAGATTTGGTGGCTGAGCAAACTGTCCTGGGCTGGCATAAAACCTGCCTGTAGTAATAAGCTCAATAAAGGGATTAAAAACTCATTGATCTTTGAGGGCTTGGGTTTCGCTTTGGTGGTTGGCTTACTGCTTCTTTTCTCCATGTTAAACACTGGACACTTTTGCACAGTGGTGAATCCAGGCCACACCAAGGCTTGTCATTCGGTGCTGGGTTTGGTGCACCATGGCTTGGTTGTGGATCCTGTCCGAGGCATTGGTTCCTGACAATGCTGACTGGGCCTTGTGCCTGAGCCCACGGTTTAGCTTTACTGTAGAATGGGAGCTCTGGGAAGGCAGTGCAGTTTGTACTTTTGGAATTTTCTAGGAGTGGATATATGTGTGTTGTAGTGTAGTGTAGAACGTGGATATGCAAGACCTGGGCAAGAGCCGGAATGCAGGGCCAGATATAACTGAGTTGCATCCAAGGGGTCCCTGCAGTTGAGCCACTGGGAAATGCTAGAGGAACTGGACCTTGGCACATTGATACCTGACACTCTGGGCAGCTCATCCCTGTTCTCTTTCCAGGTATAATAGGAACCATTTCTCCCAGAGTCTTTTGCTGTGCTGTGTCTCTCCTGGGAGCAAACTGCTGTTCCCCTTTAAGTGGGTGTGGCCTTCTTGTTTCCCCTGCTCTCTCTGTCTCTCTCTCTCTCTCCTCTCCCCTAAAAAGCTCTCTCTAGAGTAGTTACGAGCTAGGCAGAGTCAATTCACATGCTAATTCGTGCCCAGGGCATCCAGCAAAGGAAGTCTTGCTTTTTCTTCTCCCTTTTGTAGTGATGGTGAGGACCCTAAGCTGGGTAAGGCAAGTGTGAATGTGAAAGTTTTGGGAAGGTTGACTCACTGGTGGTCTGTCCTCTACAAATCTTCAGGAAGTAGCTTTGCTCCAAGGACTTCAACAATCCTGTGCTTCTCATCTTTCAACCCTCACAGGACCAAGCATAGACAAAACCAGTGGTTCTCAATCAGGGATGATTTTGCCTCTCAGGGTGCATTTGGCAATGTCTGGAGATATTTTTGATGGTCAGTTTTGATGGTTTGATGTGGGGTGGGGAATGTGTGCTCCTGGCATCTAATGGGCACAGGCCAGGGAAACTGCTGGGCATCCTACTGTTGTAAATAAATTTTTGGTGCCACCAAATAAATAGCACTCAAACATAAATTTGATTTTCTCAGCAAGGCAATTTTTACTTCTGTAGAAGGGTGTGACTCACAGATGGAGCAGTGGCGAGAGCACACCTGGACAGGGGAGGGGAAAGGGTTCTTATTCCTGACGCAGGTAGCCCCTACTGCTGTGTCATTCCCCTATTGGCTAGGGTTGGTCGACACAGTCTAAACTAATTCAGATTGCCTATTTTAAAGAGAAAAGGGGTACGAGCTGGAGTGGCAGGATGAGTAGTTGGGTGGGAAGGGTGGTTACAGAACAGGTGACACAGGATGATTCAGGTCAGAGCAGGTGACGGGGGTAACTCAGGACGGAGAAGGTGACCAGGGGAACAGATGGGAACTGTTACTGATTAGAAGGGCAGGAAAGTTGTTTACTGAAACTAGAGGCAAGGGGGCAAAGAGAACCAGGAAGTTAAACTGTAAAATGGAGAACAAAGAATAAGAGAGCTGAATGTACTAACATACTGATTCTTTGAAGAGAAACTGGAGTTCACTGTATTTAACACTACAAAGCACAGTGTTATAGGAGTTATTAAATTATTTTAGGCAGATAGAGAGGAAAAGGGGTCCTTGGAAAGTTGTTTCTTTTAAAGCAGCTCCAGAAACGTTTCTCCTCTAGCAGGAAAGCGCTGCCTCTAGGAGCCCAGCTGGCAACCTTTGATATGCAAATACCAACCATTAGAAACTGGGTCCACCCAAACATGGCAATTCCTGCCATCTTCTTCTTGCCCTTGCCCCCACATGTGCCAGGCAACGTGGCCGCCCCCACATATCCCCACGTGTGTAGAACATCCTGGTGCCCTACATTTGCGTATTAAAAGGCTAGGGTGGGAGGGCCAGTTTTTTCGCAGGCTACGTGAATGACGTGCCTGGTCAAACCAATCCCCTGAGCCCTGTGCAAATCAGACACCGCCTCCTCCGGCCTCCTCATATAAGCAGCCACTTTGCTGCGGTACATGGGGTCTCCTGTGTCAGCTCTGGAGCCCCCTCCCTCTGTCTCTGTACAGGGAAGCTTCTTCTTTCTTTCTTCTCCCTTCTTTCTTGCCTATTAAACTCTTCGCTCCTTAAAACCACTTCATGTGTGTCCATGTCATTTTATCCAATTCACATGAGACAAGAGTCCTGGTATTCCTCCACTCAGTGGAGCCATATCAAAAGGACTGCCCCTCCCTCAACCAGTAATTATTCTGCTCAAAATGTCGATAGTGCCAAGGCTGGAAAATCCTGATATAGACCAAAGTATTACCACTATGACCCAGAAGCCTGGGTTCCGGGTTTATAGGAGAGATACCAAAGTTTGCATGGGAGCCCTTCACCTGAACTCTATTTAGGACAAGAACTATGCCCTACTTTTCCACACTCTCCGTAGAGCAAGATCAGTTGAAACAATTCAAATATCCCCAATCCGAGAGAAAAGAAACAAACAAACGCTCACATCTATTTGGTCCGGGGTTTAACCTTCTTGGAAACACATACTTACATAACAATGAGGTGAAGGAAGCAAAGGCCTGGCTGGCCTCAGCAAAAGAGTCGTTTGGGGAAGAATGTTAAACTGGCAGAACCAATCTCCTCCCGATCCTTCAGAGGTCCACCCCTTGCTGGTGTTCAGGAGCACCTTCTGAACTCACGTCTGAGCCAGAGAGTTGGTCAGAGAGTGACATCTGCCCTGGATAATTCAAACGATTGTTTGTTCTTATTATTTTGAGGGGGCATATTTTAACACCCAACTTTCTATGACCAAGTAACAAAGTTCGAAATGTGCTTTTGAAAGCTGGTGTATGTGAGGATAAATTTTGGAAGAGGGGTGCAGAGGAACAGTACCCTTGGGGTACTAAGGATGCTCTGAGGCCTGGGTACTCCAATTGTGATCTGTGAATAGACCAGCTACATGGCAACCCCTGAGAGCAAGTCACAAAGGCAGAATCTTGGCCCCACCTCAAGCCCACTGAGCCGGAATCTGCATTCTAACACGATCCCCATGGGATTCTTGTGCAGGTTGAAAGTCTGAGAAGATGCCTACCTCTTCTGAGCTTATTTACACTTTGTAATTCAGACAGATGGCCTCCCTTTGGGTAGTGTGTGCTAAATTAGTTTTATGGACTGATGCTTTGGGTACCATTTTTTCTTCATTACAGACAGTGCCTCCCAGATCAGTTGTGAGGGATAGTGCTCGAATTACCCAGTCATAAATTTACTATCGGACACCATCTTCCCTTATACCCAGAACCTACAACAAATATCTTCTAGTGTTTCCAAACACTGTAACACTTTAATGTGATATCTGGGGTTTAAAGAACCCTAGGTCAGAAGATGGGCTTTATGAATCCCTGAAACCGTCATGTAAAATTGTGTGTGTGTTCCGTTACCGGAGGAAAGAATCTATTGCTATCATCACATGCCTAAAGTGGCCTTTATTCCAAATATTGAGAACCACTGACATGAGTTCATTCACTCATCAAATATTTATTGAGTGCCTCTTACGTGCCAGCACTGTGTTACTATAGATAAAGGGAGAGTTATAAGGTGACGAATCACTGATGGTGAATCATTGATTAAATCTTAAAAAAAAAAAAAAACTAGGAAAGAATCTGCAGAGGGAAATATAAAATGAATCAAGACACACTGAAGAAAACAATCGAAAAATGTAAAAAGCCTAAAAATGTTTGTTTTTCTTTCATATTGCTGGACACTTTTATTTGCACAGACACAAAATTGAAACAATGCTATACCAATGGAAACAAGGGCTGGTCACGGTGGCTCATGCCTATAATCCCAGCACTTTAGGAGGCCGAGGCAGGTGAATCACCTGAAGGTCAGGAGTTCACGACCAGCATGGAAACCCCGTCTCTACTTAAAATATAAAAAATTAGCCAGGCGTGGTGGCGCATGCCTGTAATCCCAGCTACTCAGGAGGCTGAGGCAGGAGAATCACTTGAATCCAGGAGGCGGAGGTTGCAGGAGCCAAGATCACACGATTGTACTCCAACCTGGGCAACAAGAGTGAAACTTCGTCTCAAAAAAAAAAAAAAAGAAATGGAAACAAAGTAGAAGAAAAGTTATGGTGGTGGACGTTTAGATGAGATGGATTTTTATTAATAGGTAATAAAAATCCCTAAGCTGACGATTCTGAAAATATAATCTAATTTCTCCCTCAAAAAGTGTTTTTTAATTTAATTATTAGGTGGGTTAATCGTCTGTGTATCATACAACTTGTAATTTGTGTTTTTGGCGTGATATTGAATTGAAAGCTTGACTCTCACCCAAGTAGAAATAAAGTCATCTCTCCAACACCGGTGAATTACTAGGAGGGCTTCCGTCCTAACCTTCTTCACCTTACGTCCTTCTGCTTGTCTTCATGTTACAGGTGCACAATTTACTTCCTAACCCAGCCCTGACCCTGAGATGCAGCATGGAGGGAGTAGAGGGGTGGGGTTTGGGAAGTCACTTCCAGTCATTGTGGGACCTTTATGGAAACCTGGGCTGCACTCCACAGGATGAATCTGAACTGGAACCCTTGCCCATTGGACTCACGGTTCCAATCTGGAGGGCAGGCTTTCCACTCTTTGGGACTTGTAGTTTGTGTTTTTTTCATAGGCACATTATCTTACTTACAGTTCCCCAAGAATAAAAACTTTCTATCTAAATTCTGGGCACTCTAAGTTTACCTGTATTTCCTTTTCACTTTAAACAAGGGTAGTCATAGGAGCCCGTCATTTCCCGTGACTCAGGGAATTGAGTTCATGTTGCTTGCCTTGTGAGTGCTTCAAGCCTGTGCGTCATAGCATTTAGAAATGTAACTGAACCCAGGTTCGGCTGCTCGCTCCTCGAGAGCCAAACTGGAGACACAAGAGTTGGTGGGAGGAGAAGCAGGTTTATGAGGAGCTGGCAACCTGAGGAGATGGTGGGCTAGTGTCACAAAGACCATCTCAAATTTCTCAGGCTGGCCAGAGGTGTTATGTGAGGGGGAGTCTGGGGGAATTATGTACAAGAGCTAAATACATGCTGGTCAGTCTGTCTAGTCTCAATGACTGTCTTGAATAATGGGCCACCTGGTGGTCTGGCTGGCATTAGCTTGATTGCAACAGGAATACAGATGAACTGCTGCGCCTTCTTTCCAGAGTGAGACGTTCTGCAACCTTGATTCCAAGCTTAGCGTTTCAGGTCAGTCCCTGCAGTTCTTCAAGCAAAGCATATGAGTTAAGCATCATCAAAGAAGGGGGATAAAAGGAAAAAAGAAGAAAAAGAATTGTTTTTCCAGATGAGGTGCTAGTTTCTGTTACAGAAAGAACCCAAAGGTTTATAGATAGAATCCAAATATCTCACGTTATAGGCGAGGAAACGTTCTGAGAAGTCAAGCTTGAAAACAGCAGAATCAAAACTAGATTGGTTTTTCCCAACTTCTCTTCAGGAGTTCTCTTCACATCACAAAATTTCTGGAAATATCAACATCTTCTTTCCCTGAGTCCTTTCTGGACACAGTTTGATGGCTCCTAACAGTGCCAGGCACACAGCCAGTGTTCACTTCCTTTTTGTGTAAACAATCAGACTCAGCCTCTCTCTGAACAACCACCTAATCCGAAGAAAGGAAGCCAACATGCCCACAGGTCATTTTCTTAGCTGACTGAAGACTGGAAGGTGGATCCCAGAGCAGCAAAGACATATTCAATGCAGACATCAGAGAAAGAGGAAAAGAGATGTCATGGCTCATTGTGCCTGAGAGACCCCATGTCCTCCCATGTGACCAGGGTTCCACTTCTCTTCCAGATAGCACCTTGCTCAAAGGTTTCTCCAGTGCCAGGAAAACTGTGCACTGCTCAAGTTTTCCAACCCTAACAAAAAGGTCATATCATAAAGAATCTATTTGGTCACTAAGGGCCACACAGCAGGTTATTTCCTCATATTCATTGTCCCTTTCTTCTATAGAAATAGAATCTTTAGGCCGAGCGCAGTGGCTCACGCCTGTAATCCCAGCACTTTGAGAGGCAGAGGCAGGCAGATCACCTGAGGTCAGGAGTTCGAGACCAGCCTGGCAAACATGGCAAAATCCCGTCTCTACTAAAAATACAAAAACTAGCCAGACATGGTGCACCTGTAATCCCAGCTACTCGGCAGGCTGAGGTGGGAGAATCGCTGAACCCGGAGGTTTCAGTGAGCCAAGATCGTGCCACTGCACTCCAGCCTGGGCAACAGAGCAAGACTCCATCTCAAAAGAAATAGAATCCTTAACCTGGTCACAGGCTGAAGAACAGAGAAAGATTCTGTTCTCCAGCTTCCAGTGTGTTGAGTGTGGCCATGTGATTGAATTCTGGCCAGTGGGCCCCGAGGGGCTGTGTGGTGTGCTGTTCGCCTCCATGGGAAAGTGTGTGCGCTCCTGTCTCTTTTTTCCTTCTTGCTGGGTGGAATGCCAATGTGACAGGGGCTGTCATGGGAATGGGGAAACAGAGCAGCAAGGTCAAGGCTGACAGGCAAGAAGACTGCCTCAGTCAGCTCGGATTGCCGTAACAAAATACCACAGATGGGATGGCTTCAACAGCAGGAGCTTATTTCTCAATGGGAGCTTATTTCTGGAGGTGGGAAGTCTAAGATCAAGGTGCCAGCCAATTTGGTTCCTGGTGAGGGCTCTCCTGCTGGTTTGCAGAGGGTTGAGTTTTTGCTGTGCCCTCATATGACAGACAGAGATCTCTGGTGTTCTTCTTCTTATAAGGACACATACCCTATTGCATAAAGGCCCCACCCTTATGACCTCATTCAACCTTAACCTTTAACCTCTCAAAGACCACATCTACAAATGTCATCACATCGGGGGTTAGGGCTTCAACATACGGATTTTGCAGGCTTGCGGGGAGACACAAAATTCAATTCATAAGAAAGACAAACATCACAAGCAAGGTCCCCACGCTTGCTTGGACTTTTGCGTGATTGAGACGTGAATTTCTAACTTGTTACGCTACATTTGGGAACTCTTTTACATCCGGAGAAACTTATAATTTAATCTGTATAGTAGCTTAGGTTTCATTCTTATGACATCACACTAATGTTTGTTTTTGCCATTGTTTTTTGGTGCCTAGCATAAATACTCACTGAAAGAAAGCATGCAGTGGTTCTAACCAGACACAGGCATCTAGACAACAGGTGTGGGAATTCCTGTATGGCCCCCCGACATGTGGCGTGATGCATTCTCATCAGAAGGCAACTGTGGTTGGACTGTGAATAGCTCACTGCATTGCTGATTGCAGAGTGCCTCTGGGCGGGTTCTGTGCACCCACCAGCCCATGGACCATAGCAGAACATGTCTGGAAGGCTTTCCTTTTTCTCTTTGGAAAACAGGGAAAAAGGAAGACATGACATGGAGTGAGAAAGTGAGGGTATATTTGTTTGCTAGGGCTGCCATAGCAAAATACCACAGACTGAATGAACTTAAACAACAGAAATTTATTATCTCACAGTCTGGGGGCTGGAAGTCCAAAATCAAGGTATTGGCAGAGCCATGCTTCCTCTGAAGGCAAAGAAGGATCTGTTGTAGGCCTCTCTCCCAGCTCCTGGGAACTCCTGTGGCAGTGTAACGTCAACCTTCACTTTCACGTGGCATTCTCCCTGTGTAGAGAATGTGTCCACATTCTGCATGTCTCTGAGCCTAAATTTCCCCTTTTATAAAGACACCAGTCATATTGGATTGGGCTCCACCCTAAGGACCTTGTTTTAACTTAACTAATTACATCTGCAATGACTGTATTTCCCCATATGGTCACTTGGGGTTAGGAGTTCAACATATGAATTTGGTTTGGTGGGGACACAACTGAACTCATAACAAAAGGTAAGAACTAACAGAGTATTTCAGCCAAATGGTTCCACCCAACCACTAGCAGGAGAGGAGACCAAAGGGATGTCGCAGAACAGCAGAGAACCAGGTATGGTGTGTCATCCTAAGAGGGAGTCATGATACAGAGCCGTGTGGTCTCTGCAGTGAAGGCTTGATCTCAACTAATGCTCTCTTCATTCCAGCACAGCCCAGGATAACCAGGATTGCAGAGTTTTCCGTGGAGCTTCAGGACCCAGAAGCCAACTGCTGTAGCTCCTCGTTTGTGCCCCGTCTCCTGCGTGCCAGTTGCCCTCCATCCCTTCCTGGGAGCCATGGATCAAAACAATTACCTGCTCTCTCTGGAGGCCAAACACCAGAGGCTGGTGTTTTGTTTTAGAAAACAGTTTATCCCTTTTCAATGACAACAGAAATAATGTTCATTATAGCAAAGTTGGAAAAAGCACCGAGGTTAAGAGCTCAGAGGAAAATCACCCCTAATTCCAAGACCCAGACAACCCCTATAAGATTTTGACTCATATATGATTCCTTTTTGTCTTCTTTTTTAACGCATATTTTACAGTCTGCACCACAGCCTCTCTGTAACTACATAGATTTTCCACATTATATAATAGATATTTCCTATGTTGTTATAAATTATTCTTAAACATTCTTTCAATAACTGTATAATATTGAGGATGACTAAATAATAATAAAGAGAAGCTGATATTTTCTGCATTCCAGACACTGTTCCAAGCAATGTACATACATTTTTTCCATGTGACCCTAATAAAAGCCCAGTGAGGTAGGAATTAGTCTCATCATATAAACTGATAAGAAATTTGAGGCTCAGGGTTTTAGCAATGTGTTTAACATCACATGCTTATTAAACAGCCAAAGGGGGATTGAGACAGAAGTTGGCTTGACTCCACTTTCCATGCTTCTAATCACTACTTAATTTCTCTATTGCTGGACGTGGAGTTTACCTCCACATTTTTACTGTTATGAACACTGCAAGGCGCATCTATGCACAGAATATTTTATTTGACCTGTATTTTCTTATGATAAATTCACAGAACTGGAAATACTAGAGCCAAGAATTGAACATTCAAAGAAACCCCACCATTTTTGTTACTGCTAATTTGTTTTCCAGAAACGTTGTGCCAATTTACATCCCTTCCAGCACTATAGGAGAAGGTCGATTTCCCCACACTCAGCACAGGACGGTCTACTCTGTGAACTTCCCTGCTATCTGTGATGGCTGGAAATGGACTGTTTTTTTTGTGTGTGTGTTTCTTTTTGCAGTTATTTGAGTATTAGTAAAGTTACACATTTTTCCTTCCCCACCCCCCTTTTCCCTTTTTAGAGACAAGATCTTGCTCTGTTGCCTAGGCTGGAATGCAGTAGTGCAGTCATAGCTCACTGCAGCCTTGAACCCCTGGGCTCAAGTGATCCTCCCACCTCAGCCTCTTGGGTAGCTGGAAATACAGGCGTGTGCCACCAGACCGGCCAATTTTTTGAAAAAAATTTGTAGAGCAGAGTGTTGCTACGTTGCCCACACTGGGCAATATCAAACTCCTGGGCTCAAGTGATCATCTCACTTTGGCCTCCCAAAAAGTTTGTGGGATTACATGCATGAGCCACTGTGCCTAGCTAAGTTACACTTTTTTCTATGGTTCAAGTAATTTGTATTTTCTACTAAAAATTTGGAGCCATTTATTTGTTACGGTCTTAGTATTTAATTGAACCACGTGTAATTAAAATTTTTGTAAGTCAAAAGTTGTTGAATATCATCTCAGCATAATATTTTTTCAAACGTATTAAGAATATTAATTAATTTAGATATAGTGGCTATAGATATTTTTGTTGATGTTTTGATATGGAAGTTTTAATTGCCAAAATGAGCATCCAATCATCTGGAAATTCTCTGAGTAATGAAGATGGCATGCTAATGATTGCCATGGACTATTTTAAAAAAAAACTTTCCTGCTTTTGTGTTTTATTTGTCCCTTTGTCCTTCCTACTCTTCTCCTGAATGCTCAGGATTGAATCCAGCAAGCTGTATTTTCATGAGATAGGTGAAAGCTAGGTATCAATTTTGGAGAATAGGAAATGTCATTGGAAGAATTACAGGTGCCAGTAAAACAAGTAAAAATCGTGCACATTTATTATCGTTGATGCCATACACAACTAAAACTGTAGCCTGACAGCATTTGGGGGCATAGCTTTAGCTGTAGCAACTAAGAGGATCTTTAAGGAAGGGGTGATCATGGCTTAAGCATGCACATATGCCCTGCGTGACACTCACATATATCACCTCAGCCGAGAACTCACTGGCTGTGTCTTACTCTGAGCCAAAACAAAGACGATGCCAGACCATCCATCTCTGAAACAATGTAATATCTTCTCTTTCCTGTAGGTAGACAGAGAACCATTTGAAAGTTAACTATCATGACTGCATATTGCACACACATTTTGAAACTTCTAAAAAAGAAAAGAGAATGGCTGCAATGAAGGGCGTCAAGTCGCTTGTCAAATCTTGTGGTAAGAGGATGAGAAATGCTACTTCAATAGCCACGAGTATTTCTGAGATCGCTAAGTAGCACTCGCTTTTAACATCTGCTGTTCAAGACCCTCATTTGCAGCAGCCGTTTCTGTTTGCTTCTGTTCACATGGGGAGGCAGGTGGGGTCAGACCCAGTTCAGGTTTCTTGAGCCTCTGATTAAAATGATTCACACCAAATCTCCCTTGGCCCCAAATATGTCTTCATATCAAATACTGGTTATCTCCCATAAAACTGGCAAGCAAATCTAGGCTCCTCCAGTGTCCAAGGCTTTGATCAGCCCAGTGATTCTTGCTGCTTTCCTAAAGCATCAAGGCGACTGCATTTCATTTTCACAGTGTGGCTCCCAGGAGGGGAACTGAAAGCATTACAGATGATGTGTTTGCAAATACAATAAAATGTTCTTAGTGGGCAAGGAGGACATTTCTGACCCACGGTGCAGCGTGGATGAACTCACTGTTGGTTTTCCCAGGAAGAACACGGCTATTGTCTCTTGGCTCCTACTTGGCGGATGCCGGCTAGGCTGGGGCGCAGTGAGTGAAGAGGAACAAAGTTTTCCTCTGTGCAAAGCTAATTGACCCATTCCCGGATCAAACCTGCAACCTCAGCCTTCTTGGCACCAGACACAGACCGACTGAGCTAACGGGGACAAACTGTTTCCAAGTCATGTAGGAACAAATCCTTCAGAGCACAAGGCGTCTGCTGCCCAGCACAGGCTTCTCAGCGAGACCTTGGTGAACGGGCTGGAGTCTCCGCACAGAGCAGCCAACTGGCAGGCAACTGACAGCCGCTGGCCTTTTGCACACAGAGCCTTACTGGAGCTGTACTTTGTTTTGCTGAAGATGACTTATTCACACATCCCAGATGTTCCCTGTAACCGAGAGCCCTGGAAACAGCTACCTAAAAACACATGTGTTTTCTAAAGGCCTGACAGAAATAAATATGAGCAAACAGCCTGGGGTTGCTGTCCGATCACCAGGCAGTCTAAGGCCTGACCCCGTCTCTTCATTTCCTCTCTGTGCTGCTGGACCTTCCTTCCCTAATGGGGCAGGATCTGAACAGCTCTGGTTGTAGTTTTAGGGTTTGTTGTAAGTAGTTTGAATGTAATAATCAAACGCACAGAAGAACATTAAAAATGTTAAAAAGAAGGCAAGGAGAACAGAAAGAGAAAAAGCTGGTATTAGCCTGAAATGAATATGTGGAAAATGCAAGTATACTTTAAAAATGATAGCATCGTCTCATATTTGCTTTCTATTAAAACTTACACAGGCATTTTCTCCCTGCGGAAGCCCAAAGCTCTCCCTTGGAAGAATGTCAGCAGTGACACCTAGGTAGCCTCTGGCAGCTGTGGGGTAAGACACAGGAAATCAACCTCACGAATGCATTTGTCCTCCTTCTGGGACCCGGGCCCAGCTGTGCAGGATGCATAATGCCCCTCTTAGGTTCTCTCAGCATCTCCCTAACTGGCTGCCTTGCTTCCACTTCCTTTCTGTCCAAATCCAGCCTGCAAATGGCCATGACACGGATCTTCCCGAGGCCTCATCACCAATACTTCATTTCCCTACATGAGATGGCTTCATGCTCCACCATGTGAAATGCGTGGGGAACAAACAGCAGTTGCCTCTCCTTGGCTTTTGAGACCTTACCCTGTCTGCCATAAACCTACTTTCCAAACCCCCTCCTGAATCCTACTTTCCAAATCCTCTCCTGACCCCACCAGGGTTGCCTCTGTGGCCCCTGACTCTTCCTGTTTCCCATACCAGGTTGGACCCCATTAGAAACTTCGCGATGTTCTGCACCTCCTCTTCCCAGCCCTCTTCACGATCCCAATTCTCATTTAATGTCTTGTCCGCTTCTGTGAGCTCCCGGTGAGGGCCAGAGCTGAGCCAGCTTCCTTCCTGTGTGTCTGCAGTGCCTGGTAAGGAGGGGTTCCGTGAGTCTTTGCTGGTCGAAGGAATGACTCCTCTTAACACCCAGCTGGCCCTGCCTTTTAATACTGCACATCCATTCTGTTTTGTCATTTCTACCCCTAAGGCTATGCTCCTGCTGCTTTCTCTACCTGAGAAGCCCTTCCCTCTTCCCATCCACATCCCACTTACCTTTTCTAGCCCCAGCTCGGTTATTTATCCTGTACAAGGTTGCCCCGACCCCTGATCTCTGACCCATATGATCTGCCCTGAGTTCTCCCGCTTCCCAATTCCTAGGGCACTCCCTGCACCATGGATGCAGGCCTTAACACATGCTATCTTGCAGCATGACCTGAATTTTCCCCAAGTCTGGCCTCCCTTATCAAATCTGTATCCACCTTCCCCAGCTCCTAAGAGCCCTGAGCAGAGCTGAGCACAGACCAGCTGTTCGATAAATGTCTGACTCATTATGATTGGGCAAGTTTCCTGCCTCTCTCTGATTGTCTACATCCTGTCCATTGTTCAAAGTCTGGCTTCCTTTGAGGTAGCTTTGTGGATGATGTCCACGTTGACCTCATGCCTGGCTCATGGTATAAATCCACACTTTGTGGAACTCTCACCCCTTTTGGGATGACACACTTAAGCACACACTCCCAGTAAACACGCATAGTCCATGATCTGTGAACTTGACATGGGTCCTGTTGTACCCTGACTCTCTGGATCACTGGTCTACTCTCAAGGGAACGCACACTGCACACTGGTGGCCATGGGGCTTCAAGGCACCGCTTGGCACTTTAGCCTATCTCATGTTGCTCTTGGACACCAGACAACATGAGGCCTAAAATGTGTGACTAGGGGTGTTGCCTTTTTGGAATGACTTTCTGTGCAAGTTGGAACTTCTGGTCCTGTTGTGTGACGTGTGTATCTCTCAGTATAGGAGGCTGATGGTGGAGCTCTTTGAGACCAGGAAACCCATCACCAGGAGACCAGACATTTTACTGGACACAGACAGGCGCTTATCTTAAAGATGCCTACTGTGCCTGGCACAGAGTAAAAACTTAACACAGGTTGATTTAAATTAAAAGCAATTGTGATCCTTGATGGCCAGTGTCCTACCTCATTGTACTGAAATGTCCTTTTAATGTGAACCTCGTTAAAAAAATTTGAAAATCTACATACTCCTTCAGATGTTTTTAAATTGACATCTAGCATGTTCATCATCATAGGTTTAAACAAGTTTACTTCTTATTAACAGGAGATAGAAAATGTTAAATATTTTATATGGTAAAATAAGATGAGAATTGATTATAATTGGAATACATATTTTATATTATTTAAAACAATTTCATTAGTTTATTGATTAAAGCATGACAGATCAGAAAGATATCAGGTGAAATATTTGTTTGTGTGTTTGATTTACTGTATTTTGAAAAATCCACTCATCCTGCAAAAAATTCCAGTTACATTGATTTAAATGGATTGGCATCGCAGCCCTACATGACTTAGATATTCTGAATTATGAGCCCTCATGGGCCAATATGCTTTCTCTCTTGCAGAAATATGTATAAGACAGGAGAAGGCAGAAAGCCTTGTGAGCTCAAGGGCCTTGATTTATCACTAAGTTTATCTCATTGCTTTAAACTCCCTCCTGCAGCAAAGCACTAAAGCAAGATTTGGGATGGATAAGGGATATATCTTTTTCTCTGAAGTGAGAAAAGGTACATTCTGAACATAGCTCATTTTCAAGCAGATTAATATTGGAAATAATACCACTGGACATTGATTCCCCTGTAACTATCCTTGCCTGAGTATCATGGCGAAAGTCTTCAGGTCCCCCATGTAAACGTACACCTAGCTGGAGGAATGCCGGCCCAGGCTGTCCACCTAGCGATGAGACAGGTAGAACAGGGTGATGCTGTATACCTAACTGGAGGAATGCCAGCCCAGGCTACCCACCTAGTGATGAGACAGGTAGAACAGGGTGATGCTGTACACCTAGCTGGAGGAATGCCGGCCCAGGCTGCCCACCTAGTGATGAGACAGGTAGAACAGGGTGATGTGTAAGTGCTGCCTGGGCTGAGAGCAAATGCCTTTCCTTGGGTCCACGGAGAGGGTGGTCCTTATCTTCATGGAGAAGCAGCTAATCGGCCTGTAGTGAACACAGACAGAAATGAAAGGGTATCTAAGCCAGGGGCCTGCAACAGAATACAACACCTCTCAGAGGAGCAGAAGGCAGAGTGGTGGGCAGGCAAGGCTGAAGCAGAGGCCAGGAGGGAACAAAAGGCAGGGCACAGGAGCCAGCATGGCCTCAGGGTCAGACTCGCCTAGGTCAAGTGCACCCTGGTTCTTTTTGTCAGCCCTTCCCTGGGAAACTCGGAGCTCAGACTCCTGCGTCCCCAACTTGTAGCCTTGTACAAGGAAAATTATACAGCTTTTGCAGCATGAGGTGCTGTGAATACAGTCTGGCCTCATCCTCGGTGACTCTGCCACTTCCACAAGCTCCTGGCTCATGCTCTGGTCCCTGTGTCTTGTTCTTCTCAGACAAACCACACCCTGCCTGGCTTGAGTGCCCAAGCTGTCCCTCCTCTGTGTAGAATGACATCCCTGTTAACTCACAAGTCATTGTCTCTGAGCCTTCTTTCTCCAGCATATCCGTTCCTACCTTCCCCCTTAGAGCAGAACTTTTCAAAGTGGGGTCCACTTCTGTGCCAGCATTACCTGGGACTTTTTGTGTGGAAGGAGATTCACATTCTTAAGACACATCTGTAGATGCTGGAATTTGAATATGTGATGTTGGAACTCCTGGGACAATGTCTGGGAAGCTGAATTTTTATAGACCGCCCAGATGCCCAGGTGGCCGGGTGCTCCTATATTTCCTAGAGCTCGGGATCCACCAGGATGCGGTTGATGACTTCCTCAGTGTTCCCGGGCTCTCTTCAAATCTCTACTTGAGCACCTGCCGTACCGTACTGTAATTGTTTACCTTCCTGTCTCCACTAGTCTCTGAACTCTCAAGAAGAGAACTGCTCTTCATCTTTGTTGACTCCACACCAAGAACAGTGCCTGGCACATAGTGGTGTTTGATTGTTCGGTGGTTGCTATGGTTTGAATGTCTGTGTTCCTTCAAACTTTAAGTTTAAACTTAGCGCCCAGTGCAATATGCTAGGAAGCGGGGCCTTTAGGAGGTAATTAGGCCATGAAGGCTCTGCCCTCAAGGATGGCATTAATGCCCATATAAAACGGCTTAAGGGAGCCAGTTTGTCCTTTTTTTCTCTTCCACCATGTGAAGACACAGCAAAAGGTGCCATCTATGAAGCAGAAAATAAGCCTTCACCAGACACCAAATCTGTGAGCACCTTGATCTTGGACTTCCCAGACTCCAGAACTGTAATAAATTTTTATTATTTATATATTACCCAGTCTAAAGTATTTTGTTATAGTAGCAAGAATGGACTAAGACAGTGGTGAAGGTGTTGCTAGTAAATGGTACACAAGAGAGAATGGGAATATTGTCAGAGTTCTCCTTCCTGGGTATCAGTATCAATGAACATAATGCTCTAAAACTTGAAGAGAACCATCTGCTGGGATCTAGGATTAAGCTAACGTGCTTTGCAAGATGCAAAAGGCAGACCCAGATAGAAAGAGATGGTACACCATGGAGCCAAACTCAATGTCATTGGACATCTGCCAACTGGTCAGGATCATTGGGGTAGTGGTGATGCCTGGTATGGTGGCCACATGTAGTGAGGAGGAGGTCTGCACTGCCTCTCAGAGCCCAGATAAACAAAAATAAGCATTTACACAGTCTAAACTGACTGGTCTCCAAAAGCTGGCTGTAAGTTTATGTAGCTTATTGTATTCTTTCTGGGGCAGTGACAGGCAGTGACTGCCTGACTGCCATTTCTCCTTTCTTCCTCAATAAGAGATCTGAGTCTATGAAAGGCAACAATGCACCCAGCAGAAAACTACACCTCCTCATCGCCCTTGTAAATAGGGTGACTGAAGAGACTTAACAGAAGTCGCTGTGTCTATCCTTCCTTCTTGCAGCCTGGAACACTGACTACAGCTGCAGCAGCCATTCTACAACCAAGGATGAATACCCTGAGCAGGAAACAGAAAGCTAGACAAAGCCAGAGTCTCCATGACATCATGGAGCCAGCACGTTAGCCATACATTGCCTACCTTTGGGCTTCGTTTATGTGAGACACAAAACAAAAGAAACCCCTATGTTGTTTTAAGCCACTGATAGATAGGTTTTCTGTATATGCATTTGATCCTACTCTTGACTAACTCATATGGGTTGAGATTATTAGTTTTGTGAACCGATCGTCCATTATAAAATTCTTTTTTGATGTCTACTTGACCTTAGAGATGCAAGACTCACCTTCCACTCTTACAGTTGCTGTACCCAGTTCCTCAGGGTCTTTGGTGCTCTCTGCCCAACGCTATTCAATCTTTTAAGTTACTTAAAGAGCAAGAGGCTGGGCTCACTAGCCACTTGTGACATCAACCACAAGGGCCTTCAAACTCTTCAGTGAACCTACTGTGCTGGGAAACCCTGGAGGGTGTTCATGGGCTTTTTAATTTATACCCGGAGGAAACACACAGCTGGGAACTTATTACTCCTGGGATCTTCTTCCTCAAAGGCAGTTGCCTTTGAGTTTTAATTATACTGGCTTAAATCTTCCAGTTTGCAGTTGACACTAGGATTTTGTTGGTAGTGAATAACAAGCTTATAAGGGAAAACTGGGAAAATTTCATAATGGTATAGGAGGAGGAAGTGCAAAACTGTTTATTTTTGAGGGGAGGCAGTTCAAGGTATAAGGATTTCAAGTCTACCAATATGAGTGGGTTTTGGATGTAAACAAAGATAATAAGCAAGAATATCAAGATAAAGCTATTAGCATCATTTTAGTTCCAACAAAATGAAGATTTGTTTGTAAGTCTGGTCCAGAATACTATACTGTGTATAAACCTAATCTAGCCAAGGGAAGTCCTAAGAATCCACACACAGTGATCAAAAGAGTAGGAAGGAAGCTAGGTAAAGGCACTAACATGGGCTCTGGGGGTGAAAGAGAACTTGGTTTAAATCCCTCTTTTGCCATCCGTCATAAAATGAGGGCACACTACCCATCTGGCAAGGTTGTTATGAGGATTAAATAAGAAACCACATATAAAAGGGGCTGGCCGTAGAGAACACAGGATGAGGCATGGGAGAGTGAGCAAGCTGGGATTAAGGTGTGCTTTGCCATCCTAGACACGGTGTCTGAATCTAGACTGCTTTACTTACTTGCCCCATGATCTTGGACAATTCTCTCCTTTACAAAATGGGGCCAGTAACGTATCTTACTGATAGGGTGATTGTGAAAATTGTATGACATCCTGGCTCCTCATTCTTTCTTTTTCCTCTGAATCCCAAATTGCTGAGCCCTTCTGGAGAAAGTTAAGAGGTGGAAACTGATTGAATCTCCAACACCATTATGCAATGTTGACATTTCAGAGGCAACAATCTTTCATTTCATTCCCAATTTCCTGCAAACCTTCTATCACAACTGTTCCTGTTCTTACTTCTTTCACACCTTAAACTTTGTCCTATCCCCTTCTTTCAGCCAAAGACCTCGCTGCCCGCTTGATAGATCAGGGTCACTCTTACAGACTCCTGAGTACAGTCTCTCTCTCCTTCCTACTTTATGTGGGTCTTTACCAATCTGTCTTATGTATGAGAAAGACTTGCTTTCTATTTCAGATCCCTGTACCCCTAATCCCCAAACCAAGACATTTTTTTCTACCCCCTGTGCCTGTTAAATGGCACGTAGGCATTCAGAAAATAAACACGCTAACTACCAAGGGGTTACCAAGAGCCCCTTAAAAGTTCTACCTTCTTCAAGTTCGGTGTTTTTCACCCTATGTGCTCTCTCCTTGGTTGTCTCATGTCCTCTTGAGACCCTGATATGCCTCTATGCAGTACATTTGTGAATCTAACTTTCCTTCTTTCTTGTTATTGAGGACCCAGAGTTTCATCTGTCAGCTGGATACCTCCATGTGAATGTCTCAATTACCTCCAGCTCAACAAGCAGCTGAACACATTATCTTTCCCATTGAACTTGGGGTCAGCCTCCCAAGAAGCCAGGCTCTAAATCTCCCAGCCATCTCTACCTTCTCTTTTATCTCCCTTTGCTGCACAGGTGGCAGACCTCCTCTTCTTTTCTCTTCCACATCTGGTGTCTTAGCCCTGGTTCCTCTGATATGGACAATGAGACAATTAAATAGGTCCTCAACTGGTCTTCTCAAGTTCTGTGTTTATCCTTGCCCCAGCTCCCAGTTGGTGCCAACAAATAATTTCATGGAATCCTACACCCATTCATTACTTAAAAATAAATAATAAATACACAATCAAGTAAACCTCCTATCAAACTGGAAATAAAAAGACAACTAGCATGACAAAGATTATCTTAGATTGGCAGCCAACATCATATTTATCAGTCAAATGTTGCGGTATTCTCTTTAAAGCCGTGAACAAGACAAAGATGCTCATCATTATAATTAATAGCAAGAAGAAAGAATAAGAAAAATTAGACAGAAAAAAATAGATAAAACCATTATAAAGACAGGTAAAATTAGCTCACAGTATTTATTGATTTTTTGAGGAAATGGATGAAAGAATGAATCACATGGAGAAATATTTATGGTAGATTAAGAGAAAAAATAGTGACAAAAAAGAATACGTAGCACGTAATCCCAATTTTGTGAAAGAAAATAAATAATACGCATTCAATGAATGAGGAAAATTTTTATAACTGAAGAAAATTAGTTGGCAAATGTCTATACATTAGAATCCAAATTTAATTATATATTGTTTCCCCCAAAATGGATCTTCCAAGATAGAAACCAAAATGTTAATAGTAAGTATTTTGGGGAGATGATTTTATAGATGATTTTTATTTTATTTTGTTTTTGTGTTTATTTCATGTTTTTATAGAGAAATGGAAAAAGGCAAGCTTCTAATTTTTAAGTGCTAATATAGACACTAGGCAAATGTTAACTTTCCTGGCATTTTCCCTGTGGCTTTCCAAAAATTAGCTACTCAGCCAGGCACAGTGGCTCACGCCTGTAATCCCAGCACTTTGGGAGGCCAAGACGGGCAGATCACGAGGTCAGGAGATCGAGACCATCCTGGCTAACATGGTGAAACCCCGTCTCTACTAAAAATACAAAAAAAAATAGCTGGGTGTGGTGGCGGGCACCTGTAGTCCCAGCCACACAGGAGGCTGAGGCAGGAGAATGGCGTAAACCCAGGGGGCAGAGCTTGCAGTGAGCTGAGATCGCGCCACTGCACTCCAGCCTGAGTGACAGAGCGCGACTCCGTCTCAAAAAAAAAAAAAAAAAAAAAATTAGCTACTCATCAACCATTCACACAAGATGTAACGTCCTCTCTCTTTCAAGTGCCTTAATTTGTTCTAAATGTAAGGAACATTCTTTTTCTCTTTCCAAGAACTTCCAGGCATGAAACACCCTTAGGGAGAATTTCCTTCTTAGAGGTGATTTGTTAGTTAGTGTCACAGTTCTCAGAAGTTCTGTAAATAAGTCAGGGACCCAAGATCAGGCATAGTAAAGTTTACCCGCAGTTGATGAGTATAGAGCTGATTTTACCATTATGGTATATAAAGAGAGGAGGGCCTTGTTGGCTTATTGAGGAAAGAAAATTGAAAGGGAAATCTTGAACTGAGTCACAGAGAACACTGTTCAGTCTTGCACCTGTTCAAAGTCAAGAAGACCCTTAGGATTGTGACCCAAAACTGCCACAACAAGTGTTCAGTCCAATTAGAAATTAACAAACACATCCGATTCAGGAAATTCAGCTGCACCTCCCAATGACCTAATCCTTCTCCACTCCTGATGCTAGTTTTTGAACACTTTAGTCTTCAACTTGACATTGTCCCAGTTTCTGGATTTCTGATCTCCTGATTGTGAATTTTGTTACTAGTCCCCCATACTGACTCCCAAGACCATGAGCCTAGCCAGGTCTCTGCATTCCATCTCTACACAGCTGGTCAGGTGGAGCATATGATGCAAAGTGGTGCTACAGCCACAGACTGTAGGGCATACTTCTGAGTATATTCTTGCTGGGGGTTCATTGAATTTCTTCTGTGAGTTTATAATTTTCACCAAATTTGGAAGGTGGTCAACCACTTTATCTTTAAATATGTTGTTGCTTTCCCTCTTTCTAGGATTTAATTACACATTTAAACAACTTGCTGTTATCCTAGAAGTCTTTGAGGCTCTGTTAATTTGATTCAGTTTTTTTTTTCTCTATTTACTTTATTTTGAATAATTTCTATTGTTATTTCTTCAAGTTCATTAATCTTTTCTTTTGCAGTGTCTAAACTGTTGTTGTCAAGCCGATCTAGTGATTTTTTTTTTCAGATACTATATTTTTTATCTATAGGAGTTCCATTTGGTTCTTTTTTATATATCCTTCTTCTCTACACATTAAGTTGTTTTATTTTAAATCCTTGAACATATTTATGAAAGTTGTTTTAACGTCTTTGCTCATTCCACAGTTGATGTTGATTGTGGTTTTGGTTCTATTGACTGATTTTCCACTCCACGTTTGGGTCTCATTTGCTACTTCATGTCTAGTAAGTTTTTACTGGATGCTGACCATTGTGTTATTAGGTTGCTGAGTGTGTGGATTTTATTGTCTTCCTGTAAATAGCGCTGAGCTTTGTTGTGTCAGGCAGTTAAGTTATTTGCAAATCATCTTGATCCTTTGGAGGATTGCTTTTAAGCGTTATTAGGGCAGGTCTACAAAAGCCTTTAGCCTAGGGCTAGATTCTACTGGAGATTCTACTGAATGCCTCAGCTATTTGAAATTCCTCCGCTCTGCATTATTGGAACACAAATGTCTATTGCTCCTCTGTGAGTTCCAGGAATTGTTGATCTTTGTGTTCCTTAGCAATTATTTGTTCGGCCTTGTGGAGTTTCCCCTCTGTAGACTTACGGAATTTCTATGCAGATTTCTCAGCACAGCTATCACTTTTCTGCATTTTATCACACAAATTCTAGCTACCTTGGGATCCCTGAACTTTAATGTATCTCGTCAGTTCAGAGAGACTGCTATGCATTGCTTGGACTTTTTTGCCCCACCTCTTGGTCTGGAGAGTGTTTTCAGGCAGAAGCTTCTAAATTTCTTTCTTCCCTCCTTCCCTCCCTGCCTCTCTCCCTCTCTCCCTTCCTGTTTTTATAGAGAAATGGATTCCTTTGAAATTAGGGAAATATTATGAAAAAAAGCAAGCTTCCAATTTTTAAGTTCTAATATCAACAGTAGGCAAAGTGTCTTTCTTTCTTCTTTCTTTCCTTTCTTTCTTTTTCTCTTTTCTTTCTTTCTTTCTGTCTCTTTGTTTCCTTCCTTCCTTTCTCTTTCTTTCTTCTTTTCTCTTTTCTTTTCCTTCCTTCCTTCCTTCCCTCCGTCCCTCCCTCCTTCCTTCCTTCCTTCCTCTCTCTTTCTCTCTCTTTTCTTTTCTTTCCTTCCTTCCTTCCTTCTTTCCTTCCTTCTTTCCTTCCTTCCTTCCTTCTTCTTTCCTTCCTTCCTTCCTTCCTTCCTTCCTTCCTTTCTTTCTTTCTTTCTTTTTTTTCTTTTCTTTCTTTCTTTCTTTCTTTCCTTTCTTTCTTTCTTTCTTTCTTTCTTTCTTTCTTTCTTTCTTTCTTTCTTTTTTCCCTTTCTTTTTTTCTTTCCTTTCTCATCTTAAAATAGGGTCTCTTTTTTAAGAGACTGGGGAAATCATAGCTCACTGCAGCCTTGAATTCCTAGGTTCCTCCTAGGATCCTCCTGCCTCAGCCTCCTGAGTAGCTGGGACTACAGGCACATACCACCATGATGGGATAATGTTTTTATTGTTAAAATTTTTTATAGAGATGTGGTTTCCTACGTTGCCCAGGAGGGGAGAGGTTTCTTTTGATTGTAAGGCTTATGTCTTGTTTTCCTTCTCCCAGGGATTACAACTCTGTGCTTCCTTTGGTCTAATAACTGTTCCATATGTGGAGCCCAGTGTTTCAGCCTAGTACCATTTACTAGAACGTGGCTGGAAAGCGATTCTATTGGAGCAAAGAGGAGGTGCAGGTTGAAGAGGTTATGCATTAAGAGCTAATTCACTTAAATAAACCATGTTTTAAATAGCTTTGGAAAGCCAGAAAGCATCACTGGTATAGGACATAGTTAGAGAACAGTAATTTTACTTTCTATTAATAATTTCTATTAATAATTTCAGATATAACCTAACATATAATGAACTTACTAAAACATTTTTAATATTTTAAATTTTTTCCAGCCCCCTGGTGTCTCTGTTCCCCTAAAAGTACAGATGGTTAGAATAATGAGCTGTTTACTGTCCACAGAAAACTAGAACCAAATAAAAGGGGTTTTGACAATTTCTTTGCCAAAATACAAAATAATCTGATCATTTGTCAACACTAAGTATTACGACTGATTGACTCCCAAGCAGATGTACAGAATTACACTCACATTAGCTTTGTATAAGAGATTACATTTTCCCACATTCCTACCACACTTAGTGTTATTGGACTTTTTAGTTTTTCCCAATTTGGTAAAGTTAGCACAAGGAGATCATGAAGACAAGAAAAGATGTACAAGAATAGAAGATAAACTTTGCGTTAGTAGGAGGATAAAGAGATTATAGCAGAATGTCATGCAGCTGTTAAAATAAATTAATTGCTCCTACCAGTTTTAATAAATCAAAATATTAGGCCTAATCCTGAGCCAGGAAGAAAGTTGAAAAAGGGCACATACAGCATAAGGACATGTTAAAAAAAGTTTTAAAACATACAAGATAGTACTTATTTATAGAGCAGCAGCTACAAAACCCGGTGGTCTCAGCTCTGGCTGCTGATTAGGACCACCTAAGGAGCTTTAAAACATACCCATCCCTGTGACTCACCTCTAGAGATTCTGGTTAAGTTGAATTTAGAGTTTCTGGTTAAGTTGAATTTAGAGTCACTATTTACAGCAATTCAACTTACCAGTATAGAGCTTCGAAGGGATGGCCAAGGGAGAGAATACAGTCATGGGTTCTTAGTTACTGTTTCTGGTTGGGCCAGTAAAGCCCCTTCCTCATCCTCTTTTCCACCTATCACTAGAGACAGAAACTAAAAAACCAAGGCTTTGGGCTGCTAAAAGCCTAAAACAAAACAAAACAGAACAACAACAACAAACTAAGGCAGGGTGGACAAGCTTGCTCATTCAATGATGCAAATACATCTCTGTATACTACACGTATATAGCTTCTTTATCTTTTATCTTCCTTTTGGAGTCCATACTCAGACACACTTTTCATAGGAACCACCCTTACTTTAATTTCCATTGGCTAATTGTGTAAATTTGACAAGATTACTTAATTTTGGCATTGCATTTTTTTCTTCATCTGTAAAACGAAGATAATAACCACACCACACTTTTCAGGGCTATGATGAGTATCAAATTAAATTATATATGTGAGTAAAATGGAAAGCAATTCACAAATGTTAATTATTATGAGTCTCCCTACTCAACATTACCATATGCTGTTTGAATTACATCTGTGTACACTTCTGCGTGCTAAATTGTTGTGATTTCCTGTCTATTTTTATGTGTATACTTATGTAACCTAAATTTCAATTCAATTAAGACTTTTTGGGGGCAAGAAACAAGATTCATACTTCTTTAGTATACCTTATTTTCCCCATTTCTCTGATTAGAAGCAAAAAACAGTGAATTGATGTATTAACAGAAACATAGTGCATAATTTTAAAAAATTGTCTTTGTTACAGTAGGTATTAACTTTGGCAAGTATACTGTACACACACATTATATATACACACACTATGTTTACACATACATATACATATAAGTATATATGTGTGCATGTATATTATACATATTATATTATAAACATATATACATATGTGTGTATATGCATACACACACACCTGTAGAACATACAGCAGGAGGATTTTTTTACATATTAACCTTTGATCCTTTTCCTCTCTGAATGTCTGCTTTTCCTACCATTTTCAATCAGATAACTTGGTTCATTGGTACTTGCTTCATTGTATGAGGGGAGGGATGTATCAGGATCAAAAGCAGAAATGACCTATGAGTCTTTTTTACTTTCATTTCTAACAGCCTAATTTCAGAGCAGGCAAAAGGATTTCATGTATGGACAGAAAGTCTTGCCAGAAACTGGAGAGCACAGAATATTCCATTCTCCAGGCAAGACAAAGATTTACCCAGGCTTCGGAAAAGAAAAAGGAATAGAAAGGAAGATGGTGCTGGGAGGTGGCAAGATCCCAGAGAAGGAGGTGGGAGGGGCATGTAGTCATGTGGGCAAAACTGAGAAAATTTCGCATCCTGAACATGACTCAGGAAAGGGAGGCAGCATCTGGACCTGAAGAAGCTGTTGTGCTAGGATGGGGACATTCTCCATGGCAACTTGTCTGGACAGGTGGCCGAGGAAGGCATTTTCCTATAACTCCCCATGCCTCATCCCTGTATGGGACTCTGCAATCATGCACAACTCTGGCCATCGTGGTGCAGCAGAGGCTCATAAAGACTGAGGTCAACATTTCTTAACAACTTAGTAACCAAGTGGGAATTAAATGGTTCAAGAAATCAAAGAAAATTCTATTTCTTGCATATTTGAGAATATGAGCTGTGATTCATACTCACCACATGTATGTATATACACATTCTTGAACAGCTATTTATATTTCACATTTGTGTTTACACACACACACACACACACAGACACACACACAGACACCATGCAAATCAGGGTTTCCTGCCAGAAAGTACATTTGTATTTTTCTCTTTTCTAGAAAGAAGTGTGTCCACTAATCACCTTGGAATCCCTGTAGTAGCCTTACTATTGGGAAGGCACTTCCACATTACCATGGAGTCATCAGTACAAGGAAAATACCACCTCGAGATATTTCAGAAAGGCAACAGCCCTGAGTGAAGAGAGCACATATAACACTCTCAAAGGAACTCAGACATATTATATCAACCACATAATCTATTACTAAATGGCCATCCTATATATTAACATGTTTCCATTGCTGATAAGGTTTTGCTGATAGGAGAGTTGACATACAGTTTCATGGTAGATTAAGAATGATAAAACCAAAGTTATCTTATTAACAATGACAAATTGACATGATGACAACAGCGGCTGGTGATTTCCACTGCAAGGCACAGCTGGGTTGTTTTTAATGACTCTTAAAAAGAAGGTGATCCAGAATTCCTGGCATGTAGCCTGGAGCATACATCCTCAGAGACGTGGGTTTTTCGGTCCCATGAAAAAGAAGATAAAAATTGGGAAATAATTGAGGACACTCGCCGAAAAAGAAAGCTGCTTGAAAAGTGGGATTGCATCTTACTTACCACCGTGTCCTTCCCCTTTGCCCTTCTTCCTGTCTGTAGTGCAGCTGAGATATCTAGTAATAGGGACACCAGCCTGTGCTGCAGCAGCAGTCTTCCAACTGTGGCGACAAATGCTACCTAGTAAAGAAAGCAGAGTTAGAAGACAGAAGGGGCTGGAGTTCTTCATAACTCCCTTAGGCAGTTGACCATCGCCCATGACTGCCCAACTCCAGGCTTCTTGTTACAAGAAGAAAATGATCTCCTTCTGTCTTAAGTCGCTGTGGTTGGGTTTTCTGTTCCTTGCAACTAAATGCCTCCCTCATCAAATTTACGTGCACAGCTATGATTGCCTAATATAAAAAACATTATACACAAAGGGCAGGATTTATTGGTAATAATAGCGAAGATAAATCTGCATTTTAGAACGTTTTCTTGGAAATTTGGAAGATTTCTGGCTAAGCCCTTGTCAAATCAGATTGGACTGTCACTGGTTTTACTTACAGCGGGACTGTCTCTGTAAGAGCTCGGGACAGGAGCTGAAGTGCCAGTTCTGGTACAATCAGGCTGTTCTCTTATGCTTGCAGTATTAGTATTATTTTCAGTCCAGAGGGATTTTTTTTTTTTTTTGTAGAAATCTTTTGAGTCACTATTTTATCTTATGAGAGTTACTTTAATCAAAATATTATAGTGTACACGTCCACATAATCAGCAATATAAAGTGCAAAAGGCACATCTAATCTGAAAGCAAACATACAAGGGAGAACCCCAGTTTTCCCAACTTCCCTTCCCCAGCAGACATGAACATCTTCCACTTCCTTAGGGGTCAGCAAGCTTGCTCTGTGTATTATACAAACGGAGTAAAAGCTACACTATTAGTCTAGATGCTAACAGTAACAGAGCTCAACTTACTTACTTCAAGAATTAAAATACAGTATAGTGAATTTGATATTCTAAAGGGCTAGTCTAAATTTTATGTTTTAATGTAGCTAGATTTTGGATACATTGCCCCCTTCCAAATTATTTTTCACCCATTGCTAGGCTTGTGAGAGAGTCTTGGAAGTTTTCAAGAAACCAGAGTTCTCACATCACATCTTATAAAAGATACTAACTCAACATGGATCATGAACTTAAATATACAACATAAAACTATGAAATTTTTGGAAACATAGGAGAAAAATCTTTAGGATGTAGGACAAGGCAAAGAGTTCTGAGGCTTGACACCAAAGGCATGATCCATAAGAGGAAATATGAAAACATGTGTTTAATCAAGAGTAAAACCATTCGCTCTGCAATGTTTTTGTCCTTATTATGAGGATAAAAAAGGTGAGCTGAAGACTGGGAGAAAATATTTGCAAGCCATATATCTGATAAAAGACAAGAATCTGGAATATATAAAGAACTCTCAAAACCAAACAATCCCATTTGAGAATGGTCAAAAGATGTGAAGAGCTATTTCACTAAAGAGGATACACAGATGAAAAATGTACATGTGAAAAAATGTTCAACAGCATTAGCCATTAGGGAGATGCAAATTAAAACCAAAATGAAGAATAACTACACATCTATCAGAGTGGTTAAAATAAAAAACAATGACAACACAAAATGGTGGTGAGGATGAGAAGAAATTGGATTACTCATACATCACTGGTGGAAGTGTACAGCCACTCCAGAAAATAGTTTGGCAATTTCTTAAAAAAAATGAAAGATGTCCACATAATCAACAATATAAAGTGCAATAAATAGTGACAGAGCTCAACTTACTTCAAGAATTAAAACAGAGCACGGTGAATTTGACATTCTAAGGGGCTAGTCTAAATAGTCAAGGGCTAGGCATGATCCCTAAGAGGAAATATGAAAACATGTATTTAATCAAGAGTAAAAACTTTCGGTCTGCAAAAGACCTTATTACGGGGATAAAAAGGTGAGCTGAACACTGGGAGAAAATATTTGCGAGCCATATATCTGATAAAGGACAAGAATCTGGAATATATAAAGAACTCTCAAAACCAAACAATCCAATTTGAGAATGGTCAAAAGATGTGAAGAGCTATTTCACTAAAGACGATACACAGATGGAAAATTACAGAGTACAATTACCCTGTAACCCAGGAATTGTACTTCTGGGAATTTACTCAGATGAATACATATTTATACCTGAATGTATGTAGCAGCTTTATTTGCAACAGCCCTAAACTGGAAATAACATGGTTTGTTTCTCATGGTTAAACAAACCATGATACATCTATATTGTGGAATAATACTAAGAAAGAATAAACCATGGATACCTGCAGCAATTTGGATGAATCTCCAGAGAAGTATACTGAATGAAAAAAGTCAATCTCCAAAGATTACATACTGCCTGATTCCTTTTATATAAAATTCTTGAAATGATGACATCGTAGAAATGAAGAATAGATGAGTGCTAAGGGTGAAGGAGGGGATGAGGATGGAAGGGAAGTGGGTGTGACTATACCAGGGCAATCTGTAGGATTCTTGTGATGTTGGGAATATTTCATATCTGACCATATCAATGTCAACGTCTTAGTTGTGATGTTGTACTGTAGTTTTGCAAGACATTATCGTTGGGACCACCTGGGTAAAAGCTACATGGGATGTCTCTGTATTATTTCTTACAACTGCAAGTGAATCTACAATTATCTCAAAGCAAAAAGATTAACTTTAAAAAGTAAATAAATAAAACAGTGCTTTGAAACCAAAAGATGAATGATAAGCAAACATGATAAGCAAACATTGCACAGTTATGGTCAACAGAGTACATGTTAAGTCCATGGCAAATGGGAGGTCTGGAACCAAGTAGAGTCTCTTGAATACATCTGGAGTAAAGCATGCCCGGTGAGGCTTTCAGGATCCCCACAAATTAAATTCAACTAAGTAAGAGCTCATAATAAAAAAAAATTACCAGGCTAGATGTGGCAGCTTATGCCTGCAATACTAGCGTTTTGTGAGGCTGAGGTGGGAGGATCACTTGAGACTAGAAGTTTGAAACTGCAGTGAGCTATGATCATGCCACTGCACTCCAGTGTGGGCAGTAGAGCGACAGCCTGCCTCTGAAAAAATAAAAATTTACCAAATGCACAAGGAAACAACTCACCATAAAGCAGAGCCAATAGGTACAATACATTTTAGTGTAAGACCCCCAAGGATATCACATATTTTACTTTTCTGATGCAGAGTGTAAAATGGCTACATAAGGAATGATTAAACTGAATAAAGGATGAAAATTAAAAATAATGAATCAGAACACAAAACAGCTATGTAGACTAGAAAATGAAATCAAATTTATAGAAGTAAAAAATTGCAATTGTTGAAGTTAAAACCTCATGGGTCAATGCCTCTATTCTGCATGGTTTGAAGCCCTAGCCAGAAAAATTAGGTAAGAAAAACTAATAGAAGGCTGGGCGCAGTGGCTCACACCTATAATTCCAGCACTTTGGGAGGCCGAGGTGGGTAGACCACGAGGTCAGGAGTTCGAGACCAGCCTGGCCAACATAGTGAAATCCCATCTCTACTAAAAAGTAAAAAAATTAGCTGGGTATGGTGGCATGTGCCTATAGTCACAGCTACTTAAGAGGCTGAGGCAGGAGAATCTTTTGAACCCAGGAGGCAGAGGTTGTAGTGAGCCAAGATCATGCCACTGCACTCCAGCCTAGGCAACAGAGTGAGACTCCACCTCAAAAGAAAAAAAAAAAAAAAAAAAAAAAAAAGAAGAAAGAAAAACTAATAGAAGACATAAGCATTGGAATAGAAGGAACAAAAGTCATTATTTGCAGGTGATATGACTGTCTACATAGAAAACTCAAGAGAACTTACAGAAAAATATTGTCAGAATTAATGAGAGTTTATCAAAGTGGCTAGAATAGAGAACAATATGCAAAAATCAAATGCACTTTTATAAACCAGCAGTAAGTAAAAAAAAAAGTCATTTTCAAAAAGGTACACTTGAAATAGTAACAAAATATAAATTATCTAGGAATAAATGTAACAAAAGGTGTTTAGGACTTTTATACAGCAAATGTTAAATATTATTGGAAAAAAAGAGTGAAATAGAGGGTGATACAATGTTCATGGATAAAAAGACTCAATATCAACTGTTTTGTACCATTTCTCTCCTCCTCCACTGATGCCCTTACCTTTCTATTTCATTGGAAAGAATGCAGGAGTAAGAAAAGAACTTCTACTACAACACATAAGTATCAAAACCCCAACAGCATTTTAATGGAACTATATATAAAAATTGTCACATATTTTTTGTTGAATGTAACATTCGAGTTTCTTTCTGTCAGAGGCAATGGTGTCCACTTTGGATACAGCTTCCTCTGTAATTCTTTAGCCTTGTCTTCAGGCCAGGCCAGTGGTAGCTGACCAGTCTGTGAGCAGAGAAGAAAGCGTTTTCCATGATTGCTCAATGTAGGACCTGGCCTCCCATACCTTCTTCCTTTCATCCACAGGCATCAAGAGAGATGTGTGTGTTTGGACTTGGACTGCCCACCTCTGTAGAGGGAGCTATGACACACTTTCCTCTATATTTCTTAATTTACAGCTTTGCCATTACTGTTTTCTCAGGTCCATCATGACTAATCTTGTGATGACCATTATGTGTGTTTACTTCAGTTTCCATCAGAGCCTGAGACTCCCACGTTACCCCTCATTGCCTTTGCTTAAATGCTCACATAGCTCAGCACATTCTTTTATGTCTACCTCCCATTCCTCCATAACAGATGCAACCCTGGCACTGTGTCCTCTGAAACTCATGCAGCAAAATCTTCTATATTTTACACCTCTTCTCTGAACATCTTTCACTTTCTTGCTCTAAGGAAACCTGGGTTTCCTCTGAGGACCCTGTTTTTCCTGCAGTCCTTTAAATGGTGGCTATTTTCTCTCCTATAGCCCTTTAATTCGTGAGTCTGGAGATGGCCTGGGTGTCTTTCTTACTATTCATTTTTCTCTCAGACCATTCTCCCTTCTTCCCCCTCCCTAAAATATTCCAGCTTTGAATATCCTATCCTGACCCTATAGACTTCATGGTCACAGTCATTTAGTGACCCCTAGGGTAACCCATCTTATTTCTTATTAATTTTAACTTTGGGTTTTCTGTTATTCTATCCAACATTACCCTTGTCTTAATTTCTAATGATTTAAAGATGCATGTAGGTAATCTGTTTCACACTCTGAACTCTCATTTTCTCGACCTACTCTCCTTCAGTGGCTTTGTCCTTCATCCAGTCTGGTCTGTTCATTCCTAAGGACACAGCCTAGACCTTGTCATTACCAGTAGCTCCAGCTCTAACATTTCTGGCTCTCTGACTTCAGGCACATGGTAGAATTAAAATTTCCCCCATTGAAGTTAGTCCTGGCCATGAGACTTTTATTGGCCAGTGAAATGGGCAAAAAAAAAAAAAGCTTTTAAGATACAGAGCCTTTACCTCACTTCCTCTTGTCACGATGATCAGTAACATTTGAGGTAATAGCTGTGCTGTCAGTCTGGGACCATGAGTGTTCATGAGTGATGAATAGTATCCGTATGCTAACCTGGTTGGACTTGTACCCTGAACAAGAAATAAACCTTTGCTATTCAAAGTTACTGAGAATTTGGGGTGTTTATTGCTGTAGCATTTCGTGCTTGCTTCCCTTTCTCTGACCATTTTTCCTGTCTTTCCATATAACTTTCTTTAGTATCCAGATCCCAACAAACCTCTGTGAATGTCAAGAAACTGAAACTGATATATGTGAATTCTCTTTGCATTTTTTTTGTAAATCCAAAGCTATTCTAAAATAAAGAGTTTATTAAAATTAATGTAAGGAAGTAATGTTAGCAAGATGGTGTACTAGTAAGCTTCAGGCCCTTGTTTTCCCGAGAAACACTAAGAGAATAACAACAGCAACAACAAGAACAAACTCCTAGAGACCGGCTAAAATAACTGTATAGAATCTCTGAAAATTAGTCAAAGGTCTATTGCAACCAATGCAATGCTTAATGAAGAAAAAGCCACGTTCAACATAGTAGAAAATTTCATGGCTTTTTTTTTTTTTTTTAAGACAGGGTATCACTCTGTCTCCCAGGCTGGAGTGCAGTGGCACAATCTCGGCTCACTGCAACCTCTGCCTCCCAGGTTCAAGCGATTCTCCTGCCTCAGCCTCCCAAGTAGCTGGGATTATAGGTGCACACCACCATGCCTGGCTATTTTTTGGATTTTTAGTAGACACGGGGTTTCAACATGTTGATCAGGCTCCTGACCTCATGATCCGCCCACCTCGGCCTCCCAAAGTTCTGGGATTACAGGTGTGAGCCATCACACCCGGCTGAAGACTATCATTTTAAGTGAAGTAACTCAGTAATGGAAAATGAAACATCGTTATGTTCTCACTCATAAGTGGGAGCTAAACTATGAGAATGCAAAGCCATAAGAATGACACAATAGACTTTGGGGACTCAGGGAAAAAGGTGGGAAGGAAGTGAGGGATAAAAGACTACAAATCGAGTTCCAGGTATGCTGCTTGGGTGGTGGGTGCACCAAAATCTCACAACTTACTGCTAAAGAACTTACTAATGTAACCAAATACCACCTGTTCCCCAAAACACTATGGAAATTTTTTTTTTTTTTTTTTTTTTTTTTGAGACGGAGTCTTGCTCTGTCGCCCAGGCTGGAGTGCAGTGGCCGGATCTCAGCTCACTGCAAGCTCCGCCTCCCGGGTTCACGCCATTCTCCTGCCTCAGCCTCCCGAGTAGCTGGGACTACAGGCGCCCGCCACCTCGCCCGGCTTGTTTTTGTAGTTTTACTAGAGACGGGGTTTCACTGTGTTCACCAGGATGGTCTCGATCTCCTGACCTCGTGATCCGCCCGTCTCGGCCTCCCAAAGTGCTGGGATTACAGGCTTGAGCCACCGCGCCCGGCCGGAAATTTTTTTAAAAAATTGTTTCACTATTTTAAAAAAGTTCTCTCTTCTAGCTACATTTTTTTTTTTTTTTTTGGACAGTGTCTCACACTGTAGCCCAGGCTGGAGTGTAGTGGTGTGATTTTGGCCTCCCAGATTCAAACAATTCTCATGCCTCAGCCTCCTGAGTTACTGGGATGACAGATGCATGCCAACACATATGGTACTTTTTGTATATTTTGTAGAGACGGGGTTTTGCCTTGTTGCCCAGGCTGGTCTTGAACTCTTGAGTTCAAGTAATCTGTCTGCCTCAGCCTCCCAAAGTACTGGGATTATAGGCATGAGCCACTGGGCTTGGCCTCTTCTAGTTACGTTGAAATAGACAATACTTCGTTGCCAACTATAGGTCAGCTGACTCTGCTATGAAACATTAGAACTTATACCTTCCATCTAACTGTATGTTTGTACCTGTTGACCAACGTCTTTCCATCCCCACTCCTACTCACATACTCTTCTCAGCATGTGGTGTCTATCATTCTTCTCTCTGCCTCCATGAAGTCAACTTTTTTAGTTGAGTGAGTACATGTGAAATTTGTCTTTCTGTGTCTGATTTATTGCAGTGAACATAATGACCTCAAGTTTGATTCATGTTCCTGCAAAATACATGATTTTATTCTTTTTAATGGCTGAATAGTATTCCATTGTATATATGAACCATATTTTCTTCATCCATTCATCCACTGATGTACACTTAGGTTGATTCTATTTCTTGGCCTCTCTGAATTGTGCTGCAATAAACATGTGAGTGCAGCTATCCCTTTAACACACAGATTACTTTTCCTTTGGATAGGGGCCCAGTGGATTGTACGGTAGTTCTATTTTTAGTTTTTCGAGAAAACGCCATACTATTTTCCATAGTGGTTGTAGTAACTTACATTCCCACCAATAGTGTATGAGAATTTCCTTTTCTCTGTATCTTTGCCAGCATCTGTTACTTTTTGTCTTTTTAGTAATAGCCATTTTAACTGGAATAAGATAATATCTCATAATGGCTTTAATTTGCATTTCCCTGATGATTAGTGATTTGAGCAATTTTTTCATATATCTGTAAGCCATTTGTGTCTTCTTTTGAGAAATGTTTATTGATGACCTTTGCTTACTTTTTAATGGGGTTATTTGTTTTTTGTTTTGTTTTGCTTTTGTTTTTTATTGTTGAGTTGTTTGAGTTTCTTATATATTCTGGATGCTAGTCCCTTGCTGGATGAATAATTTGCAAATGTTTTCTCCGATTCAACCGGTTGACTCTTCACTCTATCGACTGTTTCTTTTGCTGTGCAGAAGCTTTTTCATTTAAAATAGTCTCATTTGTCTATTTTTGTTTTCATTGTGCTTTTGAGTTCTTAGCCATAAAATATTTGCTTAGACCAATGTCCTAATGTGTTTTCTCTCTGTTTTCTTCTAGTAGTTTTGTAATTTATTTTGAGTTGATTTTTGCACATACTGAGAGAGAGGGGCCAAATTTTACTCATCTGCATATAGATATTCAATTTTCCCATCTCTATTTATTGAAGAGGGTGTTCTTTCCCCAATGTATGTTCTTGGCACCTTTATCAAAAAACGGTTGGCTGTAAATTGGTGGATTTATTTCTGAACTCTCTATTCTATTCCATTGGTCAATGCTCTGTTTTTATACTGATATCATGCTGTTTTAGTTACTATTGCCTTGTAATATATTTTGAGGCACATAGTGTAATGCCTCCAGCTTTGTTCTTTTTGTTCAGAATGGTTTTGATGATTCTGGATTGTTGTTGTTGTTGTTGTTGTTGTTCCATATACATTTTAGGATTGTTTTTCTATTTCTGTGAGAAGTGATGTTAGTATTTTGATAGAGATTACATTGAATCTGTAGAGTGCTTTGGGCAGTATGGTCATTTTAATAATATTAATTCTTCTGATCCATGAGCATGGGATGTCTTTCTATTTGTGTCCTCTTCTGTTTCTTCCATCAGTGTTTTGTAATTTTCCTTGTAGAGTTCTGAAAGTACCTCATTTAAAGAGGAAAATGTTCTCCAAGTTCAGTGAACCCCAGGATATGTATTAGTATATTTTCAAATGAACCTAGTCTCAATGTGTATATAATACATGATAAACATGTTGTAATTATCTCTCAGAGAAACAAAAATATCTAATTAGGTTGGCAGGTACCCAGAATTAGTGTCTTGTGAATTGACCAATGATAGTTAATGCATCTGATGCATCTTGAAACACTTAACTGGCATATGTGGAATCATCATCGTCTTATTATTGACTTCGTTCTGATGGCCTTTCATTCCACATTTGTTTCAACTCCTCTATCAGAACACATATTTATTTATCTTTTCTGCATGTGTTCCCAGAATATTCTGTTTAGCAAAGAAGGAATATCAATAAATCCCTCTGTTTTAGTGAGTTTACCAAAGAGCAAAATAGCTGGTCTATTGGCCAAAAATTGTTGGTGTGATATTTTTTTTTGTAGTTCAAGTATATTTTGCAGGGGTTGATATTCAATTGTAAAAAAGTCTTGATTTTGAGTTAGCCATTAACTTGTGAACCCACATTACATAAAATCTTTCTGCTTATACCAAGCTTTGAAATTTCCTAAGAATTTCTATATGCATTTTCTCATTTAATTCAATAATAAAGACTGCGTGGCTATTGTTGATTACTTTTTACAGAAAAAGCAATGAATATGCTATTGAAAAAAATTTTATCTTACTCTTGAAAATGTGCTAGAATTTTCAAAATGTGTGAAATAAATTATACTAGCATTTCTTCACACTCACAACACAGAACATTTCTGATCACTGAAATAATGAAGGTGTGTTTTTCCCCACCAAGGCATTCTCCAATTTTCTGTGAACACTAACTGGGTGTCCTACAATTCAGTTCAGTTCTGACACTAACCAGAGTTAGTGCAGACCCCACAGGTTAAGGGCTCAGTCCCACAAGGCTGCCCATCACGTCAGACACCAATCTTAAATCCCATGTTATCACCTTTACTTCTGACTGATGGCTACAAATCAGGGTTCCCACAACCCTTCCTTGGGTTCCATAATTCGCTAAGAAGGCTCACAGAACACAGGGAAACACTTGTTTACATTTATTGGCTTATTATTTACTAAAGAATACAAATAATAGAGACAGATAAAGAAGTACATAGGGTAAGGTATGCGGGAGGGGTGCAGACCTTCCATGGCCGTTCCTGCGCCTTCACGCGTTCACGCGTTCACCACCTCCCAGCGCCTTCACGCGTTCACCAACCTGGAAGCTCTGCAAACCCCATAGTTCAAGGATTGCTATGAAGGCTGCACCATGTAGTCATGATCAATTATTAACTCAGTCTCCAGCTCCTCTCTCTTTTCTGGAGAAAGAAAGGGAGAGAAAGGAAAGAGGATGAGAGGGTGGGACTGAAAGTTTCAAGCTTCTAATCATGGCTTGGTTTGTCTAGTGACCAGCCCCCATGCAGAAGCCCAGGAAAAGTCATCTTATCAGATCAAAATTGCTCCTCCCCCCTCTGGAAATTCTGAGAAACCGGGAGCTCTGTGCCAGGAACTAGAGGCAGAGACTATATATATATATATATACACACACACACACACACACACATATATATGTGCGCTTTTCATGGGTTGCACATACCTCCAGCTGGACCAGAGCTGGGGGTCATAGAGCTGCTCAAAGTTTGACTAATTCAGGCTATTTCAGGTCAGCTTTGTAAATCAGGTCAGCTTAGTGATGTAAGTTCCTCAAAAGTTTAAGCTTTTCACCTATCTGGCTTCAGTTGGTTTCTTGTGCAAACAACCACAATTGAATATCTGTCCAGACAAAGTGTTTAACCTAAAGACTGAATGAGCAGCCTCTATCTACGGCTAACCCACTCTGAACATGCCTGATCTAGTCTGAATTAACAGCCTCTGTGCTCTACCCACCTACCTCTCTTTCAACTCCATGGTGGCTCCCTTGAGGCCATCTGATGCATAGCATTAAGCGGGAAGACAAAAACCTTAATTCGACTTTGCTGCTGGAGAGGCTGCTGTTGTCCAGCAGAGATAACCTAAAGGAAGTTGCTTTAAAAACACATGTGACCACAGGCTGTCACTTTGAAATCACTGCTTATAATAACATTAGTTTGGGCTGCAGAAGCAGTTGATGTTTTTCAGCTGAGGAGGTCTAAATGGCTAACTCTCAGTGAATTTAGATTGCAAAACACAGGCATAAACAGCCTCACTTTCATCTCTGCCTGCAGATAAACTAGCTATAATCGGAGTTAGCTTCTCTCTTATAGGACTTTGTGGAAGGTAGTCAGAAGTGACAACACAAATAAGTATTCTAGATCTCTCTTATGGGTATGCCCTTGGCTGGCATGTGGTATAACCTCACATACATCACATCCCAGCAGGGCTAAAACTGAGTTAATATGTGAAATACTTACCTCAGGTGCAAAATGTAAAGGGGCACAGAAAACACCTCGGTAATCAAGATAAATAATATTTTAATGTAATTTTTTAAAACAATAAAAATTAATGCAAAAAATATGATGGATAAAATATCAAAATTTTAAATAAAGACAGTATCGGTGTTGTTGAGTTTTCCTTTTGCCTTTGGCTCCAGTGTGCCTTGGTATGGCACTGCTCACAGCTGATGGTTTTGCTAACTGTTTTGCAATTGAAATAACAGGAGTCACCAACTTTCCAAACTGCAATACTGAGTCCTCACTGCTTTTTGCTTCACAGCAAAAGTTTATTGAAATAAACTATCTTCAGAATCCCATTCCTGGTGCTACATTATATGTTAGAATTAGGTTCGGCTACACAGGACAGAAAATCTAAAGTAGTAGGATTTTAAGCAAGACAGAAGTTTATTTCCCTTTCAGGTAAATGTAGGCAGGCCAAGGTTGCTGTTGCAGCTCCATAATTAGCAGGGACCCAGGTTCCTTCTCTCCTAATTCTCCATTATCATCAATATGTGGCTGCCACCTTATGGTTCACAAATATTGCTTTAGCTCCAACCATTGCATCTATAGTCTAGCCAACATGAAGACAGAAAGTGGAAAAGAGGCAAAGCGCAGCCATACTCACGCTATCATTGTCTCTAAGGAAAGCTTCTACAAACTCTGTATAACACATGCTCACATTCCATCTACCAGAACTATCAAAGTTAAGTCTAGCTGCAAAAGAGGCTGGAAAATGCATTCTTTGTTCTGGGTGGCCACGTGCTCAGCTAAAAATGCTAACATTAGTATGGAGAAAAGGAGACCAGATACTGTAGACAGCCAGCAGTCTCTTGGAAATCGTGAAGGATTTGGTTGTATCCATTGCATCAACTTTGACAGCACTCCTACACAAAACATCTACCCCTATGCTGGCCCAAGCCACCGCTGTTACTCCCAAATGTGTCATCACACTGTTCTTTGACCACAGTTCCCGTTTGTTAGCTCTGATTTAGATAATATTAAGATCTATTATTGGCTATGTTATTAAACCCATGAGGTGAGAAAGATATTTTGAAATGTTAACAGATGCTTGTTTTCCTCTGTATATATCTTCCTACCTACCAGCTAGCTACTCTTTTTTATTTTGTTACTTTAGAGAAGGGATAAAATAGTAGAATGAAAAAGACAGGGAAAGAATTATTGCCTTTTGGATTTCAAAACCATCAAAGACTCATGATCCATTTGGGAAACTATATCACCAGCCAGAACTAGACTCCTCCTAACAGTTCCTCCCCATCCAGGCCTAGATATATATTCCTGGACCAAGGGAAGGAGGAGTCAGAGAGGAAGCCAGAGGATTAGATGCTGCTATGAGTCCCCAGGAAGGGGCAGGATTGGTGGTTGGAGAGATGGCGATGGAATTGCGTGAATAAGTTTAGGGTCTAAGGACAGGGGACACTTGTGTTCCTAACCCTGATGGAAGAGCCCAGGGGGCCTAAAAAATGCCTGTCATGTCAGGTTTCTGAGACGAAGAGATATTTGTATGGCATGTCCAGTGCAGTAGTCAGGTTATATATATTTATATATGAGATTTAGGCAAAATTGGCTCACTTGATTACGGAGGCTGAGAAGTTCCACAATCTGCTATCTGCAAGCTGGAGACCTCAGACAGCCAGTGGTATAAATTCCAGTCCAAGTCCAGAGGTCTTAGATGCAAGAGAGCCGATAGTGAAAGTTTTTGTCTGAGGAAAGAAGAGTGATGTCCTAGCTGAAGCAAGCAGGCAAAGAGCAAATTCTCCCTTCCTCTGTCGTTGTGCTCTACGCAGGCCCTCCGTGGAATGGACGATGCCCACCCACCTTGGGGAGGACTATCTGCTTCACTCAGTCTATGGACTCAAATGTTCATTTCTCCCAGAAACATCCTCACGGACACACCCAAAATTATGTTTAAACAGATATCTAGGCACCCTGTGATCCCGTCAAGTTGACACATAAAACTAACCACCACACCCAGATCAAAGAGTCTGTGTTTCCTGCAGACGGACTTTCTATTCTAAGTGCTGACAAGGTGCTGTGGAAGAGTTTGATCAGGGAGAGACAGAATGTGATGGACATTTACAAATAGCACTGATGGTAGAAGCTTGAGTGTGTTTAAATACTGCTGGGAAAGTCCGTCCAGAGGAAAAGCTGAAAACCAAAGAAAGAAGGGGTAACTGAAGCAGATGTGACAGTCTGGGAAGGGGATTAGAACCTAGAAAGGGGGCCGGGCGCAGTGGCTCATGCCTGTAATTACGGCACTTTGGAAGGACGAGGCGGGCAGATCATCTGAGGTCAGGAGTTCGAGACCAGCCTGACTAACATGGTGAAACCTTGTCTCTACTAAAGATACAAAAATTAGCTGGGCTTAGTGGCGGGTGCCTGTAATCCCAGCTACTTGGGAGGCTGAGGCAGGAGAATCATTCGAACCCAGGAGGCAGAGGTTACGGTGAGCCGGGATTGCACCATTGCATTCCAGCCTAGGTGACAAAGTGAGACTCCATCTGAAAAATAAAAGAAAGGAATCTAGAAAGGGGGTTAGTCTTGGGCAGAACTGGGAATAAGCCTTTCACTGTGATGAGAGGGTGGCAGAAAGAATGGGGCAGTAAATCCATAAGTGGGGTGGCGGGCGTTAGGTGAGTTCCCTGAGGAAGGGTATGCTGAGCAGAAGGCAGAAGCTTTGAGAAGGGTGGAAAAGTTTGGACGTAACCCATATGAAAAATGGGGGAGCAATGGCCAACTGCACACTAGAGTTTAGCAGGCCCAGGAGGAACTGAGGGAGGTGAGCGTGAGAGGGTGTGGTTTGTCCCCACTGGGCTCTGTGGCCAGGGACAGGTGTTGAGGAGGCAGACACTGCAATTATTGGAGAGTTGGTGCCTGTGGCAGGTGTGAAGGAAGTGCAGAGTAGAGCCCTGGTCCTCCAACTTGGCTGCACATAGGAATCACCTGGGGAACTTAAACGGTATGCTGAGGCTTCAATCCCAATACAGACATTCTGGTTTAACTGTCTGGGGTCCAAGTTTGAGGAGAACTGGGGTAGGGGATACTGGCAAATACGGCTGAAATTGAAGTACCATGTCTGAGCTAGGGCAGGAGGGGTAGGCAAGGGTGCAAGAAGGCAGGAAATAGAGGGGCTGAGAGTGGAGGTCTCAATCAATGGGAAAAGAGTTTTCCTGCAATGTCTCAGAAATGCAACTGTAGCTACACCTCCCTCAATTTCCAGAGCTAAACTCTCCCAGGTGTCTTCCACGTTTACCTGTGTAGACCTGAGGACATGCTCCATTTGCGTTCCAAATAGATCTCTTTCTCAGCAGTTTATGTGGATTTTGTGTGTTTTGCTTTACATGACAGTACTATACAAGCCCTGCCCCGTTCTGACGTTGAATTCTAATCCCCAATGTGTTGGTATTTCGAGATGGGGCCTTTGTGGAGGTGATTAGGTCATGAGGGTGGAGTCCTCATTGAATGGGACTGGTGCCCTTATGAAGGAGAGAGCTCTCTGATCCTCTCTCCATCTTGTGAAGATACAATGGGAAGTCGGCAGTGTGCAACACAGAGGAGGGCCCTCACCAGAACATGACGATGCTGGCCCTCTGATCTTGGATTCCCAGTCTTCAGAACTGTAAGAAATAAATTTCTGTTGTTTATAAGCCACCCACTCTATAGTACTTTGTTATGGGCGGTACAAACTAAGATGGACAGATTCTCTTCGTGCCTTTGAGGGGATGTGTTATTATCAGCAATGTTGTTTGAAGCAGTCTCTGATAAGGAATGCTGACCCACCAGGGACAAATACCCCTATCTTAAGCAAACTCTCGTCCCTATCTCCCTGCCTTAAACCCTTTTGCAGGTGCTGAGACAGCATTGATCAGGCCTTGGTGGGCAAGGGAGCCCTTTGAAGAAGCGGCCAATGGACAAGCTGAAGACATGGTAGGTGGAAAGTTTTTCGTCACCCGCAGGGATGATATAAATTGTGTGGGCCTAGGGACAGCAGGTTTCAGATATGGCCATATTGACTTTATTTATTCTATGCTCCATTGATTAGCAATTGGATTCCAAACCCCTCAGGAAGTTGCCCTATTCCCTAGCTGGCTCCGGATCCAGCGCTGCATGGGTGGTTCCACTGTGATCAAGCAGTAGTTCTCAAACTTGAGTGTTGTCTTACTCTGTTCAGGCTGTTATGCAAAAAATAGCCATTGAGTGGGTGGCTTAGAGGTGGCGGCGCCTGTAGTCCCAGCTACTCGGGAGGCTGAGGCAGGAGAATGGCGTGAATCCGGGAGGCGGAGCTTGCAGTGAGCTGAGATCGGGCCATTGCACTCCAACCTGGGCGACAGAGCAAGACTCTGTCTCAAAAAAAACAACAATAGAAATTTATTGCTCACAGTTTTGGAGGCTGGAAAGTCCAAGATCAAGGTACTGGCACATTTGATGTCCGGCGAGAGCCTGTTCCCTGGTTCATAGATGTGCAGCTTGCTGCATCGTCACGTGGTGGAAGAGGCAAGGGGACTGTCTTGGGCCTCTTTCATGTGGGCAAATCCCATTCATGAAGGCAGAGCCTCCCAAAGGCCCCACCTCGTAATACCTCACATTGGGAGTTAGGACTTAAACACAGGAATTTTGGAGAGATACAAATATTCAGTTCATAGCAAGTATGCATCAGAATCTTCTGTAGGGCTTGTTAGGCTATGGGTTACTGGACTGCAAACCCAGAGTGTCTGGTTTAGTAGGCCCAAGAATTTGCATTTCTAACAAGGTCTGAGGTGATGCTGATGCTGCTGGTCCAGGGACCACACTTTGAAAAGCACTGCTGTTAAGAAAAAAATGGCATTCAAAGGATGGGGAAGCAGAGAATAGAACATCTTCCATTCAAGGGACCATCTCAGGTGGCCCTCTACATCCCCAAATGAATCCATCAAACCGTTGCATCCGTGACAGCATAGTTTTACATGCCAATAAGTGATACTTCAGATTCTTAGTCTCTAAAGTTAAAGGCTTCCTGGTGGTGATGACATGAGGACGGGGAGATTGCTGGGACAGGGCTAATGTGCACCTCACTCACAGCTAACCACTCATGAAGTGTCTCCATGGGCTGTACCCAGTCCTGGAGCCCTGTGTATGTTATCTCTTTTATTCCTTACATGAAGCGGGTGGGGTTAAATCCCCATTTTGCAGTTAAGAAAACAGTGACACAAGCAGATATAAGTGAGTAGAGGAGTGTGTTTGCAGATGAGTCCTGTACTGCCTCTAGGAACTGGCTTACTCTGGGAGGTGCTGTCCAGGATCTCTTAGCCAGTTAGCGGAGGAGTAGGCCTGCATGAGGCAGACTGACTCTGGCATCAGATCTCCTAACCATCTCCCCACCTGTGCTCACTCAGCTGCTGCCCCTTCACTCCCTTTTCTTCTGTGGAGACAAAGGGAAGACTCTGTCAGGAAAATTCCTGGGCGAGGGGGAGCTGTGCTTCGGAAGAAGGCAGTTGTTGCAGTCCTAGTCTGCTCACAACATGGTTGGTGGGCTTCCCACACCTCCATGCCAGATGTCTTAAGATCAACCCAAAGCTTAATGTCTCCAGGGATACCCACTTCGTTCCTAAGGGAAGACAGAGGGTGCTTGAAAATGTAGGTTTTATTCTTATTCAGGTATGGTGAGGTCAACAGACCAGGAGATGACAGACATTGAAGAGATAGTTTATTACTCACAGTTCTCAGGAGGAGCGGGCACACTGGGCCACACAGGGAAGCATCAGGTCAGTCAGGAGGCAGAGGGAAAGGGGGAAGTTGTGGGCAGAAGATTTTATTGTGAGAAGGAACAGGTGAGGCAGGCTTAGGATTGGCTGACTTGGAAAACTTCAGCAGGCTGTGGGCCATAGAACTGCCTTAGTTGTCTGGTACCTGGCCCTGGAGTGACTGGGACTGGTAACTGGTGGCCTTGAGTGTGAGAGCCCAATAAAGGAGGTGGCTGGAGGTGTGGGCTCTGGACTGGCTGGCTGACATGTGAAAGGTGTGTTTGTAAATGAATCCTGTACTGTCTCTGGGAACTGGCTAACTCTGGGAGGGGCTATGCCTCTACCATCAGCCAGGCTCCAAGATGTCAAAATATCAAATACAGAATCTAGAACATTTGGTTATTCCAGAGAGCTCATGCAAAGATAGTATTAGGAGCAACTTTTCCAATCAACAGTCTCCAATACTGTTTTCTCTCCAGAATCGTCTATCAGGGAACAGACTTATAAGCAGAAAGGAACAGAACAAAGAGGGCAAGCCACAGTGAGGTATAAGCAAGGGATTGGTCTTTCCTGGGGTGGACCTAAAGGGTTTCAGCTTTAAAAGGACCCATTGTTAGTAGAGTGTTAACAGTAGCATCTCACGTGTGAAGGGAGAGAAGAATGAGAAGAGGTCAGGCTTGCCAAGACCCTGAAGGGGGCTGTGGACCCAGAGCATGTCTCATAAATCCCAAGTCAGATTCTGTTGACTCTTGGGACTTTCTGTTTGTTTCCCCCCTAATTTCTACTTTTTTTTCAATTTACCCATGTATCAGAAGCACCTGGGGAGGTCCTTGAACTTGCTGGGGCTGACCCCTGGCCACTGCTCTGCATCAGAATCCCCTGGAGGCTGGCGAAGCACATGTTTCCAGGTCCCACACCCAGAACTTCTGATTCAAAAGGTCTGGGGTGGGGCCTGAGAATTAGAGGCTGGTCCTAACACGTTCCCAGGTGATGCTCATGCTGCTGGTCTGCGGCCCCTGGTCTACGAGCCACTGACCTAGGGATTCTAACTCAGTAGGTCTGGAGAGGGCTCCAGGTGGTTCTGACCTGGTGGTATTCTGAAGTCCACACCTGGAGAAACACCGCCCTGGGACTGAGTGAATTCTGAGATGAACGTTCTCACTGTGCTGCTGCCATGCAAGGGAGAATCAGCTCAACAGTTATTTGGCCATGCTTGGGAGGTGGAGGGGGCGCGGCACGCTGGTTGTGGCGGACTTTTAAGAGCAATGGGACTCTTTCCCAAAAGGCCTTCTCTCCTCTGGCTCACCTGAGAGGCCTCCACTAGTGTCCACCCTACAGGTGCTATTTTGATTTATATTTTATCAAGCAAGATGGTGTTTTGTTAACGAGAAGAGACCCCGGTCACTCGTCCAGACCCTTCTCCCTTTTGTGGGATGTTGGTGCTGGAGGCCCCCTTTTCTGGGAAGTCTCCCATCCCTGCAGTGGGCTCCTGCTGAGCCTGCCAGTTGCCTCCCCATAGGGACCCCCAACCTGGACGTGACCTCCCACCAACCTGGCCTCTGGTTTCTGAAGCATCTCCTCAGACCTGTGGGTTCCCCACTCCCTTCTAAAGAAGGATGAGGGTCTTCTTGAGTACTTAGCTCTTTTACAGGTCTGAGTAGAGTTGAGGCTGAAGCACAAATCCCTTTCTCAATGTAAAGACTGTGAGGACACCACACCTCAAGACATCGTTCAATCAACACCTTGAGGACCAGTTCCCACTTAGCAGGAACCTCCGACAGCCAGGTGAGTGAATGAGGGAAACAGACACGAGAAACTTCAGAAGGAAGCCAGGAGCCCCAAGAGGGGAAGGGGTGAGAGAAAGGCAGGGTGTGGTGATGTCCCTCATTGCCTCCTTTGCGGTTTTGTGTAGCGCTGGCCTGGACTTGTCCCTCCAAATTCATCTTGGATGCACCATTGGTACAAATGCCTACAGTGCCCTTTAAGCTGAGTTTTCTGGTGTAGTCTTTATTTCATGTGATTTTATTGTTTTCAAAAGAGGCAGTTCATTGAAGGTCTAAGTCAAGAGGCCTGCCTCTCTAGCAAAAGGACCTGCTGCCCCTGTGTGCAGTCATCTCCCTTCCCCTCCTTTCTGCACCTTGAGGGTCCTCCAGCCTCATTAGGAGATGTGTAATTGTACAGCCCCCACTCTTGTACAATTGTACAGCAGCAAGCAGCTGCTCCTTAGGATCGACGTTTAAAAGGGGAACTGATCTTCAGTTGAAACTTTGCCCTCAGCTCCAGGACTCCTGGCCCTGTGAGGACGAACATGGCTGGAAAAGGCCAGATGGGCCCCCCAAAGTGTGGGGCCTAGCCCAGAGGCCCCAGTTGCCTGAGCCTAGGAGGTTTTCCCTGATGAAATATCATTCTGGGGCATGTCACAATGTTAGAAACACAAAACTTGCCAGATCACCTGGCCTCATTTTGGGCTTGAAAAAATGGGGTCGCCAAAGATATAAAGAGTGTCCCCGAACTGTGAGCCCTCCTGAGGTTAGAACACCCTAGCCCTGGCCCTACCCCCAATGCCCAGCACAGTGGTAACTGCTTTAGTTCCAGAAGTACAAAGTCTCAACACCCAAGGTATAAGGGTGATCCCTCTGTGAGACATTTACTCTTTTAAGAAAACTTAGTTCCTCATGCTTCAAAAACTGCTTGGGAAAACTCAGGCAATGATGAAAGTGAGCAACAACTTTAAACTTCAGCATGTCCCCAGGCTTCTCTTATTTGTCACATCAGCTAAAATCTTCCAGGGATTTTTTTTTTTTCTTTTTGCGAGGAGAAAACTAACAACTTTGTTTTAGCCCTGTGATCTATAAATGCAAATAGTGAATTGGGGTCAATTTCCAGTGTAGAGAGAGTTGAGTGATACAAATGCTAAACGGAAAATCCCCTTTCCAGTAGCTTTCTGTACCCTGGACAAACGCATAATTTATTCTCAGATAGCTGGACTAGCACCCTTGCAATGGAGAGTGTCATGCCGGAATGCATTTGTGCAAGGAATCTGAATTTCAAAGGACAGCTTTGCCTGGAGAGATACCACCCAGAACAATGTGGGTTTAATTAAGGTTTAGAACAGCGCTCTGTTCACATGGGGTTGATAGGAAGGCTCCAGGTTAGATTTTATTTGGTAATAGATTATTGACCAATGGCAGGCAAGGGTGGCTGGTTTGCATATTTTACTATTCATGACCTCGGGACTGAAGGAATCGGAATGGCAGTAGGCGATATCTCTGTCAGCCTGCTGTTTCTGGAGGGAAAGGCAGTTTTGTGGGTGGATAAATAGACCTCATTTGTATTGCCTTTTGCGCCTGGACCTGATGTTCTGTTAAAGCCAAGTGTGAGAAATACTGCTCTGAAGCAAAGGGCATGCTTGGGTGAGATTAATTAACCTGAATGCCAAAGATCTACTGTGGCACCAAGATAAGGAGCAGTGGGCAGACCCTGCCCAAACAGAAGCAGAGTGAAGTCCTGGAGGGCGGAGCTGTGCTCTGAGAAGGCAGTGCAGGCTCCTTAGCATGAGTCAGTCCCCCTTGGTTTGCACCCAACCCAGAAAGGGGTCCTGAGGAATCCCAGCACAGCACAGCCAGCCAAGGGTCAGACTGAGTCGGGACAATAACAGGATTCCAGGGCTGTGTGTGTGCTGGGCAGCATCTTACCCACTTGCCTAGGTGAAAAGGATACCAGAAGAGCTTTGTGGGGTGAGGGTTTCTGGAATTAATGGAGTCATAAAAGATGCTGTAAGAAGAAAGGGGTAAGGCAGAGGTGCAGCTTGGTAGGATGGAGTGCAAAGAAAAATCCATTTCTGCATTCCTTTTTCCACTGACATTTCCTTCCCAACCACACACAGACAGACCAAAACAACTTCTGGTGCCCAGTGGTTACTCCCCACACCTCCCTCCTCAAATGGCTCTCCTTGGCTGGGCACGGTGGCTCACACCTGTAATCCCAGCACTTTGGGAGGCCGAGGAGGGCAGATCAGGAGTTCGAGACCAGCCTGGCCAACATGGTGAAACCCTGTTTCTACTAAAAATACAAAAAAATTAGCCAGGTGTGGTGGCACAGGCCTGTAATCCCAGCGACTTGGGAGGCTGAGGCATGAGAATCGCTTGAACCTGGGAGGCAGAGGTTGCAGTGAGCTGAGTTTGCACTGTACTCCAGCCTAGGCTACAGAGGGAGACTTCGTCTCTAAATAAATAAATAAATAATTGCTCTCCAAGAAGTCTAACACCAGTCATTTAAACTTTGCAAAGATTTTAGTTTAGATATTATCTCCCATTCTTAAGACATGAGTGTCTAGTTATCCCTGTATTATTATCAAAAGGACTGTTTTTCTCCATTGAATTGCCTTTGCCCCTTTGTCAGTTGACTATATTTGTGAGGGTCTATTTCTGGGCTCTCAGCTGTGTTCCACTGATCAATCTGTTGACTATTTTACCAATATCATCCTATCTTCATTACGATGGCTTTACAGTAAGTTTAAAGTTAGGGATTGTATTGGTTAGTCTGGGTCTTTTGTCTTTCCATATAAACACTGGAATTATTTTTTTCAGTATCCACAGAATAACTTGTGAGATTTTGATTTGAATTGCGTTGAATTTATAGATAAAGTTGGAAAGATATGGCATCTAAACAATATTGAGTCTCCCTATTCATGAACATGGAAGATCTCTCTATTTAGATATTCTTTGATTTCTTTCACCAGAGGTTTGTACTTTTTTTCATATAGATCTTGTAAATATTTTATTATATTTATGTGTAAGTTTTTTTGGTACTAATGTACTTTTACATTACTATTACATTTACTAATGTAAATAGTATTGTGTTTCAAAGTCCAATTGTTCATTAGAGTATGTAGAAACCCAATTGACTTTTGTGTATTAACCTTATACCCTGCAACCTTGCTATAATCATTTATTGGTTTCAGGAGCTTTGTGGGTTTTTTTTTTTTTTTTTGGTCAATTCTTTGAAATTTTCCACATTAGCATTCATGTCATTTGTGAACTAAGTTCTTCCTTCCCAATCCCAATATTGCTTTTTTTCTTTCCCTTTTCTTGTCTTCGTTTTTCTTTCCTTTTTTTTTTTTTTTTTTTTTTAATTTTGAGATGGAGTCTTGCTCTGTTGTCCAGGCTGGAGTGCAGTGGCACCATCTTGGCTCACTGCATCCTCCACCTCCCAGATTCAAATGATTCTCCAACCTCAGCCTCCCGAGTAGCTGGGACTATAGGTGCGAGCCACCAGGCCCGGCTAATTTTTTTGTATTTTTAGTAGAGATGGGGTTTCACTGTTTTAGCCAGGAAGGTCTCGATCTCCTGACCTCATGATCTGCCTGCCTCAGCCTCCCAAAGTGCTGGGATTACAGGCGTGAGCCACCGCGCCCAGCCTTCTTTCTCTTTTCTTGTCTTATTACATTAGCTAGGACTCTAAGTACAATGTTGAATAGGAGTGGTGAGGGGGACATTCTTCCCCTGTCTTTTGATTTTGGGAGGAAAGTATCTAGTTCCTCACTATTAAGTATGTTAGCTGTAAGCTTTTGTAGATGTTCTTTATCAAATTGAGGAATCCCATCTATTCCTAAAGTGCTGAGAATTTTTAACATGAGTGTCTGTTGAGTTTTGTCAAATGCTTCTTCTGCATCTATTGATATGATCATATGATTTTTCTTCTTTAGCCTACCAATATGATAAATTATTTGACTTTCCAATGTTGAACAAGACTTATATAACTGAAATAAATCCCACTTGATTGTGGTATATAATTCTCTTTATATATTGTTGGATGCTATTTGCTAATATTTTGAATATTTTTGCATCTATGTTCATGAGAGATACTGGTCCATAGTTTTCCTTTCTGGTAATGTCCTTATATGATGTCCTTATACCTATTCTGGTATTAAGATAATGCTGGCCTCATAGAATGAGTTAGAAAGTATTTCTTCTGCTTTTATCTTCTGGAAGAGATTATGAAATATCGGCATCATTTCTTTCTTTAATGTTTGGTAGAATTCCCCAGTGAAATCACCTGGGCTCAATACTTTCTTTTCTGGAAGGTTATTATTTATTTATTTATTTTCTTTCTTTACTATCGGCATCTTCAGATTATCTATTTTTCCACGTGTGAATCTGGTACATTGGGTCTTTCAAGGGAGTGATCCAGTTCATCTGAGTCATTAAATTTGTTGGCATGAAGTTGTTCATAGTATTTTTTTATTATCCTTTTAATGTCTGTGAATCAATAGTGATGATCCTTCTTTCATTTCTGACGTGAGTAATTTATGTCTTCTCTCTCTTCTTGGCTAGACTGGCTAGAGGTTTATGAATTGTATTAATCTTTCAAAAAACCAGCTTTGGTTTGATTAATTTTCTCTATTGATCTGCTATTTTCAATTTCATTGATTTCTGCTCTAATTTTTATTACTTCTTTTTTCTGCTTGCTTTAGGCTTATATCGTTCTTTTTCTTTAGTTTCCTTTGGTGAAAGCTTAGATATTGACTTTAGATTATTCTTCTTTTCTAACGTATGCATTGAGGGCTATATATCTAATTTTATTTTCAAAGCCAGAAATCATTTATTGAGTAATAGAAACTGAAGTAAATAACACTGCTTTCAGTCACTGAATCCCACAAATACTGAGTTGTATTTTTGTTTTCATTTAATTCAAAATATTTTAAAATTTATCTTGAGACTCATTGTTTGGCCCATGTGTTATTTATAAGTGCGTGGTATAATTTCTAAATAATTTGTCATTTTCCTGCTATTTTTCTGTTATTGATTTCTATTTAATATCATTGTGATGTGAAAGAATACTTTACATGATTTTTATTCTTTTAAATTTGTTAAGGTATGTCTTTCTTATGGCTCAGCATATGGTATATTTTGTTAAGTGTTCCATGTGAGCTTAAGAAGAATGTGTATTATGCTCTTCTTGTATGAAGTCAACAACTGTCCTATAAATGTCAATTAGAACTAGTTAACTGATAGTGATATGTAGTTAACTAAATTCTTACTAACTTTATGCTTGCCATGCTTGTCAATTACTGATAGAGGAGTGTTTTAAGTCTCCAAGTATAATAGTTAATTTGTCTATTTCTCTTTGCAGTTCCGTTTTTGCTTCATGTATTTTGATGCTCTGTTATTAGGCCCATATACATTAAGAATTATGTCTTCTTGGAAAATTGACTAGTCTATCCTTTTCTAATGCTGCTTTTTATCTCTAATACTCTTCCTTAATCTGTAGCCTGATTTGTCCGACATTAACATAGCTGCTCTTCCTGTCTTTAGATAAGGGTTAGCATGGTATGCTTTTTGACATTCTTTTATTTTTAATCTATCTGTGGGATTTACATTCAAAGTGTATTTCTTGTAGACAACATATAGTTAGTTCCTGTTTTTTCATCTGCTCTGACAATCTCTGTCTCTTAGTAGGTGTATTTGGATCATTTCTACTTAAAACAATAATTGATACAGTTGAATTAATATCTACCATATTTGTAACTTTTCTATTTATTGTACTTGTTTTTTATCTTCCCCTCTTTTTCTGCCTTCTTTGGTCTTAATTGAGGATTTTACATAATTCAATTTTCTATTCTATGCTGAGGCATATCAATTATACTTCTTTAAAAAATTTTTAGTGGTTTCTCCAGAGTGTGTAATACATTAAAACATTTACAACTAATCTAAGTCCACCTTCAAATGACACCATACTGCTTCATGGGTAGTGCAGGTAATCTATAACAGAGTATTCCTGATTTCTCCCTCTCATCCCTTAGAACGCTGCTGCCAATTATTTTACTTATCCACATGCTATAATCATCTAACACATTGTTGCTATTATTGTTTTGAGCAGTTAAAAATTATGAATAAAATAAAGATTTTATTTTTATTTATTCATTCTCTGACACTTTTTCATTCTTTATGTAGTTCTGAGTTTCTAACCTACATACTTTGATTTTCTCTAATAACTTTTTAAAAATAATTTTTTGCAAGGCAGATCTACCAGTAAAAAATTCTCTCAGTTTTTACTCGAGAAAGTATTTCTCCTTTGCTTTTGAAGGTGATACTGTTTGGCTGTGTCCCCACCCAAATCTCATCTTGAATTTCCACGTGCTGTGGGAGGGACCCTGTGGGAGGTAATTGAATCATGGGGGCAAGTCTTTCCTGTGCTGTCCTGGTGATAGTGAATAAGTCTCATGGGATCTGATGGTTTTAAAAAGTGGAGTTCCTGCACAAGTTCTCTCTCTTTGCCTGCTGCCACCCATGGAAGATGTGACTTGCTCCTTATTGCCTTCCACTATGATTGTGAGGCTTCCCCAGTCATGTGGCACTATAAGTCCCGCTAAACCTCTTTCTTTTGTAAATTGCCCAGTCCTGGGTATGTCTTTATCAGCAGTGTGACAATGGACTAATACAGAAGAATAATTTTGCTGGATACATAATTGAAGGTTTGTAGGTTTTTTCTTTCAACACTTTAAATATTTCACTCTATTTTTTTCTCGCTTGAATGATGTCTCAAGATAATATGGTATACTTCTTATCTTTGCTCCTATGTAAGTAAGGTGTTTTTTCCTCTGGTTTCTTTCAAGATTTTCTCTGTCTTTGGTTTTCTACAGTTTGAATGTGCTATAATTAGATTTTTAAAAACATCCTCATTGTGTTCTCTGCCCTTTTAATCTGTGGTTGGCTTTCTGGCATTGATTTTTGGAAATTCTCATTATTAATCCAAATATTTCTTCTGTTCATTCTTCTTCTGATATTCGTGTTATTTTTATTTTATTTTATTTCCTGAGACAGGGTCTCACTCTGTTGCCTAGGTTGGTGTGCAATGGCATGATCACAGTTCACTGCAGCCACTACCTCCCTGGGCTCGGAAGTTCCTCCTACCTCAGCCTTCTGAGTAACTGGGGCTACAGACAAACACCACCACGCCTGGCTACATTTTGTACTTTTTGTAGAGATGTTTTCCCACTATGTTGCCCAGGCTGCTCTTGAATTCCTGGGCTCAAACAATATCCCCCCTAGGCTTCCTAAAGTGCTAGGATTACAGGAATAAGTCACCATATCTGGCCTCTTACTATGTGTATCTTAACACCCTTTGTAATTGTCCCACAGCTTTTGAATATTCTGTTCCTTTTTTCCCCATTATTTTTTGTTTACGTTTCAGTTTGGGAAGTTTCTATTAACATATCTTAAAGCTTATTGATTCTTTCCTTGATAGTGTCCAGCGTACTAATGAGCACATCAAAGGCATTCTTCACTTTTGTTACAGTGCTTTTATTTTCTAAGGTTTTCTTCTGATTCTTTTGTAGAATTTTTCTCTCTGTTTGCATTGCCCATCTGTTCTTGCACGTTGTCCACTTTTTTTCATTAAAGCCCTTAGCACATTTAATATAGTATTTAAATTCCTGGTCTAATAATTCCAAAATCAGTGTCATATTTGAGCCAGGTTCTGATGCTTGCTTTGTCTCTTCGATTTTATTTATTTGTTTTGGTTTTGGTTTTATTTATTTGCCTTTTAGTATGGTTTATAATTTTATTTTCAAAGCCAGAAATGATATATTGAGTAATAGAAACTAAATAGGCCTTTAGTGTGGGTGTTTACGTTTATATGGCTAGAAGTTAAGCTGTGTTTAATGGCTGCTGTAGCTGGAGGTGCTAGGGCCTTCCGTTTCGTCTAGCTTTTTTGTTTTTGTGTTCTTTGTTGTCTTGGGATTTTCCTAGAGACTCCTTCTTGAATTGAGTCTTAGCTTTATAGTTCTTTCTGCTGTAATCTTGTTTATCACACAAGAGCCTGTTAATGTGGTGATAATGTATGAGAAGAGGGAAAAAGCTTTATAATCCCACGATTAGGACTTAGTCACTTAGTAAGCCTGTGCCTCTGGGCTGTGACCCTCACAAGTGCTTCTCAGCTTTCCCCTGGTGTTGGTGAGATAAGAAGGTTAGAGGGAGATAGAGCTGAGTATTTCCTTCTTTCCACACTTCAGTTTTTGGTAAAGTAGTTTCCTCTGAGCGAAGGCCTGTGTTAATGAGAACAGATCTCTCTGGGTATATTTAAAAATGGTTCCTTTTCCTCTCACCTTGCTGGAAGCAGGAAGTGATTTTTCTCTGATCTTCACTTTGATAACTTTGTTGTGGAGGTAAAACTCATGAAATTATGAACTCTCCCACCACCCCTCCTCCCAGCCTGAACCCAAAAGAGTTTTTGACTTTCAAGCTAGTCCACACTTAGCTTCCATAAACCAGTCAATTAACGCTTAAGTTTGCCTGCCCATTAGTTACTTACTTGCTCCAGTAGCTTCTACTTTAATTGTATAATTTAAATTTCAGTGTTCTTTTGTTTGTTGCTGAAATATAACAATATAATTAAACTTTGTGTATTGACCTTATATCTATCACCTTGCTGAATTCACTTATTAATGCTAATGAATTTTCTGTTAATTTTTAAATTGATTTTCTATGTACACAATCATGTTATTTAAAAATAATTACAATTTCATTTCCCATTATTTCTAATTTTGAGAGCTTTATTTTTTTCCTTATTGCAACTACTGCCGATATAATGTTGAATAGAAGTGGTGACTGAGTATCTTTGTTTCATTCTTAATTTGGGTAAAATCTTTCAATATTTCCCATTAGGTGTGATGTTTATTTTAGAGTTCTTTCTCTTCCAAGCTACTCTATCAGTTAAAGAATGTTCCCTTCTAATCCTGCACTCAGAATGTTTTTTTTCTTTTATCATGAATGGGTGTTGAATTTTATCAAGTGCTTTTTTGGCATCCATTCAGTTGATTGTCCTTTCATTTTCTTAGCGTAGCAAATTACATTGACTAATTTTTTGGACATTAAACAACTTTGCATCCTAGAATAAATCCAATTTGGACTTGTTTTATTATACTTTTTATTGGCTCCTCAATTTGGTTTGTTAATGCTTTATTTAGTATGTTTACACTACGTTATTAGGGAGACTGGCTTATAAGTTTTCTTTCTTTGCTGATTTTTGTATCAAGTTTTACCGGCTTCATAAAATGAGTTGGGAAGTGTTGCGTCTTTTTCTATCCCTGGGTGAGTTTATGTGAGATCAGTGTCAATCCTTCTCAAATGTTTAGAAGGATTTCATTAGTGAATAATCTGGGCATAGAATTTTACTTGTGGGAAATAATTAAATTACAATCTCAATTTCTTTCATACATGGACGATAATTCAGATTTTCCATTGCATCTTTTCTCAGTTTTGGCAAGTAATGCTTTACCAGGAATTTGCCCATTTAACTTATATTTTGAAATTTATTGTTATGACATTTTTATAACATCCCCTTTTCTTCATACTATTGATAATTGATGTATTCTCTTTTTTCTGACTCATTTTGCCAATGATTATCCACTTTATTAGTTTTTTTTTCAAAGAAACAACCTTTCCTTTTGTTGTGCTTCTTTGCTGTATACTTGCTTTCTATTTCATGGATTTCTGCTCTTATAATTATTTCCTTCCTTGTACTTTATTTTGGTTTCATTTGTTATTCCTTTTCTAACTTTTCTGGATCAACATTTAGATTATTCTTTTTCAGCCTTTCTTCTTCTCTAATACAGGCATTTAACACTTTAAACATCCTTCTGATTATGGCTTTAGCTATACCCCATATAGTTAGACATGTTCTATTTTCATTAATCAGTTCAAAATATTTTCTAAGTTATATGATGCTTTTCTCTTTGATCTATAGATTCTTTAGAATGATTCTTTAGAATTATTTACCGTATGTGGAATCTTGGTGATTTTCTAGCTATCTCTGCTTTTTAAAAATGTTTTAATTCCATCCTGATCAGAGAACACATTCTCTATTATTTCAATCCTCTAAAATTTTTAGAGACTCACTTTGTGGCTCAGGTCAATTTTGGTGATTGTTCCAAGTGCACTTGAAAATAATATATATTGTGGTTGTTGAATTTAGTATTCTACGTATGTCACTATGCCAATAGCTTATTAATCATGTCCTTCAAGTTCTTTATATAATTATTGATGTTGGGCTTTCTTGTTCTATTAGTTACTAAGAGAGGTATGTTAAATTAACTATGATTATAGATTTATATATTTCCTCTTTTCTCTCAATTTTTGATTTACACATTTTAAAACTATATTTTGAAGTACATTCAAATTTAGAATTGTTATGTCTTTCTCATAGATGGATCCTTTTATCATTATTAAATATGCCTCTTTATTTTTAGTAATGCTTTCTCAATTAAAATCGACTTGTCAGATAATTGCATAGCTGTACTTACTTTCATTTGGTTGATATTTGAAGGGTATATCATTTTCTATTATTTTACTTTCACTCTTTCCAGATTCTTAAGCCTAACCATATATTAAGATGTCTCTTTTGTAAGCAGCATAGTGTCACTATTATTAAAAAATCCAGTCTGACGATCACTGTGTTTTAATTGGAATATTTATTTAATTTACATTTAATATGATTTCAAATATATTTAAATCTAAATTTATCATTTACTATTTGTTTCCTATTTATTGTTTTAAAATTTCCTTTTTCTTCTCCTTTCTTGGCTTCTTTTGAATTAATGTTTTTATTATTTCTATTTCCTTCTCTATCATTCTCTTTGGGATTGGCCTAGAGAGTATACCATCTATCTTATCTTGTTAGCAGTCTTTTATATATTATAATCTTCCTGAACAACTCCAGAGCTTTATAACATTTTAACTCCATTTATCCTTTTCCCAACTTTTATACTGTTTAGTCATATATCTTAATTTGGTATATATTTTAAACCCCTGAAGGCATTATTATAGAGTGAATTGTGTCCCTCATCCTAATAATTTACATGTTGGAGTCCTAACCCCCAATATCTCAGAATGTGACTATATTTAGAGATACGGCCTTTAAAGAGGTAGTTAAGGAAAAATGGGTCATTAGGTTGGGCCCTGATCCTATACGACTGGTATCCTTCTAAGGAGAGGAGATGAGGACGCGGACACACACAGAGGGAAGACCGTCTGAAAACACAGGGAGAAGACACAATCTGCAAACCAAGGAGAGGCCTCAGGAAAAACTGACCCTACCCACACCTTGGACTTCCAGCTTCCAGAACTGTGAGAGAGATTTCTGTTGGTTAAGCCCTCCAGTCTGTGGTACTTCGTTATGTCAGCCAGAGACAAACACAGACATCATTGTTGTTATTGTTTTAAACAGTTTTATCCTCGTATGTATTCTGTCGTTTCTTATTCCTCCCACATCATTATGCTCCCTTCAGGATAATTTTCCTCATTCATGGTAAACTTCTTCAGTATTCCTTTTTGAATTGGTATACTTGTGACAAATTATTTTGGCTTTTGTCTGAAACATCTTTGCTTTGTTTTTAATTTATTAATTGGGAAAATGTTAATTAATATAGTATCATTTTTTAACAGTCACTTGTGCCAAGCACTGTATTTAATATTCTATATAATTTTTTTCACTAAATATTTACAACAGTCCAAGGAAGTAGATATGGCCATCTCCACTTTACAAATAAGAAAACTGAGATGGCCACAGATCTTTCAAGGTTACCTAGCTAGTAAATAACAAACATTTGCCTTTACTTTGAAGGATATTCCCACTGAGTATTGGATTCTAGGCTGACAGTTATTTGCTTTTAGCATTAAGGATGTCATTTCATTATCTTCTAAATTCTATTGATCTGTTGAAAAGTCAGCTTTATCCACACATTTTATATATGTATACATGCACATGTATAGCAGGATACACAAAAAAGTGTAATAGTTACTGTTTCCGAGGACTCTAGGGGAGAATGCATTTGCCTGCTTTTTGTAGCTTTTCAAGGCCACTCACATTCCTTGGCACATGACCCCATCCCTCTCCCCCATCTTTAAAGTCAGAATGGCCAGTTGAGTCGTCTTACAATGCCAAGGTCTTGTTCCGGATACTTCTACCTCCCTCTTCGCTACTTAAGGATGCTTGTGATTACACTGGAATCACCTGAATAATTACATGGGCCCAACTGCCCCATTTGCTGATCAGCCACATCAGCCTCACCTGTGTGCTTAATTCCTTTTTGCCGTGTAAATAACATATTCACAGGTTCTGGAGATTTGGCCTTGGGCATCTCTGAGGAAATGGGGTGGTTGATGTGTATAATGCAGGTGAGACATAAAAGGTAGAAAGTTCATGCTGGGGGAATGACACTGCAAAAGAATTTGGCAGGTTCTTCAAGATGAGCTGGAAGTGCAGCCTGTTCCTTTAGTGGCCACGAATCATGGATTCACTGGGTAAAACCAGCTTCATGCATCCCCTGCCCATATGTTCAGATTATGAGTCCTGGTTTTGATGCCCTAAATCCCAATTACATAAGAGAAGGAACACAACGAATGCTAATGATAGGTTACTTCTCCCCAAGAATGACTGTCTGCATTCCCCTTTCCATCAAATTAACGCTTACCTGCTGGAATGGACAATACCTTCGTTTTTCTGTGAGCCATGAAGGGCCATAGTCAGGTCCGAATGACTATGGGCTGTGCATGCTGACAATATTTCTTCACTTCTTTGCTCTCCTCTGGAAATGTACAGGGTTTTTTCTTCCCCTGTTCAAAGGAGGACTTCATTGGCAATCAATGACTCTCAGCAGTAAATAGTAAGAGCCACAACTAACCACGAGTCCGGGATTGTGCCTAAGTTTTACATGTAAGCTCTGATGCTGGCTGTTGGCTCCCATGCATAGGCCTCTGTTCTTGTTTTGCCACTCCTTTGCCAGGGCCTCCCACAGTGCTTGCTCAGAGTAGCTGTTCAATAAATATAAGTAATATGTGTAATTCTATCGACTTTTCACAGCACCTTTAAGATGCTATAATTTGCCTATTTCATTGCCTGGAAACAGGCTCAGAGAGGCTAAATGACCTCCTGCAATCACAGAGCATGTAAATGGCAGAACTGAAATTCAAAACCAGGTCTGACTCTGGAGTCCAGGCTCTTAGCTTCTACACTCACCCATTTCATGTGCAGTATAGTCTGCATGGCAGACACATGCCCCAAAGAAGGCACATCAAGGAAAATTTGGGAGTCAAGTCTGAAAACTGAAGTCAGTAAGATCCAATATAAAATGAATCAGATTAACCACTGGAGTGATGGTTTGTTGCTTGGATCACTAGCAAGTTTTCCAAGTTTCCTTAAGGGAGAACAAAGTGCATCTTAACTAAGTGTAGAAAAGTAGTTCAATCAAAGTGGCTGTGATGCTTAATTTTATGTGTCAACTTGGCTAGGTTATGGTACTGTGTCTGGAGTTGGTTCCTTCCGGTGGGTTAGTAGTCTTGCTGACTTCAAGAAGGAAACCGCGGACCTTCATGGTGAGTGTTACAGCTCTTAAAGATGGCACGGACCCAAAGAGTGAGCAGTAGCAAGGTTTATTATGAAGAGCCAAAGAACCAAGCTACCACAGGGGACCTGAGCAGGTTGCCGCTTCTGGCTGGGGTGGCCAGCTTTTATTCCTTTATTTGTCCCCTCCCAGGTTCTGTTTTTGTCCTATCAGAGTGCCCTTTTTTCAGTCCTCCCTGTGATTGGCTACTTTTAGAATCTTGCTGATTGGTACATTTTACAGAGCACTGATTGGTGCATTTTACAGAGTACTGGTTGGTACATTTTACAATCCTCTTGCTAGCTACAGAGCGCTGATTGGTGCATTCTTACAGAGCACTGATTGGTACATTTTACAATCCCCTTGCTAGCTACACAGCACTGATTGGTGTGTTTTATAATCTTAGCTACAGAGTGCTGATTGGTGCATTTTACAATCCTCTTGTAAGACAGAAAAGTTCTCCAAGTCCCCACTCAATCCAGGAAGTCCAGCTGACTTCACCTCTCAGTACCTAGTTTTTGGTCAAACACCAGTCTAGATGTTACCATTAAGGTATTTTTTTTTAAAGATCTGATTGACATTTAAATCAGTAGATGGTAAAGCAAATTACATTCCATAATGTGGGTGGGCCTCATCCAATCAGTTAAAGACCTTAAGAGCAAAAGACTGAGGTCACTGAGGAAGAAGGAACTCTGCCTCCAGACAGCCTTCAGATCCAAGCTACAACATCAACTCTTCCCTGGTTCTCCAATGCCAGCCTTGCCCTGCGAATTTTGGACTTGCCAGTTCACACAATCGTGTAACCCAATTCCTTAAAATACATCTCCCTCTCTGTCTCCATCTCTACATCCAATATTCTGTTTCTCTGGAGAATCTTGACTAGTACAGTGACCAGGGTGTAGCCTCAAGAAAATGTGCCTGAGAGGCAGAAACTGAAAGAAAACTGACCATGTTACAGCCCAAGTGTAACTGGAGGCAAGGCCTTCATACTGCTGCAGGATTTTTTCATCACTTAAGGGGGTTCTTAGCTATTTGCAGGCTGCAGGGCAGTGAAGCCCAGTAGTCTGAGGCCAATCCTGAAAGGGGAAAGAAGCTGCAGGTTCTGGCTATTGAAGCAAAAGCATACTGAAGTGGGTGTGGAGCGCCCATCCAGTGGACCCAGGGGGAATGGGCAGAGCCCTGACATTGTCCTCTACAATGCTCCTCCCAGGACTGACTTGCCAAGCTCTACCTGTGACCTTGGAAAGGATCTGGCCCCGGGACCCACCCGGCAGCTGCTGTGTCTCTCTGTCTTCTCACCTTTTCACCTCCACTGCAGATGGAATCTAGCAGGACACATGTCTGTCCTTCTCCGTTGCCCTTCATGCCTCATTATCCTGAAAAGTTCTCTCTATGCCTGGGGCAGTAGTGACAGAACAGAATCGTTAGCTTCTCATGTATATGAAAACGGTGGCTATCAGACGTGTGGTCCCATTTGGACATTCATTTCTTTGTTGGGCCAATATGCAGTCACTAACTACATGTGGCTATTTAAATTTAAATTAATGAAAAGTAAATCAAATGTAAAAATCAATTCCTATCAATTCCTCAGTCACACTAGCTACACTACAAGTGCACACTAGCCACGTGAGGCTAGTGGCTCCTGTATTGGGCAGTGCAGCTCCAGAGCAGCCCTGGTCTAGAGGACAATGAAGAAGGAAAACCTCCAGAGTGTCCTGCAGGCAGAGTTCCTGTTGACTAATGCCTCATGAGTGGCCACTCTGGAGTGGCTGTAGGCATTAGAATGTCCCTTATTCTCATATGTCCTGTGGAGTCTCACAGAAGGTATTGACAACCGTGATTCATCCAGCCTAACAGCATCCCTGGGGGTGGCTGGGAATGGCTTACTATTCCCAGCTAATAAATTCACTCAGTAGAGGATAGAACTGAGGTCTGGGAGGCTTCAATCCACAGTGAGTGTGTCTTGGAGGCAGGTTGTACACGCAGGTATTTTGACTCCTACGTAGAGTACTTCCCAGTTCACCAGCATACTGTAGAAATAACGATGCAGCGGGATCCTTTTAGACCGAGTCCTTGGAGACAGGGCCACACCATCCTTGTAGAAGGTGACATCAGGTACTTTCAGTGAGGAGTTATGTTTGGGGGACATTAACACTTAAAAACATTATATTGTCTTTAATACAGTGTAGTTTTACTACTCAGGGTTCTCCAGGAAAATAGAACCAATACGATAGATAGATAGATAGATAGATAGATAGATAGATAGATAGATAGTAGATGGTAGAAAGAAAGAAAGATGATAGATAATAGAAAGAAAGAGAGATGATAGATAGATAGATAGATAGATAGATAGATAGATAGATAGAGAGATTGATTTATTATGAAAGATTGTTTCACACAATTATGGAAACTGAAATTACTATGCTGTCTCTTGCAAGCTGGAGAAGCAGAGAGCTAGTGGTGGTAGATTACGATCCAAGCGCCAAAGGTCTGAGGAACCAGGGGGCCCACAGGTGAAAAGTTCCAGTCACGAGTCCCAAAGCCTGAGAACTGAGAGTGTGGATGTCCAAGGCCAGGAGAAAAATGAATGTCCCCATTCAAGCAGAGCGTGGATTCCCCATCCCTCTACCTTTTTTTCTATTCCAGCCCTCAACTGGTTGGATGAGGCCTGCCCACATTGCTGAGGGTGATCTTTACTCCACCTATTCAAATGCCAATCTCTTCTGAAAACATCCTCACAGACACACCCTGAATAATGTTTTACCAGCTATCTGGGCATGCCTTAGCCTGGTCAAGTTGATGCAGAGAACAAACCATCACAGTGACAGATCTTTTCCTTTTTCCTCCTCAGTTTTTTGCTACAACTTGAAGCTTTTCTTGCTAGACCATAGATATTGCTGCAAGCATTTTACATGTATCAATTGAGTTTACCTTCACAAAACACCTGTGATACAGGTACCATAATTATCCCTAATTTACAGCTGAAGAAAATAAGGCCCAGAGAGGGTAAGTGACTTGCTTAAAGTCACACAACCAGCCAGTGTTAGATCCACTATTTGAACCCAGACCCATCTGGCTCCAGAGCAACAAGCTGTTGGACATGCTGCCTCTTAGGCCATGAGTGCACATTTATATTTGTAGTGATTTCACATTGTTAAATACAAATTTCACAAAGTACATTTTGAGCTCTGACAATTGTTTCCAGAGGTGAAGTGTCACAATGACGCATTAGACCAATGCATTTTTCAAAGCTTTTGGGAATGTGCCCTTTACATAATAAGTTAAAATACAATTGGTCCATTCTTCTTATTTCTCATTACAGGTGACCATAAATAGCCCATAGTGCCTACATAAATGGAAATCACCGTTTCTGTTTCTGGAGCTTCTATTTTTAACATTGATCCCCTCCCAGAGCATCAGGCGGGGCTAATGGTGGAGAACAGAAACCACTCTAGCTAACTTAAGCAGAAAGGAAGTTGGTACCAGGTCTTATGTGTTTACACAGTTGTTCAGGCTCTTTGTGAAAGTCTCGACAACCCTCCAGCCCCTAGACTTGTGTTTATGGCTTCCCAGCAGAGTGGAAGTTTTGCCACTGGGGCTGCAGCAGACAGAGGTCAGAATGCTGGCCCCCGGCACCAGCTGGGAAAGCAGCCACGCCACTGAAGGGAGGTGCCCAAACAGGTTGCTGGAGACGAATGGCCTTGGACACAATCCATGTCCCAAATGAAGCTTCACGCTTGCATCTCTTTCAACTTCACCCAATTTTGAATTCAAGTCTGGCCAGAGTGCATCAGAGTGGCAGGTCTTAGCGACACAATCTGGGAAATGTAACTTTTACATCTCTGGCCTTTGCAGTTGGGCTGGCACACCAGCAGGAAGCTGGAATGGATGCTGAGAGCCAGTCCATGGTGCACATCACAGTCCAAATGTAAAGTTGAGTAGCTTAGGCTACTCAACGTCCACACACACTATCTTTCCATGGTTGGACTTCTCACTAACAACAGTAGCAACCTGCTTCCGTGACACAATACAACTGGTCATGTACAAACACGCTCATTCTCTCCTCAAAAGGGAGACGCTAACTCCTTTCCTGACTACCTTAAGCAGCTGGCGATCCCTCTTCTTCTAGTTCAACCCCAATCTCATTTTGATTCCCTAAAACCCAAACATCAAAGTTACAGTTAACCACCAACAATGTACTCTGTATAAAACAGTAGCGAAAAGAGTGAAGGGAAATGGAAAGTTGGTTTGCATGCACTCATACATGCCTAACAAAGAAGCACAGAAAATACATGTGCAGGTGCTACAATACTTACTAGTTTTTATAACTAACCAGGAGGCCACCATATTTGGCATTTATCAATTTCTTTATTACCCAATCCATGTTTCTTTTGCCCTCTATCAGAACCTCAGCTTGTTTGGATTCTTCATCTGTAGAGATGATGGAAAACGTTAAGCATAAGGAGTCTGAGCCCTGATAAATCTGTGTGATTTGGCTGCAAATGGTCTTTGAGAAGAATAGTGAGAGATGCTATCCCACTGCCTGCATTCTGGCACAGCTAGGCACTGATTCAAATCATGTACTACTTCCCTTGGGGCAGCAGTGCACCCTACAGAGTGTTGTGCCCCACATGGTGCTGTGAGTTCTCCATAGGCCATTCTACCATTCTGTAAGGCTGGCTGCTTCTGGGTGGTGGGAAACATGGTAAGACCAGTAGATCCCATGGACAAACCCATCACCTCTCATCTTTTCGTGTAAAATAAAATTTCTTGGTCAGAGGCAGTGCAGAGTGAAATACCAGATGTTGAAACATAATTCAAAAAGTCCATTCGTAGTGTCTTTGGAAGAAATGGAGAAAGGCTGGGAAAACAAATCTGCACCTTGACTGTATCTTCTCTAATGAGGAAGAAATATTGCCTCTTCCACGATGAGCAGGGGCCAATCTTATCAGCCTGCTGTCAAGGGACTGGCTGTTCCTCCTGGAGCAGGTGACTGAAGAAGGAGCCTGAATGACATCTAGAGCCTGGGCCACCCTACCTCCCTCTGCTGAGAGGTCTTCTGGTGAGTGTCACCGGAGACACAAAAGTCTTCATGCTCTGGACCCCTTTTGAGAGGCTCATCTACAACTCTCTTTTCTACACTTCCTTGTCAGTAAGTCTCTTATTTTGAGCTAAACATTTGGCTTAGCTATCTGGCTAAACATTCAGGTGCTGCTTACAAATCAGTGTAGATTGATACATCCAATCGCCTTTCCTTCCAGACAATCAAACGTACTACTCCAAATTCTGCCCTTGAGACAATTTCTCTTCCCTGAGTGCTTCAAGGCCATCTCCAACTGAGGATATGGTGCCATGGTGGGCCTCCTCTCTTTGGAATCCATGTATCATGCAGAGCAATCTGCAGATGGATGTTGACTTATTTTCTTCCTCAGTCATCTTGTCCTAGGAAACGTCATGTGAGGCCACAGTACAGGTTCAAAGAGAGGCAGTGATCTGGAAAGAGTAAATGCCATGGGAGGAGAGACTACCTGGGAATGCAAATTACTTACATTAATACTTTGAGGGCTTACCCAACTTGTCTATTTCCCTGCTACTGACAATGTGGTACTTTGGGGACATGCCTGATTGGTGGATTTGTAGGTCAGAATAATAAGTTCATGATGTGCAGCTCAAGTTTCACCTGCATTCAGACCCTAAAAGGCACTAGCAGCAAGCCAAAAGCTATTCCTCGAAGGGACAGACATGGGCTTATTCCAAAACCCTGAGATCTGTGCTGCTTTCCTCTGTCAGGTCTTGCTACTGCCTCCGCAGAGCAGCATATCACAGACAGGTCAAGGTACTGGGTCGTCAGCCTCAAGTCACAAATCTGCATGTGCTGCGGTCTGAATCAGCTGGAAAAGCCTTCTCTTGCTTTGGGCTCCATTCAAAACTGGCTGCCCTGAGGCTACTCAGTAAATGACTTAGATTTATTAAACCAAGTTTGCAATAAGTTATCTCTATAATACCAAGGTACTCTCAAGCTTTGTAACTTTTAATTTATCGTATGTGTGTGTACGGTGTGGGGTGGGGTAGGGGTGGAATACAATATACAGAGCTTGTCTTTAATTTCAAAGGGGATGTTCTATTATGCTCCAGACGGCTATACCATACACAAGAAACTTTACCAGATTCTGACATTATTTTATGGAGTTTATCTCCCACTTTCTGATCCACACTGACCAAATTAAGGTATATAGGTATCTGCTATTTCCTGCTCACTAGTCCTACTAGTATGAACTAATCAATGTAGTGGATCAATGGTGAGAGATTCTGCAGACTGAAACCTAACACAAGGCTAACTGATGTAGTCTTGAATAAGGTAGTGAAAGTGTACTGCTATCCTTGCTGAGTGAAACAAAAATGTTTTTGGTATTCTATGCTTATTTTAAGAGAGGAAAAGTATTTTCTGGATCAATAGCGGTACACCAGGTTTCAACAGTTGTATTGCTTCACTCCAGCAGATAGTCTATGTCTGGAATAGCATCTAGAGTTGGAGTCACTGATTGAGTTCACAATGGTCCACTGTTGTTCTCCAAGACACATCTGTGTTCTACACAGACCAAGGAAGACAAAAGAGGATATGATAGGAATCCTCACTCTTGATTTTTTCGTCTTTGATGGCAGGGTTAATCTTTGAAATCCGCTGGATGATATTTGCCTTTGATTGATTATTTTATTTAGTAGGGAGGGGTAATTCAACAGTCTTCCACTTTTTTTTTCTACTTTGAAAACACTCACTCCACTAGTCAGGGAGACAATGTAGGTAGTTCTAAGGATGTTTATTTCAGATATGCAGCTCACAAACTAAGACAAAAAACAAAGATGACTTCAAGGATGAATTGGGTCCCACAGTGGAACACAACTGATCTAAACCCTTATCCTGTAACTTATGCCGTCCCATTTAATCTGGCAAACCATAGCAGTGTTCCGGGTCCCTAGGCATTCGTGTTAGTTTATGGTCAAGATCCAGTGATGGGATGGTTCATTTCATAATGGCCAGAGGCCCCTTTTCAAGAAGGACAAAAGGAAGATGTACACAGTGTCTTTGTGATGGTGTTGCAGCATCTTTTTTTCCAAAGATCCTGGATCTCCCTCCTTGTGTGTCTCTGAGCTGACCACAGGACTGGGTGAGAGGCCATGATTCTGTGATAGTGACCTGGGCCCTTACTCCACTGTCAGAGCCTCCAGTCATTAAGCCAAGGGGTTTTGTTGGCTTGGTTTGGTATTTGATTACATGATTCAAATAGGACTTTAGTGACTTACCTAGAACCATTTTAGTTTTAGGGGCCTCAGGCTCATAGTTCCTCCATAGTGATTTTGGGATAAAATTTATCAAATGGTGCATCTATTTGAGATTTTTTACTTTTTTACTATCTGAGAGTGATTCTGTTTGCTCATTTAGTTGACTGAAACCTAGGTGGCTTACATAAAACTCACGTAGTTTACATGAAATTAAGTGAACGTGCCAGAAATTCTTAGGTATTACAAACCAGAAATAAAATTCTAAGCCCTCCAACCATCTCAATAGACCCCTCCTCTTGGTCAAGGACCTTCCAAAGTTAACCTGAAAAACTAGTTCAGGCCATGATGGGAAGGGGAGGTCAGATATGTCTCCTTATACCCTCCTCCCTTTTGAAATTCAGGAAAAGTCAACTAGCATTAACATCAACACAGGCCCGAAGTCTGATAAGAAACATTTACAATCTCTTCTCTCTGAAGCCTGCTACCTGAAGGCCTCATCTGCATAAGACTTTGGTCTCCACAACCCCTTACCATAACCCAGACATTTCTATTGATCCCAGCCCTTTAGGTAATAACTTAACTTTTTCAACCAAGTGCCAATCCGAAAATCTTTAAATCTACCTATAACGTGGAAACCCTGCTTCAAGTTGAACCAATATATATCTTACATGTATTCATTGTTGTATTATGTCTTCCTAAAATGTATAAAAGCAAACTTTTCTCCAACCACCTTGGGCACATGCTGTCAGGACCTCCTGAGGCTTGTCATGGGTGTGTCCTTAACCTTGGCAAAATAAGCTTCCTAAATTGATTGAGACCTGTCTCAGTTACTTTGGGGTTCACAATAAGATGCTGTAAAAGAAGCATACACACACATAGGGAGATGGGACTATTAGAGTGGATTTATTAAGTATAACCTCCTCACCAGCCTCCTATGTCCCCAAGATGGCCCAGAGACACTGAGAAATTCATTGGTGACAGGGATATGCACATCCTGTCAAGGTCCTGTAGTGCTTGTCCACTGTGGGCCTGGAGGAAGGTGGGGGACTGCTGCTTCTGAAGTGGGCTTTGTGATTGCAGGGAAGAGGATGGGATCCCTCAAGGCAGAGCCCAGAGCAGCACATGACACCCAGAAGCAAGATGTTATGGCTCCTCAGAAGGTCAGTAGGGCCCGAGTGGAATGCAGGTGACCTGACCTGCCCAGATCTTAGGCAGAGGCTGCTTGATAGTGAGGTCTCTCCCTGCATGAACTCCCTGAGAAAATAATTGTACCTGTAATTTATTTCCATCTTAAAATGAAAATAACTCCAACCAAGAGTTCATCTTTTCCATTTATAAACACTGCATATCTCCAAGGATGAAAGTTCCTGAGAACAGAGCTTTTCAAATTTTTATGTTCATTTGAATCACCCTGGATCTGTCAAAATACAGACTCTGACTCAAGAGGTCTGGGGTGAGGTCTGAGATGCTGCATTTCTCATAGACTCCCGGGAGATGCTGCTGCTGCTGCTGCTCTGCGGGCCGTGCTCTGAGTGGTTAGTTTTTAAAGATAAGCAAACATTGACGGAGGGCTGAGAGATGGGTCCCGCTTTCCCCCACCCCAGCTGTACTACTCTGCTTTAACCAGAGTGCCCCCCAGCCTTTTTTTAACAAAAGTCTTATCTCATATTTTATTTTACCTTTGTAAAAAGCAGCTCTAATTTAAAGCAGATCTCATGTTTAAAAAAATGGCCTAAATATTCATGATGAATTTTCAGTTAAAAAAAAAAGAGAGACATATGACCAAGTCATTCTACTTTCCATTGTTATCTTCTGGAATTCTTTACAGTTCCAGCTTTCATTCATTCAAGAAATAATTTTTGCAAGGCTACTCTGTTCAAAGCACCATAAATGCTGAATTTGTCTAGTATCAGCTTTTGCAAAGTTAAAATCTCCATCTTTGGCTCTTCTGACCTGGGAATCATATCTGTAAAACCTCAGCTGCTTTTGGCACAACACAATCCTCTCTCCCCGTGCCGGGGTTGGAGTTCGACGGTTTGCACATGTGCATTTCAATCTCCTGTTATTGGGCAAGACCGTCACCATCCAAGGTCTGGAGAGCCAACAAACATTTCAGAGGGGGTTCACAAGGGCCCATTTTGTGGAGGCCACACATTTCTTTAGATACAATTATGAGGAAATGAGGAAAGGCAAGAGAGAACGGCTTTCAAATAGACCCATTATCTATGCGTTTGATGTGCTCCTAAATTTCTATAAAAGCCAATGACTCCTGATTCCAGAGAGGTACAGTATTTATTGCTGGTTCATCTTCCATTGGTTGTGATTCCTAACACATTAATGTTACGTCTTTCAGCCCTTTGAGTTATTTTAAAAATCACACTCGGGGCTCCATTTGTGATGTCATTCCTGACAATCCTGTCCTTGTTAGAAACAACTGATTCTTACTCTGCCCTCTGCATACGTAGCTATGTAGAAGTTCCCAATAGATGGTAAATGTTAATAACAGATGTGTATGTTTTGAAGTAATGTTTTATAAGGTTATTAGAGTGTAGTATTTTTAAAATTTATTTTAAGTTATAGGATCCATATGTAGAATGTGCAGGTTTGTTACATAGATATATGTGTGCCATGGTGGTTCGCTGCACCTGTTGACCCATCCCCTAAGTTCCCTTCCCTCATCCCCCAACCCCCAACAGGCCCTGGTGTGTGCTGTTCCCTTCTCTGTGTCCATGTGTTCTCACTGTTCAACTCCCACTTATGAGTGAGAACATGCGGTGTTTGGTTTTCTGTTCCTGTGTTACTTTGCTGAAGATGATGGCCTCTAGCTTCATCCATGTCCCTGCAAAGTACATGATCTCATGCCCTTTTTCATGGCTGTGTAGTATTCCATGGTGTATATGTACCACATTTTCTTTACCTAGTCTATCATTGATGGGCATTTGGGTTGGTTCCGTGACTTTGCTATTGTAAATGCTGCTGCAAAAACATACATGTGCATGTGTCTTTATAGTAGAATGATTTATAATCCTTTGGATATATAACTGGTAATGGGATTGCTGGGTCAAATGGTATTTCTTGTTCTAGATCCTTAAGGAATCGTCATACTGTTTTCCACAATGGTTAAACTAATTTACACTCCCACCTAATTTACACTCCCACCAACAGTGTAAAAGCGTTCCTTTTCTCCACAGCCTCACCAGAATCTATTGTCTTTTGACTTTTTAATAATTGCCATTCTGACAGGCATGCGATGGTATCTCATCATGGTTTTAATTTGCATTTCTCTAATGATCAGTGATGTTAAGCTTTTTTTCACGTGTTTTTTGGCTGTGTAAATGGCTTCTTTTTTTTATTTTTTATTTTTTTGAGATGGAGTCTTGCTCTGTCACCCAGGATGGAGTGCAGTGGCGCGATGTCGGCTCACTGCAAGCTCCACTTCCCAGGTTCACGCTATTCTCCTGCCTTAGCCTCCCAAGTAGCTGGGACTACCGGCGTCCACCACCACGCCTGGCTAATTTTTTGTATTTTTAGGAGAGATGGGGTTTCATCGTGTTAGACAGGATGGTCTCGATCTCCTGACCTCATGATCCGCCCACCTTGGCCTCCCAAAGTGCTAGGATTACAGGCGTGAGCCATCACGGCCAGCCAAATGTCTTCTTTTGAGAAGTGTCTGTTCATATCCTTTGCCCACTTTTTGATGAGGTTGTTTGTTTTTTTTCTTGTAAGTTTCTTTAAGTTCTTTCTAAATTTTGAGTACTAGGCCTTTGTCAGATGGGTAGATTCAAACATTTTCTCCCATTCTGTAGGTTGCCTTTTCACTCTGACTATAGTTTCCTTTGCTGTGCAAAAACTCTTTTGTTTAATTAGATCCCATTTGTCAATTTTGGCTTTTGTTGCAATTGCTTTTGGCGTTTTCATCATGGAGTCTTTGCCCATGCCTATGTCCTGAATGGAATTGCCTAGGTTTTCTTCTAGGGTTTTTATGACTTTGGGTTTTCCATTCAAGTCTTTAATCCATCTTGAGTTAACTTTTGTAGAAGGTGTAAGGAAGAGGTCCAGTTTCAGTTTTCTGCATATGGCTAGCCAGTTTTCCCAGCACCATTTATTGAACAGGAGATCCTTTCCCTGTTGCTTGTTTTTGCCTGGTTTGTTGAAGATCGGATGGTTGTAAATGTGTGGTGTTATTTCTGAGGTCTCTGTTCTGTTCCATTGGTCTATATGTCTATTGGTACCAGTACCATGCTGTTTTTGTTACTGTGGTCTTGTATTACAGTTCGACGTCAGGTAGCATGATACCTCCAGCTTTGTTCTTTTTGCTTAGGATTGTCTTGGCTATACGGGGTCTCCTTTGATTCTACATGAAATTTAAAGTCGCTTTTTTCTAATGCTGTGAAGAATGTCAATGGTAGTTTGATGGGAATAGCATTGAATCTATAAATTACTTTGGGCAGTATGGCCATTTTCATGATATTGATTCTTCCTATCCGTGAGGATGAAATGTTTTCCCATTTGTTTGTCCTCTCTTATTTCCTTGAGCAGTGGTTTGTAGTTCTCCTTGAAGAGGTCTTTCACATGCCTTGTTAGCTGTATTCCTAGGTATTTTATTCTCTTTGTAGTGATTGTGAATGGGAGTTCATTCATGATTTGGCTCTCTGCTTGTCTATTGTTCGTGTAAAGGAATGCTTGTGATTTTTGCACATTAAGTTTGTATCCTGAGACTTTGCTGAAGTTGCTTATCAGCTTAAAGAGTTTTTGGGCTGAGATGATGGGGTTTCTAAATATAAAACCATGTCACCTGCAAACACAGACAATTTGACTTCCTCTCTTCCTATTTGAATACCTTTATTTCTTTCTCTTTTCTGATTGCCCTAGCCAGAACTTCCAATACTATGTTGAATGGGAGTGGTGAGAGAGGGCATCCTTGTCTTGTACCAGTTTTCAAAGGGAATGCTTCCAGCTTTTGCCCATTCAATATGATATTGGCTGTGGGTTTGTCATAAATAACTCTTATTATTTTGAGATATGTTCCATCAATACCTAGTTTATTGAGTGTTTTTAATATGAAGGGATGTTGAATTTTATCAAAGGCTTTTTCTGCATCTATTGAGATAATCATGTAGTTTTTGTCATTGGTTCTGTTTATGTGATGGATTACATTTACTGATTTGTGTATGTTGAACCAGCCTTGCATCCTGGGGATGAAGCCAATTTAATCATGGTGGATAAGTTTTTTCATGTGCTACTGGATTCAGTTTGCCAGTATTTTATTGAAGATTTTCACATTGATGTTTATCAGGGATATTGGCCTGAAGTTTTCTTTGTTTGTTGTGTTTCTGCCTGGTTTTGGTATCAGGATGATACTGGCTTCATAAAATGAGTTAGGAAGGAGTCCCTCCTTTTCAATTGTTTGGAATAGTTTCAGAAGGAATGGTACCAGCTCCTCTTTGTACCTGTGGTAGAATTTGGCTGTGGATCTGTCTGGTTGCGGGCTTTTTTGTTGTTGTTGTTGTTGTTGTTGTTGTTGTTGGTAGGCTATTAATTACTGCCTCAATTTCAGAACTTGTTATTGGTGTATTCAGGGATTCAATTTCTTCCTGGTTTAGTCTTGGGAGGGTATATGTGTCCAGGAATTTATCAATTTTTTCTAGATTTTCTAGTTTATTTGCATAGAAGTGTTTATAGTATTTTCTGATGGTAGTTTGTATTTCTGTCGGTCAGTGGTGATATCTCCTTTATCATATTTATTGTGTCTATTTGATTCTTCTCTCTTTTCTTCTTTATTAGTCTAGCTAGTGGTCTATTTATTTTGTTAATTTTGTCAAAAAATCAGCTCCTGAATTCATTGATTTTTTGGAGGTGTTTTTGTGTCTCTATTTTCTTCAGGTCTGCTCTGATCTTAGTTATTTCTTGTCTTCCACTAGCTTTTGGATTAGTTTGCTCTTGCCTCTCTAGCTCTTTTAATTGTGATGTTAGGGTGTCAATTTGAGATCTTTCTAGCTTTCTAATGTGAACATTTAGTGCTATAAATTTCCCTCTTAACACTGCTTTAGCTGTGTTCCAGAGATTCTAGTACATTCTCTTCGTTCTCACTGGTTTCAAATAACTTCTTGATTTCTGCCTTAATTTCATTATTTACCCAGTAGTCATTCAAGAGCAGGTTGTTCAATTTCCATGTCATTGTGTGGTTTTAAGTGAGTTTCTTAATCCTGTGTCCTAATTTGATTGCACTGTGATCTGAGAGACTGTTTGTTTTGATTGCAGTTCTTTTGCATTTGCTGAGGAGTGGTTTTCTTTTTGAGACAGGAGTCTTGCTCGAGGAGTGTTTTACTTCCAATTATGTAGTTGATTTTAGAATAAGTGCCATGTGGCACTGAGAAGAATGTATATCTGTTGATTTGGGTTGGAGAGTTCTGTAGATGTCTCTTAGGTCTGCTTGGTCCAGAACTGAGTTCAAGTTCTGGATATCCTTGTTAATTTTCTGTCTCATTCTAATATTGACAGTGGGGTGTTAATGTCTCCCTGTTATTATTGTGTGGGAGTCTAAGTCTTTCTGTAGGTGCTTTCTCTAAGCACTTGTTTTATGAATCTGGGTGCTCCCATATTGGGTGCATATATATTTAGAATAGTTGGCTCTTCTTGTTGAATTGTTCCCTTTACCATTATGTAATGCCCTTCTTTGTCTTTTCTGATCTTTGTTGGTTTAAAGTCTGTTTTGTCAGAGACTAGGATTGCAACCCCTGCTTTATTTTGCTTTCGTTTACTTGGTATGCTTTCAATTCCCTTTTTTTTTTGCTTTCATTTGCTTTCATTTCCCTTTATTTTGAGCCTATGTGTGTCTTTGCAAGTCAGATGGATCTCCTGAATACAGCACACCAATGGGTCTTGACTCTTATCCAATTTGCCAGTCTGTGTCTTTTAAATGGGGCATTTAGCTCATTTACATTTAAGGTTAGTATTGTTATATGTGAATTTGATCCAGTCATCATGATGCTAGCTGGTGATTTTGCATACTAGTTGATGCAGTTTCTTCATAGTGTCATTGGTCTTTATTTTTTGGTGTGTTTTTGCAGTGGCTGATACTGGTTTTTCCTTTCCATATTTAGTGCTTCTTTCAGGAGCTCTCACAAGGCAGGCCTGGTGGTAATGAAATTCCTCAGCATTTGCTTGTCTAGAAAGGATTTTATTTCTCCTTTGCTTATGAAGCTTAGTTTGGCTGGATATGAAATTCTGGGTTGAAAATTATTTCCATTAAGGATGTTGAATTTTGGCTCCCACTCTCTTCTGTCTTGTAGAGTCTCTGTTGAGAGGTTTGCTGTTAGTCTGATGGGCTTCCGTTTGTAGGTGATCTGTCCTTTCTCTCTGGCTGCCCTTAACATTTTTTACTGCATTTTGACCTTGGATAATCTGATGATTATGTGTCTTGGAATCTGTCTTCTCATGGAGTATCTTAGTGGTGTTCTCTGTATTTCCTGAATTTGCATGTTGGCTTGTCTTGCTAGGTTGGGGAAGTTCTCCTGGATAATATCCTGAAGTGTGTTTTCCAGCTTGTTTCCATTCTCCCCATCTCCTTCAGGTATGCCAATCAATAGTAGGTTCAGTCTTTTTACAAAGTCCCATATTTCTTGAAGGTTTTGTTCATTCTTTTTCATTCTTTTTCTGTAATCTTGTCTGCATGCCTTGTTTCAGCAAGGTGGTCTTCAAACTCTGATATCCTTTCTTCTGCTTGGTTGATTTGGCTATTGATACTTGTGTATGTCTCACAAAGTTCTTGTGCTGTGTTTTTCAGCTCAATCAAGTAATTTATTTTCCTCTCTACACTGGTTATTCTAGTTATCAGCTCTTACCTTTTATCAAGGTTCTTAGCTTCTTTGCATTGGGTTAGATCATGCTTCTTTAGCTCAGCAGAGTTTTCCATTGCCCATCTCCTGAAGTCTACTTCTGTCAATTTGTCCATCTCATCCTCTGTCCAGTTCTGTACCCTTGCTGGAGAGGCGTTGCAATCATTTAAAAGGGAAGAGGCACCCTGGCCTTTTGGGTTTTTCAGTGTTTTTTCATTGATTCTTTCTCATCTGCATGAGTTTGTCTAGTTTTGATCTTTGAGGATGCTGATCTTTGGATGGGGTTTTTGTGGGGACTTTTTGTTGCTGATGATGTTGTTGCTTTCTCTTTGTTTTTCTCTCAATGGTCAGATCCCTCTTCTATAGGGCTGCTGCTGTTTGCTGGGGGTTCACTTCAGACCTATTCATGTGGTTTGCTCCTGTGCCTAGAAATATCACTCAAGGAGGCTGGAGAACAGCAAAGATGGGTCTCTGCTCCTTCTTCTGGGACCTCTCACCTTGAGGGGCACCAACCTGATGCCAGTAGGATCACTCCTGTAAGGGCCCTCTGACAACCCCTGTTGGAGGGTCTCACCCAGTTGGGTGGCACAGGGAACAGGACTGGTTTAACGAAGCGTTTTGACTGTCCCTTGGTGGAGGGAGTGTGCTTCGCTTTGGGGAAACCCATTCGTCTGGGCTGTCGGGATTCCTCAGAACTACCAGGAGGAAAGGATAAATCTTCCTTTCCTCCTGGTAATGGAGGTGCGGCCACCCCTCTCATTAAGGGCTCAGGCCCAGGGAGATCTCGGTTCTGTCCCTGAGCCTCTGGCTGGAGTTGTTGCAGTTCCTGCAGGGAAGCCCTGCCCAGTGAGGAAGGATGTGTCCGGGTCAGGCCTGAAGAGGCGCCCTGGCCACAGTCTGCCACAGCTGGTGTGTTGGGCTGTGGGGAACACGTCTTGGGGACCAAGTCATGGAGCCTCCCTGACTCCAGCAGGGGAAAAGTGCGGCCTGGAGCTATAGAAATGTCTTCCGCCCTTCCCCCGCTCAGGGAGCTTAGTGTGTTAGGCGGTTATGAGTCCCAGGGCTGGCTGCTGCCCCTATACCAATGAGCTCAAACGGCTTAGGCTGCAGGCAGCTGCCAAGCTTGGCAGGCTTCAGCAGATTCCAGCTGAGGGGCTGTTGAGAATCTGTGCGGCTCCAAGTTTGGGACCGTAGGCCCCGGTGGCATGGGTTTGCCAGTGGGATCTTCCCATCCGCAGGTTGCACAGTTCTGTGTAAAAAGCACGGTTTCCCCAGCTGGGTAGCACGCTCACTCACCGCCTCCCTTTGCTGGGAGTGGAAGCTCCCCTGCCCCGTGTGGCTCTTAGGAGGGCGCCACACCCGACTGCTCTTCCTTCCTCTTCATGGATCACCTCAGGCGCCTGGTCAGTTCTGATGAGAGAACCTAGATATACCTTGGTTGCCCATGAAGCATTCACATGCCAGTTAGGGTTCTTTTTCACGGGAGCCTTTGATTGCGGCTGTTTCTAGTCGGCCATCTTGGCTCCACCTAGAGCGTAGTCTTTAGAGTAACTTAGACAGGTTTGGTTAATGCTTGTCCACTCCACCTGATAAAATATATGTAATTAAATTATGTATACATTATATTGGTACACTGTATGTCTTTTATTATAACCCATAATACAGTCAGATTTGTAGTGTTTGCTATTTTTTCTTATAGGTCTTAATCTAATAGAAGAAAGGAATTACGTCTATTTTCTTAATTAATAAATACTTGATTTTTTGAGATGGGATCTCACTATCTTGTCCAGGCTGGTCTTGAACTCCTGGGCTCAAGTGATTCTCCTGCCTCGGCCTCCCAATTAGCTGGGTCTACAGGTAGGAACGGCCATACCTGGCTACATCTAGTTATTGTTTCCATTAGGTTCAATATATTGCATTGTATCTAAAGCTGCTTGGTAGTTCTGTGAAATCCCTGAAATGAAAAGCAAAATTTTATGTCTGTATGTGTTAATACAATTTTCTGGAAAAAGGGTCCATCACTTTCTTTAATTTCTCAGGGAATTTCAAGAAGTCGTACAAAGGAATAACCATTGGCCTAAAGATCTCACAGTGAGTCTGTTTATTAAGTAAAGATCTGTTTGTAAGGGACATCAGTTGTGGTACTCGTGCACTAATTTGTAGGTTTTAAGATTTGGATTTCTCTGTACTAGTTGTTCTTGGAATAGGGCTTTACATACATAGCAATTCCCTGCAGTGGGATGGCTCAGCTTCTTCTTTTGCTGACTGTCTGCCCATGAGCCTTTTCAGTAGCTTCCACTTCTGCTGGGAGATGCAATGATACAAGGATGGGAGATAACACAAACCAGTCAGGGTAGCTGCCTTATTAGCAGCTCCAATAAGAGCTTTCAGGGAGGCAGAGTTGAAATTACTGATCCAAATGAAGCTTCGGGATTATCAATGGATATCAATTTTCCATAACCTTCTGGTCTCCCATGACTATCAATGACTTAAAGTTGGCTGTAAGCTTAAATGATTTCTTTTAACTAAATGAAAAGGATCAAGTTCATAAAGACTGTGAGCCTTGAGAGTTGTGCTAAGACTCCATCGCCTGGGCTGGGGTTTTGGCTCGGGGAAGAATTTGATTGGCAGGAAGTAGCAGAATTTCATTTTTAATGCTCTAGTCCATTAATAGCGTGAAAGCACCACAGGCTATCTTTGGGAGAATGTCCCTAAAAAGCACAGTGCTTCTCAAAGGGGGCGGCATGCTGAAATCTCTACAGAAGGGTGGGAAGGAGAAGCATGAGTGTGTGTTTGGGATTTGAAAAACTTCCAAGGGACTGTCACGTGCTGCCCTCCTTGTCCTCACCTTCAGCTGAGGATGCACTGGTCTGTGAAGAATGAAATAGTATCTGTGGGACACATTGTGCTTCTTGGCAAATTATGTATTTACCATACTGTTGTCCCACTTGCTGGCATTCAGAAGCAAACTTGACTTAACGCAGGATATCCAATATGCATATTCTAACGTTTCAGCGTCCCCCATTTATGTTTTTTATTCTACATACACCTGCCTTGACTTTGTCATATTCCTGGCACGTGGATTCAGATGGAGACAGTAAAACAGCAAAATTTAGTGTATTTATCTCAAATAATGTGTCTCCCTGGAAAGCAGGAGTCATTTCTTTGGGAAGACTCCTCCATTTTCTTCATTTTTGTTGATGGCTGAGTAACAAAACCCAGCCACCTCTTCTTCCCTTACACTGTGGAGCAGCAAGAGAAAAACATTTCTGGGAAGTTTTCCAAAAGGTGCCAGCATCTTAACGACCAAAGGCAGGGATGTCGATGTCGTTCAGCTGGGCCTGTGCCTGGAACATTTGCCCCATTGGAAAAGGAGAAGGTTTGCCTCACAATAGAACTCTGTGTTTCCTGTTAACTTTCTGGAAAAACAGAAAATGATAGCGACATGGGCTCCTTGAGTGCGATGCCACCGTGCTATCGTTTTGTGGCGTTTGGTATTATTTAGCACTTTGGGTGCTCTCTCTGTTGCTAGAGTAAGCAGGCACAGAAAAATAGAACAATCAAGGAATGTGCGCACACGTACACACACGTGCACACAGATGTCTTACAACAGCGCCCTTGGGTCTCATGAGCAGCACAAAGCCCAGAGAAGTTGAACACCTGGCCCAATGTCACACAGCTGTGGCAGCGATGGTCACACGTGTTTCTAAATGTGCTCCTTCAGTCCTACGCTTCAGCCCTGGGTGTTGCTGCTTTTGGCTCTCTTTACTTTTAATTTTGTTCTGTTCCTAAAAAAGAACCCAAGAAAAAGAATGCTTACGCTACAAGGAAGAGAATAACAGAATTCTGTGTTTTTTCATTTTGCTCACAGCCCTCCAAACCCAGAAGAGAATTCTGAGTGAGTAACAGGGTCAGAGCTAAGCCCCAGGCCATGTGCACATGACCCCCACCTCCAGCCAAAAGTCATGGTCACATGTCACGCCTCCACGCGGCTGAAGGGCCAAGCATGTATTCAGAGCCCTGCCATGGGCAGTGCCAGGACGGGAGGAGACACACACTGAGGCCAACTGCTCTGGCCACGGGCCAGGAGGGGCCCATCTGACCTGAGGCACCTTCCTCCTCGGAGCCTTCTGCCTCTGCCTAATTACAGCTGGCTTCTCTGAAGTCCATCTGGTCAAGGTCAACTGGCCACTGTGGGAAACCAAGCTCAGGAAGGTAAATTTAGAGAGCTGAAGGGACACCCTCACTGCCTGCTCCAGCTATGACTCAGCGGAAATTCTGAAATGAAGAGCCAAATGCTTGTGGAAGACAGCGGCATAGAGGCGTGTGGATTGGCAGTGAATGAGTAAACATCAGGACTGGCTGAATGAATGGATGAATGAATGAATGAATGCACAAGCCCTTTGCCTCCACTGAGCGGCTCTGGGGAAAGTAACTGGAGTTAAGGACTCTCTGCAATGGGTTAGTTGGAGGATGCTGACGGGCCGTGCGGAGTCCTTGGAGGAGCCTGGAGGTGACATTTGCTCCCTCCACGTGACACCCATGCAGTTGGGCAAAACGTCTGACTTTGAACGAGGAGGAAATCCTAAGTGGATGGACTTGGAGAGGGCCCTCGGCTCCCAGTCACCATAGGACGTACAGAAACAGGGTCGGCGGGGTGGTCGGCGGCAGTTGGCAGGCATCTCTGGCTGGAATCAGAGCAGCTACAAATAGGCGGTGACCTTCTGTAGCCGTCCTGCTCCCACAGAAGGAGATGCACTCTGGGAAGAGGCTGCTGGGTGTATACTGGTGCTGAGGCCAGGGGGAAGGAACTCAGTCTTCCCATTGCAAGGAGCTCAGCTCCTTTGGCTGGCAGAGGGAGGGCGGACACCTGTCTCTATCTGGGGTGGAGATCCTGGTCTTAACATTCTGACAAAATGAGAGCCTGGAACACACTCAGTGGAGAATCCTGAAGAAGGAGATGTCAGACGTAACCCCAGGCAGGGCTCCCGCAAAGGTAGGGCGGGACACTGTCTCCTGCGATGGCCATGAAGACTATTCCCTTGTGACCAGTTGGACCCAGTTTTTCTGATGTAGATTAAAGGTGGCAGGGTTGGGAGGCTGAGGTAGGAGAATGATGTGAACCTGGGAGGCGGAGCTTGCAGTGAGCCGAGATCGTGCCACTGCACTCCAGCCTGGGCAACAGAGCGAGACTCTGTCTCAAAAAAAAAAAAAAAAAAAAAAAAAGACAGAGAGGGGTGCCAGGAAACATCTTTGCCTTCTACTAATTCCAGATTCATTTATTATTTTTTTAATATTCATCTTTTAAAGGGGTAAGTGTCCCTTTCAGAAAGTTATGCCAAAGTCTAAATTACTTGAGACGCTGCTTTGCTTTCCTTCAACACTCTGAGATGACACATTGCACTCTGCAAACATTTATTGAGAATTGTTTACGTACAAGGCACTGTGCCAGATCATAAGACCAAACAAAGATTAATATAAGATTCATAACATGGTCATTGCAAGAGCATGGGCTTTGGAGTCAGACTCAAGTTTAAATGTTAATCCTAGCCCTCTGCCTTTGCTTGGTGAAGCTCATCTGTAAAATGGGTATATCAACACCTGCCTAATGAAGTCAGCAATGAGGATTAAATGGAATTCTTATGCAAAACAACTGGCACCACACCTTCTATGCACCAGGCAATTTGTAAATGAAGATTCCCTCCCCTTGAGGAGAGTGGCAAAGTTGTTCAGTGGGAGAGAGGGTCTTGGAAACCACGACTGAATCCCAAACCAGGATCGAGATTTATTCAGCAACATGCAAGTAACATGCTAGAGGACTGTAATGGGAGGAGCCCCAGGGGCATCAGAAAAGGGGCATTTACAGTGCCTTGAAGGGAAAGAGGGGTTTAATCATTAGAGGGTGGAGTGGGTGGCACCCCAGGCTAAAGGGCTAGCACAGACCCAGGCACAGAAGTGTCAGGTTGTGTAGCCTGCTCTGATGATGGGGACTGCCCTGATGTGGCTGGGAATGGAGTGTGCCAAGGAGGCCATAGGGATCAGCTGGGCTGGAGCCTTGGGTGACCATCGTATGATCTCCTTGAGTGTGTCTCATGGCCCTTCAAGGCTCTCCCAGTAGCAGAGGCTGTGTGTGGGCCTCATTGGCTTCCTCTAGGCTGCTCCCCAAAGCTCTGTATCTAGAATAAATTCCCCAGAGCTCCAGGAGCTATGACTAGCTCCTTTCCTGGCATGTTTGCTGCAGCTATAGAGGGTTTTAACTAGGCTCTCTGTTCATAGATCGGCGGAATCCCAGGACATGTTAGAAGAAGCATATTGTGCCAAGCCATTGGTTGGAAGTCATCCTGTTCCTTTGGGCATTAATTACACCCTATTTATGCACAATGTCCAGTTTTGAACATGATCAAACCCTAAAGATATCAAAGAGGAACAGGAAGGGCACAAGGAAGACTACAGGGATAGGGGATCATGCTGTCCCAGACAGGCTGAGAACATAGGTTGTCTGGGCAGGAGGAGGCTAGGAGCAGTGTTGGGATTCTCTCTACATAGAGAATTTTCACAAGTACAAAAATCATTTTCCTTCCTGTCTTGGAGACTAGAGAGAAATGCAGGCCAAGCAGCATCAACTGGGGTCACACACAGGGGTCTCTTCTTTCCCCCATCTGCCTTGAGCATCATGACAGATGAGATGAGGAGAAGAAGGTTTGTGCAAACCCATGATACTGTCCCCAAGTCTACTTATGAGACCAGGATGGAGCACACAGGCTGGATAGGGACAGCCTTGCGTTGGCTCTAGTGAATTCTTTAAACACTAAGGCATTTGCAAGCTTCAAATGAGTTCTGTCTTCAGCTCTTTGAGCAGCACATTCCTTGGTGTATCTCACCACGGATTGCAAAGCACAGGGTGCTGGGGCTGGGAAGACTGGGCGGCTATCCCTAACCCTGAGTGTGCCCCCATGGCACAGGTCCCTCGAGGAAGGGCAAGACAGGGTAATGTCTCTAACTGGCCTCTGTGCAACCAGAGACAGCACCAGGGCACTCACCTGGTGCCTGGAAGCTGGAGAAGAGAGGATCACAGGAAGAGAGGTGAGAAGGTGAAATTCAGGTTGAAGAAAAGTCAACTGTTGCCTCATTCTCTTGCAGACTCTGGCTCTCAATGTGTTCCTGCGAGGTAAAGGATGGTAAAGGTGGCACAGGCCAGGGACAAACTCAGTGCTTGCCAGTGTCTTGTGTATAAGTGTTGGATAAATCTGTGTTGGATAAATGTATTGCCTGGGAGTCAGTTGGACGTTGATTTTCGCCAATTCCCTTCCTTTCCTTCTTCTTTCCTATGAAGGGGGAAGAGGCTGGCATGCTAGTCCTTAAATAGGAGAGTCCCCTGTCCTAACTTTAATTATTGTGAAACTGGCTTCCAGGGAGCAATATTCAGAAACATAGGGCAGCATTAACTGACCCGGGAGGACTTGCAGGTAGGCACCAAACAGAGGGTGAGCAGGAGGGAGCGTCTCCTCTTGCTAGTGGATGGAAAGCTCAGCTGGATGGATTTATTAAAGAAGACCTGGACCCACCCTGAGAAATCAGATGCTGATACAGACTGGGAGAAGGGACAGGGCTGTGGTCCTGAAGAGCCCTGCAGAATCAAAACTGATAAGCAAACAAAGCGTGAGGCTGAGCCGCACTGTGCAGTTCTCGAGTGTTCCATCCTCATGACAGCAGGGGAGACTGAGTATTGTTAGTCCTGTTTTCCATGTGAAGAAACTGAGATGCAGAGGCTCAGGACTGGCAGACTATGACTTCAGTGCTCCTTCTCTCCTCCGCCACAGGCCACTCTGGAGAAAGCTAGTACTGGTGCTGGGACCAATGTTCCCCAAAGCAAGATGTCTGGATTACCCACCTCACTATCACCTGGGAACTTGTTAAAAATATAGATTCTAGGCCCCTAGAGCAGTCTCGCTGAGTCAGAATGTCAGAAGCTAAGGCTAGGGGAGAATTCCTCCTAGATGTTTCTCTTGCTGAAATTGGGATGAGGGCAAAATGCTTCCCCGGACGCATGTGGCATGTGTTCTACCTTCAACAGCTGTTAAGAATCATTTCCATTTTGTTTAAAGGAGGGATAACAAGTTGAGAAATTTGATTCTTGAGCAGAAAAAGATCCAGGGACAGAAAATCATTCAAACAGTGACCAATCTAATCCAAGTTTATTAGTGTATGTGTTCTGTGGCCCCTTTTTAAACAGATGTGTTGCTTTCCCATGTATCTGGCATTCATCCCCTCTGCTGATGCTTGGTGCAAACAGGAAAGCTAATGGACTAGTGACTCAAACCAGATTTTCTGGAACCTCAAGCTCCCTTCTTGGCTTGATTTCACTGAACAATTAATTACCAGGGATTTCTAATCTTGCTCGTAGAGTCTCTGTATCAGTTGAGATGCCTTGAGAAAACTCTGTCTCAAATAGGTTTATCTAATAAGGAAATGGGTTCTCTCCCATCACAAGAGGCTTGGGTGGGTCTCTGGATTTGGTTAATTCAGTGGTTCCACTATATCAGAACGGACCAGGTTCTTCCTTTCCAGCCACCCCTGTGAGGGCTTTATACAAGGCTGGTGGTCAGTTGGGCTGCAGCAACCCAGGCTTCATGGAGCCACAAACAAGCTGTGTCTGAGACAGTAAACTTTCCCAGAAGCCCCCAGCAGCATTCCTCTCAGACGTCAGGCTGGAGTTTGCTCATCATAGACCCATGCCTAGACCAGCCACTGGTAGAGGGAGAGGGGAAAGCCACCATTGGCTTAGACCTCTCAGGATCAGCCCTCAGAGCTGGAGTTTTCCCTGACACACAGGCAGAGAGAAGGATAGATAGCTTCACAAAATCAAGATTCTGCTCCAAAGAAGGAGGATGGAGGAGTGTCAGCCACAGGTTCTTTCCCAGAAAAGAACTGCTTTGGAGAACTGCTTTGGAGTACAGCGATTCTCAAGAGTGTCTATTATCCTAAGTAAGAGGACAGGTTTTACAGCACCCACTGATCCCAGTAAGGGCTGAAATTAAGCCTCCTCTGCTCTCTGCTCCTCCTGCCTACTTCACATGCTGAAAGCAGACACAAGGCAGTGGTTAGAGAGGAGGATGGAACATCCAAGGGAAAGGTACAGAAGTCTATTTTTTGTATGTGTCCTGTCAATTCCGTCCAGAGGATATCCTTATCTTATGTTGTCCTTCAAATTGAAGCTTTGACACCTCTAAAAATATAAGACAGTCTCCATAGAGGCTAGAGCTTTCTCTGGCAGAACCAAGGAGAGGGCCTCAAACATATACTCAACAAATATTTGTTGGGTAAATAAATGCATGGATGAACGGAAGGATGGGATGTTTGATGAGCACGATTACATGACAAACTTTAGATAAACTTCTTGCAAACAATGCTGAGTGCTCTAAAGAATGCTGCTGGTGAGGTCAGTAGCAGGGCTGGAACTGTGACCTTGTGGAGCCATCTGTGGTCTCGTCCAACCCCTTAGGTTGCTCTAGACATGATCTGTGGGGACAGCTGCTGAGGTCAGCCCTGGCTTCGGTTCCTATATCATGAGGGTGAGGAAGACAACAGGTGGCAAGGGCTTTGTCTCAGTAGGTACCCCCAGACCTGTGAACTTCATCCAGCTGAACTTCCCTCCAGGGTCCTGTAGGGGCACAGAGGGAGGGAGAAGCTGAGATTTTAAGTCTACTTGCTTGATTTCGCACTTTGGCAGAGTTGATCCAATCATCGAGCTTGGTGAGCTCTGATGGACTGCCATATTTTTTCCTATTAGCACTAGAGTATGGAGGGAAACTCCTTTATTTCAGTTTATTTTTTTTCAGTTAGAAAATATTTACTTTTGGTGGCAGATGTTGCATATATAAGAAACTAAGTTGAGCCTCAAATTATACTGATTTGGGAACTCAATGGAAGTAAATATGGCTGCATCTCATGACCCTGGAGGCCAGAAGTCGAATCAGCAAAGTCGGTTCATTCTTTTAAAAATGTTTTTTTTTTAAATTTTGATAACATACATGTAACATGCAATTGACCCTTTTAACAGTTTTAAGCATATAGTTCTATAGTGTTAAGAACATTCACATTGTTGTGCACCAATTTTAGATTTTTAATGGAGGTATATACTACTGTAGAAAAGGACACAAATACTGAACACACAGCTCAATGAATTTTCACGAAGCAAACATTCCTGTGTAATCCATCCCAGATTAGAAAATAGAATATTATCAATACCCCAGGAACCCAGCATGTGCCCCTCCAAGTCACCCCCAACCCATCCCCCAAAATGTCACTATGATCCTTATTTCTAGCACCATGGGAGTAAGTCTTATGGTTTTTGAACTTTATATAAATGGAATTATGTAATGTGTATTATTCTGTGCCTGGTCTCTCTTGTCCAGTGTCATGTCTGAGGGATCCCTCCGTGTCATAGTAACAGTAGTTTCTTCCTTTCCATCACGGTGTAGTATTCCATTACAAGAATATCACACAGTTTATTTATCCATTCTGTTATTGATGAATGCATGCAGTTTGTTTTCATTTTGGGGCGATAATGAAAACAGTATTTATATTTATATTGTTTATATAATAGTGAATAGAATTATATTTATTATTTGCTCAATGAATGCTTCTCTGAGCATTCTTGGAGATACATTCTTTTGGTGCACATTCGTAATGTAAATCCAGGAGTTGACTTGCTGAATCACAGGATATTCTTGTATTCAAGTTTAGTAGCTACTGTCAGAAGAGTTTCCAAAGCAATTGCTCCAGTTTCCATTCTCACCAGCAGGGTATTAGTGGCCCAATGACTTTACATATTTACCAACAGTTTTTCTCACATTAGCCATTCTGGTGTGTGTTTGGTGGACTCTCAGTAGAGTTCTTTTTTTTCTCGTTGGAGTTTTAATTTGCATTTCCCTGCCATACATTTTTTTCATATGTTTATCGGTCATGTTGACATCTTCTCTGATGATGCATCTGCTCAAGTCTTTTACCACTTTTTTAAAAATTAGCTTATCTGTCTTTTTTTAATTGATTTGCAGGAGCTCCTTATATATTCTGGGCATTCTTTATATATTCAACAGGATATATAAGGAATATATATATATACACATTCAACAGGAGTTCTTTATATATTCAACAGAACTTTTATTGGCTATATGTATCACAAATATCTTCTCCCATTCTGTGGCTTGCTTTTTCAGTCTCTCCCCTAGTGGTGCCTTTTGTTCATCAGAAGTTCTTAATTTTAACATAGTTCAAATTATTACTTTCCTTTACGGTCACTGTTCTTTTTGTGTCCTGCTAGAGAAATATTTGTCTGCCCTAAGAGCTATGAAGATATTTTCCCGTTATTCAATAGAAGCTTTATTCTTTTGCCTTTCACATTTAAATCTACAATCCACTTGAAATTTTGCCTTGCTTTTTACAAACACATTCATTGTAATGCTTCAAGCTAAATAACTCAGATGTGCCAGAGAATCCTGGTCCCCAGGGAACAACTTCAGTGTTTATTATTTTTGTCCCTATGAGAAAATACTCTTTTTACCCCAATCTGTAAAAAGATGATGGCAAGATAAGCTAAGCTTCATTTTATTGAGAACTACAAGTGTGAGACAACTGTTAGTGTATGTAAGGTTTCTGGAGCTTCCTAGAACTTTATCTTTATGGGTGGGTTCTGACTCTCTATTTTGCACTCTTGTTGGTGTTTATTTCTCTAAAAGAAGACTGAACATAAGTATTTCCCTTTTGCTTGACACATGATGCGTGGATCTATAAAATTCTCTCTTGCTGGACTAAATTTAAAGAGCTATGGGCCACCTACCTGACATTCATCTTTTGTAACTCACCTTTACCTGGCTGGAGGCAATGAATGGTCTGTGGTCAGACAGCCTTCTGGCTGCATTGCCTTTGATTGGGGGCATTTTCCTTCTGTTTGGATTATTTACACTCTAGGTCATAAAACTGTCTTCTTCACCAGATGGGAACCTCCTCAATATATCTCAGTAGTTGAAGTGGCTTGTGAAATCCTGTGAAGTGGAGAGCTGTTCGAAATGTTTTTCATGCTTCCTTCTTTCTCCTTCAGTACCACCCGATGCGCCTCCTGCTGTCTTCCAGCTCCACCCTCTCTGTCAGCTTGATGGATTTGTCCATTTATAGTGTCTATTGAAAGTCACTTCTCCTTTGGCATGTACTGCCACATTTTCCTCTGTCTGCCTCTTTTGACTTTTTATGCCCATTCTGTATTTTGTCAATGGCTTTACTGAGCTGCCATTTTGTATTGAAAGTGATCGTGGTCTTTCTAAAAAAGCAGATTTAGCTTTTTGCAAACACTTATCGTTTTAGAGTTTTAGGGCCCTTGTTGTTAGTTTGATCTAATGACAACCTTCTCTCAAAAATAAGGGCAAAAATTTTAGAAAGGCTGCTTCTAAAAAAGTAACTTTAATTTGATCTTGAGAGAAGAACAACAAGTTTGGAATTACTAGAGTGAGAAGGAGCAGAGTTGATTCTAGTCCCAGCTCTGCCATCAACTAACTCTATGGCCTTGACCTTACTTTTTTAGATCTCAGTTTCCTGGTCAAATGAAGGAATTGGCTCTCTAGGCCACTTTCAGCTCTACCCTTATGGAATTCTTTAACAAATGAATGAAGTCAAAATTTAAAAGTCAGGACTATGAGTCAGTCATATAGATTTAGCTTACCTTTCTTAAGATTTTGTTTTAAAATTTTGTATACAGAGACATTCTTATAACAGAAGTCAATCTTACTAAGTTTCATCACAAGCATACACAGAAAATGTAACATAATGCAAAGTCCAAGTAATGGCTTACCTAACTTAGCAATATTCAACATAGCAATCAAAGCCAAGTACAAAAAAAGACATTGGACAGTTTTTTTGGCATTAAACTTCAAATTTGATCTGTTAATTTATTTTGTGTAGAATCATTTAAATGTTGATGCACATTTAAATTTTTAAAACATTTCACCAGGTTTGTTGAAATTAGATGTGTAGTATACACTGCTATTTCTTTCTTTTAATAGATAGTTTAAACATATTTATTTTTAAAAAGCGTCTGGTGACATAGATTTCCAGGGAGTGGTTGCTATGTCAACACACATTCACTAGGCATCATCTATGTGCCAGGCATTGTGGAGATGACAAAGACTTTTATTCCAACATATGATTATTGTCCTTAGGAAGCCTACAGTCTACTTGGACAAATAAGACTTAAGGAAATAAAAATGTAAATAATGATTAAAAATCATGGCTCCCAAGTATTTTTTTAATATATTCGTTTTTGCATTTATGATAATTATATCTCTTTTTTAAATTTTACTTTAAGTTCCAGGATACATGTGCAGAACTGCAGGTTATTTACATAGGTACACATGTGCCATGGTGGTTTGCTGCACCTGTCAACCCATCATCTAGGTTTGGAGCCCCGCAGGCATTAGATATTTGTCCTAATGCTCTCCCTCCCCTTGCTCCCCACCCCTCGACAGGCCCCGGTGTGTGATGTTCTCCTCCCTGTGTTCATGTGTTCTCATTGTTCAACTCCCACTTATGAGTGAGAACATGCAGTGTTTGGTTTTCTGTTCCTGTGATAGTTTGCTGAGAAAGATGGCTTCCAACTTCATCCATGTGCCTGCAGAGTGGGAGAAAAAAATTCTAATCTACCCATCTGACAAAGGTCTAATATCCAGAATCTATAAGGAACTTAAACAAATTTACCAGATTTGTTTGTTTGTTTGTTTTTGTTTTTGAGCTGGAGTTTTGTTCTTGTTGCCCGGGCTGGAGTACAGTGGTGTGATCTTGGTTCACTACAACCCCCGCCTCTGAGGTTCAAGCAATTCTGCTGCCTCAGCCTCCTGAGTAGCTGAGATTACAGGCATGCACCACCACATCCAGCTAATTTTTTGTATTTTTAGTAGAGATGGAGTTTCATCCTGTTGGCCAGGCTGGTCTCAAACTCCTGACCTCAGGTGATCCACCCGCCTCGGCCTCCCAAAGTGCAGGGATTACAGGCATGTGCCACTACTCCCAGCTAATTTTTTGTATTTTTAGTAGAGATGGGGTTTCATGATGTTGGCCAAGCTGGTCTTGAACTCCTGACCTCAGGTAATCCACCTGCCTGGACCTCCCAAAGTGCAGGGATTACAGGTGTGAACCACCATGCCCTGCCAGTATTTTTTAGAAGAACCTGATAAACTGATTCTACAGTGCATTGGAAAGATAAATGAACAAGAACTGCCAGGAAAATATTGAAAGAAAAGAAAAAGCATTGGTTAGGGAGATAGTGTGCTTATACTACCAGTTATTCAGATATTGCAATGATAAAAGTCTGTAACAATGTAGGATCAAACAAGATAACAGAAACAGATCCAAGTATTTTTGGGTGTGTGTCTGAGTGTGTGGTCAGTGGGACAAGATAATATGAGATAACTGATAAACTCTTGTGAAATAATAACAATAGATGTTTCATAGTATATATTAAAATACATCTGAGATGCACTAAAAGTTCAATGTAAAAATGAACAGAAGAAAATATAGGGTGAATCTCTATGTACATTTGGTGTGGGAAAGGCAGTTTAACAGAGTTACAGAAAGTTTGTTCCATTTAACAAAAGAAAGATTAAAATACATTTATTTATCAAAAAGCCTAGACATTAAGAGAGATGGGAGGAATAGGCACTAGTGTTCTACAGCACTGTAGGATGACTATAGTTAACAATAATACATCATATTGTTTCAACAGCTAGAGGGAGGTATGGAATATTCCCAAGACAAAGGTTGAGATGATTAAACATTGGTTGAGATGATGGATATCCTAATTACCCTGATCTGATCATTATGCACTATAGATAGCAAGACATCACTATATACCCTATGAATATGTATAATTATTATATGTCAATTAAAAAATAAAACTTAAAAAAGATAGAAAAAGCACTAACCATAAAAATAAATGGATGTGCAAAGAAATGGAATAAATTTTAAAAGCTTATACAATTTTAATGTGTAATGATAGAAAAACGCACAACGATAGTGGCCTGGAGCCAGGGGTGGGGTGGAAATTGACTTGGAAAAGGCTTGCAAAAATTTGGTGAAATGGGCCAAACACAAACAGGAGAACAAAAGGATGGTAACCACGTGGAAACAAATTCAATGCTACTATTAATTGCCGAGTGCAAAACTCAGACATGCAGGTATCATTCTAACTTATCACACTGGCGAGGAGGAAAGAGAACAATCAATGTTTTGTGTCAGTATATGGGGAATATACACTCTCTGCAAATGACATTTTGATGCAGCTTAATAAACAAATCAATACATGTTCAGATTTTGAAAATTATTAAGTAAATGCACATAGATATCCTCACTGATTCTGGAGCCTGTCATCTCCATCCCAAACTCTCTTCTCATCTAGGACTCTATCGCATTCCTGTCCTCTTCTCCTTGAGCCTCCCCTGTTCTTCCTTCATCCCTGAACCTCATCCCATTCTTAAACCTCACTCCATTTCTCATTCCCTATTGTAACTTCTACTCTTAAACTTGTATAAACTTGTATATTCATGAGTATTCACTGCAGTATGTATTAGCTTTTGCTGTTAACCAACCACCCCAAATCTTAGAGCAGCCATGTAATTAGTTCACACTTCTGTGGGTCAGCTGTGTGGTTCTCCTCATCTGGGCAGCTTGTCCAATCCCTGCTGGCCGTCTGGGAGAGGATGGCGAATTGGGGGGTGCTGGATGATGGAGGCTAACCTCCTCATAGGCGTGGTGGTTGGCAACCTGTTGGCAGGGCTGAAGGGGCAGCAGGCGAGCCTGGACTTCCTCATACGATGGCAATTGTGGGGTCCCAAGAGCAGCAAGAGAGCCAGTCCCGGTGTGCAGCTTGTGCCAAGTCTCTGCTGGGTACGCTCGTGGACACAGGCAGTGTTGGCCAAAGTACGTCGCACAGCTGATGCAGACGTGAGGAGTGGAGACATAGGCTTCACCTCTTGATAATGGGGATACTATGTGGGCAAGTTGTGTAATCTGCCACACAGCATTATTTATGATAACGAATGTTGGAAACCACCTAAATGTACACAACAAGAATGGTCAAATAACCACACACTGCAAAATGCATAATATTCTAGAAAAACATTTTGGTCTATGTAGATGCTGTGTGAAAATACAAAACAAAATGTGCTGCCTAAAACCACTTCAGTGGGGGACATTTAAAAAAATGACTAGAAGGACACAACCTAACATTGTCTACCAGTCTTATGTCTGATGAGCAGGATTATGAGAGGTATGTTACTTTATACTCTCCAGTTTTCTCTTTTTCTGATAGAGCACATGAGGCTGTATTACGTGTAATTAATGTACAGGTCAATCTGCTCTTACGGCCTGGATCTCCCTCTTGTTACCTATTTGAGTGCAGGTGAGTTACCAAACTCTTCAGGCCTCAGCTTCTTTATCTATAAAATGAGGGTTATGATGACGCTACCTTGTAAAATTGTGATGAGGATTAATTGAGATATTTCATGTGAAGGGCTTCACATATTACTGGGCACATAATAATTGATCAGTGAATGTTAGATAAGAAGTCATTATTTTTGCAATTAATCAATATCATTTAGTATGAAAGACATAAATTTATAATAGGATTTGGATTTATTTAGCATGCACTGCTTAAGGAAATACATGAAAAAAAAGTAGTCAATCACTTTTAGTAATGCTTTCTATTGGATTTGTATTATTAATACCAATATGAAAAATAGTAATGTATATAATATGTTGGAAGTATTTACTAAATCCACAGATGATTTGTGCTGTGCAAAGGGATTTGAAGCCCAGCCAAAGATTTTTGTCTCTCCAGTTGGGAGACAATTATTTGAGGCAACAAAAGAAAAGATACAATGAAGCAGAGCCTGATCAATTGTCGATTTGACTGTCTAGGCAGTCAGTGGATAACGCCGGTAGTCTGTTTCTTAAACTATGTTAAAGACTTTTTCTCCATTACAATGACACCATAATTGTTTATGACCCTTTAAATATGACCACCCACAGTTTGGTCTTCTATATTTCCTTTTTTGTTTCAGATGCACTGTCTTAGGGGTTTCTGGGAAGCACAGACTGCATAAGGTTGCTACTTTCTGGGTACTATCTACTGCTTTTATTATTTTTAAATCTCACATGTGACTTTCAAAGTTCAATTTGTATGGAGACCACAGCAAACATCTCCCCTTATTTGGTCATGGAAATTTCTTCAGATGCCCTTTACTCCCCAAATCACATTAAAACAAAACAAAACAAAACACAGAAGTGGGAGCGATGTGATGTACACTGTTAGAAATAAGTGTTGGTGCCACAAAAGAAATAGCACTTGAAATTTTCTCAGCCAGGCAAATTTACTTCTGCAGAAGAGTGCAGCTTGTGCCAGTCACGGTCATAAGAGAACGCTGAGTAGGGTAGGGCAGGGGTGTTTATCCCTAATACAATTGGTTCCTACTGCTGTGTTCTTTCTCCATTGGCTGGGATTGGACTGCACAGTCTAAACTGACCTGATTGGCTAATGTTTGAAATTGAACACAGCTATTTAGGCAGGAAGGGGAAGGTTATCCCTTAGGGCACAAGGCATGTCTAGGCTTCTCAGGGCATGTCACGGCACGGCAAGGGCGGAAAGGGTTGTTTACAGCACGGGTAACTATAGAGACTAGAGAAACAAAGAACCGGAAGGACAAGGAATTAAAACTTTTGAAGAGGAATGTATCATCTCTGACAATGTCCCCCTCTTGATTTTATAGTTTTTCTGCTTCAAAACGCCTCAGCATGTCTCAGCTCTGCTGTTCTTCTTGGGCATCTGGAAGGGAGAGTTTATTTGAATAAGGTGAGGGTGAACTAGGGAGGTTTTGGTGAGAGCTGTTTCTGTAAGTCTTTGCACGAAACCTGTATTCATATACAGGATATGATACAGCACCCTACAAGAATGAGCATGCCTCTAAAGATTACAAGGGAGGTGAATATTGAGGTCATAATTCCTTTCCATTTCTTGAACCATTTTTCCATGAGGCTTGTAAAGGGGTCATTTATTCCAGAATTTTTAGCTAACTCATTTGATAAGGAAGTAAGGCCTTGTAAGGCTTTTGTTATTGTTCCATCAGGGGCAGTGTTATTAAGAATAAAAGTACAATATTGGACTTCAATCATGACACAAACCCCACCTTTTTTTTTTTTTTTAGCTAATATCATGTCAAGGGCTATTCTATTTTCCCAGGCCATTTGCCCCGTAGGGTCTAATTGTTCAAGTATTCCTTTAATAGTATTCTAGTATAATTAGCAAAGTGTTGTTGATTATAATAGACATAATTTATCTAAGCTACATTCTTGTTTACAGTCGATCACCAGAACAATATAGACTCGAATCCTGCAGCTATTTGATTTCAGGCTTTGAATTCATCTGGTAACCCTTGTGGTACTCCAATAGCGTCTATATAAACATGAGGCTCAAAGGATCCTTGAGAGACATCTCTCTTTTTATGATATTCTGTTTTCAACTTTCTTAGTTGAAATGCCAAGGTGAAAGGGATAGCCAATTGAATTAGAGCGTAAGTGCCACTCCAGTTACTTGGCAGAGTAGCCAGCAATAGTCCCCTGCAATACCACCACACATTTGTTCAGGGATGAGCAAGGGCAGACTGATTGGTAAGCTGTTGAAAAGGCTTGGTTTCACAGCACCCTGTTAAGTCTCCAAGGAATGCCAGCGTTTCCCCCTGTTGTAAAAGGCATGAGGTGAAGTTAGTATGAGGGGCTGGAGGCCGATGGCCCTCGGAGGCTGACCCACAGGGCTTTTGACCTCAGGGAACAACAGTGAAAGAGTCTTGCATGACTCATCGCCTTGGGATGTGGGGCTGTGGAAGAGAGCTCCCATACAGCTCATGCCCAGTCCGTGAGAGGACCACCCAAGTGGAAAGGGGACAATTTAGGTCTCTGGCCTGCCTGTCACACAAGAGTAACAGTCGCTTTTATTTAGCATGTGAACAGAATATTTAATCCATTCCAGCCAAGCATTTGCATCCTGATACCCTGTTTCAATTGCTATAATTTGTTTTAAATCTTTAACCTCTACAACAGCTACTTTGGTTTTATCATTGGGTATATAATGAGAAAAGGTTTGGTTAGCAGAGAACTTAGGAGAGGGAGAAGGGGGTGCAGGAGGTGGGGAAGCAATGAAGCACATTTCAAAGGATCCTATGGGGTCCTTCCCCGACACTTCTGCTCCCATACCATAGAAATGGTTAATGAAGGGGAAGAACTCTGAGGAGCAGAGATGGTAATCTGTGCTGGATTACATTGGTTCAGCTGACAATTGGGAGGGGTAATTCCTTTAGTAAAATGAATCTATGGTTTTAAGAAACTGTGAGTACTAGTTGGGGAGGTCCATCCTTACTCTTTAGTATTTCATGGAACATTGCACCAACTTCGGCAGAGAAGCTCTGCTCTAAGAGGACTAGATTCCCAGTTCATACTGGAATGTTTGTCAAACTCTTCCCAAACTAACTTATCGCAGTTAACAAATGCCCAGTCTGAGGAGAGCCAGGAAGGAGAGAGACACTTTTCTGAGGTGGAGAGTTGCTTTTGACTTGACAAATCTCCGCAGGGTATAACATGGCAAGCATCAAAGGTAATAGTTTGGGGTGAGCTTGAGTTGGTTACATTAATGATAAGGGGACTAGTGATAGAAGGGGGAAGGAAAGAAATACAGAATAAGAGGGTTAAACCACTTTAGCCTTAGCTTGGTAGCAGTTGGTCCTGGAACAATGGTCCATGATTCTGGGAAGGGTGGTGCCCACTTAACTCGAGTGTGATGAGTCCAGCCCTTCTTGGCGGTCCGAACTGCTGTCTTAGTTGTTAAGAGCACTAATTAAGATCCTTCCCAAGCGGGCTTGAGCTTCCCTTCTTCCAACTCCTGATGAGGACATGATCTCCAGTCTGGTGGTGGTGAACTGGAAATTCAAGAGGTGGAGTCTGGGCTAGAATGCCTTCAGTCCTGAGGGAAGAGAGGGCAGAAGACAGACCTAATATATAGTTTTTGAGAAATTGAGTGATGGTTTTCCCAGTTAAAAGCAAATAGGTCCCAGCTGTCCTCTGCTAATGGACAAGTCCAGAAGGCATCTTTTAAATCTATTACTATAAACCACTGGTGGCTGTATGGGATCCTACTGATAATAGTATAAGGATTGGGAACAACAGGATGTGTAGTTTGGACTATCTGAATAATAGCTCTAAGGTCTTACACCAACAGATATGACCCATCTGGCTTCTTTACAGGCAGTATTGGAGTGTTATAGGGAGACATACAGAGTTCAAGAAGCCCATCATGGAGAAGACCTTTAATTACTGGTTTTAAATTTACCCTGGATTCTAAAGGAATAAGGTATTGCTTTCTCTTTACTACTTCCCCAGGGATTTTTACTTTAACATGAATGATAGGAAGCTGTAACTTTCCTCACTTCCTGTCTTTTGACCATACCTCAGGATGAATGTGTTCTTTGTCTGCAGTAGTGAGCAAGTTTAGGGAGGGGAGGAATTTTCCATAATTGATTTGGAGGCCCAAGCCTAGTTTTAGCATGAAGTCTCTTCCTAATAGATTTGTCCCTGCTTCCAGAATTCACAGAAATTTGGTACTAGCTGATCAGTTTTTATATTTCACTTCTGTCTCCTACTTACTGGTTCCTTCTCTAAATCCATATTTTCATTCCTGGGTGTTATGTCTTCCCCCATCTCTCTCAGTCCCTATGTCCCACCCAGGACAAAGCACTCTTAGTTGGCCTGGCAGAGAGGAGCTAAGCCATTGGTGGGAGTGTGCTGATGGTGCTAGTAGGCCCTGACCACAGCCAGCCACACATTTGCAGGGACTCTGGTTGCTGTAAACACGTGACTGGGCTGAAGCCGGCAACGCCGGGCACAAGAGACCTCCAGAGTGGTCCCTCGGTCAACCTGTCCCAGCTACCCAGCTTGCATCCAAACTTGCCCTTCTTCCTCTTTCCTTGCCAGCTTCACAGTCATGCCAGGATGGGGTAAAATGACAAGCTTTTATCTACTTGAAACAGTCATGCCACACTGCCAACACAGTTTTCAAAGCATTATAGCCTTTAAAGAGATCCTTTCTTCCTTTCCTAATTTTAAGTTCCCAGACTTTGCTCTTTGGTGCTCTTTATATGGCCTGAAAAGTTGGGGCCTAGGCTCTTTATAGGTGCTGGCCCCCTGAGTACTTTGTTGTATGGTGAGCAGCAGAATTCTTGCCTTCTGCTTTTGTTTTTCTTCAGCCCTTCTTACATACACTTTTTGAGCCTCCCTAAGAAGTTCACTCATGGGATGGTTTTCCAATTTTCTATCTTTTGTAATTTCTTTGAAATATCTGGCCAACTGTTAGTATAAAATTAAGTTTTAACATTCCCTGCCCAAGAGGATCCTTGAGACCTAGATGAGCATACTTTCTCATTTGTCCTTTAATCTGTCTAAAAATTCTATAGGCCCTTCATCTTTCCCTTGCTGTATATCAAATGCTCTGGTAAGATTCTGGATTCAAGGGACTGATTTCTTTGATCCCTTTTATTATCATTTCCCTAAGGTCTTGCATGTTTTCTTGACAGGGTGCATTGTTATTATCCCACTGGGGGTCTTGTGGGGGGAATTTTCGATCTGCTGCAGGAACATTTTGGCCAGGCGGGTGTTCACATTCCCAGACTACCATAGCAGCTCTATGGATTGTGCTTCTTTCTTCCCCTGAGAAGAGGATGCTTAGGATGAACATTAGCTCAGCCCAGGTATATAACTGTGGTCCTAGAAACTGGTCAATTTGGTTTGCTACCCCATAAGGGTCATCTAATTGTGGCTTAAGCTCTCTTTTTAGGTTTCATACTTCTGAGATGGTTAAAGGAACATTTACAAAGCCTCCTCCTACGGGCACTTCCCTCAAGCGGAAAAGAGCTGGAGCTGATTCCCCTGAGGTAGGTGGGGGGGAAATTGTGAATATCTTTTTTTACATTGCTCTGTTTCACACTGAAGTCCCTTTAGGGAAGGGTACTTAGGCTGGTAGTGAGTGGGCTCTAGGGACAATTTCCAAGAGGCAGGGTTATAAGGAGGGGGAACAATGGTGGTAGGAGAAGGGTCTGGGACAGCAGTTCTTGAGGGGAGGAAAGATAGGGGTGTTTGGTGGGGGAAGGTGATCTAGCGGGTCCCAAGGCATAAATAGCTTGGAGTCCAGAGTTTCAGTTTCCTTAGGGGAAACATTCTCTGGTTTATGCTTATCTTTTAGAGCGTATAGAAGAATAGGTCCTTGTCACCAACACAAGGCATAATCTATCTCTTCTTGGGAAACTGGACTCTTGTTATTAACATGTTCTATTAGAAGCTGACAAATATAATCCTCATTTGATGCAAATTTTGGCCAGAAAATTGAGGGTTTGGGAATTGGTTCCTAGGTCCAAATAAAACAACAATATTTTAACATTTGTTGCTTTTTCTTATGCTTAGTCCTTTCACTATCTTTCCAATACTTTAACATGAGACCTAGGGGACTATCAAGGGGAATATCATTGCTGTTAGCTTTATCCTTTTTACTGCCTGTCTGTCTTGGGGTATTTCCCATCTTGATGGTTTTGGGGTGAGGCTCAACTTACCCTACTGGAAATTTTTTGCCTTCCCTACGACTGGAGGTTTGTGTGAGGCTCAATCCCCACCACTGGAGATTTCTCGCCTTTCCTTTCTTCTAGAGGCTCAATCGCCCGTATTAGGGATTTCTTGCTTCCCTTTTCTCTAGAGCCTCAACACCCCCTAGTGGAGGCTTCTTGCACTCTTTTCCTTTCGTTTCCTCCTCTCTGGCTGCTTCCCTGAAGGGAACGTTGTGTCCCTTTTAACATCGGTGGGTCAGTATAAACCCCTGACAGGACCCCCAAAAGGCTGCCATAAGTCATATGAGATGACCACAGAACCACAGATTGGACTCACTCACTCCACACACCAGTAGTGCTTGTTCACACACTTTCAACTTTCAACCTCCGAGATGTCCCGACCATCAGGGAAATACTTTGTCACCCCTGTGACGTTTTTTACCGTGGTCTGTGCACAGAGTTACCTGGATGCCGTAGTATGTGATTACCTTTTTTTTTTTTCTTTTTTCCAAGTTGTTGGTCTGTTTCTTCCTGTGTTGCTGAGAGTCCAGGTTTATTCATCACACTGAGTGAGTCTCGATTCCTTCCCCTGAGGCCACCACAATGAGGCAGCAGGTGTGCCTCCTCATGAGAGAGGACCAGACCCTTCCCCAGGGGAGAAAGGAAATCCCAGACAGGCCCCCAAATTTGTTAGAAATAAGTTTGGGTGCTGCAAACGAAATAGCACTTCAACAGAAATTTTCTCAGCAAGGCAAATTTACTTCTGCAGAAGGAGGCAGCTTGTGCCAGTCACGATTGCAAGAGAACACCAAGCAGGTGGGTAGGGCAGGGGTTTTTATCCCTAATGCAATTGGTTCCTACTGCTGTGTTCTTTCTCCATTGACTGGGATTGGACTGCACAGTCTAAACTGACCTGATTGGCTAATGTTTGAAATTGAACACAGCTATCTAGGCAGGAAGGGGAAGGCTATCCATTATGACGCAAGGCATGTCTAGACTTGTCAGGACATGTCAGGGCACGGCCAGGGCAGGAAGGGTTGTTTACAGCATGGGTAACTATAGAGACTAGAGAAACAAAGAACTGGAGGAAGAGGGAATTAAAACCTTTGAAGAGGAATTTATCATCTCTGACATACACCCCTGACTAACAATTCATTTAAACAATGTCTTGTTGACAGCAGTGGCACTGTGGAACTTATTGAGAACTAACTACTTGCACGACTGTCCTTAAAGTAGGTTATTGTGAAAATTAAACTTTAGAAATTCTTAACTTAAGGGTACAACCTGTTATCACAATTTCATAAGTTTTCTTCTTGCTGCATTAAAACAGTATGCTTTCTGTCTTTTCCTTCAGCTGAATCTTACAAACTTTATGACTTTCCCTCTCAGCCTGTATTATTTTGGACAGAAGAGGATTTTTTATTTTTTTTTTCCCTGAGACAGGGTCTCACTCTGTTGCCGAGGCTGGAGTGCAGCAGTGTGATCAGGGCTCACTGCAGTCTTGAACTCCTGACTCAAGCAATCCTCCTACCTCAGCCTCCCTAGTAGCTGGGACTATAGGTCACACCACCATGCCTGGCTAATTTTTTTGTTTTTTGTTTTTGTAGAGACAGGGTTGCCCAGGCTGGTCTTGAATGCCTGGTCTCAAGCTATCCTCTTACCTTGAGGTCATATTTTTGTTTAGTCTTTTCTCTTACAGCATGCTATCATTTTGGTGAATTTAGATACTTCTACTTGGCCCTTCTCAAGAATCCTGGAAGATGTCAGCATACTTAGTGTGATAGATACCCCGTCAGCTGAGCCAGGTTTTCTGAGTGCAACATATCTTAACAGGTGGGTTTTATTTTCTTCCTGATTTTGGCCACACAACACACTGAGGAAGTAGCTTCAGAAAAAAACTCCACAAGATCCCAAGACCCCTTTTTAGACAGCAGTGAATCCCACCTTGTGTCAAGAACCTCTGTGAAATTACGACCTTGAGGTTTCTCTCCCTCTTCTCTACTGGACACCAGTTGCTTCATTCCTGCTGGCTCTGTGACCGCATTTGATTGTTCGATCATTGTCTTTCCACCCACTCTGGGAGGCACACACTGCTTTATTCCTTGTGTGTCTGGGTGTAGAGCCTTTCCTCTGTGGCCTGCAGATGCGAGGGATACAAGATGAAGCATTTATTGACACCCTCCCTGTCTCTGCAGCGAAATGAACATATCTGTGTAGCCAGCAGGCATTAGCCTTGGATAGCCATTGAGTGTAAATGAGGCCATGTTCCATTGATCCCTAATGCTCAGCTCTGCCAAGCCCCTATCTTCCACAAACTCTCCCCTTCCCAAGTGTGTGTGAGGCTCCCAATCTCCCTCTGCAGATTTTCAAGCTAGTTTCAATTGGCACTCATGGACAGCCAAAGGGGAATTTCATCAGGTCCCTGTAACTTGAATGACCCCCACCCCAGCTCCTTCACAGTCCTTGGAGATGTCACTCCCATTGCATCATTCGAAACTGTGGCAGCCACAGCCCCCACCAGGGAAACCTGCTGACCACACTGGAGCTGCTGTCAGCTGTACCAAGGCTTGGTAGCCCACCTCCCTCCGTCCCTGGCTCCCATTCATCCATCTGCTCCTGCTGACCTCCAGGTAAACCTTTCTTAGTTCCTTCTGACTCTGGAGAACTGAGAGTGAGAATGATACATTTCATACAAAAATTGCTTATATCCTAAATTGTAATAGCATTTGGTGCTGTAGCACTTTAAGTTCAAACAAACCTGAAGCCATCTTCTTCCAAATATACCAGGGCACCTGAGTGGGCAGGTCAAGGTGGATTCCAGTATTTGCAATATGCTATACCTAGAATCCATTCCCTTCTCTGACCTTTACAGTTTGGGGCTGTGTAAGGTTTGCTAGTGTAGACTGCCAGGGTTGTCATATATAATTTGCATGTTGTGCACCATAAAAATCTAAAGAGAGATTAAGAAGTAAATGATGCCGCAATGTTGTTCAGTGCACAACCTGCACAACTGTTCACCGTGATTCTAAGTGCTTTCCTAATTATGAGTTCCCTCTCTTGGGCTCTGTTGTTCTCACTGCAATATGGCCCAGTGCAGCAGAGCTGCCGTCCAATCCTTGACCCTCAAAAGGCTCAGAGATCCACTTTTTTCCCCACCCTACCTGCAAGATACTAATTAGCCATTATAAAAATTTGCAGGGGTGGAGAGATGCTATCAGAACTCCACTCACAACAGCAACTGAGCCCCAACCAGTGGCCAGGCAAAATATCCTCCTGCAGTTGCAAGAACCTCTCCTCTCTTCAGATGCTCAAATAATTGTGAAGCATAGAGCCCATTAAAGTTTGACAATAAATGTTCTTCCTACCAGAATCCCTGCCAAGTAGCCCGGAACAGGAAATAGAGTCATCAGTAGAGTCACAGCCCCCGTCTTTTCTTGACGTCAGCATCTCTTCTGCTCCTTCCTGGATAGAGACCATCTGCTGCAACTCTCTCCTCCGTCTGTGTCTCCTTTTGTCACTGCTAATTGGACTTCCAGTGGGAATCTGGGAATAGCCTCTGCATCTCTATTATTCTCTGCACTTCTTGTGGGTCTTGTGCCTCAGTGACATAGGCCATCTCTGATTACCACTTGGGCCATGTGCCCACAATTCAGGTTGCAGGCATTAGGTACCTTTATTTGTTTGAACAGAGTCACAGTTGGGCTATCAGCAGACAGTGAGATACTCAATAGGCTTAATGATGCAGCATCCACAGATATTCACAGCACAGTTCCTGGCACCCATGGAGACAGCAGACCAAAGAGAGCCAAGGCTGCTCAGACAAGCTAGTTGAAATAGTTGGTGAACAATTACATCTATATATAGAACTGACCTCGCTGTGCCCCTGGCTGCTGGCTTTGATACCATTCTTTCGGGCATTTTGAGGTCCCAGACCTCCTTCAACACTTTGTTCTACTAAATGTTAGGGCTGCTTATGAAGCACTAAGCAGGTACCTCATTATAGTCCTGTTTGATTTCAGGGAAGTGACGATTAGACAATAACCCGGCCCAGACCCCCATGTTGTACTGGGTCAGATTTTGGTTTCAGCTCTCAGTTGAGCCAGCTGTGTGATCACGAAAGTCACTTAACCTCTTGGGTCTTTGTTTTCTCATATCTAATACACAACGACTAGATCAGCAGAGAGGAGAGAAAATTGCCTTTGCAAGCTAGTATAACTGGGTTTTAACCCCAAATCCCCCCAACTTTGTAGTTGGTCAAATTGTTTAAAACCGAACTTGCTTCCTCTTCAGAAAAATGGTCAAGTTCATGCTTACTGGGCAGGACTGCAAGAGGATGAAATGGGAGAAACGACATGTGAGACACACAGTAGGTATTCAATCAATGCTAGGTTTTTCCCTGGTTCCCTGAAGACTGTGTGTCACTTTGGTAAAAACTCTGGATTTGGAGTCAGAAAACCTAGGTTTGGAGTTTGATCGTCTCAGAGCAAGTCATGTGCCCACGTTAAGCCTCAGTTTTCTTGTCTGTGTAGGGGTGTTATCACTGTTAGGATCAAGTAGGATAATACATGCAAGGGCTGCTTTTGGAAACATAAAAGAGTGTACCCATCAGAATGTGGGGGTACCTTCTCTAGTTTACACTCAGCTGTAATGAACTTTTGCCACTGCACCCTCATACCGGCCCCTCCACTGCACGTTGAAAACAGGCAGTGGATATGCATGGGATATGCTTTCTCAGATGGCTCACATCCGTATCTTTATTCCTCAGCCTGCACCTTGGCTAGGCTTTCTGGAAATCCTGGTCCAATCATCACCATACCAGGAGAGCCCCAGGAACCAGGCGTCAAATGAAGGAGTCTTTACTGATGTTCCCTTACCTCAGTTGTCAAACAAATGAGTCTTTGCTGATGTTCCCTTACCGTCGGTGATGATGAAGAGGAAGTCTTTATGCCTCCAAAATAAACAGATGAGCCTCTGTTGAAATTCTAGCCGGTTGGGTACTGAGGCTTCTGTGTAATGGATAACTTAGTATAAAAATAGAGCACTCTGCTCGCTGACTTTCAGAGAAGCGTGGAGAAGGAAAACAGCATTTCCCAAATTTCCCTCCCCGGTCTGCTGCAGCATGGCATTCCAGCCCCAGGTGCCCGCTGTCCACCATGGGACACACTGCACAGCACACCTCGTGCTCGGCCTGGTGCTTCCCCCACCTTCTCCTCTCAAACATTTCTCGCTGCACCCAGCAACCCCTTTTAGCATTTGGTTAAGCTGCCAGGAGCTTACCACTATGGGTATCTGGATACATATTCCTTAAAATGGCTACTTTGGGGACAGAAGAACCAAGTGTATCCTCCTCACCAACACACCTGACCAGTGACCAGAAAGGCATTTCAGTAGGTTGATTAGATGTAAGTGAAAACGACTTTTCAATGTTGGGATCTATATGGAGTAAGTACTAGGTGTCCACTAAAACGGTGACATTGTGCAGCTGAACAACCCTTTGTGAAAGTGCCTGAAGAATCTCAGATGCCAAAAAAAAAAAAACCAAAAAAGATATACAAAATGAAATGTCTCCTAGATGTTTATGAAAACCTGTATTAATAATTCCATCTAGTTTTCATGGGAATGGTTTCTTGTCTCAGATAAAGAATTGCTCACTCTCTCAGCCAAGGGAGCTCGTTATTTTGGCTTTGCTGACAAAGAAAATGTCTGAAGTCCAGTTTTAGTTACATGGTGACACAGTAACGTCCTCCTGTTGGGGGCACAGTACTTGGGGGGCAGTGAGGACAAACAACGGACCCAGCAGTGATTCCTCTTAAAAAGCTAAAGGCACCCCGTTGGAGAAGTAGTCCCGTAGGAGACAGAGGCCTCATGGCCAGTTTGGGTGCTTCATTTTAAGGGACAGTAATGAACAGGAACATGTACTGGGGATGCGGACAAAGATGGCAGAAGCTCTGGATCCCACTTCAGTTATGGGAAGGGGGCTGTCCACACAAAGGCAAGGAGTCTTGGGTCATGGCGATCACCCACAAATCGGGGGCTTTTGGGGGCTATTCTTTAAGTTGTAATGGTGACCAGTGGGTGGCCTTTGATATTGGAGTAGATTTGGGGTAAAAAATATCTTCTGAAGAGAAGAACAAATGTGATGGCAACAGGCTGGTGTTCCATGATGGTCTTGCCTCAAGGGGGCTCTCCACTGGACCGACTGGCGCCTGTATGAGGGCTGGGACCACTATAGCCCCGCACTGCCACACCTCCTCCCCTTGGGCCCCTGGGATTCCTGAGACTTGGAAAGGGCTGTTGCCATGGGGTGAGTAGGAAGAGGACAAGCTTGGTCCCCGGGGCACAGCAAAGCCCTCCATTTCTGGATGCTTGCAGGCAGGTCTGGCTGCCCTCACAGGACATCCTTGGGGACAGACGCTAGCAGAAAGGACAGCTGGCCTGGCGATTAGGTGAAAGTCAGGCAAAGACTCCACCCCCAGTGCAGCCTCTGGTCCTTTGCAGATCCCCAACTAGATCCTGGCTGATGGCAATGTGTACTCACTGGAAACTTCCAGCAGTCAGCCCCCACTGAGCTCAGCTCCCCCAGGCCCTTCAGGTCTCTGTGTGGAAGCAGCACTTCCCCCAGGGAGCACCAGCCCACTCTCTCCAGATGGACTCCCCTAGCTCTGCGCTCATCCCTGTCGCCTCCATCTTCCCTGGCTCTGAGAGAAACTCCACTCCCCACAAATCCCTTTTTTTTTTTTTTTTTTTTTTTTGAGTTGGCATTTCACTCTTGTTGCCTAGGCTAGAGTTCAATGGTGCGATCTCAGTTCACTGCAACCGCCACCTCCCAGGTTAAAGCGATTCTCCTGCCTCAGTCTCCCAAGTAGCCAGGATCACAGGCATATGCCACCACACTCGGCTAATTTTATATTTTTAATAGAAATGAGTTTTCACCATATTGGTCAGGCTGGTCTTGAACTCCTGACCTCACATGATCCACCCGCCTTGGCCTCCCAAAGTGCTGGGATTACAGGCGTGAACTACTGTGCCCAACCTCCATTTCTTATCTTTTTTTTTGTCCTTGCCCAGGGCAAGGCATTTTCCACAAGGGCTTTTGGAAACTAAAGCCAAAAAAAGACTCACATGCTATTTTTCACTTTATGCTCCATCTCATTCCTCCCCGGGGGCAACAAGCCCAGGAAGTGTGGCTGATGGATGCCAGAAAGGGCAAAGGGGTGGAGACTCTGGGGAACAATGTTGGTTACCATTCGAAGCCCATTATCCCTACATTTACATGGAATCTGCTGTGTGCAGGTGTCAGGCACCTCACATGGCACTGCCTTCTCTCAGATAATCATTCATTCTTCAGTGAGTCTTTAAAGAAGCCTTTGCCGTGTGTGCCAGACACTGTTCTAAGTGCAATGTGTGAAGCACGTGACACCTCAGAAGCTGCTTTCTGAAAGTGAACCTTAGAACCTGGATTTTTACAGATGAGGAATTTGGGATACGGAGAGAGAAAGCTCCACAAGATTCACACCTGGGTTGGTTCCAAAGACCCCACTCTTTGCCGCCAGTGCGTTGCTTCCCAAGGCAGTCATCAGTGATCACGGTGGGAAGAGCTCCTTGGGAGGCAGTGGCCAGGAGCAGTGCCTGAGCAGGTGGAATCTCAAGGCACCATTGAGGACACTCTGCACCCATAGCTGGTGGGAGGTGAACAAGATCTTGTCTAAGGCAGGCTGGACTCTGAAAAAGTCAGGGGGCTCTGCTGACCTCAGGGAGCCAGACTCGGAGTCAGCTTGACGGGGTGGAGGAAGGAAGAAAACTGAACTGATCCGGGAGGCCGAGACGGGCGGATCACGAGGTCAGGAGATCGAGACCATCCTGGCTAACATGGTGAAACCCCGTCTCTACTAAAAAATACAAAAAACTAGCCGGGCGAGGTGGCGGGCGCCTGTAGTCCCAGCTACTCGGGAGGCTGAGGCAGGAGAATGGCGTGAACCCGGGAGGCAGAGCTTGCAGTGAGCTGAGATCCGGCCACTGCACTCCAGCCTGGGCGGCAGAGCGAGACTCCGTCTCAAAAAAAAAAAAAAAAAAAAAAAAAAACTGAACTGATCCAAGGGCAGCCCCAGCGTGAAGGTGAATGATGTGGATATCATCCAGGCAACCTCCAAAGGGCTCCCTGAGGCTCCCCTGATTCCTTGTTCCATCATCAAACATCTGTCTGGGTCAGGCTTTGCCTAGTGAGTAGAGCTGGAGGCAACACATTCCCAGCCACTGAGTTGACCACACTCATGTTCAGAGGTTCTCTGCCTCAGGAGCTTTCAGAGATAGTGACACCTGTTCCCTATCCACCATGAATCTGATGAGATGGGTCAGGGGGCTAGGGATGGAGGTAAGTCCATAAACAAAAGATGTGGCCAGATGCCAGCCTAAGGGTTGTGCTTGTGGCGTTGTGGGATGCACAAAGGAATACAAGATGGACTCAGCTTGGCAAAGTCAGAGAAAGGCCTGGCTCACGAGATGGCACAGAAGCAGTGTCTTAAGGCATGGGTGGGCATCAGCCAAGGCCAGGTGGAACAGGAAGGAAGGGCCTCCAGACCAGAGGCATGGTGTGTGCAGGCTCTGGGGAGTGGAACATGGGAGGATCCATGAGTTGAGGCAGCTCAGCCTGAGGATCTGCCTGCCTGGGCTGCAGCAAGCACACCCTCATGGCACTGTGAACTCCTGGCCCATCCCAGATCCCACCTCTCATACCTGAGTTACTCTGACTTCCACCTTCCTTGCTGGAATCCTTCTTCCTCACCCACACAAGCATGACCTCAGTGGCTCCCTGGCAGCACTTTTGGCTCTTACACCCCGGCTCCAGGCGCCTTTCCCCTCTCCATAGCTCCTTGACCCTTTGTGGACCACAGCCCCTGGAACTCAGGCCCGGAATCGACTTCTGAACTATGGGGTCAGCAAGGCCAGACTTCAGCCCTATGGAGCCCTGGAGTCCCAAGAAGGGGCCTCAAGCCCACAAAAGGAAAGGAGACATGAATGGGCATGTCTTTGGGTCCTGCGTCCCCCTACCCCTCTCTTCCATCGGTTTTGTATACCGTTCCAGGATTCCACATGAGGCTTTGTGTGAAAATGAAAAGTGCCCTTTTGCTATAGGAATAACAGCTTGAGAGACCGAGTGTAGCCCAGGGATGAAGAACACGGACAGAGAGTGAGCTCTGGCTCCATCACTTCCTAGCCCAGTGACCTCTCTGTGGCTCAGTTTGTTCATCTTAAAAATGGGGATAATGGCTGGGTGCGGTGGCTCATGCCTGTAATCCCAGCACTTTGGGAGGCCAAGGCAAGTGGATCACCTGAGGTCAGGAGATAGAGACCAGCCTGGCCAACATGGTAAAACCCCATCTCTACTAAAAATACAAAAAAATTAGTTGGGCGTGGTGGCACATGCCTGTAATCCCAGCTATTTGGGAGACTGAGGCAGGAGAATCACTTGAACCCAGAAGGCGGAGGTTGCAGTGAGCCGAGATTGTACCACTGCACTCCAGCCTGGGCGACAGAGCAAGACTCCATTTCAAAAAAGAAAAAAAAGAAAAGGTTGCGGGGAGGATAATGACAGTACTTTCTTCTTAGGTTGTTGTGAGAGGTGGATACGAGCACAACAGGCAAATTGCTTTGAAGGGGCTGGCACCCAGCAAGAGTGGACTGATTGCTGGTTATGAAGATCGCTACTGCTGCAGATGGGCTGTCGTGGGGCTCTGAGCAGGGGATATCACAATTAAATCTGTGTTTCAAAAATCTGTGGTCTGGCAGTACATTGGGGAATGGATTGGGACAAGGGTGCTGGGACTCAACACAGAGAGGTCCTTACAGAAAGTTATATTACAGCCTTCTCAATGGAAAAGGAAAGGACCTATGGCAGTGGGTGGCTGGGACAAACAAGCACAGGGATTCTAAGGAGACCCAGCAGGACATGAGGACCCTGTGGTTGCGGGGGAGCCTCAGAGGGGAGAGTTGGGGGATGCTGGCATCCTGCCTTAGGTGAGAAAGGTTTAGATGTTTCAGAAGAGAAGAACATCTACGGGAGTTGAGCCATAATCCCCAAAGGTTTAAGGTTTTACCGGGTTTATTCCTTAATCCAGTCAAGTTAATACCTAATATTAGGTCCCCAAGTCCACCCTTGTCAACTTGGCACCCCTACGCATCTCCTGAAAATATATCTAATTTCCAAATAAGGACATCACCAAGGTGATAGTTTTGCAACTATCCTGCACACAACCGAAAACTCAACTAACCCCTTCTCCAGAATTCGGCTTTCAGGATTTCAACATTCCAAATTTTATTCCTTCAGGATTGTGATTTTTGGAATTTCAGGCTTTAGAGATTTTGCTCTTTCAGACTTTAGAGATTTTGATCTTTCAGGATTTTAATATCAGGGATTGTGTCTTTCAGGATATGGTTGGCCCTGCTATAATGATGATAAGGAATGTGAAATTGCATGATGAAGGTGGCCAGTGAGGACACCCACAGGTAGAGCCAGGAGAGGGGTTGCAGATGTAGACTTAGGAACTGCCAGGCTGTGGTACTTAAAGATAAGGAGGTGAATGAGGTTGCCAAGAACAAGGATGAAGAATGAGACGAGATGAACAAGGAGTGAACCTGGCAGAATGCAGGGAAGAACCTGGTGAGTTAGAAGGCTTTGGAGTCATCGGTGGAGCCCCCTGCTTGTCCCTGTAATTGTGTGAGCGCCTGAGGCTACAGGTCCCGGCTGGCCATGTTCACGGCAGCCCAGCAGCCCGAGGACAAACACACAGTGACACTGGCAGGCTCTTGCTAGGGCAGCTCCTCAGGTGGTCTAACGAGTACAGGAGCCTGGCCAGAGCTCATGGAACGGGGCTCAGTTCAGCCTCCCAGAGCACAACAGCTGGTGTGAAACAGAATCCCTCACCATGAGCCATCTGCGGTGCATTCCCCGAACAAAGCCCAAACAAAATCTGCAGGGAAGTTGGGAGGATGCTAAATTAAGTAGGTGGCAGACACCATTTGATGACACTTCATCTAAGTGACAGGTTAACATACAGCCAAGGTGGGATGAGCAGGTGGCCGATGGAAAATTCAGGGCAGTGAACTGGGTTTCTATCTCAGAGAGAGCAGGGGTTGAGGAGTGCACCCAGATCCATCCATGGGGCTACTAGCTGCATGGAGGGGAGCTGCCTCCCACTTCGGTGATCCCACGGCCCCAAATGTGGCACTGGGGATTTACTGGGTGTGCAGTAAGTGTTCATAGAATTGGACTGAATGGATACTGCGGGCAAAAATAAAATTATTCTTGCTTCAGTTCCCTGAGACTTGTCATGTGGAAGGTACTCTTTTTTTTGTTTTTGCCTGAGGTATTTGAGTGAACATTGCTTCAATTTTCTGAATTATTCCTCTTGTTAGTGCCACATTTTGGACTTGCTTTTTTACTTAATAAAAGGAGTTCATTGAAGGAAAACCTCTGAAAGTGTAGTGATGGGACTGATCAAAGCCATTGTCAAGGTCCATTTCCCTGGAGGGCAAGGAAGAAATGCTGGGTAAGTGTTGCATTTCTCATGCTGGCTGGAGTGCCTGGGGAGGGGTGACTGACAGCCGCTCCTGGTTTCCCAGCAGCATGAGCAGGGCCCATCCAGATGCAGGGGCCACCTTTCCATCAACAGTGTCCCTTGGCCTTGCCTTCTCAGGCTTTCTGGAGGAACTGCTTGTCATTTAATCTCCATGATGGACTCTTACCCTAGAGCCCCATGTTGCTCCCTTTCCCTGAATGCCTTCAGAAGGAAAAACAATTGGGCATGAGTTTCTAGATACACAACCACTTATAGTTCATCTGCAGAAGATGATTTTGCTTTACAAAATCTAACATTGCATGTTAGATGCAAGCAGTGTTGTGAATACATGAGTGTCTTCATTTGTTTGCTCATTAATCCATTAAATGGGTATTGAACACCTTGAAAGGCTCAGGCATTGGAAATCAAGGTGAAGAAATTAAGGTGCCTGGAAGGACCAGGAAGCAGCCGGGTGAAATATATACTGCATATGTTTAGTGCAATGTGATAGGTGCAGGGTAGAGGTAATGTGCGTCTGTGGACAGAACGTGAGCACCTTGAGGACAGGATTCTTTGAGTACTTACTGGGCACCAAACATTGCTCTAAGACATTCATTTCATTTTCCCAACAATCCTGTGAGGTGTATACTATTATTTCCCCCCTTTACAGTTGAGGAAACTGATCTTCAGGAACTACATGACCTGCCCCACATCACATGGATTGCAAGTGGGGGATCCAAGGATTTGATGCCTGAGCCAAACTCATCACTAATAATCGTCCCTACTCTTTTCTGTAGAAGCCTTTTGGAATATTTAGCCTTTGAAAGAAATACCTCACATGGATCGGGGTCTGTCTTCAAATACTTGAGGAGTTATCATAGAAGACATCATCCTCCTACCACCTTACTTTTGGGTTAGAGTTGGCTTATTTTTTATTTGTGTGCAGTCCCAGTGAGATTGCTAGGGAAGGTGCCTCCCTCCCCAAGTCAAGGGGCAGCATACAAGCTGAGCCAGCCACACAGAACAGAACCTGGTTGGCCCTGTCCCATGATGCCTGAGGGCCTGTGTAGTGGTTTTGAGTGTTGAGATCCTCAGAGCACCAGGTTTCCTGAGGGGTCAGCTTTCAGAGCTATGGCAGTTCTGTGATGTCTCCTCAGGCAGAGGAGGAATCAAACTTTTCTGTGAGGTTCCAGAAAGACTAATTAGGACCAACGAGCTCTGCACTGCTGGAAGGCTCATTCTGATTCGGAATTGGGGGACGGTGGGGAGGTGCACACATCAGAGAGGGCTGAAAGTGGACCAAGAAGCCTTGAGAAGTAATGAGATCCCTGTACTGCACGTGTTCAAGCAGGCACAGATGCGGTGGAAGGGATTTGCCCTTTGGGCAAAGGGCAAGCTTGAACTAAGTGCTTGAACTAAGTGCTGTCAACACCCTTTTCCTGAGATGATAGTATCTTTCTATATGTTCTTTGCTGATTCTCTCTACACCTGTGAATGGCCCAAGTGCAAACTTACCCCTGCCATACCTTCCCTATCTATTAACAGATGCACCTTTGGCCTGCCAGCATGTAGCAATAATGCCATTTAACATGTATTAGGGGCTACTTATGCCCTCGATTGCTAGTAGGCACTATTTTAAGTGCTTGACATCTTCTAAATAATTTAATCTTCATAACTACCTACAAGATTCATATTACCAGTATACCCATTAGTTAGATGGGAAAATTAAGTCACAGAGAAGGTAGGTAAATGCCTGAGGTTACAAAGCTAGTAAGTGTCAAAGAGAAGATGTGAACCCAGGCAGGGTCATGCCCTTAATCTCAAAACTGGGCAGCAGATGTTGTGATGGTACACTTAGTGCCTATAAGGACGGGTCCTGTTTATTTCTAGGCATGACATTACACAACAAACATAATATCCAAACCCATTTCATACACGAGGGCATCAGAATCTTACTTCGCTTAGATAGGTATCACACATGATAAACTGTAGATGGAGAACTCTTGTTAGTATGATAGTCATAGTCCTTGCCTAAAGATGGGGACATTGACAGGGGTGGGGTGAGTAAGGTGAGGGATGTGGTGGGCTGGAGACGGCTCAGACCAGCTCCCAAGCTGTTATTGTGCACATCTCCCCCAGATTCGGTGTCCAGTGACCTCCTGTTGGTATCTTGAAACAAGCCACGGCAAAAGTGTTTACACCGAGAAAATTGGCAAATGCTACAAATAGTTATGCAATTGAAAAAGAGATTTTTCTCAACTTGTGGCAGATCAGGCTACAATATAGACACAATAATTGTGCCATGTCTTGATCTGAGCATGGGCCATTTCAGGTAAAAGGCTGCCTCCTCCGACTCCTTGGAGCATTCTTTTTCTTCCTCTCCCCACGAGAGTCACTCTTCCTATCAGGGGACTGGTGGCTCACTGCCCAGTTAAGGCACACACACAGGGCCAGCATCTAGCTTATCTCAGCAAGCCTTGGAGGAGGCTCTCTCCAGAGATGGATCTTTTTATAGCCACAAAGTGCCACACAGTGCAATGGAGCTCGTCACTTGGCCATGACTCAGGAGATTTGGGTTCCAATTCTGGAACTCCTGCGAATGCGTTGGGTGACCTTGGACGAGCCAACAACTCACAGTGGGGTCAGTTTCCTCTCCACCAAAGCAGAGACATCAACACCCACTAAATATATCAGAGAGCTTAGAGAACAAGGCATGGTACATCAAGCAGTCTGCTTATGTAACAGTCAACTATCAGAGTTCCACTGTGTGGGTTTACCAGATGGGGATGGGGGTCTGGAGGTCTCTTGGTGTCTCCATCCTACCTGGGGAGAGGAGGTGGATGGGACATGCAGGAAGGGAAGGGGATGAGGTGGGATCTATAAGGAAGAGGGTGGCGGAGTGACACAGACTGATGGTTAACTGTAGGTGTCAACTTGACTGGGCTAAGGGATACCCAGATTGCTGGGAAAGCATTATTCCTTGGTTTGCTTGTGAGGGTGTTTTCGAAGAGATTGGCCTTGGGATCAATGGATTGAGTAAAGGAGATAACCCTTCCCTCTGTGGGCAGGCATCACATTGAGGACCAAGGTAAAACAAAAAGGTAGGAGAAGGATAATTTCACTCACTCTGCTTGAGCTGGGACACCTACCTTTTCCTGCCTTCAGACACTGGTGCTCCTAGTTCTTAGGCCTTCAGCCTCAGACTGGGAGTTACAGCATCAGCTCTCCTTGTTCTCAGGTCTTGGGACTCAGACTGAATTCGTTTCCCTGATTCTCTGGCTTGCAGTCAGCAGATCGTGGGACTTCTTGGCCTCCATAATCATGTGAGCCAATTCCCATAATAAATTCCCTCTTCTGGCTGGGTGCGGTGGCTCACACCTGTAATGCCAGCACTTTGGGAGGCCAAGGTGGACAGATCACCTGAGGTCAGGAGTTCGAGAGCAGCCTAGCCAACTTGGTGAAACCCCATCTCTACTAAAGACACACACACACAAAAGCCAGGTGTGGTAGTGCACACCTGAGTAGTTTCAGCTACTCAGGAGGCTGAGGCAGGAGAATCACTCAAACCCATGAGGTGGAGGCTGCAGTGAGCCGAGGTCATACCACTGCACTCCAGCATGGGTGACAGAGCCAGACTCCATCTCAAAATAAATAAATACATACATACATAAATTCCCTCTTCTATCACCTATCATTTATCTATCTATCACGTATTAGTTTTCTCTCGAGAATCCTGACTAACACACTGCTGTAAAAGACTGATGACTCAAGTACCTAGAATTTAAGCTAATGGGGCTCTGACTACTCAATCCCTCTATGACTAATTTGCTTCCCTGGACTCCCAAATCAAAGAAAGTGATCTGCTAACTTGAGACCTCCAATGCACAAATGCATCACAAGGTGGACAGCCTGCTTGGACTCCGTCCATCTCCCCTCCGCCTGCTCTGTGCAGACAGAACTGCATTTCCTAGCATCTGCATAGGTGAAGCCAATTAGAACAAGCAAGAGATTAGAGGGTGGGAGAAGGGACACCCAGAATATTCCCCTTTTCCCTCTAGTTCTCATGGCATTTGTGTCAGCAGCCATATCATTTTTGTGCAGCAACCTCCACTAAACTTCCAGACCCTGGCAACTCCACCTCCTCCCGTTGTTTTCCCAGCTCTAGGGGTGGTAGCAGCTTCTGCTGCTGCTAACCTGTCCCTCTGTGCTTCCCAGCTCGCCCATCCCTCTGTCACCAATCCCCTCAATCAGATTGCTTCCGTTAGAAAGACCTAGAGCAGTTTCTATTTCCTGGCAGAACTGACTGGTAAAGGACCACTGGGAAAGAGAGTGTAGAGGAGGAGTCCTGGCAAACTCACTGCTTACTCTGGAGAATAACAAGTTTCAGCTCTTGCACAGTGTCCTGCACACAGTAGGAACCCAGTGAATACTTAGAAAATGAGCCAGGACTATGTTAAGGTTTCTAACCCACATGAGGTTCAATAAATGCCTCTGGACTCTCCACAACCAGATCGTCTCTACTTATTCCCCTCTTCATGTGATGAAATAAAGAGAAAAGCCCAGGGGATGCAAGTCTTCAGGTGGGCTGTCCTCTTGCTTTTCAAATTTCAGCCTATGCCAAATTTATCTCCCTGGCAGTGTCACTTGGTTCATGTAGGCAGCACACAGGCATTTCACGCCACAATCCAGAAAAGGCTGAGGTGGGCACATGGGGGTCCATGAGAGCCAGGGAGCCTGGAGGAAAAGTCTGAATGGCTTCTCCCAGGGCACTTTTTCGAAGCTTTTCTCCTCCTCCTTCTCTTGTCGATGGTCTCCCATCCTGGCCGACTGACAGGCTGTCCATGGATTCTGTCAGTGGACTCCCTTCACTGCTGGCTTCCAGCTGGGTGTGGTCAGTGGGGAAATCCGGCAGGAGACTGGGGTGAAGGGGGATGAATGAGGTTGGGGCAGTGCTGGGCTACAGCCTGCTCACAGTGGCTCACGAGAGTTGACTGTGCACATCTACTGCCAATTCTACATCTGGTGACCTCACATCGGTAGCTTGAAATTAGCCATAGGGACAGTATTTAACACCCAGAAAATGGGTAAATGCTACAAATTTTTCTCCAGAGGGCCAATGATTAAACACTGGCCAGCATACCATGGTGCTGGGATATTTATTCTGCTGACTTCCTCCTTGTGGGGTAGCTTCATGGCAACCTTAACCAAAGGCCACTGTTCCTCTCAAGAGTCACCTCTATTGCTTTCTCTCCTTCTGAGTATTGCACTATTTCTTTGGTTTACCAACTCACCCCCAGCTTTGCAGGGTGCACCTTTATTGGACAATCTTCAATTGTCTTACTTAGAGTGGACCATTTATTCCCGGCAGTAACCATGGTTGGTACACTGGGGAAAAAGAGGAGTCATATCCACTGGTCAGCTTATACCTGGGTGCAGGGTAGGATGGCCATTCATGCCCCTAAGTGTGATTGTTCTAGAAACTGGGTCTAATGCTTCCAGAGGGCCAAAAGAAGTCAGTAGCCTGGAATGACATTCAAATTCTGTTTTAAAAACAACTTTTTCTCAGTGTCTTTGCCTGCTAGGCTTCCTATCCTCATAACTCTTCTAATACCACAATATGGAAAAAAAAAATCTCTTCAAAAAGATGACTTTGGAAACCCTCACATTCCACTGCAAATCCTGGGGAAGCGTCCTCACACTATGGGGTCAACAGTCTCTTGTTCTGGTAGCTGGTTCAGGGTGTGGAGCTCTCAGATCAGTGGCTTCCAGCCCACGCTGCATATTACCATCACCTGGAAGCTACAGAAAACCTGATCCTGGGACCCCTAGCTCAATTAAATCCACTCTGACAGACACTGAAGTGTGTGAACTTGAGAAATAACCTCTCTAAGCCACTTTGCTCATCAGAAAGATGGGAAAAATCAGACCTATTTTACAGGACTGCCTGGAGGATTACATGAGTAGTGAACAGTAATTTGCATTAGCACATTCATTCATCATTCTCCCACCCCTCTCGCTTCAGCAGCCCCTGAGGACAGAAAGGACAGAGCAGGTCACTGCAAGGCATAGAGACCAATGAGAGGGGTCTGTGGGCCAGCACATGAGCTTCGCCTGAGAGCTTTCTAGAAACCCAGACCCTCCAGCCTCATCACAGTCCCACAAATTCACAAACTCTGGGGCTAGCACCCAGCAGCTGGTGTTTTAACTTATCTTCCAGATGATTCTGATACATGCTTAGCCTGAGACCCAGTGGTCTAGATGTCTCTCCCTTTATCTGCTGTTGACTTCTGGAAAGGCTAGCTGCACTGTTTTGCCTGCTTTGGCCCAGATTAGTTACTTTGGTAAACTGGACTCTCTCACCCATCTGAGCACTTCAGGCCCATTCTTCCCATGCAGTTCAAGACCACCTCTGCTCCCAGCACCTTCAACCAGCTCTGCAAAGGTTATTTGACTTGCCTGAGCATGGAAATACAGGGTTAATTGCTCATGAAACTAGAGATGGGGGAAACGCAGAGACAGAGTCTCCTCTTCCTAGATACCTAGGGCCATTATTTTGGAAAATTACTTTGCTGTTTTACTGTAAAATGGCTACTGTGTTTAAAATTATGACGATTGTTGATTGTCTTTCCTCATCAGATGAAGACTCTTGGGATAAAGCTATCCGCCCTGGGAGATAGAGGCATGGAAGGCGTTTTCCTCTCTCAAATTCCGTGGGTAGACGTGTGAGTGTGGTTGTCAGGGTGCAAGCTTGTGTGTTTGGATGGGGTGGGCAGGTAGTAGGGTCTGAGGAGAAAGAAAAAGGGAAAGAGTGTGTCTTTGTAATACATACATCCCCCTACCTCACAGTTCTTTGAAAAGGTCTGATTTGGAAGTTTGGGACCAAGAGGGTTAGAGCCAGAATGTGTTGCTATGGAGATTTTCCAGCCTAGGCTGCTGGATTTCATCTGTGTGCTCATTTTTCAAGCATTGGAGGGAAGGATCTCTCCTTGCTGCTACCCATTGTCCTTGCACACAATTCTCCACCAGAGAAAGGCTCTCCTCGCCTTGGCAGCTGCCAGACCGGACTGCTATTGTGCTTTCATGAACCCCAACAGGAGAATTAACCTCCTGTTTGGTTAGGTGCAGGCATTCAGCAAGTGTGAATGTTGACTCTGAAGAGAAACTGATAGAGTCCCAGTAGGAATCCAGCCTCCTTGGCTGGCTGGCAGGCTCTCATCTTTATAAAACGCCTCCAGTTTTCCCCAAGCTATGTTCACCATCCATCACTGTGAATTTTACCGATGAGCCCATAAGTACGTGAAAAGGATTCCAGGATTTGGAGGCCCATCCCTTACACAGTGGATGCACATTAGCTGACACTCTCACTTACTAAACATGAAATCACCCTCTCGGCCTCTGTTCATTTCATGGCCTCTCCCACGGGCAAATTTGGCAGCAGTAACTGCAGGGCATCTAAGTGAATGAGGTACTCCACAAAACGAGTGGCTGAGAGTGAAGAAGCTTCTCTCTGCCGGGCAGCCTGGCTTCTCTCAGTGGTTGCCAATAGCTGAGTCATAAGCCATCTTTGATTGGTACATTTTAAGCTACCATGTGAGAGAAGGGGATGATGTCCAGGTGGAATTTGCAAAAGGCCCTACAGCGGCAGAACAGATGATGGAGACTCACTAGCTGACAAGAAGTGCGCTGCATTTCAAGAGCAGATAAAAAACATTGCAGCCACACTTTCATGCTGTATGGGATTCACACGATAGCACAAGTGGGAAACAGAGAAACCCGCTACAAATTTATCATTCAGGTCTTGACACGCCAATTCACCTTTCAAATCTGTATCTATGAAGATTCTTCACGCGGCATTATTTTCTCTAAATGTTTTTACATCTTAAACATGTAAATCTTCACACAGACCTCTGCATCATTCATCGTATCGTTAGGCTGATGATGATGATTACAGGGTAAATTAAGGACAATAATCATAAACCGCATCGAGATATTTACGAATCACTGTGGTGAAACTGCTTTATAGCTTTGAATAAAATCCTTGTCAGACTCTAATTGAATGTGTTTTAAAAAGTAATGTTCTGATACAGAGCAAGCTTTTTGGAGCAGCCGTTAACTGAGAGCCCTTGGTGTCAGAGGAGAGGCTGCTGGGCTGCTTGTTGCTATGGGGACTGTCAAAGGCAAACTTTGGTTCCTCCAAGGGCCTTACTAGTTTGGTCAGAGGCAAGAGGCCAAGGGGAATGATTTTCTCCACTAAATTAGAATTAAAAAGATACAGATGAGGATGCATTGGGCGTGGAGGAACCTTCCTCTGATGGATGAAGACAGCCGAGATGGATTTCACCCTGGGTGGAGAAGCCTGATGAGACTAAGGTACTTCTTTCACTGCATTTATAGGAGAAGCTGCAGCCTGGTTGAGTGACAGAGATCCCAAACACCATTGGGAGAAGGGGCCAGACGAGGCCAATCTGGTTTACCTATTAGGGCAGTTCAAATTGGCCGTTATCAAAATGGTAGTGAGGCCTCCAGATACTTGAAGCCATGAATTTGGATTATGTATTGAGATGAGTCACGTAATTATGCTCTCATACATATTTATGAATAGGAATAAGATAAAAACAAAACATATTACAGTGAGAGGTTAGTAAGAAAGGTATCTAGGTACACTTGCTGTAGGTATTATTTTTTGCTCTATACATGGATCTTTTATAATACAGTGTTCTTTAGAAAAACTTGACCGTAGAAAGAAAGATGATAACTTTAGTGCATGTTTCTGGTTGACCCTATGTTGATGCCCTTCACTGCGTTGGTGCACTCATGCCCCCTCCACATTCTCCCTTCCCCCACTACCGTGGGCGCTGTGAGTTTAGTTACTAATTGTCCTTGACTCATAGGTGATCCCTCAGTGGGGAGGCTATGTCCCCACCTGCAGGAGTCATCAGCCCACACCCATGGCTGCCTGACTGATGGGCAGGGGGTTATGGAAGGGTGACACCCTCGCCTAAATGGGAGAGAAGACTGGGGAGAGGTGTGTGCTCCAGAGCCCCCGACTAGGGGTAAGAGTAACATCCCTACTCAGCTCCTCTCCTTCTCTATCCTGCATCCCCCCACTGGCTTATAGATCTTCCTGGAGACAGCACATCTGCAATAAGCACTGTACACAAAATCCCTGTCTCAGGCTCTGGCTTCCACGGACCCTGACCTGAGGTAAGAACCACAGAGCAAACCGAATGTTCCCCAGGCTCAAAAGAAGGCAAATTGCAGGGCCATATACCTATCACAGAAAACACATGACCTTTGAGCCTTAACTTTGCAATCAGAGTCCTATAAAATGAGAGCACTGTGTCACTGACATTTCAAAAACCTGAAATATTAGGTCACCAATGAAAAAATGAGGTAAGGAGTAAAATGTGATCATTGCCTGAAAATTTTAAAAATAAACTATTTTTACATGGCACAGCAATAGACAGTTTGAATGCTTTGTAGTTAAAACTGCATCATGTTTTGGGGTGACATATTCAGCTACTTCTTCTGTTTTGTGGACACTGATATAAATACCACTTAGAATTCATTTTGGTTTTTTGAAATGATTGAGACCAAATTTAGGTCATAATGTTAGTGCATTGTAGACAAATTATCATATTTACTGTGTAAAAGCTGAAATCTAAAAAATTATGACCACAGAAGAAGCCCAGAGATACCACTCACATAATCGCCCAGTTGCAAAACAGGAAGTATGGTGGTTAATTTTATGTGTCAACTTGACTGGGATAAGGGATGTGCAGGTAGCTGGTAAAATATTACTTCTGGTGAGAGTGTTTTCAGATGAGATTAGCATTTGAATCAGTAGACTGAGTAAAGAAGATCATCTTCACCAATTTAGGTAGGAAACTTCCAATCCACTGAGGGACTGAATAGAACAAAAAGACAGAGGAAGGGTAAATTCATTCTCTCTGCTTGAGCTGGGACATTCATCTTCTCCTGCCTTCAGACATTAGCACTCCTGGTTCTCAGGCTTTTGGACTCAGACTGAATTTACCCCTGACTTTCTGCTTGCAGATGGTAGATTATGGAACTTCTTGACCTCCATAATTGCATGAGCCAATTCCCATAGCAAATCTCATACACACGCATGCACACACAAATGCACACACATATCCTATCGGCTCTGTTTCTCTGGAGAGCCCTGACTAATACAGGAAGTTAGTTATTTAGTGATTCAGACTGGGAACTCCATGTAGCTTTTTGATGAAATTGGCCATGGTGTGAGATCACCAAATCTGGTCACACAGCGTGTCCCATGCACTCCGGAGCAGGCACAGGGCAGTTGGTGAACATTCGGCCCCAGCACTTGCTGGCTTTGTGACCTTGGTCAATTACTTAATCACAAAGCTTCAGGCTTTTCATCTGTAAAACAGGCACAACAGTGCCTATCTCACTGGGTGATTTAGGGTGTAATGTAATGATGTCCAAAAAGCACTCGGTTCCATATTTGGCTGAGTAGAAAATCTCAACAAATGGTACGTATGACTCTGAAAGAAGGGCTAGACTCCTGATTTTTGAAACTTCAAGTGGATGTTTATGTAAAACACCTGAAAAGTTAAAATGTAACTAACAAAGATTACAACTGAATATAAACTCTGTGTTATTTCAAACTCTTCTGATCTTGTCTGTGTACATTCTTTTATATTGGACACAGATGTACTAGTATACCCATGGCATTTTACATTCCGCTTTTTTTCATTCGGTATTATTTTGCATACACATATCTATGCTTGCTTGGCATAGTCTATAGATGCCATTTTTATATTTCATCTATGAATCCAACACGTAAGTATCACAGAAGTTGGAGGTGGAACTAACGCGTTACATGACCATTTGCCTCCAAAAAGCCCCAGGGCTCCAGGATGCACAAAATCATTAGGCCAAAGCCGTTAGCAAGTCACTCAGTATCTCCATCAGTCAGCGCAGCTCGGTCTTGCAGAGGTCTGCACACTGGTTCCCCTAAGGAGGGCCCACGTTCTCCTCTGTTTGCCACTCCCCTTTCTGGGACCACTTAATTCCTGACACTTTTCAGAGCAGGTTTCTCAATCTCTGCATCATTGACGTTTGGGCCACACAAGTCTTTGTTCTGGGTGCTGTCCTGTGTATGGTGCTCAGCTGCATGCCTGACCTCCACCCAGTCAATGCCAGGACCACCTAACCCCAAGTCATGACAACCGAGAACGTCTTCAGACATTGCCAAATGTCCCCTGGGGGGCTGAATCGCCCTTGGTTGAGGACCCCTGTGAGGATCTTTCACCATCACAGGTTCTGGGCTCTGACAGTTTCCTCCCTACAGCCCCGGAATATCCTGGCTTTACTTCTGCATCGTTCTAAGAGCTGTACTAGCTCTTTCCCGGGAAGTCTAGTTGCCTTTGTAGAAATCAAGCTATATGATTGATGTCTAACACAGGGCATGACGTCTGGGGTCCGGAGAGAGCAGGATGATTTCTGCTTCATATAAATACCAGCGGGATGAGAAAGGCAATTGATACGATGGAAAGTCCCTTTACGTTTCCAAGTCTGAGTTCCTCATCTGTGAAATGGAAGTGGAAATGGGAAGCTTGCCTAACTCAGGGCTGTCACGATGGTCAGCAGGTTAAGTGATTGACTCATTTGTTCATTCAACATTCATCAAGAGAATGACATGCCAGGCACTGTGTTTGGCACGTGGGATACAGAGAAGTATTAGACAAAGGGTCGGACCTCAGAGCAGAGACAGGCACAAACACCTCTCTAACACAGTGGTTTCCTTGGTGAATGTGTGGATCAACAAAATGCGGTGTGTGCAGACAGCGGAATACCATTCAGCCTTAAACAGGAAGGAAATTCCAATATGCTACAACACAGATGAACCTTGAGGACACGATGCTGAGTGAAATAAGCCAGTCACAAAAGGACAAACACTGTGTGATTGTGATTCTACCTATACATGCTATACCTACAGTAGTGACATTCATAGAAACAGAAAGTAAAATGGTGGTTGCCAGGGTCTGGGGGAGAGAGGAGGAGTGATTCCTTAATGATGTTTGAGACTGAATTGTGCCCCCCTAAATTCATATGTTGAAGCCCTAATCCCCAGTGTGCCTGTATTTGAAGACTGGGCCTTAGGGAGGTAATTAGAGTTCAATGAAGGCCAAGCCCCAGTCCAATGGGACTGGTGTCTCTATAAGAAAAGGAATAGACGCCGGAGCCCCCTCTTTCCACGAGCACACAGAAGAAAGGCCACGCGAGGACATGGGGAGAAGCTGGCCAGCCACAGCCAGGAGGAGAGGTCTCACCAGACACCAACCCTGCCAACGCCTGGATCTTGCACGTCCAGCCTCCAGTCTGTGAGAAAATAAATGTCCGTTGTTTAAGCCGTACAGTCTGGTGCTTTGCCATGGAAGCCCAAGCAAACTGATATAAATAGGTAGAGAGTTTCAGTTTGGGAAGATGAAAAATTTCTGGAGATGGGTGGTGGTGATGGTTACACAACAAGGTGAATGTGCTTAATGCTACTGAACTGTATACTTAAAAATGGTTACAATGGCACATTTTATGTTTGGTATGTTCTATTCAAATAAGAAAGTCACACACCCACAGAGGCCATCAGAGAGACATGCACAGGACATTATGAGCCTTGAGAAGGGGGCCTGGCACAGCTGGGGAGGGGCATGGCAGCGGGCTGGGGGTGGAAGAAAGAGCAGGGCAGATGGGGAAGCCACATAGGCTGAAGAGCAGACAAAGCCGAGATACAGAAGGTGAGAGGAGGGAGATGTGTGTGTTGAGAGCCACAGGCAGTTTGAAGTTCCGGGAGCTTGCAGTGGGAGGTGGGATGAGGAGGCAGCAAAGAGGTGAGAACCGGCCTGCACAGCGAGGAGATGGGGGCCGTGAACACCCTGGGAAGGAGACTGGACTTCCAGCCACTGAAGGCTGTTGGGCAGGGCAGCACGATGGGTGGTCATGGTTGAGTGAGGTGATGTATGTGAAAGCCCTTTGTAGGCTGTAAACTCCTGCGGAAACGTAGAGTTCCATCACCGTGGTTATTGCTAGTGATGACGGCTGCAAGTGGCATAGAGCATCTGGTGGAACAATGGAACCTAGGGTTGCAGGGAGTGTTATCTCAGCTGCAGGGCCCCTCAAGGCAAGTTCAGGAAGCTTGGACAGCTCCTCAGAAGACGTAAGAAACAAGGGGCCATAAATATGGACCAAAGATTGTGAGAGCCACCAGGAGACACCTGGAATACAGTCACAAATCCAGACCCACAAATTCCGCCCAACAGAGACTCGGTTACTTAACAGAGCTGGCAGTGCAGGGTGGCTTATTGAAGAGGCTGTTCCATTTCAAGGAAGCTCTGCAAGAATCTACACAGAAAAGAAAGCATGGGACTCTGTTGAAGGAGCAGTAACAAATGTGAGACCTGAGGAGGAAGGAGGGAAGAAGGGTGTTGTTTTGGCTATGAGAACTCATGCAGAAAGCAGTTTGACATTTTGAAGACTAGAAATGTGTTATGCACTGACATTTATTCAGAAATGGTGGGTTGAATAGTTCCTATACTCCTTAGGGGAGCAGTTCTACCCTGCGACGGTGTAAGCCCCCACTTGCACAACAAGGCTGGAGTATTGGAAGGTAATCCTGACTTTAGGTGTGAGATTTGTGACTTACATCTTGCATATAATTCAAATATTTGTAGATTGAATCTTATCTCTTCACTGACATACATTAGAATCTCGGAGTTGTAGTCAATTTGTTTCTGATTGACTTTTCCCTTCAAGGGAGTTGTTAAAGGCTTCCCTGCAACCCTTGCTTCTCTTGGTAGCCCTCAGAACACACGCACACACGTGCGTACACACACGGAGCCCTGCGAGGCTGATGGCTTTTAAAGAAAGCCCTTGACAAATCCTTCTAGGTCATGAGCAATCATTTCCTAGCATTTCAGTTTTGAAGGTTCAGACTTTTCAATTTGGTCACAACTGAAATATGTTAAGCTCAGAAATAAAATAATATGAAGGCATTTCACACTTTTCATCTAAAACTCCAAAGCTAAGAACTCAACAAATATTCATTTGGCATCTATTGTACTTATTACTATGTGGAAAATATTTTGTTTATTTTCACTCTACCTGTGTCTAAAGAATATGTATGGTGACTTTACAAAGAAGCATAAGACCAGGCTTTCTGTTGGGAACAGTATCTTTTTCCCTTTGACTTCCTAGTGTCTGACACAAGCCGTGGAATACGATAGACTCTCCATAAAAAATTCTTTTACATAAACCCAGGAGGCGGAGCTTGCAGTGAGCTGAGATCCGGCCACTGCACTCCAGCCTGGGTGACAGAGCGAGACTCCATTTCAAAAAAAAAAAAAAAAAAATTCTTTTAAAAAATGAATGAAAATACACAATCAATTCAATTAGGGAATCAGTATACACACATAATAAAATAACTTTAAATATATGTAAACACATAAGGATATAATGGATGCTAAAGAAGTCATAAAAAGTAAGAGGGGCTGAGAGCAAAAGAGGCATGGCCAGCATTGATTGAGTCCTTACCGTGTGCCCAACACTCAGACACTAAGTTGCATTTCCCTCATGAACCTGTGATCATTTGTAGCAGAAGAAGAAATCTAAGGGCAAAGAGGTTTTGTGTCTTGCACAAGATCACACCACAAGTCAGAGAAGGATCTGGAATTTGAGCTCAGATTTGTAAGTCTCATCATCCCTGTTTTCTCCCCTGGCTCTGCCGTGAAGTGCCCCCAAAGGCTTCGAGAATGGAAAGAGGCCACTGTGGGCTGGCTGTCTGGGAAGGCTCAGGGAAAGGAGGGATGTGAGCCACACTTTGAGCCTGGGACTTGGGAAGAGGCGGGAGGGAGAGGGCCGGCTGGCTGGAGGAGGCAGCTGGCCAGGAGAGCAGTGGAGGATTGTCTTGGGAAAGAAGAACCAAATCTGACAGCCTCGAGAGGCCTCCTCTCCAGGGACAGAGCTGTTCCTAGTACATGATGGTTGGACCTCCAGATTGTAGGCCCTTAAATGCCAGCCTAAGAACTGAAACTTTATCCTGTAGCAATGAGAGACCGTGAAGATTCAAGCCTGATTAACTACAAAGTCATCTTAAGGGGAGACTGAAAACTTAAAGAATACATAGAAAGGGCATGGAAAACCTGAAGTCCCCTTTGCTAAGGAAAGCTGAGATCTGAAACACAAGCCTGCTCCTGCCCTTCTCTCTCCCCAGCCTGCCACCTTTCCCAGCCCTTTACGTGCCTCCCTGTCATGACACACATAATCTAGTGACCTTGGTGACTAACGCACAGAACTGGAGAGAATGCATCACACCCACTCATTCCTGTCAGTGGCAAAGGGCTGCCCAGTTCAGATGTTCCCGGCAGGCAGCCACAGCATCCTCTCACTCTGTGTCGAGGGTGACTCAGCATTTGCAGTGACATGAATGTGATGCAAAGTGACTCAACTTCCCCACCCCACAGGGCTATCCCAGGCTGTGGGCTCTGTCCCAGGATCAACAGGATAGGTGCCAAGAGGGCAGGCCTTCGCCAGGCCCTGCACTTGAAGAGGCTGGGGAGACCAGCCTGGCTGCAGGCTCCCCTTTGCCAGCCAGGTGTGCCCATCCCTGAACTCTCCTGCCACTGGCCTGTGCCAGAGCTGGGACCCCATTCAGATGAAGCCCTGATTTGGACATTAGGAAAAGGATCTCGTTTTTAGTAACAGCACTGCAGATAACATGACGGTGTAGCCATGTGGATTCAGACTTAGAGAGGGTCACAGGTGAGCAGCACTCAGCCAGAGCCTAAGATGCTGGGGGTGGTTTTTGGAGCACACCTCAAAAGAGTAAACATTCTAAGGAGATGCAAAGTATTTATTGATGTGCTGACTTTTCATCTTAAAACCTCAATACTTCATTTGTGAAATTCACCTCTCTGATCTGGGGCATCTAAACCATGACAAATAAAATCTCTCACCCCAAGGGCCTCTCCACCTCTCCCATGCCCTCCTCACTAAACCAGTTCTTCAACTGCAGGCTCATTCCTTGCAGATGGTTTCATTCTGACACAACCCTCCTGGCTTTCATTCCTCCCTCCCTCCCTCCCTCCCTGCCTCCTTCCCTCCCTCCTTCCTTCTGTCCTTCCTTCCTTCTTTCTTTCTTTCCTTCCTTCCTTCCTTCCTTCCTTCCTTCTGCATCTGGGTTCTTTGGCCTTTTCAACAAAACACTGCAACTTCCCTCCCTCCCTGGTCCAGCTGGGCTTGTCCAGTCGACCTCCAATGCTGGAGCCATCTGCCTTTCTCACATTTGCTCCCATGCAGCAAGTGGGGTGGAAGAAAACCATGAACTAATTGCTGGCACTGGAGGTTTATTGCTTCTGGTCACAACTGTCCCTAGTCTGGCAATCTTCTTTTATGTCCCTAGCCAGATCCCTTTCTAACACTCTACTGTGCTGATTACAGACCTGCAATGCTCCCAGAGTGGGGAGCATACTGAGGTGGGGGTGGTGGCCAGCATGCTAATGTCTACAGGTGCCTCCATAGCTGAGCCCAGCACTGCAGTGTTGGCAGTACCTGACACACCACAGTGATTCCCAGCAGAAACTGAGGACAACAGTGGAGGAGGACAGGGCTGCCAGGCACATAACAGGCTCCCTATGGGGACTTGCCAGGTCCACTGAAAGCATCTGAAGTCCCTGGGTGTCCCTGATGCAGGTAGAAGTAGAACAAAGGAAGTTCTGTTGCATTTCTATCCTTGGGAAACTGCTCTCATTCCCTAGATAAGCGGCCAGGAAACTCAGAAGACAGTTTAAATACAATGCTCTCCATAAACTTGAAAAAAGAAAAATGACCTCTTTCTTTCTGGGAAAAAAAAAAAATCCCTCGTTCCATTTAATATGTTTTTAAGAGGAGCAAACTAATAATCTCATCTCTAGGTTGAAAGTCAGAGGGTGATTGGCTATCTCTATAAACTTAACGTCCTTAATGGGAGAAAATATTTGCAAACTTTCATCTGACAAAGGTCTAATATCCAGAATCTATTAGGAATTTAAACAAAGTTATAAGCAGAAAAAAAACAACCCCATTAAAAAGTGGGCAAAGGACATGAACAGACACTTTTCAAAAGAAGACATACACGCAGCCAACAAACATATGAAAAATGCTCAAAATCACTAAACATTAGAGAAATGCAAACTGAAACCACAATGAGATACCATCTCACACCAGTCAGAAATTGTATTATTAAAAAGTAAAAAAATAATAAAATAATAGATGCCAGCGAGGCTGTGGAGGAAAGGGAACATTTATACACTGCTGGTGGGAGTGTAAATTAATTCAACCATTGTGAAAAGCAGTGTGGTGATTCCTCAGAGAACTGAAAATAGAATTACCATTCAACCCAGTAATCCCACTACTGGATATAAACCCAAAGGAGTATAAATCTTTCTACCATAAAGACACATGCACAAGTATGTTCATCGAAGCACTGTTCACAAGAGCAAAGACATGGAATCAACCTAAATGCCCATCAATGGTAGACTGGATTTTAAAAATGTTACATATATATATATACACACACACACACACACATGCATATACATATATGTATACATATATATACACACACAATGGAATACTCTGCAGCCATAAAAAAGAGTGACATCATGTCCTTTGCAGCAACATGGATGAAGCTGGAGGCCATTATCCCAAGCAAACTAACACAAGAACAGAAAGCCAAATACCACATATTCTCACTTAAAAATGGGACCTAAACGTTGAGTACAAGTGGACACAAAGAAGGAAACAACAGACAGGGGGCCCATATCTATTGTTGGAGGAGGGAGAGGATTACAAAACTACCTATCGGGTACTATGCTTATTACCTGGGTGACAAAATAACCTGTACACCAAACCCCTTTGACACACAGTTTACCTATATAATAAAACTGCAAATGTACCTTTGAATCTAAAATAAAAGTTTAAAAAAATGCAACAGCAATAAATAAATAAACAAGGAAACATGTCTTTGAGTGAATACTGGTAAGGTATACAAAAAACCAACAATTGATGCTTTTCTATTTAATAAAGCAGTAATGTTTCCATAACTGAAATGCAAAATACGGCTACCCTCCAGAACTTTAGAGGGCTCCACAGTAACAAACTCCAGGGCAAAGTTTGGGTTCCCAAGGGTGGTGTTTAAGGGCCTAGAAAGCCTAGGGCTAAGCTGCTTCACTGCCCATGGCTGGCCATGCTCCTAAGCCTCTCACTTTCCAGCACATTCTGGGAAGGCTGTGATTTCCTGGCCTCTCTGCACTTGAAAAGCCTTCCTCTCCTCTTCTTGGACATCCTCCCCCTACATTCTGTTGTCAACTGGCAAACACCTACTCAGCCTGCAAGAGCCAGTTCAATTACTAATCTTCTCCAAAGTGTTCCTGAGGATTTCAAGATAAAGTTAGTCACTCTCTTTGCTGTGCCGTCAGAACCCCCAGGTCCCCAGACTCTGCAGCTCTTATCCTATTGTATAAGACCTATTGATTCACGCCTGTCCCTCCCATCAGGCCACATGAGTGCACAACAGGGGTTGTGTCTTGCTCATCTTTGTGTCATCATTCCCCCTGCAAAGCCCATCACTATGCCTGGTATGTCATCATGACTTGATAAATTCATCCTTTGAAAAAACAATTTCTTTTTATATCTCTGAATTCCTTGCTCATCATAGCTTTCATATCAAGAGGAATAGCAATTGGAAAATAACCATCCTCAAGCAGTATTGATATAGTGCCCTTGCACATGAAACTACAAAAAAGTTGGAGGTCTAAAATAAAATCTGAGGCTAGGCACAGTAGCTCACACCTGTAATCCCAGCACTCTGTGAGGCCGAGGTGGGCAAATCACTTAAGGTCAGGAGTTCAAGACGAGCCTGACCAACATGGTTAAACACTGTCTCTACTGAAAATACAAAAATGAGCGGGACGTGGTGATGTTCACTCAGCTACTTGGGAAGCTGAGGCAGGAAAATCGCTTGAACTCAGTGGAGGTTGCAATGAGCCAAGATCATGCCACTGCACTCTAGCCTGGGTGACAGAGTAAGACTCCGTCGCAAAAAAATAAATAAAAATAAAAAATAAAATTTGGACAATTATGTAACTACCAATGGCCAACCAGTATATCCTGGATTTCTATGATGTCCCTAGAAATGGATGAACACACAGAAAATATGATCCCTGATATAAGGAGCTTACAGTCTGGTCAGGGAGGCAAGACCTATACTGAATAAAAACATGGTATTTTGAAGTTGGAGGGGTGTCATTAGAGAAGATAAAACAGCAACCACCAAACAAGCAAGCAGTCCGTTGGTTCTGATGTCACAGGTGCAGCTCCAATGTTGTTCCACACACATCCCTCCTGCAGGCAGCTGCTCTGCCCACCAAGGCTGCTGCAGGCCTGGGAGGGAGCCCCCACTGGAAACACCTGGAGATCTTTAGGATTCCAAGCTGGACTCATGTCCAAATTGGAGAGAATGCCTCCGCTTTGGGTTACACTGTGGTGGAGGGGCACCCTCTAGGGTGTCACAAAGTTTGATGAACATTTTTGTCACATCCTCTGACTTTAAAACCCAAATAGGAGTCCGAGGAGCTGGGCCAACGCTGGCTTCAAACACAAGATGGCATGCTACACTCTGATCCCTGCCTCTCTCTAGTAAAGCCTGTTCCTGAGTCAAGATCCTCAGGCCATCTCTTGTTTTTTTAAGTTGAGTTCTTTCCAGGGAATGTCTTCCTTCTCCCTTGTCAGTTCAGCTACTCTGAGAAGCAGATGCTAGGACTAGAGTTGACATGCCAGAGGTTTATTGGAGGAGACATTTGGTGACAAAGGGGAGGGAGCATAGGAAGGCAGGGAGGACCCTCAGACTGCAGTGCAAGTCTGACCCCTGTGAGGGGAGAGAGGGAAGCAGGATGGTCAGGAGGAGCCTCAGATGTCACAGAAGCCCTGAGTGTCCCAACTGGGCCACTGGGAGTCCCTGGGCCAAAGTTGCCAGGAAGAGAAATCCTCCAGCGTCCTGGCTCTGGCACCCTCTCTGGGAAGCCTGGGGAGGTGGGACTTGGCTTGGCTGCCATAATGGATCCAAGGCTTAGCAGCTGGAGGCTGTAGTCAGCAGTGTTCTCCACAGAAGCTTCTCTTGCAGGGAGATTTGAGCAAGGCATTTCCATGGCTGCCACACCCTTGCAGGTAGGATTTTGTTGGACAGCTGGAGAGCTTACTGAGCTGTGTCTGTGGGCCTTGTCCTGGTACCCTATTCTATTCGTCCCCTGCCCCCCCCCCCCCATTGTAATGAAAAGCAGGAAAGAATTGATCAAACTGCAAACGCTGTGGAGCGGGAATGAAGTTCAGATTGTTGGCAAGCCTCAGGTGTGCAAAAATAAATTTAGCAATTTCTGAGGCAATTAAGTAATTTCTCTTTCAGTTCAAGGCTTCTCTGTCAGTTTGGGGTTACTTTAGTGAATTCAAGTATTCCTGATCCTGGCTCCTTGTGGGGTTGCACACACATTTCAGGTCTCACCTGCTGTCATGGCAGTGGAGGAGGATGGTGCCTGGCCATCACCCTGCCCTGGCTTCACTGGAGGTGTTTGCAGACCAGGGGTGCTGGCCTCTGTCACCACCGCCTCTCCTGCTGCTGTCCACAGCGTCCCTCAGGTCTGTGGCTCATACCACCCACCTCACAGCCACTACTGGTATTTGTCAGCTGGGAACCCTAGTCCATTTCTGATCTGAATTCCTTCTCTCTCCACTTGCAAGTTAATTTCTGCATCATGGCGGGTGTACAGTCTGCATCAGGAAGGGCTGTGCAGCTTAGTCAGACCTGCTCTCTTCAGCTAGGGTATTTCCAGAAGAGAGCTGTCCGCTGAAGACTGTCCACTGGTGATACTTGCTGCAGTGAGGGGAAGAAACCCTTCATTCCGGAAGTGGGAGCTGGGGGGAAAAGCTTCAGTATGAGGGCACCTGTGGGCAGAAGACGTCTCAAGAGCATTGACATTATGGTCCTCGTCACATCCCGTGAAGACGTAAAGGGAATTGACAGTGATGTGAATTTAGACGTACAGTCCCGCTCCTCTCTCTCAAGGGAATATGTTTATGTTGAAGGGACAGTTCATGCATCTGAGGACTGTGTGTCCAATGAGAGAACCTTCTCAGCCTTTCCTGTCTGCCTTTGTGTTCTCTTCCGTCTCCTCACTCCCCATGGGGATTTCCACCGCAGACGGTCAGGGAAATCAAAAGTAGGGAAATGCAGACCAGTCCATAGCCAGCTCGGGCCAGAGGCTCACCTGGATGGGACGTGGCAGCTGCAGCTTTAGCTAAATGGGTTTGGAGGAATTTCCAATGGCTTTCACTCCCGCAGTTGTCACAGGGACAGTTGCAGTGTCTTCTCAGGGCATCTTCCCAGCGTGGCCACTACAGAATCATAAAAAGCCTCTGGAGGCCCATGACTGCGCCCCTGCGCATAAACAGCCCAAAGGAGAATCCTCACATTCAGACAACATAAAGTCTGCTTGAGTGGACACAGATTCCTCACTAATTCTCCATGAAATCCATGTCACACTGCCACCTACTTCTTTCTCTATTACAGTAACGCATGAATGAGTCATAGTCTGGACGATCTTCTGGAACCCCCCGAGAGCTGCAGGAGCTGGGAAACAAGCCCAGGCAGCGCTGCTGGGCCTCTCGATATAACACTGCTTTCATGCCAGACCCACCGGGGGCTGTGCCTCTGCGACACTTCAGCTCTAGAAATGCTTCCTCTCCATTTCCAGCCGCCATCGCACACACGCAGATGCCTGAAATTCCCATGGCTAGTGACTCACGCCTCCTGGCTCAGCAGCAACAGTCCTGCGCTCACTTCGTCTTTGTTTAAAATGAAGAAGGCACTGGGAGGGTGTCGCTTTAAGTCAGAGAGTGTCAGAGCCGGACAGGATCTTAACGGCAACCCTGTTCTGGGTACTTGTCCAACTGGGCATTGCCATCGCAGCCCAGCCTGGGGAAGCCACAGGAGAAGCAGGGCTTTTGGACTCTGCAGAGCAAAGTGTTCCTTACACTGGAATGTGGTGTGAGGCATCCCTTTTATAAACAAACGAGTATATGATATGATGCAGAATGCTGAATCTGGGTGAATTTATAAAATAGAGCTTGATATGTTGACCACTACTGGACAGTTACTGGTTCCTGGACTCATTTACAGCGGCTGTGTGGCTGCTCTGTTGGGAGGTTTGGGGAGGCGCTGCATAAACAACAGCGAGCTACCACATGACCCAGCAATCCCACTTCTGGGTATATACCCCGAAGAATCAAAAGCAGGATCTGGAAGAGATATTTATAGCTTCATGTTTATGACAGCATTATTCCCAATAGCCAAATAATGGAAGAAACCCTGGTGTCTATTAATGATGAATGGATAAACAAAATATGGTCATCTATACAATGAAATATTATTGAGCCTCAAAAAGTAAGGAAATTCTGACATGCTGCAACATGGAGGAACATTATGCTCAGTGAAATCAGCCAGACACAAAAGGACAAATACTGTATGATTCCATGTACCTGCAGTACTAGAGTGGTCAAAATCATAAAAACAGAAAGTAGCATGAGAAGGGCCAGGAGCTGCTGGGGAAGGAGGGGAAATGGGGAGTTGGTGTTTCATGCGGACAGAGTTTTCATTTGGGGAGATGAAAAAATCCTGAAGATGGATGTTGGTGATGGTTGCACAACATCCATCTAGTGGCTATTGCAGCATCCAATACCACTTACTATTCTATGTCTTATATGTTCAGCACACACAGACTTTTCCTCCTTCTCTGGACAGCTCCTGGGGGTTGGGTGATGCCTCATTCACTCTGGCAGTATAATTTTCCTAATGCCACTAAACTGTACCCCTAAAAATGACCAAAATGGCAAATGTTGTGTTATGTTAAAAGGGGGGCTGCGTATGAGAACAGGCGTGAATTGCCAGATCATCTCATCCCACCCCTCCCTGTCCATTTCCAGGTGGTGGAAGCTGAGTGCAGAGAGCTGCTGTCATTTCCTGGGGTGCACGGCTGGTTAGTGCTGGAGCTGAGCCCAGGCTTCCTGACCTCCACATCAGTATTCTTTCCTTGAAAAAACCCACTGTTTATCATTTTTTTCCATGCTGATCGGAGAGACGGCAGTCAGATGAGGCAGACGTGGCCACGTCACTTGTGGCCACTCCTCTTTTCCAGTCCCACTGCCACCACCCTTGTCCAGGTCTGCACAGCCTGGATTACAGCGGTAACCCTAATTCGCCTTTCTGACTCTGGTCAAATGCGTTTTGCTTGCACTACTGATGGACAGACTAAGCATTTCACCCCCCTGCCTCCCAAATGTCCATGGTTTCCCATTTTCAAGAACAGAAATAGAGAAAGTTTTAGACTTAAATGTGACACAATTAATTGGTAATGGGCATGTGTCCTCCAAGAAGCAGATACCAAAATAAAATTCGAGGTGCAAGAGATTCTAGGGGATAGATACCTGTGAAGGGTAAGGAGGTGGGAGCAGGAGAAGCTGAGAGGGAAGGAGCATTGGACAGGAAGAGCCCCAGATCTCACGGCGGTCCTGAGCGAGTGCCAATCAGACAGATGGCAAGTCCTTGAGCCAAAGCTGCCTATAAAGGGAATCACCCAGAGGGCAAGAATGGCCCACTTCTAGCACCACTGCCAGGCTCAGTGTTGGCTGGAGGCAGCTGGCAGAAGTGCAACCAGGTGCGAGCACCCTGATGGATCCAGAGGTGCAGCTTCTAGGAGGTTTCAATCAGCTGTGACCTCTGCAAAAGATTGCTTGCAGGCAGGTTCCTCTGTGGCTACTGCAAGATACTTGGTCCTTTTGCTTTTATATACTGAGAAACATCTGGATTCTGAGGCCACAGTCAGGCCAGGAAAAAGTGCCACAAAGGATCACTGGTGTTTCTTGGCTTTGTCTAGGTGGGTGGGTACAGGGATAGGATAGTTGTGACGCATGAACAGTGCATTTGGCATCCCTTCTCTTACTCTGTTAGATAGAGTCAAATTCCATAGTCTGGTGTTCAAGGTCATCCATAACCTGTCCCTCTGGCCATCGAATGCTGTGGAGCTCTCAAAGGAAAACACCGTCTCCTCCTTAAATCCTTCCCTTTGTCCTCCGCCTTTGCTCTAAGGCCCCGCAGCCCTCTGAGCCTTACTTATGGCATCTACTATTGTATAGCTCGTATCTTCCCCATGCACAAGCTTTATCTCCTTGTCTGGACAACTCCTGGGGGTTGGCGTGATGCCTCATTCCCTCCTGCAGTGTGGTCTTCCTAATGGCACGTTCTGTCACATCAATGGCATTGATGTACAGTCCGGTCAAGTGAAATTAACTTTCTCCTCTCAATGGACTCATCACATGGGAACATTGAATTCAATACCAACACGGGGGCTGAGGCCGGGGCCTCCTCCCTCCAAGAGTGCAGAGGGTTTGACCATGTGTTCCTGCTACCATGCAGTAAAAGGTGAGGCTTCCCTTTACCCTGCCTGTCGACCTGTCCTTCTGCTCAAAAAGGAGCTGTCTACAGCAAAGAGCCCCGTGTTTCCGTAAGAACAGGCCTCGGCAGAGGCATTTTATAACTTATCACAATATAAGGACCAGCACCTTATTTTTAAAAGATACTTTTCAGACGGGGCGCGGTGGCTCACACCTGTAATCCCAGCACTTCGGGAGGCTGAGGCGGGTGGATCACGAGGTCAGGAGATCGACACCATCCTGGCTAACATGGTGAAACCCCGTCTCTACTAAAAATACAAAACAATTATCCTGGCGTGGTGGCGGCGCCTGTGGTCCCAGCTACCCGGGAGGCTGAGGCAGGAGAATGGCGTGAACCCGGGAGGCGGAGCTTGCAGTGAGCTGAGATCGCGCCACTGCACTCCAGCCTGGGCAACAGAGCAAGCCTCTGTCTCAAAAATCAACAACAACAACAACTTTGTAAAGCCCTAACAATATATAAATGGTAGGTGTTCAATATCTCTTCAGGAATAAAGCAAGCAAGGAATGCCAAAATTGGAGGCTGTGGTGGGGAAGGCACCTGGCAAGACTCAGAACAAAATGTGCTGCTCCACTGTTTTGGCCTGAGCCAGCTTTGGCTCTATGATGGATCCCAGGCCACTGAGTTTGAAAGTAATGTTCGGCTAATTCTATCTCATCTTCTGCAGATCACTTCCTCCTCTGCCGAGATTTCTCACAGCACTTCATCTCTCTCTGGTCAACCCCAGTATCAGTCATCAGCACGAAATGCATCACTCTAAAGTTAAATGAAAGCGCAGTGGGCCCTTCCTAATTGTGCAGAAATAGGGATAATGAGCTAGCTAGTTGCTCTCCCTTTTAAAAGGGAGAGGAAGAGAGAGATGAAAAAGAGCCAGAGTCACTTCAGGAAGAAATGAGCTATCTTTATAAAAGCAGGGGACAAATTCTAGAAATAACCTCCAGAGTGGAAATTTGATGACTGCCTTATTCAAAATACTTGCTGTAACTTAAAATACACTGTCAGGGTATTATAGAAAAGACAGTTGTACTTTGAGAAAAAAAATAAGGCTTCACGAATAGGAAAAATATTTTTAAATGATCTATTTTTTCATAAGACCGTAGTGCTCATGATTTGTCCTTGAGGCGTGGCACTGGTTTGATCTAGCTGCTCTTATTTGCTCCTGTGATACACCTGTGCTTTCCGAGGACACCCGGGGGCTGCACCCCTCCACAAGCAACGTTCAAGAGGAGCACGGGGCCAGTGCCCTGCAGCGCCCCGTGGCTACAGAGCCCTGGGCGGTGGCACTGGCCGCCTGAGACATGCCCCTGGGACATCTGGGTTTCTCTTGCCCATTTCTCCATGCAGTAAACCAAGAGTGGTCGTTGGGTGGCCACCTACCCACAACCATGGCCATCCATGCCACCAAGCAGTGGTGTTAGTGAAGCCCTGTCCCATTCTGTAGGGCAACCAAGCCTGTTAGAAAATCAGAGCCAGTACTTACGGCTTTCTGCAAAACAGGTAAGATAGCAGGTGAGTTCCTTCTGCCTTTCAGCATCACGCTCACGTCCCTTCTGTCCGCTCCAGATGACCCTGAGTGTCAGCCCAGCAATGGCACACAAATCCAAGGATGTCACCCAATTCTACTGATGGCTGAAGTGGGTCTGCCCCCTGAAACAACTCTGGGCAGTTTTCTGTCACTCCTGTGACCTCTCCTTTCTCCAGCTATCGCCTGTTGGTGGTCCCTGATGCCAGGCAATGAGTCAGGGACCCAGAGGGAGAGGAAGCCTAATCCCCAACCTCAAAGGAAAACCTAGACAAGAGGGACAGAGACACAGGAGAAACAGCAAAAGAGACAGAGCCACACAGAGAGACATACAGGAGACTGCAAGATGGCGAGACAGAGAGCCAGAGGAAGAAAGGTAGAAAGAGAGAGGCGAAGAGAGGAAGACAGGTAAAATAAGGAGAGGGAGGAAAAAGAGCAGATTGAAAAGCATTTTCTTTCTTTTTTCTCTCTGGTGGCTTGAAAGTTCTTTGAAATGATTCATTCTCTGTCCTCTTCAGAGAACAGCAACCAGCCCATGCTCATGTGCAACCTGGAGGAAGCCTTGCTGGCTCAGCGGAGGAATGTGCTCTTTGTCGCTCTCTGGGCCATTGGCTGGCGCCTGAGGGCTCCAGGGCGCCCCTGATAACTACATTTAGACAGGCAGTCACAGGCCTGGGGACTGCAGGCACAGTGAGGAAGGTAGGGAAGGGTCTCTCCAAGGCAGGCCCACCAGGAGCCCCCACTGGGAGTAGTGCAGCCCCTCTCAGGGGATGGAGCATCTGGAATTCCATGACTGAGGTGCAGCAGGTGACTGAAGGTTTGAGGAGGCAGTGGTCCCACTCACAGTCAGAAGCAGAGGGGATGAGACAGCCAGATGTGACTGCAATCAGACACAGCGAGGTTTGAATCCTCACTCTGTCCTTTTCGTTGTGTGGCCTGTGTGACAGGTCCCAGAGCCTCTCCAGCCTCTGTGGGAAGAAGGATCATCTGATGCCTCTGTAATAAAGTTGCTGAAGGAGTGGAGGCAGCTTTGACGTTATCAGTGGAACCCACCAGTGCAGACGGCTTCATCCAAGAGAACCTGAGGCAGCAGATCTGAGGATTAGGGACGTCAGGAGCTGAAGCCTGGCTGGAGAGGTGGTGCTCACAAGGCACCCCCACATTCCCCAACAGGAGCCTGAAAAAGGGAAGCGGCAGTCAACATAGGTTTCACAGCCAAAAGTGGAGGATTTTATGCAGCAGGCCAGTTCTCTGAAAGCCCACTTGCGAAAGGATACGTTCTTGGAATACCCACTCTACCTACTTGTGAAAAGCCTGTTTGAAGGAAGAGGCTTTCTGGCCATACTCGGGGAATTTAAATATATTTGCCAGACCAGGCGCAGAGGCTCAAGCCTGTAATCCCAGCACTTTGGGAGGCCGAGATGGGCAGATCACAAGGTCATGAGATTGAAACCATCCTGGCTAACACGGTGAAACCCTGTCTCTACTAAAAATAAAAAAATTAGCCAGGCATGGTGGTGCATGCCTGTAGTCCCAGCTACTCAGGAGGCTGAGCAGGAGAATCGCTTGAACCCAGGAGGCAGAGGTTGCAGTAAGCTGAGATCGCTGTACTGCACTCCAGCCTGGGTGACACAGCAAGACTCAGTCTCAAAACATAAATAAAATAAAATAAAATAAAATAAAATATAAATAAATATATATATCCACCTTGTGCAATATTTCAATGCTTGGCATGGGAAGTTTTTAATTTTTAACTGATTTCTTTCCAGTCCTTCGTAAAACCATTTTCTGTCTTGCCTACATTTTAGCTTTTTAAAACCCTTTCTCCAGTTTTACTGAAGTGACTGATTTAACCCCCAAGAAAGTTTGTTTTCATTTTTTATAAAATTCCTAGCAATAGATTTGGAATGGCAGCGGGAAGGGAAGACTAAGAGACAGAGGAGGAGGAGTCTGAGGGTCAAAGAGGGGCAGTTTGGTCACCAGCCTCCAATGAGTTCTACCTTTGGATCTCCCCTTCCTTGTGTCATCCTCTTCCATGCTGGATAGGAATGACTTGTGTAACCAAGAGGCCAATGCAGAAATAACACAGCAGTTTCCCCCGTGCTCTCTCTTGGACCACTTGCACTGGGATAGCAAGACGCCATGTTGGGAGGACACTCAAGCAGTCCTAGGGAGAGGAGCACACGGCAAGGAGCCGAGACCTCCTGCCCACAGCCGATGAGTAGCCATATGGGGGGTAGACGTTCCAGCTCCAGTCTCAAATGACAAATCACCTTAACTGTGACCTTATAAGAGACTTCAAGCCAGAACCATCCAACTAATCTGCCCCTGAACTCCTGACCCACAGAAATCATGGGAGATAATAAATATGTATTGTTCTTTTAAGCCATTAAATTTGGGGATAATTGGTTCTGTAGGCAGACAGAGGAGGACTCTGAAAAGCAAAGGAGGATTTGAGAGACCCAGATCCCTGTAGTCCTGACTTTCCATGGCTCTCTTGGGCCCTGCCTATGCATCTGAATGAATTGCTATAAGTTATATAAGCAGCTGGAAGGAATACATATTTTATAAGTTGGAAAATTTGATGAATTGGTCATTATGGAAATAGATCCTTAGATGAATTGACTTTCAGTGAATTAGTTTTCTGTGAGTAACCTAGAGCTGGAATATCTAGAGTGTTTTTATATTTTTGAATCATAGAGCCAGGGTTTTAGAAAGCATTTCAATTGAGAGAGGTTAAGGTCAGGTTGATGTGAATAAGTATCAAAGTAGTAGTAGCTGAGACAGAGGTTTGGGAGACATAATATCATCTGTCCCCTCTCTCTCATTCTCATTACATTTATCTGGATCATTGTAAGGCAAATGTAATAAATTCCCTATCCATGGATGACAATGCTTATACTTTTTTATTTTTGGTAATCTGTGATTATGTTTGGGAATAAATTTGCCTCTACAGGATGATGATAAGAATGTAATTTGCAGATAGAATAAAAAGAGAAATTGGATTCATAAATAATGTCTCCACAGATGCTTAAAAGATGAAAACTCTACTACTTTCACCAACATGTGGAAGCCCGTTTTCTTTTGCAGATACCCTGTGATTTCCAGCAAGCAAACCAGCTGCAATTGTGGTTTCCATGAAGCACAGCTGGAAAACTGCTGCCCCCACGGAGGAAGAGGAAGATGGGAAGATGGTGGTTACTGCACACCAGGCACCAGCCTCGGGGCTATGAGCTGTACAAACACTACCCACTTGATCCTCATGACCATCTTCTGAGGAGGCTGTCAATGATCTCACTTTAGACATGAGGAAATTCATGCAGACAGAGGCTGACTAAATTGCCATGGTCACACAGCTAGTAGGAACTGGAGCTGTAACTTGAACCCGGGTCTCTTGTTTCTGTGGCTCTTGGTAGCGCATGCCGGGCTTGAAGTGAGATCCGGAGTATGTTGGAAGCAACACTCTCCCTATCCTAAAAGTCCTTATGATACCTGTGCAGAGTTGGCAGCCAGGAGCAGCGGCTTCCAGAAGCATGGCTGACCCTTGTTGGGATCTTGCTCCTCTGAGCCTTGGAATGTCTAAGAGGAAAGAGCAGCCAAATGTAGACTTGCAGGAGCTTTGAGATACAGCTCAGGCATCATCTCTGGGAAGTCTTTCCTGGAACCACAGCCTGGGCCCTGTACCTGATTCCCAGCCCCTGTGGCTCTTTCTGCATTTGCTGCCTCCTTTCACAATTCTGTCTCCTTATGTCTTCCACTCTACACCCAAGCCCCTTGAGGGAAGGGCCATGACTCAGTCATCCTGTATCCTAGCCCCCAGCCTGGGTCTGCATCCGGAAGGAGCTCACTAAGTGATTATTGAGCCAAACTGAACTGTAGCAGGAGTGAGCAAAGCTAAATCACGGGTACAGAATGGGCGCACAGAGCTGCCAGAATCCAGAGACAGCTGTAACTGTCCCAGCACAGGGGGCTTCAGGCCACGGTGAGAGCCACTGAAGGCAAGAGCCAGGTGGTGGCTCAGTTCACATTGAGTCCTGCTGAAGAAATAGGCACACCGTGTGTGTTAAAATCAGCACCCCACGCACCTGTAGGAAGAGACTGAGGCACCCTGGAGGGCCCTCCCAATAATTAAAAGGCCCCCTGGGGCCTGTGGGAGCCCTAGCTGATGAAATCATGCAGGCCTCAGCCTTTAAAGTGTTTCCAGTAAAATGCTACCAGGATTTTCCTCCCTTGAATCTGGATGAAAGGGCTGTCTGTGCTACAAAACGCACACCTGGCATCGATATGCAGTCTCTTGCTGCCTGTTAACCAACCCACTAGCCAACAAGTGCTGCCCACTGCCAGGTGCAAGCACTTATAAAAACTAGTGTCTCCCTCCCAAGGGCTTATGACCTGGTTAAGTGGAAAGGACAAACAGACTGAAAGAAAAGGCAATTGCGGGATAGTATTCAGTTAATTCTTCTCTCTCTCTTGCTCCCTCTCTCTCTTGTTCCCTCTCTCTCTCTTCCTCCCTCCTTTCTATGACTTGTCCTCTCCACACAACTCCTTTTCCATTTTCCCTCCCCTGCCTCCCCACCTTCTTTCTTGACTTCCCATCTTGCTCCCTTTCTTCCTGCCTGCCCATCTGCTTTCCTTTCTCATCTCTGGTGCAAATTCTGCATACAGTCGCTCTCCTCATTTCATGACATGCTGTCTTCATCAGTTTCTGAGTTCTTTTGTTATTTGATAATATATTTTACATGCCGTCCTCATATAATCCCTTCCCCTAGAAAAGCCCCATTCAAAAGCACTTACTATACATCCTTAGACAGGCAATGATCTCTGAAATACATATAGGCTTGTTCTATATGTAAGTGTTTTTGTAAGTACACTTTTCTTTCATTAAATATACAGATCTTAATTGTACAGTTTGATGTGTTTTGACCAAGGTATATACTAGTATAACCACCACTCCAACCAAGGTACAGAACACTTTCATCTCTCCGGAAAGTCCCCCCGTGCCACCTTCCAGTCAACTCCCAGCCTCCAGAGGCACCCACTGTTCAGATTTCTACATGCATTTTGCCTGATGCTGAACTGGAACCTTACAGCCTTTTACATCTCACTTCTTTCACTTAAGATAATGTTTTTAAGTCATCCATGTAGCTCATTCTTTTTTGTTGCAGAGCAGTATTCCACTGTGTGAATGAACGTACTTTATCCATCAACAGTTGATGAAGTTGGGTTGGCGGTACTTTTTGGCTATCATGGGTAATGCTGCTCTGGATGTTTCTGCACAAGTCTTTATTGTGGACATGCATTTCCATTTCTTTTGGGTAAATGCCCAGGAATGGAATTGCTGATTCATTAGGAAGTCATATGTTTAACTTCATAAGAAACTGGAGAACTGCACTCCACAGTGTTCATGCTATTTCACATTGCCCCCAGTGCCATGTAAATGTTTCATTCTTGGGGTCTAGAATATCTTACTGCAGTTTTAATTGGAAGTTCTCTGATGACTTTTGATATTGAGTATCTTTTCATATGCTTATTGGTTATTATTTCTTCTTTAAAGAAGAGTCTAGATCCTTTTCCCATTTAAAATTGCACTGCTTCTGTGTTTACTGTTGATTCTTAGAAGTTCTTTACATATTTTAGATTTATGTACAGTAAACATTTTCTCCCAGTCCATGTCTTGCCTTTACCTTTTCTTAACGGTGTCTTTTGATAAGCCAGACATTTTAAATTTTCACAAAGGCTATTGTATCGGGGGTTGTTTTTGTTTGTTCATTTACGGTTAGTACTTTTTTTTGGTACTAGTCAGGAAATCTTTGCCTACGTTCTCCTAAGCTCATGAATATATTTTTCTATATTTGTTTCTAGGAGATTTATAATTCAAACTTTTACGTTTAAGCCTATCACCCGTATAACTATGTATAGTACAAATAAGGATTGAAGTTCATTTTTCTTTACATATACTTATCCAGTTATTCCAGCACCATTTGTTGAAAACACTTTCTTTCCCTCATTGAATTTCCTTGAAGCTTGTGCTCATAACTTACATAACGAGTATTGTGTTACAATTTCCATTATATTTCTTAATTTTTCACTTAACACAATGTTTATATGATCTACCTGCAATGCTATATCCAGTCATTTGAATTCACTCATTCATTTTATCATTCCATAAATCTGCAGTGGTGAAGAAAACAGAACACGGCTTTATTCTCATGAAATTTATAATCTAGTGAGAGATATTGGCCAAAAAATTATATACACACACCCAGGTAATGATAAGAGCTATAAAGAGAAATAAAACAAGACAAACAGGAAGAGATTTAATGGGAGGTGCTATTTAAATAGGGCAATGGGTCAGGAAACCTTGCACCTGGTCCTGACATTGGAGCAGAGAGCCATGGGCTCATTCAGTCTTGAGTTGAGCAATTGCTTCCAGAAGAGTTAAAAGGGCAGAGAGCCCAAAGGATGGCAGATGAAGGGGTGAAGGGCAAGAAATGAGATCAAGGACCACATCATGTACAACTCGAGAGGCCAAGGTAAGGACGCTGGATTTTGTTTTAAGAATGCTGGGAATCCACTACAGAGTTTTGAGTGGGAGAGTGATATGATATCATTTGTGTACTGAAAGTATTTGGAAACAGAGAAGAAGGGGGTGAGGAGAATGGACATGGGAGGGCGAGTAAGGCAGGAATTGCCATGAGCAGGGTGATATGATGTGGCCTGGGCCAGGGTGAGAGTAGTGGATACATACAGAAGTGGTCACATCCTGATAGACTTTGAAAGTAGAGCTGATGGATTAAATATGAAGTGGAGGGGGAAGATGAGGACTCAAGGGTAACAATAATAAAATGTGGCACATTCAGGAAGGGACAGGTTTGAGGGAGGAATAACAAGTTTGATTTTAAAGAGTTTGAGTTTGGGAGGCCTGCTGGTGATAGAAATGGAGATGTTTAAGAGGCGATTGTATCTAGAAGCCTGGAATCCAGCGGGGAGGCTGTGATCAGAATCAGAAGTTTGCGAGTCATTAGTGTGCAGATAATATTTGTGAAATCACAGAACTAAGACATCACTTACAAAGTGAGTGACCCTGGAGGAAGAGTCTGAGGACGCTGCACGGGGGAGGCTTCACTATTCTGAGGTTCGAAGCATGGGAGGAGGACCTAGCCAAGGAAGTTGAAGATGTAAAGGAAAAGCCAAGAGGCGGTGGGATTCCATGAGCCAGGTGGATGGAGGGTCTGCATAGAAGCACCTGCCCCATCGTGCTGGAAGCTCTTACCAGGTGGAGGTAAATCAGGGCAGAGAATAGCCCTTGAGATTTATCCCTGTGGGAACATTGCTGACCTTCAAGATGTCAGGCTTGAGGAAGTGGCAGGACAAGAGATTATTTGGAGTATGTACTGGAAAGAAAACAAATGATGAGGAAAGACTGACAGTAAATAGGTTGAGCATCTCTAGTCCAAAAATCTGAAATCTGAAATGATCCAAACTCTGAAACTTTTTGAGCACCAACATGATACCATAAGTGAAAAATTCTACGCCCGACCTCATGTGATGGGTCACAGTTGAAATGCAGGCACACGACACACCCAGTTTATTCCATGTCCCCAAGGGAAAAAAGATCTTCCAGACCCCTTCAGCTGCCATCTATCTTTTTGGCAGACACCCGGATTCCCCACACAAGCACACTCGCAAACAGTAATAAAATAGCACTGATCCAGGCCAAACACGCTGAATGCAGGTTCCCCTCAATGCTCCACAGGAGGCCAAGACCTCTGTGCATTACTTACTCTGTGTGTGTGTGTGTGTGTGTGTGTGTGTGTGTGTGTGTGTGTGTATTCTCTACTCTGTGGGATAAAGATACTGTTGAAAATGTCAAAAAGGCCTTCAGATAACCCTATGGGTAACAGTGATAAGAAAAAGAGAAAGTATTTATGTTTATAGCACAGGAAGTCAAGCTGTTGGAGAAACTGGACAATGGTGCGTGAAACATCTTACAGAGAAGTACGGTGTTGGAACGACCACAATATGTGATCTGAAGAAATAGAAGGATAAAGCTAGTGCCATTCTATGCTAAAAGTGATAAGCAGAAGTTAATGAAAAGTAGAAAAACACCGGGTAAAGCTGAACATGAAGGTCTTGATCACATATTGAAAGAGTTGATCTGTCAGCATCCCAGTGAACACATGCCAGTTAATGGTATGCTGAGTATGAAACAAGCCAAGATCTATCACAATAAACTGAAAATTGAAGGGAAGTGTGAATATTCAACAGGCTGGCTACAGAAATTTAAGAAAAGATGTGGCATTATATGTTTAAAGATTTGTGGTGATAAAGCATCTGCTGATCACAAAGTAGTAGAGAAATTCATTGACAAATTTGCCAGAATCATCACTGATGAAAATCTGATGCCAGAAACAGTCTATAACACTGACGAAACATCCTTGTTGTGGTGTTACTGCCCCAGAAAGACATTGACTCCAGCTGATAAGATAGGAATGAATGATGCCAAGGATAGAATAACAGGTCTGGGATGTGCTAATGCAGCAGGCATGCATAAGTGTAAACTTGCTGTGATGGGCAGACTTGCATTCATGCTGTTTTCAAGAAGTGAATTTCTTACGAGTCCAATTGTTATGCTAACAAAAATACATGGATCACCTGGGGCATAGTTTTTGATTCATTTCACAAATATTTTGTACCAGTGGCTTGTGCTCACTGCAGGGATGCTGGACTGGATGATTGACTGCAAGATTTTGTTTTTCCTTCAACAACTGTTCTGCTCATCCTCCAGCTGAAATTCTCAACAAAATCACACTTATGCTGTGTCATTTCCTCCAAATGTGACATCATTAATTCAGCCATGTGACCAGAGAATCCTTAGATCAATTAAAAGTGACTACAAAAACACTTTCTTGAACAGCATGCTAGCAGCAGTGAATGGAGGCATGGTTGGGGGGGGTTTTCAAGAGGAGTGTAACATGAAGAATGCCATATATGCCATTGCCAGTGTGTGAAACACAGTGACTAAGACACAGTCGTGCATGCCTGGCACAATCTCTGATCTGTAACTATGTTTAATGATAAGGGTGAACAAGGTGGTGTCTTTGAAAGATTCTGTATGTCAAGTGAGAAAAAAAGATGTCTGACTTCCTTACATATGGTAAAAATATTCCTTCAGAGTCCATTAGTAAGCTGGAAGAAGTGGATATCGAAGAAGATTCTAACATTGATAATGAGGCTCCAGTTATTCTTTCACTGACCAGTGATGAAGTAGTAAAAATGGTTCCGAATCAAGATGATTGTGGTAATAGGGACAGTGAGGACGATGTTAATGCTGCAGAAAAAGTGCCTAGAGACAACATGGTGAAGTGGTGTGAGGGGCTTATTGAAGGACTAGGGCAGTATGCATTCATAATAGAACGTGAAGTCATGTCCGTTTATAAAATCAAAAAGAGATTTCTAAGACAAAACCCACAGATAACGAGGCAGATGACTCTGGAGGAAACATTTAGAAAGGCCACCCAGCAGAATGCCTCCTCATCCCTAGAGAACACTTTCTGGTCCCTCAATGCCTCTAATGTTTCCCTCATCTAAAAAAAAAAAAATACAGTTACAGTAAACTTGTAATCCAAGCAAGGCATCATGGGTGGAGACTGAAAAGCTGCTTGCTGTTGCTGTTATTTAACAGTTGTTCCAGGTGTCTGGCGATGCTACTGTGCTGCTTACACTTTACTCTCTCACTGTAATAATGGTATGTCAATAAGTGTAAGAGAATGATTGCTTATAGGCATTATATAAATTCAGAGTCAGGAATGATGGTGATGCCAAACAACTACAGACTGTCCACAGAGATGGCCGAGATAGTCACGCCTTTGCTTTCTGATAGGTCAATGTAGACACACTTTGTTTTATGCACAAAATTATTTAAAATCATGCATAGAATTACTTTCAGGCTATAGGTATAATAAATATGCAAAATATATATGAATTTCATGTTTAAACTTGGATCCCATTCCCAATATATCATTATAAACAAATATTACAAAATTCAAAAAAAAAATTGAAAACCTGAAACTCATCTGGTCCCAAGCATTTTGGATAAGGCTACTCGACCTGTATAAGTCTTCGAAGGAGTTTTGTGTCAAATCTACTCATTTTCCCCCTTAACACTGGTACTTTTTAGATCTTATTTAAGAAATTTATACTTGCCTCAAAGTGACACAAGTTTTGTCTTACATTTTCTTGCACTAGCTGTGAGAATGGTTTTCACAGCTAAACGTTTAATCCAGTTAATTTGTGTGTACGATATGAGGTAAGACACTTTTCCACTCATCTAGAAGATGTTTATACCTTCTGCTCTCTCCTCAAAACTTCCTCCCCCATTTCTTCCTCATACTGTGATTTCTACCTCACAGAGAAAAGGGAAGCAATATTGTGAGAATGTCCACAAACCGCAACGCTGCATCCGCCCGCCTACCTGCATCTGTGTCTATGTCCTTGAACTCTCTCCTACTCACACAAGTGAGTTTTCCATGTTCCCACCAAGGGCAACCTCTCCAGCTGAGCCCTCAATCCCACCTTCCTTGTCTACCCAGTGCTCCCCCTCTCCTCCATTATCATTATCCATTATTTCCCTCTGCTAAATTTAACTCATTACCACAAGAACATTATCAGTTCTTCTTTAAAATCAGCAACAACCCATGTTGAGCCTCCTTTTCCCTCCTGGTACCTCACTTCTCTTCTTTTTCTGCATCAAAAGTTCTCCAAGCGTTGTCTATAGTCACTGTATCCAACTTCTATCCTTTCATTCTCCCTTGAATCAGGGTTTTGCCCCAACCAAGTACACTTTGAAAGTAAAGCAGACAGAATTTGCTAATGTACATTGTTCCTTTTCAGTTCATCAATGACCTCCACATTCTTATATCCAATGGTCAATGTTCAGTCTTTATTTTCCTTAACCTGTCATTTAAAATGATTGTTCTCCCTCTCTTCCATGAAACACATTCATTCAATGTTTCACTCTCTCATTTTCCTCCCCGCTCTCTGGCCATGTTGGAGAGTTCAAGGCACAATCCTTAGTTGCCTTTTCTGTCTGTATTCACTCCCTTTGGAAGGCCAGCCAGTCTCATGGGTCTAACACCATTTATTCACTCATGATTTTCTGGTATGCATCTCTAGCTGGTGCCTCTCTCCTGAATTCTAGGCTCATATATTACACTGCATTTTCACCTCATTTTGATGTTCAACAGATACCTCAAACTTAACATGTCCACAAGAAAACTTCCAATCTCTCCTTTCAAACCGGCTCTGCACAGTCTTCCCCCTAAAAGACAAGTGCATTCTTTCTGTTGCTCAGAATAAAAATCTTGGATCCTTTCTTAACTCTTTTGTTGTTGTTGTTCTCTCAAGCTTCGCATCCTATCCATCAGGAAATTCTGTAGGCTCTACTGTCAAAATGTGTCCAGAATCGAACTACTTTTCAGTACCACCCAAGTCACAGCCATCATAATCTGTTGCCTGGATTTGCTGAAACTCTCTCTAGCAGTTTATAGGTCTTATAGCATGTTCTTTAATAAAGTTTAAATATATTTTGCATAAAGTTTTTGTTTTACCTTCTTCTAGATTAATTCCTGGATATTTTATCATCTTGTTGCTATTGTAAATGTGTCTTGTTTCCCAGTAAATATTTTAGGTGATTATTTCTGATAAAGTGTATGTGTAAATTGACCTTGTATTCAGTTACCTTGTTGAACTCTCTAAATATGCTGATAGTTTGTTTATTGAGCCTGGTAGATTTTCTATAAAGATCATCTGGAAATAGTGATAGTTTTATCTCTTCCATTTTAATCTTCACATTTCTTTTTGGTTTTATCCTATTACATTTTTTAGTAGCAGCATTTGTTTTACATTAAAATGTAAAGCAGACAAGAAAACAAGAATTTCAGGTAAAATTAATTCTAATAATACATTTCATTTAATCCAATATATCCAAAACAATATGATTTTTCTAAGTTATCTACTCACCCTTTCTTTCTATATCTCATTGCTTCCTCATAGATTTATTTCTTTACTTTGCTGCAGTTCTTGTTTACAGAATACTTTCATTGTATGTTACAAATTATGAAGACTTGTGTAATTGAGAATATCTATTTCATCCTTATAGTAAAATTGTTTAGCTGCATATAAAATACTAAATTTGAAGTTCTTTGCCTTCATGTTTAGAATCTTTATTTGCTTCTTTCTCAAATCTATCTGACTATATGTAACTATTTTTTCTTGTTCATTTTTGATCTGATCTTTTATTTTTAATTAAATTATTCATAGTTATTTTCTACTTCATTTCAGATAATCCCAGGATCTGAAGCTTTTGGAGTCTAAATCTATTTTGGACTGTTCCCTCTGACTCTTATTCAGGGAAGCCTGCTTCCTCATGATTTTTGTATGTCTATATATTTTTAAATTTTGAGCTGTTATTTGGCTGAATTTAATCTGTAGGAGACCTGAAGGACCTGACTCTAGGAAGGTTTCCACCAAAGAGGATCTGTATTTGATTCTACTGGATGTCTTAGACTGGAATATTTTTAATTTAATTTTAGATTAATGTTTCTTTGACCATTCAGGAAGTATAAATTCAACACCAGATGGAAGAGGAAAGGCCCATGGTCACAAATTCTCCGGGGATTATGACTTGGTTTTATCCCTTCTGGTTTCATGCTGGAGACAAATATGTTTCCTAAATGACTCTTTTGTCTCAGGCAAGTGGATTCTTTTATTTTTTTTAAAGCCAACAATTCACTAAGAACATGGACACTTTGAGAGATGGCTTCATAAGAAGAGATGCAGTGGGCAGCTCCTACAACAGTTCCAAGTTCCCAGGCCTAGTTTCTACTCCCTCTTTGACAAGCTATTCAAACTCAAAGTTCTAAGATCTTGAATAACCATTTGCTCCAGGACATTCCTTCGTTCACTCATCCATTCATTCCACATATATGTACACTCAGCACTTACTCTGTCCCAGGCTTTGCTCCAGGGGCTGTGCTTTATCAGGAAATAAAATAATCAGAAATCCCTGCCTCACAGAGATTACATTCTAATGAGGGCAGCCTTCATTTCCAGCTTCATTGACTATACTTGTTTCAACTCTCTATTTGTTGAGGGAGACAGAAAGTACAGGCTAGACTGACTTACTTATAGATTCAGTATATTGTATTTTAAAATATTTAAAAATGTATCAAGCATCTAGATGCTTTCTGTGGGGAGTTTTTCAGCATATCTGGTCTGAAATACTTTCAGAAACTGCCAAATTCTTTTTCCTCAAACCCAATAACTTCAGTTGGTTCTTCTCAAATTATTATTCTGCCTTCACGGTTTGAATATCCTTTCTTGGCTTCTTGAAGCTATGTAAAAGCTTATTTAATTGTTTTATCTTTTTGGTCAATTAATTCTTATTTGCCTGGTATAATTTGTTCAGTGTGTCGTGTTTCTTTATGGTATTTGTGCTCTTCAAATGTGTCATTATCTTTTCCTCTGAGCTCATATTTCCTTGGTTCTGTCAAAGCTGGTAATTGCCCTCCTACCATAAATGATTAGAAAATTGGAAAACAAAATCTATTAAACAACTGTTTTCAGATATTGAACCACAGGCATCACGAGGCTATGACTCCAGTGAGAACAAAGACAAATGAAGTGAGCCCTGCAATTGTACCAGCTTACTACCTGGCAGCAGTTTCTGGATGACAGGGCAGGGAGGAAACCCCAGTAAATCCCAGCAGTCTTACCTAGTGAGGAGATAGAGATCAGAGCCTGAGAAAGCAGAAGCACCTAGAATTGGCTAGGTGGTTATCTGGAGCAGAGGCAGGTATGTGGGGCTTAAGAGAACAGAGGAGTCCCCTGGGTCTTTGGCCAAATTGTGATCTGAGCATGCATGGAAGGAAAATCCATAACACCAGGGAAAGAATCACTGAGAAGCAATAGGTTGAAAAATTCCTGGAGTTCTTACAGGACTGGGGAGAGTTTGCAATCCCACCAATTATGAGAGACCTCATAATACAGAAGGCATTTAATAGAGAGAGTTCTTAGAAGGGCCACACCTTAGTAGTGAGACTATTAGCCTTAGAGTAAGGGCTGCTCTGGATCTACCCTTATAAGCCTAAAAAGCAAGCCTCAAAGGGATCAATCTGATCTGCAAGTAATGTAACTGCAGGAAGAACACAGTCCAACACTCTTTAAAGGAATACAACAAAATCCAGCATTTACCGACCTAAAATTCTTGCTGCTCAACATTTAAAATTTGTTTATAATTTGTATTAACTAATCTTTTCTGGAGTCATGTGGTCTTGACTTAGGTCTTATTTAAATCTATTTACTAAGCCTGAATGTGATCAATATATAAGAAATTCAGAGAGATTAAGTGCTCAAATACACAAAGTACTTGTATTCTTTTAGTATCATATATCCCAAGAGCTATGAACAACACTCAGACCAGTGTTTCCCCATGGTTTTTAAATTATTGCTCCCCTAAGGAGTATTTTAAACAATTTTTTAATAATTACTCCATTACATAAGATTTTAATATGGCAGATATAATGTATACACTTTTATGTATTGGCTTATGTAAATGTATATCTATGCTTTAGACATTAAAAGAGTAAGATTTTTCCATCCCCTTGGGAACAATATTATTCCCATTGAGAATACATGCTCTAGACCCTCTGCAGTCAGTTATTTCAAACATTAAAAATGTCAGTCCTTTATGCTTATCTGCCTGCGTGTCCTATCTTCTAGCAACAAAAAATTAGAAGTCAAAATTTTCAAAATGTATTTCCAGTGGCATCCAAAACATGAGATATTTGACAAAAGAGGTCAAAAACCTGTACACTGAAAACTATGAAAAGTCACTGAATAAATTAAATACCTAATTTAAATGGAGAGCTACACCATGTTCATGCATTGGAAGACTTTAATGTTATGATATCAATTTCCCCCAAAATTGACCTACAGATTGAATATAATTTCTATCAAAATTTCAAATTTTTTAAGATATAAATTAACAAACTGCTTCTAAAATTTATATGAAAGGTAAAAAATCTAGCTTGGATAGTCAAAGTGATTTTGAAAAAGAACAAAGTTGGGAGACTTACACTGCCTAATTTTAAGACTTAATACAAAGCTACAATAATCAAGACAATTTGGTCATTGTGTAAGGATAAACATATGGACTAGTGGAACAAAATAGAAAGTCTAGAAATAGACCATACGCAAAATTGCCAAGGTATTTCAATAGGGAAACAACAGGATTTTTTTTTCAACAAATGGTGCTGTAATAACTAGCTATTCATATACAAAAATATGAGCTTCGACACTTATCTCACACCATATAAAAATATTAATTCAAGATAGGTCAAATAACTAAATGTAAAATCTAAAACTATAAACTTTCTAGAAAAAAAATATAGGGGAAAATCTTTGTAACCTGAAGTTAGGCAGATATTTCTTAGATATGGCCCAAAAAAGTATAAACATAAAAGAAAAAACAGAAATTGAACTTCATCAAAATAAAAAACTTGAAAACGTTGAAAGATATTGTTAAGAAAATAAAAATGCATGCCACAGACTGGGAGAAAATATTTGAATAACATATACATTATGAGGTATTTATGTTTAGAATATAGAAATAATTCTTGGAACTCAGAATAAGAAGACAAACAACCCAATTAAAAATATTTTTTAAAAATTTGAACAGGAATTTTACCAAATAAAATATGTGATGGCAAAAAAACACACAAAAAGATCCACAATATCATTAGTTATTAAAAAGAATGCAAGTTGAAACCATATGTTACTAATACATACTACCAAAATGTCTAAAGTTAAAAAATAAAATAAAACTGACCATACCAAGTGTTGACTAGGATATGGAGCAACTGGAACTCTCAAACATTGCTGTTGGGACTGCAAAGTGGTACAGTCACTTTAGAAAAACAGTTTAGCACTTTCTAATACAATTAAACCTACATTTTCCATATGACCCAGCAATCCTACTTCTAGGCATTTACCTAAGAAAAAGAAAATATTGTACATGCGTGTGTATAGCAGCTTTATTTGTAATAGCCAAAAACTATAAGCAGCTCCAGTGACCATCAACTGGTGAATGACTAAGCAATTTTTGGGATATTCATGGAATGTAATACCCCTCAGCAATATGAAGGAACAAATGACTGATACATTCAATGCAATGATAAATCTCAAATGCATCATACTTAGTGAAAGAAGCTAGACTACTTCTTTCACTACCATATGATTCTATTTATGTAAAATTGTAGTAAAGGCAAAACGATGGTGATAGAGAACAGATCCATCTTTCTGGGGAAAGGTACTAGGGTGGGGTATTGGTAGGGGAATTCTGTAAAGGGTCATTAGTGAACTTTCTGAACTGAAAAAATTGTTGTGTGTTGATTGTGATGGTAGTTATACTAATACACCCACTTGTCAAAACTCAACTGAACACTGAAAATAAGTAGATTTTATACACATTATAGCTCAATAAATCTGACTTTTTTTTTTTTTTTTTTTTTTTTTTGAGACGGAGTTTCGCTCTTGTGGCCAAGGTTGGAGTGCAATGGCACGATCTCAGCTCACCACAAATTCTGCCTCCCAGGTTCAAGCGATTCTCCTGCCTCAGTCTCCTGAGTAGCTGGGATTACAGGCACCTGCCACCACATCCAGCTAATTTTTTGTATTTTTAGTAGAGATGAGGTTTCACTATGCTGGCCAGGCTGGTCTTGAACTCCTGACCTCAGGCGATCCACCTGCCTCAGCCTCCCAAAGTGCTGGGATTACAGGCATGAGCCACTGTGCCCAGCCCCTGATTTTTTTTATAAAAAAAACCCATACCCCTAAGTAAATACTTCTAATTCTAAATACATTCTGGATTTCAGAATGAGTAAAAGGGATGTGGACTTGGAAGGATCTTCTGGCTTTACAATCTGGGTTCAGCAACTCCTCTCCACTTATTTGCTACAGGTAAACATGCTGCTAGGTAGATCTGTCTTCCAAGATCTGCTACACGGAATGCAACTGATAACACAGGAGAGGCATTCAGGATGAAGAAAAAAAGAATTCTCAGGATCCTCCTGATCCTGTCACTGTTGTTACTCTTTCACTCCTTACTTAGCCAGTCTCTGGGCCTTCCCTAATTTTCGTCTCTTGCCTTTGGCTGGCTCTAAGCTGCAGCTGCTGCTGTTTTCCTTACCATCCATTTCCCCGTAAAAGCATGAGTAGTAATATGGGTGAGGGGGAGGGCCGGAGGTGGAGAGATATAACTAGAAAGTTTTCTCAAAATCCATTCCTCAATACCAGGCTCTCTCTCACTCTATGTTTTCCACTGCACCTGGAACCACTTTATTTCACCTTCCCAAAGGCTTCTCACGATTTTTGCACTAGATTCTGGGAACCATCAATATGTTCTGGCTTCTTGGGTAGCGATCCCGGGAAAGAGCCAACAGCTGGTGCTTGTCCATAATCATTATATTTACTGAATTCCAAACTAACTTTTGTCTTGAATCTTTTCCCTTGAATAAAAGTTGGAATTGGGTTATAAATAAATGCAAGAGTCAACAGCAGCTCTACTGAAGCCAAGGTGGGGCTGGGTCTCATAGTGCTACCCTACCGGGTCGGGAAAGGAAGATTCCAGGATCAGAGATTACTGAAATCAAAGAGGCAGAGACAGAGATGTTGTAATGTGCTTAGGGCAGCAACAGCAGACCAGTCTGGAAGAAGAAGAATAAAGATAAGGTTGGAAAGCTGGGGGTGGGGTGTCAGTTCATGGGACTTTATATGACAATGGAGGAAGTTTGTTTTCTGCAGGCAGTAAGGAGCCATGGATAATTCGGATGATCCAGCAGCATTACCATCTGGTATGTTGTTTCAGGCTTAAAAGCCAAAGCTTCCCAATGGAAAGGCAAAGAAGCTGCTGGGGATAGGGGAGCCAGAGCACTGGGCTTTTCTCAAGAATTGGCTGGTGTAATAGAAGGTAGGAAATGCTGGAAGCACAGAGCAAGAGCAGAACTTTCTAGTCCAGCCTCTGAATTTTATAGCTGAGGAAACGAGGCCAAGGACAATCAGACTGGCCAAGTGTCAAGGTGAGTTAGTGGCACACCTGGTTGTGCAGTTGGAAGTAGCCAGTGATTTTTGAAAATCCCTATTCATGGAGGAAGGCATATAAAATGGTCAGATCATGGAAAATGACATTCCAGTTGGGTCTTTCCAACCCACAGTACAAGAACAGCTTCTCAGACAAAGTGTATTTGCCCATGGTCTTTCCAATAAATTCTCAAATAGACATCAAGATTGAGCAGTCAACTTGGTCACTTCCTCAAGCAGGCTGCTTTTGGACTCAACAGAAAGTGCACAACCAGCCACCTAAGCACTTGAGCCCAAACCCTGGCTCAACATCTGGTCCCTGTTTCTCAATGTCAGGTTGAGTGGATTGTGCAAAGCACACATGCCTCCTACCAATTTAGCAATTGATAAATTGCTCTGGGGAGGCACTTTCAAGGAGTCCTCTTGCTCTTTGCCTTTATTCTCTGGCTATTCGGGGTTTTTTAGGTCACAAAGAGGGAATGGGACAGAGAAAAAACTTAAAAAATTATTTCTCAATCTCAAACTGGGAGTCAAGTAACTTAACCTACTAATTGTTCTAAAAGATTTCCTTTGCTCTTTCTCCTTCAACACAACAACCTCTTGTCAGAAATCATTCATTGTGGCCTGCAGAAATTACACACCAAATTCTAAGGTTGGCCACTAGTATCAAATAATAGATCATTAGTAGACTTCTATGAATTAAACATTTATAAAATAGTCCAAGAACACCATCTGGGGTGCTGCAGGTCTGCTGGGGAAACAGGTAGGGAGATGGAAGGGTCTGTGTCTTGATTCTGAGCCGGACATTTGATTGATGACTATATCGGACAGTTGACGTCTCATCTTCACTAGCAAATGTCTTCCTATGATCTACTCAATGACCTAAGATCCATGTAAAAAAAAATGATAACCAAAACCTCTCCTGAGCTCAAAACTTTCATTTTTTTTTTCAAATGTTTTGACTGATTGGAAGAATTAAAATGAAATTTACTTCAAAAACAGCAAACATGAGTGGTGTTGTGTGCACATGAACTGGATTTATTAGGTTAAAAAAAAAAGCCCAAATAAACCATCTTAAAATATGCTAATACATGTCCACACCACCCACAACACACTTTTCCCCAATGTTAAATATGAAAATACAGTGCAAATCACCCTGGAAATGTGTGGTGGAAAAAGAAGGTATGCTGTGGCTGAGATAATCAACACACACTGATTACTGTTTTTCTAAGTGCTTATGAGCCTTTTGCATTTCTTCTATATAATTCAGTATCAGAGTTAATGACGAATCATAGTTTTCTCTGATTCAGAAGCACCTCAATTCCTGAAAGTTTTTGCTCCCTTCAAGACAACTTATCTGCAGCAAAATTACCAATAAATCTCTCAGCGTGAGAAATAACAGGGCTGAATGACTTTGTGATGAATAAAGAGGGTGGTTGGCTCCTCTCCATTCATCTTGATAATCTTCATTGCTATGTAAACAGTAAGATACATTATCATGATTCATGTTCAAGTCAGTTCTCAGCTCAACACTGATTCCACAGAAATGCTACCTAGTAAACTATTTTATTATGATTGCAAAGCAACAGTAAGAAAATGGCAAAAAAAAAAAAAAAAAAAAATGACAGCCTGAACTTGTAAGTGAATGTGTGTGTGAGAAAGAGAAATACTAAGAAAGAGTAATTAATCTCTGTGAGATTAGACACATTTAGCAGCATGTCTAATGAATGAATACTCTTCTAAACATGGTTAAACTATTCACTTTTAATTATTCTCATCAGAATCCATGTTAACCCAAGTTAGGAGATACCAGGAATAAGCAGTAAATTCCACAATAAGGGTTTCAAATCATTCCTGTTTTAACATCCCCAAACTTAGAAGTATGAAATCAATATGATTATTATAGGGGTGCTAAAAGACTGGGGTTGGGTAGATATTCTAAAAATGTCTGAGAACTGATGGGATCATATTTCCAAACAAGTCCAGACTTCTGTCATCTGTGCCCACTTGGAAGAAAATTCTCAAAGTAAGAAAATGATTCTCAGGCAGGCACCTGGAAGAATCTGTGATTGCCAAAACATTTCCAGTGAACCATTTTCTGTCTCAGGATACATGGCCCTGATCCATTTGCATAATGTCCTAATGCTAGAAAACCAACAAGAGTAGACAAGATCTGCCTGTCTGTTTCAAGCCAAGAGGAAGCCAGACACTCCTCCAAAGCTCTCTTTCCCCTTAGGATTGCATCAATTCCCACTGTATGGGATTATTTTTAAACATTGGTTTAAAATATTCCATAGCCCAGCTGTTCAATATCATAACATAAGGTCAACTTTATATAGTTGTACTTCCTTGAAGAGCTAAAGTAAGGTGACCCAAAAGGCCAATTTTCCCCACCAATAAAAGTACTCATTCTTGGAAAGCTGCCATTATGTTATGACACTTACATTTCCTTGTTTTACTGATGTAAAATTTGAACTTTGAAATACATTTGTGGATTTAATGTTTGTAGTTCTCAGGCTTGGATCACAAGATTTCAGTGTGTCTCAATTATGTTTGCTAACAATGAACTGAGCCCAGATAAGTCAAATCCAGTGATACTTCCCAACTGCATAGAGCCCAATTTAGCCAACCAAAGTTCTTTCGAATTGTCAGAATTAGCATCTCACCTGTGAAATAGTCAAAAGAGGAGCTACTTTGGGAGGCTGAGGCAGGTGGATCACTTGAGGTCAGGAGTTCAAGACCAGCCTGGCCAACATGGTGAAACCCCATCTCTACTAAAAATACAAAAATTAGCCGGGCATGGTGGCCTGCACCTGTAATCCCAGCTACTCAGGAGACTGAGGCGGGAGAATCAATTGAACCCTGGAGGTGGAGTTGCAGCGAGTCTACATGGCACCACTGCACTCCAGCCTGGGTGACAGAGCAAGACTCGGTCTCAAAAAGAAGAAAAAAAAAAAAAAGAGGAAGAAGAAGAAGAAAAGGAAGAGGAGCTACTGCAACATAGGATGGTGAGGAAGGGAGGGACTTAACACAGACTGAGGAGCAAGAGCAACTAGCAAGGTTCAAATCCAAGCACGCCACCTGTTGGTTTAGCTGAGGGTCTGTGCCTCAGTCTTCTCTTTCAAATGAGGAAGGAACTTCCTTCACAGTTCTGTTTTGAAGACTAGATGAGATCATACATGTGAAGCTCTTAGAAAAGGTTTTAGGCTGTGGTGAGTGTGCATGGTGTTTGGCATTAGCATCATCACGAATCAGCAGAGCTTTTTTGTTTGTTGATCCTCACAAAATTCCTGTAAAGAGAGACTCATTTTACAGATGAGGAAACTGGGACTCAGAGTGGTTAAATAACGTACTCAAGGTGATACGGTGAGAAAGAAACATCCAGGAATATTTGCTTGTTTTCTCTTTCGTGCTATTGCTCTCTAGATACTGCTTTTTACTTCTTTTTTGAGCTAACCAAAATTTTTATTTCAAGTACTTTGAATGATCCCTTTTTCTCTTTTTCCTTTTATCACATCTTCCCTTTCCCCCTTTTCCTTTCTTCCTACAAGTATATTTTTAGCATCCCCCATGGACAAAATGCCCTTTTAATCCTCACGAAATAGATATGCATTGTTATCAAAGCAAGGAAGGCCTCCGGTGCCCTTGTCTCCCAGAAGGGAAGAAGGCTCTGTGTCCTTCCCGCTTCTTTGATGTGGCCTAAGATCTCTCAACTTCACTTATCCTTGAGGTTCATTCAGCAGCCCCTAGCAAGGAGCTGTTCCTCCCCAACCAGAGATCTGAAAGTCAAGCTCATGTGCCCACAAATGGCTCCAAAATAAAGTCTCCCCTAAGACCCTCATCTAAAAGTAAGTTGTTCCCTCCCTAAAGAGTGCCTCATTTTAATGGTACACAAGATCCTGACTCAGAAGCACTTTATGTTCCAGACTTTCCCAGACAGTGCTGACTTCAATATCATTTTCAAGAAAGATAATTCCTTAAATGTAAGCCTGTAAGAAAAACTCCTGTTTCCTTCCTTATACTCACACTTAACACAGAACGCTTCTGTAACCAAATGTGTGTGGGGTTTTCCCACACCAACTAGTTCCCCAATTCTCTTCAGACACCAACTGGGTGTTCAATAATTCGATTCAATTCTGACACCATCTACCTGGGATTAGCACATGGGCATTTTGTCCCACAGGTTAAATGTTCAGTTCCTCCTGACTCCTCACCCCACTTCAGATGCCAATCACAAGCGATGGTCTCTAGGTTACCCACAACTCCTGTCTGACTTGGTTACAAATAGGAGGTTCCCATAACCTCCGCCTCAGTTTTGACCATTTACTAGAACAGTTTGCAGAAGTCAGGGAAATACTCACTTATATTCACCTACCAGTTTATTATAAAGAATATTACAAAGGATACACCTACACAGCCAGATAAAGAGATGCAGAGGGCAAGGTCTGAAAGGGTCCCAAGCACAGGCACTTCTGTCTCCGTGGAATTGAGATGCACCACCCCCAGCACATAGATGCATTCATCAATCTGAAAGCTCTCAACCCTCTACTTTAGGGATTTTTATAGACATAGAAAAATCTATGATGTAGATCTTTCATGACATAGGCATGATCAATTTTTAACTAAATCTCCAGCCCCACTCCTCTACCCAGAGGATGGAGAGTGAGGCTGAATGTTCCAAGCTTCTCATCATGGCTTGTTCTTTCTGGTGACAAGCTCCATACAGGAGTCCACCAAGAGTCACCTTGTTAGAATGAAATGTGCTCCTGCCACCCAGGAAAGTCCAAGAGATTTAAGAGCTCTGTGCTGGGAACCGGGTCAGAGACCAAATATTAGGACAAAATATTCTCCTAGCACCCCTATCACTCAGGAAATTACAAGGGTTTTAGTGGCTCTGTGTCAGGAATCAGGAGCAGGGACCAATACCTATGTATTTCTTATTATGCCACAAAGCCCAAATGTAATTTTTTGAATGTGCGTAATGGCTGCATTTTCTGTAGGAAAAGAAAAAAGAACAAGACAAGTATTCCCCCACCAGAAAACAGAATAACTTCCTGGCGTCATCAACACGCCACCTCCAGGGTCAGCATTGGCCCAGAAATACAACCGTTTTATATTTTCAGAAGCTTGACTCCAGTCTGGCCAAAATGACTTAAGCTCACCTGGTTTTACTATGCATGCGAATGCATGTGTGCACAACATGTGATCACGCGCGTCGTCCTTCCAGCAGCAGTGAGCTGCAGAGACCGGTCTTCTAAAACAAAAGGTGTGGGCAGCAGAGCTGTGGAAACGGGCTGCCTAGAAGTGCTGTGCTCACACGTGTGACTTTGAATCCCAGATGATAGCTTTCCAAGCTAATGTGATTAATGTGCCCTTGTAGGTGATGTTTCCTGCTATTTCATGTTCTCCAGTAAAAGCTGACCACACCCTGCCTTACAGCCTCCAGCAGGGTAGGGGAGCTGAAACAGGAGCTCCTGCATCTCAGCTGCTGTGTAGAGGAGTGGTCGGTTCCTCAAAAAGGAATGCCACCCTCAGGGGATTTAGAGCTGTTGGTCATCCTGGTTTTCCATCATCACTCTCCCTCCCTGCCCACCACCCCAGCCCTGTGGACATCCAGCAGGAAGTAGTGGCCACGAGGCAAGCAGCTGTGGCTGGAGATCAGCCAGAAGGATGTGGGCAGAGGCGGCTCAGAACAGCCTCAGAAAAATGGAGACAGAGTTGTAGAGGACTAAATTCTAAAACTAAAGAGATGAAGGGAACTTAAAGATGGCCTATTCTAACTTTTCCTGCTTCCCTGGAAAAGAACTGAGGCCTGGCATCCAACTGACTAGTGGCAGAGCAGGCTGGACTTGCTACAGACTGTCCAGTATAGGACTAAATAATTTTTTAAAATGTAATGGGTGTCAAAGAGGAAATGAATGAAAATGCTTTTGCCAAAGGGGGAGAGGAATAATGAGTGGCTTTTAAAAATAAATCTCCAAAAGATCTAGCACTAGATGGGTGGAGCTTCATCTGCCACTCTAACCAGTTAGGGTAAAAGGGTCAGCACCCAGGCTCCATCCGGAAACCTTCCGGCAAACCCAAATCGTCTAAGACACTGACTCTCAAACCTTCCACACAGTGCCATCACCTTGGAGATTTTAAAGAATTCAGGTACCTGGTCCCACCTCAGAGACTTTGATTTGATAAGGTTGGGTGGGCCTGGTATGGGGATTTCTCAGAGTTCCCCCAGGTGATTCTGATGTGCAGCCAAGTTTGAGAACCGTTGTTAAAACATGAGCATTTCTCCACTTTTCTCCTCCCGGAGCTTATCCTCCAAGCCCCTTTATGACATTTCTTACCACCTGGCTCCTGGGGCTCCCTGGTGCATTCACAGATGTGGCCCACATCACTGTGGCTCACTTTTCTGAGCCTGATCCCTGAGTAGATCGATGGATCTGTCTCAGGAAGAGTGATCCTTGGAGAGACACATAATGACTCCCTGCAAATTATTCTCCTATTTGAAACACAGCTCAAGCCAACTATTATTGCCCTACAGGGGAGAATAAAAAGAAAGGCATGCTCACTTAGCATGTGAAATTGTCCTCTATCCTTTGACCTCCTCAGCCTGGCTGTGATATTATAAGTTGGTAGAATACCACCGCATTCCCCTTAGCCACAAAAAATAAAGGAAGGGGCTTCATCAAGAATAGCTTCAAGTGAGGGAGGGCATGACCAGGTTTGCTTTCAGGAAAACGGCTGCAGTGCGTTGGTGTGGAAGATGGATGCCACTCAGGAGACTAGAGTTAGGAAGCCCACTTTGGAGGCTAGTGGCACAGAAGGTGAGAGAAGATGGAGCCTGAGCTAAGGCCACCCATGGGGGACTGACGTGAAACACTTGCCTGTAATAAATCCTGTGCATTGGTAATAGATTTGGGGGATGGAATGGATTTGTTGATGTAAGAATTTAGGGAAATTTGAGTGTCTACATAAAATGACTGAGAATATCATGATCCAGGAAAGGTTAAGAACCACTCATCTAAGAAAACCGACATAGAAAAGAACCACTAACTGCCAGAGAGAATAGCCTTAGATTCTGTGCGATGTTCTGCACCTTCTTTTTAAATCCCCCAGCTAGTGATCTGGAACTTTATGTATAACTCTAGCACCTGCCAACAAGCTCTAAGGTTAGCCTATGCAAGGAAATGAGGAGAAAGAGTGAAATAACTGTGTTTAATGTTTTCTGGTTTGACGCTCCACATGGGGCTTGTGACCTTAGCTAAATTAAAGACTTGGATGACTGTGAAGGGGACAAACATGAAGTTGGCCCTGACCCCTGCTTCTAGATCCTTAAAGTCTTTATAGTAATGATTTTATTAAATAAATAGCTTTGCAAAGCCTGTACAATTATTGTTGTCATAATCATTAATGTAAATTTATCAAATGGCAGAAACTACTGCAGCTTGCTTGGTTACTTAAAAGGCATAGGAAATGTGTGGGAAATGCCAAAATCCTGAAATGGTTTTTCATTACAACTCAAGAGAACAATGAGGATATTGTTGTCAGATATCTCAATGAGGCAAATAAAGTATAGAAAGAAGAATTCCTCTTCTTTTAAAAATAACACTTTTTCTGATTGTAAAAATAACCCATAGCCATTGTAAAAGCTGTAAAAATGTAAAAACAGCAAAAACAAGTAAATAAATGCCAACCATATCCCAACAGCCATACATAATTATTATAAACATTTTGATGTGTTTTTCATCTTTCTTATAAAAATACTTTTTTGTATAATTGCAGTAATATTATATTGTATATAACATTTTTGTTCCCTAAGATTTTTTTTCACTTAGTATTATAATTAAGATCTTTCCTACCATTATTAAATATTTTTCAAAAACATGATTTTAATAGCCATTTTTCCTTCTTTATCAGTGCTCCTTCAGTAGGTATATTGTGATGAGTATAAAATATGTTTCTTACGTTCTCAGGATATAGCATTAGTTTTATGTTTAAATGCAATCATAGGAACTGGGCCTTTCTATTGCCTTCTTGTCTCTTTCATGTAGATCTTTCAGCAGAAGCTCTCTTAAATGACCTTTGCTTAGCTGACTCCCCAGATTAATTGACTGACCTTCTATTTACTCTATTTGTTCATGACCATGCTGAATCCCTATAGTCCAGTAGTCTACTGTGACACACTGATATACTTTTGCTCCTCCTGTTCGATGTATATGCTTACCAAGAGTTGATTGGGTTTGTTCCCAACCTGTTTATGCCACCTGTGTATATTATAATGATTACACAATTTAATTATATGCTTCACCAACCCATAAAATCTCAGGGTGGAAAGAGTGTAATTTCCATGAACATAAAGTAGAATCCTTCAGAAAGTCTATAAAGAAAAGTCACTTAAGATATTTTTATTTAAAAATAATTGTTCACAAAAATCAATCATTTCTATACACTAGCAATTATAATTTGAAACTGAATGTTAAAAAACAGCCCTTATGATTGTTCACAGGATCTATATGCTGAAAACTATGAAACACAGATGAAAGAAATCAAAGATCTAGATAAAAGCAGAGATACACAATGTTCATTGATTGGAAAACTCAACATAATAAGGATGAAAATTTTCCCCAAATACATCTATAAATTTACTGCAATTCCCATTAAAAGTTCAGCCATATATGTACACAAGATGATTCTAAATTTCAGGTGAAAAGGAAAATGAATTAGGATAGGTAAAATAATTTTTTTTAAAAAAGAATAAAGTTGGATTAATAGCACTACTAAAGTAATCAAGACAATATAACAGAACTTTTGATTTCAAAATGACAGAGGAAAAGCAAGCTGGTTTCACTCTCTCCTCAAAAAACAAAAACAAATACACAGTACTGAGACAATCGCCAGCAATATCCCAGAACTCAAATATCAGAATGAGACAGTTCCCAGGGCAACAGAGCAGTGAAATCACTCAGAGCAGATAGTAAAAGGACTTCCATATCCATGACACCCCTCCCTCCAAGTCTGCCTGGCACAGCACCAAGCATGAGAAAAATTTCTCCCTGACTCACAGTTTCTACAACGGAAAAAGTGAGACCGAGGTGGACAACCAGCTTCTTTCTCAACTTGGGCTCCCTAGGACAACAGTCCCTGTCTTAACCCATGGGGAAGCATCAGGAGTGCCTGAAAGGAGAAATAACCCTGATTACAGCCAGTGACAAAGGTGCGGGTATTACCATTCCGAGGCCTGGAAGCTCTGCTATGTAACTAGGCCGAAGGAGATGCCAAATTAGAGTGGCTGTCCAGCAGCACCACACTGTGGAAGGTTTGTTCCCCAAGTTCTTTGGGCATAAACTCCTAGCCAACCTTCCCACACTACCAGGATGTCCCCTTTGAGATTTCTCCCATTTGGAATGGGCAGCACTCTGGTTGTTTACTACAACTGAGGCAACCCTGGGCTTAAGGCACCATCTAGTGCCAAAAAAGAGGCAACAACATAATTGCAGGGAAAAAAGACAATCTACAATTAAATTACAAAGAATTTCTAGGAAAACTTATCCAATAAAACTCAAAATAACCCATGCAGAAAAGACTGAAATAAACAATCTTTCAATGCAAAGATGTAAATGTACATCTATAAAAAACAACAGCAAATGGGGAACCATGACCTCCCCAAATGAACAAAACAATAAACCAGTAACTGACCCTAATGAAACTGCAATATGTATGCTCTCAGACCAAAAAATGAAAATAGCAGTTTTAAGAATACTCAGAAATGTCTAATATAACACAGAAAAGCAATTGAGAAATTTATCAGAGAAATCTAACAAAAAGATTGAAAAAATTAAAGAATCAAACAGAAATCATGGAACTGAGAAATACATTTGCTGAACTAAAAAATGCAACAGAGGTTCTCAATAGCAGAATGGATCAAGCAGAGGAAAGAATCAGTGAGGTTGAAGATAGGCTATTTGAAAATACGAAGAAAACCAAAAAAAAATGAAAAGAAACGAAGATCATCTACAAGATATAAAAAATTACCTTAAAAAAACCAAATCTAAGAATTACTGGTGATCAAAAGAGAATTGAATAAGAACAAGGGATAGGTTTATTCAAAGGCATAATAACAGAAAACTTTTAACACTTGAGGAAAAAATAAATATCCAGGTACAGAAAGGTCAGAAAACACCAAACAGATTCAACTCAAATGAGACTAACCCTAGAATAAAGTAATCAAATGTTCAAGAATAAAAGATAAGTAGAGACTCTTAAAAAGCAACAAGAGAAAAGAAGCAAATAACATATAAAGGAGCTCCAATTGATCAGCCAACGGATCTTTCAAAGGAAATCCTACAGGCCAGGAGGGAGTAGAATGACATTTTCAAACTTCTAAAAGAAAATAAAAGACTGTCATCCAAGAGTACTATATCCAGCAGAACTATCCTTCTAGTATGAAGGAGAGAAGTCTTTCCAAAACAACAAAAGCTGTGAGAATTCGTCACCAGACCCATCTGACAAAAAATGCTAAAGAGAGCTCTTCAAACTGAAAGAAAAAAAATACTAACATGCAAAAACAAAACAAAAACAATAACAAAACATGTAAATGTATAAAATCCACTGGTAAAATTAAGCACATAACAAACCCAGGATACTCTAATACTATAATTGTTTGTGCAATCTACTCATAACTTTAGTAAGAAATCTATTAAAAACACTAATACCTACATCAACCCACTAAAAGATAGGCAATACAAAAATATGTAAATAGGAGAGTATACAATTAAATGTGGAGAAGATGGAGTTAAAGTATAGAATATTTTTTAAATTTGTTATTTCTTCCCCTTGTGATCTAAAATAAGTTGTTATCTCTTCAAAATAATTTGTTATATCTATAAAATGTTTCTTTGTAAGTCTCCTGGTAACTACAAAGCAAAAACGTGTAACTGATTCACTAAAAATAAAAAAACAAATTAAAGTATACAACCAGAGAAATTCACTTAACCACAAAGGAAGATGGTAAGACAGAAAGAAAGGAAGGGAAGAGTTACAAAACAATAGCAACAAAATGGCAGTAGTAAGCTTACTTATCAGTAAGAATTCTGGATATAAATAGACTCAAGCCTCAAATTAGAAGGCATATAGTGACTGAATGAATAAAGAAACAAGACCCAAATATATGCTGCCTGCAAGAAACCTACATCACCTATAAACACAAGCATACACTGAAAGTGAAAGGGTGGGAAAATATATCTCACATAAATGGAAACCAAAAAAGATCAGGAATAGCTATCCTTATAGTAAATAAAATAGATTACAAATCGAAGACTGCAAAAAAAAAAAAAAAAAAGGACAAAGAAAGGCACTATATAATGACAAAGGAGTCAATTAAGCAAGAGGACTTAACGATTCTAAGTATTTATGCATCCAACACTGAAGCTTTCAAAAATATAAAGCAAATATTATTAGATCTAAAGGGAGGGATAGACTGTAATACAATAAAGAGGAAACTTCAACATCTAACTCCCAGCATTGGACAGATGATCTAGACAGAAAATCAATAAAGAAATATTGAATTTAGGCCGGGCACGGTGGCTCAAGCCTGTAATCCCAGCACTTTGGGAGGCCGAGACGGGCGGATCACGAGGTCAGGAGATCGAGACCATCCTGGCTAACCCAGTGAAACCCCGTCTCTACTAAAAATACAAAAAATTAGCCGGGCGTGGTGGCGGGCGCCTGTAGTCCCAGCTACTCGGGAGGCTGAGGCAGGAGAATGGCGGGAACCCGGGAGGCGGAGCTTGCAGTGAGCCGAGATCGCGCCACTGCACTCCAGCCTGGGTGACAAAGCGAGACTCCGTCTCAAAAAAAAAAAAAAAAAAAAAAAAAAAAAGAAATATTGAATTTAAACTACATACTAAACCAAATAGGCCTAGCTGACATTTATAGAACATTTTGCCCAACTTCTGCCGAATGCACATTCTTTTCATTAGCATATGTAACGTTCTCCAGAATTGACCATACCTTCAGTCACAAAAGAAGTCTCAACAATTTTTTTTTAATTCAAATCATATCAAGTATTTTTTCTGACCAAAAGGAATAAGACTAGAAATCTATAACAAAAGGAAACTTGAAAACTACACAAACATGCGGAAATTAAACAATAGGCTCCTGAATGAACAATGGGTCAATGAAAAAGTTAAGATGAAAATTTAAAAATTTCTTTAAACAAATGAAAATCGAAACACAACATACTAAAACCTATGGGGCCCAGCCAAAGCAGCATTAACAGGGAAGTTTATAGTAATAAATGCCTACCTCGAGAGGCGGAAGTTGTGGTGAAGCAAGATTACGCCATTGCACTCCAGCCTGGGCAACAAGAGTGAAACTCCAATAAATAAATAAATGCCTACCTCAAAAAAGTAGAAAAATTTCAAATAAACAACCTAACAATGCACTCAATGAACTAGAAAGGCAAGAGCAAACCAAACACAAAATTAGTAGGAGAAAAGAAATAGTGGCTGGGGACAGTGGCTTACGCCTATAATCCCAGCACTTTGGGAATCCGAGGTGGCTGGATCACCTAAAGTCAGGAGTTTGAGACCATCCTGGCCAACATGGTGAAACCCTGTCTCTACTAAAAATACAAAAATTAGCTGGGTGGTGGTGTGTAGCTGTAGTCCCAGCTGCTTGGGAGGCTGAGGCAGGAGAATTGTTTGAACCCAGGAGGTGGAGGTTGCAATGAGCTGAGATCATGGTACTGCACTCCAGCCTGGGTGACAGAGTGAGACTCCATGTCGGGGGTAAGAAAAAAGAAGAGAAAAGAAGTAGTAAAGATCAGGGAAGAAATAAAATTGGGACAAAAAAACACAAAATATAAAACAAAAAGTTGGTTTTTTGAAAAGGTAAACAGAATTAACAAAGTGTTAGCTAGACTAACTGAGAAACAGGAGAAAATGTGCACATCAAATCAGAAATTAAAACTGATGCTCTTTCCCTTCGGCGCGCCACTGAAGATCCTGGTGTCACCATGGGCTGCTGCCCCGCCCGTTGTTACCGGTATTGTAAGAGCAAGCCGTACCCAAAGTCTGGCTTCTGCCGAGGTGTCCCTGATGCCAAGATTCGCATCTTTGACCTGGGGCGGAAGAAGGCAAAAGTGGATGAGTTTCCGCTCTGTGACCACATGGTGTCAGATGAATATGAGCAGCTGTCCTCTGAAGCCTTGGAGGCTGCCCGAATTTGTGCCAATAAGTACATGGTAAAAAGTTGTGGCAAGGATGGCTTCCATATCCGGGTGCAGCTCCACCCCTTCCACGTCATCCGCATCAACGAGATGTTGTCCTGTGCTGGGGCTGACAGGCTCCAAACAGGCATGCGAGGTGCTTTTGGAAAGCCCCAGGGCACTGTGGCCAGGGTTCACATTGGCCAAGTTATCATGTCCATCCACACCAAGCTGCAGAACAAGGAGCACGTGATTGAGGCCCTGCACAGGGCCAAGTTCAAGTTTCCTGGCCGCCAGAAGATCCACATCTCAAAGAAGTGGGGCTTCACCAAGTTCAATGCTGATGAATTTGAAGACATGGTGGCTGAAAAGTGGCTCATCCTAGATGGCTGTGGGGTCAAGTACATCCCCAATTGTGGTCCTCTGGACAAATGGCGGGCCCTGCACTCATGAGGGCTTCCAATATGCTGCCTCCACTTAATACTCACCAATAAATTCTACTTCCTGTCCAAAAAAAAAAAAAACTGATACCACAGTTGATACCACAGATCCAACTGATACCACAGAAACACAAAGCATCTTCCAAACTTTTAGAGAAGAACTAATTCCAATTCTTCCCAAACTATTCCAAAAAGTTGAAGAGGAGGTATTTTTTTTTCAAAACTCATTTTATAAAACCAGCATTACCTTGATACCAAAACTAGACAAGGACACAATGAAAAAGAAAACTACTATCCAATATCACTGATGAGCATAGATGCAAAGATTCTCAACAAAATACTAGCAAAAAAACCAACGACACATTAAAGAGATCATTCACCATAATCAAGCAGGAATTCATCCCAGGAATGCAAGGATGGCCCAACATATGCAAATCAATTATTGAAATATATCACATTAATGAAACCAAGAAAAATCATATGCCAATTTCAGTAGGTGCTTAAAAAGCATTGGATAAAGTTCATCATCCTTTTATAATAAAAACCCTCAACAAACTGGTTATAGAAGAAACATATCTCAAAATAATAAAGGTTGTAGATGATAAGCCTGTAGCCGACATTGTACTGAATGGGGAAAACATCAAAAGACTTTTCTTAAAGATCTGGAAAAAGATAAGAAAGCCCACTTTCACCACGTTTATTAAACACAATACTAAAAGTCTTGACCAGAGCAATTAGGCAAGAGGAAAAAAGTAAAGTGCATTCAAGTTGGAGAAAAAAGAAGTCAAATCATCCCATTCACAGATAATATGATCTTATACTTAGATAAACCAAAAGACTACCAAACAATTGTTTTGCATTTATTTCTGGGTCCTCTATTCTTTACCATTGGTCTACATGTCTGTTTTTATTTCATTACTGTGCTGTTTCAGTTAGTATAACTTTGTAGTGTATTTTGGAGTCAGGTAGTGTGATACCTCCAGCTTTGCTCTTTTTGCTCAGATTGCTTTGGTTACCTGGAGTATTTTGTGGTTCTAAACAAATTTTAGAATTGTTTTTTCTGTTTCTGTGATGAATGTCATTGGCATTTTGATAGGGATTGAATGTACGGAATTGAATCTGTACATTGTTTTGGGTAGCCTGGTAATTATGGCAATATTAATTATTTCAATCCATGAACATGGAATGTCCTTCTATTTTGTTTTATTGTGTTCAATTTTGCTCATCAATATTTTATTGTTTCTCTTATGGAGATCTTTCACTACTGTGGTTACATTTATTTCTCAGTATTTTTTTCTTTGCTATTGTAAATTGGATTGCTTTCTTGATTTCTTTTTCAGCTAGTTCACTGTTGATGTATAGAATCACTACTAATTTGCAGCAGAGAAGTGGATCTCGATTTTCTAAAAATTTCTTTAGCCAATCTATATATTTTAATTGAAGAATGTGTTCTATTTAGATTAAAGGTTATTACTGATAGGTGAGAACTTACTCTGTTTGTTATTTGTATTTTGATGCCTTTGCATATTTTTTGTTTCTTTCTTCCTCTGTTATTGTTTATTTTTGTGGTTTGGTGGTTTTCTGTAGTGATGCATTTTAACTACTTTTTCTTTCTTCTTTATGTGTCTGTTCTGCTAGTGAGTTTTACACATTCGTGTGTTTTCATGATGGTAGATACCATTCTTTCGTTTCCAGATATAGGTCTCCCTAGTGTTTCTTGTAAGGCCAGTATAGTGGTAATGAACTCCATTTTTGTTTTCTGGAAAAGACTTTATTTCTCCCTTCATTTTTGAAGGATAGTTTTTCTGGGTGTGGAATTATTGGTTGTAAGTCTTTTTCTCTTTCAGCACTTTGATTATATCATGCCATTCTCTCTCTGCCTGTAACGTTTCTGCTGAGAAATCTGTTAGTCTAATGGCCATTTCTTTACATGTGACTTGATGCATTTCTCTTTCTGTTTTTTGGAATTTTTCTTTGTCTTTAACTTTTGACAATTTTACTATAATGTGCCCCAGGGTGAAAGTTTTTGAATTGAATATATTTAGAAACTTTTAAACTTCATGAACCTGGATGCTCATTTAACTCCCAAGATTTGAGATTCTTTTCAGATATTGTTTTATCAAGTAGGCTTTTTATATTCTTTCTTATCTCTTCTCCTTCTTAAACTATCATAATGTGAACATTTGTTTGCTTTATGGTGTCCCATAAGCCCTGTAGACATTTTTTTCTTCTTTGTCTGCCTTGGTTACTTCAAAAGACCTGTCTTCACTTTTAGAAATTCTTTTTTTCTGCTTTATCTAGTCTTAGCTCTTAATTTCGTTGTTTATTTCCCTCATGAAATTCTTCAGCTCCAAGATTTCTGTTTGGTATTTTATATCTACCTTTGTTGAATTTCTTATTTCATTAATTTTCCTGATTTCCTTGAATTGTATATCTGTATTTTCCTGTATCTCACTGAGTTCCCTTAAGGTTATTATTTTTTATTATTAATACTTCTCTGGCATTTTGTACATTTTCATTTCTTTAGGCCTCTGTTCCTAAATAATAATTACGCTTCTTTGAGGTATCCTGTTTCCTCGCTTTTTCGTGTTTATTGTATCCCTATGTTGATATCCGCTCAACTAGTGGAATAGTTACCTCTTTCAGTTTTATAAAATAGCTTTCATAAAGACTTATTCCTGTAGATGGATCCTAGGGTATTGGCTGGGTAAGGTACACTGGTTTTGGTTCTGGAAAGACAGGGTAGTGCAATGTTCATGCAGTTTCTTCAGCTATAATTTATGTTAGTGATGCTTGCGAGTACCCCAGTGACCTAGGCTATAGGAGTTTGTGGTGGCAGTGTTGTGGCTTAGCCAGTGGTGGGCTTACCAAATTGCTTCATAGGCAAGGGGCATGCATGTGCACACAGTGGCCGGACTGCTGGGTTGTTTTTCCAGCTAGGGGTGCAGTGCACGGTGTGGTGTGTTAGCTGACTTGAGAACTGGCTCACTGGGGGCGGGGCCACCAGGATATGTCTCCAGCTGCAGGGATGGGCATGTGGTGGCTCCATGACTTGGGGACATTTTCTCAAGGGGCAGGTCAATTTGGCTGTTTCTCCAGCCAGGGGCACAGTGGTCAACCGATTTTGACAAAGGTCCAAAGGCAAAGAAATGGAGGAAGGATAGTTTCTCCACAAATGTGTTTGAAACAATTGGACCTCCATTTTTTTCGGAAATCCCTTTTTTTCTTACCACACCTTTCCCTCAAGCCTCTTTGCAGGTCCCACATAAATTATTTTTTGCTTATAAACAGCATGTCTCTAGAGAGGAGCGATGGTAGCAACCTGCCTCATATGCAGCCAATAACGGAGTACCTTGTCTGCAGAATTTAAAAATAATAATGACATTAAGAGATAATATGCTGTTTACATCACTGTTACAGCAACTCTAAACAATGCCACTGATGATATACACCTCTCTCAAGAACATCTTTTTATGGGAGTCTAAGTTCTAATCACTTCTGTTGAGTTGAGTAATGTACATGTGAGCTTTAAATTAGCACATTTCTATTACTCATCCTTGAATAGACATTTTATTGCACATTGAAGTCGATTTGGAGAATTCTTGATTATTATAGTCAGCCCCCAGCAGACACAGATTTAGCTACACACATTCCTCTTGAAAGTAAATTCATAAAGGTATGGACACTAGATTCAAATTAACCAAGAATAGCACAGTGATTGTAAAAATGAAGAAACAGAAATTGGGTTACTTCTATTCTGCCGTTATATACAACCACTTGGAGTTTCCATTTGCCTCTGAAATTTCTGGAATGTATTGTGAAATGGAATGTTTATGATTCATTGCCAAATTTATTCTCACGTTTAAAATCTTTTCTATCTATGCATATACCTGCTGTTTCATGTGAAATAAACTTTTCAAAAACAAAGTGGATAAATATTATTCCTTCATGAGTGAAGATGGATTGATGACTCTTTCTAGTACTGCTATTTTGATGAAGTCAGTGACAAATTTGTAGACGCTAAGGCTCTGAAACAGAAACTGTAATGTGATTATCTATTACTGTAATAGACTAATATGCAAGTATATGGGTTTTTTTGTTTAAATAATTTAAACATGCTAATCTACTAATAGCTCCTGTTTGTACTATAATATTTATTTTATTTTAATTTTTAATCAGCATAATTATACAAAATTCAGTAGAAGAAAAACTTTACTGTCTATGTTTCTTTTCTGGCCATTATTATTCATTTCATTTCTTGATTATTAATGAAAATTATTTTAGTTGTGTTGGGGAAAGAGGTGTTAAAAATTATCTGCTTTGGGTATTAAATGGGCCACTTGTGCTATTTCTTATTAAACTTGTATTGCAATATAGACCTCAGTCTTTTTTCTACTTTTTTTGTAGGGGAAGCACTGATTTTCAGATTGATCTGGGGCTGTATGTGCACATCTGGCCCTGAGTGGTGAGCTTCCCCCACACTTTCCCTACTCACACTTCTACCAACGGCGGCCAGCTCATTTCAGCTCCTTTCCACCAGGATGAATTCTCCTTTCTTTGCCCCTGCTGGGATGTGATATACACCTAAACCCATGGCCACATCTGTCTATCTTGCCACCGGCACCAGACAAAGGTCCCTTTGCCTTCACAGCCCCATCATCCTACCTCTTAATTTTTTCAAGTCTACTCGTATAAACTGACAACTCATTGTAGATTTATTTGCATTTCTCTGATTAGTAACAGTTTTAAACATGTTTTACACTTGCTAGTCCCTTGGGATTCCTGTTGTGTAAATTGCCTGTTTGTGTCCTTTGTCTATCTTTCCTTTTTGCGACTGTCATCTTCTACTTGTTGACTCAAAGGCGCTAGTGATTCCAGACACTGATTCCTCATTTTAGAAATTGCAAGTATCTTCTCTCCTGCTGTCATCTTCTTTGATCATGATATCCTTCTTTAAATAGAAATTCTGTCCATACTCTTAGTCACTAATGAAGCAATATCTTTAGGTGCTCACTGTCCTTGCTGCCAAGACTGGACAGATTGAGTTATTTGATCTGGGAATACCTCCTCCTATACAGTATATTATAGTTACTTCTAGTGCTCATTCATTTGATCTCTTTTCTGTATTTTTTACTTTCCTTCCTCAATTCTTTATTCAATAAAATATTTTTGAACACATATTATGTACAATCAGCATACTAGTCATTGGGATACAAGAGTATACAAATAGGTATAGTCATTATGCTGGAGGGATGGGAAAAGAGAGACCAAATAAAGAGAAAAATACATTTATGCTCCAAAACTTGTGAAGCAACCAAGATGTCCTTCAGTAGGTGAATGGACAAATAAACTCTGGTACATCCAGACAATGGAATATTATTCAGCACTGAAAAGTAATGACATGACCCATCAATCTGTGAAGACATTGAGGAAACTTAAATGTGTACTGCTAAGTGAATGAAGCCAATCTGAAAAGACTGCATACCTGATGATTTCAACTTCACAACACTCAAAAAGGCAAAGCTATAGAGACAGTAAAAAGATGAGTGGTTGCGGTTGCCAAGGGTTGGAGGAAGAAGGGAAGCATAGGTAGAGCACAGAGGGTTTTTAGGGCAGTGAAAACACTCTGTATGATACCAAAATGATGGATACTTGTCATTATATATTTATCCACACTCATAGAATGAACACCAAGAATGAAGCCTAAGATAAACTAAAAACTTTGTGTGATGAGGGTATGCCAACGTAGGGTCATCAATGGTAACAAATGTGCCACTCTGGTGGAGGATGTTGATATGGAGGAGGCTGTGCATGTGTCAGGGAAGGGGGAATATAGGAAATCTCTGTACCTTCCTCTTAATTTTTCTGTGAACCCAAAATGGATCTAAAACATACAGTAAATTATATATAACATATATATAATTGTATATGTATAAAATTCGTCCGTTGATGATAAGTGTTATGAAAACAAATTATACATGGAAGGTGATAACGAGTGATAGGAATGCTTTTTGAGCTGGTCCAGAAGCCCTCTTTAAAGAAGTGCATTTGAGCAAAGCTAAAGGAAGCCAGCGAATAAGCTATGATGACAGTATCAAGGGAAGAGCCTTCAGGCAGAAGGAACAGCACGTGCAAAGACCCTGAGGCAAGAGCAAGCCTTGTGTGTGTTGCAGGAACAGCAAGAAGGTCTGTGCAGCTGGGGGCAAGCACATGAGAGAAAGAGTAGCAGAAAATAAGGAGTAGGTGGGAGCCAGATGACGCAGGAGTGAAAATGCAGGCATTAGTGAGGACTCTAGATTTCATTCTTCACCTGATTGGCACAGACATTCTTTCTTAAGTTAACACCTTAAGCTCAATCTTTTCTTTCTTTTTTTAAAAACTTTTATTTTAGGTTTAGGGTACATGCGCAGGTTTGCTACATAGGGAAACTTGTGTCATGGTGGTTTGTTGTACAGATTATTTTATCACCCAGGTATTAAGCCTAGTACTCAATAGTTATTGTTTCTATTCCTCTCTCTCCTCTTAAAACAGACCCCATGTCTATTGTTCCCTTCTTTGTGTTCATGAGTTCTCATCATTTAGCTCCCACTTGTAAGTGAGAACATGTGGTATTTGATTTTCTGCTCCTGAATTAATGTGCTAAGGATAGTGGCCTCCAGCTCCATCCATGTTCCTGCAAAAGACATGATCTTGTTCTTTTTATGACTGCATAGTTGTCCATGGTTTATATTACTACGTTTTCTTTATCCTTTCTGTCACTGATAGGCATTTAGGTTGATTCCCTGTCTTTGTTATTGTAAATGGTGTTGCAATGAACATTCTTGTGCATGTATCTTTATAGTAGAGTGATTTATATTCCTCTGGGAAAAAAACTTCAATATCACTGATCATTAGAGAAATGCAAATCAAAACTACAATGAGATACCATGTTACACCAGTCAGAATGGCTACTATTAGAAAGTGGAAAACAAACAAACAATGGAGGCTGGCAAGGTTGCAGAGAAAAGGGAATACTTACACACTGTTGGTAGGAGTGTGAATTAGTGCAACCATTGTGGAAAGCAGTGTTACAATTCCTCAAAGAGCTAAAAGCAGAACTAACGTTCAACCCAGCAATCTTTCCTTTCAAGATGATTGTATTTCAGCTCTGATTCATTACATACCTATTTTATGGTTTAAAATGAGAGACAGTCTTAATTTATCATCCTTCCAGATCATCCCCTCCACATCAACCACCAGTTAAGTGATGCTGGGAAGCTTAAAAAGATAAAAATATGTGCAAGTGATATATTAGCCCCTGTATAAATATAGAGCATGAGCATCATTGGAATTGCGCACATTGACACCAAGAAGCCAGGAAGATTTTTATTTTTAATTAGCAGAGATAAATCATTTGTACTCAACTGAGAGTTCAACAGCTCTTTTCAGTAAGAGTTTGGAGAAATTAATCCTTTGAAATCTGTGATAATTTTTTATAAAAATAAAAAAATAAAGATTTTCTTAGCCCTAGCATTGCCATAACCTGAGTAATTAGTGCAATATGCTATTGGTTCAAAAGTGTTTTCAATTAAGAAAGACAAAACTTCCTATCTCAGATTAATCAAAATTCACTTTAAGTGACTTGAATTAGCAACAGGAAATGAAGCTTCATCAACTTGAAAATTAAACTGAGCAACATTTGGTGTATTATTTGGAAGTGCAAGTCAAAGGAAAATTTAATAGAAATTTTTAAATAAACAGCATGTGGTTTAAATTTCCTATTGCAAACTTCAATAACAAGTATGGAATCAGAGTATATATCAGGGATCAGGGTTCAGAAGACATCTCCAAAAACATCCTTCAGTCCCCCCACCACATGTGAGGCAGACATGCAGACAAGTCATGACTTGGGCCAAAGGGGAACATGATTTGCTATTTCCCCCATGAGGGCTATCTTTCAGTAGCTTGCACCCATCTCTGTACGTGGAGCACGTTTTCATTCAGTTCATCTAGTTCTCTCCCACTGGTCTTCCAATCTCAGCTCACTGTCATCTCCTCGGAAAAGACTCCCCCGACCTCTCGGACCACAGTGCCAGAGTCCCTCTGTTTGTGGGACTTGATGCAAGTGGCATTTGCAAGGCAGAGTTCATGTCATCTGTTCACACTGATCTCTAGTTCATGGCACCAAGTAGATGCTCAATGAATATTTGTCAAATGAATGAAGGATGTGAGGAATTTGTGAAATCACCATGAGGGCAATTGCTGTTGAAGTACTTGAACTAGCAGATGGATGCAAAGATCCAAAAATGTACTATCTGGGAATTCTAGCTTTACTGTGATTAAAGATGGGATCTTCAGTTTTTTTTCCTGATGACCACATGCTTTTGGTTTTCCTCAAGTTTTTGGAGCCAGGGTTTGATGCTATCAGTGACAGGTAAAAGCTGCCTTGGGATGGCTCCTCCCTTTCTGATAAAAATTCCCAAAAGCCAAAGAGAGGGGGCTCCTAATTCATGGCATGTGGACATCAACCAGGCCAAGCTTTGAGGTCAACTGTGGGGTGGCCCTGAAGGCCTGGTTCCCATTTACTTCTACATTTGTCAGATGTTTCACTTACTGATTTTGCCATTTCTAATCAAGGGAATCTAAACATAAAGAAGAGATGAGGGAGATAGGATAAGAGGGAAATGAGGAGAAAAAGAAAATATTTCGAAAGGAGTAGTATAATGGAATGTAGTTCTTCTCTAAAATATTTTCTTTAGACTATCTGATATACAGCCAACTTCTCACCTGTTTTCTTTGTATATTTACCTCTGCCCAAAGAAATTCAACTTAGAACTATTGCTCTCTCAAATGCTTCCAAATGTTATTGTGATAAATTATTGTAAATTCCTCAATAATTAAAAAAAAAGCTTTATGTGTATGATAATAAAGAGAACTCTAAAGCCAACCAGAGATAATAAAATTTAACATCACAGCCAGGGTCCAGCAGAGACTCTTGGGGCTGGAAGTTTTCTATCTGCTCCCAGTAGTTTCCCAACTGTGGTCCATAGAACATCAGTGTCAACATCAATGAGGAGCTTTTAAAATGAGAATTTCTGGAAATTGCCACTGGGGATTACACATTGCCCAGATAATTCTTAGAAACTCTCTGGTTTGGGCCAGGAGCGGTGGCTCATGCCTGTAATCCCAGCACTTTGGGAGGCCAAGGCGGGTGGATCATGAGGTCAGGAGTTCAAGATCAGCCTGCCCAAAATGGTGAAAGCCCATCTCTACCAAAACTACAAAAATTAGCCAGGTGTGGTGGTAATCCCAGCTACTCAGGAGGCTGAGGCAGAGAATTGCTTAAATCTGGGAGGTGGAGTTTGCAGTGAGCCGAGATTGCACCACGGCACTCCAGCCTAGGGAACAGAGTGAGACTCTGTCTAAAAAGAAGGAAGGAAGGAAGGAAGGAAGGAAGGAAGGAAGGAAGGAAGGAAGGAAGGAAGGAAGGAAGGAAGGAAGGAAGGAGGGAAGGAGGGAAGGAGGGAAGGAGGGAAGGAGGGAAGGAGGGAAGGAGGGAAGGAGGGAAGGAGGGAAGGAGGGAAGGAGGGAAGGAGGGAAGGGAAGAAAGGAAGAAAGAAAGAAAAAGAGAGAAAGAAAGAGAGAAAGAAAGAGAAAGAGAGAAAGAAAGAAAGAAACTCTCTGGTTTGAGAACCACTGGCCTCACCTGGCCCTCGTGTCTTATAGATGGGGAAGATTAGGCACATCTGGGGATGACACAGCTGGTGAGAAGCAGGGAACAGCCTGACTGACGGGGACCTTTCTCTGCGATCACCATCAGACCCAGAGCTTTCAGTGAGGTCTGCTAGTGATAAAAATAAAGACACACTTCCTACAGACCTGCAGTAGAGCTGCTTGCTGCCCACACCATTCTGCAATCCGTGGGATTCAATGTCTTGACTGTCGGAACTGGCTACAATACCAAAGGCTGGGGTCGCAGCAGGTCTCCAGCCGGAGGTGATTGGTGGGCTTTGAAAATGTGCTCCAGCAAGTGTTCCTGCTCAAGCTTTTATGGCCCAGGACACCCCAGGTGGGGGTGCAGTGGGGGACACAGTGGCAGAGGGGCAACTCACTTCAATGGAGCTTGAAGCACTAGGACTGCGGGAAGACTGTGGGCACAATAGCCTTTGGGTAGCAATTTCCCCATGTGTTCAAAATGACCTCCGCCTCACCATATGAGCTGAGAATGTTTTTTCAGATTTACTGCAAAATTTCACAGCCAGCCCGGAATGTCACTAGTGTTTTTGAAGTTCAGGCCCTGCTATGTCTTCGGAACACACAGTCCTCACAGAGGTCAAGGAAAACCACCCAGGAATGAAAAGCTGCATGATCGATACAGGCAGTAGAAATCCCATTGCCCTTTGGAAAGCAATTTATTTTTCTCTCCAGCACTGAGAGCTATGTTCACTGAACATGAAGTCCTAAGTAGGAAGTAACACTTTTTCACTGTGGGGCTCAAGGAGAAGGAAATAGTTACTACTCAGAATAACTTTCCCATCTTAAACAAGAGCTTAACTGTAAAGAATGAACTTGAGAAGTCTCTCCTCTGGGAGCTGAGCTATTCATAACTCTTGGAAGCACAGTACGCACCCTGCAAAGGTCACTGTGGTTCCCCTCCTCCTCTTCATCACCAGTGGAGTTGGTACAGCAAGCAGTCCCTGGGTGGGGGCTGATTTATTTCAGTTGAGATGAGGTTACAAGTGGGCTAAAGGCCTTCTGGAAACCAGTGAGTAAGCCCATATGGGCGAATGTGGGCAGGGGCTACTCTGTCCAGGGCAAACTCTGAACAGCTCAATGCCACATCCAGGCCAAGCATTACTCACTTTCTTTCTGAGAATGGAGGATTCCTGACAATGGGTCAGATGCAGCCCTTGTCCCTCTCGGCCAGGTGACTGGACCTGGAGGCTGGTGGGCAGGGGGCACTTGAGCCAAAGTTGTGGGATTGGTATTCTCACCTTGGTCAATGCACGCCTCTCCCTGGCACCTTCTCTCCACCACCTCCCAAAGCAACACACTCCGGGCACCCGCATTGTGTCCCTTTGCCCACATTTCCAGTTCCAGGACCTCAATTTTTAAAAATTTTATTTTTGTGTTAAAAACACTTATTAAGATCCCAGAGTGACTTTTAAAAAAGACAAAGGTTGACAACATCTTGGTAGACTTCATTGATACCGTGACACCTGTTTAAACAAGAGTGCCTCCCAACTTGCTCCAAAACATGCTTTCTGAACCAGGGTCACAGGAGGAAAAACCCCAAAATGCTCCCTTTTAATAGTGCTTACCAGTTCTAACCCCGTCCCAACACCATAATGACCCATGAGGCATGACATGGACTAGGGGGACATTATGACGAAGAGAGATGAGAGGTATCATTGAGTCATGCAGCCTTCCCTGTTTGGGAGAGGAATATTCTTGGATCTCCTCTCCTACCTTATTCTTGTGAGCAGTTTCCCTCACGAGGCCCTCCAGCCACAGGCTGTGGTGGAATTTGAACCTTATCAGACACGGTATCAGTGTTATCATGGGAGCCCAAGAAGTCATGTTAAAAGTGAAGAGATCAGATGATTAATGCAATTAAGGCAAGATGTTCTAGGACAAAGGACAATGCATGGAGTAGCTCTGTTTAAGAAAACGCAGTGGCCTGGAGAAACAATACAGAGGAAATAGTCACTCAAAGGGCTTCACCACCACTGAAGCATAGAGCTCAGAAAATTCCAACTCTTCTGATGAGTGCAGGCGACAGTTGGCTATTCTTCCTGGCAACTTGCTAGTAACAGTTATAACCCTCCCAAGAAGGGCTTTGGATGCCCTGAAGCCTCAAAAGGCTATAGTGATGACAGGCAGGGGTGGGTTTGCCTGCTTGGGCCTGCAAACACCCTACCATGGTCTGACCTAGGCCTTCCTGGGCTCCTGTGATCAGCACAGTGACTGCCTGGGGTCAGAGGGAGTTTCTGCCTCTCCATTCTTCCCAACCAATTCAACGACTGTGTATTAGGTTCTATTCACTGAGGTTCCCTACAGTTTGTTGGGGAAGTCATCTCTACCCCAGACCAAGTTTTCTCCAAAGTATCCTACATAACCTGGCTTCAATATCTGTCCAAACCTGTTGACACATTCTAGTTTGTTAAAAATCCCAGGACAGGAAAGAGCAAACATCCGTCACTGTAGTGTCGACTCCAGCTAGATGAGGACATGCTCCGGCGGGATGTGACCATTGCTTAGAAGCTTAGATTCCCTGCTTCTGCAGTCCCCTGTCACCACAGCTCATGCTGGAGCCCATCCTGGTTCCAGAACTCTGCCTGTAGTTTTCAAAAGGGGAATGAGCTAGATCCTAGTAAGCGCATGAGGCTATCCTTTTTGGGTGCAAGGCCCTGTGCAAATCAACCCAAGGACCCAACCTCCTCTGTCCTATCACAACCTCTTTATCCCTGGGAGATCAGGTTAAGATAGTGTATTAGTCAGGATTCTTCAGAGGGATGGAGTCAATAAGACACATATATATGAAAGGGAATTTATTAGGGAGAATTGGCTCACATGATCACAAAAAGGAAGTCCCACCACCAGGTAGGCCATCTGCAAGCAAGAGAGAAAAAGAGGCCAGTAGTATGCCGCAGTCCAAGTCGGAAAGCCTCAACACCAGAGAAGCTGACAGTGCAACCTCCAGTCCAAGGCTAAAGACCCAACGTCCCCCAGGAGGCTACTGGTGCAAATCCCACAGTCCAAAGGCCAAAGAACCTGGGGTTCAGATGCCCAAGGAGGGCAGGAGAAAATATACCTACTGCTCCAGAGAGCATTAAAAAGAAAACCAGGCAAGCTGAATTTCCCTTTCTCCTGGTTGCTTTGTTCAAGATGTGTTTGCCAGCAGATTGCATGTTGCCCGTCCACACTGAGGGCAGGTCTTCCTCTCTCGGTCACCGACTCACGCATCAATCTCCTCTGGAAACATCCTTGCAAACACACCCAGAAACAATGCTTCACCAGCCATCCAGGCATCCCTCAGTTCAGTCAACACCTAAAATTAACCACAATCGATGGACTTCCAGAGTTTAGGAAGAACAGAAAATGACTGCTTCTTCATCTTTAGGTGGTGTGTGAATGGCCTTGAATGCAAGCCTCAAATGTAACAAGGAAGAATGCTCTTGCTCTTTCTATTGCATAACAGTACACATATAAAAGGGCTTTTGTATTTTTCTGTTGAGTTTAGTATCATTTAAATGCTCTACAGTATGGTTACACGGTAAGTGGCAGAATCAGGACTCGAATCCGGATCTTTTCCTTCCAAGGCCCTTGCTGACAGAAAGACTGAGTTTTTAAAATTAAGTAGGTCCAAATAGCTGGGCCAAATCTCATACTTTGAAAAAGAGGACAAGCATTTGTGTAGAGGAGCAGTTTGGGTGCCTACCCTGGGAGAGTGCAGTAGGGTGAGAAGATAAATAGAAATTTTTCACCGTAAATTTCTATTGTTCTTCAGGCCCAAGGATCTGGGGATTTCTAGGACAATGCAGTTCTGAACATCAGAAGTCTGCCTCATTCCTCCAGGGCTCAAGTCTGAAATATATTCAAGACCTCACCAATAATCGCCAATCAAGGAAACCATATCCGGAAAGAGAAGCAGTTTATCTGACAAATATTCCCCCCCCTTTTTTTTAACACAGAAATGGAAAATAGATTGAATCCTGAATCTCTTGAATCCCGAATAAGCCTTATTTCAAGGAATACCCTACTATTTATGATAATCCTATGACAAACACAATGCTGCTTAAATGAAACGCATTTACCCGGGGGCCACTCAGTGAAATTGTCTTACGGAGTCCACGTTAGTGGTTGAGGGATGGCCCTTCAATAATGCATTATTTAAGCTAAATGGATTTTAAAGGCCCTATTAAACTCTTGACAATTTTTTTTTTAATTGAAGGTAGTGATGGTGAAATGGATATTTGAAGTGACCTAGAAATTGTGAGGCAGGAAAAATAATGATGGAACACACTGATACGCTCTTTTGTTACTGGAGCTGTTACAACCTAAGCATAAATGGGACCATTGACAGGGGTCTAATTATTTTTCCCCTTGGAGAAAAAAACAGCAGCTACAATGCAAACAGTGACACCTGAATCAAGACATTCCATTTTTGTTTAGTTCTAGCTTCTCACAGTCAAGTTAAAAAATAATAATAAACTACTATCTGAGATTAGAAGGCTCAAAATAGTAAGGGGAGAATAGGGTCCCAAATACACAGCTTTCATCATTTTTAATGTGAATTTCCCTCCATTTTATCTCACATTTTCTCATCTTATTAATACAATAGCACGGGTATAATTTGGCCTCTAGTTGATGGGTCAGAGTTCTTATCCAGAGAAAGGTACTGGTTAGCCGTGGAATGTATCTGAGTCACACGACACCAGAGTATGTTACCAGCGGCAAATCCATACAGATCTGCAGCAACCTCAATTCTTGCCTCCCCAGAAGAAAGAATTCAGCCAAGGGGCCTAAGGCAGAAGGAGAGACCAAGGCAAGTTTTAGAACAAGAGTGAACATGTATTAAAAAGCTTTACAGCAGGAATGAAAGGAAGTAAAATACACTTACAAGAGGGCCAAGCAGGTGACTTGAGAGATCAAGCGTGTGGTCTGACCTTTTGACTTGAGGTTTTATATGTTGGCCTCCTTCTGGGGTCTTGGGTTACTTCTCCCCTGATGCCTTCCTTGGGGTGGGCTCTCTGCGTGCGCAGTGGCCTGCTAGCCCTCGGGAGGGAAGCATGCGCAGTGTGTTTACTGGAGCTGTGTGTGTGCTCGCTCGAGGCATTCTTCGCTTACCAGTCTAGCATTTCTAGAGGAAGGTCATGTACTAGTTAAACTCCACCATTTTGCCTCTTAGTGCACATGCTTGAGCCCACTTGCCCAACTCCGGAGATCTTGCAGGGAAGCGGCCCATCATCAGTTTCAGGTGTTTTCTATCTACTGGGAGCCCGCTTTTTCCTGCTACCAGCTGCAACCAATTATTATTAAAGAGACAGTTAACAACCGCCTGACCACCACCAGATGGCCGCTTGACATTCCTGGTGTGCGTGTGTTGGGAGGAGCCCTCTCCTGCCTGAGAGCTGCTGTGCTCTGAGAGCTGCTTGCATTTTACATTTTCCCAGTTGGAGCTAAGCATGGGTCTAGACCTCATTCTCTCCTCTTACTCTGTGTGGTGCATTTGCTCCTAAATGCAAACGCTGAGCTCAAAAAGTGCCCAGCAGAAGAGTTCCCACATAGGGGAAAGAGCATTCCTTACTGAATTTCTGCCTCATTTTATTCTTACGTCTTTAGACTGTCCTTAAACATAAATTACTGTCAAGCAACAAATAGCGATTGTGTGGCACACCATATGCTTTCCACATGTCAATAAAACCAGCCACTCAAGGGTCTCATTTCTATGTCACCTGTCTGTCCCAGGTGTAGATAGCTATAGGTACAAGTGTGGACCTTTATCACTGTCTCCCCTTTCCCCGTGCAGCCCTTCTTCCAGTTTCTCTAACAGTAACCTGCGTACTTCTCCTTCATAGACTCTTCCAGCTGTGACTGTCTGTAATAATTTGTTTAAAAGCCATCTCCTCAGCTAAACCGTAGGCCCCAGGAGGGCTGGAATGACATTTACCACTGTATCCGCAGGTTGAGCACACTCTGCAGGATCTATAATCAGTAGTTAGTTCATATTTGTTGAATGAATATAGAATGATGGGAGCCCCCAGAGCAGGCTGTATCATCCAGGTCAGGACCTGACCAACTGCGCTGCCATTGCTCTCACTGTCTAACTGCTGCTTCCGGGCTATGTTCCACACATCACTCCAGTTGCATTGCTTGGGCTCCAGGATGACGTACTTCTTCCATTTTTGTCACGTACTTCTTTGCTTCTCCAGGCTCTGAGCATTCTAGGGACTCTAGGGGACGGTGGTTGTCATGAATTAAACAGTGTTTCTCTCTATGCCACTACACACCTGGCTGCTAAAACCCACTTATGAACCAAGCTCAAATTTCCATCCTCAGGGCTCCTGGGCCCAAGGCAAATCACAGGGTGTGCTTAGACCCCTGCTTTCACCATTTCAAACGTAAATTTACCTCAGCTTTATTTCATGTTTTCCCATCTTATTAATAAAATAGCATGGATGTAATTAAGCCTTTCATTGATGGGTCACAGTTCTTATCCAGAGAAGTGCACTGAATTGCCGGATACAATGATGGCTTCTTCAGAGGCAAATGGGGAGAGAGTCGGGGCAGTGGGGGCAGGGACGAAAATGGGGAGGATTGATTCCAGGAGCCCCCTCTGATACCAGAATCCACAGATACTCAAGCCCTTGATATAAAATGCCATAGTATTTGCACATAACCCATGTATATCCTTCCATATACTTTAAATCATCTGTAGATTACTCTAGTACTAACACAATGTAAATGCTATGTAAGTAGTTGCTATATTGTGTCATTTTTATCTGTATTATTTTTTATAGTTGCATTGGTCTTTCATTTTTTTTTTCCCAATATTTTTGAGCCATGGTTGATTGAATCCATGGATGCAAAATGCATGGGTGTGTAGGGCTGATTGTATCTCTGAAGCAAGCCTCTCAGACTCCAGTGGCATCAGCCTCACCTGGAGGGTTTGTTACAACACGAATTGCGAGGCTTTACCCCAGAGTTTCTGGTTCAGCAGGATTGGGGTGAGGCTGGTGGATTTGCATTTCTATCCTGTTTCCAGGCAGTGCAAAGCTGATGCTGCTAGTCCAGGAACCCCACTTTGAGAACCCCTGCTCTCACTTGACCTCAAAAGCCCTGTGTTGAAGTCCAAGCTCTGTCTCCACCAAGTTCACTCTACTACATTTATAAATCATTTATCCTATTTCAGAGCATTTGAATGCCTTACCCTCTACTCTGCTTTTCCCGGCTATCAGCTAAGTGGCTTGGAAGCTGAAGTGACCCTTTCAGGCCCACAGGATCTGATTCATCAGCTTGAATGCGTCCTTTATTTTATACGTTTACAAGTCCAAGACTGGCAGGGCACTGAAAGCCCCAGCGCACCCGTGAGTGTAGCCTGTGGCCTCGGAGATTGCGTGCTGCTTCCTAAGAAGCCTTGTAGCCATGGAGTCAGCACTGTCAGCATTTGGTGCAGGGTCAGGCAGCCTAATTTCTAGAGAAACCCTCCCTCTCGTTTAAGGAGCCCATCACCGTAAAATGCAAACTTCCCCAGGAGCCTGAATGTTAGCTGGGACCTGAGAAGAAGTCCAAGAATATGGCCCAGGCCCCTCTGGGACTGTGAAGAAGGCCATTTGTAATACAGCTGGTGCAGGAGGCGAGGCCACTTGGGTGCTCAAATAAATTCCCTTTCTCTGTTTTGTAGCAACCCTCCAAGACCACATCCCCGGACACCCCAAGTGATGTGAGTTGGCTGAGCGACACCCACTGGAGGTAAGCCAGACTGGACCAGCATCAGCCATGCCTTGCAGAAGGGGTGAGGGCGTGAGGGCAAGGGGAGGGCAGCCTAGAGCAAATAATTCCTTCCAGAAGAAATGATGGGGTGCAGCAGTCCCCCTACCCCTGCCCCTCACTGCTGTATGTGAGAAGGACTGTGCTGCTACTCTTTGCACTGGGCTAAGTAGCAAGGCGGCAGGGCTGGCTTTGGGTGCATCCGCTGGGGCTAGGATGCAGGGAGATGATCTGCGCGTTGGTGCCCACCAGCCTGAAGGGCCAGAGTGGAGGACCTGTCTCACCTACCACAGGATGTGGCCCCAGAGGCTGCCTGCAGAGGTGGGGCAACCCGCAGAGGGTGGATCCCAAGGCGGGGGTCTAAAGGCATCTCAGAAGTGGGCCCCAGAAGGAGGGGTCATGTTGCTCAAGTCTTGTGAAGGGGAGCAGCTGGCCATACAAGAATCACTGAGAAACAATCCCGCCCCTGATCCCTAAGTGAACAACTTTGAACAGCTGCCAAGCCCAGAGGACATCAAAGCAGAACATGTAGCCCAGGCCTGGAAGACTCTGTCCCTCCCTTCAGGGGCTAGAACCCGGATCGCTACTGGTGCAGTCTCTGGGGACAAGGTGAGGGAGGGGGGAATCGCCCATCTTCCGTCTTCATGCAGACTTGGGAGCTGGGGTAACATTCACTTCAAATTCAGTTTGGAGTAATGTACATTAGATTGAACATTTTGTTTTATGAAATGAGACTATTCCTGTGGCTAGAGAGCCAGAAAAGACTTGAGACACACAGAGTTTATCCAGGTCCCAGGAAAGAACTAGCCCAGACAGGACTACCAGGACCCAGGGGGAACAGGGTCCAGTTCCCTGAGGACAGAGGACAGTGTCTTCCTACACTGGGAGCATTTATCTATTTATAAGGGTTTCTTTCCCAATTTAGGGAGAAACATTTTTCATTTTGATACTTGAAGCTTGCATTCATTATACATTTTACTACATGCCAAGAACCTTGCTAATCATTTAAATGAACATTTTCTAATTTCAAGCAACCCTAGGAGGTACAACCATCTACTATACGGACAAGGCATCTGAGGCAGTTCTTCAGTTACTTGCACAGGTTAAGAGTGGTGCAGCTGGGATTAGAACCCAGGCAGTGGGATGTCCAAACCTGGGTTTTTAATAGTCTGCAACAGTGGTTCTCAAACAGGGCAATTCAGCCCTCAGGGGTCATTCAGCAATGTCTGGAGACATTTTTGGTTGTCAGAACTTGGAGTGGAGGGTGCTATTGGCTTGTATTGGGTGGAGACCAGGGATGCATACCCTACAAAGTACAGAACAGCCTCCTAGAAGAAAGGCTTCCCCAGATGTCCACACTGCCCAGGCTGAAAAATTGTGCTCTGCTGCCTTCCTTTTATTGATTATTTATTTATTTATTTACTTATTTATTTATTTTGAGAAAGGGTCTTGCTCTGTCACCCAGGCTGGAGTGGAGTGGCACGATCTCGGCTCACTGCAGCCTCGACCTCCCAAGTTCAAGTGATTGCTTGTGCCTCAGCCTTCCAAGTAGCTGGAATTACACTCATGCACCACCATGCCCGGCTAATTTTTGTATTTTCGGTAGAGACAGGGTTTTGCCATGTTGGCCAGGCTGTTCTCAAACTCCTGACCTCAAGTGATCCACCCTGTGGTCCTCCTAAAGTGCTGGGATTACAGGCGTGAGCCACCATGCCTGGCCAATTTTTCAAATGGAAATAGTTTTGTTTTTCTGAATATAAACATAATACATCATTATTAAAAAATAAGTCCATATGGAAAAATACACATTAGAAAATGAAAATGACCTGTAATCTCACTCACCAGAGACGCTTGTGGTTAATGTTTGTTTACATATGTTCAGGTGTTTTCCTCCCTGGACACGCACACATACACGGATTTTTCTTTCATGCAGTCTTTCTTTATGTTTGTCCTTTTCCAAAAATGGAATCATGTTGTAGGTGTTGATCCTTAAGCCTACATTTACTTAACCATACGTCATACTTCACAATGCGTATGGTAGACTTCTTTCCCGGTCAGTAAACACATGTCAGTGGTCACTGGTTCTCAGGGAGGCCATCCTGCCCCCTATCAAGGGTAGACTGGAAATGTGTGGGAGATTTTCTGGTTGTGGGGGCTTTTCGGGTCCCTGGCATTTAGTGGGTGAGGTCTCAGGGAAGTCAGTCCCTCCTTTGATAATTACCCCGAATAATTTTGAAATATCACACCAGACATTCATGTGGTTGAAAATTCCTGCCTATAATAATCTGAGCCAAGACATAAACTTCATTTTAATTTAGACACGACTGGTTTTGGCATGTTTTTAACATACACCATGTTTTTCAGGTATGTTGAGGGATACCGAGGGAGGATTGTACCTTGCTTTGTTGGGAAATCCCATCCGCAATTGCCACGCAGCGGGATCCTGAGATCTGAGCTCCCAACGCACACGTTTGAAGGGTCAGCTTTCCTGGCTGGGACCTTCCTGGTGGTTTTACACAGGGCAAACTTCACACACTCGGCATCTCCTCGTGTATGTATGCCTGTGCATTCCCACGTTGAAACGTTTCATTATAGATTCCTCTTCTTTTATTTCTCCTTTATATTACAGTGAAGGCAATGTATTGATTTTTTAAAACTTATGTGCGTGTCATTGGGCCCTTGTATTGATTTTTTTTAAAATCATATATATAGGTTATATTATCTATGAATTTCATTTCAGAATAGTAAAAGGGACATTACAGGCACTTATAAAAAGGAGGCATTGATCAGCTTGGGTGTGCGGACGCTGAGAACCACCGATCCGCCTCACCACATTTAACTCAGCCCCACCCCCACGCTCACGGGCATCACGGTTTATTTGGCAAATCTATCACTGATGCATATTGAGGTGTGTGGGTTTATATAAGCAATACTCTGATGAACAGACATGTTTATAAATATACTCTCTAGGCACTCACTGAATTATTTCCTTAGGAAAAAACTTCATAGGAGTAGAATTGCTGAGTCAAAGAGCATGCACATTTTCCATTTTGGTGTAGTTTTTCCAAGTGATCTCTTTATGAACGTATGAGTCACACCCATGTGAGACTCGGCGAGGGGAAGATGAGGTCAGGCAGCAGGCACTGCAGGTGCTGGCTCCTGGGGTGGGGGACTGCGGAGGTCCCCTGCATGGAGCCGGAGGTAGGGGACAGTAGTTCTCTGCTTCAACAGAGCAACGTCTCATTGTAGTTCATGTCCTTCCTGACCCAGTGGCCCCTGTGGAGTTATCGAGGATCCTTTCATACATTTCTTTCCAGCATAAACTATAAACAGGCATGAATGGATTCTGTTAATTGCAACAAATACAGTCGGTGTCACTGAGTGACGGAGATGCATTCTGAGAAATGCATTGTTGGGTGATTTTGTTGGTGGAATGTACCAGGGAATGTACTTACCTACACACCTAGGCTGTATGGTAGATCCTATGGCTCCTAGACTACAAACTGTGCAGCAGGCTACTGTGCTGAATACTGTAGGCAATTGTGACACAGTGGGATGTCTTTGTGCATCCAAACATGTTCGGACATAGAAAAGGTACAGAAAAAAATACAGTATAAATGGTAAAAAGTGGTACACCTGTATAGGGCCCTTACAAGGAATGGAGCTTGCAGGATGGAGGTTGCTGTGGGTGAGTCAGTGAGTGGGGAGTGAATGTGAACACTTGGTGGTACATTAGTGTGCACTACTGCAGACTTTATACACATTGGACACTGAGGCTACACTCAATGTCTTTTAAAAAATGGTTCTGTCTTCAATGAGTTCACCTTAGCTTACTGGAACTTTTTTACTTTATAAACTTTTTACCTTTTTAAAACTTTCTGACTCTTTTGTAATAATACTTGGCTTAAAACACCAATGCAGCCAGGTGCAGTGTCCCACGCCTGTAATCTCAGCACTTTGGGAGGCTGAGGTGGGAAGACTGCGTGAGCCCAGGAGTTATAGACCAGCCTGAGCAACACAGCAAGTCCCTGTCTCTACAAAAAATAAAAAAGTTTAGGTCAGAAATAGTGGCTCATGCCTGTAAATCTCAGCACTTTGGGAGGCTGAGGCAGGTGGATCACTTGAAGTCAGGAGTTTGAGACCAGCATGGTTAAACCCTGTCTCTACTAAAAATACCAAACAATTAGCCGGGTGTGATGGCACCTACCTGTAATCCCAGCTACCCAGGAGGCTGAGGCAGGAGAATCACTTGAACCCAGGAGGCAGAGGTTGCAGTGACCTGAGATCGCACCATTGCACTGAAGTCTGGGTGACAGATCAAGACTCTGTCTCAAAATAAATTAAATAAATAAATAAATAAATAATAAATTTTAGCCAGGGGTGGTGGCATGCACTTTTGGCCCTAGCTACCCAGGAGGCTGAGGCAGGAGGATTGCTTCAGGCCAGGAGTTTGAGGCTGCCGTGAGCTATGTTGCAACCACTGTGCTTTAGCCTGGAAGACAGAGCAAGACCCTGTAAAAAAGAAAAAATCAAAAGAAAAACACACAAACACATTGCGTAACTACCCAAAAATGTTTTCTTTCTTTGTATCCTTATTCTGTATGATTTCTTCTATTTAACTGTTTTATTTTTATTTTTTTACTTAAAATTTAGTTTTGGTTAAAAAGTAAAACACAAACACACACATTAGCCTAGGCCCACACAATGTCAGAATCATCCACATCACTGTCTTCCACCTCCGCCCCCACTGGAAGGTTTTCAGGGGCAGTAACATACATGGAGCTGTCATCTCCTATGACAACAATGTCTTCTTCTGGAATCCCTCCTGAAGGACCTGCCTGAGGCGGTTTTACAATTAACTTTTTATAGGTGGAAAGAATACACTCCAAAATAATGATTAAAAAGTATAGACTAGTAAATACACAAACCAGTGACGGTAATTTATTATCATGATCAAGCATTATGTGCTCTACATAATTGCATGTCCTCTACTTGTATGCGACTGTCAGCACAGCAGTTTGTTCACACAAGCATCGCCACACACACGTGAGTAATGTGTTGCGCTATGACATGAGGATGGCTACAACATCACTTGGTGATAAGAGGTTTTCAGCTCCATTATGATCTTGTGGGCCCACCATTGTTTATGCAATCCATCATTGCCCAAAACATTGTTATGCAGTGCATGACTGTATTCCTGACTGATGCAGAAACTTAGCTCAGTTTCAAGTGACTTCAGTCTATCGTAGTGCTGTTTTTCACTTGGACTTTGTTATGTGTTGGATTGAGTCCCCCCCAAATTTCTGTGTTGAAGCCCTTACCCCTGGTATCTCAGAATGTGACCTTATTTGGAAAGAGGGTTGTTGCAGATGCAAATTAGTGAAGGTGGGGTCATACTGGGATACGGTAGGCCTCTCATCCAATATGACTGGTGTCCTTATAAAAAAGGGACATTTGCACGCAGACACGCACACAAGGAGAACGCCATGTGAAGATGAAGACAGAGGTCAGGAGGATATTTCTGCTAGCCAAGGAACATCAAATCTTGCCAGCAATCCACCAGAAGCTACCAGAGCAGCACAAAACAGATTCTCCCTCCCAGCCCTCAGAAGGAACCAACTCTGCCAACACCTTGACTTTGGACCTTAAGACAATAAGTTTCTGTTGTTTAAGGCCCCAGCTTGTAGTACTTTTTTTTCTTTTTTTTTTTTGAGATGGAGTTTTGCTCTTGTTGCCCAGGCCGGAGTGCAGTGGCTTGATCTCAGCTCGATGCAACCTCTGCCTCCCAGGTTCAAGTGATTCTCCTGCCTTAGCCTCCTGAGGAGCTGGGGCTGCAGACACACACCACTACACCAGGCTAATTGTTGTATTTTTAGTAAAGATGGGGTTTCACCATGTTGGCCAGGCTGGTCTCAAACCATGTTGGCCAGGCAGGTCTTGAACGCCTGACCTCAGGCGATTCACCCACCTTGGCCTCTCAAAGTGCTGAGATTACAGGCGTGAGCCACTGCACCTGGCCTGTATTACTTTCTTATTGCAGCCCTAACAACTAGTACAGACTTCTAAGCTTCAATTCCTGAATGTATTAAGACCTGACAGCAGAAGTGCCATCACTGCCCAGTAGAATTGTTGAATGTTGAAACTTGAGGCCATCTCAGGTGTCATCTTGTCCACCCACCAACTCTGACATACAGAGAATTAAAATCCAAACAGGGCATGTGACTGTCCAAAATCAAACAGCTGGTTGGCAGCAGGGCCAGGTCTAAAACCCTGATCTTTCAGGTCCTTCCCGACATCCCTCCTGCTGTGATGAGAACTAAAAGGGCAGCAAAGCTCCATAGGTAGGTTTGGGCAGAAAATGCCCTGTGAGGCTTATAACTACTATGTCATTATATCCCATCAAAATCACCTGGGGAGTCTTTAAAAGAAGAGTGTGGGCCTCGTCCCAGGACTCACTGAATCACATTTCTGAGAGTGTGATCTGAAAATCTGCATATTTTAAAATTTCAACTGGTTTGAAAATTCTTGCACGCCACCCTCCTCTATGGCTGCAAATGAGAGGGGGTGGGCCTGGTTGGGGGGCAAACAGCCTGGGTTGGGTGCTGCCAACTGTGTGACCTTGGGCACACTAGTGAATTTCTCTAAGTCTCAGCTTCCTCATATATAAAAGGAAAGGACAGTGATGCCATTTATTGCCTCGTTAGGCTGTATAGAATCAAAATAGAAAATTCAGGGACGGCACACAGCAGGGTGCCTGGCACGTAGTAAACACTCATTAGAATTCAGCTATTATTATATTGTTATTCATAAAGAAGTGGGCATGACATTTACGATGCCTAATCTTCAGGCCCCACCACTCCTGGATGTCAGGGGCTGTGCTTTGCCTGTGTTTTCCTCCTCTAACAAGGTCATAGGCTCATGCTAGTGTCCTTGCCTGGATGTCTTTCCCCATGTCCCCAAATCCTACTCAACCTTCCAGGACAACTGTCACCTCCTCTTGGCACCTTCCTTCATCCCCAAAGTCAAGTGCTGGCTTCCTCCCTGTGTCCCCAGCCCCTTGTCCAAACCTCCTCTTGGCCTCGTTCCCAGTCTGATCGATGGCAGGGTGGTTGTTCTGTGTCTCAGCCCTCACTAGTCTGTAGTCCGGTACTGAGTGCTGCGGCTCAGAGGAGGTGCTCAGAAACGTTAACTAAATCGGATTAAAATGCATGCTTATTCCATTCCAAACAATGTCCTGCTAGACTTCTCTGTTGGCGGACAGACAGCATTCCAAGTGACTCTGTTTCATCGACACCCCCTTTTATAGGAGCACAAGGGAGGAACAGGCAAAGTGCTCAGGTCAAAGGTAGCACTTACCCTCAAATGTAATTCCTAGGGACTGTCACAAAGATTCTGGGTCATGGGTTTCCGAAAGATGCTTCTTTCAAGGTGCAATGGACAGCTCGTGGTGATTTCCATGGAATCTGCACGGCAGATGCTGACTCTAATGTAGAGTAATGCGTGTTGATTCCCCAAAGAAAAGAGCGGTAGTTAAGGAATAAAAACATCACTGTGCGCAGAGGCGATATTAATCATGGCCACTGCTCCGCAAGAACACTGCTTCATAGGACACTATCTGTGCCTACGTTTCTTACCATGGAAGTTTCAGGGTATTAGGTCAGGCGAGATGAAAGAGGGAGACAGAGAGAGAGAAATTGATTAATGGTGTACTGCTGAGTTATTTTTCTCTTAAATATCTTCTCCTTTTCATCTGTTATAACATCCTGACCTGAAGGAAATTTCTGATGCCCTCTCCTCTTAATGAGATGTGGCTGCACGGGCTTGAGGTAGATGCTGTCAATCAGGTGGGCCACTGTGAACAAAACTAGAGGCAGCTCCCAGGGTTGAGGTGATGGGCAAGAAGGATGACACCAGATGATTAAAATCCCCCAAAAATCTCCGGCCTCCTATTTACCTAACTTTTGACTGCTCTCCTGCCTTCCTGGGTTTACCAGAGCCGCTAATGATTTGTCCTGCCTTCCTGGGTTTACCAGAGCCGCTAATGATTTGTCCTGCCTTCCTGGGTTTACCAGAGCCGCTAATGATTTGCCCTGCCTTCCTGGGTTTACCAGAGCCGCTAATGATTTGGCAAATGCTTAGGCACTCCGTGACTTGGAGTTTCTCTGCCACTGTGCAGCAAACTAGTAACTCCTGGAGAGAAAGGGGGTTTTCATTTCTTTCTAGAGGGCCTATTCCTCTTGAAACCCACTGTCTAAACTTTGTCTCCTCCTGTGCTTCTTTTCACTGTAGGTTATCTATTCATTAATAATTACCTCCTCCTCTTCTGCAGTGCATCTTAAATTCATTCCTTTCTCTCTCTGCCCAAAGGAAAATATCTGCACTTTAGCCTAGAACCTCATTCCCTCATCTTGGAACCCTGCAACCTCCTTCCTGGTTACAGACAATCTCAGCCACAAATCTTCACGCAGACACCAACAAACTCTTCATCCTGACAGTCAAAGCTCTCCTGGTCCTGACCCCTCAGGCCTTGTTAAATATTGCCTGCTCTCTCTCCTTTATCTATTATCCATCTATCTATTTATCTATCTGTCTACCTACCTACCTACCTACCTATCATGTATGTGTCATTTGTCATTATATACCTATCATTTATCATTTATCTCATCTATCATTTGCATCTACTTATCACCTATTTATCATACACATCTGTCATCTGTCTATAATACACATCTATCAATCATATGCATCTGTCTATCAATCATTACCCTCTAATCCCGTCCACTTGACCTGAATCAGCACCTTATTCTCTCTGCCCCTGGAACAGCATGGTGGCCTCAAGACTTCTTAAATGGGGGCTTAGGGCTCCAAAGGCAAGTTATCCCTAGAAAACCAAAGAAGGGCTTGCCTTTTATGACTGAGCCTCATAAGTCACACATTATCATCACCATCATAGCCACAGCCCATCCAAATTCAAGAGGAGGGAATACAGATCACAGCTGTCATTCGAAGGAGTGCCAAAGTCATGTTGTAATAACAGTGTAGGTTAGGAGGTATCACTGAAACCATCTTTGGGAAACACAGCATGCCACACCTCACTGCCTAGGTTAAGTGACTTAACTGCATAATGACATTTCAGTCTATGACAGACCAAATATACAATGGTGGTCTTATAAGATTATAGTGGAGCTGTCCTATACAGTGTACCATTTTTAATCTTTTAAATTATTTCTTTACTGTACTTTTCTATGATGAAATATGTTTAGATAAACAAAGCCCTTACCATTGGTGTTACAATTGCCTACAGTATTGAGTACATTAACCTGCTGTCCAGATTTGTAGGCGAGGAACAATAGGCCATACCTTAAAGTCTAGGTGTATAGGAGGCTACACCATCTCAGTTTGTGTAAATATGCTCTATGATGGTCAGACGATGATGAAATTGACTAATGATGCATTTCTCAGAACAGATCCCTATTGTGAAGGAAGGAACACGTAACTGTACTACCTGAACCAGTCATTGAATTCAAGAAAAGAAATAATTTGTCAATTGCACATTAATTTAATCTGCAGCAAAAATCAAGTAAACTTTTATTAGGCTTCCTATTTAAAATGTTAAAACTCCTGTTAAAATTTGTATAAGAGAAAAGATCGTCTGCAAGATCAAAACAGGCAGGGAGAGGCTAGGGATGACCACTTAAGGACTTGAAATCATAAGTGGAAGTAGGATTTGTCTTGGGAAAGAAATGCCTCTAGGAACTATCCAAGCAGTTTTCCAACTTTTCCATTGTCTGGCTCCCTCTCCAGATTCTTTAACCACCCTTATTCTTACCCTTATTCCCCTATTCTTTTAATTTCTTAAACTCTGCAATCCAGGCATATCAATTTTTTGTAGTTTCTTAAACTTGCTGGAAACTCAGTCTCCTCAAGACCTTTGCACATGCTGCTCCCAACCACCTAAAAACATTTCTATTCCTAATTCAGGGCTAGCTTAGGTATTATCTTCCCCAGGAGGCCTACTGAGACACACTTCTCTTTCCTGCCATCAGAAAATATCCCATCTTTTGGGCTCTTCCTGGTTACTTGTCTATCTCCTCTACTAAGCTATTAGCTCTATGAAGGCAGAGACAAAATCCATCTATATAATGGTGACCTGACAGTGCCTGGCACACAGCAAGTCCTCAAAGAATATGCTACACATTCTGTCACTGCTGCATCCATAGCCCCTTGTGCTTATCCCTTTAGTAGAAGCTGGTCCGACTTCCAACTGCCAGCCCCTTCATTCCCTTGCCCTAGGGCTTTCTCTGTCCACCAAAGCCTGCTTTGCCTATTTCAGGATCAAGGCATAAGTTCCAGGAAATTCATGCTCTGTAGGAGGAGCCTCAACCAGTGATTGATGGGACTTGGTGTATAAATACCCCAGCTTCCTCACCCCTTGGTGAGATAATCCCGAGGCATGTATTCTACACTGGATCTTAAAGTTTCCCAGTATGATTAAGCTCCCGCAATGGTAACAGACTCAACAATGCACCCTTTATTGACCACCTTCCTTTCTGTCTTCTTCACTTCCAGAGTGCCAATAAACTCCTTGCTTTTGAATCCTTGACTCAGCATCTGCTTCCCTGAGAACCCACTCTAGGACAGAATGTTTGCTGAATCAATGAGTGAGCCTCTGTCCCTGTCCCTGTCGCCCACTCAGCACACCACAGCTGGTGCATGAAAACTGATTGCTAGTAGCCATACGTGTTCTGAGAAGGGGAGAGCACATACACAACAGGAAATTTCAAATCTTCATTTCTGTCTCTACTGGCATTTGTCACTGAGACACATGCAAAGAAACCTTATTTTATTTAAGTGCAATGTTGAAGAGTGGCACTGAATAAGATGATTAAATCAGTAAGTAGCATGGCACCTGTGACTGTAATTAGCTCTAGCAATAGAGACCAAGACTGGCTAGATTATTTGCCAGAGAAATAATACTACTTGGTTTTCATCTGCCTGGCAACAGACTGACATTGTACAATCCTTCTCCCATCCTGCTGCACTAATGGAGACTGAGAGCCACTCCAAGTGGGTCACCAAACAGTGGACTGGATGAAAATGTTGAATGCAGGAATGAAATCCAGTCCTTTTCTTTTTTTCTCTCCACTACAAATCACTGTCTGTAATTTGGAGAGGGAATTTGCAGTGGCTTATACATGGCTCTAGGGTCAGAGAGGGTACCTCTTCTTATTCCCCTGACACACTTCATCCTTTAATTCTCCATTTTTCCTTAGCAGGGGAAGAATATTGCACTGGTTCTTTGGGAGATGAATACTAGAGATACTCGAAAAGTATGCAGCTTAATCCTGAAAGGGGTCCTTCAAGGTCGGAAAATCAATGGTCCAAGATTTGAAGTTCTCCTTGGGCCAAAACCCAGCTCCATCTCTAAGGGTGAGGGCAGAAGGGAGAAGAAGGCCTACAAAAAATGGTATTTGTACTTCCCTCCCATTCTCAAAAGAAAGTGATCTTAATTAAACCTGAGTCATTCTTGACAGGGTAAAGAAATCTTAAGAAACTAAGAACTCAAAGAGTTGAAGAAGAGAGAGCAGTCTTGCCGTACTCAGAGTGTGTGCCTGAGTTTACCTGCATGTGCATGGGTGGGGAGTGGAGGGACAGGTTTCCCACTTCACTTGAATCTGGCCCCTCCTCTCTTAGGCTGACTGACATGTCTCCCTGCTTCCATTCCCTTCCTTTCAAATTCAATCACCTCACCGTTTTACCAGCCTAGATTTTACCACTGGACTCTCCCGACAAGAGATAAGTGTGTCCCCGTTGCCCCCAGGGGGTGTGCTGAGACCCCCTGCAGAGCCCAGGCAGGATCCCAGGAAGCCTGAGGGAATGGCAGGGACTGAGACAAAGGACAAGCTGGTGCCTGGTTTCCAGGAGGCAGCTGCAACCTGGAGCCAGCTTATGGGAGGATGGTGAGTTCAGTGACATCAAACCCTCCAATTTTTCCAAGAGATGCCAGAAAGGTACTGACTTGTAAAACTTTATAAGAATTAAACAAAACAAGTCTGTAGGATTAAAAAAAAAAAAAAAAGTCATCTCATGGCCACCAACTTGCAAGCTCCAGCCTACAAGATAAAGCTTAAGTCCTTAAGCATGACCTCCAAAGTCCTTTATGGTCTTGTCTGCTCCTGTTGTAGTTCCAGAACTACTTCTCAACCCTTTGTTTCCAAAGCCCCAACCCACACCTCTCCCTGAGTGTCAGCTCAAGCTAGTATGTAGGATTGAAAAGGGCAGCATAGACTTGGCCTGAGGTGGAGTTCACTTTTCACATAGCAAACTCGCTATTTATGCTTAGAATGCTTATTTAGGTAGCTTTGAAGGGTTGAGAAGATTATGGGAGGGCACCAAACTCCCGACTCAGGTTTCCTCTAACGAGAATGTTCTTCTATGCTCTTGGCCACCTTGCAAAATTGTATCTGTTCTTCAAAACTCAGGTTGGGCGTCCCTGGAGACTTCACTGACTCCAGAAAGAATCACTCTCTTTCCCCCTCCCCGCTCCATCCCCCCACCTCACCCTCACCTCTCCCCCCCACCTCCCACCCCCGCACCTTGCATACATGTTTCACTATTATATGTGTGGTAATGCGCTGTATTATTGCTCCCACGTCTGCTCCCCTGCGGACTGTGAACTGCCGAGTTTGAGGACGGCGTCTCATCCTCAGGGCTTGGTGCCCAGAGCCCTCCCTCTGCTTCTGTATTCCGACGTGGAGCCATCTCTCACACTTCCGCGAACACACCAGACATCCAATAGCTGCTTGTTGTAATGAAACCAAAAGGAGAACTGAGAATTCACGTTGCCAGGCTCCTGATTCACAACTTCCTTGTAGAACGCACCTCGCCCGCCACCTGCCTGACCCACTTACGTAACCCAGTTCGGCGTTTCCTGGGTCTCACTGGGCCTGCGAGGTTGTGCGGCGGCCCCACCTGCTGCGGGGCTGGGGGACTGCCGCGGGGGAGCAGGTGCACCGCAGAGCGCGATGACGCAGAGCCGTGTCTGGCCAGACTGGGAGGGGGAACAGCTCTGTCAGACCGCCTGGGTGCAGCACCTGGGCTGTGAGAAAGGCGAGAAGGGAAGGATGAGCCATCTCACCGCGCTTGCGGAGGACACGGCGCTGGAGCGTGGGCAGGGTCTGCGGCGTGCAGGCAGAGGGACTGGCGCAGCTCCCTCAGAACCACCTGGGTTTCTGGGGAGGAGGAGTCCCGGGAAAGACCTTGCATGGGTGGATGAAACGATCTTCTATTTCTGGTGGACGCCAAGGGCAGTGTTCGGAGACGCCCAGGCATGTGGGCAGGGGAGGGTGGCTGCAACGCCTTCGGCACCTGGGGTTCTTGCACCAGCTGGGCCATACCATGGACGGAGACACAGATGGTCCTTCGTCTCCCAGTGCCTGTCCAGGTGAACGTACGAGGCAGCGATTCTGACCCTGCTTTCGATCTGCCTCCTGGACTCGAATGGAGTCACACACGTCCATAGGAAGAAAAGGTGTTGCCCCAAACAGTGTTCCCTGGAACCACAGGCCCAGGCAAATTTCCACTGAGGCAGTGAGAAGTATTTGGAAAATAAATGCACCTTTTACCAGAAAAGGGACTTCGTCGTCTTTGACATTTTGAAACCCTGGGGGAAATGTCTTTTTGGTGCCAGGACTTACCTTGCATTATTTCAGTGAATCTCACACCACCTCTTGGGGTAGGCACCATTTAAAATCATCAGAGACCTCACGTTTGCCCCCAGAACAGGCACCAGCTACTGCTGGTGAGATCCACACACGGTCCCCCACCCTCTTGCCCCCACGCCACTTTTCTTTTGGTGGGCTTGCATTAATCCAAGCTTCTATGTGGTGGCCTGGGAGAGAGGAGCAGGCTAGGTGACTGGGAGAAGGTGGTGATGGGATGCTATCTTTCCCCCCTCTAAGAGCTTCCGCTGGTTGAAGTCTGGCCAGGAATACAAGGGTCTGATGCTGACAGGATTCTTCAAGTATGAGTCAAGGACTCCAGGGCTGAGCAGAGTTGCTTGCTGCATTTGGAGTGGAGGAGACTATTCTTCCTGTCTGCATAGAAACAGCCCTGCTGTGGGGCGCGTAGAACAGGGAGCTTTGAATGAATCCCAAAACAGCAACCTTGCCTGGTTTTGGCAATGCAATGACAAGCACTCCTTGTGGTCCTGCAGAAGCAAGGGGGGTGGAGGTGGGGAACAAGTGCAGGAGAGTCAACGGAAGTGATGTGATGGAGCAGATCACTGCAGCTAACAGACTGGCTCTGCACGCAGAAGACACTCTTTTGAGACTCAGAACAAATAGGGGACACTGTGAAGAGGGTTTCTGGAAGCCAGGCTGGGGAGGGTATAACTTTGATAACTCTAATTTGTCATTAAAAGTGAGTGTGTCTTATATTACAAACACAGGCCCATGAGGTCACCTGGTCACCTGGGATCACACCGCTGTAATAAAGATGAAAAAACAGATTCAGAGGAATTAAGTACTTTTTCAAAATTCCACACCAAGACAAGGGAATGCAGGACAAGCAGTTGGGATGGGAAACAAGCTCTTGCTAATTCCTAAGGAGAGCACAGTAGTGGGGGAACTACAGTCTTTCATTCTCATCACAGATCTATCTGGTCTGTGGCAAGTGAGGTAATTGCTTGAATGTTAGTTTTTTGCCTTGACTTCTTCAACATTTTTTTTTGAGATGAAGTTTCACTTTTGTTACTAAGGCTGGACTGCAATGGCACGATCTCAGCTCACTGCAACCTCTGCCTCCTGGGTTCAAGTGATTCTCCTGCCTCAGCCTCCCAAATAGCTGGGATTACAGGTGGGTGCCACCACGCCCAGCTAATTTTTGTATTTTTAGTAGAGACGGGGTTTCACCATGTTAGCCAGGCTAGTCATGAACTCCTGACCTCAGGTGATCCACCCGCCTCGGCCTCCCAAAGTGCTGGGATTATAGACGTGAGCCACCATGCCCAGCTGACTTCTTCATCTTTCAGTGAAATTTATGTAGTACCTACCCCTAATTACCATAGTAAAATGGAATTGTTAAGGTCTAATAAGGAAATATAGTTGAGCTCATCTTGTACAAACCAGATAATTTACAGACAAGGTGAAGCATTCCATTTTTTAATGTAGCTGGAGTAAATAGGAGTGACTTACATTGCAGAGAAACTAAACTGTTGCAAATGGAAGTTGAGTAACTTGAAATTTGTAATTTGTCCTGTTTTTTAAGAATAACATTCTGGAAGACAATAACGCTAACATGGCAATACTCCTTGAGTTGATCTACAGATTCAACGCAATCCTTATGAAAATTCCTGCTGCCTCTTTTGTCTAAATTGACAAACTGATCATAAAATTTATGTAGAAATACAAGAGACCCAGTATAGCCAAAACAATCTTGAAATAAAAACCAAGTTGAAAGACACAAGCTTTCCAATTTCAAAATGTATGACAAATCTACATGAATCAAGACAGTACAGTACTGCCATAAGGATAGACATGTATTGAGAGTCCAGAAATAAAATCATATATTTATAGTTAATTGGTTTTTGACAAGGGTTCCAAGGCAATCAAATGAAGAAAGAATAGTCTTTCAAACAAATGGTGTTAGAATAACTCGATATCCACATGGAAAAGAAGGAAGTTGGACCTGTACCTCACACCACATACAAAATTAGCTCAAAATGAATCAGAGATTTAAGTGAAAGTGCTAAGACTGCGATACTCTAAAAAGAACACAGGAGTAAATCTGTATGACCTTGAATTAAGCAATGGTTTCTTAGACATAACACCAAAAGCATTAAGCAAAAAAAGAAAAAGAAAGATAAATCAAAATTATGGATTTTATAGATGAAGTCAAAAAATAGACTTCATCAACATTAAAAACTCTTTTGTGACAAAGGGCACTATCACGAAAGTGACAAGACAAGCCACAGAATAGGAGAAGAATTTGCAAATTATATATATGATAAGCATCTAGTATTTAGAATATATAAAGAGTTCTTATAATGTAATCATAAAAAGAAAAGAACAAAAATTTTGTAAACAACCGATTTGAGTAGACAGAAATTACACACAAAGAAGATATACAAATGGCCAGTATGCAAAGAAAAGATGTTCAGCATCACTAGTAATTAGGAAAATGAACATCAAAACCGCAATGAGGTACCACTTCGCACCTACCTGGATACCTATAATACAAAAGATAGACAAATAAGTGGCAGAGAAAGCATGGAGATACTGGAACTCTCATACATTGCTGGTGAAAATGTAAAATGGTGTTTCCCTCTGGAAAACAATGTTGCTATTCTAAAGTAAATTAGACAGTAATTCTGTTCCTAGATACATGCCAAAGAGAATTGAAAAGATACATCCACATAACAACCTGTACACAAAGGTTCACAGAGGCATTATTCATGATAGTCAAAAAGTGAAAACAACTCAAATGTCTATCGATTGATGAATGGATAAACAAAATGTGATCTATCCATACAATTGAATATTATTCAGCCATGAGAAGAATGAAAAACCAATATATACAACAACATGGATAAACCTTGAGGACATTATGCTAAATAAAATAAGCCAGACTCCAAAAGCCACATGTTATAGATTCCATTTATATGAAGTCTGGAAAGGCAAATCCATAGAGACAGAAAGTAGATTAGTGGTTGCCAATGGCTGGGAGGAGAGCATGGGAAGTGACAATTAATGGGGTTGGTGTTTCTTTCTGGGAGTAATAAAAATGTCCTGAAATTAGTGGTGATGGCTGCAAAACTTTGTGATTATGTTAAAAACCGTCAAATTTTACACTTTTAAAAGGCAAATTTTAAGGAATATTAATTACATCTCAGTAAAAAAAATGCTCAGGTGTAGAAGAGAGGAAGGAAGAGAGGGAGGGAAGGAAGGAAGGAAGGAAGGAAGGAAGGAAGGAAGGAAGGAAGGAAGGAAGGAAGGAAGGAAGGAAAGAAGGAAGGAAGGAAGGAAGAAAGGAAGGAAGGAAGGAAGGAAGGAAGGAAGGGAGGAAAATAGAGAAAGAGAGAGAGAATAACACTTTTAGAAGTGTGTTGTCTGTGCCGACAGTGCAACCCAGACTCTTCCAAGAAAAAAGGGGGGCATGTCCCCCACAGAGAACGAGAAGGGTGGTCTCCATTGTCTCACGTATTAAAGTTTTTCACTCAGACCAAACCAATAGGATGGATGGACAGATGATACATAATGAGAGAGGATTCATTAGGAAAAACAGCTCATGTGATTCTGGAGGCTGAGAAGTCCCACAAAGAGCCAACTGTAAGCCGGAGGCCCAGGGAAGTCAATAGTGTGGCTCAGACCAACACTAAGGCCTGAGAACCCTGTGGGGTATGTGCAAGTTCCAGAGCTGAAGGCCAAAGAACCTGGAGTGCTGGTGTCCAAGGGTAGGAGAAGAAGGGTGTCCCAGCTCCAGAAGAAGGGAAAATTTGCCCTTCCTCTGCCTTTTTGTTCTATCAGGACTCTCAGCAGATTGGCTGGTGCCCGCCCACATCAGGTGAGGGCGGATCTTCCTTACTCAGTCCTCTGATTCAAATGTCAATCTCTTCTGGAAACACCCTCACAGACTTACCAAGAAATAATGCTTTGCCAGCTATCTGGGTACCCCATAATCTAGGCAAGTCGACACCTAAAATGAACCATCACATTACTTATGCTCAGGCAGTTCAGACACCTGTACCTAGAGCTAGTGCAAAGAACACTCCTGTCCGGGCTTCAAGAATCTCCGCTATCAAACCTGGGACTCCTCGTAGCCCACATTTGACCTTCCCATGCTGCTATATTCTGGAAACCAGCTTGTACCTAAGAAATGTAATAGTTTTCTACATGTTACCCAGATCCAAAACCTGAATGACCTTAAAGACTTCAAATTGCAAAGGAAGCAATCCACAGTTTACAAATATGTTCACTGCAGCACTCCTTATAAAACTGAAAACCTAGAAACAACCTAACTAACTAACAACAGGGAAAATCATGGTACATCCTTACAATGGAATAGTATAGAACTCAAAGTCATGACTGTAAGAGCTTTTAGTGATATGGGAAATGCTATGATCATGACAAGCAGAACATAAAATGTAAGCTACCAAATCATAGTGTATGGTGTTCTCAACTATGGTAAAAACTATATATATATACTTACTTTAAGAAATACAAGAATTTTCAGCAACCTCCACCAAAAAAAAGAAAAAAGGAATATGAGGATTCAGCCAGAGGTGAGAGATGTTTAAAAAGAAAGAAAGAAGAAAGAAATACGGGAAGACATGTGCCATAATATTGTTAATGATCATCTTTAGTGGGTGGATGTTTTACTCTTTTCACAATAAAATTTTCTTCTCAAAATTTCCACAATAGGCATGTAATCCTTTTTTTATCAGGAAAAAAAGGAATCATATGGGAGGGAAATTCCAGGTAGCAAAGTAGAAGAAATGTAACAGAACGTCAAATGTGCCACTAGGGATGAGCTGGAAGAGCTAATTGACCTCCTGGCCGGCACTGCGGCATCCCATCAGAGAAGCAAAAGTGCAAGGAATGGTGTCTGCTTGGACATGCACAGGGTCCCTCACGGGGCTTGAGGAATGACTTGTGGATTCAGGCCTCCTTCTCGTTGGGGAGCCTCACTGAGCATTGACCAGGACCAAGCATACCATGGATCTAGTGGGCTGCCAGCAGGTGCAACCAGGTAGATTAACCAGATTGGTAATGAAGACTTGTAGAATTTCTTTTCTTTTCTTTTTTTTTTTTTTTTAAGACAAAGTCTTGCTCTATCACCCAGGCTGGAATGCAGTGGCGCGATCTCAGCTCACTGCAAGCTCCACCTCCCGGGTTCATGCCATTCTCCTGCCTCAGCCTCCCGAGTAGCTGGGACTACAGGCGCCCACCACCACGCCTGGCTAATTTTTTGTATTTTTAGTAGAGACAGAGTTTCACCGTGTTAGCCAGAATGGCCTTGATCTCCTGACCTTGTGATCCGCCTGCCTCAACCTCCCAAAGTGCTGGGATTACAGGCGTGAGCTACTGCGCCCGGTGAGGACTTATAGAATTTCTAAAACCATTTCCTATACATTATTTCTTTTCACCTTTATGACACCTAAGATAAGGATCAATTTTTACCTCCATGATATAGACAAGGAAAATGTGCCTCTATCAGTGAAGCTAATTCTAGATGCAGTAATAGATAAATCTCAAATTATCAGGGGCTCAGCACAATAAAAGTGTATTCCCTGCTAACACACAGGCACACCCACAGACCACTTCTGGCATGGTGGCTTTTCATGTGGTGTTTCAGGACCCAGGCCCCTTCTCTCTGTGGCTCTGTCCTTCTCTAGTCATCAGCACCTTCTTTCTCCAGCAGGTAGGGGAAGAGCTGGAGTCGGGGAGCACGTGGACATGTCAATGGCCAGGTCTGGGCACAGCAGACGTGCCTCCCATGGACATCCCATTGGCCAGAGTCAGTCGTGGGGGCGTTCCTGGTTTCTCCCCTGTGCCCAGTGGAAAAGTAAATGATTTGAGGATGAACACGCCATCTCTGCCAGAGTCCCAGCGTGTAAGGCATTGGTTGAAGGCCACACAGCTAATAAGAGACAAAGCAAAGACTCAAAATCAGGGCTATGGTGTCCTCGTCTTCTACCTGGTCATCCTGCCCTCTTGCAGGTCCCTGGAGTCTCTCCCTTCAGTGATGTTCAATAGACCCCGGCTATGAGCATCCACTCAGGGCCTTGATGCCAGCATGACCACTGAAAGGGGTAAAAAAAAGTCTAATGAAAACAATGATTTTAAATACAAACCCATCAATAATTCTTGTACAATATTTTTCTCTAGGTTTTATTCTTCCTTGATTAACTCCTGCAACTCCCCATCAAACATAACACCAGTTGTAACACAATTCCTTTCTGTGCTTATGATCTATGTTGCCATATAGAAGTTGTGTTTGCAAGAGTGACCTTTCAAAGGCTCCTGCCCTGCTTCTGAGGGCCCCTCCTAGCCAGTGGGATCTGCTGCCACTGGTTGGAGGGTGGTGCTGGATTCTGCCTTGTGTTCTGAATGGTCATTGTTTCCAGGAATGTTGGCAAAAAAAAAAAAAAAAAAAAAAAACAGAGAGAGAAAGAAAGAAGAAAGAAAAAGCTAAGTATAAATATGAACTGGACTGACTAATCATCACCATTAACCAAAAGATTTATCATCCAAACATGGCTTAAAGAAATACAGATACCTGGATATACCTATTTACTTATAAACATTTATTTAAATAAATGAGCAGGGATCCAATTAATATCATCTAGACGGTTCAAACACATTTTCTTATCTGACCACCACATGAACCCTGCTGAGACAGTTTTCCTTTCCTTGTTATGTCAATGGTGGCTGGTGATATTGGATGGTGAGTAAGTGGGTTGGTGTTTATCTTCTTGGCAACCTCTTGCTGCTGGAAACCTTTTGCTCCCTGAACCTGTTTCTTGTCTGTAGAATGAAGAAAGAGCAAAAATTAGTAAAAATAATAATAATAATAATAACAACACCTACTTCTTAGCATCTGTAAGAGAATTGAATGGGATAATAGATTTACAGCATCTGGGACATGATCAGAGTGACTATTTCAGGTACAATTAATGAAATGGAGACTCAGATGGGTAATTTTTTCAAAGCCAGATAGCCAGTGAGTGGTAAGGGTGAGATTTGAACCCAGGTCCATCTAAGTCTAATGCCTGAACTCTTTTTACCTGCTGCTGACTCTTTCTACTAGGAAACCAGTTCGCAGGGAACTAGCTCCTAGTTCGCGGGAAGCATCCTTTCCACTTAATTCGTAAAACATCTCAATCACTGTGTAATCAAACTCTATGACTTTTCAGCATTGCTCTTCATTCCAGCTTCTTGAACTGAAAGCTGAGCTCATGTATGTGCAATCTTTCTCACCTGGGATGAATGCTCATCTGGAATTACTGGAGTTTCTGGAGCCATCTCTGAAAAATGCAGCAAAAATGGATCAGGGTCTCCACCCATCTCAGTCCGCTGAGCTCGTGGTGAGGGCTGGAGGACAGCAGCAGAGGGAGAGAGCATGCCATCTGGAGCCACAGGCCCCCAGCACCAGCTCCACCATGGAACAGCCGTTTATCCCCTCCGAGTCTCAGTTTCCTGAACTGTGAAATGGAGACACCTATAACACACCTGTTTGCCTCACAAAGTTGAGAGCATTGGTTGAAGTCAAGCCGCTAAAAGCACACTGCAAACTGTAAAGTTCTGTATGATTTGTTTTTACCAACCAAACCACAATCCATTGCCAGACCATTCTTCAAATAAGAGACAGATTTCTGGCCAGCCGTGGTGGCTCATGCCTGTAATCCCAGCACTTTGGGAGGCTGAGGCGGGCAGATCACCTGAGGTCAGGAGTTCAAGACCAGCCTGGCCAACATGGTGAAACCCCGTCTCTATTAAAAATACAAAAATTAGCCAGGTGTGGTGGCGGGCACCTGTAATCTCAGCTACTTGGGAGGCTGAGGCAGGAGAATTGCTTGAACCCAGGAGGCAAATCTTGCAGCAAGCTGAGATCACGCCATTACACTCTACCCTGGGGTGATGGAGTGAGGCTTCGTCTCAAAAAAATAAAAAATAAAATAAAAAAATAAAAAAGAATGAAAAAAAGAGAGACAGATTTCTTTCCCTTAGCCATAACCATGACTAATATATTCCAGGATGTTTTACATTTTCCTAGGCTTCAAACAAAACTAAACCCAAACAAGAATGTTGAAGCGGTCCTTAATTCTACAGCTCTAGTGGAGTATCTCCTGTGCGAGGCCCTGGGCTGAGCGCGCTGTGGAAGGCAAATATGACTAAGATTTAGCCCCCTGCTTGAGGAGCTCATGGCCTGGTGGGAGAGTTCAGACAACTTCATGAAGTGTGTCATACCAGAAGAGGGGAACAAATAAAGTGTTAGAAAAGTGTAAAGAGGCAGAGCTTACTATTAGTTTAGTGAACTCAAGAAAAGCTTTTTGGAGGAGAGAATATTTGAACTGAGCCTTAAAAGTTGACTAATATTTGGGCAAGTAAAAATAACCACTTGAAAGCCAAGCCAGGTGTAATCCCAGCTACTCAGAAGGCTGAGATGGGAGGATCACTTGAGCCCAGGTGTAATCCCAGCTACTCAGAAGGCTGAGATGGGAGGATCACTTGAGCCCAGGTGTAATCCCAGCTACTCAGAAGGCTGAGATGGGAGGATCACTTGAGCCCAGGTGTAATCCCAGCTACTCAGAAGGCTGAGATGGGAGGATCACTTGAGCCCAGGTGTAATCCCAGCTACTCAGAAGGCTGAGATGGGAGGATCACTTGAGCCCAAGTGTAATCCCAGCTACTCAGAAGGCTGAGATGGGAGGATCACTTGAGCCCAGGTGTAATCACAGCTACTCAGAAGGCTGAGATGGGAGGATCACTTGAGCCCAGGAGTTCAAGGCCAGCCTGGGCAGCATAGTGAGACTCCATTTCTAGAAAAAAGAAAGACAGAGAGAACCACGTAAGCAAAGGTTTGGGGCAGAAAAACGTAGGCTATGTAGGCAAACAGGAGACAGACTTGGACTTGACTGACTCAAAGGGCACATAAAGAAGAGGCTGGGGAGCAGAGACACATAAGTGGGAATTGAAAGCCAGCCTCGTGGCTTGTTTTTTGAAAAGGAAATAGAAAATTGATCCAGCAAGAGATTGCAGAATGGTCTGGAGCAGAGGGAGACCCAAGGCAGACAACACATTCCCGAGTTCGTTGCAGTGGGCCAAATACCAGGAAACTGTGAATGAGGACAGCAGCAGTGGGAACAGGAAGATGCCTTATAAGAATAAAATCCAAAAGATGTGTCAGAAAAAATAGCAGAAAAGACCTGGGACTGTAAAGCCTGGTAAGTAAATGGGGGTTTGTTTCACTATTTCCAAAGCTTCACAGATTCATCCGTGCAACAAAGATGGGTCAGACGCATGCTCGGGTGGAAGGTACAGCAGTGAGCAAGACAGACAGGATCCCTGTGGGGCTCACGTGTTCAGGAGGCAAAACCTGACCAAGTAACTCAGGGCAGAAACACGGTGGGCACGTGGCAGTGTCCCTGAGGCGGGGCCAGGGAGGAGGGGAGCTATCCAGGGAGGTGGGGGGCCTCTCTGAGGAAGTGGCATTTCATCTAAACTTAAATAATGAGCATGGAACAGCTGGATGAAAGTGGGGGAGAAGCGATCTTCAAGACTTTTTATTCAAATAGCATTTTAAGGAGTTACTGTTTGTTTATTTGTTTATTTTTGAGACAGGGTCTCATTTGGTCACCCAGGCTGGAGCGTAGTGGCGTGATCAGAATTCACTGCAGCCTCAAACTTCTGGGCTCAAGTGATCCTCCCACCTCAGCCTCCTGAGCAGCTGGGACTACAGATGCACACCACCATGCCCAGATAATTTTTTATTTTTTCATAGCTATGTTGCCCGGGCCAGTCTTAAACTCCTGGCTTCAAGTGACCCTCTCACCTCAGCCTCCCAAAGCACTGAATTACAGCCGTGAGCCACTGAGGCCTGGCCATGGGAGTTACGTTTTGGTGTCAAGACACCAAGGTCCCTCTGTGGCCTGAAACAAGGGAAAATCTCTTATTTACTATCCTATGGAATATCCTGTGTCTTGCATACAGTATACTCCCAACCTCTGATAATGTCTTCTTTCTCCCAACGTAGCTATGAGACAGTTTCCCATCTTTTCTTCCAAACAGCTGACCTTTGGATGTCCACATGGGTTTTCATTTTCTCCAAAAATCCAGCTTAATAGATAATACTTATTACCAAACTTAAGCGTCCCAGAAGCTCATAGACACTAGATAAACAAGACTTGTTCATCAATGTAGAATATGACAAATGTCCCTGGTCCATTTAAGAGAACACAGGGTAGCTTTTAGAATAAGACAGGTGAACTTTTCTATCCAAAGGGTGAGTCAGCCCATCTGGTCTGACAAATGCTGTTCCTGGCTTCATTCCTTGCCTGAGACCATTTGCCAAAACCTTTTTCATGAATCAGTAGTGAAGATAATCTAAGCTGCTCCCACTAGACTCACTAGTGCATAGGTTCCAGGCATAGGACATCAATTTGGTTTGGTTATAAAATTTAATATTCTACAACTCACACAGAATCTAATTCATTTGCCATCTGGTTTGGGAAGAAAGACCTCTGGAAACATTCGGGGGCCTTCAGGATTCATATTTCTCATCTTCTTCCCGGGCTTCCTCAAGACCTTTCCATTCACACTAAAAGGTAATCATCTACCTGGAGTATTACCCTTTATTTCAAAAGCGGTAAGTTCATTCCACCTGGTTTACTTTGTAATATATCTATGGATTTTCTCATTCTCTTACCCTAACAGTTTCAAGCCACATTAAATGTTCTCTACCCCATCCTTGAGGGCTGTGAGTGTATAAACACATCACGTTACAACCTAATTATCTTAAAACACCATTTTATACTTTCGTAACCTGAAAGGTTTACAAAACACCTTCACTTACGTTATCTCAATTTGTTCTCATGCTGACCCTGAGAACACTCCTATGAAACAGGAAAATCATGCATTGTTATTTGCCTTTTACAGACGAGGCTATTAAAGCCCAGGAAGGTGACATGGTCAAGATATGGGATTCCTTCTTTGGTCTTCAGTGTGTGTCCTGCCTAAAACACTTAACAGCCCTCATCCTCAGTACCTCACTAGGTTAGGGTGATGTCCCCTAACCTCAGCATTCCAGAGTTTCTATCTAGTTTTCCAACCTTGTCTTCTCCAATATCAACCATCTGTTCCAATGCAGCTGGTGTTTCTAGTGTTATCTGAGTCTCTCATGCCCTGGAGGGCTTTAACTGGCTGCTCTGCATCCCCCTAGGAGCTGGTGGGTGGGCTGCAGGGAGCCTGAGTACCCTGCAGGGATGCAAGTGGCACTTTGCATGTACGTGCTTGTGTGCATTTGTCTGAATTCATAACTTTCATTAGATCCACAAAGAGGTCTGTGGCATTCTCCCCCTAAAAAGGGTTAAAATCAATTTCATACACTGTTTTCCTTGCCCCTAAATGTCCTTTCCACTCCTCTTGACCTATTTAATGCTATGCCTCTTAATTTTTTTTCAGAACTTAAACAAAGCCAACTACTAACATTAGTGACCTGTAAATGTCCCTTTCTAGACTAGTTTATCTGTTCTTTTCTTTCCAAGGATTAATTCAAAAAGGGAGAAGCTGAAGTATTCCTAGGGTGGCTTTTACATATGCAAATAACATGCCATAACTTATCCCAATTGATAGAACAATTAGTTGTAAACCTTAATCATTCCCTCCAGGGTTGATTTAAATCCTTCCATTAGCACAATGGTCCTGTGTGATAAAGAGCATAAACAGCTCAATAGATACATCTAACCACATTGATACAGATAGGGTATCAGTTATGAAAACTATACTCTCCTCTGTAAGGATTGCGTAATAATATGCCAGATGAACAAAAATAGCAAAGGTTCAGCCATTTCCCTAGACACCAAAACAGGCCTCACTGCTTATGGGGCCCAGAGGACATAATGAGCCTTGTAAGAACAGATTTTCTTTGGGAAGTATCTTAGTGCATTTTGTGTTCCTTATAAGAGAATACCTGAAACAGGGTAATTTATAAATAAATAATATTTATCTTTTACAGTTCTGGGAGCTGGGAAGCCCAAGGTTGAGGAATCACATCTGGTGAGGGCCTTCTGTCTGGCAAGGACTCTGCAGAGCACTGAGGTGATGTAGGGCATTACATGGTAAGGAGGCTGAGCATGCTGGCTCCGGTCTCTCTTCCTCTTCTCTTAGAGCCACCAGCTGCACTCCCATGGTGATATGGTTATATGTGTGTTCCCTCCAAAACACATGTTGAAATGTGATCTCCAGTGTTGAAGGTGGGCTTAGTGGGAGGTGTCTCAGTCATGGGGGTGGATTCCTCATGAATAGTTTGGTGCTGTCCTAATGATAATGAGTGAATTCTTACTTTGAGTTCACACAAGATCTGATTGTTAAAAGAGTGTAGCACTTTCCTCCTCTCTTGCTTTCTCTTTCACTGTGTGATTTGCTGGCTCCCACTTTGCTTTTTACCATGAATAAAAGCTCCATGAGGTCTCATTGGAAGCTGAGCAGATGCCAGCACCATGCATCCTGTATAGTCTACAGAACTGTGAGCCAATTAAACTTTTTTTCTATGTAAATTACTCAAACTCAGGTATTTCTTTACAGCAACACAAAAACGAACTAATACAGACAGTTGATATCGAGCAGGGCATCATTATAAAGATACCTGAAGATGTGGAAGTGGCTTTGGAACTGGGTAACAGGCAGAGGTTTAAAGAGATTAGAGGGCTTAGAAGACAGGAAAATTAGGGAAATTTTGGAAGTTCTTAGAGACTGGTTAAATGGATGTGACAGCTGAGCTTGATCAGAAAAGTCCTATAGCCATGGCATCTGTATTAGTCATGGTTCTCCAGAGAAACAGAACCAATAGGAAATATAAATATATGTTTATCTAGGGAGAGATTTATTATAAGGAATTGGCTCATGTGATTATGGAGGCTGAGGAGCCCCATGGTTTGCAGTCTGCATGCTGGAGACCCAGGATAGCTGGTGGTGTAGCTAGAAGGCCTGAGAACCACAGAGCGGATGGTGCAGATTCTAGTCCTGAGCTGAAGGCTGAGAACCAGGAGTGCCAAAGGCTGAAAACCGGGAGTGCTAAAAGCAGGGGAATATCATCAGTCAGACAGAATTCAAACTTCTTCTTCCCTTTTATCCTATTCAGGCCCTCAACACATGGGACAAGGCCCCCCCTCACTGGGGAAGGCCATCTACTTCACTCAGGCTGCCAATTCAATGCTAATTTCTTCCAGAAATGCCCTTGCAAACACCCAGACTAACCAAATATTTGGCCATCCCACAGCTCAGCCAAGTTGACCCATATAATGAACTATCACAGCAGCTACTGGATGCTGCAGCCAACTCATCAGTGTCTCCCTCAGGAGGGTTTGAGAATCCTGCTACTTGTCATCAGGAAAGGATATTTTCTCATTCTCATCAATATCTATCCCAAACCTTAAGTCCTTACTCCCAACCATCTCCATCTTCCTCATTCGCAGGAGACAAACGTCATCCACTTGAGCCTATGGAGCCCAAAAAGCCTAAACACCTACTCTTCTGCTTTCTCCATTCTCAGAGTGGGGTGCTGTTTCCCTTTTCTAGACCAACCCCTCCATCCTTGCCCCTCATCCAGTCCATCTCCCTAGAGCCTTGATCTACCACATTTAGCAGACAATACTCCATCTTCAGACTCTTCTCTTGTGACACTACAGTTGACCCTTGAACAACACTGGTTTGAACAGCATGGGTCCACTTATGCGTGGATTTTTTTTCAATAAAAGTTACACCAAGTGTGCCTGCTTCTCCTGCTTCCCCTTCCACCTCCTCCACCTCTTCTATCTTTGTCACCCCTGAGACAGCAAGATCAACCCCTCTTCTTCCCTCTCTTCCTCAGCCTACTCAATGTGAAGACAATGAGGATAAACACCTTCATGATGATTCATTTCCACTTAGTGAACAGTACATATATTTTCTCTTCTTTATGATTTTTCTTAACAACACTTTATTTTTTCTAGCTTAATTTATTGTAAGAATACAGTACATAATACATATAACACAGAAAATATGCATTAATTGTCTGTTTATGTTATTTGTAAGGCTTTGTGTCAGCAGTAAGTGATTAGTAGTTAAGTTTGGGGAAAATCAAAATTATATATAGGCAGATTTTCCACTGCGAGGGGAGCCAGGGCTCCTAACCTCTGCATTGTTCAGAGACCAACTATACCTTCTTTTGAAGTTCACACCACTGGCATACACCACCTGCCATTTTTTTTCCTTAGTCACCACTTCCAAACCCCTGCACCATCCCTGTGGCCATTATTCTATGTCATTAACTCCTGACTCTGGTGACCCTTCCCCTCTCTGTCATTCCTTCATTTTGGTAACTTCACCATCCTTGTGAATGTCCTAGCCCTTAGAGGTTTGATGCCCTATGCAGCAACCTTTTCCTTCCTCTCTAGCAGTCGCCCTCTCCCAAGATCACACCCTAGACCTTGTCTTCACTAATAACTATGCTATGCCTGAAATCCCTTTTTCAAATATTCCATAATCTGATCGCAACCTCTCATCCTTCAAACATATTGGTTCTAGTGGCACTACAACATAATTTTTTACCTTATCAAGACTGGCAGTCTATAAGCCACAACTTTTTGCAATGTTCATCATATAATTAAAATCATCAACTTGTAATCACTCTCAATTTCCTTGTCCTTTTCTCTCTTCCTCAGACATAGCAGGAAAAAGTCAAGACCGAGCAAATCTACTTTTGTGTGATTTCATCCAAGCAACCAAACACTGCTCAAGAAAAACTACACGATTTGGCTCGTTGGTTGGACAAGTTCAAAACCATGAATATCGAAAGGACACCCATGCTCCCCAGCAATCCTACCACCCAGTGAGTTTGCTTTCACACTCTCCTTGGGGACGACGGTATACTCTCTCTCTCCTCAAATCTCTTTTACTCTCTCCACTCTCAGCTCATGGACTTAGCTCATCTTTATGGGAAAAAATAGAAGCACTCTATAGTTTGATGGCAACATAATTAAGTCCCCAGCCCTGAGCTCTAAACTTGTGTATCCAACAGAAGACTCAACGTCTTCCTTTGGATGTCTGATAAGCACCTCAAACTTAGTGTATCCAAACAGCACTCCTAATTTCTCCCAAAGAAACTGTTTCTGGACCTGTTTTTTCAGTCTCAGCAAACGGCTCCACTTTCTACTCTGCTGCTTATTGAAGGGCTTACAGCCTTCCCATATGGCCCCATTGCTTGCTGCCAAGGCAATATCCACTCTCCTCTTCCTCCTTATTAACATGACTTGAGTCCGGGGGGGTCAATGTGACAAGCCAAAATGCTTACCTCCCCAAACTTATTTACAGAGAAGACTGGTCATGTGACCTCAGTTTTGGCCAATGAGATATACTCAGAAGTTCCTGGGTGGGCTTTCCAAGGAAGCTCTTAAAAAGGGAAGACCCACTGGGTATTACTGCTTTTGTCACTCCTCCTTTCTCTTTCTTCTTGGCTAAAATGCACGCATGACGCCTGGAGGCACAGCAGCCATCTCACCAGCAGAACCAAAGTCTCACAGGTAGGAATGGGGAGCTGAATGGGTCCGGGTCCCTGATGGCATCACGGGGCAGCTGTATTAGCCTTGCACTGCCCATCTATGGACTTTTTTGTTGCTTTTGAACAAATTAATCCCTATTTGCTTAAGCCATTACAATGAGGTTCCTGTTATGTGCAGCTGACTGCACTTTTAAATGCATGACACTGTTGAAAACACAGGGCAATCCTTGCTTCAGAACTAACCATCTCCTCCCAAGACAGGTAGACACTTTTACTGAGTATTCATTCCAACTGGTTTCTTAAAAAAATGAGTTCTTAAACCCAAATGAGTTCCTAAATATACTTTTTCTCCTTTTTCCTACACTTAGGACACTAAGTTCTCCAGCTTTGGTTTTGAGTTGCCACAAAAATATCTGCTTTTCTCCCCATGATTTCCCCACTAATACCTTTGGAAACTGGCATTTGGGATCCTCATATGTTCATTTGTGTGAGGTTTTTGTCCATCTAAGCCCCCCCATGTACATACACATCAGAGATTTCCTAAGCTAAAGTTCTTCTTTTTAACAAGCACCTATATGGTTCTCACTATTAATATGTGCCAAAACCCTGGTATAAGTGTTTTACAAATACAAACTCACTTAGTTTTCACAACACCCAGGTACTATCTTTATCTCCATTATTGAGATGAGGAACTGAGGCACAGAGAGGTTAACTAAATTTTTCAGTATTGCTAAGCTAGTAAATAGCAGAACTGAGTTCAAACCCAGGCTTCAGAGACGGTGCACCATGCTAAGCTCACATGAATGGGGAAAAACTAAACTAACCAACCAAACACAGAAACAGCAAATATTCTTGCAGAACTTGAAAACCTACCACATTTAAACCACTGTCTAAACTGCAAAGAAATCCAGGAATTAAATAACACACGTTCTGTATTTTCCAAGAGCTTACAACAGAGCAGAGAGGACCCATGTATCCAATCACTTACCGAAAGCAAAGCGTGATGACTCCTCTGGGATGAAAAGAGGCACAGAGCACACACTTAGACCATGTAGGGACATGGGAGAGCATTACGATGAAATTTCCCAGGAAGCATCCAGATGTCCCCGTCCAGGTTGTGATGGCGCCATGCAGAACAATTTTTCTCAGCAAAACGCAGCTGTCTCACCAGCAGAACCAAAGGCGCACAGGTCAGAACGGGAAGCAGAACGGGTCCGGGTCCCTGACGGCATCATTGGGCAGCTGTATTAGCCTTGCACTGCCCGTCTATGGACTTTTTGTTGCTTTTGAACAAGTTAATCCCTATTTGCTTAAGCCATTACAATGAGGTTCCTGTTATGTGCAACTCTCAGCTTCATTGGCTGTGTGACTTTGGTCAACTCACTTCCTTTCTGGGACTTGGACGTCAGCATATGCAGAATGAGGGATCTGGATTTTACAAAGTTACTTCCAGTTTGACAGTTGGTGGGTTGATGTTTTCGGCAATGTTTTTGTTATGGAGCCTCATGTTACTCATTCTGTAAGCCCAGGCTAGAGCTTCTGTCCTTCCAATTGGCTGTGATGTATATTAATATTATTTTTAAATTGGGAACCGCTTTCCATGTCCATAAACATAACACTATGTCATGATTTTAATGCCTGCATAATATTATGTTGTATATACTCTACTTCATTTAACCAGTCTTGTTTTAGTCACAGCTAGATTGTTTCCAAATTTGCTGCCATGAATATCTATGTATCCATATCTTTATGCCATGTCCAATTACTTCCCAAGAAAAATTCCCAGAGGTGATTATTTTTATGTCAAAGGGAAAGCACATTTTAAAGATTTTTGGTGCATATTGCCAAATGTCTTCCTGAAAATTTGCCCTTTTTACACCTGAACATATGAGAGTTCTTTCTTTCTCCCCATAACTTCATCAACCTGGAGTACCAATTTAAAAATAAAATAAAAAAGAAGAAAATAAAAGAAGAAAAGTTTTTGCCATTTTCCTGGAAAAAAATATTTTTATTGGCTTAATTTGTGTTTCCTTGATTATTAGTGGTGTTATCAGTGTTTCCTAGGCTTATAGTCAGTCCTTTATTAGTGAACGGGCTATGTGATGGTTAATATTAGGTGTCAACTTGATTGGATTGAAGGATGCCTAGATGGGTGGTAAAGTAGTTTCTGGGTGGGTCTGTGAGGGTGTTGCCAGAGGAGATTGACATTTGAGTCAGTGGACTGGGAGAGGAAGAGCCACCCCCAATGTGGATGGGCACCATCCAATCAGCTGCCAGTGTGGCTAGAACAAAACAGATGGAAGAAAGTGGGGTAAGCTGGCTTGCAGAATCTTCTGGCTTTCATCTTTCTCCTGTGCTGGGTGCTTCCTCCCATTCCTCCTGCCCTTGGACATCAGACTCCAGGTTCTTCGGCCTTTGGACTCTGGGACTTACACTAGTGGTTTGCTGGAGGGTCTTGGACCTTTGGCTGCACTGTCAGCTTCCCTGCTTTTGAGGCTTCTGGACTCGGACTAAGCTGCTACTGGCTGCTTTCTTCCCCAGCTTGCAGATGGCCTATTGTGGGACTTCGCCTTGTGAACATGTGAGCGCATTCTCCCTGACAAACTCCCTTTCATATATACATATATCCTATTAGTTCTCTTCTTCTGGAGAACTCTGACTAATGCAGGCTATTTATGGCCTTTATCCATTTCTCTGCTGGTGCTATTCATATTTTGCTTATTGATTTAGAAAGCAATATATTTTGCATTTTTATTTTATTACTGTTATATTGTATAGCTATTTTAAAGCTATTAACCCATGATTTATTATATGTGTTGTAAATATTTTCTTCATCTTATTGTTTGCTTTTTAATATTTTTTTATGGTTCTTTAGTTGAGCTGAATTGGTTAACTAAAGTAGGCAAAGGTTTTCTGTCGAGGGTTGGATAGCAAATATTTTAGGCTTTATAGGCCCTACAGTCTCTGACACAACCACTCGACTCTGCTGCTGTAGCTACAGACAATTCATTAACAAATGGACATGGCTGTGTTCCAACAAAACTTTATTTACAAAAACAGGTGGCGGGCAGCTGGATTTGGCCTACAGGTTGTAGCTTGCTAACCCCCAATCTGTACAACTGTTTAATATTCCCCCTGAGGTTCTGATGGTTACCCTTCTAACTTTAGCAGTATCTCATCCTTACTCAGATCTGTTCCTTGAGGAAGCCCACAATGAGTGGGACACAGAGCCTGCAATCCCCGAATTGTCTCTTTCCCAGGACAGTCCACCATGTCTATGCCATTCAATCAGTGCTGCTTTGTTCAGAGCAACAACCCCCAACCTTTTTGGCACCAGGGACCGGTTTTGTGGAAGACAATTTTTCCACGGGGGGCGGGAAGTAGCTGCGGATGGGGTGGGAGAATTCAATTCTTATAAGGAGCTCATAAGGAGTGTGCAACTTAGATCCCTCATATTTGCAGTTCACAATAAAGTTTGCACTCCTGTGAGACTCCAATGCTGCCACTGATCTTACAGGAGGTGGAGCCCAGGTGGTAATGCTCACTCGCCCAACACTCCCTTCCTGCTTGCGGCCTGGTTCCGAACAGGCCAGAGACCGGTACCAGTCTACGGCTGGGGGTTGGAGACCCCTGGTTTAGAAGACCAAATGCTGCCATGGTTCTAAATCTTTACTTCTAATTTGTCATTTTATGAAATAAAAAGGTAAGATCATTCCTTGATTTCATATTTCTTTTGAGTTTTTCCAAAACATATTTTGGAAAAAGATTATTTCCCATATTTCCAAAGAAAAATCGTGACTGTCTCTGATCTGAGTTTCCATAAATTCATTGTTTCACTTAATCACATGTGGCATTTGCCACTGTCTTATGGGTTGGGTTTCTGAGGCTGGCTCCTTAGAGATGCATATTTTCCCTTTGGTTCCTTGCCTGCCAATAGGATGGCTGCCAACAGGTGAAATACAGGGCCTTGGTAACGGCCTGTGATCTGAATTATTAGACGTCCTCTAAGTACATTCAAGTGAGAAAAAAAGACAGTATCACACTTTCCTGCTCAATTACACGTTTGATTTTATGTTACGAAGATAATACTTTATTAAGACAGACAAGCATAAGTATTCAAAAGACCTAAAATTACTAAATTTAAACTGATAACGTACTACTGAGATTATTCTTTAAAGAAGGTAAAACACTGAGGTAATGATAGGAGAAACACAGTCAATGTTTTGGAATATTTACTATGTGCCAACACTATGCTAAGTACTTTTCAATCATTCACTTATTTAACCCTGCAACCCTACAGAGTGTATCCTAAAATCAACCCATTTTATAGACACAGTAACTGATGCTTATAGATATGCATTTCGTGCTTATGTTCACACAGCTAATAACGGAGCACAAACTTAAAACCTGGTGCGTCTAACTTCAGGGTACATGCTTTTTAAATTGCTTTTCTCAATAATTCTGGATCATAATTCTTAAAAAGTCCTCCCCTCTCCATACCCCCCATAATAGTAGTAGCAGCAAGAGATGTTTGTACAGTGCTCAGTATGTGCCAGGCCTTGTTCCAAGGGTTTTCCATGTACTAACCTACTAATCCTCCTGTTGACGAAGGGTCAGACTCTGTAAAACTATTTTAAGAGATTTATTCTGAGCCAAATATGAGTGACCATAGCCCATGTCATAGCCCTCAGGGGGTCCTGAAAACATGTGCCCAAGGTGGTTGGGGTGCCCAAGGTGGTTGGGGTACCGCTTGGTTTTATATGTTTTGGGGAGGCATGAGACATCAATCAAATACATTTAAGAAATACTCCGATAGCAGACTTCAGAGAGAGCAGGTTGTAAAATATTTCTTATCGGTCTTAAAAGGGTGCCTGGCTCTTAGTTGTTTATCTCCTGGATCTGGAAAGGAAGGAAGGAAAACAAGGGGAAAAGGGAATTCTCTACAGAATGTAGATTTTTCCTACAAGAGACTTTGCAGGGCAATTTCAAGATATGGCAGAGAAACATGTTTTGGGGTCAAACATTTTATTTTCTTCCTCATTATACCAGAGTCAGATTGGAAAGTAAATCACGATATACAGGGTTAAATAAAACCCATCTGATGAGAATTTATGGCTTGTAGGGTATGAACTCCCCAGACCCCTTAGATAGGAATTTGGGCAAGATAAAAAAATCAGAGCTTAGTCCACGCTCCTTAAAACCTTTATTAGGTAGGTACTATAAGCACCCCCATTTTTCGCATGAGGAAACAGAGGCACAGAAAAGTTAAGCTGGTAAATATCAGAGCCAGGAGTTAAACCCAGACAGTCCTAGCTGGCTTCAGAATCCATGCTTGTAACAGCCATGGTTCAGTTATAGGATGTTTAGAAATCACAGGAAAACATGAAATCACTAACCACTGTCAATTGCAGCTTAATATATCTCTTGTTGATTTGAAGAGGATACACAGCTTCATTCTAAAGCATATCAAGTAATCCCAACTACTCGGGAGACTGAGGCAGGAGAATTGCTTGAACCCAGGAGGCAGAGGCTGCAGTGAGCTGAGATCACGCCACTGCACTCCAGCCTGGGTGACAGAGCCAGACTCTGTCTCGAAAATAAATAAATAAAATTTAAAAAATAAAGCATATCAAGTTTTTCTTTCTGTTGGACCTTCCCATGGCTTTTGGTGGCAAAATCCCTTGCAAAACAGCTTTCTTCCAGTCTTAGAACACTTTGAGCAAGTATGGTCCTCCAACTACTTCCAAATTAGGGCCTTATGTTACTTGCTTAGAATGACCCCATCATCTCTTTGAGAAGCAAGTATTCTTGAAATTTTTTGTATGCAAATTAAAAAGGAACATACAATCCTACCATCGACTTAGATAACTTGCTGTTGGGAAAGCAGTGATTTCTGTGTTAGTTCTTCCTAGCAGAAGGAAGTCATTTCCCTTTCTTTTAACCTGGGCGGTTTGCTCTGTGAAGTTGCCACTGAGGTTGGTCCTCATATTTGTCCTTTGGAAGTCATCAGTAATTCTGACACAGCCCGCTTGAGCAAGAAAGCTTTCAATTAGCAACATAGGCTTATCAGTTCATAATTTTTTATAACGCACATAAAATGAACATAACAGTTTGAAACATGGAAGAAAGAGGTTTAGCCCAGTCCAGACACGAGCTTGCAGTCTAGAGAGGAAAGGACTGTGCACCCATGGTGGGCATGCTACTGCAAGCTGATGCCCTGGGGACATTTGGTGGCAGTTTTAAGGTGTGTCCCAAGACCTTCATTACAACCGTCTTTTCCGTATCACCCCTACCATTGCTAAATGTGCCTTCACTCCAACCTGTGAATGAGCTGGGCCTATACCTAAGGGACTGGCCAAGTTACTTCGAATAAGCTCTCACGCAATTGAAACAGGACATTAGGGCTGACCTGATAAATGATTGCAAAAGGAGTTTTTGATAATGAAAATCTTAGTCTGGGCACAGTGGTTCATGCCTGTAGTCCCAGCACTTTGGGCAGCCGAGGCAGGTGGATCACCTGAGATCAGGAGTTCGAAACCAACCTGGCCAACATGGTGAAACCCCGTCTCTACTAAAAATACAAAAATTAGTGTGGTGGCGGGTGCCTGTAATCCCAGCTACTCAGGAGGCTAAGATATGAGAATCACTTGAACCCAGGAGGAGGAGGTTTCTGTGAGCCGAGATCACACCACTGCACTCCAGCCTGGACAACAAAGAGCAAAACTCTGTCTAAAAAAAAAAAGAAGAAGAAGAAGAAGAAGACGAAAAAAAAAATCTTAGTGTGTCACAAGTGGAGGTTTTGACCCCTGTTGTCAGCCAAAGCCTTTGACAATGGAGATAGACAAGGAGGGGCCACTGAGGGGCAGCCCGGGAGCTTACTGAGAATGAAGCTGTCATTCTTTGGCTGACAAAATGTAATTTGCTGACCATCCTGCCAAATAGGGGCTGACTATTCTATTATCTCTAGTCCCACCTTTCTGGATTTAAGAGCCTCAGAGGCTGGTTTATAGTTTACACTTCAGTGAGATCTCAGATCAATTCCAACACGCGGGGAAATCCAATAAGCAGGGACACTGAAATTTATGTGTTTATTTAAAGCTTGCTGTGAAACAATTACATGAATCTCACTTATAATCATCTATTACAGTTTATAAGTTACTATCCACAGCAGATTTTGCTTGAGACAGGAAAATAAATTATGTTCTCAGCATCTTGTAGAATGTCTGTCTGACAGTTCAAGATGAGAAGCTGTGAAGTTCCCTCACGAAAGTATGAAACCAGGGGCTGCATTGATTACAGCTGTCGTGTGTGTGTGTGTGTGTGTGTGCGCGCGCACGTGTGTGTTCTCCACTTCAGTGAACGGAGAGCACAGTTAAGGAGCAGGATGCTGCAATCAGTCAACCAACTGCTATCTAGTGATGTCTTCTCTGTTCAGGGCAGTCTGCTAGCTCTCCAGGGGCTATACGGAAGCCCAAGGCAGTACCCTTTCAGGAAACTGAACACCCATGTAAAAATAATAGTAACACCACAAGACAGAATGTGCTGATGTTCAAAGGAAGATGAAACAATAGGCATTGCAGGAGAAAGACAAGGGCCTGCTGGGTGACCCAGGAAGACTTCCTAGAGAGGATGGAATTTGGCATGGGTTCTGAGAGTGGGTGGTGTTTGAGAGGCAGGGACAGGGACATCCAGGAGGGGAAACCACCTGAGCCGAGGCACAGAGCGGCAGTGCCTGAGGTATGTTGGGGAAGAGCAGTGGCTCTCACTGGGGGCAGAGGACTGGGGTAAGAAAATGAGGGGTTAGGCCAGAGAGGAGGTACAGTAGGGAAAGATTGGAATGCTGCCCTTTCTCTGTATCAGAAACAGTCTTCTAACAGGTACCGATCTAGAGTACCTATTAGAACGCCTTTACCCTGAGAGCCGCTCAGGGGAACTTCAGAAGCCTCCTCCAGGTTCTGAGAGACCCTTGGGAACCCCACAGTCTTGTACAGTAATTGGTTCCCTTGTGCCCTGCATGAGTGACTGAGGAATTAAGTAAGACACCGTTCACCTCAACATGGGTAGATATTATGTAGAAATTCCACCTTCAGATCTCTCCTCTTCATCATTATTTTTTAGATGAATGCACTGAGAAGCCAGCAACAGCATCAGAACATCTCTCGCCCTCACACAAGGAGCAAACAAAGCAGAACATCAAAAGGATGGCGCTAGAGCTGTAAGGAGAAACTTCATTCGTGTGTTTCATTGAGCTGCTGTTATTTTGCCAGGCAAGGGGCTGGGCCTCGGAGATACAGCAATGAAACGGACCAGGCAAGATCCAAAGCTTCATGAAACTTGCAAACCATTGAACAAGATAGATAGTAAACAAATTAATGCATAGATAAAAGTTGGAAAGAAATATGCAGGCAAAGTTTTGGGAGCTATCAGAGACTACAACAGGGAAGGTCAGGAAATGCCTACTGGAGGAGGTGACGTTGAGGCTGAAATCTGAAGGGCCAGTGAGCATTAGCCCAGTGAAGGGAGTAGGAGGAAGAGCATTTGCTCCTTCACTCATTGCTTACTCTCTATGCCTGGATACCTTCTTTAGTTATCTTGATGACCTTAGAGACTACAGTGACTCTATGGCTCTAATTCCCTGAAGGCTGAGACAGTCTATACAGCCTGAAGTGAGTCTACAATATTTTTTTCTCTTCATAATACATAGGCACCTCCCACATCCCAAGATGTAGCTATATTGGCAGGCCTTGGGTATTTGCAGGTGCTGCATTGGGTCTTCCCACAGTTCGCTTTACAGTTAACCTGAGACAGTGCTTGCTTGAACTCACCTACAGGCTGTTCAATCTTTGTCCTTAGACCTCGTCATCTTTCACATTGTAGGACACCTCCTTTCTGAAATTCTGCCCTTGTCTCCATGTCACCGTCTTTCCTCTGTTCAAATTCTCTGGCGACTTCTCCATCTGCTGTTTTCCATGCTATCAGTTGAGATCAGGTTTGGCTAGAAGCAGAGGCCCACAGTAGCAGTGGCTTACACAAGATGGAAATCCATCTCTCCCTCACGTAAAAGCCTGGGGATTGGCAATCCAGGGCAGGCATAGCAGATTCCCAAAATCATCTAGAGGCCTGGCCCCGTGCCAGCCTTTGCTGCTCCATCTTAAGGTGGAGCACATCCTTGTGGTCCAAGAAGACTGCTAGAACTCCAGCCCTTCACACCAAGATTCTAGGAAGCAGGATGAGACTTTGGACAAATAAAAAGGTGACAAAAGACGCCACATGTCTATTAGGACAGGTTCCTGGAAGCGATTACATGACACTCACTCTTTTAAAAAATATATCTATTTTTAACTGATATATCATAATTGTGTATTCTTAAATCTCCTGGCCAAAACTTAGTCCCATGGTTACATCTAGTGATAAAAGAACGTGGAATACATAGTTTTTATTTCAGATAATTCTGTGCTCAACTAAAAATGTGGGTTTTGTCATGGAAAAAGATGAGAATGAATAATAATAAACAATCATCTTGATGGGTATGTCTAGTTGCTTGGTTGTGGTGATGGCATTATGGGTATATGCATATATCCAAACTCATCACGATATATGTAGCAAATGTGTGCAATTTTTGTATATCAATCATACCTCAATAAAGCTTAAAAAAAAAGATAAGTGTGAAAGCACTGATCTGTGCTACACACCGATGAATGTGGCTGTCATCAAGAATTTCGACTTGTATAGTCCCAAACTTGCCAGTCTCATCCAACTGGGACTGTGTGCAGACGATGTCCACATTTCTCACTTCCGTTTTTTTTTCTGAGAGTCTAACTCTGTTGCCCAGGCTGGAGGTCAGTGGCGTGATCTTGGCTCACTGCAACCTCCTGCTCCTGAGGTTCAAGCAATTCTCCTGCCTCAGCCTCCTGAGTAGCTGGGATTACAGGTGCCCACCACCATGCCCAGCTAATGTTTATATTTTAAGTAGAGACAGGGTTTCACCATGTTGGCCAGGCTGGTCTCAAAACCGTGACCTATAGTGATCCTCCCGCCTTGGCCTCCCAAAGTTCTGGGATTACAGGCTGGACCCACTACACCTGGCCCGCATTTCTCACTTCTTGACTTTCTCCTAAGCTCAATCACTGCATTCCAACTATCTGCAGTATACCTCCGCCTGCTTGTCTATAGATCTCAAAGTCAACACCTCCAAAATGTCAATCATTCAATTCCTTCCCACATCCTGCCTTTCTTCTCCTGTGTTTTTACGCTGTCATAAAGTGATCCCAGGCTTTCCTTCACTCAACACACACTACTAAGCTCCTACTGCCTGAGATACTCCATTCCAAGTGCTTGGGATACATTGTGGAACAAAACAGACACACACACACTGAGTGCCCATCTGAGGAGCTGGTATTCTAACTTCCTCCTGTTTTGCCTCAGTCTTCTTCATACCCTTCATTCTAGGCAAACTGAGTTACCTGCTATGTTCATGCAGGACCTGCCCTTTGTGTTCTGACTCTTTCCAGAATGTTCTTTCGTTGATGTCTTACTAGCAGTGGCTCTCAACCAGGGTGATTTTACCTGGAGACATTTTTGGTTGTCACAGCTGGATGGGGTCCTATTGGTATGCTGGTGGGTAGTAAGCCAGGGATGCTGCTAAACATCCTGCAATGTACGGCAACCTCACAGTAAAAAAAAATTTGGTCCGAAGTCAGTAGTGCTGAGATTGAGAAACCCTGTACTAGAGTCAGGTCATACGTATTCTTCAATGCCAGCTCTAATGTCACTTTCATGAAATGTCCATGACGTTTTTCTCCCATTTCTGTGTGCTCAAACCTATCTGTGTCTCTGCTGAAATCCTAGTTCCCCTGTGTGTACCTCAGTGATGACGCTCATCGCTTTTCACAGGCCGTAAAAGTCAACAAGGCTGAATTTACGCCTGATTCATCTGAGTTCTCGGGGGCTAGCACACAGCTTAGCCTACAGCAAAAAGGCGCTCAAATACGTGTTCTGTGTAGGAGTGGGAAATACGCAAGTGTCTGTCTCTTCTCCCAGACTGCATTTCCTAGGAATTAGACTGAAGATTCTCACTTCAGAAGGGAAACTGCCAGACTCCTTCAGCCACATCTGGAAGTTTCAACTGGCATCAAGCCACAAGAAAGACTCTGCCTCTACCGGCCTGAAAGGGAAAGGGCCAGTGGAAAAAGAGACTAAAAAGCATGGCAGGAAATATGACTCTGTGCACCCTCAGAGGCTCCCTGCAAAAGTAATCAAAAGCAGGAAGAACCTTTGCTTAGATGGGAGCTTGACCAGCTTTGCAAGTGGGTTAGGGCAACAAGTAACCTCAGCTGCCCTTGGAATCCTCACAAAGCAGCAACCAGGAGCCACGTGCAGCTAGCTGCACCCAGGGCAAGCTCCCAGCCAAGGAGCTCTGTGCTGTTTCTGGGCCACTCCTGGTGAGGGCCTGAGCACACACATTGCTGTGGCTGAGTTTAGGATGGTGTGTCAACTATCACTTATTCACTGAAGTTTTTCTGGCCAAGTCCTCAAGTTGTCTGGGAGGCTGGAGCGTCCTGGCAAGCCTGGAAAACTGTGGAATCTAAACAAACTGGCTCAGTTATCTCAGGTTCCTGTTGAATCCAAATGTGCCAGCTTTAGCCTTCTCATCTAGCTGCTGAAAGCCAGGAGCTCTGCTAGGCACCGTTGTTAATCTTCCCGGCAGCTGAAATGGCAATAAGGTCTGCGGGGTCCCAGTTATGAATCTCTGAAAGCAGGCACAAGGGAGCTTTGGGGCTTTTGCAAAAGGAGTGATTGAAGTCAGATGGAGGAGAAGAAAATGGCTCAAAGCTGCAGTCAAAGCCCAAAGCCACAGAGCTTTCGGTGAGCACTTTACTGCTAGATCCGTGCCACTGGGGAGTATCTGTCACTCATCCAACTTAACGCAGAACAGACTCAACAATTAGTTAGGTCTCTTACCATCACCTAATTCTCTGCTTCCACGTGCACCTAATTCTCTGTTTCCACGTTCGTGCACTATGGCGGGGTTGAATGTTGAGAGAGGGTGGGCCAGGAGGAAGCCTGCTAACACGTTTTCTTTTTTGTTTTTCTTTTTCCTTTATGCAGGATTTTGGAGGCTTAAGCAGGAAGCAGAGAGTGGGTGTGCTTTCCAGGAAGGAAACAGTGGTATGGGGCGTGGACCCTGTGGTTGGTTTTCTGCTTTAAGTTTCAGCCATGGGATGACTCTAACTCGATGTCCTAAATCAGCCTGTCCAACGCAAATATAGTACCAGCCGCAAATGTGATTTTAAATTTCTCATAGCCACATTAAAAAAGAGAAATGAATGTAATTAATTTTAATAAAATATTTAATTTAAGCCAAAATATCAAAAATATCATTTCAACATGTAATCGATGTGAACAATATTATTAATAAGACACCTTACCTCATTTTATTATACAAAGTCTTTGTAATTCATTGTGTATTTTACACTTACAGAATATGTCAATTTGAACTAGCCACGTTTCAAAGGCTTAATACCCTTGTTTGAAATGCCCACCTGCAGTGCAAACCCAGAATAATTTAGTCCTTTCACAAGGCACCAATTAGTGCCCAGGCACTAGCATATGAAATATACAACAGGGGGCTAAAATAGCACTTGAAATATAGTGAGATGGGGATTTAAAAAAAAAATTTACTAGAATCCTCTCAAGGGGAACATGTATCATATGTGGTTGTGAGAAATCCTTTGAAAAGTTTGCCATGGCCAAAAGAAGGGTAGGAGTTGGAGATGGAGAAACTCCCATGAAGAACTCCTAGGTCATAGGTCAATCGCTGAACTTGGATCTCTCAGAGATTTCACCATTTTTAAAAATTACTTTTCTAGGGCCAAGACAAAGGTCAATAGTGACTCAATTTATTATTGGAAAAATTTTAACAACTTCAATCTCTAATAAGAGGGCCTGAACAAAATCGTGAACCACCCACATGAAAGAATATTTTGCCATGATTAAAATACTATTTAGAAACATGGGGATATACCTAATATAGAACGGCAAGTAGAGGAGGAAAGCAGGACTGAGTGTAATTATTCATACAAGCTGAACCATATTTAATAAGTGCAAAAGAAATATGCCAAAATATTGCCATTGTTTTTATTAGGAAGTAGCATCATGGGTGATTTTTCTGGACTTTTCAATGTTTTTCTAATGAACACATATTACTTTGAAGATTATCAGGAAGGGGATAAAACAAAACCCAATGATTCACTTGCCAGAATTTCCCCGGTTCTGTAACTACTTAATTACATATGTGTATTTACAATGCGTGTGTCTTTGTAGTTATGCAAGTGTGTGTGCACATGTGTGTACATGTGTGCACGTGTATCTTCCCGAGTTGTCTCCTGAACATGATCTCAGACTGATGCTCCAGAGATCTAGGAAAAGGCAAACTTCTTCTACTCTAACATAATTATTTCCTTGAATTTTATTAATTTGGATAGAACATCATGTCTGTAGCCATTCTGTTGTCATTTCTAATCCCCACATCCCCAATTGCTTTTTGAGAGATAATATCTCTTACGAACATTTCTAGCTAGATATAGAATGATTTCTCCTCTTCACTTTATGTGTAAATAAGACAATGAATCATTTCTGATCTCCAAGTTCCCTCTCCTAAATTTCAATCCAGAAGTGAAGAACGTGAGGTGACTATGCAGCCAAAGAATCATGCCACATCACTTTCATGACATCTAATCATACCAACCTGACTGAACAGCTTTTCAGAAGATCATTTTATATAGTCTGTTTTATACTATAGGGTTAAGAGGGAGAAAGAAAACTGATAATAAACAAGAAGTAGAAAATTTAAACTATTTGGAAAAAATCCCCCAAGTAATGATAAGAAATGGGGTAATCATTAAATACTTTAGGACTGCAACATATTCAGCTAAGAGACATATGCTAAGAAGATAAAAGTTTATAGAAGAAAATAATATATTATGAATAATTCTTTTTCCAGGAGCATGGTAAATTAGATTCCCTGACAAGCCCACCTACATAAAATAACTCAAATACTGAATAATAAATGTTTTAAAATATATTTTGCCCATTAACTTGTGTAAAAGTAAGTATATATGCCAATCTCCCAAGTGAAGTAAGACACAGAACTCTAGAAGTACCAAAAAGAGCACCGATCATGGAGAATTTTGCCAAAATCCAGAATCCTTGAGTTTCTGTTTAATGACTACACCACATACAGGTGGCAGAAAGTAAAGCCCAAAACATACGCAGGTGGGGAATAAAAATGAGATCCCCCTAAAACACTGAGACTCCAAAGAACTTTACCCACAGGGAAGCCCCACTGAAAAGAAAGGAATAGCAAGGAAATTGGCTATCTCAACCCTAGCGTTGGAAGGAGTAAATTAAAATAACCCCCTGAGAATTCATAACTATAAGTTGGGCTTCATGTGTATTTGAGTTTCTGTTATCTATGTAGTCTGAAAACCCTAAAAAGGAAAATTTAATTTGAGGTGGACATTGATGGATAGTGTTTCAAAGTGACTGGCCGAAAATAGTCAACTTTAACCTAGACCTCAAATAATCTGCATAGACACACTTGTAGCGAAAATGAGCAGTTCATGGTCAAAATAACAAAATGCAAGAAAACATGGCACATTCTAGTCCCTTTAAATAATGGATTAGTTATCTAGACAAACCCTCCCAATAGAAGATAAAAACTAAAAATTCTGATGTTAAAAAACAAACAGCATTAAAAGGTAGTAGAGTTCTGCTTCTCGGGAGATGAAGTAGGCATACTTTTCTCTATTCTTCCCACTAAGTGCAAGTAAAAACCTTGGTAATTATACATCAGGCATTCTCAGATGAAAGAAGACCAAGAGAATCTATCACTAGCACACCTACCCTAAAAGAATGGCTAAACGAAGATCCCTAAACAGAAAGGAAACAATAAAAGATGGAACCTTAGAACATGAGGCAGGAAAGAACTAACATTGTAAGCCAAAATATGGGTAAATAACAATAGGCCCTAATTTTCCTCTTGAGTATCCTAAATTATGTTTGATGGCTGAAGTGAAAAATTATAACGCTGACATTGCTCTAAAACTCTTTGCAAAAGCACAAAAGATTTGGCAAGAACACAAAAAAATCAAGATTTATAAAATTCATATCTTGAAATAGAGTTAACAAACATTAAAAACTTAGAAAGCCCTACCGTCTGTCTAATTAAATTCTAGAATAAGACAATAGGAAATAGGATATGTTCTGTGGATAACAGCTGAAAATTTTCCAGAATTATTGAAATACACTAATAAGGAGGTGTAGGAAGACCAACAAATGTACCCCAGAATCAATACCTAGACTTACTATGGTAAAATTTCAGAACATTAGACAGAAAGAGACATTAAAAAGAAGTCAAAGAGATCATCGACAAATAAATAGCAACTAGACTGACTGCTAGAATCTTGTAGCAACCACGGAAGTGAGAAGATAATAGAAAAAATACCACCAATAAGCTGAAAAAAAATTTTCTGCCTAGAATTATATAACCATAAAAACTCACTTCCAAAGAAAAGGACCAAAAAACCCACAAAAACCAACAGAGACAAAAGTAAACATGTATCCCACTAAATTAAATTCTAAAGTGGATACTTCAGTAGAATAAAGAGATCACAGATGGAAGGATTGAGATGCAAGAAGAAATGATGAGCAAAGAAAGTAAATTCAAAGAAACATGGATTCTATCAAAAATAATTATGATAAATGGGAAAACAGTCTAGAAGTAAAATACTGTATAACTGTAGTATGTAAGTTTGGATAGGGGTGATTAAAGTTAATGCACTTCAAATCCTCATATTGTTGAAAAGAAGGGTAAATAATTTTGAATTGCAAATATTTGAAAGTCAAATATGGAAAATGATAAATCAAATAAATAATATTAACCAAAAAAACCAGCACTGCATATGACAAACCCACAATTAAAATCATACTCGATGGTAAAAAGTTGAAGGCTTTTCCTCTAAGATCAGAAATAAGACAAGGATGCCCACTTTCACCACTTCTATTCAACATTGAACTGGAAGTTCTAGTCACAGGAATTATTCAAGAAAAAGAAATTAAAAGCATCCAAATCAGAAAGGAAGAAGTTAAATCGTCACTGTTTTCAGATGACATGCTCCTATATGCAGAAAACCCTAAAGCTTCCACTAAAATAAAAAATCAGAACTAATAAACAAATTCAGTAAAGTTGCAGAATACAAAGTCAACATATAAAAATCAGTTGCATTTCTTTACAACAATAACAATGTATACTACAGAGAAATCAAGAAAACAATTCAATTTATAATAGCATCAAATACTTAGGAATACATTTAGCCAAAGAGGTGAAAACTCTGTACACAGAAAATAAAACAATAATGAAAGAAATTTAAAAAGGCATAAATAAATGGAAGAATATTATGTATTCATGGATTATAAGAATTAATATCACTAAAATGTTCATGCTACCTAAAGCAATACACAGATTCAACATAATCTCTATCAAAATTCCAATAAATTTCCTCACAGGAACAAATAAAATAATTCTTCAATTCATATGGAATCAAAAAAGACCCTGAATAGTCAAAATATTCTTAAGAGGGGGGAAAAAAGAGGAGGCATCACACTTCCTAATTTCAAATTGCATTACAAAGCAACAGTAATCAAAACAGTACAGTGCTGGCTAGGCACAGTGGCACATACTTGTAAGCCCAGCACTTTGGGAGGCCAAGGCAGGTGAATTGCTTGAGCTCAGGAATTCAAGACTAGCCTGGGCTACATGACTAAACCCCATATCAAAAATAAATAAATAAATAAGTTGGGTGTGGTGGTACACACCTGTAGTCCCAGCTACTTGAGAGGCTGAGGTGGGAGAATTGCTTGAGCTCAGGACGTCAAGGCTGCAGTGAGCTGAAACAGCACCACTGCACTCCAGCAAATACCTTGTCTCAAAAATACCACAGTATAGTACTGGCATAAAGACATATACACAGACCAATGGAACAGAATCAGGAGCCCAGAAATAAATCCAAGCATACATGGTCAACTAATCTTTGGCAATGCCACCAAGCAGACATGATAAAGAAGGGATGGTCTGTTCAATAAATGGTGTTGGAAAAATTGGAAATCCACATGCCAAAGAATGAAACTGGACCCTTACATTACACCATACACAAAAAATCAACTCAAAATGGATCAAAGATCTAAATGTAAGACCTAATACCATAAAAATCCTAGGAAAAAAAAGCATAAGAGAAAAGTTCCTTGACATGAGTCTTGGCAATTATTTTTTGGATATGACACCAAAGGACAGGCAACAAAAGCAAAACAAAAAATGAAAAAGAAGTGGAACTACATCTGACTAAAAAGCTTCTGCAGAGCCAAGAAAACAATAAACAAAATGAAAAGGCAGCCTATGTATCAGAAGAAAATATTTGCCGACCATTTATCAGGTAAAGGGTTAATCTCCAAAATATACAAGGAACTTACGTAACTCAACAGCAAAAAAGCAAATAACCTGATTTAAAAATAGGCAGCCCTGGCCGGGCGCAGTGGCTCACACCTGTAATCCCAGCACTTTGGGAGGCCGAAGCAGGTGGATCACGAGGTCAGGAGATCGAGACCACCCTAGCTAACACTGTGAAACCCCGTCTCTACTAAAAATATAAAAAATTAGCCGAGCATGGTGGCGGGCACCTGTAGTCCCAGCTACTCGGGAGGTTGAAGCAGGAGAATGGCATGAACACCGCAGGCAGAGGTTGCAGTGAGCTGAGATCGCACCACTGCACTCCAGCCTGGGCGACAGAGCAAGACTCTGTCTCAAAAAAAAAAAAAAAAAAAAAGGCAGCCGGGCACAGTGGCTCATGCCTGTAATCCCAGCACTTTGGGAAACCAAGGAGGGTGGATCAACTGAGGTCAGGAGTTTGAGACCAGCCTGGCCAACATGGTGAAACCCCATCTCTACTAAAAATAAAAAAAAATTAGCTGGGCATGGTGGCATGTACCTGTAATTCCAGCTACTAAGGGGACTGAGGCAGAAGAATTGCTTGAACCCAGGAGGCAGTGGTTGCAGTGAGCCAAGATCATGCCACTGCACTCCAGCCTGGGCAACAGAGTGAGACTCCATCTCAAAAAAAAAAAAAAAAAAATAGGCGAAGAACCTGAATGGACATTATCCCAAAGGCATACAAATGGCCAAGAATATGAAAAGGTGCTCAACATCACTAATTCACAGGGAAATGCAAATCAAAACCACAATGAGCTATCATCTCACACCCATTAAGATGGCTATTAACAAAAATACGTAATATAAGTATTGGCCAAGGTGTCAAGAAAGAAAACCTTTGTACACTGTTGGTGGGAATGCAGATTGGTGTAACTATTAAGATAAACAGTATGGAGGTTCCTAAAGAAATTAAAAATAGAACTACCATATCCTCTAGCAATCCCTCTTCCAGATATATACCCAAAAGAAATAAAATCAACACTTTGTAAAGATATCTGCACTCCCATGTTCACTGTAGCGTGATTCACAGTAGCAAAGTTGCAGAAACAACCTAAATGTCTGTGGACAGATGAATGAATAAACAAGTTGTGGGATATATATATACGCACGTGTGTGTGTGTGTGAGATATTATTCAGTCTTAAAAAGGAAAGAGATTCAGCTGGGCGTGGTGGCTCACTCTTGTAATCCCAGCACTTTGAGGGGCTGAGGCGGGTGGATCACAAGGTCAGGAGATCGAGACCATCCTGGTTAACATGGTGAAACCCAATCTCTACTAAAAATACAATAAAAAATTAGCTGGCCATGGAGGCAGGCGCCTGTAGTCCCAGCTAGTCGGGAGGCTGAGGCAGGAGAATGGCGTGAACCAGGGAAGTGGACCTTTCAGTGAGCTGAGATTGCACCACTGCACTCCAGCCTGGGTAACAGAGTGAGATTCTGTCTCTAAATAAATAAATAAATAAGGAAAGAGATTCTGTCATCTGCAACAACATGAATGAAACTAGAGGACATTATGCAAAGTGAAATAAGCCAGACAGAAAAAGACAAATACTGCATGATCTCACTTACATGTGGAATCTTTGAAAAATTCAAATATATAGAAACAGAATAGAACAGTGATTACCAAGGGTGGAGGAGTGCAGGAAATAGGAAGATATAATGACAAAGGTGCAAACTTGCAGTTATGTCCTAAGAATAAGTCTACAGATGTAGTATACAATGTGAAGATAATTAATAATATTGTACCATATGCTGAAAATTTGCCAAAAGGGTCTGTTTTAGGTAATCCTACAAGAATACCTAAAAGGAAAGATAACTATGTGATATGGTTTGACTTTGTGTCCCCACCCAAATCTCATCTCAAATTGCAATCTCCAGGGGTTTAGGGAAGGACCTCATGGGAGGTGATTGAATCATGGGGTGGTTTCCCCATGTGGTTCTCGTGATAGCGAGTTCTCGTGACAGTGAGTTTTATGAGTGTTTAAAAGTTCCTTCTTCACATGGGTTCACTTTCCTGCCACCTTGGGAAAAAGTGCCTGTTTTGCCTTCTGTCATAATTGTAAGTTTCCTGAGGCCTCCTCAGCCATGCAAAACTGTCAGTTGATTAAACCTCTTTTCTTTGTAAATTACCCAGTCTCAGGTAGTATCTTTATAGCAGTGTCAAAATGAACTAATACAGAGAATTGGTACCAGCACATGGGGTACTGCTATAAAGATAACTGAAAATGTGGAAACGACTTTGGAACTGGGCAGAGATTGGAACAGTTTGGAGAGTTCAGAAGAAGACAGAAATATGTGGGAAAGTATGGAACTTCCTAGAGACTTGTTGAATGGTTTTGACCAAAATGCTGATAGTAATATAGACGATGAAGTCCAGGCTGAGGTGGTCTCAAATGGAGATGAAGAACTTACTGGGAACTGAAGCAAAGGTCAGTCTTGCTATGCCTTAGTAAAGAGACCAATGGCATTTTGCCCCTGCCCTAGAGATCTGTGGACTTTTGAACTTGACAGAGATTATCTGAAATTGGAACTTACATTTAAAAGGGAAGCAGAGTATAAAAGTTTGGAAGAGTTGCAGCCTGACAATTCAATAAAAAAAAAGAAAACCCCATTGTCTGGGGAGAAATTCAAGCCTGCTGCAGAAATTTGCGTGAGTAATGAGTAGCCAATGTTAATCACCAAGATAATGGGGGAAATGCCTCCAGGGCATGTCAGAGATCTTGGTGGCAGCCCCTCCCATCAGAGGCCCAGAGGCCTAGGAGGAAAAAATGATTTTGTGCGCCAGGCCCAGGGCCCCCCAGCTCTGTGTAGTCTCAGTACTTGGTGCCCTGTGTCCCAGCTGCTTCAGCTCCAGCTCTGGCTAAAAGGGGCCAAGGTACAGCTTGGGTAGTTGCTTCAGAGGGTGCAAGCCCCAAGCCTTGGCTGATTCCATGTAGTGTTGGTCCAGTGGGTGCACAGAAGTCAAGAATTGAGGTTTGGGAACCTCCACCTAGATTTCAGACAGTGTATGGATGTCCAAGCAAAAGTCTGTTGCAAGAGTGGAGCCCTTGTGGAGAACTTTTACTAGGGCAGTGTGGAAAGGAAATGTGGGGTTGGAGCCCCAACACAAAGTCTCCACTGGGGCACTGCCTAGTGGAGCTGTGAGAAGAGGGTCACCATCCTTCATACCCTAGAATGGTAGATTCACTGAGAGCTTGCATTCTGCACCTGGAAAAGCTGCAGGCACTCAATGCCAACCTGTGAAGAAGCTGCCCAAGGCCATGGGAGCCCACCCCTTGCATCAGTGTGCCCCAGATATGAGAAATGGAGTCAAAGGAGATCATTTTGGAGCTTTAAGATTTTTGAGACCATCCTGGCTAACACGGTGAAACCCCATCTCTACTGAAAATACAAGACAATTAGCTGGTCGCGGTGGCAGGCATCTGTAGTCCCAGCTGCTCTGGAGGCTGAGGCAGGAGAATGGCGTGAACCCAGGAGGCAGAGCTTGCAGTGTGCCAAGATTGCGCCATTGCACTCCAGCCTGGGCGACAGAGCGAGACTCCATCTCAAAAGAAAAAAAAAAAAAAGAAAGAAAGAAAAAGATTTAATTATTAACCTGCTGGATCTGGGACTTGTATGGGGCCTGTGACACTTTTGTTTTGGCCAATTTTTACCATTTGGAATAGATCTATTTACCCAATGCCTGTACCTCATTATATCTAGGAAGTAACCGATTTGCTTTTGATTTTATAGGCTCATAGGTGGAAGGGACTTGCCTTGTCTCAGATGCGACTTTGAACAGTGGACTTTTGAGTAAATGCGGAAATGAATTAAGACTTTGGGGGACTGTTGGGAAGGCATGATTGGTTTTGAAATGTAAAATGGACATGAGATTTGGGAGATGGCAAGGGTGGAATGATAGGGTTCAGCCTTCTGTCACCACCCAAATTTCATCTGGAATTGTAATCTCCAGGTGTTGAGGGTGGGACCTCATAGGTAATTGAATCATTGGGGCGGTTTCTGCATGCTGTTCTCATGATAGTGAGTGAGTTTTCACAAGATCTGATGGTTTTATAAGTGTTTGACAGTTTCTCCTTCACATACGCTCTCTTTCCAGCTGCCTTGTGAGGAAGGTGCTTGCTTTGCCTTCTGCCATGATTGTTAAGTTTCCTGAGGCCTCCCCAGTCATGCTGAACTGTGACTCAATTAACCCTCCTTTCCTTTATAAATTACCCAGTCTCAGGTAACTCTTTATTATAGCAGTGTGAGAATGGACTAATACATTATGTGAGATGATGAATATATTAATTAACTATAGTAATGACTTCACTATATATATGTATTATCAGAGCACCACATTATATATCTCATATATATACAAGTTTTAAAATAAGAAAAATAAAATAAAACAAAACTACTATTTGTTCCCCTTTTTGAAAAACACACACACACACGGAACATTGATCAAGATACACTGTACGCTGGGCCATAAAGCAAGTCTCAACAAATTTCAAAGGATTGCAATCATACAAAGTATTGAATTAAACTAAAAATTAAGCTTTTTAAAAGTCATTAGAAAATCCTGGGCCAGGCGCAGTGGTTCATGCCTGTAATCCTAGCACTAAGGGAGCCCAAGGTGGGTGAATCATCTGAGGTCAAGAGTTCGAGACCAGCCTGGCCAATATGGTGAAACCCCATCTCTACCAAAAATACAAAAATTAGCCAGGTGTGGTGGCAGCTGCCTATAATTCCAGCTACTCGGAGGCTGGGGAAAGAGAATCATTTGAACCCAAGAGGTGGAGGTTGCAGTGAGCCAAGATCTTGCCACTGCACTCCAGCCTGGGTGACAGAGTGAGACTTGTGAGACTCCATTTCAAAAAAAAAAAGAAAGAAAGAAAGAAAAGAAAACCCTATATACACCATGGAATACTAGGCAGCCATAAAAGGGAATGAGATCATGTCCTTGGCAGGGACATGGATGAAGTTGGAATCCCTTAGCCTCGGCAAACTAACCCAGGAACAGAAAAGAAAACACTGCATGTTCTCACTTACAAGTGGGAGCTGAAAGATAAGAACACATGGATACATGGTGGAGGGAACAACACACATTGGGGCTTGTTGGGATTGGGGGAGGGAGAGCATCAGGAAGAACAGCTAATGAATGCTGGGCTTAACACCTAGGTGATGGGTTGATTTGTGCAGCAAACCGCCATGATACACCTATGTAACAAACCAGCACATACTGCACATGTACCCTGAAACTTAAAATAAGAAATAAAAAAAGAATAAATCTCCCCAAACTCAGCAATACATCACAAGTCTTTTAAAGTCTTTTAGAGGGTTGATGACCCTTAGTCTCCTATTCATTCATTCTTGCCTTCTTTTGAAAACACACACACACACACACACACACACAAAATGAAAATTTAAATCCAAGTCTCTGCACCTGAGAAAGGAGCTCCATTGCCAAGTATTTTGCCCCTAGGAATGCCATGTTGTTTTAACATCTCCATGACTTCCTGCAGGTCAGGCCTTCTTGGCCACCATTCTGACCCTGTTGGTAGTTATAATATAAGAACCCCCGGCTTCTGGGGCCTAAGCACTGCCATTTGTCCTCAATTGCTTCAGGCTCCATATCCCAGTTGCTATCAGTGAGCCCAGTCCTGTGACAACTTCTTTTGCCATCATTGCTCCCTGCTGAGGGAGCCACCAATGGCCACCAACACCCCTTCACAGTTGGATCTGGATGGCCTTGGTGGATGATGTGTCCTCTAGGCCTTCCCATGGAATATAGTCCTCTAGTGAGCTGGTTGGCCTCACAGAATATATCCATTTTAGCATGCTCACTTCTTGTTTAATCCCTTATTCTATCATCTACCAGAGAAATTCAGGTATGTCAACCTTGCTAAGCATGGGACATTGCCTTTTCCAATCTTCTAGGAGCCACCTTAGCAGCAAGTTTACATCATTTCCAAGTGTTAAATCCCAAAAGAATTTCCTCTAAGTCGGTTAGGAGATCAAGACCATCCTGGCTAACATGGTGAAACCCCATCTCTACTAAAAATACAAAAAAATTAGCCGGAGTGGTGGCAAGCGCCTGTAGTCCCAGCTACTCGGGAGGCTGAGGCAGGAGAATGGCCTGAACCCAGGAGGCAGAGCTTGCAGTGAGCCGAGACAGTGCCACTGCACTCCAGCCTGGGCGACAGAGTGAGACTCCATCTCAAAAAATAAAAATAAAAAAGTTTCCTCTAAGTCAAGAAACTCTCATCTCCAGTGTTATGATCACTCCTCCACCTTGATTAAGCACCGTCAGAATCTAGTCCCACACTGCTGGTCCATGCTGTCTAGGGCTGTAGACCCTTTCCTCTCTTAGCTCATGCAGCATATGCCCTGATGGGCTTATATTGCAACTTAGCTCTGGTTCTAAGTCTGGCAGCACCAGGACAGGGGAACAGTTCCTGAGTTGGGCACCTATTGCCTTGCAGTAGAAAGACTTCTGTTCTGTTGCTCTGTGGAGTGCTGGTTTGTAACGGGATGGATGAGCCACTCAGGATAGGCCAGAACTATCAATCCTGAGCCTCATATTCCACATTTTCTACTACTCTACTGCAAGGCATGAGAACTGTTTTGCAAACTCTCATACTTAATTTTTTGTTTGTTAATTGCTCTCAGGTTTCTAAATTTGCATTCACTGTTGTCTTATCCTGTGGGGCTTGGATGCAACTTGATAATGACCATCCATAACAACCAGCAGGATTGGGCAGGGAGCCATCAAATCACCATGCAGATTTAACTCCATCTTTGCACCTCAAAAAGGGGCTCCGAATTTTCTCTCTTGCTCGTCTGCTTTGTATCTCATTGCCTTCTGTTCTTATCTTTATTATTTCCCTCCTTCTATTCTGTTTGTGCTTAATTTGCTATTCTTTTTCTAGCTCCTTGATATGGATACTTGAATAATTGATTTTTTTTCCTGAATAGGCTGTAGTAGACATAGAGATATGCCACTCTGATAACCCTTCAAAAAAGAACTCTGGGCCAGGTTGGGTGGCACATGCCTGTAATCCAGTGCTTTGGGAAGCCAAGGTGAGAGTATCACTTGGGGCCAGGAGTTTAGGACCAGTCTGGGCAACACAGCAAGACCCTATGTCCACAAAAACAATAAATTAGCCAGGCATGGAGGCATACACTTGTAGTCCTGGCTACTCAGGAGGCTGAGGCGGGAGTTCAAGAGGTGGAGGCTACAATGATCTATGATCATACCACTGCACTCCAGTCAGTGACAGAGTGAGACTCTGCCCAGCTGCTTATAAGTGTGGTCATATGACAGTCTCTAGAAGGCAATAGAAGAGAAAGCAGCGGGACAAGAGAGAAAACACAGAAGTCAAAAGTTGGTTGTTTGGAAAGACTAATACAATTATAACTTCCTAGCAAGATTTATTAAGAAAAAGAGACATAAAGAAAGAGAATACTAACTGCCAATATCAGGATTCAATATAGATTAAAAAGATAAGAAAACACATTATGAATCATTTTTGCCAATACATTTGACAACTTAGATAAAATGGGCAGAATACTTTAAAAGCACAACTTACTAAAATAGCCACACAGAAAATTGAAATTTTAAATAATCTCAAATCTGTCAAAGTAATTGAATCCATAATTTAAAAACTTTTCCACAGAGAAAACTCTGGTTCCAGATAGCATCACTGATACATTCTTCCAAACATTTGAGGAAGAAATCATACTTACCTTGTATAAACTCTGTTAGAAAATAGAGATCAGGGACTACTTTCTAGCTTGTTTTATGAGGCCTTGATAGCATAATATGTCAAGAATATTATAAGAAAGTAAAATTATAGGCCAATTTCTGTCAGACTAAGGCAGAAATTCAAAACAAAATAAAAACACATCAGATTCAGCAAGTGTGGTTTATACTAGGAAGGCAAGATTGATTTAATATTCAAAAATCAATCAATGCAATTCATCACATTAACAGAATAAGTGACAAATACATAATCATCTCAGCAGATTTAGAAAAGGTATTTGATTAAATTCAATACCCATTCATCATTTAAAAATCCCTCAGCAAAGCAGAATTGAAAGGAAACTTCCTCAATATCATAAAGGGTAGAACAAAACACCTACAGCTAACAATAAAGTTGAAACACCGAACATTTTCCCCTATCAGAGCCAGACAAGGATGTCCACTATGGTTTTTCTTTCAACTGCTAATTGTTCATTCTAGCCACTGTAATGAGGCCAGAAAAATAAGTAAAACATATAAAACTTGTACAAAAAAAATGTAAAATGCTCATTTGAAAATTATGTGACTGGGCCGGGCGCGGTGGCTCAAGCCTGTAATCCCAGCACTTTGGGAGGCCGAGACGGGCGGATCACGAGGTCAGGAGATCGAGACCATCCTGGCTGCTAACACAGTGAAACCCCGCCTCTACTAAAAAAATTACAAAAAATTACTGGATGGGTGGCGGCACCCGTAGTCCCAGCTACCGGGAGGCTGGAGGCAGGAGAACTACGTGAACCCGAGGCGGAGCAGTGAGCCGCAGATCGCCACGCACCGTAATCTTTTAGCCTGGCGACAGGAGCCGACCTCAAAAAAAAAAAAAAAAAAAGAAAAAGAAAATTATGTGACTGTTAACATAAAATATTCAAAATAATCTACAAACTATTGAATTTAATGACTGAATTGAGTGAGGTTACTAGATGCATGGTCAACATACGAAAATCAGATCAGTTAGGAGGTAGTGTCACATATTCTAAAAGTTGACTTCAAGCTCTTTCCTACCCTTGGCAATTTATCTGGCTTCTCCATACAGGTGATCTTCTTAGTTTAGATGTGGCGAAAAACCTGCTAGAACAACTCTAACATTCTTTGAGAGTGAAGGGTGCTCCCAAGAGAAGAAATTGGTCTTTTGTTTAGGGAAACAAATATTTAGTGAGTTATTGGTTATGAAATGTAAGATTCAAGGTTTTCACCAGAATGGGGAGGATCTATAAGACAGAACTAAAGTTCTCTTCATAATAATATAAAAGACTAACCTCTGAGGAGACAGTATTTTGAGTTGTTTCCTGTTTTGTGTCTTATTTCCTGTCTGTTGTCCTCCAATGCAACAAAACTATATTAATTGCTTAATTAGTGTCAGATGTATTTTGGAATTTTCTTAGGAAATAAACAAAGGGTTGTGATCAGATTGGTGGGTGAATTGTACCACAGAAAACAGAAAGCAATAAAGTATAGCAAACCAGGGAGAGAACCCAACAGCCAAAAGTGGTCTAGAATAATCTGACAACTGGAATTTGCAGTTGACTGATGCTGTCTGGGAATTTTCAGAAATATTTAGGAGGGGACTAAATTTACTAAAATCAAAAGTGAGATGTGGACTCAAGTTATTTTATTTGGATATAAAAAATAGTTACACCTCAGTTATCTATAGACTCGGGGGCATTCAGTTTCATTATAATTACTGTATTGACGAAAAACTTTTGTATGAAAATAGAATATCACATAGCTTGCAAAGCACTTTACTTTTTGTTATATAATTTCACAGATAATTCATTACCGTTTTATTCTCCAAACCTGTCCCAATACTTGGAAGAGATGATATATATTTTCCCTAAATAATACGTTTAAGGTATTTAAACAGAACCTAACACCATTTTAGAATAGAGCCACACAATGATTTCTTCAGGATTATTAAGTAATCCATCCTCTTAACCATAGAGCAAACATCCAGCTCATTTGAAATTGTTTGATTGTTTGTTTTTTAGAGATGGGGTCTTGCTGTGTTGCCCAGGCTGGATTAGAACTCCAGGCTCAAAAGATTCTCCCATTTCAGCCTCCTCAGTAGCTGAGACTATAAGCATGTGCCACCTTGCCCAGCTGAAATAAGATTTTAAATTTGAAAGTAGACCTAACCTTTCAGGGACATCTTTATTAGAGAGCGTGTTGATACTCTCTAGTAGCATGGGCCAGATGGCCATATAATTCTCCCCCTCTCAGGTTCCATAATGCATGGAGATGGAAGAGAATGAATAAAGAGAACCTCACAAAGACTCAAGTGTCCAAAGAGAAATGTACCAATTATACTGCTTCCTTTAGCAAAAGTGAACCTGGGATTAGCATGGCAGAGATGGAGGTCACATCTGTCTGTGATGAGCAGAGACGTCATTAAATAGCTTTTCTTTTATCAATGAATAATTTGATCTGGCTTTTCTTCCCTTATATTGGAGCTAATTGATCAGCTCTCTCTTCCTCAAAAAAGGTCTTAATCTTACACATTAACTGCAAAAGCACTTCCAGAGTTTTTCCTTGTGCAGCCCACAGCAACAAGGAAAGAAACAGGAAGTTGTGAACAGGAAGTTGGGATCACCTAAAATTCTTTTTGGGATAAAGTTAGTGTCAAAGTAGAATTTTCTAAATGTTAATGACATGACTCTCACACAAATATAGAATGAACATGCCTCAGAAATTTATTTTACTCATTAATGAAAGAACTAACAGAATCGTAAAGCTGATTCAAAGGGAACTGGGGAGAGTGAGCATTATAAATGCTATAATTATAAATTATAGTTACTGAAAGAAATAAAGCTGAATACTATTGTTAGGTTAGATATAAAACTAGTTACTGGCCCACAGGGCAATAAAATGATAATCTTGTGGCTATCTTTTCTAAAGGAGAGAAATTATGTTATATCTCTACTGCAAAAATAAAAAATAAAAATCATTTCCACCTTGTAAATCTGCAAGATAACATTTAATTTTACAGAATGTGAGCCCTAGCTGATGGTAAACAGTAAGTGAAACAAAGGTACAGAACCTGTAGACAATGCTCGTGTATGGCAACGAGAAGACATGGTCACCTTTTACTTCATATCCAAGTCTTGGGTGTTTTTTCTTAACACTTGGAATACATAAAAGAATGAATGAATAAACTTTAAGCACATAATTGTAAGGATTTAACCTTATCAATCTATAAATGCCATCAAGTTTCTCTGGGATTTATCTATTTCTTGGTGTGCTTGTTTGTTTAATTATTTACTTTTGCAACAAGTAAAGAGACTCTTAAGACTGTATTTCCCAGGAGGAAACACTCTTTACAAAAATATCATCTCTTTGCCTTCACTATTACTAATGTCATTAAAGGAGTACAGGCTCTGCTAGAAGGAGTACAAAGTTCAGAACATTCAGAAATTTCCTTGAACTGGTCAGCCAAATTGAAGGAAATTGGTTACAACGTGTTTGAAAAAAAGAGAATAAATCTTTAGGAAAACAAGTTTAACTACTCCATTTTCACTCTGTTGAAAAAGAAATACCAAAGACTGGGCAATATACAAAAGGAAGAGGATTAATGCACTCAGAGTTCCACGTGACTGGGGAGGACTCACAATCATGGTGGAAGGTTAAAGGCATGTCTCACCATTGCGGGATCAGGAGGACCAGAGAGAGACCTTGGGGAGTATACAGAAGGATATCTTTGTTGAGTACACTCAGACCCAGTGGACTTAACATCCAAAGACTGGGCCCAGAATAGAGAGAGCACTTGATTTTTTAAATTATTATTATACTTTAAGTTCTAGGGTACATGTGTACAATGCGCAGGTTTGTTACATAGGTATACATGTGCCATGTTGGTTTGCTGCATCCAGCTCATCATTTGCATTAAGCATTTCTCCTAATGCTATACCTACCCCAGCCCCCCAGCCCCTGATCAGCCCCAGTGTGTGATGTTCCCTACCCTGTGTGCATGTGTTCTCATTGCTCAGCTCCCACTTATGAATGAGAACATGTGGTGTTTGGTTTTCTGTCCTTATGATAGTTTGCTTAGAATGATGGTTTCCAGCTTCATCCATGTCCCTGCAAAGGACATGAACTCATCCTTTTTTATAGCTGCATAGTATTCCATGGTGTATGTGTGCCATATTTTCTTAATCCAGTCTATCATTGATGGACATTTGGGTTGATCCCAAGTCTTTGCTATTGTGAATGGTGCCTCAATAAACATACATGTGCATGTGTCTTTATCATAGAATGATTTATAATCCTTTGGGTATATGCCCAGTAATGAGATTGCTGGGTCAAACGGTATTTCTAGTTCTAGATCCTTGAGGAATCACCACACTGTCTTCCACAATGGTTGAACTAATTTGCACTCCCACCAACAGTGTAAAAGTGTTCCTATTTCTCCACATGCTCTCCAACATCTGTTATTCCTGACTTTTTAATGATCACCATTCTAACTGGCATGGGATGGTATCTCATTGTGGTTTTGATTTGCATTTCTCTACTGACCAGTGAAGATGAGCATTTTTCATGTATCTATTGGCTGCATAAATATCTTCTTTTGAGAAGTGTCTGTTCATATCCTTTGCCCAATTTGATGGGTTGTTTTTTCTTGTAAATTTGTTTAAGTTCTTTGTAGATTCTGGATATTAGCCCTTTGCCAGATGGGTAGATTGCAAAAATTTTCTCCCATTCTGTAGGCTGCCTCCTCACTCTGATGATAGTTTCTTTTACTGTACTGAAGCTCTTTAGTTTAATTAGATCCCATTTGTCTATTTTGACTTTTGTTGCCATTGCTTTTGGTGTTTTAGTCATGAAGTCTTTGCCCATGCCTATGTCCTGAATGGTATTGCCTAGGTTTTCTTCTATGGTTTTTATGGTGTTAGGTCTTACATTTAAGTTTTTAATACATCCTGAGATAATTTTTGTATAAGGTGTAAGGAAGGGATCCAGTTTCATGTTTCTACATATGGCTAGCCAGTTTTCCCAGCACCATTTATTAAATAGGGAATCCTTTCCCCATTTCTTGTTTTTGTCAGGTTTTTCAAAGATCAGATGGTTGTAGATGTGTGGTGTTATTTCTGAGGCCTCTGTTCTGTTCCATTGGTCTATATTTCTGTTTTGGTACCAGTACCATGCTATTTTGGTTACTGTAGCCTTGTAGTATAGTTTGAAGTCAGGTAGCGTGATGCTTCCAGCTTTGTTCTTTTTGCTTAGGATTGTCTTGGCTATGTGGGCTCTTTTTTTGGTTCCATATAAACTTTAAAGTAGTTTTTTCCAATTCTATGAAGAAAGTCAGTGGTTGCTTGATGGGGATAGAATTGAATCTATAAATTACTTTGGGCAGTATGGCCATTTTCATTATATTGATTCTTCCTATCCATGAGCATGGAATGTTCTTCCATTTGTTTGTGTCCTGTTTTATTTCTTTGAGCAATAGTTTGTAGTTCTCCTTGAAAGGTCCTTCACTTGCCTTGTAAGTTGGATTCCTAGGTATTTTATTCTCTTTTTAGTAATTGTGAATGGGAATTCACTCATGATTTGGCTCTCTGTCTATTGTTGGTGTGTAGGAATGCTTGTGATTTTTGCACATTGATTTTGTATCTTGAGACTTTGCTGAAGTTGCTTATCAGTTTAAGGTGATTTGGGGCTGAGATGATGGTGTTTTCTAAATATACAATCATGTCATCTGCAAACAGAGACAATTTGACTTCTTCTTTTCCTAATTGAATACACTTTATTTCTTTCTCTTGCCTGATTGCCCTAGACAGAACTTCCAACACTGTGTTGAATAGGAGTGGTGAGACAGAGCATCCTTGTCTTGTGCCAGTTTTCAAAGGGAATGGTTCCAGTTTTTGTCCATTCAGTATGATGTTGGCTGTGGGTTTGTCATAAATAGCTCTTATTATTTTGAGATACCTTGCATCAGTACCTAGTTTATTGAGAGTTTTTAGCATGAAGCGCTGTTGAATTTTGTTGAAGGCCTTTTCTGCATCTATTGAGATAATTGTGTGGTTTTTGTCGTTGCTTCTGTTTATGTGATAGATTACATTTATTGATTTGTGTATGTTGAACCAGCCTTGCATCCCAGGGATGAAGCCGACTTGATAGTGGGGGATAAGCTTTTGGATATGCTGCTAGATTTGGTTTGCCAGTATTTTATTGAGGATTTTCACATCAATGCTTATCAGGGATATTTACCTAAAATTCTCTTTTTTTGTTGTGTCTCTACCAGGCTTTGGTATCAGGATGATGCTAGTCTCATAAAATGAGTTAGGGAGGATTCCCTCTTCTTCTGTTGATTGGAATAGTTTCATAAGGAATGGTACCAGCTCCTATTTGTACCTCTGGTAGAATTCAGCTGTGAATCCATCTGGTCCAGGACTTTTTTTGGTTGGTAGGCTATTAATTATTGCCTCAATTTCAGAGCCTGTTATTGGTCTATTCAGAGATTCAATTTCTTCCTGGTTTAGTCTTGGGAGGGTGTATGTGTCCAGGAACTTATCCATTTCTTCTAGATTTTCTAGTTTATGTGTGTAGAGGTGTTTATAGTATTCTCTGATAGTAGTTTGTATTTCTGTGGGACGGGTGTTGATATCTTCTTTATCACTTTTTATTGCATCTATTTTATTCTTCTCTCTTTTCTTCTTTATTAGTCCTGCTAGTGGTCCACTTATTTCGTTGACCTTTTAAGAAACCAGGTCCTGGATACATTGATTTTTTTGAAGGTTTTTTTGTGTCTCTATCTCTTTCAGTTCTCCTCTGTTCTTAGTTATTTCTTGTGTTCTGCTAGCTCTTAAATTTGTTTGCTCTTGCTTCTCTAGTTCTTTTAATCATGATGTTAGGATGTTGATTTTAGATCTTTCCTTCTTTCTCTTGCGGGCATTTAGTGCTATAAATTTCCCTCTACACACTGCTTTAAATGTGTCCCAGAGAATTGGGTACATTGTGTCTTTGTTCTCACTGGTTTCAAAGAACAACTTTATTTCTGCCTTCATTTTGTTATTTACCCAGTAGTCATTCGGGAGCATGTTGTTCAATTTCCATGTAGTTCTGCAGTTTTAAATGAGTTTATTAATTCTGAGTTCTAATTTGATTGTACTGTGGTCTGAGAAACTGTTTCTTGTGATGTCTGCTCCTTTACATTTGCTGAGGAGTGTTTTACTTCCAATTAAATGGTAACTTTTAGAATAAGTGTGATGTGGTGCTGAGAAGAATGCATATTCTGTTGATTTGGGATGGAGAGTTCTGTAGATGTCTGTTTGGTCCACAGCTGAGTTCACGTCCTGGATATCCTTGTTAATTTTCTGTCTCTTCAATCTGTCTAATATTGACACTGGAGTATTAAAGTCTCCCACTATTATTGTGTGGGTGTCTAAGTCTTTTTGTAGGTCTCTAAGAACTTGCTTTATGAATCTAGGTGCTTCTGTATTGGGTCCATATATATTTAGGATAGTTAGCTCTTCTTGTTGCATTGATCCCTTTACCATTATGTAATGCCCTTCTTTTTCTCTTTTGGTCTTTGCTGGTTTAAAGTCTGCTTTATCAGAGACTAGGATTGAAACCCCTGCTTTTTTTTGCTTTCCATTTGCTTGGTAGATCTTCCTCCATCCCTTTATTTTGACCCTATGTGTGTCTTTTCAGGTGAAGTGGGTCTCCTGAATACAGCACATTGATGCAGTCTGTGTCTTTTAATGGGCATTTAGCCCATTTACATTTAAGTTTTATATTGTTATGTGTGAATTTGATCTTGTCATTATGATGTTAGCTGGTTATTTTGCCCATTAGTTGATGCAGTTTCTTCATAACATCAATGGTCTTTACAATTTGGCATGTTTTTGCCATGGCTGGTACCAGTTGTTCATTTCCATGTTTATTGCTTCCTTCAGGAGTTCTTATAAGGCAAGCCTGGTGGTGACAAAATCTCTCAGCATTTTTGCTTGTTTGTAAAGGCTTTTATTTCTCCTTCACTTATGAAGCTTAGTTTGACTGGATATGAAATTCTAGGTTGAAAATACCTTTCTTTAAAAATGTTGAGTATTGGCCCTCACTCTCTTCTGGTTTGTAGGGTTTCTGCAGAGAGATCCTCTGTTAGTCTGATGGGCTTCCCTTTGTGGGTAACACGACCTTTCTCTCTGGCTGCACTTAACATTTTTTCCTTCATTCCAACCTTGGTGAATCTGACGATTGTGTGTCTTGGGGTTGCTCTTCTCGAGGAGTATCTTTGTGGTGTTCTCTGTATTTCCTGAATTTGAATTTTGGACTGCCTTGCTAGGTTGGGGAAGTTCTCCTGGATAATATCCTGAAGAGTGTTTTCCAACTTGGTTCCATTCTCCCCGTCACTTTCAGGTATACCAATCAAATGTAGATTTGGTCTTTTCACCTAGTCCCATATTTCTTGGAGGCTTTGTTCATTTCTTCCCACTCTTTTTTTCTCTAATCTTGTCTTCTCACTTTATTTCCTTAAGTCAATCTTTAGTAACTGATAATCCCTTATTCCACATGATCGATTCAGCTATTGAAGCTTGTGTATGCTTCATGAAGTTCTCGTGTTGTGTTTTTCAGCTCCATCAGGTCATTTATATTCTTCTCTACATTGCTTATTCTAGTTAGCAATTCGTCTAACCTTTTTTCAAGGTTCTTAGCTTCCTTGCGATGGTTTAGAACATGCCCCTTTACCTCAGAGGAGTGTGTTATTACCGACCTTCTGAAGCCTACTTCTGTCAATTCTTCAAACTCATTCTCCCTCCTGTTTTGTTCCCTTGCTGGCGAGGAGTTGTGTTCCTTTGGAGGAGGAGAGGCATTCTGCTTGGAATTTTCAGCCTTTCTGCACTGGTTTCTCCCCATCTTTGTGGTTTTATCTACCTTTGGTCTTTGACGTTGGGGACCTACAGATGGAATTTTGGTGTGGATGTCCTTTTTGTTGATGTTGATGCTATTCCTTTCTGTTTGTTAGTTTTCCTTCTAACAGTCAGGCCTCTCCACTGCAGGTCTGTTGGAGTTTGCTGGAGGTTCACTCCAGAGCCTGTTTGCCTGGACATCACCAGGGGAGGCTGCAGAACAGCAAATATTGCTTCCTGATCCTTCATCTGGAAACTTCGTCCCAGAGGGGCACCCACCAGGTGCTAGCCAGAGCTCTCCTGTATGAGGTGTCTGTTGGCCCCTACTGGGAGGTGTTTCACAGTCAGGCTACATGAGGGTCAGGGACCCACTTAAGGAGGCCGTCTGTCCATTATCAGAGCTCAAACACTGTGCTGGGAGAACCACTTCTCTCTTCAGAGCTATCAGGCAGGGACGTTTAAGTCTGCTGAAGTTGTGCCCACAGCTGCTTTGTCCCAGGAAGATGGGGGTTTTATCTATAAGTCCTCAACTGGGGCTGCTGCCTTTTGTTCAGAGATGCCCTACCTGAGATGTGGAATCTAAAGAGGCCATTGCCTTGCTGAGCGCAGTGGGTTCCACCCAGTTCGAACTTCCTGGAGGCTTTTTTTACACTGTGAGCATAAAATCGCCTACTCAAGCCTCAGCAATGGTGGGTGCCCCTCTCCCATCCAGCATCCCAGGTTGATCTCAGACTGCTGTGCTAGCAGCGAGAATTTCAAGCTGATGGATCTCAGCTTGCTGGGCTCCATGGGTTTGGGACCCACGGAGCCAGGCACCAGAGGGAATCTCCTGGTCTGTCAGTTGCAAAGACCATGGGAAAAGCACAGATTCTGGGCAGTAGTGTACTGTTCCTCCTGGTACAGTCTCTCACAGCTTCCCTTGGCTAGGAAAGGGAAATCCCCTAACCCCTCGTGCTTCCCGGGTGAGGCAATGCCTCACCCTGCTTTGACTTGCTCTCCGTGGGCTGCACTGACTGTCCAACCAGTCCTAATGAGATGAACCAGGTACCTCAGGTGCAAATGCAGAAATCACCCATCTTCTTCATCAGTCTTATTGGGAGCTGCAGATCAGAGCTGTTCCTATTCAGATATCTTGCTGGAATTCCCCATCAGTCTCTTTTATTTTAGCTATTCTGGAGGATGTGTGGTGATATCTCATTGATTTTAATTTGCATTTACACTACTATTGAGGAAATTGAACACATTTGAACATCATTTTTTATGAATTATATATTCAGCCTTCTACTCATTTTTCTATTGTCTTTTTCTTATTGTTTATAGGAGTTCTCTGCACATTCTAGATGTGATCCCTTTGTCAGTGACATGTGTATATATGTTTTCTCCCACTCTAAAACTTGCCTCTTCACTTTCTTAATGGTGTCTTTTGATAAATAAAAATTATTCATATGAATGTGGTCTAATTTATCAATCTCTTCCCTTACAGCTATTGGTTTTTGTAATCTGTTTAAAAAATATTTCCCTACTCAAAGTTATAAAAATAATTTATTTTATTTTTTAATATTTATGTATAAAGCTACATTCCTTCTGAAATGGATTTTTGTAGGTAGTTTAGGATACATTTCAAGATCTTCTTTTTACACATGGCTATCTAATTGATCTATCAGCGTTAATTTCTTAATTATATTTTTAAATTTTTTGTATTTTTTGTAGAGATAGGGTCTTACTATGTTGCCCAGACTGGTCTCAAACTCCTGAGCTCAAGTGATCTACCCACCTTGGCCTCCCAAAGTGCTGAGATTAAAGGTGTGAGCCACTGTGTCTAGCTACTTGTATTTTTGTACCCGTTAATCAACCTCTTTTCACTCCTCCCTCCTTCCCACTACCCTTCCTGGCCTCTGGTAATCACTGGATAGGGTATATCTTCATGAGATCTGCTCTCTTCAGTTCCATGTGATTGAGAACATGTAGTATTTGATTTTCTGTTTCTGAGTTATTTCACTTGGGATAACAGCCTCCAGCTCCATCCAAATTACATTACTGCAAATGACAAGATTTCATTCCTTTCTATGGCTGCATAATATTCCGGTGTGTCTGTGTGTCACATTTTCTTTCTTTATTCATCCGTTGATGGGCACAATCTCGGCTCACTGCAACCTCCGCCTCCCAGGTTTAAGCAATTCTCCTGCCTCACCCTCCTGATTAGCTAGGACTACCGGCATGTACCACCATGCCCAGATATTTTCTGTATTTTTGGTAGAGACAGCATTTCGCCATGTTGGCCAGGCTGGTCTCAAACTCCTGGCCTCAAGTGATCTGCCCGCCTCAGCCTCCCAAAGTGCTGGGATTACAGATGTGAGCCACTGCACCTGGCCAAACTTTGATTATGAAGAGTACTGCACTAGACATGGAGTGCAGAATCTATTCCATATATTGATTTCCTTTCTTTTAGGTATATACAACATAAGTTTTAATCCTCGAAAGCCCTATTTTAACTTACATAAGCCTATATTAACTATTTTAATTATGGATCTGTGGGATCCCATTTATTTATTTATTTATTTATTTATTTATTTATTTATTTGAGAGGGAGTCTCCATCTGTTGCCCGGGCTGGAGTACAGTGTTGCGATCTCAGCTCACTGAAACCTCTGCCTCTCAGGTTCAAGCGATTCTCCTGTCTCAGCCTCCCAAGTAGCTGGGATTATAGTACAGGCAGCCACTATGACTCTTGGTTATTTTTTGTATTTTTAGTAGAGACGGGGTTTCGCCATGTTGACCAGGCTGGTCTTGAACTCCTGACCTTAGGTGATCTGCCTGCCTTGGCCTCCCAAAGTGTTAGGATTACAAGGACAAGCTACCATGCCCAACCACTGGGATCCCATTTTAGTCAAGCCAATTTGTAAGTACCAAAAATTTGACTTTCTGAATGTATTATTCATTGTGTTAGCACATCTATTCCCAATATCAGATATTTTAGGGCAATGGCTACTATGACTATGGGACAGTTAGGCAAGAGTATAGCTAAAGTGAGCCACACCTATTTTTCCTCTATTTTATATTTACTTTCCTAAGATTATAGGGGGTACAGTGTTTAAACTTAGTGGGATTTCAAAGTATAATTTGAGTTTCTGCATTGATTAAGTCTGTAAATTAGAAATTTTTGGAAATTTGAATGTTGGCCTGCCTTGCTAGGTTAGGGAAGTTCTCCTGGATAATATCCTGAAGAGCGTTTTCTAACTTGGTTCCATTCTCCCTGTCACTTTCTGGTACACCAATCAAACATATATTTGGTCTTTTCACCTAGTCCTATATTTCTTGGAGGCTTTGTTCATTTCTTTTCACTCTTTTTTCTCTAACCTTGCCTTCTTGCTTTATTTCATTAATTTGGTCTTCAATCACTGATATCCTTACTTCCACTTGATCAAATCGGCTACTGAAGCTTATGCATGTGTCACAAAGTTCTTGTGCCATGGTTTTCAGCTCCATCAGGTCATTTAAGGTCTTCTCGACACTGTTTATTCTAGTTAGCCATTCATCTAACCTTTTTTCAAGGTTTTTAGCTTCCTTGTAATGGATTAGAACATGCTTCTTTAGCTCGGTGAAGTTTGTTATTACTGACCTTCTGAAGCCTACTTCTGTCAACTCGTGAAATTCATTCTCTGTCCAGGCTTGTTCCCTTGCTGGCAAGGAGCTGTGATCCTTTGGAGGATAAGAGGCTCTCTGGTTTTTAGAGTTTTCAGCTTTTCTGCTCTGGTTTCTCCTCAACTTTGTGGCTTTATCTACCTTTGTTCTTTGACATTGGTCACCTACAGATGGAATTTTGGTGTGGATGTCCTTTTTGTTGATGTTGATGCTATTCCTTTCTGTTTGTTAGTTTCCATTCTAACAGTCAGGCGTCTTAGCTGCAGGTCTGTTGGAGTTTGCTGGAGGTCCACTCTGATGCTGTTTGTTTGGGTATCACCAGGGGAGGCTGCAGAACAGCAAATATTGCTGCCTGATCCTTCCTCTGGAAGCTTTGTCCCAGAGGGGCACCTGCCTCTTTGAGGTGTCCGTTGCCCTCTACTGGGGGGTGTTTCCCAGTCAGGCTACACAGGGGTCAGGAACCCACTTGAGGAGGCAGTCTGTCCATTCTCAGATCTCAAACATTGTGCTGAGAGAACCACTGCTCTCTTCAGAGCTGTCAGATAGGGATGTTTAAGTCTGCAGAAGCTCTCTGCTGCCTTTTGTTCTACTATGCCCTGCCCCCAGAGATGGAATCTGTAGAGACAGTAGGCCTTGCTGAGCTGAGGTGGAATCTGCCCAGTTCATGCTTCCAGGCCTGTTTGTTTACACTGTGAGCTACTCAAGCCTCAGCAATGGCGGACACCCCTCCCTCCACCCAGCTGCAGCATCGTAGGTCGATTTCAGACTGCTGTGCTAGCAGTGAGCAAGGCTCTGTGGGCATGGGACCCACTGAGCCAGGAATGGGAGGGTATCTCCTGGTCTGCCAGTTGCTAAGACTGTTGGAATAGTGCAGTATTTGGTCAGGAGTGAACTGTTTCTCCAGATACAGTCTGTCACAGCTTCCTTGGCTAGGAAAGAGAAATCCCCTGACCCCTTGTGCTTCCCGAGTGAGGTGACACCCCACCCTACTTCAGCTTGCCCTCCATGGGCTGCACTCACTGTCCAACCGGTCCCAATGAGATGAACCTGGTACCTCAGTTGAAAATGGAGAAATCACCTGTCTTCTGTGTTGATCTCACTGGGAGCTGCAGACCGGAGCTGTTCCTATTTGGCCATCTTGGAAGTGACTCCCAGCACGTGGCTTTTATACACACTTTAAAAAGGGGGTGGGCTAGCTTGAAGCAGGCTTACGGTTACAGTGGCACAAAAGCAAGGATATGGAGGCAGAACAATTAATTAAATTGTGACAAGTTTATCACTCAGGATTACACATGACCGTCATCAAGCAACCCAGATGTTGGTTATCTAGATTTTGCTCAAAAGGGCCTTGCACTGGTTTATCTTATAACCTTCACTGTGGTGCCCAGAGAGCTGTAGTTCAGGCTTTCTTAGATAAAACAGAATACTTGAAGTTACCAGTTACAGAGAACAAGAATCTATAAACTCATACCATGAAACAAAGGAAAATTTGTCTTTCCTCTCCCTATGTTGAGGGAGTGCTGGGAGAGTGTCCAGAGCACATTCCTTTGTGTCCTGGCTTCTTAGATAGTATTATCAAGACTTTCCCTGGGTCTGGGTTGTGCCCATTGCTGCCTCTGGGAAAAGTCAGCCTAATACAGGAAAGCTTATTTATTTCTGTTTTTAATTTATTTTTCTTTATTTCTTTAATTTCTCACCTCATCACATGGTAGAAGACAAGAGAAGCATGACAGCCAAGTGAAAGGGGTTTCCCCTTATAAAACCATGAGAACTTACTCATGGGGGAATGGCGGTATGGGGGAAACTGCAGCCATGATTCAATTATCTCCAACCAGGTCCCTCCCACAACTTGTGGGAATTATGGGAAATACAATTTGAGATAAGATTTGAGTGTGGACAGAGCCAAACCATATAATTCCACCTCTAGCCCCTCCCAAATCTCATGTCCTCACATTTCAAAACCAATCATGCCTTCTCAACAGTCTCCCAAAGTCTTAATTCATTTCAGCATTAACTCAAAAGTCCACAGTCCAAAGTCTCGTCTGAGACAAGGCAAGTCCCTTCTGCCTATGAGCCTGTAAAATCAAAAGCAAGTTAGTTACTTCCTAGATACATAGGAACTATAGACATTGGGTAAGTACACTCGTTCCAAATGGGAAAAATTGGCCAAACAAAGGGGCTACAGGCCCCATGCAGGGCAGTCAAATCTTAAAGCTCCAAAATGATATTCTTTGACTCCATGTTTCACATCCAGGTCACGCTGATGCAAGAGGTGGGTTCCTATGGCCTTGTGCAGCTCTGCCCCTGTGGCTTTGCAAGGTAGAGCGTCCCTCGCAGCTGTTTTCACAGGCTGTGTTGAGTGTCTGTGGCTTTTCCAGGCACATGGTGCAAGCTGTCAGTGGATCTACTATTCTGGGGTCTGGAGGACTGTGGCCCTCTTCTCACAGTTCCACTAGTCAGTGCTCCAGGGGGGACTCCGTGTGGGAGCTTTAACCCCACATTTCCCTTCCACACTGTCCTCGCAGAGGTTCTCCATGAGGGCCTCACCCCTGCAGCAAACTTCTGCTTGGGCAATTCAGGCATTTCCATACATCCTCTGAAATATAGGTGGAGGTTCCCAAACCCCAATTCTTGACTTCTATGCACTTTCAGGATCAACACCACATGGAAGCTGCCAAGGCTTGTGGCTTGCACCCCCTGAAGACATGGCCTGAGCTCTACTTTGGCCCCTATCAGCCATGGCTGCAGCAGCTGGCATCCAGGGCACCAAGTCCCTAGGCTGCACACAGCATGGGGACACACAGCTGCACACAGTAGGCCTGGCCCACTAAACCATTTTTTTTTCCTAGGCCTCTGGATGTGTGATTGGAGGGGCTGCCATGAAGACCTCTGACATGCCCTAGAGACATTTTCCTCATTGTCTTGGGGATTAACACTCAGCTCCAAGTTACTTATGCAAATTTCTGCAGCTGGCCTGAATTTTTCCTCAGAAAATGGGATTTTCTTTTCTATTGCATTGTCAGGCTGCAAATTTTCTGAACTTACATGCTATTTACCTTTTGAAACTAAATGTCTTAACAATACCCAAGTCATCTCTTGAAAGCTTTGCTGCTTTGAATTTTCTCCAACCAGACACCCTAAATCATCTCTCTCAAGTTCAATGCTCCACAGATCTCTAGGGCAGGGGCAAAATTCTGCCCGTCTCTTTTTTAAAACATATCAAGAGTCACCTTTGCTCCAGTTCCCAACAAGTTCCTCATCTCCATCTGAGACAATGTCAGCCTGGATTTCATTGTCCATATGATTGTCAGCATTTTGGTCAAAGTCATTCAACAAATCTCTAGGGAGTTCCAAACTTTCCCACATTTTCCTGTCTTCTTCTGAGCCCTCCAAACTGTTCCAACCTCTGCCTGCTACCCGGTTCCAAAGTCACTTCCACATTTTCAGGTATCTTTTCAAGAGAACCCCACTCTACTACTGGTACCAATTTACTGTATTAGTCTGTTTTCATGCTGTTGATAAAGACATACCCGAGACTGGACAATTTACAAAAGAAAGAGGTTTAATGAATTAACATTTCCACATGGCTGGGGAAGCCTCACAATTACGGTGGAAGATGAAAGGCACATTTCACATGGCAGCAGACAAGAGAAGAGTAAGAGCCAAGGAAAAGGGGTTTCCCCTTATGAAACCATCAGCTCTCGTGAGACTTATTCACTACCATGAGAACAATATGTGGGAAACAGCCACCATAATTCGATTATCTCCCACTGGGTCCCTCCCACAACACATGGGAATTATGGGAGATACAATTCAAAATGAGATTTGGGTGGGGACAGAGCCAAAAAATATCACAGGCCAAGCCAACTCAGAAAAACAAAAACAAACACACTTTTCTTTGAGGAGAAGAGTTCAAAGTTCATTTGACTTCTTCAAGGAATTTTTCTATAAAAGTTTACCAGAACAGGTGGTTAAGAAAAGGCAAAACAGATGGTTGGGCAGCCTGCATTATCTCAGAGTGATGAAGAAGTGGCCCTGCCTCAGCTGGCATCACTGCTGTAGAGTGGGGTTAGATATGATGTGACACAGAAGTCCAATGGTGTGATACAATGAGGGATCCATCCCCTGCTTAGATTCTGAGCAGAAAGGAGCCCCTGAGCACCAAATGCTGGCTATGCAGGGAGATCACAAGTAACAGAGAACATACCAGGGCAAGGTGTAGAACTTAAATGACACCGAGAGAGAATAAGCTGTAGCACTGTGCCACCAGTCCAATTAACTAATGAAACGGATAGCCATAACATCTTGTAGGAATATTTAAAGGGAAACAAGCGTGACCACAGAAATCAATACATGAACTTTTGGTATTCAATGATTACTTAATGTCCAAGCTGGTTTGTAATCTTAAATCAGAAGCCCACAAATTGTTTTAAATGCTGGTGCAAGGCAAACAAAACACATCTATTACGAGCCAACAGTTTGTGACTTCTGCATTTATGGTTCACTTTCAAGCCATATCCAATATCACCAGATCTCTATAAGCGTCCCCCTTTCGAACGATCTGGTCCCCATTCCCAGACACCTCATCCCCAGATTATCTCTTTCTGTCTTGTGTCTTTGAATGGAAGACCCTTTGCCAAACTTTTGATTCAGTGTCTCCTAAGATTTGCATTTCAAATCATCTTTCTTGGCTTGGCCCACTGCAGTCTTTGAATGAGTGATGTTCCACCTTTGTGTTTGACGTTGGCATCCAGGGAATACACCCCAATTTTGGGGCTTGGCATCTCTGTTACTGTTTTTGTGAAGAGAGATTCTGAGCTAGGATATGTGTGTGTGTGTATGTGTGTGCATGTGCATGCACGTGTGTGTGTGTGTGTGTATTTCCTTAGCCACACTGTAATTAATAATTACAATTAGAGGTTCTCAAACTTTACTGCACATTACAATTACTTAGGAATGACTTAGGAATTATACAAATGCTTGGGCCCCACCGTAGAGATTCCGATGCAATTTGTCTGGATTATGCAATTTGGCATCAATACTTTTTAAACGTTTTCCAGTGATTTAAATGTGCAGCAGGGTTACAAACCACTGAAGGAAAGGCAGCAGAGCATATGATTCAGAAGGTAGACTTACCTCCAGGGCTACCTGAGCTCCCATTCCGGTTTTATCATCCAATGGCTATGTGACCTCAGCCAAGTGTCTACAGTGTCTAAGGCTCCCTCAATCACACAAAACACATAACAATAGGCTGCTTCATAAGGCTGTGTGAGTTAAATGAAGCACTGTTTGTGAAGTGCTTAGCAAGTATGCAATAAATGATGGCTATTATAATTATCAGCAGCTGTGAGAGAGAATTTTATAGCCATTTATTATTTAACAATATTTTCAGTATTCTTGCTATTTAAAAAAATTTTTAAACATCCATGTTAAAGTCCTATTGGATTAGTCACACACACACGCACAAACACTTATATACACACATATAAACTAAGTAAAATGTGTACTCATTTCAAAATACTGTTTCAATAAATCATTTTCATGACAGCATAGAAATTACAGTTAAAGAAATCCTTTGAGCATTGTGATATGTAGATAGCAGAATAGTGTCATAAATTTGTTAAATATGGTTGCTGCCTGATATGGTTTGGTTGTGTCCCCACCCAAATCTCATCTTGAATTGTAGTTCCCTTAATTCTCACATGTCATGGGAGGGATCTAGTGGGAGGCAAATTAATTATGGTTGTGGCTACCCTCATGCTGCTCTCATTGTAGTGAGTGAGTTCTCATAACATCTGATGGTTGTATAAGGGGCATTTCCCCCCTTGGCTCTGCACTTCTTCCTGCCACTATGTGAAGAAGGACGTGTTTCCTTCCCCTTCAGCCATCATTGTAAGTTTCCTGAAGCCTCCCTAGCCCTGCAGAACTGTAAGTTAAATCTCTTTCATTTATAAATTACCCAGTCTTGGGTATTTCTTCATAGCAGTGTGAGAACAGACTAATACAGTAAATTGGTACCACAGAGAGTGGAGCACTGCTGTAAAGATATCAGAAAATGTGGAAGTAGGATTGGAACTGGGTAACAGGCAGAGGTTGGAACCATTCAGAGGGCTCAGAAGAAAGGAAAATGTGGGGAAGTTTGAAACTCCCTAAAGACTTGGAGGGTTCAGAAGACAGGAAGATGTGGGAAAGTTTGGAATTCCCTAGAGATTTGTTGAATGGCTTTGATCAAAATGCTAATAGTGACATGAACAATGAAGTGCAGGCTAAGGTGGTCTCAGATAGAGATGAGGAACTTGTTGGGAACTGGAATAAAGGTGACTCTTGCCATGTTTTAGCAAAGAGACTGGCGTCATTTTGCCCCTGCTATTGAGATCTGTGGAATTTGAACTTGAGAGAGATGATTTAGGGTATCTAATGGAAGAAGTTTCTAAGCAACAAAGATTTCAAGAAGTGACTTGGATGCTGTTGAAAGCATTCGGTTTTATGTATTCACAAAAATAGACTTTGGGATTGGAACTTATGTTTAAATGGGAAGCAGAGCATTAAAGTTCAGAAAATTTGTAGCCCGACGATGTGATAGACAAGAAAAACCCATTTTCTGAGGAGAAATTCAAGCTGGCTGCAGAAATTTGCATAAGTAACAAGGAGTCAAATGTTAATGGCTAAGACAATGGGGAAAATGTCTCCAGGGCACGTCAGACAACTTTGCAGCAGCCCCTCCCATCACAGGCCCAGAGGCATAGTAGGAAAAAATGGTTTTGTGGGCTGGGCCCAGGGCCTTGCTGCTTTGTGCCATCTTGGGACTTGATGCCATGCATCCCAGCCATGGACAAGGTACAACTTGGGCTGTGGCTTCAGAGTGTGCAAGCCCCAAGCCTTGGCAGTTTCCTCAGGGCATTAAGCATGCAAGTGCACAGAAGTCAAGAATTGAAGTTTGGGAAACTCCACCTAGATTTCAGAGGATGTATGGAAATGCTTGATGTCCAGGCAGAAGTCTGCTGCAGTGACAGAGCCCTTATGAAGAACTTATGCTAGGGCAGTGCAGAAGGGAAATGTGGGGTTGGAGCCTCCACAGAGTCCCTACTGGGGCACTGCCTAGTAGAGCTGTGAGAAGAGGGCCACCATCCTCCAGACCCCTGAATGGTAGATCCACCAACAGCTTGCGCCATGCACCTGGAAAAGTCACCGACACTCAATGCCAGCCCATGAAGGCAGCCAGAAGATACACTGTACCCTGCAAAGCCACAGAGGCAGAGCTGCCCAAAGTCATTGGAGCCCACCTCTTGCCTTGTCTCAGATGAGGCTTTAGGCTTGGACTTTTTAGTTAATGCTGAGTTAACTAATGAGTTAAGTTAACTAATGTGTTAAGACTTTTGGGTATTGTTGGAAGGGCATGATTGTGTTTAGAAATGTGAGGATATGAGATCTGGGAGGGGCCAGGGGCATAATGATATGGTTTGGCTGTGTCCGCACCCAAATCTCATCTTGAATTGTAGCTCCCATAATCCCCAATGCCATAGGAGGAACCTGGGGTGAGGGGTAATTTAATCATTGGGGTGGTTACCTTCATGCTGTTTTGTGATAGTGAGTGAGTTCTCACAAGATCTGATGGTTTTATAAGAGGCTTTTCCAGCTTTGCTCAGCAATTCACTTTCCTGCTAGCATGTGAAGAAGAACATGTTTTCTTCCCTTTCCACAATGATTGTAAGTTTCCTGAGGCCTCCCCAGCCCTGCAGAACTGTGAGTTAATTAAGCCTCATTCCTTCATAAATTAGCCAGTTTCGGGTATTTCTTCATAGCAGCATGTTCATATCGCTATCAGCATTTTTGTTAAAGCCATTCAACAAGTCTCTAGGAGGTTCCAAACATTCCCAAATCTTCCTGTTTTCTGAGCTCTGCAAGTCTCCAGGAAGTTCCAAATTTTCCCACATTTTCCTGTCTTCTTACATGACTACATGACTCTGGTGTTGATGGTTAAAAATTTTAAAATGAAGAGAGAGATAAGTTGGATTCGGCAGAAAGTAACAAATACAAAAGATAGGTAAAGAAAATGGAATTAATGAATAATAGATGTTCCTGCAGAATAAATTAAAGCAAGAAAACAGAACAAACATTAAAAACTATAATTCAGGAAAGTTTTCCTGAAATAAAGAGATTTAAAACTACCTATACGTTTGTAAGGTACCTCATGTCTGTTTCTAGTGAGGGGCTCTGGCTGCTTCCACTTATGGCAAAAGGTGAAGGGGAGTCTGTATGTACAGAGATCATATGGTGAGAGAGAAAGCAAGAGAGAGGAGGAGGTGCCAGGCTCTTTTCAAAACCAGCTCTCAGAGGAATTCTCATGGGAACTGACAGAGCCAGAACTCATTCATTATTGCAAGGACAGCACCAAAGTTTCCTAGGATCCAAACACTTCTCATCATAACACCTCCAATGCTGGAAATCAAATTTTAAATGAGATGTCAGGGTCACTATGTCCAAATCATAGCACAGGGCTTTCTTAATACTCCTGAAGTCATACCAAATAAGTAATTCCAACTGCAATAAACTATCACTCAAACAAAAGAAAATCAGTAGGATTTACATGGTTTGGCTGTGTCCCCACCCAAATATCATCTTGAATGTTAGTTCCCACAATCCCCACGTGTAGTGGAAGAGATCTGGTGGGAGGTAATTGTATCATAGTTGGGGGGAGGTTTTGTCCATGCTATTCTTCTGATAGTATGTTCTCACAGGATCTAATGGTTTTATGAGGGGCTTCCCCTTCACTTGACTCTTATTATTCTCTTTCCTCTGCCATGGGAAGGACATGTTTGCTTCTCCTTTTGCCATGATTGTAAGTTTTCTGAGGCCTCCCCAGCCATGCTGAACTGAGTCAATTAAACCTCTTCCCTTTATAAATTATCCAGTTGGGTATATCTTTATTAGCAGCATGAGAACAAACTAATACAGTAAATTGGTACTGGATACTGGGTAGTGGGGGTACTGTAAAGATATCCCAAAATGTGGAAGTGACTTTGGAACTCAGTAACAGGCAGAGATTGGAACAGTTTGGAGGGCTCAGAAGAAGACAGGAAAATGTGGGAAAGTTTGGAACTTCCTAGAGACTTGCAGGGCTCAGAACACAGGAAGATTTGGGAAAGTTTGGAACTTCCTAGAGACTTGTTGAATGGCTTTAATCAAAATGCTGATAGTGATATGAACAATAAAGTCCAGGTTGACATGGTCTCAGATAGAGATGAGAAACTTGTTGGGAACTGGAGCAAAAGCGACTCTTGTTATGCTTTTGCAAAGAGACTAATGACATTTTGCCCCTGCTCTAGAGATCTGTGAAACTGAACTTGAGAGAAATGATTTAGGGTATCTGGCAGAAGAAATTCTAAGCAACAAAGCATTCAAGAGGTGACTGAGCAAAAAAGTTTGGAAAATTCACAGCCTGACTATGCAATAGAAAAGAAAAACGCATTTTCTGGATAGAGATTCAAGCTGGCTGCAGAAATTTCCATAAGTAATGAGAAGCCAAATGTTAATTGCCAAGACAATGGGGAAAATGTCTCTAAGGCATGTCAGAGACTTTTATGGCAGCCCCTCCCATCACAGGCCCAGACGCCTTGGAGGAAAAAATGGTTTCATGGACTGGATCCAGGGCCCCCTGCTGCATGCAGTCTAGGCACTTGGTGCCCTGTGTCCCAGCCACTCCAGCCATAACTAAAAGGGGCCAAGGTGGTACAGTTCAGGTCACAGCTTCAAAGGGTGCAAGCTCTGAGCCTTGACAGTTTCCACATGGTGTTGGTCCTATGGGTCCACAGAGGACAAGAATTGAGTTTTGAGGACCTTTGCCTAGATTTCAGAGGATGTATGGAAATGCCTGGATGTCCAGGCAGAGATGTGTTACAGGGGTGGAGCTCTCATTGAGCACTTCTACTAGGACAGTACAGAAGGGAAATGTGGGGTTGAAGTCCTCAAACAGAGTCCCCACTGGGGCACAGCCTAGTAGAGCTATGAGAACAGGGCCGTCGTCCTCCAGACCCCAGAGTGGTAGATCTGCTGACAACTTGCACCATGAGCCTGGAAAACCACAGACACTCAATGCCAGCCATGAAAGCGGTCACGAGGGGGGCTGTATCCTACAAAGCTACAGGGACAAAGCATCCCAAGGTCACAGGAGACAACCTCTTGCATCAGCATGACCTGACTGTGAGACATGGAGTCAAAGGTGATCATTTTGGAGCTTTAAGATTAAATGACTGCCCTACTGGATTTCAGACTTGCATGGGGCCTGTAGCCCCTTTTGTTTTAGCCAATTTCTCCCACTTGGAATGGGTGTATTTACCCAATGTCTGTACCCCTATTGTGTCTAGAAAGTAACTAACTTGCTTTTGATTTTAGAGATTCGTAGGCAGAAGGGAATTTCCTTGTCTCAAATAAGACTTTGGACTTGGACTTTTGAGTTAATGCTGGAATGAGTCAAGATTTTGGGGGACTGTCGGGAAGGCATGATTATGTTTTGAAATGTAGAAAGGATGTGAGATTTGGGAGGGGCCAGGGGCACTATGATATGGTTTGGCTGTGTCCTCACCCAAATCTTATCTTGAATTGTAGTTCCCATAATCCCCACATGTCATGGGAAGGACTCAGTGGGAGATAATTTAATCATGGGACAACTTCCCACATGCTATTATCATAATAGTGAGTAAGTTCTCATGTGATCTAATGGTTTTATAAGGGGCTTCCTCCTTTGCTTGGCTCTCATTCTTCTCCTTCCTGCCACCATGTGAAGAAGGATGTGTTTGCTTTCCTTTCCACCACGATTGTAAATTTCCTGAGGCCTCCCCAGCCATGCTGAACTGTGAGTCAATTAAACTTCTTTTTTTTTCTTCCATTAATTACCTAGTCTCAGGTATGTCTTTATTAGCACTATGAGAACAGACTAATACAAGGATGTTATATGTCATGGTGATGTTTTTTCAGGCAGCACTTTTCCTATTTTTACCACCAGAAAACACAAAATAAGCACATTACTTCTATTTGGGAACAAGTTAGCCCTTGTCAGAAAATAGAAGTTATTCTTGTTCTGCCAAGTGCTTGACTTTTGCACAGAAATTCAGAAAAGAAACAGAGGTATAAAGATGATGCACAGAGAAGACAGTGACAGAGACACTGAGACAGAGAAAGCAGGCTTAGGGACATGTGATGTGCTGTAACGGACACTGAAAACCGGATTCTACTTTCATGACCCTTGGCACAGACATCACGCCACTAACATTGGCACCAAGTCAGAATTGTAGCTGGCTGAAGGAAATGTGTCAAAGGTCAGAGACACATTACTGCAATCACATTAGAGGCACATTAGAGCACAATTAGAGGCACATTAGAGTTGTGGAAACTTATTTGAAGTCTTCCCACAATCCATTACAGTGGTACACCTCCAGGCCATATCAGCCCCTTATTGGCATGTTAAACATAAGTATGTGCTTATTGAATTTGAGTATACTGAAAGCTCTGTCCCACTCTGTTTATATTTAATCAATTTTCTGCAAAGATAAAAATTATAAGAGTAGGAACTGTATGTCTGTGTGTGTGTGTGTGTGTGTGTGTGAGAGTGTGTGTGTGTGAGTGTGTGAGTGCATGTGTGGTGTGTGTGTTTTGCAGTAGCTGGAGGAGGAAGGTGCTAGGAATGGGATCTTCCAATGGTTCTAAAACATGGCTGCACACTAGAATCATTTGGGAAATTTTTAAGAATTCCAATGTCCATGCTCTCTGGACTCAAACCAAGCTAATCAGAATCTCCAAGACCTGGAGGGAGCAGCAGTATTTAAAACGCCCTTGGTGATTTGCATGCTTAGCCAAGGTTGCAAACCATTGTCTCCTCTCTGTCCCACTCATCTAACTCTTCTGGATCATCTCCAAAACTATAAAAGCATGCCTTACTAAAATCGTCCTTTGATTGGGGTTGAGACTCGGGACTACAGATTGAGTTTCCTTAAATTCACCACGGTATAGATTATGTTCTTCTAACTGCTTATTTTATTTATTAATTCATCTGTTTTAGAGATAAAGTCTCACTTTGTCACCCAGGCCAGAGTGTAGTGGAGCAATCATAGCTCAATGCAGTCTTGAACTCCCACCTGAGTAGCTAGAACCACAGGTGCATTCCACCACGCACAGCTAATTTTTTTAAAACAAATTTTTAGAGATGGGGTTTCACATGTTGTCCAGGCTGCTCTCAAACTCTGGCCTCAAGCGATCCTCCCATCTCAGCCTCCCAAAATGTTGGGCTACAGATATGAGCCACCACACCCAGCCTATTTGTTTTAATATAATAGAGCAGTCAAATAAAAAAAAGATTTGTTTCTAAAGGTAAGATGATTGGCCTACAGCAGGAGTCATGGCTGCATCCTGTCCAGTTGTGTGGGTCCCATTCATTCTTTGCTTTGATGTACTATTGCCCAGTGTGCCCATCTCACCTCTCCAAAGAGGCTGCAAACTCCCTGAAGTGAGGTCACATCTGCCACCTGGGTCCTTCCCTCCACTTTGCATCATGCCTCATACACAGTGGGCACTCTATGGCCTTCTGATTTCTCTAGGATGTGTCACTCCCATGGAATAGCAACATTTAGAAACATTTTTAAATTTTAATGTGCTTTCGTACTGCCTCAGTACATTTTTGTTCACATTTCTAACATAATCCTGACATAACTCCCTTCTCCACACACCCCTCTTGTGGTTTTCACCACACCTTACACCACAAACTCTACCTCTCCAGAACGTTCCCCTTTGGATTGGTTTCCATGGAAACCTGTCTCTGGGGGAGAAAAGTGTGTGTTTGCTGAAGGAGAACCATAAAGACAGGTTGCCTCCTGGTGTAAAGAAGTCACCAAGGGAGATGGAGAGAGAGTTGAGGCAGAATTGCACCAACTCTAGTGGGAAGCTAATGCACTTCATGCCAGTTCAATCCTGTAGACACAGGGACAGATTTGAAATCCCAACTCAAGGCAGAGGCGAACTAATAGGGTTGCCTTGTCACACTGAATTAAGCCTTCCAATTTAGAATACTCCTATTCCAGGTCACTCAGTCTTCAGTGGGTGAGGCAGGGTGGGGCGGTAGGAGGAGAGGAGACTAGTTTGAGACTTGTCAGTGTAGAGTGAGCCAAGGTGGCCCCAAGCAAGGCAAGCGGCCTACTACTTAGAACAAAGGTTGGGGTGCAGTCCCCACACATGCCCACAAGGGGTCACAGTTATTCAAAATAAGGCTATTCCTCACTGCCTTCATGACAAAAACCAAAAAAATGCCTTAGAGCTAGCAGTCTTCAAAGATACAAGGAGACTCTCAGAGAATCTCTTTGGTACATTAGAAATGAAGCTATGAGAGGGGGTGCAGAGGCCATGTGAGCCGAGCCTCCAAGTCTACCTGGGATGTACGTACCACTCAGTAGGAGCCACAATTTAAGATGCAATGCCATGGATGTGTTACAGGTTTACTACCCAGGAACAGGGATTGGTGGCACACTTTTCAACAAGCCACTCCAGTTACACGAAGTTACTCTCCTTGTTTCCTCTGATCAATCATTTAATAAATACTCGTGAAGCTTCCACCTAGCCATACACTTGCAATGTGCAAGATGCTGAGAAATTAAAGGAAACAAAAGAATATTGGAGACCTCCCCTCTAGGAGCTCAAAATCTAAATGTGGAGATCATTTTATAACCAAAGATGGTGATGGTTGTGGGATCACTCAGCTATTGGAGTGACCTATTCATCTGCACGAGTCCCCCTGAAAAGAAACAATGACTTAGAGCACCAGTATTTACTCTCAAAAAAGGGTCCACAAGAGATGTTACTAATTTGGGGAAGTATCCTAGAAAAAAGCCACACACTTGCCTTTACAATGGTAAAGTGGGGACTCTGGACACCAAATCAGTTAAGCCTCACTTTTTAAGCCCTATGTACCATGTAAGGCCTGAGCACTTTAACAAGTCAGGAGGCTAAAGTTTAGAAATCAAAATTCAATTTACTATGCATAAAATAGTCAACTGGAGTGGACCTCAAATAGGTTCTAAATCTGTAACACTCAAATTCCAAGTCTTGATTTTTATATTTTTTATGTATTTATTATATTAAAGTTAACTGGATTTTAATATAATTGACTCTACCTCTTTGATCTCGTTTTGCTTCCTCCTTCAACTGCCTTTTCTGCACTCCCATTCCAACAGTAACTATGACCATGTGGTTTACTATATACAATGTTTTTATTTATTTTATTTATTTATTACCATTTATTATTGTCCTGTGGATGTTACCAAAACTCCAGGGATTTGGTCTAGGCCCTGCTTCTCACTACACAGAAAGCCAATCACTGAGATGCCAACTATTGCCAAGGAAGAAGGCTTTAATCAGGTGCTGCAGCCGAGGAGATGGGAGCTCAGTCTCAAATCTGTCTCCTTGACTGACCAAAACTAGGGGTTTATAGAGCAGGGAGGAAATGTAACAATGTGTAAGAAAACAGGAACTAGGGTGGAGCAAGGAGGTGTCTGGTGCAGTGATCTGGTGAGTTTCAGTTCTTTGATACTTCCTGAAGGTCCTTTCCTGAGGAAGGAACTTATAAAACAGATACAAGTTTCAAGCTTTAACAGGAGAAGGGTCAGTTTCTATGTTTATCCCAAAACAACTGTCTATGGGACTATTGGGCCCATTGCATTGAGCAGATATTGCCACGGTGATACTGAAACACGTTTGTACCAAAATTTGGCTACAATAAACTTACAGGTTCTTAGCATGCCTTCTAGGGACAATTCATGCATTGCTGAGATTCAGTAAGTTCAAACAGTGGTTTGGTATCCTTCTATCTCCAGCATCTGTGTGTTTTACCGGTGAAGCAAAGTTGAACCTACTAGATTTGAGGACTTAGTAATACATAGTTTAGGGGAAGAACCTTTTGAAGATTTTTGTTGTTGCCATGAACCTGCGTGACCAACACATTCATGAAGGCTTCCCCTCTAGCCATGAGACTGGCATGGAGGGATAGTTCTAGGAGTGACCTTAGGTGGTGTTATCCAAATGTCCTTCAATTCAACTGTTGAGAAATTCCATCTCATAGGAATCAGCTAGAAGCAAGGGCTGCATAAATGAAATAATATATTGACTACTGTGTAGGAACTGTTCCTGCCAAAAGTTCTTGCCACCTGACTCTTAGAAGAGTTGCACTTATTAATTTGGAAGGAAAGTCTGGCCCTCACCAAATCACCCCATTGGTAATAACTGGAGGAAAAAAGAGCAAGAAAATAGTAATAAAGATAATAGCAGAACTCTCATTTGGCCAGTCATACTTAGTGCAGGCCTACTCTGTGCCAGGCACTGGGTAGGTACTGGAGGCCACAGAATTGTCACTTTGGGCTGATAAGAAAGCAGAAAGTCAAGAACTGTACAGCAAGAACATTTTTAAGACTGCAGAGGCAAGGCAAAATCAGAACCCAGAGTAAATGGAAGATAAAAAAGGGCTTAGAGAAGCTGGAGCTCCCTGGAGAGTGGTGCCATGGGTAACTCTGAGTATGTCCATATGGCCTGGGGAAATGAGAGACAAGTGGGTAATTCTAACTCAGTGTGGCCAGTGCTATTTATAGAGACAGGAACAGGGTAGTGTGCGAGCACAAAGAAGAGAAGTTACTCCCTCATCGTCAGGGAGAAGATAGAAAGAAAGTCATGAGTTTTGCATTTAACAGTGTTGGCCCCGATGGCCATGTGGAACCCCAGGAGGCAGATGAGACTTGCTCAGAAAGTTGCACAGATACTGCTTGTGGCACGATGGGATCTGTCAGTGGCCTGCAGAGTTTCTCAGGTGAAGGCAAACCTACTATTTCAAACCCTTACAAAAACTGCTGTTGGACTTCCAGAAAATAGTGTTCACAGGCAAGAAGCACAGGTTTTAAGAGGAAAATCTACGTGCAAACATGACCTAAAAAGTATTTAACTCCTGGGTCTCTGCCACCACCTTTCAATTATCTGAAAAGGAATCCCTTGCTCTTTAATTACAGTGCTTTGGCATCCACAGGGCTTTCCAAAATAGTCACTTCATGTGGTTGGAATCAGGGCCCTTCCTTGGAATAAAAGTTTAATTTAAAACGCTAGGAACAGGAAAGGGAGCTAGGAGAGCCACAGGGCCCCTGGCTCTGCACCCTTAGGCACTCGCTGCTATGCCTGCCACAGAACAGTTCAAACAGGGGATCCATGAGTTCCCCATAGAGGAAACTCAAAGGGACAACGCTGGCCAGGGGGCTGTTTAGATTTAAATAACACATAACATTGTACCCAAGGACCTTCCCAGGAAAAAGTAAATGAAAATCATTTTTTTTATAAGTCTTAAAACGGCCAGGCACAGTGGCACACAACTGTGAGGCAGAGGTGGGAGGATCCCTGGAGCCCAGGAGTTCGAGACCAGCCTAGGCAATATAGTGAGACCTCATCTCTACAAAAAATTTAAAAATTAGCCAGGTGTGGTGGCATGTGCCTGTAGTCTCAGCTATTTGTGAGGCTGAGGTAGGAGGATCGCTTGAGCTTAGGAGGTTGCGATTGTAGTGAGCTGAGACAGTACCACTGCACTTGAGCTTGGGTGACAGAGAAAGAGAGAGACACTGTCTCCAAAAAAAAAAAAAAAAAAAAAAAGTCTGAAAGCAACTGTGGGAAAGCAGCGTACATGAACAGATTCTCCAGCAAAATGTGCAAACGAGAAAAAAATAAGCAGAATAGAAGAAAGGAGGGAGGGAGGGAGGGAGGGAGGGGAGGAAGGAGGATGAAACTGAAGTTAACTTTGCATACATATATAAAATAAGTAAAATCTGTATGTCTATGTCAAGAATAATGTTTACTGCAGATAAACAACAACATAACCACCTATAAAAAAAACAGTTAACAGAAAAGCTTAAGAATGATTCTGTCAGATTTACCACACAGTTTGGAGTCACAACTTACTCAATATTCTCTGTAGCCTAAGCTACATCCAGGGCAGAGAAAGATCATATGGTAGAGCTCAGAAACAACTGAAAGCAAAAACTGGACAGAATCAGAGTTCTTAAAGGATAAGCTCTTTCCAATACGCTCAAAACTGGAATAAATGATGTATTAGATGGTTCTTCTTGACCTTTAATTTTTCCAGCCTTTACTGTATCAGGGCCCCTCCCTGATATTAATACCACCTTCTGTAATTGTATGGTCACTTCTTTCTTTGTATTTTTCACCTCTACTGTAGTAATGTGCAGTTCTCTCAGACAGACAGAAATACAAAGTACTAAGATAAGAAATCTATGTGAAGGCTATTTTCCTGGTTTTGCTTGCTCGGGACTTCAGTATTTTTAACTATAATTGTTGAGGTAGGGTCTGTAGAATCCAGACATTACATATAATAATTCTCATAGCAATATTTCTTTTAAAAAAACTCAAGACTTTAAGTAGACAATAAAAGTATTAGTTGACAATGATTACACTTACAACTGTAATAAGAATTATACTCAAGTCATGACATGATTATAAGAAATATACAGGGAGCTCTGAAATGAATTTTTAATCCCTCCAAAGGAACAAGAGATAATTAGCCGAGCGACCTCTGAATGTTTTTCTCCCACATTGTTCCCCCATGCTCTGATCTGAAGAATGACTGATTAGAAAGTTCTAGGCCACATTGCTTCAGTGAAGTATAGGAGTGGAAGGTGAAGGGAACACATAACCTTTCAGACTGATAGAAAAGTAGAAAAGTACATGAAAATAACTAATCATGAAATCAACTAAGTAGATTGTAAAATCAATGCATAGTTCCTCACTTTGGTACAGAAGTGCAACTTTTTCTTCAAGGTGCAATAAAACCCAAGAAGGACCCTAAGGGGCACCATGTAAATAACAACTGATTATCTGCACTCTTTTCCTTCTCCAGTTTTGTTTCATTTTTTTCATGACGGACAGGTTTGTGTGACAGTTAAGCAAGGAGCTAAAGACCACAGCATGAAGGAAAATCCACATTATCTCGAGTGAAGCAGGTCTTATGTCACAGGAGGAAAAAGATGCTATGCAGAGTGTGAGGGTAAGGGACCAGGTGACATGAATATGGAGGCAGGAGCCAGGAGAATCAAAACAAGGGCAGAATGCTAAGGCTAAGATGTGACAGTACACAGCAGAAGACAAAGTTCAGGGTCACTGGAGGGTTTTGGAGGTCTGTTCATATGTCAACCTGCTATGTGACACTTTAAAAAGCTGAATGACTTCAATGACTTTAAAAAGCTGAATGCCTCAGGCTGGGCATGGTGGCTCATGCATGTAATCCCAGCACTTTGAGAGACTGAGGTGGGAGGATTGTTTAAGGTCAGGAGTTTGAGACCAGCCTGGGCAATAGAGTGAGACCCCATCTCTACAAAAAATTTAAAAATTAGCCAGGCATGGTAGCATGCGCCAGTAGTCTCAGCCACTTGGGGGGCTGAGACAGGAGGATTGTTTGAGCCTGGGAGTTTAAGGTGGCAGTGAGCTATGACTACACCACTACACTCCAGCCTGCGGACATTTAAAAAAAAAAAAAGTTGAGTGCCTCAAAGGAAGACAAATAGAACAATGGAACAGAATAGAGATTATTTGGGAGTTGCAGGAAAGTGAAACGGGGAGGGAGTAGCCTGTAAAGGGTGAAATAGCTGAGCCAGCTACAACAATGGGCTATGGAACTATTTCCCATGGGAAAACTTGGGGAAAAGATCTAAATTTTTTCTCAGAATTACCCTACCTGAGGCGGCGGGAGCTGTGATTTCATGAGCCAACTCTTCTTTGGCTTTTGTTATGAGCTGCTCCCATGGGATGCTGAATCCCAGCACTTTTAGCCTCTGTGGTTCTGTAAAAGTCCCCAGGTAAAGAACTAAAATAATAGCAGTTGGAAGTCATCAGGAACACAATGATAAGGTAGACTACATGTATGTTACATTTGGTGTATGAAAGTGGTAACCCTACAAACAAGTGAGAAAAACAATGAACTCTTCAATAAATGATGTTGAGACAAATGACTACCCATATGGCAAAAGATAAAATTAGTTCCCTATCTCACACCATATTCAAAATGAAGTTCAGATGGATTAAAGAGCTAGATGTAAAAAAAAAAAAGATAAAAAAATATGTTAAGAAATTATGGGCAAATATCTGTGACCTCCAGATATTGAAGGGTTTCTTAAAGGATTAAGATCAAAAACAATAAAGAAAAAATACATATTAATTTGACTTTCTCAAAAATTAAAATGTCTAGAAAAAGTTCTAGAGATCCATTTCATAACAGTGTGACTCTACTTAACCCTACTGAACTGTAAACTTAAAAATGGTAAAATGGGTACCAAAAAATAGTTTGACAGAATGAATAATACCTAGTATTTGACTGCACAGCAGTGCGATTATAGTCAAAATAATTTAACTGTACATTTAAAAATAAATAAAAGAGTATAACTGGATGGTTTGTAACACAAAGGATAAATGCTTGCAGTGGTGGATACCCCATTTTCCATGATGTGAGTATTATGCATTGCACACCTGTATCAAAACATCTCATGTACCCCAGAAACATATCTACCTACTATGTATCCACAAATATTAAAAATTTTTAAATAGTTAAGATGATAAATTTAATGTTATGTGTTTTTACCATAATACATACATATAATAAAGGAATCATAAGCAGCCTGAAAAAAATCAGCCTACAGATTTAATGAAGTTATTGGCAGCCAACAAATATGGTAAAAGATTAATATCTAGAATATACAGTTATCCTTTTAGTTGATAAGAAGAAGGCAATGAGCCAGGTGGTAAATGTGCAAAGGATATAAACAAGATTCATGGAGAAAATCAGTGTCTAATAATTACATTTTTTAATGTTCCACTTCAATAAAACTCAAGGAAATGAAAATTAAAATGACAATAAAATAACATGGCACGCCTATCAGATGGGCAGAAATTAATGTCAAATAACATAAAGCATTAGCAAGAATGTGGAGAAGTGAAAATTTCCATATATGGCTTCTGGGAGAGTGAATGGAAACAATCCCTCTGGAAAGCAGTTTCGCGGTAGCCAGTGAGGTGAGGATGAAGAGTGAAGTTAAGGTGCTCTGTAACTGAGCAATTCCACGTGTAAAGAAACATCCCAGGGGAAACTCTTACACACGTAGTCCAGGAGACATCCAAGAGGATAACCATTGCTGTGCACAACAGAAAAGCAAAGAAAAGGAAGGAGAAAAAGAGGTAGAAAGTAGGGTGGAAGAGAGGATCTAAATGTCCATGAGTAGGAGGAATACATAAATAAACCAAAAGAAAAAGTAATTTATCTATTCATACTCAAGGAGGAATAGATAAATAAACCACATTGGATTGTATGAGAAATACTGTTCAGCAATTAAAATGACCGAGGAAGTTATATGTATGTGAACATGATTAAGTTTCAAATGCATAGAGTGAAAAAATTATAATTTGCAAAGTATATTTAGATTATATATCATTATAACATCTATTTAAATTTTTTAAACAAATCAAGCAAATGGTGTAATTGTTTATGGATATAAAAGAGCCAAAACAATGTTTAGAAATATTTTAATGCTTCTTAAAAGGATCTAAAAATGTGGCAAAAAATATACATTTAACATCAGCGGTGGGCATATGGGGCGACTTCAGAAAGTTCATGGAAAAAATGAAATTAAAAGGTTAAAAACTTAAAAAAAAAAAAAAAACACTTCTTTTCAGTATAAGCTCCATCAAGGTCAAGATACTTTTGTAAGTGATGATGTCAGCCATTTAGTTCCTCCCTAAAGAAGCGAGGGTCCTGGGAATTTAACCATGTCAATGCAGTCTTTCTTACCTTATTAACTGAAGAAAACTAGGTGCCTTTTAAAACTTTTTTTTTTTTTTTTTTTTTTTGAGACGGAGTCTGGCTCTGTCGCCCAGGCTGGAATGCAGTGGCCGCATCTCAGCTCACTGCAAGCCCCGCCTCCCGGGTTCACGCCATTCTCCTGCCTCAGCCTCCCGAGTAGCTGGGAGTACAGGCGCCCGCCACCTCGCCTGGCTAATTTTTTTTGTATTTTAGTAGAGACGGGGTTTCACCGTGTTAGCCAGGATGGTCTTGATCTCCTGAACTCGTGATCCGCCCGTCTCGGCCTCCCAAAGTGCTGGGATTACAGGCTTGAGCCACCGCGCCCGGCCTAAAACTTTAAGATTAGGAAACAAAAAGACGTCAGAAGGACCCAAATAAGGACTGTAGGGTGGACACCTACTGACTTCCTAGTAAAACTCTCACAAAATTGCCCTTGTGTAATGAAAGGAATGAGCAGGAGCATTGTCATGGTGGAGGACTCTCTGGTAAAGCTTTCCTGGGCATTTTTCTGCTAAAGCTTTGGCTAACTTTCTCAAAATACTCTCATAATAAATAGATGTTATCATTTTATTGCCCTCCAGAAAATAAAAAAGCAAAATTCCTTGAGCATCCAGAAAATCTTTTGCCATGGCCTTTGCTCTTGACTGGTCTGCTTTTACTTTGGCTGAAGTACTTCCTCCTCCTGGTAGCCATTGCTTCGATTGTGCCTTATCCTCAGGATTGAAATGAAAGCTATGTTTCATTTCCTGTTCTAATTCTTTGAAGGAATGCTTCAGGATCTTGATCCCACTAATTTAAAATTTCTATTGAAAGCTCTTCTCTTGTTTGCAACTGATCTGGGTGCAATGGTTTTGGCATCCGTCAAGTGGAAAGTTTGCTCAATTTTAATTTTTCAGTCAAAATTGTGTAAGTTGAACCAACTGAGATGTCTATGGCATTGGCTATTGTTTCTGCCATTAAATCCCCTTCAAAACTTGACGTAGATGGTCTGCTGCTGGGACCTTCATCTTCAACATTGTCGTCCTCTCTTGAAATAAGTTATCTGTTTGTAAACCGCTGACTTCTTTGGGGCATTATCTTCATTATGATTGTCTTAAATCATCAGTGATTTCACTATTCTTCCACTCAAGCTTCACCATAAATTTGATGTTTGGTCTTGCATCAATTTTAGCAGAATTCATAGTGCTCTGATAGGTGCTATTTTCAAACTGATGTCTTATTCTTTTTAGTGCCTCAAACTAAATCCTGTTCAGACATATTACAAGTTAGTTTCAGTTTACTTTGGTGCAAAACAATTTTGAAATCCATGCATAGTTTTTTCATAATACTCATTTTCCATGAACCTTCTGTAGACCCTTCATATAAGTGTCTATTATTTTTGTGTTTTGGGAAGTGTCTGAAATATTTCATAGTTTAAAATGTAAAAGATAAAGTATCAGTAAGTCATAAGCAGCAGCTATGAAGTCTAGAGCAGTCTACCATAGTGGTTTTGTGGGTTATTACCCACAAAAATGTCACTATTATTGTCAATTATGAAGGTCCCTGGTATGCATGTCTAAAACCTTGCCAAAGATCATTCTTTATCTCCAAAAGCAGATCAATGTAAATCAGGTTTATTTGCTAAGCCTGGAAAAAGTTAATCTTGTAATTTATAAAATTATTAATAAGTAGCCAAATGATAACAGCTAATATGACTTCTCTTAGCAATTATTATACATATAATTATATATTACAGTCATTCCTCAGTATCCATGGGTTATTGGTTCTAGGACCCCTGTGGATACTAAAATACAAGAATGCTCAAGTTCCTATAGAAAATGGTATCGTATTTGCATAAAATCTTTGCGTACAACCCATGCAATCCTCCTACGTACTTTAAACCATCTCCTAGATTAGTTTTAAGATCTAATAGAATCTAAATGCTTTGTAAATAGTTGTTATACTGTATTGTTTGGGAGATAAGAAAAAAAGTGACAAGAAAAAAGTCTATACATGTTCAGTAGAGACTCAACCAACCTTTTTGCTTTGTTTTTTTTTTTTTTTTTTTTTTTTTTTCTTTTTTAAAATGGAGTCTCACTCTGTCACGCAGGCTGGAATGCAATCTCAGCTCACTGCCTACCTCCCAGCTCAAGTGGTTCTCCCATCTCAGCCTCCTGAGTAGCTGGAACTACAGATGTGCACTGCCACGCCTGGCTAATTTTTGTATTTTTAGTAGAGAAGGGGTTTTGTCATGTTGCCCAGGCTGGTCTCAAACTCCTGGACTCAAGCAATCCACCTGCCTTGGCCTCTTAAAGTGCTGAGATCATAGGTGTGAGCCACTGTGCCTGGCCTTCTACTTAGAAAAATAATACTTTCAATCCACATTGGTTGAAATTTTTTTTAACAAAGTGTCTTTTTTTGACATAAAAATACAACCAATACAAAAAGAGATGACTTTTTCCCTTTGATTCCAGTGATAAGTTGCTAAAGAAAATATATATATATATTTTCTTTATATACAGGGGCCAGACTGGGTGAGGGAGGCCCTGTGTATGCAGGCCTCTGCACAAGTAGGAATCCGGGTGAGAATCAAGGACCACTCTGGGGAGATCTACCAGGATAGACTGCCTGAGTTGAGCAGAGGGTGAGATGTGAGCAGATGCTGAGGTCAGAGAGACCAATAGATCTCCAGGACAGCAATTTCATGAAGGCTAGAACCTTTACGATACTCCCCAAAGCAGAACTCAGGGATGTCCAAGGGGAAGTGTTGGGTGATTTTTCCTTGATAAGGATTTATTTTTTCTTCCCTGGAAGGGGAACAAGGCCTCAAGATCATGATGAGTATTAGTTCTGAGGCTGCAGCCTCTTTATCCTATTAGAGGAAGGCCTTCTCCCCCTGCTGCAGCCACAGGGTGACCTCAGAAAGAAAAGCAGCTATTTTGGCCACTAAGAGGCATTTCTGCTGCAGCTTTAACTATGGCCTGGCTGGGTCATGGCAGTGGCACTAATGCCTCACTGAGGCAGTAAGGGGCAAGGCTGGAGAGTGAGGGCAGGGGGACTGCTGCTGTCTGGGGGCTCTCTGAAGAGGGAGGGTGGTGGTGGGAAGGGATGCTCTTACCCTCAGCTATCAGCACCAAGAGATGAGAGGAAAAGGCATCTCTAATCTCTTGGTGCTGATAGCTCTGGGAGAAGATGAGGGGGCCCCTGATGTTATTTTCCCCTGGAGACTAAGAACAGAGGTATCTGGGTTACGGGCAAGAAGCAGAGGAGAATGAATGGTGGGGACTGGCAGAGAGAAACAAGCAGAACCTCTGGTTTTCTTCTATGAATAAAAACCTCAAGTCACTGCCATGAAACCAAGATGTTAAGCTTAGAATGCAGCAACATCCAAGAGCCTAGAGAAGCAGTTATCCCCATGGCGGGTCCCATATAACACCTCATTCCTGGTTCTTTCAGCCTGTCTCATACTGACAGCATGATGACAGAGCCAGCCTTCCGCCCAGAGGCTGCTGGTCCCAAGCTGAGTCCACTCCATGGATCCATAAAAACAGCAGGAAAGAGCTTTCCTCACTTCCCTGCATCTTGGCACAAAAGCTCTTCCCACAGTCTCCATCAGAGCATTCCACCTGCGAAAACCTTAGTCTCTCTGAAGCCTCTCTCTATGCCCAGATGTTACACCCAATGCGTTCCTCTTTGGGGCTCCAAACCACAGACCCAGGACTCCAAGATTTTCATAAAAGTGAACATAAACATTCCACTTTCCCAAGTGTTTATGTGTAGGGCAGGGGAGTTTGCCAGTTATCTACGAGCTGCAGAGAAGTGGGAGAACCTCCACCCCAGGGCCCAGGAGCCTCACTATGTGAGGATGAGCTTCACGGCCAGGCCTCCACCCACTCTTCCCTTTCCTCTTCCTTCTCTCCTAGCACTCTGGTCTCCCAGGAGAGAGGAGGAGGAGCAGCTCATACCACTTCTCCCAGGGTTCTGCGTTCTCGGGGTGCAGCCCGACAGGTGCAGGGCTGAGGAGGCCACAGCTCTGAGGGCACCTGGCAAATGGTGAGACCAAGAGAGACGACAGACCTTAGAAGAGAGTACTGTGATTTGCAAGTAGCTCTGGGAGGTCAGTGGCAGCAGCCACCACAGTGCCTACCTGCATGGGCATGCTGGCTGTCCCCCAACTTGGTTCTGCAGCTCAGGATCTTATAGGAGCAGTCCTCCCCACAGCAACCAGACATGCTGGGACAAGAGTCATCAATTTCAAATTGCAGGCTTCTCTGAAGAACTGGTAGGGGCCATGGTTGTGCCTGAACACCATTAATATAACCTCCTTCATCTGTGTGCTGTGGGCCATGAGCTGCAGGCTCTGTATGAGGAAATTCCCCCAGGGCTTTCTGCCACACCTTGCTTCCCATGCAGGACTTCATCCCCTGCAGTCCACATCAAAGCAGAAGTAAGAAAAGGCAATAGTAGGTAACTGCATTCCCAAGCGACGAGGTACCAGGCTGGGTCTTTCTCTCTGTCCTTCCAGCCCCACTCCCTCTGCTCATACATGGTCTGCTCATACATCGCTTTTGGTCAGGTCCAAGGCCCAATCCATGGTGGCTGGCTGCAGTCCAGACCCTCGCCTATACTCAGTGGTGACATTTAGTGCGGTTTCAATCAGATTTGCTGAACAGCAGGAAAGCCTCCAGAAGGTCTCCAAGCCTGTTGACGGCATCCCCTTTGGCACAAACAGCATCCATGGCTGTTGGCTCCCCCAGCCACTTCTGTTTCTTCTCCTTGGCTTTGCTGGACTTTCTCCCCACAGCGGAGATGGCAACGCTCAGCTCCTCCCTCAAACATTTGCAGGCAGGCGCGCGCGGCCTGCGGCTGTGGCTGCGGTGAAGACAAAATGGAGGGGTTCTGCACTGCGCTTGCGCCTTGCGGGCTCCCGGCCCCCTTCCCACTGGGCCCTGGTGCCCACTCGCGCCCCCTCGCGGGCCACGTTGGTTAAACTAATGGATGCAGGATAAGAGGGCCTGTGGCTATAGAGGGCTGACTGGATGTAGAAGTTTATTATATAATTTTGTTTATAAATTATATTATGATTTAATTATAACTTTTTTTGTTTTGCAAGACTATAGAATTATATATAATTACTGTAGTTTATCCTTATCTTTATTTCACGGAGAGGTAAGTGACAACCAGGGAGTTAGAGCGCTTCATAAGTTTCTGGTGAGTACCAGGGAGCAGAGCCAGGATCTAAACCGAAGTCTGCCTTTTTTCTGAAGCCACAGTCCTCTTCTTTACACCAAGCTACTCTATAGAAAGAGCATTCTCAGGCCAGAAGCAGTGGCTCACGCCTGTAATCCCAGCACCCAGGAGGTGGAAGTAGGAGAATAGCTTGAACCAGGGAGATGAAGGTTGCCGTGAACCGGGATCATGCCACTGCACTCCAGCCTGAGCAACAGTGACTCCGTCTCAAAAAAAAAAAAAAAAAAAATTAAAATAAAAAATATAGGAAGAGCATTCTCAGAGAAGCTCAGTTCCAACCTTCAACCTTAGTTTTGTTTTTTTTTTTATCACTTTATGTTTTTTATTTAGGGAACGTGTATTGAAGAAAAATAAGAGAGTCTGGCTAAAGAGATGAAGAGTTCATAAGGGCGTGTCTCAACTTAAACAAGAGTAGCATTGGCAATTGTTGTCCTTATGAGCAGCCGACAAGGCGGAATTGGAATGGTGCTGCTCCTGACTACCTCTACTCCACGCTAGGCTTAGGGGCCGGAGTCACCCAAGCCCTCAGGGTAAGAAAACTCCAATTTGGAACCTAGGACCTCACGACTGGGAACATTTAAACCATCAGTTCCTGCCTTAATCTTATCCCTTCTTCCTCCTCGTGACACCATTTTTGTTCCCCTAACAACTCAGGGCTTTTCCAATTCTTACCCCAAGCAGAATTTTGAAAGCCTTTTTCCAATATCATGGTGCTCAACAACAAATTCACTTTGCTGTCACCACAGCCCCGCACATGTTCCCAAAGTCTGAAAGCTGCCAGGCACCCTGGTGTGTCTGGAATCAGTTCCTTCCAGTGGGTTCTTGGTCTCACTGACTTCAAGAATGAAGCGGCAGACCCTCACAGTGAGTGTTACAGTTCTTAAAGATGGTGTGTCTGGAGTTTGTTCCTTCAGATGTTCAGATGTGTCCAGAGTTTCTTCCTTCTGGTAGGTTTGTGGTCTGGCTTGACTTCAGGAGTGAAGCTGCAGACCTTCGCAGTGACTGTTACAGCTCTTAAAGGTGGTGCATCTAGAGTTGTTTCTTCCTTCTGGTGGGTTCGTGGTCTTGCTGACTTCAGGAGTAAAGCCACAGACCTTTGCAGTGAGTGTTACAGCTCTTAAAGATGGCGCATCCAGAGTTGTTTGTTCCTCCTGGTGGTTCATGGTCTCCCTGACTTCAGGAGAGAAGCTGCAGACGTTCGCAGTGAGTGTTACAGCTCATAAAGGTAGTGCGGACCCAAAGAGTGAGCAGCAGCAAGATTTATTGTGAAGAGCAAAAGAACAAAGCTTCCACAGCATGGAAGGGGACCCAAGCAGGTATCCACTGGGAGTGGCCAGCTTTTATTCCCTTATTTGGCCCCATCCATGTCCTGCTGATTGGTCCATTTTACAAAGTGCTGATTGGTCTGTTTTTACAGAGTGCTGATTGGTGCATTTACAAACCTTTAGCTAGGCACGGAGTGCTGATTGGTGCATTTACAATCCTTTAGCTAGACATAAAAGTTCTCCCAAGTCCCCACCCAACCCAGAAGCCCAGCCGGCTTCACCTCTCAATCCCCCCTCTAAACAGGACACCCCAACTGCTGTTGCGAATTGGGCAATGACCACTTTAACTACTTCCTGCTGGATAGGAGCAAAGAAGGGGCCTTGCAGTTGTAGTGTCCTCCAGAGGGAAACTCTCTAGGCCAGTGAAAGGGCCAGTGGGTTTGTCCAGGGGTCCTCGGTAGAAGTTGTTAGTTGAGCTCATTTTGGGTTCCATTTGTAAGACCATCTGTAGCTTGATGGCCTTAATTCTAGAGGAAACAAATTTGACAAGGAGGTTAAAAATACAGGGCCCAACGGCAAGTAATAGCAAGATGGCTGCCATGGGACCTAGAAAGCGGAGAAGCCACATTGCCCAACTGCAGAGGTTGGTATAAGAGTTTGAAAGGCATTGTCTGATTTCAGAAGCCTTTTCCTGTAAACACTGGGCAGCATCTTGTACTATCCCTGACTGTTTAGTGTAAAAACAACACTCTTCCCCTAAGAAGGTGCAGAGTCCTCCTTTCTCAGCAGTGAGGAGGTCTAGGCCTCAGTGGCTTTGGAGAGTCACTGCTGCCAAAGAGTCTATTTGGGATTGTAGAGTAAGGATAGATTTTGTTATTTCTTGCAAATTGTCTGAGAAATCCTTTGAGAGTGTGTGGTAGTAGGATAATGAAGTAGATAAACTGGCTATTCCGGTTCTGGTAGCAGTAGCCATTCCTAACCCTGTAAGTAGGGGTATTAGTTGTATGGCTCTGTACTGATGAACTTGAGCTTTGAGAGGTGCTGACAGGGTCTGATTTCCTGGGGCAATGTTAATGTTGGGACTTAGAAAGACTAAGGTCCAGTTAGTGGGGAGGCAGATATAGGTCAACATTCCACATAAGAAGAATATATCTTGGCTGGGTAGACAGAACTGGTTGTATATGTTAAAAAGGTGTGAGAGTTTGTTGTTTTCATTTTCCCATACTCCTAGAGTACTTGCCAAGGTAGCTCCAGTGAGCAGCTGGAAAGGCGTGTTGGAAGCAAACTGAGTGGCTCCCTGTGTTCTATTTTCCCACTGGAGAAAAAAAAATTTGTATCTACTAGGAACTACTCGAGAGAGTGACTGAAAGAGGGGATTAGAAGGCATTCACTAGTGGTGGGGGCACTGCTGCAGGGGGTCCAGGGGTGAATGGTCATGCCGGGAGTATGTTTGCCATTACAAAACCTGGACTGTTTGTTAAGCAGGGAGGAGGCGATGATTTTGGGGGGCCCTGAGAAGCGGACAAGCCATCTGAATGGAGCTGTTTGGGTGACTCGGAAGTTACTATGATCAGTTGGGGCTTGAAATTGTAGGGAGTAATTACACTGATGGGGTAGAAGGTGACCCAGGGGCAGGCCTGATAACAGGTTGCATTGGATGCATAAAGGGGCTTGGAAAGTTATGATGGTATTCGTAGTTACAGGGCCATGTATGGACTTTTCATTGCTTGTGTAATAGGTGAGGTTGGAAATGTAAGAATGTAAAAGTTGGATTGCATGTCCTGTTAGGGTATTCTTGGTCCTATCAGAGATGGGGAAGTTGGCTAATGATTGCATATTTAGAAGTTGGAAAGGGTCTTTTCCTTCATAATGAGGGTGGTAGGTTAAGTTGGTAAAGACACAGTTTTTTGCGAGAATGGGAGTGGCAACATAAGAAGTTGATCAAGAGATACAAAGCCAACAGTCATTTGCCAGGGAAGGAATGGACTGGTTTAACAGAGAGTGGGTTAAGTTGAGAGTCTTGTAGAGGTAGTAAGGAGCTAGTGGAAGGGGAGGGATGATTTTATAAGGTATCCAAGGAAGCAGGAGGGATAGATAGGCAAAGAGTAAATGGGAAGGTTAAAGAGGGTGCTCTGGACGACGAGATCATTTTATCCAGTCTGAGTTAAAGGTAGGGGTAAATTGCTGTTGGAAGGAAGGAAGATAGAAAGAAGATTGATGTGATTAGGATTTTCGTCCCAGCAGGAGCTACAGTATATATCCTATCACAAAGAGTATGGTTAGTATGCTACTTAATAATATGATGAACTAGCAAAAGGATTCCATTAAAGGGGTAAGGAGAGGTGTTAAAGATTTCGTAAGTTTTCACTTATCTTTTTTAAGGAGGAAGGGGTTTTTCTTCAGGATCATTGGTAGGAGCCTTTTTAGTCTGGGATGTTTCCTTCCAAAATAGGAGATGCAAGTCCTCCAATAGTTCACAGGTGTATCGAGGCTGGTCTGGCTGATCTTGGGACTCCTGAGCTGACCGTCCTGCAGGTTCCTCAGGGGGTGTCCAAAGTTTAACTCGGGTGTGACGAGTCCAAGATTCCACTCCTGCCACCTTAACTGCACTGGGGGTAGAGGGGATTACCGAGTATGGTCCTTCCCACGAAGAGTCCACAGATGGTGAGGCAGAGGGGAGAGATTTGACCAACACTAGACCTCCTGGTTGAAACGACTCTGTTCCCTTTTCTCTGAGACATCCTTCAGGTAGGTTTTTAAGGTTTCATTGATATTTTGCCAAAGAAGTCATATCTTTGACCAAGTTGGCCATTTCCTGATCAAGTAAGAGGTCATTTGTGAGAAAAGGTCATCCATACAGCATTTCATGTGGACTGAGCCCCATTTTGTGAGGAGAATTTCATATGGACTGAGCCCCATTTTGTGAGGAGATTCTCAACAAGGCCATGGGCGAAAGAGTAGGCCATGGGAGATGAGTTTCTTGTGTAAGTTTCCTTAAGTGCCTCTGGAGTGTTTCATTTGCCTTCTCAACCTTCCCTGAGGGTTGTGGCCTTCAGGTGCAGTGAAGGTGATGTTGTATCCCTAGCACCCTGGAAATTCCCTGCGTTATCATGGCTTCAAAAGCTGGACCATTGTTGCTCTGTAAGCTTTGAAGAAGCCAAAATGTAGGAATTATTTCATGAATTAGGACTTTAATCACTTCCTGAGCCTTCTCTGTCTTGCAGGGGAAAGCTTCTATCCAATTTGTAAAGGTATCAGCATAGACCAACAAGCATTGAAATCCCTTTGACTTAGGCATATGGGGGAAGTCTAACTGCCAGTCCTCTCCAGGATAGTGACCTATTCTTTGTCCCCCAAAGGGGCCTTATGATGGACAAAGGGATGATTCCTTTGGCACACCTCACAGGCTTTGACTACCTCTCGGATGGTCTGGAGGAGATTTGGCCCTGTAAATAGCGATTTGGCCATTTGATGAGTGTTTTCAATACCCATATGAAAAGTTTGGTGGAGGGTTTTAAGTATTTTCCACTGGTTGGCTTCAGATAAAAGTACCTTTCCTTCTTCTGTCATTAACCACCCCAAGGGGAGAAAACTATGCCCCCATGAAAGTCCCCATTCTGTTTTAGTCGGGGAATACTGGAGCTTAATCTCTTGGAGGGGGTTTTCCATACCAAGGGTTCTTCCATAGGTATTTCTAATGGGAGTTTCCACCTGGCAGCAATTTTGGCCTCAGCATCTGCCCGACAGTTTCCTTCTGCTTTTTCTCCTTCACCTTTCTGATGGCTTTGGCATTGTAAGACTGCCACCTCCTTGGGTTTTTGCACTGCGTGCAATAACTCCATAATTTCCTTGTGGTATTTAATGGGGGTTCCCCCAGAGGTTAGGAACTCCCTTTCTTTCCATATTGCAGCGTGGGCATGTAGGATTAGATAAGCATACTTGCTATCTGTATACACATTTATTCTTTTTCCCTTTCCCAGTTCTAATGCTTGGGTAAGTGCCGCTAGTTCTGCTAACTGGGCGCTGATCCCTGGGGGAAGAGTCTTACTTTCAAGTACAGTTACATCACTAACTATGGCATAACCTGCCCTTCGTATCCCATTCTCCACAAATGAACTTCCATTGGTATATAGGTTAAGGTCAGGATTAGCTAAGGGGACTTCTAAGAGATCATCTCAGGCAGCGTAAGTCTGGACTATAATTTGTTGGTAATCCTGCTCAATTGGTTCCTCATCCTCTGGGAGAAAAGTTGCAGGGTTGAGGGCCACCCACGTATGTATTTGAAGCACTGATCCCTCAAGGAGTAGCGCCTGGTATCTAAGTAGGCAATTGTCTGATAGCCATAAACTTCCTTTGGCACCTAGTATGCCATTTACATCATGAGTAGTCCAGACAGTGAGATCCTTTCCTTGTATTATTTTGATAGCCTCTGACACTAAAATGGCCACCACCGCAACTACCCGTAAACAGTGAGGCCAGCCTTATGCTACTACATCAATTTCCTTACTTAGGTATGCCCGTGGTTGTGGGGTTGTCCCACGAGTCTGTGTAAGGACTCCAAGAGCTATCCCTGCTCTCTCTGTGACATATAAAGAGAAGTTTTGTCCTATGGGAAGGCTTAAAGCTGGAGCTTGTACTAGGGCCTGCTTTAAGGTTTTGAAGGCTGTTTCTGCCCCTGGTTTCCATTCTACCAGATGAGTATTTGCCTTCTAGGTTTCCTTGATTAGAGTATAGAGGGGCCTGGCTATCTCACTGTATCTGGGGATCCATAGTCAGCAAAAGCCGGTGATTCCAAGGAACCTCCGCAACTGTTTTAATGTCTCAGGGCAAGGATAAGCCAGTATAGACTGTATTCATTCCTTGCTGAGGGCCCTGGTCCCTCTGGCTAAGATTAGGCCTAGATATTTGACCTGCTGTAGCAAAGCTGGGCCTTCAACCTAGATGCCTTGTACCCTTGATTAACTAGAAAGTTCAAGAGATCTAGAGTAGCCTGCTGGCCTGAGGCTTCTGAACTGGTAGCCAAAAGTAAATCATCCACGTACTGAAGGACCAGACTGCCTGGACCTGAAGTGGCCTAGATCTTAGGCCAGTGCCTGACCAGACAGATGAGGGCTATCCCTAAATCCTTGGGGCAAGACTGTACACATAAGTTGGAATGTGTGGTCTGTGGGATCCTCAAAGGCAAAGAAAAACTGGGAGTCAGAGTGCAGGGGAATACAGAAGAAGGCATCCTTGAGGTCCAGAACAGTAAACTATTCTGCTTCCTATGGTATTTGAGAACAGGGTATAGGGGTTGGGTACAACTGGATATAGAGGAATTAATGCCTCATTGATGAGTCTAAGATCTTGCACTAGTCTCCACTAACCATTCGGTTTTTGTACTCCTAGAATTGGGGTGTTGCAGGGACTGCTGCATTTCCTTACTAAGCCTTGAGCTCTTAAGTGTTTAACAATATCCTGTAATCCTTTATGAGCTTCAGGCCTTAAGGGATATTGCCTTTGATAAGGAAAAGTGGTGGGATCTTTTAGCCTGATTTGGACTGGGCAGGCAAAATTGCCCTTCCAAATTGTCCTTCCAATGCCCAGATTTCAGGGTTGATTCCCTCCTCAAGCAGCAGACAACAAATGCATACCTTGTTCCCCATATTCATGCAGATAAGAGCTCCAGCTTTGGCTAACATATCCCTCCGTAATAAAGGTGTGGGACTTTCAGGCATAACAAGAAGGGCATGTGAAAAGAGCAAAGTCTCCCAATTACAACTGAGGAGGCGGGAGAAATACCTGGTTATAGGCTGTCCCAGTATTCCTCGGATGGTAACAGACCTTGAGGACAGTCGTCCGGGACAGGAGATTAACACCGAGAAGGCCGAGCCAGTGTCCAGGAGGAAGTCAATTTCCTGGCCCTCAATGGTTAAACATACCTGGGGCTCAGTGTGGATGACATGAGCTGGCGTTTGCCCCGGGCACCTTCAGTCCTCTTGTTGGATCATCTGGCTGGGGGCTTCTGGCCCAGAGAACCATTGTCCTCTGGGGCAGTGTGCCTTCCAGTGATTACCTCAGCATAGCAGACATGGACGAGGGGGTGGCTTGTTTCTCATTGGACAATCTTTTTTAAAGTGTCCTTGTAAGCCACACTGATAACAAGCCTTAACGGGTGATTGGCCTGCTCCATTTTCTGTCCTCTCTGAACCACCAAGGTTTGTCTGTCTGAGGGCCACAACTAAGGCTGCAGCCTTTCTCTGATCTCGCTTTTCCTTTTGGGCCTTTTCCTCTTGGTCCCTATTATAGAACACCAAGGTTTCCACGTTTAATAATACCTCCAGGTTTTGTTCAGGGCCCAGGGCTTTCTTCTGGAGCTTTCTCCTAATATCTGTGGCTGATTGGGTAATAAACTTATCTTTTAGGATCAAATGACCCTTGAAGGAGTCGGGTGACAGGGGAGTATATTTTCTTAAGAACTCCCTTAGCCACTCAAGGAAGGCCGAAGGATTATCTTCCTTTCCCTGAGTTATGGTGGACATCATTGAATAATTCATGGGCTCTTTCCTAATTCTCCTTAGTCCTTCTAGAACACAGGTCAACACATGCTTATGACTCCAGTCCCCACGATCTGAACTGAGGTCCCAGTGGGGATACATACTTGGGATGGCTTGCTGACCGGTAGGGAATTTGTCCCTGTCTTCAGCTGTCATTCTATCATTTACTTGACTAAGATACCAAGTATCTCCAGACTCTCGGGCTGCAGCTAAAGCCACATTCTTTTCATTAAAGGCCAGGGTTTGATCTAACAATAGCCTGACATCTCTCCAAGTGAGATAGAAGGTTTGCCCTAGACCCTGTAGGACATCTATGTACCTATCAGGATCATCTGAAAACTTCCCCAGGTCTGCCTTGATCTTCTTTAAATCAGAGAGGGAGAAGGGGACATGTACCTGGGTTGGGCCAAATTCCCCTCCCCCTACAGCTTGAAGGGGACATAACCGATAGCCTGGGGGGGTTTTGTGGTCCCTTGGAGATTTCTCTGCTTATTTCCTTCTGGGAGGGGGAGATTAGAGGAGGCTTATTATTACTAGGACGTGGGGCTATAAGGAGGCTAGGCTATGGGGGTAAGCTGAGAGTTTCTCCTGTGGGATGTAAATTCCAAGCTTTGCATAGTTGTGTATTCTCCTTCAATGAAAAGAAAGCTCGGACACAAGGTATTTCATTTCATTTACCTTCCCTCTTACAGAAAAGGTCAAGCTGCAGGATAGTATTGTAATTTAGACTTCCCTCAAGTGGCCATTTTTCCCCATCAGAGAGAGAATATTGGGGCCAGGCCATAGTGCAGAAAAAAAATGAGCCACCTCTTTTTCAGGGTTTGTGGGTCAAATTGGTCCCAGTGGCTTAGGATGTATTTCAAGGGTCAGCCTGTTGATGCCTGAGTGTTTCCCATCTGGAAGACAAAACTGCCCATGGTTTTGGTTTGTTTTGTTTCTCCCCCTGCCCAAGAACCTGCAATGGTCCTTGGACCCTGCTGATCAGAATAGTTGCACTCACCAACGCAGCAGCAGAAACACTAGTTTTCCTCCTAGACCACAAGGAGGACTGAGAAAAATAGGATTTACTGGCCCTTACTGACTCATTCTCGAAAACCTAGAGTCCTAAGCATTCTCCTGTTAGTGCTGGGACTTTACTCCTGTCCTATAAAGATGTTATGCCCCAAAAATGAAGTGGAGGGCCATACCCTGAGTGAGGCAAGGGATCTCCAGGGTTGGAAGAGTGACGCCTTTTGTCCTCACTTGAATGAGGAGGATATCATTTCTGAAGCTCCCCATATCCCAGCTTCAGGAATAGTTTCTGTTAGCCTGCTTGTCTGAGGAGGGATCCTAGAATTCCAGATAGTCCCCCTGCCCCAACAGGGCTTTGGGCAAAAATTATGTCTTTCTGATTGGTGAGCCCAGGTGCCTAAAGAAAGTAACAGTACTGAAGTTTATACTAGAAATCATTCTTATAGGAGAAACTAGAAAAGCACCAGAGACAGGCAGTGGTTTTTAGAAGTGGGACTAGCCAAGGAGAAGAGAGGCGAGAGGAAGATTATATGACAGGCACTAGGACCCAGGAAGCAAGAGTCAGGATAGATAGGATAGATGGGTGAGTCTCGCTTGGACGACATGACTTTTAGAGTTCTGCTCATGGCTGCAGGGTCAACCAACCTGTTGTTGGGACCCCAGAGTTGCATGGCTTTCCTCTCTGTTGACCCTCGGCTCAGCCCAGAAGTACAGGAAAAGCAGAAGCTGGTTCCAGGCAAACCGACTCTCCCACCCCTAAAGAGTCGGGGGTTGTTAGAGAGCCCTTTCCCAGAAAGCCTGACACCTGTGTCTTTAGTCCAGTGGCCACGCTAGTCACTTTTAACTGGCTGACCGGTGCCCAGTATTTAGCCCCTGAATTCTAAGGAAAAACAGGACAGAATAGCAAGTGAAAGGGGTCCAACGGTACTTACCGCTTGATGATTGTCCCATTTGGGTAGCCAAAATGTGTCCAGAATTGGTTCCTTCCTGTGGGTTCTTGGTCTCGTTGACTTCAAGAATGAAGCCTTGGATCCCTGCAGTGAGTGTTACCGTTTTTTTGTTTGTTTTTTTGTTTTGTTTTGGTTTTGAGACGGAGTCTCGCTCTGTGGTCCAGGCTGGAGTGCAGTAGCACCATCTCGGCTCACTGCAAGTTCCACCTCTGGGGTTCATGCCATTCTTCTGCCTCAGCTTCCCAAATAGCTGGGACCACAGGTGCCTGCCACCACACCCAGCTAATTTTTTGTATTTTTAGTAGAGACAGGGTTTCACCATGTTAGCCAAGATGGCCTCGATCTCCTGACCTCGTGCTCCACCCGCCTCGGCCTCCGAAAGTGCTGGGATTACAGGTGTGAGCCACCACGCCCAGCCGAGTGTTACAGTTCTTAAAGATGCTGTGTCTGGAGTTTGTTGCTTCAGATATTCTGATGTACCCAGAGTTTCTTCCTTCTGGTGGGTTTGTGGTCTCATTTGACTTCAGGAGTGAAGCTGCAGACCTTCACAGTGAGTGTTACAGCTCTTAAAGGTGGTGTGTCCGGAGTTATTTCTTCCTTCCAGTGGGTTCGTGGTCTCACTGCCTTCAGGAGTGAAGCTGCAGACCTTCACAGTGAGTGTTACAGCTCTTAAAGGTGGCACATCCAGAGTTGTTTGTTCCTCCCAGTGGGTTCATGGTCTCACTGACTACAGGAGTGAAACCGCAGACCTTCACAGTGAGTGTTACAGCTCATAAAGGTAGTGCGGACCCAAAGAGTGAGCAGCAGCAAGATTTATTGTGAAGAGCGAAAGAACAAAGCTTCCACAGCGTGGAAGGGGACCCCAGCGGGTTGCCACTGCTGGCTCAGGTGGCCAGCTTTTATTCCCTCATTTGGCCCCACCCATGTCCTGCTGATTGGTCCATTTTACAGAGTGCTGATTGGTGTGTTTACAAACCTTTAGCTAAACACAGAGCACTGATTGGGGCATTTACAATCCTTTAGCTAGACATAAAAGTTCTCCAAGTCCCTACCCAACCCAGAAGCGCAGCCAGCTTCACCTCTCACTGGGGCCTGACAGCTTTATCTATCTAGGGTACCTCATCTGCTCATAGATCCTACTGGGTGTTGCTCATGAGCCAGATTTGGGCAAGAACATTTTAGGTTTTATTCTGGGTTTCTATTCCTACTTACAAGCTGTCAAAGAACCAACTTTCAACAAATTGAGATTAAAAGATCTAACAGACAATTATTAGTGATTCATGAACCAGACAGCATCCAGCCCACAAAATAGAAGGGAGCTCAACTGAGCTGAGCATGGAGAGCAGGCTTCATAGGCAGAAAAGGCTGAAGAAAGCCGAAACAAGGAACATAAGGTGGACTTGTCATTTCAAAGTTACTTTCCTTACAGACAGTCTTGGTGGCTTAGTGAGGTGTGGCTATCATATCTTTTCTGATTTCTCAAAAGATCAGACTTTACAAGTAAACAGCTTAGCATTTGGTTTGGTGATGTGGAACCACAGTATGAGTAACTCTATTTGGGGTAGGTCTGTTGGGGCCTAGTGCAGGAATTCAGTCCAATTCAATGGCCTCCCATAAACTTTATTTAACAGAGCTCTGTGATGTTGAGCAAGTTACTTCACTTCTCTGGACCACAGCTTCCTCATTTGGGAATGAAGATTGTAATGCCAGCTACCTCCTAGGCTTATTGTGAGGAGTAAATACATAGGGATGGAAAGTGCATATCAATACAATGCCTGTCACTGAAGGACTCATTAGGTGTTAGCTGTTATTAGACTATAGCTATTGTGAATATCAGGCTTCCCCTCTGTGTTGTCTGGGGCTTCTGAATATCACCTTCTCCTGAGTTTCCCATTGTCCTGTTTGTCCCCCTGCAAGGCCCTTTACCATACTGGGTGAGAACCCCCAGGATACATCTTCTATGTCTTCATGCTCTTCAATTGCTGTTTTATTTCTACAGTTGGATTTTTTCCCCCAGGAATGCAGCTGCTGAAATCTTCTCAGCACCTGCAGTATCCCAGAGGGCAAAGACAGGGCCAAGTATTGGATTCTGTATTCTCTTCATTATTGTCCCCCTGCAAGTGGAGAGGTATCCAAGCTGGGCCTTGTCCTAAGATATGACGGAACTGATCTTCCAGCAAGCACGTGAACTTAGAAGAGAAAAACATGCACCACATGAGAATGCATACTGGCCAACACCCTGTGCAAACATCCAGAGAAGCTGTGCTCAGACTCCTGACTCATGAAAATAGTGAATTTATAAACGCATATTGTTTAAAGATGCTAAATTTGTGGTGATTTGTTACATGGCAATAGAAAACTAATAGAGATAAAACTTGACATTTGAAATGCATCACATAATGAAATTAGTAGATGAGAATCTCTCAAGAAACAAGTAATATTTTGAGTTAAAATGAGAGACTGGATATATAATTCCTCCTCCTTCCAAAATCCCAGGAAATGAGTAGTTAAAAAAATTTTTAATCTTACAAGAACAACAAGCAGAGATGCTTGAAATAGGGTCTGATTCTTCCTCACTCCCTTTCTTATGTAACTGAACTTCCTCACACTTGAGGAGAAGTACATTTCCCTGCTCCTTGACTTTCAACTCAGCCATGTGGCTTGCTTTGGCCAATCAGTTATAGGTAGATGTGATGTGACCAGAGGCTTAAAACTCATAACTGATCTTGACACCACCTTTGCAAAATTATGACTGAGACAGCAAAAGAGATCTAATTTAACCAACTCCATCTTCTTCTAACCTGCAAGCTGTGCTTGTTCATTCTGGGTGTAGGCTGAACTAACTTTGGGAGAAACTTAGTTTATAGTTTAAAACAAAGACGATAAGAGCCCTTTTCCAAAGCAGACCTTCTTTTTGCCTGGGGACTAGATTGCCTGTGTAGGACTGAGAGTAGCCATAAGATTAGAAACTATCATTTAGGAATCATGCAGCTGGAAGCTACAAGATTCTGACCCTCCCTAAATTGCTCCTAAGATCAATGCTTGAGATATTTTGCAGACCCTGCACTTGATGGCACCACTTAGATCAATAAACTGGCTCATCTGATCTTGCGGCCCCTTACCCAGGAACTGACTCATCACAAGAAGACAGCTTCAACTCCCTTGATTTCATCTCTGACCAATCAGCACTCCTGGCTCACTGGCTTCCCACACACCCACCAAGTTGTCCTTAAAAACTCTGCTCCCCGAATGCTCAGGGAGACTGATTCAAGTAATAATAAAACTCCGTTCTCCCACACAGCCGGCTCTGTGTGAATAACTCTTTCTCTATTGCAATTCCCCTGTCTTGATAAATTGGCTCAGTCTAGGCAGCAGGCAAGGTGAGCCCATTGGGCAGTTACAATCTTGCCTTTTATGCTTCTACCATCACTATGTGAAGAGCTGCACTGGCTAGCATTCTGGTCCAAGTGGAATGGGAAAGACATAGAGTAGATCTGAATAACCTGCTGCTTAGAATATATCCCAGCTAAGCTCAACATGGATTAAATGACCCCAAGTTAATGTGCAAACATCTGAGAGAAAATAAATGATTGTTTTCTTAAGCCACCAAAATTTGCAGTTGTTATTCAGTAACATCGTTAAAAGAGGTGACTAATACAAGAGAAGAAATGACAGTAAAAAAAAAAAAAATTTGGACATGTAAAGCAGATGGTAATGTCCACTTTCATTTCTGACAGTATAACATATAGAAACTAACGCTGGTTCTAGAACTAAGACATAAAACATCTAAAATTAAAAATGTAATAGGTGGTTTTGAAAGCAGAGAAGAGGATTATTGAATTGGAAGATAGGTTAATAGAAAATATCCAAATTGAAGCAGAGAAAGAAAAAAATAAAAATATAGGTAAAAGTATATGTGAAACACAAACAATCTAAAATTCGTATAAAGGGAGTTCCAAAAGAAGAGCAAAAAGTGGATGAGCAGAAATAAGATTTGAAAATAAATTTTCAAAAATGACAAAAAAAAAAGTCAAAACTCCGATTTAAGAAGTTCAGGAACCCAAAGCAGGATAAAGTCAAAGAAAATTGCATATAAACACATCAAGATAAAACAGCTAACAACCAAAGATAAAGAGAAAAATCTAAACAACTGCTGAGGGTGGAGGTAGAGGGTGCTGGGAAACACATTACCTTCAAACCCCCAACAATAAGACTGAAAGCTTACTTCTCAACACAAATGCAGGAAGCAGGAAAAGATATTTGGAATAGTTTTTCCAAAATATTTGGAATAGTTTCTCTAAAATATTCCAAAGGAATATCTTTAAAGTATTTTAAAAGAAAATATTTGCCAAGTTACAATTCCAAACTCAACAAAAAATATCCTTTAAAAATAAAGCAAAATAAACAATCACCTGCTGGTCTGTACTGAAAAGAACACTGAAGGGAATTCTTCAGAAAAATGACATCAGACAGAAATGAAAAAATGCAGGTAGGAATGAAAAGCACTGAACAGTATATATGTATTTAAAATACAAATGAATATTGACCCTACAAAACAAGAGTAATTATGTCTTTTGAAGTTTCAAATACAGATTGAGTATTTCTTTTTCAATACGCTTGGGACTAGAAGTGTTTGGGTCCAAATTTGGGATTTGTTTTTTTTGGATTTTGGAATATTTGTATATACATAATGAGACATCTTTTATTTTCCCACAGTTCTGGAGGCTGGAAGTCCAAGATTAAGAGGTTAGTGGGGTTGGTTTCTTCTGAGCCCTGTCTGCCTGGCTTGCAGAGGACTGTCTTCTCATTGAGCTCTCACATGTTCTTTACTCTGCATGTGCAACTCCCTGGTGCCTCTTGCTCTTCTTATAAGGACACCAGTTCTATTGGATTAGGGCTCTGCCATCATGACCTCACTTAACCTTAATAATATTTTTAAAGGCCCTATCTCAAAATACAGTCACATTGTGGGTCAGGGTTCAAATAAGAATTTTGAGGGGATGCAATTTAGTGTATAACATTTATCTAGAATTAACATTCAAGGCAAGAAAAGTCATTGGAGAGGAAGAAAATAAGTGGAGTTAAGATATACCAAAGTTCCAGCATTATCAGGGAAGTTGAAAATATACTCAACTGTAGTTAGTCATGAATGTTTACTGTAACTTCTAGCATAATTTCTAAAAGAAGATGTATAACTAACATAAAATAGTATTTAAAAAATCAATTCACTTAAAAGAAAGCAAGAATAAAAACAGAACAGCTGAGTGAAATACAAAGGAAATATTAGATGGCAGATATAAATCTGAATATATCAGTATGGGGTTAAATATTTCAGTTAAAAGATTAAAATCATCAGACTAGATTAAAAGTTAAAAAGAACTACATACTGTTTTCAAGAGTGCCTTGTAGTTATGTTACAATCAAAGTCAACTTTAAAGCAAGAAACACCACAAGAAATGAGGAGGATCACAATATAATGAAGAAGCACTCAGATCACCATGGAGATATCACTTCTACCAATTCTAAATCATATGCATCCAATAACATAGCTTCAAAATACATAAAGAAGAAATTAGTGAAATCAAAAAAAATATACAAATGCAAATTGTTGAAACTAATAAAGAAATAAATAAAACTAAGCAAAAAAAAAAAAAAAGTAGGAGATTTTGACAGTCTCTGAAACTAGTAGAACATGCAGACAAAAATAAAATCAGTAAAAATGTAGATGCTCTAAACAACACAATTAACAGATTGGCACCTACAGAATACTATTCCAACAATGGCAGAATACAATGAAATGAAAACTCCGGAAAATACATCAGTGAAGTCTTCCAGACTAATTAGGAAGAAGTAATGTCAATCACATACAAACTCTTTAATATTGCATATATTTATGGAAAAAGATTAACCTGGGCCACTACCTCACACCATACACAAAATCAGGCCCAGGGAGAATTTTTTAAAATCTGGGTAAATCCAGGAGGCGGAGTTTGCAGTAAGCTGAGATCCGGCCACTGCACTCCAGCCTGGGCGACAGAGCGAGACTCCGTCTCAAAAAAAAAAAAAAAAAAAAAAAAAAATCTGGGTAAATCTAAATCTGAGAGGTAACACAAATAAAGCTTCTTAAAAGTAAAATAAGGAGATATTTTCATGACCCTTGAGTAGACAAAGACTTATTAAATAAGACATGTTTAAAAATCATCCCTAAAGGAAAAGATTAACGAATTAGAAAAGTGAAGAATTTGTGTACATTGTGAAAAAGCATGTCATCAAAAGGCAGAAAAATATTTACAATGATGTATCTGATTTAAGAAATTTTTATCCAGAAAAACAATTATTAATTAGTAAGAAAATGACAGATAAGCCAATAGAAAAATGGACAGAAACTTAAATAGGCACTCTCTGAATAAGATATACAAATGACCAGAAACATATATCATCATAAGTCATCAAGAGATGCAAATTAAAATCGCAATGAAATACCAATATGCACCCAATTAGAATGGCTCCTATTTTAAAACCAAAAATATCAAGTACTGGTGAGGATGTGGGGCCATTGAAACTGCCAGTAGGAGCATAAATTGGTGCAGTTACTTTGGAAAACTGGCAGTATCAACTAAAACTGGAAAAACCCATCCCCTAAGACCCAGAAATGCCCTTTCTACATATCAACCCAACAGAAAAGCACATACGTACACCAAAAGACATAAACATTAATGTTCACAATGGCATTACCTGTACAAAATAAAAAAAGGCATGAGATCCAGAAAAACAGAAATACAGCACAAGACAAAGATAAGGGGAATTCCAAGAATTAGAGCAAACACAAATCCCAGGATTAGAGCTGCCCAGGGATCCCAGGAAGCTAGCAGCACAGGGAAGAGGATGGAAGCTTCTAAGGGATGGCTTCAGGGAAGAAAAATGGGATTGATGGATTCCCTGATGCAAGTCAGCTGGAGGAAAATTACACTGTGGGCTGTGAGATGTGTGCAAAGAATGAGCAATGAGCGCAAAGAAAACTAACTAACTAAAGACATGGGCCACTGTTACTTTCAGGAAAAGAAACAAAAAGAAGGAAATGTCACACTCCAACTTTCAGCTGTGAAGATTATTTGTATATGTATATTAATATTCTGAATACTGTCTCCAACAATGTAAGAAAGCTAAATCTTCATTTGCTACAATAGGAAGTCAGTAGATAATGTCTAAATTTTGGAAACAATTAGATGTGTAAGGGCCAGAAGAGACAGATAAAATAATTGAAAGTGCTTGTCCTTAGAGTGGAAGAGAAACGTGGAGGGATTGGGGAAGGGAGAGATGGAACCATTGCATTTTACAAAAGCCTGTTAGAACTATTTGAGTTTTTCCAACTCTGTGTTGATATTACTTTGACAAAATAAAAATCAAGTAACTAAACAATGAGTGAAATGAGAAAAAGTTCTAGAACATAAACCAAAATAGTAACAGTGTCTCTAAGTAATGTGATTATAAGTCATTAGTTTTCTTTCTTTTTTCTCCTCTGATTTTTCTACAATGAATATTTTTAACAGTTAAAAGATCCAGTTTATTATTAAGCAGAATATTTTATTTATCTGAGGTAATAATTGTTTTCTGTGAACTCCTGAGGGAACTGTTACAGGTTGCTCAGCAATGAAATCAGAGCTCAGGGAGCTCCAAGCTGGGGCCTGGCAGAAGTGACACTGCTGGGCCCGAACAGAGCAACAAGTGATCCAAACAGTGTCCATAAGGGCAAGCCAGGCACTCATTTCCGAAGTGGTCCGTGTACAAGTCTGATGGGCAGGCATGGGCACAGAGTGTGGGTGGGCACATGTGGAAGCCGGGCAGAGGTTTGGTACCTAGAAGCCCAGCAGCAGACACTGTATCGGCCCAGCACAGACACTCTTGTGTCACATACACAAGAGGCTCTGCCTTTCAGGCTGTAGACGCCCAAGCAGGGTCTGGTTTCAGGAAGCATCACTTAAGCTGAGGATAGGTGAGGCTTCAATCTTACCAGGAGAAACTAGATGTTAGGCAAGTAACCCATCTGCCCTCAATGAGTTCAGAAAAAGCCAACATGGGACACTGGGGGATCTCTCTAGGGTCCAAGCTCTAGGATTCCTGGCAGCGAGAGACTTGGGGGTAACTCAGGGAGCCCAGCCATTGCAACCAAACCCCTGGGAACTGTGCCCAGAGTCATCAATTCATTACACCCTGTGTTAGTTTCCTACAGCTGCTGTAACAAAGTACCACAAACAGAGCATATAAACAACAGCAATTTATCGTCTCACCGTTCTGGAGGCTAGAAGTTCAAGATCAAGGTGTCAGAAGAGCCGTGCTCCCTCTGAAGGTGCCAGAGAAGGATCTGTTGCAGGCACCTCTCCTAGATTCTGGTAGTTCCTTGGCTTGTGGCAGCATAACTGCAATCTTCACGTGATTGCTCTCTCTCTCACTCTCTCTCTCTCGCTGTCTCTTTTTCTCTCTCTCTCCGTCTCTCTCTCTCTTTCTCTCTCTCTCTGTCTCTCTCTGGGTGTGTGTGTGTGTTCTGTCTGTCTTCATGTCCAAATTTCACTTTCTCATAAGAACACCTGTCATATTTGGATTAATGGCCCACCCTATTTCAGTATGACCTTATTTTAACTTTATTCATCACATTAATGAATTAACCCTATATTTACAGTAACCCTATATTCAGACAAGGTCACATTCTGAGGTCATGGGGGTTAGGACTTCAATATGTGAATTTGGGGAGGTGGGACACAATGCAACCCATAATACAGCCCAGAGTGATATAGGTATTAGAGTTTGGATTCAGCCTCAACCAGAAAGTGGGGCATACCAGTGGATCCAGTTTCAAGGAGCTGAGGAAAAGTGCGCCAGGATAAAAGAGCAAAGCCATACCATCCTTAGGTGCATATATGAGAATGAACGAATGTATAGTATTACCCATTAGACTTCAGGTGTGACGTGGAAGTATGGTACAGTAGGATGACACAAAGGAGTTGTCATTAGCATCACTGCTGTGATCATCATCAAAATCACAGCCAACAAGTCCTGAGCACCTACCTAAATGAACTGTTTTACATGATTCGACGCAGCTAATCCTCAACTTGGACCAATGGGATGGGTATGACTTATCCTGTGAACAAAAGTTCTCTGAAAGGGAATTTAGAGGAAAGAGACTTTATTCCCCTAACAGTTGGCAAACTGAAGAGACACAGCCTTCAGTGTAAAATGAAGGTACGTCCCAGAAAGCAAAGGAAAGGTTTTTCTTTTATAGTGAAAGATCCCATCCAGGTTCCTACTCAGGTCCACTTAGTCAAATAAAGGATTCAAACTTGCTTAGTTCTGACTGGTTGATGTTTGGTGAGTTCTGATTGATCAACATTTTCTGAGTTCTGATTGGCTGACATAGGTCACAGCCTATTGGTTGGCTCAGGCAGCACAAACGTGAACAGACAGCTATGAAAGCCCCTAAGTTAAGCAGAGATGCAGGTTTTCCAGGAACTCCTAGTATGTGTGTGACCTCTAGTAAGCAAATGGCCACTTGGCTCTTGAATTTAGGCTATTAGCCACTCAGGATTCATCTGAGGGACTGGCTCTTTCAAGATTCAAATCCGCCCCCCTCCCTGTTTATCAATAGTGCTATCAGATAGCACTGATGATTGATTAGGTTGGTTGCATCCCATCATCGTGCTAGAGTGGCTGGCAACCTGTTCCAGATTCTTCTAGTCCCGTGCAGAAATCCTTTGACAATGCAGTGACCAACTGAGCAACTAGAGCCATTTACTTATGAGAGGCACTCAGGCACCCGTTAAATTTGAATTAACATCTCTTGGCTTAACTTGGCTTCAGTTTCCAGCTGGAACGAGTCTAAAGTCTTAAGGTGTTGGGTCAGCACGATCCTGGTGAGGGTCTCTTGCAGGCATCTGTTAAAGCAGACTAGAACGATTTTAAAGGGGAGCCAAGTGCTTAGTCCAGGGAGATTCACTGCGATTTGTAGGGTAGAACACAGAAGGAATCCTATACCAGAAGAAGACGGCTGAAAATATGTGGAAATTGGAATTCTAATGCAGCAAGCCCAGCCAGGAGGCTTTCTGAAGGTGTCCTTTTCAGACGGCCAGCTGTAGGATTTGGCCAACTTTGGATCTCAGATGTTTCCAATTCAACCTGACTGGAAGTATTTACCCAGGTGCAACAGGAAGTGTTAGTGACAGCATAAACACCACCACATGACATGAGGAGACAGTCTAATGCAATGTGGTTGTGCAGGATCACATGGGCAAGGGAATCTAGAAATCTCTGTTGTGCCCTGATGGTAGAGGCAGTGGAGTGGGCAATTCTGCTAAGTGCAGGAAAGGTTTCTGATCCTATATTCATTCTAAGCAGGGTCTAGCCCAAGCCAGGACCCAAGAATCCTTTCCCATTTAGATCCTTCACTAGGGTTAAGCCCACCAGGTAAATCACATCCTTGAGGGTATCCACAGCTATCATCTTTATAATCTGAGGGGTTCTCACCAGCATAGTCATCAGTTATTGGTAGAGCTCTTTTGGCCCTGGAATGTAGAGTCTACTTTCCCTGAGTTAGAGAGTTAATAACGGTGATAGGAGCAACGACTTGACCCGGAAAGTAAATGCCTGTGTTTTCTCGGGACCTGAGGCAGGGGTAGAAAAAATCTTTTTGGATGACGTAGTTGCAGCCAAAAACACAGCCTGAAGGGGCACATAATTATCCTGAGAGGTTATGAAAATTCAAGGAGCTGTTTACAGGCAAAAGAGGGTATGTGGTCAAACCAAGTACCTGTCTTAGGTAATGGCACAGTGGTATGATCCAACCGGTAGATTTGGGGAGCCACGGAGGAGACTCTTAAGCTGTTTTTGGTATATTCTGCAGAGAGGAGTCTTACTAAGTGTTCTGTTTCTATGGGATTTTGCAAGCTATAGAGTAGAAGTGGTGGTGAGTATTCAGAAGAAGGGGAGGAAATGCAAGGTAGGGTAATAGGAAGGTATTTATGGGATATACCAGTGAGGAGAAAACAAGGATGAACCTCAGGCGCATGAATATGCACCCAGTAGTCAACAGTCAGTGGATCAAACAGGGGTACCAAGCAACTGAGCACATTAAGGAAGCTGGTCACTAGGATAATTATAGGATTCCTGTTTCCTCCAACAAATTCAGCAGGGGAAAGGTGGCGCATCCAACACTCAGCTTGCCTGCAGAGGCAAGGGATTGGGATTGCTGTATCTAGGCATTATCTTCCCATGAGGAGGAAGAACTGGAAAGCAGAGTCAAGAAAGAAAGGAAAAGGAAGAAGTACGGCATGGTGTAAAAAGAGGGCATTATAAAGAGTCCAGCAAGGCAATGAGTCCCATGGTGTGTCTAAATAGTGGAATATATGGAATTACCCCAGAGTGGCATAAGACACCCAGGATGCACAAGATTCTCAAAGCTGTGATAATTAAAATCATTACAAAGTAAACATAAGGACTAGGCATGTTAGCTCAAGATAAGAAAGAGGTTATACAGGCCTACTCTGGTATCTTGGGAGAAAGCAGTCTACCTCAGATGTTGTCTTCTTCTTGTCCTGGTGGCTATAGTTTGATTAACTTGAGTTTGATATCAGTGACCAGTTGGGAGGTTCACTTGGTAGAAGGATCAAGAGCCTTCTTTTTAAATGAGAAATATGAATCCATGACTCAATGCCCTGTAATTTAGCAGCACACAGGCACTGGTTAAAAGTACCTGATAGGGTCCCCTTCCAGTGAGGCTGGAGGGAATTCTTAACTTGGTGTCTTTTCCATGAATTTCCTTGATGAAGCAGCAAATTTTTGGACTGTAACTGATTATAAATAGCTTTTTTAGAAGAATAAAAGTAAAACCATAATTGTCAGTGGATTACATAAGACTTAGAATGGCCATAAAGATGCAACTGAGAAATAAATTTGATTATTTCTGTCACATACAAGTTAATAATAATCAAAATCATGACTGATAGTACATATAACAGATCAGAATCTTAGGAATCACATACGATTTTGGAACATATATTAATAATGCATTATACAAATATTACTTAAAGGAAATTAAACACTATTTCTTGTTTGATAATGCTTCCCACGTGACTTGCCCAATAAGTCTAATCATTTAATATCTCTACAAGATGAAAAATACATTATTTGATGCTTCTCCAGAGACCCTACTGGGAAATCCTAAAGTTAATTTTAAGTCAAAAACACTTAATTTAGAATCTTGTTCCTGGGGGAAACCCACCAAATATGTAAAAAGGTTCAAAATACTTGATCAAAAGAGAATCACAAGTCACTACTAAATAGCAGTTATTCATTTAACCAGAGTGATAATAAAAAGACTTAAAAAGCAATAAAGAATGTTACATGGATATAAAAATTCTAACCTTTTAAAGCTCAGTTTTCTTTTTTTTTGTTTTCTTTTTTTTTTTTTTTTTGAGACAGAGTTTCAGTGTTTCATTCTTGTAGCCCAGGCTGGAGTGCAATGGCATGATCTTGGCTCACTGCAACATCCACCTCCCAGGTTCAAGCAATTCTCCTGCTGAGCTCAGCCTCCCAAATAGCTGGAACTACAGGCACACGCCACCATGCCCAGCTAATTTTTTAGTAGAGACGGGGTTTTGTCATGTTGGCCAGGCCAGTCTCGAACTCCTGACCTCAAGTGATCCACCCGCCTTGGCCTCCTAAAGTGCTGGGATTCCAGGAGTGAGCCACCATACCTGGCCAGTTTTCCTTTTTTTTTAGAGACAGGGTCTCGATCTGTCACCCAGGCTGGAGTACAGTGGTGTGTTCACTGCAGCCTCAAACTCCTAGGCTCAAGTGATCCTCCTGCCTCAGCCTCCCAAGTAGCTATTAGTTTTCCTAAGTAACCAAAAATTCAATAAAGATAACATGAAACACAGGAAATTATCTTAGTAAACACAGAGTCTTTGTTTTCTAGGTCAGTTACCTAAAAGGTAAAGAAAAAACCTCCTGTAGGTTTTTTAGATAAACTGAAAGTTAACCTGGTATTTGAATTTAGTCAGACACAGGAAGAGTGTGTCCAGGGTTATGAATGTACTCATATTATAGAGAGATGTAAACAAGAAAACTAGTACCTTGAGCAGGGAAACTCATGGCTCTTAGTAACAGCATGGGAAGATTCCTGGCTACATGGAACAACTCAGACACATCAAGAAAACCCAAGAATACAGAATCAAGTTACACTGAAGGAAACATTGCTTCTCTAGACCTTCAAGGTAAACATTTCAGCATCAGGCCATAACAGCAGAGTTAGAACGGGAGAAAAAAAGTTACAGTAGCCGAAGAAAAGGTTGAAGAAAAAAGATATTACCCCAGCCAAGCAAAAAGATAGACCTTTTCAAGGTTAGAAAGAAGAAATGCATTTATTTTTGTTTTTTGGTTTTTAGTTTTTTTTGAGACGGAGTCTTGCTCTGTCACCCAGGTGGGACTGTAATGGCGCAATCTCGCCTCACTACAACCTCCACCTCTCAGGTTCAAGTGATTCTCCTGCCTCAGCCTCCTGAGTAGCTGGGATTACAGGTGCACACCCCCACACCCGGCTAATTTTTGTATTTTTAGTGGAGGCAGGGTTTCACCATGTTGGCCAGGCTGGTCTTGAACTCCTGATCTCAGGTGATCGGCCCACCTTGGTCTCCCAAAGTGCTGGGATTACAGGTGTGAGCCACTGCACCCAGCCGAAGAGCTGCATTTCTAACCTGAAGCTGGAGAAATTAGATAGATCTCAGGAAGAAATGTGGCAGGAATAGAAACTGTTGTAGTTCAGAGGGTGGCTGTTAAAAAACAGATTTCAGAAATAAAAATCAAAACCTCTTGCAATTTTTTTTTTTTTTTTTTTTTGAGATAGAGTTTTGCCCTGTTGCCCAGGTTGGAGTGCAGTGGCGCGATCTTGGTTCACTGCAACCTCCACCTCCTGGGTTCAATTGATTCTCCTGCCTCAGCTTCCTGGTAGCTGGGACTACAGGTGCCCGCCACCACGCCTGGCTAATTTTTGTATTTTTAGTAGAGACAGGGTCTCACCACGTTGGTCAGGCTGGTCTAGAACTCCTGACCTCATGATCCGCCTGCCTCAGCCTCCCAAAGTGCAGGCATTACAGGCGTGAGCCACCGCACCCAGCCTTAATGTATTCATTCTTAACAATTTGGAAAATTCCATGAGACATTAGACAATTCTAGCCATCATCTCAAGTTAAATTTTCTATTAACTATTTTTATATTACTTGTCTGTTAGGCACATATCATGAAAGCAAGAATCTAAACGTTAAATACACGCATATTTTGCTGATAACTCAGAAGATCTGGTTACTTTTATTAAGCAAACAGTATTAAACTAGTGTTAGCTGCCAAAAGTTGACTAAAGTCACATGAACTTGAACAGCATTTGGATTTATTTACTTAATTTATGAATACTCACATTTATTTAAGTCAATTTGGGGCCAGACATGGTGGCTGAACAAAAACAAACAAATGAACAAACAAAATCAACTTGGTATTATGTAGACAATATGCGAACAGACGTGCATACACCTCGACACATAAAAATATATAGAGAGACAAATAAAGATTGTATAGCTTTAATTTTAAAATTTTAGCCATGTGTTAGGTGTAACTTACTGGTTTAAAAGGATGGTTGGATTCAAACTGTGTCTCTGTAAATGGAACAGGTTAAAATTTATGTCTCACATGGCCAAAGCCCTTACTGAGTTTTAGAGAAAACAGGGTAGCAATTTACATGTCAAATAGCTGAGAGAATCTAAGCTTTTTCAAGAAGGAGTTTGAGTGCATTAGAGGAGGATTACAATGGGTTCCAAAAAAACATAAAATTATAGGAATTTATCACAGGATTTTATGAGGAAAAGTAAAGATGAGCCTAGAGAAAATTTAGAAATCTTTTCAAAATAACCAGCTGAAGGCCAAAATACCATATCCTGGAGACCAATTTATGTGATTTCTAACTTAGTCTCCATTTTCTAACTCTACTGCTGAGCTCAGGGCTGTCAATTCAAGCGTTATTCCCCTGGTTCAAGACAAGGAAACGTGGGCTTGATAGGCTTCTAAGGAGTTCCTTTCCAGGAGGTGTATTGTATGGGAGCCGATGGAACACACGAAAATCAATGACTGTCAGTCAGGTCCCCCCAGTTGGAGGGATAGAGATTTAGGAACCATCACAGGTTCGTCGGCTCCTGCAACCATCCAGATGAGTTCAGAACTCTGGCAGGGACACTCCAGAGCATCAGGGTTAAGGACAGGGTGGCTCAGTGTCAACCAGAGCTCTATTCCCAGAATGTCCCTGGAGCACCCCTTGTCCTGCTTGAGGGTAGAGGACCAGGGACTTTATCAAGATTTAATTGCAGCCATCATTTGTATTTGGGGCAATCCTTTTTAAAATGTCTGGAACATCTTCTGAAAACCCACTTTTTTTTTTTTTATTTTGGTTTTGAGGAATGGGCATGTTTGAGGTGTCCCTTGCTAATTGTTGTTAACTGAAGGACCATTAACTTAGCGGTCTTCTCTTGACAGTCTAATGCTCAAGTAGCCCTAGATTTAGTCTTTTCTAAAGTTTTGGATAATGAATTGGCCAAAGAGGCCATTTCATAAGGTTACTTTACAGCCCAATTAAGGTCATCATGTTTTACCAGGGTACTGAGGGCTTCCGAAAGACCAGCCACACACACAAAAATGGAATTAAATAAATTGAGTGTTTAGTCATTTAAATACCTGATCTCCAAATTTTGTTGGAAAGTGGTCCAAATTTATCAAAATAATCAAGGACAGTCTCATCTTTTTTTGTGTATAACACTGTATGGCTTTCCAGTTTATCTGATGGGGAAAAAGTAGGGGAATGGCTTTTAGTAATTTGGTATCCTGTTTCTGTGCCTTATCAAATCCTTGGGCACCAGTCTGCTTAAAGTTCTCAAAGGGTCTTTCCCATTCAGCAGCTAACAGCTGATAAAGATTGATAAGCCCTGATGATTAGGCTACAATGTTACTCAAATTCAAGGAAGTTAGTCTTCAAGGGACTAGGGAAATGTTTTACTGGGGCCAGAAGTTCTGACACCGACTAAGGAGCATGGAATTTGCCGACCTCTACTCCTCATTGTTTGGGCCTTAAAAGGGGCTGAGTCTGGCCGGGCGCAGAGGCTCAAGCCTGTAATCCCAGCACTTTGGGAGGCCGAGACGGGTGGATCACGAGGTCAGAAGATCGAGACCATCCTGGCTAACACGGTGAAACCCAGTCTCTACTAAAAAAAAAAATACAAAAAACTAGCCGGGCGAGGTGGCGGGCGCCTGTAGTCCCAGCTACTCGGGAGGCTGAGGCAGGAGAATGGCTAAACCCGGGAGGCGGAGCTTGCAGTGAGCTGAGATCCAGCCACTGCACTCCAGCCTGGGCAACAGAGTGAGACTCCGTCTCAAAAAAAAAAATAAAAAATAAAATAAAAAAAGGGGGGGGGGGCTGAGTCTGGAGGCAGTGGAAATGCCAGGAGAAGAGAAAAAGAGGAATTCAGAAAGTGTGAGAGGAAGGAGGGTGTGAAAGACAGAGCAGAGGCCCTGTAAAAGATGCCGAAGACAGACGAGGTGACAGGAAAGGTGAGCTAGCAGAAGGGTCTTAGAGAGGCTTTTCTGCAGCTTTACTTTCAGTCTCCCACGTGCTAATCTCTTTTTAAATCATTAAGATGTTTGCCTAATTTGGAATTACTTTCTTTAAGGGAAGCACAATAGCTCTTGATTTTATTCGAAACTTTAAAAGTCCCAACCGCAAAAGGCTTTTCATTGTCTCTGGGAAGTTCAGTATTTTCGTTGTTCTAATTGTGAGCACAGACAGGCAAGTTTCAGAATTTCAAAGGAACCCCATCTTGGCCAATAAAGTTTTTACATCATCCCAGGTAATTTTTGTCCAGAGACCTAGAAAATTACAACTCTCTGGACCATAATTTTTGCTCATAAAGCCAGCTGGAGTGCCAGAGGGCAGCCGATCAGTAGGAAAAGGCAGAAATCACGGGTTACGCATTGCACTAACCTGATGAAGCCATCCCTCTAGTGCACCTTAGAGTGTCCTCACAAAACCTGATGGAACAGCTGGGTCTGCAACCTTATGAAGAGGCCACTTCGGCAAACCAGATGGAGAGGCCCCCCCTTCCCGGGGAGGTCTGTTTCAGGATCCAGATGAAGAGGACTGGCTGAGGAGGTTTAATAAAGGCTCTGAGGCTTAGATCAAAAGCATGGGAGGAGCCAGGCACAGCGGTTCACGCCTGTAATCCCAGCACTTCGGGAAGCCAAGGCAGGTGGATCACCTGAGGTCAGGAGTTTGAGACCAGCCTGACCAACATGGTGAAACCCCATCTCTACTAAAAATACAAAAGTTAGCTGGGCATGGTGGCGCATGCCTGTAATCCCAGCTACTTTGGAGGCTGAGGCACAAGAATCACTTGAACCTAGGAGGCGGAGGTTGCAGTGAGCCGAGATCGTGTGACTGCACTCCAGCCTGGGCAACAAGAGTGAAACTCTGTCTCAAAAAAAAAAAAAAAAAAGGCGTGGGAGATCTGAATTCAAGGGCTTACCTGAGGCTTCCTGGCATCTCTGAGAAGACAACTGAACTCAAAGGACCCTTGCAGATCTCAATGTGTTGGTTCAGGACAGCATCAGGAGAAGAATCGGTGTTGCTCGAATTCCACGTCTGATTCCAAAGAATGTGAACCAAAGCTCTCTGAAAAGGAATTTAGAAGAAAGAGACTTTATTCCAGTAAACAGTTTTCATACCAGACACAGCTTTCATGTAAAATGAAGGCGCAGTCCAGAGAACAATGGGAAATTTGACTTTTATGGAGGACGTTCCGACCCAGGTTCCCGCTCAAGTCCACATATACGCATGAAACATTTAAATTTGCTTAGTTTTGATTGTTTGACATTTACTGGCTCTGATTGGTTGATGTAGGTCACAGCCTATTGGTTGGTTCAGGCAACATAAATAGGAACAGGCAACTATGAAAGTCCCAAAGTTATTCAGACATGCAGGTTTTCATGGAACTCAGAACACGTATGTGACCTCTAGTCAGCAAATGGTCACTTGGCTCTTACTGAATTTAGGTCCAGTCACCCACTCAGGATTTATCTTGAAGAAATGGCTCTTTCCAGGTTTACAATCCCCCATTTCATGAATGAGGAAACTGAGACGCAGAAAGATTGAGTAGTTTTGTCTAATTCCCCAGTGATTAATGACATAACACAGGATTCCACTCTGTCTATCTGGCTCTAAAGCCTGTGCTCACCACAGCCACTCTGCTTGTGTGGACTCCCACTGAGGTAAATGGCTGCCTGGATCTCTGAAGGAAGAAGCGACGTTGAGCGGAGGCCGTGCTGGGATTGATTGTGGATGTCTGCCATGGACAGGAATGTGGGAAGTTGGGGTGTGTGTGCTGTGTCTATGCCACGCAGTGGAAAGAGCTCTAGACAGGGACTCCAGAGAGCTTGGCTCTAGACCTTTCAGTTTATGGGCTACAGGTGCCACTCATCTGTGTATCGATGGCCTCACTCACCAAACAAAATAAAATAAGATGATTTCAAATTTCCCTTTTGCCCTATAATTCTATGGCTTTTATATAGCTATTTTATTTATTTATTTATTTAATGAGACAATGTCTCGCTCTGTTGCCCAGGCTGTAGTGCAGTGGCACATTCTGGGCTCACTGCAACCTCCACTCCTCAGGCTCAAGCAATCCTCCTGCCTCAGCCTCCTAATTTCTGTGAGTACAGGCACACACCACTTACAAAGCTAATTATTTAAGGTTTTTGTAGAGACAAGGTCTCACTATATTGCCCAGGCTGGTCTTGAACACCTGGGCTCAAGCCATCCTCCTGCCTTGGCTTCCCAGAGTGCTGGAATTACAGGCATGAGCCCCCCAGCTGGGCCTGTGGCTTTTATAATGAAAATAATTGAATTACTCCTCCTTTCTACTGAGAAACAATTTATAAATGTATTAAATTTACATATAGGTGCATAGCTGTACATAAAAGAAAAAGAGTTTTTTTAGGAAAAAAAAACAAATATTTCTATCTGAACAGGATTACCTACAGAAGTTGCAGGATGTCTTTCTCAAAAAATGTTTAAGTTTATAAGAGAAATACCTGCGTGCCTGTTAACAAGAGCCTGCTGGATGACCAGGATTCAGACCCATGTGGATGACAGGTGTTCTTGGGTAAGAGCTCTGGAGAGCTCATCAATCGCCCATGAGCACGTACGAATGAATTCCACCATCACTCATTGTTCAGTTTGGGGATGAGTGAGCCTAGGTGGGAGGCCGTTTGCATTCATCCACACCAGACTGTATTCTTCATTTCACAGGGGTGCTGGAAGGATTAATAACTGTCTGGAAATGTAACATTTGTAAAGTATTTTGTAATCCTTGAAGAAAAGACACCAGATACATGTGAGATCATTGGCAGCCTGAAATAACAACATTGTTTTTCCCCCTCTCTTCCAGAACCTGCCAATAAACTCTCTTTTTATATAAATGCTGTCATGCTGCTGTGAAGAAATTTCAAAGAAAGCTATGGGAACTTCTCCCACCCTTTCCCCCTGTGATTCACCGTCGTTCTCAAAACAACTGTTTTTATGTCTGAAACGTTCAGAGCTTGAGAACTCAAGGCAGAATTTGACTGTATCTTTCCTTTTGGAAGCTGGCACACAGGCTACTCAACAGGCACCTCCCGGTCCAAAACTCCCCATGAGAAAAGAGTAGGCTGCTTCTTTCCTTGCCCTTTCTACACACTCTGCTCTGCCCTAAGGGCTGCTTCCCCAGACCCCACCTGGGGACAGGCAAATCCAGGCAACGCATGAGTTGAGTGGGTAAGAGCCGGAAATGGGGTTGGGAGACAGCTCTGCCCACTCAGGATCAGCCGCTTATTCAGAGTGGTTAAGAGCTAGTGGTTAGGGCTAATCCTGATGAGATTAGCCCTAATACACATTAAAAAATATTGCAATCCCTCAGTCATTAAAACAATGGATCCAAGGATTATGATGTAGAACAGTCAAAACAATTTTACCAAGAAAGAACCAAGTTAGAGGACTCATTCTACCTAATTTCAAGCCTTATTATAAATATACAATAATGAAGATATTGTAGTTTTAATATAAAGACAGACAAACTCATGACTAGAACAGAGGATCTCAGAAATAGATTAAGATATATATGGTTAATTGTCAAAATGACTTTGACAATAGTACCAAGGAAATTCAATGAGGAAACAATAGTCTTTTCAACATATGGTGCTAGAACAATGAGATAGTCACATGCCAAAGAATCAACCTTTACCTGATACCATATGCAAAAATTAACTGGAAATGGAGCATGGACCCATTTTTACACCTAAATGTCAGAGTTAAAACTATAACATTTCTAGAAGAAAATAGAAGAGAAAACCTTACTGACCTTGGTTTTGGCAAAGGTTTCTTAAATATGAAACAACAAGCACAAAGTATGAAACAGAAAACAAGTTTGACATCATCAAAGTTAAAATGTTTGCCCTTCTAAAGGATATGAATATAAAAGTAAAAAAGACAGAGATTGTGAGAAAATATTTACAAAACATATGCATCAAAGAACTTGTATCTAGATTATATAGAGCCCTTACAACTCAATAATAAGAATTCAAGTAAATCAATAAGAGAAAAAACACCCAAAAGATTTGAACATACACTTCAACAAAGTAGATTGACTGATGGCAAATAAACACATTAAAAACATGATCATTATCCAAAGTCATTAGGCAACTGCATATTAAAACTACAATAAGATGCCACTTTACTCCCACTAGAACGGATAAAAGACTAACCATACTAAGTGCTGGCAAAGACATGGGCAACTAAAGTTCTTATACACTGTTGGTGAGAATGTAAAATGGTACAACCACTTTGGAAGATAGTTTTTTTCTAAAAAGATGAAACATACACATACCATGTAACCCAGCCATTCAACCTATGCACAAGTGTACATGAATGTTCATAGCAACTTTATTTGTAATAACAGCCAAAACTGAAAACAACCCAAATGTTCATCAACAGTTTGATGGATAAACACACAGCAGTATAGTATCCATAAATGAATATTACTCAACAATAAAAAGAAATAAATTATTGATACATGTAAAAATATAGCAGAATCTCAAAATCATAATGCTGAGTGAAAGAAGCCAAACAAAAGAGGCTACATGCTGTATTATTTCATTCATACAAAATTTTAGGGGCCAGGCATGGTGGCTCATGCCTGTAATCTCAGCATTTTTGAAGGCTGAGACTGGAGGGTCACTTAAGGACAGGAGTTCGAGACCAGTCTAGCCAAAATGGTAAAACCCCATCTCTACTAAAATGTAAAAATTAGCCAGGCATGGTGGAACACACTTGTAGTCCCAGCTACTCAGATGGCTGAGGCACGAGAATTGCTTGAACCTGGAAGGTCGAGGCTGCAGTGAGCCGAGATTGTGCCACTGCACTCAAGCCTGGGTGACACAGTGAGATTCTGTCTCAAAAAGAAAAAAAAAAAAATTAGAAAATGCCAACTCATCTAAAGTGATAGAAAGCTGACCAGTAGTTGCTTGGGGAGGGAATATTCCCAGGAGGAATGAGGAAACCTTTGGGGGTGATGGATGTGTTCATTATCTTGGTTGTGGTGATGGTTTCACAGGTGTTTACAGAAATAAACATCACTGAATTGTACAATTTAAAGATGTAGTTTACTGTATGTTAATGTCATTCAGTCTTTTAAAATGCTATCCAGTTGTTTGGGTTTTATGTTTTGTTGTTTTTTGTTTTTTGGGTTTTTTGTTGTTGCTGTTTTGTTTTGTTTTGTTTTGTTTGAGACAACTCCAGACTGAAGTGCAGTGGCATGATCTTGGGTCACCACAATCTCCACCTCCCAGGTTCAAGAGATTCTCCTGCCTCAGCCTCCCGAACACTTGGAACTACAGACACGTGCCACCACGTCAAGCTAATTTTTGAATTTTTAGGAGAGACAGGGTTTCACCATGTCGGCCAGGATGGTCTCAATCTCTGACCTCATGATCTGCCCGCCTCGACCTCCCAAAGTGTTGGAATTACAGGCGTGAGCCACCACGCCTGGCCCTTGATCCAGTTTTTAGGCCCTAGCTAGAGGCCTGTCATTTCCCTTTCTTGAGCAGCTCATTTAATTCCATACCCCAACCAACTCCCTTAATGGGCTCTCACACTCCAGGCCACTATTCCTCTTCCCTAATTAACCCAAGGCTGAGTACCAGACAACCAAGGATAGCCCATATGCCACAGATCCCTGAAACTATTCCAACTGGTCAATCCTAAGCATGCTAGCCCTGCCTCGCCTGTTCCTTCCAGGAGAAACCACAATAAGGGTACTTGCTCACAGCCCCCCTCTTTCTGTCTTCTGACCAACCCCAGTGCTTCCCTCAGGCAGCCCTCCTGTGCTCATACAACCTGTAACACTTTCTGTTTCCTTTCCCATAATCTGTGTCTGGCATCATACCTCATCCAAGGTAGTTTGGTTAAAACAGTCCATTGTACTTCCATGAAGCTGCTTAAAAACAAAGGCACAGTTGGCTCTCTCTATCCTTGGGTTGTGCATCCGCAGGTTCCACCAACCTCAGATCAAAAATATTCAAAGAATAAAAATAATACAACACTAAAAAATGATGCAGGCTGGGTGCAGTGGCCCACACCTGTAATCCCAGCAATTTGAGAGGCTGAGGCGGGCAGATCACATGAGGTCAGGAGTTCGAGACCAGCCTTGCCAAAATGGCAAAACCCCATCACTACTGAAAATACAAAAATTAGCCAGGTGTGGTGGCAGGTGCCTGCATTCCCAGCTACTCAGGAGGCTGGGGCAGGAGAATCACTTGAACCCAGGAGGCAGAGGTTGCAGTGAGCCAAAATTGCACCACTGCACTCCAGACTGGTGAAAAAGCAAGGCTCTGTCTCAAAAAAAAAAAAAAAAAAAAAAAAGCAAATAGAAAACAATACTTCCATAGCATTATGTTGTATTAAGTATTATAGGTAATCTAGAGGTGCATGCAACACAAGAGAGGATGCACACAGGTTATCTGCACATGCAACATCATTTTATATCAGGGACTTGAGCATCAGCAGATATTGCTATCCTGAAGGTCCTGGGACCAGTCCCCTCTGGATACCGGGATGACTATAAAACAAAAACAGGAATGTAAAGATGATATGAATCTATTGCCATGATTTTACAAAGGAGAAAGAAGAGGAACAGAGAAAGCCATCTTCCTGCCCGTCATCAACTCATCAGCTGTATAAGCGGGAGAATCTTTTAACTGGAAGTGTCTGAACTTTACCGGATGAGAGGAGGAATGAGTGGGGGAAATGTAGGCTTTTGGGAATAGAAAACATCTCTTTGCAAAGAAAATGACAGCAACAAACCCCAGAACAAATAGAAGAGAACTAGTAGGTGAAGAGGCGATCCAGTGGCAAACATCCACGTATGAATACATGGCAGTGATGACAGGTGGAGCAGCAGAATCAATGCCAAGGCCAGCTAGTGGGAGCCCACACAGACAGCAGTCAGGGAGCTCAGACAAGCCTGGCAGGGCCCATTCGGCCAGAGGAGGCTTTTCCTTTAGCGGAGGCTTGGGCAGCCAAATTATCTCAGATAATGATAGTCTTGTCAAGCAAAGGACAGCAAATGCACGGATGTGGAGCAGGGCCACAGGTGACTCACCACATACCCACCACAGCAGTGGGGACACAGCGTGCTCTGTCTGAACCCTCCCACTCCCAGTGGCCGTTCAAAACAGTCCCTTTTCTTCTTGTCCCCAACACCCTCATGGTGTCATTTCCCAAAAGCCATCTTCTCACCTGCAGATTTGCCCACTGACTCGTGCAGCAGCCCAGCCCTGCCTCGGGGGTGGAAGATCGCAGGGCACAGAGGGCTCGGGAAAATTCTGCCCACCTGCCACACAGCACTTTTCAATGCCAGCTCACAGAGGCTGAGCAGCGCTGCTCTGTCCATCTACCCTTTCCTACCTCAACTGCGTTCACTGGACTGTGAGGCAGGCCCTGGAGGGTTCCTGCTCATTCCTCCAAAAATCAATGCTTCAAAAACCAATCTACCAAATGACCAAACTCACCAAAGGCCAGATTCATTAAAAGCCGATTTGCTGAGTTGTTGACTGGGACTCACAATTACTGACTGGGACTCAGCAGGCCCAGGCCAGGGGCTACTCACAGGGTTGGAGCCAAAGCCACAAAGTAATAAACGGAGATTTGGCCTCGGGCATCCACTCATGCATTCTCCCTGGATGACTCTGCTGAAGGTCTGTGGATTGAGTTGGCTTCTGGTCCAAGGATTCGGGGATCCTGGGTCCCCACTGTTGCTCTCTCAGCCTCCTTCCCAGGGGCGGCGTCTCCCAAATGGCTCTCATGTCATTTGTCACAGCCCCACTGGTTTCCGGGTTGGAGGTCCAGGCTGCTCACAACCGAGGGTGAGTAGGCACAAAGCCTCCAATTGCACTCAAGCCTGCAGAGATGCAGGCAGTCACCTGCTATTCTTGATAGATAAACCCCAGGACACAGAGGGTTATCCCCTGCAATGAAGGCAGCTTTCACAGCTGCCTCTGGCCTTTTATGTTCCTGCACCCTCTACACTCCAGTCTCAACATTGCAAGAGATAAGCCTGTCTGTAATTTAAATAATAATTTTGAAATATGCCCTTATCTGTACTGGAAACATGTTCTATAGATTTTCTCATGGCCTGCTTGGAAATTAGAAGGGATTTTGTCACTTGGAGCGTATGACTGACGGCATATGACGACTCTCTGAAGTGTGTTTTGCCTTTTTGTGCCCAAGCTGATAAACCTGAAGGGCCCCCTGAGCCACAAGAGGGCTCAGTCAAGTGAAGGAGCTTCCCTTTCCCTTGGAAACTAGAAGGGATTTTGTCACTTGGAGCCATTACGTTTAGATTTCATCAATATGGAACTATCCGGCTTCCTGCAGCCAGAGCTGCACGGAGACCGATTTTCTTTCAACCCGATTCAGGCTGCAGACCCTTGGTGAGGATGAGCTCACACTGTCTGTCCCACCTCGTTTAAGGCTTCTGCGGAGACTTTTGGAATCTGTTTTACTGACTTTTTTCGTGGTGATCACCTATTATTCAGCATTTCAGCATTATTCAGCTTTGTATAACCTATTCTAGCACCAACATTTTGTTAATTCCAGGATTTATTCCATTTGAGAGACACCCAGGCTGTTTCAGCTGCCTCTGTTTCCCTCCAGCTGCCGTCTTCCAGCCTTGCCACTGCTCAGTGCTGCTGAGGGCCATCACCCAAGAGGAGACCTCCCTGCTTTCCTGTGGCAGGCCCCTGGCTTCTGGGTTGGAGGTCAAGGCTGCTGACAACCAAGGGGTGAATGAGCACAAAGCCTGCATTTGCACTCTAGCCTGAGAATAGTCCAGCCTGGGCTCCTCCCACCTCAGACAAGGGAGAGCTGACTCTATATTTAAAAGGCTTGTCATCAAAAATAGCTTGTCTCTGCGCTCTCCTCCAAATTTCTTACAGCAGGAAAAGAATGAACTTTGCTGTGTACTGGAATCAGACAAGACTGCCCACAACTTAAAAGTGTTGAGGAAAATAGAGGGCAAGTGGCTGGGTCAGTATCTCTGTTATTCCTCGTTTTATCCATTAAGGTGCTTTTCCAGAAAACCTTTCCAAGCACGTGAGAAACCTTTTAACGTTTTCCTACAAGAGACTGAAAAGGTACAGGGGTGTCCATGGCCACACGCTTCCATCTGGGTAAATGTCACCACTGAAAACCTGTCGACTTGGCACTTTGAAATGAGTGTCTTGAACACCTGCTGTTTCCCTGACCCTTGTAGTTTCCCTGAGAGGCTTGGAGTGGGAGGGCAAAGTTCAAGGACAACTAGCATCGATATTGGTATTGAAATTAGACCGGGCGTCATTCCCACCATCAGGACTGGGACGGCTGCCTTTGTTGAACTTTGTCACTAACTAGGACTCGGGGCTGAGCTCTAGCTTTGAGAGTAGCTGCTCTTTCTGGGATGCATGGGGAAAAAATATCAAAACACTGACTAATCTAAGTCTCATTTTTCCCAGACCACACCCATCTTGGAATAATCAAGGACTTGGATGACAATCCCACTAGGATTTGTCCCCAGCAGTCATCTAGACACCGCCATCCCTTGCCTTATACTTACCCACAGTTGGGAACCTGAAATGTTTCTCCTTTCAGCTATTTTTCCATTTCACTTTTCAGAAGTTTTATTATCATTCCTTCTGCCCAGGGCCTCTGCTATTCCTAAAAGTCAAGAGGAATTCCTTTAAATCCTAAAAGTGAAGAAGAACTTTTGTAAATCCTAAAAGTCGAGAATTCCTTTAAATCATTACAGGCCTTACAGCCAATGAGTGCCATCCGGCTGCTCTTTCAGTAACTCCTTCACTTGATTGAGCCCTCTTGTGGTTCAGGGGGCCCTTCAAGTTTTCAACTTGGACACAAAAAGGTAAAACACACTTCAGAGAGCTGTCACATGCAGTTGGCCCTCTGTATTTGTAGGTTCCACATCCATAGATTCAACCAACCACAGTTAGAAAATATGCAGAAAACAATGTTTTCACAAAGTACCAAAAAGCAAAACCTGAATTTACTGCATGCCAAGTACTCCAATGAATCCACATGAATGAAGTAATGTGGAGGGACTGTATTCAGTATTAGAAATAAGCTAGAAAGGATTTAAAATACATGGGAGGATTACCTAGGTTATATACACATACTATGCCATTTTTTATCAGAGACTTGAGCATCCGCAGATTTTGGTATCCATGAGGTGGTCCTGGAACCAATCCCCAATGGATACCAAAGGATGACTGTACTAGGAAAAATGCAAGCAGGTCATTAACGGCTATACCAGAGAAATAGGTCGACGCTAAGAACTGAGTTCATAACAGACAGCTCTGATCTGAAGGAGGTCGATGTACTAATCCAAGGCCAAGGGCAGGCTGAGAACAGAGGTGACAGGGCTCAAGAAGATAGAAGGGCAGAGAAGGAGGTTCCTACGGGGTGGTCGGTGCGTGGACTGAAGGAAAGTCACAGGCATCTGACCTAGCATCTAATAGCTCGTCCTCTGATGGTCTTTACATGATCTAGACTGCATGATTACTGCCTCCAGTGTTCTTAATATTCTCAATATGCTCTCATCGTTCAGATTTCTAAATCCATCTGCTTAGAAACCTCAAGCACTGTTCCTTAAACCAATTCCTCTGTAATGCAGCCTAGTTTTCTAAGCAAGGGAGCTTGTCCTCCAGCACTTACTGACTTGTGGCAAGTGACGCCCCAGAGATGAGGACACTACATTTCTCTAAATGTTTTTTTGGTTATGGATGACAGAAACCCCACAAAGAATAGCTTAAGCTATTTCTTAGGAATTTAATTATTTACTATAAATTCTTTATTAAATAATCATGAGTTTGCCGGGCGTGGTAGCTCACACCTGTAATCCCAGCACTTTGGGAGACCGGGGCCAGGAGTTTGAGACATTCCTGGCCAACATGATGAAACCTCGTCTCTACCAAAATTACAAAAATTAGCCAGGCGTGGTGGTGCATGCCTGTAATCCGAACTACTCGGGAGGCTGAGGCACAAGAATCACTTGAACCCAGCAGGTGGAGGTTTCAATGAGCCAAGATTCGGCCACTGCAGCCTGGGCAACAGGATGAGACTTTCTCTCAAAAGAGAAAAAATAATTATTGGAAGGTATAAGAATGCTTTGTGGGATCCAGGGAAGGGTGGACGAGCAAGCTGTGAGAAGAACGAGGATGTGTTTGGGTCTCAGGGATAACTGCAGTCAGAGTCTAGATCCCCCCAGGACTCCTCATCTCTATCTGTGCCTCTCTTCAGAAGCCTGCACTCTCCCTCTCTGCGGGACAGCTTTCTCCAAAGGCGAGAAACACGAAGGCCAACTCGTGAATCTCACATTCTATTGCTCTTACTGCCGGAAAGAAACTCTCTGTTTCACTAATAATTCAAAGCATTCTGGGGGAAGATTCTCCAGGCTCAGTGTGGAAGTGTGCCCACCTGAATGCTCACTTTTGCCACTTAGCCCACCCATAACACCAGTGAGCTGTGGGGGCAGGGGAGAGCATGCCATGAATGCAGCAGCTCCCAGGAGCGCCATGCAGTAGAAGCACGATCCGTGTTCCCAGGAGAAGAGAGAAGCCGGGTGTCTCGTAACACAGATGTCCAGAAGGCTCAGAAAATCCTTCTTCACCTGGATAATGCCCATTTTCCCCAAGGCTCATCTCAGGTAACACCTCCAGAAAACTTTCTGTAGCCCCAGTGGATCAGGTACCCTACCGACATGCCCCCATCACCCAGCACAGGCACCTATCTCTAGCCTATATTTTTGATCCCCCTCCTCACCTGTACCACCCTGGGGAAAGCAACTGCGGCTGTGCATCTTGGCATTTCTAAGACATAATCCAGTGCCTGTCCCATGACATGCTTTCAATTCACATTTCTTAAAACATGCATCAAAGAAACATTGAAAAATATGAGATAATACCATGGAAAGAGGCTACAGCCCCACTGTATGAGTCCGTTCTCACATCGCTATAAGGACATACCTGAGCCAGGGTGATTTATGAAGAAAAGAGGTTTAATTGACTCACGGTTCCACAGGCCGTACAGGAAGCATGGCTGGGGAGGCATCTGAAAACTTTCAATCATGGCGGAAGGCGAAGGGAAAGGAGGCCAGGTCCTACATGGTGGGAGCAGGAGGAAGAGAGCGAAGCGGGAGGTGCTACACACTTTTAAACAACCAGATCTTGTGAGAACTCACTACCAAGAGGACAGCAAGGAGGAACTCTGCCCTCATGATCCAGTCATCTCCCACCAGGCCCCTCTTCCAACATTAGGAATTACAATTTGACATGAGATTTGGGCGGGGACACAAATCCAAACCTTTTCACCCACCAAGCGTGACGTGGCTTGCGGGCCACGGGGTACAGAAGATGAGGATGTGAGGAAGTCCTGGGCAGCATCGCACACCAGCCCAGAGCAACCGAGGGTACTCACAGAGGCACCAAAACAAGCTGAGTTTGTTCAGTTTACGTTGTTTAAAGAAGAGAATGTCTAATTTTCAAGATTTTCGTTAACATTGTTTTAAAAATTTGTATTCCGTCTCTATAAACATCAATTTCCTTCTGTGATTTCTGTGAAGCTGTGCTCTCTGGATTGTCTTTTCTGTTTATTTTGAGGAGGGAATGCAATAAGCATTTATCACATGCCAATTATGAGGCAGGAATGGTGCTGGGCACCAGCAAGACGTTCAAAGCTCTCAGACACCAGCGATCAAATCAGAATCACACTGTCAGTGCTTTGGTAGAAGCACCCAAAGGGACTTTGAGAGCAGAGGAGAGAGAATTCTCAATCAGGCTGGGGCATCTGGAAACTTCCAGAAGCTGCATTGTGGAGAGTGAGAGGTGTGTTGATTTGGGTTTTTTGATTACAGCACAGAATCTGGCTCTGGCCAACTCAGGCAAAATGGAACCACATTAGAATGAATCTATGAAGACAGACTCGGCAAAGGCAGGAGTCACAGCAAATCAAGGGATCTGGCCAGCAAGACTCACAGGTAACCCAGCTGGAGCTGCAGAGCTGACTGAATGAGCTCCTCACACTTCGTTTCTTTCCTTATGTCACTTCAGTCACATTTCCAAATCCTGAGATGAGGATCCAGGGGCCTGGGCTGAATGACACCCCTTTCCTTTGGCCAGGAGAGGACACAGGGTGTTACTGACACCCCCACAGTGTTGCACAGGATGGTGGAGAGAAACGTTCCCTGAAGAATAAGGAGAAAGAGACGCTGATAGTAAAACAAGAAATAATCAGTAAAGTGAAAATTAGTTAAGTGAGGAGGTAGAGAAGAACGTTGCAATTTTACGGAAATACAGTTGCTTATATGATTGGAGCAAAAGCCCAGTGTCAGAGAGTCACAAGAGTTAGCAAGATGAGTAGGCAGGGGTTGACCTCAAACAACTTCCTGAGCCAGGCCACAGTGTGTACCCTCTCCTGACAGACGGGAGAACCACTGGGAGGTTTGAGGCAGGAAAGAGACATAATGAGATTTGCATTTTTAAAAGATCTCTGGCAGAGATGGAACTGGATGGGAGGAGGCTGAGCTACTGGAAGCCGCTTTAGGATCTAGGTGGTGAGTGAGGCATTCAGGAAGGAGGTGGGGGCAGGAAAAGACTAAGAACTGCTGAAGGGGAGAATCCTAGGACTTGATGGCTGAAAGTGGAAAATGGGTGGGGGAGGGCAGCCAAAGGATAAGGGGATTTCTGGCTTGATGGCTAAGGGTGTGTTGGAGGGGAGCGGTACAAGGTAAGCGCTTTTTTGGACACGTTGAGTCTGAGGTTCTTACGAGGCTTCCCAGGGTCTTAATAATCCAAATCCTACCCACTCCCGGTTATAAATAACAGCAAAAAATAATAAACAATATTATTCCCTCATTCATTTATTAATCAAACATTTAGTGGCCACCTATAACGTGCAGGTGTTGGGAATATAGCACATAACAATTTCTCTCTGTAAGGACTCACAATCCAGCACAGATAAGTGAACATAGGAATACAGTATGATAATATTCTGCTACAGATAGTAAGAGACTGAAGTAAATTTCCTCTTTTGCTATGAGACTTAGGTGGAAAGAAAGAGTAGAGGCCATTTTAAATATTATGGCAGTCCTGAAGTCATTCTCTTGCATTCCCAAAACTGACATACTCAACTCTTCAAATGTCTTTAATTTTTACATCATGAAAACATAAACTTATCCAAAAAATTCTTCCTCCACAATTCCTTTCAGTTTGTTTCCACTAAATAAGTATGTTCATATTCACACAGGAAGATACATTACACTGCTGAACACCAAGTAACTGAGGAGAGGTTGCAAATAGCTGGAGTAAACAGCAAATTGATTAAACCATAAGTTGATAGAAAGCTCAGACGTTGCACAAACCCCGATCGCTCTCACGACCAACACCAGCGCAGCCCAGGGAGCGTATGTTAAATCGGCAATCTGGAAACTCCCCCGTGGCCACCTGTTCCCCTTGCTGTTCTCAGTCCCAGGCTCTGGACTTCATACTCACAGGCACACACACACATCCCTGCAGACATCTGCTTTTAGGAAATGGTGGTGCCAAACTCCTCCTGGAAAATGTGCTGAGAAAATTCCTCTATCCATCAGCTGTGAAGAGCAGAAAGCAAACGGGCGGCGAGAGCCCTCCCAGCTGCCCCGCGCTCTTGCCCGATGGAGGGCTGTCGTCCACCTGAGGGCTCTCATTTCACTGACAGCTGCTAACATCTTCTAATGCTTCCCTGGTATCTTGCTGTGACAGTTAATTTTGCGTGTTAACTTGGTTAGGCTGCATTGTCCAAACATTTGGTCAAACGGTATTCTGGATGTTTCTGTGAGTTTTTTTCAATGAGATTAACATTTAGATGAGTAGATGTTGAGTAAAGCAAATGACCCTTCATAATATGGGTGGGCCTCATCCCAACAGTTGAAGGTCTTCATAGAACACAGACCGACTTCGCCTGAGCAGAAAGGAATTCTGCCAGCAGCCAGCCTTTGAACTCCACCTGCCACTCTTCATTGCGTCTCCAATGTGCCAGACCACCTTGCAGATTTTGGACTTGCCAAGCCTCCATGATTTTATGGGTCAGTTACTTAAATCTCTAGTTACTTAAATCTCTCTGTCTCTCTCTCTCTGCATCTCTCTATCCTGTTGGTTCTGTTTCTCTAGAGAACTCTGACACATACACTTGGCTCATCTTCAGCTGTGTTGCCCAGATGTTTTGCCCCCGAGACCTGTAGTCAGCCTCTAGGGCCTCAATCCCAGCATGGTTTCTGCACCTGCCATGCCGTGGTGTGGAAGGAAAGGGGAGAAGGTGGGCTGCAGTGGCACAACCGTGTTGGGCAGAAAACTCCATGCTCAGGCCTTATGTGAGCCTTTCTGCCCCCAATGCCCACCTCAACCCGTCTAGGAGAACGTGAGGCTTCCAATTGTGCTGCATTTAATTGGAAAGAGTGGCAGAGCGAGACTGTACCAGAAAGTTCCCATTGAACCCTGGCCATCGACGCAGCCCTTATAAGGGGTCAAGAGCGTGCCAGTCCCTTGCTTCTCTGCGTTCATCAGCATTGGCTGAGTACATGCTGTGACTGACTGGTGTCGGTACAATGGGCACAGAGATTAATAAGACACAGTCACTGCCCCCAGGGAGCCAGAATTTCATGTCCCTTTTCTTTTATTCTTCCACAAAACTGGAAACATCATCCAGACATCAGAATTTCAAGCTTTTTTTTTTCTTTTTAATCCTTTCAGAAACCACTTAAAGGGAAAACTTACCGATCACCAACTGAGGGCTGAATTTTCACAGCCCCTAACATCCAGTGACTATACCCAGGGGCACAACGGAATTCAAGTGCTAAGGAACCACAGGCATTTTAAAGATAAATTTAGTAGCATTTTTAGGCACTGCTGTTAAGCTTGTCTGTTCTACCCCCTGATTTGGGGGCATAGGTTTCAGGTTCTTGAAAGTGAGGCTACATCCATTACAGGTTAGATTCTTAAAAAGGGAGATGCATAAGAGTTTATAGAGTTTTAAAATACATATATATTTTAAAATTGTAGTCAACAGAGCACTCGGAGGGAATTACAGGTTTCCTTTGGAAGCGGTAAACATGCTTCCAAACTTCTTTCCCAGGAGGCTGTGTAGTTGTATTCACATTATCGTCACTAGGTGGCAGCAGAGGTACTTCTGTGACTTTCATCCATTGGCTTTGGAAGGGATGGGGGAGGGGAGGCAGCTGACTCAGGCCTCACTTTGGTGTAGGTGAGTGTGGGGCTTTTCCTCCGGGCATCAACTATGTCAAACCACCATAGTATCTATTAATGTCAAAGTAAGTACCCCACAGTATAGAATTGATTTTAATACATCATTATCAATATGTGGCCAACAGGGAAATTTCCTAGATCTCAGATGCACTTTGTCCCCCTTGTGTGGCCTTTCCTTGGTGTTCCTGAATAGTAGAGATAATCTAGTTTTAAAACTGGTCCTTTTGTGAATGTGTACTTTCATAGCTCCAGGTCTCAGGCACCCCTAGAGCATTCACTTAGAATAGTAAGTGAATAATATAGAATACCCCCAGGAGTATTCATTTCTCTATTCTCAGGCTGCCTTGGTGCAGACAAATATATTGTCCCCAACTTCCTGCCTTGTGCCCGAAGAGAAAAAATGCTCATCATCACTAGCCATCAGAGAAATACAAATCAAAACCACAATGAGATACCATCTCTCGCCAGTTAGAATGGCGATCATTAAAGTCAGGAAACAACAGGTGCTGGAGAGGATGTGGAGAAATAGGAACACTTTTACACTGTTGGTGGGACTGTAAACTAGTTCAACCATTGTGGAAGACAGAGTGGCGATTCCTCAAGGATCTAGAACTAGAAATACTATTTGACCCAGCCATCCCATTACTGGGTATATACCCAAAGGATTATAAATCATGCTGCTATAAAGACACATGCAGACATATGTTTATTGCGGCACTATTCACAATAGCAAAGACTTGGAACCAACCCAAATGTCCATCAGTGACAGACTGGATTAAGAAAATGTGGCACATATACACCATGGAACACTATGCAGCCATAAAAAACGATGCGTTCATGTCCTTTGTAGGGATATGGATGCAGCTAGAAACCATCATTCTGAGCAAACTATCGCAAGGACAGAAAACCAAACACCACATGTTCTCACTCACAGATGGGAACTGAACAATGAGAACACCTGGACACAGGAAGGGGAACATCACACACCGGGGCCTGTTGTGAGGTGGGGGGAGGGGGAGGGATAGCATTAGGAGATATACCTAATGTAAATAATGAGTTGATGGGTGCAGCACACCAACATGGCACATGTATACATATATAACAAACCTGCACGTTGTGCACATGTACCCTAGAACTTAAAGTATAATAAAAAAGAAAAAAAAAGAAGTCGTACTAAAATAGTGCCTATGGAAACAGCAGAATTTGACTCTGTTCTCTGTGTCTGGAAATGAATGGATCAACCTCCAGTTAGGGATGCTGTAGAGATGTTTCCTGGATTGAGAAAGATGAATATTGAATTAGAAGGTGACCAAAGTTCCTTCTAATTCTAGGAGTCCATTACTCATAAACACATGGCAACTACAATAAACCAGCACTCCACAGTACCTTCCAATGAGCCTGCTTTGGGAATACCCTCCTTAAGACATGTTCAGATCATGCAGTAGCTACAGTCTATACCACTCAGCCTTGAGCTAGAGGAGCTGCTCCACCAGCCCCTTCCTCTGTTTTCCGCCCCTGCATGGCCTTCCTCCATGGTTTTTATCACTGCATGGTCTTACATTTACTTGTGTGCTTGTTGCATCAATGTCTACCTCCTATCCTTCACTGAAATCTGCAAAGGACAGAGACTAGGTCTGTCTGTGGTATCCCCAACACTGCACAGAGTAGGAGCATAATTGTTGAATAAATGACTGCATGCCAGTCCCCCTCGGGGCCATCACTCTTCAGGATGGAAACCACCTGCAGACCGGGCATCTTCATGTCCATTTCTCAGTTCAGTGAGCTGGTCCTGGCTTTCTGCAGCTCAACCTGGTGCTCATAGGAGAGCTTGAGAACTCTAGAGAAGCAGGTGATTGGCCCTCTGAGTAAGGTTCCTTCCAGCAAAGTTGACACTGTTTGACCTGCCAAAACAAAGACTTGACTTGAACTGTTCCATTACATTGTAGCTCTAGTGTCTTGGGGGGACCCTCCGATTCAGAAGACAGTTCTTTATGTCTGCAATAGACCCACATACCTCTCTATATCTTTAATCAAAACCATCAGAACACTGCCACTTTTGTTCTGTTTCCAAAATTCCCAAAATGGGTGATTTTTGCCCCCAAAGGACTCACATATCAGTGTAGCCCTAGTGGGAAGCAGGACAGAGGGCATCTCCCAGGCGTATCAGGCAGCACAGAGGGAAAAGATGCCAAAACAGAGCTAGGATGTGACCTGATGTGACCTAATATGACTCTTGACAGGTTCTTACTTCACATGTTGGCTTTAGTTTCTTCCTCTGTAAAAACAGAAGGTTTGGTTTGGTCAGATAGCATCTCAAGTCCTTTCCACTCCTGAAAATCTATAATTATGCCTGGGTCATGTGGCTCAAGGGCAACTACCCCATCCCAGGTGAAGACATCCCATTTCTAGACACACTAGTTTGAGGCCTGCTTTAGTAGACTATTTCAATCCCCAAAGAAACTATAAAATGATAGGAGCTTTTCCCTAGATTTCTAACCTTCTCCTTAACACATTATGGCTGAATCTCTTACAGATGTTTCTTGACAGATCATAGTGAAATTACTTCTCAAGAATGATAATCAAATGGAACTTTGTCATTTTTTAATTTAACATTCACTATTTTGAGTTTCCTCAAGGATTTCCAAAGGCTACATGATTATGGCACAACGGATAATTTTTCTGGGGCCCGATTTTAGTAGCAGATGCTACTCTGAGCCGCTTAGCCAATCAATGGGCCTGCCCACCTCCAGTCTCCACAGGGAGAGGCAGTCCTGTTTTCCTCTGCTTCCCTTAGCACACTCAGCAACCGTCATACAGTGATAAAAGTTTCACTTCTTTAATGGAAACAGCACCCAAAGAGAGCCTAGTGTTTACGCTGGCGATGAAAGTTGAAAGAAAGTGAAGAGTTGTAAGAAAATGACAGTTCTTCCAGAAAGTGGAAGTTTTAGCTAATTATGGCATGGTAGTAGCTGTAGTCCTTTAAGGGACAGAGAGTGTGTGGGAAATCCCTCAGTATTTTTTTCTCTCCCTTTTCTCCATTCTCTGGTGTCCCAACTCTCAGGCAAGCCCACAGCAGGCTCGGTGCAGCAGTGAAAAAGGCCAGCAACAGGAATCCGCAGGAGCTACAGCTCTAAGGCAGAGAAAGCTTGCTCTCAGTGCAGCAGAACTCAGCTCCAAGAAGGTGGCACAAACCCTGTCGCCTCTCTCTCTTCCTCTCTCTCCCGCCCTCTCTCTCCCCTCACTGCTGTAAGGCAGTCACAGAAGTGGGTAGTTACTGGCTGGACAACCATAAAATAAAGCCTCAGGGAACCAGAGGTGCTAAGGAGAGAGCAGAGAGAGGAATTTGGGAAAGCATACAGCATTATCCCCAGAGAAGTAAAAAAAAAAAAAAAAAAAAAAAAATATATATATATATATATATATATATATATATATATATATATAAAAAATAAGAGTGTCTGGGAAAGGAACTCCATAAAGAGGTTTATGAACTCCCGGCTAACCCCTGGCCCGAGCATGTATAAATCTGATCCTAATTGGCATTCAAAAGACTTTGAGAACTGAGATTAAGAGACAGGTCTCCCCAGGTTCCAGTCTGACCTCTTGGGTAGGGGGCACTCACAGGGGGCACCCACTTGGGAATGATCTGAGTAGCATTGAAAGGCTTTGAAAATTGAACTAACATTGGAATTGCAGCTCAGAGAAGATGGGTTGAAATGTGAGGCCTGAACTTAACCAGGTCAAGCGCCTGCCAAAACAAAAATGTCAACATCTTCTGTAGGATTTAAACAAAACCTGAAGTCTTAAATATAATAATCAAAATGTTCAGGGTACACTCAAATAGTATTCAGCATATAAAGAACCATGAAAACCTCAACATGTATGGGAAAAGTCAATCAACAGATGCCAGTGCCATGATGACACCAACGTTGGAAGTACCCGACAAAGTTTTTAAAATGCTTGTATCAGCAATCTTGAAGACTCTTGAAGAAAAAGCAAAAATACAAGGTATCATTAAAGAAACAGAAGATATACAGGACAAAAATTAGAAATTTTAGAGTTGAAAGTATAATAACCAATATTAAGAAAACCACACATTAGATGGGTTCAATACCACAAAGGATGTGACAGAGGAAACAGTGAACTCGAAGATACATCAAAAAAAGAGGGAAAAAGCATTGAAAAAAATCTAGTAGAACTTCAGGTACACATAAAACAATCATAAAAGTTCTAATGTTTGTGTCGCTGGAGTTTTAGAGGACAAGAGAAAGAGTGCAGTGCTGAAAAAAAGTTTGAAAAACCAATGGCTGAAGACTTCCCAAGTTTGGCAAAGGATATAACCTACAGATTTAAAAAGTTGACTGAACTTTAAACAGGATAAACACGAATAAAATTATGCACAGATGCGTCACAATGAAATTTTTGAAAAATAAAAAGAATGAAAAAAGTTTTAAAGCAGCCACAGAAAAACAGTGCATTACAAATAGAGGATTTTCAATTTGAATAACTATAGATTTTTCATCAAAAACTATGGAGACAAGGAAGCACAACAACATTTTAAAGTAGAGAAAGAAAGAAAGAAAGAAACAAACAAACAAACAAACAAACAAAGAAACAAAGAAAGAAAGAAAAAGAAAGAGAAAGAAAGAGCTATAAACTCAGAATTCTGTGAAATAAATACATTCTTAGCTGAAGGAAAACTAAGAGAATTCATGACCAGTGTACCTACTTAAGAGATTTGCTAGATAAGCTTTTCAGGCTGAAAGGAAATGATCCAAGAAGAAATCTCAGAACCTCAGTAATAAAAGGGAACAACAGAAATGGTAAGTATCTGGGTAAATATAATAGACTATTCTCTTTTTGAGTACTTTAAAACATATCTGATGTTTGAAAGCACAGGGTATAACATTGTCTGATGAAGTTTTCAACGTGTGCAGATGTAATACATAAAAGAGAAAGGTAACGAAACCTAGTGGTAAGTTTTACACATTCCAATTAAATTGGTAAAATGCTGATTATAAATTGCCATTAAAGTGTTAAAGTTTGTATTTTTTTAAATCCCTAGAGCAACCACTAAAAATGTTATATGAAAAGATATGGTTAAAATCAAAATAAATTCAGATGGAATGCTAAAAACAAAAAAGTTCAAATAATACAAAAGGCAGGAAAGAGAAGACGGACAGGAAGAAAACACAAATAATAAAATGGAAGACCTGAATTCAAACATATGATAATTACATTAAATGTAAATGGTCTAAACAATATCTAGTTTTTACCTCAACTTTGATCCCCATTTAGGGAATCCTAACTAAAAGGTTTTAGAGACTTCCAGAATCACTGCATTTGAATTTTTATCATTTAAAAATAACTAAAAGTGTTGCAAATGGTTGCCTCTGAAGAGTTGGCATTGTGATGGCTTTAGGGAGAGGTCGGAAAAGGAACTAATTTTTTGTTTAATCTACATGATCTGACATAGGCTGCAATACATAAGTTAATGTCTTTTACTACCACGTAGTTTTCAACTATTTCTCTAGGATGGTGGTAGGCACCCGTAATCTGAGCTACTTGGGAGGTTGAGGCAGAAGAATCACTTGAACCCATGAGGTGGAGGTTGCAACGAGCCGAGATCATGCCATTGCACTCCAGCCTGAGAAACAAGAGTGAAACTCTATCTAAAAGAAAAAAGAAAAAAAAATCAGACTTAATCTGCACTATAGACCAAATAAATCTAACAGATATTTACAGAACATTTCATCAAACAGCTGCAGAATACACATTCTTTTTCTCAGCACACAGATCATTTTCAAGGATAGACCACATGTTAGGTCACAAAACACGTTTTAAAACATTCAAAAAATTGAAATCATGTCAAGCATCTTATCTGACCACAAAGGAAAAAACCTGGAAATTAATAACAAGAGGAATTTTGGAAACCATACAAAAACATGGAAATGCAACAATATGCTCCTGAATGGACAGTGGGTTAATGAAGAAATTAAAAAGGAAACTGAAAAATGTCTTGAAACAAATGATAATGGAAACACAACATACCAAAACCTATTGGAAACAGCAAGAGCAGTATTAAGGGGGCAGTTTATAGACATAAGTGCCCACATCAAAAAAGAGGAAAAACTTCAAATAATCTAATGATGCATCCTGAAGAATTAGAAAATTAAGAGCAAACCGCATCCAAAATTGGTAGAAAAGAAGTAATAAAGATCAGAGTAGAAATAAAGAAAACAATACAAAAGATCAATGAAACAAAAAGTTGGGCTTTTGAAAAGTTAAACAAAATTGACAAACCTTTAGCCAAACTAAGAAAAAAGAGAGATGATGCAAATTAATAAAATCAGAAATGAAAAAGGAGACAACACAAATGATCCTGCAGAAATTCAAAGGATCATTAGTAGCTACTATGAGCAACTATATGCCAGTAAATTGGAAAGTCCAAAAGAAATGGACATACTCCCAGATACATACAACCTACCAAGATTGAACCAGGAAGAAGCCTAAAACATGAACAGACCAATAACAAGTAACAAGATTGAAGCCATAATAAAAAGTCTTCCAGTCAAGAAAAGCCTGGAACTCGCAGCTTCACTGCTGAATTCTACCAAATATTTAAAGAACTAATACCAATCTTACTCAAACTCTTTCAAAAATAGAGGAGCAGGGAATACCTCCAAACTCATTCTATGAAGACAGCATTGCCCTGATACCAAAACCAGACAAAGACACATCAAAAAAAAAGAAAACTACAGGCCAATAACTCTGATTAGTATTGATGCAAAAATTCTCAAAAAAATACTAGCAAACCAAATTCAACAACAGATTAGAAATATCATTTATCATAGCCAAGTAAGATTTACCCCTGGGATGCAAAAATGGTCCAACACATGCAAATCAATGTGATACATCATATCAACAGAGTGAAAGATAACAACAATAATCACTCCAATTGATGCTGAAAAAACATTTGATAAAATTCAACATCCCTTCATGATTTAAAAAAAAAAAAAAAAAAAACCTCCAAAAACTGGGTATTGAAGGAACATACTTCAACTGTAATAAAGTCATATATGTCACACACACGGCTAGTGTCATTCTGAATGGGAGAAAAAATAAAAGCCTTTCCTCTAAGATCTGGAACACGACAAGGATGCCCACTTTCACCACTGTTATTTGACATTGTACTGGAAGTCCTAGCTAGACCAATCAGACAAGAGAAATAAGTAAGAGGCATCCAAATTGGAATGGAAGAAGTCAAATTATCCATGTTTGGAGGTGATATGATCTTGTATTTGGAAAATCCTAAAGACTCCATACACAAAAAAAACTATTAGAACTGATAAACAAATTCAACAAAGTTGCAGGATATAAGATTGACATACAAAAATCAGTACCATATCTATATCCCCCACTATGAACAATGTGAAAATTTAAAAAGTAATACCATTTACAATAGCTACAAATAAAAGTAAATACCTAGGAATTAAAAAAAGAACTGAAAGATCTCTACAATAAAAACCATAAAACACTGATGAAAGAAACTGAAAAAGGCACCAAAAAAATGAAAAGATAATCCATGTTCATGGACTGGAAGAATCAATATTGTTAAAATGTCCATACTACTAAAGCGATGTACAGAACCCATGCAATGCCTATCAAAATACCAATAACATTCTTTACAGAAATAGAAAAAAGCAATCCTAAAATGTATGTGGAACCACAAAAGCCAAAGTTATCCTGAGAAAAAAGAATAGCCAAAACTATGCTGAGAAAAAAAGAACAAAACTGGAGGAATCACATTACCTGACTTCAAATTATACTACACAGCTAGAGTAACCAAAATAGCATCGTACTGGTACAAAAACAGACACATAGACCAATGTGAATAGAGACCCCAGAAACAAATCCATTCATCTACAGCGAGCTCACTTTTAATAAAATGGAGATCATTATGTCAGGTAAAAGAAGCCAGGCACAGAAAGACAAACACGTTCTCACTTATTTCTGGGAGCTAAAAAATCAAAACAACTGAACTCATGGATATAGAGAGTAGAAGGATGGTTACCAGAGGCTGGGAAGGGTAGTAGGTGGCTGACAGGGAGGTGGGGATGGTTATTGGGTACAAAAACAAGTCCTTAGAAAGAATGAATCAGACCTACTATTGACAGCACAACAGAGTGACTACAGTCAGCAATAACTTAATTGCATATTTTAAAATAACTAAGTGTAACTGGATTGTTTATAGCATAAAGGATAAATGCCTGAAGGGCTGAATACCCCATTCCCCATGATGTGATTATTTCACTTTGCATGCCTGTATCAAAATATCTCATGTACCCCATAAACATATACACCTACTATACACCCAGAAAAATTAAAAATAATTTTAAAAATAAGTATTGGATTGCCAGGCACAGTGGCTCACACCTGTAATCCCAGTACTTTGGGAGGCTGAGGTGGGCAGATCACGAGGTCAGGAGATTGAGACCATCCTGGCTAACGTGGTGAAACCCCATGTCTACTAAAAATACAAAAAATTAGCCAGGTGTGGTAGCATGCACCTGTAGTTCCAGCTACTCGGGAGGCTGAGGCAGGAGAATCACTTGAACTAGGGAGGCGGAGGTTGCAGTGAGCCGAGATCTCGCCAGTGCACTCCAGACAGAGCGAGACTCTGTCTCAAAAAATAATAATAATAATAAAAAACAAATAAATAAAAGTATTGGCAAGTTTGTGAAGAAATTGGACCTTTTGTGCACTGTTGGCAGGAATGATGCAGCTATTAAGGAAAACATTATGGCAGGTCTTCAAAAAATTAATAATAGGTTTACCATATAATTCAGCAACTCCACTTTTGAGTATATACCTCCCGAAATGGAAAACTAGGAGTCAAAGAAGTATTTGTACACCTATATTCATAGCAGCATTTTCCACAATAGTCAAAATGTGAAATCAACCCAAGTGTGTCCATCAGCAGATGAATAAACAAAATGTGGTGTATATACCTATATATATATGTAATCAAATATTATCTAGCCTTAAGGAGGATTGAAATTCTGACATGTACTATGATATAAATGAACCTTGAAGACATGCTAAGTCAAATAAGCCAGACACAAAAAGACAAATACTGTATGATTCTACTTATATATGATACCAAGAAAAGTCAAATTTATAGAAACAGGAATAGAATGGTTTAATATTAAGAAATATATTAGTTTTAGGCAAGGCATCAGTAAAAAAACAGAATCTTTTCATGAATACCAAGAAAGTATTCAATAAAATCTATCATCCATTCCTGCTGAAAACTGTTCAAAAATTAGAACCAGAGTAATAATGCATTAATATGAAATGGCTCTCTCTCCTAAAAACCAAAAAACCAACATCACATTTAAAACCCTAGAGGATATCCTCTATAACCATTACTAATTTATGTTTTAGAAATTGTAGCCAACACATAAATATATAAAACAAATAAGAATTATATTTATAGTAAGAAAAAGAAAACATATATCATTGTTTGTAGGCAATATTTCTAGTGATCTAAAAGTACATTCTACACTTTACAGAGAACCCTTCTTTCTGTTCGTCTTCACTCCTCCCACCTTGATTCCAGTTCATCTTTTATCTGAACATTTATCACCCTTAATTACTCGTTCTTGCTTTAATCCATTTTAAAATATTGCAGCCAGTTTGGACTGTTAAAGACATCTTTCTGCAGACAGTTATCCAGGTGACCTTGAATCAACCCAGTTCTTCTACTTTTCTCACTTGTTGTCTTCAAGAATAAGTATAAAATGTGCTGGGAATGCAATGTCCTGAGATAGGGAGAGGCTGGCCCCAATAGCCTGGGCTTTATTCCAGTTCCCCTCCAGAAACAGGATGTCCTTCAGTGCTTTGGTCCAGGGACCCCCCAGGACTCCGGAGTGTAAAACACAGAGCGGGGTGCTTTCTGGGATCCCTCACCTGCAGTGCAAGTGGAGGATGTACAGCCGAGACTCCACCTGCCTAGGGCAGCTTTCCTGAGCCTTGAGGGACCAGCTTACAATGGACCTTAGGCTTTGGTTGTTCCTGGCTATCTTTCTGTGAGTAACGAACCCACTTCGTGTAACCTGGTGTGTGGGTGGGTGATAAGTTGATAACCAGTGTATAGTGGGCCTGCTTACACTTTCCACTTTAAATTCCCAGTAACTTCTCTTTGTTCTTAGAATGAAATCCAAACTCTGAACATACCCTATAAGGTTTTAAATGAGCTGGTCATTTTCTACATAATATTTAACACCTGCAATTATTTTATACATTTGTCCACCTATTACTTTTGCCTTTCTCCACTGGAATGTGACCTCCATAGAAGCTGGGCATTTATGTGTCTGGTTCACCCCCATCTCCCTAGTGCCCAGGACAGTTCTGGTAAATAGTAACCACTCAATAAGCACCTCTTGGAGACATAAAGGAATTAATTTCAATTCTGAGCATCTATAATTTATGAAATAAAGTAAACATTTTTCTCTGGAAAGTTTCATGAGGAAAGGTTTTATCACAGCACTCAATAGCCAAACATTTCAACATGAAATTAATGAAAAGAAATGAAATTACCCAGAACACAATGGAATATTTTTAAATGGGTTTGAGATCAGCAATTGTACTTAATATGAGTTTTTTGAAAGTATGACAGCAACAGAAAAGTTGATGTTAGCTTCTGAAAGTTAATAAAGCTGAGTACAAAGTTTAAGAGATTACTGCCTAGAAATCCACAATTAATCAAACTAACTCCAGCTACATTAAATAGATTTGTGGCCTTAGGCATATCTGCCATTACTTTATTTAAGTTAGGAAGGAATTTATTGCTTTTCAGTAAGCAGGGTCAGTGACAGAAAAGCTGAAACATCCATGGATCATCTCACGTTTTTACCCACTATTTCTTTTGAATGAGTAAGTAGATGTTGTCAATTTACCGCTCCTATAGTTTGACATGGTTTGGTTGCCCCCTCCAAATCTCATGTTGAAATGTGATCCTCAGTGTTAAAAGGGGGGCCTCATGGGAGGTGTATGGATCTTGGGGGCAGACTCTTCACGAAGAGATGGAGGATGGGGGTAGTAGGTATCAGTGAGTTCTTACTCTGTTAGCTCCCAAGACAACTGGACATTAAAAAGAGCCTGGCACCTCCCACCTCTCTCTCGATTTCCCTCTTGGAAGTGATCTCTGCACAAGTCAGCTCCCCTTTCCCTTTCACCAGGAATGGAAGCAGCCTGAGCTGCTCACCAGAAGCAGATGCTGGTGCCATGCTTCTTGTATAGCCTGCAGAACCATGAGCCAAATAAACCTCTTTTCTTTATAAACTACCAGCTACATGTATTCTTTTAGAGCAACAAAAACAGACTGCAACACCAACCTTGCTAAATGCTGCCAATACCTTAATGAAGTAGGTGATCACAGCAGATAAACGGCAGATCATTTTACATAATCATGTTATATTATTTGTCTTAATCTCACGTGATTAATAGCAGCACTAATATATTAATTCCATCTGGCCTGGCTACCTGTGGAGTCACTGTAAGGCATATAATTAGATTTATAAGGGCTGTCTGCAATTATAATTTGGCTTAAAACATTTGGAGGTATGAAATGTGCACTACATTTCTGCTCCATGAAATTCTACAGATGCTTTAGAATGAAAACAGTCATTCAAGAGAATAATCACATTGTATTATTATAATGAAGTGTTACATTGGCTGAATTGAACCTGTGATTTTTCTGCAATTTTTCTATCAATAAAAGCACTGACAACAATTTAATTCAGCTTGCCCAGCATGATCAAAGATACTGTTGAGGGAGAGGAATCAGCAAGGATCCTAGCCTAGCTGGGGACTCAAGACATGACTTTGACATGATATTGTCAATTGCAGGCCACAGCAGTGAGGGTGGGGAAGTCCAATGGACAAGTGGAGTCCCAAAACAGGTTCACTGGAGGCATAAAAAAATGCAAGGAGTCAAGTGCAAGAGACTAAATGCATAGGGGTCAGTAATGTAAAGCAGTCATTATGACCTTCCTCTATGAGGTGAATGTAAGCACTTCCAAATATAAAAGAAAGACATGAGTAGTCAGCAAAGAAAGAGAAACTAGTTTTTAAAAAGCCAAATAGAAATTTGAGAATTGAAAAACAGAATACCTGAAATTTAAAAATGCACTAAGTGGGCTCAATAACAGAATTGAAATGAGAGAGAATGATGTCGGTGAATTTAAAGATAGATCAGTAAAAATTACCTTTCTGTAAAACAAAGAGAAAAAGGATTAAAAGTAGGTAAATAGCCACAGGAACTTGTGGGACAATCTCAATATCAGTGGAGTCCCTGAACAAGAGATGAAAGATACCAGGACAGACAAAATATTTGACAAAACAATGAACACAAATTCCTCAAATATGGCAAAAGACATAAATGCATAGATTCAAGAAGTCTAGAAAAACCAAACAAAATAAACTCAAAGAAAACCATGCTAACACACATCAAAATTAAACTGCTGAAAACCAAAGATAAATATCTAGAAAGCAGCCATAGCAAAATGATATATTTTGCATAGGAGACCAACAACTCAAATACTAGTGAATACTAATGATTCCTCATTAGAAACCATAAAGGCAGTGGAGTAAAATCTTTAAAGTGCTAAAAGAAAAAAAAATGTCAACTCAGAATTCTATATCCAGTGAAAATATCCTTCAGGAATGAATGTAAAATAAGGATATTCTCAGATGAAGGAAAACAAAGAGAATTCATTGCCAATGTATCTAAGAAAAATTCCTAAAGGAAGCTAATGTGGAAGAAAAATGTTCCTAGAAGAAAACCTGAAACTTCAGGGATGAATAAAAAACAGTAGAAATGATAAATAGCTGGTTAAATAATACTTTTCTTTTTTAAGTTATTGAAAGTATGTATGAAGTTTGAAAGCAAAAATTGTAACACTGTTTGGGAGGGTGTCAATGTATCCAAATGTAATACAGATGACAACTATAACATAAACAGGGAGGGTGAAGAAACTTGTATGGTTACCAGTCTTCAACATTTTACTTGAAGTTGTTAAATATTAAATCCAGATAAACTATATATATGTATGTATGTGTGTATATATATTCACAAACATACATATATATGTATATGTGTGTATATATATATTATTACAATATTATATATTCTTTGGAACAACCACTGGAAAAAAATACAAAGAGATTGATATGGTTTGGCTCTGTGTCCCCACCCAAATCTCATGTCGAACTGTAATCCCCATGTGTTGAAGATGGGGCCTAGTGGGAGGTGACTGGATTATGGGGGCAGATGTTTCCCTTGCTATCATTGTGATAGTGAATTAGTTCTCAAGAGATCTGGTTGTTTAAAAGTGTGTAGTTCTTCCCCCTTCATTCTCTCTCTCCTGCTCTGCCATGTGAAGATGTACCAACTTCTCCTTCACCTTCTGCCATAACTGTAAGTTTCCCGAGGCCTCCCCAGCCATGTTTCCTCTACAACCTGCAGAACCATGAGTCAATTAAATCTCTTTTCTTTATAAATTCCCCAGTCCCAGGTAGATTGTTGGTTTGGGGTTTTTGTTGTTGTTGTTGTTTTGTTTTGTTTTGCTTTGTATTGTTCTACAGAGTCTTGCTCTGTCTCCCAGGCTGGAATGCAGTGCCACAATCTCAGCTCAACCTCTGCTTCCTGGGCCCAATCAATCCTCCACCTCAGTCTCCTGAGTAGCTGGGAGTACAGGCATGTGCCACCATGTCTAGCTGATTTTTTTGTATTTTTTGTAGAGATGGGGTTTCACCATGTTGCCCAGGCTGGTCTCAAACTCCTGAGCTCAAGAGATCCACCTGCCTCAGCCTCCCAGAGTGCTGGGATTACAGTTCAAGTAGTTCTTTATAGCAGTGTGAGAATGGACTAATACAGACATAAAGCAAAAATAAACAAATAAATAAATAATTTAAAAATTTTTTAAAACTACCCTAATGGATAAATTAAAATGGAATACTAAAAATAATTCAAAGAAGGTAAGGAAGGAGAAGAGAAGAGCAAAAACAAACAGAAAAATAACAAAATAGGAGGTCTACATCTAATAATATCAATAATCATATTAAATGTAAATGGTCTAAATATATCATTTAAAAAACAAAGATTGTCAGATTGGATTTTTTTTAAAAAAAACTAACAACTATATGTTGTCTACAAGAAACCTACTTTAAATATAATGATACACATATATTAAAAGTCAAAGAATGAAAACAGATAAACCACACAAACACTAATCCAAAGAAAGCTGTGTTGTCTACATTAATATAAAAAATAGACTTCATATAAAGGAAAATTACTTACCAGGGATAAAAAGGAACAGTACAAAATAATAAAGGTCAATTCATCAAGAAGACATACAGTCATCAGTTTGTAGCCACCTAACAACAGAGCTCCAAAATGCATGAAGCAAAAACTGATTGAACTGAACAGAGTAATAGTCACATTTACTATTACATATGGTGACATCAACATTCCTCTCTCAGTAATTTATGGAACAAGGAGACACAAAATCAGTAAGTGACAATGAATGATAGGATGCACACTCTTGTGACGACACATGGAATGTTCACCACGATAGGCCACATACTACTGGATATAAAACTACTTTAACAAATTTAAAAGAATTGGATTCATACAAAGAATGTTCTTGGAATACAGTGGAATTAAACTAGAAATAAGAGAAAGATCATGAAAAATCCCCAAATACGGCCGGGCGTGGTGGCTCACACCTGTAATCCCAGCACTTTGGGAGGCCAAGGTGGGCAGATCACGAGGTCAGGAGTTTGAGACCAGCCTGGCTAACACAGTGAAACCCCATCTCTACTAAAAATACAAAAAATTAGCTGGGCATGGTGGCGGGCACCTGTAGTCCCAGCAACTTGGGAGGTTGAGGCAGGACAATGGCTTGAACTCAGGAGGCGGGGACTGCAGTGAGCCGAGATCGCTCCACTGCACTCTAGCCTGGGTGACAGTGTGAGACTCTGTCTCATTAAAAAAAAAAAAAAAAAAAAAAAAAAATCCCCAAATACTTAGAAATATCTTACCTTTCCTCCCTTCAGGAAGGACACCTGAGGCACATGTTCTTCACTGGTGCCCAGGATACTACAGTAGAATTGAGTGTCAGTTGTCCACAGAGGTAACTTGCTTGATGATTTTACCCTTTAATGCCTGCCTTTCCCTGCCTCTTTTAATTCTCTACTCTTACACCAAGGTTTCCTGGAATCAGTCCCCAAATAAACTCCTCTCTTGGGGTCTGCTTCTGGGAGACCCTAACCTAAGACAGCTGCATATACAGTTAATTCTCATTATTCATGATAATTAGATTTTCTAAAGTCATAGCAAACACTGAATAAGTCAATACTGAACCATTGTTTCTAGGGGTAATACAGGATTAGTTTCCTTTGAGTCTCTTGTTATATTTTCATCAACCAGTCAATACATAAGCTTATCTGATGTGTGTTTCTGTTGAAAGACACATCATTTTTTAAAAAATAATATATATATATACACACACACACACACACACATATACATATAGTTGATTCAATAATACTGAATTTGCTAACAGCATTATAAACTCAGGCCTGAATGAAGTCTATCTCACATTTTCTCTATGAGGCACATCACAGCCTTATTGCTTTTATACTAGATAGCAATTCAGCATTAAGCTTGCAGGCCATTTTAAACAGCAAATCGCAAAAAAAGAAAAAAAGCACAAAAATATGAAAATATGTGGCACTAAGTAAATCCCAATAAGGACAATTGTTTACAGTATGACAGTTGAAAGAAGAAGGCAGAAGGTCACCCTGTTTGACCTCAGCCGTGAATACGTGCTTCAGGCAAGTCAAATTTTCCAACGCTCTGGACATGTTGCAGATGCCCCATGAGTATTGATTTAAAGTTTACAAATAGGCCGGGTGCAGTGGCTCACACCTGTAATCCCAGCACTTTAGGAGGCCGAGGCTGGGGGATCACCTGAGGTCAGGAGTTCAAGATCAGCCTGGCCAACATGGTGAAATTCCATCCCTACTAAAAATACAAAAAAATTAGACAGGCATAACGGTGCATGCCTGTAGTCCCAACTACTCCAGAGGCTGAGGCTAGAGAATCACTTGAACCCAGGAGGCAGGGGCTGCAGAGAGCCGAGATCGTGCTACCACGCTCCAACCTGGGAGAGACAGCAAGACTCCATCTCAAAAAAAAAAAAAAAAAAAAAAAAAGATAAATAAAAAATAAAGTTTACAAATAAATTTTAGCAAGTAGGCAAATTCTCAAATACACAAACCGCAAAAATAAAAAATAAGGATTGACTATGTTTTTCCAACCTTATTTGAAGTCAAGCTGGTGATTTGTGGGTGAAATTTTAAATGTACTTCTTTCTTATACGGAATGGAGAAGGCAGGAGCACCTTTGCTGAGTCAATAAGGACACCATCTGCGTCTACGAACCAGGGCTGCCATTCTGGAACATTCTTCTCAGCCCTTAAATGCATGTAAATTATATAACATTGTGCTGAATACATATAATTGTCTTTGTGGCTCTCTGTGGTTGACTAAATTGTAGGTATTGTTCTTCTTCTTATGTATTCATTAGGACAGGTAAATTTATTTAAACTGTAGTATAAACAAGAAAAAAATTGAATGACTCCAGGAAAAAACAGCCATTTCTTACACAGTGTATCTATCAGTTCCAATCATTTTCAGAGGGAGTGTCCTCCAAAAATGACTTTTGCTACAGAAGGATAGTTGAAAAGTAATCCTCAAATACAAGGTCAGGTTAATGCTTGTGCAACATACAGAAAGAGTGGATAAAAGAGCCTTGGATGAATGAACAAATCACGCAGGTGTAAAGCACTTAGACAGAGGTGATAAAATGAGTCAAACGTTTACTTTTGAAATGACTTTCTTCTCTAAATTATAACGATGGGAAATAAGAAAAATGCCCCAAAGCAGGTAATATTCCAGCATATTATTTTTAATATCTCTGACATATAAGGTTGTGTAGGAAGGCAATACAAAGCCTAGCTAGGAAGAAGAAAAGAGAATTAATTTTGTAAAGGAAGCATAATAATGTCACAGGTTTAATTTATCTCAAGCTGTCATCCAACTAAAGCAGGAAACAATTATGATACAGAATGTCGAACATGGACTAATCATTTTAATGACTAATGGAAAAAGCTATAATAGATTTTTCACCCAGAAATTTATAGTTAAATAACACCATAGTTTCCTTCGTACCACTTTTCCCGGTTCATTTTGGCACAGGAACTTGGCCATAGTCAAAGTCCTTTGCTTTAGCTACCACTCACTGGAAAAGCAACAAAACACACAAACCACAAAAACACTCATGTTAACACCTTCTGACAACTTAATAAAAAGGTAGCAACTGACTCACAACGTATTATCAAATGTGGAAAAGCACGCTCTAGAAGGAAACTTTCAACAGCTCATCCATCATCCAACAAACCTTCACAGAGTACAGTATTTTCTGTCAAGCAGTGTGTCCGGAAATGAGAAATGGGGTTGAATATAGGGTAGAATTCTTCCCAGGATGTGCCCCTTGTGTAAAACAGATCACTAATCAGACGGAAAACACAGTGACATAGGGGCCAGAAGAAAGAAATGCCCAGGAGACTGCAGGAGCTCAGAAGAGAAGTGACCAGTGCGTGGGTCAGAGGAGATTCCTGGATATGCCAGTGGCTGGAATGAGAGAACCTGGAAACTCAGAGAAACTGGGCATCCCAAGTTCACCTGAAATGGGAAGTTAACGTGTGGGCTGGAAAGAGGTGCCTGAGAAGGCAGGCAGGGGAAATCTTGTGGGCCTTATTTGCCAGTGCTAAGCAGCTTGGGTTTGTTTAGCAGGCAAAGAGGACTCACTGAGAGATGTTCAGTCTTGGGGAGAGACCGGGGAGAATCGTGTGGGGTGTAAGATTTAAAATTTAGGGAGACCAGCCAGGAAGCAGGGAGAGAACGGATTGCAGAGTTGGTACTAAATTAGCAACACTGGGAAGTGGCTGCTACAGGAATCCAGGTAACAGTCATCTCAACATCAATGAGGGCATGAACTAAGACCATGTAGAGGGATATGAGATGGGGGGGGGGCGGGGAATTAAAAAAAGTATATTTAGGAGACAGAATCACTAGTATTTGGTGAATGATAGATGTGAGGTGTCAGTGAGGTAAGGGAATCAAAGACTCCTCCAGATTTCCAGCTTGCACTGTTAACTGGACAGTGTGTATCAGAATAGTTCCTCAAGACTGAATGCAACAGACTTTGTATATGCTGTAATAACAGTATCTGATGATGCAAATATTGGAAATAAAAATAAAAATTATCATGACTGACAGAGTCATCATGTAACATTCTACTCCGATATAATCTACTCTGTGATCTCACAAAAGAAACAGCCGCACTACCACTGAGCACAACCTTGTGAAGCTGATACCCTGAGCCCAAAGATTCATTATAGCCGGAGACAACATCTCCCGGGCACCTGCTAAGAGAGTCTGAGATTCTCTGAACCCAAAGAACGTCAACGGCCCTCCTAGGCAGCATCAGTCCCCTGCAATTCTACCACTTTAAGGCCACCGCCGTGTTTCGGTTTTTTTCCCTATACACAGGTTAGACAGGATCTAACCAGACTGGAGAACCCCCTCCCCAGGGTTTTCATAAGCGCCAGAGGAAGCTGGTTATATAACAGGGTGAAGATTAGCACTTCAGAGAGGTGTTGACTGAGCTTCTGCCTTTCGTACTCTTATCCAGAAGCATTACACCCTGAAGATACATCCGGAGTCCAGGATTTCACGGAGAACTGGATAGCTGGGCATGCCAATTGTATCTTCAATGGCTCTCTGCTTGCGCTCAGCACGGAATCCAAACTCCTTAGCACAGATACAAAGATCTTCAAGCTCAGGTGGAGCATCTACCCAAATCACAATAGTTCCCTTTTGCTGCAACTGGCTCTCCCACCCACAGGGCCATGGCAGCCATGTTTACAAGGCATAGTCTGGAGACCTCTTAACAGTTTAGTAAGCCAAACATGGACCCAAGATGACCCTCTGCCAGGAATGTCTGTCTCTTCAACCATCTCCTTTCTCTCAAATGCTGGATATAATGGGACTTTAGTAAATGACAGCTGGTAGAGGTGCAAATGATTTACCCAATAGGAAAAAACATTCCTCCCGAGGTCATGGTTTTATTGCTCTGTAGGATATTAACCAGTTTTGTTTCTAACTTTGCAATCTATTCCAGCATTCTTTTTTTTTTACATTGACTATATTAACTAGTCTTTTAACTTCTTCTTTAGCACCCTGTTGGTTCCCTAATTAATGAGCTAAGTAAATCTTTGACACATGCTCTTTCTATATTTTTTAAATTATACTTTGAAAAAGATAAGCTAATTTCCCACACCCCACTCTTTTCTGTGGTAGGTATAAGCCTGAGAGTAGTTTGCTTGTATTGCAAAAGGTTTCACTATCAAAATATGCTTACCAGTACGAGATTTTAAAAATATTTCCACGACAGCCGTTTCATCTTCTGGAAATGAATGAGTCTTGTATTATCTGCAATATCTGATTACTGCATTTCCATCACCTCTGAGGGTCACCTAACAGCCTTGGAGAGAGTCTAGGTCTCTGAGAGAGGCAGCTCTGCCTACCAACTACCACTCTGTAATATCTGGAGAGGCCGGGTGTGGTGGCTCACGCCTGTAATCCCAACAGTTTGGGAGGCCGAGGCGGGTGAATCACCAGAGGTCAAGAGTTTGACACCAGTATGATCAACAAGGTGAAACCCCATCTCTACTAAATACAAAAAATTAGCCAGGCCTGGTGGCGCATGCCTGTAATCCCAACTACTCGGGAGCCCCAGACAGGAGAATCACTTGAACCCGGGAAGTGGAGGTTGCAGTGAGCCGAGATTGCGCCATCACACTGCAGCCTATGCAACAAGAGGGAAACTCCATCTCAAAAAAAAAAAAAAAAAAAAAAAATCTGGAGAAAGGCTTTGGGATAAGCCCAAATTGTTCTATTTGACTTTCGGTGTTGCCCCACGTACACTATTACCCAGATCTACCTGATGAAACTTAGTGCTAAAGTTACTTAAGACTTGGATTCTGCCCACCTGCAAGCCTCATGTCTTTGGGGAATTCACCAGGTTAATCTTTCTGGGTCTCAGTTCCCACATCAGCTCAACAGGGTAATGTGCTCAACAGGGCAATTTCCACATCAGCTCAAAAAGGCAATATCGTTTTCCTTACAGGGTTGTCAAAAGACTTACAATTAGCCTGGCTCACTATAGGTGGTCCACAAGTGTCAGCTACCTAATACTAAAACGCCTAGGCATGCTTGGATAGGACAACTTGGGCACAGAATTTAGAGGGGTGGTTTTGTTTTGTTCTGTTTTGTTTTTTGGTTCTCTGGGAACTGGACAAGGTGACACAGCCAAGGCCCTTCCAACTATTAAGAATTCTTCCCCAAAGAAAATACTTTGCATATGCCTCAGCAGAACTCAAAAATATCCACGAACTCTTAACTGACACTAAAAAGTTGCATACTCCAAAAATCACTTCTGATCCCCAGGTGTCCTACCAGGTCTGCAAACCTTCGATTTGGGGGTGCATGACCTAGCTGCTCTTAAGCATACGCCCTCAATTGTTACCCCATCTCCCGGCTCACGGCTGGCCCTCAGGATGCAGCTACCCCTCCTCGCCAGGCTCCGCGGGACTCCGGGCAGGGCGCTCAGCGCTCCGGCAACCGCAGGGTTCGCTTTGCTGAGGTCCGCCCAGAGAACAGCCGCGCCTCCAGCTCGCAGTTCCTCGGAGCCAGGTCGGGGAGCATCTGTGCCCCGCCCCACGCGCCGCGCAGGTCCGCCCCGGATCACCGTCCTCGCACCCCGCGCCCCGCGCCCTTCCTCCACTCCCGGGTGATACCCCGCCTCGCTCTGGCTCCGCCCCCGCATCTCAGTCCCGGATCCTGACCGCCTAGAGTCCCCGCCCCGCCCACGCCCCGACCCCCGGCCCCACCCCCGAGCCCCCGCAGCCCCAGAGCCGCCCACGGGCTAGCGACGCCGAACGCGGCCTGGCTACGTTCTCAGCCTGGCCCCGCCCCAACCCTGGCCCCGCCCATGCCCCAGGCTCCTGCCTGGGCTCTGCTCTCGGCCCCGCCCCGCACCCAAGCCCCGGCCCCACCCCCAAACCTCCGCAGCCCCCGAGCCCCGGCCCCGCCCCTGAGCCGCCCACGGGGTAGCGATGGCGCACTTGGCCTGGAGACTTGCACAGCGTTGGTGTCCGAGGTAAGCTTGGAGCCCCGGCCTCCCGGCCCAAGGTCGCCCGCAGGATACCGCTGTCCAGGCGAAGGTCGTGGCCGTTGGAAGACCCTCCTTCCCTATTGTCTAGGTGGCAACAGGACTTTCTTTGCTGGTTTTCCAGCGAGGCAGTACTAAAAGATAACCACCTCACTCGCGCGCCCTCCTGCACCGATGGGCCCAGAGGGGTCAGGATGGGCGCGTCGGAATGTCAGGGCTGTGGTTCTCTGTCCGCAGTCGCCGAGGTCTCCGCCTGCGTTCGCGCACGCTCCCATCCTCCGGGGACCGGACTCCGGGCGGGTGAGCCGCCCCAGCTGGGCACGGTGGTTCCCCGGACACCCGGGCCTGCACTTCCCAGCCGGGCTGCCTCTGGGGTGCAAAGCGTTGCTTGCTAAAAGCGAGGTAAACGCAAGCCGTTACCACTCGTGTGGACTTAACACTCTTTGCTCTTTGGAGAACTCGTATGCTGTAAAGTGAAATGGCCGGGTACGCAGTAACGGCCAAGAAGCACGCTCCACCTCCCTGGGGTCCCGGGAACCCCGCACGAATCTGTGTGTAGGGAACAAAACCGAAACACGGTGGTGCCCTTGATAGTGGTAACATTATTAGTGATTTTCCCGACCTTATGTATTTCTTAAATGGTCGTGTTTTTGCTAATTGTTTTTAAAACTCACGCTTTATTTAAAAATAAATAAATTTGTTCCACATTTTGTGGAAACTTGTACGTTTCTTCTTTTTGTGGACATTTTAAATTTTTCTTTCGTTTTCTACTTGGAATTTGCCATATAAGATGCAGTTTTTCCCTTTACAGAAAATCATTTTAATATAAAACTTACCTTAGGCTGATCTTACTGAATCAGTTACTAATAGTCCAAAGTTTGAACCTAGAGTTCATTGTACCATTTTCGAGTTACATAATTGTGTTTGTGTGTGAGGTTTGGGCTTTGTAACCTGTATTATTTTAGTCATCTTTGATGCCATTAACTCTACTATTCCGGGTCATCGTCGTGAACATCCATTTTTTGCTTTTGGTCTGAGTCCTGTGCATTGAAGTTTGCCACCCCACCCCCGCTCACTATGTGTGCTTAAAAACCTGCTGATCACCCCGCGGTGGTTGCTGTTTCTGCTCTGTTCCTGGCTGGCTAGTTAAACATCCCCACAGAAAGGGGCACGCCTGCTGAGCCTCCTTCACTGACTCCCTTCCACTGCAGGTAGGTTCCCTCCCATCTGCTGAGAAGGCTGTGGCTCTGTCTGGAATGCCAGCAACTGTTCCTATGCCCTTTTGAATATTTCTTGTATATTCACATCCATTCTCCCTTCCTTCCACCTGTGTGTATGTTGGAAACCGGTTTTCCAGCAAAGAGACAAGAATTGACCTGATATGGTTTATGGCTTATCAGTGAGTGCAGAGGCTGTTTCAGGACTTTGGGACACGTTACAAAATTCTGTGCACTTTAGCTTTTTGGTCTCTTGCTGTTCACTGTCTTGCATGCGCTTCACTTCTTGCTTTTGGCAAAATTTACATGGTATTCCTGTTCTGGCTGTTTTTATCTTAAATTGCTTACAAATACTTCCCTGGATGGTTGGTTATTTACTTTTCCTTTTATTTAAAGTTAGTACTGTTAGCTTCCGTATTGAGTTACTATCTTGGAATCCTTACAGCCAATTATTTGCAGCCAGTTTGCTGAGGCAAGTATAAAGAAAATATGGACAAACATGGCATTTTAGTATGTATGGGCTGGGAACAATTAGAAATCAGGCTGCAGAAATGTGAGGGTTGGGAACAAATAGAAATCAGTCTGCCTAATTGTAGTTCTCTGCAGGTCATTAGTTTCCCAGTAGTTCAGCTGCACCTGAATAGAACAGCAATGAGAGCCAGTCAGAAGGACTTTGAAAATGCAATGAGTCAAGTGAAACTCTTGAAGAAGGATCCAGGAAATGAAGTGAAGCTAAAACTCTACGCACTGTATAAGCAGGTAAATGCCTACGGTCTGACATTTAAATAATTTTGGGCAAATGACTCCTTAAGTAGATAAACTGTGTGTTTACTAAAATGTAGCCTTAATATTTTGGGTTTGTCTTGCTCCCTCTTAAGTGTGTGTGTGTGTGTGTATATATATCTATGTATATGTATATGTGCACAAGTTTTTTAATATTAGACCTTGAAATATTATCAAGGCACAAAGTGCCTCAGTGTCACGCCAGAGTAAAAGAGACTTACGAGATACAATATTCACATTTGTAGACCTTATTTAGCTCTTGATTAGAATAAATCAATTGAAAAAGGTATTTTTAAGATAATTGGGGAAGTTTTGAATAAGGTCAGAGTGTTAGAAGATACCTAGATATCATTGTTAATGGTGTCAAGGTTATATAAGAAAATGTTGATATTTTTAAGAAGTGCATACTAAAGGATATAGGGGTGAAACCGAATGGATAGTTGAAGTTCTCTAAGCAAAAAAAGAAAGAAAAAGATAGATGAGGCCAGGCACGGTGGCTCACTTCTGTAATCCCAGCACTTTGAGAGGCTGAGGTGGGCAGATCCCTTAAGGTCAGGAGTTTGAGACCAGCCTGGCCAACATGGTTAAACCTCGTCTCTACTAAAAATACAAAAATTAGCTGGACGTAGTGGTGTGCACCTGTAATCCCAGCTACTTGGGAAGCTGAGGCAGGAGAATCGCTTGAATCAGGTTGCAGTGAGCCAAGATTGCGCCACTACACTCCAGCCTGAGTGACAGAGCAAAACTCTGTCAAAAAAAGAAAAAAAGAAGAGAGAGAGAGAGATGAAGCAAGTAAGGCAATTTGATCGTTGTTGAACCTGGATGATGGGTATTGGGAATTCATTATCGTATTCTACTTTGGTATGTTTGGAAATGTTTATAACAAAATTTAAAACCTAAAGCTTTGAAGTTTCAATGCCAAAGACTTCCCCGACGTATCTGCCTCTCTGGGCTCCTGTGTTACCTGTTTTTCTGTGCTATGATGGGTATGAGCTTCTCTTTCATATGGGTGTGTACAGTAAAAAATTTAACCTTGTCCCAAAGGACGTGTGGCTTTGTCCTTGGCTTCTGGGAAGGGAATCTCTAAAGCCTGACAGGAGTGTCTTTATTTGCCTGGATTGTCTTAACAATGTGATTTAGGGTGGGGGCTTCAGGTTATACGGTCAGGCACAGGTGATGGACCCCACTGAAAACTCTGGACACTGAGACTGGATGAGCTGAGCGTCTCTGGTTGGCAGGACTCCCTGTCACATCAGTTCGGGGAGAGGTGCCCTGTCCTGACTCCATGGGGAAAGGACAGTGGAAACTCCACGTTTGCTACTGCCCCAATCCTCCATCCCTTGGATGATTCTCATCTCTGTCCTTTCCCTTAATAAACTACTAACTGTGCGTTTAACAACTTGCAGTGAGTTCTGGGTGTCTTTCTAGTAAATTATTGCACTTGAGGGTGGTCTTGGGCGCCCTCCAGCCTTGCAGTCGGTGGTAGCATTGAGGACAGTCAGGAGACAAGGGCAAGCCCTTATGCTGTGGGCTGTGTTCCCTCTAACTTCTACGTTGGCTAACTCTTGCCAGATGACACTATCTCTATCTAAAGAAATTCATAGCCTCCTTTACTGCCTTTTTCTTTTTCTTTTTTTGAGACAGTTTTGCTTTGTCACCCAGGGTGGAGTGCAGTGGCACCATCTCAGCTCACTGCAACCTCCACCTCCCAGGTTCAAGCAATCCTCCTGCCTCAGCCTCCTGAGTAGCTGGAATTACAGGAACTCGCCACCATGCCTGGCTAATTTTTGTATTTTTAGTAGAGATGGGGTTTCACCATATTGGTCAGGCTGGTCTCGAACTCCTGACCTCAGGTGATCCACCCACCTCCGCCTCCCAAAGTGTTGGGATTACAGGTGTGAGCCTCCCGGCCTGTTTTCCAAAGACTCTTTCTTCTTTCCTCTTTTAGCTAACTGTATTATAAAATTTTAAAATTTTAAGTGGAATTTTAAATTGCCATTTCTGAAAAGTAGCTGAATGGGATATAATTATTCATCTCAAAATACCCACTCCGTCTAGCCTCAAAAATAAAATTTAATTCCTTTTTGCATTTTACTTACATGTTTTTCAGTTAAGTTTCCTAAGAATCAGTGGCTCTGACAGCCCCACCCTAGCCCCTCAGCTGCAGTTTCGTTGCCCAGGTACCAAAAGTCCACCACTGAATTCGTGGTGTCTTTTCGTACCTTTAGATGGGCTTTTGGAATCTGCTATCGGTTTCCAAATATTTGTTGACTAGTTCCTTTTAAAGATTGTTTGCTTGAATATTTTGATTGTTTGTGGAAAATATGATTACCAATATAAAACTAATGAATCATTAGATTTTTTTAGAAAGTACTTCCCCAAAACCTTTATTTTCATAGACAGGCAGTTATTTATTTCCAGTCTTTTTTCTGTTGTTTGTGCATTTTTGGCAATAACACCAAAAAGACTGGAGGGGAGAATTCAGATCAATTTACATACCCTGTGAAAGGATTTGGGGGAGGCATTCATGCGCCTGTGGATTTTATGGGTCTTAAATATTTAGGGGTCCAGTTTACATGGTCACTTGACTATATTGCCCCTCTCCTTTTCACAGGCCACTGAAGGACCTTGTAACATGCCCAAACCAGGTGTATTTGACTTGATCAACAAGGCCAAATGGGATGCATGGAATGCCCTTGGCAGCCTGCCCAAGGTGAATTTACTAGTTACTCTGCTTTTATTTGCTGTCATTCTAAAGAAGTTTGGTGCTTCTCATTAAGCCATTATAAATGGAGCCTTCAAGATCTTGATGTGCTTCTATTCTTTCTTCATTGCAAGATGCTAGTTATTAGTCTAGTAACTTTCTCAACGTGCTTATTCATTGACCATGGGCTGAGGCTGTTTGTCATCTTCCATTCAGGAAACTGCCAGGCAGAACTATGTGGATTTGGTGTCCAGTTTGAGTTCTTCATTGGAATCCTCTAGTCAGGTGGAGCCTGGAACAGACAGGAAATCAACTGGGTATGAAACTCTGATGGTGACCTCCGAAGACGGCATCACAAAGATCATGTTAAACCGGCCCACAAAGAAAAATGCCCTGAACGTGGAGGTAATGTTACCTGCCCTCGGAGTTTGTCCTGTTTTTCTTTTCTTCTTCTATGTGTTTCACGCAAAAGCTGTAGAGTTTCAGCATCATTCCTATTTTATGGTATGTCTTGTTTGATTTGTGCAGGAAGGTTGGTAATTGTGGCTACTTCATACAACAGAGTCGAGCGTTCATTGTTTAGAGTTTGTGAACTTCAGGTGGGTTCTGATATACCCAAAAGGCACCGTGATTTTCCTAATGATGGAAGCACAAATAAATTAATATAAATGAAACATGTTGCTGTGAGAGAATTCGCATAGAAGCCATCTATGTTGGTGTAGACTGCTCCCAGGGGTATCTTCATGTCACTTAGACGTGAAAGTCAGTCTTTCTGCTTGCATGGGGGCTTCCTTTTTTACAAGTATAGGGAGAAAGGAGAGAAGGACTTTATCTTAAATCATTACCCAACTCGGCTTTAAAGTAGCTGCTTCACTTGGCAACTTCAGTCTTTGAATCTCGCATTGAACTAGAATGATAATAAAATAACCACTTTAGCCCCTTCTCCTTGAAAAAAATTATAGGGAATTAATTGGATGCTTGGTGCTCCACTGGGACTAAAATTTGAGAGGACTATGGCTGTTGGGTCAGTAACCTCCATTGTGGCAGAAAGAGCATACTGACTTTAAAATCATCTTCAGCATTTCCTGAAGTGGGATATATGTCATTCAACTCATAAAGCATTTAATGCTCAAACTTTATTTCCACTTTGCCCTGACTCATTTCTCTACAGCTATGGTAATAACAGCTACTCTGTACAGAGTGCCTAATGAGTGCCAGCACTCTCCACACAGACATTTATTTAATCCTCACAAGGAGCCTACTGTTATCATGTCTTAATAATAAGATAATTAGATTAAGAAGTAACTTGCTCAAGTTCACATAACAAATAAGCAGCAAAACCTAAATTGAAACCCTGATAGCCAGTCGTGGTGGCTCACCCCTGTAATCCCAGCACTCTGGGAGGCCAAGGTGGGCAGATCATTTGAGGTCAAGAGTTCAAGACCAGCCTGGCCAACATGGTGAAACCCCATCTCTACTGAAAATACAAAAAATTAGCTGGGCGTGGTGGTGTGCGCCTGTAGTCCCAGCTACTGGGGAGGCTGGGGCAGGAGAATCTCTTGAACTGGGGAGGTGGTGGTTGAGCTGAGATCACGCTATTGAACTCTAGCCTGGGCCTCGCAGTGAGACTCCATCGCAAAAAAAAAAAAAAAAAAGAAACCCTGATAATCCATCTTCTAATCCTGGACTCACCAGTTGCCCTGCTGTGTTGTGTTATAACTATAATAATGATGGAGTGAGTTCCTTATCACTTCCCTCAGGAGAAATGCTTAGATGCTTATTTATGTACAGTCATCCCTTGGTATCTGATGGGGATTGGTTCCAGGACCTCCTTATGGACACCAAAATCCGCGGAACCTGTAGTCCCCCATAAAAAGGCGTAATATTTGCATATAACCTCTATATACACTTTCATATACTTTAAATCATCTCTAGAGTACTTATAATACTGCATACAATGTAAATGCTCTATTAAAATAGTTGTTATACCTTATTGTTTAGGGACTAATGATAAGAGAAGAAGTCTGTACATGTTCAGTATAGACACAGAATTGTTTTCTAGATATTTTTGATCTGTGATTGGTTGAATCTATGGATGTGGAACCCATGGATACAGAGGGCCAGCTGTTTTATGTGAAGTCCATGTTTCTTTTGCAGTATATTTGTATCTATGAGTATCCACCCTCTTCATTCTTTCCCACACTGAAATCTCATCTAAGGTTGAAATTGCACCTGTTTTAAATGCATTAAAAGCTATGTAGTTGCATGTCCAAGATTTTCAGAAATGTTGCTGATTTAAAATTTTGAGGCCCCTTCCTTGAATACCATTACAGTGTCTTGAAAATTCCAGCCAGACACTTCCCAGACTGCCAGGGGCTTCCTTGAGGTCACAACAGAGACGTTGCTTTGTAGAAAGTTTTCTCTGACCACCTCTCTCTCTGCCCTCTCTAGATAGGCCTCAGCACCTCCTCTGAGTTCCCTGCTGCTTCAGGCTTTGCACCCCCCTCCTCATTTCAATATGATAGTCCTCTGTTAATTCCAAAAGCTCAAGGACTATTTCTTTCTCGTTCCCTTTTGGAAAAAAAGTGGTTTATAGCCGGCAGCTCTTACCATAGCACCAGGTACATAATATGCACCAAGTAATTGTAAAAGGAATGAAAATTCTTTCAGGTGTATCGGTCCACCTTTTTTGGTTGTAAAATACAGCCAAAATAAATGTTAGGCACTTTGCTGAGAGCAGGCTTCCAGCCTGACATTTAGTGAATCCATTGGTGGATGAGTCCTGTGTTCACAGTTCTTTTCTTTTCCTTGTCTTCCCATTACACAGATGTACCATGAAATTATGCATGCACTTAAAGCCGCCAGCAAGGATGACTCAGCCATCACTGTTTTAACAGGTAAGAGATTTTCTCAGACATCCTACTTAAATTCCTATTTTGAGGGACGTCTTAATAGATAGGAAATTGAGTTAAAAAGCTCTGAGAGCCGGGGGCCGAGGCGGATGGCTCACGAGATCAGGAGTTCGAGACCAGCCCGACTAACATGGTGAAACTCCATCTCTGCTAAAAATACAAAAATTAGCCAAGCGTGATGGCACACACCTGCAGTCCCAGCTACTGAGGAGGCTGAGGCAGGAGAATCACTTGAACCCGGAAGGTGGAGGTTGCAGTGAGCTGAGATCGCGAACCACTTTTTTTCCAAAAGGGAACAAGAAAGAAATATTCCTGGAGCTTTTGGAATTAACAGAGGACTATCATGTTCAAAAGAGGAGGAGGGTAGAAAGTACGAAGCAGCAGGGAACTCAGAGGAGGTGCTGAGGCTTATCTAGTGTGGGCAGAGTAGGAGGTGGTCAGAGTACTGCACTCCAGCCTGGGCAACAGAGCAAGACTCTGTCTCAAAAAAAAATAAATAATTAAAACTCTAAGTTCTTTTCCAGTACTGTCATACTCTGATTTATAAATATACAAAAAATATTTTTAAAAACCCACAGATACCCACTTCTTTGCAATTACCCAACATAAATTAAGACACATAATGTCCACAAAAAGACTTTACAGGCGCACTCATGGTAACCTGATTTATAACTGCCAAAACCAGAAAACAACTCAAATGTTCAAAAACACATGGATAAGTAAACAAATTGTTGACTATTTGTACAATGGAGTACTCAGCAATCAAATAGAATAAATGATACAAGAATATGGATGCATCTTTAAAACGCAGTTCAGCAAAATAAAGACAGGAGTTTACATATTTGTATGAGTCCATTTGTAGAAAGGTCTACAGTAGGCAGAAGTTCTTCTCTGTGGAAATTGAAGTCAGAAAGTGATTGCCTTGGAGCAGGTGGGATGGGATGGCTAGAAAGGAGCCTACGGGAAACTTCTGGGGTGATGGAGATGTTCTGTATCTTGTTTTGGATGGTGATCTTGTGGGTATTTAAAAATATTAAAACAACTAAGTGAACAATTAAGAACTGGTTGTTTTATTATATATAAATTATACTTTAATTAAACACACACACTCAGAAGCACACTTTCAATGGCTCTTAGAATAAAGGAAAAACTTCCTCATGGGATCTACAAAGCACCGTCAGGTCTATTCTGCCAGTGCACACCCTGCACCAGCTTCCCCCTGGCTTTCTCTGAGTCAGCTACAGTGGCTCTTATTTCATCTACACTGGGGATAACCTCTCCGAAGAGCCTTTGCACAGATCTCCATTCAGTTGTCCCTTCCTTAGGAAAGTTCTTTCCTGAAGTCCCTGATTAGACCAACCCTCCTGGTACATACCCTCATTTCATGATGCACCTCTCCTCTATTTCAACAGTGGCATTAGCTACATTTATCTGTGTGTTTTTATAGATCAGTGTCCAGTGTACTCACTAGTTTGTAAGTTAGGGCAGGAACCATCGCTGGTTCTCCAGTGTATTTCCCGTGCCTAACCATAGAGTTTTGCATGCAGTAGATACTGAAGAATTATAGGATGAATGAATGAGGGATCTGTTGATTTTCTTACTTATAGGAAATGGTGACTATTACAGTAGTGGGAATGACCTGACTAACTTCACTGATATTCCCCCTGGTGGAGTAGAGGAGAAAGCTAAAAATGGTGCCATCTTACTGAGGTAAGAGTAACTGACCTTCCTGTGATCCCAGAGCGCCCGTTCTTAGTCATCAAAGTGGTATTTAGTTGAGCAAAAGTGAAATATCTACTTCTCTGTGTCAGTGCAGTTAATTGTGACTTTGGACAAGCATATTTCTCTAAACTGCCTCCATCCATAGGTGGGCATTCATTCTCTGTCTTTGACCTCTGTTACCTGTTCATCCTGCTGGTCTCATAATATTTGACTGGAAAACATAAAAGTGAGCTATAGTTGTAAACAAAATTATCTTGCATTGAGGTAGAGGAATGTGGCAAATTCTCATCCAGCCAGCGGAATGGGCGAATTCCATGAATTCATTTCCATGAAAGTAGGAGACTCAGAGGAGTCTTACAAAACACAGGAGGACGTCATGAAGGCTTTCCTCTTTTTTCCTGCCAAATCTGTCATTGCCACTTGCTGTGATATTGCAGCGTGTGCTCAGTCACCCAACCTCATCTCTAAGACTGCGGCTGGTTTACAGCCCTGAACTCGCGGTCCAGAATACAGGATTCAAACCAGGGCTGACCCGTAGGTCTCTCTGGTTGGTCTTCCATCCACTGCCATTCAAATGGATGCCCTGGATGAATCCGGTGCGGAAGATCAGGGAAGTGGCAGGACAGGGAGGCGCTGCCGGTGGTGGCAGTGGAAATACCCAGCCTGACAAAAGGTTTTATCTCAGAGTCAGACCGTCTTGCCCATGCTTCAGTCATGCTGCTTTGGCACATTTCATGATTTTGTGTTTCCATTTCTGTAGGGAATTTGTGGGCTGTTTTATAGATTTTCCTAAGCCTCTGATTGCAGTGGTCAATGGTCCAGCTGTGGGCATCTCCGTCACCCTCCTTGGGTTATTCGATGCCGTGTATGCATCTGACAGGGTAAGTCAGCTCTCAGAAAGCAAGAGGTCAGGCAAGCAGCGCGAGACGGTAGCCTTTGAATCCTCCTTCAGCGTTGCCAGTCATAAGCAGGTTACATGTTGTTTGTGGTAGAATTAACTGAATTTAGATTTTTCCCAAAGCATTAGTCTAATTTGACTGATTTTATTTTTCTTTCATTATTAACTTGCATTTTGTTGTAAACATTGTTCCAACTCTGATTGTTCTAGATTCTAATCAAGTTCCACAACAGGTATTCAAGTTTTCATGTTACTCTGAAATATTCAGGAGACACTTGAAAATTTGTTATGGGAGGGAGGAACAGCATCTTTGCAGGTTGTGCAAGGGATTATTTAATCCTTTTTACTGAGTAAATGGATTTAGAATTTTAGAATGAGAAGGAACTGTGAGCATTATCTACTCTCACTCCCTTTGCAGATAAGAAAACTGAAGCTCTGAGAAATTCCTTGCCCAGAACACAATTCAGCCTCGTGTTCACCATTGCATTATATAGATTTTAGTTTTTAGTTTTACTATAGTAGTAATATATATGTCATAGTGGAAAATAAAATTTTGAAAGATATGAAAAAGTACCAAGAAAAGCTACAAGGTAAAAATCACTCCTTATTTTACCACCTAGAGATAACCAGTCCTAACATTTGGGTTATTAACTTATCTTGTTTAACCAGCCCCTGCCTGCTGGAACCCTAGGCTGTTTCCAATTTTTATCATTACAAGCACCTAATAACCACCTTTAGGGCATCAGATTGTTCCAGTGACTTATGCTTATGTGATGGTAAAATGTGCTGATTACAGCCTTCTAGGAAACATGGTTTTTACCACTGAAGAGATTTCTAGTTTTGTCCAGAGGTATTTTCCCCACTGATACACAGGACCATATAATAGCATCCTTAATTCTTTGAGTTTTCTTTTGCTGGATTCCATTGAACCAGATTGGATGTATTGACAGACCTAATTCTTACGAATAATTTTCCTGCAAAAAACAGCAAATGAGATTCTAGGTGCCAGGCTGCCCAACCTTTGTAGGTAGAGGTTTCTGTTCAAAGGCAGAAATCAATGTCTTTGTTCACAGTCTTGTGTTAGATGACTGATTAGTCATCGACCTGCTTTTAACAGGGACTGGGTCAATAGTTCCTGACCTAAAATTGGGGATCTCTTTCTTTAATACTTGGAGGGCAAATATTGTATTTGAATCTTGTTCTGATTCTCCCACTGAATTGAAAATTACTTTCAATATACATCTTTTTTTTTTTTAAGAGATGGAAGTCTCAGTCTGTCACCCAAGCTGGAGTGCAGCGACATGATCTTGGCTCACTGCAACCACCACCTACGGGCTTCAAGCGATTCTCCCACTCAGCCTCCTGAGCAGCTGGGATTACAGGTTCACGCCGCCACAACCAGCTAATTTTTTTGTATTTTTAGTAGAGACAGGGTTTCACCGTGTTGGCCAGGCTGGTCTCGAACTCCTGACCTCAAGTGATTCGCCCGCCTTGGCCTCCCGAAATGCTGGGAGTACAGGTGTGAAGCACCGAGCCTGGCCTACGTCGTCCTTTTAAAAATTTTGATGACTTCCATCTTATGATATAAATTATAATAAATGTTGAAATCAGAGAAGATATATACACAATATATATAAAACGTATCTAGTCTATATATTATAATGTATATTGCATATGTATATTAAATGTTAAAAAATTTGGCCAAAAGTAAAATTTATTTGTCAAATAGTATCTGCTGATAAAAGTTTACCCAATCTAATAAACCAAGCATCAATTTAAAATAAAGGAAATTGAGGTGGGCAGATCACCTGAGGTCAGGAGTTGAAGACCAGCCTGGCCAACATTGTGAAACACCATCTCTACTAAAAATATAAAAATTAGCAGGGCTTGGTGGCGGGTGTCTGTAAGCCCAGCTACATTGGAGGCTGAGGCAGGAGAATTGCTTGAACCCAGGAGGTAGAGGTTGCAGTGAGCCGAGATCGTACCACAGCATTCCAAGCTGGGTGACAGAGCGCGACCCCATCTCAAAAAAATATATAAGTAAAAAATAAATAAACTAATGGAAATATGCTAAAGGAAAAGGCTGTAGAAAAAAATCGTTTTATAGGATTTATCATTATTGGCTTCAAGAATAAATATATTAAATGATGGGTTAATATTTAACCCATATAACCAAAATATTAATTAGTACATTTTATCTATTTTGTACTGTGGGCAATCGTTACTAATGCCTATTAGCTCTGTCAGCAAATGATACATTTCCTGTATGAGTTAAGAAAAAGGTAGAAATCATAACAATGATAAATCTTTGGTCACTGTTTAGGCACTCTGTTACATGCATTGTATTTATTATAAGTATACGCATACATGCATACATATTCACATAATGTACAGAGCAGCCCTATGAAAGAAGGACTTGGCTGGGTGCAGTGGCTCACACCTGTAATCCCGGCACTTTAGGAGGCCAAGGCAAGTGGATCACCTGAGGTCGGGAGTTCAAGACCAGCCTGGCCAATGTGGTGAAACCCCATCTCTACTAAAAATACAAAAATTAGCCAGGCGTGGTGGTGGGCGCCTATAGTCCCAGCTACTTGGGAGGCTGAGGCAAGAGAATTGCTTCAACCCAGGAGGCAGAGGTGGCAGTGAACTAAGATCACATCACTGCACTCAAGGCTGGGCAACAGAGTGAGACCCTGTCTATAAAAACAAACATTCTCCTCCAATGTGGCAAAAATAATTTTTACAGTCTAGGCTGGGCATGGTGGCTGATGCCTGTAATCTCAGCATTTTGGGAGGCCAAGGCAAGTGTATCACTTGAGGTCAGGAGTTTGAGGCCAGCCTGGCCAACATGGTGAAGCCCCTAAAACTACAAAAATGAGCTGGGTGTCATGGCACATGCCTGTAATTCCAACTACTCAGGAGGCAGAAGCAGGAGAATCGCTTGAACCCGGGAGACAAGAGGTTGCGGTGAGCCGAGATTGTGCCACTGCACTCAAGGCTGGGCGACAAAGTGAGACTCCATCTCAAAAAAAGAAGGATTGGTTCCCATTTTACAAATGAGAAAACTGTGGCCCAGAGAGGGTAAGAAACCTTCCCAAAGTCACTAAGTAGTCTGATGCCAGAGCCTAAACCCTTAACTCCATCTTCTGCTCTCTTTCTGAAAATAAGCATTTTAAATGCTGCTTATTGGCAACTTTGCATGTACCTGTTTGTGTCCCTTTAGCTGTTGTTGGCAGTTTTCTCAGTTTCCTGCTTACATTCCTTAGGCTGTGTCTTCTGGGTACATTTTTTTGAATAAGTTTTCTTTTGGATAAAAAAAGAAGATACATGACATTAACAAACTTTTAAAAATATTTTGATTTTTTGATTATTTTTATTTATATGCTGCATAGCATACATTATAGATTTATATCTTCTAACAATTATGCATTAAAAATAACACCGTGTCTGGTTATAGGAAATGAAATCTAAATGTTCTTAGTATTGAAGTTAGATAAAATTTAGATACATATGGCCAAATTATGAAGTTAAATATGAAAATTTAGATAAATTTAGATATTCTTATCATCTGAATACATATTATAAATTTTAAATTAACATTCTTTCATAATTTCAAATTTACTTTCATAATTTACTTACAAAAATGTTTCTTAAATGTAAAAAAACGAAAAAAACTAAAAATGACTATATACTAAATAAGCAATATTGAATTAATTCCAGTAGTTAAAGCCAATCAAAAAACCACTGGGGCAAAATTAAGACAAATGACAGATTGAGGAAACAGTTTTTCAACTCATGTAACAAAAGCTGATCTCTCTACAGTACTTTTTAAAGTTTGTCTATAAAGCTAAAATAAAAATGGGCAATGGTGAGGAATGAATAGGTTAGACAAAATGAAATGTAAAGGGCTATTAAAACCATATGAGAGAAATCATTGAGAAAATGAAAAGATAAGCCACAGACCAGGAGAAAAGATTTGCCTGAAACCACAGAGCAGGAAAAAAGATTTGCCTGATGCTCTAATAAAGACTTGCAACCTGAATGTGTATCTTACAACTATATAATAAGAAAGTAAACAGCCTAACTTAAAAAATAGTGGACAAAATATCTTAACAGTTGCTTCACCAAAGAAAATATACATATGTCTAATAAGTACATGGTAAAAGACTTCATACCATTAATGGTTAGGGACACGTAAATTAAAACCACAGTGAGACCCCACTACACACTTACTAGCATGGTTAAAATGAAGAAGACTTTTAATAACTAGGTTTGGTGAGGATGTAGAGCAGTTGGAACTTTCATACATTGCTGGTGGGAATGTCAAATGGTACAACCACTCTAGAAAACAGTTTAGCAGCTTCTAAGCTAAATATACATTTACCACACAGCCCAGCCATTCCACCACTTAGGTATTTACCTGTGATTGCAAACACTCAGTTTTCACCCAGTGACCTGTACACAAGTGTTCCTAACTACCTTTTTGTTAAAATTATCTGAACATTTTTATTTTTTAATTTTTTTTTCAGTTTCATTGAGGTATAATTGACAAATAAGAATTGTACAGTCAGGTGCGGCATGACAACATTTCAGTCAATGACAAACTGCATGTAAAACGGTGGTCCCCTAAGATTGTAACACCATATTTTACTATGCCTTTTTTTTTTTTTTCTCACTCTGTCACCCAGGCTAGAGTGCAGTGGCATGATCTCAGCTCACTGCAGCCTCCTCCTCCCGGGTTCAAGCAATTCTTGTGCCTCAGCCTCCCGAGTAGCTGGGACTTGAGGTGCACACCACCACACCAGGCTAATTTTTGTATTTTTTAGTAGAGATGGGGTTTCACTATGTTGGCCAGGCTGATCTCGAACTCCTGACCTCAAGTGATTTGCCCGCCACCGCCTCCCAAAGTGCTGGGATTACAGGGGTGAGCCACCACACCCGGCCTACCTTTTCTATGTTTGATATATTTAGATACACAAATGCCGTTTGTTATAACTGCCTAGAGTATTAAGTATAATAACATGCTGTCCAAGTTGGTAGCCTGGAAGCAGTAGGCTGTACCACATAGCTAGGTGTGCAGCAGGCTGTAGTGTCCAAGTATATATAAGTGTACTCCATGATGTTGGCACAATGACAAAATTGCCTAATTAGGCATTTCTCAGAACATATCCCCATTGTTAAGCAACACACGACTATGTATATTTAAGGTGTTCAACTTGTTTTTCATGGCAGCCTTCTTCATAGTAGCCTTTCATACATTGCTGGTGGCAATGTGAAATGGTACAACCATTTGAATACTAGAAACAACACCAATGGCATTAACTGGTGAATGATAAACGTATTATTGTGGCTCCATACAAAGGAATACTACTCAGCAATAGCAAGGAACAAACTACTTATACAACAGCATGGTGACTCTCAGAAGTCAGACTCAAAAGGCTACAGAATATAGGATTCCACTTACACAACATTCTGTAAAAGTCAGAACTGTGGGGACAGAAAACAGATTAGCGGTTGCCTGTGGGTGGGAGGGAGGGACTGACTGCAGAAGGGCCCCGGGAACCTTTCAAGGTGGTTGAAATGTTCCACATCTCAATAGCAGTGGTGGCTACATACGTCTGTATTTGTTAAAACTCGTCCAACTGTACACTTTTAAATGGTGAATTGTGTGTGCATATTAACCACATAATCTTAATTTTTAAATAAATATTATTAAGTATTGTGAAGTTATAAGCAAATCGTGATTTTTTAAAATAACACATGAAACCAGGCACGGTGGCTCACACCTGTAATCCTAGCACTTTGGGAGGCCGAGGCAGGTTAATCACCTGAGGTCAGAAGTTTGAAACCAGCCGGGCCAACATGGCAAAACCCCGTCTCTACTAAAAATACAAAAATGAGCCAGGCATGGCAGCACATGCCTGTAATCCTAGCTACTTGGGAGGCTGAGGCAGGAGAATCGCTTGAACCTGAGGGGCGGAGGTTGCAGTGAGCCGAGATCACACCACTTCACTGCAGCCTGGGCAGAAGAGCGAAACTCTGTCTCAAAAAAAAACATATCACACATGGAAAGATGGTTTTCTTTTCTCTCCTGCCCCTGCAGGCAACATTTCATACACCATTTAGTCACCTTGGCCAAAGTCCGGAAGGATGCTCCTCTTACACTTTTCCGAAGATAATGAGCCCAGCCAAGGTAACTTTTGGAATGTTTAAAAATAAAATTGTATGGGTCTCTCCGTTCTTTCCTTTGCTAATGTGGACAAAAGAGAAGCTAATTATTTGCTCTTCAACTCTAAGAGTTTTACCAGTGGAGGAATCAGGCTATGGGAAGTATCTGCGATGCGGGAAAATTAGACATTCTCTCTGCAACTCCTGGAACTGGGATCCTCTTTCAGCTGGCTGCTTAGTGCTAGCTGCATTGCAAGCAGCACAACACCTCCGCCTTGCAGCTGTGTGGCATTAGTCCCTTGAAGGACCAGGGCTGTGCCAGCCTCCCTTGGTCCCCTGAGTTTGGAGGCCACTCGGTTCCTTTATGGATGACCAGTGTCTCCTAAGGAGAAACATAATGATGTCTTCATTTTCAGAGTTATAGTAAGTACTAACACATGGGAGGTTTTGGGGGCTCACTGCTGCCAGAGCCACTCCCAATCACAGCAGCCCCTCCCTCGGCCTGCCTCACAGGTGTATTCTCTCCCAGGCTGGTTAGGTGGCTGCTCAGGTCTTTCACTGTGTTTGCTTGTGGCCAATGCCCTGTGGCATGACTTAAAGGGGACTGTGACAAGACTAGAAGCTGAGTTATAGGAAAAGGACTTGGCAAATATTCTTCAAGATCTCAAAGTGGGGCAGCGGGAATTAAGCCTGTTTTCATTGCCTATTAGGATTTTGTTAAAAACGTGTATGTTTTTACTCTCATTAGGCTATCACAGACCCTGAATTGAACTTGGGAAGGGGGCAGAACTGACTCTACAAGTCTTAGAGCATTTAACTAATTAGAGCATTCTTTGGCCGGGTGCAGTGGCTCACACCCGTAATCCTAGCACTTTGGGAGGCCGAGGCTGGTGGATCACTTGAGATCAGGAGTTCAAGACCAGCCTGGCCAACATAGTGAAACCCCGTCTCTACTAAAAATACAAAAATTAGCCGGGCATGGTGGCGGGCACCTGTAATCCCAGCTACTCAAGAGGCTGAGGCAGGAGAATCATTTGAACTCAGGAGGCGGAGGTTGCAGTGAGCTGAGATCGTGCCACTGCACTCCAGCCTGGGCAATAGAGTGAGACTCTGTCTCAAAAAAAAGAAGAGCATTCCTTTTCTGGAAAAGAAACTGCAAATGTAGAGAGGATATCCACTTAATGTCTTCAGTTTTTCAGAAGCGTAACTGTAAGTCTTTACTTTCCTTCAGTCAAGTAGAACTAATTTGAGTACCAATGCAGGTAAAGAAAACTCTAAGAGCCAGATCACTGGGTAGAGTTTCCAGAGAATGGAATTTTGAAAGTTTCTAAAGGTTGACCCAATGACCGTGATTTTTCTTTCCTTTTTGCCTCTTTAAAATAATAGTTTATAGTATATAAAATGGAAAATCCACAGTTGCTGTGGGTTATAGAATCAAGCATCTGCTTCAGATCATTTCTGCCCTGGGTCCCCTGATCTTGCCCCTCCAACGACGACACACACAGAAGCAGCAGCCCTTACAGACCTTCCTGGGAGCCTGTCTCCGCACACAGTTTGCAAACCATTGCCTGCTGAGGTCATCAGCTTCTCCCTTACTGAGAAATACCAGCAACCTCAAAAGACCATGAGTAGATCTCTCTCAGCCTCCTGAAAGCAGTTAACGGAAGCCTTGTTTTATTAAGTTACTGTCTTAACCTTGCTTCTTGCTTTTCATTTCAGGCAACAGAGATGCTTGTTTTCGGAAAGAAGTTAACAGCAGGAGAAGCGTGTGCTCAAGGACTTGTGACTGAAGTTTTCCCTGACAGCACTTTTCAGAAAGAAGTCTGGACCAGGCTGAAGGCATTTGCAAAGCTTCCCCCAAATGTTAGTATTTATCTTTTACTTCTAAGAACCTTGAAAATGATTTTCTAAGGGAAAAATGTATTTGCCTTCAGCGAATAAGTCATAAAAAACACAAGACACATCTTCAGTTACCTCTAAGCACATCGAAATTTGGGATTAAGAAATAACTGTAGTCATGTTGGAAATACAGTACTGATTTTTACAAAACTTATCAAATAGACCTTCCATTTCTGTGTGAGGACGGAGGGGCAGTTCTGTACGGGGATTACTTGAGCAGGATGCTAGGCAGTATTTGCTGAGCACTTTTACTTTGGAGTCCAGGTGAGAAGCGTGGATTAGCTACTTTAGGAGAGTCTTACTATGTAGCACTTTTGTTTTTATATGTGGTAGTGAGTGAGTGACTGCTTTTATATTCTTGCTATTCAAAATGTAGGCCTGGAACCAGATGCTTGAGCAGCTACCTGAGGCTTTTTGGAAATGTGTTATCACAGGTCTGCCCCACACCTACTGAAGTGATTTATATGCACACTGAATTTCGAGAAGCCCTGTCTTATATTACACATGCAGCTTAAGATTTAACAGCATTAGGGCCAAGAACGGTGGCTCACGCCTGTAGTCTCAGTACTTTGGTAGGCAGAGAAGGGCAGATCACCTGAGGTCAGGAGTGCAAGAACAGCCTGACCAACATGGCAAAACCCATCTCTATTAAAAAAAAAAAAAAATACAAAAATTAGCCAGGCATGGTGGTGGGTGCCTGTAATCCCAGCTGCTGTGGATGCTGAGGCAGGGAGAATTGCTTGAACCAGCGAGGTGGAGGTTGCAGTGAGCCAAGATAGCACCACTGTACTCCAGCCTGGGTGACAGAGTGAGACTCTGTCTCAGAAAAAAAAAAAAAAAAGATTTAACAGGATTCATTAAATGAACATGGGAGAAACAAGAACCAGAATCATAGAATAATCCCACTCCCGTTAGATTAACTTTTTTTTTTTCTTTTTGAGACAGAGTCTCACTCTTGTCACCCAGGCTGGAGTGCAATGGTGCAGTCTCGGATCACTGCAACCTCCGCCTCCCGGGTTCAAGCGATTCTCTTGACTCGGCCTCCTGAGTAGCTGGGATCACAGGCATGTACCATCACAACCATCTCATTTTTGTATTTTTAGTAGAGATGGGATTTCACCACGTTGGCCAGGCTGGCCTTGAACTCCTGACCTCAACTGATCTGCCCGCCTCGGCCTCCCAAAGTGCTGGGATGACAGGCATGAGCCACCACCTCAAGCCTAGATCAACTCTTCACCTTATTGTTGGTTTTGCTTTTCCAGGCCATGAGAATTTCAAAAGAGATAATCAGGAATAGAGAGAAAGAAAAACTACATGCTGTTAATGCTGAAGAATGCAGTGTCCTTCAGGGAAGATGGTTGTCAGATGAATGCATGAATGCGGTGGTGAACTTCTTATCCAGAAAATCAAAACTGTGATGACCACTACAGCGGAGTAAAGCATGTCCAAGGAAGGATGTGCTGTTACCTCTGATTTCTAGTACTTGAACTAAATAAGCTTCATTGTGCCTTTTGCAGTACTAAAATATCAGTGACAATGATGATATGTCACTACAGCCCTGATGAATAAAAATTTTGTAAAACAAGCTTAAGAATTCACATAGGGTTTTGGTAGTAGAGAGTCTTACGTCTTTTGACATGAATCGTTGTTGCCAGGAACACTGGAACATGGTGCCTGGGGTCCTACTTTGGAAAGCACTCACAGCATTACAGGCTGAAGTCATGTCTTTGAATGCCACTATAGCACTTTGACGTCCACAAACAGTGACTGACTGAATTGGGCCAAACGCGGACAGCCTACAGATCACTGACTTGAGGTCTTCGGTGGGTTGCATGTTCTTTTTCAGCCATCTAGCAAGGGAGCAAAATGGAAGGAATAGTATTACTAGAAAACAAGAATCTTAGTTGGGTTTTTTTTTTTTTTGGACAATTTAATAAAGAGGCATGAAGGGAAAATTGGGTCATTTCATTGGAAAGCAATGCTCTGCATCAGTAATTGTTTTCTTATTTGTTAGAGAGTCCCATTGTTTCATGTGGTAGTTTACGGAAGGCATACCTGCAAGCTCCCTTGATTGACCTTGCAACATCCTGTCTTGATTTCATAGCTCTCACTTGACAAGGACTGAGGGTGTAATTCCAAGGGCTACAGAAGAGGATGGGATATTTTGCTTTTCCTAGTCTTCCGTTTGACCTTTTCTTCAAGGTCAAAGTTAGCTAACTCGCCAAATCTCGTAACTTTTTAGTTCTAAATTGTTTATTCCAGTAATTGTAATCCAAAATGTTCAGTTTTATCGAAAATAGAATAGAAATAAGCATTAGTTTCGATTGAGCAGTTACTAGTGCTTAATGCCCATTATCATATTTTATCCACCAAAAGCAATGCCAAAAATTAAAAATGAGGTCTGTTGCTACTACCCATTTTCAAGTAGGCATCCCGAGACATAGAGATTAGCTTCTCCAGAGTCAAATTTCTGGTAAATGTCAAAATGAAGATAAAAACCCAGGCAGAGTTTTCATTCCACAATGGCAGCACAAGTCAACTACTGCCCATTCCTCCCACAAATTACAACTAAAATCTCTACATGAAATATGAAAAAGAACTACATGAGCATGCCGAAATTAATCAAAAGCAGGTGGACTGTGGAAGGGTGTCAAAATACGGAGAAGCGACTACACAAGGATACGTTTCCCAGATTACAAGAAACAGAATTGCTGGAATCTTATCTCCTGAGCATGGTGTTAGAAGTAATGGCAAAAACTGCAATTACTTTTGCACCAACCTAATACTTTTGCCTCAAAGGCACAGCCCTATTGTGGAGCAGTGCTGTGATGACCATGGAGTGGCCAGCCAAATAGAAGCTGAGGAAAACAAAAACACCTTGAAAAGAAAAAGGGCCCTCTGGGGGCTAAAGAGTGAAAGCAAGAAGAGAATCCCAGAGCAGAGAGAAAGAAGTTCTAATTCTGCGTATGAACCCGGATAAGTCTGATTCATAAGTGAGACAGACTCAAACCAGCAGAGCAAAGGCTTTGTGAAGTGTACTGGGATTTTAACCACCACCCACAGAAGATCAAGACAGCTTGTAGTCAATCTAACCAGATTGATTTCTTGCCAAAACAAAAACAGCATTTTCCAGATGATTGTAACATGATCCACAAAAACATAACTTCCATCCAATGCCACAATATAGTAAATATTATACCTTGTAGATCCTGGGATCCCTGTGCAGTTGCTTCTCTGTCTATTATGTCATATGGATCCACAATCCATCCATACAATAGAATATCTAAGGCCCTAAGAAGAATATTTACAAAATTTTGTGACATAGAAACAAACATGGAAATGTGAACACTTGGGTGAAATAGACAATCTGCACATGTCAATCCTGAGATGACCTGGACTTTGGAATTTCTACACACAGTCTTATAGTTCTTATTACTACATCCCATGAGGTCAAGAAAAATACACTAGAAATGATTTTAAAATATATGAATTTTCAAAAGAGAAATGTTGAAAAGAGAACCAAACAAAATACAGAACTAAAAATGTAAATAAAAATTCACTGAGGAGACTCACTAGATGCAAACTAGATGAAAAAGGAAGGAGTCAGTGAACCTTGAAGATATATCAATAGAATTTAATATAAAGAACAGAGATAAGAAAATACAAGGAAAAAATGAATTAACAGTGATATCAGCAAGATGATGAAAGAGGAAGTTCTAAGCCCTCATACACCCATGGAAACATCAAATAAATACAGACCGACTAAAATAACTTTGGAAACTAGTCAAATACCTCCAGCAAACAAGTGAATGCCCAATCAAGAAAGTCACCTTAAAAATGGTAGGAATTGGCAGGGCGCAGTGGCTCACGCCTGTAATCCAAGCACTTTGGGAGGCCAAGGCAAGCGGATCACAAGGTCAGGAGTCCGAGACCAGCCTGGCCAACACGGTGAAACTCCATCTGTACTAAAAATATAAAAAATTAGCCAGGCTTGATGGCACACGCCTGTAGTCCCAGCTACTCAGGAGGTTGAGGCAGAAGAATCGCTTGAACCTGGGAGGTGGAGGTTGCTATGAGTCGAGATTGTGCCACTATATTCCAGCCTGGGTGACAGAGTGAGACTCCAACTTAAAAAAAAAAAAAAAAGTAGGAATTTGTGGGGGAAAGAAAGAGAGATTAGACTGTGATCTCTCTACTGTGTAGACACAGTAACAGTCTGATCTCTCTTTCTTTGTTACTGTATGAAAAGAAAAGGGGGAAATGTGGGGAAAAGAAAGAGAGATTAGACTGTGATCTCTCTTTCTTTTCCCCACAGGAATTTTTGTAATATTTGCTCTTGCCTTCTTCCCTGTGTGGTGCAGTCAGAGGCAACTGGCCCAATCCCCTGTTCCCTCCCTCAGGACAGGAGCAGAGTGAAACTTGTTGCAACATCCTGGCCTGTCTGTGGGCTGCCTATGGAACTGGTGTCTGTAACGTCCAACTCAGATATCGGACAGGAAACAGCAAATAGTTTTTTTGTTGTTTTTTTTTTTTTTTTGGGAGGGGGCCCCGCTCTGTCGCCCGCGCTGGAGTGCAGTGGCCGGATCTCAGCTCACTGCAAGCTCCGCCTCCCGGGTTTACGCCATTCTCCTGCCTCAGCCTCCCAAGTAACTGGGACTACAGGCGCCCGCCATCTCGCCCGGCTAGTTTTTTGTATTTTTTAGTAGAGACGGGGTTTCACCGTGTTCGCCAGGATGGTCTCGATCTTCTGACCTCGTGATCCGCCCGTCTCGGCCTCCCAAAGTGCTGGGATTACAGGCTTGAGCCACCGCGCCCGGCCAACAGCAAATAGTTTTGATTTCAGGCTGGAAGCCACAGAAGGCAGTGGTGAGCAATGCAGCACATGAAAACTACACAGGGGTTGCTGCCCTGTGGGCTTCTGAGGGCAGGAGATTACAAACAGAAGAATACAATAGAGTATCTAAGGCCCTAAGAAAAAGCTGCAGTGAGACTCTTTAGGAAATGAAAACCTTTAAAATCAACTGTGATGGGGAGAGGGGGCCCACGAACACATTCACAGGAAGAAAGCATGCCTAGAAAATACCGGAGAAGACCTGGACTAATCTCAGACTAGTGAAGGTCTCATGGGCTCACAAATTAGTGAGGTCTTACATGCCAGCCTGCAAAGACTGGGAGAGTGGCCACATTTTTTTTAAATACCCAATTTTCAAAAAGAGATCATAAGGCATGTAAAGAACCAGAAAAAGATGGCCCATTCAAATGAAAAAAAATACATCTCCAGAAACAGTTCTGGAAGAAACACAGGCATCAGGCTTACTAGACTTTAAAACAACTGTCGGCCAGGTGCAATGGCTCATGCCTGTAACCCCAGCACTTTGGGAGGCCAAGGCAGATCACTTGAGGCCAGGAGTTTGAGACTAGCCTGGCCAACATAGTGAAACCCCATCTCTACTAAAAATACAAAAAAATTGGGGCATGATGCTGCACACCTGTAGTCCCAGCTACTCAGGAGGCTGAGGCATGAGAATCACTGGAACCCAGGAGGCAGAGGTTGCAGTGAGCCAAGATCACATGACTGCACTCCAGCCTGGGCAACAGAATGAGACTCTGTGTCAAAACAACAAACAACAACAAAAAAACCCCACAACTGTCAAATACACTCCCAGAACTAAATAAAAACATGAACAAAGAACAAAAGAAAGGAAAGCATATGAACAAAATGAGAATATCAACAAAGATAGAAATCACAAAAAAAAATTCTTGAGCTGAAAAGTACAATAACTGATTTGAAAATTTTATTAGAGGAGTTCAACAGCAAACTCAAGTAGAAGAAAGAATAAGCAAATTTGAAATCAGCTCATTTGAAATTATTGCATTTGAGAAGCATACAGAAGAAAAATACAGTGGACAGAGGCTTAGGGACTTATGAGATGCCATCACGCTGACCAATATATGCATAATGGGAGTCCCAGAAGGAGGTGAGAAAAATGAGAAGAGTGACTATTTGAATAAATAATAGCTGAAAACATGCCAAATGTGAGGAAAGACATGGATATACAAATCCAAGCTCAATGGTCTTCAAGTAGGACAAACCTAAAGAGACCCATACGGAAATACATAATCAAAGCTGGCAAAGGTGCCAGATAAAGAGAATCTTGGAAGGTATCAAGAGAAAAGTTACTCATTATGTACAAGAGATCTGCAATAAGACTATCAGTGTATTATTTCAGTAAGAACCTTGGCGATTAGAGGCAGTGGGATGATATATTTAAAGTGCTGAAAAATTTAAAAAAAAAAAAAAAAAAAAAAACTGTCAACTGAGAATTCTATACCTGGTAAAATATTTCTTCAAAAATGAGGGAGAAATTAAGACATTCCCATAAAAACAAAAGCTGAGGGAGTTTATTATTACTACACCTGCCCTACAAGAAATGTTAAAAGAAGTCCTTCAGTTTGAAATGAAATAATGCTAGATGGAAGACATATGAAAATATAAAGTTCTCCAGTAAAGGTAAAAATATGAACAAATATAAAAACAGTATGAATGTAATTTTTGTTTATAGCTCCACTTTGGATTTTCTACAGTATTTAAGAGACAATTGCATAAAATAATTATGAATCTATGTTAATGAGTATATAATATTAAATGGTATAATTTGTGACATCAATAACATAAGGGGAGAAGAGCTTTAAGGAAGTAGAGTTTTTATATGCAACTGAAGTTAAGTTGCTATCAATTAATATAGATCATCATAACTCTAGGATATTATATGTAATGCCCAAGGTAAACACCAAGAAAATATACACAAGCAGAAGTGAGAAAGGAATCAAAATGTGCCATTACAACAACTTTAAACATAAAGGAAGGAAGGCAGTAATCAAGGAAATGAGGGAGAAAAAAGCTGTAAGGGACAGAGAAAACAAAATGGCAAAAGTAATTGCTTTCTTAGCAATTACTTTAAATATAATTTGATTGAAAACATATAAAAAGTCATAAGTTGGCAGAGTGGATATAAAACCAGAATCAACTGTATACTATCTAAAAGAGTCTCACTTTAGATCTGAGGATATGAGTAGGGTGAAAGTGTAAGGATTAAAAACTTATTCCATGCCAATAGTAATAAAGAGACAGCAGAAATGGCTATACAATTGATAAAATAGACTTTAAGTAAAAAACTGTTAAAAGAGACAAAGAAAGACATAATATAATGCTAAAAGGTTCAATTTACCAAGAAGATATGACAATTATAAACATATACACTAAATATTAGAGCTCCAAACTGTATGAAGCAGACATTGACAAAATTGAAGAATAAACGGCTCTGCAATAATAGTAGAAAACTTCAACACCTCCACTTTCTTCAGTGGATAGAGAACCAGGCAGAAGATCATAGGGGAACATAGGACTTGAAAAATACTATAGACCAACTGGACCCAACAGACACGTACAGTACACTGCACTTAATGACAACAGAATATGTATTTTTTAAGTGCACATGGAGCATTTTCCAAGAAAGACCATACGTTAAGCCATAGGACATCTTAATAGATTAAAAACTGAAATATGAAATATCATTTCTGATCACAATGAAATGAAACTAGAAGTTAACAGCAAAAACCTGGACAATTCACAAGTATGTAGAAATTAAATAACACACTTTTAAATAACCAATGGGTCAAGAAAAATCACACACAAAAAAAATTAAAATATCCTGACATGAATGAAAACACTACAAACCAAAACTTATGGGAGGATGTGAAAGCAGTGCTAAAATGGAAATTTGCAGCTGCAAACACATTAAGAAAAAACAAAGATTTCAAATAACCTAGATTTACACCATAAAAAACTAGAAAAAGAACAAACTAAAACCAAAACTAGCAGAAAGAAGAAAAAAATAAAGATTAAAGATAAATAAATACTAGCAATGAACATTCCAAAAAGGAAATTGAGAAAAACCATTCAATTTGTAACATCAAAAATAATCAAGTTTAGGAATCAGTTTATCCAATGAGGCAAAAGACTGTGTGAAAACTAGAAAAAATTACTGAAATAAATTACAGAAGACATAAATAAATGGGAAGACTTCACATGTTCATGGATTAAAAGGCTTAGTATTATTGAGATATTAACACTACCCAAAGTGATTTGCACATTTAATGAAATTCTATCAAGATCCCAACAATGTGTTTGCAGATATATAAAATGTATTCTAAAATGCATATGGAATCTTAAGGAACCCCAAATAGGCATAATTACCATACAATCCCTCAATTCCACTTCTGGGTATGTCTTAGTGCATTTTTGTTGCTATGATAGAATACCACAAACTGAGTAATTTATAAAGAAAATGTATTTATTTGGCTCATGGTTCTGGAGCCTGGGAATCCAAGATTGAGGGGCCACATCTGGTAAGGGTCTTCTTATTGCATCATATCATGGCAAAAGGCATAGCATGTCAAGGAACCACACATGTGAAACAGAAAAAGGAGGTTGACTTTCTGACATACTAACCCACTTCCACAATAATGGCATTCATCCCCTCATGAGAGCAGAACCTTCATGACCTAATCACGCCTTAAAGGTCTCACCTTTCAATACATCACATGGCAATTAAATTTCAACATAAGTTTTGGAGAAGACATTTAAACCATAGCAGAGAATATACCCCAAATAATTGACTAGCAGAGACTTGAACAGATATTTGCATACAAAGCATTATTCACAAGATAGAAAAGTAAAAACAACCCAAGTATCCATCAACAGATGAATGGATAAACAAAATGTAGTCTATATGTAGAATGAAATATTATCAGCCTTAAAAAAGAATAAAACTCTGATACATGCTACAACATGGATGAACCTTGAAGACATTATGCCAAGTGAAATAAGCCAGACACAAAAGGACAAATATTGTATGATTCAATAGGCAAATTCATACAGTCAGAAAATAGAATAATGGTTACAAGGTGCTGAGAAGATAAAGGAGTAGGAAATTATTGTTTAAAGGAGAAAGTTTCATTATGGGATGATGAAAATGTTCTAGAGAAGGATAGGGATGATGGTTGCATAACAATGGGAATGTACTTAATGCCACTAACTTAATTACACTGAAGCACTTAAAATGGTAAATCTTATGTTATGCACATTTTACTGTAAGAAATATTTTTTAAAAAGCAATGCAATTCACCATATTAATAGAATAAAAGAAACACATTATTCATAGATACAGAGAAAGCATTTGACAAAATTCTACATTCATGTGTAATAAAAACAACTAGAAGCAGTAGGGAATTTTCTCAAACTTATAAAAGGAATCCGCAGAAACTTAGAGTAAACAAAACACTGAATTGTTTTTTCTGTGAGATTGAGAAAAAAATGAAAGATGTCTGCTTTTACCACATCTGTTCAACACTGTGCTGAAAATCTTAGTCATTGCAATAAGGCAAAGAAAGGAAATAAAAGAATAAAGAATGGAAAGGAAGATGTAAAAATGTTTCTGTATTTGCAGATAATATGACTATTTACATTAAAAAAATCCCAAGGAATTATATGATCCAGCAATCTCACTTCTGGGTATTTATCCAAAAGAATTGAAATCAAAATCTTGAAGAGACATTAACACCTCTATATTCATTGAAGCACCATTCACAATAGCCAAAGTATGGGAAAAATGTAAATGTTTGACAGAGAAGTGGATAAAGAAAATGTGGTATATATATACACTGAAATACTTGTCAGCCTTTTAAAAGACAGAAATTCTGTAATATGTGACAACGTAGACTCACCCTGAGGACATGCTAAGTGAAATAAGCCAGTCACAGAAATAATGCATGATTCCGTTTATATGAGGCATCTAAAACAGTCAAAATCATAGAATCAAAGAGTGGAATGATGGTTACCAGGGCCTTGTGGGAGGGGGAAATGCGAGTTAATAATCAACCGGCTTAAAGTTTCACGTAATCAAATGAATAAGCTCTAAATATCTGTTTACAACACTGTCCACAATCATGTATTACGTGCTTAAAAATTGTTGAGAGTTTTAAGACCTCATGTAAAGTGTTCTTATCACAATAAAAGAGAAATCCCAGAGAATCTAAAAAATAGCTACCAGAAGTAATACATTAATGTACAAGTTTGCAGTATACTACGATAATAAACAAAAATCAATTGTACCCTTATATTTCATATTTTTCATTTACAGTGGTGCTATAAACTATAAAATACCTAGTGTCGAGGCTCAGAAAATGATACTCTAGAGTATGGCACTTTGGCATGCTGAATGCTTTGGATTAAATGGAAGGCCTCCAAACCAAGGTCTCTCTAACCTTCCCTTGTTTCTTCCCACAAGTGCAGGGAGGGGCTCTTTCTAAAGTTCCCGTATCTGACTGAGGGAAGTTATTCTCAAAGAAAAACAATTGCCTTTAATATTATGTCTGAACTCTCATTAACCAGGAAAGATTAATCACCAAAGAAAAAATAAAGGTTGTCACCACACCCACCTAGACAGACTTTTCATGTACTCTTCTGAGGGCTATTCTGAGAGACTTTATCTGCATAAGGCAAACTGTTCATGGTGCAGTTCCACCCCTCACCTTCCCATAACTTGTCGCCATCTCTCCCAGGGCTCAGAGGGACTGTGTCCCAGGCTATTGTCTCTTTTTTGGGCCCAGTCATCTTCCCTAAATATAATTTACTTTTCCTCTAAAATTCCTTACATCCCTCACCTTCCTCTCCTCTATGAAGGGGCCATTTAGTCATCAACCACCTGGCCCTTCTTTGAATTTTCATAACTTGTGTGACTCCCATGCACTTGTACCTTAATAAATCTGTATGCCTTTTCTCCTGTTAATTTGTCTGTTGTTGAGTTTAGCAGACTGCTTTCATCAACCTTCAGAGGGAAAAAGGAAAGCTCCTTTTACCCCTGTGCTAGTAATAAATATAACAAAAAATATCTAAGACTTCGTCACTGAACTACAAAACATTATTAGGAGACATTAAAGAAGACCTAACCAAAGGGCAAATATATCCTGTCCATGTTGAAAGTCTCAATATTATTAAGATGGAAAGTCTTCCCTATTGATCCTGATTCAACTCAATCCCAAACAAATTCTAGTAGTCTTTTTGTAGAAACTAACAAATTGGTTCTAAATGTTTATGGCAATGCAAAGAACCTAGAATAATCAAAGCAATTTTTAAAGCAGAAGATCAAAGTCAGATGCCTAACACTACCTTATTTCAGGACCTGGCCACAGTAAGAAAGTCTTGTTTGGGCAAAGACATATAGATAAATGGAGCAAAATAGGATCCAGAAATATATGCAAATATATGTGGAAAATCATTTTTTATGAATGTGCCAAAGCAGGCCGGGTACAGTGGCTCATGCCTGTAATCCCAGCACTTTGAGAGGCCAAGGTGGATGGATCACTCTCAAGTGAGTTCGAGACCAACCTGGCCAAACATGGTGAAACCCAGTCTCTACTAAAAATACAAAACTTAGTTGGGTGTGGTAGTAGGCATCTGTAAACCCAGCTACTCTGGAGGCTGACACAGAAGAATTGCTTGAACCCGGGAGGCAGAGGTGGAGTGAGTCAAGATCGCACCACTGCACTCCAGCCTGGGTGACAGAGCAAGACTCCATCTCAAAAAAGGGGGGGGCCAACCCCCTTTGGGTGTCCTCCCTTTGTATGGGAGCTCTGTTTCCACTATATTAAATCTTGCAACTGCACACTCTTCTGGTCTGTATTTGTCATGGCTCGAGCTGAGCTTTGGCTCGCTGTCCACCACTGCTGTCTGCCACCATCGCAGACCTGCCGCTGACTTCCACCCTTCCGAATATGGCAGGGTGTCCTCTGTGCTCCTGATCCAGCAAGGCACCCATTGCCACTCCTAATCGGGCTAAAGGCTTGTCATTGTTCCTGCATGGCTAAGTACCCAGGTTCATTCTAATTGAGCTAAACAGTAGTCGCTGGGTTCCACGGTTCTCTTCTAATAGAGCTATACCTCTCACCATATGGCCCAAGATTGCATTCCTTGGAATCTGTGAGGCCAAGAACCCCTGGTCAGAGAACAAGAAGCTTGCTGCCATCTTGGAAGCAGCCTGCCACCATCTTGGGAGCTCTAAGAACAAGGACTCTCTGGTAACATTTTGGTGACCACGAAGGGACTCTCCAAAGCGGTGAGTAATATTGGACCACTTTCGCTTGCTATTCTGTCCTATCCTTCCTTAAAATTGGAGGAAAATACCGGGCACCTGTCAGCCAGTTAAAAACTATTAGCGTGGCCACCAGACTTAAGATTCAGGTGTGAGGCTGTCTGGGGAAGCACTTTCTAACAACCCCCAAACCTTCTAGGTTGGGAGCGTTGGTCTGCCTGGAACCAGCTTCCGCTTTCAATTTTCCTGGGGAAGCCGAGGGCCAACTAGAGGCAGAAAGCTGTCATCCCGAACTCCTGGCGTTAGCTGGTTGAGATCATGGCACAGCCGAAGCCTCTACTCAACAGTCTCCCATGTGTGTGCCCCTACTTTTCCTTCTGACCCATACCTCCTGGGTCCCAACCACGAATTTCTTGAAAGTGTAGCCCCGAAATTCTCCTTACCTCTGAATCTACTTCCTCCGATCTCTGTCTCCTAGGTACTAATGCTTGAGGCCTTCACTTCCTCTCCCAAGTATTAGAGGAAGTTTTATCTCCAAAGGGATCTAAGGAAGCTCTATGCTGTGTCCTTAGGCATCTAGGCTATGAACCCAGGGAGTCTTTTCCCTGGTGTCCCTCCCAATTTAGGCATACTGCTCTAGATATGGGCAGTTATGTGAGACCCATTGCCCACCACGCTTGCCAGGGCCTTAGAACTGATGACCCAGTACTTTAACAATTGGAACTGGGTCTAAGACAATATAATAGATCAGAATGAAAGCAAATTGAGTAAGTCAAGGAGAGAAGAGACAGAGAGAGAGAGACAGAGAGAGAGAAAAGAAACAAAAGAGAGTGAGAGAAAGAAAAACAGAAATAGAAGTAGTAAAGAAAAAACAGCATGGCCTATTCCTTTAAAAGTCAGCGTAAATTTAAAACCCATAATTGATAATTGAAGGTCTTCTCCATGACCCTATAACACTCCAATACTACCTTGTTGCCTTCTCCATGACCCTATAACACTCCAATACTACCTTGTTGTCAGTGTAAACAAGGGTGTAGCCTGAAAACACTGAGACCACTGACAACCAGTAAACTTCCTATCAAAAATCCTTAACCCAGAAACCCGCGGATGGTCCAAATGCATTCAATCTGTAGTGCCAACTGCTTTGCTAACAGAAGAAAGCAGAAAAGTAACTCTTAGAGGAAATGTCATTTTGAGCACACCTCACCAGTTCAGAATTATCCTAAGTCAAAAAAGCAAAAAGGTAGCTTACTAACTCAAATCTTAAAGTATGGGGCTATTCTCTTAGAAAAAGGTGATTTAACATTAACCAGTGAAAATTCCCTTAACCCAGCAGATTTCCTAACAGGGGATTTAAATCTTAATTACCATACAAAGGTCCAACCAGACCTAGGAGGAACTCCCTTCAAGACAGAACAATAGATGGTTCCTCCCAGGTGATTGAGGAAAAAACCACAATGGGTATTCAGTAATTGACAGGGAGACTCTTGGAAGCAGTTAGGAGAATTGCCTGATAATTGTTCTGCTCAAAAGTGCAAGCTGTTTGCACTCAGCCAAGCCTTAAAGTACTTACAGAATCAAAAAGTCTCTATCTCAATCCTGACTCAAAAGGTTACCTACACCCTCTCTGAAATGAATTTGCATAAGAATTGTTGTTTATGGGAATGCATCTTGATGGGGCAGCTGGGTTGTTATGAAATACTCAGGAACCCAGCCCAGCTCCAGAACTCACCTCTGAGAACAAAGGCAATGTTGGGCATGCTGGTAAAGGACCACTAGAATCCAGCAGCCTGGACCTCTTTCTTTGTGATCAAGAAAGGCGGGAAAACAGTTGCAGGACTGCTACATTGGTGAGTGTAACTAATCCAATAAGCAGAGGTCCATGGGTGGTTACGCACCCTGGAAAGGAATAAGCATTAGGACCGTAGAGGATGCTCTAGGACTCATGCGCATCAGAAAATGACTAGGGGTGCTGGCATCCCTATGTTCTTTTATCGGATGGGAAACATTCCCCCACAAGGTAAAATGCCCCTAAGATGTATTCTGGAGAATTCGGCCCAGTCAGAGTGTATGCACCTTTTTCCCTGTCAGACTTGAAGCAAATTAAAATAGACGTAGGTAAATTCTCAGATAACCTTGATGGCTATATTGATGTTTTACAAGGGTTAGGACAATCCTTTGATCTGACATGGAGAAATACAATGTTACTGCTAGATCAGACACTAACCGCATATGAGAGAAGTGCCGCCATAACTGCAGCCTGAGAGTTTGCCAATCTCTAGTATCTAAGTCAGGTCAATGATAGGATGACAAGAGAGGAAAGAGAACAATTCCCCACAGGCCAGCAGGCAGTTCCCAGTGTAAACCCTCATTGGGACGCAGAATCAGAACATGGAGATTGGTGCCACAGACATTTGCTAATTTGTGTGCTAGAAGGACTAAGGAAAACTAGGAAGAAGCCTATGAATTATTCAGTGATGTCCAGTATAACACAGGGAAAGGAAGAAAATCCTACTGCCTTTCTGGAGAGACTAAGGGAGGCACTGACGAAGCACACCTCTCTGTCACCTGACTCTACTGAAGGCCAGCTAATCTTTTTTTTAGATTTGTAGAATAAAAATATTTATTCACATAATTTTAAATTAAAGTTGAGGCTAATAAATCTTTCGTGGTAATGATTTAAGTGCAAGTGATGCTTGGCTTTCTTTAACATTCATTTCTTTTCTTCTGAGTGAAGGCATATCAGTTATTCTTGAACAAGTCAATACAGCTTTGCAAAAAGAAGACATTGTTCTGTGGGGAAAAGAGTCAAGGCAGACCAACGAATTATTAAAACTTGCCATATACCTGTAATGACGCAAGTCCACCAACATAGCTTTTCACAGGAGATTTAAAGTCAGCCAGAGCAAGCTGGCCCTTCTCTTCATTAAATCCCAGACGAACTGCAACATACCACTCATCCCAATTTCATGCGGGAGAGCTCCTCTCCCTCTGTGGGTAAGGCCACCAGCCAAAGAGCTGACATTCGCTCCAGCACCTCTGCCCTCACCTGCTTGCTCCTAAATGTGATCCTGCTTACTGTAACTTCTTAGACGCTATGTCAGTGCATTGTTTTATGAAGGTGAGGGCCTTGGAAAGATTGCATAAAAGTTGCTAGAAATTAGGACTGGGAGCCGTGGCTCACACCTGTAATCCCAGCACTTTGGGAGGCCAAGGCAGGTGGATCGCCTGAGGTCAGGAGTTCAAGTCCAGCCTGGCCAAAATGGTGAAACCCTGTCTCCTGGCATGTTTTATTTCCAGTTCAGATGTTTCAATTAGATTCTTTCTAAATGCTGCCACTCCTTTCCGTTTGAAATTTATCAGTTCTTCTTTTGGAGATTTGGAAGGTTGTTCAAATTTCTGGCAGCACTCCTGCTGGTGTGCCTCAGCCAGCTTGATGTCTTTGCTCTTTAACCGGACCTTATCCAGAGATTCGTTTGAGTTATCATAGTCAATGAGGGCTTTGGTGCGTCTGTATAAGAGATCCTTAGCAACTTCGATGTTGAGCGTGTAGTATCAGAGGAGCTCTGTTAGCTTCAAATCTTCATCTGATGAAACTCAACCCTCTACTCTCCTAAGTTTCTCAAATAGCTCAGCAACCTTCAATAGGTACTTTTTGATGACTGTGGGCTCTTCTAAAGCCAGGTTATGTAAGCAGGCTGCAGTGTGAATATAGTCATCGGTAACATTTTTATGAGATCTGGTCATTTTGTCAGCTTTCACACAAGAATCTTTGATGCTATTGTAATAGTTAATAAGGAAGTTCTTCTCTTGCTCAAAGAAGTCATCTACCTCCTTAACTCCAGTAAAAAGGACTTCAGCACTTTTCACCACACTTTTGAAGAAGCCTCCAAACATCCCTTTAGTATTTTTTCACCTAACACTTAGATCCTGATCATATTCTAGGAAAACATGAAAGTGGCGATCTTTACTGAGAACAGGGTGAGATGAAAGCCATTGAAGAAAGACTTCATGGGAGGACACAGTCTTCTTAAAAACATCGAGATACTCAGCTTCCAGTTCTTGTATCATCTTGGCAAATTCTTCTTTGGTCATAGACCCTTCACCTTCTCCCAGTTTCTGCATCTTCTCTTGAGGACCATCAAAGTCGGGCTTCGTAGGAACAGTTGGAATCTGAAGCAGAGGCAGGAGCTCAAGAGCCTCTTGTCTCAGCAGTGATGTTTTCTAGTTGGTGCCTTATTCTACTCTTGCTGGTTCACAGGAGACAACCACTCCACACCTGTGGGGCTACTTAAACGTCAACTCCTGTTTTTTCTTAACCTTCCTTATTTCTTCTGGCCGTTCAGAATGAGGTATCTTCCTGAGAGTTGCGTGTTCACTTTGATGGCAATCATTTGTTCAGTTTATCCATTACAGACAATCATTCCGAGCACAACAGTGTTTATACTGCTTCAATGTTGGCCTAAAACTAGTATAACGAATGCTAGGCACCAACGATTAGCCGTCAAGATTATAAAGTCTCCAGTATTCCAAAGGAATTTTTTCCTAATCCTAAAGGATAATCAAGGACTCTAATTTTGAATGAACAGAACATTTCTAAATATAAGCTTTGATATTAATTTTGTTTTATGATTAAGAAATCATCATTTGGACAGGTTCTTCAGTCTGCCTGGCAGGACAAAATGCATGGAAATCTCCTTTAAAATCAGTTAAGACTCTGTTCCTGCAGCCAAGAATTAACAATCAAGGGCTGAAAACTGCCTCCTTGAGCACTTTTTTTGTTTTTGGCAGACAGAGTCTTGCTCTGTCACCCAGGCTGGAGTGGAAGGCCAACTAATCTTAAAGGATAGGTTTATCACTCAGCAAGCTGTAGACATTAGAAAAAAACTTCAAAAGTCCGCTTTAGGCCAGGAACAAAATTTAGAAACCCTGTTGAACTTGGCAACCTCAGTTTTTTTATGACAGAGATCAGGAGGAGCAGGTGGAATAGGACAAACGACATAAGAAAAAGGTCACTGTGTTAGTCATGGCCCTCAGGCAAGTGGACATTGGAGGCTCTGGAACACGGACAGTCTGGGCAAATCGAATGCCCAGTAGGGCTTGCTTCCAGTGCGGTCTACAAGGACACTTTAAAAAAGATTGTCCGAATAGAAATAAGCCGCCCCCTTGTCCATGTCCCTTATGTCAAGGGAATCACTGGAAGGCCCACTGCCCCAGGGGACAAAGGTCCTCTGAGTCAGAAACCACTAACCAGATGATCCAGCAGCAGGACTGAGGGTGCCTGGGGCAAGCACCAGCCCATGCCATCACCCTCACAGAGCCCCGGGTATGCTTGACCATTGAGGGCCAGGAGGTTAACTGTCTCCTGGACACTGGTGTGGCCTTCTCCATCTTACCCTCCTGTCCTGGACAACTGTCCTCCAGATCTGTCACTATCCGAGGGGTCCTAGGACAGCCAGTCACTAAATACTTCTCCCAGTCACTAAGTTGTAACGGGGGAACTTTACTCTTTTCACATGCTTTTCTAATTATGCCTGAAAGCCCCACTTGCTTGTTAGGGAGAGAGAGTCTAGCAAAAGCAGGGGCCATTATACACCTGAACATAGGAGAAGGGGAAACCAAGCCCCAGTACTCAGCAGGAGAAATAGAATGGGGAACCTTATGAGGACATAGTTTCCTCCCCTCAGGATGGCTAGCCACTGAAGAAGGAAAAATATTTTTGCCTGAAGCTAACCAATGGAAATTACTTAAAACCCTTCACCAGACCTTTCACTTAGGCATTGATAGCACCCATCAGATGGCCAAATTATTATTTACTGGACCAGGCCTTTTCAAAACTATCAAGCAGATAGTCAGGGCCTGTGAAATGTGCCAAAGAAATAATCCCCTGCACTGCAGGCCATACATTTCAATCCCTGTATCTTTAACCTCCTTGTTAAGTTTGTCTCTTCCAGAATCGAAGCTGTAAAACTACAAATGGTTCTTCAAATGGAGCCCCAGATGCAGTCCATGACTAAGATCTACTGTGGACCCCTGGACTGGCCTGCTAGCCCATGCTCTGATGTTGATGACATCGAAGGCACTCCTCCTGAGGAAATCTCAACTGCATGACTCAATTCACCAGGAAGCAATTAGAGTGGTCGTCGGCCAACCTCACCAACAGCACTTGGGTTTTCCTGTTGAGAGGGGGGACTAAGAGACAGGACTAGCTGGATTTCCTAGGCCGACTAAGAATCCCTAAACCTAGCTGGGAAGGTGACCACATCCACTTTTAAACATAGGGCTTGCAACTTAGCTCATACCCGACCAGTCAGGTAGTAAAGAGAGCTCACTAAAATGCTAATTAGGCTATAACAGGAGGTAAAAAAGAGCCCATCATCTATCGCCTGAGAGCACAGGGGAAGGGACAATGATTCGGATATAAACCTAGGCAATGGCTACCCCCTTTGGATCTCCTCCCTTTGTGTGGGAGCTCTGTTTTCACTCTATTAAATCTTGCAAAAAAAAAAAAAAAAAGTGCCAAAACAATTCAATAGGGAAAGGAAAATCTTTTCTTTCTCTTTTTCTTTTCTTTTTTTTTTTTTTTTTTTTTTTTTTGTGAGATGAAGTCTTGCTCTGTCACCTAGGCTGGAGTGCAGTGGCATGATCTCGGCTCACTGCAAGCTCCGCCTCCCAGGTTCATGCCATTCTCCTGCCTCAGCCTCCTGAGTAGCTGGGACTACAGGCACCTGCCACCACGCCCGGCTAATTTTTTGTATTTTTAGTAGAGACGGGATTTCTCCGTGTTAGCCAGGAGGGTCTCAATCTCCTGACCTTGTGATCCGCCTGCATTGGCCTCCCAAAGTGCTGGGATTACAGGTGTGAGCCACCGCACCCGGCCAGGAAAATCTTTTCAATACATGCCAATGGATCAACTAGATAGCCAAACAGAAAACAGAAATTAACATCAAACCAATGAATATCAAAACCTATATAAAAATAAAGTAAAATGGCCTACCAACCTAAATTTAAAGCTTAAAACTACAAAACTTCAATAAGGAAATATAGGAGCAAATCTTGGCAACCTTGGACTTGTCAAAGGATTCTTAGAACATAAAATGCAAAAACTGTAAAAGAAAAAAAATTGATGAATTGAGAATGTAAAACCTTTGTTCTTCTGTATTATCATGAAATAATGAAAGGTAAGCCACCATCTGGGATAAAATATTTGCAATGCTTGTATCAAAGAATTTTATATTGAAAATATGAAAAAAGCTCTCACAACTTCATAAGGCAAAGAAAATTTAAAGTAAGCAGAAGATGTGAACCAGTCACATCACAGAAAACGTTTGAGACATCTTTTCTAGTAGGGGCATGGAATGATGCTCCCCAAGATCAGAACACACAGGCGGCCCTTCCATTGAAATCAGCAGGGATATGTGAAAGTCAGCAGGGGTAGGAAGTGTCAGCAAATATTTGCTAAGACTTGCCTCTAAATTCCAGAGGGATAACACATGACCAGCCCAATCACCTCCATTCATACATAAAATCCAGTGACAAGTCCCCAGAATGAGGTTCCACACCATATGCCGGGTCTTTTTCTCTAAACCTGTCTCGGTTCCCTTGTACCCAGGCACCCAAGCATTGTTTTCCTGCCTTTCCATGTAGGTTGGCTTGCGGCTACTGCTGCAGGATTTCTGGCCCCGCTTCTAGGGGGAACACTCTTTTTATCGGGATCTAGTCTTTCAGAGTCCTTCTTTCTCCTTCTGTATTTTATTTTCTCAAACACTTGTGATGCTATATTTGACGTCCCAGGACATCAGGACTCTGTTTCTAGGGTTTTTTTTCCTGGATCATTCTTCCCATTTGTGTGGGACCCCTTTATTCTCATTAATGGCCTTGAGGGTAGAAAAGCATTTTTCCAGGCTTACTTTTCCCTGCAGGTGGTCAGGCCAGCTGTGATTACTAGTGAAATGCTAAAAATATCAGACTCTACACATCACAGAAGAATGATTTCCTGCTGACTTGGAAGGGCTCAATGGTTCTCACCGCTGGCTGTGCATTATCATCTCACCTGGGGAGCACTCTGAAAACAGCAAGGCGTGGCCACCGACCCTGAGATGATGGTTCAGTTGGTCTGGATGGGCCAGCAGGCATGGGTGACGCTCATATGCAGCCAGAGTTCAGAGCCACTGGAAGGTTGGCAATGAATGGCTTCCTCTGACAAAGACCCTTTGCTTGGGTAAATTCTAGTCAGGCTTCGCAACCTTCTCCTAGGCCCATGTTCACTGCCTTGTTAAATCCAGTTTTAGCAAATAACACTGCCAAGACAGTTTAGCAAGAATCCCTCACCCTCAGTACCCAATCACCCTCAATATTTGATCAAAATTCTTCAGTCCCCATCCTTGGTGTCTGATCACCCTGGTCTGCCTTCAGCAGGAATTCTGTGAGGCTGATTCAGCCAGAATTTCCCCCAGCCTTGATGTCTCCTCTTAGCAATTTTTCATCCACCAATCTCCTGCTCCTTGGCTATACATTCCCCCTAATCCCTGGTGTGTTCGAAATGGAGCAAAGTTTTATACCTGGTATCTCTCTTCCCCTGTTGCAATAGTTTTTAATAAAGTTGCCTTCACAACTGTAACTTCTGTCCAGCCCTGGTTTTCTGTGACACCTCCGAGACCTTCCTGCACACTTCCTCAGTCGGATCTGAGATATCTCATTACAAAGCATTATCCTGAGGCTGCTAGTTACTCTCCGCCTCCCCACTGTGCCCAGGGGACTGCTGCTGCCTCCAGGTGGACAATGCGGGTCATGGAGGAGGGAGGTGTCACAACAGAGTCCTTTCTTTCTTTACAAATGCACACTTCTCAATCATCAGTCTATATGATTAATTTCCGTAGTGAGCTCATTCTTCTTAAACTATGCAAAAAACTGTACTTAAGTCCCTTTGGAATTCCACAAATGCTGAATGTATGGAATGTGTAAGGGTTCTCCTGAGAGACAAAACCAGTAGAATATACTTATCTATCTATATCTAAATGGAGAGAGAAAAACAGGGAGAAAGGAAAAGATTTTAAGGAATCGGCTCATGCAATTGAGGCCCGACAAGTCTTGACATTTTTAGGACTGGTCAACAGCCTGGAAATTGGAACAGGGGTCAATGCTGCAGTCCTGAGTGCAAAGGCCCTCTGGAGGCAGAATTCCTTCCCCTTCAGGGGACCTCAGCCTTTTCTCTTATAGCCTTTAATTGATTGAATGAGGCCCATCCACATTATGGAAGGTAATCTGCTTTTTTCAAAGTCTGTTGATTTAAATGTTTATCTCATCTGAAAAAGTTTTTACAGCAACATATTGGTTTGTTTGTTTGTTTGTTTGTTTGTTTTTGAGATGAAGTTTCACTCTTGCTGCGCAGGCTGGAGTGCAATGGTGTGATCTCGGCTCACCGCAACCTCCGCCTCCTGGGTTCAAGTGATTCTTCTGCCTCAGCCTCCCGAGTAGCTGGGATTATAGGCATGTGCCACCACGCCCCGCTAATTTTGTATTTTTAGTAAAGATGGGGGTTTCTCCATGTTGGCCAGGCTGGTCTCGAACTCCTGACCTCAGATGATCTGCCCACCTCGGCCTCCCAAAGTGCTGAGATTATAGGCGTGAGCCACTGTGCCAGACCTACAGCAACATCTTTACTGGTGTTTGACCAAACAGCTGGATACTGTGGCCTAGCCAAGCTGACACATAAATTAAACCATCACATGGAATGTCCATCAGTGCAAGTTTAGCCTGTAGATACACCCAAGAACCTTGATGGGCGTATCAATGTTGGTGAATCAGAGTAGACCAGGAACCCAACATGCTCAAGGGTGGCTCTAGTCCTTGCTCTGCCACTCCTACATGTGCGCCCCTGAGAAAGCATCTGTTTCTCCTGGACTCAGTTTCTTTTTCATTTCACAAGGACCACGTGGCTGTGCCAAGAGTTCTTCCAGCTCTTGGAGCATATGCGTCCTGTCTCAGTTGAAGGAGCCAGTAACAAAAGAGAGGGAAAAGAGATGTGAGAGCCTTTCGTTCGGCCACATAGAGTCAGTTATATTTTTAATTTATCTTATGATATTAGTTTAGAAAACATTAAATGTGGCCGGGTGCAGTGGCTCACGCCTGTAATCCCAACATTTTGGGAGGCCGAGGCAGGCGGATCACGAGGTCAGGAGTTTGAGACCAGCCTGGCCAACATGGTGAAACCCTGTCTCTACCAAAACAGAAATTAGTCAGGTGTGGTCCCAGCTACTCGGGAGTCTGAGGCAGAAGAATCGCTTAAACCTGGGAGGAGAAAGTTGCAATGAGCTGAGATCACGCCACTGCACTCCAGCCTGGGCAACAGAGCAAGACCCAGACTCTGTCTCAAAAAAAAAAAAAAAAAAAAATTAGCCAGGTGTGGTGGCGCATGCCTATAATCCCAGGTACTCGGGAGGCTAAGGCAGGAAAATAGCTTGAACCTGAGAAGCAAAGGTTGCAGTGAGCCGAGATCATGCCACTACACTCCAGCCCAGGTGACAGAACAAGATTCCATCTCAAAAAAAAAAAAAAAAAAAAAGGAAAAGAAAAATGGCCAGGCATGGTGGCTCAGGCATGGTGGCTCATGCCAGTAATCCCAATACTTTGTGAGGCTGAGGCTGGAGGATCTCCTGAGGTCAGGAGTTCGAGACCAGCCTGACCAACATGGCAAAACCCCGTCTCTAACTAAAAATACAAAAATTAGCTGGGTGTGGTGGTGTACGCCTGTAACCCCAGCTACTCGGGAGGCCAAGGAGGAGAATCGCTTGAACCTGGGAGCCAGAGTTTGCAGTGAGCCAAGATTGTGCCATTGCACTCCAGCCTGGGTGACAAGAGCGAGACTCCATCTCAAATAAAAAAAAAAGGAAACATTAAACGTTTTTCTTAAATGCTTACACAGCCCACAAGTGGAGTAGCAAATCAACGCAGACACTATAACATGGTAAGTACAATATACAGGAGGAGTGGCCCCAAGTCAGGATAAATTGCAAATGTCTGTGGCAGAGAGGTGGGCAAAGTAAAACCCATTGACTACTAGCTCCTGTCTTCAGTTGCTACCACACTGATGCAACAAAACATTATGGAATCTAAACTAAAATTCTCATATGGCACAAACAGCCCTCTTCTGTTCAAGTACTGCTTTTGTCACACTTACCAAGAGAAAAAAAAAAATTAAGCCCTAGAGTTCATATAAATATGGCATACTGAGCCAGTAAATACAGTTTACAAGTAATTATAATTTACATGCAGTATCCAGTAGGGATTTACAGTATTATAGAGCTGGGGCTTGGAATCCTGCCAGCTTCACCAACAGGGATAAGACACCACCATCTGCAGCTCTAGACTTAGAAAATCTGTTTACCAGCATGGTCCCGGGACTCCTGGCTTTTGTGCCTGCTGATTTGTTTACATAGCATAGCACTGAAGGAACTTTGTCAAAATCAACAGGCCTCATGTATGGTCTGCCTGTTTTGTGGCCCTAAAACTGCTATTGCCATGTGAGAGAGAGGCCTTATCCTCTCTGTGCTAGTGGGGATTAACAGCATAAACTGAGCAAATGTTGGCCAGGGCAGGTTCAAGGTTAGGACCTACAGTTGGCTCAATCTAACATGTGAAAATACTGTACAATGCATTCAAATAGTACTTCATACTTGTCAAAACTCAATTTCACAGTCATTGCTCTATCAGTGTCACAACTCTGATACAACACGAGGTATTAGTAGCACCATTTTACAGGTGGTCAAGGACATGAATCAGTAGTGTTCAGTAGTTCTTAGATAAAAACAAAGCTATTCTTCTATTAAATTGACATAATAATTGCACATATTTATGGGCTACAGTGTGATGTTTTGATGCATGTTTACAATGTGTAATGATCAAGTCAAGGTAATGAGCATATCATCACCTCAAATAATTTTCATTTCTTTGTGTTGGGAACAGTCAAGATATCCTCTTCTAGCTATTTGAAAATAAACAACAAAAAAAATGATTGTTGGCTATAACCACCCTACAGTGTTATAGAACACCAGAACTTATTCCTCCTGTCTAGCTGTACTTTTGTATCTGGTAACCAACCTCTGGCTATCCACCCCTCGCCGTTACCCTTCTCAACCTCTGGCAACCACTATTCAACTCTCTACTTCTGTGAGATCAGCGATTTTAGCTTCCACGTATGAATGAGAGCAGGCAGTATTCTTCCCCACTTCTTCTCACTGCCCCCACTACCCTTCCCAGCCTCTAGAAGCCAGTCTTCTACTCTCTACCTCCGTGAATACAATTGTTTTAATTTTTAGCGTCCACAAATGAGTGAGAACAGTGTGAAGTTTGTCCTTCCGTGCCTTGTTTATTTCACTTAATATAATGTCCTCTAGACTCATCCATGTTGCCTCGTATGACAGGATTTCATTCCTTTTTATGCTAAAAAGTATTCTTTTGTGTATATACACCACATTTTTAATTCATTCATCTGTTGATGGAAAGCTAGGTTGATTTCATGTCTTGGCTGTTGTGAATAGTGCTGCAATGCACATGGGAGGGCAGACAGCTCTTTGACATACTGATTCACTTTCCTTTGGGTTCATACCTAGTAGTGGGATTGCTGGGTCATATGGTAGTTCTAGTTTTAAGGACAAAGCTATTATTGATGATTCTTAATAATAGTCAGGCTTGCTTTGGCTAAAGAATGAATTCTCTCAAGGGTGTCAGTTAAGTCACAAAGAATTAAGAATGATAAAGTTATCAAATGATGATATTTACCATGTTACCAGGTAAGAGGGGAAGAATCATTAATGCCAGGAGGCATCCTCAGAACTAGAACAATTAATTCAGCAGATCCTTCAGGAATCTGGAGTCATAGCAACCACGACAAGGTTCATGATTGATTGATTGCAAAATGGGCCTAATCCTCCAACCTTTCCTGTACCCAAGCCCCCTGCAACACGACTTTGCAGCTCCTTCCACTGAGGCGAAGCCTGTTTCTCCCCTCTTGAATCCCTGCCCAATACTGTTTTCCCACTTCCACTTTGATACAACGCCACTCCCAGGAAACCTTTTGCATTCTTATTTCTGTCTCAGCACTTCAGACTCCAACTTGTAACACTAGGAATACAAAAATAAATAAGATAGGCTGACAGTCCCTGCTTTTAAGGAAAGCAAATAAATGTTTGTAGAATAAAATGTTTAAAAAAAAAAGAGTATCATTTCCTGTGTTCTGATACTCTAGTTATATTTTCAGAAACCAAACTAAACTTTCTATGGTTGTGAAACTTGGATTTTTAAAAATAGGCCTTGGGTTATTCTGTCTTCACATTGCTATAAAGAACTACCTGAGACTGGGTAATTTATGAAGAAAAGAGGTTTCATTGAATCATAGATCCACAGGTTTAACAGGAAGCATGACTGGGAGGCCTCAGGAAACTTACAATCAGGGCAGAAAGCAAAGGTGAAGCCAGGCACGTCTTACCGTGATGGAGCAGGAGAGAGTGAGCGAGCGAGCGGGGAGGTGCCACACTTTAAAACCAACAGATCTCCTGAGAACTCACTCACTATCACGAGAACAGCACGCAGGAAATCTGTCCCCATGACCCAGTTGCCTCCCACCAAGCCCCTCCTCCAACATGTGGGGATTACAGTTCAAAATGGGATTTGGGTGGGGACAGAGCCAAATCACATCAGGCTTCCAAAGCAAGGTCAAATAATCTTCACTTGAGTAATCAGATATCATCACTTAATATAACCTTTACCTACTTCTGGACAAAAATGTAGTGTCTTTGCATTGTCCAGAAAATACCATGGTCACTGACCACCTTCTTTTATAATACATCTTTGCCTTCTTCGGCTACGAATATTTAAATCAAATTGGCAAATTATGCCACCGAGGACACTGAAAAAAATGTAGACAGGGACTCTATTTCACCAGGGCAATGATCCCAGGGGAAGCTTCCAGTTCAGGCAAATTCATGAGCTGGGACTGTCTCCCGGTTATGTTACCTTCAAATCAGAACTGATCCTGTCTTTGTAGCAACATATACATTTATCCTGTCAACCTGGCATAATTGCTTGAATGCCTACTATGTAAAAAGTGTAGGCATCATTGCATTGTACAGCAATACGTGCAGCAATATGAAAGAAACAAATATAGACCAGGCATGGTGGCTCACGCCTGTAATCCCAGCACTTTTCAGAGGCCAAGTGGGCATATCAGCTAAGGTCAGGAGTTTGAGACTAGCCTGGCCAACATGGCGAAACCCCATTTCTACCAAAAATACCAAACAAAATTAGCCCGGTGTGGTGGCACCCGCCTGTAATCCCAGCTACTCAGAAGGCTAAGGCAGGAGAATCACTGGAACCCGGGAGGCAGAGGTTACGGTGAGCTGAGATAGCACCACTGCACTCCAGCTTGGGTGACAGTGTGAGACTCAGTCTCAAAAAAAAAGAAAAGAAAAGAAACAAATATAGAAACACCATCTATCTGGCATAAGAAGGCAAAGAAGTACACCAAAAAAGATAATTTGTCAAGGAACCGAAGCTTATGACTTTGAGCACCAGAATCCAACCAACTCCACATCCCCACTGTTACCACCTGGGCCACCATCCCTTGCCTGTAGATCTGTAAAATCTCCCAACCACTCTCCTCCACCTACGCAATCCTGGGAGGCCAGAGAGGATTTGAGTCAGATCATGCCAGTCCTCTTGTTAAGACTGTCCAATGGTGCTCCAGTTCTCTCCACGTAAAATCTGGCAGGCCAGGGATAAAGCCAAAGCTCCACTACATCCTGCTATGGTATCCTAGCCCCTGGTCATGCCAACAGTGGGCATGAAAAACCAAGTTGCTTCACAACTTATGCAGCCAAAAAGCCCCACAGCTCACTGGTTGGGTTTCTCTCCAAGTTTCCCACTCTGTTCTTGCTAGATTTCTGCTCACTATTCTAGACTGCAATGGGCCATAGGACCCACACTCCTGCTCCCATCTCCATGAGTTTACTCCCAGTAAGGGCTCCTCTAGCAGCTTGGGGGTGGGTAAAAATGGGGCCTATGTGCTTTTATATAGAGCAGTGCTTATCATTTTTTAGCTAAGGCATGTAGAGATTTTGTGATCACCCTGTGTGTCCCTAAATATATCCACGTAAAGCAGAAATCAGAGTCTACCTGACAACTATGGTGGACATTGGAGGCTCTTTCGTGTTTCTCGTCAGCAAGTGACATTTCTTCCACCCGTCAGTTACATTGTTGGTGATTTTTCTTTTCCACAGGGGCATTCTGTTCGGCTTTGGGGTCAGATTAATCTCTTTTGGCAATTCATGTCTTGCTAAGATTCTTTCCAAGCCAGAGAGCTCAGGATTCTCACCTGGTAATAGAATAAGCATTAATACATTCAATGTTCCTCTCCATCTTTGCATAGCAAGAGTTAACAAGGCAGATTTGAAAACATATATATGCAGCTTGATAATCCCTATTTAGCTTTGTCATTCCTTTATTCCAACAATATTACTGGGCACCATTTAGATCTTAGCCTGGTCCTAGACATCTAGCAGATACATTGTAAGTAAATAAAAGAATGAACAAGGCCAGGCATGGTGGCTCACGCCTGTAATCCTAGCATTTGGGAGGCTGAGGCGGGCGGATCATGAGGTCAGGAGATCGAGACCATCCTGGTTAACACGGTGAAACCCCGTCTCTACTAAAAATATAAAAAATTAGCCGGGCATGGTGGCGGGCGCCTGTAGTCCCAGCTATTCGGGAGGCTGAGGCAGGAGAATGGTGTGAACCCGGGAGGCGGAGCTTGCAGTGAGCTGAGATCCGGCCACTGCACTCCAGCCTGGGTGACAGAGCGAGACTCCGTCTCAAAAAAAATGAAAAAATAAAAAAGAATGAACAAGCAAGCAAACAAGCAGGCAGGCTGGGACCACACAAATAGAGTTGGTTATGTGTGCATTCTCAAACTAAGGGCAAGTTACATACAATTATTATTATTATTGTGATTCTTATTTTCCCTTTAATTGCATACTTAATTGGAGATGCACATTTTGAAGCTTCCCGGAAGAAATAGGGTGAATGTTAACATTATTGTCAGGCCACGTAACTTGGGGCCCCCTTTTATTGGTGATTTTGCCTGAGCAACGGTTACAACATGGATGGAACTGAAAACAACAGCATGCTCTGTCAGTTAGAATGTGGGAGTGTAACTTACTGTTCTTTTTGATTCCACAAAATTCATTCCTGGCCAGAAATGAACTGTTTTTTCTTGCTCTGTTATAAGTGTGTCTATTTTCAGCTATGTCAGTGGGAAATGCCTGCCTTCTTTTGGGTGTTCCAATAACTGAGACTTGAGGTTTGGATTGTTGCAGCCTGCTGTAGGAACTCTGGATGGCCAGTGGCACAGTTACAGCGCATGGTAGAGCCGCTTGGAGATGAAGTCAATACCAGAGGGGCTTAGATCCTGTGTTATCAGAAATGGAATAGCATCCCTCCCTGGTCAGCCAGCACCTCCGTGAGAGCTCCAGGATGGAGTGCAGTGGTGCAATCATACCTCATTCCAGCCTCGACCTCCTGCGCTCAAGCGATCCTCTGACCTCAGCCTCCTCAGCAGCTAGGACTACAGGCATGCACCACCACACCTGGCTAATTTTTGTTATTATTTGCAGAGATGGGGGTCTCATTTTGTTGCCTAGGTTCATCTCATTCCCAGCTTCAAGTGATCCTCCTGCCTCAGCCTCCCAAAGTTAACTTTATATTTAAAATACAAAAGAAAAACCTGGGTTTTGTTTTTTGTTTTTTGGTTTTTTTTAAATTACAGGTGTTTAGTTCTTTTTCTTTCTTCCTTCACGTAATCATTTCTGGGTAACCAATATAGAGTAATATAGGCAAAGCATCCTTCAGGTGAAGAGGAGATTGACAGGAAAAGGAACAAAACCTATTTTTAAGGTCAAAAGAAATTTCTTCTGGAAGGAAGGCCTTCGACCCAGCAGCAGCAAGACAGCAGTCTCCATGTTTAAATTCTTGGTCTGGTGGATGAAAGTCAGAGAAAGAGGGCCATGTCTGCAGGATGCATATGCAAGGAAATCACTATATGTTTGGAAACGGCATCTTGGCAATGGAGCAAACTTTTAGTGATGAATTCAAGACCTCAAAGGCCAATGTGTTCCCAATGACTGACTGGACTCAGCCTGAGGCCAGGTCCCTGAAGGCACAAACTCAGGACTCTGAGGGGTCATTTCTTACCCCTTAATGCCGTTCACCTCAGCCGCATGATCCTCCTTAAACTGGCTTCCAACCATAGCAAAGAATCACTGCACCCAAATACCCCTGAAACAAAGGTACCCCGCTGCTGCTTGGCAGTGGCACATGGCAGGAATTACCAGCTGCTAAACGTGTATGGACGTCTATCGCCGTCTACATTGGGAGGCTACAGAGACAAAATCTAAATCTACATAGAATGGGAATGTCTCTAGAAAATCAAAACCCATTTCTCCAACTTCACATAAATAATTACTGCATTTTTCAATGTTAATGTTGCATTTTAATTACAAAAGTAAAAGGTTTCCATTGGAATAATTAAAATGAAACAACTCAGCAAAGTCTACATAGTGAAAAGGGAAAGTTGTGCTTCGTTTTCCTTCTCCAAGCTCTGTCCTTTCTCTGGAGGTAGCCACTGTCCCGAATTTCCTAAGTCTCCTTCAAAACTCTCTTCTATGCATTTATAGACACATATATATATGTACAAATGTAGAGTTTTCTTTTGGCATACATGGATCCATACTGTGTATCTTCCTTTGCAGCTTATTACAACTCTAGAATATGTACTGGAGATATGTTAATGTCAACCTTCTTTTTAACAGTATTCCACTGTATGGATATATGCCTTCATTTAATTATTCAGCTACTGGATGTCATAGGTTGTTTAAATTTTTAACTATTATAGACAATGTTTCAGTGCACGGCCATGTTTATCTATTTTTGTGCTCAGGTACAAGTTATTTCTGTAGGATAATAACTAGAAGCGGAATTGCTAAGTTGAAGGACATGTACATGTAACAGGATGTGAAAATATACCTTTTTCTGTTGGGTCTGTTTTCTCCAAGGCCCCAAAGTCTGAGAAAACTCGAGTAGGTGCCAGACACCTATTCATGCACAAGACATCCATCCATATGTGAAAAAACGGAGCATTCATTCAGGATTCCTTGAGGCACTTGAGGATTTCTTTAGGCACAGAGTTGGGGCAGTGCTGTGTACTATGTCATTCCCCTTCCCGCTCTTGGCTTTAAGGGGACTTTAGAGAAGTACCTGGGGAATGGGACTATGTCTCCTAACACTGGTGCGTCAGTCTCCTAGGGCTGTCCTAACAGTACCACAAAGGGGGTCACTTAAAACAACAAATTCATTGTTTCACAATTCAGGAGGCTGGAAGTCAGAAATCAAGGTGGCAGCGAGGCCATGCTGAAGCCTTGAGGGGTGCATCTGTCTTTGTCTCTTCCTAGTTTCTGGAGTCTGCCTGCAATCCTTGGTATTCCTGGACTGTGGATGTATCGCTCCCATCTCTGTCTCTACTGTCACAAGAGATGTCTCTTTCTTCTTATAAGCACACCAGTGTCTCTTTCTTCTTATAAGGACACCAGTCATACTGGATGAAGAACCCTCTCTATACATATTATGACCTCATCTAAGTCTAATTACTTCTGCACCCTGTAAAGACCCTATTTCCAAATCTAGTCACATTCTGGGCCCCTGGGAGTTAGGACTTCAATGTGTCTTGTTGAGAGACAATATATGTTGTTGAGGGACATCTATGTATTTTGTTGAGCCCATAACACCTGGAAACATAATGGTGAGTGGTTGGGATCACAGCTGCCTGTGGCCACAGAATAAAGAGGGCAGTGTTGGAAGCCAACTGTGCTTTCATTAAACGGGTGAAGGTATGGGGAGCAAGGGCACAGATTTTCTATGAGCTAAAGGTAAACCCCAGCTGGGCTTGGTGGCTCATGCCTGGAATCCCAGCACTTTGGGAAGCCGAGGTGGGTGGATCACTTGAGGTCAGGAGTTTGAGACCAACCTGGCCAACATGGCAAAACCCTATCTCTACTAAAATTCAAAAATTAGCCAGGTGTGGTGGCACATGCCTGTAGTCCCAGCTACTTGGGAGGCTGAGGCAGGAGAATTGCTTGAACCCAGGAGGCAGAAGTTGCAGTCAGCCGAGATCACACCACTGCACTCCAGCCTGGGCAACAGAGTGAGACTCTGTTTCAAAACTAAAGAAACTAACTAACTAAATAAATAAAAATGTAAACCCCTTAGAAAATACAGTTGACCCTTGAATAACATGGAGGTTAGGGGCTCTGACCCCTGCCCAGTTGAAAATAAGCATGTAAGTTTCTTTTGTTAAAGAGTCTTGGCTGGACTTGGTGGCTCACGCCTGTAATCCCAGCACTTTGGGAGGCTGAGGCGGGTGTATCACAAGGTCAAGAGATCGAGACCATTTGGCCAACATGGTGAAACCCCGTCTTTACTAAAAATAAAAAAATTAGCTGAGAGTGGTGGTGCATGCCTATAATCCCAGCTACTCGGGAGGCTGAGACAGAGAATTGCTTGAACACGGGAGGTGGAGGTTGCGGTGAGCCGAGATTGCGCCATTGCACTCCAGCCTGGGCAACAAGAGCAAAACTCCATCGCAAAAAAAAAAAAAAAAAAAAAAAGTCTTGCTATGTTGCCCGGGCTGGTCTCGAATTCCTGGACTCAAGCGATCCTCCTGCAACAGGCTTCCGAGTAGTTGAGCGTGGTAGTCTAGCACCTGTACCATGCCACCACATCCAGCTACTTTTTTGACTTTTGATTCACTCAAAACTTTTACTAATAGCCTACTGTTGACCGGAAGCCTTACTGTTAACATAAACAGTTGATTAACACATATTGTAAATGTTATATGCATCATACATCACATTCTTAAAGTAAGCAAAAAAATGTTATTAAGAAAATCATGGCCAGGCGCAATGGCTCATGCCTGTAATCCCAGCACTTTGGGAGGCCGAGGTGGGTGGATTGCTTGAGGTCAGGAGTTCAAGACCAGCCTGACCAACATGGTGAAACCCCATCTCTACTAAAAATACAAAAATTAGCCGGGCATGGTAGCAGGTGCCTGTAATCCCAGCTACTCGGAGGCTGAGACAAAGAATCACTTGAACTGGGAGGTGGAGATTGCAGTGAGCCGAGATAGCACCACTGCACTCCAGCCTGGGAGACAGAGCGAGACTCTGTCTCAAAAAAAAATAAATAAAATAAATAAAATAAAATAAAATAATAAGGAAAAGAAATACATTGACACCACTGTATTTATCAATACTATAAGCTTACACCATCTGTTTACAAGAAAAACTGTCTGTCTGAAGTGGCAGGCAACTATTCAATATACAGTACATATCAAGCAACTCAACTTTTTCTTATAACATCATGACTTTCCTCTGCTTCTTGGGAGTACTTCCAGCATCACTAATGGCACTTTGTGTGGGTCCCATGGTGTTATTCAAGTTTTATGGTATTGCACTAAACACAAAAAAATGCATGAGAACTGTGAAATCACTTTACTGTGATATGTAATTTACTAGAGAGATAAGCTGCTCACACAGAGATGACTGGCATCACATGGCATTTTAAGTGGCTATTCACACCACTTGAGCTCACAGCAAGAGCAACGGAAGGTGGTTATGAAATTACTACAGCACTACGGTATTGCTACAGTTACTTTTCTACAGTTAGGATTTAATACTGCATCTTTTTTTTTTTTTTTTTTTGAGGTGGAGTTTTGCTCTTGTTGCCCAAGCTAGAGTGCAATGGCATGATCTCAGCTCACTGCAGTATCTGCCTCCCGTGTTCGAGAGAGTCTCCTGCCTCAGCCTCCTGAGTAGCTGGGATTATGGGTGCCAACCACCACGACTGGCTACTTTTTGTATTTTTAGTAGAGACTGGGTTTCAACATGTTGGCCAGGCTGGTCTTGAACTCCTGCCCTCAGGTGATCTACCCCCTCGGACTCCCAAAGTGCTGGGATTACAGGCATGAGCCACTGCGCCGGGCCTAATACTGCATCTTTATTCTCATTTACATTTCCCTTGACTGTGAATGACACCAAATACAGTCTGTAAGTGCTTGTGTAAGTTTTTATAAATTTTAACTTTTCCTAATAGGTTTGTGTACATTTTATGGTAGTAAATGATAAAGTAGACTAGTATCTACATATATTCTGTGCAGTCACAACATCCCTTTTTCTCTCTTTTTTTTTTTTTTTTGAGTCTCACTCTGTTGCCCAGGCTGGAGTGCAGTGACACAGTCTCAGCTCGCTGCAAACTCCACCTCCCAAGTTCAAGCAATTCTCCTACCTCAGCCTCCCAAGTAGCTGGGATGACAGGCGTGTACCACCACACCTGCCTAATTTTGTGTTTTTAGTAAAGAGAGGGTTTCACCATGTTAGTCAGACTGGTCTTGAACTCCTTACCTCAAATGATCCACCCGCCTCAGCCTCCCAAAGTGCTGGAATTACAGGCATGAGCCACCATGCACACTACCCTAATTTTTTCTTAATTTTTTTTATTTCTGGACTATATGATTGGTCTACAAATTTTTCCAAATTGTGGCAAATCTTCAAAAAAATTTCCAACATATTTATTGAAAAAAATCCACCTATTGTTGCGGGATCAGGAAGACCAGAGAGAGCCCTTGGGGTGTATACAGAAGGATATCTTTATTATTGAGTGCACTTAGACCCAGCAGATTTAACGTCCAAAGACTAGGCGCGGAACAAAGACAGTACTTGACTTTTTTACTTCATAAAAGGGGGTGGGCTAGCTTGAAGCAAGCTTACAGTGGCGTGAAAGCAGGGATACAGAGGCAGGATAAAGACAGTTAATTAAGTTGTAACAGGTGGCCGGGCGCAGTGGCTCAAGCCTGTAATCCCAGCACTTTGGGAGGCCAAGACGGGCGGATCACGAGGTCAGGAGATCAAGACCATCCTGGCTAACACGGTGAAACCCTGTCTCTACTAAAAAATACAAAAAACTAGCCGGGCGAGGTGGCGGCGCCTGTAGTCCCAGCTACTCGGGAGGCTGAGGCAGGAGAATGGCGTGAACCCGGGAGGCGGAGCTTGTAGTGAGCTGAGATCCGGCCACTGCACTCCAGCCTGGGCGACAGAGCGAGACTCTGTCTCAAAAAAAAAAAAAAAAAAAGTTGTAACAGATTCATAACTCAGGATTACAGATGACCGTTGCCAAGCAACCCAATGTCTGTTATCTAGATTTTGCCTAGGCATGGGCTTACCCTATAACCTTCATTATGGCGCCCAGGGGGCCACAACTCAGGCCTATTTAGAGGCTCATGACCTTCACTCTACTGCTTAGACAAAACAGAATTACTTTAAGTTATTATTTACAGAGAACAGGAATCTATAAGCTTATTCCATAAAACAAAGGAAAATTTGTTTTTCTTCTCCCTGTGTTGAGGGAGTGCTGGGAGAGTTTCCAGAGCACATTAGATAGTATTACTAAAACTTTTTCTGGGTCTGGGCTGTGCCTGTTGCTGCCTTTGGGAAAAGTCAGCCTAATCCAGGAAAGTTTATTTCTTTTTTTCGTTGATTTTATTTTTCTTTAATCTCCTGCCACACCATAAGTGGACCTGCACAGTTCAGATGAGCTGTTCAAGGGTCAGCTGTAGTCGTTTGGCACCTGCTTGAATAGGAGGATCTCAGGAGGGTTTCCGTCAAAAGATGATGCAATTTCCGTTGAAATAGGATGGAAGTGAATCTTACAAAAGCTGGGGAAGGCGGTGCTATGGTCTGATGTTCATGCCCCTCAAAATTCATATGTTAAATCCTAACCTCCAAGGTGACGGTATTACATGGTGGGTAGGCCTTTAAGAGGTGATCAGGTCATGGGGGCGGTGCCTTATAAACTAGGCCTGAGAGAGATACCCACCCCAGCCCCTTCCGCTACATGAAGACGCAGCAAGAAGGTGCCATCTATGAACCAGAAAGTTGTCTCCAAACATGGTATCTGCCTTGATTTTAGACTTCCCAGCCACCAGAACTATGAGAAATAAATTTTTCTGTTTATAAGCTACCCAGTCTATAGTATTTGTTGTTATTTTTGTTTTTTTGAGACGGAGTCTCCCTCTTGTCGCCCAGGCTGGAGTGCAATGGCACGATCTCGGCTCACTGCAACCTCCACTTCCGAGGTTCAAGCGATTCTCCTGCCTCAGCCTCCCGAGTAGTTGGGATTACAGGCACCCATCACTACATCCGATTGCTTTTTGTATTTTTAATTGAGATGGGGGGGGTTTCACCATGTTGGCCAGGCTGGTCTTGAACTCCTGATCTCAGGTGATCTGCCCATCTTGGCCTCCCAAAGTGCTGGGATTACAGGCGTGAGCTACGGCTCCTGGCTTCGGAATTGCATCTTAATCTCTGTGGCAGCTGCTATTTTGTTTTCTAAGTTCATGAGCACAGGTGGCTGCCTCTACCTTTGTCTTCCACTTAAGCAGGAACAATTTAGGAAGCAGACTCCACCCAATGCTGCAAATTGGCCCCATTATCAATGACCCCGACAGAATTTCAGGAGTGGCCGGCCACTCCAAACTGCACAAAGTACAGGTTGCTTATAATCCCCAGGAGAAAAGAAAATATCCAGCTTCTTCGCGGTGCAATCATGGCCATAGGAGGAAGGACTAGCAGGAAACAGAGCAAAGGAACAAAGTTCAAAGCCTGCCCTCTTTCCACGTGGAAGTTCTCTCCCTAATCTTAAAATCAAATATAAAGCTTAAATTGTAAATTGAGCAGCATTTCCCGCTCAGTACCCTTTCCATTTTCCCACAGGTAAGCTTTGCCTAAAGAAGAGGGTCAGGCCTGGCCGTGCGCAGTGGCTCACACCTGTAATTCCAGCACTTTGGGAGGCTGAAGCAGGCAGATCACGAGGTCAGGAGATCGAGACCATCCTGGCTAACTCAGTGAAAACCCGTCTCTACTAAATATACAAAAAAAAAAAAAACTAGCCGGATGTGGTGGCAGGCACCTGTAGTCCCAGCTACTCAGGTGCCTGAGGCAGGAGAATGGCATGAACCCAGGAAGCGGAGCTTGCCGTAAGCTGAGATTGCGCCACTGCACTCCAGCCTGTGTGACAGAGACAGACTCTGTCTCAAAAAAAAAAAAAAAAAAAAAAAGCGGGTCAGGCCTAACTTGGCTCACAAAAGACTATTTATGCAAAAGGAACATGAAGCAGCAATGGATAATCAGCACATGAGCACATTCCGGAATACGCTTGGAAGCCCATGGATGGGCACATGTGTCTAGAGGACCAATCACCCCGACAATGTAAAGAATGAGTTCTGACCGGGTGCAGGGGATCCCACCTCGAATTCCAGCACTTTGAAGGCAAAGGCGGGCGGATCACTTGAGCTTGGGAGTTTGAGACCAGCCCGGGCAACATGGCGGTGTGAGGGGCTGGGGGCATCTCTACAAAAATTTAAAAATTAGACACGGTGGTGGCAATGCACCTGTAGTCCCAGCTACTGGGGAGGTCGAGGTGGAGGATCACATGAGCCCAGGAGTTCGAAGCTGTGGTGAGCCATGATTATTGCACTCCTGCACTCCAGCCTGGGGGATAAAGCGAGAGCCCCATCTCAAAAAATAATAAAAAGAAACTAAGTAAAATAAAGAGTAAAAGTTCTTACTTACGGCTTAAAGTAGAGGCAGTTTGTATCAAGATAAAGTGTATGCTTACTGAAAAGAACTCACGCCCACCCTCCACCCACATACATTTTTTCTTGTCCTCTTCACTCCTGTATGAATAAAGCGTCTCCATTAGGTGATTAGGAAGCAGCTTGTGAAGGTTGGACAGCGTGTCAAACGTGTGACACAAAACTTCTGGCTGGGCATAGTTTTTCGGCTTCTTACACTTGTCAAGGAGTGAAAATTTCATCATGCTGGAGCTGCTGCTGGCTGTTCTCATGATACCGGTTGCATCACAGAGAAGAACAAACTGAGAACGTGAGGAGTGGAGGGATGTGCAATTGTTCTCCTGGCAAGCTTTCCTCCATCTCAAAGATGCTTTGAGATCTCTTACTGCCTGGCATTCCGAGAGTCACAATGGCCCAGGCATTGGTCCGGAACCCTGAGTGCTCATCCTACGTTTTCAAAGCAGACAAAACCAGCCCATCGAAAATATCCTGCCAAGCCATTCAGGGATTTTTGGCAGAAACTCCAGTCTTGTGTCTGGACATGGACCATTTCTGGGGAAAACTGAGAGCTTTGCTAAAAGGAAGAGGGGAAAGTGGGGGCGCGCATATCCGGTGATATTTTCCCATCTGGTACTTTGTAGAAGCCTTGCTCCCAGTATGTACCTAATTAAGGCTCCACAGACCTACCAGGCCCAAAGAGAGAGTGGTTACATCAGTGCAGTCCTCAGCATAACCGAGGAAAGAGCTTCATCGTCCAAAACTGAGCAAATGCCCAGATTAACACAGGTAAGAAGCCAAACTGCTTCTTATGTTCTTATCCAAACTAATACCAAGAAAACAAAGTAAACAAATGCTCAACTGGAGCTTTCCCGGTAAGAAGCCATTCTTCATTGTAGACCAAAACGCACAGAACAATAGAAGTATTAAATAATCTTAAATCACCACACCTGATAGCACAGCCCAGCGCAAGATAGAAGCGGCTAAGAACTACTATCAGATTTAGAACAAAAATGCAAATAATAGAGTTTGTTACAGCTACTTTTAGATTTCAGCATGCTTTACCAGGAGCCAGGTTCCCCGTAATTGTTCTACTCTTCATGAACCAGCTAGAGAAGCACATTGCAGGCTGGTGAGAAGCAGAGAAGGTGTGTGAGCCTAGCATGCTATGGCAAATCTGGGAGCTTGGACCAGCTTTTCACCAACCTTAAAAACATTTGGCCAAGACTATTAAAGCATCATTATTATACCATATGACACATTAGTGGCCAGAGCGGCAAATATAAAATTCCATTCATATATGCATACGTATAGATCTATAGATGTATTTTTTTTTTTTTTTTTGAGATGGAGTTTTGCTCTTGTTGCCCAGGCAGGAGTGTAATGGCGTGATCTCGGCTCACCGCAACCTCTGCCTCCCAGGTTCAAGCAATTCTCCTGTGTTGGCCTCCCGAGTAGCTGGGATTACAGGCATGCGCCACCACGCCCAGCTAATTTTGTATTTTTAGTAAAGATGGAGTTTCTCCATGTTGGTCAGGCTGGTCTTGAACTCCCGACCTCAGGTGAGCCGCCCACCTTGGCCTCCCAAAGTGCTGGGTTATAGGCCTGAGCCACCTCACCCGGCTTTCTTTTCTTTCTTTTTTCCCTTCCCCTCCCCTCTCCTCCCCCTTCCCTCCCTTCCCTTCCCTTTCTTTCTCTTTCTTTTTGAGACCGAATTTTGTTCTCTGTGGCCCATGCTGCAGTGCAGTGGTGTGGTCACAGCTCACTGTAGCCTCGACCTCCTGGGCTCAAGCAATCCTCCCACCTCAGCCTCACAAGTAGCTGAGTCTATAGGTGTGCACCACTACGCCCAGCTAATTTTTGTTACTTTTATTTTGTAGAGATAGGGTCTCTCTATGTTGCCCTGGCTGGTCTCAAACTCCTGACCTCAAGCAATCCTCTTGCCTCAGCCTCCCAGAGTGCTGTGATTACAGGCACAAGCCACTATGTCTGGCCTATTCCATCTCTTAACTTTCAACTTGCAAACTCAAAAAGTCGAACTTAAAAAAAAATACTTTAAATGCAAGTACATATTTAAAATATGTTATATAACTAACAAGAACCACTTGAATTCAATGTGATTCTCATAATTTTACAGGTGTTTTTGGTGGGGAGAAGTGGGGTAGAATATTCTGGCAGCTGGAAGACATATCCCCAGCTTCTTTCTTCCAAGCAAAGCTGAGTGCATTCCTCTAAACCTTCATTTATATAAATAGCAAACAACAAACCATGTTTTAAGTAATTCAACATGCCAAGGAAGTGATCTACTAAAATGTAATTCCTTACACTTCATGTAAATTGACTCATATGTTTTTAGTCAATGCTCTCAATGACTATTCCATTGCAACTGATGGAATGTTTATAGTTATCTGATGCATGCTGACCTTGGTTGAAATCTGAAGTAGGTCACAATTATTAAATTTTGTTTTTAAATAAACTATCAGATGGATATATATTTTTTACACACACACACATATATATATATATTTACAATGAATAACACTTCTAGGAATCAATCTCATTCATTTTCTCTAATTACGGTGTGATTAAAGAACACTGTTTAGGAGAGACGTGTCATGAATGACGCCTGGCAAATATTCTGCTGCTAATCAGCTGTGTGATCTTGATCTGCGCCAACCAGGCCTCAGCCCATGGTCCTAACATTCCTGGATGGAACAAATGCTTTCATTTTGTATTTTGTTTTGTATTCCTCTTACTTCCAATTCTATTATTCAGTGGCTAATATATTTACCTTTTCAAAACTGGACTTTTAACATATTATTCTTTTCTCCCAAGTCTTTTGTTGTTGTGATGAGAGCTGCTATGCCGGGCCAGCAGCCCACAGAGGTGCTAGCAGCGTGTTATTAACTAAATTGATCCCGCAGCGCAGCAGCTGCATGACTCTGGGTTGTTTTTCTAGTTAGGCTGATCTTTTATTCATGGCTTTCAGGTAAACGCCGTTCCTTTTTCTGTGCCTAAGAAGGTTGCTGTGTCTCCTGAACACCTTCTTCTTCCCCTCTGCCATGGTGGGTGTGACAAGGTCAGCTGGCTTCCAGAAGGCAAGGTGTTCAGTAATGTTCAAAGAGAGGAGATTATCTCCAAGTTTTTTAAGGAAAGCATTCTAAAGAAAGTGTTCCGTTCACAACAAATGAGGTGGGAGGGGTCTGACGACCAGAAAGGGACTTCAAGTTACACCTTTCCTGGCACCAGAAAGTAAGTTCTGACACTGAAACGTTAACCAAAATTTAAAGTGAATTTGTGATATAAGGCTAGGAAAATAGAGTTACAGAGTATAGGTATCTGAAAAATAGAAAGGCTTATGAAGCAATTCAAATTGCAGAAATCAAGTCTTAAATCAAAACAAAGGAGAAAATATATGATTGAGAATTTATTCAGAAGCACTAGCTGCAACATATGCAGATGTGAAATTCAGTGATTGATGTGTTTATTTTGCTTCCTTTTGGAAATATGTTCATATACATCACTATCATACGTTCTAGGAATAAATAGTTTTTAAACAATATTTCTTAAGTATTTGCAACAAAACACTGGCCTCCCAAATAGGACATCGCTATGGGAGCAGAGTGGTAAAGGTTAATTTTTAAAACTTCAAATTAGAAATATTTGCATAGATATTTCTTAAAAAGGAATTATACAAACACAAGAAGGTATATTTAAGATGAATGCTCATAGAATCGAGTTCTAAATCAGGATAAATTAGCCACTACTGAAAGACAAAGCAGTTGCTCAAAAAGCAAAAACAAAAAAAAGACTAGATTGCTAAACCGTATGCTAAATACAAATTGCTCATAATTGAAATGGAATGTTTCCCATTGACTTAGCATCTTATTTGAGAACAAAACTGCATATTATTAATTAGAAACTATTGTCCTAATGTTCAGAAAATGTTACATAATATATTGAACAAGATTCTGCTGTAGGCTGGGCACAGTGGCTCACAGCTGTAATCCTAGCACTTTGAGAGGCCGACACAGGTGGACCACCTGAGGTCAGGAGTTTGAGACCAGCCTGACCAATATGGTGAAATCCCATCTCTACCATAAATATAAAAAAATTAGCCAGGCGTGGTGGCATGCACCTGTAGTCCCAGCAACTTGGGAGGCTGAGACAGGAGAATTACTTGAACCCGGGAGGCGGAGGTTGCAGTGAGCTGAGATTGCGCCATTGCACTCCACCCTGGGCAACAGAGTGGGACTCTGTCTCAAAAAGGAAAAAAAAAAACTCTGCTGTACATGACCAGCCATGACCTTGGCATTTCTAAAGGGAACAGCAAAGGAAGATGAGGACAAATGCATGGGTAATATCAAAAGGTGAAAGATACTGAAGGAGGTAGACTGAAATCGAAGCCTTTTCCCTCCAGAATAATTAGAAACTAAGTAATGCTGCTACTGACATATCTTTGCATAATTCAGGACAATGAAAAGCAATGTTATCTCAAGGTGCTTTCCGAAGTAGGTACGTGGTAGTCAATGTCATCGCCTTTGTTACAGGAGAAGAAACTCAGGTGGGCAGCAAGCCGTGCTTACTGGACTACTAAGTGACTGACCCAAGGCTTGCCTTTGTCTCCTTAGCCCGCCTCGCTTGTAATTAATGCAAGACTTTGCTAAATGCCTGAGATAGAGAGCATCTGCCTCATCCTATTGTGTTTATGAAAGAATGGTTTCACTCAGGATCAGCTAAAGAGGTGCAGATTTAAAGTGAGGGAAGCTGAGGCTACCACTAAAATCTGAATCCTGGGAATGGCCATGAGATGGCTGGATGTGCAGGGGCCAACGGTTTGGCCCTCTGAAGATTTGCTGAAAAATCAACTTGCAAAAGGCAGAGTAACTGGGGAAAAGGCAGACAGATTTATTTAGCATGTGTTATACATGGGAGTGTACAGAATGAAAACTCAGAAATACAGGGAGAGTTTCCAGTTTTATGCTTAGGTTCAACAAAGTATGGACAGCTGTGTAAAAATACGATTGGACAAAAACGGTTTGATCTAATGCTAATAGCCTGAGCGGGGGAACCCAGCAAGGCCTGGCTCTCTAGATTCTTCTTGGCCTCTCTGAGCAGTGTTCCTTCCTTCTGGGTATGGGGCAGGGCACTCTCTGGAATGGGAGTCTTTTTGTTTGTTTGTTTGTTTGTTTTTTTGAGACGGAGTCCCGCTCTGTCGCCCAGGCTGGGGTGCAGTGGCCGGATCTCAGCTCACTGCAAGCTCCGCCTCCCAGGTTCACGCCATTCTCCTGCCTCAGCCTCCTGAGTAGCTGGGACTACAGGCGCCGCCACCACGCCCGGCTAGTTTTTTGTATTTTTTTAGTAGAGACGGGGTTTCACCGTGTTCGCCAGGATGGTCTCGATCTCCTGACCTCGTGATCCGCCCCTCTCGGCCTCCCAAAGTGCTGGGATTACAGGCTTGAGCCACCGCGCCCGGCCTGGAATGGGAGTCTTATGACCTACAGTCAAACAAGCTAGGTCAGATAATTTCCTTATGGCCAGTTTTTACACAAAAAGGCAAAGGGAAAATTAGAGTAATATTTTTAGGTTTCATGGCTGGCTTTGGGAAAAAAGCATTCTGATTTCTGTAACTTGCATTGGAAAAGAGGGATTCTAGTTTCTCAGGCTAGCCTCGGAGGGAGAGTAGGACTGAGAGACAGGAGGGCAGAAGGTCAGAGAAAAACTTTTGCTTCTGAGGCTATTTCCTAAGGCTTCATTTTGGGGAACTGTTTTCTGAGCCCCAACAGAAAGAAGGTGCATTTTCTTGGCCTTGGGATTGATGTTAAGCTGGGTCTGAGCTGCTGTAGAAAATGACCCACTGTCCAACCCCCTACACTGGGCCAGAGCCAGACCACACCCAAGGGTTTGGAGAGGGCACCATTTCCAAGTTGTTGCTTTCATATTTCACACCACCACGGCCGTGCACATTTAGCAATGAGGGAAGGGCCAGCCATGATTTTGATGCTGATGTCAAAGCATTTGAAAGTCTCCAGAGAAAGGAAGACCAGTTGAGTGGGGGTGATAATATGAAAGGAATGTTTTTAAGAGTAAGTTCTGTTAAGGAAAAGAATCTTAGAGGATGCATTTATGGATGACAAATCTCAGAAGGACTCTAAGGAATCAGGAATCAGTTTGAGTTCTGAAATAACAGAAAAAAGGCATGAACAGAAACATAAAGCAAGGAAGATGGGAAATGTGTAAGCCAGATATGTGGAATTCACACACACGCACACATAATTTCTGTCTCAAGAACAGGGAACATTTCCCAGCTAGATATATTTGTAGAAAGCAATAGCTGGAAATGCATGAACCCCAATATTTACCCCTATTCGCAATTTTTCTAGTAATTGTAAATTGGGAAACATTACATGATACATCTAAGGCTCAGGTTACTCAATTATAAAATAGGAATAACTAGGCTGGGCTCAGTGGCTCATGCCTGTAATCCCAGCATTTTGGGAGGCTGAGCCTGGCAGACCACCTGAGGTCAGGAGTTCGAGACCAGCCTGGCCAACATGGCGAAACCCCTCTCTACTAAAAATACAAAAAATTAGCCGGGCATGGTGGCAGGTGCCTGTAATCCCAACTACTAGGGAACTAGGGAGGCTGAGGCAGGAGAATTGCTTGAACCTGGGAGGCAGAGGTTGCCATGAGCCGAGATCACATATTACACTCCAGCCTGGGTGACAGAGCAAGACTCTGTCTTAAAAAAAAAAAAAAGAAAGAAAGAAAATAAAATAGGAATAACTAGTGGTACTTGCTTCATTGGATTATTAGGCATATACATTGGTTAATCCATATAAAATATTCAGCACTATGCCTGGCATATAGTCACCACACCATACATTTCAGAGAATACTATTTTTGCAATAATTAAATCAATTCAAACATTTATTGAGTGCCTTACCTACTACATGCCAGGCACTCTGTTAGATAGAATATGGGCAGATATCACCTTCAAGATGTTGAAAAGAAAGTGATTGAGATATTGTAAATGGATAATTATAATGTAACTAAGGGACTGTAAATAAATCATTATAATATAACCAAGTAGGGATCTTGGAGGAGATAGCAACTTACTTTTGTTTTCTTTTTCTTTTTCTTTTTTCTGTATGTTTTCTAGCAATTTACTCTTCCTGAACAATTAGGAAAAACGACTTGTGAGTTTGAACCGTATGACTAGAATTTAGCCAGCTTAAAAAAAAAAGGAGATAAAAAGGAGGTACTATTACAGGAAGAGTAACAACGATATATGCCCTGGAGGAGAGGGTTTAGGAAAATTGTAAAATGTCCGATGTGCTTGACATGAAGTGGGCGCTGGGAAGATGATGAGCAGATACCTAAAGGATGGCTGCAGAATTTGGGTTTCCTTCTTCAGGCATTAGGAGGCAGTTGAGCAGGTCTGTATTTTAGAGCAGCAGTATGGAAAACAGCCGAAGGAAGAGAGGGCCTAGAAGGGAAACCTCCAAGGAGCCTGCAAGGAATGAGGCCTGCGCAAATCTTGTCCATTCACTTACATCGATTGTGTTTCTATGACTGTGCTTCTATGTGCCCAGCACAGTTTTAAAGGGTTGGGGATGCAGAAATGAACTAGACAGGCAAGGCCCCTGCCCACATGGAGTCTGATATTCTATGGGGGAGAGACAGGCAATACAAAAACAAACAAGTAAACAGCAACATTCTGAGGAGTACAAAGAAGAAACGAAAAACAGGGTGTCATGAAGTAGAGTAAGGCAGGCGGTAGGTGGGAAGGGTTTCTTTAAAGGGAAGGTCTTTCTGAGGAGAAAATGGAAATGCAGAGGAAAGAGTCAGGAGTCAGGGATCAAAGAACCTGAGAAACCCTTGAAATTGTGTTCAACATGTGGTATATAAGCGCATGTTTATGGGGAGATTCTCAAAGGGGCATGGCCATGATCTCATCCCCCCATATGATATTTAGTAATCATTTGCTGTACTTACATATAGAATTAATTTTGTTTTAAATTTTTCTCTATATCAAAAGGTGGGGGAGATAGCTATGTAGATATATCTAACTAGATATACAGATATTCTTCCCCCGCCCCTCCACTTATTTCATGGAGCTGTAATAAGAGATACGCACTTAGGGGTACAAAATTGGGCTCTGTGATTTAAATGCATCCTCTACATGAAAAAAGGAAAAAATCATCTTTTGTTCTTCCTATTGAAAGGCCGACGAGGGACCTGAAACTGACCGGATGGGCTTGGTGTCAACAAGGATGCCTCTTCCATGTTAATTAATATATTGTAGAAGCATAGATATAACCTTTATATTTTAGCGTAGTCTGGAGGGCTACGTACGGGCGGTGCTCCTGGCTTGTTGTGAGCAGGCGGTGGGAGTTGAGGCGGGCGGGCCAGGCCCCGGGTCCCAGAGGCCTACTGGCCATCTTGCAGAGAGTTCAGCCTGGAAAGGCCCAGGGAAGGGCCTGGAGGCCTCCGGAAAGGCCCGGGGAGGGTCAAGGAGGCCCGAGGAGGCCCAGGAAGGCCCCAGAAGGTCCAGGACGCCGAGGGGAAAGTCAGAGAAGGCCCGAGAAGGCCCGGGAGGCTCAGGCTTTCCCGCGAGGCCTGGGGCGGCCTCTCCAGGCCAGGATGGCCGAGTGGGCTGCGCAGCCCCAGAGGGGGCCGTGCGGGGCGCAGGGACAGGGCCGGAGGCTGGTTGTCCTCCCCTGGCGGCGGCGTGCGTCCCGCGGGCTCGGCAGCCGGGTGACCCCCGAGAGGCTCTGAGCCTGGGCGGCCGCCGGCGACCCCGCGGCTCGCGAATACCGGTGGACCTGGTGGAACGCGAGGCCTCCCGGGGCGCCCCCGCTCTCTGGTAGTTGCCGGGAGACCCGGCCGGTGGGGAAGCCCGCGGAGCCGCAGCCCCGGCCCCGGCGCCGGCAGGTCTCTCTGGGCCCCGCCTGGGCCCTGGGCCCGACTCCCACCCCTGCGCCAGCCCGCGGGCTTCGCAGTCCCTACACCGCCGACCCGGCTGCGCTCGAGGCCGCCCGCCGCCCTCTCTGTCCCCCGCTGCAGGAAGGCCGAGGCAGAGGGGGCGCCCTCCAAGCCGTCAGCCACGCACGCGGAGGCGCTGGGGCCTCGGGGCGGCGCACCACGAGAGAGCGCCGGGGAGGACACTGGGGCCTTCGGCGAGGTGGGGTAAGAGCCCCGGCACCGGGGAATCCCGCAGTCCCCTCCTGCTACCCCTGGAACTGGGCTCCCCACCCAGTCCGGCCACAGCTCAGGAGGAAAAGGCGATTCCTCTTCCCGGGGGCCTCGCAGCTCCCTGAGACACGCGCCTTCACGCACTCCAGCCCCTAAAGCTCCTGTCCCCCAGCTCGCAGTACCCAAGGCGTCCTTTGTCCCCAGGGCCGTCCCTCAGGTGCGGTGGCCTTTTCCAGGAACTGGATGCCCTCCTCCTTGACACACCCCCAGTGGCCCCAGGCAGCGCCACCTGCTCAGCCACGCCTTCCTCCTGCATTCAAACCCAGTGTCTGGCATGCACACACCCGGTGGACCAATACCGGCGTTGGCTGAAAACCTCCCTAAACTAAATCTCCCATTTCTTCCTACACTTTTCAGTAGGGGACAATCAATTGTAAACGATTAGCAGATAGACCGATTAGTGCGGTGGCTTTAATTTGTGATTCTTGGCCAGGCGCAGTGGTTCACGCCTGTAATCCCAGCACTTTGGGAGGCTGAGGCGGGTGTATCACGAGGTCAGGAGTTCAAGACCAGCCTGGCCAACATGGTCGCTTGAACCCGGGAGGCAGAGGTTGCAGTGAGCCGAGATCGCGCCACTGCACTCCAGCCTGGGCAACAAAGCGAGACTGTCTCAAAAAAAAAAAAAGTTATTCTTTCCAGATAGCCATACCTTAATGCAGTGACTGTTTTGCTTGTTACCTTAGAGTTCTCTAATTCCTTTACTTTAAACGGCAGTGGGTTAAAACGTTTTAGGTACCTTGACTCATTGGTGTGGAAAATATAGTTTGGTCCTGGGGGCGATTTGGTGTCTCCGAAATATGCTCGAGGTGCTTGCCTGGCCTAGTTGTAAGGGTTCAATCCTGCTTTCAAACGGAGCAATTGTTTTGAATGATTAAAAGGAGACTTTGTGCCCCTGTTTTCTAAGTTCTGGATAATTCACCATGGTTTGTTCCAATTTGTATTTCATCTTCTTAGCTGGTATTTGCTTTCTCACCTCTGATCCGGATTTCCTCATCTTGTTCTGAGATCTGCTAGTTTGCTGTTGTCTGTGCTCCTTTTGAGTCAGGCTTGCCCCTTGTTTTTGGTTGGTTTGGTACTGTCACCCTCACCCTGCTCATCTAGCCCCTCTCTTCTGCTGTCTAAGCATTCTCTTACCTCCTTTAGATGGGAAATCAAAACTCACACTTCTTCTTTTTTATAAATGTTGACCCTTACTCATACATGTGCCTGTCCCACAATCTGTATAGGATTTTAAGGAAACAGAGCAGCAGCTACAACAAAATGGGGAGAAGAAATGAGACCTGTGGTAACAGCCTACGTGTGTCAAACATCTCTCAGGAGGTATGGCAGGCGCTGTTGAACTTGAGTGTTTGGGCAGCGGCTCCTGTTGCTAAGACAACTCCCTTGGCGTTTTCTTGCAGTGATGTCCTTGCTGCTTTTGCATCGTGGGCAGTTTATCCTGTGTTTTCCTTTTGGCACGTTTGGAACGGCAAATGGAAATTTTCTATTTCTTTTAACAAAGGAAAAATTAGCCAGCTCTTCTCCAAATGCCAAACATTTCAAGTTGCAATTTGGCTTCATTAAAGGTGCTACCTTGTTATCCACCAGGCAGTGCTCACTTCCTTTGTTTTCACACACACGCCCTTTGTGAAAAATATTGGTAAGGCAGGTGGGATATCACAAAGCATAATCAAGTCCCAACTCTTAAGAAATCTGCACACTGTCAGACTTCATGTTTAGTTAATGAGCCTTCTTTACCAGTTGATCAATTTGGTTATGTTAATTTTTTTTGTTGTTTTTGGTTTTTTTTGTTTGTTTTGGAGACAAGGCAGTCTTCCTCTGTCTCCCAGGCTGCAGTGCTGTGTCAGGATCTCGGCTCACTGCAGCCTCCATCTCCCAGGTTCAAGCGATTCTCCTGCCTCGGCCTCCCGAGTAGCTGGGACTACACGCATGTGCCACCTCGCCGGCTAGTTTTTGTATTTTCAGTAGACACATGTTGGCCAGGCTGGTCTGGAACTCCTGACCTCAAGTGATCCACCCGCCTTGGCTGTCCAAAGTGCTGGGATTACAGGTGTGAGCTACCCGTGCCTGGCCTGGTTACATTCATTTTATTTTATAATTGCAACAACACAGTTTCATCAACTGAGGATGTTTCTTTCACATGTTCATTTCATACAAGAGTACCAGGATTTATATAGCTGAAAAAAGCTTAAAAATCCACCAGATATCGTAAAAAGGTTTGAAGGGGCACATCTCACACATGAACGTAAAAACCCAGTCATCATGCTGTGAACTACAAAAGGATCTTTTAAATACAAATAACTGGGCCTCACCCTCATTCTTTTTTTTTCCTTTTTTGGAGACGGAGTCTCACCCTGTCACCCAGGCTGGAGTGCAGTGGCACTATCGCAGCTCACTGCAACTTCTGCCTCTCAGGTTCAAGCGATTCTCCCCTCAGCCCCCCGAGTAGCTGGGATTACAGGCGCCCGCCACCACACCCAGCTAATTTTTGTATTTTTAGTAGAGATGGGTTTCACCAAGTTGGCCAGGCTGGTCTAGAACTCCTGACTTGAGGTGATCTGCCCGCCTCGGCCTCCCAAAATGCTGGGATTACGGGCTTGAGCCACCGCGCCCGGCCCTCACCGTCATTCTTTAAAATCAGGATTTTTTTTTCTCAACAATTATTTTTAAAAACCTCCCCAGGTGATGATTCTCATGTAGAGATTAGCCCTTGTACATATCATGCCAGAGAGCAGAGTATTAGTTGTATTATATTTTTCATAAATCTGTAGATAAAGATAATCTGCAGCCTCCCTTCCAATGTTCAACTACCCTTCCCATCAGGAGATACCTCTTTGTGGATAAATTAAATCCTCATGCTGTTTTGAAGCTTATTTCTCTCTGTTCCTCCTTAATGAAGAGATTGTATCTAATAATACCTAACATTTCATTTGCTTAGAGTTTCATTTACAATGCTTTTTTGAGACAGAAAACAATTGGGTTTATTCCTAAAAAGTTACTTTCTTATAAACGAATCACCTCTTCACTTTCTGTTTTCCAGAATAAATTGTTACAGTCTTGTACACAGCTGCCACATTTTCCTCCGTAGTGCTCTGCACCTTGTCTGGAACATAAATACTCTGTTATTAGTACATTTCCCTTTTGATTTTTGGCTTTCTTTTGAATATTTCGTAAGTGTTTCTCCACATCTGGAAGCTAGAATGAGTAGTGGGCTGGTTAGTGTTGAATATAATGTGAGGGTTACAGACTTCCTGTGGTTGATGGAAAGATTTTCATATGCTTTCATTTTTTAAATTTTATTTATTTGTTTATTTATTTATTTATTTTGAGACGGTCTCACTCTATGGCCCAGGCTGGAGGGCAGTGGTGTGATTGCAGCTTACCGCAACCTCCACCTCCTGGGTTCAAGCGATTCTCCTGCCTCAGCCTCCCAAATAGCTGGGATTACAGGTGTGTGCCACCACACCCGGCTGATTTTTGTATTTTTATTGGAGACAGGGTTTCACCATGTTGGCCAGGCTGGTCTCGAACTCCAGACCTCAGGTGATCCTGACCTGCCCCGGCCTCCCAAAGTGCTGGGATTACAGGCATGAGCCACCAGACCCAGCTTTTTATAGGCTTTTAGATCTGATACTCAGATATAGAAAGTTTGATTAATGCACAATTGTGTTCCAGAGACACACTGAACAGGACATTTTATTCCATTTTAAAAATCAATTTTGAAAACCTGTGTGTTATTATTTTTAACAAAATGTGAATGAAACCACAAATTATTGTAAAAGCCTTTCTAATTCCTCAACAATAGGTGTTATCAAGCTGATAAGGGCTTGGTTAAGAGAAAATTGCTTTCTCCTCAAAGATGCTGAGAAGTTCTTTATAATGAGGGGTGAGAGTCACGAAGCTTTGTGCCTTTTGTCATACTTTACCCAAAGAACGTGTGACATGATTGAGGTTTTTATGTTTTCTTAATGTTAAGTTTATCCTAAACCAAATATTGTTTTAGAACTTATCTCACTGGAATTTGGATTCAGAAGTGCCTGTTCCTGGAAACAAAAGCCTCCCAGCTGGAAGGGATAGAGCAGCAGGTGGTAAGAAATCGCAGATGTGTATACTTACACTGAAAGAATCACTCATATCAAAAGGGGGTTTGTTTTGAATATAATCAGTTGTATGTAACTATTAATTGTCATTTTTTATACACATTTCAGGCAAAATTAACAAGGTAAGGATAAATGTTTGGTTTTAAAGTATTCATAAAACATACTATTTTAAAATTATAAGTATGTTCTTTAAAAAAAATTTCCTTCCTGAAAGTTAAACTTTAAATTTCATTTCTGTAGAGTTCTTCACACAAGTCAAAGTCAAATATTTTACAGAGTTTCACATTGGTTATTACATTAATATTTTGTCATATTAAGTATTTTTCAGTATAACAATACTATAAATGAAAATTGAGTATCGTCTTTTTTAGTTATTGTCAAAAAGGAAGTACTCCTGTCCTTTAAAATGTCTTGAAGCAGGCTGGGTGCAGTGGCTCACGTCTGTAATCCCAGCACTTTGGGAGGCTGAGGCAAGTGGATCATTTGAGGTCAGGAGTTTGAGACCAGCCTGGGCAATATGGTGAAACCCCATCTCTACCAAAAAAAAAAAATAGCCGGGCATGGTGGCACATGCGTGTAGTCCCAGCTACTGGAGAGGCTGAGCTCAGCAGGAGGATCGCTTGAGCCCAGGAAATGGAGGTTTCAGTGAGCCAAGATTGTGCCCCTGTACTCCAGCCTGGGTGACAGAAGGAGACCCTGTCTCAGCAACAAAAACAAAAAGTCTTGAAGTAGTTGAAATGACCAATATCTTGTTCTGAAGTAGTGGAAAATTAATCTTTTTGTTTATCCTTTTTGATCAGAACATAAAACATTTAACTGCAAAATAAAGACAATCTTAATGATATTCAAGTCTTATTAACAGTTTAGTTGGTATTTGTAATAAATAGGTTATACTAATTTTTGCTGAAATCAGTAAAAACAAAAGATTTCTTTATATATCAACAAAGTATCATTCAATTTTACCATGTATTCCTTGATTAGAACAAGAGCTGTACATTGTTAGAACAAGAATAGGGAACAGAGATATATTATGTTTAAAAGTCTTCTGCTGCCTTATAGAACTATTTGGAAATTCCAGTGGAGCAGCCGATGCCAGAACCTAATTTGTCGGCACATACTCAAAAAAGTACACAGGTGGGATTTGATTCATCATACCCTTAAAATATTACATTTTAAAAATATATGCAGCTACTAAACGATTTCCCATTATTTTTCTGTCATCAGAATAGTAACCAAGGGATCTTTCAATTATGGAATTGTGCTCTTAATGAAGGAAGTACCATAGAGAAGAGGTAAGCGAATAGTTATTTTGTAACACCCTAAATTACTGAAATAAATTTAAAATACACATGAGATAACTACTTGGAATACAAGGACCGTGAACCACCAGAAGAAAATAGTATTCTGTGGGAATAGTGGGCAATGATAGAAATCCACCCTAAAACAGGAAGTGGCTGCAAATACCACGAGACAATTAGAATAGGTGGGAATCAAGAGTTTTACTATGTTCTGACAATGAAGATTTCAGATGGATAAAGTATGGGCTTCCCATTGAAAGCAAAAGGAACTGTAATAGGAAAGTAGTATTGCATTCCAGGGACTATGTTAATTCCTTGTATGTAGTAGTTCATGTAACTCACAGCTGACCATGTAAGGAAGGCAGTTATCATCATCCCTGTTTTACAGTTGAGGATGCTTGAGGCATGGTGACAAGTAACTTGCTCAGAGTCGCACAATATTAATGAAAGGTGGAACCAGGATATGAAAGTAACGTGGCTCAGGCTCACAGACATTACAGTATATCGCTTCTGAGACCTTACCTGAGGTTTTTTTTTCTTTTTTTTGAGATGGAGTTTCACTCTTGTTGCCCAGGCTGGAATGCAAAGGCACGATCTCGGCTCATTGCAACCTCTGCCTCCTGGGTTCAAGCGATTCTCCTGCCTCAGCCTCCTGAGTAACTGGGATTTCAGGCATGGGCCACCATGCCCAGCTAATTTTGTATTTTTAGTAGAGACGGGGTTTCTCCATGTAGTCAGGCTGGTCTCAAACTCCTGACCTCAGGTGATCCACCCACCTTGGCCTCCCAAAGTTCTGGGATTACAGGTGTGAGCCACCACACCAGGCTGCTTTTTTATTTATTATTATTACACTTTTTTAAGTTCTGGGATACATGTGCAGAACTTGCAGGTTTGTTACATAGGTATGGTGGTTTGCTGCACCCAACCTTACCTGAGTTTTAATTTTTTTTCTTTTTTTTTAGACAAAGTTTCGCTCTTGTTGCCCAGGCTGGACACAATCTCAGCTCACTGCAACCTCCGCCTTCCAGGTTCAAGCAATTCTCTGCCTCAGCCTCCCTTGTAGCTAGGATTACAGGTGCCCACCACCACGCCTGGCTAATTTTTGTATTTTTAGTAGAGACGGGGGTTTACCACTTTGGCCAGGCTGGTCTTGAACTCCTGACCTCGTGATTCACCCACCTCGGCCTCCCAAAGTGCTGGGATTACAGGCATGAGCCACCGTGCCCGGCTCCTGACTTTTAATTCTTATTTTTTGATTCTTAAACTTTGCCTTGCATTAGGACTAGCTAGACGGCTTCTTAGAGAGCCAGGTTACTAGTATTTGGAAACGAACGCTTCCTGAGGACTGCTCTGTGGAACTTCACACAGTGTCTTCGCTCGTGGTCCTGAGTTTCAGGGCTCTTTTGTGTAGTTTAGCAGGAGAGTGGTTCACTTGATATCAGCCACGTCCTAGTCAGAGGATTTTACCTCTGTGAGGCCTGGGGTGAAGTTCACTTTATGTTAAAATTCAATGGGGAAATCAAGTTCCATGGCAGTTGTGGTGACTGATGACCTAAAGCAATGTTGGTGCTGATGGGGATAAAAAAGGCTATTTTTATGAGGAAAAACCTCAGCTGGGAAAAAGTATTTCAAGATAAGCGGTCAAACGAAGTGAATTGAATTTTGTCACAGTAGCAGAGGAGTGAACAAATGGAGGCAGTAGAATGCAGTGGTTAGGACCAGGGGCATGGGAGTCCACCACATGGAGTCACTTCCAGCTCTCCCACTTCCTAGATGTGTGACCTTAGCCACTCTACACCCCCGCTTCCTTATCTGTTCAAGGTGGAAAATAAAAGTGCCTATCCCATGAGGTCGTGAGGACTGAACAGAACAATGTGTTTGACGGGCATTTGCTATTAATATTGGATAGGTTTAATAATGTTGCAGAAATGGAGGTTTGGTATCAATGAAAGATTTTTCTCCTCAATATACCATCAACAAGTAAAAAGAATAAAAGTAATATCTTAGTGTTTAACATTTTGCACAGCACATTCATATAAATTTTCTTGCTTCTCAGACTACCTCCAAGGTAGGTATTATCATTTCCATTTTGCTCACTCACTGGTAGCAAAGGGGTTCAAACCTAGGCCCTCCCCTTCCGGATTTCACACTCTTCATACTACATGTACGTGTCTATTAACACTTGTAGATTTAAAGTGATTTTCCTGTGGTTTTTCAAAGGCAAGGCAGTATACCTAGTATTCAGCTAAATGAGTATTTTTTCTTTTTCTTTTTCTTTTTTTTTGCAACAGGGCCTCATTCTGTCACCCAGGCTGGGGTGTAGTGGTGCAGGCGTGGTTTACTGCAGCCTCCACCTCTGAGGCTGAAGCGGTCTTCCCAGCTCAGCCTCTGGAGGAGCAGGGACTACAGGCGCATGCCTCCATGCCCAGCTCATTTTTTGTAGAGATGAATTTTGCCGTGTTGCTCAGGCTGGTCTCAGAATCCCAGGTGCAAGCAATCTGCCTGCCTTGGCCTCCCAAAGTGTTGGGATTACAGGTGTGAGCTACTGCGCCTGGCCTTGAAAGTATTTTTCAAAATTTTTCCAGATTATTTTGTTATCTTTAATGTCAACTGGCTTAAAAAGAAGCAAGAGGATATCAAGCCTATATGTCAACTAATGCATCAAATCTTTCAATCTCAGTATTTCTAGTTATCTTTAAAAAATAAAAACTAACTAGAAACTCAGTATTCTATGGCTTTTTTGTAGTTTTCATTTTACCGTAATACCTAGAATTACTCCTAAAATAGAAGAGCATCATTACATGAAAATTACTAGGGACTATATGTGGGATAATTTTTGATAGACATTGTTCGCTTCCTTTTTTGTTACAGTAATTTTTAAAAACCACAGTGGCTAACATAGAAGGCTTTTTAAAGTAACATAATTATATTCTTTGAGTTTCCTTTTATCTAATTCTGGATCAATAAACATTTCATTTTAATTTCAGTTTGAGTTAGATATCCTCATTTTCAAACCTAAGAATCGCATGTACACTATCGGCAAACATATAGTTATCCACCTTTAACCTATTGTCTATCCACAGCCACAGTTAGCCATTTTAGGTATCATAATCTAGTCACCTGTGCTTGCACAAAGGGATGCCTAGTTAATATTTTAATCTATATTTTAAAAAATTTATGTAGTTGTATATTAGAGCATTTTTGGAAACTAACATATTTCTGTTACAGGTAGCTAGATCCACATATGCCATTGGGAGCTACACATTAACCAGCCTTTGATAAAGGGTACTTAACCTTATCATTTTCATAGCATTTTAATTCTAGTCAATAAACCATTCATTGAATTATTTTTTAAAGGGAATTCAAAAAATCTTCAGTGGAAACTGGCTTTAATGTAACCAGTAATCCTATCAGGGTCTTCACTCTGAGCCACCCATTCACAAGCACTTCAGCTGATGAGCAGGTTGGTCCTTACCCTGGACTGCCGGTGCCACTAGGTCTCTGCTGGCCCCATGCTGATGGAGACTTTTTCAAGAACAGAAATGAGATTCAATTTAGTTCATGTTCAACTATAGAAAACAACGATGGTGAAACGTTACCTGCTCCAAATTGGAATTTGAAACACGGAAGCAGCAGTGTGGAAGAAAATTTAACAGATGAAAGTGACTTATCAGAAAATGAGAAAGCAAATGATACTTTACTTAGCTCTTTTAAAAAGGTGGACCTGAACTTGAAGCCAGAAACAATAAAAAATGTTGAGGAACCTTTCACCGAGGAGCCAAATGAAGTATTTCCATATCCTGATTTTCTCCCTCCTGCTTTCAGTACTCTAGACTTGCACAATTTAGCCCTCTCCAAATCTGACAATTGGAAAGCGACAGTGGAACCTGCAGAAAGCTCTATTGAACACTTGATAACTCGTTTACTGGAACTAGAACGATTACAACATATGACTATTCAAAGAGAGAGGCCAAGACTACCAGCGACTTTCTGTACTCCAGCGGTTACTGAACGACCCTCTTCCTCCAAAGCTACACCAAAAGCGAGACAGCTAAAACTTTGTGACTCTTTGAGTCTTCAGATACCTTGTGTAGATAAAAGTCAAGAAAGAAGTAAAAACAACTCTGGTTCTTGCAAACTTGAGCAAAATGCTTTAAAATGGAATTGGAGCAATGCTGGCAAATATAAATGGAATACTAGACCACCGCCTCTAAAAAGTTCTTCCACCACAAAACAACTGACTGAAACTTATAAGAATTCCAAAAGTTGTATTTTAAATCCATGCCCAGAACTTTCATCCAAGCCTACTACTGGCCAAACAACTCAATCACTGCTTAAAATGGTCTCCACAAGATGTCTGCCATCGAGGTCTCTAATGCCAGTTTCACCTATACCTCTGTCTTTTCCCGAAAATCAGAAGGAAGAAATTAAGGCGCCGAAGAGAAACTTTGGGACCAAAAAGAAACTTTACCGACAAAATACAGTGTTGAATAGACCGTTCTCTATTCAGAAGCTAAACTGTTTGTCACCTTCCCTTATTGCTAAGGATAAGTGCTGCTCACCCATTGAACAAAAATAACTCTTTTCTTTCACACATCTCAGTGTGAACAGATCTATTCTAAGAAGCCCAACTAAGATATGGTTAATTATTCCAAGACACAGGTACTGTTAACAATCCCCCCAAATCACCAAACGGTTGCTTGATGTGATATGGAGTGGAACTTGTGAAAAGCACTGCTGAGATGTCTATATATAAACCCACAGGCTTCTATACTGACATATTTGACAATCTTTTGCATGTTGTGTTTCAAATAAATGGTTCACTTAGTAGACTATTCTATTCAAAAGGCTGTTGTTTTTTCAGTGATTGTTTTCCAGCATCATTCCATCAATAAATGGTATAATTGACTTATTGCAGCTGTAGTTCTTGTTATGTAGTCATGAGTTGATTTTTTAAAAGGTCTTTCCCACTCGTATCATTTTTTTTTTTTTTCCTGTGCCCTCATCTCCACAGATCTATCATTTTGACCTATCCTTTGGGCATTTACTTAGCCCTTAAAAGCTAAAGAAGTTGTTGTTCTATTAATGTACAAGATCCTCTAGATCCCCCAGCTCCTCCCAAATCCTTAGAAATTTTCTATGTCCCCGGCCTTTCTTTGCCATATACATGAAAGATTGTTCTCTTTGGGGCCCAACTACAGGTTTAGGCATGAAATAACCCTCTTCCACTCAGACCCAGTATTTTTTAAATGTTGAAGAAAAAAATGGGTAAGATCACTGTCCACAGAGCAGCCAAAATGTCATGTTACTAGAATTTTTTCCAGGCTCTGCACTGCTGGAAGTCTTAAGGCTGGTTAGTTGAAATTCATTCAGCCAACACATAACTCATTAACTAGTGAAAAAGGAAAACTACATGACTGACAAACTTACTGCCCCTAAGAATCAAGGAAACAAAATAGAGTCCTAGCTTCTATTGCAGGCCCTCTGAAACACAGTCTTTGGAAGTGGGACCCATGGACACACACTATAAACAAACATTCTAGGTGATTTTAATGCAGGTGGTTCTTGGATCATACTTTGAAAGATGTGATGAAAGGATTGATGTAACATACATAAATCAGGGGTTCAGATATTTGGGGATATACTGTGTTTGGGTTTTAAGTGGATGGTTGGTGAATTAAAATTAATTTTTCTAAAACTTTAAAAAATACACGATTAAAACTTCAACCATTACCCAAAGGTACCAAATGAAAAGTAAAAGGCATCTGGGCATGGCGGCTCACACCTGTAAACCCAGCACTTTGGGAGGCTGAGGTGGGTGGATCATGGGGTCAGGAGTTCAAGACCAGCCTGGCCAAGATGGTGAAACCCTGTCTCTACTAAAAATACAAAAATTAGCCAGGCGTGGTGGCAGGTACCTGTAATCCCAGCTACTCAGGAGGCTGAGACAGAATTGCTTGAACCTGGGAGGTGGAGGTTGCAGTGAGCTGACATCGCTCACAGCCACCGCCTGGGCGACAGAACAAGACTCCGTCTAAGAAAAAAAAAAAAAAAAGGCAAAAAAAAAAGGCCTCTCCCCCCATAACCCCACATACAAAGACAGCCACTAAATCTTTGGGTATCATCCCTCCAAATGAGATGGAATATTTGAGTTAGGGATGAATGACTTAGTGGATAATTCAAATAAATGCTGAAGAGAACAACTGTAGCTTTTCCAGCTTTAGTAGCTTAAGGCTCAAAGTTTTCTTAGAGGCAGGGGTCACAGAGAGCATGCTTAGTTTTTAGTTTAATTTCAAAGAATTTTCTAGAATCAAATAGCACAGCAATAGAAAACAAACAATTGCATAATGAAATTTTACCTGTATGTATCCCAGTCTCATTAATCCAAAGTGGTATAATATCCCTCTCATAAAAGTATATGCCAAAGTGGACTTACATTTTCACTAAATTCCAACTCTCAATGACCCGTTTCCCACAAACCATCTTTAATTCTTACAATTCCTTCTAACTTGTGTACTGAACCTTTTCGACAAGCCCGCTGTTTCCATTCTCTTTTCTACTTTCCTTAGCAACCTGGATTCTTCCCCTCACCCTGAGGGTCATGATGTAATTTGTATTTGTAAAACCTTCACAAAGGACATGCCTGTTTTGCTGGCTACTGTATCCTGGCAGGTAGTACTTGACTACCAATTGTCATGCATGACATAGTGGTTACAAGCACTAGCTCTGTCGCCAGGCTGTCTAAATTCAAACCGACTCTTGCCACTGAACACCTCTAACACCTTCAGCAGTTTCCTTAACCTCTCTTGCTTCATTTTTCTGATGTGTAAAGTGGGTAGACTGTCTTTATCTCATGTAATAATCATGTGAGGGTTAAATGACTAGCAGCGAAAGTGCCTGGCATATACAAGTATTCACAAAATAATTAGGGAAGTAAGAATGACACAGGAGGGCAGACCATCGTGAGAATGGACGTCCTTAGCATTAGTTAGGTGCAGGAACGATAATTCCTAACAACGTCCTGTTTCTTGCAAGGCATGTGCCAAGGCACACGGAAATGGTATGGTGCAACAGATACCCTTCCAGTGAGACTAGCAGTGGGAATGGGCATGGAGATGGGACTGGGACCAGAAGTGCAAGTTTTGTAGGGATTAGAGATGTATCATCTCCTTTATTCTGTAGACTGACGGGGGAAAAATACCTGGTTCCAACAGGTGAAATTGGACCCACTTGTCCACGTATGTAGTGGACAAAACTGGAGACATGAATACAAAATATTTGGCTATTTTTCATACTTGGTGAAAGTCAACGTCCACTATTATCTTTGAAGAAGAAAACGTTTGGCAGTTTATAACACACATGTAAACTCTGTTCAGGAAAACTTAGACTTGGTTTGCTCATAAATTCCCATGTTTAGCTCTCCAGTCACTGATGGTTCTCAGCTCACAGGATCTTCATGAGGTTGAATCTTTCTAATTAAAGTATGCGTGGCCGAGTGCGGTGGCTCACGCCTGTAATCCCAGCACTTTGGGAGGCTGAGGCAGGTGGATCACCTGAGGTCAGGAGTTCAAGACCAGCCTGGCCAACATGGTGAAACCCTGTCTCTACTAAAAATACAAAAATTAACGGGGTGTGGTGGCAGGCACCTGTAATCCCAGCTATTTGGGAGGCTGAGGCAGGAGAATCACTTGAAGCCAAGAGGCGGAGGTTGCAGTGAGCCGAAATCATGCCACTGCAGTCCAGCCTGGGCAACAGACTCCATCTCAAAAAAAAAGAAAAAAAGTATGTGTGAAAGGTCCTCAACCAATACATCCTGCACACTATTTTCCCTAAAATGTATCAGATACGATAACCTCATAGCCACTTTAGATGGTTATGCAGTCCAAGAAAATTGTAACTGGGGCCTTTACATGAAGACGATCCAGAGCCAGCGCCATCTGACCATTTCTTAGCCCGGATTCAACCAGACTAGCTTCTACCTGCCACTCTATGATGGTTAGCTCCGACAGGGTGGGTGGGTGAGTGCTTTCTACAAGGTCATTCTGACTGCCTTTCTCCAATCCTGCTTTGCATGCACTAAGATTCACAAACTACACTGTCTTATTTTACTCACTATTTTGAAAAGCCGAAAACAGTTCCTTCAAAGAAGAAAATAAAGAGTAGGTAGACGGAGGATAAGAGCCCAAGATTTGTCAAGCTATCATATGGGCAATGAACCAATTTGTTTATCGTTATAAAAAAGGGAGTTGGCTCATTACTTATCTATGTTTCCATTACTAGGAAAACCAAAGCAGAAATGTATGTAACAGGAACATGAATATAATACACCCTTTGGTGTACACTGCACCTAATGCTCTGAAAATGTTTTGATGTTTGTGAGGAAAATCTGAACTCAAGCAAAGAAAAAAACCAGGAGACAATATGATAATAAGAGGCATATTTTATTCAGTTTCCCAGTAAGTCAATTAGAAACATGCGCTGCTAAAATGCAAGTTACAGTTCAAATGGTACCACAAATAATTAGAATATACACTGAGCATTTTCAGAAATCAGCTTCCATATCTTGATCACTAAATGGAAAGGTTCTTCAGAACAGTCCCTTCCCCTATATACAGAAGGAGAAGAAAAATTAAGGATGCCATAATGACATCTATCAGAATAACTGGAAAACATTTTAATTTAGCATACATTATTGACATGTAAAAAACAAATGAATTTGTCATGAACATTTCTATAAGGAAGACATTCCATTAGGAGGAGAATGATAAAATTCATGTTGAATATATGCTGGAAATAGGATACTATTAAGAAAGAAACACATTTTATGAAGCCCAATTGGAAAAGATGTCATTATAACTAAAGGAGGAAAATTACATTTGAATATATGGCTGCTTTCCTATCTTCAACATTGAAAAGGGCCATTTCTTAACTACTTTGCCTAAATTTTATCATGTGCGATTCCTTTGTTTCATCTCAGAGATTTCATTTCTATCCATATAGCTAGAGTTCTGCTTACAAATGATAAAATACAGGTAAAGCATAAAAGGAATGCAAATATGGAACAAAACTGAGAACATTACATTTCACTTCCTCTACCACATACCATAAAACATTACATAAATATTTCATATTGAAAAAAAGTCCTGAGTACTTATTTTTGTTAGGAATAAAGTGGTACTTAATAATGGCAAAACATTTCTATTATTTTAAAACAAAATTTTGAGACAGTGAAATGAGATAGCTATTGGGGAATGAAGAAAACGGGATGCATTAATAACAATTTAAGGGTGAATATAAGATGCTCCCCCTGCTCAAAACCTCGAAATTCCAACCTCATTTCTGATGACCTTCAAGAATAAAGTCTATCCAGAGTGTAAAAAATGTCTATGCTTTCTAGGTCTCAACTATTCTCCCAACCCTAGAAAAAACTGTAACATCTTTGAATAGTAGTCCATACCTAACACTTTTATGAGTCCTCAGGTCTGACAATCACTTGATACCATGTTTGCCATAAAGTATAATATGGCAAAAACTTTATGGCAGATAGCATTTGAAAACTATGCCATAAAGTATAATAAAAGCAAAAACTTCATGGCAGATAGCATTTGAAAACTATACAGCTACTCTAAAAGATGAATGCAAATTTATTAAGGAGCATTCACTAAAGAAATTCAATCTAGTAGGTCTTGCAAAGTTCCAAATTGCACCTCAGCCAAATTACAGAGTGTAAGAAAATCATGTATACGAACATAAGACAGTTTATAGGGTTCCTTTCAAATAGGTAGTCTAGATATGCTACATTGGGGCATAAAAAACCCACAGTATCATCTCCATTTCCCTTAAAAAAAAAAAAATAAATAAAACCAATGGCTCTGAGTATTTTGTCTACTTTAAGACTGGAACACTGGTTAATAATGAGGTTCCTAAAGGGTAAGTTGGGGAATAGATACTAAAGGAGTTGAACAGTATTCTTAATATTCCAGTTTCTATTCTTTTGCATCTGCCTAAAGCTGAAGACTACTTTTAGATATATGCTATTCTGGTGGTTGCTGTTTTTCTAAGATCCTTAAGATCCAATTTTGACAACCATGTGTTAATGTGAAATCTGGCATCCAAGAGCCTTTTACATTACTAAAGTTGACCACTATTTTTATTTCAGGGAAGAAGAAACTGGGGGAGGGGGAGAGGCAGGAAGTATGATAAAACAAGCACTTTACAGATGAACACCACAATAGCACTACTATTCTAAATACCAAACACCAATAAAACCCAAATCATAATGCTGAAAACTAAAAAATTAGACAAAAACTAAATGAAGGATTGTTTTTTAATAAATCTTTTATAGGACAGAAACCTTAGCTCATGTCTTCTGGTTGTCATCATCTTCCACTGAGCTGCACCTAAAACACAAAGAACAAGTAACAAGCAACTTCGTTTTTAAAGAACAGGTAATAGTTTTGAAGGTATAAGATGAACTGTTTCTAGTGGAACTTACTTAAAAAATTATATAAAATGAAGCCATAAACATCACCAGAAGCATCAAATTGTCAACTACTTTGGGTGAAAATAACTACAAAAGACTTGAATATGCAGCATATTATCACCAAAATAAATAATGGTGGGAAATTCACTACCCGTTTCATTAAGGTAGAATAGCTGCACCTGTGACGCCTTATTTAAAAGGCTTCACTCTACCTGAAGATGAAAATCACCTTGCATTTATTTTAGTAAGTCTAAACCGTGAAGAGACGGGGTGTAGGTTCAGAGGTGGCTTATTATATCATCTATCACCTTCCTGGCTGTAGTTCATTTCATGTCTTTAAATGGAGCAAAACCCACCAGAAGAATGCTGCTATTCTGATTTTCCATTCTTGAATGCACCAAAATGTGCATGCTTGTTGTAATTAGGTGCCTGGGTGAATAAAAAAATCCCATTTACAATTTAAAAATATTATTTATACCCCTAAAATCTGATTATTTTCCATATTCCTCAGGGAGACAAGCAATAATTTTACCCCCCAAACAGAAAAGATTACATATATTTCTGAAAAATTCTCTTCTACCATGTTAATAATACAAATTCCTTTGTGTTGCAAAACCAAGTTGATTTACACGATTTTGTCTTAAATTGTTGCTAAATGTTTATCTACACATGCTGTCAGAAATAACCTTGTTAAGAAGGTGAAGCTGGTGTCTCAGCAAATCAGACCCCTTGGAGAAGGCGTTGAATGGCCTGTGCCCCGTTTTCCTTTTTCTCTTTCCGCACCATCAAAAGGAAAAGTGAGAAAATAGCAGAAACATTAGTTAAATCCTGAATTATACCCCATAACCTACAGGAATAATCTCACTACACTGAAAGCTGACAATATTTGTAGGATTTTTTGAAATAATTAGGATCCTAATTATTAATAAACTGATAATTTTGGCTAGGTTTACATCTTTAACTAATAATACTTTCAATTAAAAACTTTCAGGAAAAAAACAAAAGGTTGCTTTTAATAACTATTTATGGTTTACCTGACTTACCAGCACTGAAGACAAAAACTTTTAAAAATGGCTACAAATGCCTTGTTCACAAAAGACTTTATTATCTAGTGATGCATACTGAGAACATACAGGAATCTGCATGGCCCACTTCACATGCAGTAGAACAATCTTCACTTTACAATAAGTGAGTGTCAACTGTTTTATGCAATAGACAACACTTTAAAGTCACATTCTTAAAGAAAAGCTTCATTTACAAAAGAAATAAAAGGTAAAGAAGCAATTACCGCTTTTAAAAAGCAGCTGCTTTGTTCAAGAGTGGAAGGTTTATGCCTGTATTGAAAGACAACATGATCACAAATAATGAAAACAATGAACACATGAAAAACACTTTTACCGTAAAGCAGTACACTTTCAAAATGACATACAAATAGTTAAAAATTTCATTACGTTGTCTATCTAGCCTTTAAATATGAGGACTTTCAGAATTAGGCCTCAACATCTGTAATTAGTAAATGAAAACTACGCATTGTTTCTATGTCACTAGGAACTATATTTAACAAAATGTATATAAAGTCTATAGCAAGTTGATTTTAAAAAAGTAAAGTTAATAAGAAACAGTACACTGAAGGCGCTCTATCCATCAAGCGCGTTCTCTTCCAATTTTAAATGTGATGAACAAACAGAAATTGTAACTATGCCACAGTTGCAATGCCAAAAAATAAAACAAGATCAGTTATCACACATGCAGGGAATTCTGCCACAAAGCTAACATCCCTCATTTGTCAGTTGTTCCAATAAAATAACATCTTAAAACACCAGAGATGTTGATGGTTTAGCTTACCTTCAGTGTACTGAATGCTGCACACAACCTGCTTTAAAAGGAGACCATCCCTGCAGGCAGGCTCAAGAAGGAACAGACCCCTTTCGGCACTGACTACACCAAGGGCATGCTGCTGTGGCCTGCACACACATACCTAGGAAAACGTGAATATAAACAGCATTTATGCTGGCCATTTTATCTCAAGACCAAAATGAAGCCAAGTCTGCTAAAAACAAATCAACCACCCAATATTACTACTCATTTTATAACAGATGCTTTTGTCTTTATGTGAACTGCAACCATATACATTAGCACTGTAATTTTGTGCAGTCTTGGCAATTTAAAACAGTTCTACAGTGAAATTTCACGTAAGACACAAAACAGATTAACTAACATTTCTAAAAGAAATATCACCCTTGGTGTTAATTCAAATATATCATGCTTCCTCAAATTTGCTGGAGAAATATTTATAAGTTTATATACATTAATAAACTGCTGTGAAATTTCTTCAGTCTTTGTATTTACTCAAACCCTTGGAGTTTCTTCATCTTGTTTAAATTTTTTCCTGGATGAAGGCATGCTGTAGGGCCTGGTTGATGCTAATTCGTTTAGCTGGGTCCAACATCAGAATCTGGTCCAACAAGTCCTTTAGCTGGTGTACTTTCTTACGTTGGTCTTCAGGAAGTCTCTGGCACCCAATCAAGTCAGCCAACAGGTCCTTAGTTGGATTAATGGTGCTCATAACAGTAACTTTCTCCTAAAAATAATTTTTAAAATGCGTATCTCTAAATAAGTTACTAAGCATATATAACTTAAATCAGATTGTTTTGAGGTCAGTCTATAAAAAATATTAAAAATATACATATATTAAAAAAAATATACATAGTGCATAACGACATTTTGGACAATGACAGATTGCATATGTGACAGTGGTCCCTTAGATTGGAATACCGTATTTTTGCTCTCCTTTTTCTATGTTTAGATACACACATACACTTACCACTTATGAAAGTGCCTATAGTATTCAGTCCACCAACTTACGGTTCAGGTCTAGAAGCAAAAGGCCATACTACGTACCTAGGTGTGTGTGAGTGTATGCTGTGGTTATGCGATGCATGACTGTGTATCATCATCATCTATTCATTTAAAACTTTGCTGTGGTTTCCTCTATGCTCTACATCTTTTTAAAAGGTAACCAAAAAAATTAAATGAAAAAGTTGACGTCAACTCTGGGCCGGGTGCGGTGGTTCACGCAATCCCAGCACTTTGGAAGCCCAAGGTAGGTGGATCGCTTGAACCCAGGAATTCGAGACCGCCTGGGCAACATGGCAAAACCTGTCTCTACTAAAAATACAAAAATTAGCCAGGCATAGTGGCACACAACTGTAATCCCAGCTACTCAGGAGGCTGAGGCATGAGAATTGCTTGAACCCGGAAGGCAGAGGTTGCAGTGAGGCAAGATCGTGCCACTGCACTCCAGCCTGGATGACAGACAGCGAGACTCAGTCTCAAAAAAAAAAAAAAAAAAAAAGGTCAACTCCAAGTTAGCAATGAAAACTAACAATAAGCATTTGCTGTTTGCATTGTACTTTCTCTACCCTGAAGTGGTAAGTGACAGACATGCGAATAAGTTGATACCATGAAGTGTTATTAAGTGCTCCAGCAAAGACAGGGACATACGACATAATAATGGGACCAAAAAAAGGAAATCATTACTTCAATCTGGGAGTTTTCGAAAGGCTCATACAGAATGTGTATTTCAGCTGAGGCTTGAAGATAAATTTTTTAGGGGGTTAGGGGTGAGGCAGCACAGGAAATGACTAAGCTCAGGGAGGTCTGTTAGCAAAGGCAGGAAGGTCTGAACCAGCATGCCTTCTGGCCAAATGTGGAAGGGTGGGGGTTCTGAGTGTACCAAAGAGAGGTTTGAAAATCGAAGAAGGAAGTTGGATTTGTCATTCTGAGGAACTTAAATTTTATTATTTCAAAGGTAACAGGGAGCCAACAAAGGTTTTTTGGCAGGGACAGGAACATGATCAGATTTGTTTTCAGAAACATCACTCCAGCAGCAGTAAGAAAGCTGGATGGACGGCCGGGCGCGGTGGCTCAAGCCTGTAATCCCAGCACTTTGGGAGGCCGAGACGGGCGGATCACGAGGTCAGGAGATCGAGACCATCCTGGCTAACATGGTGAAACCCCGTCTCTACTAAAAATACAAAAAAAATTAGCCGGGCGTGGTGGCGGGCGCCTGTACTCCCAGCTACTCGGGAGGCTGAGGCAGGAGAATGGCGTGAACCTGGAAGGCGGGGCTTGCAGTGAGCTGAGATCCGGCCACTGCACTCCAGCCTGGGCAACAGAGCCAGACTCCGTCTCAAAAAAAAAAAAAAAAAAAAAAGAAAGCTGGATGGGAAGCCAGACCAAGAAAGTAATCCAAAGAAGATGTGACGAGGGCCTAAATATGACCTACAATAAAAACAAATTCATTATGCTAGAAAAACATTTTAAAATCCCTTCATCTTTTCCATGGCCTAATGTGTTTTATTTAGGAATTGGTCAACAGCAAAAAGGAAATATTTACTTTTCTGTGTGTGGTTTTTTTTTTAATTCACCAGCTCCTAGTATGACTTAGTACTCAATTAATTAACAATAAAATAACTACTGAATGCTGCATTTAAAACACTTACCCTCTCTGTTACTTTATCAACTTCTATGTACATGAAGTTGAGATTTTGATCAAAATGCTGATCTTTGAACACACCTTTTCGAATCATCTACAAAACAAAACAAAAACTTGGGTTTTGAACTATTATGAAACAGTCTGGCCTACTAACAATTTAAAATACAATAAGTCAAGTAAGTATTTAGTCTCTGTAGGTTTGTTTGATCTCAGATTCCCTTGACCCCAGGAATTCATTAAAATCTCTGGAAAAGCAAATACAAATGGTCTACCTAAAACTACTTAATAACATGAAATTATATTTGTCCAGGCAGCGACTTAAAACAATTATAACATCAAATTGTGCTTTCACTATTTAAAATTGGAGAGTCAACAAAGACTTTAAATTATTTGTTCCTAAAAATATTACAGAACTAAGGTTTTTTTTCTCCTTGGCAGTTAGGTAACCTAATGCCACTTTACAAATTACGTTCCAACAGCCCTAATATGATACAGGTCAGACTTCATTACAATTAATACCAACATAGCTCATTTTTATGTAACTTATTCTAAAAAAAGTCCAACATAATAGAATTTGGACAATATGTAAAAATCAGCCTGGTCAACGTAGCAGAACTCCACCTCCATAAAAAAATTATTAAATAAATTAGCTGGGTGTGGTGGCACATGCCTGTAGTCCCCGCTACACTGGAGACTGAGGCGGGAGAATTGCTTGAGCCCAGGGGTTTGGTTCGAGGCTGCAGTGAGCTATAACTATACTCCAGTCTGGGACACAGAGCAAGATCCAGTCTCAAAAAAAAAAAAAAAAGCCATACAGGCTTCTGACCTTTACGAAAAACGTGTAAATCTTTTAGAAATTCAGCAAATAGGCTGAAATCTTAAAAAGCTAAGTTATGGCAGGGTGCGGTGGCCTATATACACTTTGGGAGGCTGAGGCAGATGGATCACAAGGTCAGGAGATCGAGACCATCCTGGCTAACACTGTGAAACCCCATCTCTACCAAAAATACAAAAAATTAGCCGGGTGTAGTGGTGGGCGCCTGTAGTCCCAGCTACTCGGGAGGCTGAGGCAGGAGAATAGTGTGAACCCGGGAGGCGGAGCCTGCAGTGAGCCAAGATTGCCCCACTGCACTCCAGCCTGAGTAACAGAGCAAGACTCCTTCTCCAAAAAAACCAAAAATAATAATAAAATAAAAAGCTAAGTTATGGCCCTCAGACACTTTAACAAATGCTTAAATTCTTGCTTCATGTTAAACAGAAACTAGTATTATAGCTGAAGTATCAAGGGTGAGTTAGAAAGATATTAAATAAATTTTCTTGGTACCTTTCTCAAATAACCTCCAATCTTTAATTAATTAATTAACATCAAGTTCCTCTTACAATATCTAATATTCACCTATTCATTCTCTGACCACTAAGCACTTTCTTATATTTAACCTAACTCGATCTACATCTTTTTCCATTCTATCTTCCAAACATTTTGAAACTTTTACCAATAAAGGTGCATTCCCAAAATATTGCTGCTCTCTGTCCATCATTGAAAAAGTTCTCTTATCCTTAGCTCTCAGCTGATTAGAACCACTAATTGAAACACCAGAAAAGGGAAAGACCCTAAGAAATCATGATAGCCATCTACCCACCTTTCTGAAATTGTTGTTTTATAGTTCACCAGTGGTGAGCAAGTGTCAGCAGTCTGTCAGTTTATAAGAAACTAAGACCTTAAAGAAGCTCATGCTAATGTCTTACCTTATTTGGCATCTTTCCTTTGAGATCCATCGCAAGCTTCAGCATATGGTTATTGGTTTTGCCAGGAAATAAAATTTTTCCAGTATAGAGTTCGTATAAGGTGCAACCTACAGACCACATATCTATGCCATAGTCATAGCTTTTACCTATAACTGAAAACAAAATCAAAGTTTTAATATATGAGGACAAGGAAAACTGACTACTATTAATTTTATTTCCACTAATGAGGGGCTACCTTAGCTTGGACTATAATCACAATCTTAATGCCTTAGTTTGACAATTAGTTTTGTGTTCTTTCCCACTAATTCTTAATAGAGACTCAAACTTAAAAACCTTAAAAAATGGAGGTGTGGGGGAGGAACTTAAAGGGCAAAAGAAAATATGTATTTCTTCTCTTTTCTCATTTCACCTTTGGTGGAGGTGCTAATCAGCCTCAACCAAGGCAACAGGAAAAAACAAAGGTCCCATACAATCCATAAATGTGATAATCAGACCTTGAATAATCAAGAGCAGTCTTCTAAAGTCGAGGATTTTCCACAACTGTTTTGCTACTCTTGCCCGACATGATCAAGACTCCTGTCACAACTACCTTCATTCCACCTGAGGAGGATGAACTTGCTACGGTTCCCTTCCTCAGGAATGAACTCGTGCAGCTGCTGAAGTGTGATGGAAAACAGTGCTTAGACATTAAGTATGCGGTTTCCACCACATATGATGGCCCAGGTCAAAGAACATTAAGAAACTTACTGATTTCAGGAGCACGATAAAATCTACTGACAAGATAAGGTGTTATGTCATTATCCGCAACATGTGAAGCCGACCCAAAATCGCAAAGCTTTAAAATAGTTTTTGATTCATTAACCTGCAAAACATTTTTTCAACGGAATTTAATTCAAGCCAGGAATAATTAATACAAATAAATAAAAATTATTGGCTTTGAAAAGTTATATTAATTCCAATACTGACAACAAAGACACTCATTTAAAAGTTCCTTTTCTATTTATTTTTAATTCAATTTCCTATGAAAAGTTAATATGTATCAAATATTCATTACAATGAGTAGAAACTGTTTTCAGTGAGGACATGGATACCACAAAGTACATTAATTTTAACAACTGCATTTTTAAAAGGGTGGGGTACTGAGAGAAAAAGCTAATTTTATGAAGCAAAGCATCCTTCTAAAAAGACCCTGAATACCTGAATAAAGTTTTATTACTAAGGACTCATAGTTAAGTTAACTTTCAGTTGCCAGAGAATTACGATGGCAATGAAAGCAGAAGGGTGATTCAGATTAAACTTGGACAAAAACAAAACATTCTTCATCCGAAGCTGCTATATCATCCCAAATTTAGCAATCACTTCAAGTCTAAAAAATATTAGCCCTTAAATATAAAGAAGGTATTAGTCAAGAAAATGTTAAATATATCTGGCAAAACTGATAAACACGAACTCTATATTAGTCATTTGTTTCTTTTTTCCTTTGTAAATACTTCAACATACACAGTAATAGTGACATCTGCTGAGAAAGGCTGGAGTTGCTCCCATGACTGCTGCCACTCATGAGTCAGAAGCATGTTCAGGATTAACAAGTGAAGATAATTCATATTCCAGAGTCCCTTCCCCCCTTCAAAAGAGACACACACAAATTCCGAGTTGGGACTTGAACTTGGCCTACTGCTCCCACCCCAAAGCAGCGTAACACTTTAGCCTTAGGCAGTCTCTGTGGGGAGATTGGACTATTATAAATGATACCCAGAGTTAAGCTATTAATAGGAACAGAAATGATTATTTTTAACTCCCACATTGATTACCATTCTTTTCGTCTTGGGAATCAGAAAAGCAACTTAAAATAGAAAAGTTCTTTTAAAACTTTTTAAAGTATAAGCTGAATTCAGGTACTTAAGCAGTTTCAATACCCACAGAAAACTTAAGAAACATTTTAAAATTAGAATCTTATCAGTGGAACTCTTGGGCTGGCTAAAATGCCTTAAATAACAGCAGGGTATCCATACTCATATGCACTTCAGTTTGCTACACAACTTCTACTCCTGCCATGAGGAATGTGGTATTTAAAAACCACACTGATGCCTGAAATCACGAGCCAAAGGCTTTGGACTTCCATTAACAAAAATCAGCTCCGTCACTGAGGTCTATTTTTCCCTTCCCCAGGAAGAAGGGAAAACATTTCTTAAATGTATGTGAAAACCTATACTAGTTTAGCATTAGCTTTTAAAAACAAGAGCTTCTTCTATGACACTGGCAAATGTGTTATTCTTTAACCTCCACAATGGTTACAAAGATGCTCACTGTAAATGACCTTTTAAATTGTACATGTTTTGTATATTCTTTGACATGAACCATGTATTTCACAATTAAAAAAGGAAAAATCGGCCAGGCATGGTGACTCACGCTTGTAATCCCGGCACTTTGGAAGGCCAAGGCGGGCGGATCACGAGGTTAAGGAAATCAAGACCATCCTGGCCAACATGGTGAAACTCTGTCTCTACTAAAATACAAAAATTAGCCGGGCGTGGTGGCATCTGCCTATAATCCCAGCTACTTGGGAGGCTGAGGCATGAGAATCGCTTGAACCAGGGAGTTGGAGGTTGCAGTGAGCCAAGATCGCGCCACTGCACTCCAGCCTGGTGACAGAGTGAGACTCCGTCTCATAAAAAAAGAAAAAAAAAATTGAGGTAAAAATCAACTATGAAATTGGCCACAGAAATTTACAATTCATTTTTAATGCACTTACCATTTCAATGTAATTACTCAGCTCCCTTAACTCCAAGTTACATTAGATATACAATACAATAATAATTCAGACCAAATATAAAAATGGAATGCACCTCACTACTAATGTGGCTGTCTGGAAGGAAATATTTTAAGATATTAAGAAAAAAGAAAAAGAGAAATATGAATTAAAGAGCTTAGTTATTGATAAAAAGTCCTTAAACTTCAATGAGATCACCATTTTTTAAAGAATTTATTTTGGCCAAGTATGGTAGCTCACACCTATAATCCCAGCACTTTGGGAGGCTGCAGCAGGAGGACCGCTTGAGCCCAGGGGTTTGAGACCAGCCAGGACAATATAGCAAGAACTCATCTCTAAAAAAATTTTTTTAAATTAGGCAGTCGTAGTAGCATATGCCTGTGGGTAGTCCCAGCTACTGGGGAGGCTGAAGCAGGAGAACTGCTTGGCCCTAGGAGTTCGAGGTTACAGTGAGCCACTATGGCATCACTGCACTCTAGCCTGGGTGTCAGAACAAGACCTTGCCTCAAAACAAAACAAAAGAAAAAATAAAAAGTATTTATTTTGTTATAGCTTCAACAGTTCCCAATAAAGAACACCCTATTAGTCTTCAGGATCTCTCCTAGGCATCAACTGTAGGAGAGCTGATAAAAAGAACCCGTTTTTAAAAAATGAAATGCAGAATGTTACCAGAAGATAAGCTGGAATTCTCCAATTTGTGAACACGACCCAAACTGAAGGCCACAAAAGAGGGTGAAGTAATGGGGCCGGGGAGGGGAGGAGTGTGTGTGTACGTTAATCCCATCACTATGATAATATGTATGTATTTCAAAATTTCAAAAACATATACGGCCGGGCGCGGTGGCTCAAGCCTGTAATCCCAGCACTTTGGGAGGCCGAGACGGGCGGATCACAAGGTCAGGAGATCGAGACCATCCTGGCTAACACGGTGAAACCCCGTCTCTACTAAAAAATACAAAAAAATAGCCGGGCGAGGTGGCGGGCGCCTGTAGTCCCAGCTACTCGGGAGGCTGAGGCAGGAGAATGGTGTAAACCCGGGAGGCGGAGCTTGTAGTGAGCTGAGATCCGGCCACTGCACTCCAGCCTGGGCGACAGAGCGAGACTCCGTCTCAAAAAACAAAAACAAAAACAAAAACAAAAACAAAACATATACATTGTGAAATCTGCACATTACCACCAGAGGTCATTAGTGGAAGAGGATGAAGACTGCAAAAGGTGAGAACACACGGACACACAGGGGAACGATACACACTGGGGTCCGTCAGAGGCTGGAGGGTGAGAGGTGGGAGAATCAGGAAAAATGGCTATAAACTCTCCATGACACAAGTTTACCTGTGTAACAAGCCTGCACATGTATCCCTGAACTTAAAAGTTTAAAAATAAAATAAAAAAACTTCAAAAGCGATGCCTTTAAATAGAATACCTAACCACAACTGAGCTTTATTGTGTTTGGGCCCCCAGGAGCCACAGCTTAGGGAGCTATAAAATTAGCAAACAGAAGAGTAGGAACACTCTTTATTTCAAAACAGCAACATGTGCAGCATTTTTTTAAGATAACAGGAGAAACTCATTATTACTACATTAAAGAATTCCAGGATTGGTGCATCCTTTAAATCCATCAATCAAAAGAGAAAAAAAGGGACAACTGCACATTTCCTTTTTCTTCATACTTGTCAATAAAATTTCACTGTCCGATTTCCAAGAAAGATAAAAATTATTAGTCACTTGAAATAGGTTATTAATATACTGAACTATGCTTCTGTCATTTCTCATAATAATCATATTGCTAGTAAGAAGTGATATGGATGTATAAGATGTACAGGACAGCTTGACTGTTTGACTTACCAGGATATTGTCTGGCTTGATATCTGCATGTAGGATATTGCATCTTTTAAGGAGTTTCAATGCCAGGAACAACTGCTGACTATAGGATCTTACAGCTTTAATATGAAGACCAACATCTTTACCATATTTTTTTAACACCTCTCGTAAGTTCATACTTTTAGGAGAAAATAAGACACAAAAAACAAAATAGGAGTTAAAATGCAAAATGGAAATATAAAAAGGCAAAAACATTTGCAAGCGTAAAGTACAATCAAGTGCAGAATACAAACAATAAAAATACCTAAGAGCCGTCCCCACATTTGATAAATTATTTTATACTGAAAGGAGAGCATATCAAATTGTATGTATATAACACAGTTTCCCAATAAATTCAATTTTCTAAATAAGTAGGAAGAAAGATAGGCAAGGTAAAACTCCCATTTAGATTTCAGAATAGATTCACATTTGAAAACACAACAAAGCCATACTGTTGAAGATAAAAATTCCTTGAAATATTTCATTTTAAGAGACTCTCTCTGTTGACCTATAGGCTCCATGAGAGTAGTGCCTGGTGTACAGCATAGTCAACTAAAGTTTGTAGATTCATGATTCAAAAGACTAGCTGGGATTACGATGGCTCACACCTGTAACACCAACACTCTGGGAGGCCAAGGTGGGCAGATCAATTGAGGTCAGGAGTTCAAGACCAGCCGGGCCAAGATGGTGAAACCCTGTACTAAAAATACAAAAATTAGCCGGGTGTAGCGGTGTGCACCTGTAATCCCAGCTATTTGGGTGGCTGAGGCACGAGAATCACTTGAACTCAGGAGGCGGAGGCTGCAGTGAGCCAAGACTGCACCACTGTACTCCAGGCTGAGCAACAGAGTGAGACTGTCTCAACAACAACAACAACAACAAAGACCAGCTGTTAACCAAAAATTAAACAACAAAACCAGAGCTTTGTGGATAAAATAAATCAAATACCCAGAAAATCTGTCACAGCATTTATCCAAAATGAGATGGTAAAGATGAAGAAGTTAAATTTTCAACGTAATGCATAGGTTTTGACATTGTACCTTAGAGGCTCGAATACGAGACAAAGATGCTGTTTGTGATAGAAGTGCCTGAAGAGTCGCAGACAATGAAATTTGTCATCAGGATCAGCATCATTAAGTTTTTTCAAGAACTCTAGTTCTTTTAAACCAGTCTTTTGCCTAAAAAAAAAAAAAAAAAAAAAAAATTGGGTTAAAATTGAATATATATAGAATTTAGGAGCACTACATAATATATTTGCTAGCCCCAGTCTGATGATCAGGTGATGTGTGGGAGGAGTCTGCTTATTTTTAAGTACTAATAAATCTACTGAGAAATGATGTCTCTATATATCATTCACATAATACTTTGTATTTAGTCAACTATCATTATCATAGTTAATTTCCAAAATAATCAATGCACAAAACAGAAACACTGAGGAACAAACCCATCTTTATTTTGATTTTTTAAAAATTTTGATTTTGCCTGAAGGAATATCAATATTGTATATTTTATCTCAAAACAGGCCAGGCGCAGTGGCTCATGCCTGTAATCCCAGCACTTTGGGAGGCGGAGGTGGATGGATCACTTGAGGTCAGGAGTTCAAGATCAGCCTGGTCAACATGGCAAAACCCTGTCTCTACTAAAAATGCAAAAATTAGCCAAGGGTGGTGGCAGGCGCCTATAATCCCAGCTACTTGGGAGGCTGAGGCAGAAGTGCTTGAATCTGGGAGATGGAGGGTTTGCAGTTGAGCTGAGATGACACCATTGCACGCCAGCCTGGGCAACAAGGGCAAAATTCCATCGCAAAAAAAAAAAAAAAAAATCAATAAAAAAATAACCCACATCTTGACATTATTTTTAACAAAAATGAAACCACACTGCACACTAGTCTTGGTTCCTTTAAGAATGCAGTAATCGGCTGGGTGCAGAGGCTCATGCCTGTGATCTCAGCACTTTGGGAGGCCGAGGCAGGTGGATCACTTGAGGTCAGGAACTCAAGACCAGCCTGGCCAATGTGGCAAAACCCTGTCTTTACTGAAAATATAAAAATTAGCTGGGCATGGTGGCAGGTACCTGTAATCCCAGCTACTCGGGAGGCTGAGGAAAGAAAATCCCTTGAACCCAGGAGGCAGAGGTTGCAGTGAGCCGAGATCATGGCACTGCACTGAAGCCTGGGTGACAGAGCAAAACCCCCATCTCAAAAAAAAAATAAAAGCAAAAAACCAACCAAAACAGAATGTAGTAATGGACGCCTTATCAAATTTTAACACTTGGTTATCTGAGGAAATTCTTGTTACAATTTGTCAACAAGCTACATTTTATGGTGAGCGGCTAAATACAGAAGTTGGGGCTTCCCATCAAAACAAGGCCCTTTCTAAGCCTAGGGCAACCTAAACTTAACACTGATTTCTAACATTTCAAAAACATTAAGTTCATTTTAATACCAGCTCAGTGTATGGAATTAAAACATACAGGTATGGCAATTAACTATTCTACTGGAGGAAAACAGGAACAAATTAAAAAAAGACAGATTCTCATCACTTGGATAAATTTTCACTTTTTTGCAAGTCACCTTAGTGACAGCTAATCAGTATGATCTTTTCATTTCTCTACTCGTCTTCAAATAAAGCAAAGGATGGCATAAGACAGGCAATAGAGAGGAGTTTAAGTTGTTATCAGTGCATATAGTAGGTACTACAATGCACTGAAATGAATTAAAAATAATCAGTCTATTGTTCTAGTACATATAACATATGGCTATAATTTTAAAATCCAGTCAAAAACAACTGTTTCCATTACTTTGTAATTGCAATACTTGTTTTACACATTGTATCATGTATCACTTTAAAAAAATAGTTTGAAAACATGTTCATCTGTAATATCTGTACTGTTACAGGTTTCCTCCCACGTCTTCTGAACTTACATGAGCTCATTGTTTCTGATGATCTTTACAGCCACTTCTTGGTTGGCTCTTGCATTATCTCTGGCTCGTACAACATTACTGAATACACCTTGCCCAGTGTAGCCATACACATTGTAACGTTTATCTAGGACTTCACCTATGTTCACACCTAAAAAAGCAAATTAAAAAATTAGAATTCTGACTATAATAAATAGAATCAGAAAGGAGGAAACACAGTGCAGTCACTTTAAAATTGTGTTAAATCTCTACTATTTGGTTTCCTAGACACAATGAAGAATCAAAGCCATGCCTCCACTGATCACTCTATCAGAGTGTGGTTAGAAGCTGCATGCCCACTTCAGATCACTAGAAGAGTTTCTGTTGTCCTATCAACTGCTGACAATTTTAACACTGAGTAAGTTTTTCTAATTGTAGTCCTGCATGACAAATACTGCAAGACTGGCATCCAAAGTTTTCTGTTTGTTGTTTTTCTTGGTTTCAGATCAAGACGAGTAAGTGACGTACCCCTTCCTTCTGGAAGACTATCTCATGGCTGCAAATAACTTTGAATAGACTTAGGTTGTACATCAAGACTTTACCTCACCTCCATTTGTGATGCCTCTGGGCTGCTTACAGAATACACATCAGTTCATGCAGCTGTTGGATGTGCTACACTTTTTAAGGATGGCACTGTGATGTGATTTTTCAGAGTTCTCCAATAATCTGTGATTGCATCAAGCAGCATGCTTTTTTGCAAGGTGTTACAATGAACTGTAAAGTTAATATAAAATGTGAACTTACGATAATAGCCTTCTGCATCGGTCCAGTTATCTCTGAGGTTGGGATTCTCTTTGAAATCTTTTCCAATGCCAGCGGCCCGAAGACGAGCACTCTGAAATTAAAGAGGCAACGTGAACAGTTTACTCACTTGTCAGACATTTAAAGCACTTCTTTTAAACACAAAAGGGTAACACCAGATGTAATTTAATAAAAGCATTTTACTCCAAATTAAATAAACTCTTACTATCACTTATGTAAATCCAACATAGCTGAAACATGAGACCAAAGTATCTTGATTCAAAATAACACTCAGAAAAAAAAAAAAAAGGCCCGGTGTAGTGGCTTGTGTTTGTAGTCCCAGCTACTTGGTAGGCTGAGACAGGAACATCACTTGAGCACAGGAATTCAAGGCTGCAGTGAGCCATGATCTCACTAATTACTGTACTCTGCACTTTAGTCTGGGACAGAATGAGACCCTATCTCAAAACAAAAGAGAAAAAAAAGAAAACTCAAAACCAGATACAATTTTCTATAGCTGTTATATCATTTGTGTTCTTCCCATACATGCATGAAATGTTAAGTCACTGGCTGCACTAGTTGACACTATGTGGAAAATTGAAAAATAAGAATATGTGGTACTTCTGATGATTCTTTACTGCACCTTACTCTCCGTGATGCCCAGAAGATCCTTCAATATCAACCAAGCAATGAGTACTGACACCAAAATTGGGTCAATACTCATTTCATTCTCTCCTAATTCATCTATATGTTGGTGCTCCTGTTGCTCTGTGTGTGTGTGTGTGTATATACATACACATACATGATTATCTTACCACATTTTTATTTTCCCTGTTATGTTTATCTTCTCTACCCCCTCTTATAAAGGCCTCTTATTTCTCAGGTCCCGTGAAAATTATATTGAAAATGTCCCCAAGTTTGACCATGTTTATAGTTTAAGACTTTCCCAACAAAATGCATCGATAAAAATTTAAGAAAAAAATGGCAAAATCACCAAAATTTCTTAATCTACTCCATGTAACATTTCCAATTCTTCAATAAATTCTATTAAACTCCAAATCTTTAAGTTCTCAATTACCTGTTAATACAATATAGAGGCCCCAAAGTAGAGTCTATTCTAATAAAGACCTAGAAAATATTGGTATCTCCTTATCTCACCTATCATATGTATGTGTATGTATTTAAATACACAATACTGTACAAATAACTACATATTTATCATTTGGTGTTTGACTTTTATAAAGCTCTCAAATTGTTCTGTCATACCTGTCTTAAAATTTGACATTAATTTTAGATTTATAAGATGCAAAACTAGTCGAGTTTTCAGACACCTTTCACCCACACTGCTCAAAATATTTATTACATTTGTTTTATCCTTCTTTCTCTGTATGTACGTACACACCCATATATTTATTGTATTTTTTTCTGTTTAACAGTTGATTTAAAATTACTTACATCAAAATACGCAGCAAACATATCATCAGATTCTGTAAACATATCAGGTGCCAACAACTTCTTCTGAGATGAACCTTAAAGGAAATTAGCATTAATGTTTGAAAAGTGAAGAGACAATTTAAAACACAAAATAAAATAAATGAATGGAAAGTCATTAATAGTAATTTAAACTTTTTTGCCCTCTTGCACATCAGTTTCCCAATAGTATTCAATTTAGAATCACTTTATTAACATTTAAGATACATAAAGGTATTCACTTTTTAGGAACAGAGCGCATTTCAGGAAGTTGAAAGACTGGCTGGGCATGTGGCTCACGCCTGTAATCCCAGCACTTTGGAAGGCCGAGGTGGGTGGAACACCTGAGGCCAGGAGTTTGAGACCAGCCTGGCCAACAAGGCGAAACCCCATCTCTACTAAAAATAGAAAAATTAGTTAGGCATGGTGGCAGGTGCCTGTAATCCCAGCTACTTGGGAGGCTGAGGCAGGAGAACTGTTTGAACCCAGGAGAAGGAGGTTGTGGTGAGCTGAGATCGCACCACTGCACTCCAGCCTGGGCGACAGAATTAGACTCTGGCTTCAAAAAAAAAAAAAAAGTCGAAAGACCTAATGTTAACTTTTACTATTCTTAGTTTAAATGAATAAGCTAATAGCTAAGCAATGACTTTATATTAAAATAAAAGCTCACCTTTAAAAAATGTTATTCATTTGCACCTTAAATCCCAAAAGGTTAATATTTCCACTATAGATCTATATCTCTATGTATCTCTCCCTTAAAAAGTCCAACAATCCCATACAAAACTTGGCTAAAAAATAAAAGGAGTTTCTAGAAAAAATCCAGTAGCTTTAACCATATGAATGTACGCTCATTACCACTTACATTAAGGAAAATGCAAATTAAAACTACAATGAGGTACCATTTTCTGACCTCTGATACTAGTAGCTAAACATTCAAAAGTACAATAACATTCTGTTAACAAGGCTCTGGATAAACAAGCACTCAGAAAGATGGCAAAATGGTATAACCCTTATAAAACAGTGAACTTTGGTAATATATAGCAAAATTATATATTTACTCCCTCTTCTGACCCAGCAATCCCACTTCTAGGGAACTATCCTAAAACACAGTGGCCAAGAATTAAAGAATGACTTAATGCACAATGCCATTATAATCAGTACCCAATGAATAGCCAAAAACTGGACACAATTCAAGTATCATTAGAAGTCTGACTGAATAAACTATGGCATAGCCTATAAAAAGGAGTGAGGAAAAGCATACTGATCTAGGTATGTGTAGTTTGGTTTTGTATGTGTAGGAAGAATACAACATACAGACATACATGCAATAATGAAAGACAAATGTATTAAGAAAAAAAAAGATGATTCCTAAAAATCAAAAGCAAATGACAATAAACCTAAACCTGTCAAATTTGTGGCATACCATACAGAGATTTCAAATGATTTTAAAAGACAGAGAATTGTGCCTATACACCTTAGAAAGTATTCTAAAAAGAACCACTGAAATTTTAAGCCACAGTTAGTACATTTAGTAACAATAATCATACTGATGTCTTATGTTTCAAGATAACCTATCAGTAATCATGTTAAGAACTAAATTTTTCAGTGTAATAAGACAGAAATATAAAATCTTAAATTAATAAGCCCCTATAATCTCAATTTTAAATCGGCAGTATCTCTGTAAACTCCTCCTTTCCAAAAGAGTATCTACTTCCTAACTTTGTCCAGTGAAAAGGCCCAGAAATAACAGACACTAGTAAGTGTCCTGTGATGTCTAAATGGCATTTCCTATTAAATGGAACCAGCGATCCTTGGAGAAATAGCTGATTCTGCTCTGGGCAAGACATGCACAAGATAAACCTGTGGCATCTTGCTAGAATGGGAGTTGGTAAACTATATACAGACTGTGGGCGAAATCTAGCCGGCTGCTTCTTTCTGTATGGCCTATTTTTACATTTGTAAGTGTTCGGGGGGGAAAACAGAATACTTTGTGGCAAGTGAAAATTAGATGAAATTCAAATTTCAGTTTCAAAGTTTTTTCGGGAACACAGCTATGCCCATTCATCAATGTACTGTCTGTGGCAGGTTCTGCCCTCCAACAAGTTCACCATATGGAACTATAGAGGAAAAGGCCAATATACCTACTAAAGGCTCAACTATTTACTATCTAACCTCTTAGACAAAAAGCTTGCTTGGTCCCTGTTCTAGAAAGTAAGAAAGCGATATTCAATACTAAAGGACTAGGCCAAAAGGACACGAGAAATCAACTGAAAAAGGGCTCCTTTCCCCAATCCAGTTAGACCAATCTGAGCTTCAGAAAGAAAAAATAACAGCACCAGATAGAAACACATCAAGCACATAATGACACCAAACGATGAACACCTAACACAACAGTCAATATCTCATTAGATATTGTTGGAGGTTGCTAGGGCACCAACTCTATTCTAAAAACTGGTAAATAAACGAAATAGTAAACATGTATTTACCCTGCCTTTCCTGTACAAACTATCTTTTGGGGTAACCAAAAAGTGGAAACTTCTTTTATTTAATGTTTGTAAACATTGATGTTCTTAACTGATAGAGATACAGACAAGTACTTACAGGGGGAATAAAATCATAATTGGATTTACTTTAAAATAGCAAGCAAAACAAAAGGTAATGAACATGCGGGAGTTCAGTATACTATTCAGGATATGTGAACTAATAAAAACATATTTATAGAGAACATTTGTAAGGACATATTTAATATTATATTACTGCAATATTTAGCAGAAGCAACATGTCTAATTCCTTTTACTTTTCCCAATCCCATCCCAAATAAGGTCCCTTATTATAAAGTTATAGAGCTAAAAATTCAGAGAAAAGCGTCGCCAGGACAAAACTCTATCTCACTCACCATTATTCTGTTCAACTGTCATTAGATTATGCTTGGCTTTCACTGAGGCCTCAAATGTATCAACGTTTTCCCGTTCATACTCTTTAACATCAGCAGCTACTCGCTCCAGAATGTCATCTGGAGATGGTGATCGTGTTCTCGTACTGCTCTGGGGGCTGCTTGGTTCAGATGGCACAGACATATTGCTATCTTCAGCAAGGTATTTATATTTCTGTAATAACAATACAGAAAATAATACTTTCATAAAATCGGATGCTATCCAAATATATTCAATGCTAAGAGTTGCTGCAGTGAAAAGTTAAGAGAATGTATCAAATAATGTAACAAACCAAAAAGTATTTATATCTTGGGGTTCAATCAAATCCACAATCCCTTATGTAATTTCTAAATTCACAAAAATCTGAAAAAGTTTTTCTTTGGTATACATTTATCAGGTGGCAACACTTCACCTTATCAGATGAGATAACATTTATTGTCTTATTTTCTCCCCAGTGTGACTATTACAGGATGCCTCACTGTAGAAATACTAATGTGTTTGATTATGGGGTCCACTGCAGACCCCACTGATGGCACAAAATAGATGCACCATAACACCTTTCTAAAACTCAAAATGTCTGAGTTCTGAAGCACATATGGCCCCAAGGGTTGGAGGTAAGGGGTTGTGGACCTGAGCAAGAACAAAAAAAGATTCATCCATATCTTCAGGGATATCAGTTTATTAACTACAATTTTACCAGTGTCCCAGAAAAGTAAGCTTCCTCTGGAATTAGTTTTGCCCTACTTCCTTTCTGGTGATGCAAGTTCTATCCTTCACTCCAACGTGGCATACTATTACCTGATTTACGGTTTGCTATGTGTGTTTAGGTAAGCTGCCACAGCTGTTTTCTCCTTTTCTCTTCTGAGGAAGAGCTGACAAACTTCCAAATCAGCAAACCTTATAATTAAATGACTATATCAAGATCTTTGTACAACATTCTTTCCCCACCCAATCTTCTTCATCATCTGGCTCTAGTCTTAAAATTTTTCAAATGTTTCATTTAAACTACCACATTCACATTACAAAACTTGCCATTACTAGATATTAAAATATTTACTTTATTCATAGTAACATGCATAATTTTTTGTTAAATAAAATTCCTCCAGTTTATTCTACACTCATACGTGTTCATTAACTTAAAAAGAAAGCAAACCTCAAAGTCTTATGTATTACAGAAGAGGTTTATATCAGAATTCTATGTATAAACAACCAGAATTCTATGTATAACCAACAAAGAGCAACTATCTCAGTTTTAGTAACTAAAAAAATGATCATTTTTTCAAATCTCACGAAGATAATTTTATATATACTCTCCTTTTCTAAGGACCTGTTAAACTGTTATTAATGTTACTTTTTTGTTAAAGCAAAAAAAATCTTTATTTTACAACAATGATTATTTTTCATTAAAATCACATACCTGAACAATTGCCTGCCTTTGGATTCTTCTCTGTTCTATCAGGGCTTCTTCATCTTCTTCCTCTACATCAAAGTCTTCAAGGCTTAAAGAAAAATTCAAACACCCTTAGAGATTCTAAAACCATACCCCTTCTACATTTTAAAGACAGGAAAATGTAGGTATCAGTAAGTTAGAGCAAAAGTCTTAAGTCATATTACCCTTATTTCCAAACCATCTCAGTTAACTGCCTGGTTTCGAATGCAGGGAAGTAACCTAACTTTGTCTGTTTTCTTCTCATCTATTTCATGGCACCAAAATTGGGAATAAAAGAAATAACTCCAGGTTTACAAAAGTTACCACTAGTTTTTTCATGACCTTAGTGAAGTCACTTTACCTCTCTAGCCTTACTTTTCTCACGGCAAGGGTAAGATAAGTAAATTGGTACCTTTTCTGGATGTCAGAACTGCCTAAAAGCTCAAGAAAGCAATAGCCGTATTTCTCTATTCTCTATCAAAAATGCACATGCAAATAATCTTAAGGGGAATGTGGCTCTACTCCGAAACACTACCTTCAACCCTCCGCACCTATCCCTCAAACACCAACCTCCACAATCTTTATGATCCTTCCCAGTGCAATGTTTTCAATGATCCTACTTGCTGAATGTTTGCTGCAGAATAGGCAAACTACACTCTGATTATATCAGAATCTATGTAGAATGCCCTTCCCCAATCCAACTTTCTTAATCACCTGGTTTTAATCAGGGTTTTTCATCCTTAGCATGATTTATTTTCGGATATGGATAGTTGCGTGTGTGTGTGTGTGTGTGTGTGTGTGTGTCGGGGGTGGTTATCCTGTGCGCTGTAGAATGCAGTGTCCCTGGCCTCTAGCCAACAATCACAAGAAGAAATGTCCTCAAACATGTCCCCAGGGAGGCAAATAACCTCCTGTTGAGAATGGCTCTAGATTTGTCCCATTTATTTTTGAGATATTCCACTTAGACAATTAAGTTTGCATTTTATTTATTTTTGTTTTTTGAGACAGGGTCTCACTCTTTTTGCTCAGGCTGGAGTGCTGTGGTGTGATCACAGCTCACTGCAACCTCCTCCCCGCAGGGTCAAGCGATCCTCCCACCTCAGCCTCCTGACTACAGGCGTGTGCCACCAGGCCTGGCTAATTTTTGTATTTTTTGTAGAGACAGGGAAAAATGTCCCCACAATTGTAACAGGCACTTGAAATGCTTCTACATTTTCACATTGTAACAAGGACACCCACCACAAAATAGCCTCAATTGCAAAGTATGTATCATCTAACGCAAACTCAAAGGTCTAAACTTTGGCTGGGCGCGGTGGCTCACACCTGTAATCCCAGTACTTTGGGAGGCCAAGGCGGGTAGATCACGAGGTCAGGAGATCGAGACCATCCTGGTTAACACGGTGAAACCTCGTCTGTATTAAAAATAGAAAAAATTAGCTGGGCTTGGTGGTGGGCGCCTGTAGTCCCAGTTACTCGGGAGGCTAAGGCAGGAGAATGGCGTGAACCCAGGAGGTGGAGTTTGCAGCAAGCGAAGATCACACCACTGTACTCCAACCTGGGTGACAGAGAGAGACACTGTCTCAAAAAAAAAAAAAAAAAAAAAAAAAAAAAAATCTAAACTTTTATAGAAAATTCCTCCCAAAATCTGGTAACTCTGGCTCTGCATTTTATTAGTGTTCATAATAAAAACAAACGGTAGGCTCACAATAAAATGAAGGCCCAATATTCACTCCAGCCAAAGCTGAAACACCTAAATTCAGAAAACCACTTACTAACTCTGATACAACCTACACAATATTCACAAAAGACTAACTTTTAAATTCAGAGCCAAATTAATGGAGCCACTTATAATATTTAGGTGGAAATTATTTAACAACTTCCAGGCCAAATAAGACTTCTCTAAACTGGAAAAACAAAGTTATGGGAAAGTTCTATTCTTACTTATCATCAGACGAAGATTCCTGCTCAACTTTCATTCCTTCAGAAAGACTTCCTTTAAATTTATCTTCCTTTACTTTGCTTCTGCTCCTTCGTCTACGACCACCCCGTGATCGAGAGCGCCTTCTCAAGCGTGATCTGCTCCTCCGACCTCTGTCCCTATTTAAAGGAGAAGAAAAAACAGGTATACATTTTTTTAAATGTCAAAGTGGGAAAAGGCATGCATGTGTGGGCACAGGGGATATATAGATATTCTACTTTCTACTCAATTTTGCTGTAAACCTAACACTCTTCTAAAAATATAGTCTATTTTTTAAAAAGGTCGTTCGAAAATTTTAAGAAAAAGAACAGAACATCAGACTGAGATAATCAGCTTAGCTGAAGATAACTAAAACACAACCATTCCTTATCAAATTCTGAACTAAGAAATTATGCCCATGGATATGAACTTGAACTTAAATGTAAGCTCTATGGGGATAAATACCTACTGTTTCTTTGTATTCTTATAGCATCAATGTTGTGTACACAAGCACTGGAGTGAAGGGAGAGACTGAAAAGGGGCAAAAGGGAACTTGGAGTGATGAAAACATTCTCTAACTTGAGTGTGACTTCTGTGTCTGTCAAAATACACACAACTTTACACTAAAAAGCATTTTACTTTATGTAAGTTATATGTATGTTTCAACGAGCTCAACTTAAAGAAATCTTACTAAAATGAGAGCAAACGAGTACTTACAAAACAAAAAACAAAAAACAAAAAAAACTGGGGGCCAGGTGCAGTGGTGCACACATATAATCTAGCACTTTGGGAGGCCAAGACAGGCAGAGCTCGGGAGTTTGAGACCAACCTGGGCAACATGGCGAAACCCCGTCTCCACAAAACATACAAAAAAATCAGCTGGATGTGGTGGCACATGCCTATACTCCCAGCTTCTTGGGAGGATTCCTTGAGCCCAGGAGGTTGAGGCTGCAGTGAGTCATGACTGCACCACTGCACTCCAGTCTGGGCAAAAGAGCAAGATCCTATCTCAAGAAAGAAAAGAGAAGAGGGGAGAGGGGAGAGGGGAGAGGGCAGAGGGGAGAGAGAAAAGAGAAGGGAGGCCAGGGGTGGAGTGGGGTGGGGTGGGGAGGGGAGGAAAACCCTCAGGCAAGGAGAATGTCAAAAGATATGATAGCAGAGATGAGAAGAAAACCTTGGAATGTGCAAATTGGAGTAAAGAATAGTAACAGATCAAATTGAGCTGAATATTGGTCCAACATGAACACACAAGGTAAATCAGAAACAGAACATGTCACAACACTCCCAGAAAGCCTCAGGAATTGGAGACTCCCTATCCTCCGCAAGATGGTGTGAGGTAAGAGCTGAAGACAGAATTGGTTGAAAGCCTTTATAAACAGCCAGACTCCCCTCCCCAACTCAGTGGAAAACGTCAACCATTCCCAACCATTCCCTTCGCATTCTAGCAGAACACTTAAGATTTACTTTCTAGGGAAGTGTTGGCCATTCCAGACGCTGAGAGGCACACACCAAAAATAGAGGAATTATAAGGAAGCTTACATTATGAAGAAAGAGAACTCTACTGGTAGCCAGGTCTATTTCCCAGGAGGAGATGAAAGGATTCTGGAAAACTCATAGCCTAAGAAAATACATCTACAGTCACCAATATCCAAAAATATCTAATTACCCTGAAGTGATAACCACTAGCTGGCAAGTTCTATACTGTCACAATAGAAGAAAAATCCCATTCAGCTTCCTGAGTACCTAAATATTAAGTTAGAATAGGCAGCAATGAAGGGTCCAGCTGTGTGAGAAAAGTCTTCAAATGAAAGGTAAACATGCAGCAAAAGGAATCTGGGAAGAAACAAAATATAGCAAAGAAAACTATAAAGAACAAAAATCGCACAAAATAACCTCACTATTGTCTGAGAGATAAGAAATATTATTTCTGGAAAACAAGAATAAAACATTAATATATGGAGCGATACAGAAGGTCCAATTGGAAAAAAACAGAAAGAAAACAAAAAAAAGCACAAACATTTCCCAGAAGGCCATAAACTCCCTGCTTTAAAGGCCCTATCTAGTAATTAGCAAAATAAATGGGGATAAAGATCCACATATAGAGGCACATAATAAAATTTCAGAACACAAGAAATTTTTTATAAAAAGGGAAGAGAGAAAAAAGCAAGTCATAAGATGAGCTTGGAGCCAGCAGACTAGCAGTCTCAGAAGGCAGGTCCTCTCTGCCCTCCTCCCCCGACTATTTGCCCAGCAATGAATACATACATGATCACAATGATTACACTGACTCTAGAACAAAAAAAAGGTGTGATGAAAATAGGCAAAAGAGAAACATGGGTGAGGGGTGGTATTAAAAACCCTCATTGTGGCTGTGTGCGGCGGCTCATGCTTGTAATCCCCGCACTTCGGGAGGCCGAGACGGGCGGATCACTTGGGGTCAGGAGTTTGAGACCAGCCTGACCAACATGGTGAAACTCCATCTCTATTTAAAAAAATACAAAAAAAAAAAAAAAAATTTAGCCAGGCATGGTGGCACGTGCACCTCTGTAGTCCCAGCTACTTGAGAGGCTGAGGCAGGAGAATTGCTTGAACTCGGGAGGTGGAGGTTGCAGTGAGATCGCGCCATTGCACTCCAGCCTGGGCAACAGAGTGAGACTTTGTCTAAAAAAAATAAATAAATAAAACCCCTCATTGTCCAGAGTGTACTCAGACCATGCATTTCCACTTCTAGGAATACAGCATACAAAAATTCTGAGAGATATGTAGAGATGACTACAATATAAGCCTTTGTTTTTCTAAGAATTACATTCACTTATTACTTCAATTAAAAATGTTAAAAGACTGGCGAACAAATACCCATTTATGTTTTATATCAAAATATTTCATGTATGTATGAATTTTTAAAAATGATTCCCTGCTTTATAAATCACCTTTTTAACCTACTACTGACTACATATGCTTCAGATAAAGTGGTTTCTATCGCAAATTAAATAGGCCTTGGCCAAAGTCTACAGTAACTATCAATATGCAAAATTAATATAAAATGACAAGAAACTGGGCTATTTACTACTATATGATCTACCTTGCCAGTTTAAAAAAAAAAAAAAATCCCTAGGCCTGGCTCATTTAATATTTATCTCTTATAAAAGAGAGAAAAAAGTCCTACTCTTGAAAGATTAATTTTATTGCATCTTAAATGAGTAATGATTTGGTTAAAATTCAAAGGAAACGATATAAAAGAAAACCCACGTGTAAAGACTGCTGGTAAAAGGAAACTGGGAACACAACTATGATTTTTCAGAGAAAACTGGTCAAAAGAAAACCTATCAACTGAGCTCATTGGTGGTTTAAAAACATTCAGAGTTTAATGAATCACAAGGATGAAATGTCTTTACCTTCTCCGAGGAGACCTGCTTCTTCTTCTTGGAGACCTGCTACGTCTGAGTGGGGAACGAGACCTCCTTCTAATGGGAGATCTACTTCTTCTTCGGGTTGGAGACCATCTATTGATGGGGCTGGCATCTTTTGATCTTTCACGTCTACTGAGGATATCATCTCGAGGTCGTGTTCTTAAGGGGATCAAATGCAAGTTAAAAGAAAAACAAATCAAAGTAAATGATTTGTTTTCTATATGCGAGGAATATCTGTAAGAAAAGGCACACTAGCCTAAAGAGAGTGAACTCTGATTAACGTGTTTTGTAACAAAACTTACTCAGATGGCCACAATGACATTTTAGTGTTATTGCAGGCAAACAATGAAAGGTCTTATTTCCTCTGGCCCCACAATTTGAAGAATTACTAAAGGTTATTCATACCAGTAAAGTTACTGATTCTAATTTCAAATAAACAACCCAAATAAAACCTGCCCACGTGAGTATAATATTCCATTTACTCAAATATCCCATTTCCATTGAAGACTTTTTCTTTCTACATTTTGACATTTCTCCAATTAAGGATCTTTTCTTTTTTTTTTTTTTGAGACAGGGTCTAACTCTGTCACCTAGGCTGGAGTGTAGTGGCGCGAACATGGGTCACTGCAGCCTTGACCTCCCAGGCTCAGGCAATCCTTCCATTTCAGTCCCCCTGAGTAGCTGGAACCGTTAAGGGCATGCCACCACACCAGACTAATTTTGTTTTGTAGTGATGGGGGTCTCGCTATGTTGCCCAGGTTGGTCTCGAACTCCTGGCCTCAAGTGGTTCTCCCTCGGCCTCCAAAAGTGCTGAGGTTACAGGCGTGAGCCACCATGCCTGGCCAAAAATCTTATTTTTAATGTCAAGTATAACAGGCCAGGCACAGTGGTTCACACTTGTAATCCCAGCACTTTCAGAGGCTGAGGGAGGATCACCTGAGCCCACGAGGTTGAGGCTGCAGTAGCTGTGTTTGTGCCATTGCAGCCCAGGTGACAGAGTGAGAACTTGTCTCAAAAAACCAAAAACAATAGCTAGGTGTGGTGGCTCACACTCGTAATCCCAGCACTTTGGGAAGCTGAGGCAGACGGATCACTTAAGCTCAGGAGTTTGAGACCAGCCTGGGTAACATGGCAAAACCCTATCTCTACAAAAAATATAAAAATTAGACAAGTGTGGTGGCATGTGAATATAGTCCCAACTACTAGGGAGGCTCAAGTGGGAGGATTGCGTGAGTCTAGGAGGCAGAAGCTGCAGTGAGCAGAGATCATGCCACTGCACTCCAGCCTGGGTGACAAGAGTGTGACCTTGCCTCCAGCCTCCCCAAAAAACCCCACAAAAACCCAACTTTTCAACACTTATCACAGAAGTACCTTTCAGTGAGTTTTACTCGTTTAATGTGATATTTGTATTACAACAGGCCTTTCTACAGCTTAATTTTTCAAAACAGGTTTTGAACATTTCTTAATGTTATTCCAGGTTTGGACACAACTATTTAATCTGAACAGACTGTAAATAGGTTTGTCTCCATAATCAAATAATAACATTACAGTATTTTCCTAATTTATTATTATTTTTTTGAGACGGAGTTTAGTTCTTGTTGTCCAGGCTGTAGTGCAATAGTGCAATCTCGGCTCACTGCAACCTCGTCTCCCAGCTTCAAGCGATTCTCCTGCCTCAGCCTCGAGTAGCTGGGATTACAGGCATGAGCCATCACGCCCAGCTAATTTTGTATTTTTAGTAGAGACAGGATTTCTCCATGTCAGTCAAGCTGGTCTCGAACTCCCGACCTCAGGTGATCCACCTGTCCCAGCCTCCCCAAAGTGCTGGATTACAGGCGTGAGCCACTGCACCCAGCCTTCCTCATTTAATAAAAACCTAAAAACACAACCTGTCTTGCATGTTTCAGCACAGTATACAGAACCCAAGAATCTTTCTCTGATCCAGCCAAAATGAGCAAGGTAGACTTTGACTCAGATCTGCAGTGCTTACTTCTTGGTAGTGCTTTCTTGATAGGGTCATCTGAGGAAACTCTTTTATTTAATCTGCTCGCCCACACGCACAGTCTCAAAGACCAGTTAAAAAATATAAACGGGCCAGGCACAGTGGCTCATGCCTGTAATTCCACATCTTTGGGGCACTGGCAGGCTGGATCACTTGAGTGGTCACATGAGTCTGACCAGCCTGGCCAACATGGGGAAACCTGCCTCTACTAAAAATACAAAAAAAAAAAAAAATTAGTGGTGTATGGTGGCACGCTGCCTATAGTCCCAGCCACTGGGAGGCTGAGGCAGGAGGAACTGCTTGAACCCGGAAGCTGGAGGCTGCAGGAGCTTCTGAGGACTGCAAATTTACCTGCACTCCAGCCAGGGTAAAGAGCTGGTGACTCCTGGCCCCCAAAAAAAAAAAAAAGAGTGAAAATTAAAAAAAAAGAAAGAAAAATAAAGAAAATAAACATGTTCATCCTCACTAGCCATCTAAGAAATTTCGATTAAACAATTTTTGGACTTTTTTTGTTTTAAGGGTGACAAAATACTATATGGTATCCTGGTAATAAAGATCTTCCTAAACTTTCCTAATAAAGTTTTAGGAAAAAGGGAAGTTTACGTAGTCAAAGAAGTAGAAATTGATCTAATTTCCTGGATGGAAATTTAGCAATAACTTTCTAAAATGTAAATGTACATACCCTGAGACTTTGCAAGTCCACTTTTACGCATCTATTCTATAAAGAAACCTCACACATAACCAATGGACATCTTTGCATATAATAGTGAAAAATTGGAACCAGCCTAAATTTTTCTTCAGTTTCAACAGGAGAATGATACTGTAATACATCTACATTGAAATACCAGTTGCTGTTAGGCAGAATGAAAAAGAATCTCTATGTTTTGTCACAGAAATGTTTCCTGAAAAAAGCCACATGTGAATATGAATGACTCCAGTTTCATTTAAAAAAAAAAAAAATTCCCTCATATCCATGTTATTGTCTGTGCAATGAAAGAGCTAAGAGAACATAAATTTCTAAGGAGTAGTACTGGAGAAACGAAAAGGGAGCCAATTTACAGGCTTATTTGGATTTCTCTTTAATAAGTATGCACCACTTCTGTAATTTAAAAAAAAATTTTGTTTCAAATACTCAGCTCTAGTCTTTAATAAACTCCTCAGAATTTGCTCTTCAAACTGAAAGCAAACTGAAAGACCACCAGGATAATTAAGAAGCACTTGAGATAACAGAATCAGTAAAACTAATAACTGCCTCCATCCAGGAAGCCAAAGGAAAAAGGGGCTATTTAATCACAGTGCCAACAAGACTCTCTTAAGACATAGCACTTGGAAATTAAATTTGAAATTTCTCTGAAAATATGATGACTTCACTTTCAGGGTCAGTTTGTATTTATACCCATTCACAGAAAATATTAATATGAACACAGTAAATGGCTAGGAATTAATAACATCCTTACACAGTATAAGCCAATATTCTTTTAATAAGCAAAACCTGGCTGGCAATTTCATAATATGTATATATTAAATATAAAAGATATTAAGAAATCAGTTTCTAAAGTAGTTTAAGTGGTATAAACACTCCTCCCTGCAAATACTTTCGTTCTATGATGCTAGGTAAATTATATAAATTATCTGATTCTACTTCTCCATTTATAAATTAGGTATGAGAGCCCCTTCACCTGATGAGTTAAGATAATCACATGAGGATTTATAAGAACTAAGACAATATATTATTCAAATAGTAGAAAATAATTTTTTATACTATTCTTCTTAAGCTTAAGAGGACTACTTGTCAACAATGAGATTATATGTATTACAAAATTTTCCATTTTAATTATACCTTGGCGACCAAAAAATGTTGGTATTGGTTTCTATTTATACTGTTAAAATTTAAAACTCATGCAAATACAAGAAAATGAACAGAATACAATTGTTAAACTGATTACCTTTCCCCCTTTTCAAAAAGTTTCAGCCTATCACTGTTCAATGAAGTAATAATCCTCTCTCTGCACGGTCCCAATGAAGATTTATCAGCCAAATTACACGGATTGAAAGTTTGCCTTAGCAAACTAGGTATTAAATCAACAATGTGGAAAAAAAACCCAATTCTATCATCAAGCTCAGTATTTGTTAAACACCTATAATTACAATACTCATTGACAAAAGTGCAAATATTAACATGGTTAATGGACTGGATTACTTAAAATTTGAAACTCGTCACTACTTCACTTATTTTTATTTTTACTTACTACTTCATTTTTAATTGTCCACAAGTTCTAGTTTTCCGTGTAAAATCTCATGCATTGGTAAAACCTTTTTTTTTTTTTTGACGAGTTCCGCCTCTGTCGCCTAGGCTGGATTGCAGGGCCTCCAATCTCGCTCACTGCAAGCCTGGCCCCGGTTCTATTCTCCTGCCCTTAGCCTCCGGAGTAGCTGGGATCAGGCTCTCACCACTTCCGCCAGTTTTTGTATCTTTTTAGTAGAGACGGGGTTTCTACTCTGTTAGCCAGGATGGTCTCGATCACTTGACCTCGATCCGCCTCCTGCCTCGGGCCTCCCAAAGTGCTGGGATTACAGGCTTCTGACCACGCTACCAAAAAGCTTTAACATTTTGTAAACGTTACCTGGGAGAAGAAAGTCGTCTTCTCTCTGGTTCTCTTCGTTTTCTTTCTAAGGATCGGCTCTTGGCTCTTCTACCAGGAGACAGTGTTCGAGAGGGAGATTTGCTCTGCTTCGATCTTCTATCATTTAAAAGTGGAGACCTGCTTCTTCTTGATTTATCACGTGGTTTTGGAGACAAAATTCTTCTTTTAGGACTACGACCAGGTCTTCTACTGGGTGACCTATTTTCCTTCCCAGATGAGGCATCTTTAGAGGGAGATTTAATTGGCTTCTTTTCTTTATCAGTTTCAGACCGTTTTGATTTTCTCTCTTTGGACCGTGACCTTCCATCTTTGGATTTACCTCTTAAATCAATTGGGGATCTGGATTTTTTACATCGATCGCGACTTCTACCTTCATTTACAATTGGGGATTTTTTCCTATCTTTTGATTTACTTTTATCTTCAATTTTAACCTTATCATCAGTAGGAGATCTGGCCTTACCAATTTTCTCTTGAGATCGCCTTCTAAGGATAGGGGATTTTGATTTCCTTGTTTGATCTTGAGACTTACTTCTTTTGGATGGGCTTTTAGATTTTTTTCTCTCCTTTGACTTGCTCCTAGTTGTTTTCTCTTTAACAATTTCAATACCCCCCTTACTTTTCTTTTTATCAGACCTATGTCTAGTCCGTTCTTTGGATCTGCTTTTACTTCGTTTTTTTGTAGTATTTTTATTGTCCACAAGTTCAAGTTTCCCCTTTGTACTTGAAGATCTAGTACCAGACCTATTTCCATTTCTTGCCTTCTCATGAATCTCCCCCTCTTCTTCGGAGCCAGACTCATAACCTTGCAAAATGAGCCCCATACCAGATTGGACCTTTCCTTCCATTAACTCATTATCAAGTTCGGCCTTAATCAAGGCTCTCTGTTTTTCCAAGTCTTCTAGCAAAGCTAAATCATCAAGTTTAGTTCTTTTTGCTGGAGACATACCCTCTTTATCAGAAGCATCGATAACCTCTTTTCTTTTGTGTTTCTTGTGTTTATGCTTATGTTTATGTTTTTTATCCTTGTCTTCTTCTGAGGAATGTTTATGTTTCTTATGTTTACTTCTGTGTTTATGCTTCTTTTTTTTGTGACGACTGTGCTTATTTTGAGACTGGTCTTCTGATACTTCTCCATTTTCTTCGTTTACACTCTTTTCAGAATTAGCATCTTCCATCCTATAAATACATCAAACACACTTTAAAATCATATCATTTAACAAGTATTCAAAGAGTTATAACAAAATAACAGTAATGAGAAAATACATCTCAATGTAATACATGAAGTCAGTCACTAAAATTTTTTCGGAACAGCTTCACACATTTTATTTCAAAGAAGGTCTATGCAAGAACTGAGTTGGATAGTGACACAACTTTATTGTGTTTCTAATGGTTGAACTCACCAAAAGTATTAGAGGAAATCCCTAATGGAGTGAGCTTAAAAATTACAGATTAGAGAAAAAGGGAAAAACAAACCAGGCACAGCAAAACCTCATTAACATTGATTTAGTTCAAGGAGCCACTCAGTAACTTAATTTTTAAACCAACATTTCTCACACATTAACAACCAAAGGGCCCATTTTCTTTTTTAGTAAGACTAATAACTATTAACATACACTGGAAGACTAATCTCTTTCTCCACTTGAAATTCATAAAACTTGGTGAGCGGATTTCATCTTATACCTTAAAAACAAAACAAAACTCTAGAGCCAATACTGAGCTATACCCAAAATAAGCACTCAATCAGTGTGCACTGGTAGCTGATACTGATGGAGGTGACAGTATAAACACATCCTCAAAAGTTAAATCTTCAAAGAGAACTAAACCAGAAGTTAGGACTCTAGATTTGTAGTTGCCACTAAGCAATCATATGACATTCGGTTGAACCACATGGAAGGGCCTTTTTTAAGTCAACAAGTCTAATATCAGCAATTTAATATAGTTCAACCAATATTCATTCAGCAAGTGATTTAATCTCTCTGAATTTCAAATGAGAACTCAGTTTCCCAAAATACATTCACGTTAACAGATGCTTTGGAAATAAATAATAAAGTGGGGGATTCTGTGCTTAAATGTTTGGCTTACGCTGAGTTAAAGAGTTTATGATTCTAAATTATTTTATCAAGTCTTTGGTGTTTAATAACCCCAGGTTAAATACTGGGTCAAAAGCATTATTTAACGTTCTCTTTAAAAGTTACTCCATAATAAACCATCATCCTAGAATATCACACCAAAAGTGGCCTTAAATTATCTAGATTCAGGCCATCATACTATTTTTGGAGGAAGCTATGGTTTATTTTGTCAGGTCTCATATACTCCTATACTTTTAGTAAGTTTATCCTTTCAACCTAAGAATTCATCAGTCTACTTAGAATCTCTTTAACATTTGAAAAAACCTCACCAACTACAAGTAAGCATTAAGCCAAGTGGCAGGAAAACAGAGGTACAAGCCAGGTGCAGTGGCTCCTGTCTGTAATCCCAGCACTTTGGGAGGCTGAGGTGGGCGGATCACCTGAGGTCAGGAATTCAAGACCAGCCTGACTAACATGGTGAAACCCCGTCTCTACCAAAAATACAAAAATTAGCCAGGCATAGTGGCACGTGCCTGTAATCCCAGCTACTCAGGAGGCTGAGGCAGGAGAATCGCTTGAACCTGGGAGGCAGAGGTTGCAGTGAGCCGAGATCGTGCCATTACACTCCAGCCTGGGTGACACAAAACCCAAAACCAGTATTTGCCTCCCTCAAAGAAATTAATATCTGGTGGTAAATAACCATCAAATACTGGAGAAGTACAATGATGAAGACACGAATAGGGGCATTATGGGAACCCTGAAGGATCACCTAAACTCATTTTGAGAACAGTCAGGGACAGCGTTTTATAGATCACAGAAAGAAACCAATTTGTTAAGCAGGCACTTTCGGAGGACAGAAGAAATATTTACTGAGAAAGGACAGGGATTAAAAAATAAAGGTTAGCCCAGGCACAATGGCTCAGGTCTGTAATCCCAGCACTATGGAAGGCCAAGGTGGGAGAATCACTTGAACCCAGGAGTTCAAGACAAGCCTGGGCAACATAGTGAGACCTCATCTCTACTAAAAATCAAAAACATGAGCTAGGTGTGGCAGCGCAAACCTGTAGTCCCAGCTACTCAGAGGGCTGAGGTGGGAGGATTACTTGAGCCTGGGAGGTCAAGGCTGCAACGAGCCATGATGGCGCCACTGCACTCCAGCCTGGGCGACAGAGCAAGACCCTGTCTTAAACAACAACAACAACAACAAAAAACACGTTGAGTAACACTGCCCTGGAGAATGAGTAAGGAATTAACAAGAAGGGAAAAAGGGGCATTTCAGATAGAGAAAGACGGTGACAAAGGCAGTTATATATAGCAAACTTCAAGCAGATCAGTGTTGTGGAAGGCATTGAGGTTAAGATTCCAAGTGGAGCCAGGCGCGGTGGTGCACAACTGTAGTCCCAGCTACTCAGGAGGCTGAGGTGGAAGACCACTTGAGCCCAGGAGTTTGCAGCTGCAATGACCTATGACTGTACCACTGCACTCCAGCCTGGGCAACAGAGAGAACTCTCCATCTCTTAAAAAAAAAAAAGATTCCAAGTAGACAAAGTCTAGGAGATGACAAAATAGTATATGATTCTAGGAGTGGGTGGTTGAGAGAGAATTAAAGGTTCACTGGAGTCACAGAGGTCCACGAACTGCAAAAGTAGGTTGTCTAGCCAGGTCTCACAGTCTCGAACAAACTTGCTGGGAGAAGGGGTGGGGGACAGAGAGAATGGTGGTATGATTGAGAAGTTATTAATTAGTTGACAGCAATGAGGGGGAGTGAAAAACACACAGCCACTACAGGGTATCATACTCAAAGAACTTTGATTTTTGGATGTCACATTGCCAACTTCCATTTCTGGCAGGAAAAGGTATTTAAGAGATGTGCAGGAGAAGCTACGTTCTCTGGTGAAAGTCAGGTTTTAATTTGGGTTGACTTCTCTCTAATGGAGTATGAGAAGACACAGGACAAATAAAGTAGCGTTCTCTGGATCATTAATTTTTCTCAAAGAATTGGAAGAAGTGCAGTATCTTGGTATTAAAAAAACAACACCAGGCCATGTGCAGTGGTTCACATTTGTAACCCCACACTTTGGGAGGCTGAGGTGGGAGGATTCCTTGAGCCCAGGAAAATTCAAGACCACCTAGGCACCACGGCGAGACTCTATCTCTACCAAAAAATTTAAATTAACTGGGTGTGGTAGCATGTGCTTATAGTCCCAGCTACTCAAAAGGCTGAGGTAGGCTCACTTGAACCTAGGAGGGGATCACTGGAGTCCAGGAGTAAAAGGCTGCAGTGAGTCATGACCACACCACTGCACTCCAGCCTGGGCAACAAAGGAAGACCCCATCTCAAAAACAAAAAAACAAAACACCATCATTGCTTTATTATGGAAGGGAAAGAAGTCACATAGATTTCAGTAAAAAAGATTCCAACGCATTTTAACTTTGTTCTTTATACAGGCTATATTCTCATCCTTTTCCCCCAGAAATCTCCCATCCCATAATCCAGAAGGTCTCTTTTTCCTGAACCTTGACTTACAGGGGGAAAAGTCTGAGAAAAATTTAGGCTAATTCAAGTTATGAAGGTAGGAGAGTCTTTAAAGATTGAGAATTACCTTTAGGCATATAAAATCTAGTGCCCAAAGTACAAAATTCTAGTCACTAAGCTGAAATTCAAAATTACCTAAAGTTTTGAGTTTTAACTCAAGACTGCCCTCAAGACAAAGGATAGTCAAGTGGTTAAGCGTCTCTGGAGCCAGACTGCCTGGGTTCAAACCCCAGTTCCATTACTTACTAGTTGTGCGGTCTTGGCAAGTGATCCTCAGGAATCTCATCTACATGATGGAGAAAATAATAGTACCTACCTGAAAAGGTGTTATGAAGTTTACACAGTGAATATATGTTAAATGCTTATGACAGTGCCTAGCACAGACCAAGCTCCCTCCACCCCCAAATAAGCTATTATTATTGTATAGATGCTAGATAAATATATTTATTTACAAAAATCCTGTGGAGCTGAAAGGACTGCTAATAAGAATGTTATTTTAAGGAACAGCATCAAAGAGCATAGATTCTGGAGTCAAAGTACCTGGTTTAAATGCTGCCTCCAACATGACAAAGCTATTGTAACCTTAGGCAAGTTGCTCTTCTGTGCCTCAGTTTCCTCAACTGTAAAACATGGGGAAATAGTACTGACAAATCATAGGGCTTACGAAAATTAAAGGAGGTCATAGTATAAAAGGCTGTCACACTAGGTGTTCAAGAAATTTCTCCCCATTTGAGACTTCTGAGGTTCAAGGGACTTGCCTAAGGTCACACATACAACAAACCAGTGAGGCGGCCAGTATTCCAAGTCAGTCAAAAGATCTTCCATTTGATTAAGATGCTTTAGAAGTCAGATTATGTCACTATTCTTTGTGAAACTTTATTGCTTTCTACCTTATTCAGAGCAAAAGGTCCTATACTTACAGTCCCAAAATCCCCAACACTCTAAACCTAACACTCTTCTCCCACGGTCACCCTGCTCCAGCCACACCATGCTCCTTCAATAGGCATACTCACATCTCAGGTACGTGGTACCTGTTTCTCCTGCCAGGAACGCTTTCCCCAGATACATGCATTCCTGGCTACCTTTGCCTACCTTAGGTCTTTGCTTAAACGTCACTTTCTCAAACAAGTTTTCCTGATCAATCTATTTTAAATGCAAAACCACCCCACTGCACACATACTTTCCTTCTGTGCTTAACATTTTTCTCCAAAGCAACTGTTACCACTAATATAATTATTGTTTGTCTCTCCCTATCATATTGTAAGCACTCTTGAGCAGAATTTTCATTTTAGTTCACTGTTCTGTGTCTAAGGGCCTAGATTATCTAATCTATAGCAGGTGCTCAGTAAGTATTGTTTGTGTCAATTATATATTTAGAATAACATAAGGTCAGGCACAGTGGCTCACACCTATAAACCCAGAACTTTGGGAGGCTGAAGCAGGCAGATCACTTGAGGTCAGGAGTTCAAGACCAGCCTGGCCAACATGGTGAAACTGTCTCTACAAAAATACAAAAAACTAACCAGGTATAATGGCGGATGCCTGTAATCCCAGCTATTCCGGAGGCTGAGGCAGGAGAAGTGCTTGAACCTGGGAGGCGAAGGCTGCAGTGACTCAAGATTGTGCCACTGCACTCCAGCCTGGGTGGCGAACAAGACTCCATCTCAAAAAACAAACAAACAAACAAAAAAAGCTGGGCACAGTGCCTCACACCTGTAATCCTAGCACTTTGGGAGGCTGAGGTAGGGGGATCATCTGAGGTCCAAAGCTCAAGACCAGCCTGACCAACATGGAGAAACTCCATCTCTACTAAAAATACAAAAAAATTAGCTAGGCATGGTGGCACATGCCTGTAATCCCAGCTACTCGAGAGGCTGAGGCAGGAGAATTGTTTGAACCTGGGAGGCAGAGGTTGTGGTGAGCTGAGATCACGCCATTGCACTGCAGCCTGGGCAACAAAAGCAAAACTCTGTCTCAAAAACAAACAAACAAAAAATATATAGAAGTTGCTTAAAGATGGTTTACATTATCTATTACAGACTTTTAGAACTTGAAAGTTAAGATTTTGCTTTGCTCAGTTTTATCTCCAGTGCCTCACACAGTGCACACACATAGCACACACCTATTTTTGAATGAGTGATACTCAAAATTACTTATATCTCATCAACCCCTCCCAAAGGAAAATCAGTTTTTTGAACCCTTATCTTTTTTAATGCTAACAAGTTACAAAAATCTTAGGAGTTTCACTAAAAATTCTCGAGAGTTTACCCATAGAGGAATCAACTTCTATCAAAAAAAAAAAAAAAAAAAAAAAAATCTAGCTCCTAGAGCTTTTGGGAATCAGACATACATCCTGATGACCAGTATCACTGTAGAAGGGTCATTTCCATGAGTGACTAGTTTCCATTGTAAATTAATGAGTATTATCTCAAGAAATAATGAGTAGGTTCCTGCTAAAAATGTTACCAGCTTGGTACAATTAGGTTAACCTTAATTATAGCGTTTTCTTTACAGGGGCTAGGCATACAATGGATCTTCACCAGTCTCAGCTCATCTCTCAATGCAAATGTCACTAAAAGTAACAACTAAAGTCTGACCAGGTCAATCTGCGAAACTTGAAAGATTGAGTCAATGGCATAATGTATTACATACAATGGGCTTGTGCTAAAATAGCTAAATTAGGTTTATTATCAATGACTTTCCTTAAAGCTCAAGAAAAAGGTTTCCTGTTAAGATACCTAATGGTCCTCTTGGATAGTTTATACTGACAATAAATATAGGCCATATACATTTCATTTATATAAATTTACGCTTTAACATTACCATTTTACAATTTAACATCCCACATTTAGCCAAGTGGATGTGTGTACCAACTTGGTCACAACAGGTTTATCACAAAATAAATATTTATTGAGAACCTATTGAGTGGATAACATTCTTCGGATCACATTATTTGGAAGCAAAGGTGAATGAGAAGTGCACACAACATTGGGCTACTTAACAGTATTTGTATATTTGCTTTATTAAGTTTTACCTTTTAAAAAAGTCAAGTCTTGAGGCATCCAGAACAATGAATGAAAATCATGGAACGCCTTTAAAATAATATAGTCACAGTCGGGTGCAGAGGCTCACACCTGTAATCCCAACACTTTGGGAGGCCGAGACTGACGGATCACCTGAGGTCAGGCGTTCGAGACCAGCCTGGCCAACATGATGAAATCCTGTCTCTACTAAAAATACAAAAATTAGCAGGGCATGGTGGTGCATGCCTGTAATCGCAGCTACTCAGAAGACAGAGACAGGAGAATCACTTGAACCCAGGAGGCAGCAGTTGTAGTGAGCTGAGATCGCGCTACTGCACTCCAGCCTGGGCAACAGAGACTCGGTCTCAAACAAATAAAATAAAATAAAATAGTCACCAATCACCAACCACCAGTGTTATTTTAACTTCCTCTTTCACATTTTTTTCCAAAGAATAATAGTCTTAGTGAATTTATTTGGTAGGCATTCAAAATATACAGACACAGAGAACTGATTGATTTAAATTTGTGTACGAATAAAGCCGTTTTTAAGCTAGACAGTTCTTTACAAATTTTTTTTAGTGATGAGCAAAGTGAACACCACTGCTACTTTACCAGGAAAGTAATTAAGCCTATTTCTCTGACAAGTTAAAATGTATACATCTTTTAAGAAACTGGGTCTGGCTATGTTGCCTGGGCTGGATTCAAACTCCTAGGCTCAAATGATCCTCCTGCCTCAGACTCCCTAGTACCTGCAGCACTTGAGCCCAGTAGTTCAAGAACAGCCTGGGCAACATGGGAAGACTCTGCCTCTACAAAAATATTTAAAAATTAGCTAGGCATGGCCAGGCACGGTAGCTCACGCCTGTAATCCCAGAACTTTGGGAGGCTGAGGCGGGTGGATCACGCAGTCAGGAGATTGAGACCATCCTGGCCAACAAGGTGAAACCCTGTCTCTACCAAAAATACAAAAATTAGCAGGGCATGGTGGTACATGCCTGTAATCCCAGCTACTCGGGAGGCTGCGGCAGGAGAATTGCTTGAACCAGAGAGTCCAAGGTTCCAGTGAGCCAATATCGTACCATTGCAATCTAGCCTGGAGACAAAGTGAGACTCCGTCTCAAAAAAAAAAAAAAAAATTAGTTGGGTGTGGTGTTGCATACCTGTGGTCCCAGCTACTCCGGAGGCTGGGGTAGGAGGATCACTTGAGGTTGAGGCTACAGTGAGCCATGATAGTGTCACCGTACTCCAGCCTGGGTGACAAGAGCTCATGTTTCAAAAATAAATAAAATGAATAAAAAGAATTAATGTAGATATAAAAATCAGAATGGGTCCAAAAGACTAACTAGTCTTAAAACCTTCCCTCTGGTCCCTGCTTTGCCAAATCAGGTTTGAGAAATTAGGTCTCAATAAATTAGACACATCACATCAAAAAATGGATCTTTCTGGGACAGTGGAAAAAAGAAAAATAATTTCATACTTGAAAAGCAATTTAAAAAGAAGCCACATTGTACAGTGGGCGGCCAGACAGTTCAATAGTTAGCAGCAGGGCTTTAGAACCAGACTGCCTGAGTTTAAATGGGTGTGCCACTTAGGGTGACCTTGAGCAAGTTACTCAATTTCTCTGTGTTTCAGTTTCATCATCTTTAAAACAGGAAAATAAAAGCATCTACCTCTATAGGGTTGTTAAAAGAATTAAAGCCTTCAGGAAGCTTAAAAGCTACTTTTTATATTTATTCTTTCTAAATTTTCTATTTTGAATAGATTCCATATAACTGTAAACTACTCAGTGTTCTCTAAAGAACTGTTGTAGACACTATATTCAAGGACTCACTGTGAGCACCAGGCACAGTGTTTGCTTTCATACCAAATGGTTATCGTCTTTGTTAAATACTTTCAAACTACTGAAAGTGAGACATATACAGACCAAATATTCCATTTACACCAAGTGTTCTGTGGGGAAGGGAAGGGAAATTAAAGACTATCTCTGTTATTCACACAGTAGAGGCCTGAATATGTATTTTTTAAATTATTAAGTCTAATATTTGAAAACAGTATGCGAATAAAATACAACTAACCCACTCCTCGAAATGAATCTCAAACATCCCTCAAATCAAATAAATGGACATAATACTACAGAAATTTTCAGATTAGTAGAAAATGTAACCACATAGCATGAGATCTACACTGTATTGGCATAAACACTGTAACTGTGCCACACAATGAACTCGGTGAGAAACAGTAAGAGGTTAAAGCTAGTTTAAAACTTCAGAATCCATTTGTTCTCTGCTAAGTCAAATTATAAAAATAATACAGCAGTTTTGAAAAGCCCTTAGTTAAAAATTCCGTTTTTCCGCCTAGCTGAGTAATGCAGATGATTGAGGAGCCCAAAACTGGACGCACAGCAATTAAGTGTCAGGTTGTCTGGTGGCAAAGATTTCTCCTATCGCTCAGTCACAACTTGCTGGGAGACTATACCTCTTTCTAAGATGGCTGGAAACAGATGAGACAGTGCAGATGCAAAAAAAACGGTCGCTATAGGAACATTGCCGTAAAATCCATTCTCTCTATTATGGTTCTTGTTTGAGTTTTCCTAACATAGACATGAAGAGCAAAATACTGCTTTTAGTTAACCAATGGTTAACCTTGCAGCATACACACGTATTTTTTTTTTTCATTTTTCATTTGGCCGCATGGATTCTTATATTAGCTTAATTATAGATATAAAGTGGTTTGGCAGTAGCTAGCAATTCCCACTACTCCTTCCACTCGTCCTCGTCCTCCTAAAGGGTTATAAACTCAAGCAAAAAAAACAAAAAAAAAATGCCAGGCCTCAAAACCAAAGACTCTATCTCACTTTGCCTCAAGTTTGCAAGTTGGTAAAAAAAAGCTGCCGGCAGGCACTCAAAAAAACAAAACAAAACAAAACAATACTGGGTGACTGCTGGACTAAAGAATACAAGGTGACGAGATCAAGTATCCTGGTAGCCACAGACTAGCTCTGGGATGGCCAGAGAGTGTGACCCCACCACCTCCGCTCTCTGCTTTCAGGTCCTAAACTGACACCAGTAAAAGGACGACTGGGGGTACCGCAAGGGGAAGAAAAGACTTCGGGCTTGCCCCGCCTGCTGCCACTGACCCTCGTGTCCCCAACACCGATGCCGCTAAGAGCCGCGGCCAGGGAGCTTAGATGGGTCCCCAAGGGAGGAATGGGAAAGCGCGACCTCACTGCCGCCACGCGCACCGGACCTGTAGAGGCCGCTCGCGCCTACGCCTCCCGGGGCAACGACGCGCTGCAGGCCGCGGCCGCCTTCACCCCAGCAGCCGCGGCCTCTGGGAGAAGGAAGCTCGAAGGCCGCCTGCTCCCCATGCCTCCCACCCCACAACGAATCGCGCCTGAAAAGGCAAAGTTTGACTCTCGCCGTTAGGCCCGAACTTTCCCGCCCGCCCGTGCAGCTCCCACTCGGCCGTCCCCGGGCTCCAGCCTCTGGCCCACTCACAGAGACTACTTACTCTGTCTGCTCCCGCAGCGACTGGGTCTCCGCGGCGGCCATCTTGAACTTCCTGACTCCTCGGCGGCGGTGGCGGCGGCTCCCGGACGGTGGAAGGTAGTGGAAGTGGAAGAAGAAGGAAAAGAGCTGCCGCGCATGTGCTGACCGCGTAGGGAAGAGCGGGGTTCTGAGTCCGCGCTAAGAATCCGGATATGAAACCTTGCGTCCCGGGACTGGCGCAGGGCGTAGTGTCGCAACTTCCGGGAGCATGGTGGGCGGGGCTGCTGAGGATTGAGGGCCGTGTCAAGCTTGAGCTCTTTCGTCAGTGCGAGAAATGGACGTTTAGTTATCGAAGCCTGCTGACGAGGGGAGCCAACAAGAGAGGGATGTCGGCATCGGGTATGCGGTTCCAAGAACTGATTGGCTATGGAGACTGGAAGTTGGGTGAAAATTCTCATAAACTCGGGCAAACGAATTGATGATTTTTCCCTGGTCGGTGTTAAGAGACACAGTAAATGCTTAACCATCTCGCTAGATAGCTCAGCTGAAGTGGCATTAGCTTCCCGGGAAGTGTGTAGAAAGGCGTTTTTAAATACTGTAAATTAGGGTTGTACCTCGAACGTAAATATCTTTTAATGTGGAACTGTTACTGTATTTGACACATCTTTTCAACTTTTACATAGTTCAAGGGTGACATGATTCAGGAGTCGTTCAGTTCGTTGTTTCCGTAATTGGAACGTGTAATGTTTTTTGGCCCAAGTTGCTTTATGTGATTTTGTTTTTTTCTATAACGACGCTGCAGTAATGGGGTAGAATGGAATATTGTAGGGAAAACATTGACTGGCTCTTGGAGAGCTCTCAATACCAATTAGGTTCTTTAATTCCTCTTTTAAAAAAATTTCTCGGCCTGGCGCAGTGGCTCACGCCTGTAATCCCAGCACCTTCGGAGGCCGAGGTGGGCGGATCACCTGAGGCCAGGAGTTCGAGACTAGCCTGGCCAACATGGTGAAACCCCGTCTCTGTTAAAAATACAAACAATTTAGCCGGGCGTGGTGGCGCGCGCCTATAATCAATTCCAGCTACTCGGGAGGCTGAGGCAGTTGAGAATCGCTTGAACCCGAGAGGCGGAGGTTGCACTGAGATCACGCCACTGCGCTCCAGCCTGGGCAACAGGGCAAGATTCCATTTAAAAAAAAAAAAAAAAAAAAATCCATACTTTAGAACCTAGAAGCAGCGTGACGATCACTTTCATTCTTGTAATCATCTTAGTTTGCCTTTGTCCTAGAAAATTGAGTTCGGAATCTCCAGGCTCCATACATATCTCTTGATTTCCAGGGGAGAAGGGTTTCAAATGTTCTTACAAAATGTCTCTTGCTGCCTGAATTCCCAACGTTTTGAAATGTTAGGGCCAGGCGCGGTGGCTCAGGCCTGCAATCCTCTAGCACTTTGGGAGGCCAAGGCGGGCAGATTGCCTGAGCTCAAGAGTTCGAGTTCAGCCTGGACAACATCGCGAAACCCTGTCTCTACTAAAAATACAAAAAATCAGCCGGCGTGGTGGCGCCTATAGTCCCAGCTACTCGGGAGGCTGAGGCAGAATCGCTTGAACCCGGGAGGCGGAAGTTTCAGTGAGCCGAGATCGCGCCATTGCACTCCAGCCTGGGCAACAAAAGCAAAAACTCTGTCTCAAATAAAATAAGTAAATAAATGAAATAAACTTAGTAAACTATTTTAAAATAAATAATGTGAAAATTAACAGTGTATGTAGTAGAACTGTGAGAGATCTCATCTTGGAAACAGAGTGATATACTTGAAGGCAAAAGATTGGATTAGGTACTATTAACACGTTTTACACATGAACAAACTGACACCAAGAGGTAAAGTAATTTGCTTATGATGATTGAGTTCCCAAGTACCAAGCTGATTTTTGAACTAAAATCTGACTCGAAAATCTGCTATTTTCTTATCAGGCTGCTTCCTACAAGAATATAACCTCGCTTAGTATCTACTTACAGAGCATCCACCTTCACAACTCTTTGGCATTCAAATGTTTGTTGAGTAGCGGTAGTAGAGCACTACGTTCCAATCGGAAAATGCCTTATTTTTCCTTGTTTGCAGGAGCCTATTATAAATAAATGCCTTGTTTTCGCTGTGTCTCTTGTTGTCGAGAGCTCAAGCTGGTCTCAGTTTCTACAACCACAGTATTATCTCCCAGGTCTCCTTCTGCCCTATGTATATTGCAGTTATGCTTTACGTGGAGATGAAGCATCCTAAGAGTGGGGAAGGATATATGGGGCCGGAACAATAAGCGCTGAAGCCAGATTGTGACTAAAGTTGGTATTTGAACAAACCAAGTCTTTTTTTTAAAGAGCATGGTAAAAACTAAGTTTCAAAAATCGATGCTGGCAAAAATTTCCTTGAAAAAATTCTCACCAAGTTCAGTTGCAAGGTGCTACCTGGGGAATGAAATAGATTTGTCAAGGACACACCTAAAACTATATTACTGTTGTAGTTTTGAAAGACTGAGACCTTTGGAAGGGGGAGTTACAATTAAAGCAAACATCGGCGTATCCGTTTATTCATTCACCAAATGTTTATGAAGCAACAAACTTATGCCCAATATTTCAATTTTGCTGCTCTTCCTCCCAAAATTCAGGAACTTTTGCAACGGAAACCGGCCCCGGGCATGCGCCTTTTGAGCCGAGGAGCAAAAGGGGCAACTCAGTAGCGGCACCCGCCTCCCCGGAGATCCTTGGAGGGGGCGGGGCTCTCGGAGCGCGCTCTTCCCAGCGGCAGCTGGGGAGGCGCATGCGTACTTGCGTTATCGTGGGGGTGCACCGCGGAGGCGTGGGAGAATCTGTGGCCCGCGGTGGGCCTTGGTCCCTTCTGTCCCCGCCCCGAAGCCGCCTGCTCAAGCTGAGGGCCACCGGCTTCTATCCGTCGGTGTCGGTGCTCCTTGCCTCCCAGCCAGAGCGTCTCATCCCTGGGCCCGGAGCCCCAGGCTCGCTCTCCTCAGCCCGTGCTGGCAGCGGCGCTCTTGCTGCCATTCCTGTGAGGTCGTTTTCCGGAGCCGCCGGGCTGGCGGAGGAGTAAGTAGGCGCCAGAGTCCTGGCCCGGGCATCCGCCTCGGGGCCCTGTCGCCGCCGCGCCCCGGATCCTGCGTTGATCCTGTCCGATAAAGCGGAGGTCGGCCCTGCTTGCTGACGCGACCGTGAAAACCACAGCGCCTGGCGCCCGGCCGCCGCCGCCACGCCACACACAAGTGTACCGGCCCGAGGCAGGCTTCGAGCGCGAGCTTGCCTTTGTGACTTTCTCTTACCGTCTTTGCTTGCTTCCTTTTAAGTATTACTTCCAGATAAGGGACACATTCTTGAAATACTTTGAAAATAATTTTGAGTTTTGTTTCTCCCGTTGAGACTGATTACATTTGGACCTTTGAAGCTACACTGTGCAATCCTCAATCTCAATAAGCTCGTAATAGGCTCATTCTTCCCTACGCTACAAGCAAAATAATAGATCATAACATCCTGCGGAGGAAGCCATTGGTCCATGTAGAGTCGCCAGATGTCAATTAAGAGTAGATCGCTTTTCAGAGAATACTTACGGCTCTGGTTTAGACCTGGACTTGGAACTTTGAGGTGTTTGGAACACTGGGCAGAATTTTCCTTTGTTATAAAACAAACTTTATGAGAACGTATTTTGTTGTTGTTGTTAGTATTGAAGCAATTTTGGTGCAAACCAAAGGATAAAGCAAAACAATGAAAATCACCCAGAGTTCCATTACCCATACTGAACCAACTTGAACATACTGGTTTATTTTGGCTTTTTTCCATATGAAATGTCAAATATTCTTATATTCAGGTATAGAATGTGATATTTACTCTTTCATGTAATATGTCCCCCAATTTTTACATACATAATTCTCGTTTCAGTAAGCATTTTTATAACTACACTCTTTTTCCTTTGTTATTGTATGTCTAGGTTATTTCAACTGCACTATTGCATGTAACTACTATATGATGAGGCAATGGCTAGATTAGTATTTAGAACGTGAGCATTCAAGTCAGGCCACCTGGGCGTCACAACTTACTGGGCAATTTCAAACAATTTAACTTTTTTGAGCCTCATTTTACACAGTAACATGGGGATAATGATTCTGATTGCCCAGAATTATTACAGTAAAATGAAATAATGAGGGAAAGTGCCTGCAGCATGTCTTGTTAGTAAATGCTATTACTGTAGGCAGATTTTCTTTTGTTGTGATTTTTTGGTGACATGTATGATTTATTTCCAGATTTTGAATATACTTAAATACCACAGTAGGGGTATGGGGTTTGATACACAGCTTTTCATATATTTTATACAACATATTCTGTGTTTGATACACAGCTTTTCATATATTTCATACAATATGTTGTGTGTTTGATACACAGCTTTTCATATATTTTGTTATAAGTAACACATGAATTAGAAATAATTTTTCACAATAGGGAAACATTTAAAAAATTAAAATGTATAATCCTGCTAACCATAGGTGAATAGTCGCATTTTGGGCAATCTTTTTTATGCATATATATGTAGTGGTTTGTTTTATTTATTTATTTATTGGAACAGAGTCTTGCTCTGTCGCCCCGACTAGAGTGCAGTGGTGCGATCTCGGCTCACTGTAATCTCCGCCTCACCGGTTCAAGCAATTCTCCTGCCTCAGCCTCCTGAGTAGGTGGAATTACAGGCGCCCGCCGCCACGCCCTGCTAAGTTTTATATTTTTAGTAGAGACGGGGTTTCACCATCTTGGCCAGGCTGATCTCGAACTCCTGACCTCGTGATCCACTCTCCTCAGCCTCCCAAAGTGCTGGGATTACAGGCATGAGCCACTGTGCTGGGCCTGTAGTGTTTTTTAAAAATAGAATTATATTATAAATTGGGCTTAGTAACTTGCTGAAAATGGCAGAGGCCAGTGCGATGAGAGTGGGGTGATTAAGGGAGTAGGAAGTAATGCAGGAAAGGGAGTTTGTAGGATTCAGATTTCATTAAAAGTGTACTGGGCAGGTTGGGCTTAGTGGCTGGGGCCTGTAACTCTGTCACTTTGGGAGGCTGAGGTGGAAGGATCCCTTGAGCCCCGGAGTTCGAGCCAGCCTGGGCAACACAGGGAGACCCCATCTCTATAAAATAAAAATAAAAATTATTTTGAAAGAAAAGTTTACTGGACAGAGTAAGTTCAGGATTGAGGAGTGACCTGATTTGTTTTAAACGAAGATTCATTTGGCTGCAGTATGGAGATAGACTGTAAGAGACCAGGGGAGGAAGATGGAATCCAATTAGGAGAGTATTTAAGTGATCTCTGTGAGAGATGATGTAGTTTAGATCAGGGTGTGAGCAGGGAAAAATGATTGGGTTCTGGATATATTTGGAAGGGAGTGGTTATAAGATGCACTAATGGGATGTGGAATTCAAGAGAAAGTGACTTAAAGAATTTTGGTTTGGGCAATTAAACAGATACAGCTGCTGCTTACCAAGATAGAGACTGCAGGTGGGGGGAAACTAAACAGTTCTGTTTCAGTCATGTTACCTGTTGTGGAGTCTAACTAACTGGAACAGGAGTATTAAAGACTTCATCTTCCATTCTTGAGGTATCAATTTGTCCCTTCATTTCTGTCAGTTTTTGCTACATATATTCTCTGTTACTAGGTGCGTGTATCCTTGTAAATTGTTATATCTTCCTTATGGGTTTATCCTTTTATCATTAGAAAGTGTTTCTCTTTTTCTCTAGTAGCATTGTTTTAAAGTCTATTTTATCTGATATTAATGTAGCTATTTCAGGTCTCAAGTGATTGCTATTTACATGCTTCCCACCATTGAATCTAAAATGTGTCTCCTGTAGACTTTATATAGTTGGATCTTGTTTTTGTTTTTGTTTTTTGAGACAGAGTTCACCCTGCTGCCTAGGCTGGAGTACAATGGCGTGATCTTGGCTCACTGCAACCTCCACCTCCCGGGTTCAGACGATTCTCCCACCTCAGCCTCCCCAGTAGCTGGGATTACAGGCGCCCGCCACCACGCCCAGCTAATTTTTGTATTTTTAGTAGATACGGGGTATCACCGTGTTGGCCAGGCTGGTCCCAAACTCCTGATCTTGTGATCGCCTGCCTCGGCCTCCCACAGTGCTAGGATTACAGGCATGAGCCACTGCGCCTGGCCGGATCTTGTTTTTCTCGGATCTTGTTTTTCTTAATCTGATAATTTCTGCCTTTTGATCCAATTGTTAAATCATTCACAGTTAATGTTGTTGATATAGTTGGATTTATGTATGCCATCTTGTTTTTGTTTTCCTTATGTCTTATGTCTTTTTCTTTTCCTCTGTCTCTCCTTTACTGCTTTGTTTTGCATCAAGTGAGTATCTTCTAATGTAGCGTTTTAATTTCTTGAGTGATTTTTTTCAGTCTTAAGTCTTTTTAGAGACCTTAGTGGTGCACTAGGGCTTACCGTACAATTATAGGTTAACTTATTAGAATCAGCTTCGGATTTATACTCCCTTAATTGCAGTGAGATTACTCCAATATACTTTTATTCCATGTCCCTGTTTTTTTTTTTTTTGTGGTTTTGTTGTTGTACATGTTATATCTTATAGCTGTTACAAACTCAACAATACATTACTACAATTATTACTTTTACATCATGTAAAGAAAATGAACCAAGGAAACCAAGTATATGTTTGTAGCTTTTGTTGTAGTAACCTTATTTATAATTTCAGCTTTTTTGTTTCTTTTTCTTGTGGATTCATTACTATCTGGAGTAAGCTTATTTTCTTTTTTCTCTCTTTTTTTTTTGGTAACAGTGTCTTGCTCTGTTGCCCAGGCTGCTGGAGTACAATGTCATGAATATATCTCACTGTAGCCTCAAACTCCTGGACTCAAAGTGATCCTTCCACCTCAACCTCCTGAGTAGCTGGAACTACAGGCACATGCCACCAGGCCTGGCTAATTTTTGTATTTTCTGCACATCAGCCTCCTGAGTAACAAGGTCTATTGGCACACATCACCACATCCAGCTAATTTTTAAATTTTTTATAGAGACAGAGTCTCACTATGCTGCTCAGGCTGGTCTCTAACTCCTGGCCTCAGGTGATCCTCCAGCTCTGGCCTCCCAGAAGTGCTAGGATTACAGCCATGAGTTCTTTGTATGAGTTCCTTATATATTTTGGATATTAACCCCTTTTTAGATACAAGGTTTTTCAGTATTTTCTCCCATTCTGTGGATTGCCTTTTCATTTTATTGTTTCCTTTGCTGTGCAGGAGCTTTTTTGTTTGATTCAGTTCCATTTGCCTATTTTTGCTTTTGTTGCCTGTGCTTTTGGTGTCATTTACAAAACAAAAAAAATTATTGCCAAAACTAATGTCATGGAGCTTTTCCACTGTTTTCTTCCAGTTTTATAGTTTCATGTCTTACATTTAAGTCTTTTCACTATTTTTTTTTTTTGAGACAGAGTCTCGCTCTGTTGCCCAGGCTGGAGTGTCGTGGTGTATGATCTTGGCTCACTGCAACCTCCACTTCCTGGGTTCAAGCGATTCTCATGCCTCAGCCTCCCGAGTAGGTGGGATTACAGGCACGGGTCACTGCACCCAGCTAATTTTTGTATTTTTAATAGAAATGGGGTTTCACCATGTTGGCCAGGCTGGTCTTGAACTCCTGACCTCAAATGATCCACTGCCTCAGCCTCCCAAAGGACGAGGATTACAGGCAAGAGCCACCGCGCCCGGCCTCTTTTAACCATTTTGAATTGGCTTTTGTGGATGGGGTAAGATAAGGACCCGGTTTCATTTCTTGGCATGTGGTTATCTAGCTTTTTCAACACCATTTATTAAAGAGACTGTCCTTTCTTTATTGTGTGCTTTTGACACCTTTGTTGATTATTAGTTGACCACATAAATGTGCATTTATTTCTGGGATTCCTATTCTGTTCCATTGGTCTATATGTCTGCTTTTATGCCAGTACCATGCAGTTTTGATTACGGTAGCTTTGTAATATAATTTGAAATAAAGAAGTGTGTTGCTGCCAGCTTAGTTCTTCTTGCTCAAGATCATTTTAGATATTATGGGTCTTTTGGGTTCTGTATGGATGTTAGGATTTTTTTTCCCCCTTTGAAAAGTGTCATTGGAGTTTTGCTAGAGATTGCATTGAATCTGTAGACTACTTTGTGTATTGCAGACATTTTGACAATAATGATTCTTCTAATCCTGAACGTGGGATAGTTTTCCATTTATTTGTGTCATCTCCAGTTCTTTCATATATGTATTATAGCTTTTAGTGTACACGTCTTTCCCGTCCTTGGTAAAACTTATTCCTAAGTATTTTATTCCTTTTGATGCTATTGTAAATGGGATTGCTTTCTTAATTTCTTTCTTGGATACTTCACTGTTGGTGAAGTGTAACTGATTTTTATATGTTGATTTTGTATCCTGAAACGTTACTGGATTCATTTATTCTAACAGTTTTTAGTGGCGTATTTAGGGTTTTCTGTATATAAGATCATGTCACCTGCAGAGACAATTTTACTTCTTCCTTTCTGATTTGAATGCCTTTTATTTCTTTTCCTTGCCTAATTGCTGTGGCTAGGATTTCTAGTACTATGTTGAATATAAGTGGTAAGTGTGGGCATCCTTGTCTGTGCTTGTCACATTCAGTTATATGTGCAGTACTGGAACCATCCAGCTCATAGTCACATAATTCTTCTTTGTGCAGCCTCATGTAAAATCACACCCCTGTTCACATTTTTTCTGTCTGTCTCCCACCTCTCCAGGCCCCTGCCCTGCAACTTTCAGTTACTTCAGACTCTCAGAAGACTGGCCTCTAAATACCTCAATTTATCTGCACTACTGTGATCTACTTGAAATTCTCTTCCCTCTTCTGCAGTTTGTAATGGCATTCAGGCCAAAAGCTGTAGTAGTTTTAGGGCTCTCTTCATTTGCTTCTCTACTCCTAGGGATCATAGTTCTGTGCTATCTGTTGTCCAGCATCTGACACAGTTGGTTTTATATTTTGTCTAGCTTTTTGTTTATTAAGCAGGTTAAGTCTGGTTCCTGCTATTCCATATAGCAGGAAGCAAAGGTTCTCTAATGAATTTTTAACATAGTTAATAACATAAGCATGGATTCTAAAAATTCATTACATAGATCCTGGAAATCTATTTATTATGTTTTATACATTCTGTGAAAGCTGGAGAATATATATTTGTTTTACTATGTGTATCACAAATAAAATATCAATTTCATGTGCCAGAGAATTGAATACAGTATCAAAGGGTCATTTCATAACTTTATCATCACCATCTATCCTGTAAGTCCTTTAAACTTTCTTTTCTATGGATCTAACATTTATCAATAACAAATTCCTAAATGACTGTATTAGTTAGTCCAGTGTTTCTCAAAGTCCACCGTATACAAAATCATCTAGGGAATCTTGCTAAAATGTGGATTCTGATTTAGTAGGTCTGGGGTGAGGTCTTCCCTTTTGCAATTCCAGCAAGTTCCCGTGGGATGCTGGTGCTGGTTAATGGATGTCACTTAGAGTTGCAAGGAGCCCCTTTGCCCAGTATTTACAATGAGCACATGTTCTGGGTATCATCAAAACAAGAGAATCTAAAAACGTATGGCGTGGGTGGAAGGTTGTGTTATTTGATATTTCAAAAAGATTATTGAAATCAGAAAATCTTAGAGATATGTTGCGTTTCTTCACATTTGTTCTATGGCTTAATGTTTTATTTTGAATATATAATAAGAGAGATACCACAAGTCTTTAGCTATTAATATTTAGGAATGTTAATGTCCTTAATTCATGTTGTCTCAAATGTGATTCATTCCCTTTATAGGTATACTAAAACGGGCAAGCATGCCTACAAAACCATCTTCCTAACTTTCTTTCCTGTTTTTAGTCTCTTCCTGAACCAGTGACAGTGGTTCTCAAACACTTTGGTCTGAGGACCCCTTTATGGCCTTAAAAATTATTGAAGAGCTTTTATTTGTGAAGATAATACCTACTAATACTTGTTGTAATCTATTAACATTGAGAAATGTAAAAAGTTTTATTAATTCATTTAAAATATCAATAATAAACCTATTATTTGCTAATATAAATTTCAATTTTTAACGAAAAATAACTTTAGTTTCTATTGTGTGTTTCTGCATTTTGAAAATATGTCTAGGATACAGTTTGTATTTAGGAGATAGTTTCTGTTTTTTTTTTTTTTTTTTGAGACGGAGTCTTGCTCTGTCACCCAGGCTGGAGTGCAGTGGCATGATCTCGGCTCACTGCAAGCTCCGCCTCCTGGATTCACGCCATTCTCCTGCCTCAGCCTCCCGAGTAGCTGGGACTACAGGCGTCCACCACCACGCCCGGCTAATTTTTTGTATTTTTAGTAGAGACAGGGTTTCCCCATGTTGGTCAGGATGGTCTTGATCTCCTGACCTCGTGATCTGCCTGCCTCGGCCTCTTATAGTGCTGGGATTACAGGCGTGAGCCACCGTGCCTGGCCAAGATATTTTCTAAATAAATGCATATTCAATTTTTAAAATGGGACAAATGTAGTATAGACATATTTTTACTAACAATATCCATATAGTTGCAAATTTCACTTTTAGAATTTGCTTTCAAAAACAGGTTTATTCTTTGTTATGCCTTAATTAGTAAATCATGTTATAAAACTTCTTTGATGAAATTGGTCTTTGGTTAGCCATTGACATAGGAAGGATTAGAAAGGGTCCAGGGCTCCTTGGTACTGGCTGTGACTGGATAAATAACTTGTGGCTTAGTTTGTGTTTAGGTGTCATAACTAGGCTAGGTTTGGGCCCCAGAAAGTGCTAGCCTTACTGTAGGAGAGGAAGTGGTATTGCTAGGTGTGTCTTCAGGTCAGGAAGTGGGACAAGTGCAGTATTGAAGCCCAGGGGGGGTCCTTGTGACTGGATGAAAGGTGAGATTCCAGTAAAGGATTCAGAATTTGGGCATGGTGAAGCATGCCTATAGTCCCAGCTACTTAGGAGGCTGAGGTGGGAGGATCACTTGAGCCTAGGAGTACGCTGTGATTGCATCACTGCACCCCACCCTGGGTGACAGAGTGAGACCTGTGTCAAAAATAAATACATAAAAATAATTTTTTAAAACAGGATTCAGAATTCTAGAATACATACTATCTTTATATAATGCAGATCTGTTCTTAGGATTGTATTTTCCAAATGATGAATAAAATAATTTCTAAAATACTTACTAGGAAATCATATACTGGTACTGTATTACTTAGAATAAAAATCAAATAAAAGTCAAACCTCTTAATATGGCCTGTAAAGCCTGGATAATTTAAGCCTCACCTATTTTTCAGTTTAGACTTTCAGCCACACTGGCCCTCATGTTAATTCTAAAACATGCAATGCTTTTTCCTACATTAAAGCTTAGGGTTTTTGATATTTCTGCTGCCTGAATTTCTCTGTTCTCACTCTTCCTCTTGATCACCATGACTTATTTTTGAAGTGTTGGCTTAAATGTCAGTCCCACAGATAGCCCGTATCTAAATAACAGCTTTCCCTCTGGTCCCTATATAAATTAGGACCTGTTTTTTTCTATAACTTTCTTAAAGGAGCCTGTTATTTTCCCTGATAAAACCTTGTTGGACTGTTTGTCAGTATATTTATTTGCCTGTTTGTTTGGTGTCTGTTTCTCTTTCTTTCCTATGTGTTTTGTTTTGTTTTGTTTTGTTTGAGATGCAGTTTCACTCTGTTGCCAGGCTGGAGTGCAATGGCGCGATATCGGCTCACCACAACCTCCACGTTCCGGGTTCAAGCGATTCTCCTGCCTCAGCCTCCCAAGTAGCTGGAATTACAGGCATGCGCCACCACCCCAGCTAATTTTGTATTTTTAGTAGGGACAGGGTTTCTCCATGTTGGTCAGGCTGGTTGCAAACTCCCGACCTCAGGTGATCTGCCCGCCTCGGCCTCCCAAGGTGCTGAGATTACAGGCGTGAGCCACCGCACCCAGCCTGTTTGTTTGTTTTCTTATTAGACTATAAACTCTGTGAGATTAGACCATGTCTCTTTTGTTTGTCACTCTGGCCTACCTGCTAACACAGTGCTTACACATAATAATAGGTGCTCAAGAAATAGTGTTTGATGGATGAACGTAAAATTATAAGAACCTGAACTAGTGTAATATGGAACACAGGGAGGAAGACATGAATTAGTAAAGCCTTTGAAGAATTAGCATGTTCTGTGATAAAGCTACTGGGGGATCTAGGCAATATTTTTTGATACTTTTTTTAAAAATTGTGATAGCTACCCAATATTTAGGAATGATATATATCACACGTCTCAGTGATGTACATAGCCTTTTGTACTGGTGAAGAGAGCCAGGTGAGGTCTAATTCTAAGGATCTAAACATTCCATTCTTGTAGAGAGCCTGGAGAAGTCCTCTTGCATAAGCTCATCCATGTCAGACCATCCATGACTTAGTGAAATAATTATCATTGCTGTTCAGCTGCAAAAATCACTCACTGTTTTTTTTTTTTTTTTTTTTGAGACGGAGTCTCGCTGTGCTCCCAGGCTGGAGTGCAGTGGCGTGATCTCGGCTCACTGCAAGCTCCGCCTCCCGGGTTCACGCCATTCTCCCGCCTCAGCCTCCCAAGTAGCTGAGACTACAGGCGCCCGCCACCACGCCCGGCTAGTTTTTTTTTTTGTATTTTTAGTAGAGACGGGGTTTCACCATGTTAGCCAGGATAGTCTCGATCTCCTGACCTCGTGATCCACCCGCCTCGGCCTCCCAAAGTGCTGGGATTACAGGCTTGAGCCACCGCACCCGGCCCTCACTGTTTTGACTTCATAAGATTATCAGTTTTAGTGTTTCATCGTTCACAGCCTTGTCAAAACTGCCATGGATAGGGAGAGAACGATTTACCTGCATTAAAACTTCGAGTATTGCTCTTCATAGGGTTTGTTTTGAGTTGTTAAGGCCTGCCTCAGAGTTCAAGACACTTAGTCTCTCCTAAGAGAAATTATGGTCACAACAAACAGAGATTAAATAAAGAGCAAGAAATTAGAAGAAACGCAAACCATTCACTTAGATTATTTGTCAGATTTTGGCCTTAAAAAGAGACAAAGGTGCTTCAAACAAGTGATTAAACTGACATTTTTAGATTATTATTTTATTCATACCTTTATTGTGGATAAATTGGCTACATGATAACATTTTATAATTTTAAATAAATATATCTACAGATCTGTATACCACAACAATTGGAGGGTGATTCGTCATTTAAATAATTTATCATAGGATTTTCATAAGATCAAGCTCTTGGTGCATATCAAAGAGAGAGAAAGCTTTCATTTCAGTTCTACACATTCATTGAGTACCTCTTATGTACCAGTTGCATTGTTCTAGAATCTTATCTATCAGGTAAAGCTAGGTACACCTGAAATAGTTTAGTTATGGTGGCAAGGTTAGACTGCAGTTACTGACTTTTTTGTATATCTATGTACATCTTCCATAAGAGGGCAGCAAAGGACCAGCATGATTTTTTCCTTATCATGAAGTCATAGCAGAGATTGCCTCATATTGCAAACTTAATAGAAATCTTCTAAGAGTAAGGGCAAACAGAGGGCACGGTTACAATTTTACTTAGTGTCTAGCCTGTCTGTTATGTGGTCTGATGCGGTTTTTAGTATATAGATTATCTCACATGGACTGTGGTATCTGTGATAGCCTAGTGATTAGGTCTTGGTCCTCCGGTCAGTTGTCAGGCTTTAAATCCCGGAAGCAAAACTTAACTAGCTTCGTGATCTAGAAGGACTACTCAGTCTTTCTGAGCAAGGAGGGCAAGGGATAACAACAATGCCACTTCACATGGTTTTCATAAAATAAAATTTGTGTCCTGAAGAGGCTAAGAACAGTTAAAAGGTGGAGCTAGAAAAACCACCATCTACCAGCCTTAGGTATATTCTATTTATTTAAGTTAAACTCTTATTATGAGTCTCATAAAGAAAAATATAGGTCACTACTTTCTGTAGCTACTTACATTTTTAGTTAACATACATATCTATGTACTGACCAATTATTCATACAATTTATCAAACCAATTAAACATACACTGTGTTGAAATTGTTTCCCCACCCCACAAGACAGCCTGGCTGTGTTGCCCAGGCCTGAGTGCAGTGGCACGATTTTGGCTCACTGCAACCTCTGCCTCCCAGGTTCAGGCAATTCTCGTGCCTCAGCCTCCTGACTAGCTGGGATTACAGGGGCCTGCCACCATGCCTGGCTAATTTTTGTATTTTTAATAGAGACGGGACTTCACTATGTTGCCCTGGTGGTCTCAAACTCCCGACCTCAGGTGATCCACCCGCCTCGGCCTCCCAAAGTGTTGGAATTACAGGCATGAGCCACCAAGCCTGGCCTGAAAATACATTTTGATGAACAAAAAATTTTTAATTTTTTTTTTTCCGGAGACACAGCCTTGCTCTGTCACCCAGGCTGGAGTTCAATGGCACGATCTTGGCTCACTGCAACCTACACCTCCTTGGTTCAAGCAATTCTTCTGCCTCAGCCTCCCGAGTAGCTGGGATTACAGGCATGGGCCACCATGCCTGGCTCATTTTTTGTATTTTTAGTAGAGATGGGATTTCACCATGTTGACCAGGCTGGTCTCAAACTCCTGACCTTGTGATCTGCTCCTTTGGCCTCCCAAAGTGCTGGGATTACAGGCGTGAGCCGCCATCCCAGCCAAAAAATTTTTTATTTTAAAAGTCAATGTATATCATTTGTGTTTTATAGTTAGTGCTTTTCATGTATTGTTTAAATTTTTAAAATTCTTCCATTAGTCTAAAATATTTTCATGTGTGCTTTCTACTAAAAGACTTTACGTTTTGTTTTTGGCATTACGGTTTTTAATACATTTGGATTTGGATCTTATATCTTGTATGAGACAGAACTCTAATTTTCACCTTTAACTAAATGTGTAATCATTTTTTTCACCTCACTTATTGAATAGTTCCTAATTTTCCCATCAATATCATGTGTTTCTTCCGGCATAGCCAAAGTCTCATTGATGTGTGGGTCTGTTGTGGTTTCCTATTTAATTCAGTTGATTTGTCCAATTTGTTTTATTAAGCCTTAATTGCCACAGCTTCATAGTAGGTCTTTATATCTGATAGGGCAACTTCTTCTAGTGTCTTCAGAAATTTCCTGGCTTTAAAAAAAATCCTTATTGTTCATGCTTTTTTAAAGAATTAGCTTTACATCATGCATGAAAAAGATCTGTTGGAATTTTGATTGTAATTATGTTAAATCTATAGGTCAACTAATTACAATATTGAATCCTCTTGTGCACAAACATGGTATATTTCTCCATTTATTCAGGTCTTTATTTAATGTCTCCTAATGTCTTTTTGTAGTTTTCACTTGGAGATCTTGCATATTTGTTATTATATTTACTCCTAGGTACTTGGTATTCTCTAAGATGATTGAAAATGCTGTCTTCTTTTTAACTACATTTTCAGGTATTTGTCATTAGTATAAAGAAATGCATTTGACAATAATTTTATATTCACTTTCTTAAATTCTCATTTCTAATAAATTGTACATTTTTGGTTTTCTACAAAAATCATATCATCTACAAATAAAGTTAATTTTGTTTATTCTTCTGTATCATTTTGAATTCAGTTTATTATTTCATGTGCTATTAGAACCTTTAATTTAGTATTATTTATTTTTTGATTTGTAAAAGGAATGCTTTTATTTTCATTTAGGATGATGTTTACTGTAGGTTACTTAGATACACTCTATGGAAATCTCTTATTTTTTCTAAGACATTTTATTATGCATTTAATGTTGAATTTTATCAAATGCTTTATCTGCATTTATTAGAATAATTATGATTTTTCTCTATCTGTTATTGTAATGGGCCAAATTTATAGATTTTTCTCATACTAAGCCTATCCTTGTATTCCTTGGATAAATCCAACTTGGTAATGTTTATTTTTTTCATAACTTTTAACTATTAAGTAGATACCAAATTTTCTTTCAAGGTCAAGTTTGATAGTTATAAAGAACTAGTGATACTAAGTCATAGAAAATATACTTCATTTTATAAAAAGACTAACTGTAGAAAGTAAAAAAATAAACCCTAGAATTTTAATTACTGCCTTTACTTTTAATTGAGTGGTTTTTAGTATATTCACAGAGTTGTATAACAATCACCATAATCAATTTTAGCATATTTTTATTACTTCAAAAAGCAACTCTGGACTCATGAGCAGTCATTCACTCCCCATCTGCTCCCAGCCCAGTTGTTCCTATCCCCTCACCCAGCCCTAATCTACTTTCTGTCCCTAGAAATTTGCCTGTTCTGGACCTTTCATATAAATGGAATCATGCAAAAGAAAGGAGATTTCAGTGCTCAGTGTTGCCAGGTACCTCTGCCTCCAGTTTTGCAGCTTTCTGGAAAGCTCATTTTGTTCAGATTGTCTGCCTGCCTCTATATGTCCTGCCCTCCATGAATAGCAGAGATTTCATCTCTTTTGTTTGCACAGCCTTGAAAGGTGCTTGATACAGAGATGCTTGATAAATACTTGCAGAATAAATGAATTATAAAAGTAACACATTCATAAAAATTTTAAAGTAAAAATACGTATAGTAACAAGAAACACTTGGTGCTTATTACATATCATCCAGTGGGATAAATGCTTGTAAGTATAGTCAGCCTTCTGTTTCTCTGGGTTCCACATCTGTGGATTCAACCAACTGTGGCTTTAAAATATCGGGGGAAATGGCATCTGTACTGAACATGTACATACTTTTTTTCTTGTCGTTCCCTAAACAATACAGTGTAACTATTTACATAGCATTTACACTGTATTAGGTATTATAAGTAATCTAGAGATTATTTAAAATATGCTGGAGATGTGCATAGGTTATATGCAAATACTATGCCATTTTTATATCAGAGACTTTAGCATCCAAGGATTTTGGTATCTGCAAATTTTGGTATTCTTGGGAGGTCCTAGAACCAATCTCTCACAGATACCAGAGAATGACTGTATTCTCATTCCTTTTCACTAGCTGAGGTAGTACTATTATCTGCACTTAACAGCTTAAGAAAGAGGTGTAATAAGTAATTTGTTTAAATTCTGTGGTTGATTGTGTTACTTGTCGACTGTATTCTGTGCTCTTCACTACAGGAGGATTGTTCATTCCTGTTTACTTGAATTCAGGCAACATCGTGTAACTTGATTTAAGGAACAAATATATGAGTGGAAATTCTGTGTGGCATTTCTGAGCAGAAGTTTTACGAGGCAGCACATGCTCACTGTGTTACCTGTTCCTTCTGCCATGAGACTGACAGATGGACATTCTCTATCAGCCAGGATACCAGAGTGAAGAAATGTAGAACGTAGACCAAAGCACCAATGAGAAATAAGCCTTTGTTTTAGGGAAAGTGTGTTACCAGAGCATAGTGTAACCCATCCCAAGTAAATATGTGTTTGTGGAGTTAATATCTTTACCTGAAAATTGAAACTCAGGTTGTCTGCGCCTAGCTACGCCTATATCTTTTCCAAAGGTATAAAGTAAGAGAAAGTTACCCATGATCCTACTCTTCAAGTGTTAACTACAGTTAAAATGTAGTGTAAAAATATCTAATACTTTTTCCTGTGTGTATGTCAATGTTCATTTTTTTAAAACTGGGACCACTTTATGTGACACATACTATTTTAGAGCTTCCTTTTCCTACTTAATAATATAAGATGGACCACTGTCACAGGTTAGGTTTTCCATAAACAGACACTGAGTTTAGAATATAAGATTATTTTTAGGGATCAGCACCTTTAAAAGGAGAAGTGAAGAAGTAGGATTGGGGAGAGCAAGAAGTAGAGCTGCGATGCTGGCCCACAAGTCTCTCTGGGGTTCATATTGCTTGTCAGAGTGGTCCCATATCTTGTTGAAGTGGCCATGCTTTTAAACCCACTCCTTGCTCAGTGGCCTGACGTGGGCTGCCCGGAGCAAGGTAGCTTTCTGCAGCTGATGCAGACACTGAAGTTGCTGACAGCTGACTCCATCCCTTCAGCTGGGCAGCAAATCCTTTCTTGAAGTGGGATCTGAACATTTATATTTGTCTACCACGGTCCATTATTTGCATTACTTGGAAACCCTTCTCTGTTTTCATTCCTTTTGTTCTTAATGTATATTCTCAAGCCTCTTGTCTAAAATCACTAGAGAAGTTTGTCGTAAACTGTCTTAACTATAAAATGAGGAAGGTACAGTTAACTATAATATGAAGAATGCATTGGAAGTGTCAATTTTAAAGGAGTTTGCTGATTAATAACTCTTTTGTTGTAACTTTTGTTCAACGATGTTTGACAAATACTTTTTTTTTTTTTTTTAATTTGAGGCAGTCTCACTCTGTTGCCCAAACTGGAATGCAGTGGCATGATCTCAACTCACTGCAACCTCCACCTGTTGGGCTCAAGAGATCTTCCTGCCCCATCCTCCTGAAGAGCTGGAACTACAGCCTTGGGCCACCACACCCAGCAAATTTTTGTATTTTTTTGTAGAGATGGCATTTCACCATGTTGCCCAGGCTGGTCTTGAACTCCTGGGCTTACGCAATCCACCTGCCTGGGCCTCCCAAAGTGCTGAGATTACAGGCATGAGCCACCGCGCCTGGCTGACAGATACTTTTTAAAAATATCCAAGTTTCTGGGTTTTGTTCACCTCTACAAAAATGATTTAAATCCTGTAGAAACATGTGCCCGCAAATGACACAGTGATCTCCAGCAATGTGTTCAACAGCACATCGAGCCATAATTGAGCATACCAGACATTTTTAAATTTGTTGTCTCAAATTCCATTTAGATTTGGCTATTGATGTGAAATTAGGAAGGTCATTTTTCACTAGATAACTTTTAATGCTGGAATTCATACTTTAAAAAAAAAAAAAGAAGAAACTGGATTGAATGTATCTTTCTTTGCCATTTCAGGCTTTCCAAAGGAGGAAAATTCATGGATAAGTGATTAACTGTTACAAATGCATTGTCTCTTCAGTCGTGATGGTTATGATAAAACATCTGTTTATTTTATATTTTTAAGTTAGTAAAATTAGTTGATTCAAGCAGCTCTGTGATAAATGGGAAGTAATAAAATGATAGTAATGAAAGCAGGTTATTTTCCTCTGGTCATTTTTGCATTCTTTGTAGCTCATAAAATAGATTTGTTGCTTTCATCTGTGTCTGCCATGTAGCTAGGCAGGAAAGAAAGGAAGTAAGAAAGACATATAGCAGTGCGGGGAAAGGAGACAGAGGGAAGGAGGAGGAAAGAGAAGGAAGGAAATAAAATTAACTGTCCCATTTTCTGCACTTTTCCTTAGCAAGTTCTTTTTTATTTGTGTGTACAATGAATCTTTGTGTTTCTCCCTGCCATGCCCCCTCCCAACCCCTTTGGCTAATAGAAAGCTCTGAAAAAATTTTGAAACTTATATCCAAATGCAGTGGATATAAATAAAGTTACTTATTTCCCCTGGCTTTTCAAAAATATGAGTGAGTGTTGTATATTAGAAAGCTACCTTTTATTGGAAAGAGATGATTGTGTGGTCAGTATCAGTTTCTTCACAGAAAAAAAAAAGTGGCTTAGTAATAGTGTTTACTATGTACTAGGCACTGTTCAAAGTGCTTTACATTTATTTACTTATTTAGTTCTCAAAACAATCCTATTACATACGTATTATCCTATTTAACCATTGAGAAATCTCAGTCACAGAGAGTTAAGTGACTCCTCAAAGGTCACATGGCTAGTAAATTACAGAGCTCTGGATTTCATGCTCTGAACCAATGTGCTATTAAAAGCCACCTACTAAGGTTAATACACAAAATACATGTCATAAGATAGGCCCCAAATTGTTTTAGAGCTTCCCAGCAGTCAAACAGATAAAAGGAAGCATGGTTATTTGCAAGACTTAGGATACGTATGATAAAAGCAAAGCAGTTACTCAGGGGAAGTACACTTTTCTCAGAAATTGGGCCTGGAAAAAAATCTTCAGATATTTATAAAATTGATTCCATACAATGTTGTAAACACTATGTTTCAAAACAGCCCCCAAAAATAGTATGAAGCTTTTTTTCCCACAGGACAAATATATGAGAAACCATTATTATTATTATTACTATTTTGAGACAGTGTCTTGCTCTGTCAGCCAGGCTGGAGTGCAGTGGCTCACTGTATCCTGAAACTCTTGGGTTCAAGGGATCCTCCTGCCTCAACCTCCCAAGTAGGCGGGACTATAGGCACGCACCACCATGCCTGGCTAATTTCTTTGTTTTTATTTTTTGTAGAGACAAGGTCTTGCTTTGTTGCCCAGGCTGGTCTCAAACTCCTGGCCTTAAGCAATCAGTCTTCCTGGCTCAGTCCCCCAAAGTGTTGAGATTATAGACATGAACCGTCCTGCCCGGCTGAAACCATTATCTTACGATTTCTGAAGTGTGACTCTTCAGTTGTACGGCATGATTGAAGGATAGATTATACATCGATTCAGTGAACGGATGGGCTCTCTTCTTCTGAGCAGTCCTGCATGAGTATGTGTTTTGAGACTAAACTTTTGATAAGGATAGACTAGCAAAGAATTTGATTCATTCTTTTTGCCAGGAACTAGAGTGGAAATATCGTGTGTTGTCAGTTAAAGGCAGATCCTTGAATTTTAACAAACCCAGCAGAGGGCAGGATTAATACGCTTCCAAGGATGTCTGAACAGAAGCCTGCCTGACCGCAGCACAGATGTGATCTTCTAAGAGTCTTTCTTGGTGTAAAATCCCATGGTTCTACAGAAGTGACACAACTTTCAGGTTTATTCAGATCCTAGTGTCTTAATGAGTTGATGTAAGAGTACAGTGCTATGTTCTATGAGAGTGTTGTTATTTGTAATAAAAATAGGGAGAACAATTACACATTCTTGCTTCCTTTGAATCCGAGCTTCCTTACTGGTAAATACTCCCCTTTTCGTATTTTTGTACCAGTTATCATAATTTCAAAAATAGTATAATACTGTATTCTAAGTATAATATTTTAACTTGTGTTTATATTGTGAGAAGTTTAGAAAATATAATAAGAAAAAATAAAAATCCCCCACATCCTACGGGAGGCTATGAATCTTCTCAGTCCTATCTGTTCCTGCACACATGCCAACGAACTTAAAGGGTCAGAATATACACACTGTTATGTAATCTACCTCATTCATGTAATAATGTATCATGGATGACTCGATGCCATTACATATTAATAGACATAGTGCCTGCAGAGTATTATGTGGACACGCTCAGGACTGATGCTCTGCTAGTATCTTCCACGCTTCTGGAATAGCCATGCTGGTTGCTAAAATATGGAAAGACTTCCATACTGTTTAGTAAATGGTGCTGCCGTGAGCCCTCTGAATGCCTTCCCATTGGATCTCCTCACCGTCACACTCCCCAGCAACTAAAGGGTTAACGCCTGTCCCATCGGGGGCCTCCAGGATCCTGCTCTAGTGCTGTGGCCAGCCTGCTTTCTGATTGATCAGTGCCCATACCAATGGTTAACATTTTGGATATCATTCTTAAATGTATCATACCACATTGTTGGTAATAATATTTCGTGTGCTTATTAGAAAGTATTTTTCTGTTACATATATATATATGTTTATATATTTTTAAGTCTTCCAGCAGACTTCTTTGACACGTTATGTCTTCAGGAAGACACAGGCTTTCATGGGAAATTGGTCCCTGGAATTATCACTGCATTAATATAATATGTATTTACTAGAACAGTGGTTTGACATATAAAAATCTAATTTATACACCAAGCATACTTGAATGTAGACTTTTTCTTCTCATAGACCAGAAACCATGCCTTTTAGTTGGAATTGTTTGATATCACTTTAAATTGAGACATTCAATCCATTCCTCTTTTGAATATGAAAACCTTTTTCCTGTAAGACAATAGTATATTAGACTTCACCATCCTCCCATACTGTTCTCTTATGTTTCTTCGCGTTCTTTCTTCACTAATCCATTTCTAACACACCCATATAATTTTTCATATTTTTTTCGTATTTCCATTTTCAATATTCCACATGATATGGGTAATTTTTTATAATCGGGCTTGCTTGGTTTTGTTAAAACAAAACAATTTTTTTTTTTTTTGAGACAGAGTTTCGCTCTTGTTGCTCAGGCTGGAGTGCAATGGCATGATCTTCACTCACCGCAACCTCCCAGGTTCAAGCAATTCTCCTGCCTCACCTCTGGAGTAGCTGGGATTACAGGCATGCACCACCATGCCCAGCTAATTTTGTATTTTAGTAGAGACGGGGTTTCTCCGTGTTGAGGCTGGTCTCGAACTCCTGACTTGAGGTGATCTGCCCGCCTCAGCCTCCCAAAGTGCTGGGATTACAGGCGTGAGCCACTGCGCCTGGCAAATTGTTTTTTTTTTAAATTGAGTTTGGGTCTCTATCACCCGAGCTGGAGTGCAGTGGCGCGATCTTGGCTCACTGCAACTTCACCTTATGGGTTCAAGCAATTCTCTTGCCTCGGCCTTCCAAGTAGCTGAAATTACAGGCACGTGCTACCAAGCCTGGCTGATTTTTGTATTTTTAGTAGAGATGGGGTTTTGCCATGTTGGCCAGGTTGGTCCTGAACTCCTGAGCGCAAGTAATCCACCCATGTGGGTTCCCCAAAGTGCTGGGATTATAGGTGCGCACCAACACGCCCAGCTAATTTTTGTGTTTTTAGTAGAGACGGGTTTTCGCCATGTTGTCCAGGCTAGTCTTGAACTCCTGAGCTCAAGTGATTCACCTGTCTCGGCCTCCCAAAGTGCTGGGATTACAGGTGTGAGTCACCACACCCAGCCAAAAAAGCAAGTAATTCTTGCAGATTTTTTACCCAAACCTTTAGAATGTGTTCCTGTCTTTTCTTTTTTTCTTTTTTTGTTTGTTTTTTTGAGCATTTATGAAATGGCTGTGAACTTCTTGTAACTTTCCAAGTTGTCTATTTTTGGCCCTAGGAGTAGAAATTTTCTTTAATTCTCAGCTGGTGAGATCTGTTGCCACCACAGTTTAAAATAACGATTAAGCACTGAGGCCAGCCCATGCCTGATCCATGGGCTGGCCTCATGGGCTGGCAACATCCAATGATGTTATTTTCCTAGACTAATTAATTTTGGTTGAAGGAAGGTGAACGCTTGGCTGTTCGAAAGCTTCCTTATTGTCATTTCCAATCCATTCTCTCTGCTTGTATTCCTTTTCTCCCAAAACAACATTTCAGCGTTGTCAGTTCATACTCTGGCCTCTTTGGCAAAATAGATTGTTGTCTTTTTATGAATTTGTCAAATTTTAGTTGTTTCTAGTTAAGTTTAGACCAAGAGGGATCCATGTCCTCTATAGGATTACCCCTATTTCGACCAGTAGATGAAGAATATCCAGCTTTAATTTGTCAGAGCAAAAATCCATTAATGTTTTCTCGTTACTCATAAAAATATTCCATCTCCTTACTGTGGCCTGTAAACCTCTCCATGATTGGCCTTTAATTTATCTCTTTTACTGTTGAAGTTTCAGGCACACCTCCTTTCTTTTATCGAAATTCTCAAAGCCAGGTGCAGTGGCTCACCTGAGTCTATTCAAGTTTATTCAAGGCTAATCCATAATTAGGGAAATAAAGGTTACAGCTGCCTGTTAGTGACTCAGGTCGTATAATCACATTCCTTTAAGGCTCAAAATAAAGTTCCAATAGCTTTGATTTTGAATTATTTTCACAAGTTCTATAAAATTACAGAGTTCTCATCTATTTTTGCTGGCAGCTGTTTGCCTAGCACTTGAAAGTGCTTAGCACATGATAGGATATGATAAACATTTGTTTTAATTTATTTCAATATTGTCAGTCCATATTCCAGCTTCTTTGGCAAAAGAGACTGTTGTTTTTATATGAATTTATCCAAATTTTAGTTGTTTCCAGCTAAGTTTAGACCAAGAGCCTCCACAGAATTACTTCCATGTCAATTAGTAGAGGAAGAGCTTTAATTTAGGATTTAAATGCCACACCACAATTATCTGAAGTGACTGAATTGAGCTACTGAATAATAGTCCTTCTAAAGAAAATTTTAAATACACATTTCATTTCTGTTATTGCTGACAAGTGTTTTATTTTACGGAATAAAAGGCATCTTGCCTGGGATAAAATTTCAAAAGGCTGTGTTTTTGTAGCACTTTCTCTCTGTTTTGGAAAGGATCTCTTTTTAGCTACTCTGTGTCATGGTGATGTTTAATTCTCTGTTGGAAGCTAGAGTTCCTGGGTTTTTTGATGTTTCTAGGCTTATGGGTTTTGTTTAAGATTTGTGTTTTTGGAAGGAACATTTCCATGGTTACACCCATTCCTTCTACCATCCTTGAAAAAACAAGGACAAATAGAGTAATCTGATTCCTGGATTACTACTACACAGATGTCTTTTGTATCTGCCTACACATGAAACTGTTGGGCAAGTTCCATTTCCATGCATTTACTTCCTTCAGTGGTTTTTAAAAATGAAGCACTTTTAAGATTAGGAATGAAAGACTTGGATTGGCAAATTAAACAGGGATTGGCCTACATTATGTTAATAGTCTAAACTCCATGTTGGATGAATTTAGGGGTACAGTGTATGAAGGGAGAGACTGTTTTGGGAACAAAACTAAATTGAAGCTCTGGGCAGAATTTGCACACACGTGAATAATTAATACTATATGCAGAAAGACTGCTGTATTTAAAATTAGTTTTCAGTTTTTTAAATATAAACTTTCATGTTGGAATAGTAAAATAAACATGAACTTTTTCTGACATGGAGCAGTAAAATTAACTTTTCCTTGGAACAGCTTGCATGCTTATTGCTGCTCCACACAAACCTAGGGTAAAGATGCCCATGATCTAGCACTTTTCTTTGAACATTGCAGAGCATTTGCACAGACATGCTTGAATTTACACTCACGAGTCAATTTCAAGTAAAAAGAGGGAGTAAGAGAGGGACCTCCTTCTCAGGATTAATGGAAGGCCTAAATTATGGAAAAGTAGTGCAGCTTTTTTCTTAAATGGTAAATTTACACTACATTTCTCAATGAATACAGTATATGAAAACTTTAATTTGCATCTTAACTATTGTTGTGCAGACAGCTTGTCAAGTGGTGATTCTGACAGCGTGGTGTCTGTTTCCATTCTGCTGGAACATCAGATGCCATTTCTCTTCCTCCTGAGAAAACCACTTCTCGTACTTTGATATCCTTCTAAAGTGTTTCAGTTGTAAATTATTGCTAATATAAAATTACTATTAATTTATAGAAGCTTCTAGCTTAAACATAAAAATATATTAAAAGTGAAACAACCATAATCTTAACCTCTAGACATAGATTATTTTTCTATGAACACATTAACATCTATGTCATAATTACTATTGTTTTTTACAATAAAGGGCTCATACTATACATACATACAACTTATTTTTGTACATATTTTGAATTTCCATAATTGCATTTGTAGATATACTTTATTTTTTGTAGTTTTGTTTTTTCTTTAGCCATCTTTGCAAATACTATGTATTTTGCTTCCTTAAATCAGTATTTCAGTAGGAAAAAATCTTAGAAATTAAACTGTGAGGGCAAGCAAATGTGAACATTTACATTTTAACAAGTACCAACAAATTACCTTAAAACGTATACCAATGTATACTCTTAATAAAATGTAAAAGAGTGATTCACTGCATTCTTACTAGCTCTGACATTATCAATTTTTTTTATTTTAAATTATTGCCTAAGAAATAGTCATATATCTTGTTCTTTTATTTTAAATTTCTATTTGAGAAGTTATGTACTTTTGTTTGTTTGTTTTTTGAGACGGAGTCTTACTCTGTCACCAGGCTGGAGTGCAGTGACGCAATCTCATCTCACTGCAACCTCCGCCTCCCAGGTTCAGGCGATTATCAAGTAACTGGGATTACAGGCACCTGCCACCACGCCCGGCTGAGTTTTGTATTTTCAGTAATGGGGTTTCACCATGTTGGACCAGCTGGTTTTGAATTCCTGACCTCTGTTGATATCCCGGCTCGGCCTCCCAAAGTGCTGGGATTACAGGCATGAGCCACCACGCCCGGCCAGTTATGCACTTTTTAATGTGATTATTAATCACTGTTATTTCTACTTATTTAAGCTGACTGTTCACATATTTTACCCTTTTTAAAACATTCTTTTAAAATAAATTGATGATAAATGTTTTTGTCAAGTATTGCAGGTCTTCTCCCCTGCATTTATTGAATGCTTGCTACATGTTAGGCTCTGTGCTAAATACTTTACATACATTATTCCATTTAATCGTCACATTAATTTTGGGGAATGTATTATTTTCATTTTCACACAAGGAAAATGGGTTCAGAGAGGTTAAGGAATTTTCCCAAATTTACAGTTAGTTTTATTTTATTTTTATTTTGAGACAGGGTGTCTCTCTGTCACCCAGGCTGTAGTGCTGTGGCACGATCCCGGCTCAGTGCAAACTCTGCCTCCTAAGTTCAAGCAGTTCTCGTGCCTCAGTCTCCTGAGTAGATGAGACTATAGGTGCCTGTCACCACACCCGGCTAATTTTTTGTAGAGGCAGGGTTTCACCATGTTGCCCAGGCCTGGTCTTGAATTCCTGAGCTCAAGTGATCTGCCCGCCTCAGCCTCCCAAAGTGCTAGGATTACAGCCATGAGCCACTATGCCTGCTCCACAGTTTTAGAAGTGGCATTCAAACAGAGCTCAGTCACAACAAAAGGCACACCACAAACTATGATAATCCCCCACCTCCCGGATGGTCTTTTATCTCTTAACTTTGTGGAGGGTTTTTGCTTTGATTTTGCTTGTTATGTTATAATGAAGTTTTAAATTGTTAATCATTCCATATGGTGTCTAGGTTTTCCGCCATGATTATAAAGCCCTTTCCTAGTCCCACATGATACGTTTTTTTTTTCTTGTAATACTTTTATATTTCATTTCTTTTTAAGTCTTTGGTATATCTGACAGCAATTTGTGTACGATGCAGATGTATATTTTTTTCCCCAAAGGTCCCAACACCTTTACTGAATAATCTTTTCCCCATAATTTGAGATGACACCTTTATCATACACTAATATGTCCTGTATATTTGAGTCTGTATTTGGACTCCCTTCTGGTATAAAGAAGTGCAGTTGACTTTTGTATAACAACCTTATACCTGTCCACCTTGTTAAACCATCTTACTATTAGTAATATCATGTCTACAGATTCTGATTTTCCATTGACATGGAATTTTGCTCTTACTGCCCAGGCTGGAGTGCAATGGTGCAGTCTTGGCTCGCTGCAATATCTGCCTCCTGTGTTCAAGAGATTCTCCTGCCTCACTCAGCCTCCCAAGTAGCTGAGATTACAGGCACCTGCCACTACGCCCAGCTAATTTTTGTATTTTTAGTAGAGTCAAGGTTTCACCATGTTGGCCAGGCTGGTCTTGAACTCCTGACCTCAGGTGACCTGCCTGCCTCAGCCTCCCCAGGTGCTAGGATCACAGGCGTGAGCCACCGCACCTGGCCCTTAACATGGTTAATAATTCTCTGATAAAGATTGTTCTAGTCTTTTTCAATCCTTTCTCACCCTTTTAATTCAATTTATTTTTTTATGTGCTATTAAAGTCCTTCAAGTCTATGTTGTTTATTTTTTTATTTCTGAAGACAAAACCAAGAATACCAGAAAACCCTAAGGCTGAAGTAATTGAAAGCCAAACTCAAAAATTGATCTGTAGGGTTGTTCAGTTACTCTATCAGTTAGTCACCAGGTCGTGTAAGTGAAGTCCTAACTTAGAATCAGGAAAAACTGAGACTTTGTGAATTAGGATGGGGACACTCCAAAGTATTCGGAGACCTCCTTGACTCCATGGAGTACTCTGAACTCAATGCCTTGAGCCTCCTCTGCTTGTCAAAGAAGGCTTTCCTTGCTCCTAAACCTCCCGAGGGTGTTTTTCTCCTGACACCAAATGTGTGATGTCCATTCTAACGCCAGCCACTTCTCCAATTCTCTAGACATAAACTGATGTCCAGTAATTCAATTAAATTTTGATACTATCTGCCTGCATTAGCATCCAACCCTACAAGTTAAAGGCTCAGTCCCACAATACTTCCTTACTTCAGATGTCAGCTGTACATGGGTGCCCAGGTGATCCACATTTCTGCCCAGGTGACTACAAATTTGGGGGTTCCCATGGCCCCTTCCCCTCGGTTTCCATAATTTGCTAGAATGCCTCAGAGAACTCAGGAAAGCCCTAAAGCACTGATTATTACTATTTTATTATAAAAGATGACAGCTCAGACCTGGCACGGTGGCTCACACCTGTAGTCTCAGTAACTTGGGAGGTTGAGGTGGGAGTATTAGAACAGGTGGTTAGACATGAGCAGGGCAGAGAGGGCCCCTCCACCACCAGGAATGTTAGGCAACCATCAGGTGATGGTCAGGTGGTTGTTAACTGTCTCTTTAAAATAATAATTGGTTGCAGCCAGAGCTAGGGAAAGGCAGTCTCGCAACAGATAGAAAACACCTGAAACGTGATTAGCAGCTTCCCAGTATGATCTCAGGAATTGGGTGAGTGGGCTCAAGCATGTGCACTAAAAGGCAAAATGGCAGAGTTTAATGGGAATATGACCTTCCTGTAGGAACGCTCAACTTGTAGGGAAGACCACCTCAATGTGCATTTGTTCAACTTCGGTAAACACACTGTGCATTGGCCCCCTCCCAAGTGCTGGCAGGCCACCGCACATACAGAATGCCAGCAGATAAAACCCCAAGTCAAAGGTCATACTGGGCACTTGAACTCCTCAAGACTCCTGCTTGGCTATCTTCCAAGTGTACCTTACGTTCTTTCGTTCCTGCTCTAAAACTTTTTAATAAAACTTTCACTCCTGCTCTAAAACTTACCCCCATCTCTCTCTCTGCCTTATGCCCTTCAGTCGAATTCTTTTTTTTTTTGTTTTTGAGACGGAGTCTCGCTCTGTCGCCCAGGCTGGAGTGCAGTGGCTGGATCTCAGCTCAGTCGAATTCTTTCTTCTGAGGAGGCGAGAATTGAGGTTGCTGCAGACTCATGGATTTGCCACTGCTAACAGGAGCATTACTTGAGCCCAGGAGTTTGAGGCTCCAGTGAGCTATGATGTTATCACTGCACTCCAGCCTGGGCAACAGAGTAGGGCCCTGTCTCAAAAAAGAAAAAGAAAAGAAAAGAAAAAGATACTGCTGAGGAACTGCCAAATGGAACAAATGCAGAAGGGAAGGTATAGGGAGAAGGGGAGAGAGCTTTTACGCCCTCTGTGGGTGCACCAGCCCTCAGTACCTCCAAGTTTTCAACCCAGAAGCTCTCCAAACTCTGTTCTTTAGGGGTTTTTATGGAGGATTTATTATGTGGACTTGATTGATTAAGCCATTGGCCATTGGTGATTAACTCAACCTTCAGTCCTTTCTCCCCTCCCAAGAGATTGGGAGTGGGGCTAGAAGTTCCAGCCTCTAAAGATACCTAAGTCTTTCATCAATCCGCCCTCATCCTAAGGCTCTCCAGGCACCCCCAGCCACCAGTCAGCTCATTATCATACAGAAGATAATCTTATCACACAGGAGATTCCAAGGGTTTTAGAAGCTATGTACCTGGAACTGGCACAAAGACCAAATATGTTTTCTTGTGCTTTACCTCTCCTTTAAAAACATGTAACTCCTTGTTATGAGTTGAATTGTGTCCCTTGCTTCACCAAATTCATATGTTGGAGTCTTGACCCCCAGCACCTCAGCATTGTTGATGAAAAGAGTCAAACTCTGTAAAATACTTGAAGAGATTTATTCTGAGCCAAATATGAGTGGCCAATGCCCGTGACACAACCCTCAGGAGATTCTGAGAACATGTGCCCACGGTGGTTGGGGAATAGCCTAGTTTTATACATTTTAGGGAGACATGAGACATCAATCAAATACATGTAAGAGACACATGGATTTGGTCTGGAAAGGTGGCACAACTGAAAGACGGAGGGTGGGGGGCAGTTCCAGGTCATAGGTAGGTTTTAAAATTTTCTGATAGGCAATTGGTTGAAAGAGTTATCAATAGAATGTCTGGGTTATGATAGGGATTGTGGAGATCAACTTTTAAATTATGCAAATGAAGCCTCCAGATAGCAGCCTCAGAGAGAATAGACTAAATGTTTCTTATTAGACATACGGTCTGTGTTGCTGTTAAATGCTGGTTGACTCTGAATTCCAAAAGTGGGGACGGTATAATGAGCCATGTCCGACACCCACCCCCATCTCCATCGTGGCCTGAACCAGTTTTTCAGGTTAACTTTGGAATGCCCTGGCAGAGAGGAGGAGTCCATTCAGATGACTGAGGGGTCTTAGAATTTTATTTTTGATTTACAGAATACAGCCTTATTTAGGGATAAGGTCTGTAAAGAGGGAATCAAGTTAAAATGAGGTTATTATGTAACTGAGTACTCTCATTTTTTCAGAGTTTATTTTTTTATTATTTTCTCTTCTTTTCTTCTCTCCCCTTTCCCGCGGCTTATGCCCCCAAAGCATGCCTGCCTCAGAACTCCCACCCACCAGGGGGGCATGTCAAAAGCACGCCCACTTGGCCACTTCTACAACTTCTGCCCAGGAAGGCACCAACTCAGCTACCCAGTAGTTAAGGTGCTGGGCCAGCAGGGGGACCCCTCGCCCGTGCTCACTCCCTCCCTGGCCTTCCATAAGTGCCCACTTTCTGCTCTGGGAGCCAAACAGCACATGTAAAGGCGCGACTGATATTCACTACAGTTCCCCAGGCTGGCTTCGGAAGAAACCGCTTTCTTTGTGCCAGACCTCGCTCTTGTTAATTGGACTCCGCAGGCAGCAAGCAACCAACCCTCTGTTCGGTTACCGTTATGGATGGGCCCTAATCCAGTGTGACCGCTGTGCTTAGAGAAAGGAGCAACCGGCCAGGCGCGGTGCTCACGTCTGTAATCCCAGCACTTTGGGAGGCCAAGGTGGGCGGATCATGAGGTCAGGAGATGAGACCATCCTGGCCAACATGGTGAAACCCTGTCTCTACTAAAAATACAAAAATTAGCTGGACGTGGTGGCGCGAGCCTGTGATCCCAGCTACTTGGGAGGCTGAGGCAGGAGAATCCCTTGAACCAGGGAGTTGGAGGTTGCAGTGAACCGAGATCGTGCCACTGCATTCCAGCCTGGTGACAGAACACGACTCCATCTCAAAAAAAAAAAAAAAAAAAAGAGAAACTTGTACATGGAGATATGCGTAAATGTAGAGGGACACGGAAAAAATGGCTCTCTACAAGCCAAGGAGAGAGGCCTGAAACGGATCCTTGCCTCACAGTCCCCAAAAAGAGCTCACCTTGCCCCCAACACCTTGATCTTTGATTCCCAGCCTCCAGAACTGTGAAACAATAAGTTTCTGTTGTTTAAGCCACTTTGTTATGGCAGCCAGAAGAAATCGATACACTTTTTTTTTTTTTTTTTTTTTTTGAGACGGAGTGTCACTCAGCTGGGCTGTGGAGTGCAGTGACATAATCTCGGCTCAGTGCAACCTCTGCCTCCCTGGTTCAAGCAATTCTCCTGCCTCAGCCTCCCAAGTAGCTGGGATTACAGGCGCCCACCACGACCCTTTTAGTAGAGACGGGGTTTCACCATGTTGGCCAGGCTGGTCTTGAGCTCCTGACCTCATGATTCGCCCTCCTCACCCTCCCAAAGTGCTGGGATTACAGGCGTGAGCCACTGCGCCTGTCCCTAATACACTTTTTTATATGAGAAAGTTACATTGCAAGAACAAGTAAATATTCCTCTATACATCCCCAACCACTTCCACTGTATACAGACCAACAGCTAGAGTTAAATCCCAGTATGCCACAAGGGACCATTACAGATTTAACACAGGAGAAGGCTTGCACATCAAAAGACTTGTAAGACTTTGCTGATTTGTGTCTTCTCTTCCCTGAGATAATTCTTCCAAAGCTTAGCATTCACTGGCTTTTGTTTATCATGCTCATGTCCACTGCCATTTTTTGATGTACTTAATTCGCAGGTCCCTTGTTGGCTCTTTTGTCCTCATTATTCATTTGAAACTTCGGGACTACTATAAGGCTATCTATGAGATGTTGGTGTAGCGCCTCGAACATCTCTCTTATCTTACTTAGTACACTTGTATAACTTTAACTTGTCCTTTCCCCACTAGGCCCTGTTTTGTATGAGGATTGCCAGTGTCTAGCGCAATGCCTAGTACATACCACGTGTTTAATACCTAGTTCTTGAAGGAAGAAGGAAGAGAGGAAGAGGAAGGAAATTCCATCCAAGAAATGCTGTCTAGGAACAATGTGGATTTATCTTTCTCTTTAGTTACTTAGGGGCTACATTAGTACCCTTAGAACTTGTGCTGGAGAGATTAGCATTGGCAGTTTATTATTTGTTTACCCTTAGAAACTGCATGGGTAATAACAGACTGTGGATAGTCTCATATGCTGTCTCCAAGTACTTTCTTCCTAAAACTAGAGCATATCCTCTTAAACACTGGCCTTGTTCCCCGCCACCATGCCCTAGGCCCAGGCCCAATAATCCTGGGGAGTGTTCCTGATTAGAACTCTGGGTCAGAAAGGATAAAGATGACTTGGTCTTGCAATCCCACTTTCTGCTCTGTTGTGATACTCTTGGTGTACACATGTTCCTCTGCTAGGTGCTTTTCATTTATTTGAGGGCCTTCAGTCTTCTGTTCAAGTTTGCATGGTGCTTCTAAGCCCTCTCACTTAGTTTTCAAATTAGCATTCTACTCAGAATAGATAAATGCCAACTTGTAGTTCTTTTGCTTGGCCCAGATTCCCTTATAGTTTGCAGGTATTTTTCCAGGTCTTCAGTATGCGATTATGTTCATTTCCTAGTTTCAACCCAGATGGTTTTCTTCTTTACTTTTGGTTCATTTCCGTGCATTTTGGGTAAAGGAGATAGATAAATGTGCACTTTTCAGCTACCTTTCTGGACAATATTAGCATTTTCCCTTTACTTCTGAATATCCTTTGGACTCTCCTATATTGGAAAAAGAGGGTGATTTATGACTATTTTAATGGAAAACCAAAATAAATCTATAGACAAGTTGTTAGATATAAGAGTTTAACAAGGTGAATATTATAACAGCTATACCTTCACCCAGCTCCCCTTGCTGTTCGCTGGCTTAGAACTTGCTAGGTTCTAACTCTCTCTCTCTCTTTGTTGTTGTTGTTTTCCCCCATGGGTGACTTCTTCATGGCAGTCTCCACCATTTCCTCATAATCATTTTCCATTTGATTTCTATATTCTGACATCCAGTCCCCATCATACTGCAGCAGCTGATCTCTCAAAATAAATTCATTGATTTTTTTTTTTTATAATTGCAGTTACATTTTTTTCCCTTTACTTTCCTTGCCCATGGGACCGTATTTGATGCTGTTAATTAAACCTTCTTTAAAACTTTGTTTTTTCTTTACTTCTGTTTCTTTACTGATTTTGTACAGTAATCAGAAAAATCAGAAAAAGATCTGATTTTCTCTAAATCAGGCCTTTTTCCCTCAAGGATCTTTGTGGCCATTTCCCGTGGTTTTCCTTGAGGAGAAAACTATCTCAGTTTTAGCTGTTGTTTCTATGCGTGAAGATTTATGTCTACATCTCCCTTTTAACCCAGCTTACGCTCCGCTATTTTAATAGTCTACTGGATGCTACTGTGAGCAATTTAAAATACAGAAGGTCTGGGTGACACACGTTAGGGAATTGGAACTAATGTCTGCATGTCTGGCTTGAGTAACAGTAGGGACAGCAGTGCTGTTTCACATATACAAGGAACATGAGGGAGAAAAGGGCTCAAGAGGATCATTTTGGTTACAACAAACAGGAACAGTGGAAACCACCTGACACCAGTCCCAAACCACCAGTGACATTAGTCCAGCAACTTCAAGAGTCTGAACTAGGTAGAAAGGCAAACTGATAGAGGCTCTCGGGAAAGGAGTAACTACTGAGAAGTCAGCAAGAGAAAAAGTAACTTGACAACACTGTTTTCAGACCATTGCAGCTACCTGGAAAGATCCCCTTTCCTGCTCTGGGTGGCTGTTCCGTCTTCAGCGTCAGCACTTCATCACAGAAGGCCTAAGCAGGGGATAGTGTTGCCACAGAAGCCAGAGGGAAAGTCTTAGTGAGGAGTCAAGAAAGAAAAGTCTTGGAGAAATACTTTTTGGTATGGCAGTGAGGAGTGTGGTGTCCTTCTTGAGAGCACTCTCACTGCCTTGGTGATGGGGCCATTTTGCAGTGTGTTGGCTGCAGAGAAGGCAACCTAAAGAAGGCATTCATGAAATGCAGCCTGCTTCTTGAACGAACCCGGAGTGAAAGGCAGGAGAATGCACGGCAGCTTGAGGAAAGCCAGGATGCAGGAGGGCTTTCCTTAGGACGGTAAAGTGGACTTACATGCGGAGTTAGAGAGCGACCCAGAAGCATGAAGCATGAGCCAGAGCCCAGGGTGCTTTGGAAAGATTTAGATAGCGGGTAGGGCCCATCCTTCTCTGTCACAGGAAGCAGGATGTAAATAGAGTTTCTTTGGTTGGCTGGAGGCTGAGGAAGTTTGCTTCTTATGACTTCTGTTCTCATCTACGGAAATGTGAGAAGGGGCAGTGGGAATGGAAAAGCTACCATGGGAATGACAGGAGAAACTGAAGAAAAGTGAAGGAATTTCTGCAAGCAATGTGGAAAACTGAACCGAGGCTGGAGCCATACGTTTGGGGTGACACCAGATCTTCAGCGGAGTGCTTTTTTTTTCCAGATTCACTTCATAATGTGGATAAAGATGATTTTGGTGGAAATCAAAGGAAAGTGGAAAGCAAAGGAAAATGGGGTAATAATAGAGCCTGCCATTTCAGAGAGTGATCAGAGTGACTCACAGTGAGGTCTAGACTAGAGAGGGCAGAAATGAAAGGACCAAACAGGAGAAGATGGTCTCAGTGGAGATAAAAGGTAGATGGATGAAGAAAACTAGAGAGCTAGAAGGTTGTGATTGGAGATCAGGATGATGGCATTTAAGAGCCAGAAGTGAAGTTTAAAAATGGGGATTGTTAGCTGTCCATGCTGGCACATGCGTATAGTCCCAGCTACTGTGGAGGCTGGGCGGGGAGGATCACTTGAGCCTAGGTGTTTGAGGGTACAGTGAGCCATGATCATGCCACTGCCCTCCAGCTTGGGTGATAGAGCAAGATCCCAACTTAAAAAAAAAAAAGGAAAAATAGGGATTGTGCAATAGAATCAAACACAGAGGTCACTTACAAACAGTAATTTATAAGTAGCTTTTGTGTAGCTTTGGGTTTTTTTGTTTTTAGTTTGTTTGTTTTTTGAGACGGAGTCTCTGTTGCCGGGCTGGAGTGCAGTGGCATGATCTCGGCTTACTGCAACCTCCGCCTCCCAGGTTCAAGTAATTCTCCTGCCTCAGCCTCCCGAGTAGCTGGGACTACAGGCACGTGCCACCACACCCAGCTAATTTTTGTATTTTTAGTAGAGACGGGGGTTTCACCATGTTGGCCAGGATGGTCTCGATCTCTTGACCTGGTGATCCGCCTGCCTCGGCCTCCCAAAGTGCTAGGATCACAGGTGTGAACCACTGCGCCCGGCCTTTGTGTAGCTTTTTGAGCAATAACACAATAGTGGATAGAGTTGTAAAGAACATAAGGAGAGGAAGGGAAAATTCAAACAGCTGCGACTTGTTGATCTTTTAATGCTTGGTTCTTGATTTTGAATCCATTGCTGTCTTTACAGGAGGGCACTAATTTCCAGCAAAGAAGTGTAGGTTGCTTTGATCGTATCTCATTCTTACAAAATGTAGACTCACCAATGGCTGTTGTTTCTTTCAGTGGGCCTAACACATATAGCTTCCAGATGTAAAGGTAAAGTACTCCAGTGGGTAATTCATTTTAAATTAGAAATTAGCTTAAAGGCTAATAAAAGTTGAAAATAAAATTTATCTCAAACCTAGTTAGGTTTTTTTTTTTTTTTTTTTTGGCAGGAGAAAATGGATATGAGGAAAGTATTCTTCCTCTAGTGGGAGATAGGGGCAATATGGTGATAACATAGCCATGGCACAGATAAAGTGGGATCTAATAATTTAGTTAATTTTATCTGTTTATTTGACTGTAGGTACCTGAGCATAAAGTTGTTTTGTTGTTGTTGTTGTCATTTTTTAAAGAAAAAGCATCGGTGTCCTTTTTTTTTTTTTTTTTTTTTGAGAAAGGGAGAGGTCTCGCTGTGTTACCACGGCTGGTCTTGCACTCCTGGCTTCAAGTGGTTCTCCCACCTTGGTCTCCCAAAGTGTTGGAATTATAGGTGTGAGCTACTGCACCCAGTCAAGTTTTCCTTCTTCAGTAATAAGAGAGACACTTACAAATATACTTGAAAGAAGAGAAATTAAAAAGTTTAGCACTTTTCAGCCACCTAAAATAATTGCATGCAAAAGAGTGATCAAGAAAAATGTCAAAAAAACCCTTTTCTTTGGAAAAATATATATTCCTTATATTCCTTAAAGCAAAAATGAATAGAAAAAAAATGGCACCCCTGTTGTGTTAGAAACTAGAAAAACGATGAATTGTAAATATTGTCAATTTTAATATTCTTCAGTTTTGATTTAAAGTTTTCAATGACATTGAGATTTTGTGATGGAATGATTTCTTCTCTTTGTATGGTAGGTAAAGCTTGCTTATTACCACAATACTAGAAACTTGGCCATAAAACAGGAATCTATGTGCATGGGCAGAAACTACCCCATAAACACATTGTTATTTTAAAATCTTAAAGGAGAGAGGATATCAAAGTATACTCTTTATCATTTTCTCTTAGAAAATCTGACATTGTGTTTTGGACTAGTAAATAAAATAGATATTTAGCAGGAAATTTATATGTAGGCCTTTGGGCTTCAAAAATACTTAACCTCTGGCTGGGCACAGTGGCTCATGCCTGTAATCCCAGCACTTTGGGAGGCCAAGGCAGGCGGATCACGAGGTCAGGAGATCGAGACCACCCTGGCTAACACGGTGAAACCCGGTCTCTACTAAAAATACAAAACATTAGCCATGCACGGTGGCGGGCACCTGTAGTCCCAGCTACTCGAGAGGCTGAGGCAGGAGAATGGCGTGAACCCGGGAGGCGGAGGCTGCAGTGAGCCGAGATCGCACCACTGTACTCCAGCCTGGGCGAAAGAGCGAGACTCCGTCTAAAAAAAAAAAAAAAAAACTTATCTCTGTGATCCTTCGGGCATATCTGTAATGTTCATGATTTTGACAGTGTCGGCATAGTTTATTTTGTCACATTTGTGCTTTCATGAACATAAAACCTTTAATTCATTTTCTTTAAAAGGTACAGTAGCATCATTTTAGTTAAGCAGAACAAGTTTCACTTCATGTGAATGAATCAATGAGGGAAAATACAAATTTTGATAAAGACACCAGTGAGTATTTTATTGATTAATGGGATGCATTATTTAGCTTTATGCTTGCAGACCAGCTCAAGATTTAGATCTTAGTACATTGGGAAAAATTTCAGGTATAGAACATGTCCTAACTTTTGTTGTGTTAACATTCAAGCTAGAGTTTAATACTCCTCTGATAAAGGTATTAAATAATGTAGGTTTCTAAGCTGTATGCGACTAAAGCATATTTGTTTCATGACCAACATCTATATCCTGTGATGTTATTCAGTGAGTGAAATGCAAGTCAACTCTACACAAAGCCTTTTTTTGTTTTCCTATTTCATCTTCTCCATCTCTCCTTTCTTATTATAGCATTTTTTTTTTCACTCTCAGGAAAGAACATTTATGCAGGGCTTGCTTACCCCAACAAAGCATAGCACAGGCAGGGCTGACACAAAATCAAGGGGAGAAGTTTGAAAAAAGAGAACTGCTGGGTTTAAATGTCCAATGATTTACTTGTTGTATTAGTCTGTTTTCACGCTGCTGCTGAAGACATAGCTGAGACTGGGCAATTTACAGAAGAAAGAGGTTTATTGGACTTACAGTTCCACATGGCTGAGGAGGCCTCAAAATCATAGTAGAAGACAAGGAGGAGCAAGTCACATCTTATGTGGATGGCAGGAGGCAAAAAGAGAGCTTCTGCAGAGAAATCCCCATTTATAAAAACCATCAGATCTCATGAGACTCATTCATTCACTATCAGGAGAACAGCGCAGGAAAGACCCACCCCCATAATTAAATCACCTCCCACCGGGTTCCTCCCACAGACGTGTGGGAATCATGGGAGTTACAATTCAAGATGACATTTGGGTGGGGACACAGCCAAACCATATCACTTGTTGAATGTGCTTGGATTGTACGGAGTGGGGCTGAGCTGCTGACGTGTGGCTTCATCCACTTTGGGGCCATTTTCTTGTATAAACTGAATCATGTGCCTGTCCTCATTTGGCTTCACGTTAGAACCAAAAGATGAGACGTGCCCTTTAAATGGACTTTTAGTCACATTTTGTAACATAATAAATCTAATTTTCAATGAATATACCAACGTATATATCTAGAATAAGCCATTTGCCTCAGGAAAACATATGTCAGCATACTTACATGCAATAAACACCAACTGAAGCTTAACTTTTTCTAACAATTCTGAAGTCTCTCAAAACATTTAATACTTCTTTTTAGGAATTGCTTTCAGAGCCATAAGCACATTTTTACAAATACTGCCAACAGTGATATAATATCTTCATCCATTAACATTCAATTGAATTTTTTGCAAATGATCAAAAAGTCATTCAGAGTAAGTTCTGTTGTATAATGCAGATGATCAAGCTGAGTATTTGCCAGGTTTTTATTTTAGAAAAGAGATGTTGCTATAACATAAGTAAATAGATTCTTGTATGTGGCAGATAAATTTACTTGTAATCTGCTCTAGAGTGAAATTGTAAAAAATATTTATTACTTATAAGCATTGTCATCATTCTAAGGATTATTGAATAATGAATATAAAATGTTCTTGTGTATTTGTGTATGTGTATATAATTTTTTGAAAGTTTCTTTATACTATTGACCCTTCTCATAAACAGTAGCACATATATATTTTATTATACATAATAGAATTTATATAGGAACATTGTCTTTTTCCCAGTAATGCTGATTCTAAACTATGTAAATTTCATGTAACATGGCAGTGAACATGAAGAATAGTGGAGTGCTAAAGATATTTAGAAATGATTTTTAAAACTTATATTTCAAACTTACAGAAGGATATTGTCATTTTTAAATAATGTAAAGAAAGAATGCCCCAAACTATCTCTTTAATAAAGTTTTTTAAAAATAAAAAACCAGCCGGGCGCAGTGGCTCAAGCCTGTAATCCCAGCACTTTGGGAGGCCGAGAAGGGCGGATCACGAGGTCAGGAGATCGAGACCATCCTGGCTAACACGGTGAAACCCCGTCTCTACTAAAAAATACAAAAAACTAGCCGGGCGAGGTGGCGGCGCCTGTAGTCCCAGCTACTCGGGAGGCTGAGGCAGGAGAATGGCGTGAACCGGGAGATGGAGCTTGCAGTGAGCTGAGATCTGGCCACTGCACCCCAGCCTGGGTGACAGAGCGAGACTCCGTCTCAAAAAAAAATAAATAAAAAATAAAAAACCATTTGTTCAACACTTTATGACGTATATGGTATTTCTCATATCTGGTGGGTTTTTTGGTAACAACTAGAGAAAATTGCTATTATCATTATTCCCATTTGAAGAGGAGCCTATGAAGTTTCATTAGCGGTAAATCATCTTGCTCAAGATCACAGAGCAGTAAGTGTTGGAACTGGAATAAACCTAGATTCTCTGACTCCAAATCTGTGCGTGTGTGTGTGTAATGTTTTAACTTTTATTTTAAAAATTCAGGGTACATGTGCAGGTTTGTTACACAGGTAAACTCATGACTCAGGGGTTTAGTGTACAGATTATTTTGTCACCCAGATACTAAGCATAGTGCCCGTCAGTTTTTTTCCCTGAGCCTCTCCCATCTCCCATTTTCCTCCCTCAAGTAGGCCCCAGTGTCTGTTGTTCCCCTTTTTCAATCCACGTGTTCTCATCATTTAGCTCCCACTTGTAAATAAGAACATGCAATATTTGGTTTTCTGTTGCTGTGTTAGTTTTCTAAGGATAATGGCCTCCAGTTCCATCCATGTTCCTGTAAAGGACATATCATTCTTTTTTATGGCTGCATAGTATTCCATGGTATATATGTACTGCATTTTCTTTATCCAGTCTACTTGTTGATGGGCATTTAGGTTGAATCCCTGTCTTTGCTATTGTGAATAGTACTGCAATAAATAGACAAGTGCATGTATCTTTATGATAGAATGCAAATCCTGTGGGTTTTTTACTAAGATAATTTACATGTGAATACTTTGCAGTAGGAAAATGGAGTGTAAATCAAAGAGCATTCAATAAGATCTAGTCCTGGCTCTGTCCCTGAGTAGCTCTCTGATCTTAGACAGTGTATGCCATCTCTTTGGGCCTTAGTATATTAATTTGTCAAATACATCTCCTTAAAACATAGAACACAGGAACCATAACAAATAAGACAGATAATTCTGACTTTATAAAAATTTCTTGTGCCTTAAAGTTAAAAGATAATAAACTTGGAGAAAATATTTGCAACGTATATAGCAGAGAAAAGATTAACATGCAGAACACGTAGCCAATTCCAAAAGACAAATAATGCGATTTAACCATATAAAGTAAACAAGGAACAAATGAGTGAAAGCATAGAAAAAATCTGAGACAATAAATGTCGCCAGGCACCTGAGAGAAGCTGTTTCTTACGACTGACTGCTCATTTAATATTTCAGTTTTTTAACAAGGCGTAAAGAAAATACATTGTGGAACGAAGTTTTCATCATGTGACAAAAGAAGACATGCCCATTCTTCAGAAACAAATTTCCTTAGGACTTGATATGGTCTGGCTCTGTGTCCCCACCCAAATCTCATCCTGAATTGGAATTGGAGTTGTAATCCCCACGTGTTGGGGGAAGAGACCTCGTGGGAGGTGATTAGATCGTGGGGGCAGTTCCCCCATGCTGTTCTCATGATAATGAGTCTCATGAGATCTTTGGTTTTGTACGTGTCTGGCATTTCTCTCTCCTGATGCCATGTGAAGGACATATTTACTTCTCCTTGTGCCGTAACTGTAAGTTTCCTGAGGCCTCCACGCACAGCTGTGAGCCAATTAAACCTCTTTCCTTTGTGAATTACCCAGTGTTGGGCAGTTTTTTACAGCAGCGTAAGAACAGACTAATACAGGACTCAATAGGAGGGATTTAGCATTTGATGATTTGCATAGGAAACATTGATTTCCTGATACAGTGGATGACATCTTCAGCAGTGCTTTTTCTCAGACATGGGCAACTCAGGTGGATGCTCATCATATCCTTGTTTTTAATTTCAAATTTATGTATTCCTTTAATAAAATTAACATATAATCAAGGGTTTAAGAAATATCTATCAGTACAGAAAGGCCCCAGTCTTCCCTGCCAGTATTCACAGCTCCACAGACATAAATACTTTAAATATTTTTGGGTTATGTCCTCTCATAGTTATTTCCGTAGCTTCCAATGATGACGTGTGTTTGCTGTGATATTTTGCTTTATCCATATTAATCATTTTTACTGGGGCTTTCTGCTCTGAGAGATGAGGATTTACCTCATACTCTCAATGCAGTCATATTATTATTCTTAGCATCTCTATTTTTTAATCTTTGTATTCTTATACCTTTACTTTTCATCAACTTGGTTTCATCAACTGTTGACTTCTTTTTAAAGTGAGGATTTAAAGAAAAATAGGTTGGACATGTTGGCTCAAGCCTGTAGTACTAACACATTGGGAGTACGAAGCGGGAGAACTGCCTGAGCCCAGGAGTGTGAGACCAACCTGGGCAACATAAGGAGACTCTGTCTCTACAAAATAATCACAATAATTTAAAAATTAGCTGGGTGTTGGGGCACGTGCCTGTAGTCTCAGCTACTCAGGAAGCTGAGGCAGGAGGATCACTTGAGTACCAGTGTTTGAGGCTGCAGTCAGCTGTGATTGCGCCATTGCACTGCTGCCTGGTGTCAGAACAAGACCCTAATGTTTCTAAAAATTTGTTTTCATAAATAAATTAAAGAATAAAATAAAAACATTAGTTCCTGTATCTTTCCCTTTCAGCTGTCCTCCACCCTGAATCACAACTTCTGTCATCTGGTTTTTTTGTTTTTGTTTTTGTTGTGATAATTTTACTGTTCTATCACAATAACAAAATATTTTGTGCTTTGTATGTTGATTCTAAAAGTTTAGAGTCAATAACCAGTTTATATTTTAGTTTTCCTGGAATTTGTAATCACCTTTTCAGGACTTGTAGTCTCTTCTCTTATCATTGCCTAAAGTTACTTCTCAAGGGTAGGGCAGGTCTCTCAACTCTCCATTTATTTGGCTACCTACCTCCAGTGTCCACTGACCAGTCTCCAGACACAGCAGTCATTTGACCATTTCTTTCCTTGCCTTCCTGGAAAAAAATTCATTTCCTGGATCCCGTGTCTTTTTCCTTTCCTGTACTACACCCAATATTTTTTCTGGAGCACATCCTCAAATTCTTAAGAAAGGGTGTGTGAGCGAGTCCATCTTCTGATCCCTCATGTGTCTAAAAATATCTATTCTACCCTCAAACTCCTCTAATAATTTTGCTATATATGAAAGCCTGGATTGAAAACAATTTCCCCCCAGAATTTAAAGACTCTTCAGTATCTTTTAGTAGCCAGTGGTGTGCTGTAGCCTGATGTAAGTTGCATGCTTGCCACTTTATATGTGAATTGGTTTGTCTCTGGAAGGTGGTCTGATTTTTCTTCCTCCTTGGGTTCTGAAATTTTACCGTGATGTGTCTACTTGCACTTCTTTCCCATTCATTGTGCTAGAATTCCTTGGGATCACTCAGTCTGGAGGTTGACGTATTTCAGCTCTGGGAAATTATTTTCCATCACCCCTTTGAAAATATCTTCCTTTCACTGTTAGTCAAATAGTGTACTTCCTAGATTGAGTATTGTATCTCTTTTTTTTTGAAACTGAGTCTTGCTCTGTCGCCCAGGCTGGAGTGTAGTGGCGTGATCTCGGCTCACTGCAAGTTCCATCTCCCGGGTTCATGCCATTCTCCTGCTTCAGCCGCCCGAGTAGCTGGGACTACAGGTGCCTGCCACCACACCCGGCTAATTTTTTGTATTTTTTAGTAGAGACGGGGTTTCACCGTGTTAGCCAGGATGGTCTTCATCTCCTGACCTCGTGATCTGCCCACCTCAGCCTCCCAGAGTGCTGGGATTTACAGGCATGAGCCACTGCACCCAGCCCAGTATTGTATCTCTGTTAAACATATTTTCCACGTCTTTGTACTTTCGTTTTTCTTTCTGACATATTTACACAACATTTCTCCCACATTTCCTCCTTAGAATTATATATTTTTTAACTTGCAAAAGCTGTTTTTTGGTATCTGATTGTAGTTCTGTTTAGCACCACCTTGGTGATTTATCACTACTTATGATCTCCACCAATCTCTTTGATGATGTTAGAGTTTTACGTTTTCAGTATTTGCCAGATTTTCTCCATGATCATTTTTTCTGCTTATTTACCATAGTGTCTCTCTTTTATGTTGAGAATATTTCTCAAATGCCTGGTGATTTCCTGGATATCTGTTCACATTTGAGGATAAGTTAATAAGGAGATGACTGGGAGCCATAACCAGGCCACTCAAAACACATTCACATTCATCTGAAAATGATGCCCTGGTTGACATAAAACTATAAAGCATGGGCCGGGCATGGTGGTTCATGCCTGTAATCCCAGCACTTTGGGAGGCTGAGGCAGGCAGATCACCTGAGGTCAGGAGTTCGAGACCAGCCTGGCCAACATGGTGAAACCCTGTCTCTACTAAAAATACAAAAATTAGCCAGGCGTAGTGGCACACGCCTGTAATCCCAGCTTCTCGGGAGGCTGAGGCAGGAGAATTGCTTGAACCCAGGAGGCGGAGGTTGCAGTAAGCCAAGATCGTGCCACTGCACTCTAGCCTGGCCGACAGAGCGAGATTCTGTCTCAAAAAAACAAAACAACAAAAAAAACCCTACAAAGCATGGTCTGAAAAACCTGAAGCTGTGGCAAAGAGACCTACTGTCTTTCACCAGAATCTTCAATTTTTGACAGAAACATGGGCATAATCCCAATTGCTAACCCTGACCGCCCCCATCACAGCTGCAGTCTCCAGCCTTGCTTCCTCCTTGCCCCGGCTCCAAGCCTGGAGGGGCTCTGCAGAGATTCCGTAGTGAATGAGCTGTTGTCTCAGGCTTTAAACAGTCACTCATGCTCTTTCTTCCACCTCTGTGGAGGCCACATTGGACTGTGACATTAGTGAGAAACAAACATTTCTTATTATGCTGAGCCACTGAGATTTGGGGGTTGTTTGTTACCACAACATAGCCTAATTCACCCTGACTACTAAACTGCCCAATTTCCTCACCAGTGAAGCTAGCCTCATTGGTGAGGAATAAACTCTATAGCGCCTCACTCTTAAACATAAATGCATAAGCAAGATTCATCAGATATTTGAGGAAAGTGTTCACATGAAGAACAGACTCTTAATAAATCAGAAGCAGCGGAACTCATAGGGAACAGAGACAATGCAACGAATAGAAGAAAATATTTGTTTTAAAGGCCGGGTGCTGTGGCTCACGCCTGTAATCCCAGCACTGGGAGGCCAGGGCGGGCAATCACCTGAGGTCAGGAGTTTGAGACCAGCCTGGCCAACCTAGTGAAACCCCATCTCTACTAAAAAATACAAAAATTAACTGGGTGTGGTGGCATGCATCTGTAGTCCCAGCTGCTAGAGAGGCTGAGGTGGGAGGATCGCTTGAACCCAGGAGGCGGAGGTTGCAGTGAGCCACAATCACGCCACTGCACTCCAGCCTGGGCAATGGAGTGAGATCCTGTCTCAAAAAAAAAAAAAAAGGCCGGGCCCAGTGGCTCACGCCTGTAATCCCAGCACTTTGGGAGGCTGAGATGGTTGGATCACGACGTCGGGAGATCGAGACCATCCTTGCTAACATGGTAAAACCCCGTCTCTACTAAAAAAATACAAAAAGCTCAGCTGGGCGTGGTGGTGGGCGCCTGTAGTCCCAGTTACTCGGGAGGCTGAGGCAGGAGAATGGCATAAACCCAGGATGCACAGCTTGCAGTGAGCCGAGATCACGCCACTGCACTGCAGCCTGGGCGGCAGAGCAAAACTCCGTCTCAAAAAAAAAAAAAAAAAGAATAAAAAGAAAACATTTGTTTTAAAATTATAATTAAAATCTGCAAAGATAAGGAAAGATATTAAACCCATAAAACAAAAAGAAGGTGCTATAGTAAACAGTGAGAGAACAAGAAAGAGCTTTTGGAAATAAATAATATAGTAGAAAGTAAGGTAAATAAATAGATATGCAAATGTTCATAGCAGTTTTATTTATAATAGTTCCAAACTGGAAACCACCCAGATGTTCTTCAGTGGGTGAGTGATTAAACAAATTGTAATACATTTATACTGTGCAAATACTACTAACCAGTAAAAACAGATAAAGTGTTAACACACATATAGCTTAGAAGAAATTATGCTGAGTGAAAAAAGGCTAATCTTAAAAAAAATGCATGTTGTATGATTTTATCTATGTAACATTTATGAAACAACGCAATTTTAGAAATGGAGAACATATTAGTGGTTGTCAGGGATTAGGAATGAGGGAAGAGGGAATGGGTATGTTGATTGAGTGGTAACATGCAGGACTCTTACGGCTATGGTACTGTTGTGTATCTTGATTGTGATGGTGGCTATCCAAGACAACACAAGTGATAAAATTGCAAAAAGTTATGCCAAGCACACACACAAACACACGCGGGCATGTGTAACTTGTGAAATCTGAATGAACTCTGTAGATTGTACCAATTTCAATTTTTTTTATAGTAGCTGTATGTTTAATATTGCTGTAAAGATACGCTTTTCTTATACAATTATTGTTAATAATTTGAAGATGTTTATTGCATTCTATTTTTGGTGGGAAAAAATGTAACATATTTGTATTTAGCACAACGTTGTGAAATACAAAAAACATGTAACTGAGTAAGCAGGATTTTTCTATTCCTAGCCCATTTCTGAGGACTAAAGCATGAACTGCTCCCAATGTAATTAAGTATTTCTTGCAATAGTTGGGCACCAAGTTTAAGATTTATTAATTTTCTCCTCTCAGTATAGGCAGCAATTCACCATTTTCTTTCAGCTCCTTCACGATATCCAATCTTCCCACCAGCTCCCCTTTCACATACAGCTGAGGGTATGCTGGCCAATTTGAATAAGCTTTTAATCCTTGCTGAACTCCTTTATCCTCCAATATATCGAATGTTTCACATTCAACCCCAGTTCTATTTAGTATTTCCAGAATTTGTTTGCTGAATCCACATTTTGCTTCCTGTTTGTTTCCTTTCATAAAGAGCATCACAGAAGCTTTATTTGTCAGCACTTTGAGCCTTTCCTCTAATTTGGGGGCTTTGGGACAAATTGTATCTAGTTCTTCAGATGGTTGTAGCTCCTTAATTATATGAGCTCTCCAGAAACGTGGAGCTGAGGATAGGTAGGCCAATTGGAATAGGCTTTGAGCCCCTGCCAAACCTCTTCATCTGAGAAGACATGAGAACTGCTAAACTAAACATGCTTGTGAAGAATTTCCACCATCTGCTCGCTGAAACCACAGCGTGGTTCTTGAGGAGTCTGTTTCATAAACAGCATGCAGCGGGCAGCATGAGTCAATTTCTTTAAGCGCAGATTGCGATCTGCTTTGAGATGTTCATCAGTGCTGGCTGGGAAGGAGCCACTAGATGCATGTCGCTGAACTTTTTTGGTCAACTCTGGGACATGTGCACCATCTAATCAGTCAATTTTTTGAGAATTATTGAAAAACAGAACAGTGGGAACAGAGCTAATTTCATATTTTTCAGATACTTCAGGACACCTTCAGCTTCCAACTTCACAAATGAAACTTGAGGGTGTTCTTTAGCTAACTCTGTCATAACTTCGTTCATCTGTGCACATTGTGGAGCCTGTGGTGCCCAGAAGTGGGCCACAAAGAGGGACTTGGCTTTGAGGTGCAGCAGCTCTTCAAACTGCCCGGCTGAGCTGACCTCTTCTACTGCTGCTGCAGCCGCCTCAGCTGCCCTTGCCACCATGCTGCCGCCACCACCAATTTCAATTTTTCAGTTGTGATATTTACGATAGTTGTTCAGGATGTTAACAGCGAGGGAGTCTGGGGGAAGGGTGCAGGAGACATCCCAGTACATTTCTTTGCATTTTGAAATAATATTTCCTGTGAATCTGTAATTATTTCAAAATAAAAAGCTTTAAAAATCTTCAAATAAATAAACAGATACTTTGGAAGATAAAGTCAATCACATATCCCAGAAAGAACAAAAAAGACAGTGTGGAGGACAGAAGGAGAGAAGGGAAGGGGAAAGATAAGAAAATTAGAGAATCAATTCAGAGGTGCGTGATAATATTAAGAATTCCCGAGAGAACAGAGTAAACAAAGGAGAAGAAACTAAAATAATAAAAATCGACACCAACTTGAGAACACGTGCTTTTGTGCAGAAGGGGCTTCCCGACTGCCCACTGCAGTGATGCAGAAAGGCCCAGCACACCGGAATGACCTTTCAGAACACTGAGAGGCAAGGAGAACACCTGTGCTGGATTGTCTCTTGTCAACCTGATGACACCACCATTCTTCTGAGGTTGGGAACTGTATTTCCCAGAATTCTGTTCCCAAGGTGGCAGGGGTGGAGCTGAGCTTAGGCTCGGTGAACGTCTGATTTGAGTACGGCTCCTGCAGGGTGCCCTGCCTGCCAACAGCAGAGACCAACATTGAGCCCATGATGTGGCACTGTTATTTGGGGGAATCAACAGTTTAAGTAACGTGGACCATTTCCATCCTGCCAGGAGCACCGCTTTGTTCTCACTAGAGATGGATTGCCTTCCTGTCCACAATGGTTCCTCCAAAATGGTCATGTCTGGACTCACGGAACACCTAATGCATGGTAGCGGCACTCTTCCTAGCTGTGCTTCTGACAAGGAACTCATTTCACAGCAAATGAAGTGCAGCAATGTGCTCACGAAAGCATGATGTTGTTAATGCCTTTATTTGGAATTCGCTGGTCTTACCATGTTTGCCATCATCCTGAAGCTTGGCTTGGTAGAGTGGCAGAATGGGCTTTTGAAGATTCAGTTATGGTGCCAGTTGGCAAAATCACTTTGTGGAGCTGATTAGTGCCCGATGAGATGCAGAACATACTCTCTATCAGTGGCCAGTTTATAATGTAGTTTCCCCCATAGCAAAGATACGAAGTTTCAAAAATCAAGGAATAGTGTCTTTCACTGTACATCTAATGATCTACCAAAGTTTTGGCTTTTTATTCCCACAACATTAAACTCTGCTAGTTTGCAGGTCTGGGTTTCCAGGGCAGGAATACTTCCACCAGGGAACACAATGGTGGGTCCATTTAACAGGAATCTGAGACTGTCATCTGGTCACTTTGTCAGACAAATAAAATGGTTTCTGTGCTAGATGGGATAACTGATCTTGATTATCAAGGGTAAATTGGTTGGCTACTGCACAATGGAGGCAAGAAGTACTCGAGCTCCAGGAGATCCTCCTAGTAATCTCCTGGCACTCCCATGCTCTGTAGTAAAAGTTAGAGAAAACTATAGCAACCACAACAAGCGGAACAGTGTCGCACAGAAATTTTAAGAATAAAGATTGAGGTCATCATACTAGACCAAAAAACAAATTAAAAAACTGATTGGGCCGGGCACAGTGGCTCACACCTGTAATCCTAGCACTTTGGGAGGCCGAGATGGATGGATCACGAGGTCAGGAGATCGAGACCGTCCTGGCTAACACAGTGAAACCCCGTCTCTACTAAAAAAATACAAAAAACTCAGCCGGGCGTGGTGGTGGGCGCCTTTAGTCCCAGCTACTCAGGAGGCTGAGGCAGGAGAATGGCGTGAACCCAAGGAGGCGGAGGTTGCAGTGAGCCGAGATCACGCCACTGCACTCCATCCTGAATGACAGAGGAAGGCTCTGTCTCAAAAAAAAAAAAAAAAAAAAAAGACTGGCTGAGTGCTTGCTGGGGACCAGTGTGATAGGAAATGAGTGGTGGGAGAAGGGAATTATAAATACCAATTATGGCCATGTGACCAGTTCCAGAAACAAGTACTGTAGTCATTAGAGATATTTTCTGTATTGCTTAGATATGGACATTTGTATATATAAATTGATATTTTTCTTTGCTTTCTCTCCCATTCCAATACCCTCTAATAGTATCAGTGTATGAATCATGGTTACCTCTATGGTTCAGTTTTAGGTTATAGGATAGCAAGATAAGATTGTGAATCAGAAGATAAACATTTATTCACAGATGGATAAAGTGGAACTCTGGGTTTCTTTTTTTAGGTTTGGTTGTATGAAAAATAATTGAATCATATAATGTAAAAGCATAATGTTGCTAGTATCTTTATTTGGAAGTTAAAGATTAAAAATAGGGTGTATGGATGCTGAGCTGATGAAGGAGTAGACTGTGCTGGATTACCTGGTGTTAACTCAGCACAATTCTCACTCATTTTTAAGGCTGAGAGCTACATTTTCCAGAATGGTTTCCTTTTCTATGTGATTTTTGGTTAGAGTATGCTCATGAGAGAAACTTGTATAAGATTTGGAAGATGGAAGTGAATCAGTTGCAGCTAAATGTGCAGGTAGGCAAGAGCTTCACAGTGGCTTCCCTGCAAACTCTTGAGAGGATAATTGGTGGAAGCTTCTCAGAGATTCCTGAGAATTTCAGTAAGCTTTTGAGAACCACCTCTCCTCAGTGATTCAGACTGAGATGTTTAGCATAGATTTCTCTGATTTTTGGTGACAGATCCAGTGACCTCTACTCCTTCAGCTCTTCCAATAGTCATGAAAGATCCTAATTTTATATTAATTTCCTTATCCACAGAATGTGTAGGCAGAGCATGATGGTGCACACCTGTAGTCCTAGCTGCTTAGGAGGCTGAGGCAGGTGGATCGTGTGAGTCCAGGAGTTCAAGACCAGCTTGGGCAAAGTAGTGAGATCTGTCTCTTAAAAGAAGGAAGATGACAGAATACATAAAATGACAAGATTCTAAAAGCTTCCAGAGAGAATAAAAGATTGCATATAGAGAATGAGAAGTCAGCGTGGCATTGAATGTATCAACAGTAACAATCTAGATGAAAATGAAGCCAGGCCTTTATAATTCTGAGGGAAATTGATTTCTAAGACAGAATTCTGTATCCAGCTTAATCAATGGTGAGGGTAAAACAAAGACATTTACAGACGTGAAAAGTTTCAGGATCTTATGTCTACTTCCGTCATGAAGCAATTAAAGGATATGCAACATTAAAATTAGAAAATGAGCCTAAGAACCCAAGAAACCAAAGGGATTTGGAAGACAAGGAAGCCAATGCAGGAGAGAGGAGAATTCACAGGATGATGGTTGAGTGAATTTCCAGTATGGAAGTTGTGCAATGGGCCCAAGGGCCAGGCAAGGCTGGGCAGCAGGATAGAAAGCTGTTGAGGAAGGCCGGGCACAGTGGCTCATGCCTGTAATCCCAGCATTTTGGGAGGCCAAGGCTGGCAGATCACGAAGTCAGGAGTTCGAGACCAGCCTGGCCAACATGGTGAAACCCTGTCTCTACTAAAAAACAAAAAAATTAGCCAGGCGTGGTGGCACGCACCTGTAATCCTAGCTACTTGGAAGGCTGAGGCAGGAGAATCACCTGAACCTGGGAGGCAGAGGTTGCAGTGAGCCAAGATTGTGCCACTGCACTTCGGCCTGGGACACAGCAAGACTCCGTCTCAAAAAAAAAAAAAAAAAAAAGCATTGGGGAGATGTGGCCCAGGGAAACAAACATATGTGGGATCAGTGGATTACCTGATGCGTTCCACCATATTAAAAGGAGTTCTTCAGCTCTCTCAGAGAGTTTAGGAAAAATTAGTAATAGTACATAGAAAATGAAGCAAATGAAAAAATGCGATAATTTTTAACTCCTGGAAAAAACAAATGTTGTACAAGAAAGGGAAATACAACCATACTGTATTACGTAGCTCATCAGTGAATGGTATTGTCAACAAAAAGAGTCAAACTGTACAATATTTGAAGAGATTTATTCTGAGCCAAATATGAGTGACCATGGCCTGTGACACAGCCCTCAGGAGATCCTGAGAACATGCGCCCAAGGCGGTCGGAGTGCAGCTTGGTTTTATACACTTTAGGAAGGCATGAGACATCAATCAAATACATTCAATAAATACATTGGTTTGGTCCAGAAAGGCGAGACAACTCAAAGCTGGGGTGGGGGTATCCAGGCTATAGGTAAATTTAAACATTTTCTGCTTGACAATTGGCTGAGTTTGTTTAGAGACCTGGGATCCATAGAAAGGAAATGTTCAGGTTAAGATAAGATTGTGGAGACTAAGGTTCTTTTGAAGTCTTACAGTGGCTGCCCTTAGAGACAATAAATGGCAAATGTTTCCTATCCAGATCTTTAAAAGGTGCTTTTTTTTTGAGACGCAGTTTCACTGTTGTCACCCAGGCTGGAGTGCAACGGCTTGATCTCGGCTCACTGCAACCTCCCCCTCCCGGGTTCACGTGGTCCTCTTGCCTCAGCCTCCCAAGTAGCTGTGATTATGCTCCACCACAGCCGTCTAATTTTTGTATTTTTAGTAGAGATGGGGTTTCACCATGTTGGCCAGGCTGGTCTCAAACTCCTGACCTCAGGTGATCTACCCGCCCCCGCCTCCCACAGTGCTGGGATCATAGGTGTGAGCCACCGTGGCCACAGAGATTCTTTACAGATGCACATTTTCCCTCAGGAAGGACAGCTTTCTAGGGCCATTTTGAGATACGGCGAAGAGACATGTTTTGGGGTAAAATATTTTTATTTTCTTTCTTGTCTCCTAATGTTGTGCCAGAGTCAGGTTGGAAAGCAAGTCATGATATATATATAGAGTTAAATAAAACCCACTGATGAGAATTTATGGTTTGTAAGGCATGACTCCCCAGACCCCTTAGATGGGAATTTGGGCAAGATAAAAAGTCAGAGCATAGTCCTCAGTATTTATATAGTCATAACAATATAAGTATTAGATATCGATTTAATAAAGAATTGGGATACAACCATACTAAAAGAGTTCTTTTAAGTAGGTAAGGTGTGTGATGTTTTATAAGAGTACTAAATTCTTATGCTTCATCAGAAGTCAGCATATAACATTTAAAATCAGCAAGAAACAGAAATTAAAGAATATTACTTAGAAATATGGAGGTAAATATCAGAAGAAACAGCTAAAAATGGCACGGTGGCTTATGCCTATAATCCCAGCACTTATGGGAGGCCGAGGCGGGTGGATCATCTGAGGTCAGGAGTTTGAAACCAGCCTGGCCAACATGGTGAAACCCCGTCTCCACTAAAAATACAAAAAATTAGGCATGGTGGCAGAAGCCTGTAATCCCAGCTACTCAGGAGACTGAGTCAGGAGAATCGCTTGAACCCGGAAGGCAGAGGTTGCAGTGAGCCGAGATCGCACCAGTACACTCCAGCCTGGGCAACAGAGCGAGACTGTGTCTCAAAAAAGAAAGAAGCAGCCAAAAATGCTGATGAAAGGGTTGTCTCTAGGAAGTGAAAATGGAGTTGGGAAAGGAAGAGTAAAACAGGGACTGATATTTTTCTTACAGTCATTAGAGTACCGCTGGGTGTTTGAAATTAGATATATTTCTTACTTGGATAAAAAAATTAAACATCAGAGAAAAGTATAGGAGAAATTAATACCCACATGGGAAAGGACATTAACAGGCAATTCACAAAATATAAAGGACCAATTGACATAAAAATTTATTTTACTAAAAAATTAGATAAGTAAAAACATGCACAGCAATCAAGTATGTTTTTCCATCGAATTACAAAAAGTCTGACTTCTCTGCTTACTGTTTTTCCTGTTCAGTAGATTGGAAATGTCATAACACTTACCTTGATTAATTTATTTCAAGGAAGCAATGAGATAATGCACAAGAATTCTAAACTCTTGTATGAATAAAAAGCAATGGAAAACAAGAAAGCTGCCTCCAGGATACAGTCTTCAAATCTGGCTAAAAAGATAGGGCCAACTGTCATATTTGACATTCTTTTATTTAAATAGACAATTCCAATTGTAAAAGTATCCCCTTACCCTGCCATGAGATTTGATAGGACTACTAAGTGGAAGGAAATTGTCATGTTTTCTGAATTGGCCCTGTGCAAAATGTTTGCTCTTCATTAGTCTATCTAATTACGCTGGTGGAAAGAGCACAGGGAAAAATGAGCATGTAACATACACATTAGACTGTTCTCAGGTGTTTCAAAGGTGCTGGGTCATGTTTAGGGTGACCATACATCCTGGTTTGTCTGACACAATCCTACTTTATGACTGTATTCTAAGAGTGATTATCAATAGCACCTACTTTTATTCTCAAAGTGTTCTCATTTGGATGATAAATTATATGGCTACCCTAAGTCAACAGGTATTAATTTATGCTAGTTAGAAGACAAAATGCTTTAGGTACCATATGGGAAGAGGTAAATTTGTTAGTTTGCACACATTTTAAGACATTGGATTATATTCTTGATGACACAAAATACTTTAATATGTGTGTGGCTAATGCAGTTAGAATGAGTTTTGTTTTGTTTTCTCTCTGTCAAAAGATAACTGAAATCTGCTTAAGCAGTTGGACAAATTCTTTGTTGTCCTCCCCTATGCTTCAACAGCTTACTATGGCGTTTGTCCCAATAAATCCACCATAAGTTGAAACATGGTAAGTCAAAACTGCACTAAGAAAAACTTTTTAAAAAGTGAGAAAAAGCAAAAAAACCCTGCATTTAATACCCCAATAAACCCATCATAAGGTGAAAAAAAATCATAAGTCAAACCGTCGTAAGTTGGTGACTATCTATATTCTGTAGCATGTTGACAGGGAATAGATAGATTTATCCTGGAAAATATTAAAGTCAAATGATGCAAAGAAACCTTGTCCATTAAAAACAAATGCCAGTACAGCTCCTATGAAACGTTTTTTTCAAACTTTTAAGTTCAGGGGTACATGTGCAGGATGTGCAGGTTTGTTACACAGGTAAACATGTGCCATGGTGGTTTGCTGCACAAATCATCCCATTACCTAGGTATTAAGCCCAGCATTCATCAGCTGTTCTTCTTAATGCCCTCCCTCCTCCTACTTCCAACCCTCCAACAGACCCCAGTGTGTGTTACTCCCCGCGATGTGTCTATGTGTTCTCATCATTCAGCTCCCACTTATAAGTGAGAACATGTAGTATTTGGTTTTCTGGAACTTGTTATTTTTAACAGAACTTCATAATGGCACCACCTGATTCACTGCAGAGTGTACCCGTCTCTATAATCGTCTCTATAATGGGATATTCTTAGGGGTGATCCCAAGGATCTGTAACATTCTAAACTGTTTTCTACGTAAGTAAGGGAATTTACAAATCATGATATCTACCTTCCTTATCAACCAAAATTTCTTGGAATGGCTGAAGAAAAAAAGTTATACTTTAGTAACCTCTCAGTGCACTGGAAAGTGAGAAAGAGTGCCATCGGCTTGCTAGAAACTAAGAAATTCCTGAAAGATGGAAAGCAAACAGGCTCACATTTATAGAGCAATGAGTCTAGAGGGAACTTTATCCAAAATAGGTGGGGGAGAGACCTTCTGTGAAAGTGAGGGGCATGATCTAAAAGGTGTGAGAAGAGGTCCCAGGGGCAATCATTGGGGTGATTGATTCATTAGGGAACTGCACTTAAGAGCAGGTTAGCCAGTTTCTGTTTTGGTTGAGCAACTGACAATGATGGCCTTGCTCGCAACATAAAGCAGACACTGTGAGTTCTAGAGATGGAGAGGCAGGGAAATGCCTCAGTAGCTAATGAACCTCTGAATATAATCCATCGAAGTGTTACAGTAGGTAGCTAGTCAGACATGAGCAGGGCAGGAGAAGCCCCAGCACTCCCAGGAATGTCAGGTGACCATCAGGCAATGGTCAGGGGGTTGTTACACTGTTTCTTTAAAATAATAATTGGTTGCAGCCAGCGCCAGAGAAACACAGCCTCCCAGTAGATAGAAAACACCTGAAACTGGTGAGCAGCCGCTTCCTGATAAGATCTCAGGAGCTGGGCGAGTGGGCTCACACACGCACATTGAAAGGCAAAATGGTGATGTTTAACTGGTGCATGACCTTCCTCTAGGAACGCTCGACTGGTAAGGGAAGGACACCTCAAGAGCATGCACACAACTTCAGTAAACACACTGTGCATGTGGCCCTCCCAAGGGCCAGCAGGCCACTGTACATGTGGAGAGCTGACCCCAAGGAAAGGATGGGGGAGAAGTAATGCAATCCCAGAAGCATGCCAACATATAAGACTCTAAGTCAAAGGTCAGACTACACACTTGATCCCTTAGGTCACCCACTAGGCCCTTTTCCAAGTGTACTTTAATTTCTTTCATTCCACTCTAAAGCTTGTATTTTATTTATTTTTTGGAGATGGAGTGTTACTCTGTCATCCAGGCTGGAGTGCAGTGGCATGATCTCTGCTCACTGCAACCTCTGCCTCCCAGGCTCTAGTGATTCTCCTACCTCATCCTCCTGAGGAGCTGGGATTACAGGCACTTGCCACCACTCCCGACTAATTTTTGTATTTTTAGTAGAGACAGGGTTTACCAGGTTGGCCAGGCTGGTCTTGAACTCCTGACCTCAGGTGGTCCATCCGCCTCAGCCTCCCAAAGTGCTGGGATTACATGCGTGCGACACCTCGCCCAGCTGGAAATGCTTTAAATAGCAATAGTTAAATAGCCATAGTTAAAGACACAATTGACAAGAAAATTTGGTTATTTCTCTGGTCTATAATAATATAATCATAATTATGATTGATAGCACATACGCAGACATATTAGAATTTTAGAAGTCCTATACAATTTTGGAACATATATTAATATTAATAACATTTATTAAAAGACTATCTGAAGAAGGTTAAACATTATTTCTTATCTGACAATGCTTCCCATGTAACTTCACATGTCAAATAAACCTGTTTAGGTCTGTTTCAGATACTTCAGGGGCCCTCTGCAGCATCCCAAAGTTAGATGTCAAAAAATAGTTAATTCTGAAGCTGAAATTTGATTTTGGGAAGCTTGCCACATATGTCAAAGGTTTAAAATACTTGACCAAAATAGGATCACAGGTCACTGTAAAATAATAGTCATTCATTTAACCAGTGATAATTTAAAAATTTTTAAAAACAAAAACCTGCAGTCTTTGATAAAGGAGACTCAGTTTTCAATCAGAAGACCTAAGACAGCATGAGACAGAATCTGTCTCTTTATTTTTCCTCTTTCCTTTTTTTTTTTCTTTTTGCAGTTAACTCAAAAGGTGAACAAAAGGCCGGGCGCCGTGGCTCACACCTGTAATCCCAGCACTTTGGGAGGCCAAGGCGGGCAGATCACTAAGTCAGGAGATCGAGACCATCCTGGCTAACACGGTGAAACCCCGACTGTACTAAAAATGCAAAAAATTAGCCGGGCGTGATGGTGGACGCCTGTAGTCCCAGCTACTCGGGAGGCTGAGGCAGGAGAATGACATGAACCTGGGAGGCAAAGCTTGCAGTGAGCCGAGATCACACCACTCCACTCCAGCCTGGGCAACAGAGTGAGACTCCATCTCAAAAAAATATTTTGCTGTCTTATTAATACTACACAAAATTTTTGTTCAAAAGAGAAAACCAAATTTTAATTTTAATTAGTGTATTATCAATACTAAAACTAATTTAAATAAAATCTCAAAATTTATAAAAGCTGTCATTTATAATCATAAGATTTCTATAAACCTTTTGTTTTACATTTTTCCAACTTTCTATATTTTATCTATTTTCTTTATTCCTTCAATTTGAAACCTTCAAGCAACTTTAAACCAGACAAAATTTTTTTTTTTTTTCTTTTTGAGATGGAGTCTCACTCCGTTGCCCAGGTTGGAGTGCAGTGGCACAATCTCGACTCACTGCAATCTCCGCCACCCAGGTTCAAGCAATTCTCCTGCCTCAGCCGCCCCAGTGGCTGGGATTACAGGTGCTCACCACCATGCTCAGCTAATTTTTGGATTTTTAGTAGAGATGGGGTTTCACCATATTGGTCAGGCTGGTCTCAAACTCCTGACCTCAGGTGATCCGCTCGCCTCTGCCTCCCAAAGTGCTGGGATTACAGGCGTGAGCCACTATGGCCAGCCCCATACAAAATTTTTAACACACGTTTTTATGCCTTTATAACTTTCCTCATCAAATGCATATTTTGCTTTTGTGTGTATAGTCTGTATACAGAATTGTTTATGTCACATCTAGTAGTTTTTAACTATTTGTAACTCTAATTTCTAGTGAAAACCCTAGAAAGTAATTTTGAACTGTTTTATATTAGTATTTGTGATAAAAACCATTTTATAATTTTATAGAAAAATAGTTCTTCAAGGCTGGCTGCGGTGGCTCATGCCTGTAATCCCAGCACTTTGGAAGGCCAAGGTAGGCAGATCACCGGAGATCGGAAGTTCGAGACCAGCCTGACCAATATGGAGAAACCCCATCTCTACTAAAAATGCAAAATTAGCCGGGTGTGGTGGCACATGCCTGTAATCCCAGCTACTAGGGAGGCTGAGACAGGAGAATCACTTGAACCCGGGAGGTGGAGGTTGTGGTTAGCCGAGATCGCGCCATCACACTCCAGCCTGGGCAACAAGAGTGAAACTCCATCTCAAAAACAAAACAAAACAAAAATAAAAATAGTTTTTCAAAGTGTTATTTATTAACAGATTTAAATATATTTACCTTTTCTATACCATCTAAAAATAGCATGTCAGGGCATATAGACTTAAATACTCTAATATCTTAACTTACAAATGACTCAGACATTTTATGATTATTTATTACTTAATTTAACATAACATGACTCTTTTTTTTTTTTTTTTTTTGAGACGGAGTCTTGCTCTGTCGCCCAGGCTGGAGTGCAGTGGCGGGATCTCAGCTCACTGCAAGCTCCGCCTCCCGGGTTCACGCCATTCTCCTGCCTCAGCCTCCCGAGTAGCTGGGACTACAGGCGCCGCCACCTCGCCCGGCTAGTTTTTTGTATTTTTTAGTAGAGACGGGGTTTCACCGTGTTCGCCAGGATGGTCTCGATCTCCTGATCTCGTGATCCGCCCCTCTCAGCCTCCCAAAGTGCTGGGATTACAGGCTTGAGCCACCGCGCCCGGCCAACATGACTCTTAAGATTTTAAATTACTGAAAAGAATTTCAAAATTGTGACACAGATAGCTTCCCTAATGTCTTCCCCCAATAATTCCAGGTCTCAAGTAGCCACGTGGCACCCAGGAGGACTGTGAAGGTCAGGGTTGGTCTGGATCCATCAGGACAGAAGACAGAGCTGTGAGGACTATACCTGGAGGACCCAGCCGCTCCCAAAATAGCCAGGAGGCAAAACAGGGAAAGCAGAGGAAGAAGGAGCCATATTGGGCTCGATTCTGGCTTGTAGCTGCTGGTCGAGACCTCTTCATGGCTACCTACCCAGACACCTGAATCCAGAGACTCTGAACCAAAGACATAAACTCACAGTCTAATCAAGCAAGTATCTAGATATATTTAACTGCTAATTTTGAAACCATTTTTATTTTACCAACAATTTAAAAACTAGCTTTATTTGCCAAATATCGCATACACATAACAGATACAGACATGCTAACACATAGAAGCAGATTTTATAGCTCTCATAAGGGATTTTCATTTGCTAACTTTTAAATACTTTTTCTTTTCCCCATTCGGTCTATTAGTCTTCCAATTACGGTTTCATTGCTCTAAGCAATTGTTAAGGGCTAACTCTTAGATGTAACAAAAAAATTTATATCTCATAAGCACAGAGCTAAGACTTTAGGCCTAAATATTGTATCATCATTTGCTCAAACCAAGGGGAAAAAAACCTGCTCAAATAAAAGTTCACTTAAGACAAGATGGCCAGAAAAGCACCTTAAACAAAGGTATTACTTATTACGTAAATTTAAAAGAATGGTAAGAGTTTCAAGATAGCCAATTAAATTCTAGAAAGGTGTATTTTAATTCAATAGGGTATTCTTTTTAATTTAGCTACTGTTTCTTAGCTAAAATTACTGAATTCAGGGTAATGGGTGGAGTCCATTAAGAAATAGGGCCCTCCAAAAAATTGTATGCCTGGACGTAGCATAGGTAGATCTGAAAAAGAAGCAAGGCTGTTTTACCTAAGGGCTTACCTTACAAACACCTTAGCTAGGATAAATTTCTTTCCACTTTTGGGGTGGGTTAGTAGCTAAGCCAAAAGGTTAGCAGATCTAATTGTTTTAATCAATCACTCAAGCTTTTTATTTGCCTTTTGTAAAGCCTCTAAATAAAAATATTGAAATCTTTCTTGAAGCTTCTGCTGCAATGTTGTTCATTTGGAACATCCCAGTGTAAGTTATCTTGAGTGAGATTTTGCCATTTCTGTAAGACTTTGCTGTTTCTGGGGCCTAATTCTTATTCATTTATAAACCAGAAGGAAATTGGTTTTTCAGAAATTAAGGTTCCCTTGAATACTGATTTTGGCTCCAGATTCTCTTGATCAACTTAGCCAGTAATTTTTTCCCCTACCTAAGTGTATGAGAAAAGTGAAACAAAGGGCCGGGTGCGGTGGCTCACGCCTGTAATTTTAGCACTAGAATCGCTTAGCCAGCATTTCCTTGGAATCAACATATGTACTGTCAATAACGTGTTACATACATTACCACAACTCTTCTGCTCTTCCTAGAAGCTGTATTAGGGAGCATGTTTGGGGAGTTACACGTGTTGCCCATCTGAGGCTTTCTTTCTTTTAATGGTAGCATGTACCTGGAACATCGTACTTTGCCATTTTTATGTCTTAATATGCATGTCCAGGAAGTTGCTTCTCCTTGGGTCTGCATTCAATTAACAGTTTTATGTCAACAGGTGTGAACCATCAGGAAAAGACCTCTCCCTGGCGCTGCCCAATTATTGTTTTTAAAGAGGCAATGCAATGATTGTCGAACCATCAAGCAGCATTCCTAGTGGGTGGTGGGGGAGAGCCCTCTCCTTTCCTGCTCATGCCTGTCTATCTACCTATAACAATAGTGGACACACCTTCTAGCTGTGTCTCCACATAGTGGAAGGGCAAATGAGCTTCCTTGGGTCTATTTTGTAAGAGCACTAATCCCATTGATGAAGGCTTTGCCCTCATAATCTAATCACCTCTCAAAAGAAAGGGATTGGCCAGGTGTGGTGGATCACACCTGCAATCTTAGCACCTTGGGAGGCTGAGATAGGCAGATTGCCTGGGGTCAGGAGTTCAAGACCACCCTGGGCAACATGGTGAAACCCGTCTCTACTAATACATACAAAAATTAGCCAGGCCTGGTGGTGTGCACCTGTAGTCCCAGCTACTCTGGAGGCTGAAGCAAGAGAATTGCTTGAACCCAGGAGGTAGAGGTTGCAGTGAGCCAAGATGCACCACTGCACTCCAGCTTGGTTGACAGAGCAAGACTCTGTCTCCAAAAAAAAAAAAAGGAGAGAGGGGGAAAGAAGGGGATTATCCTCTGTATATAATCATGTTAGGGGTTAGGATTTCAACATTAGAATTGTGGGGGGGGGACACAGACATTCAGACCATAGCAAACACCAAACACTAACTAGGCAAAAAGATCAGACGCCCAGTGGCACCAGGGTCACACTGACATGTAGAAGCTCACCCACATCTGAAATTCTGAACTCCTCTACCCCTGGGGTGGGCTGAGGGATCATCTTAAGTGACCGAGACAGATGAATCTCACTTTCTGGGTTTATTTATAGACGCCCTGTGTTGCAGAGCCATACTCCCTTCCCTCTGTGGCCACACACCAACCTGAACAGTATCTCAAAACAGCTTGAGGTATGGTGTGTGCTCTCCAGGATGACTCCTGTCTTTGAAATGGTCCCTAATGCCACCATAACCGCCCAGCCAGCTAAAGCTGAATATATTGACAGTCTCGGCTCAGAACAAATTGCAGTTTAGCTTTTCCTACCTGAGTGTACAAGCACTAAGTCTAGCTTTGCTTTTAAAGTTAATTGTTCTCTCCTTTATCTGTCGGATATGGCCCTAATCTATATTAACACATTACATTTGCTCAAAGGTAATTTTTATCCATTAAGAATAACTAGAGAACATTCTTTTCTTTGAGATAATCAGCACTCCTCCATGACTACTTTACTGGTCAATTTTACATGTTTGCTGTTTGAAGAGTGCCTCAATCACTGCCAGACTTCTTTTTCCCCTCAATTAACTCCAAACATCCAAGATTGAACTCATCATCATTGCTTTGAGAAGGCAACCCCCATCCCTGCCCCCGATGCAAACCCCATTTCCAGGAGTTCCATGACTCTGCTGTCTGCCAGGCTAGAAGACCTCTGATTCTTCTTACTCTCTGTGTTCACTAAGAAGTGTCATTTTGTTTTTCAATTTCCTCTAGGATTTTTTTCTAGTTGGAAAAAATCTAGAAAAATTTTTCTAGTTGGAAAAATCTAGATGGAATTTTCAAATTCCATCTAGGATTCAATCTTGTCTATTTTTGTGGTTACCACCAGTCCAGAGCTTCATCCCTTCACACATGTATCCGTTATGATTGTACCTCCTGATTATTTCCACAAGCTTAACAGTTGTCTTCTCATCCAGCAAATACTAATTGTCACTGTGTGCTAAGCCTTTCCTGTCCAAATCCATCCTGCACACTATTCCCAGACTAATTTTCTTAACATGTGCACTTATCACTGTGCCAAGATGGTCAATTGTTCCCAGTCTGCTTTCTTTCCTTCAGACATAGAAAGATAATTTCTAGTTGGGCATTCAGTTAAAAATTTCCTCCTGTCTATTTTTCTCACATGTGCCACTTCTGGGACGCTATGATTGGAGGTTGACCTCTGTATTGGGCCATTCATTTTCTTATTCTTCATCTCCTATTTTCTATCTCTTTATCTTCTGGCTCTACTTTCTGGGAAATTCTCTCATGATTATCTTATAACTCTAATACTGAGACTTTCTTCTTCTCACTTTGTTTCCTGTGTGTGTATGGCTTTCATGTTGGCTGTTCGCACGTCTGGTGCTCCAGGCTGTCTTCCTCTGTAGGAGTGGAGCCTGTGAAGCTGATTGACAATTCTGTGTGCATGGGAAGTTTGTCAACTATGGTCTTCACTGCAGGCTCGCCTAATAGAGTCATTTCATTGGAGAATTTCCAAAGTCAGTATTTGTAGGTCTTTTGCCTTGAGCTGGTCATCTTCCCCAGGGAAGAATCTTCCAGACTTTAACCTGGAGATAATAGGCCGGGCTCTCAGTTCTCTGGGAAGTTGTTGAAGATCTAGACATCAATTAGAGAAATTTCCCATCGTTTCTCTTGTTTTCCATCTAGTATCTTCAAACTCAACTGTGCTTGCGCAACACTGTTTTATTATCTCCACACTTCTGCCAAAGTAGGAGAGGCCATCTGAGCAGGGTCAACAGACTTAGCAAATCAAAATGCAGGTACTCACTTACATTTAAGTGTCAGATAACAAGTAATTGTTTAATGTAAGTATGCCTCATGCAATATTTGGGACACACTTACACTCAAAAAGTTATTCATTCCTTATCTGAAATTCAAATTTAACTGAGTATCCCATATTATCTGGCAACCCTACATCTGGGTGTCATACTGCTACTCAAATAGACTTTGTGCCAATCTTCCTGTTTTGGACCCCATTTTTACCCCTACAAGAGATGCCTGGATCTGCCAGTATCTGATCCTTCAGGCAATGAGAATCAAGCTGTTTTCCAGCTTATCTTGGAGCTGACTTGGGAATAGCTTTCTTGGGTCTGCCAAGTCAGTTACCACTTGCCCATCTGCTTTCCAGCTTCCAAAATTGGGTGGCTGTTGGTTTTTCTCTTATAAATCTATAAAGCTTTATATGCTTAAGTCTTTGTTTTGTTTGTTTTGCTTTAGTATTGATTTTCGTTTCTTTTGCTCATAGCAATATTTTTGGTTTTTAAGCGTCTTAATTGAGGTGTTACATTTTAAGCCATACAATTTGTTCTTTTTGGCAAATGTACATGGTGGAGTAGCCACCACCATAATCAACACATAGACTATTTCCACTACCTCGGGAAATTTCCTTCTGCTGCTTTGCCCTCATTCTCTTCTTCCACTCCCTGGCCTCTGGCAATCACTGATCTACTTTATGTTCTTTTAGTTTTGATTTTTGTACAATTTCATAAAATGAGATCATGGCATATGTAATCTTTTAGGTCTGGCTGCCATCACTTAGCATAATGCTTCTGAGATTCATGACGCATCATGCATTGCTGCAGGTATCAGCAGTTTTCTCCTTTTACTGCTGAGTAGTATTCCATTGTATGAATATATACAATTTGTTTTTCCATTTGCCAGTTGAAGAACACTCATTTCAGTGTTTTGGCTATTTGAATAAAGCTGCTGTGAACATTGATATACAAGTCATTGTGTGGTTACATGTGTTCATTTCTCTCATGTAAATTCCTAGGAGTGTTTCTGAGTCACATAATAGGTTTATGTTTAGTTTTGTAAGACACTGCAAACTGTTTTGCAGAGTGGCTGTACCATTTACCATTTTAAACTCCCGCCAGCATGGGTGAGGCTTCCAGGCGTTCCACAGCCTCGAAAATACTTGGTGTTTTCAGTCGAATTAATTTTAGCCACTTTATTGAGTATGTAGTCCTATCTTGTTGTAGTTTTCATTTGTATTTCCCTATTGATTTTGAGTATCTTATTTGTCATTCATATATTGTCTTTGGTAACGTATCCGTTCAAATCTTTTGCCAAATTTAAAAAATCAGGTTATTTGTCTTCTTATTGATCTTGTAAGAGTTCTTTCTATGTTCTGGATACATTCCTTTTCAGATAAATGATTTGCAAATATAGTTGACCATCATTATTTATGGATTCCATATTTTTGAAATCACCTATTCACTAAAAACTTTTTATAACTCCATGTAGGATACTATAAGAGATGTATTGTGACTGTATGGTCAGTGATAGCCATAGGTGCACTCAGACATTTCACAGGGCTGACACTATGTGTCACATAGCCGTGTGATGCAGCCTGGCCCAGGCGTTTCCAGTCCTGGCCCTGGATTTCCAGGAGATGAGATCATCTCAGCACAGATGCAACTCTCACAAATCTTACAACAAATCTGACACTTACAGGACTAGCTTAAACTCTATGAAAGAAATACCTGGTGACTGACGCAGACTGAATACAGGTATAAGAAAGGAGAATGAATCCTCTCAACTCTGAGAATGGTGTCTAGATGGGGACCCTCCTGGTCAGGTGATCATCCAACCCCTGGATGGTCAGTCTGGCCCGTGCCACCAGCCTGTCCTGTTATCTCTCTTAGAAGAAGAGTGCTGTGAGAATAAACCGAGCAGCTGATGGTGCTGAATACGCATCTTTAACATGAATCAGATGGAAAGGGAGAAGTCCCCCTGGGGGAGCTGGTTGACTAGGCCCACCCAGAGTTTCCAAAACAACACCCCCAAATCAGCACTCACAGCACTTTTGTGGTCATTTGCAGAGATGCACAGAGTGGTGAAACATTTGAATTACTCCGTGTGCAAAATCTCAGCTGAGGCTGTACAGGACGATGCTCTGCCTTCTTGTTCCAGCTCTCAAACCGTAAACAAATGTCCATTCTGCCCCTATATAGAGCCATGCTTTTGCGTTTCTGTACTCTTGTTGGTGATTCTGCTGTTTGAAATGTCCCCGGGCACGGCGCTGAAGTGCTGTCTACTGTCTCTGAGTGCAGGGGGCTGCGATGTGCCTGTGGAGACAATACCTGTGCTGGATGAGCTGCCTTCAGTGTGAGTTTCAGTGCCGTTGGCAGTAAGTTCAGTGTTAATGAATCAACAGCCAGGTACATCGAGGCAAATCACCTCTTCCTGCCAGAAAGTGCTAAAGTAGCATCTATAGTAGGCGACAAAACTATGGGAAAAATGGAAAAGCTGTTACATTTGTGGATTTGTGAGACAATGTCTGATTAAACCAAAAAAGTGTTGTGAGACTGAAAGCCAAAGAAGTTTACAGTCAGGACAATGTTAAGCCCTTCTCAGCTAGCGCTGACTGGCTCCCATGTTCCAGAAGGCGATACAATGTGAAAAAGGTTAAACCTGCAGGCAAGGCGGGTTCTGCAGATCAGGAGGCTGCGGGAGAGTTGTGAAAACACCCTCTGAGTGCTATCCAGGAAAAGGGTTATGTGGAAGGGCTGGTTCTCAGTGCTGACGAGACCTGCGTGTTCTATTAGCATGTTGATAAACAAACCTACGTAACACAAATGGTGTTTTAGCTGATGAAAACGTTGTGACCAGAAGCTCACAGAACCCAACCTGCGCTTTCCCCAGGAGAAGTAGCTCAGTGTTCATTAGTTCTGGGTTTGAGGCACATTCACAGGGCATAACTACCTTGAATCACAAGAATCGGCTGTGCTTCCCACTATCCCTGCCCTGGGGGCTCCAGTCCCATTGAACTCTCTGTAGTTGCCTGAGGTTGCTTTTCCTGGGGTGCCCTCTCCTCTCCGTCTAGTTACCCAGATCCATCCTTTAAGCCGCAGCCCCAGTGATGCCCAGGAAGTCTCCCCTAGGGCGGCTGAGAATCTCCCCTTCGGCGCCAGGTGACACGCCCTGCACACACCTCTGGCTCAGTGCGCATCACAGCAGGAGATCAGCCGCACACTCCTGTACCTCCCCCACCAGCCTCTGAGCTGCTTCAGGGCAGGTCCTTTCTTTCTATCTACACACACATATGTGTATATATGTATATTTGTCTATGTGTGTACATACAGACATGTATTGGGAGCTAGCAAAAACCAACACTGTAAGATATATCCTATGTCCTATGGTACACTTTTATTTTATTATTTAAATTAATGTACAGTATCATGCCTATTTGATCAATTCCATGTTTTCATGTTCTGGTACTTAGCACAAAGCCTGGCCCATAGAAAGGCTCAGTAAATGTGTGTTGAAAAAAGGTCTAAAAACAATATTTATTCATGCTACTTAATTGAGGCTTTCTGAGTTATAAGCTTTTAATAAGTAGATAAAATAGTGTGAAATTAATATATAAAATTAACAGCTTGTTCCCTTAAATATTTTAAACAATTCCTCTGACCCCTTTTTAAAAATTTGAGCTATCTATAATAAAATTTTGCTGAGCAAAGTTAAACTTCAGTTTAGTCTAAATGAAATAACTAGAAATGTGGATAAAGCAGAGTGAATTAATGAGTTTTTACCATGCTCAGTCTAATTATAGAACATTGGAGCCAGAGAGATCTTAATGTACGCAGATATTAATAAGGCTTTTCCAGGTTAGCTAAGGAGGTAGGAAGGTATATATTAGTCCATTTTCTCACTGCTGATAAAGACATACCCGAGACTGGGTAATTTATTGAGAAAAAGAGGTTTAATGGCTGGGAGGTCTCACAATTATGGTGGAGGGTGACAGGTACTTCTTACATGGCAGCAGCAAGAGAATATCAGAGCCAAGCAAAAGGGGTTTCCCCTTATAAAACCATCAGCTCTTGTAGGACTCACTACCATGACAGCGGTATGGGGGAAACTGCCCCCATGATTCAATTATCTCCTCCCGGGCCCCTCCCACATAATCTTGAATTACAGGAGCGACAGTTCAAGATGAAATTCGGGTGGGGACACCGCCAAACCATTTCAGAGGGGAAAGAGCAGAAACAGCCTCACCAACCTATGTGGGGTCTGAAAGGAAGGTCATTCACAGATTCACAGACAGCGCTGGGCTCGGCTTTCTGACAGCAGCTCCGAGAACCACTAACTAGCTGTCTCTGTGTCGGCAGGAGTTCACCGCTTCTGGAGCTGAGGCTGCTGCTATGGAAACCCAGCAAGTGCAGCCTTTTCGCCAGGGCTTGTCCTGACTCGTTACTTCTACCACTACTCTCTCCCTTGTCTTACACCTCTGCCCATGCTAACAAGCGTCAACAGAGACTTCTACAGGTCTCTGCAGGGGGAAAACTTTTTCGTGTATCCTCTTAGGTTCAGTGCTTGGGACTCTGCAATTTAAACTGACAAAAGACAGGTTAACAGAGAAAAGGCACACAAATTATATGTTAACATTTTAATTTTTACACGTGCACAGGAAGGTCTCACACAAAAGGAAGTGAAAACCCAAAATGTGGTTAGGGCTGAGAGCTTCTATACCATGTTAACAAAGGACAGGAAATTTGTGGAGAAGTGAAAAAACGGAAGTGCTTGGGCTAGGAGCGGGAAACTGTGGGAAGGTGAATATATGGGGGAGATTGTGGGAAGTAAGTGTTATGTTAATAAAGCTTGGTCATGCAGATTCAGATTGGTGTCTGGTAAGCATCATCTCTTCCTGATGTGGGAGAGGGCAAGGGGAGTATCTTCACAAAGGGAATTTATGTTCTGCTTTTAGGCAGAAAGGGGGCAGGTAGAGCGCTTATCTTGTGTCTGCTGTTTCTCAGTTTCCTTCAGTGAAGCAATGTTTATGCCAAAGCCGCATCTTATGGAGTGGCAAACTCTCATCCCCTTCATCTCAAATTCAAATTCCCATAAAGAAAGCATCCCATTGCTTCAGATAGTCACTCTCCTTCTTGCTGAGTTGAGATCTCACATCAGTTCCTCTTCTGATAAAGGGTGCACCCTCTAAATGAGCTGCCCTTGGACCCAGCACCTCCTCCTTGAGCCTGGACAGTGAGAAGACACAGTCTACTTTCTCAGAGGGCCTGTTTGAGTCACACCACTAGGAGCTCTTCTCTGAATCAACAGAGGCAGAAACTGATGCCTGAAAAGGTGGGGTGGGGGGTGTTTCCTAGGAGGGTGCCCTTCAACCCTGTGATCTAGGTCTCTGAAGCATGTCCTTGCCCCAGTATTGAAAAGTCTTATCTAGTTGGCTTGTTTCTTTGACCCGTTCCAAATGTTTGGGGTAAGCTTGCAAAGCCTGATTAATAGACACATTTGGCTAACAGAATGTTTACACACATTATCAAAATAATTTATGGTTAGAATTTAAGGTTGTTTGATATCACTGGACACTGAACAAGTGGGGCCTCACAACATAGTGTTTATTTTCATTTTTTCATAAACCTAGATAAATGAATTGCTGTTTTAAAAACACATACGTAACACTACAAGGGCAACTGGTATGAAGCTTACCAGAAGTCACGGTTAGTTAGAAGCGATTATTAATTTTTTTAGAAGTTTGAAGCAAGGCAATGTGGAACATTGTATTTATTCCATTGATATTTATTGAGAATCAGCTATGCACCAGGCACTGTTCTAAGCCCTGGAGATACATCAGTGAACCAGATAGACATATTTCTTGCTTTCACGGAACTTAAATAGTATATGTAACCAACCTGTTTTTCCATGTTTTAGAACAATGAAGAGTAAGGTAAGGAGTGGAAGGAGGGTCAAAAGTAAGTCTTGGAGTCCTGCCCCAAAGTTTTCTAATTAGATTATGAAGGAAAGACCTTATGCAACTAAACTATCCATTTGGGTCAGGCATGGTGGCTCATGCCTGTAATCTCAGCACTTTGGGAGGCCAAGGCAGGGGATCGCTTGAGGCCAGGAGTTCAAGACCAGTCTGGGAAACACAGGGAGACCGCATCTCTGTAACAAACTTAAAAATTGGCAGGGCATAATGGTGTGCACCTGTGGTCCCAGCTACTCAGAAGGCTGAGGTGGGAGGATCATTTGAGAGTGGGAAGTCGAGGCTGCAGTGAGCTGTGATGGTGCCACCGCACTCCAGCCTGAGTGACAGGGGATCAATTGTGTCCTATTGATGTTTGTAATAATTAATGGTCTTGTTGCCCCTTGGGGTTGCTTCCTTTTCCTTTTCCTTTTCCCTCACTCTCATTTTCCCTGACTAAAAAGGAAAAACACTCAACAAATAACTAGTAGCTGACATGTTAATTATTAGATCACTTGTAAGCTTTAATAAACCCAGTGATGTATGATGAAACCTCAGGTCCCATAGCCTAAGTAGGTACCAGTTTTCATCACAAAAGACCCATTGTTGCCTCAGCCAGTGTTCATTCAGTTATGCAGCCCCAGGCTAGCATGAAGGACCCTGCTCTACTTCCAGCTCTGATTTACTTTATCTGAGGCAGATTAATCACTGCTCAAAAGTAGTTCTTTGCAACCCATTAAAATCCTCAAAGTACAAAGCCATAAATGGGGCACTCCTTCTTGCTACTCTCAGCAAATTAGCAACCTGATTCTAAAATTTATACAAGATGCAAAAGGCCAAGAAAACCCAAGACATCCTTAAAGAACTAAAAAATAAAGCACTCGAGAGAAACCAAGACTTAATATAAAGCCACAGGAATTAAGACAGTAATGTTGAAACAAGAATAGAAAAGAGAGCAATGGAAAATATCAGAGTCCAAAAACAGAGCCACATATATGTAGGTGTGTGATCTATGACAAAGAAAGTATTGGCCAGGCACGGTGGCTCACACATGTAATCCCAGCACTTTGGGAGGCTAAGGTGGGCTGATCAAGTGAGGTCAGGAGTTCAAGACCAGCCAGGCCGACATGGCGAAACCTCATCCCTACTAAAAGATACAACAATTAGACGGGCATGGTGGTGGGCGCCTGTAATCCCAGCTACTCAAAAGGCTGAGGCGGGAAAATTGCTTGAACCCGGGAAGCAGACGTTGCATGAGTCGAGATTGTGCCACTGCACTCCAGCCTAGGCGACAGAGCGAGACTCT